>NC_047051.1:40440096-43358766 GCF_011762595.2 Tursiops truncatus
GAATTTGATCATTAGTGTTCTCAGGAAGGGCAATTTTAATAAAGTTGAGAGGGGCTGTTGAAGTAGAAGTGAGTAGGGTTCTAGGGAGCTGAACTAATGATCATAGGCCATTTTTCATGTAATATTTTTGTGAAATAGTCGAAAGAATATAGCCACCGAGGATAATGGATTTTAAATGGTCCAAAATATCTTTATTATACTAAAACTAACATTGTCAACTATTACTAAATCTATGGTACAAATATTTCTCACCACTTCCACCACCATCACATGAGTTTTCATAGCATGATAATTGGTTACTACAATCCACCCTCTTTCCCTTCAGCTTAATGTCCACATGAGGTATTCTGTTAAGATATAAAACAAATTGCATACTCTTGCTCAAAATCGTCCAATTGCTTCCTATATAATTCAGAATAAAACCCAAAGATGACAGTACCCTCCCCCCACTCATTTTCAGATATCATGTGGACTCAACCATGGCAAGCACTAGCTCATCACAAGCCCATTGCCCTTGTGTCTTCTGTATTCAACATTCTTTCTCCAGCTATTTGCTTGAGTGACTATCCATGTCAGTCATATCTCTGCTGAAGTAATATAGAAGAAATAAACTTTTATGACAACCCTCTCTAAAATGGCATCTCATCACTCTTACTTATTTTTCTTAGCCCTTAACTCTACTTGTAGGTATCTATTTTTTGTGTAATGTCTGATCCTCCCTATTAGAATGTAATGTTTATGAGAGCAGAAACTATGTTTACTTCGATGCTGCATTCTAAGCACAGGGAAAATTATCTAGGATGTTATAGGCATCTAGCATATATAATCCTTTTTCTTTTCCAATTTGGATTCCTTTTATTTCTTTTTCTTCTCTGATTGCTATGGCTAGGACTTCCAAGACTATGTTGAATAAAAATGGTGAGTGTGGACATCCTTGTCTTGTTCCTGACCTTAGAGGAAATGCTTTCAGTTTTTCACCATTGAGAATGATGTTAGCTGTGGGTTTGTCATATATGGCTTTATTATGTTGAGGCAGGTTCCCTCTATGCCCACTTTCTGGAGAATTTTTATCATAAATGGGTGTTGAATTTTGTCAAGTAATTTTTCTGCATCTATTGAGATGGTCATATGGTTTTTATTCTTCAGTTTGTTAATGTGGTGTATCACATTGACTGATTTGCATGTATTGAAGATTCCTTGCATCCCTGTGATAAATCTCACAGGATCATGGTATGTAGTCCTTTTAATATATTGTTGGATTCAGTTTGCTGGTACTTTTTTGAGGATTTTTGCATCTATATTCATCAGTGATATTGGTCTGTAATTTTCTCTTTTTGTGGTATCTTTGTCTGATTTTGGTATCAGGGTGATGGTGGCCTCATAGAATGAGCTTGGGAGTGTTCTCTTTTCTGCAATACTTTGGAAGAGTTTTAGAAGGATAGGTGTTAACTTTTCTCTAATTGTTTGATAGAATTCACCTGTGAAGACATCTGGTCCTGGACCTTTGTTTGTTGGAAGTTCTTAAATCACATTATCAATTTTAGTATTTGTGATTGGTCTGTTCATATTTTCCATTCTTCCTGGTTTAGCCTTGGGAGGTTGTACCTTTCTAAAATTTTGTCCATTTCTTCTAAGTTGTCCATTTTATTGGCATATACTTTCTATACTGGTCTCTTATGATCCTTTGTATTTCTGTGGTGTCAGTTGTAACTTCTTTTTCATTTCTAATTTTATCGATATGAGCCCTCTCTCTTTTTTTTTGATGAGTCTGGCTAAAGGTTTATCAATTTTGTTTATCTTTTCAAAGAAAACCTTTGAATTTCATTGATGTTTGCTATTGTTTTCTTCATCTCTATACCATTTATTTCTGCTCTGATTTTTATCATTTCTTTCCTTCTACCAACTTTAGCACCAGGAACTCTACTCAATATTCTGTAATAACCTACATGGGAAAAGAGCCTTAAAAATGGATATATTTATATGTATAACTGATTCACTTTGCTGTACACTTGAAAATACATTGTAAATCAACTATACTCCCATATATATATATATATAAATATGACTACCAAGGAATGTTTATTACCTCTTAAAATAAGAAAAGCTAAACCTCCTAAATAATGTGTGTTTCATTGACATAATTCCAGTTTACATTTAGTAAAATGTAAGTTTTCTGAATTATTCTTTATACCCTTGGCATCTCAAAAAGTTCTGTTCAGGTCTTCTGAATCTCTAATATTAAAGCTTAGATTCTGGCATGGAAAGATATGAAGTGTGAGCTGCTAACAGAAAGGTATGGATATGATGAATTATACTACATGGATAAAAATGAGTTAGGATTTTTCCTTTGTTTTAATGCTACATACACATTTTTTCCCTCCAGTAGTGCGAATAATTGAGAATTGGATATATATTTTAAAAATTTTGCCCATGCTTTGCTGAATTGTAATATGGAAAATAATGTAATTTCCATATACTGAATGAAGTTAATTCTGGATCTCACCGTTGCAAATGTTTGAAAACTCATATTCAAGTGGCATATATTATGGAGAAGATTTTAAAGTAAACTATACATTAAGATTTTTTTATAATGGAAAAGCTTACCCTTGCAGATATTTAAAAAAAAGAAATGGTAATAATTTTCAACATTCTAGTTTAAGAAACAAAACAAAGAAATGGGTATGTGTGTACTATGATATTATAACTACAAATTTGTTTCTTGAATCTAGATATCTAAATTGCAGAAGCACTTTAAAATACTCCATTTTTTTTCTTGGTTGAATGTCACGACTCACTTAATTGCATTGTTTTTCCAATATTGGGTTTTAGAATATTATTTTATATCCCTTTTGCATATTTTGCAGAAAATTAATAGTTTTCTTTCTTTTAACTTGACTATAGAGATGCAGATTATTCATTGGCTATGTTAGTGCAGAATATATGTGCCACTCATTCTACACCACGTTGTTTATTTCTCCACTTGTCTTTTAAAGTTGGTTATTTAGTAAATTAATTATGTAGCTGTAGTCATAACTTCAAAGGATGTGACATATATATGTAATGGAAAAAAATTCAATAAATAAGAGTTAACATTGGAAGGACATTTTGTGGTTATATTATTTATATTTATCATTTGTGGATAATATGGCTAAGAGTTATTTCTAGAAAAAATAAGACAGTATACTAGTGCAGTTAACACTTCTAGATCTTACTTCTTGATGTTTTATTCACAGATGTATAGATAAAAGTTGCTGTGACAAATTGAGTTCCCTTTTTAATTGAGATATATGTCACATCTGTGACATTCATCAAAATGTATTTATGAAAGACAATATAGAATTTATCTGTTCATATTTATTATTATTTGTTTTTTAATTTAACCTTATATATCTTTCTTATCAAATCCCTTAGTGGGAAAGTGTGGCCATTATATTTAAGTAGGCTGCATTCATCATAAACAAAATTATTGAATGAAAAATATAATAAAGTCATTAAGTATGTTATTGCCAAAAATATTTTTTAAACTTTTCTCTGGAAATTATATGAGTTCATAATCAATGATTCTTTGCATATAAAATGTTACATTAATATTTGTAAGTGAACACATAGATTATTAATCTGTCTCGAATACTGACACTGTGGCTGATTATTAGCCTGTCTTCTGGGCATATTCAATACCTCAAATTTACCTCAAAGATTCTTCTAACACTGAACATTGATTTTGTTTTTATTTTTAGGTTTGTGTCCATCTTTGCTTCATTATGTGTCTATGTGATGCTTTACCCCTTGAATAATGTCTTTTGGAAAAACACATTTAATTGTAAATAGTACCAGATTCACTACAAACTACATGATACAGGAGAAAATAACCACAATTAATTATTGATATAATTCTGTAATGAAACTAGGCAGCTAATACCCTAATTTTTTTTAAATTTCTATATATTTATAATTTAACTGCTTTATATATCACTTCCCAGAATAACAATTATTTTTACTTGTGAGCTCAGGTTAAAAATAGAGAAACTATAACATACATTCCTTTTACAGCTTATATTAGTCTGGGATTTAAGGAGTGATTTCATGTGATAATAGAGGCTGAGAAGTGCCAAGATCTGCATTTGGCATGTGGAAGACCCAGGAGATCCAATAGTGTCAGTTTTCGTCTAAATCCAAGTCTAAAGGCAGATGACTATTATCTCAGCTCAAAGACAGGTAGAGAGAGAGAGCATTCTTCCTTACTCAGCCTTTTATTCTATTCGGGCCTTCAACAGGTTGAATGAGGCCCACCTACATTGAGGAGAACAACCTGCTTTACTCAGTCTATGGATACCAATGATAACCTCATCTAGAAACTTCCTCACAGACACACCAAGAATAATGTTTAACCAACTATCTGGGAACCTTGTTGCCTAGTTAAGTTGACACATAAAATTAACCATCACATATATTCACACCTAAGGTGCAAACTAAAGAAGTCAATACCTTCATGACATTTTAAAGGCCAATTCTTGTTTAACATGAATAGATTATACCTTTCTCATTTAAAATTAAACATCCCATTTTTTCCTAAAGTGATTACCTTTAAAATTTCTATATTCTATAAAAATAAACCAATAAGAACAAACATAAAAGCTGTTTTTTTAAAGAATTGTGTCATTTTAGACTATAATGTATATTACTTTTACATTTGAATAATGGAAATGTTTTCCAAAAGAAATGTGAAAAACACATTATTGGTAGTACATAGTAGAACTAAATTAATTAATTACCATAATATGTAATGAATTGCAAATTGAAATTTAGAAACATTTCATAAAAACATTATTTAATAAAATTAAAATTTATACTGCATATATACTCAAATTATTGAAGATCAACAGCACAAGAACTAGAGATTATTGGATTTTTCAATTGGAAAGCTATCTTGATCTAAATAAATGAGGTCGTAGTAGAATGGTATGGACAGTGGAGACAGTAAATGTTAAAAGAAAATTCACTTTCAGCAGTCGATTTGCATCACCTAAGTAAGGAAAAAAAAGGAAGAATAAACAGTGGAAACATTGGCAATGGAGTCTGACATTCAAAGAACTTAAAATATGGCATCCAAAAGTGGATGTGTGTGAGAACAAAGGTATAGCAAGGGGACTAGGTGTCAAAAAAAAAATGTGTTTCAAAATAAGCATTCCAATATGTGAGATTGGGTTCATATCTGTGTTCAAATATCACACTGGAAGAATATAAAGAGTAGTGGCAAGGATAAAAAATTCCTGAAATTGTGGGTTAATTTGGAGGTGACAGAATTCAACCAGAATAGATGGATTATTTTAAATTCCCAAACTGTACTCTGACTCTATCAATAATGCCCAAATGCCCTACAAAGTCCTTGGGAAACTCTGAGGAAATCACTTTCAGTTACACAGAAGAAAATAGAAAACCTCTGTGTTGCGACTAAATTTTTAAAACGTTACCCTACCATACACAGAGTGCTTGTGGCCTGAGGTTTTTGTCATCCCTTTCATAATTATGAGCAAGTAATTATTTACTTCATAGAATACCTTACAATGCAATTTTATTTCATTAGTAAGTTATGGTACAAGTTTTAATATATGATTTAACATTTCAATTTTTCAGACAAATAATATGAACTTAGAAAAAAAACAGGTCTTTAAGGGTAATGTTTTTTGAATTTTATTTTATTTATTTTTTATACAGCAGGTTCTTTTTTTTTTTTTTTTTTTTTTTTGCAGTTTGTGGGCCTCTCACTGCTGTGGCCTCTCCCGTTACGGAGCACAGGCTCCGGACGCGCAGGCGCAGCAGCCATGGCTCACGGGCCCAGCCGCTCCGCGGCATGTGGGATCCTCCCAGACCGGGGCAAGAACCCGTGTCCCCTGCATCAGCAGGCAGACTCCCAACCACTGCGCCACCAGGGAAGCCCAGGTTCTTTTTTTTAAACTTTGTTTTATTTATTTTTTTATACAGTAGGTTCTTATTAGTTATCCATTTTATACATATTAGTATATATATATGTCAATCCCAATCTCCCAATTCATCACACTACGACCCCCTCCCCACCACTTTCCCCCTTTGGTGTCCATACGTTTGTTCTCTTCATCTGTGTCTCTATTTCTGCCCTGCAAATCGGTTCATCTGTACCATTTTTCTAGGTTCCACATACATGCATTAATACACAATATTTATCTTTCTATTTCTGACTAACTTCACTCTGTATGACAGTCTCTAGATCCATTCATATCTCTACAAATGACCCAATTCCATTCCTTTTTATGGCTGAGTAATATTGCATTGCATATATGTACCACAACTTATTTATCCATTTGTCTGTCGATGGGCATTTAGGTTGCTTCCATGACTTGGCTATTGTAAATAATGCCGCAATGAACATCGGGGTGCATGTATCTTTTTGAATTACGGTTTTCTCTGGGTATATGCCCAGTAGTGGGATTGGTGGGTCATATGGTTATTCTATTTTCAGTTTTTTAAGGAACTTCCATACTGTTCTCCATAGTGGCTGTATCAATTTACCTTCCCACCAACAGTGCAAGAGGGTTCCCTTTTCTCCACACTCTCTCCAGCATTTGTTGTTTGTAGATTTTCTGATGATGCCCATTCTAACTGGTGTGAGGTGATACCTCATTGTAGTTTTGATTTGCATTTCTCTAATAATTAGTGATGTTGAGCAGTTTTTCATGTGCTTCTTGGCCATCTGTATGTCTTCTTTGGATAAATGTCTATTTAGGTATTCTGCCCATTTTTTGATTGGGTTGTTTGGTTTTTTTTTAAATATTGAGCTGCATGAGCTGTTTGTATATTTGGAGATTAATCCTTTGTCCATTGATTCATTTGCAAATATTTTCTCCCATTCTAAGGGTTGTCTTTTCATCTTATTTGTAGTTTCTTTTGCTTTGCAAAAGCTTTTAAGTTTCATTAGGTCCCATTTGTTTATTTTTGATTTTATTTCCATTACTCTAGGAGGTGGATCAATAAAGATCTTGCTGTGCTTTATGTCATAGAGTGTTCTGCCTATGTTTTCCTCTAAGAGTTTTATAGTGTCCAGTCTTACATTTAGGTCTCTAATCCATTTTGAGTTTATTTTTTTTGTATGGTGTTAGGGAGTGTTATAATTTCATTCTTTTACATGTAGCTGTCCAGTTTTCCCAGCACCACTTATTGAAGAGACTTTTGCATGTCTCATTTTCCCTGATATTGATAATAAACAAGTGATGGAAAAAATATGTAAAGCCAAAAAGAATACAATTATTTAAGGACTGATGAAGTTATACCATAAAATTTTCAATTGTAGGATGTGTTTATAATATGCCTGTTAGTAAACCAGTAACGTTTGTTAGTATAAGACAGTACAAAAATTGGAAATAACCAACTGGGAAAAAAATGAGGATTAGTGCTGTCTTAATCTTATTTAATCTCCTATTATTTAAAGAGAGTAAATGCAAAGTCAGGAAACTCACAGATGGGGCTAAAAGAGAAAGTAGAGAAAATGCTAATAAGGACAATGAAATTATTTGAAAAATGAAGAAATAAAAATGTGAGAAAAAAATTCCCCATATAATATGAATAAGGAATATTTTTAACTTCAACAGTATGGTAATAAAGATATAATGTATAATAGATGGAATATATTTAAAGTTGAAATTGAAGACTGTTCAGAGACTTAAAAATCCTTTATGAAGCACAGTTTCAATGGATTTGGAAGATTAATGAGGAGAGGTGTAAAGCTGAAACATTGGCAGATCAAATCCTTGTAAAGGAATGCAATTTATTACACATATCAACTCAATATAAAGAAGATCTCCCTATGTGTTGGCTGGAGGGGTGGGGGAGAGTTGTTGTTTAAAAATAGAAAGGATTATATTGAAATTTACTATTTTCTATGATATATGGCTTATATAACTTCTATTTGTGATTATTTAAGACCCAGATATATAATTGAACTACCTGGCCATGAAATCCCACCTTTAAAATTCCAATAAAGAATTACTTTGAAATAATTGAATTAAGTGTAAAAAAGCATGAGTTCAGTATCGAAGTTAGGATTCCCTACTGCATCATATATTAGCCATGTAAATTAAACAAGTTATTTGAACTATAAACTGCAGTTCTCTTGTATATAAACAGAATGAATACTCCTAATTTACAAATCTGTAACAATGAAAAGTTAGTATATATATAGAAACTATAGTATAGGGTGATTGTGAGAATTAAATGAGAATAATATATGTAAGTTACCTAAGACAGGACTTAGCAGTGTATTTGTTTGCTATTATTTATACTATTCTATGACCTCAGTATCACTTTGCGATATATATAATATATAGAAGTGTTTTTTTGTTTGTTTTTTCCTGATGAGACTCTCCCAATTTGGAAGCACAGTAATAAAAATAGGTGAAGTGAGTTAAAGTCTCATATAGTTGCAAGTACTCAGCTACAGCATTTGCCTTTTGTTGTATCATTTAAAGATATGCAGAATATATAAAACATATAAAGATTATTTTGATATATATACTTAACCTTTGAGATTATAAACACTTAAGAAACGACTTTTGTCTGAAGTCATTATCAACACGTAGATGTACTATTTTATTTTAGCAAAATCTGCTGTTTTTATGGCATAAATGATTATCCTTCAGAGTAGCAGTGAAAAGAGTAATTGTGGACTACAAATATTTTCAGAACCAGTGTTCTAGATATGTATTCTGCATAGACAGTTGATGATAAAGTCACCTGGGACTATTTTTAAAAAGACAGATACACAGGTGTTTTCCTTGGAGATTCTGAATATCTACCACCAAACAGCAGAATTCTTGGCTATATTAACTTCCCTTGGTGATTCTTATTATTATCAGATTTGGAAAGTTGACTTAAACCACACCAATGGCTCTGTTTCAGGGAAGAATCAAATGATCCTCTGTTTCTTGATATCAGAACAAAATTCTGTAAATGTTAAATACATAGTTCTCATTTAAATAGATATAAGAAGATATGAAAATTCTGTATAACTCAGCATAGGGACTGGCAGAATGATAAGGCAGTTCAAAAAAGGATGCAAAAGAAAGCTTTAAATTAGATTGCTACATTAGATACTATCTGGCTAATGTTCTGTAGGACAATATACCCATCATTTTTTGGATTGTCTTGTCTTCTAGATAGAAATTAGTTACATCTTTAAAAGCCTAAAAATGTTTTTCCTATTGTTTTCAGTTTGATGCTCATTATATGTAACTTTCCAGAGCTGTAAAATATCAAAATATCTGGAAGCTGTTTAATTGCAAATAGTGTGTCAGAGTTGCTTGTCTCTTAGAGACTGAGATAATCCTTCCTTCCAGTGGGCCTGTAGTGCCCCAATGACATTGAAAGGACTTACTGTCAATGTTTTGCTTCATTTCTAAAGTTTGGGTAATTTTCCTTAACAACCAATAAGACTACATAAATTATGTATTTGCTTTTGTTTTTTTTTATATCTGTAATTTTTAAAAAAAGTCAAGTAATATACATATAGCCTCTGAAGTTGAGAAGGAAGTTATTTTTCTTTCAGAGGTTTTTCTCCAGGTCCAAAATATGGGTTGAAAACTGGTTGTACTGAATATTTAATCCAAGCACAAATCAAGCAATAAAATCTTGTATTTGATTGTGTTGTTCAATGGAAAATGTTTCCTTGATTAGAACCCTCTAACTTCTACTTCTCAGGGAAAGGAAGCTCATGACAATGCATCAAATAAAAACAAAATCTTCCGATTTCAGAACTGGGAAAGATTACCATGAATAAATCTCAAATTAAAGATTAAAATAGTTTCAATAAATTATCTTTACTATGGGGATATAATTAACATTTAATAGCAATAAATACCATTATGCATGCTTTTTTAGCTAAGAAATGTTTCTGGATACTGTAAAATCATTTTAGCTAAAGCTATTATTTCATTCACATAATAATGTTCAGATATCATAAATTTATTTAAATTTTTCTAATTTAAATTATTCCAATTTCAGTTTGGTATTTTTAAAAATATGTAAACATTCTGTCCTCTTGGTGCCTTCATGTATATAGACTTAGTAAAATAGTATTTGGTCTTATGCTTCTCAAAAGATTACAAAATTTGGTTATCAGCTTCTCTTTTTATATAATTTTATACATACTATTATTCATATATTTTAGGTGTAGAAAAATGCCCAGAATAAAAAAATATATATTTAATAATATTTAAAAATGAGACATTAGAAACATCCTTCTACCAATAAATGTAAATATTGGGTTCAAATCTAAATTAGTTTAAGCTTGCATATTGCACATGTGTATGAATCCAACAGAATATGACAATGAACTATAGAGGTAGTGAAGAAAAACAAAGACCAAATATTTCCTTTAATTGTCATATATGTATTTACCTATTTACCTCACTTTTTATTTTTCTATAATAATATTGTGAGATACATATATATATATATATATATATATATATATATATATATATATATATATATATATATATATATATATAAAAGTCTCTGTCCCTGGTTCGTAGCACAGCGCTACTAAAACCCTTGTAATTTCCTAAGTGATAAGAGCACTAAAAGCATCTTTAAAATATATATATATTTGATCTTCGACCCTGGTTTCTTAGACAGAATTCCTAAATCCCCAGGGATTACCTGGGTGATTGCAGTATCTTTTCTTCAAATGAGGTTACTCTTGGTGGGATCCTGGATGGGGGCTTTTGTTTTATTATTTTTTTTAAATTTTATATACCTGGAAGTGGAATTGATGGATCATATGATAGTTCTATTTTTTTTAATTTTTTTTTTTTTTTAACATCTTTATTGGGGTATAATTGCTTTACAATGGTGTGTTAGTTTCTGCTTTTAACAAAGTGAATCAGTCATACATAAACATATGTTCCCATATGTCTTCCCTGTTGCGTCTCCCTCCCTCCCACCCTCCCCATCCCACCCCTCCAGGCTGTCACAAAGCACCGAGCCAATATCCCTGTGCCATGCGGCTGCTTCCCACTAGCTATCTACCTTACTGCGTTTGTTACTGTGTATATGCCCATGACTCTCTCTCGCCCTGTCACAGCTCACCCTTCCCCCTCCCCTTTTTTTTAATTTTTTGAGGAAAGTCCATACTCTTTTCCATACTGGTTGCACCAATTTGCAATTGCACCAATAGTTCACAAGTGTTCTCTTCCCTCTACATGCTCACCAACACTTTTTATTTGCTGTTTGTTGTTTGTGTTTTACAGTAACCATTTTGACAGGTGTAAAGTGGTATTTCATTGTACTTTTGATTTGTATTTCTCTGATGATTAGTGATGTTGAGCATCTTTTCATGTATTTATTGTCCCTCTGTATGTCTTCTTTGGAAAAATGTCTATTCAGGTCCTCTGTCCATTTTTCAATCAGGTTGTTTGTTTTTTTGATGTTGAGTTATATAAACTCTTTGTATATTTTAGATATTAACCCCTTATCAGACACACCATTTGTAAATACCTTTTTCTATTCAGTAGGTTGCCTTTTCATCTTGTTAATAGTTTCCTTCACAGTGCAAAAGCTTTTAAATTTTTTAACATCTTTATCACAGTATAATTGCTTTACAATGGTGTGTTAGTTTCTGCTTTATAACAAAGTGAATCAGTTATACATATACATATGTCCCCATATCTCTTCCCTCTTGTGTCTTCCTCCCTCCCACTCTCCCTATCCCACCCCTCTAGGTGGTCACAAGGCACCAGGCTGATCTCCCTGTGCTATGTGGCTGCTTCCCACTAGCTATCTATTTTATGTTTGGTAGTGTATATATGTCCATGTCACTCTCTCACTTTGTCCCAGCTTACCCTTCCCCCTCCCCATATCCTCAAGTCCATTCTCTAGTATGTCTGTGTCTTTATTCCCATCTTCCCCCTAGGTTCTTCATGATCATTTTTTTAAAGCTTTTTAATTTGATGTGGTCTCATTTGCTTAGTTTTGCTTTTGTTTCCCTTGCCTAAAGAGACAGGTCAAAAACAATATTCCTAAGACTGATGTCAAAGAGCATACAGCTTATATTTTCATCTAGGAGTTTTATAGCTTCAGGTATTAACATTTAAGTCGTTAATCCATGTTGAGTTTCCTTTTGTATATGGTGTGAGAAAGTAGTCCAGTTTCATTCTTTTGCATGTACCTGTCCAGTTTCCCAACAACATTTATTAAGGAGACTGTCTTTTCCACATTATGTATTTTTGCCTCCTTTGTTGTAGATTAATTGACCATTTAAACACAGAATTATTCCTGGGATCTCTACTCTGTTCCATTTATTTATGTGTCTGTTTTTGTTCCAGTGCCTTACTGTTTTGATTACTGTAGCTTTGTAGTATAGTTTGAAATCAGGAATTGTGATACCTCCAGGTTTGTTCTTTCTCAAGATTGTTTTAGCCATTCAGAGTCTTTTATGGTTCCAAACAAATTTTAGAATTATTTGTTCTAGTTCTGTGAAAAATGCCATTTGTATTTTGATACAATTCAATCTGTAGATTTGCATTCAATCTGTAGATTGCCTTGGGTAATAATGTCATTTTAACAATATTAATTCTTCCAATCCATGAACACTGTATATATTTCCATTTGTTTGTGTTGTCTTCAATTTCTTTAATCAATATCTTATAGTTTCAAAGTACAAATCTTTTACCTCCTTGGTTAGAGTTATTTCTAAGTAAATGCAAATATAAATGGAACTGTTTTCTTAATATCTCTTTCTGATACTGCATGATCAGTGTATAGAAGCACAACAGATTTCTGTATATTAATTTTATATCCTGTTGAAATTTATGGAATTCATTTATTAGTTCTAATAGATTTTTGGTGCTGTCCTTAGGATTTTCTACATATACTATATAGTATATAGTATCATGTACAAAACAGTGAGTGTTTTATTTCTTCATTTCCAATTTGAACCCTTTTATTTATTTTTCTTGTCTGATATCTGTGGCTAGGACTTTCAATATTATGTTGAATAAAACTGGTGTGAGCAGGCATCTTTGTCTTGTTCCTGATGTCAGAGGAAATGCTTTCAGCCTTTCATTGGTGAGTATGATGTTGGCTGTGGCAATTTATACAAATTAAAATGTTACCTTGCCTTTTTTTGTATATATATATATATATATATATATATATATATATATATATATATATATAAACACACACACACACATATGTGTGTATATATAGCATTTTTATTAGCCTCATTCTCATATAGAACAGGAGGTAAGAGGAAAGATAGCAATTTAACTCTCTACATAACATATATGTAAAAGTTTTACCAAGTAAGAAAACAATTACTCATCAGATAGGACAAGAAGTATGACTGAGAGGCCAGAGTTTATGCAATACTCTGACCTACTAAGAATTGTATACCTTAAGTGAATTGTTATTCTTTTGAATACACAAAAATAATCTAGTAAAATCTGAGACAAAAGATGCCATGTTTATTTTATCATCGTTCCATCTCCTATGTTTTTCATTCCATCTATGCTAGTCAAGGTGGAGAAAATAATTATGTTTATTTATAATACATAACAGAACTGAAAATCTAAAACCATTAAAAAATTCTTACATTATGCTATTGTCAGACAAATGGTACTACTATACTCTGATGAAAAGTGTATTTTCTAAATGCTAAATTTACTTCCCTTTTTTTCTATTGTATTGGAGATTCATGTTCATCCTTGTCTTAGTCTGGTACATAACTACTTTTATTTAATTTCTTGGATAAATATGCTCCTGTCTAACAATTCACCCATATGTATTTCACATCTTACTACTTTTGTGCATTATATATATATATAATTTGATCCTGTAACTATCTGTCCAATAACATATTGAATATTTCTGATGTAAAGTATAAACATCAGAGGAGCCTCTATTTTAATCCAATGTATTAATATGTTATTTATGTACAATATAGTAAGTGCACGTTTAATTTTTTTTTTTTTTTCCTGTGGTATGCGGGCCTCTCATTGCTGTGGACTCTTCCATTGTGGAGTACAGGCTCCGGATGTGCAGGCTCAGCAGCCATGACTCACGGGTCCAGACACTCTGTGGCACATGGGATCTTCCCGGACCGGGGCACGAACCCGTGTCCCCTGCATCGGCAGGCGGACTCTCAACCACTGCACCACCAGGGAAGCCCACATGTTTAATTTTTGAAAAACTATCAAAGAGAGACAAAATGAAAAATTAAATACAAAAGAGAAAAATTAAAATCACCCCTGATTTCCCTGGTATCAATTTCCTTAAGAAGACTTTTTTTAACAATTCTTCAAGTGCAGGTTGGCTAACACAAAATTTTCTCAATTTTTTTGTTTTGTTTTGTTTTGGCATGCATATAGAATTCTGTATCAAAGATTTTTTGGTTTTGTTTGTGTTTTATTTTTTTCATTTTATGTTCAGCATGTTATGATGTAATACTATTGCCTTTTTGCCCGTATTTTCTTAAATGCAAGGATGATTTGTATGTTTTCTCCCTTGTATGTAATATGCTTTTTGATTTTCTTTGTGTTTTTAAAAATTTATCACTGTTTTTTCACAGTTTGATTACAGTGTGACTTAGAGTCATTTTGTTAAGAGAACATTGAATTTTATTTTGACTAGCTGTTAAGCTTAAACATTGTTTCTTTGATTTTCACACATTTAGGGAATTTGAAAGTATTATTTTGTTATTGATTTCTAATTACTTATTTACTGTATCAAATTTAAATCCATGGAGTAGAATTGTTATTCCAGAAACTGTACTTTTGAATTCTAAAAATTCCATTAATTCAGATTTATTTCCCTGTCTATGATGAGATTTCTCATCTGTTCACTCATTATGACCATTATTTGCTTTAAAGTCTTTGAACACATGTATTAGTGTGGCTTCCAAGTACTTGGCTGCTAACTGTACCATTGATCATCTCAGGGTCTGTTTCTATTACCTATATTTTTTCTAGATAATAGCTACATTTTCCTGATTCTTTGCATGTCTATTATTGTGTACTGGATATATTTAAAAGTACATCAAAAAGATTTTGAATTGGGTTATTCTCCTCTGACTAGTTTTGATTTTACTTAATCAGGCAATTATATTATGGACTGATACCCTTACATTGTAAAGGCTTATTTTATGCTTTGTTAGAGTATGACATTTAGGAAATCTGAGATATATATGAAGTCCATCTAACTTGGTGGGCTTTAAACTTCTCTGTTTCTCTTTTGGTAAAAAAAAAAAAAAAAAAAAAAAAAACAGCTAAAATCTCTCATCAATTTTTCTAGTCTTTCAAGTACATTATTTGTTTATTTTGGGTTTTTTTTTGTATTTTTATCGTATTTGGCTCGTTGAATTCTCCTCCACACATGCGCATTGCAGGTATCAACCAAGAACATAATAGGAATTTTACGGAGATATTGAAACTTACCAGCTGTGATTCCCTCCTTTCTTGCATTTATTTACACAATATCCAGTCCCTTTAGCAGCACTGAACTTTTGCCTCTGCTACCTTAACCCAAATTGACATCAGATTTCTGCAGGGGTTCTTTCTTCATTGTAACAGTTCCATGGGACAGGTCCTTGGGAGAAAGGGCTTATAAATGTGGATGTTATTCAGTGTGCTTTTATTCTTTAAGTCTCCTGTAGTTTCTGTCCAATTTTAATTATTCCTAGTGTCTTCAAATATTTGTTTTATATGTTTTCTCCAAACTTCATAATTCTTATCTGCAGGAATATTATTCCAATACAAAGTCATCTGTCATTAATAGAACTGTATTTTCTGTGCTTGTATTCCTGCTACAGAAAAGTTTGCATGTCATTGATACAGACAGTAAAATTAGTCAAGACAACATTCTTTCTAAGTGTAATAGTAATACAGTATACATTTCTTAAGGAGAATTACTCTTTCTGCTTTTGCTTTACAAATTTGAAAAGTGTTTATCATCTCTTTCTGGTTTACAAAACAAAAATGCCCAGATATACTGAGTAGGGCTATTTCCAAAATAGAAACAATTTATACATCTATATTTCTAGAGAATATTGTGAAAATATGAAAAGATTTCCAGCTCTCCAAAATAATATTATAAAAGGTTACTTCGAAAATACTTGTGACTTTAATAGAAGCATGATATATTTACTTTGGTTAAATTTTAGGATGAATACCTCTATGTGCAATGTTTAGCAACATATCCTGTCTTTGTAAATTTTTTGTTTCACACATACATTTTGTGGGAAAAGTGTAATTTCCTACTCTCACCCCAAGAAACTTTCACCAACATACATGTTATTATTATTTTTTGCTTTGCTATAACCATGCAGAGATTTTGCTGTGTAGGTGTGAGGCACTACCTTCATCAAGATGAAAATAAGTGCATACTTCAACATTTCAAATATATATTATTACCTATATTATGACCCTATTATTCATTTTAATCAATATTTCTTCTTTATCAAAAATCTTTCTACTCCTTTCATAGGTGATAAAAGGAAATTTATACATATCTTACCATGGATCCATTTAAATTTGACTCATTTCTGCTTTTCTTTTTCCTTCTGTATCAGCAATGTATGCTAAAACATTTATGAAGTGCTATTTTACAATTGGTGTTATTACGTTTGCTGGTGACTAGTCCTGTTGTACTCCAAACAAAACATGTGAGAACTTTGATTTTAATGCAAATCAAATGAACAAATATGAAAAATAAGAAAATTAATTAATTAAAATCGTGTATACTATTATTTTTAGATACATTCAAACTTTAAAATGACTAATGCATGAAAATTGCTCAGACTAATATGAAATTCAAAATAAAGAAATTATATTTTCTTTCAAAAGTCAGCACATTAAAATGCTTTTATATTTTGATATATTTATAATAATAATAATGTTAGATAATTAGGTTTAAAATTAAAATCCTTATGGTTTTTCAAGATCAACAGTAATCTGCTTTTAGGAAATATAGTCAAGAAAAGTTTTCAATCAAGTACCTCTATAGATGTACATAAGAAGCAGTATGGTATAGTACCTATGGAAACAGGAAATGGAGCAAGATTGGTCACATTCAAAATTTGAATTCACCACTTAGCCATTGTTGAGTCCCTGGGCAAGACACTAAACAGTGTGCCTTAGTTTCTTTTATTAATATGGGAATAACAAAATTACTTGCATCATAGGGTTGTTATGAGGATTAAATATATAAACGTAATTTAAAATTTTACCACTGTGCCCAGCGTAGTGTAAGCAGCATAGATATATTAGTTTTTTCTTTATATGTGTGTATTTTCCATTTAAATGGCCTTATATATGTAATTTCTGTGATATTTAGTAATACTAAAGTTTAATTAAACATAGTTATGATTATAAAATCACTTAAGTTGTACAACAGATTCTGATGGTAAAAATCATAGTTTAATACTGGTAAAAATAATTTTCACATACTAACAAGGAAAAGACAAACAATTCATTAGAAATTTAGAAAAATATGAATAAGAAAAAACATAAAAGAGCAAATCAAAACTTCCAGCAAACATATGAAGAAATATTCAAATAGATTAGTAGCCAAAGAAATACAAATTAGAGTTACAAACACATATCGTTTTATGTTTTATATATGGCTGTAAAAATTTAAGAAATGCTATAACATCTTTTGATCTTAGGGATTTAGGAAAAATACTTCTAAATATGGTTGATGGACATGGACTGTTAGAAATTTTCTGGAAATTAAAGGAAATATATGTACAGTTAAAAATACATATACATAGCATAGCATTCCTGTTTCTAATCATTGCTAAGTAGCTTTTATCAGACAAATCCTCTTGCTAATGACAATTAACATTTTAAACACATTGTAGAGTGTGCAAATCAGGCTGAACTGGAGGATATAAGACCCTAGAGAAAAGGGAAACCCACTGGATAATGTCTAGGTTTAACTGATTTTTCCATAAGGGTACTCCCTAGTCTGCTTAACACACAGAACATACTGCTAAGTAGAAGTTAATAGTCTTACTGGGTAGAAATATCATAGGTCAGAGTTTGTGACTACTATAATAGCTGGAAATTGAAGAAAAGGAAAAAAAAAAAAAACATGGAGGCCAAGTCCTGAAATCTGAATATATACTCTCTCCAATCTTTCACTGGCTCATATTTTGGGCATACTTGGGGCAGACCACAGGATCCTAGGGGAAAGCAATCTCTGAAAGGTTGAAAGGACTGATCTAAGATTTCAGCAGTTTGTGGAGAGAGCCAGGTTCTGTCAATTTAGAAAATTTTGGTAATCAATCTGAGCTATTCATGGAAACCATAGAGAGGTCATGCCTTAGGGAAAAAGCACTTTGGACTGAGGCGTGGGTCCTTGGACCCAAGGCAAACTGCACTAAACCTCCACTCTCAGCCCAGAGAGGATCAACATCATCAGCTAGTAATTTGCTAGCTGCTTTAATAAAATCATACATGTCACCAAGGAGATAAAAATGCAGATCTATACAACACAACAATGAAAATGGCCAATGTAAGTATAAATTATATAAGATGTAATGAAATAGAAAAATGTGACCCACAATCCAGAAAACAAAAATGTAAATACACTCCAGTTTCCTTACTGTTACAATTAACAGTCAGTGAAAGCCAGAATAGGCACATTAGATTTAAATGGCTAAACTGAACTATATGACAAAAATAGCATAAATGACAGAAGCAGATTAACAGAATTAGATCACCAAAAGTTTCTTACACTATGCACAAAATGTAAATAATTTCTAAAACAAAACTCCCCTGATAGACAAAGAATGCAAGAAGTAGCCAGAGACAAAGGAAAAAAAAAAAAAAACAGTAATGATTACCAGTTATCAGAAACCAATCCCTAAAATAGGAATCATGCATGTGCAACCTTGAATTCAAGGAGTCATATGGAAAACAATAACTGGAAGCTTAATGAACCGAACAGAGGTCTCTGCTGCTGCCTGTCTCAGAGGAGACACAAGAATTTTAATACTAAACCTTTAAAGAGGCTTCACAAACAATTTGGGGCTTCAATACACCCTTCCCTAACAAAGCAATAAATAACCTCACACAAATTCAGTGTTATTAGTTAGTCTTTAAATTGCATGATAGAATAAAAGGCAGTTCAAGTATCCTTAAAGGTAAACTTACAACCTTAAACAATGATACTGGAAGAGAAGCAAATTAGCTATCTAAGTACTTTAAAATTGACTAAGCATACCATGTTATATTCATGCAAATTAATAATTTTATTAAAATTATTTTATGTTCAGTTTAATGACAGCAATATGAGTAAGTATATATGTGTAATGATTTATCAGATTATATATAACATACACATAATTTAGTGAATATGAACAGGTCACATATTAAATAAATATAAATCATAATTTTAAGTATGAAAATAATTAATAGAAATTATATTGGGAGACAACTGAAAAAGTATTAATTCTGCCTAGTGAGTTATATTATTTTATTGTTGTTTCAAACATTTTTTTTTCTATTTCCAAATGTTCCACGATTTTGATGTGTAAATTTAAAGTGCAATTCAATAAAAAAAATAAGCTTTTAAATCTCTCTTTTTTATTCTGCTTTTCAGAAGTTTATTTATTTCATAAATTACTGTATATCTGTATGCTCTTCTTGTGGTTAGATATAGGTTCTCCCATTTCTGACCTATGTGTCTAGATGAGCATACTAGTTTGAATAACTCCGTGTGCAACATAGATTAAAGTTTATTCTTAAATTCTTCTTTGACAGTTTGACTAATGCATAACTGGTTCAGTACTATGTGTAAATATTAAGATCATCTAGGAAACTTGACATAAATGTAACATAATCAGTCTCTAATCAAATATCCAGAGACAGATAATACCATATATATATGAGAAAATATGACAATATAATGTAAAATAAAGCACAGCAGTTTTGAGTTTTCAAGTAAATATTTGTTCCTGAGTATTTTCTGTTTGCAAAATGTTTATTTTGTACAATGGAAGATACATTTCATACACTTAATACATTACAAGTGGTCACTTTGTGCAATTGCTTATTTAAAAATGTGTTATAAATGTTTTTGAAAATCATCCAACTTTGGAGTTGTTCAAAGTTTCATGCAAAAAAAATGTTTTTTATTCACAATGTATTACATTACAGCCTGAGATTTGACAGACTTCAGTTTCATAGGCAACATGATTACATCTTGCAGCTTTTTGATACTACATTTAAGTAAGCCTTTGAAAGAATAAATAGCTGCATTTTATAGTGACAATTTTATCAAATTACACTTTTAGATTTTACTATTCATTTACTAAAACCAATACTGACATTTGCTGCAATTTATTTTTCTCTTTAGTTTTCCTGGTGACAGGCAAAAATTACATTGTAATAATGTTTTTGATTCATTTCCTGGAGTATTGTTTTCCAGCTAAATGGGAGAGTAAACCAAGATAAATAGGTTTAAAACATCCACACAAATATAGGAGAATGTCCCTCATAATTCTGTCAGTATATTTACCTTTTAATATAAATTATACTTTTGATGTGAAAAGGGTTCATATGATTAGAAAAAAATGGATTAAACTTAGTATCTAAACAATTTTAACAGAATGCTTATTTTTAAGTGTGTGAGCTAAATGTATTACACATTCTTTCTGTGCCCACAACAAATTTATAGGAAATAGCATAAAAATCTTATCAAAAATAAAAATTACAAAAATATATTTAGTTCTAAAATATAAGACAGGTAACTCATATTTCCAGAGGGCCTAAGGATTGTCTATAAACCTGAGAAGGCAACCACAACTGCAGAGATTTGGCAAAACAGATTAAATATTCATGTTCTGGACCTACAGTTAATGGAAGTTAGGAATTAGAGAAAGGACATCAACAAAAAACAGGATGTTTGTTTGGGGCACTGCCATGGAAGCAGAAGGTGCTTCAAAGTTTTGTCTTCCTCAGATAAGCAACAACAACTCTAGTGTCATCTTCCAGTTTGACCTAGAGAGTTTGAGAATTTGCCATGAAGATTCATATCATGGCTGCCATTACCTACTAAGAATTGGGAAGAGTCACCCAAGATGATTATATAAAGGACACATATTGAGAACTTACTGATTAAAAAAAAACATACAATTATTGGTATCAATAATATTTGGATTGAATAGCAACATGAAAACAACTGAAGAGTAAATTAATAAATGAATATTTAACTAGGAATTCTTCCAGAATGTAGCATAAAAGAAAAGTCCAAACGTTTTAGAATAAATTTATAAGTTCCAAAATCCATCCAAGACACAGTAGAGAAAAAAAAAGAACAAAACATAAAGACCTAATGGGAGGAAAGAAGAGAAACATTACTTGAAGGAAAACTAGTCCAATATTTCCCATAACAAAGATTTAAAAGCATTCTTCAGAATAAAAGACTAACAGCTGCCAAGATGTAAACTTTTTTTTGAAAGCATACATCTAAACACACAGTAGTAAATACTTCAGCATTTTGTTTAAAGAGCCAATTTGAAAGATCATCCAAAAATTATCAATTTTCTCAGAAAGAAAGAAAAATCAGATTGATATCAGATGCTTCCTAGCACCAACAATTTCAGAAAAAAATTGAGAAATGGCTTTAAGAACAAATATTTGACTGAGGTTTCTAGAGGTACGTTCAGAAGTTTTCAAAGATACAAGGACTCAAAAATTTTATCAATCACATAGCATATTTAAACGAATAACTAGAGGCTGTAGTAAAGCAAGAAGGTGATCTTAGAGGATATAACAAAATGAGAAAATTAATGGATAATAAGGCCACATATTTTTGTGTATTAAAATTAAGAAAAAATAAGCTAAAGGTAAATAAAAGTTTGGAAGCAACTGACCACAATTAAACAACACATGTTCAAGAAGAAATAGAGATCTATTACCTTTTTACTGTAAATAAGTGCAATTAAGTATCTATGCTTTATCAGATTCAGCAAATTTGAACTATTCTTTCATTGTATTTGCTTGGATATTTTATCTGAATATGCTATGCTATCATTTTAAATTGGTAATTAAAGTCTAATTTTGATTTTCCACTTTTTTTTTTTTTTTTTTTTTTGCAGTATGCGGGCTTCTCACTGCTATGGCCTCTCCTGTCACGTAGCACAGGCTCCGGACGTGCAGGCCCAGTGGCCATGATCCAAGGGCCCAGCCGCCCCGCGGCACGTGGGATCCTCCCAGAGCAGGGCACGAACCCGTGTCCCCTACATCGGCAGGCAGACTCCCAACCACTGCGCCACCAGGGAAGCCCAATCTCCCTCTTTTTATAAAATAAAAAATAAAATGACTTATTTGATAATAGTTAAAGCCAAATTGCTCTTTTGGAGATTTAGGCATTCCATTCCTGACTTCGTTTTAGGCTTAGTAAGATGCATTTTGTCATTACTGCCTCTTACTAACTATTCTCAGATTCAAGGACTCCATTTTATTGTGTGTTGGATATTTTATTTTATTTATTTATTTTGTTAACATCTTTATTGGAGTATAATTGCTTTACAATGGTGTGTTAGTTTCTGCTTTACAACAAAATGAATCAGTTTTATATATACATATGTTCCCATATCTCTTCCCTCTTGCGTCTCCTTCCCTCCCACCCTCCCTATTCCACCCCTCCAGGCGATCACAAAGCAAGGAGCTGATCTCCCTGTGCTATGCGGCTGCTTCCCACTAGCTATCTACCTTAAGTTTGGTAGTGTATATATGTCTATGCCTCTCTCTTGCTTTGTCACAGCTTACCCGTCCCCCTCCCCATATCCTCAAGTCCATTCTCTAGTAGGTCTGTGTCTTTATTCCTGTCTTACACCTAGGTTCTTCATGACCTTTTTTTTTCTTAAATTCCATATATATGTGTTAGCATACGGTATTTGCCTCTCTCTTTCTGACTTACTTCAATCTGTATGACACACTCTAGGTCTATCCACCTCATTACAAACAGCTCAATTTCGTTTCTTTTTATGGCTGAGTAATATTCCATTGTATATATGTGCCACATCTTCTTTATCCATTCATCCAATGATGGACACTTAGATTGTTCCCATCTCTGAGCTATTGTAAATAGAGCTACAATGAATATTTTGGTACATGACTCTTTTTGAATTTTGGTTTTCTCAGAGTATATGCCCAGTAGTGGGATTGCTGGGTCATATGGTAGTTCTATTTGTAGTTTTCAAAGGAACCTCCATACTGTTCTCCACAGTGGCTGTATCAATTTACATTCCCACCAACAATGCAAGAGGTTCCCTTTTCTCCACACCCTCTCCAGCATTTATTGTTTCTAGATTTTTTGATGATGGCCATTCTGACCGGTGTGAGATGATGTCTCATTGTAGTTTTGATTTACATTTCTCTAATGATTAGTGATGTTGAGCATTCCTTCATGTGTTTGTTGGCAGTCTGTTTATCTTCTTTGGAGAAACGTCTATTTAGGTCTTCTGCCCATTTTGGGATTGGATTTTTCGTTTTTTGGTTATTAAGCTGCATGAGCTGCTTATAAATTTTGGAGATTAATCCTTTGTCAGTTGCTCCATTTGCAAATATTTTCTCCCATTCTGAGGGTTGTCTTTTGGTCTTGTTTATGGTTTCCTTTGCAGTGCAAAAGCTTTGAAGTTTCATTAGGTCCCATTTGTTTATTTTTGTTTTTATTTCCATTTCTCTAGGAGGTGGGTCAAAAAGGATCTTACTGTGATTTATGTCACAGAGTGTCCTGCCTATGTTTTCCTGTAAGAGTTTGATAGTTTCTGTCCTTACCTTTAGATCTTTAATCCATTTTGAGCTTATTTTTGTGTATGGTGTTAGGGAGTGATCTAATTTCATACTTTTACATGTACCTGTCCAGTTTTCCCAGCACCACTTATTGAAGAGGCTGTCCTTTCTCCACTGTACATTCCTGCCTCCTTTATCAAAGATAAGGTGACCATATGTGTGTGGGTTTATCTCTGGGCTTTCTATCCTGTTCCATTGATCTATCTTTCCATTTTTGTGCCAGTACCATACTGTCTTGATTACTGTAGCTTTGTAGTATAGTCTGAAGTTAGGGAGCCTGATTCTTCCAGCTCCATTTTTCGTTCTCAAGATTGCTTTAGCTATTCGGGGTCTTTTGTGTTTCCATACAAATTGTGAATTTTTTTGTTCTAGTTCTGTGAAAAATGGCAGTGGTAGTTTGATAGGGATTGCATTAAATCTGTAGATTGCTTTGGGTAGTAGAGTCATTTTCACAATGTTGATTCTTCCAATCCAAGAACATGGTATATCTCTCCATCTATTTGTATCATCTTTAATTTCTTTCATCAGTGTCTTATAATTGTCTGCATACAGGTCTTTTGTCTCCTTAGGTAGGTTTATTCCTAGATATTTTATTCTTTTTTTTGCAATGGTAAATGGGAGTGTTTTCTTGATTTCACTTTCGGATTTTTCATCATTAGTGTATATGAATGCCAGAGATTTCTGTGCATTAATTTTGTATCCTGCTACTTTACCAAATTCATTGATTAGCTCTAGCAGTTTTCTGGTAGCATCGTTAGGATTCCCTATGTATAGTATCATGTCATCTGCAAACAGTGACAGCTTTACTTCTTCTTTTCTGATTTGATTTCCTTTTATTTTAAATTATTATTTGACCCCTAAGTTTCTTCTGATTCCTGAATGATACTGAAAAAGTTGCTAATTGTTCCATGGGTACAAAAGTACTAGCTAACAGGCCAACCTTATGTGTTTTCAAAAGCTTACCAGACAAAATAAAGAAAAATACATCAAAAGCAAACAGAATACTATTTTAGATCCATCTAGAACACTCACAAGAGTGAAATATATTACTTATATATATATTCTGCATTTTCTTTATAGCTTTCTGCATTTTCATTGTCGAAAAAATGAAAAGTGTAAAATTAACATATTTATAATTTACTTAAGACAATGAAGGAAAAATGTTCTAACATTTGAAAACCAAGAAAAGAGATTGAAATATAAGATATTAGGTGCTTCTTACAATTTTAGTATCTTAGTTAATTTGGATTAATTGGGGAGACAAACTTGCAAATTCTTAGTCTTTATTGATCAAGTCACTAAACCTCTTTTTACTCATTTTTCTAATCTGTAAAACAGAAATTTTATTTCTTGGCAATTATGATTGAGCCTGCATTGCCTCCTTCCCCAATTTCCTTGATTATTTATTTATTTATTTATTTTTAAAGATGATGTTGGGGGTAGCAGCTTATTAAGTGTTGTGTTGGGTCTTCGTTTCTGTGCGAGGGCTTTCTCTAGTTGTGGCAAGTGGGGACCACTCTTCATTGTGGTACGTGGGCCTCTCACTATTGCAGCCTCTCTTTGTGGAACACAAGCTCCAGATGCACAGGCTTAGTAGTTGTGGCTCACGGGCCTAGTTGCTCCGTGGCATGTGGGATCCTCCCAGACCAGGGCTCAAACCCGTGTCCCCTGCATTAGCAGGCAGGTTCTCAACCACTGCACACCAGGGAAGCCCCAATTTCCTTGATTTTATAAAACAAAATCAAAACAGAAAATTAAAACAAAACAAAACAACAACAAAACAATGGTTCTCAGAGAGAACCTAGCAGGGGAGGGGGTGGAAAATAGGGTGATTTTTGAGGGATCCTAAATTCCAGGGACCTGCATTTGAATTCAGTCACTGATCATCAAAGGAGGGAGTCACTGTTGGGATTGCCCTTTCCATGAAGCAGATGAGACAAAGAAGCCAGCTGCTCCATTCACACTCATACTGAGTAGTTGTTACATCAATATCAAATGTTTGCAAGTAAAATTTGGAGTAAGGGGAAGACCAGACTCTTAGACTGAGGGTGACTTATAAAAAGGCATGATATTTAAAAAGAAAATGACTAAGAAATTACAGGTTATAGGAGGAAAATCTAGAAATTAGTTAATTACATTGTTTGTAATGAATGGGTTGGTTGCTTAAAGATCAATATTACAGTTACTATAAATATAATCATCTGGTTTTATGAAGATAAAATTAATAGATTTCAAATTAGTTAATTCATGTAGCATACATATTTTTCCCTTACTTATTGACACACCACCTAAAATCTCCTATTAGAAAAAATCTGAGATTCATTGTTAATGTAGAAATAAAATATCATTTTGTTTTCAAGCATAAGATATATCCCTTTTAATTTCCTATGTCATCTGTGTATATGTTAATCTTAAATTATTTTAATTATTTTTACTTCTTAATATAAATTGAACTGCCAATAAACATTTACTGTAAAATGGAATCTATGCTGCCCTCCTTACTTTTGTTTTACTCTTTTAATTCCCTAACTGTTGATTTGAAACTTTACTTCATTTCTAATATAAGCAATATTATAAATTTCCCTTGAGCTGTGTCCCATAAATTTTGACATGTTGTTATGTTTACTTAACTTAGTTAAATATATTTTTTAATATTTATTTTATTTTATCCATTGACTCAGTGCTTATTTATTTTCAAATATTTGGAGATTTTTCAAATATCTTTCAGTTATTGATTTATAATTTAATTTTATGTTTGGTAAGAAACTATATAATTCCAATTCCCTTAAATATATTTAGACTTGTTCCAAAATATCATCTCGCATAACAAATGTTTTATGTGTGTTAAAAAATATATAGATTCTGCATTTTGAGGGGAGGAGTGTTCCATAAATATCAATTAGGTCAAGTTGTTGTATAGTGTTATTCATGTCTTTTTTATCCTTACTGATTTTCTGTCTACGTGTTCTAATATGTACTAAAGGAGGAATATTAAAATCTCCAATAATAATTGTAATCTTATCAACTTTCCTTTTATTTAAATCATCTTTTTCTTCATACATTTTTTTTTAAAAACAAAATGTATGGAGGCTTATTTGTCTTAAAATGTATCCACATTTAGTGTTGTCATGTCTTCTTAATACCCTTTTAATATTTTTTCATTATAAAATATATTTCTTCATCTCCAGTAATGTCTCTCTCCCTAAAAGTATGTGTTTATTATCAATATGGCTTCCCAAGCATTCTTTTAATTAGTGTTTGCCTGGTATATCTCTTTTCATCCTCTTCACTTTTAAGTTCTCTGTCATTATATACTTAAAGAGTTGTTTTCATAAAGTTTGGTCTTATATTTTTATATACTCTGATAATTACACATACATAATAATATATAAAATAGATATTATATATATTTAATTGATATATTTAAACCATTTATGCCAAAAAATTTTTTTCCTAAAATTTAGAATCTTCTGGGTTTCTTTCTATTTTTGTTTTCTCTGCTTATTTTGTCATGCTATTTTACTTCCTTGTGTACATAGTTATCTTAGATACTTTGCCAGGCATTATGCTTGAACAATTCCTGGTAGAAATCATTTGAGGCTTATTATGCTATAATCCATCTCCAAGAAGGATTTTTGTTTGATTCAGCCAGGTGCTTAGAGGGAACTACTAATTGGATAATCTTAACTTATATTTAGAGCCTTGAAACTTCTCTTTCTACTTTCTCTGATTTGGACAAGAATGCTCAGTGCTTTTGCAATCAAGGAAAGAACACTCCATGTGAAATCCAAAGAGGGGAAATTGGAGGAAAACGGTCAAACGTATAAACTTCCAGGTATAAGATAATTAAGTACTAGGGATGTAATGTACAACATGATGACTATGGTTAACACTGTTGTATGGTATATAGGAAAGATGTAAAGAGAGTAGGTCACAAGGAGAAATTCTTTTTTTTCTTTTCTTTTTATTACATCTATGTGAGATGATTGATGTTGATTAAACCTCCTGTGGTAATCATAATGTATGTAAATCAAACCATCATGCTGTACAGCTTAAACTTATACAGTGAGGTATGTCAATTTATTTCTCAGTGAAACTGGAAAAAATGTCCAAGAGGAGAGAGAATTTTATTCTGATATTCCACCACAGTCATTGCTGTCTCTGCAACATATGAGCATTGCTATACAACACAGACTGTTCCTGGGCAGTTTAATAGATGAAACTTGTCTTGAGATTCTCTTGTAAGTTTAAGTTGTTGTCCAAGAGACAACAGTGCTCCTTACTGGGAGTAAGTTATAGCTTGTTTAGTTCATACTCTGACACTTAATCATTGTTCCTCAAAGCATAATTACTATATCAGTGTGGCAGGGTCCAAAGCCAACATTTAGCATCAGCCATAACAGTTAAGGACAATAAGATGTACCCTATGTGTTGAAGATGACCACCAGCACAAAATATCCTTTATTCAAAATATTTATTTCTGATTTTTTTTCTCTTTCTTGTTGTAATGCCATGGTTTAGTCAAATTAACTAGTCCCTGAGATATATTTTTAAGTTAAGATTTGATGAAATTTTACTACTGTTGACATAATTTTGTGCCTCCACTTAATGAAAATTTTGAAGACCTAATATTAGCTGCTTAATTATCAACCTCAATTTATATAAACATATTATAATTTTTAACATCATTTTCATTTGCATTCTGCAAAAATAAAATACTCATGATGTTTTTACTGAAGTGTAAAATCTAAGTTTTTGCTGAATACTTTGAATTTTATGAGAATTTTATATGAATTCAATATTAACTGCAACTTCAGTTGTCTGAAAATTAACTTATTCTATAGCTATTTGGTATAAATATTGGCAGCATTTTAAAATAATAAATAGTTATTTACTTTTTAATGAGTCTTTACTCAATATGGAATGATAAAGATGTAGAAAATAATCAATTAATACAAAAAAATCAAACCATAATGTACAAATTGTAACTTACAAAAATACAATAGTGTTATGAATAGTAAACAGGATATTATGCCAATAATGACACTTGTTTTACATTATTGGTAAGGTAATTAAAAAGGCTATGTAAAATCACAAAATAGTAGTTACCATAATAGATAGTGACACATCTACTTTTCTGGTTTTTGTTTTGGCTTAACCCTGGCTGGAATATATATACATATGTCTGTGTGTGATATATATATATATATATATATATATATATATATATATCTCCATATACAGATATATATAATTACTATGATAATATAATAGCCTTCTACTCACCTAAAGTAAACATAGATTAAAATTTATGCATTTCAACTTACTTCTTAAATTACAATGTTAATGTTCCTTATTATATTTGTTTTGATTTTTTTCAGAAAACTCAGAGTTATTTTTCTAATAGAACACATTTCACAGATATTTATTTGCAAAGAGTATATGCAGGAATTCTTTTCAATAGCTTAAAAAATGATGGTGTTCTTAGTTTTTCTATTTATTGTGTAATTTTATTTCACTTTTCTCTTACTAGGTAAAGCCCTGCAGTACCTCATTTCATTAAAAGACAATGTTTATATGTGAGGGCTTAAAATAACAATAAAGTACCATTTTTTAATCTCTTATTTTAACACTTTAAACTAGATAAACTTTCCACATGTCTTTTTAGTGCCCTTTCTGTGATGCAAATACTAGGTATTCACTTTTCATGAAAGGCTTGAAATAGTTAGTTCAGTAAAGTAGACTTTAAAGTAACATAATAAATTAGTGCTAATTTGGAAATTATTCTAAAAAATTAACTTTAAAAGTCTATTGATGGTATAGCTTTAGTCTGTCATAACTTAAACTGATGGTGGTAGATAGTAGAGATTTTAAGGAAAATCTTGTAATTGAAATATTTTCCAATAAGTTTATTTATAGTGCTTTCATAAATGTTTAAATTTAGAAGTTGGTCCAGAGATTAAAAATGAACAAAAGAATGAATATTTTAAATGGGGGTATATGATATAACTTGAATTTGCATAAATAGCTAATATATAATTTATTATAGTTTTACACAGAATTGAATATACAGCAACTTGAATACTTTCATGTATAAGTTATATTTTTGAATGAAAAATTTTATTGGGGTTAGATCACCATAATTTGGACTGGAAAATATATGCTGAACATTTTATTCAATAATATTATTTCTTAATAAATTATAAAAAATGAGTTACTAAATAAGACAATTTTGAAAGCTCTTCTGTAATTTTGCAAAAAATATTGAATTTCAGTTAAAACTAATAATTTACTTCTGTTTGGTAGTATTTAAAAATATATTTTACAAGACACTTTTTCATTTTTATTATATATTATGTTCTTAAATAATAAAAATGAACATATAAAACATATCTGTATATATATATTTATATCCAATTGCTATATCCATATTTATATGTATCTATCAATTAGTCTATCATATATATATCTATATCTATATAAATGATGTTGTTACTGAAGACTATTTTATTGATCTTTATTCTTGATATTAGAAAAAAATGGTTCCTGATAATATACAAAGTACATCACAAGATGATTAAGTGATGCAAGGTCTATTGCTTATTTGTTACTATTATAATTAAATATTAAAAATTTTACTCTAGTCCCAAACTCCTAATTTATCCCCCATCTTTCCCCTTTGGTAACCATGTTTGTTTTCTATGTCTATGGTTCTAGTTCTGTTTTACATATAAGTTCATTTGTATCATTTTTTATTTAGATTCCACATATAAGCATTCACATACACACTACTGTATAACCAACAAGGACCTACTGTATAGCACAGGGAACTATAATCAATATTATGTAATAACCTGCAAGGGAAAATAATCTGAAAATAAAAAGACATATTTGTATGTATAACTCAATCACTTTGCTATACACCTGAAACTAACACAACATTGTAAATCAACTATACTTCAGATAACAGAAAACATTCTATCTAGTTTAAGTGGGACAAAATTTAGTAAGTATGTTTTCACTTCCAAATATTGAGGGTTCTGCATAAGCAGGTGTTGGAGTGGAGACATCTGGGAATCATTGTGACCAATAATGAAAGGGATCTGCCACTTCTTCCACATTTTCTCACTCCAGAATGAAATGCCCATAACTACAATGTAGAGAACAAGCAACCACCACTATGATTTTGGCTCCAAGTGATATTTTACCTGATACAATCTCAAATATTAAAATAGGTGGCTTGCGCAAAACCTCCCCCTGTCCTTACCCAGGTCCAAATTTAAGTCTCATCTCATTGAATCTGAGCATTTTGTAAGTGAAGGAGAATAATTTTTAGCTTTCTCACCTCTGCACTTCATAAAATCATACTAGAAAGAGATTGGAATATATGAATGAGTCTATTGTATCTGATACAGTGACTTTTCAAAATTCGAATTATCTACTCCTGATCCTAAGCTTTCTCAAGTATAAAATTATGTGGCTGGGCTAGAAAACACCAAATATTAATTTCAGTTGAAGCATTCTATGCATATAAGTGGTATGAAAAATCATGGTAAGACATGGTCATAGGTAGGCACGGGATGAGTCAAGCACAGCAAGTATCAAGAAAAATATTAAAATGTATGCAATTATTGACTACAATTTTTACCTAGAATCTTTAAAACATGAGTATGTTTAAAAATAAAACATGATTTTTTTTTAAAATGAAGCCAGTAAGACTTTTGATAGAAAATGTGAAAATTATGTTTATTCTAGTGTTATAATTGCTAATCTAAACAAGTTCTGCCAAGAATCTCTTGAGAGTAATCACTTTAAATAGACAGACACATACAAGATATACACACACTCTTTTATCTAAAAAACAAGATGCAAGCAGAGATAAAAATGAGGTGGTGCTGTCCAAAACTAAATGATTCTAATATCTGTTGTGTAACTTATAAACAACTTAATCCAACACTCATAAACACAGTTTATGCCTTCTGGCTCTAAATCTAAGTAACAACAAAAATATAAGGAAAATTTGTGTTGTCTTATCTAAAATAAATGGTCATGACTGCAATAGGGAAATTCTACTTCCCTGCCCTGCAATTAGTAGACTAACACAGATAGCATTTGAGAAGTATTGCTAATTAATTGTTAATAATCTGCTGGGAACATAACCAAGAGAGACACTAAATTGCAAAACTAGTTATCAAGTGTGTTGGAGCAGAAAAGATTTAGGGATATTAATCAGAATCCTTTGCAAAAAGTATTTATTTAGCTTGGCTACCTAAATAAATGTGTCATTAAGTAATGAAAATAATCTGAAAATGAATATGGCCAAGCTTAATTTACTAGATAAAAAGTTCTTTATATTTTCCTGGTTATTTTAAATATTTTTTCATGATTTCTTCATGATATAATCTGGCATTTTCTTAAGTTATAACTGTGATGTCCATTCAAAATAGCTTTGATTAAAAAAAGTAAAGACATCCAAAAATGGGCAGAAGACCTAAATAGACATTTCCCCAAAGAAGACATACAGATGGTCAAGAAGTATATGAAAAGCTGCACAGCATCACTAATTATTAGAGAAATGCAAATCAAAACTACAATGAAGTATAACCTCACACCAGTTAGAATGGGCATCATCAGAAAATCAAACAACAAATGCTGGAGAGGATGTGAAGAAAACGGAACCCTCTTGCACTGTTGGTGGGCATGTAAATTGATACCGCCACTATGGAGAACAATGTGGAGGTTCCTTAAAAAAACTAAAAATATAATTACCACATGATCCAGCAATCCCACTACTGGGCATATACCCAGAGAAAACCATAATTCAAAAAGACACATGTACCCCAATGTTCATTGCATCACTATTTACATTAGCCAGGTCATGGAAGCAACCTAAATGCCCATCGACAGATGAATGGATAAAGAAGGTGTGGTACATATATACAATGGAATATTACTCAGCCATAAAAATGAATGGAATTGGGTCATTTGTTGAAACGTGGATGGATCTAGAGATTGTCATACAGAATGAAGTAAGTCAGAAAGAGAAAAACAAAGATCGTATATTAACACAAGTATGTGGAACCTAGAAAATGGTACAGATGAACCAGATTGCAGGGCAGAAGTTGAGACTTAGATGTAGAGAACAAACATATGGACACCAAGGGGGGAAAGCTGCGGGAGGGGGGGTGGGGATGGTGGTGTGATGAATTGGGCAACTGGGATTGACACGTATACACTGATGTGTATAAAATTAATGACTAATAAGAACCTGTTGTATAAAAAAATATAAAATGAAATTCAAAAATAAAGAAAAGTAAAGACAAAATTACAACAGCAATGAAAACCCCAACGTTTTTCCTATGAAGTCCTTATATCCTCTCCTTGGATCTTTAAATTACTATGAATTACAATTAGTCAAAGGTTATACTTATTTTTCTCCTCTTCCCATTTTCTCCACCTATCCCTGAATCATTCATTATTTATTCTCGATTTTCACTTTCACATTAGAATCTCACTCCTTAATATTTACCACAGTGATTAGCTTTATCAAGTTAAAATTTCAGAGAGAATCTAACAAGTTCATACTATGTTTTGCTATTGAGACAAGCTGTGACAGTTTATCCATTCATGCAACCCATAATTATTGACATCTTTATATTGTAGGTACTGATCCAAAAGTGGGATTAGAGCATTGATTCTACAGATTGAGTCAAGTCCTTCTGAAGCTTTTAATTTAGTGAAAAAATATAATTGATGTAATGGCAGGCAATGATGAGTGTTTTTAAGAAAAAGTAAAATACATTAATGATATAGAGGATGGGGGGAGCTGCTTTTTTAAATAGAATAAACAGGAAAACATAGAGTAGAGTAATAGAAAAAAGAAATTGGGAAATTTTTCAAGAGACAACATACAAAGTCCTACAAACAATTATAAGCACCTGATATATTAACTATTATGGGTAGCTACTGGTGGGCTTTAAGCAGGGGACTAGATAATTTGATTTTCTTTTTAAAAGGATAACTTTGGTTGATGTTTAGAGACTTGACTCTAGAGGCAAAAGGGTAAGTGGAGAATCCTCTTAGGAGGGTGTTTCAGAAGTCCAGGTGAGAAACTTGAATGGTAGAAGTTGGTATATTAAGAAGTGATAAGTTAAAAATAATTTGCAATGAGCTTGAGGATAAACTTTTGAGCAGAAGTAAAATAAAGAGTATAAAGGTAACCTTTTAGCTTCTCAACACAAAAGCATTGTTAAACCAAGGTGTTATTAATCAGAATAGCCAGACTCATCATACCTCTTATGAACATTTAAATAGGTGATTGCAGCTAGTTTCTTCTAGATTATTTTTTCTAATTTTCCTGATATTTATAAACCCAGTGTTGTATTATACAAACTTTTCTCTTGCTTTTATTTATTATACTTACTTTTCAATTTCCATGTTTGTAAATTTTTTTTTCACATTTAAATTGCTTTTAAACCATTTTTTTCAGAACTAAGACTTACCCAAATTTTTAGAAATAAAGATGTATTCCAGTTTCTGACTATTAGGGCTAAACTATTGGGACTAAGCAGTTTTATATTATTTATTTAGAGTATAAAAACATAGCATTATTCTATAATGCGATGCACTCAAGTAATATAAGGAGAAAAACTGTATAAGAAAAAGATATCTATCAAATATCAGAATAATCATTACTTCTGAGAATCAACTTTAACTAATCTATGCCTAAGGGTACCAATATTTAAATTACATATTAAAAATAATATGACAAACAAATCTGAGATATCCAAAATTAGAGTAGCAGTTTAAATTAATATAGGAAAATATTTCCATGACTAGTATAAGTTTAGTGCTAGTAACAAATTTGAAATAAATTATAAAGTAAGATAAATGAAATTTATGTTCCATATGTAGGCTCTGTGTATAAAATGATGAAGCAACCAACTTACCATTCTAAACCTCATGGTCTCATGTAGGGAGAGAGTCATCTGTGAGATAAACACAATCACAAATATTAATGGTGATCACAAACTGGAAAAACTATATATAAGGGAAACTAATAAAGAGACCTAATTTAGATTAGGAAATATTCAAGTCAGAAGAAACTCATTTATTAAGAATTGGAGAATGAGTTCAGGGAAAATGTGGGAATTTGTCAGGGACTAGCGGCATTCCAGCAAAACAGGGAGGTGAATATATGTTCTAAAAATAAGGTAAGGAAGTAGGAACATTTGATGATCATGGAGCACATGACTAAGAACAGGCCTAATGCAAATGTTTCGTTGAGCAGGAGTCCTGGGAGATGAGATGCACAAGAACATATTATCTTGGTGCAAATTGGTAAGCAGAAGGGATTTAAAATATGATGATCAAAACGATGGGCCAACATCATCATGGAAATGAGGCAGGAAGGATTAAATACCTGTGAATTAAGAATGGGTGGTCAATTGTTCCTACTGCTTTGCCCCTCAGACTTCAAATGAATGTGCATCAGAGTACAAGGAAGTTACCTTTGGCAAAGCAGTTACTGGAGGGTAGCTACCTGCTTCCTTGCTGGTTGAATCCACAGATTTCAAACAAGTATTTGTGTATGGGTAAGCAGGGGCATTTCATTATTTGCAGAGGTTTGGATTTTCTAACCTGAGGATCCAAGACAATCAACTGGAAAGCAATTAGTTGTAATAGAGTTCCACGAGGGAACCAGATACAATGTCAACAAACAAAAATCAATACATGTTTTTTTTCCTGCACACCAGCAATAAGCTGTTAAATGTAATGAAAAGGTTTTATTCACAATAACAAACATTTTTTGAAAATGCTTCTAATAATACACTTTAACACAAAGAAGAAGGCAACTTAATTAAAAGAACATATAATAATTACTAAAGAATTAAGAGACTATAAATACATAAAATACACATATACATATAAATATACATATATACATATATAGGGTATTACTGAATGGGTGTTCTTAGCATATTTTTAAATATTATAATGTAATCTATAAATTTAATGCAATTTTAGTTTATATCCCAACATAAGTTTTTATGGAATTTAAGAGAAAATATACTAAAATAACTAGTTAAGTTTTTGAAACAGAAAAATAAATAGAAGGGAATTTTCTTGTGCTTGTGTAAAATTCATTGCATAGTTACAGTTCATAAAACAGTTTTTTATTGGTACTGAAAGAGAAACATAGGGAAAACAAAAGCAGAAGAGGTAATCCAAAATGAGACAGACGTTTAGATTGTTGGAAGGACTGCCTTTGTCTACAACAGAAGCTCAGGGAGGGAAGGTCACCTGCTAGTGTCAGTCCTGGTGGGAACTGAAGATATAATTGACAAACTTGGAGGCCTCAGTGTGGACTAGTTTGAGAGATTTAACACACTGAGAGACCAGTATTGAGAGGGTTCCCACACTGCATTAATTTTACCACCAGTAGTCCCATCAAGGTCTCAGGGTGAAGATCAGAAAAAACATCCCCCTGTACTTACAGTAAGGGGAGGGAAAAAAGTAACCATTTTGAAATATGCCCAGGGGATTATGCTCTTCTTAACCATGCACTGCTCTTGAAAGAAACTATCTTATTGTAATTTAACAAACTAAGAATTTTCTAAAAACTAACTGATCTGAGGGAAGGGAGATACCAAACTGCAACCCCTCCAGCCTTCCTGTCTCCCCTAATGTAGGGGAAAAACTGAGAAGCACTTGTGAAAGGTCACAGCTCAGAAGCTAAGGCTCACTAAAACATCTTTATGTAATTATACAAGTTTAGAACAATTGCACTCTCCCACACCTTACCACCACAACAAGCAGGCTCCTGTGTAAATGTAGATTACAGATAAAAGAACAGTAAGACTATTTATTCTACTTAAGAGGTCTCTAGAACTGTGAAAAATACCATTGGTAGTTTGATAGGGATTGCATTGAATCGGTAGATTGCTTTGGGTAGGTAGAGTCATTTTTACAAAGTTGATTCTTCCAATCCAAGAACATGGTATATCTCTCCATCTATTTCTATCATCTTTAATTTCTTTCATCAGTGTCTTATAATTTTCTGCATACAGGTCTTTTGTCTCCTTAGGTAGGTTTATTCCTAGATATTTTATTCTTTTTGTTGCAATGGTAAATGGGAGTGTTTTCTTGATTTCACTTTCAGAATTTTCATCATTAGTGTACATATAAAAGTATGAGATTAGATCACTCCCTAACACCATACACAAAAATAAGCTCAAAATGGATTAAAGACCTAAATGTAAGGCCAGAAACTATCAAACTCTTAGAGGAAAACATAGGCAGGACACTCTATGACATAAATCACAGCAAGATCCTTTTTGACCCACCTCCTAGAGAAATGGAAATAAAAACAAAAATAAACAAATGAGACCTAATGAAACTTCAAAGCTTTTGCACAGCAAAGGAAACCATAAACAAGACTAAAAGACAACCCTCAGAATGGGAGAAAATATTTACTAATGAAGCAACTGACAAAGGATTAATCTCCAAAATTTAGAAACAACTCATGCAGCTCAATAACAACAAAAAAAAAAACACAACCCAATCCCAAAATGGGCAGAAGACCTAAATAGACATTTCTCCAAAGAAGATATACAGATTGCCAACAAACACATGAAAGAATGCTCAACATCATTAATCATTAGAGAAACGCAAATCAAAACTACAATGAGATAGCATCTCACACCAGTCAGAATGGCCATCATCAAAAAATCTAGAAACAATAAATGCTGGAGAGGGTGTGGAGAAAGGGGAACACTCTTGCACTGCTGGTGGGAATGTGAATTGGTTCAGCCACTATGGAGAACAGTATGGAGGTTCCTTAAAAACTAAAAATAGAACTACTATATGACCCAGCAATCCCACTACTGGGCATATACCCTGAGAAAACCATAATTCAAAAAGATTCATGTACCAAAATATTCATTGCAGCTCTATTTACATTAGCCAGGGGATGGAAACAACCTAAGTGTCCATCATCAGATGAATGGATAAAGAAGATGTGGCACATATATTCAATGGAATATTACTCAGCCATAAAAAGAAACGAAGTTGAGCTATTTCTAATGATGTGGACAGAACTAGAGTCTGCCATACAGAGTGATGTAAGTCAGAAAGAGAAAGACAAATGCCGTATGCTAACACATATATATGGAATTTAAGAAAAAAAATGTCATGAAGAACCTAGGGGTAAGACAGGAATAAAGACACAGACCTACTAGAGAATGGACTTGAGGATATGGGGAGGGGGAAGGGTAAGCTGTGACAAAGTGAGAGAGTGGCATGGACATATATACACTACCAAACATAAAATAGATAGCTAGTGGGAAGCAGCTGTGTAGCACAGGGAGATCAGCTCGGTCCTTTGTGACCATCTGGATGGGTGGGATAGGGAGGGTGGAAGGAAGGAAGATGCAAGAGGGAGGAGATATGGGAACATATGTATATGTATAACTGATTCACTTTGTTATAAAGCAGAAACTAACACACCATTTTAAAGCAATTATACTCCCATAAAGATGTAAAAAACAAACAAAAAAAAGTCTCTAGAAAACCCAAAGACAACAGGGAGACAAAAACAAGGACACTAAAGGAATTTCAGTCATTAACACATACACCTACAGCGCACAGTAAACATAACCTAACTCCTAGCCAACCTCACACAAAGGGCTCGTTTACCTCAATTCTTTTTACTTGTTACATCATACCTGGCTTTCAACCAAAAAGTTTAAAGATATGTTAGAAGCTACCTAAGTCTATTTTTAATAGAAACATAGGGGATAGAAACCAGTTATTGGCAGTTTTCTCCATTGTAATTTGTGTATGAATTTTTAAAATATAAATGTGGGGATGTAAAACATGAAAATCTAATCAAAATCTGCTATATGTTTCATTTTTTTCTAAGTCTGTCTTTTACTTAGTAGGAGCATGGGGAGAGATTAGAAACAGAAAAAGTATGCTGTTTGGGGCCAGGGACTCATCATTTCAGACCCACAAAGATATTGTCTACAGAACTGCCTTTGAAGAAATAAATGGTGATAATGTCAGTCTCTACATCTTGGCAACTTGATGTATTTGTTCATGCTAATGGCAATTTTGGACTCTAAAATTCTAGAAAATAGAAGTCACATCTCTAATGTGCTCTAGTCCATCCATTGCACAAATGGGTATTTCCTTTCTGATTGAGAGATGAATATGGAAATTGTCATCTTGACAAGCTTGTAAATAGGAAAGGGTACTTTTTTACTCTTTAATATCTCAAGAACAGCTGGAAAATGTTTTTTAACTGTGAAAAAAGTCAACCTGCAGGCTAAGTCTAAGCATAAAAATTTCATTCTAAAAGATATATATTTTAAAAATGTGATTGACTAGGAACAGTGGCCTATAATGAAACATGTCTCACAAATCTCATTTATGTTTTCTACCACAAAGAATGAAATACACACCACATGCTTAGGTCACATTTCTAAGTAATATGATAGAGTTTGCAATATAATATTATTGACATTGATTTATTAATATTGATTTCTAAGTTGTACAGTATAGCTGAAGCTATTTTCTTTTGCTTTCTTTCCTAAGCAGATCAAAGTAAAAATAGTGAATTATGGATTGTGAACTGTCTTAATTTTTGATAAAATATCAACAGAGTAACTTTTCAATGTCATATTTTATAAGCAGTAATTAATTGTTTTAAAAGCATACATTCCAATAGTTATTAATTCATTTTACATTTAAACATGGTTATATTTAGAAAAAATAAAGATTGAAATTTAAAATTGTATGATTTAAGTTGCATAAAATAATTTTTATTTGTTACTTTTAACACAGGAAATTTAGATGTAACACAATTACAATGATATAATTACATCAACATGGTATCTCTAATATTAAGTCAAATTAATACTGGCTCTTTTTTCCAATGGATTTTTATAGTTTTAGGGAAAAGCAGATTTTTATTTAGTTTTTATCTGTTGTTTCATAACATATCAAAGAGAAAAATAATATGAATATTTTTGAGTCTAAAAATTCTTCAAAGGAATATTACACCTATATATTAATATGTAAATAAATTTGTCACTATGTTAGATAAGATTACATACTCTTAAAATTACTGGTAAAAAGAAAAACATAAATTTTGTGAATTTTTCAGAATCTCATAGTAACATAATATATGTAAATAAGGAAAATTATAAAATATTACATCACTCTAATAATTTAATAACTAAGATTGTAGATTCATAAGAACAGGATCCATCCTAGGTGAAAGCATGTTGCTTTTAGTGTCCATTGTACCCTTAATTTATTTTGATAACTCCCCCCATTATAACAATATACTTCATCCAAGTTTTCATTCATTTTTCTCCATCAATATCTATTTCCTGTATTAACTTGCTGTATCCCGGTTACCTAGTAGCTTCCCCTACCAAGTCTGCCTTTATGGTTTGGACTTAAATTTATCAACCTCTAATTTCTCTTCCTTAAATTAAAAATGTATTCTGTTTCATGTCCCATTTTGTTAAGGTTTTGTAATTCTATTGGTGAGAAATCATTAACTTTGTTACCATGTTAATGCAGGTCAGTGCTGCAGTCCATAGGTTGTAAACTACTTAACATTTATATTTTTATGTCTCTAGTGCCTAGTGTAGTGAATCCTTCATAGGCATATTTGTCTAAATATGTAATGGTAATAAGTAATATTTGATATCTTTCTAAATATTGTGTCTAAAGTTTGAAAGGATTTGTCTTTAGCCAAATACTTCACTCCCTGTTAAACAATAACAATAAGAATGTCAGCTTACACAGATTTGTTCCACAGAGTTTGAAGCCTTGTTCTATCCATGCTTTATTTTGCATGCAGTTTTTGTATCATTGTTATTTTCAACAGAAAATATGAATATGGATTGTGACATTAAATAATTAATGTCACTATGTAAATGAAATTACTTAGTTTTATATAGAGGTGATTTCAAGGAGCTCATATATAAATGTCTTCAAACAAGACAAGATATCTTCTGTAAATGATCCTTGCAATAAATTTCTCTAGATTATGTGAGATAATTTGAAAGTATCTAATGCTCTGCAGTTGACTGGATTGACTCTGAAAATCTATCACCAAGAAATTAGTTGGATGCTGCATAGTTACTCACAGTTGTTCTACTTATGTCATTAAGTCAACCAAGATTACTGGACCACAAAATGAACATTCCAGTTATTTGGGCAGAGTCATCTGAATGAAAGTGATTATGCATTGATCAAATCAGATTCTCTAGAGCTTGGTCGTTATGAGAACTGAAATAGTTGAACTCATCACATTTTTTGTTGATTCATTAATTCTTTATATAGCTTCTGCCTAATAGAGAATTCACTGACTGAAAATTACTTTAAGGAGCAATATTTGACCCTTTTTGTCTGTTTCATTAGACTTTACTCTGAAAACTTGAAGAGCTGCATATAGCATTGTTAAAATTTTCAGGTTGAAGAGCCTGCAAAAATGATAGCATTATATGTAACAATATTTTTTAAATATTGAAATAAAAACAGGTTGATAATGTAACTACTTTCAATATGGATCAGCATTATAAAAATCTTCTTTGCTGCACATTTCAATAAATAACAAAAAATCACATTGAATGTGTGTGTATGTTTCCATTTGCAATGTCTTTCTTTTCTCTTTATTGTTAGCAGTTATAAATTAGATGTGTTTAGAAGAACTGAATGTATCAGACTTTATTTAAACGACATGGAACTGGATATTTTTCCAGGTAGCACTTTTGGAAAAATAAAAGATGGATATTAAATACCTTTAAAATAACAGTAATTTTTGTCTTTCCATATGTAGTATGTCAACTTTATAAGGACAATTTCTCTCACTCTCACTCTCACTTTTTGTCTCTCTTGTTCTCTGGAGCCTAGAATATAGTGTCAGTAAATAGTTGCTCAATAAATGATGAGAAGGAAAATGTTATAGTAGACATTCATACCATTAAAAGGAACAATTAAGTGGACACATTTTAGATAAGTTATAGGTTTCTTTTTTCTTACACCTTTATTGGAGTATAATTGCTTTACAATGGTGTGTTAGTTTCTGCTTTATAACAAAGTGAATCAGTTATACATATACATATGTTCCCATATCTCCTCCCTCTTGTGTATCCCTTCCTCCCACCCTCCCTATCCCACCCATCCAGATGGTCACAAAGCACCGAGCTGATCTCCCTGTGCTATGTGGCTGCTATCCACTACCTATTTTATGTTTTGTAGTGTATATATGTCCATGGCACTCTCTCACTTTGTCACAGCTTACCTTTCCCCCTCCCCATATCTTCAAGTCAATTCTCTAGTAAGTTTGTGTCTTTATTCCCATCTTACCCCAGGTTCTTCATGACATTTTTTTCCTTAGATTCCATATATATGTGTTAGCATACGGTATTTGTCTTTTTCTTTCTGACTTACTTCACTCTGTATGACAGACTCTAGGTCCATCCACCTCACTACAAATAACTCAATTTCCTTTCTCTTTATGGCTGAGTAATATTCCATTGAATGTATATGCCAAATCTTCTTTATCCATTCATTTGATGATGGACACTTAGGTCGTTTCTGTCCCCTGGCTAATGTAAATACAGCTGCAATGAACATGTTGGTACATGAATCTTTTTGAATTTTGGTTTTCTCAGGGTATATGCCCAGTAGTGGGATTGCTGGGTCATATAGTAGTTCTATTTTTAGTTTTTAAGGAACCTACATACTGTTCTCCACAGTGGCTGTACCAATTCACATTCCCACCAGCAGTGCAAGAGTGTTCCCTTTTCTCCACACCCTCTCCAGCATTTATTGTTTCTAGATTTTTTGATGATGGCCATTCTGACTGGTGTGAGATGATATCTCATTGTAGTTTTGATTTGCATTTCCCTAATGATTAATGATGTTGAGCTTTCTTTCATGTGTTTGTAGGCAATCTGTATATCTTCTTTGCAGAAATGTCTATTTAGATCTTCTGCCCATTTTTGGGCTATTTTTTTTTTTTGTTTGTTTTTTGTTATTGAGCTGCATGAGCTGCTTCTAAATTTTGGGTATTAATCCTTTGTCAGTTGCTTCATTAGCAAATATTTTCTCCAATTCTGAAGGTTGTCTTTTGGCTTTGTTTATGGTTTCCTTTGCTGTGCAAAAGACTTGAAGTTTCATTAGGTCCCATTTGTTTATTTTTGTTTTTATTTCCATTTCTCTAGGAGGTGGGTCAAACAGGACCTTGCTGTGGTTTATGTCATAGAGTGTTCTGCCTATGTTTTCCTCTAAGAGTTTGATAGTTTCTGGCCTTACATTTAGGTCTTTAACCCACTTTGAGCTTATTTTTTGTATAGTGTTAGGGAGTGTTCTAATCTCATACCTTTATATGTACCTGTCCAGTTCTCCCAGCACCACTTATTGAAGATGCTGTCTTTCTCCACTGTACATTCCTGCCTCCTTTATCAAAGATAAGGTGACCATATGTGAGTGGGTTTATCTCTGGGCTTTCTATCCTGTTCCATTTATCTATATTTCTGTTTTTGTGCCTGTACCATAATGTCTTGATTACTGTAGCTTTGTAGTATAGTCTGAAGTCAGATGCCTGTTTCCTCCAGCTCTGTTTTTTGTACTCAAGATTGCTTTGGCTATTCAGGGTCTCTTTTGTTGCCATACAACTTGTGAAATTTTTCATTCTAGTTCTGTGAAAAATGCCAGTGGTAGTTTGATAGGGAGCATTGAATCTGTAGATTGCTTTGGGTAGTAGAGTCATTTTCACAATGTTGATTCTTCCAATCCAAGAACATGGTATATCTCTCCATCTATTTGTATCATCTTTAATTTCTTTCATCAGTGCCTTAAAATTTTCTACATACAGGTTTTTGTCTCCTTAGTTAGGTTTATTCCTAGATATTTTATTCTGTTTTTGCAATGGTAAATGGGAGTATTTTCTTGATTTCACTTTTAGAATTTTCATCATTAGTGTATAGGAATGCCAGAGATTTCTGTGAATTAATTTTGTGTCCTGCTACTTTAACAAATTCATTGTTTAGCTCTAGTAGCTTTCTGGTAGCATCTTTAGGATTCTCTATGTATAGTATTATGTCATCTGCAAACACTGACAGCTTTACTTCTTCTTTTCTGATGTGGTTTCCTTTCATTCCCTTTTCTTCTCTGATTGCTGTGGCTAAAACTTCCAAAACTGTGTTGAATAAGAGTGGTGATAGTGGGCAACCTTGTCTTGTTCCTCATCTTAGTGGAAATGCTTTCAGTTTTTCACCATTGAGGACGATGTTGGCTGTGGGTTTGTCATATATGGCCTATATTATGTTGAGGAAAATTCCCTCTATGCCTACTTTCTGCAGGGTTTTTATCATAAATGGGGTTGAATTTTGTAAAAAGCTTTCTCTGCATCTATGAGATGATCATATGTTTTTTTCTCCTTCAGTTTTTTAATATGGTTTATCACATTGATAGATTTGCGTATATTGAAGGATCCTTGCATTCCTTGAATACACCCCACTTGATCAAGGTGTATGATCCTTTAAATGTGCTGTTCGATTCTATTTGCTAGTATTTTGTTGAGGATTTTTGCATCTATGTTCATCAGTGATATTGGCCGGTAGTTTTCTTTCTTTGTGACATCCTTGTCTGGTTTTGGTATCAGGGTGATGGTGGCCTCGTAGAATGAGTTTGGGAGGGTTCCTCCCTCTGCTATATTTGGAAGAGTTTGATAAGGATAAGTGTTAGCTCTTCTCTAAATGTTTGATAGAATTTGCCTGTGAAGTCATCTGGTCCTGGGCTTTTGTTTGTTGGAAGATTTTTAATCAGTTTCGATTTCTGTGCTTGTTTTCGGTCCGTTCATATTTTCTATTTCTTCCTGATTCAGTCTTGGCAGGTTGTACATTTCTAAGAATTTGTCCATTCCTTCCAGTTTGTCCAACTTTTTGGCATAGAGTTGCTTTTAGTAATCTCTCATGATCTTTTGTATTTCTGAAGTGTCAGTTGTTACTTCTTTTTTTGCATTTCTATTGATTTCAGTCTTGTCCCTTTTTTTCTTGATGAGTCTGGATAATGGTTTATCAATTTTGTTTATCTCCTCAAAGAACCAGCTTTTAGTCTTATTGATCTTTGCTATTGTTTCCTTCATTTCTTTTTCATTTATTTCTGATCTGATCTTTATGATTTCATTCCTTCTGCTAAGTTTGGGGGTGTTTTGTTCTCCTTTCTCTAATTGCTTTAGGTGCAAGGTTAGGTTGTTTATTCGAGATGTTTCCTGTTTCCTAAGGTAGGATTGTATTGCTATAAACTTCCCTCTTATAACTGCTTTTGCTGCATCCCATAGGTTTTGGGTCATCGTGTCTCCATTGTCATTTGTTTCTAAGTTTTTTTTTTTGATTTCCTCTTTGATTTCTTCAATGATCACTTCATTATTAAGTAGTGTATTATTTAGCCTCCATGTGTTTGTATTTTTTTACAGATCTTTTCCTGTAATTGATAGCTAGTCTCATAACATTGTGGTCAGAAAAGATACGTGATACAATTTCAAATTTCCTAAATTTACCAAGGCTTCATTTGTGACCCAAGATATGATCTATCGTGGAGAATGTTCCATGAGCACTTGAGAAAAATGTATATTCTGTTGTTTTTGGATGGAATGTCCTATAAATAAAAATTAAATCCATCTTGTTTAAGGTATCATTTAAAGCTTGTGTTTCCTTATTTATTTTCATTTTGGATGATCTGTCCATGGGTGAAAGTGGGGTGTTAAAGTCTCCTACTATGAATGTGTTACTGTCGATTTCCCCTTTTATGTTGTTAGTATTTGCCTTATGTATTGAGGTGCTCCTATGTTGGGTGCATAAATATTTACAATTGTTATATCTTCTTCTTGGATTGATCCCTTGATCATTATGTAGTATCCTTCTTTGTCTCTTCTAATAGTCTTTATTTTAAAGTCTATTTTGTCTGATATGAGAATTGCTACTTCAGCTTTCTTTTGGTTTCCATTTGTGTGAAATGTCTTTTTCCATCCTCTTACTTTCAGGCTGTATGTGTCTCTAGGTCTGAAGTGAGTCTCTTGTAGACAGAATATATATGGGTCTTGTTTTTGTATCCATTCAGCCAATCTGTGTCTTTTGGTGGGATCATTTAATCCATTTACATTTAAGGTAATTATAGATATGTATGTTCCTATATCCATTTTCTTAATTGTTTTGGGATTGTTTTTGTAGGTCTTTTCCTTCTCCTGTGCTTCTTGCCTAGAGAAGTTCCTTTAGCATTTGTTGTAAAGCTGGTTTTGTGGTGCTGAACTCTCTCAGCTTTTGCTTGTCTGTAAAGTTTTTAATTTCTCCATCAAATCTGAATGAGATCCTTCCTGGGTAGAGTAATCTTGGTTTTAGGTTTCTCTCCTTCATCACTTTAAATATGTTCTGCTAGTCCCTTCTGGCTTGCAGACTTTCTGCTGAAAGATCAGCTGTTAACCTTATGGGGATTCCCTTGTGTGTTCTTTGTTGTTTTTCCTTTGCTGCATTTAATATGTGTTCTGTGTATTTAATTTTTGACAATTTGATGAATATATGTCTTGGCATGTTTCTCGTTGGATTTATCCTGTATGGGACTCGTTGTGATTCCTGGACTTGATTAAGCATTTCCTTTCTCATATTAGGGAAGTTTTCAACTATAATCTCTTCAAATATTTTCTTAGTCCCTTTCTTTATATCTTCTTCTTCTGGAACCCCTATAATTCGAATGTTGGTGCATTTAATGTTGTCCCAGTGATCTCTGAGACTGTCCTCAGTTCTTTTCATTCTTTTTTCTTTATTCTGCTCTGCAGTAGTTATTTCCACTATTTTATCTTCCAGGTCACTTATCTGTTCTGCCTCAGTTATTCTGCTATTGATCCCATCTAGAGTACTTTTACTTTCATTTATTGTGTTGTTCATCATTGTTTGTTTCATCTTTAGTTCTTCTAGGTCTTTGTTAAATGTTTCTTGCATTTTCTCTATTCTATTTACAAGATTTTGGATCATCTTTACTATCATTATTCTGAATTCTTTTTCAGGTAGACTGCCTATTTCCTCTTCATTTGTTAGGCCTGGTGGGTTTTCATCTTGCTCCTTCATCTGCTGTGTGATTTTCTGTCTTCTCATTTTGCTTATCTTACTGTGTTTGGCGTCTCCTTTTTGCAGGTTGCAGGTTCATAGTTCCCATTGTTTTTGGTGTCTGTCCCCAGTGGCTAAAGTTGGTTCAGTCAGTTGTGTAGGCTTCCTGGTGGAGGGGACTAGTGCCTATGTTCTGGAGGATGAGGCTGTATCTTTTCTTTCTAGTGGACAGGTCCATGTTTGGTGGTGTGTTTTGGGGTGTCTGTGGACTTATTATGATTTAAGCAGCCTCTCTGCTAATGGGTGCGTTTGTGTTCCTGTCTTGCTAGTTGTTTGGCATATGGAGTCAGCACTGTAGCTTGATGGACGTTGAGTTAACCTAGGTGCTGGTGTTGAGATAGCGATCTCTGGGAGATTTTTGCCATTTGATATTATGTGGAGTTGGGAGTTCTCTTGTGGTCCAGTGTCCTGAAGTTGGCTCTCCCACCTGAGAGGCACAGCACTGACTCCTGGCTGCAGCACCAAGAGCCTTTAATCCACATGGCTCAGAATGAAAGGTAGAAAAAGTAGAAAGAAAAAAAGAGGATAAATTAAAATAAAATAAAATAAGATAAAATAAAATAAAGTTATTAAAATAAAAAATAATTTTTAAGAAAAAAATTTTAAGAAAAAACGGATGGGTAGAACCCTAGGATAAATGGTGAAAACAAAGCTAAACAGACAAAATCTCACACAGAAGCATACACATACACCCTCACAAAAAGAAGAAAAGGGGAAAAAATAATAAATCTTGCTCTCAAAGTCCACCTCCTAAATTTGTGGTGATTCGTTGTCTATTTATGTATTCCACAGAGTACGTCAAGTTGATTGTGGAGATTTAGTCCACTGCTTCTGAGGCTGCTGGGAGAGATTTCCCTTTCTCTTCTTCGTTCGCACAGCTCTTGGGGCTCAGCTTTGGGTTAGGCCCCGCGTCTGCATGTAGGTCTCCAGAGGGCGTCTGTTCTTCGCTCAGACAGGATGGGGTTAAAGGATCAGCTGCTTCGGGGGCTCTGGTTCACTTAGGCCAGGGTGAGGGAAGGGTGCAGATGGGGGGCAAGCCTGTGGTGGTAGAGGCTGGCATGACATTGCAGCAGACTGAGGTGGTCTGTGGTTCTCCCAGGGAAGTTGTCCCTGGATTCCGGGACCCTGGCAGTGGCGGGCTGCAAGTCTCCCCAGAAGGGAGGTGCGGATAGTGACCTGTGCTTGCACACAGGCTTCTTGTTGGCAGCAGCAGCAGCCTTAGCATCTCATTCCCATCTCTGGGGCCTGCACTGTTAGCCACGGTTCACACTCGTCTCTGGAGTTCCTTTAAGCAGCGCTCTTAATACCCTCTCCTCAAGCACCAGGAAACAAAGAGGGAAGAAAATGTCTCTTGCCTCTTCGACAGGTCCAGATATTTCCCCGGACTCCCTCCCAGCTAGCCGTGGTTCACTAACCCCCCTGTAGGCTGTGTTCACGCCACCAACTCCAGTCCTCTCCCTCGCATCCGAGCTCCAAAGCCCGAGCTTCAGCTCTCAGCCCCTGCCCACCCCGGCGGTTGAGCATACAAGCCTCTCGGGCCTGTGAGTGCCAGTCAGCACCGATCCTCTGTGCAGGAATCTCTCCGCTTTGCCCTCTGCACCCCTGTTGCTGTGCTCTTCTCCTTGGCTCCAAAGCTTCCCCCTCCACCACCTGCAGTCTCCACCTACGACGGGGCTTTCTAGTATGTGGAAACCTTTCCTCCTTCATAACTCTCTCCCACTGGTGCAGGTCCCGTCCCTAGCCTTTTGTCTCTGTTTATTCTTTTCTCTTTTGCCCTACCCAGGTACGTGGGGAGTTTCTTGCCTTTTGGGAGTTCTGAGGTCTTTTGCCAGCATTCAGTAGGTGTTCTGTTGGAGTTGTTCCACATGTAGATGTATTTCTCATGTATCTATGGGGAGGAAGGTGATCTCCGCATCTTACTCTTCCACCATCTTCCCCCTCTCTCCAATTATATGTTTTATTATTTATAAGAATCTATGTCAGAAAATCAGTGGGTAAAATCCATTTTTTAACTTCCCTCCCAAATATTTATTTCTGCTTAAAGCCTTTTAACTCCTCTACATATTAATCCTGATGAGTTAGTTGTTTGTATAACACTTTAGATACTTCATAGTAGTGGACTCATACAGTATTTTCTTTTTGTAACTGCCTTATTTCACTTAGCATAATGTCCTAAATAACATGTGACAGAATTTCCTTCCTTTTTAAGACAATTATATTCCAAGTATATACAATATATAACCTATTTTATTTATTCAGTCATCCATTGATGGACATTTGGGCTGCATCTACCTGGATATTGTTGATAGTATTGCTGTGAATGTGTTTGTGTAAATATCATAAAGTCCTATTTGAATTCCTCTGGATATATACCCAGAAGTGGGATTGCTGGATTATATTTTTGCTTTTTTGGGAACCTCCATACTGTTTTCCACAGCAGTTGCACAATTTTATAATCTTACCAACAGTCTACAAGAGTTCCCTTTTGTCTACATCCTTGCAAACACATATTATTTCCTTTTTTAAGGGAACTCTATTTATTTATTTATTTTTGGCTGTGTTGGGTCTTTGTTTCTGTGCGAGGGCCCTCTCTATTTGCGGCAAGTGGGGGCCACTCTTCATCGTGGTGTGTGGTCCTCTCACTGTTGCGGCCTCTCTAGTTGCAGAGCACAAGCTCCATACGCGCAGGCTCAGTAGTTGTGGCTCATGGGCCCAGCTGCTCCATGGCATGTGGGATCCTCCCAGACCAGAGCTTGAACCCGTGTCCCCTGCATTGGCAGGTAGATTCTCAACCACTGTGTCACCAGGGAAGCCCTATATTCTTTCTTTTATTATTCCTTTTCCCCTTCCTTCCTTCCTTTCTTCCTTGTTGAGAGTTAATTAATGGCTGTGATTTGATATCTTATTGTGGTTTTTGTTTACATTTCTCTGATGATTAGTGATGTTGAGCATCTTTTCATGTTTGTTGTTTATTTGTATATCATCTTTGAAGAAAAGTCTGCTCAAGTCTTTTGCCTATTTTTAAATTAGTTTATTTGATTTTTTTTGTTGTTGAATTTTAGGAGTTCTTTACATATTCTGGAGCCTGACCTCTTATCAGATGTATGATTTGCAAATATTTTCTCCTGTTCTGTAGATAACATTTTCACTCTCTTAAATGTATCCTTTGATGAACAAAAATTTTTTTTTTAATTTTATGTATTCCCATTTGTCTGTTTTTGCTTTTGATGTCTGTTGCTTTGAGGTGTCATATCAAATAAAGCACTAAGTCCAATGTTATGAAGCTACTCCCTTGTTTTCTGCTAAGTGTTTTATGGTTTTAAGTCTTATTTAGAGTCATTAATCCATTTGGGGTAATTTTTATATGTGGTATAAGGATAGAGTTCATTTTTTTTTCTTTTTGTATAATAATACTTAGTTTTCTCAACACCGTTTGTTGAAGGTACTGTCCTTTCCCCATTTGGGTGATTTTGGCATCTTATAGATATTTTTCAGTGTAAAATCAAAGCACACTAATAATGTAGACTGGAGATGCAGAAGCTGCTACTGCTAATAGAATAGTAAAGAAAGGACTTCCCTGGTGGTGCAGCAGCTAAGAGTCTGCCTGCCAATGTAGGGGACATGGGTTTGAGCCCTGGTCTGGGAAGATTCCACATGCTGCAGAGCAACTAAGCCCATCCACCACAACTACTGAGCCTGCACTCTAGAACCCACAAGCCACAACTACTGAGCCTGCATACCACAACTATTGAAGCCTGCGTGCCTAGAGCCCATGCTCCACAACAAAAGAAGCCACCACAATGAGAAGCCCGCACACCATAACAAAGAGTAATCCCCTGTTGCCACAACTAAAGTCCACACACAACAATGAAGACCCAATGCAGCCAAAAATAAATAAATAAATAACAGTAAAGAAAAAAAAAAGAATAGAAGATAATTTTTTTTGCAAATTTCTCAATGTACGACATCTGTACTCTGTTGCAACAAAGCAAATAAAAACTTATTATTTTATAAAATATATTAAAAGAATGAAGCAGACAACATTAAGAACATTTACAGTAAATTTATAGTGAATTTGATCAGATGTTTCTTCTCAAAATTAAAAAAAATATTCAATGAAGTTCGTCATTTGAAATAAGAACTAAATGTTCAACAAAATAATTTTAAACAGTTTTAAGAGGCTCTGAACTTGCAAATGTCCAGTTATAAAATGAGCTTGGATTCTTTCATACACACATGCACACACACACACACACATATTTTTAGCTGGAAACATGGTAAATTGTATTCCGTGACTGAAATTTTGTTAGAAATTTATGGCAAACAATAAAATGGTATTTTACAAAAGATGAAAGCTCTTGAATTGTCACCAATTGCTCACAGAATTCAAAACTTTCTAATAACATCAAAGTTCAATTAATTTAAAATTTGAAAAATTTCAAATTATTTTAGTTTTAGATGTCATGTGGTATAAATTATACAATTATTATTAATTATACACTATACAATTAATTATAATTTATTATACACTATAACAATTATACAATTAAATTAATTATATACTAAAATTAATTATACATTATACGATTAATAATTTGTGTGTGTGGGATTTTTGTAGCAAAGGACTTCCAAATTCATGAAGAAGTGTGTTTTTGTGGCTTAAAAATCAAACTAATGACATAGATTTTTATTTTTAATCTTCTACATTTTTCAAAGATAGAAAATATACTAAATATATATACTAAATATATATATACTAAAAAATTGGTTTTGATACTGATGGAGTATATTCTAGATACAGTAAGTCAAGCATTCAGATTTAGTGGGATTTCAAAACAAGTGACTCGTGTTTTGATATTTCTCTCATGGCTTCATTACACTCTATGAAACACCCTGAAAATATTTTTGCTTTTGTTTTTGAAGTGACGTCAGTGAAAAACATCACGGGTACAATTGTTACAGCTTTCAGTATGCTCGCATAAATACTATAAATTACTTCCTGTTTATGGAACTATTAAAATGGAAGAAAATGAATTTAATGATTTGGTATTCTTTGCTAATCCCCATTGGTTGAGTTATAGAAGCATTTTACAATTTATGTACTGCTAAACCCAATTCAAGTTTTTCTTGAAACAAAAGAAATTCTTGCCAAATATTCGATAATCAAAGACAAGTAGTCAGTGTGATTTACATTTTCTTAACTGATATACTGCATTAAAGTGTGTTATATTTGGAGCTTCAGGAAAATAATTTTTTTATATGTGACCTAGCTGGAAGCAAATTAAAAGTTCTGTTAAAATCGAAATCTTCCATTATAAAAATCATTAGTAATTTTACATAGTTTCAAGCATGAATCCATATTCAGGAGATTTTAATTTTAATGGAGAACGTTATTTAAACTGACTGCCAAAAACTGCAATAAAAATTTGAATAATTTATTTTTATAATGTTTAATTTATGAAATACTTGATTTTAATGTTTATAATATTAACATTACACAAAATATAGTGAATTTAATTAATTTGAAAAAATAAAACATAATTTTGAAACATGTATGCATCTCCCCCAAAGTTAAACCATTTCTTCCAAATAGATGAAAAAATGGGATATGGATATAAATATTAAAGTAAAATGTTTCTGATAGCCAATTCAGTGATCATACTAGCTTCAACCTTTAAGAGGAACTTGGGCATGTAAATCTACTTTTTCAACTTTAATATTACAAAATCTACATACAGGAATGTATTTGTGGTAAGATTTTAGCACCTGAATTTAATGATGATGTGAATGTAAAAAACAGAATGGATTTTTAAGGCTTAGTTTGAATAAAAGATGTAGTCTCATTGTTTTTTATATAGACTGAATGCTGAAACAATATTTTTGATCTATTAGTTAAAATACATTTAAATTTTAATTCCACCTTTTCTTTTTGCTTTTTAATGTGGCTACTAAAAGAAATTAAAATAACATATGTGGTACACATTGTGTTTCTATTGGACTTCAATTATCTAAACTTTGTTGTTACCCAAACTGTTTAACCTCTAATTTGTTGTTTTCCACATTCTGCTATAGAATACACCTCCAATTCCAATCTTTCTCCTCATATACTTTTGTGCACCAATCCTATAGGACCTTCTCAAGCACTTCAATTGAATGCTTTCCAAACTGCCACAGACACAATGTGGGTTTTCACTCTCCTTCTTATCCAACATGGTTTGTTCATAACATTTCACCTTTAAAGGTCCAAAACTCATAATCTCTCTTTCCTTCCCTTTCTTTCACCTCCCTTCCCTTCACATTTTCTCTTTTCCTTTCTCTTCCCTTCCCTCCATTCCTCTTCCTTCCCTCCTTCCCCTCTTCCCTTTCTTCTCTTCTTTCCTCTCATCTTATCTTCTCACTTTCTCTCCCACACCTTCCAATTATCTTACCTGGAAAATCTTCAGGGCCACTCGAGCCTATCTACACATCTGCTCCACATGTTTTTAACCAAAAAGCATAACCTGCCTGACGACTCTGCTTTTACATTTCTGGAAAGCACAATGACTTTTTTTTTCTGAAATGACTTTGTACCTTTTCTTTTTTTTTTTTTTTTGTGGTATGCGGGCCTCTCACTGTTGTGGGCTCTCCCATTGCAGAGCACAGGCTCCAGACGCACAGGCTCAGCAGCCATGGCTCACGGGCCCAGCCGCTCCGCGGCATGTGGGATCTTCCCAGACTGGGGCACGAACCCGTGTCCCCTGCATCAGCAGGCGGACTCTCAACCACTGTGCCACCAGGGAAGCTCACCTTTTCTCTTTTTCACACGTACTCAAAATCCTGTATCACCACTTGCAAATGATGTATATTTATATTCACACTTACAAAAAAAACACATTTTACTCATTCTTATCACAACCAATAATAAAATTACATCAATGTTTTCATCCAACTTCAAAGGTACCATCTTCACTTTTCCCTAGATCTCATCTTCTCTCCTTTATTCAAGGATGTCACTCCTTTGGTTATCTCCTCAGTTTCATTTATCACAAAATTCCTTTTTCCTCCTACTTGAAAGATATATCTGTACACATTACCTCCGTTTTTACAATTCTCACTCCTCAACACACTATAAATTTACTACTTTTTCTGACATGCCACCTATATTGCACTTCTCTAAGGTACCACTCTTTTTGCTGTACCAAATTCATGGGCACATTTCTGTTATCTTAATTAATTCTCCTCCCTTGATTCTTTAATTGTACAATCTACTGTTTTTTTGGGTTTTTGTTTGCAGTATGTGGGCCTCTCACTGTTTTGGCCTCTCCTGTTGTGGAGCACAGGCTCCGGACACGCAGGCTCAGCGGCCATGGCTCATGGGTCTAGCTGCTCCATGGCATATGGGATCTTCCCAGACTGGGGCACGAACCCATGTCCCCTGCATCAGCAGGCGGACTCTCAACCACTGCGCCACCAGGGAAGCCCCAATCTACTGTTTTTACACTTATCTCTCATGATGATTTACATTTTCTTTATGTATCTTTTACCTCTACACAACTCTAAATACCCTGAGATCTCTTTTTTTTCTGACCTTCTCTTTGAGAGGTATTATTATCTTTACTGCTTTTTATATCATCTCTATTTTGAAAATTATGAGTTTTTATTCTCTATTGATTTGAATTCAAATCTCTATTGATTTGAATTCAGATTCATATTTTCAACTACATTGTTAGCGTATCCTGTTGGATGTCTCACAGACTTATGCAAGTTAAAATATCCATTAAGACAGTCTAGAATTTCCATTCTTCATGTGTACATGTGCATACACACACATATATACACACATACTTCCAGGCATTGCAATTCAATGATTAGTGTGAATTTACATAAATTACGGTGTCCACGAATCTAAATGCCTATTGATCCTACCTGAAAATATGTCTTAAATCTGTCCATTTACCTGAAAATTAATGGCTTCCATAACAATGCAAGCAATCATATTTTCTTGAATAGATTACTGTTTTATTTCCCTAATTTGAGTATCTGAGTCTTCATTTGTCTCTACTCTAGCTCCCTTTCAAACCAGCAGCTGGACTGAACTTCAAGGAAAAAACAAACAAAAAGACAAATATATATCTTTAGCAAATTCCTTTTATACATTGATAAGAAAAAAAAACATGCCCCAGAGGCCCAGTATAAATAGAGTGCTGTATGCCAAAAAAACCTCATCTCAGTATACTGTACTTCATGACTTGTCATATGTGTATATATATATGTATATATGTGTATATATATATATACACATATATACATATATATATACACATATATAATAACTTTATATATTATTCTTCAATTTTTTGACACAACTACTTGTGTTGAAAATGTGCTGAATCAATCCCCTAGATCTCAGTAAAGTGCCTATTAAAGAACAAGAAAATCCACATAAAATGAAAACTGTAAACTGAATGTAGAGAGAGGTATTAGTAACTATTTTATAAAGTGTCATATGATGTAAATCACTACAAATATATCTTCCAATATTACATGTTGTACAATATTAATTGAAAGTTAGCAAATTTATGTTGGATATCATTGAAAAGAGAATCCACTTCAATTTTCTTCTTCTCTGACAAGTCATAAATAAGCTGAGATAGTTTTAGTATAGATGATTTCTCTAAAATTTCCCCAATAGAGTTGAGACAAATCAGTAATTTACACTTTATTTTCAGAATGCAACTTATAAGGTGCAAGGCAAATAATGGGTCTGCATAAATATTTTCTGAGTAATGGTCTGATTACATATGATAATTTCAAGTTACTCTAAATAATATATTGCCCAAAACAAAGCAATGGTCTCATTCATATTTGCAAATCTACCATAGTAATTGATAGCTGCAATCTTAATTATATAGCATAATTTATTAGTTACTATTAATAAATTTTTATCAACAAAATAACAGGATATCATAACAGTTACAGATATTCTAACCATTTTAAGTAGTATTCTATACCTCCTAATACTTATATGTCTTCATCCATGCATCATAATTATATTGAGTAGCCAAAACAGATCTAAGTGTTGAGGGACAGAAGTTAATAAGTGAATATATTCTTCATAAAAATATAGTAAAATAATATACTGACAACATAATTTGAAATAAAACATATTTTACCTTGTCAAATTTTAAAGGCATATGAAAAAAATGAAAAACACAGATAAATCTTCCTCACTAGGAAATGTTTTAGATGCTCTAGGTGGGATTTAGGTATTAGGAGGGAATTTAATAAAGACCTTTAAGATCCCCAACTACATGGTAATGATATATTATATCATTATATTTTATCACACACAAACTACTATGTATAAAATAAATAAGAAACAAGAATATATTGTACAGCACAAGGAACTATAGCCATTATTTTGTAATAACTTTAAATAGACTATAATGTATAAAAGTATTGAATCACTATGTTGCACACATGAAACTAACATAATATTGTAAATTAACCACACTTCAATAAAAATAAGTAAATAAATAAATTAATTAAATGATCGGGGTTTTATAAAATTCATAGTAAAATTTCAAAGAATATTTAAAGAAAAATAACTTGCTTTAAATTATCATAGATAAAACATATACTAGTTGACCTGATAATATCTTAATTTTATCTAAGATTTTATATTAATACTTTAGTGACAAAATATCTCATAATAGACTACTTGCACAGACTCCTTTGTAAGAAAACCTTAATGGTAAAAATGAATTACAATTCAAATAAATACTCAGGTTTTTTTGCAAACCCACAATAAAATGCACATTACATAACATACCTCTTTGCTACACCAATTTAGTAGCAAATCACATTGCCATTTTTTTCTCTACAATTATCTTCTTCCTGCTTATTTACAAGGTCATTTCTGTATGTATACTGTAAAAATACTAATAAATCATAATTTTATGGGCAAGATGCTATCTTTAATGAGTATCTTACAATAATATTTTAAATGTTCATTTTCCTAAAAATTATATTTCACTTTAGGTTTAAAGTAACTTAAAGTGTATATAATAAAGAAAATATTCCATGAAATGATTTGTATAGAACATGTGTATATAGTAACAAAGATTATACTAAACACTGGAAAGTTCTTTTTTTGTACCATTTCATACTACATTCCTCTTGTATACAGTTTATAGATTTTACTCTGCCAGATGAGAGATGTCATCTGCTTTGCCTCAGTGAGGATAAATTTTATCTCATACTTCATTGGGTAAAATTTTCATAAAAATTCATATGATCACTCAGGTCCTGGGCCTATTTCATGGATCTTAGAGGTGGCTATTGAAATCCATTCCAAGTTCAAAGAAAGATATATATTTAATAACAACCAACAAAGGGGAGAAGTAAAATCTGGATTTTTAAAAATAGTTAATAAATTAATGGAAGAGTAATAGAAAGCATTTGAGACCTACTTCCTTTCTTTTATAAAAAATTCTATTGGAGTATAGTTGATTTACAATGTTGTGTTCATTTCTAATGTACAGCAAAATGAATCACTTATATAAATAACTACTTTAAAAATTTATTTATTTATTTATTTGGCTGCAGCAGGTCTTTGTTGTGGTGCATGAGATCTTCATTGCTGTGTGTGGGGTTTATGTTGTGGCAAGTGGGATCTTTAGCTACAGCCTGCAGGATCATTTTTATTTTAGTTGCAGCATGCAGAATATTTAGTTGTGGTATGAGGGATCTACAGCTGCATCATGTGGGATCTAGTTCCCTGACCAGGGATTGAACCCAGGCCCCCTGCATTGGGGGCAAGGAGTCTTAGCCACTGGACCACCAGGGAAGTCCCTCCACTCTTTTTTAGATCCTTTTCCCATATAGGTCATTAAAGAATACTGAGAAGAGTTCCATATGATATACAGTAGGTCTTTATTAGTTATCTATTTTATATATAGTAGTATGTATATGTCAGTCCAAATCTCCCAATTTATCCCTTCCCCTCACCCATTTTTCCCCCATGGTAACCATAAATTTGTTTCCTACATCTGTGACTCTGTTTTTTAAATAAGTTCATTGTATCATTTTTTTAGATTCCACATATAAGCGATATCATATCATGTTTGTCTTTGACTTACTTCACTCAGTATTACAATCTCTAGGTCTATCCATGCTTTTTATAGCTGATTTATAATATTTCATTGTATATATGTACCACATTTTCTTTATGCATTCCTCTCTTATGGACATTTAGGTTGCTTCCATGCCCTGGCCATTGTAAATAGTACTGTAATAAAATTTGGAGTGCATGTATCATTTCAAATTATGGTTTTCTCTGGATATAAGCCCAGGACTGAGATTGAAAGATCATATGGTAGCTCTATTTTTAGTTTTCTAAGGAACCTCCATACTGTTCGCCATAGTGGGTGTACCAATTTACATTCCCACCAATGGTGTACAAGGGTTCCCTTTTCTCCACACCCTCTCCAGCACTAATTGTAGATTTTTTGATGATGGCCATTCTGCCCAGTGTGAGGTGATAACCTCATTGTAGTATTCATTTGCATTTCTCCAATAATTAGTGATGTTGAGCTTCTTTTCATGTGCTTTTTTGGTCATCTGTACATCTTTTTGGAGAAATATCTGCTGAGATCTTCCACCCACTTTTTGACTGGGTTATTTGTTTTTTGATATTGAACTGTGTGAGCAGTTTGTATATTTTGAAAATTAATCCCTTGTCCATTGCTTTGTTTACAAATGTTTTCTCCCATTCTGAGGGTTGTCTTTTTGTCTTGTTTATGGTTTCCTTTACTGTGCAAAAGCTTTTAAGTTTAATTAGGTCCCATTTTTTTATTTTTGTTTTTATATTTATTGCCCTAGGAGGTGGGTCAAAAAATATCTTGCTGTGATTTATGTCAAAGATTGTTCTGCCTATGATTTCATCTCAGAGTTTCATAGTATCCAACATTATATTTAGGTCTATAATCCATTTTGAGTTTATTTTTGTGTGTTGTGACAGGGAGTGTTCTAATTTCATTCTTTTACATGTAGCTGACCAGTTTTCCCAGCATCACTTATTGAAGAGACTGTCTTTTATGCATCCTATATTCTTGCCTCCTTTGTCATAGATTAGGTGACATAGGTGTTTGGGTTTATTTCTGGACTTTCTATCCTGTTCCATTGATCTATATTTCTGTTTTTGTGCCAGTATCATACTCTTTTGATGACTGTAGCTTTGTGGTGTAGTCTGAAGTTAGGCAATCTGATTCCTCCAGCTCCATTTTGCATTTCTTTCTCAAGAATGTTTTGGCTGTTAGAGGTTTTTTGTGTTTCCATACTAACTGTAAATTATTTTGTACTAATTCTGTGAAAAATGCCATTGAAAATTTGATTGGGATTGCATTGAATCTGTAGATTGCATTGGGTGGTACAGTCACTAACACAATACTGATTCACCCGATCCAAGAACATGGTATACTTCTTCATCTGTTTGTGTCATCTTTGATTTTTTTCATCAGTATCTTATAATTTTCTGAGTACAGGTCTTATGCCATCTTAGTTAGGCTTATTCCTAGGTTTCTTTCTTTTTGACGTGATGGTAAATGAGATTGTTTCTTTAACTTCTCTTTCTGAAACTTCATTGTTAGTGTATAAGAATGCAAAAGATTTCTGTATATTAATTTTGTATCTTGCAACATTGCTGAATTCACTGATGAGCTCTAGTAGTTTTCTGGTTGCATCTTTAGGATTTTTCTGTATATGGTAACATGTCATCTGCAAACAGCGACAGGTTTAATTCTTCTTTTACAATTTGGTTCTCTTTTATTTCCTTTTCTTCTCTGATAGCCATCACTAGGACTTCCAAAACTATGTCGGATAAAAGTGCATATCTTTGTCTTGTTCCTGATCTTAGAGGAAATGCTTTCAGTTTTTCACCATTGAGAATGATGTTATCTGTGGGTTTGTCATATATGGCCTTTATGTGTTGAGGTAGGTTCCCTCTATGCTCAGTTTCTGGAGAGTTTTTATCACAAATTTGTGTTGAATTTTGTCTAAAGCTTTTTCTGAATCTATTGAGATGATCATATGGTTTTAATTCTTCAGGTTTTTTTAATGTGGTATATCACCATGAATGATCGGCATATATTGAAGAAAACTTTCATCCTTGAGATAAATCCCACTTGATCATGATGTATGATCCTTTAGATTAATTGTTGGTTTTGGTTGGCTAGTATTTTATTGAGGAGTTTTGCGTGTATTTTCATCAGTGATAATGGCCTGTAATTTTCTTTTTTGTGTGATATTTTTGTCTGGTATTGGTCTTAGGGAGATGGTGGCCTCATAGAATGAGCTTGGGAGTCTTACTTCCTCTGTAATTTTTTGGAAGGGTTTCAGAAGTGAAGGTTTAACTCATCTCTAAATGTTTGATAGAATTTGCCTGTGAAGCCATCTGGTCCTGGAATTTAGTTTGTTGGAAGTTCTTTAATCACGGTTTCAATTTCAGTACTTGTGATTTATCTGTTCAATTTTTCCATTTCTTCCTGTTTCAACCTTGGGAGGTTGTACCTTTCTAAGATTTTTTCCATTTCTTCTAGATTGTCCATTGTATTGGCATATATTTGCTTGTAGTACACACTTATGATACTGTGTATTTTAGTACTGTTATTTGTAACTTCTTTACCATTTCTAAATTTATTGATTTGAGTATTCTCCCTTTTTTTTCATGATGACTCTGGCTAAAGTTTTATCAATGTGGTTATCTTCTTAAAGAACCAGCTTTTAGTATCATTGATCTTTGCTATTGTTTTCTTCATTTCTCTTTCATTTATTACTGTCTTGATTTTTATGATTTCTTTTCTTCTACTAACTTTGGGTTTTTGTTGTTGTTGTTGTTCTTTCTCTAGGTGCTTTAGGGGAATGGTTAGGTTGTATACTGGACATTATCCACTTCCTGAGGTAAAATAGCATTGCTATAACCTTCTCTTAGAATTGCTTTTGCTGCATCCAATAGGTAATTTTTTTTAACATCTTTTTTGGAATATAATTGCTTTACAATGCTGTGTTAGTTTCTGCTGTATAACAAAGTGAATCAGCTATATGTATACATATGTTCCCATATCCCCTCCTTCTTGCATCTCCCACGCACCTTCCCTATCTACCCCTCTAGGTGGTCACACAGCACAGAGCTGATCTCCCTGTGCTATGTGGTTGCTTCCCACTAGTTTTCAATTTCACATTTGGTAGTGTATATATGTCAATGCTACTCTCTCACTTAGTGCCAGCTTACACTCACCCCTCCCCATGACATCAAGTCCATTCTCTACGTCTGTGTCTTTATTCCTGTCCAGCCCCTAGGTTCATCAGAACCATATATATATATTTTTATATTCATTATATTTGTGTTACCAAATGGTATTTGTTTTACTCTTTCTGAGTTACTTCATTCTGTATGACAGACTATACGTCCATCCACCTCATTAAGAAAAACACAATTTCGTTTCTTTTTATGGCTGAGTAATATTCCATTGTATATATGTGCCACATCTTCTTTATCCATTCATCTGTTGATGGACACTTAGGTTGCTTCCATGTCCTGGCTATTGTAAATAATGCTGCAATGAACATTGTGGTACCTATCTCTTCTTGAATTATAGTTTCCTCAGTGTATATGCCCAGTAGTGGATTTCTGGGTCATATGGTAATTCTATTTCAAGTTTTTTAAGGAGCCTCCATACTATTCTCCATAGTGGCTGTATCAATTTACATTCCCACCAACAGTGCAAGAGGGTTCCCTTTTCTCCACACCCTCTCCAGGATGTATTGTTTGAACATTTTTTGATGATGGCCATTCTGACTGGTGTGAGATGGTATCTCATTGTAGTTTTGATTTGCATTTTTCAAATGATTAGTGATGTTGAGCATCCTTTCATGTGTTTGTTGGCAATCTGTAAAGCTTCTTTGAAGGAATGTCTATTTAGGTCTTCTGCCCATTTTTGGATTGAGTTGTTTTCTTTTTTGATATTGAGCTGCATGAGCTGCTTGTATATTATGGAGACTAATCCTTTGTCAGTTGCTTCATTTGGAAAGATTTTCTCCCATTCTGAGGGTTGTCTTCATCATGTTTATGGTTTCCTTTATTGTGCAAAAGCTTTTAAGTTTCATTGGTCTCATTTGTTTATTTTTGTTTTTATTTCCATTTCTCTAAGAGGTGGGTCAAAAGGATCTTGCTGTGATTTATGTCATAGAGTGTTCTGTCTATGTTTTCCTCTAAGAGTTTAATAGTGTCTTATGTAACATTTAGGTCTTTAATCCATTTTGAGTTTATTTTTGTGTATCGTGTTAGGGAGTATTCTAATTTCATTCTTTTATGTGTAGCTGTCCAGTTGTCCCAACACCAATGGAGAAGGCTTTCTTTTCTCCATTGTATATTCTTGCCTCCTCTGTCAAAGATAAGGTGACCATATGTGCGTGAGTTTACCTCTGGGCTTTCTATCATGTTCCATTGATCTATATTTCTGTTTTTGTGCCAGTGCCATACTGTCTTGATTACTGTAACTTTGTAGTATAGTCTGAAGTTGGGGAGCCTGATTTCTCCACCTCCATTTTTCTTTCTCAAGATTACTTTGGTTATTCCGGGTCTTTTATTTTTCCATACATATTGTGAAATTTTTTTTTCTAATTCTGTGAAAAATGGCATTGGTCATTTGATAGGGACTGCATTGAATCTGTAGATTGCTTTGGCTAGTATAGTAACTGTCAAAATGTTGATTCTTGCAATCCAAGAACATGGTATATCTCTCAATCTGTTTATATCATCTTTAATTTCTTTCATCAGTGCTTTATAGTTTTCTGCATACAGGTTTTTGTCTCCTTAGGTAGGTTTATTCCTAGGTATATTATTCTTTTTGTTACAGTGGTAAATGGGAGTGCTTCCATAATATCCCTTTCAGATTTTTCATCATTATTATATAGTAATGCAAGAGACTTCTGTGCAGTAATTTTGCATCCTGCTACTTTACCAAATTCATTGATTGGATCTAGTAGTTTTCTGGTAGCATCTTTAGGATTCTCTATGTATAGCACGATGTCATCTGCAAAGAGTGATATCTTTAATTCTTTTCTGATTTGGATTCCTTTTATTTCTTTTTCTTTTCTGATTGCCATGGCTAAAATTTCAAAATCTATGTTGAATAATAGTGGTGAGAGTGGGCAACCTTGTCTTGTTCCTGATCTTATAGGAAATGCTTTCAGTTTTTCGCCATTGAGAATGATGTTGTCTGTGGGTTTGTAATACATAGCCTTTGTTACGTTGAGGTAGGTTCCCTCTATGCCCACTTTCTGGAGAGTTTTTATCATAAATGTGTGCTGAATTTTGTCAGAAGATTGTTCTGACTCTATTTAGATGATCATACGTTTTTTTTTGTTGTTGTTTTGTTTTGTTTTCTAGCTATAGAGACAACTTTTACTATTTTCTGCATAGGACTTATTATTCTCTGAAATTATGCTAAGGAGCAATTTTTTTTAAACATCTTTATAGGGGTATAATTGCTTTACAATGGTGTGTTAGTTTCTCCATTATAACAAAGTGAATCAGTTATACATATACATATGTTCCCATATCTCTTCCCTCTTGTGTCTCCCTCCCTCCCACCCTCCCTATCCCAACCCGCCAAGCGGTCACAAAGCACCGAGCCGATATCCCTGTGCCACGTGGCTGCTTCCCACTAGCTATCTACCTTACGTTTGTTAGTCTATATATGTCCATGCCTCTCTCTCGCCCTGTCACAGCTCACCCTTCCCCCTCCCCATATCCTCAAGTCCATTCTCAAGTACGTCTGTGTCTTTATTCCTGTCTTACCCCTAGGTTCTACATGACATTTTTTTCCCTTAAATTCCATATATATGTGTTAGCATACGGTATTTGTCTTTTTCTTTCTGACTTACTTCACTCTGTAAGACAGACTCTAGGTCTATCCATCTCATTACAAATAGCTCAATTTCGTTTCTTTTTATGGCTGAGTAATATTCCATTGTATATATGTGCCACATCTTCTTTATCCATTCATCCGATGATGGGCACTTAGGTTGTTTCCATCTCCGGGCTATTGTAAATAGAGCTGCAATGAACATTTTGGTACATGACTCTTTTTGAATTTTGGTTTTCTCAGGGTATATGCCCAGTAGTGGGATTGCTGGATCATATGGTAGTTCTATTTGAAGTTGTTTAAGGAACCTCCATACTGTTGTCCATAGTGCCTGAACCAATTCACATTCCCACCAGCAGTGCAAGAATGTTCCCTTTACTCCACAGCCTCTCCAGCATTTATTGTTTCTAGATTTTTTGATGATGGCCATTCTGACTGGTGTGAGATGATATCTCATTGTAGTTTTGATTTGCATTTCTCTAATGATTAATGATGTTGAGTATTCTTTCATGTGTTCATTGGCAGTCTGTATATCTTCATTGGAGAAATGTCTATTTAGGTCTTCTGCCCATTTTTGGACTGGGTTGTTTGTTTTTGAGCTGCTTGTAAATTTTGGAGATTAATCCTTTGTCAGTAGCTTCATTTGCAAATATTTTCTCCCATTCTGAGGGTTGTCTTTTGATCTTATTTATGGTCTCCTTTGCTGTGCAAAAGCTTTGAAGTTACATTAGGTCCCATTTGTTTATTTTTGTTTTTATTTCCATTTCTCTAGGAGGTGGGTCAGAAAGGATCTTGCTGTGATTTATGACATAGAGTGTTCTGCCTATGTTCTCCTCTAAGATTTTGATAGTTCCTGGCCTTACATTTACATCTTTAATCCATTTTGAGCTTTTTTTTGTGTATGGTGTAAGGGAGTGATCTAATCTCATACTTTTACATGTATCTGTCCAGTTTTCCCAGCACCACTTATTGAAGAGGCTGTCTTTCTCCACTGTACATTCCTGCCACCTTTATCAAAGATAAGGTGTCAATATTTGCGTGGGTTTATCTCTGGGATTTGTATCCTATCCCATTGATCTATATTTCTGTTTTTGTGCCAGTACCATACTGTCTTGATTATTGTACCTTTGTAGTATAGTCTGAAGTCAGGGAGCCTGATTCCTCCAGCTCTGTTTTTCATTCTCAAGATTGTTTGGCTATTCAGGGTCTTTTGTGTTTCCATACAAATTGTGAAATTTTTTGTTCTAGTTCTGTGAAAAATGCCACTGGTAGTTTGATAGGGATTGTATTGAATCTACAGATTGTTTGGGTAGTAGAGTCATTTTCACAATGTTGATTCTTCCAATCCAAGAACATGGTATATCTCTCCATCTATTTGTATCATCTTTAATTTCTTTCATCAGTGTCTTATAATTTTCTGCATACAGGTCTTTTGTCTCCTTAGGTAGGTTTATTCCTAGATATTTTATTCTTTTTGTTGCCATGGTAAATGGGAGTGTTTTCTTGATTTCACTTTCAGATTTTTCATCATCAGTGTATAGGAATGCCAGAGATTTCTGTGCATTAGTTTCGTATCCTGCTACTTTACCCAATTCATTGATTAGCTCTAATAGTTTTCTGGTGACATCTTTAGGATTCTCTATGTATATTATCATGTCATCTGCAAACAGTGACAGCTTTACTTCTTCTTTTCCAATTTGGATTCCTTTTATTTCTTTTTCTTCTCTGATTGCTGTGGCTAAAACTTCCAAAACTATGTTGAATAAGAGTGGTGAGAGTGGGCAACCTTGTCTTGTTCCTGATCTTAGTGGAAATGCTTTCAGTTTTTCACCATTGAGGATGATGTTTGCTGTGGGCTTGTCATATATGGCCTTTATTATGTTGAGGAGAGTTCCCTCTATGCCTACTTTCTGCAGGGTTTTTATGATAAATGGGTGTTGAATTTTGGCAAAAGCTTTCTCTGCATCTATTGAGATGATCATATGGTTTTTCTCCTTCAATTTGTTAATATGATTTATCACATTGATAGATTTGCGTATATTGAAGAATCCTTGCATTCCTGGAATAAACCCCACTTGATCATGGTGTATGAACCTTTTATTGTGCTGTTGGATTCTGTTTGCTAGTATTTTGTTGAGGATTTTTGCATCTATGTTCATCAGTGATATTGGCCTGTAGTTTTCTTTCTTTGTGACATCCTTGTCTGGTATTGGTATCAAGGTGATGGTTGCCTTGTAGAAGGAATTTGGGGGTGTTCCTCTCTCTGCTATATTTTGGAAAAGTTTGAGAAGGATAGGTATTAGCTCTTCTCTAAATGTTTGATAGAATTCGCCTGTGAGGCCATCTGGTCCTGAGCTTTTCTTTGTTGGAACATTTTTAATCACAGTTTCAATTTCAGTGCTTGTGATTTGTCTGTTCATATTTTCTATTTCTTCCTGATTCAGTCTTGGCAGCTTGTGCATTTCTAAGAATTTGTCCATTTCTGCCAGATTGTCCATTTTATTTGCATAGAACTGATTGTAGTAATCTCCCATGATCTTTTGTATTTCTGCAGTGTCATTTGTTAATTCTCCTTTTTTTCATTTCTAATTCTATTGATTTGAGTCTTCTCCTTTTTTTTCTTGATGAGTCTGGGTAATGGTTTATCTATTCTTTTTTTATCTTCTCAAAGAACCAGCTTTTAGTTTTAGTGATCTTTTCTATTGTTTCTTTCATTTCTTTTTCATTTATTTCTGATCCTATTTTTATGATTTCTTTCCTTCTGCTAGTTTGGGGTTTTTTTGGTTCTTCTTTCTCTAATTGCTTAAGGTGCAAGGTTAGGTTTTATATTTGAGATGTTTCCTGCTTCTTAAGGTGGGCTTGTATTTCTATAAACTTCCCCCTTAGAACTGCTTTTGCTGCATCCCATAGGTTTTGGGTCATCTTGTCTCCATTGTCATTTGTTTCTAGGTATTTTTTTGATTTCCTCTTTGATATCTTCAGTGATCACTTCGTTATTAAGTAATGTATTGTTTAGCCTCCATGTGTTTGTATTTTTTACAGATCTTTTCCTGTAATTGATCTCTAGTCTCATAGCATTATGGTCAGAAAAGATACTTGATACAGTTTCAATTTTCTTCAATTTACCAAGGCTTGATTTGTGACCCAAGATATGATCTAACCTGGAGAATGTCCCATGAACACTTGAGAAAAATGTGTGTTCTGTTGTTTTTGGATGGAGTGTCCTATAAATATCAATTAGGTCCATCTTGTTTAATGTACCATTTAAAGCTTGTGTTTCCTTATTTATTTTCAGTTTGGATAATCTGCCCATTGGTGAAAGTGGGATGTTAAAGTCCCCTGCTATGAATGTGTTACTGTCGATTTCCTCTTTTATGGCTGTTAGTATTTGCCTTATGTATTGAGGTGCTCCTATGTTGGGTGCATAAATATTTATAATTGTTATATCTTCTTCTTGGATCGATCCCTTGATCATTATGTAGCATCCTTCTTTGTCTCTTTTAATAGTCCTTATTTTAAAGTCTATTTTGTCTGATATGAGAATTGCTACTCCAGCTTTCTTTTGGTTTCCATTTGCATGGAATATCTTTTTCCATCCCCTTACTTTCAGTCTGTATGTGTCTCTAGGTCTGAAGTGGGTCTCTTGTAGACAGCATATATAAGGGTCTTGTTTTTGTATCCATTCAGCCAATCTCTGTGTTTTGGTGGGAGCATTTAGTCCATTTACATTTAAGGTAATTATCGATATGTATGTTCCTATTCCCATTTTCTAAATTGTTTTCTGTTCATTATTATAGGTCTTTTCCTTCTCTTGTGTTTCTTGCCTAGAGAAGATCCTTTAGCATTTGTTGTAAAGCTGGTTTGGTGGCGCTGAACTCTCTCAGCTTTTGCTTGTCTGTAAAGGTTTTAATTTCTCCATCAAATCACAATGAGACCCTTGCTGGGTAGAGTATTCATGGTTGCAGGTTTTTCTCCTTCATCACTTTCAGTATGTCCTGTCACTCCCTTCTGGCTTGCAGGGTTTCTGCTGAGAGATCAGCTGTTAACCTTATAGGGATTCCCTTGTGTGTTATTTGTTGTTTTTCCCTTGCTGCTTTTAATATGCTTTCTTTGTATTTAATTTTTGACAGTTTGATTAATATGTGTCTTGGCATATTTCTCCTTGGATTTATCCTGTATGGGACTCTCTGTGCTTCCTGGACTTGATTAACTATTTCCTTTCCCATATTAGGGAAGTTTTCAACTATAATCTCTTCAAATATTTTCTCAGTCCTTTTCTTTATCTCTTCTTCTTCTGGAACCCCTATAATTTGAATGTTGGTGCATTTAATGTTGTCCCAGAGGTCTCTGAGACTGTCCTCAGTTGTTTTCATTCTTTTTTCTTTATTCTGTTCTCCAGTAGTTATTTCCACTATTTTATCTTCCAGGTCACTTATCCGTTCTTCTGCCTCAGTTATTCTGCTATTGATCCCATGTAGAATACTTTTACTTTCATTTATTGTGTTGTTCATCATTGCTTGTTTCATCTTTATTTCTTCTAGGTCCTTGTTAACTGTTTCTTGCATTTTGTCCATTCTATTTCCCAGATTTTGGATCATGCTTACTATCATTATTCTGAATTCTTTTCCAGGTAGACTGCCTGTTTCCTCTTCATTTGTTAGGTCTGGTGCAGTTTTATCTTGCTCCTTCATCTTCTGTGCATTTTTCTGTCTTCTCATTTTGCTTATCTTACTGTGTTTGGCGTCTCCTTTTTGCAGGTTGCAGGTTCGTAGTTTCCGTTGTTTTTCATGTCTGTCTCCAGTGGCTAAGGTTGGTTCAGTGGGTTGTGTAGGCTTCCTGGTGGAGGGGACTAGTGCCTGTGTTGTGGTGGATGAGGCTGGATCTTGTCTCTCTAGTAGGCAGGTCCACATCTGGTGGTGTGTTTTGGCATGTCTGTGGACTTATTATGATTTAAGGCAGCCTCTCTGCTAATGGGTGGGGTTGTGTCCCTGTTTTGCTAGTTGTTTGGCATAGGGTGTCCAGCACTGTAGCTTGCTGGTTGTTGAGTGAAGCTGGCTGCTGGTGTTTAGATGGAGGTCTCTGGGAGATTTTCGGTGTTTGATATTATGTGGAGCTGGGTGTCTCTTATTGACCAGTGTCCTGAAGTTGGCTCTCCCACGTCTGAGGCAGAGCCCTGACTCCTGGCTGGAACACCAAGAGCCTTTCATCCACACAGCTCAGAATAAAAGGGAGAAAAAGTAGAGAAAATTAGTAGAAATATGAAGAAAGAAAGAAAGAAAGAAAGAAAGAAAGAAAGAAAGAAAGAAAAAAGGAGGGAAGGAAGGACGAAAGAAAGAAAGAAAAGAAAAGAAGGAAAGAAGGCAAGAAGGAAAGAAAGGAGGGAGGGAGGGTGGAAGGTAGGAAGGAAGGAGGGATGGAAGGAAAAAAGGCAGAAAGAAAGAAGATACAGTAAAATACAATAAAGTATAATAAAGTTATTGAATAAAAAATAATTTTTTAGAAATAAAAATGGGACGGATAGAACCTTAGGACAAATGTTGGAAGCAAAGCTATACAGGCAAAATCTTACACAGAAACATACACATACACCCTCACAAAAAAAGTTAAAGGGGAAAAAATCATAAATCTTGCTCTCAAAGTCCACCTCCTCAATTTGGGATGATTCGTTGTCTAAAGGAGGGAAGGAAGGAATGAAAGAAAGAAAGAAGAACGAAAGAAAGAAAGAAAGAAAGAAAGAAAGAAAGAAAGAAAGAAAGAAAGAAAGAAAGAAAGAAAGAAAGAAAGAAAGATAAATTAAAATAAAGTTATTAAAATTAATTATTAAGAAAAATATTAAAAATAAATAAACAATGGACGGATAGAACCCTAGAACAAATGGTGGAAGCAAAGCTATACAGACAAGATCTCACATAGAAGCATACACATTCACAAAAAGCGGAAAAGGGGAAAAAATCATAGATCTTGCTCTTGAAGTCCACTTCCTCAATTTGGGATGATTTGTTATCTATTCATGTAATCCACAGATGCAGGGTACATCAAGTTGATTGTGGAGCTTTAATCCACTGCTTCTGAGGCTGCTGGGAGAGATTTCCCTTTCTCTTCTTTGAGCTCACGGGGGCTCAGCTTTGGATTTGGCCCTGCCTCTGCATGTACATCACTGGAGGGAGTCTGTTTTCTGCTCAGACAGGACAGAGTTAAAGGAGCTGCTGCTTCGGGGACTCTGGCACCCTCAGGCCGGGGGCAGGGAGGGGCACGGCGTGTGGAGCGAGCCTGCGTCTACAGAGGCCGGCGTGACGTTGCACCAGCCTGAGGCCCGCCGTGCGTTCTCCGGGGGAAGTTGTCCCTGGATCCCGGGAATCTGGCAGTGGCGGGCTGCACAGGCTCCCAGAAGAGGGGTGTAGATAGTGAACTGTGCTTGCACACAGGCCCCTTGGTGGTGGCAGCAGCAGCCTTAGCGTCTCTCACCCATCTCTGGGATCCGCGCTTTTAGTCGCGGCTCACGCCCTTCTCTGGGGTTTGTGCTTTTAGCCACAGCTCGCGCCCGTCTCTGGAGTTCCTTTAAGCAGCACTCTTAAACCCTTCTCCTCGCACACCAGGAAACAAAGAGGGAAGAAAAAGTCTCTTGCCTCTTCGGCAGGTGCAGACGTTTCCCCGGACTCCCTCCCAGCTAGCCATGGTTCACTAACCCCTTCAGGCTATGTTCAAGCCGCCAACCCCAGTCCTCTCCCTGCACTCCAACTGAAACTCGAGCCTCAGCTCACAGCCCCGCCCGCCCCGGCGGGTGAGCAGACAAGCCTCTTGGGCTGGTGAGTGCTGGCCGGCACCAATCCTCTGTGCGGAAATCTCTCCGCTTTGTCCTCTGCACCCCTGTTGCTGTACTCTCCTCCGCGGCTCCGAAGCTCCCCCCTCCGCCTCCCACAGTCTCCGCCCACGAAGGGGCTTCCTAGTGTGTGGAAACCTTTCCTCCTTCACAGCTCCCTCCCACTGGTGCAGGTGCCATCCCTATTCTTTTGTCTCTGTTTTTTTCTTTTTTTCTTTTGCCCTACCCAGTTATGTGGGGAGTTTCTTGCCTTTTGGGAGGTCTGAGGTCTTCTGCCAGCATTCAGTAGGTGTTCTGTAGGAGTTTTTCCACGTGTAGATGTATTTCTGGTGTATCTGTGGGGAGGACGGTGACCTCCACGTCTTACTCTTCTGCCACCTTCCCAGCACCCGCCCCCCAATCATACGGTTTTTATCTTTCAATTTGTTAATATGATGTATCACATTGATTGATTTGCGTATATTGAAGAATCCTTGCATTCTTGGGATAAACCCCACTTGATCATGGGGTCATCATTCTTTTAATGTGCTGTTGGATTCTGATTGCTAGTATTTGCTTGAGGTTTCTTGCATCTATGTTCATCAGTCATATTGGCCTGTAATTTTCTTTTCTTCTAGTACCTTTTTCTGGTTTTGTTATAAAGGTGATGGTGGCCTTGTAGAATGAATTTGGATGTGTTCTCCCTCTGCTATACATTGGAAGAGTTTGAGAAGGATAGGTGTTAGCTCTTCTCTAAATGCTTGCTAGAATTTGCCTGTGAAGCCATCTTGTCCAGGGCGTTTGTATGTTGGAAGATTTTTAATCACAGTTTCAATTTCAGTGTTTGTGATTGGTTGGTTTATATTTTCTATTTCATCCTGTTTCAGTCTCAGAAGGTTGTGCATTTCTAAGAATTTGTCCATTTCTTCCAGGTTCTCTATTTTATTGGCATATAGCTGTTTGTAGTAATCTCTCATGATCCTTTGTATTTCTGCAGTGTTAGTTGTTACTTCTCCCTTTTCATTTCTAATTCTGTTGATTTGAATCTTTTCCCTTTCTTTCTTGATGTGTCTCACTAATTGTTTATCAATTTTGTTTATCTGCTCAAGAACCAGCTTTATTGATCTTTGCTATTGTTACTTTTCATTTCTTTTTTATTTATTTCCGATCTGATTTTTATGATTTCTTTCCTTCTGCTAACTTTGTTTTTTTTTTTTTTCTTCTTCTTCTTATTTATCTATTTCCTTTAGGTATAAGGTTAGATTGTTTATTTGAGATGTTTCTTGTTTCTGAGGTATGACTGTATTGCTATAAACTTCCCTCTTAGAACTGCTTTTGCTGCATCCCATAGGTTCTGGGTCATCATATTTTCACTGTCATTTGTTTCTTGGTAATTTTTGATTTCCTTTTTTATTTCTTCAGTAATTTCTTGGTTATTTAGTAATTTACCCTCCAGGTATTTTTTTTATACAGATTTTTCCTTTAATTGATATCTAGTCTCATAGTGTTGTGGTAGGAAAAGGTACTTGATCAGTTTTCTATTTTCTTAAATTTACCAAGGCTTCATCTGTGATCCAAGATATGATCTATCCTGGAGAATGTCCATGAGTACTTGAGAAGAAAGTGTATTCTGTTCATTTTGGATGGAATGTCCTGTAAATATCAATTAAGTCCATCTCTGTAATATGAAATTTAAAGCTTGTGTTTCCTTATTTATTTTCATTTGGATGACTGGTGTATTGGTGAAAGTGAGGTGTTAAAGTCCCCTAGTATTTTTGTGTTACTGTTGATTTCCCTTTTATGGCTGTTAGCATTTGCCTTATGTATTGAGGTTCTTCTATGTTGGGTGCATACATATTTACAATTGTTATATCTTCTTCTTGGATTCATCCCTTGATCATTATGTAGTGCCCTTCTTTGTCTCTTGTAGTAGTCTTTATTTTAAAGTCTATTTTGTCTGATATGAGAATTGCTACTCCAGATTTCTTTTTATTTCCATTTGCATGGAATATCTTTTTCCATTCCCTCACTTTCAGTCTGTATGTGTAGCTAGATCTGAAGTGGGTCTCTTGTAGATAGCATATGTATGGGTCTTGTTTTTGTATCCATTCAGCTAGTCTATGTCTTTTGGTTGAAGCATTTAATCCATTTACATTTAAGGTAATTGTTGATATGTATGTTCCTATTATTATTTTCTTAATTCTTTTGGGTTCATTATTGTAGGTCTTTTCCTTCCCTTGTGTTTCTTGCCTAGAGAAGTTCCTTTAGTGTTTGTTGTAAATCTGGATTGGTGGTGCTTAGTTCTGTTAGCTTTTGCTTGTCTATAAAGTTTTTAGTTTCTCCACCAAATCTGAATGAGATCCTTTCTGTGTAGAGTAATCTTGGTTGTAGGTTTTTCCCTTTTTTCATTTTAAATATGTCCTGGCACTGCCTTCTCGCTTGTAGAGTTTCTGTTGAAAGATCAGATATTAACCTTATGGTGATTCCTTTGTATGTTATTTGTTGCTTTTCCCTTGCTGCTTTTAATATTTTTTCTTTGTATTTAATTTTTGATAGTTTGATTAATATGTCTTGGTGTTTTTCTCCTTGGATTTATCCTGTATGGGACTCTCAGTGCTTCCTGGACTTGATTGACTATTTCCTTTCCCATATTAGGGAAGTTTTCAACTATAATCTCTTCAAATATTTTCTCAGTCCCTTTCTATTTCTCTTCTTCTTCTGAGACCCCTACAATTCAAATGTTGGTGCATTTAATGCTGTCTGAGACTGTTCTCTATTCTTTTTACTCTTTTTCCTTTATTCTGCTCTGCAGTAGTTTTTTTCATTATTTAATCTTTCAGTTCACTTATCTGTTCTTCTGCCTCAGTTATTCTGCTATTGATTCCTTCTTGAGATTTTTTTGTTACATTTATTGTTTTGTTCATCATTGTTTGCTTTTTAGTTCTTCTAGGTCCTTTTTACATGTTTCTTGTATTTTCTCCATTCTATTTCCAAGATTTTGGATATCTTTACTACCATTAATCTGAATTCTTTTTCAGGTGCTGCCTATCTCCTCCTCATTTAGTTCTTCTTGTGAGTTTTTATCTTGCTTCTTCTTCTGCAACATTTTTCTCTCTCATATCACTTCTGCCTAACTTACTGTGTTTATGCTCTCATTTCTGCAGGCTGAAGGAGCATATTTCCTCCTGCTTCTGCCTTCTATTGGGTAAAGCTGGTCCAGGGGCTTGTGCAGGCTTCTGCCTTCTGTTGGGTGAAGCTGGTCCAGGGGCTTGTGCAGGCTTCCTGTTCTGAAGAACTGGTGCCTGCCCTCTGTTATGCAGAGCTGGGTCTTGTCCCTCTGGGAGGCCAGGATGTGCCAGGGGTTGTGTCTTGGGGTGGCTGTGGGAGTAGCATGACTTTAGGCAGCCTGTCTGATGATGGGTCAAGATGTGTTCCTGTTTTGTTTTTTGTTTGGCCTGAGGTTTTTCAGCACTGTAGCTTGCCGGCTCTTGGGTGGGGCTGGTTCCCTGTGCCAGGTGGGGACCTCTGGGAGAGCTCACACTGATTAATATTCCCTGGAGCCTCTGTTACCAGTGTCCTTGTCCCCACAGTGAGGTACATCCAACCCCCACCTCCTCGGGAATCACTCCAAGACTCCTCATTAGGTTTAACCCAATTTCCTATGGAGTTACTGCTTTGTACTATGTCCCAGTGCTCATGTGACCTTTGTGTGACCTCCTAGAGTGGAGTCTCTGTTTCCCCTACGCCTGTGGAACTCTTGCACCAAACCCCAGTGGCCTTCAAGGTTAGATGCTCTGGGGGTTCTTCCTCTCAATGCCAGATCCTCACACTGTCTTGGAGGGCTATTTTTATGTGGGAATGTCCCTGTGTAGGTTGCATGGGTTAATATTATGATTATTTTTGGTATGACAAGTTTTTTTCTATGGATGACTACCAACTTTTTCCTTAGAAGATGCTGGCTGCTGGTGTTGTGGTGACCAGAGCCTGCCTTGGATTTTGAGTGGTGTCTCCCCTTTGCTCTGTGGTTGTCAGTGCCCTGTCAGTCTGCTCCTTAGCTGTTGGAGTAGAGGGCTCCAGATCTGTTTCTTAACTGTGTTTCTGATCTGCAGTATGAGGTAAGTGGCATTAGAGCCCTTCCACTGAGACAGAAACCACTGAGTATTCCTCCTCTGCAGCTGTTTACCTGTGAACATATTCTGTTGTGTCACCTTTCACCCATTGTGTGAGCTCACAAGTTACTCTGTTGTTGGCACTGCTCTCAGCCTCTCCTTAACCATGGGTATGCTAGCAATTTGCCCTGGTGCCTCTCAGGCATTTTCACTGGGCCACCAGCATAGATCCACTGAAGTCAGGTCCCAGGATTGCAGTAATCATGGATCTGGACCTGCTGTGGGTGCTATGTGGGCAGCTCAGACTCTGACATGGCCCAATCACCATGTGTACATGCCCACAAAGTCCACAGCTGCTAAAGCTAGACTGACTGGGGCAGTCATGCCTGCCCAGGTGAGAGGGGTTGAGGCAGCAACCAACTGAGGTGCGTGAACCCACTCTGGCAGGAGCCCCTCCTAGTGCCTGTGAAAGTGAGGGTCGAAGCATGGGGAGAGAGACTGTGGTGGCAGGTCCTCCCTTTGAATGTCACTCAAAAATGGCACTTCACTTCTAAGGCATTCCAGGCTCCCTCCAGGAGCATTTCTGGTTGCAGTGCTCCTCACTACCATTCCTTCAGGCTGTCTCCAAACAGCCAGCAGCAGTCCTCTGCCCTGAGCCCTACATTTTTAAAGTGAGATGCTGGTGGATTCTATTACAGAAAACTAATATTAAAGAAATTTAAAAGATAACATTTATTGTGATATGTGAAATTTTTTTCTTAAAATGAAAGTGAAAATGTTGTCTTTTTTATCAGTGGGGAGGTCTACTGGTAGAGCAATTCTAATGAAAGAACACAGTAAGTCAATAACATCAACCAAAAATAATTATCTTTTTTAAAATTTAAATTTAAACATCAACAATCATCAGCTATATGAGAAACACTGAAAGCATGAAAGATAAAAGTCAAGATAAAACTACAACTAATTAGAAGACAAGTAATTAGAAGAAAGGGAAGAATAAAATATCTTATGCAGAGAGATTTTGGAAATAATTCCACAGGAACAAATAGGAAAGAAGGATAAGAAGAAGGAGGAGATACATTTGTTGGAAATACAAATTATGATTTCTACAATGACAAAATCTATATAAATGCTAGAGTGTGAATTTAAACCTAAATTAATTTATCAGAGGATAAAGCAAATTGACAAATATTTGAAATAATACACCACATAAATTAAATAAATGGAGGAGGGTCAATATTCAATTAAAGATTCTGAAAAGAAGACCTAAAGAAAAAAGAAAAAGAAAAAAATTAGTAAAGGTATGGCTAAGAAGAAAATTATCACAGAAATAATAAAGCTGAAGAAAATAAAAGGTTTTAGAATGAAAGGGAACATACCATGCTGATCAAGGTAAAGGTATATACCTACCTAGACACTTCAGATTAACATTTTCGGGAAGAAAATGAAAAAACAAAAACAAAAAACACCAACAGTTAATCTATAAGATGAGTGGAATCTGGTATCAATCTATTGATGAGAATTCCTGCGTGTTAGAGAAAACAATTGAAAAATATTTACAGTATACTGAGAAAATTATTTTTAATGTAGAAATTATCAATCTGAACAAAATATGAGGGTAAACTAAGACACTTTCAGGTATCAATGAACTAGAAAATGTTAAACCCATCTTTTCTGAGGAAACTTAGGTATGTACTTCAGAAAAAGAAACAGAAAAAATCATCGAAGAGTGGGAATTAAAAAGTCACCATGAGTGGACTTAAAACAGGAGTGTTATAAATTTTCAAAGGAGTTAGCAAGCAAGCATTTTCTTTTGAAAAAAAAAAAAAGCTGTCTAGTATAATAGAGTAATACAACAAATAAGATCCATGAGAGAGTGAAATGATGTAGGCAAATTATTGTTTAACAGAAAAGTAAGTCAATTAATGCACTAGAAAAATTATTGGTTCTTTTATAATGTGATTAAAATATGAAATCAATCAAATGTTACATGGATTTTAATTATTAGTAGAGAATAGAAAAAAAAAAACTCATTTGACCTAGACACTGGCTATATTCTCATACAAATAGCATAGGAAACAAGATATTTACACTGCCTTTACAAATATTATATATTTAATGCAGTGTAAAGACCTATATTTTGATTTCAATATTTAGGATCCACCAATAGATAGTATAAATAAATGTTGGAATAAGGTTGCAGTGAAAAATGTAAAATTAAATCAATAGATGACAAGTTTGGGGATGTGGAACTGGGGGAAGCCATGTGAACAGAAAGTCAGGGGTATTAATATTCCACTTTCATGTAATTAACAGATACTCTCAAATGTTAATAGAACATTGAACAGAGGTTAATAGTAATATTGTAGGACTGAAATGCAACTAATGGGAAAAAATGCCATTTGCTCTAAAATATTGGAACAAGTGGGGGAGAAAAAAAGTAGGGAATGACATAAAACATTGAAAATGCATTTTTCTTACTGGGGAAAATAGACATGATGTAAACTTGATAAATAATACATTGAAGCATAAACATGCAACACAAAGTTATATCAAGGATTGGCTGCTCAAAATGACAAGCTGGTAAAAAATATACATTACTTTATTTTCCGTGGGTGTGTTATATGTTATGGAATCATTCTTGTCAGAGAATTATGGTAAGAAATTTAAAAGAAAATAACAAATATCAACATTTTCTGCTTATAAATTTAAACTAGATACCTCTCTCCTCATACAAAAGTTCTCGATTTTTGAGTGTTTATTTCTTTGCTTCTTTGAAATGAGCTTTGAATGATCTTTCCTTTTATGTACTAAGAGCATACTTTATTGCTGGCTAACTTGATGAACAAAGGAAACTTCAGTTGGGGATCTGTATGTTTTACAATTCTGCAATCAAGAGCTCGGTCTATATTTACCATGCACCATCACTTTGGAGTTTACCAACCATACTACTGTTAACCCTGTGGTTTTCTTGCTGAATTGGTGCTTATTTTATGAAGAGGAGACTATCATGTCCTTTTACTCAGTCGCCACCCATTTCTCCTCTCTCCCAATTGACACTTGCTCTTCTTGCAGAAAGAGACACTTCCACCCTCCTCTGAGGCATTTTATCACCAAGCAATCCTGATATTCTCTTTCCAGTGACATTTTCTCCCATGCCATTGGCAGGTAAGTGCTTGCAATTTGGAGTCCAGGAATGGAAGGGATCAATTAGATAAAGAGCATCACTTCCCACTGGACTAAATAATGGAAAAGAAAAAAAATGGATAAGATAAATTTTGAAGGTAAGATGATATGATTATTCTCTAGAGTCATAACATTGTCCATAAATTAAGTGGAATAGAAGAAGCCTTTAGGAGTACAGGGTTTAATGACCATATTTCAGACTACCCTAGGGATTCAGACATAAAATTGCTAAGAAGTAGAGCCACCTAGGCTTAGCTATGAGAAACTAAAATTTAAGGAGGTGTACTGTGGAAGGATTAAGTAAAACAATTGTGGGAGATTGAAATAAAATAGATAGGGTGCAGACTCGTAATGGAGTGTTTCAGTTACTATATTAATAAAGTATAGGTGATCTGAAAGTTAATACTTAAAATCTCTGAAGATTAAGTGTAAGTGATATGCATGATAGCAGAGAGCATACAAGTAACAAAACACAAAAATAAAATCTGAAGTAATTTTGATCACTGATTTTACTAGAGCCATCACATATACATATATATTTTTTCTCTCTCTGCAATTATTCAGTAAAACTTTCGTGTATTTGTTAAGATTTTTTAAGTCCTGACTGAACATATTTTAGATTTGAGCAATCAAAAGGCACCATTATATGGTTTTGACAGAACAAACCTACTAAAGGATGATTACAATTTCAAATAAAGAAATATGAAACATACAGTAGTGAAACCATATTCTATTAATGTATGTGACCACCATTTTACAATCAGCTTAAAAATGTGACTTACTATTTTAAAATCTACTGAAAGTATGACTGTCAAATCTGAGGAAAAGATATGTCATACTTACATATGACATATCCACAGAGACCCTAAATGGATAGTTATGAAAGTGACATTAGAGTTGTGTTATTGTATTTTCCTACTAGGTTAGAGTTGCAAAACCTTTACTGAAAAATGTCACCATATTTGAAATATATGTTTAGTTAAATCATTTTGAGGAAAATTCTTCATCATTGATTTTCAACAGCCACAAAAAATACCTTTCTTTGTAATCCTCAAGTTTTACACAAATGTTGAAAGAAACATTCAACTATGAGTGACCTTAATGTACTTTTGACACAGGAAGCTCCAGGAGCAGCTTGTTTATACTTTTACATTATAAATGGAGTATCACTAAGTATCTGAAAAGATCCACTGAAGTGTCTGGAATATACAATTTGGCAGACGTGCTTTCTTGTGCTGGATAATTATGTTGTTTGAAAAATCAGAATGAATGAATACTTTTTCTTTGAAAGTCAAAGAGTGTGGTAGAATGGAGATTTGCACATGAAAAATAATCAGTAGCTAATACACACAGAAACACACCCACACACACACACACCACCACCACCACCAACACCAAATTAACCTAACATGTACTAAGAAGTAAATTTCTTCACATCAGAAGTGTTTTTTTTTCTTTTATTTGTAAGAATTATAATAAAACAAATTGAATGCCTCAGAATCAGTAGCAGGCTGGAGAAAACTTAAAAACTGTCTCTTCAAAAGATTATCGTATATTGATCATTATATATATTTCTGATATAAATGATGTGCAGCACGCAATTTCCATATGATAAAGTATGCAATAGTTTATATTGTGAATTCCATTTTGTTAATTGTCTCTCATAGAAGACTTTGATTGATTTTTGCTAAATACTTGCATCCTTAACAAAATTATGGTTGCAGTTTATGAATGAGTGTAGTCCCAACATGAACCTTGGTTGATTTCTTTTAACATTAAAGGGTAAGACAAAAGGAAACAATGATGATACATGTTTTTCTCCACTTGTTTTCAGTGATGTTAGCCACTTCTTTTTGAACTGGTTAATGCATAGTTTTCAAAAATTAGAAGAAAAGCTTTTCAATTTTTTTGTGCTATTCCCATTCTAACAGGTACAAATATGCATTTTAAGTTAAATTTGTCTATTAATATTTTACCATTACTTTCTTAAGTCTAAACAAGACAGAAAAATATAAATAATATCCCAATTGATAGATTTTGTCTATCCCTGTGTGTAAAGACTCTTACTCTGGACAATGGAGGCTAACAATTAGGTGTCATTAAACATACAGAAGGACAGAAATGTGCCATAGAACACTATTATGTAATATTTATACCCTGCAGACACATGGATGTAAATAACCTTAAGAGCATAGAAATTAGTAAAATTAGTTAAATAATTAGAAATTGATTTTTTTAGTATTTATTACCTCTGTTTTTGTATCATTTATTTAATTTTAAGCTATATAATTTACTTCTTAATAATGGCTATATTTAACAACTGACTCATGAAATTCCTGAAAATTTAATGATTGGTCCTGTTGGTCAGAGCCAGTGACAGAACCCCACTGGTCTGCAATGTGATTATTTATTTATTTATGGTGGAGAATTCAGGTACTCCTGCTGGTAACCAGAAAAAAACAAATGATGACTGATACCTGTACATATATAGTTTAGGAAATTTGTTACTATTGGCAGCTCACATGTATTCGAGGCTGAGTCAGAATCATATATATATATATATATATATATATATATATATATATATATATGTGTGTGTGTGTGTGTATGTGTATATATATATGAGATACTATTATATTGTGTTTTTTTAAAAGATTCTTTGGCTGTTAATCTCCATATTTCAGAAGAGTTTGCTCATGAGCTGCACATGCTGTCCTTAAGATTGCATCATTATTTAATTAGTAATTTATAAATAATAATGTCTTTTAAAATAATGATGTGTATTACAATCAATGACTCTTCTATTCAATGGGGAAAAAGAAAGTGTATACTACCTCCTTTGTTTTATTTGCACTTTTCACACATTTCTTTTCAGTTTCTTCCAGTGCCTCTGTGCTGCTATACTATATCTCTGATGTGTCCACAGTGGTCCCCAATTAAGGTGAGACTTTTACTGCTAGAAAAGAAAACTTTTTCCGTTTTTTTTTTCTTTTTTTCCTGTGTTCTGCTTTCTTGGCATTTAAGAAATTTTCACCAACTGTATTCACCAGTCTGCAGCTACTATACAGTATTTAGTAAAGTTGAATCTGATGCTATGTGAATTCACTACTATCAACAACTTATACCTTATAAAGAATGTGCATGAGATGGCCCTCTAACTTATTTTTGGTGTACGTTTTGGAAGTTTTCATTTTCCCTCTCTATTTCTCTCTCTCTCTCTCTTTTGATTTTATGTTAAATGACCAAATGGGAAAATTTGGATCTAGGATGAGACAGTTTTTCTACTGCCAAATTGAAACCTCGAAGTGTTTAATTGTATATATTTGCATATATCATTAGTTTATATTATTATACTTATTATTTTATTCCTTTTACTTTCTTTGTGTCTTTCTATAGCTTTCCCAAACAACATCTTAACCTGCTTGCTTAAATTGTTTATTTTCAATCGTTCTTCAGTTTTAATGAATGAATGAATGTATAAATTTGTATTTCCATTTGCATCCCATAAATTATTATATGTAATTTTAAATTTTTATTTATTGATAAATGTTTTATAATTTCCATTATAATTTCTCTTCTACTCATGAGGTATTAAGATTATATTTTATAAGTTCTACATGTGAAGATTTAAAAAAATGTGATAGTCACTTATTTTTAATAGATAAAGATAAATCATTTTTCTTTTATTATGAGTATTGACATATTTTTACATATTTCTGCCATCTTAATTTGAGTTTTCTCTTTGGTCTGTTTTGTCTTTACTTCTTTGTTTTCCCTCTTGTCCTGACTTATGCTGAATCTATATAAAATGTCTTTATTCAAGCCTCCTTCTTATACTGATTTGGAAAGACTAGATGTCATTTCCTTTACACCTGTACATTTCATTTTGTGGTTTAGATCCAAAACTTGAGTAAATATTATACTCATTATTAGACAATTATGTTTGTGTTTACAACATAAATGGCAAAGCTCCTCATATTTTTTATTGACACATATGTACTCAATTTAACTAATTTTGTGTATTGCTCTTCAAATTACTACATTGCTCTCCACACTTCTGACCTAATTAAAAAGTCTACATTTCTTCCTTTGTTCACATTTAAGGAAATATTTAGTAATTCACAATTTTGCTATTTTAGCTATTGTAATGGCTTTAAAGTTTTGCATTTATAGACATAAAACATAAACAGGAACATATATACTTTGTATTTGCATCAATCTGATTACTAGAGAGGTTTTTCTTTCTTTATATATAGATATAATACTTTTTATTCACTTGGAATACCCCTTCTGTCACATGCATATTCATTCATAAATTTTATCTATTTTCAAAACAATGTCCATTTATGTTGTTGATGATGCTGATGACAGATTTTAGGATTCTTGTTGTGTATTCTACCATGTTTCCTATGGAATATTTAAATATGAATAGAAACTATGACACCTGTGTATTCTTTCAGTCTATAATCCCTTTATTTTTTTCTAAACCCTGATTTTCCTTAATTTCAAGAAATACATTGAGGATTTCCTCTTGTTTAGGTTTTTGGATTTATTTTTAAAAGTTATTCTGAAATATATTATTTTTGTGATATATAGTTTTGGCCCTCATATTTGATATTTTAATCCACTATAGTGCACCTTTGCCTTTGGTCTAAAGTAAGGATATGGTCTACATTTCTCTACTGACCTATATTTTCCCAAAACACCTATTAGCAATGCATAATTTCTCCACAAACTTCTTGCTTCCAAATTTGTTTCCAAGTTCTTTCCTTAGTTTAGTTGATTCATATGTTCTACAACATTAAATAAGCTCTCCTCACTTTATTATTCTTGGCCAAAGTTATATAATTCTTATTTGAAATTCTACAAACATAACTTTTAGAATCAGTCTGAAACCATGTAATAGGGATTTTAATTGGAATTGTACTATATTTGTTATTACTTTTGAGTTATATAATATTTTATTATATTATATCATTCTGCCATTGACAAAATAGATATATTCATTTATTTCCATCAATTACACTTTTTTATAATTGAAATATAATATTTTCTATAAAACTAACAGGCTTTATTATAAGATCAATTTCTAAACTCTAAACAGTGATTATTTGTATTGTGAATAGATTATTTTTCCATTATATTTGTTACTGTGATAGAAAAATGTTACTATTTTATTGAGAATATATATATGCATGTGTGTGTGTGTGTGTGTATATATATATATATATTTATCTCAACTATGTTGAGCTCTTTTATTAACACAATGTTTTGGTTAATTTATTTCTGTGTACAGCATCTGCAAAGAAAAATAGGTTTATCTACCCTGTTACAAAATTTGTCTCTCTTGTTTCTGTTTAATTTTATTGCATTGATTATACTCTCTCATACAGTACTAAAGAATAACAGTAATAAAACCTATTCATGTCTTACTACTGAATTATAAATAAAGTGAATCTAAACTTTTCCCGTTATGTATATATATGTGTGTATAGACACATATATATTATTTAAAATCTATTCAGTGGATACTGTTTATAAGTGAGCAAGTTGCTATCTATCTCTATTTAAGTGAGATTTGTCATAGAAAATATATTGAGCATCATCAAATTATATCTTAACAGGGAATTACGTGATTGCTTGTCTTCTTTAGTATTTTAATACTGTAAAGTAACATCTGTAGACTTAAGGAAGTTAAACTATCACTATGTGATTGGGATTAAACATACATGTCACAGTGTAATGTCAGTTTAGTATTTATTATTCTTTTGGTAATGTTTGTTTTCTTTTGATTGTTTTTAAGGTTTTTGCTTTAAATTTTGTGTTCTGTAGTTTTACCCCAAAAGGTCATAGTTGGATTCATATGCTTTTACATCTTCTGTATAAATCTGGCTATTTGTGTCTTTCATAATAAATTATAGAAATTATATAAGTATTGATTTTCCTCTCCAGTATTTTCTCTTTCTATAAACAAAACATGTATCAAAATTTTTCACTCTATCTCCATGAATCTTATTTTCATCTTTCCTACATTCTATTTATGTCTATCTGTAATATTTTATGTGTAATTTCCTCAGATCTATCTCTTCATATTAAAGTTTCTATTCAGATATGTTTAATCAATTAAATAATTCCATTGAAGTCTAGTTAAAAGTATTATTATTTTTTATTAATAAAAGTTACATTTGTTTCTCTTCCATAGTCTCTGGTCATTTTGATAGTCTGGTGTTCATTTGTCTTATCTTCAATAACTTCTATCTGTATTTATACTTATTATGTATTTTGATATTTTTGTTGCCTATTCCTTCTATGTTTCTATAACATATTTTGTTTGTAATACTCTTTTATGTATATGGACTCATATTTTTGGAGCTTTTTCTATAAGGATTGTTTGAGGCTTCTTGTCCCCTCCCAACAGAAATCACACACTCAATTTCCCCTATTGTTAACATAGTAAATTATCATGGTATATTTGATATAATTAATGAACCAACCCTGACACATTATCAGCTGAAGCTTGTAATTTATTTACATATCCTTAGTATTTACCTAATGTAGTTTTTCTGTCTAGAATCCCATCCTATGTACCACAGCACATTATTCACTATTTCCCTTAGCCTCCTATTGCTTGTGACAGCTTCACAGACTTTCCTTGTTTTTGATGGCCTTGACAGCTTTGAGCCTTACTGACCAGATATTTTACTGAATGACCCTCAATTTGAATTTATCTGATGTTTAATAGTGATTATACTGGTGTTATGAGTTTGCAGGTGAACGACCACAAAGGCAAAGTGCTATTTTCAACATATCCTATTAAGTTTAATATTACATACTGCTTAATATTACTTATTACTGCTGATATTGACCTTAATCATGGCAGAAATAGTGTTTGTAATGTTTCCCCATTGTAAAGTTACTCTTTTCCTTCCCCCTTTTTATTCTGTGCTCTTGGTCACTGTTCATAGTGGGGAATTAAGTTCCCCTCTCATTAAGGGTGGAATATCTACATAACTTGTTTGGAATTCATCTGAAGATGAGACTTGTATCTTTTCCCTATTTATTTATTCATTCATTCATTCATTTATTCAATTATTTATATCAGTAGGGACTCATGGAATTTATTTTATATTTTAGGTTATAATAAAATGCAGTAAAATACTTAATTTGTTGCTCAATTTATTCCAGCTTTATCTATTGGTAGGTTTTCATCTGGCTTCTTTGTCCCCTTGACATAACTCCTTCATTGGGTAGGGGGGTAGTGTGTATTTGTGTTTTGAGCACTTCCTTAGTTTCTGGAACTACAAAGTTCATCTTCTCTATTTTCTGTACCAAGCTTAGAATCAGCTACTTCTAGTTTATTTTATGGAGAATATTATTAGAAGCCAAAGGAGTGTTGTTACTACTACAGTGTCATTGTTTCCAGTGTGACCAACAAAGTAAAAATATATGTATATACACCAACACACTTATTAACACGTAACTACACAAGTTTATTTATGTCTCCAACACTGTCTATATTACACTATGTGAGTTCATCCTAATGTCTCTAACTCTAATCTGTCATCACACATATCATTCTAGCCTCTTTCCCTTGATATCTCCTTCCCTTGATTATCTGATTATCTATAAATTCCCACTCCAGAAAACTTCACACCATCCTTTAACTTAACATTCATGTCCAATATACAAATATAGTATCAGAATTATTAACTATTATTCCTGTGCAACACAACTTTATCAACTAGAATATAGTGCTTGTGTCAAGTTATTTGCCATTAGTCTTACAGACTCCACTCATTTCCAAAGTTGCTTAAGCCAGCACCTATTTTCCCTACTCCCTTCAGTTTACATTTGTAATATTGTTGAATTTTATTCACATTTTGCATTACACCTTGTGATCCTCCAACTTCCTAAAATGATTATTTTAATTGAAATCATTGATTCACTGTTTTTGATGTAATGATATAGGTTCATGTACCCACTATTAGAATATATTGCACAAGTTTCATCTCTAAGAACTCATGAGTTTTTATTTATTCATGATTTATAATCAATTACTTTGTTTTCTTTTAGTCAAGAATCTTGGCACTTTTTTGTGAGGAATGACACTTTGCTACCGATCACACTCTAGATTATGTTTATTTTCATGGTTTTAATTCCAAAATCATTGACTGCTATCACCTTCATCATTCAGTAAATAGCTGTTCAGTATCAGATACCAGAATGAAGCTGCAATAAAAGTTATTAATCACCTCCTTAAAACAGGGAAATTATTTTAGATTATTGAGGTGGATTGAATATAATCACATGAGTTCTTTGAAAATAGAAGAGAAAGTAAGAAGGGAGAAGTCAGATATAAATAGACTTTGGAGTAGGTCAGAGCAACGTAATGTGAGAATTCAACAAGCCATCATTGACTTTGAAGATGGAGGAAGGGGAGCACAAGCAAAGGAATTACCGGCCTAAATGACAGAAACGGTGCTGAGGTGACAGCCAGCAAAAACTGTGGTGACCTTAGTCCTCAACTTAAGGGAATTAAATTCTGGCAACAATCCAAATGACTAGGAAATGAATTGTCCCCTAAAGCCTCTAGAAAACAGCACAGACCCACTACATCTTGAATTTAGTCCAACAAGACAATAAATTTCTGATCAACAGAATTGTAAAATAATATATTTAGTGTTTTAAGCCACTAAATTTGTAGAATTTGTTAGAGCAGCAATAGAAAACTATTTCAGTTATGGAGAATTTTAGCCACAATGTTATTTAAATGTTTTGAAGTAACAGATGAAATTCCTACAACAAATGTTCAGATATTTTGCAGTGTATTTGCTTACTATATATTCTTTCATCTCACTTATTGCCTGTGTTTACATTTTCTTATTGGTGAAGTAAATCTTCAAACATTTCTTTCATGAAGTCCGTTGATTGGAAGCTATCAAAGAAGGTTGTACCTGCTCAGTTGTACTACAATTTTGCTGTTTTTCCTTCAACAATTTGAAGCTATTATTTTATTGTCTACTTTGTTTTCTTTAGATAATCTATATTTCCTCTTTAGAAGTTTTAATAATTCTTTTTTTATCCTTGATGGCTTGCAATTTCACTAGATATGGTTAGGTGAAGATTTATTTTCCTTGCTTTTCACTTAGTGTGTACTTTCCAGCTAAAAACTCATGATTATGATAGAGGGAAAAACTCAGCTTCTCTTTATTTAAATATAAGGTGTCGAGAGAGGACTTTCAAGATGGCAGAGGAGTAAGATGTGGACATGATCTTCCTCCCCACAAATACATAAAAAATACATTTACAAGTGGAGCAACTCCTACAGAACACCTATTGAATGCTGGCAGAAGACCTCAGACTTCCAAAAGGGCAAGAAAAGCTCCAGATACCAGGGTAGGGCAAAAAAAAAAAAGAAAAAAAAGAAGACAAAGGAATTGGGATGGGTCCTGCACCTCTGGGATGAAACTGTGAAGGAGGAACAATTTTCACACACTAGGAATCCCCTTACTGGGGGGGATGGGGGGTGGAGCTTTGGAGCCTCAGAGGATAGTGTAGCAACAGGGGTGTGGAGGGCAAAGTGGAGACTCCCACACAGAGGATCAGTGCTGACCAGCACTCACTAGGCTGAGAGCCTTGTCTGTTCACCCACCAGGGTGAGTGGGGGCTGGGAGCTGAGGCTTGGGCTTCGTAGCTCAGACCCCAGGGAGAGGACTGCGGTTGGCTGCATGAAGACAGCCTGAAGGGGGCTAGTGCAACACAGTTAGCTGGGAGGGAGTCAGGAAAATGTCTAGACCTGCCAGAGAGACAAGAGACCATTGTTTCAAGGTGTGCGAGGAGAGAGGCTTCCTGCTCCATGTGCTCACAGATTGCAGAGAATCATCTAAGCAAACTCCAGAGAAGGGCATGAGCTCTGGCTATCATCTCATAACACATAGGTGGGCATGGACCACTACCACTGCCACTACTGCCACCAAGGGTCCTGTGTGGAAGCACAGGTCACTACCAACACCCTCCCAGAAGCCTGTGGAGCATGCCACTGCCACAGTACTGTGATCCAGGGCCAAATTTCCTGGGAGAACACATGGCATACCTCAGACTGTTACAACTTCAGGCCAGCCTCTGCCACCGCAGACACTCCCTGCATCCCAATCGTGACTACCATGTCCCTACCTCTCGCTGGCCTGGGTGAGCAAGAGAGCCCTAATTAGCTGCTGCTTTAACACTCTCTTGTCTGGATGGGGAACAGGCACCTAAGGGCTGCCTACATGCAGAGGTGGAGCCAAAACCAAATTTGAATCCCAGGAGCTGTGTGAACAAAGAAGAGAAAGGGAAATCACTCTGTGCAGTCTCAGGAGAGTGGATTAAATTCCCACAATTGACTTGGTAAACCTGCAACTGTGGAATACCTGAATAGACAATGACTGCTCCCAAAATTGAGGATGTGGACTTTGGGGGCAACTGTGGACTTGGGGTTTGCTTTCTGCATTTGAGTTATTTCTGGATTTTTGTTCATTTTAGTTTAGTTTTTATTGTTTGTTTACATTTGTGAGTTTGCTTATTGGTTTGTTTGTTCTCTTCCTTTGTTTTTCCTTTGATTCTATTCTTCTCTTTTTGTGAGTGTGTATGTTTATGTTTCTTTGTGTGATTTTGTCTGTTTAGTTTTGCTTTTACCATTTGTCTTGAGGATCTGTCTGTTTGCTTTTGTGTGTGTATGTGTGTGTGTGTGTGTGAGTGTGTGTGTGTATGATTTTGTGAGTGATTTTGTCTGTTTAGTTTTGCTTTTAACATTTGTTTTGCGGTTCTGTCTGTTAACTTTCTTTCTACCTTTTTTTCTGTGCCATGTGGCTGTCAGGGTCTTGATCCTCTGGCTGGGTGTTGGGCATGAGTCTCTGAGGTGAAAGAGCTGACTCCAAGATGTTGGACCACCAGAGACCTCTGACCCCATGTAATATTAATTGGTAAAAGCTCTCCCAGAGATATCCTTCTCAACACTAAGACCCAGTTCCACCAAACAACCACCAAGTGGCAGTGCTGGGTGCCCCATGCCAAACAACTAACAAGACAGGAACAAAATCCCACCCATTAGCAGACAGGCTGCCTAAAGTCATACTAAGTTCACAGACAGCCGAAAACACACCACTGGATGCAGGCCTGCCCATCATAAGGACAAGATCCAGCCCCACCTACCAGACCACAGGCAACAGTCCCCCCCATAAGGAAGACTACACAAGCCATTGAACCAACCTCACCCACTGGGGGCAGACACCAGAAATAAGAGGAACTATAAACATGCAGCCTGTAAAAATCAGACACCAAACAGTAAGTTAAACAAAATGAGAAGACAGAGAACTATGCAGCAGATGAAGGAGCAAGGTAAACACCCATTAGAACAAAGAAATGAAAAGGAAATAGGCAGTCTATCTCAAAAAGAAATCAGAGTAATGATAGTAAAGATGATCCAAAGTCTCAGAGATAGATTGGAGAAAATATAAGAAACGTTGAACAAGGACTTAGAAGAAACAAACAGCAAACCAACAATGATGAGCAACATAATAAATAAAATTAAAAATACTCTAGAAGGAATCAAGAACAGAATAACTGAAGCAGAAGAATGGATAAGTGGCCTGGAAGATAGAATAGTGGAAATAACTACCACAGAGCTGAGTAAAGAAAAAAGAATGAAAAGAATTGAGGACAGTCACAGAGGCCTCTGGGACAACATTAAATGCACCAACATTTGAATTATATGGGTCCAAAGAAGAGAACAAGAAAGGGACTGAGAAAATATTTGAAGAGATTATAGTTGAATACTTCCTTAACATGGGAAAGGAAATAGGCAATCAAGTTCAGGACGCATTGAGAGTCCCATACAGGATAAACCCAAGGAGAAATATGCCAAGACACATATTAATCAAGCTTTAAAAAATTAAATACAAAGAAAAAATATTAAAAGCAGCAGGGGAAAACCAACAAATAACATACAAGGGGATCCCCATAAGGTTAACAGCTGCTCTTTCAGCAAAAACTCTGCAAGCCAAAAGAGAATGGCAGGACATATTTAAAGTGATGAAAGAGAAAAACCTACAACCAGTATTATTCTACCCAGCAAGGATCTCATTCAGATTCAATGGAGAAATTAAAAACTATACACACAAGCAAAAGTTAAGAGCATTCAGTGCCAATAAACCAGCTTTACAACAAATTCTAAAGGAACTTCTGTAGTCTGGAAAAACAAGAGATGGGAAAGACCCAAAAAAACAAGCCCAAAATAATTAAAAATATGGTAATAGGAACTTACTATAGATAATTACCTTAAATGTAAATGGATTAAATATTGCAACCAAAAGACACAGACTGGTTGAATGGATATCAAAACAAGACCCATATATACGCTATCTCCAAGAGACCCACTTCAGAACTAGGGACACATACAAACTGAAAGGGAGGGGATGGAAAAAGATATTCCATGCAAATGGAAATGAAAGGAAAGCTGGAGTAGTAACACTCATATCAGACAAAATATACTTTAAAATAAAGACCATTGCAAGAGACCAAGAAGAACACTACTTAATGATCAAGGGATCAATCCAAGAAGAATATAAAACAGTTGTAAGAATATATGCACTTAGCATAGGAGCACCTCAATATATAAGGAAAATGCTAACAGCCACAAAAGGTGCAAATGACAGTAACACAATAATAGCAGGGGACTTTAACATCCCACTTACACCAATGGACAGATTATCCAAAATGAAAATAAATGAGGAAACACAAGCCTTAAATGACACATTAGACCAGATGGACTTAATTGATAGCTATAGGACATTCCATTCAAAAACAACAGAATGCACTTTGTTCTCAAGTGCACATGGAATATTCTCTAGCATAGATCATATCTTGGGTCACAAATCAAGGCTCGGTAAACTTAAGAAATTGAAATTGTACCAATTATTTTTTCCAACAACAATGCTATGAGACTAGATATCAATTACAGGAAAAAAATTATAAAAAATACAAACACATGGAGGTTAAAAAATATGCTACTAAGTAACCAAGAGATCACTGAAAAAAATCAAAGAGAAAATTTAAAAAATATATATGTAGAAACAAATGACAATGAAAAAAAAATGAAGACCCAGGGGAGATCTTCTAGATGGCAGAGGAGTAAGATGTGGAGATGATCTTCCTCCCCACAAATACATCAGAAATACATCTATATATGGAACAACTCCTACAGAACACCTACTGAATGCTGGCAGAAGACTTCAGACTTCCCCAAAGGCAAGAAACTCTGCACATACTTGGTGACACAAAAGAAAAATTAGAAAAACATAGACAAAAGAATAGGGATGGGACCTCTACCTCTGGGAGGGAGCTGTGAAGGAGGAAATTTCCACACACTAGGAAACCCCTGCACTGGCAGAGACAGGGTGTGGGTGAGGGGGTTGGAAGCCTTGGAGCTACAGAGGAGAGTGCAGAAACAGGTGTGCGGAGGGCAAAACAGAGAGATTCCTGCACAAAGGATCAGTGCTGACCAGCACTCACCAGCCTGAGAGGATTGTCTGCTCACCTGCCGGGGCTGGTGGGGGCTGGGAGCTGAGGTTCCAGCTTTGGAGTTCAGATCCCAGGGAGAACACTGAGGTTGGCTGCATGAACAAAGCCTAAATGGGGATAGTGTGCTACAGCTAGCTGGAAGGGAGTCCTGGAAAAATTCTGGAACTGCCTAAGAGGCAAGAGACAATTCTTTCTGGGTGCGTGAGGAGAGGGGATTCAGAGCACTGCCTAAATGAGTTCCAGAAATGGGTGCGAGCCACATCTATCAATGTGGACACCAGAGATGGCATGAAATGCTAAGTCTGCTGCTACAGCCACCAAGAATACTGTGTGCAAGAAGAGGCCACTATCCACACCTCCCCTCCTGGGAGTGTGTGCAGCCCGCCACTGCCAGGGTGCCGTGATCCAGGGCCAACTTCCCCAGGAGAACACATGGTGCACCTCAGGCTGTTGCAACACCATGCTGGCCTCTGCTGCTGCAGGCTCACAATGCATAGGATACCTCTTCCTTCCCCCCACAGGCATGAGTGAGCCAGAGCATGCTAATCAGCTGTTACTTTAATCCCATTCTCTCTGAGAGAAGAACAGATGTCCTCAGGCAACCTACACACAGAAGAGGGGCCAAATCCAAAGCTGAACCCCAGGAGCTGTGTGAATAAAACAGAGAAAGGGAAATCTCTCCCAGCAACCTCAGGAACAGCGGATTAAATCTCCACAATCAACTTGATGTATCCTGCATCTGTGGAATATCTGAATATAGAAGAAATCATCCCAAAATAGAAGCACTGGACTTTGGGAGCAATGGTATACTTGGGGTTTGCTCTCTGCATCTAATTTGTTTCTGGTTTATGTTTATCGTAGTTTGGAATTCAGAGTTTATAATCATTGGTAGTGTTCTTTATTGATTTGGTTGCTGTCTTCCTTTTTGCTTATATACATACATATATATATATATTTTGTTTGTTTGTTTTTCCTTTTTCTCTTTTTGAGAGTGTGTATGTGTATGCTTCTTTGTGTGATTTTTGTCTATATAGCTTTGCTTTTACCATTTGTGCTATAGTTCCATCTGTCTTTTTTTTTTTTTTTTTTTTAGCACTTGTTATCATTGTGGATTTGTTTTCTGGGTTAGTTGCTCTCTTCTTTCTTTCTTTATTTTTCCTTTTTTGCTTTTTTTCATACTTAATTTTTAAATTATTTTTAATAATTTTTATTTTGAAATTTTATTTTATTTTTTCCTTCTTTCTTTCATTTTTCTCACTTTTCTTCTGAGCTGTGTGGCTGACAGGGTCTTGGTGCCCCCAACGGGTGCCAGGCCTGTGTTTCTGAGGTGGGAGAGCTGAGTTCAGGACATTGATCTACCAGACCCCTCCCAACTTCACATAATATCAAACAGTGAAAACTCTCCCAGAAATCTCCATCTCAACGTGAAAAACCAGCTCCACTGAATGATCAGCAAGTTACATTGCTGGACACCATATGCCAAACAACTATCAAAACAGGAACACAACATCACCTATTAGAGAGAGGCTGCCTAAAATCATAATAAGGTCACAGGCACCCCAAAACACACCACCAGATGTGGTCCAGCCCACCAGAAAGAAAAGATCCAGCCTCATCCACCAGAACACAGGCACCAGTCCCCTCCACCAGAATGCCTCACAACCCACTGAACCAACCTTAGCCAATGAGGGCAGACACCAAAAAGAATGGGAACTATGAACATGCAGCCTGTGAAAAGGAGAACCCAAACACAGTAAGTTAAGCAAAATGAGAAGAGAGAGAAACACACAGCAGATGAAGGAGTAGAGTAAAAACCCATCAGAGAAAACAAATGAAGAGGAAATAGGCAGCCTACCTGAAAAATAATTCAGAGTAATGATAGTAAAGATGATCCACAATCTTGGAAATGGAATGGAAAAAATACAAGAAACATTTAACAGGACCTAAAGAGCAAACAAACAATGATGAACAACACAATAAATGAAACTAAATTCTCTAGAAGGAATCAATAGCAGAATAAATGAAGCAGAAGAATGGATAAGTGACCTGGAAGATAAAATAGTGGAAATAACTACAACAGGGTAGAATAAAGAAAAAAGAATGAAAAGAATTGAGGAAAGTCTCAGAGTCCTCTGGGACAATATTAAACACAGCAACATTCAAATTATAGGGGTCCCAGAAGAAGAAGAGAAATAGAAAGGGACTGAGAAAATATTTGAAGAGATTATAGTTGCAAACTTCCCTAATATGGGAAGGAAATAGTCAATCAAATACAGGAAGTGCAGAGAGTCCCATTAAGGATAAACCCAAGGAGAAACATGCCAACACATATAAATCAAACTATCAAAAATTAAATACAAAGAAAACATATTAAAAGCAGCACGGAAAAACAACAAATAACATATAAGGGAATCCCAATAAGGTTAACAGTTGATCTTTTAACAGAAACTCTGCAAGCCAGAAGGGGGTGGCAGGACATATTTAAAGTGAAGAAAGGGAAAAACCCTCAACCAAGATTACTATACCCAGAAAGGATCTCATTCAGATTCGATGGAGAATTTAAAAATTTTACAGACAAGTAAAAGCTAAAATTCAACACCATCAAACCAGCTTTACAACAAATGCTAAAAGAACTTCTCTAGGCAGGAAACACAAGAGAAGGAAAAGACCTACAATAACAAACTCCAAACAATTAAGAAAATGGTAAGAGAAACAAACATATCTATAATTACCTTAAATCTAAACGAATAAAGTGCTGCAACCAAAAGACGTAGAGAGGCTGAATGGATACAGAAGCAAGACCTGTATATATGCTGTCTACAAGAGGCCCACTGTGGACCCAGGGACACAAAAAGCCAGAAGGTGAGGGGATGGAAAAAGATATTCCATGCAAATGGGAATCAAAAGGAAGCTGCAGTAGAAATTCTCAAATCAGAAAATATAGACTTTAAAATAAAGACTATTAAAAGAGACAAAGAAGGACACTACATAATGTTCAAGGGATCAATCCAAGAAGAAGATATAACAGTTGTAAATATTTATGCACCCAACATAGGAGCACGTCAATACATAAGGCAAATGCGAAAGGCCATAAAAGGGGAACCAACAGTAATACAATCATAGTAGGGGACTTTAATACCCCACTTTCACAAATGGACAGATCATCCAAAATGAAGATAAATGAGAAAACACAAGCTTTAAAAGAACATTAAATAAGTTGGACTTAACTGATATTTCTAAGGCATCCACTCCAAAATAAAGAGAATACACTTTCTTCTCAAGTGCTCATGGAACATTCTTCAGGGTAGATCATAAGTCAAGCCTTGGTAAATTTAAGAAAATTGAAACCTATCAAGTATCATTTCCAACCACAGTGCTATAAGACTAGGTATCAATTACAGGAAAAAAAAAAACTGTAAAAAATTGAAACACATGGAGTCTAAACAATACAGTACTAAGTAACCAAGAAATCACTGGAGAAATCAAAGAGGAAATCAAAAAATACCAAGAAACAAATGACAATTAAAAGACAAACACCCAAATTTATGGGTTGCAGCAAAAGCAGTTCTAAGAGGGAAGTTTATAGCAATACAATACTACCTCAAAAAACAAGAAACATGTCAAATAAACAACCTGAACTTACACTTAAAGCAATTAGAGAAACAAGAACAACAACAACAAAAAAAACAAAGTTAGCAGAAAGAAAGAAATCATAAAGGTCAGATCAGAAATAAATGAAAAAGAAATGAAGGAAACAGTTGCAAAGATCAATAAAACTAAAAGCTGGTTCTTTGAGAAGATAAACAAAGTTGATAAAGTATTAGCCAGACCATCCAGAAGAAAATGGAGAAGACTCAACAGAATTAGAAATGAAAAAGGAGAAGTAACAACTGACACTGCAGAAATACAAAGGATTATGAGAGATTACTACAAGCAACTATATGCCAATAAAATAGACAACCTGGAAGAAATGGCCAATATCTTGGAAAAGCACACCTTCGGAGATTGAACCAGGAAGAAATATAAAATATAAACGGACCAATCACAAGCACTGAAATTGAGACTGTGATTTAAAATCTTCTTACAAACAAAAGCCCAGGACAAGAGGGCTTCATTGAAGAATTGTATCAAACATTTAGAGAACAGGTAACACCCATCCTTCTCAAACTCTTCCAAAATATAGCAGAGGGAGGAACATTTCCAAACTCATTCTTCGAACCCATCATCACACTGATACCAAAAGCACACAAAGAGGTCACGAGCAAAGAAAACTACAGGCCAATATCACTGATGAATATAGATGCAAAAATCCTTAACAAAATACTAGCAAACAGAATCCAACAGCACACTAAAAGGATCCTGCACCATTATCAAGAGGGGTTTATCCCAGGAATGCAAGGTTTCTTCAATATATGTAAATCAATCAATGTGATAAAGTATTTTAACAAAATGAAGGAGAAAAAACATATGATCATCTCAATAGATACAGAAAAAGCTTTTGATAAAATTCAACACCCATTTATAATAAAAACACTCCAGAAAGTAGGCATAGAGGGAACTTATCTCAACATAATAAAGGTCATATATGAAAAACACACAGCCAACATCATTCTCAATGGATAAAAACTGAAACCATTTCCTCTAAGATCAGGAAGAAGACAAGGTTGTCCATTTTCACCACTATTATTCAACATAGTTTTGGAAGTTTTAGCCACAGCAAACAGAAAAGATAAAGAAATAAAATGAATCCAAACAGAAAAAGAAGAAGTAAAGCTGTCACTGTTTGCAGATGACAATATAATATACATAGAGAATCCTAAAGATGCTACCAGTAAACTGCTAGAGCTAATCAAGGAATTTGATAAAATAGCAAATACTAAATTAATGAATAGAAATCTCTTGCATTACTATACAATAATGATGCAAAATGAAAGAGAACATAGGGAACAATTGCAACAAAATGAATAAAATCCTATGGATAAACCTACCTAATGGGACAGAAGACCTGTATGCAGAAAACTATAAGACACTGATGAAAGAAATTAAAGATGATATGAACAGATGGGGAGATATACCATGTTCTTGAATTGGAAGAATCAATATTGTGAAAATGACTATACTACCCAAAGCAATCTATTGATTCAATGCAATCCTTATCAAATTACCCATGGCATTTTTCACAGAACTAGAACAAAAGAAAAGCAAAATTTGTATGGAAACAAAAAAGACACCGAATAGCCAAAGCAATCTTGAGAAAGAAAAATGGAGCTGGAGAAATCAGGATCCCTGATTTCAGACTATATTACCAAGCTACAGTAACCAAGACAGTATGGTACTGGCACAAAAACAGAAATATAGATCAATGGACAGGACAGAAAGCTCAGAGATAAACATATGGTCACCTTGTTTTTGATAAAGTAGGGAAAAGTATACAATGGAGAAAAGACAGCCTCTTCAAGAAGTGGGGCTGGGAAAACTGGACAGCTACATGTTAAAGAATGAAATTAGAACACTCCCTAACACCATACACAAAAATAAACTCAAAATGTATTAAAGACCTAAATGTAAGGCCAGACACTGTTGAACTCTTAGAGGAAAACATAGGCAGGACACTCTATGACATAAATCACAGAAAGATCCTTTTTGACCCACCTCCTAGAGAAATGGAAATAAAAACAAAAATAAACAAATTGGACCTAATGCAACTTAAAAGCTTTTGCACAGCAAAGAAAAACATAAACAGGATGAAAAGACAACTCTCAGAATGGGAAAAAAATATTTGCAAATGAAACACTGACAAAGGGTTAATTTCCAGAATTTACAAGCAGCTCATGCAGCTCAATATCAAAAAACAAACAACCCAATCCCAAAATGGGCAGAAGACCTAAATAGACATTTCTCCAAAGAAATTATACAGATTGCCAAGAAACACATGAAAGGATGCTGAACATAACTAATCATTAGAGAAATGCAAATCAAAACTGCAATGAGTCAATGAGTCACCTCACACCAGTCAGAATGGCCATCATCAAAAAATCTAGAAACAATAAATGCTGGAGAGGGTGTGGAGAAAAGGGAACACTTTTGCACTGTTGGTGGGAATGTAAACTGATACAGCCATTATGGAGAACAGTATGGAGGTTTCTTAAAAAAACTAAAAATAGAACTACCATATGAGCCAGCAACCCCACTACTTTGCATGTACCCTGAGAAAACCATAATTCAAAAAGAGTCATGTACCAAAATGTTCATTGCAGCTCTATTTACAATAGCCAGGACATGGAAGCAACCTAAGTACCCATCAACAGATGAATGGATTAAGGTGACGTGGTACATATATACAATGGAATATTAATAATAAAAAGAAACAAAATTGAGATATTTGTATTGAGGTAATGGACCTAGAGTCTGTCACACAGTGTGAAGTAAGTCAGAAAGAGAAATACAAATACCATATGGTAACACATATACATGGAATCTAACAACAACAACAAAAAGGTTCTGAAGTACCTAGGGGCAGGACAGGAATAAAGACACAGACATAGTGAATGGACTTAAGGACACGGGGAGTGGGAAGAGTAAGCTGGGATGAAGTGAGAGAGTGGCATGGACATATATACACTACCAAATGTAAAATAGATAGCTAGTGGGAAGCAGCCTCATAGCACAGGGAGATCAGCTTGGTGCTTTGTGACCACCTAGTGGGGTGGGATAGGGAGGGTGAGAGGGAGACGCAAGAGGGAGATATGGGGATATATGTATAGCTGATTCACTTTGTTGTAAAGGAGAAACTAACAAACCATTGCAAAGGAATTGTACTGCAATAAAGATGTTAAAAAAAAAAATAGGACGAACCAAAACGTATGCGTTGAAACAAAAGTAGTTCTTAGAGGGAAGTTTATAGCATTACAATCTTACCTTAGGAAAGAAGAAAAATCTGAAAAAAACAACCTAATCTTACACTTAAAACAATTAGAAAAGAAGAATGACAAAAACAACAACAAAACCCAAAGTTAGCAGAAAGAAAGAAATCATAAAGATCAGATCAGAAATAAATGAAATAGAAATGAAGAAAACAATAGCAAAGATCAATAAAACTAAAGCTGGCTCTTTGTGAAGATAAAAAAGATTCATAAAACATTAGCCAGACTCATCAGGACAAAAAGGTGGAAAACTCATATCAACAGAATTAGAAAAAAAAATGGAAAAGTAATAACTGACGCTGCAGAAATACAAAGGATCATGAGAGATTACTACAAGCAACTCTATGACAGTAAAATGGACAACGTGGCAGAAATGGATAAATTCTTAGAAAAGTACAACCTTCCAAGGCTGAACCAGGAGGAAATAGAAAATATGAACAGACAACTCACAAGTATTGAAATTGAAAATGCAATTAAAAATCTTCCAACAAAAAAAAATCTCAGGACCAGACGGCTTCACAGGTGAATGCTATCAAACATTTAGAGAAGATCTAACACCTCTCCTTCTCAAACTCTTCCAAAATATAGCAGAGGGAGTAACACTCCTAAACTCATTCTATGAGTGACAATCACCCTGATACCAAAACCAGACAATGATGTCACAGAAAAAGAAATCTACAGGTTAATATCACTTATGAACATAGATATAGAAATCTACAACAAAATACTAGCAAATATACTCTGATGGCACGTTAAAAGGATCATACAGAATGATCAAGTTGGTTTTACCCCAGGAATGCAAAGATTCTTGAATATTTGCAAATCAATCAGTGTGATACACCATATGAACAAACTGAAGAATAAAAACCATATGATCATCTCAAAAGATGCAGAAAACGCTTTTGAAAACATTCAACACCAATTTATGATGAAAACTCTCCAGAAAGTGGGCCTAGAGGGAACCTACCTCAATATAATTAAGACCATATATGACAAACCCACAGCCAACTTCATTCTCAGTGCTGAAAACCTGAAACCTTTTCTTCTAAGATCAGGAACAAGAAAAGGGTGTCCACTCTCATCACTGTTATTCAACACAGTTTTGAAAGTTTTAACCATGGCAATCAGAGAAGCAAAAGAAATAAAAGAATACAAATTGGAAAAGAAGAATAAAACTGTCACCATTTGCAGATGACATATTATACATAGAGAATCCTAAAGATGCCACCATAAAACTACTAGAACAAATCAATGAATTTGGTAAAGTAGCAGGATACAAAATTAATGCACAAAAATCTCTTGCATTACTATACACTAACAATGAAAACTCAGAAAGAGAAATTAAGGAAATACCCCCCTTTATCACTGCGACAAAAAGAATAAAATACCTATTTACAGACCAACCTAAGGAGACAAATGACTGGTATGCAGAAACCATATGACACTGATGAAAGAAATTAAAAATGATACAAACAGATGGAGAGATATACCATGTTCTTGGATTGGAAGAATCAATATTTTGAAAGTGACTATACTGCCTAAAGCAATCTACAGATTCATGCAATCCCTAACAAACTACCAATGACATTTTTCACAGAACTAGAACAAAAAATTTTACAATTTGTATGTAAACACAAAAGACCCCTAATAGCCAAAGCAATCTTGAGAAAGAAAAACAGAGCTGGAGGAATCCGGCTCCCTGACTTCAGACTATACTACAAACTACAGTAATCAAGACAGTATGGTACTGGCAAAAAGACAGAAATATAGATCAATGGAACAGGAGAGAAAGCCCATAGATACACCCACACACATATGGTCACCTTATCTTTGACAAAGGAGACAAGAATATACAATGGAGAAAACACAGCCTCTTCAATAAGCGGTGCTGGGAAAACTGGAAAGCTACATGTAAAAGAATGAAATTAGGACACTGCTTAACAACATACACAAAAATAAACTCAAAGTGGATTAATGACATACATGTAGGGACAGACACTATAAAACTCTTAGAGGAAGACATAGGCAGAACATTATATGACATAAATCACAGTAAGAACCTTTTTGACCCTCTCCTAGAATAATGGAAATAAAAACAAAAATAAATAAATGGGACCTAATGGAACTTAAAAGCTTTTGTACAGCAAAGGAAAACATAAACAAGATGAAAAAGGAGCCCTCAGAATTGGAGAAAATATTTGCAAACAAAGCAACTGACAAAGGATTAATCTCCAAAATATACAAGTAGCTCATGCAGCTCAATATCAAAACAAATAAAAAGGCTAATCCAAAATTGGGCAGAAGACCTCAATAGACATTTCTCCAAAGAAGATATACAGTTTGGCAACAAACCCATGAAAAGATGCTCAACATCACCAATCATTAGAGAATTGCAAATCAAAATCACAATGCAGTATCACTTCACACTGGTCAGAATGTCCATCATCAAAAAATCTACAAACAATAAATGCTGGAAAATGTGTACGTAAAAGGAAACCTCTTGCACCATTGGTGGGAATGTAAGTTGATACAGCATTATGGAGAACAGTACGGAGGATCCTTAAAAAACTAAAAATAAAACTACCATATAACCCAACAATCCCACTATGGGGCATATACCCTGAGAAAACCATAATTCAAAAAGAGACATGTACCACAATGTTCATTGCATCACCATTTATGGTAGCCAGGACACTGAAGCAAACTAACTGTCCATTGACAGATGAATGGATAATTGAGATGTGGCAATATATACAATGGAATATTTCTCAGCCATAAGAAAAACTAAATTGAGTTATTTGTAGCGAGGTGTCATACAGTGTTTGTCATACAGCGTGAAGTAAGTCTGAAAGAGAAAAACAATTACCGTATGCTAACACATATGTATGGAATCTAAAAAAATGGTACTGATGAACCTAGTGGCAGGACAGGAATAAAGATGCAGATGAAGATAATGGACTTGAGTACATGGTGGGGGGGGATGTAGAGGAAGCTGGGATGAAGTGAGAGAGTAGCATTGAAATATATACACTACCAAATGTAAAATAAATAGCAGCTGCATAGCGCAGGGAGATCAACTCAGTGTTTTGTGACCACCTAGAGAGGTGGGATAGGGAGGGTGGGAGGGAGTTTCAAGAAGGAGGGGGTATGTGGATATATGTATACATATAGATGATACACTTTGTTTTATAGCAGAAATTAACACAGCACTGTTAAGCAATTATACTGCAAAAAAGATATAAATTTTTTTTAAAAAAAAGATAGGGAAAGACTGTGGAAATGCTCCAAATTAAAGAAGGCTAAAGAGACATGATGATTAAAGGCAGTACCTGACCCTCAACTGAATCCTGCATTGAAGGGGAGTAAAGTCCTTTAAAGACATTATATATGGAGAGTAGATTGATGAAAATATTGTGTCAGTATAAACTTATCAGATTGATAACTGTGATGTGGTTATGGATGAAAATATCCCTACTCCTAGGAAATATACACTAAACTACTTAGGGATAAAGGACCATGATGGGTATATAACTTACCCTCCAATAGTACAGAAAAAATTCCATATAAGTAGGTATGGTTATAGCTATATAGATAGATGGCACAAATGACAAAGCAAATGGGATAAATGTTAACAATAGGTAAATTTAGATAAAAGAAGGGTATATGGATGTTTGTACTACATTTATTTCTGCAGCTTTTTGTTGATATTATCTCAAATAAAAATTTATTAAAAATTAAAATAAATAAATAAATATAAGATGTCTACCTTCTTTTAAAACATGTATGGGGAGACTTCCCTGGTCCTGCAGTGGTTGAGAATCTGCTTGCCAGTGCAGGGGACATGGGTTCGATCTCTGGTCCAGGAAGATCCCACATGCCGCAGAGTTGCTAAGCCTGTGCACCACAACTACTGAGCCTGCGCTCTAGAGCCTGTGAGCCATAAATACTGAACCCACATGCCACAACTACTGAAGCTCGTGTGCCTAGTGCCACAACTACTGAAGCTCATGCACCTAGAGCCCGTGCTCCACAAAAAGAGAAGTCACCGTAATGAGAAGCCCATGCACCACAACGAAGAGTAGACCCCACTCACCACAACTAGAGAAAGCCCACACACAGCAATGAAGACCCAATGCAGCCAAAAATAATAAAAAACAAAAAACTAAACAAAACAAAAAACACATATGGGATGTTGAAGTAATATTATAGTCCCTCAGATCTCTTTATCACAAATGGTTCTTTCATAATTTTTATCTGTTATTGCTCAGAGTGTACAGACAATATTTTAGCCTTTCTTTTAAATTTGAATACATTTTGAGTGATGGTAGTGTTCACTTAAGTTATTTCTAATCTTTACTTCTTTATACAAACTATTCTTGCTTATTTTTGCCTAATTGTATTGTATCATGTTTTTCTTCCTTAAAGGATGCAATGACTGCTCTTATCTGAGATCCCTAAATATACTTTAAATTTAATTTTCAAGTTGCCCTGTGCTTTTTCCATTTAAGTGAATATTTACCTGTACACACAGTTGTTCAGTAATGACTACATATTTCAGCTTTACTCACAAAGAGGTCTGGTTAGGTAACTGTCTTAGGATTCTCCAGAGAAACAAAATACACACACACACACACACACACACACACACACACACACACACACACACTCATGCATTATGAGGAATTCACTCAGGTGATTATGGAGGCTGAGAAGTCCCATGTAATTCATTCCAAGTCTGAAGGCCTGAGAACTAAGGTAGTTAATTGTGTAAATCCCACTCCAAGAGCAGAAGATGAGATGACCCACTTCAAGCAGTAAAGCAGGAAAAAAGGGGTAAATTCCTCATTTCTCCACATATGTTCTATCCAGGCTCTCAACAGATTGGGTGATGCCCACACACACTGGGGAGAACAATATACATTAATGATTGATTTCTATATTGAATGGAAACAGCAAGAGTGGGATCCCTGTCTTGTTCTTGAATTTAGTGGGAAGGTTTTCAGCTATTCATCCTTGGGTATTATCTTGGCTATGGGTTTGTCGTATATGGCCTCTATTATTTATTTATTTATTTTTTTATTTTTTTGTGGTATGCGGGCCTCTCACTGTTGTGGCCTTTCCCGTTGTGGAGCACAGGCTCTGGACGCACAGGCTTAGCGGCCACGGCTCATGGGTCCAGTCGCTGCGTGACATATGGGATCTTCCCGGACCAGGGCACGAACCCATGTCCCCTGCATCGGCAGGTGGACTCTCAACCACTGCACCACCAGGGAAGCCCCATGGCCTTTATTATGTTAAGATATGTTCCCTCTATGCTCACTTTGTTGAGAATTTTTATCATAAATGAATTTTGAATTTTGTCAAATGATTTTCTGCTTCTATTGAGATGATCATGTGTTTTTATCTGTCATTTTGTTAATGTGGTGTATCACATTGATTAATTTGTGAATACTGAACCAACCTTGTATCCCTGGAATAAATCCAACTTGATCATGATATATGATCCTTTTTGTATTGTTGGATTTGGTTGTTAATATTGTGTTGAGGATTTTTGCACCTATATTCCTCAAATATTTTGGTGTGTCGTTTACTTCTTTTGGTGTGTAGTTTCTTTGTCTGGTTTTAATACGGTAATGGTGGTCTTGTAAAATGAATTTGGGAGTGTTTCCTTCTCTTCAATTTTTTTAAATAGTCTTAGGAAGATAGGTATTATCTCTGCTTTATATGTTTGGTAGAATTCCCCAGTGAAGCCATCTGGTCCTGGATTTTTGTTTGCAGGGAGTTTTTCTTTTGTTTGTTTTGTTTTGTTTTAATAGATTCTATTTCACTTCCCCTGATTGACCTGTTCAAAGTGTCTGCTTCTTCTTAACTCAGTGTTGCCAGGCTGAATCTTTCTAGAAATTTGTCCATTTCTTCTTGGTTGTCCAATTTGTTGGCATATATCTGTTCATAGTGTTCCCATGATATTTTGTATCTCTGATATATTGGTTGCTATTTCTTTTCTTTCACATCTTATTTTGTTTATTAGTGTCCTCTCTCTTTTTCTTCATGGTGAACTTGGCTAAAGGTTTATCAATTTTGTTTATATTTTCAGAAAATCAGCTCTTGTTTTCATTTTTTATTCTATAGCTTTTTTTTATCTTTATTTTATTTATTTCTTCTCTGATCTTTATTATTTTCTTTCTTCTGCTGACTTTGGGCTCTGTTTGTTCTTCTTTTTTTCTAATTGTTTTAGGTTGTAGGTTAGGTTGTTTACTTGAGATTTTTATTGTTTCATCAAGAAGGTCTGCATTGCTATAAACTTTCTCCTTAGAAATACTTTTGCTGCATCCTATAGATTTTGTATAGTTGTGCTTTCATTTTCGTGTGTATTGAGGTATTTTCTGATTTCCTTTTTGTTTTTATCATTAACCCTTTTTAACCGTTATTTTAGTAGAATGTTTAGTTTCCACCTGTTTGGTTTTTATTTCTCATTTTGCTTTCTGTAATTGGTTTCATTTTTGCCATCTTCATTGGAAAATATGCTAGATGTAATTTCTATCCTCTTAAATTTGTTGAGGCTTATTTTGTGACCTGGTATGTGGTCTATCCAGGAGAATCTTCCAGCATGCTTGAAAAGAATGTGTATTCGGCTCTTTTTAGGACATAGTGTCCTGGAGATATTAAGTCCAACTGGTTTTTTGTGTCATTTAGGACATTTGTTGCCTTATTGATTTTCTATCTGGATGATCTGTCTTTTGATGACAGTGGTGTGGTAAATTCCCTGCTATTGTTGTATTATTGTCAATTTCTTCCTATTCTAAATGATAATCCTGTTGGGTAGATTATCCTAGGTTTCAGGTTTTTCCCTTTCACGATTTTGAATAAATCATGCCATTCCCTTTGACCTGCAAAGTTTCTGCAGAGAAATCAGCTGATTCCTTTGTACATGACTGTTTTTCTCTTGTTGCCTGTAGAATTCTCTGTATCTGTAACTTTTGCTATTTTAGTGATGATATGTCTTGGTATGGGTCTGTTTGGGTTCATCTCGTTTAGGACATTTTGTGCTTCTTGTACCTGGATATGCTTCTTTCTTTAAGTTTGGGATATTTTCAGCCATAATTTCTTCAAGCACATGTTCAATCCCTTTCTTTCTCTCTTCTTCTTTTGTAACCCCCTAGATCTTATATGTTACTTTCTATTTTTTTTTAATTTGTCTTCCTTTCTGTTTTCTGATTGTGTGATTTCCATTATTCTATCTTCCAAATCACTTTTGTATTCTTCTGTGTCATTTAGGTGTAGTTCCTCTGCCTTTTCATTTTACTTAATTTTATTGTCTCTATGAATTTCGGAGAAAATTTTTCTATTGTGGTCTTGAAAGGGTGCTTTTTATGTGGTATCATATCTGTGTAGAGTGCATGTGCTCAATGTATTTGGTGTGAGAGCTGGATATGACATGGACAGCATCTGTGTCTTTCCTCATGGTGTGCTGGCCACTATCACTTTTATTGTTGGTGTGCTCTGTGTTGAAGGAGTTTTGCCTACACAGGACTTCCTCTCTGCTCTGTGGCTTTTGCTACACTGTCAGGGGTGGGGCCTGTTCTCCTGTTGCTGAAGCCCTGAGCATTGGGCTCAAGTAGACTCTGTTCCTTTTAAGTATGTGTTTTTCCCTCTAGCCATACTAGGGCCTTTGCTGCCAAGGAGGGAAGTGCTGAAGTAAGTGAGGCTCATGTGCTCCCAAAGGTCTGATATGCTGTCTGTGTAGGTATATGCAGCTCTGCTCAAGTGCTGCCAAGGTCACATCTTTTCACCTGTTGTCCTTGTCCCATATCTGGTGCAAGATTGTGGTGCACATTGGCTAGGCTGAGACTGGGGGTGGGGCTGTTGTGGTTGCAGGAATTAAAGTGGCTCTGCTGTGGTCTTAAGTCTGGGCTGCTTCTGGGGAATTCTTTAAGTAAGTGCCAAAACTGGTTACTGCTGCTACACCTGGACAAAACCCCAGGCCCCTGAGCTTTCTCTGTGTCCCCAAATTGAGTCTTCTCTCAAGACCTGTCTGCCGCAGATCCAGCACCAGTCCATGGCAAAGACAGGGAGGGGCTAGAACATTTGCTCAGTGGGTAGTAGGGACCTTAGTGTGTTGTTCATGGAGTTTCAAGTGGCTGTGCTGCCACTAGAGGTCTGGGTTGCCTCTGTGGCTCTGTTTGGGTAAGCACCAATGATGACTGTCACCACCCCATCCAGCCCACACCCCAGGCCCCCTGAGCTTCTCTGTGTTGCTAGATCAAGTCTTTTCATAAGACCCAGCTGGCCTAGATCTCATGCCAACCCATGGCATGGAGTAAGATTGTCCAGGGTGTTTGCCTGGCTCAGATTAGGGAGTGTGGCAAGGTGGCAGCTGCTAGTGCAGAGGTCTCTCTGCCCTGTCCGTTGGCAAGTTAGCACCCACTCACTCCTTTTTAGTGGTGTCTAGGCTTCCCTGGCCCTTATATCTATCTCAGCAGTTCTCCCAGCAGTCAGGGGTTTGTCTTCTCCACTTAAGACCCCAGCAGTGAGATGCCAAGTCTATAGCACAATCTGCTCACTCCCCAGAGTGACAGTCTCTGCCCATGTACACCTCCTTTTCCTCCTAGACTCCTCCCAATGGCACAGGTCTTAACCCAATGCTTTTTGTTTTTTCCCATCCTACCAGGTTAAGTGGGACTCTTTATTATAGCCTTCTTCTGCCAGTTTCTAGTTAGTTTTCCATAAGAATTGTTCCACATGTAGATGTATTTTTGATGTGTTTATGAGGGGGAAGTGCGCTCCATGTCCTCTTATCCCTCCATCTTTATCCCTCTCCTCTAGATCCACATTTCATTTATGTTAATTATCAACTTTCAGTAATCACCTGATGAGTTATATTGGAAAAGTTTATATAATAAGAGTTAGGACATTAAGAGGACTTATTTGGTATACAGTATTAAATTTTTGAATTTAGGATTGGAATTGAATTTGAATATTTCAGAGAAATACTCTAAGGTCTATGAGAGAAGTGAAATGAAGATATAAATGTCACTGTACCAAAGGGTAGAAGGGAAAGATGAGCTATGTATACCTTAATTGAAGACAGTATGCATGATGGCTGACTTACATCTAAAAGATAAATGGAAAGAAAAGAACAAAAAGAAGAAAAGAATAACAAAGGAAAAGGAAGATAAGAGTCAGTTATCAACAAGCAAGGAAGTGTGATAGGAGTTTTGTTAGAGGTTCAAGGGTGAAATCATCAAATGGCATGCATTTTAAATACGGAGATTTTTTTCATTTGTATTAAGGAAAATATATGGATACAGCAAAAAAGAGACACAAGGAAACCTTTCAAATATCGACCTTAATACATTTATGTTGTAGAAAAATAATTAATCCCAAGAATTCTGAGATTGAGAAGTTTACAATGTAATCAGGAAAAATAATATTTATAAAAGCAAGGAAGCAAAAAATGTATTCTGAGAAATGTGAAATTGTAGATTTTAAATATTGATATCATCATTGCAAACACTATTTATTATTATATTTTTATCTAAAAAATGTCATTCAAAATATAGATTTCTGGTTACTAGAAACCATATTTTATTATATTTTAACTGCCTTTTAGTTGTTGAATTTCTTCTTTGCCATTTCTCCATTTCTTCTTCGTCCTTGTCCTTACCTTCTTCATCCTGGTGGTCAGTGTGGTCTTCCTCCTCTTACTCTTTCTCCTCCTCCTCCTTTGGGTTATTGTTTTTATTTGAAAAAGCAACTTATTTACTTTTTCTCATTGATATCATTTTAATTATGTTTTCATATGTAAATTTCTGTTGGTAAAATGATACATAAACTTCATTTACTGAAATAGATAATTTAAGTTTATGAATAAATAGTGAAAATAATTGGATATAGCATATCAGTAGAACAGAACAATAGCATTGAGGTCATATTTATTGCTGGTCATTGACTTACTAGTCAGTGTTATTGGCCTGTTTACTGCATCTCCTAACCTCAATGGATAAAGTTTAGACAGAGCAGATGTTTTGTACGCTGGTAGAGAACTGATAATAATAAATATATAGCACATATAATATTATGACTATGCTTAATAGATAAATTTTATGCTAAAATTAAGCTTACCTTATAAAATATCAAAATAAAGTTAGTAGAGTGTACAAACTAAAAAAAATTACTAAACAGCAAAAGCAAAATCTAATTTGAAATTACAATTAAGCATTGAGCTAATTAATGAAATATGCTATGCTTGTAAAGGTCTGGGAATTTATCTTAAAAAATCAAAACTCTAAGTGAATAAATTATTTCAGGCTTTCACTGTGTTCATTATGTACTCGATAAAATAGTCTCAACAAAGTAAAAATGTGTGGTTAATTTTAAGTTGATTCTAAACTATCCACAGCTTTTCCTCTAATTCAAACCATTTATGCTGACCATATACTGTGAAAAATAAGGGCTTCCATTTATATATTGTATTACTTTGGGACCCTAGAGATATTATTTAGAAGAAATGAGTCTCATCCTTTGGTACATTTATTAAAATTATTTTACTCAAATAAAAGCGAAATAAGCTAACTGCTAGAAAGTATATGATACAATGTGTCAGTAACTTCTAAAATTAATTTACTCTTAAAAAACAGGATTCTGTAAATGAGAAAAAAAAATGTGCACCTTCTCCAAGTATTAAAAAACTGATGGAGATAGATAAACATCTGGCAAAATATCCAATGCTTCACACATTTCTACTTAGGCTGATTCATAAGGTGTAAATAAAATGTTTATGCTGGGATTCCAAAACACCACGGCACTTAATAATTAATTGGGGTTAACAAAACTGGTGTCAGAAAAACAAAACAAGAGAATGAATATCTTTTCTTCAAACACTGTCCAGTAACTCTTTCAGACAGAACATCCTTTGTGAAAAATTTATAAAACCCACATTCCCATTTAAAACAGTATGTGTCCCTTATATGATCTGTAAGTCTTGCATAATTGGATGTTCTAAGACTCTTTCCAAATTTTCTACAACAGGCATAATTTTTCAGGCACACATCTGCTGTAAGTAAAGAAAAATAAAAAAAATAAATCTTTGAATACTTGTCCTTGAGAACTAAATCAGGAGATTCATGCAATGAAAATAATTGACTATAGAATCCTTGCCTCATGGTGTTGTGTGTGTGTGTGTGTGTGTGTGTGTGTGTGTGTAAAGGGGGCACCATTTTGCATTTTCATCCATTGTTGAAAATAATGTGCATAGGTTAATTTTTTCCAGTCTCTATTCATTTATTTATGCTAATTTATCCATGATGGTAAATGGAGTTCTGAATGTAAACTCTGGACAGTATAAAGTTACTACTTTTGATATAATTTAAAATAACCACTCTTTAAAACTGCAGTTTTACATAAAGCTATAACATAAACCACAGACAATTTCTATAAAATGTAGCACATACCTCATGATTACTGTCATTCCCTGCTTACCATTTTCCTTTCATCATTATTATGTAGTTATAGCCATTGTTTATGTATTTTTATTTTCCCACACAGTGTAGTTCCAAGATAGAAAAAAAAAAAAAAACTTATTCCCAAGTTACTTTTTAGAAATTAAGTAATGTATTTATCAAATTTCAATTATTTGAAGGAAACAAAGCATTGATTTATTTAGTCAAACACATTTGTTATACAGGTGGTATAGAACAACTCTATACATACATGAACTTCTTACTTACAGAAAAATAGTCTGGTGTAACCAAAATGTATTAAATAATAAAATAATTACACACTAAGCTGCCACTGAGGTGAGAGCCTTGGGGAGAGTCTTACCTAGTTCTAAGACTTCCTTCCACAAACAGCATTGAGCTGGGAACCTTAAAAAAAAGAATAAGAAATATTGAGAACTATGCGAAGAGATGAGGTTACTCTAAGCACACCCTATGGGCAAATGCTGAGTTTTCCCAGTTTTCCAAATGGAAACTGGAATTGAAAGTTACTGTTTAAAGATCTGGTAGAGGAGAGATACATGTGTATATTGGGGTAAGAAAATGGAAAGTATTCACATCATATAGGAGAATACAGGCCTTGTAAAGTATGCTGTCCTTTTTGCAAAGATAAAAGAGAAGACGGTGCAGGGTTTCAAGGAAAGAAATCATGTGATCAGTTTTGCTTTTTAACAATTTCACTTTTTCTTCTGGTTAGCATGATTTACAGAGGCATCAAAGTTAATGCAGAGAGCAATTGGTAGACTATAACAAAGACCATGAAAAAGAAAAATAAGAGACTGGTTAAATTTAGAAAAAAAAAATAAACAGTTTTATTGTTGTTTAGACATAGAGAATAAGAGAGAAGAATGTGTCCAGGCTGACTCATAGGACTATGGATACAAAAATTGCATGAACTATAGTACATCCAACTATATCCAACTATAGTACAGAAAAATATTCAAGAAATTTTAAGAGAAGAACAATTGTAAAATAAGCAAAATGAGTTAGAGGTTTTAACTGAGGAGAGATGCTACACTAATAAGACACTTAACCTAAACAGCATACTTATTTATTTGGAAAACTCTCATTTTCAGCAAATTTAATATGTAGCCTATCCAATTAGAAATATAAATTGTTAAGGCAACATCTGTTAAGGATGCTCCTTTTGTAATTATCTAACTTTGAGGTCCAGAGCCCATAAAGAAATTATAAATTTATATACACTGGAGAACATATTAAGAGATTCCAATAAATGGGACTATATGTAAGAGACATGAATGATTAAGAAAAGTAACCATTGAACAATATTGGTAACAAAGAGGAAGTTAACATTTCAGATACAGTGAAGTAAAAAATATAATGGGGGAATACTATGAAATATTTTATACAATACAACTTTAAGCTTAGAATAAATGAAAAAAAAAATAGCATTATATAAACTACTGAAAACAACCAGCCAAAATAGTAATCCAAAATTATATAATATACTTTAAAAAATTCAAGTTTAAATTATTATCCCCTACTCCATAAAAGAAAAACCATCTTCCCAAATTATTGTCAAAAATAAGCAAACATATAAACAACACATATTCCTATTTTCACTTAATTTTACATAGACAAAAAAAGGAACTAATATGAATGGTAATATTACATTGAAACCAAAAAAAATAAATTAGGCAAGGAATCAGTGGAATAGAAAAATTACAGGTCAATCTCCCTTATGATCATAAATGGAAAAATCTTTATCTAAATAAGAGAAAAGGTAATCCTGCAATATTTCACACACACACACACACACACACACACACACAGAAGATCAATCATGTATACACTATTAGTACTGAAAAAATGTAAGGTAGTACTCATGATAGAAAAACAAAAGGTCATTCACAGAAGAAGGCTTACTTCCATGAAAACTTAATTTTGTTCTCTGGTAAATGAGCTGGCTGAAAATTGTCATAGAGAACAATGTACCTGGGAGCAGACCAAAAACAATTACCAAGGAAGTCAATTGCAGATATTTATGGGTTTTCTGTGAAACTTTGCAATTTCAACTCTTTCTGAACATAGTATGTTTATCTCTGGGTAAGAAATGCTGTTGTACATCTTTTGGCATCACCCACTTAGTTAAACCAGGACTGCCCATCTCCCTTATTTTAATTCTTCAGGTCCATCTCACTCCTAGAGGAGTCATTTTGTCTCTAACAGTTTAAGTCTTTTGTTCATGCATTATTATAAGTTGAATGTCAATTTCTAATCATAACTGTGTTGACTCTTAAACACCTGCATATCTGATGGTGGAAGAAGGCAAAAAAAAAAAAAAAAAAGGAAAACCACAATGTCATAGTAAATAATTGGAAAACACCTTATATTCAGTTACCAGTTGTACTAGGCCTGATCAAGAAAATGAGCCTGTGTACAATAACAGTGAATTTTTTCTCTTGATTGATTATTCCACTTTTACTGATGTGTTGAAACAGAAACTGTTATTCATTATGCTTTACCTTGGTTAGCCAATACATAGTCAAAGGCAATATGATTGTCTAAGTGTATTTTAATCAATAAATGGTTGCTTTTTTCTGAGTATCTAAAACTTGAGTTGTTTCATTTACTATTTGGGACATAGTTGTGGATAAATTGCAGGTCAACACATTAGTCTTGGGTAGAAAACTTTCTATGAGAGATGATAGTTTCTTCAATTACATCTGGTAACTTACCATATCAGACTCTTAATAAAAGTGAAGGATTTGTTCTAAATAGTTGGAAAGGCTAGATGATCATGACAAAAATAAATGTCTGGTATCAATTACATTATGAATTTAATTGGTTTTGTCATGGAAACAAACACTGACTTTAAGAGAAATCATGGAATGGTGTCTGGAAATTTTTTTCACCCATATCTTCCATCATTAATCTCAGGACTTTTTTGCTGTTTCTGACAGTCTCTGAGTTCCTCCAAGGTTCTAGGATATATGAGAAATATAAGAATATACTACTGTACTTTGGGTTCTTATATCCACTTCAGGTGTGTACATAAGTTAGGGATGGTCCACAGTAGAGGTTTTAGAGTCAGACAACAAATTCAGTAGTCACAATATTGGCAACTGTTGATGTTACGTTAAGAAGATTAAAGGCTTCAGGGAAAACAAAGGTGCAAAGAGAAAGTCAATAAAAGACTAGTAAAGACATTTTAACAGTAAAATACTATGATCCAATATAAGGAAAAGAAATCACAAGGTTTAAGAGGAAAAGACAAATGAAATATAAATCTTTTGTCCCAATTGTGGACATAATTCAAAGGTCTTAGAAGGAATCTGCATACACCTGATGTCATATCTTGATCTGTAAATTCTAGAGACAGCTTTTTTAAATTCTATTTATTTATTCATGTATTTATATATGTATGTATGTCAGTATGTATGCATTTTAATTTATGTATTGCTTCTTAAGCAATAAATTGGAGTTCACCAGGTAACCTCAGAGTTAGCTCACCAATATATCTGGAAATCTAAATTATCTTTTAAGAAATATACTGTTCAATATAAATCTATGAACACTTATCCCTTTGGCTTAAAAATAATATCTCAAAATAACTGATTTAGTCCTTTGCAGCTAGAACCAAAGGCTGATCTTTGTTAATGTCTTTTCTAGTATACACAGTCACATCAATTATGAACTGATGTACCCAAGAGTACCTCGCTGTTGAAGAAGTGCTTATAACTTTCAGTTGGCCCTCCACATCTGAGGTTCATGCAACACAGATAGTGTGAGAATGTAGTACATATTTATTGAATAGAAAATCTGTGTATAAGTGGACTGCACAATTCAAACTGTGCTGTTCAAGAGTCAACAGTGTTTGTAAATTTAGTAAAACTCCTTCATTACGGAGGGAGCTTTTATGTAACATGAGCACTAATGGACTAGAGATTGACTTAGCTCTCATCAAGTGGTTGTGCTGGCAATGCCAAAATTTGTTCCTCTACATAAGAAACATTTGACCTATAAATATATATTTATATAGATTTTATAGTAGATTCAGATTGTATTTACAAAATTTCTTCTGAATTTGTGACATTGGATTGTGTATATGCCATTATAATATGCATAGGGACAAAATCCCTTCTTGGTAGCAGACTGTAAGGCAATAATTTTAACTTCTAAAATATTATATTTATATGGGCTCTGATATGAATAATTAAGATTTTTCTGTGGTATTTGATTACTTCTAATAGGGCATCATTTTTATTTATTATTTTATTTCATTTTACTTTAAAAAATAATGATTTTATTTTATGTATTGGTTAGCATTTAAGGAAGTTAGAAACATCCTTTCTTCAGAGAAAACTTCAAAGAATTTAGTAAGTTTGATCCTCTATCGGAATCTTTCTTTACGCACATCCAGAAGTAATATCCCTTGATGATTTTAAAGATATGTCATCAACAAATAATATAAAATGTATCAGAGTTGTTTAAGGAACAGCAGTCAATTATAGGGTAGGCTGAAAATTTGCACAGCTAATTAAACAGATAACTGACCTTTACCAATAGGTTAAAGTTGCTGGATTTATATTGGAGCAGCACCTCAAGTTATGTGAGAAGAAGGCAATAAACACATTTAATGGTAGTATTTCCTCTGTCCAACTAGTATTGAGGCTTTTTGTAGAGATGTAAGGCTTCTTCAAATTGGAGGTACTATGTAATGAAAGGTGAGACTGACAATCTACTGCTAAGTCTCAATTAATTTAGCAGTCAGCTTTACTACATGCACACATGGTGAATAATCCCAGCTACCAGGTTAAAGGAAATTTTAAGGTATGCAACAAAATTATAAGTCACAGGAAACCTGGCAGCCTCTGGAGCAGACCTCTCTCTGCCCTGCCTCCAGGTCAAGCCAGAGCATGGGCACAGTCTTCGTGAGTGGAGTTCTGCTTCCCACATTCCTCCTGTTAGTACCAGTGCTCCTCAGAGCAGTCAATGGGGCTTGTCTTCCCCTTGTTAGGACCCCAGGACTGGGGTGACCCATCTTCGGCTTTCACTGCTTACTCCCCAAGGTGGGTGTCTACCTATGTATTATCCTTTTCTTTTCTGTCTCTACCCAGGTACACAGGTCCTGATGGCTTTTCTTCCCTTCCTACCTGGTTATGTGCATATCTTTCTTACAGCCTTAGCTGTACAGGAGTCCTTCTGCCTGTATTATATATACAGTAGCATATAATACAGAGGTTGGCAAGAATATAAACAAATTGAAATCCTCATATACTGCCAGTAGAAATGTAAAACAGTGCCAACACTCTAGAAAACACTCTGGTAGTTCCTCAAATGGTTAAATATAGAATTACCATAAGATCCAACAACTCTACTCCTAGGCACATGCCCAGAAGAAATAAAAACATGTTCATGAAAAAAAAAACTGTACATTAATGTTCACAGCAGCCTTATTCATAATAGCCAAACGTAGCAACAACTCAAATTTCCATCAACTGATAGAGAAATCAAACGTTATTTCGGTACAATAAAATACTTGGCAATTGAAAGGAATACTACAACATGGATGAACCTTGAGAACATGCTAAGTGAAAGAAGCCAGTAACAAAGGTTCATGTATTTTATAATTCCCTTAAATTAAATGTCCAGAATTGGTAGAACTATAGATACAGAAATTGTAGGGTAAGAACTATGGTTTTCTTTTTTGGGATTATTAAAATGTTCTAAAATTGATTGTGGTGATGGATGAACAACTCTGAAAATACGCTAAAGGCATTGACTTCTATGCTATAAAAGGATGAATTGTATAGTATGCTGATTATATCTCAATAAAGCTGTTTAAAAAAATAAACTTGAGCCAAAAGCAATCCTTTCTACTTCATCTATATAGTCTAACTCCAACAGATATTTAGTCTCACCTGCGCATTTGTTACACAAATAATTAAAATCATTGTTTTCAAGTTTTCAAGTTTTACAAAATAATTTTAATTTTTAGAAAATTTTCTTCCGTTTTGACAGGAAATATGTTTGAATCATGTAACTCATAGTATATACATTTGACAAATTCATATGATCGATTAATTTCCAAAAGTATTAAAAGAGCTGTGTGCAGACAAGGAAAGACCATAATTATAAATGTAGCATTAGAAATGATAATTTATTTTCCTTTAGAACAGCATAGAAACACTCCTTCCCTCATTTACACATATATAGACAAACAAAGAGAAAGTCATCAAAAATAAATACCAAAAGACAACTGGAGTATTATATCAATTGTCAAAAATAGCATCTCTGAAGTTGTTATGAACAAATTTTCAACCCCAGAGCTGACAATGGTTAACTGTCCAACTAAACTATTGTTTTGTGACCCAGTAGCCTGTTAATGGGTAACTCAATTCCAGGAATTCTCAAGACAGAAAGACAAAGTGACAAAAATATAAGACCATATGCTGAGTTGATTGACGTGTTACAGAGAATTCATTCCTTATTCTAGTCCACCTGATGGAGATCAGATGGTCAGATTATCAAAACTAACTTTCTATGTTTGCTACTATTAATGGGGTAATAAATGTAGGATACATAGAAAGCAGACATGTACATAACCAGATTAACCATGAAAACCAAAGCACTTTATTGCCTTTAACAGAGACTCAACAGCAGGGCCAATAGAAGACATCCTGTGACATGGGTGTGGATGAAGTGTACACTTAAGCTGCTTGTTTCTGTGACTCTAATGGAGAGAATCATGAAGTCTTACCTGCATGAAACCCTTAGAAACAACTAACACAGAGGTATTAGGGTAGGTAAGAATGCAGTTGAGATTTATTTGTACATGAAGGAGGAGATTTGTGACTTATGGTTTGACTGTCACCTAACAGAAGCAAAAGGCAAGGCAAGGTTTATATAAGAAAACAAAAATATAGACTATGGGTCACAGAGTTTCCATTTAATGGGCATTATGGGTATGTTTGGTTTTCTAGGAAACCCTGTGATTTGAACTGTGCGCATATTTGGTAGGTGGGCTCTCTAAGAAATGGCTGTTAATGCCCTCCTACTGGTATCTTCATGTAAGGTAAATCAGGACATGTCTCTGGTTATCATTACTTGTTTTGATTCTAATTATAACTATTGAGCATCTATAAATATGAACTTATTTATCCTCATTCCCAAACCACCAACATATATATGATTCAAATTTTGTTATTTTCATAAATATTGAAAGAAATTTCTAAAACTCATAGATAGCATTTTTTAGAATAAGGATTAAGCAGCAGATATTTTAGTTCTTAAGATGTATTATTTGTACTAAACTAATGTTTATTCTAATCTGATTTTCTATCCTCAACTGCCTCCTCTTCACTGATCATCACCTACTTTATTTATCTAAACTAAACTGTATCAATAATGGTCAAAATATACTTACAAATTAATATCTAATACATACAGTATAAATTTCATAAATATTCCTTAGCAAAAGGTAGCATATCTAGGACTGTAACTTTTCTTACACATGTAACCCTGAAATACAGGGTTTGATTTCATCTAACATTTCTGGAAAGAATTGTATTGTTTTCCATCTATACAGAGATACAAGATATGGTATGTATCTTTTATGAAAGTTGGGATCTCTACTGCATGGTAACACTTTTGAAGACATAAGCAGCATCATATCCATTAAACTGACATTATTCACCACTAACTCTTCTTGAGATTTATGAATTGGTCACTAAGGCTTTACACCTTTACATATGTGAAGCTATTTTTTGTTGAGCTGAGTTTTTCTTTAAAATATCAGTACAACAAGCATTTTAATAATGCCAAGCATTGAGATTAGCATTTTAATATGCAAAATTGGGTAAGAATCACTTGGTTGTTCATAATAGTCTCACGGCCAGTGTGCATTGTGCATGTGAGGTGGGGGATAGTGAAGATAATAACTAAACAAATAATATCAATAAATAAAGTGTCACTATTGGCATTATAAGTGGGCAGGCACGCACATACAGACACATACACACAGAGATACACTTATATAAATGGGAATGGCCACAGAAGCCTTCCTGAGTTAGTATCACAGATAGAGAGTTGTCATGATTTAAAAAAAAACTTTATAATTATTTTCTGGTTTCTAAAACTCTGTTTCCACTGATAGTGACTTAGTTTTAGACCTAAAGATAATGCCATTCAATATAATCTGAACACATTTCATTTAACAGTGTTATCTGAGTGAACTTTTCCTTTTTTAATCATTTATAAATATAGTATTTATAAATATAGATTATTTATTATATAACATTAATTTTAGTTCTAGCATTTAAAAATTCTGACAAAATACTGTTCATTTCTGAATTAATATTAGTAACTGGAACACTGTTTACTCTTGTGTATAAGAATTGTAGGAAGTAAAGAAATCATGTCTATATTTATATTTAGATACTAAGGTGTCAATAATAGCAATTGATGTTACTATTTTTTCTCATTTTCAAATAAAATCAATAATTAGAAAAATGTAATTTACTAAAATGCAAGACTATTTTCATAAATCTAAGAAGTCTTGTATCTGCTAAAGGGCCTTGAAAATCAGTGAAGCCAGAAGGTTTACTTGCTATGAGGGTGTCAATTCCACCAAGTATCAAAGTTAATTTGTTTTATGTTCTCTGAGACACATTGTTTTAATGGTATTAGCATATATTTAAATCTGCACACCCTGGAAATGACAGAATTACAAACAGCCAACTTCTCTACTATGGAGAGACTTGAAGAAGGAATTTTTTAAAATGTGTCATGGAGAGTAAAATATTCTTAAGCTAATGGTGCCATGTACATTAAAAAAAAAAAATTACCGGGGCTTCCCTGGTGGTGCAGTGGTTAAGAATCTGCCTGTCAATGCAGGGAACGCGGGTTCAGTGTCCCGGTCCGGGAAGATCCCACATGCTGCAGAGCGTCTGGGCCCGTGAACCATGGCTGCTGGGCCTGCACATCCGGAGCCTGCAACGGTAGAGACCACAACAGTGAGAGGCCCGCGTACTGCAAAAAAAAAAAAAAAAAATTATCTTTTATGTGTTCAATGAGCACACTTACATACTATAATCAATCAAAGACTTATTCATAAATGAGCTATTACGTGCATCAGTAAAATATTTCCCTTATTCCCCTTTATTTGTTATCAAATATAATACTAGCAACAACAATAATAGAAAATTTTCTGAAAGTAATATTACCTTTCCAGGCTGCTTAATATAAAACAGAAGGTAGGATTGTTTGATACTTCTACATTTTAAAAAACACAAGTATAATTTCCATTAAGAAAAAGTGGTTTGTGAAATTCCCTCTGTAGAAATAGTGTTCTAAAAGGAAAACTGTACATTTTTAATGTAATTTTATTTTTCTAGGAGATGAGATTGCATAACACTATTCCCTTGGTTAATTTTTACCATTCCACAGTCCTGCCACATGTATCCTAAGGGTTGTTTTAAAGTAAAGAACTACTTTATTGTTACCTTTTCACTTTAAAGTGTGTAATCATTTAAGGATACACACCAAGAAAATCACTAAGAAAGTAAAGCATAAACTAGTTGAATTTTAAAATAATTTTCCAAGCCAGTCACTTTATATTTTCCAAATCAGTGAATGAATAAAATTTAAAAATCATTATTCTTGGGCTCCCCTGGTGGCGCAGTGGTTGAGAGTCCGCCTGCTGATGCAGGGGACGCGGGTTCGTGCCCCGGTCCAGGAGGGTCCCGCGTGCCGCAGAGCGGCTGGGCCCATGGGCCGTGGCCGCTGGGCCTGCACGTCCGGAGCCTGTGCTCCGCAGCGGGGGAGGTCGCAGTGGTGAGGGACCCGCGTACCGCAAAAAAAAAATCATTATTCTTTCTCGAAAAATTATGAGACATATACTCTAAATAAATAAATAAGCTCAAATTCAGGAGTATAGGACTGAATACTTGCATTTTTAAATTTAAAACTCTCATGCCTTGTTGATTTGTGTGTGCTTCAAAAGTGAAGTGAATGTTTCAGGACCAAAGATTTTCACTGAATACTCAACAAAAGAATTCTTCCCAAATTACAAGTGTTTTCAAAATCACATTTCCTAAGCCTGGAATTGAATGAGGACAACCTCAAGAGTGATTACAGTCAGTCCTCGGTGTCCACGAATGTGAAACTGCGGACATAGAGGGTGAGCTACAGGACTTGGGCATCTGTGGATTTTGGTATTGGTGGTGGGTCCTGGAGCGAATCCTCTTCAGTAAACTGATACCCAATGATGATTTTATTTGTAATCCATTAATAAGAAACACAGTGTGTGTGTCAGGAACATGGACCCTGGTTTTAATCTAATAACATTTTATCCTTGGTCTAATACTTTTTAGCATTGTAACGTTTCTGTGTGTCATTTTTACCTGCTGCAAAATCAGGATTAAATAATATTACCTACCTTATTCGTTATTGTGAGGACTAAATGACTGTGCATGTGTAAGATGCTTACCAAGGTGCTTGATACCTGCTATTTTTATTTATAAATAATATCAAAAATAATCAATTATAAGATATAAAGACATAAATAGAATTAGAATTCTTAAATTTTAGAACCACTATAGTTTTATTAATCACACATTTCCATTAAAAATTTCCATTAAACTGAAAATATTTCAGTTTTTCACCTTTTCCTTAGTACTAAATAATGTTGGCATAAACATTCTAGCAATCATGAATAGTTTTCATAAAGCACTTATATGTTTAAAATATTTTACATGAAATATATTTAATAATACAAGATCTTCAGTGCAGATGTTACTAGAAGAGACCGCAAAACTATAATCATCTTGAATTTGATCTCTCAAATATTCTTATGTTCCAGTTTTCATAGTTCTCAAGGGAGAAAAAACTTATTAAAGAAAATTTTATGAAATGGTTTGGAAAGTAAATTAATGCACATATTTTGTGAAGGAAAAATAAAATTATATTTTTCATTTTTTACTCTTTTTCTAATTTAATGCATCTTTTTTCTATAATATTTAAACATTATTTTTTCCCCTAAGCAAATACCAAATACTGCAGTGAGCTTAGGTAGAATTTCTAGATTCTTTAACTAAAGCATCTTTCCAGAGAAAATTTATGAATCCAAATAAATCAATACTTATAATTATTTTAAATATCTTTATACATTGATCTCACAATCAAGATGGACAATATTATTTCAAATCATGTAGAAAATGATTAATGGCCTAGGGTTAGTGTACTTGTATTTTCTTTACCTCATCCATAATTATCCATCTTCTGAATTTTGAAGCCTTTCTGATTACAGAAAAAAATCTAATCACAAAATTAGTTACTGCTGGGACAATAAGAATTTGACTACACACCTTGGTGTTCAAATTAAAGATAAAATTATGGATTCTTGTTGCTTGAAGTGGAAACTATTCACGGATATCAATAAAAAAAGCAAGATCAGGGCTTCCCTGGTGGCGCAGTGGTTGAGAGTCTGCCTGCCGATGCAGGGGACACGGGTTCGTGTCCCAGTCTGGGAGGCTCCCACATGCCGCGGAGCGGCTGGGCTCGTGGGCCACGGCCGCTGAGCCTGCGCGTCCGGAGCCTGCGCGTCTGGAGCCTGTGCTTCGCAATGGGAGAGGCCACAGCAGTGAGAGTCCCGCGTACCGCAAAAAAAAAAAAAAAAAAAAAAAAAAAAAGCATGATCAGTCTGTTTATTGGTATAATGACTTTATATTATCTTTCTCTGTATAGGGAGCTGTGTTTATATATCTGTCTATGATTAATCTTTATTTTTCAATGTATACATCCATTTATAGAAATATTAACACGTGCCAAAAAATTTATACAATTCTGAATTAATCCTTGCAACATCTTAAAATAATAGACATTATTATGCCCATTTCATCCATAAAGAAAAAGTTTGAGTGTTCAATATGCCTAGACTTCATCAGGTCTGTACAAGCAGATTTGCAATTCAAACTCAGTTGTTTAAATTTCAGAGCCCTAACTCCTTCAACTAAATCTATGGATACTATAAAATTAAACAATATATTGATATTTTACAATAAATACATTTCACTGGTTTCTTTCAGTTCTGCATATGGCAAAAAATAATGCATCAATATAAACACTGCTGGCTTACTGGTATGCTGGTTAGCAATTTTGGCAAAACTCCATTGGGAAGATTTTTATCAGGTCAGTTGGGCTGATTCATACGGTTAATGAGGTTAACTATTGACTGGTTTAGTTTGGCTTCAATTAGAAGTACTTTGGCTGCTTGGTTAGTCTATACATGTCCCTCAACCTCCAGCAGCCTAGTCCAGGCATGGTCCCTTGGTGATATCAGATGCATAAAAATTCAAATAGAGACATGAAAAAAGCTTTTCCATGCCTTTACAGGGAGGAGAAAAGAACTGGGGATAGTAAAGCAACAATTCCACTAAATGCAAATGTGGATGTTTAAAAAAAATGCTTATTACATTATGAAATATCTCATTCTTCAAAAGCTTCATGTAAATATTTCCAGATGAACTATAAAATCATTTTGGCAAGTTATACACTCACACAAAAACTTGTTGGATACAGTTGAAGTTTATATTCATTTTATGTACAAATTCATATATTTATATATTGATTTTTATTTTCCATTAAACACCATAATTGAAATGCCTATTTATTTGACATTTTTTTCTCTATGAATTTTATAATATTCTTCAAAGAGATACAACACATTTTAAGTTCCATTCTTTTTCTTGTTTTTTGTTGCTAATAAAATTGTACTCCTCCCACCATATGTTCATATTAATCTTTTGTTTTAAAAAGCTTTGTTTACTTTTATAAATGACTGTTATGTTTTAGAAGTATCATTTCTTAATATTGAACCATCAAAGCACTGGAATCGCCAATGTGGGAACTGCCAGGAGGTTGGAAGAAGCCTGGGTGATGGATTAGAAAGGTGAGGACTACTAACCCCTGTACAAAATACCTTTGTTTTGATTCAAGACAAAATCCATGATGAAAAATTCCATGATGGCAAACTGAATCATCGCAGTAGATCACATAAGGAAATAGAAGAAACTTAATCCAATAAACTTTCATGACTCTTTTCCCTTTATTACATGAATTTCCAACTTTCTGGAATATTCTATCAATATTTTGTATTTTTTCTTGAAAACCTTTTATTTATTATTCAGACTCAGATCTAACAGCACTTCTTCACTAAAACTTTCCCTTATTTATCAAGGAAAAATAAGTTGATCATCTGTGATCCTGTAATAGTCAAACCATGTATTTTTGCTTAATGTTATGTTTCAACTTCTATTTGTCTCTGTCCTCTCTGGCAGTTCCTTCTTTTCCTAAGCTCCTTATCAGTTTTGTAAAGTACAAGTTCCTTTAACTTGAGGTCAAAATGAGTTAATAAGGGAACCTGAGGAGTTATTATTTACTTTTGTACTTGGCAAGAGTTAACTACCAAAAATAATGGGAACATATACTAATAAATTAAACTTTATTTTGCATATCCTTTTATTTATCATGTCAGAAATTATTAAATTGCATTGCTTATAATTACCTTGAGAGAAAACAATCCTGCCTTGTAACTGCTCTGTTGATTATGAATTCCATATTCTAAAGAAACATTATTCACATATGTTATTTTTGGAAAATACAGAAATATGTAAAAATGTTAGTATTACGTTACGTCACAGGAGATTTTTTCTACTCATTTTGTTAATAGCTTTACCAGAAGAAATAGCAGATTCTGACTAACTCCCTACTGTTTGGTACTTCTCAATTAATTAACTTCTGAATGGGTAAAGAATAAATTTTCAAACAATATCAATGACTTTCAATTTTTTTTCTATTGAACATATAATATGCTTATTCATCTCACACATTTAGGCAATTCCAGGCATTTTCAGAAACAGATGTTCTGGGGAATATATCAGCATACAGACATCAATATTATGCTTACCTCATAGATGGAGCCTTAGTTTCTAAGCTACTACCTAAATCAACATCACAGAATGTTTCACTGATTTAAATAGTACTTCATTTCAGTAAACTAGAAAATGGTTCTCAAAAGCAGCCAGCCATATAACAGATCTAGAAGTGCAGAAAAACCACCAACAGATTTGCCAAAGAACCAGATGCTGTCTTTGGAAGAATATTTCCCATATTGGCATCAGGAGCTTACAGTGTCATCCAAATGATTCCTCCACACTTCGGAAGACAATATTTTCAAACAACCTAAGCACACAAAAACCCATTTGAATAGCACTAAAGCTAAAACCTAATTAGTCTTTGAGAAGTAAAAGTGTACAAAATGCATCTTTAATAACTGTGCTATTTTTTAAGTTTAGTTTTGAAAAATAGCAAATAACTTTTAAAATGTGCTTTAAATGAAATTATGGTAGAGAATTTGTTCCCTAGAACCAGTTAACACAATTGGTTCAGAAGAACCAAGTGTGTGTCAATACCAATCTTCAAAGTATATAAAATTACTTTCCAAACCTGTTATATTTGTGGGGTATGAAAAAAAAAAAATCAGAGGGGTAGCTTCACTAGGGAATTGCTTCAGACAAGCCTGTGGTTGTGTTTTATGTTTTTTTATTGTTTTTGTTTTATGATAATTATTCCAAAAATCTGATAAAATCAGTAAAATTCAGTTTAATATATTTTAAAGTAAGAAACTAGAAATGCATAGTACAAAAGAAAATATGGGCCTGAACAGGAACATTAAGTGAAGTTTTTATTGATTTTGAATACAAAACCACATGACAGTTAAATATTTAAGACTAAGTTATTTTTCCTGAACTGTTACTAGTATTATTGCTAGTAATATTGACCCTCAATTTCTCATTTGTTCAGTGTTGAGTCCTTTTGATAAATATTTTTATATTGCACACAATTTTGAAAGTACTTGATTTTAAATAAATATTAATTTGTTCTTCTTAAAGATATTTACTAAATTAAGACATTCTAGTAAAACTTTCTATGAAAGTTCTCTGTATTTATTTATTTTTGTAAATACATGTAAATATACTTCCTATTGTAATGAGAATCACTTGAATTTAATCAGAACTGATAAAGTGAATTGAGTCAATGTTTGATATTTGTTGCAAATTTTGGAATATACTTTCTGTATCTTCAAAACTGATATATATGATTTTCTAATAATAGGAAAAATAAATCCTTCCAGAATATAGTTGCCTGGTATTTGATTACTCAGTTAAAGGATTACAAATTAATTAATTTTGTAGTACTAAAAAGAATGTGGTTTATAGCAATTTATTTTTGAAGTGATGTGAAAAGTATGATCCAAAGACACAGAGAATTAAATTGGTATTATCTTAGTATGCTTTATATCCTATTTTTACTCTATATGACAATTACAGGTGGTATTTATTTAGGGTACTTTCATTAAGTCAGGTCAAATTCCTGTGGATATAGAATATCAGGGGAACAAAGATGACACATTCCCAGGATCAAGACTTTTCAACTAGTTTATCAATAGCTGATTTCCTCAGCAGGTCATTAGAACCTGATACACATATATGAGTACATTTAGCAGTGAAGTCATCAGACCAAATACTCCCACCCAAGCATCAAACTAAGAAGGCAGCCAAGAGCTTTGCATAGACACAGATGTTAATGATAAATATTGTATTCCAGACATTGTCATCTGTGTTATTTATCTGTCAAATATCTCCTTCGTGTGGCTCAGCTGCTGGCCCTGTGATGGGACATAAAGCAGAAGGAAGTGATGGAAAAGAATGTGAGTTACATTAATTCTTTTCGTAAATGTACCACCGGAGTTTAGTAATTTTCTTTTCTGTCTTGTTAAATAATGAGGAATAGAAGTATTTCATAATTAAGGACTTCTGTATTGAAGGTAAAATTCTGATTTAGAGAAAACATATCAACAAATCAGGTATGCACTTCTGAAATCATTAAAAAGTAGTCAGAGATATTTTAATTGCCACCAGCCTCCCAAGACCAAGAAATTTTAAAAAAGAACTTCATATGCAAAAACTTGAAATATATTCTTAAAAGAATAAATATAAGGCATTTTTCTTAAAAAAAGTTATAATTTTAAAGTGTAAATGATGAATATATATATTTATATCACAAAAACAACATAGTAGTTTAAGTAACAAACATATAATATATTTTTTTGACTAATCTAAGGATGTCTTTCTTGGTATTCAATTATCTTTTCAAATTCCCCCTTGTCTTCGTTCCTTTTTTTTTTTTTTAACATTTTAAATGGAGTATAATTGCTTTATATGGTGTGTTACTTTCTGCTTTATAACAAAATGAATCAGTTATACATATACATGTATCCCCTATCTCTTCCCTCTTGTGTCTCCCTCCCTCCCACCCTCCCTAACCCACCCTTCTGACTGGTCACAAAGCACAGAGCTGATCTCCCTGTGCTATGAGGCTGCTTCCCACTAGCTACCTACTTTACATTTGGTAGTGTATATATGTCCATATATACACTACCACTCTCTCACTTTGTCCCAGCTTGCCCTACCCACTCCCCGTATCCTCAAGTCCATTCTCTAGTAGGTCTGCGTCTTTATTCCTGTCTTGTCCCTAGGTTCTTCATGACCATTTTTTTTTCTTAGACTCCATATATATGTGTTAGCATATGGCATTTGCTTTTCTCTTTCTGATTTACTTCACTCTGTATGACAGACTCTAGGTCCATTCACCTCACTACAAATAACTCAATTTTGTTTCTTTTTATGGCTGAGTAATATTCCATTGTATATATGTGCCACATCTTCTTTATCCATTCATCTGTTGATGGACACTTAGGTTGCTTCCAAGTCCTGCTATTGTAAATAGAGCTGAAATGAACATTGTGGTACATGACTCTTTTGGAATTACGGTTTTCTAAGGGTATATGCCCAGTAGTGGGATTTCTGGGTCATATGGTAGTTCTGTTTTTAGTTTTTTAAGGCACCTCCATACTGTTCTCCACAGTGGCTGTATCAATTTACATTCTCATCAACAGTGCAAGAGGGTTCCCTTTTCTCCACACCATCCCCAGTATTTACTGTTTGTAGAGTTTTTAATGATGGCTGTTCTGACCGGTGTGAGGTGATACCTCATTGTAGTTTTGATTTGCATTTCTATAATGATTAGTGATGTTGAGCACCTTTTCATGTGTTTGTTGGCAATCTGTGTATCTTCTTTGGAGAAATGTCTATTGAGGTCTTCTGCCCATTTTTGGATTGGGTTGTTTGGTTTTTTGATATTGAGCTGCATGAGCTGCTTGTATATTTTGGAGATTAATCCTTTGTCAGTTACTTCATTTGCAAACATTTTCTCCCATTCTGAGGGTTATCTTTTCATCTTGTTTATGGTTTTCATTATTGTGCAAAAACTTTTAAGTTTTATTTGGTCCCATTTGTTTATTTTTGTTTTTATTTCCATTTCTCTAGGAGCTGGGTCAAAAAGGATCTTGCTATGATTAATGTGATAGAGAGTTCTGCTTAGGTTTTCCTCTAAGAGTTTGACAGTGTCTGGCTTACATTTAGGTCTTTAATCCATTTTGAGTTTATTTTTTTGTATGGTGTTAGGGTGTGTTCTAATTTCATTCTTTTACATGTAGCTGTTCAGTTTTCCCAGCACCACTTATTGAAGAGGCTGTGTTTTCTACATTGTATATTCTTGTCTCCTTTATCAAAGATAAGGTGACCATATGTATGTGGGTCTATCTCTGGGCTTTCTATCCTGTTCCATTGATCTGTATTTCTGTTTTTCTGCCAGTACCATACTGTCACAATACTGTAGCTTGTAGTATAGTCTGAAGTCAGGGAGCCTGATTCCTCCAGCTCCGTTTTTCTTTCTAAAGATTGCATTGGCTATTTGGGGTCTTTTGTGTTTCCATACAAATTGTGAAATTGTTTATTCTAGTTCTGTTGAAAATGCCAGTGGTAGCTTGATAGGGATTGCATTGAATCTGTAGATTGCATTAGGTAGTATAGTCATTTTCAAAATGTTGATTCTTCCAATCCAAGAACATGGCATATCTCTCCATCTATTCATATCATCTTTAATTTCTTTCATCAGTGTCTCCTAATTCTCAGCATACAGGTCTCTTGTCTCCTTAGGTAGGTTTATTCCTAGGTATTTTATTCTTTTTGTTACAATGGTAAATTAGAGTGTTTTCTTAATTTCACTTTCAGATTTTTCATCATTAGTGTATAGGAATGCAAGAGATTTCTGTTCATTAATTTTGTACTGTGCTACTTTACCAAATTCATTGATTAGCTCTAGTAGTTTTCTAGTAGCATCTTTAGGATTCTCTATGTATAGTATCATGTCGTCTGCAAAGAGTGACAGCTTTACTTCATCTTTTCAGATTTGGATTCTGTTTATTTCTATTTCTTCTCTGATTGCTTTGGCTAATACTTCCAGAACTATGTTGAAAGATAGTGGTGAGAGTGGCCAACCTTGTCTTGTGCCTGATCTTAAGTGGAAATTGTTTCAGTTTTTCACCATTGAGGATGATGTTGGCTGTGGGTTTGTCATATATGGCCTTTATTATGTTCGGGTAAGGTCCCTCTATGCCTACTTTATGGAGTGTTCTTATCATAAATGGGTGTTAATTTTGTAAAAAGCTTCCTCTGCGTGTATTGAGATGATCATATGGTTTTTCTCCTTCAATTTGTTAATATGGTGTATCACATTTATTGATTTGCATATATTGAAGAATCCTTGCATTCCTGGGATAAACCTCAACTGATCATGGTGTAAGATTCTGTTAATGGGCTGTTGGATTCTGTTTGCTAGTATTTTGTTGAGGTTTTTTGCATCTATGTTCATTCACTGATATTGGTCTGTAGTTTTCTCTCTTTTTTTGTAGTTTTTTTTTGTAGTTTTCTTTTTTTGGTCTGGTTTTTGTATCAGGGTGATGGTGGCCTTGTAGAATGAGTTTGGGAGTGTTCCTCCCTCTGCTATATTTTGGAAGAGTTTGAGAAGGATAGGTGTTAGCTCTTCTCTAACTGTTTGACAGAATTTGCCTGTGAATACATCTGGTCCTGGGCTTTTTTTTTTTGGAAGATTTTTAATCACTGTTTCAACTTCAGTGCTTGTGATTGGTCTGTTCACATTTCTATGTCTTACTGGTTCAGTCTCAGAAGGTTGTGCATTTCTAAGAATTTGTCCATTTCTTCCAGGTTGTCCATTTTATTGGCATAGAGTTGTTTGTAGTAATCTCTCATGATCCTTTGTATTTCTGCAGTGTCAATTGTTACTTCTCCTTTTTCATTTATAATTCTATTGAATTGAGCCTTCTCCCCTCTTTTCTTGATGAGTCTGGCTAACAGTTTATCAATTTTGTTTATCTTCTCAAAGAACCAGCTTTTAGTTTTATTGATCTTTGCTAGCATTTCCTTCATTTCTTTTTCATTTATTTCTGATCTGATCTTATGATTTATTTCGTTCTGCTAACTTTGGGTTTTTTTGTTCTTTCTCTAATTGCTTTAGATGCAACTTTAGATTGTTTAATTGAGAATTTTCTTGTTTATTATGGTAGGATTGCATTGCTATAAACTTCCCTCTTAGAACTGGTTTTGCTGCATCCCATATGATTTGGGTCTTTGTGTTTTCACTGTCATTTGTTTCTAGATATTTTTCGATTTCCTCTATGATTTCTTCAGTGATCTCTTAGTCATTAAATAGTGTATTGTTTAGCCTCCATTTGTTTGTATTTTTTAAAGAGTTTTTCCTGTAATTTATAAGTAGTCTCATAGAGTTGTGGTCACAAAAGATACTTGGTATGACTTCAATTTTCTTAAATTTACCAAGGCTTGATTTGTGACACAATATATGATCTATCCTGAAGAATGTTCCAAGAGCACTAGAGAAGAAAGTGTATTCAGTTCTTTTAGGATGGAATGTCCTATAAATATCAATTAAGTCCATCTTTTCAAATGTGTCATTTAAAGCTTGTGTTTCCCTATTTATTTTCATTTTGGATGATCTGTCCATTGGTGTAACTGGGTGTTAAAATCCCCTATTATGATTGCTTTACTATTGATTTCCCCTTTTAGGGCTGTTAGTATTTGCCTTATGTATTGAGGTGCTCCTATGTTGGGTGCATAAATATTTATAATTGTTATATCTTCTTCTTGGATCGATCCCTTGATCATTATGTAATGTCCTTCTTTGTCTCTTGTAATACTCTTTGTTTTAAAGTCTATTTTGTCTGATATGAGAATTGCTACTCCAGCTTTCTTTTGATTTCCATTTGCATGGAATATCTTTTTCCATCCCTTCACTTTCAGTTTGTATGTGTCCCTAGGTCTGAAGTGGGTCTCTTGTAGACTGCATATATATGGGTCTTGTTTTTGTATCCATTCAGCCAGTCTGTGCCTTTTGGTTGGAGCATTTAATCCATTTACATTGAAGGTAATTACTGATATGTATGTTCCTATTACCATTTTCTTAACTGTTTTGGGTTTGTTATTGTAGGTCTTTTTCTTCTCTTGTGTTTCCTGCCTAGAGAAGTTCCTTTAGCACTTGTTGTAAAGCTGGTTTGGTGGTGCTGAATTCTCTTAGCTTTTGTTTGTCTGAAAGGGTTTTAATTCCTCCATCAAATCTGAATGAGATCCTTGCTGGGTAGAGTAATCTTGGTTGTAGGTTTTTCTCTTTCATCACTATAAATATGTCCTTCCATTCCTTTCTTGCTTGCAGAGTCTCTGTTGAAAGATCAGCTGTTAACTTTATGGGGATTCCCTTGTGTGTTATTTTTCCCTTGCTGCTTTTAATATGCTTTCTTTGTATTTAATTTTTGACAGTTTGATTAATATGTGTCTTGGTGTGTTTCTCCTTGGATTTATCCTACATAGGACTCTCTGTGCTTCCTGGACTTGATTAACTATTTCCTTTCCCATATTAGGGAAGTTTTCAACTATAATCTCTTCAAATATTTTCTCAGTCCCTTTCTTTTTCTGTTCTTCTTCTGAGACCTCTATAATTCTAATGTTGGTGCATTTAATGTTGTCCCAGAGGACTCTGAGACTGTCCGCAATTCTTTTCATTCTTTTTTCTTTATTCTGCTCTGTAGTATTTATTTCCACTATTTTATCTTCCAGGTCACTTATCCCTTCTTCTGCCTCAGTTATTCTGCTATTGATCTCTTCTAGAGAATTTTTACTTTCATTTATTGTGTTGTTCATGATACTTTGTTTGCTCTTTAGTTCTTCTAGGTCCTTGTTAAATGTTTCTTGTATTTTCTGCATTATATTTCCAAGATTTTGGATCATTTTTATTATCATTATTCTAAATTCTTTTTCAAGTAGACTGCTTATTTTCTCTTCATTTGTTACTTCTGATGGGTTTGTACCTTGCTCCTTCATCTGCTGTGTGTTTCTTTGTCTTCTCATTTTGCTTAACTTACTGTGTTTGGGGTTTCCTTTTCACAGTCTGCAGGTTCGTAGATACCGTTGTTTTTGATGTCTTCCCCTAGTGTCTAAGGTTGGTTCAGTAAGTTGTGTAGACTTCCTGGTGGATGGGACTAGTGCCTGTGTTCTGGTGGATGAGGCTGGATCTTGTCTTTCTGGTGAGCATGTCGATGTCTAGTGGTGTGTTTTGGGGTGTCTGTGACCTTATTATGATTTTAGGCAGCCTCTCTGCTAATGGGTTGGGTTGTGTTCCTGTCTTGCCAGTTGTTTGGCATAGGGTGTCCTGCACTGTAGGTTGCTGGTTGTTGAGTGGAGCTGGGTCTTGGCATTGAGATGGAGATCTCTGGGAGATTTTTGCCATTAGATATTATGTGGAACTGGGCAGTCTCTGGTGGACTGATATTGTGAACTTGGCTCTCCCACTGCAGAGGCGCAGCCCTGCCACCTGGCTGGAGCATCAAGCCTGTCATCCACACGGCTCAGAATAAAAGGGAGATAAAATGAAATAAAGAGAGAAAAATTAAAATAAAATGAAATAAAAAAGTTATTAAAATAAAAAACAAAAAATAATTGTTAAAACACTTTTTAAGTAATTAAATAAAAAGAAAGAAAGAAGAATAAAACCAAACCAAAAAACGAATCCACCAATGGTAACAAGTGCTGAAAACTATACTAAAATAACAAAAAACAAACAAAAAAAAACAGACAGGCAGAACTCAGGACAAATGGTAAAAGCAAGGTTATACAGACAATATCACACACAGAAGCACACACATACACACTCATAAAAAGAGAAAAAGGGGGAAAATATATATTTATATATATATATTGGTGCTCCCAAAGTCCACTGTCTCAATTTGGGATGATTTGTTGCCTATTCAGGTATTCCACAGATGCAGGGTACATCAAGTTGAAGGTGAAAATTTAATCTGCTGCTCCTAAGGCTGTGGGGAGAGATTTCCCTTTCTCTTCTTTTTTCGCACAGCTCCTGGGATTCAGCTTTGGATTTGGCCCTGCCTTTGCATGTAGGTGGCCTGAGGACATCTGTTCTTCACTCAGACAGGACGGGGTTAAAGGAGCAGCTGATTAGGGGGCTCTAGCTCACTCAGGTCGGGGGGAGAGAGGGATACAGAGTATGGGGCGAGCCTGTGGTGGCAGAGGCTGGCGTGACGTTGCACCAGCCTGAGGTGTGCCATGTGTTCTCCTGGGGAAATTGTCCCTGGATCACGGGACCCTGTCAGTGGTGGGCTGCACAGGCTCCCAGGAGGGGAGGTGTGGATAGTGACCTGTGCTTGCACACAGGCTTCTTGGTGGCTGCAACAGCAGCCTTAGAGTCTCATGCCTATCTCTGGGGTCTGTGCTGATAGCCATGGCTCGCGGCCATCTCTGGATCTCCTTTAAGCAGTGCTCTTAAACCCCTCTCCTCACACACCAGGAAACAAAGAGGCAAGAAGTCTCTTGCCTCTTTGGCAGTTCCAGACACTTTCCCAGACTCCCTCCCAGCTAGCCATGGCACACTACCCCCCTTCAGGCTGTGTTCACACAGACAACCCCAGTCCTCACCCTGGGATCTGACAGAAGCAGGAGCCTCAGCTCCCAGCCCCCACCCGTCCTCACAGGTGAGTAGACAAGCCTCTCGAGCTGGTGGGTGCTGGTCGGCACCGATCATCTGTGCAGGAATCTCCACTTTATCCTCTGCACCCCTGTTGCTGCACTCTCCTCCATGGCTCTGAAGTTTCTCCCCTCCCCCACCCTCAGTCTCCACCCACGAAGGGGCTTCCTAGTGTGTGGAAACCTTTCCTCCTTCACAGCTCCCTCCCACTGGTGCAGGTCCCGTCCCTATTATTTTGTCTGTGTTTTTTTTTTCTTTTGCCCTACCCAGGTACATGGGGATTTTCTTGCCGTTTGGGTGGTCTGAGGTCTTCTGCCAGCGTTGAGTAGATGTTCTGTAGGAGCAGTTTCACATGTAGATGTATTTCTGATGTATTTGTGGGGAGGAAGTTGATCTCCACGTCTTACTCTTCCACCATCTTGAAGCTCCTCTCCACTTTGTCTTCTAATGTCACATTTCCTGGATTCAATATTCCCTATTCATTGCCAGAGCCATCATGCCAACCCTCTCTTTGGCCAAGTACCAGTAAATAAACAGTGTATAAATAAATCTTCATTAATGATTCTTTCTTATGTTAAAAATATTGCATAGGAACAACTCATTCCTAATTACTGCAATTTACATCTATAGGGACATAAAATGGACAACTTTGTTAACAGGAACCAAAAGGAACTGATGTATTCTTTCCCTTCTAGCAATGATCATCTTCAAGGAAACAAATTATTATGGTTGATGTATAAGGTGGCTCTTTCAGCAGTTAATAGCTATGAGTATTAACGAAGTTTGTCTGCATTGTTCCCATACATTACTATAACAGAAAAATAAAATAAGACAGCCAAACTAAATGTGAGACAAGGGATATGTAGGAGTAAAATAACTTTTATTCAGCACTTAACTATGTGACAGACACTGTCTTTAAGCATATTATATATGTAATTTACTGAATCCTTCAGACAGCCTAGAGTGTTAAGTATGTTATATATTTTCCCTTTTAGAAAAAGGAGACCTTGAGGTGTTAGGGGATGTGGCAAATGGAACCCAGCTTCTAAGTGTCAGAACTTGAAGCCAAAGCTACGACCTATGACTCCAAATTCTAAGCTTGATCATGGTTCTAGTCAGTTGTGAGCAGGTAACTGTTTAACAAACTTCTCAAGGAGTAAATGGAGGAACGATGATTTCTAGAATTTCCTAATTATTGTGTAAATACCTCTACCATGGTCGATTTTAAGCTACCACCAACATCATATGATATTGGAAGGAGGTGCACAATTAGCTCTGGAGAGTCAGTGCATGTGGGATTTATAACACCAGTGCAACTTATGGTAATTTAATCCTTTTGGAAGTTCATCAACTGGATAGAATACACAACTACCATGAACTCTCTTTTTAAAAGGGTTATAACTTATAATTACAACAGTCCATCAGAACTGAATTTATTAATTTCTAAATTTAACAGTGTAAATTATTTTTTAAAATATTTGAAATTAAGCAGTGTTTAAAATGAATTTTTCATGCAAGTCTGGTGGCAATATTTAATAAAGTCTTCATACTTTATTAATTCAGTGAAACTTGCCCTTATGTTTGAACCTGGACTAACATTTTAGGCTGAAAGTAAATTGTGGAGTTCACATTCTTTAGCAATCCACTTTGGAACTTACTAAACTGTCTGTACCATTCTACTTACATGTTTGAGAGTTATGCACTTTATTGATGATAATTTAAATAAGATAAACCTAAAACATTCTCAACTTATGGTAATTATATCCATATTACAAAGCAAAAAATTCTAGGGAATGTTTGAGTTATAAGTAAATATCACAGTGTATTGACTATTAGATATAATTACATACTAATTATAATAATATTTTTTTTAAAAAAGTGTTTCATTATCAAACTGTTATTTTATCTGGAATAGATAAATGAAATGAATAATATCTTTTGGTCAGTTGTGGTAGAAAGGTATCTTTGAGAAACTATAACTCTAAACTTTGTATAATGTATACACATCTCAATAACAACATATTATCTGATGTTTTATCAGATAATATGCCTTACATCCCCAGACACATTACTGAAGTCATTATATTTTAAGAATATGTATGGAATCTTCCAAAAATTCCATGTATTTGGCAACACATTTAATCTTTTCCAAAATGGAATCACTGTATACACTAGAAACTTGATATCATGACTTAATAATACATTATGGAGAAACTGTTACATGAGCCCTTTGGGGTCCTCTATTTAATATATGGACTACAAATCATTTAATCAGTTCCCCACTGACATAAATTTAGGTCATTTGTTGGGTTTTATTATTGCAAACAAAGTTGTCCGGTTGAATCTTATACATATACCTTTTTATAAGTTTGTTCAGATGATAAATTCTTATCAGTGAATTACAGGGCCATAGGGCCTGACTATTTACCTTTTGATATATATTATGGAATTATTCATCAAAATATTTACATCAATTACACCAGTCTGATTCTAGAGACATGATTTCTAGATTCTGACCCAGGTTCTACCCGTTACTAATTGCAAAACCTGGACCATGGTTTCCACTGCAAAATGGGGTAATAATTGAAAAAGCACTATGGATTATGGTGAGCATTAAGTTTTTTTTTAAAAAAAAGTGTCGTATAGTACCTAACACATGGTAGGTGTTATTATAGTAAAAATTACTGGGATGTTATATCAGATTTATTTCTTACTGTGCTTTCTCCAAAAAATCTTAAAAATCATTGCTCTAGTGCATGTTTATTCCTGTATATGATAAAGTATAATGAAGCTGATGATTACTGCTACCAAGAACAATTACAAATGCTTGACAAAGTACAAAATTATGTTTGGAGAAATTTAAAAGTTTTTCAGGAAATTTCATGGTCAAGATGAGCCTAAAGAGATGATTAAATGTTATGTGATTTCTTGAATAAGATATAGGAACATAAAAAATATATATTAGGTAAAAACTAAGAAATAAATTATAAATTTTAGTTAATAATGGTAATAATGTTCACTAATTGTTACAAATGTACTATAATAATTTAGGATATTAATCATGGGGAAAATGATCTGAAACTGTAAAACTTCTAAAAGAAACCATAGAGGAAAGGCTCACTGACATTTTTCTTGGCAATGATCTTCTCTTTTTGATATGACACCAAAAGCACAAGCAAGAAAGGCAAAATAAAATAAGTGGGATTCCATCAAACTAAAAATCTTCTGTACAGCAAAAGAAGCAATTAAAAAAAAATGAAAGGCAACTTATGGAATGGGAGAAAATATTTGCAAACCATCTATCTTATAAGAGGTTAATATCCAAAACATATAAAGAACTCATACACCTAAATAACAAATAAAGACATCTGATTAAAACATAGGCAGAGGAACTGAAAAGACATTTTTCTAAAGATGATATCTAAATGGCCAAAAAATACATGAAAAGATGCTCAAAATCACTAATCATTAGGGAAATACAAAGCTAAACCATGAGATATCACCTCATATTTATTAGAGTGGCTATTACCATAAAGATGAGATAACTAGTGTTGTGAAGGATGTGAAGAAAAGGGAACATTTGTGTACTGTTTGTGGGAATGTAAATTGGTGCAGCCACTATGGAAAACAGTAAGGAGATTCCTCAAAAAATTAAAATTAGAACTACCATATGATCCAGAAATCTCTTTCCTGGGTATATATCCAAAGGAAATGAAAAGATACCTGCACAACTATGCTTATTGTAGCATTATTCACAATAGCCAAGATATGGAAAAAACCTAAGTGCCCACCAATAGGTAAATGGATAAAGAAGATGTGGCATATATATACAGTGGAAAGCTATTTATCCATGAAAAAGGACAAAATCCTACCATTTTCAATAACAGTGATGGAACTTGAGTAAATTATGCTAAGTGAGATAATCCAAAAAAGAAATTATCTCAAATAGAGATAAGACAAGTACTGTATGGTATCACATATATGTGTAATAAAAAAAAAAAGAAAAAAGAAGCAAGCCCATAGAAACACATTGGTTCCAGATGGCATAGATTCAAGATAGGTGAGGGCTGTACAGCTCACCTTATATATATATATATATATATATATATATATATATATATATATATATATATATATATATATATAAAGGTTCTGATGAACCTAGGGGCAGGACAGGAATAAAGACACAGACGTAGAGAATAGACTTGAGGACATGGGGAGGGGAAAGGGTAAGCTGGGACGAAGTGAGAGAGTAGCATTGACATATATATACTACCAAATGTAAAAAAAGATAACTAGTAGGAAGCAGCCACATAGCACAGGGAGATCTGCTCCGTGCTTTGTGTCCACCTAGAAGGGTGGGATAGGGAGGGTGGGAGGGAGACACAAGAGGGAGGGGATGTAGGGATATATGTATATGTATAGTTGATTCACTTTGCTATACAGCAGAAACTAGCACACCATTGTAAAGCAATTGTACTCCAATAAAGAGGTAAAAAAAAAATAAAAATAAATTAAAAAGAAAGGAAGGAAATAAAGGGAGGGAGGGAGGAAGAAAAAGAAAAAGAAGGAAGGGAGAGAGGGAGGGAGGAAAGAAAAGCTACACCTATGCATACTATAGTAAAGCTGCTGAAGGCAAAAAATCTGAAACCAGTCAGGAAGAAAAGCATACATTATCTTCAACGGAATAATAATAAGACTAAAAACCAACATTTCAAATGGTCTAGAAAAACTAGAACTTAATAGAATGACTTACTTAAATAACTACTTAAAGGTATGAAAAAAAAACTTATAACATAGAATTCTCTACCCAATAAAAATAGTTATGAAAAATGAAGTTGAAATTAAAACATTTGCAAAATAAAATAAAACAGATATTTATCAACTATATTAGAAATATTAAAGAGAGAGTTTTTCAGGCAAAAGGAAAGAGACCCCAGGTGGAATCACAGAAAGACATGAGGCTGGAAGAGCAATGGAAATGGGAATTGAGATTCTATAAAGTCTTTTTTTTTTCTATTATGATGATATGCATCCCACCTTTACATCACTTACTTGACTAATTTTCTATCTGGCCCTCAGAATTATAACTTCTAACACAGAAGCTGTCCATTTTCTCTTTCTCCCCCCAATAATTTATGTAACCATTTGGCAATCTTTTCTTATAATTTATATTTTTTTTTTTTTTTTTTTTTTTTTTTTTTTTTTTTTGCGGTACGCGGGCCTCTCACTCTTGTGGCCTCTCACGTTGCAAAGCACAGGCTCCGGGCATGCAGGCTCAGCAGCCATGGCTCACGGGTCCAGCCGCTCCGCGGCATGTGGGATCTTCCTGGACCGGGGCACAAACCCGTGTCCCCTGCATCAGCAGGCGGACTCTCAACCACTGCGCCACCAGGGAAGCCCTATGTTAATGTTCTTTATCACACTTTCCCTCATTTAGCTCCATGGTATGGCAGTTAAAGTTAACCAAATACCCATGTGTTTCTCTCCATTTGTCAGACATTCTTGGAATGAGATTGAGATCACATGACTATATTGGTTAATGAACTATGAGCCTAATTATATGTTCAAACTTCTGGTCAGAGGTCATTAATAGTTTATTTGCCTCTGCTATGCCTCTTCTCAGGGCATCCCTCTTGAAGGGCATTTGTTCCAGATGGCATAGGTTCAAGATAGGTGAGGGCTGTACAGCTCACCTCAGGATTGACTTGGCTGAGAAATAAATTTTTAGTATATTAAGCTATTATGATTTTTAGTTTGTTAATAACAACAGCATGCCCTAACTTAAACTGATAGGTATGTATGTATGATCTCTGTCTCCATCTCTGTCTCTGTTTCCCTCTGAAACTTCATTTCAAATGTACAAATAATGGAACACCTTCTGAACATAGAGAAGTTTTCCTCAAATCAGCAAGATATATTATTCCTATATTCTATAAATTTTGAAGTAAAAATAGCTATTTACAAACTGAAGAATGATTAGCAATCATCCCAAGATTTTGAGATATAGTTCTGCTCTTAAGGTTTATTGTATGTTAACACATTTTTTAACTGCAATCGTTTTATATTATGGTAAGAATAGAAAGAATTTTATGTTATGGTAAGAATAGAAAAGAATTCTATTACACAATGTTGAAAGTCCATACCGCAACAGAACAAGCGTAGTTTATCTATTGTGAGGTGATGAGGTGATAACATTTTAGTGCTATTATTATGTAAATAATTTTGTAATTTATATAAAATAAATGAAATACAAATAGAGACCATATTCAAACTCCACATAATTTAAGAGGTATGGCTATAAAGTAATGACATTGATTTTACATATTGTTACGGAAGCAGAGTTAATTATACTTATGAATTACCTACCTATCTACCTATCCATCCATCTATGTATATATATCTAACTATAGATATGTTAATTGTATTAGTTAATAATTAATCATATTAATTAATAAATTTAAAATGATTAGAATTAATTTATTTTATTGATTAATAATTAAATTTTTTTTTTTTTTTTTTTTTGCGGTACGCGGGCCTCTCACTGTTGTGGCCTCTCCCGTTGCGGAGCACAGGCTCCGGATGCGCAGGCTCAGTGGCCATGGCTCACGGGCCCAGCCGCTCCGCGGCATGTGGGATCTTCCCGGACCGGGGCACGAACCCGTGTCCCCTGCATCGGCAGGCGGACTCTCAACCGCTGCGCCACCAGGGAAGGCCCCAATAATTAAATTTATTGATCAATAAAATACAAAAGTTTATGTACTACAAGGCATGATTACAACTTATTGAAGACATAGTAATTTTAACAAGTGTAAAAATAGTAAACATGTAGAGTACCAAAGACGTTGAATCCTGCAACAACAAATAGTCCCATAGCTCTCTATTATTTAATAAAAGGGCAATGAGTAAATGATGGTAAAATAGTGTCTCTGTAAAATGTCACACAACATGCATAAGCTGCAAGGTCATCATTGCTAGAGAGTTTAAAGAACATTGATTTAGAATTCTTTATTTTCCCAATGATGTGTTAAGTGTTCTGTGGATACTGAAGGTGCTAAACACAAAAGGAAAAATGTAGTCTCTATAATTTAAAAACATGTTGAGTACAATAGGCAGAAAAATATTATAGCTTTTATTTTTTTATTAAAAAATTTTCTTTGCATTTTATTTTATTATTTTTTATATAGCAGGTTCTTATTATCTATTTTATACATATTAGTGTATATATGTCAATCCCTATCTCCCAATTCATCCCACCACCCCCTCCCCCAGCTTTCCTCCCTTGGTGTCCATACGTTTGTTCTCTACATCTGTGTCTCTATTTCTGCCTTACAAACTGGTTCATCTGTACCATTTTCTTAGATTCCACATATGTATAGTTTTATTTTATTTCAAAATATATATGCTTATAAAAAATTAAAATTCCTGATGTGCATAAGTAAGGGTTTCTCCATCCCAGGGTCCAGAAGCAAACACCATTGATAGTTCAGCACAGTTTTCAGATATTTTGCAATGTGTTTGAAGCATAAACATGGACACAGGTAATTAGAAGACACGACACTGAATGCTCTACATTATCCTCTCACTTGAAATATATCATGAACATTCTTTTTCTATTTTAGAATATACAAAACTTTATGTTTGATAAATATTGCATATCATTCCATAGTCTGGGATTATTCTGATTCAAAGATTCCTCAGTTGATGGACATTTAAAAAGCCTATATTTTATCTCTCTTGCATATATTGTAGTGTTATATATGGTTATATTTATTTCGTTGGCTACCTGTGTATTTCTGAAGGGCTTTTTAAGATCAAGTAATGTGCATTCTAAGCTTTTATTATGTACTGACAAAACTCTTTCCAAAAATTTCAACTATATATGGGTCTTTTCCAAGACCTTACAGAACTCCTTGAGCCTATCCTAGGACCCATTTCTGTTATAAACTAGTCCCACAGTATATTACTTACCTCTGCCATCCTTAATGGTTTGGTATCTTATAGGGAAGTACTCATTATTGTTTTTTATATTTTTCAAAATATTTTACCTAACAAACTTTATAATAAACTTATCAGCATCCCTAAAACCTTCTCAATGGTATACCAGTTCAAAAACTATTTATTATCTTGTCAAATTGAAAATTCCCTTCTGGGAATTCCTAACTTAAACATGGGCCTGAGATCTGGAAGTAGAGTAGATATCCAAATAAAGTGGAAAACATGATGTCCAAATAAAGTGGAAAACATGATGATAAAAATCAACTTGATAATAATGGAGAAAAAAAACCCAGAAAACTGTGGGTGTCTGATGGCATCATTTATAGCTAAACTCACCCAGAAACTAGTTACTGTCAGAATTCTCTTTACATGAAAAATATGCTCCTTGTCCTCTCTTTCTGATAATTATTATTTTTTTAAATTTGTAATCAGACACATAAAAAAGGTACGAAATCTCTCTGAAGTGGTGGAATTTGAATGCACAACTTGAATAAAGTGACAGAATAATATAGGCATATAACAACAGATGGCAAATACAAATATTCTAATGAATAAATTGTCTTCAGTGCCTTTGATCAAAATGAGTGTCTTCAGTGTCTTCGATCAAAAAGAAGGGCTTTGGGAGTGAGAAGGAACAACTGAGGGGGTATGTAGGAAGGATAAAATAGACAAGAGCCTATTTTAGGATTTCATGTAATTTTTAGTTAATGAGAAACCTTGGAAGGTTTTGAGCAGGTGAGACATTGATGAGATTTTCATTTTTACTATTATATTGGCCTTCTCTGAAGAGAGCTCTCTGAAGGATATAGAAATAAAAACAGCAGATCAGTTCTTTTACAAGGTTCTTTTCAGTAATCTCAACAAGAGTTAATGTTGTGTGGGTCTGGGTATCTGTTGAGGTATTGAGAAATGATGGAGTTCAGGATATATTCTTCAATACGACCAGATGAGGAATTGGAGTAAAAGGTGTGACAAAGAGGGACTGGCACCAAGACTCTAAAATTGTAGTTTCAAGCATCTAAATAAATGATGAAGATAATCTGGAAATATATTTTGGGGGAAAGAATGAAATAAAGTAATGTGAATTTTGCAAAAACAGAGAAGTTTGATATATCTACTTGACACTCAAATTAAGATGATGAGTAGGCCATTGGATATATGAGTCTGGAATTCAGGAGGCAATTTATTTAAAGCCATGTGCTTTCTATATCTCACAGGCAGTGGCATTAGATACAGAATAGAAGCAAGCACAGCCCAAGAGATAGCCATTTTTTAGAGGTCAGGAATAGAAACAAAAAGAGAGGATTCATTAAGGAGAATGAGAAAAAGCAACCATGTCTCCAGGAAAAAAAGTGTATTTAATTAAAAAATCAAGCAAAAAACCTCATCATGAAAAATTTATTTAGCACAATATAGGAAAAACAACAATAATAAAGTTTTAAACTTATTGGTTACATCTTAGGACATATTCCAAATATCTAATTGTTCAAGCTGAAGACAACACGTGTATCTGCCTTCTAAAGTTGTTCAACATCAGACTCCAACAACACTGGAGTTACGAGAGTATGAACCAAACATTTCTTTTTTCAATTTTAATTATGTTAAACATTAAGAAAGAACACAATAGCTAAAAGCAAGATATGTTTGTAAATTATATAGTGCAAGGAAAAAGTTTGATATTTGAAAGAAGATTGAAGATACGTGAAGTATGATAATACATGAAATGTAAAATAATAGGTAATTTACATAAGTTAAATACACAACTCAAAATACATCACCTATTCCAAAGGAGATTTGAACTTATGAATTTTCCAAATAACAAGAGATTGGAAAGAATTAACAAAAACATTCTTTCTGTGTAAGAAAATTAAGAGAAAAATGAATATTTAAAGTAGACTAGCTCATTTTAAGGTATTCCTCAAATAAGAATTATTAAAATAAGTAGTCTCAGTCAAGGTTCTTGGTTGCAAGATACACACCTTACTCTGCAAATATTAAGTAATAATTATATATATATATAATTATTATAATTGTAACTATTTATATGAAGGCTATTAGGAGCCAACAAAATCCTCAGAAAGCTGGAGGTCTGAAAAATATGCTGGGAAAAAATAATTTTGAAATGTTTTATAAGCAACTGTTATTACAAAGGGCTGCCTCTGGAACAGCTTAATCCACCATCATTCAAAATTCCAAAATTTCCTGAATTATTTCCAATTGTCTGAGTCTCAAACATTTGTTCTCCTCCCAGGCTATGCCAGAGCAGGGAGAGAGGGTAATCATCCTCATGTGTTTCTGCAGTGCAAGGCAAAAATACCATCCTACTCAAATGGAATAAGGGGTGGTATAGAAAGGGATTTAGGATTTGATTGATGGATAGCTAAAAAATTAAAAATATTTTCTACAATCATTCAGACAGCAGAGAGAGAATTATATATATACTTCAGTGTCAGTCATGGAGGGCTAAGTTATAATTCAGTAACAACAATAGCAAGAAATAAAACAAAGTCTTATTTCTCATATATTGCTTTTACAGTGATTTTCCTGCAAGAATTTAGGCTTATGAAGTGCTCATCATGTGGAATATTGCCAATCAGCATGGAAGACAGTATACTTACTATAAAAGACTGACAGTAGTAAGAGTATAAAATATTATATTTTATTTTAAAAAAGGTTGAAACAAGAAATATATTTGAACATTTTTTTCCTGCTAACCAATGTCTTGGAAGAGTAAATGCAAGATCTTACATTTCAACATTACAAAGGAAGTAAGATTGTAGTGTTAATTTTATCTTTCTATTTTGATATTTTATAAAGGCAGAGTTCTAATTTAATGTGAAAATCAGTTGAAAAATAGGAAATCTAATGATTTTTTTAAAAATTGTCATTATGGCCATGTTTCTTATGGTGTCAACCATAGATCACTTGCCTCACAATCATGTTTATCATTTAAACATGCATAGTCATGAGCCCAACTCTAAAACTAGTTAATCATGCTTCTCCAGGAATCAGCAATTTTAAAAAGCTGTCCAGATAATTCTTAAACTGACTGAAATCAGTTTAAGAAATTCCCTTTAAGTTGTTCATTTAATTTAAAAAATAATTGTAGTATGAGTTACAGAGTATTTATACATGCCAAATGAAAGAGAAATCAAGAAATGATATCTATTACTAAAGCCATCATTTTTTTAAAAGGCTATTCTTTTTGGAGCAGTTTTAGATTCACAGCAAAATTTAGAGGAAGGTACAGAGATTTCCCATATTCCCCTGCCTTCACCCATGCATAGATACCCCATTATCAGCATCCCTCACCAAACTGGTACATGTCTTGCAATTGATGAACCTACATTGATATATCATAATCACCCAAAGTCCATAGTTTACACTAGAGTTTACTCTTGTCTTGGTGTTGTACATTTTATAGGTTTTAATATTTGCATAATGGCATATATCCATCATTATGGATATATGTCATGTTGTCACTGCCCTAAAAATCCTCTCTTCTTTACTTATTCATTCCGGCCCCTGAACCTAATCCCTGGCAACTGATTTTCCTTGTCTCTATAGTTTTGCCTTTACCAGAGGGTAGTATAGTCAGACTCAATCAATATTTAACCTTTTCAGATTGGCTTCTTTCATTTAGTATTATGTGTTTAAGTCTCTTTCGTATCTTTTCATGATTTGAAAGCTCATTCCCTTTCAACGTTGATAATATTCTATTGTCTAGATGTATCCACAAGATATTTATCCAGTCTTCTATTGAAGGACACTTTGGTTGCTTCCAAGTTCCATCAGGTTTTCATGAACAACAAAGACAGCTGTGGAAGTAGAGACGTGATACTGGACGGTTGCCTGGGTTTTGGATCTCTGTGTCCTGGCAAAAGAGCCACAGTGTAATTGTGAGAAGTTCAGATCAGTAGTCGTGATAACTGTGGTCAAACTTGGTTCTCATATTTATTAACTTGTTATCTTGGAACATCTGTTTAAGCTATTTGAGCCTTGGCTGCTTTATCTGAAAAATGCAGAAAATATTAACATTTTATCTCCTGTGGTTTTTGAGACTTAAATAAAAATAAGATTTTTGCTTAGAAGATGAGCCATAACATCTCATGCCTCTGTTAATGTCTTTTATTATAGAGTTATTGTTAATATTTTTATCAACAAAACTCCTAGTAGTTAAATATAACCTCTGCATTTATGGCAAGCATTTTCCTATGTTAACACTGACTTGAGTGCCAAAAATGGACATCTGTGATTATTTAAGCCAGAATAAACGTGTTAGACCCTGTGTGTTGGAGTTAGTCCTTCATTTCTATTCTTTCTGCTGTTATTTTATTATTTTATCTTTTTAATATGCACCTCCAGCAGATCAAGCTTTTAGCTTATAACTGCTTTATGTCCTACATAAACTGGAGTTTATTCTCTGCTGAAATTGTTTCTTACACAGCAGTGTAGTACATTTCCTAATACACATAATTTTAAAAGGATTAATTATCATTCTGTCACCAATTGTATGATGTTGCTGATAAGAATTGGTAAAATTATTAAAAGAAACTAACTGAATGTTGAATGAGAAGATAAAAGCTCATGACTGTATAAGCATTGGCAACTCTTGCTTCATATTGCCTTCATTTAAAAGGAAACAATATATTCCAATTTACAGATACTTTTCTAAGCTAATCTTTTAGTAGATACTGAATTCAAAGTCATTTCATTAATATGAGTTCAGATGATAATTTGAAATTTATTTTGGTAGGGAAACACCTTTTAGTTAATGATAAAAAATACTTTAGAATACACAGTCACTGAGAGCATGAGTTATTTAAACAGTTTTAGTCCTTTCATTTTCAGTTGTCAAGCATATTAAACAAAAGTTGCTCTGAATCCTATCACATTAAATAATTTTAATATAATTTGTCATTTGATGCATCCATTTTAGAAGATGCTAGTACTTGTATCTATATTATAGCTACCATATTCTGGTACTGAACAATGAAACATGATGGGCCTCTATACTTCCTAAGCTACTTTGTCATATATGTTGACAATTATGTGCAATAAAGTAGTATACCAAACAATGACATAGAGTTCAAAGACACATCACTCTAAACAAGACAGATTTTATGGCAATAGGCCTCTTAGAAGTCAGTAAAAAACATCTGAAGTGTCAAAATATATATATTATTCAATAATGAAATATCCTCTGGAATCACTTCATGCGAAAGTAATCCCTAGGAAGGTATCAATTTAAATGAAAAACCAATGAAGAAGTGAAGCTGCTTCAGCTAAGACATATATATATTTTAGAGGATTTAATGGTAATTGAGGACATGAATCTGATAGAACAAAATCTACAAATATCTCCAGACTGCATGGCCAGGCCTCCTCCTAGTTTAAGTCATAATAAAGCATGTATGTTCAAAAGGAATCACAATCTACAGGTTATCCCAGCAGTGCTTTCTGTTTATTTTGAAAATGTATAGTTTAAAAAAAAATATGTGTTTTAAAAACTGAATTCAAATAGTTCACTCTTGATCAATTTCTGCTTACCCAAGTGTGAGCCAGTAGCTATTCTATTGTACAGAAATAAATTTGCACCTCAGTGAGGATTCACACCTGGTTAGGTAGTCAGGCCAGGTTAAATGGATTTTCCCCAGAGGAGAAAAGACAGTTATTATCATGTTGAATCTGTTCCTACCATTTGAATTGGAATCTGAATCAGGGAACTAATCTGAATCAGGGAACTAATAAGGGACACCTGAGAATATCCAAGAAATGAGTTACTTAGATCCTTTTGTTGTATATGCTTATTTTGGCATTTAAAATGAGTATCCCCCCCCCCAAAAAAAAAGAAAGATAAAAATAAATAAAAAACAAAATAAAATGTGTGTCCATATCTTATATTGTATTTAATATAGTACAATTAATTAAAAACATATTTAGAGACAAGTTTTTCTTTTCTTTCCTTCTCCTTGTAGTGTTAACCTGAATTGCTAACAATGATATTTCTAATGGGTACGGGCTTACGTGTAAAGTTAATTTATAGCTGTAAATCCCCCAATAACCATTCTGTTTTTTCTATGTCAAATTAAAAACAAAAAAATATCCAGACTTAGGTAAGGAGAGACTTTCTTTGAAAGGATTATTGCAAAAGAGGAAGGGAGGCTATTTCAATACTGGAAGGGAAGATATGGCAATAGGGAAAACTTTGACCATGAGATGACAATCATCACAAAGATCAGGCAGGAAGGAGGTTTTACAGGAAGCAGTAAGCAAGGCTAGAAAGAACCAGACTCAGACAAATGATCAGGATATGTCTTTCTTTTTGTCTGCCTATTTTAGGGAGAGACAATAAAGGAAGGGTTGTTCCATGTTCAGTGCTTGCTCAGACAGCATGGACCAAAGTTCAAAGAACTGGAAGGAGAAAAGTCTGACTAAAATTTGGTAAAATAATATTAGTGAATATTTTTTCCTGATGGGTCAGTGAGGACAAACTGTTCAGTTAATAATTTATAAGGCAAAGAATGGGAATTTGGAGGGTCTGTGTCCAGCATTGTCATAAGTAATTAAGGAGCAGGGCAGGAGCATCCATTAGTCATATCTAAACCACAGGAAAGATGGTGATTCTTTGCATTAAGCCATTTTTCAGGACACAAAAGTGTGGAGAACTTTAAGAAAGTCACTTTACAGTCACTGTATTCCAGGAGCTCAAAGTTCATGTAACATTAACATTGTCTTCCCCCAGTTTTCCATGCTTTCCAGTCATAGTCTCTTCTCTAATTATAGTATGTAATCTGTACACTATAGATAATGTAATTTATAATATAATCTCTGTATTATTTCATTTTAATATAACTTTTGTCTTTAGTAATAAAATTAGTCTATAATTTCTGAGAATGTTTTAAAAGCACTAGTAAAATGGTGAATCTACTTCTTAACTTACCTTAGTGCCCTCTTCTTCTTTGTCTCTCACCTCTGTGTCTTAGATCTGACCATAAATTTTCTCACTTGTTTCACTGCCATGGCTTCTTTATTGTTCTCCCTTCCCCTCAATCTTTTTCATGCTGTGTATCCCAAGTTCAAAGTTGTATTTCTGAAATGCAAAAACTTCCATGTAATCTCATGGCCTAAAACAACTTAATGGCTCCTAAGCATGACATGATAAAATCCAAATCCCATTTGAATTATATAATTGATTATTTAAGATGTGGCCCATCTCAAGATTTCCAGTCTCCTCTTCATTATTACCTGCAGCTTTCATTCTGGGTGCCACTATAATAAAATACTACAAACAACAGTTGAACATGTGAAACTCTTCTGTTACTGCTGCATGTAGTAGTCACTTGTCCTATAATGATTTCCTCTCTCATGGAGAATTCCTGTGTTTCTTTTAAATTTGACTTAAGTTTCATCTCATTTGCAAGCTTTGTCTGGAAAATTCCATGACATTTAGAGGTTTCTTCTGTACCTTCACGTCACTTTGAGGCACACTATCATTAAACCGGTTTTCATCCTGTATTGTAATATCCCAAGAAATTCTAAGTACATTTATGTAAGAAGCAGTGTCTTTTTATTTGTTTCTATTGTCTAAGAGAATTGTCAGTACATAACTGAAAATCAACTCATATATTTTTTTTAATGAAGGAAAGAGATAAGCCTCTATATTTTCCCTGAAGATTATCAGAAACAGATCTTTTATAGTTTCCCCAAATATAACATTTTATAGTGCAGAAAGAAAAATAAATAATCTTCATTATGCCCCTGAAAATTATTTCCTTCTTTATTTTCTATTGTTCACTTGCATGAAAATTGAGGGTGGCTATGGGGAATGCTCATATTCACAAAAATAAAAATAAAAAATAATATTAGCTTTTCAAATTTTTTTTTCTGTACTAACACTCATTTTTCATTCCTCAAAATTCTACTGAATATCACTTTAAACATTTTGGTCTCCATATCTCATGTACATTTTTAAAGGATATTTCTAAAACCTAGGTGTAGCACATTTGTATTATTTTGACTAATGAAGACTGATTTGGAAAGATTAGTGTCAAAGCTTTGAAATGTCACAAAGGTCATTTTCTTCATGACTATGAAATGATAATTTTCCTCCACAACATTAAATTTTTCTTCACCCGTGTTTCACGTAAATTGCTATTCTACATTGACCTATCTTTTTCATGCAATGTATAAATTATATTTTGCTCCTGAATTCCATCAATTTTCATTTGTCGTGTTGAAACTGCATACTGACTTAAGTACTTTCATTTATGAAATTTATCTTATAAATATGGAATTTCATTTTGTGATACAGATTATAACGAACCTTATTTTCCAGCCATATACAAATTTGAGAAAATATGCTTTTCACTTAGAAATATAATGAAGAAAATAGATCCTGTTTATTAATAAGAAAATGAAAATACAAATTCCTTCAATGTAAGACTGTGTTAATTGTATGATTCATACTAGCATTGATTATGTGACTTATATACTAAATAAGAAAACATGTGGATTAATCTCACAAACTTATTAAAAATTACGTTTTGTCTTCTCTACAGTAGTTTTATAATTACATGAAATTAGTTTGATGTAATACCTTTTCATGTTAATATTTAGAGGAGAAATTTAAGCCATCAAAACTAGTTTTTTCTTCTTAACATATTTTTTGCTGAAATAGTAGTAACTGAATTAGTACAAGGGAAAATATTGATCTCCTTTGTATCTCACTTGTTTTATATTGAGACTAGAACTACATGGTCATAACTCATGATAAGTTTTTAAATTTCCTTATAGGTCTCAGATACTAAATGCAAAGTGTGAATATATTCTTAAAATTAGAGTTATAGCATAACTATTTCTTAAAACATTTGAAACTGATTTAAAATGTGTACATTGTATAAATTTTGTTGTTGTTTAGGAAGATGTAAGGTTTAGGAAGTTGCAGTGTGTTGTTTAGTTGTTTAGGAAGATGTAGTGTGTCTTTAGAAACAATATTTTGACATTGTGACAAGGTAGCAATAATTTTTGTAATAGAAAAGGAAAACTATGCAGTATGTCTAAAAGTAGTCAAAATTACAGAATGTGTTTTTTCATAAAATACATTTGCAGTGTCTTTTTTTTTATTTTGTATTTACCTTCAGCACAGATTGGCAAGTATTTTGCCATATGAACAAATTTGAATGACAGGTGTATAAAAGCAGTAGCTGTAAATTGATTTTTAAAATAGCATCATCTACGACACACACAAAGGGTAAGAATAAATCAAGGCAGTAAACTATTCATCTCTATTGTTATGTATTCAACATGTATTTATTGTGTGCTTTCTATATTCTGAGTACTATGCTGGACAGCAGACATTAAAGTTGAATAATGCAAGGATTATGCACACAAGTTGTTAAGGTAACTTAAAATAAATCTGCTACCCTTTTGGGAGGTTGGAAAAGGGTTCACAGAAACAGTATTGTTTGGAATTCAGTTATAAAGTATCAGAAGGAGACAACTATACATAGAGGATAGAAAATCATTCAGAGCAGATAGAACAGAATGTACAAACTCTTGATAATATGAAATATCCTGATCCAGGCTGGGAATTCAACAGTTGCCTATCACTGGAGTGCATTGTGGAGGAACAGGGCAAATGTAGCTAAGGACCAGACTGTGAAGAACAATAATTGCTAAGTTAAGGTATTAAAAATTTATTAGTAAAAATAGTCTTTTTATTTTAAAATTGAACCTCTCTGACCATGAGAGTCACATACTAATAACAAGTGTCTGACTCTCTTTGTCAGATTAAGATTGTAGAAGAATATATCACATTATTTAGGAGACAGACTTGAGAAGAATAAATTGAATGTAGAGAGAGGATTTAGGAAGTTCTTACAATAGTACATGTGAGAAGTAATATTCACATGAGGCTATCCATGGTAAGGGAAAGGAAAGAAAGATATGAGAGATGTTAAAGTACTAAGACACACTGAACTTGACTGATTGGTTAGGGTATCTGTGATTGAGAGAGAAAATCATATTTGTATTGGCTTCTAATTTTCTGGATCTTGTGACTGGGCAAAAGGAGATGTTATCCACAAGGACACAGAACATAGAAAGAAAAAGGACTTGGGAACCAGATGATTTTTAGATGGAAGCACTTTTGTAGTCTCAATCATATATAAGTCTATTATATTACAAGGTAGAGTTATGATGAGTTGCATATAATCACTTTGAATTTAAGATGTAAAAATACGCATTCATGCTAACATTTTTAGTAAATATGGCTTTAAAGCATAATTTCAAGCATTTCTGAAAATTGTGTGAATTTCATGTACTTTGCCCATGAAAGAGACCAGAAATGAATAAAAGGTCAAATTTTATGTTAAAAGATGTTAATACAAGCTAAATAATTTTAACATCATCATTATAATTAGCAGAATTAAGTATTCATATTTCCAATTATATGTTGGGAAAATGAGAGGTGATTATTACCTCTCATTTGACCTAGAAAACCATAATTATCTTGAATCAAAAGTTCCCTGGGATATAATTTATCCATTATGTTGGTCAGTTGGTGTTTGAACTAAGCACTGAGAATGTCTCTGAAAAAGAAGTTACTTCTTTATGCCTCTAAATCCTAGAATTACGGATAGAAGTTGTAGAATTGAAAGCAATACCTAGTGCTATTAACATTTTGAGAGGAGAAAGAATGTTTGCATGATACACTTACTTCAGTCAGGATAATTTGTCTGTAAACAACTGAACACAAATACATGTGGCTTAGATAATGTGTACATAGTGTATCTCATTTAATAAGAATTTTGAAAATTAGGCAACTTTTCAGCTCTCCACTGTTCTGTTCTCAGAATCTTGACTTCTGTCCTCAGATTTGCCTTTCTGAACTTAAGATGGCTGCCACATCTTCAAGTTGTATAACCCCAAAGAGAGACATGAAGAAAAAGGTCTTGGAAAGAGGAACCAAGATGGTGGAGTAGAGGATGTGCTCTCACTCCCTCTTGTGAGAACACCAGAATCACAGCTAGCTGCTGGACAATGACCGACAGGAAGACACTGGAACTCACCAAAAAAATACCCCATATCCAAAGACAAAGGAGAAGCCACAATGAGATGGTAGGTGGGGCGCAATCACAGTAAAATCAAATCCCATAACTGGTTGGGGGGGACTCACAGACTGGCAAACACTTATACCACAGAAGTTCACCCACCAGAGTGAAGGTTCTGAGACCCACTTCAGGCTTCCCAACCTGGGGGTCCGGCAATGGGAGGAGGAATTCCTAGAGAATCAGGCTTTGAAGCTTAGTGGGAATTGATTGCAGGACTTTGACAGGACTGGGGGAAACAAAGACTCCACTCTTGGAGGGCACACACAAAGTAGTGTGCACATCGGGACCCAGGGGAAGGAGCAGTGACCCTGGGGGAGACTGAACCAGACATACCTGCTAGTGTTGGAGGGTCTCCTGCAGAGGCGGTGGGGGGGGGTTCTGTTTCACTGTGAGGACAAGGACACTGGCAGCAGAAGTTCTGGGAAATACTCCTTGCCCTGATGCCTCCCACAGTCTTGTCATTAGCCTCACTAAAGAGTCCAGGTAGATTACAGGGTTGGGTTGCCTCAGGCCAAAAGTTCAACAGGGAGAGAACCCAGCCCCATCATCAACAATAAAATGGATTAAAGTTTTACTGAGCAATGTCCACCAGAGCAACAGTCAGCTCTACCCACCACCAGTCCCTCCCATCAAGCCTCTTAGATAGCCTCATCCACCAGAGGGTAGACAGCAGAAGCAAGAAGAACTACAATCCTGTAGCCTGTGGAACAAAAACCACATTCATAGAAAGACAGACAAGATGAAAAGGCAGAGGGCTATATACCAGATGAAGGAACAAGATAAACACCCAGAAAAACAACTAAATGAAGTGGAGATAGGCAACCTATCAGAAAAAGAATTCAGAATAATGATAGTGAAGATGATCCAGGTCCTCAGAAAAAGAATGGAGGTAAAGATCGAGAAGATGCAAGAAATGTTTAACAAAGACCTAGGAGAATTAAAAAACAAACAAACAAACAGAGATGAACAATACAATAACTGAAATGAAAACTACACTAGAGGGAATCAATAGCAGAATAACTGAGGCAGAAGAACTGATAAGTGACCTGGAAGACAAAATGGTGGAATTCACTGCTGGGGAACAGAATAAAGAAAAAACAATGAAAAGAAATGAAGACAGCCTAAGAGACCTCTGGGACAACATTAAATGCAACAACATTCACTTTATAGGGGTCCAAGAAGGAGAAGAGAGAGAGAAAGGACCTGAGAAAATATTTGAACAGATTATAGTCAAAAACTTCCTTAACATGGGAAAGGAAATAGCCACCCAAGTCCAGGAAGCACAGAGAGTCCCATACAGGATAAACCCAAGGAGAAACATGCCGAGACACATAGTAATCAAACTGGCAAAAGTTAAAGACAAAGAAAAATTATTAAAAGCAGCAAGGGAAAAATGACAAATAATATACAAGGGAACTCCCATAAGGTTAACAGCTGATTTCTCAGCAGAAACTCTACAAGCCAGAAGAGAGTGATATGATATAGTTAAAGTGATGAAAGGGAAGAAGCTACAACCAAATTACTCTACCCAGCAAGGATCTCATTCAGATTTAATGGAGAAATCAAAAGCTTTACAGACAAGCAAAAGCTAAGAGAATTGACCACCAAACCAGCTCTACAACAAAAGCTAAAGGAACTTTTCTAAGTGGGAAACACAAGAGAAGAAAATGACCTACAAAAACAAACCTAAAATAATTAAGAAAATGGTCATAGGAACATACATATTGAAAATTATCTTAAATGTGAATGGATTAAATGCTACAACCAAAGACACAGGCTTGTTTAATGGATACAAAAACAAGACCCATATATATGCTGTCTAGAAGAGACCCACTTCAGACATAGGGACACATACAGACTGAAAGTGAAGGGGATGGAAAAAGATATTCCATGCAAATGGAAATCAAAAGAAAGCTGGAGTAGCTATACTCATATCAGATAAAATAGACTTGAAAATAAAGAATGTTACAAGAGACAAGGAAGGACACTACATAATGATCAAGGAATCAATCCAAGAAGAAGATATAACAATTATAAATATATACACACCCAACATAGGAACACCTCAATAAATAAGGCAACTGCTAACAGCTATAAAAGAGGAAATCGACCGTAACAAAATAATAGTGGGGGACACCTTCTTTATCCATTCATCCAATGATAGACACTTAGGTTGTTTCCATCTCCAGCCTATTGTAAATAGAGCTGGAATGAACATTTTGGTACATGACTCTTTTTGAATTATGGTTTTCTCAGGGTATATGCCCAGTAGTGGGAGTGCTGGGTCATATGGTAGTTCTATTTGTAGTTTTTTAAGGAATCTCCATAAAGTTCTCCATAGTGGTGGTACCAATTCACATTCCCACCAGCAGTGCAAGAGTGTTCCCTTTTCTTCACACCCTCTCCAGCATTAATTGTTTCTAAACATTTTGATGATGGGCATTCTGACTGGTGTGAGATGATATCTCATTGTAGTTTTGATTTGCATTTCTCTAATGATTAATGATGCTGAGCATGTTTTCATGTGTTTGTTGGCAGTCTGTATATCTTCTTTGGAGAAATGTCTATTTAGATTTTCTGCCCATTTTGGGATTGGGTTCTTTGTTGTTTGTTATTGAGCTGCAAGAGCTGCTTCTAAATTTGGGAGATTAATCCTTTGTCAGTTGCTTCATTTACAAATATTTTCTCCCATTCTGAGGGTTGTCTTTTGGTCTTGTTTATGGTTCCCTTTGCTGTGCAAAAGCTTTGAAGTTTCATTAGGTCCCATTATTTATTTTTGTTTTTATTTCCATTTCTCTATAAGGTGGGTCAAAAAGGATCTTGCTGTGATTTATGTCATAGAGTGTCCTGCCTACGTTTTCCTCTAAGAGTTTGATAGTTTTTGGCCTTACATTTAGATCTTTAATCCATTTTGAGCTTATTTTTGTGTATGGTGTTAGGGAGTGTTCTAATCTCATACATTTACATGTTCCTGTCCACTTTTCCCAGCACCACTTATTGAAGAGACTGTCCTTTCTCCACTGTACATTCCTGCCTCCTTTATCAAAGATAAGGTGATCATATGTGCGTGGGTTTAACTCTGGGCTTTCGATCCTGTTCTATTGCTCTGTCTTCCTGTTTTTGTGCCAGTACTATACTGTCTTGATTACTGTAGCTTTCTGGTATAGCCTGAAGTAAGGGAGCCTGATTCTTCCAGCTCCGTTTCTCGGTCTCAAAATTGCTTTGGCTATTCGGGGTCTTTTGTGTTTCAATACAAATTGTGAAATTTTTTGTTCTAGTTCTCTAAAATATGCCAGTGGTAGCTTGATAGGGATTGCATTGAATCTGTAGATTGGTTTGGGTAGTAGAGTCATTTTCACAATGTTGATTCTTCCAATCTAAGAACATGGTATATCTCTCCAGCTATTTGTATCATTTGTAATTTCATTCATCAGTGTCTTATAATTTTCTGCATAAAGGTCTTTTGTCTCCTTAGGTATGTTTATTCCTAGATATTTTATTCTTTTTGTTGCAATGGAAAATGGGAGTGTTTTCTTGATTTCACTTTCAGATTTTTCATCATTAGTGTATAGGAATACCAGAGATATCTGTGCATTAATTTTGTGTCCTGCTATTTTACCAAGTTCATTGATTAGCTCTAGTAGTTTTCTGGTATCATTTTTAGGATTCTTTATTTATAGGATCATGTCATCTGCAAACAGTGACAGGTTTACTTCTTCTTTTCTGATTTGGATTCCTTTTATTTCCTTTTCTTCTCTGATTGCTGTGGCTAAAACTTCCAAAACTATGTTGAATAAGAGTGGTGAGAGTGAACAACCTTGTCTTGTTCCTGATCTTCGTGGAAATGCTTTCAGTTTTCCACCATTGAGGATGATGTTGGCTGTGGGTTTGTCATAAATAGCCTTTATTATGTTGAGTAAAGTTCCCTCTATGCCTACTTTCTGCAGGGTTTTTATAATAAATGGGTGTTGAATTTTGTCAAAAGCTTTCTCTGCATCTATTGAGATGATCGTATGATTTTTCTCTTTCAATTTGTTAATATGGTTTATCACACTGATTGATTTGCCTATATTGAAGAATCCTTGCATTCCTGGAATAAACCCCACTTTATCATGAAGTATGATCCTTTTAATGTGCTGTTGGATTCTGTTTGTTAGTATTTTGTTGAGGATTTTTGCATCTATGTTCATCAGTGATATTGGCCTGTAGCTTTCTTTCTTTGTGACATCCTGGTCTAGTTTTGGTATCAAGGTGATGGTTGTCTTGTAGAATGAGTTTCAGAGTGCTCCTTCCTCTGCTATATTTTGGACGAGTTTGAGAAGGATAGGTGTTAACCCTTCTCTAAATGTTTGATAGAATTCGCCTGTGAAGCCATCTTGTCCTGGGCTTTTGTTTGTTGGAAGATTTTTAATCACAGTTTCAATTTCAGTGCTTGTGATTGGTCTGTTCATATTTTCTATTTCTTCCTGATTCAGTCTTGGCAGGTTGTGCATCTCTAATACTTTGTCCACTTCTTACAGGTTGTCCATTTTATTGACATAGAGTTACTTGTAGTAATCTTTCATGATCTTTTGTATTTCTACACTGTCAGTTGTTACTTCTCCTTTTTCATTTCTAATTCTATTGAGTCTTCTCCCTTTTCTTGATGAGTCTGGCTAATGGTTTATCAATTTTGTTTATCTTCTCAAAGAACCAGCTTTTAGTCTTATTGATCTTTGCTATGGTTTCCTTCATTTCTTTTTCATTTATTTCTGATCTGATTTTTATGATTTCTTTCCTTCTGCTAGCTTTGGGGTTTTTTTGTTCTTCTTTCTCTAACTGCCTTAGGTGAAACCTTAGGTTGTTTATTCGAGATGTTTCCTGTTTCTTAAGGTAGGATTGTATTGCTCTAAATTTTCCTCTTAGAACTGCTTTTGCTGCATCCCATGGGTTTGGGTCATCTTGTCTCCATTGTCATTTGCTTCTAAGTATTTTTTTTCCCTTTGATTTCTTCAGTGATCACTTCGTTATTAAGTAGTGTATTGTTTAGCCCCCATGTGTTTGTATTTTTTACAGATCTTTTCCTGTAATTGATCTCTAGTCTCATAGCATTATGGTCAGAAAAGATACTTGATACAGTTTCAATTTTCTTAAATTTACCAAGGCTTGATTTGTGACCCAAGATATGATCTGTCCTGGAGAATGTTCCAGGAGCACTTGAGAAAAATGTGTATTCTGTTGTTTTTGGATGGAATGTCCTATAAATATCAATTATGTCCATCTTGTTTAATGTATCATTTAAAGCTTCTTTTTCCTTATTTATTTTCATTTTGGATGATCTGTCCATTGGTGAAAGTAGGGTGTTAAAGTCCCCTACTATAAATATGTTACTATCAATTTCCCATTTTATGGCTGTTAGTATTTGCCTTATGTATTGAGGTGCTCCTATGTTGGGTGCATAAATATTTACAATTGTTATATCTTCTTCTTGGACTGATCCCTTGATCACTCTGAGGTGTCCTTCTTTAATTCTTGTAATAGTCTTTATTTTAAAGTCCAGTTTGTCTGATATGAGAATTGCTACTCCAGCTTTCTTTTGGTTTCCATTTGCATGGAATATCTTTCTCCATCCCCTTACCTTCAATCTGTATGTGTCTCTAGGTCTGAAGTGGGTCTCTTGTAGACAGTATATATATGGGTCTTGCTTTTGTATCCATTCACCCAATCTGTGTCTTTTGGTGGGAATACTTAGTCCATTTATATTTAAGGTAATTATCGATATGTATGTTCCTATTCCCATTTTCTTAATTGTTTTGGGTTAGTTATTGTAGCTCTTTTCCTTCTCTGGTGTTTCTTGCCTAGAGAAGTTCCTTTAGCATTTGTTGTAAAGCTTGTTTGGTGGTGCTGAGCTCTCTTAGTTTTGCTTGTCTGTAAAGGTTTTAATTTCTCCATCAAATCTGAATGAGATCCTTTCTGGTTAGAGTAATCTTGGTTGCAGGTATTTCTCCTTCATCACTTTAAATATGTCCTGCCAGTCCCTTCTTCCTTGCAGAGTTTCTGCTGAAAGATCAGCTGTTAACCTTATGGGGATTCCCTTGTATGTTATTTGTTGTTTTTTTCCTTGTTGCTTTTAATATGTTTTCTTTGTATTTAATTTTTGACAGTTTGATTAATATGTGTCTTGGCATATTTCTCCTTGGATTTATCCTATATGGGACTCTCTGTGCTTCCTGGACTTGATTAACTATTTCCTTTCCCATATTAGGGAAGTTTTCAACTATAATCTCTTCAAATATTTTCTCAGTCCCTTTCTTTTTCTCTTCTTCTTCTGGAACCCCTATAATTTGAATGTTGGTGTGTTTAATGTTGTCCTAGAGGTCTCTGAAACTGTCCTCAGTTCTTTTCATTCTTCTTTCTTTATTCTGCTCTGCAGTAGTTATTTCCACTCTTTTATCTTCCAGGTCACTTATCCGTTCTTCTGCCTCAGTTATTCTGCTATTGATCCCATCTAGATTATTTTTAATTTCATTTATTGTGTTGTTCATGTTTGTTTGTTTCATCTTTAGTTCTTCTAGGTCCTTGTTAAGTGTGTCTTGCATTTTGTCTATTCTATTTCCACGATTTTGGATCATCTTTACTTTCATTATTCTGAATTATTTTTCAGGTAGACTGCCTGTTTCCTCTTCATTTGTTACATCTGGTGGTTTTTTATCTTGCTCCTTCATCTGCTGTGTGTTTTTCTGTCTTCTCATTTTGCTTATCTTACTGTGTTTGGGGTTCTCCCTTTTGCAGGCTGCAGGTTTGTAGTCCCCGTTGTTTTTAGTGTCTGTCCCCAGTGGCCCAGTGTGGTTCAGTGGGTTGTGTAGGTTTCCTGGTGGAGGGGACTAGTGCCTGTGTTCTGGTGGATGAGGCTGGATCTCTTCTTTCTGGTGGGCAAGTCCACAACTGGTGGTGTGTTTTGGGGTGTCTGTGGACTTATTATCATTTTAGGCAGCCTCTCTGCTAATGGGTGGGGTTGTGTTCCTGTCTTGTTAGTTCTTTGACATAGGGGGTCCAGCACTGTAGCTTGCTGGTCGCTGAGTGAAGCTGGGTGCTGGTGCTGAGATGGAGATCTCTGGAGATTTTCACCATTTGATATTACGTGCCAAGGGAGGTCTCTTGTGGACCAGTGTCCTGATGTTGGCTCTCCCACCTGAGAGGCACAGCACTGACTCCTTGCTGTAGTACCAAGAGCCTTTCATTCACACGGCTCAGAATAAAAAGGAGAAAAAGTAGAAAGAAAGAATTAGTAGATGTAGAAAGAAAGAAAGAAAGAAAGAAAGAAAGAAAGAAAGAAAGAAAGAAAGAAAGAAAGGCGGGAGGGAGGGAGGGAGGGAGGAAAGAAGCAAGGAGGGAAGGAAGGAAAAAAGAAAGAAAGAAGATAAAGTAAAATAAAGTAAGATAATATATAATAAAATTATTAAAATAAAAAATAATTATTAAGAAAAAAAGAAACAAACAAACAACAACAAAAAAAAACCTGATGGATATAACCCTAAGACAAATGGTGGAAACAAAGCTACACCGACAAAATCTCACACAGAAGCATACACATACACACTCACAAAAAGAGGAAAAGGGGAAAAAATCATACATCTTGCTTTCAAAGTCCACCTCCTCAATTTGGGATGAATGATTGTCTAAAGGAGGGAAGGAAGGAAAGAAAGAAAGAAGGAAAGAAAGAAAGAAAGAAAGAAAGAAAGAAAGAAAGAAAGAAAGAAAGAAAGAAAGAAAGAAAGAAAGAAAAGAAAGGAAGGAAGGAGGGATGGAAGGAAGGAAGGAAGGAAGGAAGAAGGTAAAGTAAAATAAAATAAAGTTATTAAAATAAAAAAATAATTATTAAAAAAAATTTAAAAAACACAAAAGAAAATGAACAAATAGAACCCTAGGACAAATGGTGGAAGCAAAGCTATACAGACAAAATCTCACATAGAAACATATACATTCGCACTCACAAAAAGAGGAAAAGGGGAAAAAAATCATAAACCTTGCTTTCAAATCCACCTCCTCAATTTGGAATGATACGTTGTCTATTCATGTATTCCACAGATGCAGGCTACATCAATTGATTGTGGAGCTTTAATCCACTGCTTCTGAGGCTGCTTGGAGATATTTCCCTTTCTCTTCTTTGTTCTCACAGCTCCCAGGGGCTCAGTTTTGGATTTGGCCCCGCCTCTGCATGTAGGTCGCCGGAGGGTGTCTGTTCTTCACTCAGACAGGACCGGTTTAAAAGAGCAGCTGCTTCGGGTGCTCTGGCTCACTCAGGCTGTGGGGAGGGAGGGGTGCGGATGCGGGGTGAGGCTGCAGTGTCAGAGGCTGGCGGGTCGTTGCACCAGCTTGAGGCGCACCGTGTGTTCTCCCGGAGAGGTTGTTCCAGGATCCCGGGACCCTGGCAGTGGCAGGCTGCACAGGCTCCCCGGAAGGGGAGTGTGGATAGTGACCTGTGCTTGCACACAGGCTTCTTTGTGGTGGCAGCAGCAGCCTTAGCATCTCATGCACATCTCTGGGGTCCACGCTTTTAGCCGTGGCTCGCACCCCTCTCTGGAGCTCCTTTAAGCAGCGCTCTTAATCCCGTCCCCTCACGCACCAGGAAATAAAGAGGGAAGAAAAAGTCTCTTGCCTCTTCGGTAGGTCCAGACTTTTCCCCGGCCTCCCTCCTGGCCAACCATGGCACACTAGCCCCTGCAGGCTGTGTTCATGCCGTCAACCCCAGTTCTCACCCTGCACTTCCACCAAAGCCCGACCCTCAGCTCCCAGCTCCCACCCACCCTGGCAGGTGAGCAGACAAGCCACTTGGGCTGGTGAGTGCCAGTTGGCACTGATCCTCTGTGCAGGAATCTCTCCACTTTGCCCTACGCGCCCCTGTTGCTGCACTCCCCTCTGCGGCTCCGAAGCTTTCCCCCTCTGCCACCCGCAGTCTCCACCCGCGAAGGGGCTCCTATTGTGTGGAAACCTTTCCCCCTTCACAGCTCCCTCCCACTGGTGCAGGTTCCATCCCTATTGTTTTGTCTCTGTTTATTCTTTTTTCTTTTTCCCTACCCAGGTACATGGGGAGTTTCTTGCCTTTTGGGAGGTCTGAGGTCTTCTGCCAGCATTCAATGGGTGTTCTGTAGGAGCAGTTCCACGTGTAGGTGTATTTCTGGTGTATCTGTTGGGAGAAAGGTGATCTCCACATCTTACTCTTCCACTATTTTCCCCTCCTCCCCCAGGAGTGTTTTTAATTATAATCCCTGAGTGATCACTTTGCAAACAACATAAGTTGTTTAATTTGAAGATGTATGAATGACCTTGGACAAATCACTTGACACTTTGGTTTCCTCTAGAGTTGCTGGAGTAAAGATGTAAAACAGGGATCACAGCCAAGGCTCGTTCATACCCTACGTCACTCAGAACTGGAAGAGACCATTATGGATGGCAGAGGCTTCTTTTCCTTGGGCGTCTCTCTCTACCTAATCAAGTCGATCTCCTGTGCGCTGGAGCTTCTGGAGTTAGACTCAGGCCTGGGGCCCCAAGTTAGTGGGTTTCTGAGGTGTGTTCCAACTTCTGGGTGGGTTCGAGCCTGGCCTGACCTCCATATTTTAATTTAAATATATCTTATTTATTGTATATTGGTGATTTATTAACATTGAGTGCAGGGCAAACAGCACTATAATTAATGCCTGAACAGGCCCTATCTGAAATACGTGTTTTCTCCATTATGCACATCACAGCCTTCTTGCACTTTAGAACACTAAACAGTGCATTAGCACTACTTCTGGGACCATTTTACATAGTGAAGTCACCAACAAAATGCACAAAAATGTAGCAGTAAATAGACCCAGAAAAAGATAGTTGTTTAAAATATGAGAGATGAAACAAGAAGGCAGAGTGGGGCTTCATCTAACCTCAGCTAGTAATATGCTAATCTTCTACTCAATCTTCTTCTGCTCTGTACATGTGCACATCTGCTCATGATTGTTAAAATGCCTCCAATATTGATTTTAGGGTTACAAACAAATTTTAGTAAGTAGGAAAATTTGCAAATACAGAATCCATGAAAAATGATTAACTGTACTTATGTGACAGTCATTTAAAAGTATAAAAATAATTCTTAGTTCATGGCTTTGTAAAAACAGGGCTGGATTTAGTTAGGTGTCTGTATTTTGCTGACATTTAATTTAGATTACTGATGGATCTCCCTCTGTTCTTTCTAGATTCTATAGTCAGATAAGTGAACACCTTTCTCAAACACAAAGCAATTAATGCCATTTTTTGTTCAAATTTATCCAAAGAATTCCCATTATTTCTATAGTAATGTTCAAACTCCTTTCTGTGTTCTACAAATCCCCTACAAATTCTCAAGCTTCGGCCTGTCCCTTGTTCATACTATCCAGTCAAACTGACTTTCTTGATGATGTTAAAATACATCAAACTAGCACGTAGTCCAAGGTCTTCATGCACACATTTTCTCCAGCATGGAACACTTGAACTTCAGATCTTTGAAAAAAAGTTCTTTATATCCTGCTGGTGTCTGCTTACTGTTCCCTGTAAAGAAAACTCTGCCTTCTAAAATGGCTACTGAGCTTCTTTTGTTTTTATGCTAAATTATTTTCTCTAGTATTTTTATTGTTACCTGATATTACATTACATATTTGATTATTTATTTATTTGTTTTCATTTATATTTTCCCCGAGAGGTCAGAGATCTCTTGGTGTTTGACACATGTAGAAACAACATCTTGGCACTTAGTAGACCCTTAATAAATATTTGCTCAGTGAATGTATTAATATGTTGAAAGATTACAATTACTCTAGTATTCTCCCCATTGTAGTGTGGGAACATTTACACAAAATATAAGAAATAGAAAGAGCTGTATTTTTATTGAACCTCATCCAGATCTTACTTTTGCTTCTTTAAATACTCTTTAGAATTACACAGTAATTACTCAGATCCTATACACATTCCAAAAGTTTCCTCTAGTACTCATCTTCTATTGCTATAGCAACCTAAATAAATTTTATTTTGTCTGACCACTTGCTAGCTCATGGTGGCCACTTTCTATTGGTCTTTGGCTAGTATTTTTTAAATCATTTCTTATTTACATATATATTCAATAGCATCTTTTAAGTCATTTCCCACTAAATATTAATATTCTTTATCTCTCATCTTTGTAAGTCATTAAATGATGGGTAATTTAATAACATCTACTATCTTCCTATTAAAATTGTGGTCCACAGATCAGCAGTATCAACGTCATAATAGAAATGGGGAATTGAAGTTCTTATGCCAGAAATACTGAATCAGAATCTGCATGTTTTTCTTTTTTTTTGCTATGCTGCTTGGCTTACAGGATCTTAGTTCCCCAAGCCGGGTCCCCGGCAGTGAAAGAGCAAAGTCCTAACCATTGGATTGCCAGGGAATTCCCCAGAATCTGCATTTTTATATGATCCCTAGATGATTTATATGTGATTATTAATATATATATCCCAGGGAAGTCAGAGAAAGTATCCCAAAAGAGGTGACTCTTGGAACTGAGTTAAGACTTGACTGAAGAGGAATATGCAATTAATCAGTGTTAGGTAATTGTTTGATACATGAAAGATGTGATATTCTTCTTAAGGACAGATATCAGATCATCTTTTACTCCCAATAGTTCCTGGCTCTTAGTAAATATTTATTGAATGAATAAATAAATGAATGAATGAATTTCCTTCATACTCAATGCTTCTCTCTACCATTAAATCTTTGCTAAGCTAATTGCCATAAACATTGAAAAATCCCTTCATTACCAGTATATATTATCTATCTTACATGTGGAACAAGCATAATGTCCTCTTTACCCAAAAATATTTTTGGATATTCAGGAAAACTAATTTCACATTTGAACGGTTATTTCTCCAAAGTTAGTATGATATAATTGAATATTAGAATGTTTTCTAACTATTATATAAATGTTAGTCTGTTCTCCTTGTTGGGCTAACCTATTCCATGTTGTTGTATTTGTGCCTCTGAAAGAGCAATGCTGGAAAACATACATAATTTGATATTTTGATTTAATATTTGGTCAACTTAAGCATTGATAAAACAGGCTGCAAAATTATAGCAAGGGGTCCAAATCTTCACTGTCTACCCTGATGTCTTTAATTCTTTAAACTATAAGAAATTTATTTTTAATTCTCAACTACAAATTAGTGTTTATCTCAGTAATTATATTTGCTATTTCTGAGATACATATGCATAAAAGTTGTTTTATTAGTTTTTCACATTTAAACAAATATCTCCCTTTTTATTTTTTCCTTGGAAAAATTATTGCCAATATAAAAATATATTTTCAAATCATACCTGTCAACTACATACAGTAATTCACTACAGAACACTTAAGGTTATAAAAAGAATAGTTGCATTCCTTACTAAAACATTTCTCTTTTAAAACATATGGTACAGAAATCATTTCACTATAACAGTGACTTGAAGTTTCTTTTGGAATTAATGTCCACTTTCACCTTTACTTTTGAGTACATTCTGTGCCAAAAGCAGATATAATTAGGAAAAATTGCCTTTATGAATTACAATAATACACTGACTAGCAGAAATTTGGTGTTTTTGAATTGACCTAAGCATGTACAATGCTCTGTGGTATAAACTGTCTTGATTTAGTAAATTTCATGTGCAAAAATGTCAAAGTTCATTCTCCTTTAGTTCACATAAAGATATTTCCCACCATGTTTTAAACTGTCTTTAATATGTCAAATATAAAAATACCAGGAATCAATGCTATTTCTAATTTCATTACTCATATTAAATCACTTTAGCATATTAAATTTAACACACTCACTAAGAAAACACTTTCTTGTAGTATATTTGGGGCAATAATTTCTTCCCTGTAAACTGTAATCTTTACCAATATTTCAAAATCCATGCTTATTAGAGAAAAGGACCTACAAAAAGTACAGTGCTATGCTTTTTATTGGATTTCCTTTAGACTATAATCCAGTCTGCAAGTAACAACTCAGGCTTCAGTCCACATCTGAGGAAAGATTTTGATATATACTCATGTCAAATATAGGGTTTCAGTTTATATTTTTCATCTAGAAAATAAATTACTATTTCAAAAATTGTTTTCTTTCCCCTAATACTTCTATTGTTTCTCTTCTACTTTAAGTTAGTGTTACCTATATATATGAATATCATCAAAAGTGCTTTAACTGCAATCATTTATAACATACAAATTTTTTTCCATCTTTATTTTATTTTATTTTTTTAACATCTTTATTAAAGTATAATTGCTTTACAATGGTGTGTTAGTTTCTGCTTCATAACAAAGTGAATCAGTTATACATATACATATGTCCCCATATCTCTTCCCTCTTGCATCTGCCTCACTCCCACCCTCCCTATCCCACCCCTCTAGGTGGTCACAAAACACTGAGCTGATCTCCCTTTGCTATGAGGATGCTTCCCACTAGCTATCTATTTTATGTTTGTTAGTGTATATATGTCCATGACACTCTCTCACTTTGTCCCAGCTTACCCTTCCCACTCCCTGTATCCTCAAGTCCATTCTCTAGTAGGTCTGCATCGTTATTCCTGTCTTGCCCCTAGGTTCTTCTGATCTTTTTTTTTTCTTTTTTTTAGATTCCATATATATGTTTTAGCATACAGTATTTGTTTTTTCTTTCCGACTTACTTCACTCTGTATGACAGTCTCTAGGTCCATCCACCTCACTACAAATAACTCAGTTTTGTTCCTTTTTATGACTGAGTAATATTCCATTTTATATATGTGCCACATCTTCTTTATCCATTCATCTGTTGATGGCCACTTAGGTTGCTTCCATGTCCTGGCTATTGTAAATAGAGCTGCAATGAACATTTTAGTACATGACTCTTTTTGAATTATGGTTTTCTCAGGGTATATGCCCAGAAGTGGGATTGCTGGGTCATATGGTAGTTATATTTTTAGTTTTTTAAGGAACCTCCTTACTTTTCTCCATAGTGGCTGTATCAATTTACATTCCCACCAACAGTGCAAGGGGGTTCCCTTTTCTCCACACCCTTTCCATCATTTATTGTTTCTAGATTTTTTGATGATGGCCATTCTGACTGGTGTGAGATGATATCTCATTGTAATTTTGATTTGCATTTCTCTAATGATTAATGATGTTGAGCATTCTTTCATGTGTTTGTTGGCAATCTGTATATCTTCTTTGGAGAAATGTCTATTTAGGTCTTCTGCTCATCTTTGGATTGGGTTATAACATACAAAATTGATGATATAATCAGATTTATAAAATCTTACAAAACACATAGGTGGTTTTGTAATATTTTAAATGTTATAACTAATTGATTAATATATTTCCTGTTTATCAATGATTTTATTTTTGAATTATTATGGGCTGTTTTCTTTGTTTCTTGAGTCTTATATATGCATTACAAGCCTGTTTTATTACCAGTTGACATTTAAAGCACAATTCTGTCTCTTTTTTTCTGCTTGGAAAAATTCTTAGCTAATATGATAAAAGATTTTTTTCAATCTCATCCTTGTTGAGTTTCATTGGGTATATACAGAAACTGTCAAAATATGAGAGAAAGAAAAAAAGCACTCAGCAGATTGTGGGATAAGTGGTGAGAAATACATTCATGGATGAGATAAAATATTTTAAAGTACCTCTTGTTTAAAACTGTCAGTCTTTGGCTTTTTACTGAATTCTCTGTGTCTCTAAATAGTTTACAGTTACAATTAGAAATAAATTATATCAACCCTGAAAAGATTATTCTATATTTCAACCATGATTTTCAAGTAAAGTTGAATAAATATGCTAAAAAGAAAGAACATATATATGTTGATATTAATTGTATCTAAAAGGATAAGATCTAAGATACTGGAAATGCAAACTTTTACTTGCGTTCACTGATTGCAAGTGAGAAAACAAGAATATGAAGAACCTGTGGTGTTAGTAAAAAGATCTACAGTAACACCTCTTAATAATTAAGGTGCTCGACAAATGGAGTTAATAATAGGTTTATACACAAGGCTATTCAAATTCTTTTTTATTTTTATACAGAAAAGAGATTGTGTTTGCTATCTGCATATTGATTACAAAGTAAGGGGAGGAAATCTGAAATGTTAGCCAGAATTAAGAAAAACAGAAGCTAGATTTTACTGGTAACATAAGACAAACAATCAGATAGATGACGATGAAAAGCCAGTGTTCCTATTTTCCTAGAGATCTATACCAAGGTTTTTATACTTTCAGGTTTGTTCTCCAAAAGATAGCTTATTTCAGAAGAGCCACAGAGCTTACTCTTTGGTAATCCATACATATAGACTACTTTTTTTTTTTTCTTTTTTTGCTTTTAGTGCCCTAAAAGAAAAATACAGTGTCAAGTAGTTGTTGTTGTTGTTGATACCTTGTTTTTTATACATGACAGTTGTAAGATTTTCTCCTAATTAATGTTACCAAGACACTTATGGGTCATTTTTTTCCTTGTCATTCTAACCCAGAATTCTGTGAATTCCTAGTCTGCCAACTGAGGTCATGAGCTCAGGGAAATTGTCTTCTATTGATTTAATTACCACCTTTCCTCCAAGAGTTTGATTGATAATTTATATGGATCACTCAACTTATTTTTTTTATATTAGAAATGTAAAACTTTATTAAGAGCTCAAGAGAGAAAGGGAGAGGCTGATGAATCAGCAGTGAACTTCAGAAGGAAACAAAGATTTGGATTTTAGGGATTCTTTTATCTATTTTTACATTATATTCAATGATATCAGTGCCTACTCTGTCAAATCAAAAAATTTTTTTTATTTTTAAAAGTAATTTGTGACTTACTCTACCTATAAAGTCCACAGATCTCTGAGCCCACAGGTTATCTAGAATCAGTTCTTGGTCTTCACTGGAGTGCTCCAAACTGCTTTCCGGGTTCTTTCCCCTACCATAGAGGAGAAAAATCTTACACTGTTTTTCTCTGCCAGGGCAGGCACAAAGTACTAGACTGCACTTAATCTAGCTGACCAAAGGTGTATGGATTTATTGAAAACTGAGAGAATAAAGAAGTCGTTGTTGTTGCTTGGAGTAGCAAGAAAATGGTATTAGACCCCAGTTCCTGTCTATTCCAATCATTTTCTTCCCGAAGTCTTGTTTGCTATTTCAAAGACACAGCTGAAACAGTCGAGGCAGAACTACTGGCTCAAAATGGCTAAATGTCTTACCTAAAACAGTGTATTCAGATTATTCTAATTTCTAGTAACAAGGGAATGGAACAAATTACAAATGATGTGATATTTCCAACTTTCCTATATCCAAAGTGAGTTTTAATTCTCTTATTCCTCTACGTCTTTCCATCTCTCCTTACCTCTTTCCTTATTTCCCTCCTTTTATCCTTATTTATTTATAAAGTGTATACAAGGAATCAGAATCTGCTAGGCAAAAGTTTATATGATTATTTATAATTATAAATTTAAATACTATTAATTTAATGTCTTCTTTAATTTGTAGCATTATTTGCTTCACATTTGTCTTCTCCTTGACTAGCTTAACTGTGTAATTATTTGTTACATATCTGACAGAGGTTTGGAAAACGTAGATATTGACTGCACAGCCACTTTCCAGAAACAACTTTACTTTAGGAAGAATGACCCAAATTTTTGGTGGTCAGTTTTTATTTCTACATCAAGAAAGTACCATGGTACAATTAATATATTAAGGTTCAACTGAATTACAATGCAAATAAAGTATTTAAGCTATGTATCTCATTACTCTTCAACTAAATTGATCTTCTTTGCATTAAGTACATCTTTGTCAGGGTTTTATAGGTCATTGGTCTCTTACTAATTTAATAATATGTCTTGGATATAAAGTTGAAAATTGTGACCTTGATTAAACTTTTTAAATATATGAGATGGAAGGTTTATTGATTGCTATTTATTTTTGTGAAACAAGAGGGAGAATATATTGCATCTGCTTCATTCATTTTCTTTGAAAAGATATAGTCTGAATACATTTTTAAATTTTTTATTCAAACACACTTCCCATTTGACTGCTGTGCAAATTTTCATAATTATATATACGATTAAAAAACATGCAGGATATCCAACTTGCAGGATGAAATATTCCAGACTGTTCTGTATTTACTAATGCCACAAAAAAAGCATAATACATCTTAAGTATTGGGCAACAGAATCCTGACAAAATGTATGTGAGTTCTATGGCTTGAGGAAAAATGCCAACACTTAATATAGATTGTTTTCCAAGTTCTCATTTATCTCCTGATTGATTTACTATGACATTTACTTCTAAATCTAGATTAATATTTGGAAATACATTGCATACATAGTACCACTCTCCCATTCTAGTTCTGTTGTAAGTAGCATTTGGTATAGCAATGATTTTTATGGACTATGAACATTATTTTGCATTCCTTCCAACTCAGTAACATAGACAAACAGTGTCAATTTTTCTCATTTGGAAAGGTTAATACAATTATTTTTCCACTCCATTCTTCAGTTGGTTGGCCTTTATTATTTCAACACACACACACACACACACACACACATCCTCTCCAATGGTCCATCTTCCCATGCTTGTTAATAATTTCACAAATGTTATTAGTAAGCACAATTTTCCAGGAAATATGTATCTGTTAATAAGAGTAAAAGCTAGACTAACGTATTTTCACAAATGCTAAGGTTTAAATAGAGAGAATTTTACTTTTTATCTTCTAAATGAGAGGGGTTCTAGACTTTAGAGAAGTTCAGTTCTAAGAGTTTATCATGTGAACAGAGCTAGCAAGTTGGCTCTAATTTCCTCAACATTTTGCTTCCCACTTTGAGTTCAAGGCAGCAGTCCTTCCACCTCTTAAGGAGCAGGAATGAGGGAGAACCCGGTCCATATTATATGACTTTATCTTTAAGGAGATGACAACTATTTTACATGCTGCTGTAAGGGAGGATGATAAGCTCTTCTTTAGGTAGGGAACAGTGTGTTCAGATAAGCTGGGTAATTCTGTTACTAAGAATAAGAAGGAATGGATGGATGCTAGGGATAATTAAAATTATTTTTCCCATTTTGGGAATTGTGGGTTGATAATGATTACCATGTGATGAAAGTTTTTTTTGTTTGTTTGTTTGTTTTTTATTTTTTTTTTAATCTGCAATCTTCATCGTAGACTTTTCTGGAACAAAGAATGATATATGTATACTATGTATGCAAAAATGGATACACTTATAATGGAGAATAGTGAAGATTTACCTAGTACCCCAGGTTTTTTCTCCCTATTTTAGTAAATGACAATTGCATACATCCAGTTGCTCAGGAAAAAATATCTAGAATCCATTCTTGTTTCTTCCCTTTTCCTCTTCCTCCAAATTCAGCTCCTTGAAAAATCCTTTGATATCTATTTCCAAAAGACATTCTGAATTTGTTCACTTTCTATACCAAGTTATTTTAGCACTTGTTTAGCAATAATCTTTTAACTGGTTACTTTAGTTCTGCTATTACCTCTTTCTTAAGATTCCCAGTTAAGCAACAACTGCTATCTTTTAAAACTACGTCACTCTACTTCAAATAAGTCTCCAATAGCTTTTGCTTTGTGGTTAATACTACCTGAACTCCTTATCAAAAAGATCTTCTTAATCAGACACCTAAATTTATCTCCAATCTCATATTGATCCCCAATCTTACTTGCTTAAAATGTCCTAGGCATGCTGGCCTTCTTTGCTATGGCTGCCATGGCAAATTCAGTCTAGCCTCAGGGTCTTTGTAATTGTGATTTCTTATGCCTGCATCATGCTTCTCCAAGAAATTTTCATAGCTGGGCTACAATTGTTTTCCAGAATCCAACAAAACTGTTATCTTTTAGAGATTATTTTCTTCCTAAGCATTCTATCTACTCTAGTCCCTATTCCACCATTACTCTTTTATGTGCATATAAAACTAAACGCTGTGTAAAACATGTGTCATTTATTGCTTTTTACCCTCACAGAATGTAAATTCAAAGAGAATAAGTAATATCTAACTCTTTTTTTTTTTTTTTTTTGAAAATCATTATACCCACAGGATACATAGCAGTGCCTGGAACATGTTAGGTGCTCAGGACATTTTCTTGTTTAAATAACTTGATGTGTCTGTCCCTTTCAGTATATCCTATTTCATGTAAATAATCCTCTAATCCTTATCAGCTTTTTCAGGACTCAGGTTTTATTTCCCATCTGGAAGTTTAATAAGGTAGGAGTTTGTATCAACCAGCCAGTGACTTCAGCTCCTGATATTGCCTAGTTTGCTTCCCTCCTCCTTTTCATCAGACGTAGCATGCAATTTGTTCTATTGTCTTAGTATTTCTGCATGCAGAAGTTTATTTGGGGAAAAAATTAATAAAAAGTCATTATTGTTCATTTTTTTCACATGGGCATGCAATATAAGAGAATATCTAGATATAACACAAAGGAGTGACTAATGTTTATACTTTAAAATGTTCATGGTCATTAAATGCACACACAGTGTGGACTCACTAATCTGTCTACAAAAGTATCTTCTGGTCAACTGTTATCAGTAAGCAGACATGTCTTTAATTTCCTCATTAGGGATATTTTTACTGTCAATATTTTCTTTAGTTTTAAAATTACGAATCTATATTATTATTCTTAAGAGATATTTAATTTTTAACTTGGAAAAGGGTTTATAACATATGTCCATGAGATTTTAGAAAGAGTAGAAGATAATTTCTTTAGAATTCATTTGGATTTCATTAGAAATATAGTATGCCATGTAAGATGCTTTTGGTTACTAGTAAAAAAAATCCCCAACTCAGACTTACTTAAACAGTAAAGAACTGTGTTTGCTTGCATGAAAAGGGGTTCAGAAGGAAGGCTAACTTCTTTCTTTCCTAATGATATATCAGAGTTTTTACACTCTTCTCTATAATTCCTTAGAATTATGGAGTATGACTTCTCCATGAACTAGTTTGGTCACACATTATGTTTGCTTTTGAAAATGTCCAGATAAAGCAGTGTTATCACATATTTATTTGTCTTTTATTGATGAGCAATAAATCCATTTTTAAAAACTTCTCAGATGACTTCCCTGTGGTCTCATTTTCCAAAAGGACTTCTGCTCCATGATTGACTTAGATGAATTGCTTATGTTGGAATGGATCATATAGAATAAAACAAGTATTTTCTGGTATTTACATACTCAACAAATGTAGTTTAACAACACATATGGATTGTGAGAATGAATACAGAATATTATTGAAATGTAGCATTAGGATTTGGGAACTATAACACAGTCATGACATCTGAATCCCAGTGATTCTCACCTAGAATCAGAACTGCTCTGATAAGGGGCATTTGGAAGTATGGGTGGAGGGTATTTTTCCACTGCCATAAAACATTAAGGGTGACACTGGTATTTAGTGGTCACAGTCAAGAATGATAAATGCTCTATAATACATAGGTTAGTCTTACACAATTAAACATGTTAAGAAACACTGATAAGCTCATATTTATGTAGAAAGATACATATAAATGTCAGTATCAAAATTAATGTATAAAAATATAGGTACATATATAGATTTATATATAGTCATATAAATCACATTAAATATATTATAACAAACATGCATACAATTACTCCTTTTGGCAATGTTAAACTTCACATGGGCCCTGTGTTTCTAGAAAGCAGCAATGGTTAAGAAGTACCCCCACAATTTTGTGTTCCAGGAAATGGCTCACTGTGAAGCATCATCTTTCCCCATATTACTTAGATAAGACTCACAAATGCCTCCCTCATTTACCTATGGTAAAGTCAGATATAAACTTTCTGAATTCCCATCCTTTGTCTCACAAATGATTAGCTATTTATATCAACTGACCTACCTGGTCAAAATACCTGCTAATTTGACTGGACCAAAACTTAGTTAATTTTCTCTCCTTGGCTCAGGGCCCAGAACTCTGAAGCACTGTCAGCCTGTATCTGAATATGGAACAACCTGTCCTCAGTGGCTCCTCCCAAGAATCTGGTAATCTCAAAGAAAAGGATTTCCTGTTCAACTGTAGTATCAGGTGCCCTTCAACTGATTCCCCAATACCCAGTACTTACTCTCTTGCTTACCTCTCCCTATAAATGAAAATTCCCTTCTGCCTGGCCTGTGAAATGCTTGCAGGTCATATGGTCTCAATGTTTTCCCTAGTGCAATATTATTTTCGAATAAAGTATCTTCTTATCCAAATCTAGATTTATCATTCATCCTTCAATAAATGTTTATTGAGTATCTATCATATACTGGAAACTAAGTACACAGGATTTGCCAGACTGACTTGGTAAGCCCTGTGTTAAACAATTGGGGCTGGATTTTTTTTTAATTGAATGGCTCAAGAGGGTTCCTCTGAGAAAGTGATATTACAGTTTAGTTCTAAAAGAGAAAAATAATGCAATTTTGCAAAGAGTGGCATGGAATGTTCCGAGCAGAAGAAACAAAATGTGTGAAGGGTCTGGGATATAAAACAATAATGCCTTCACTTTTTTAATTCAATTTGATATAATTATCTAAATAAATCCCCATGATTAATTGCATATTATTTAAATGTTTACAATTACACAGAAAATCAGTGAATGAAGTTTTGCAGGAATGGTTGAGATTAATACTTGTCTGAAAAGAAATCAAGGGCATATACATTTTTGATTATGTGCTTTGTTCCTTCTGTGGAAAAACATGATTAAATAATGAATTTCTGAATTGATATTGACAACTAAATATGAGAAAGTTTCTGACACACTATACTATTCCCCCAAGTAACATCAAAACTAGGGTACACATTCAACCAGTTATCAGAGCAAAGTGTATACTTCTCTGTGCTGAATTCTTTTTCAGAATTTTTTTCCTCTCAGGTTGTAAGCTTAGCTCCTTAAATAACATTTGTAATGAATTAAAATTAGTATGTCAAATATTTACTTGAGTATTTACTGACATTGCATTATTAATGTTCCTTGGATAGCTATAATTCTTACTATAATATGACATCTGGTATTGTTATTAGGTAACCTTCACTCTTTTCTTCTTTTTGAAAGTAATATCAGCCTGCTTAAAATGAAGATATAGAATCTTAAACTTCAGATTCTGCTGATGTACATACAGTTTTGATTTTTCTTATGTAAAACATTCTATATCCTCAATAATATCCTACATGTTCACTAAAAATGAATTTAAATAATAAGATTAATGTATTTTAATGTAGATATAACCATTAATTGACTTTTTAAAAATAAATTTATACCCATTCTAAGCATTAAGAAATATCAGGTATTTCATGTGAAACTTATAGACCATAACAGATTTATGATGAAAATTCCAAATGCCTTCTTTAATGAACAGTTAAATATTGAATGTGATATAGATGAATTTTCATCAAGTCTTGTGACTTCCAAAATGTTTTCTCGACTTCCATTCATAACAGAGGATATGCAGTGGCATATTATGTCTACTGGTCCCTAGACCATTAATAAAGTTGAATGCATACAGTATATAAAATAGTTTGATATAAAATCATTTATAATAAAATAATTTTGCTATGTTTTAGTATTCTAAATCTCCTATACTGTCATTAAGACCAGGCTTCCAATGTCCCGATGAAATACATAATTCTTCCCCTCTTTCCCCCATTGGATCTTTGCAAATTGGAGGTGAAAAAGGCAAAATGAAGCTCAAATGCTTTGCTATCTTTCTTCCTTATTTTAATCTGCTTGACTTTCTCTCTTTTGAGCTTCAGGTTGTTAGAGAAAGAGACAGAGAACTTAACAGAGGCTGGTGGACTTGAAGACCCACAGGGCACAGCTGAAGAGCTCTGCCTTTACCCTCTTATCTTTTCTACCAAATGAACATTTTCCCCCTGCTACTTGATTTTTCTTGCAACTTCTGCCTGAAACAAATAGTGTCTCTGTCACTTAGCATACATACAGTTGTCAGATCCTACTAACTTATGAAAATATTTTCCCGTTCTAAATAGTTTAATTTCAAAATCATTATTCCAACATCTGTGTATTTCTATGGAAGCTCTTTAACTCTATACTGTTCCCTTGCATCCTTTCCTGGATTCTTTTATAAGGATATTGAGTTGGACTAAATATGACATAAAGTCAACAGGTGAAATACCATGAAAATAATTTTTTGGATATAACTGATAATTACATTAAAAATTTAATAACTGTAAGCTCTAAATATTATATAATTAGCAACTTATGTGATTAATTTGTAACACCACATATTCCATAACAAACATTCAGTACAGCCTAAATCAAGATTTTAAAATATGTTCAGAATGCTAAATGTGTCATTGATATTTACATATCTCAAATTTTAGATATTCAGTCATTGTATTGAAAGGCATTGATTGATTGTTAACTTTACATCTTTTCTAGAATAAAACAGACTAAATACAAATAAACTAAATAGATATTATGTAGCAATAAACTGATTATTTTCCAAATTTAAGCCATTTTATAATAGGAGTAAATTATAGTGATCATAACCCCTAAGAGAAAAAAGTTAAAAAGGATGGTTGCTAACCAAAACTAATGAGGCAACTGCTATTGGGGTGAATAGGTATACATTTGTGGGTCTGTGAATATATTTTCTCTTTTCTCTTTTGGGGAGAGCGATTGACAAAACAGGAATGATTTTCCATACTCTACTATAATAACACTCCCTTAAAATTTACCTTACGGTTGATGGTGATGTTACTTAAAAAGTGCACATTATTATATTAAACGCATGCTAAATGTAATTTAATGCAATATCTTTGAGAAAAAAATACTTTGAGTTAATGATTATTACACTTCAAAATCATTTGTTTTATTCCAGCAAGAGTAAATTAGCACCAATAAGGACTGGAGAAATAATAAAAATAATTTGTGAGGTCTTACAGTATGTGTTAAATAAACACATGATGATATGGATAGAAGACAGAAAACATGTATTCAATGTGCTTATTAGTATCACAAAGAAATCTTGGAATTAATGCATAATTATACTCTCAATAAGACTGTGGATCAAGTGGGTATTTATATCTGATGTTAATATTTTACTTTTTTCTTATAATAAAATTGATACACAGTGTCATACTTACCATAATGGCATATATATAAATATCATTGTCTATCCCTTCAGTGGTAACCTGTATTAAACAAAATTTTAAAAGTAAAATCCAATTTAAAGTTTATAATTTACAAACTATTTCGCTAAAGTGTTCAAACACTATAATTTTAAAAATTATTTTTGAAGGAATCCCTCTGACTTTGGTTGGTACTTTCACATGCATATTTACATAAGTAATCAGAGTGATTCATATTTTTTTGCTTCTTCCTCAAATAAAGAACATTATTAATCTATTTTATTTATTCATTAATTCCAAGAATTTTATTGAATATTTACTATGGTCAATTAAAATTCTAAAATATACTAATTCTTTCCAATCTAGATTTAAAGATAATTTTGTTATTATTTTTAAGGCAAAAGACAAATGCTCCTGACCTGCCTATCACTACCTGTTCTTTTGTTTTCCTAGTAATATTCTTAACATAATAATTTTCCAAGTATTGATGATTGGATGATGAAATGAATGTGATATATTTTTCAAATTTATAGTTGTGCTACTCTACCAGAGGAAGTGATATATAATTTGTGTCTGTAGCCTCTGATGCTATTATCTACTATCTGAGGGAAAATGAAAATACCATGTGTAGAGGACAATGGAATAAAAGGGTAGAACAAATGGTTAGATAAACACCATATGTAAGATATATTTGAAACTGATCATACTAGCAAGTTCACTTATTTAATCCAAAGCTCATAAATTGGGTGACTTTTCTATGCTCCCTATCTCCACCAGCCATTTAGTTGACAAGCATTAAAAGTTTTGTATTCTCTGTTTATTGATTTCCAAAGGAATTACCATCTCAGTTGATGAATGTGAACCTATGCTAAAAAAAAGATATTCTTTGTTTTTCTCCCCGCTCCAAAATGACTCTAAAAATACAATGTCGCTCTAAAAAATCATAGGTCAAGGAAGAAAATGAGGAAATAGACTTTAAACTTATATAAAACAAAATTAATAATACAAATGAGGCAATCAAATAGGTTTGTAGGTGATTATAAAAATAGCAACAAAAGAACTGATATTCATGGCAAACTGTTGTCTCATGATAACTTTACATTGCATATGTGTCTAAAAAATGTTGTATCCATATTTACTAATTAGATATACCCTTTGTAAAAATGTTTCACAAATACAGAGACAGTTGTGCATATTAAAAAAGAATTTCTTTTCTTAAACAAATAGATTTAGAGGACTAAATATGTGGGAAAAAATTGACATATTTAATCCAAGAAACTTCTATAATTCAAACCTGCTTCCTGAGTCTAACATAATTGGAAATATTTTGCATAGAACTTACCTTTGAAAAGGTTCTTACCTTTTCAAAATTATGCAATGGGAGCAGAGGGCAAGAGATATTGAAAGACAAAAGCAGTTCCAGAAGACAACTGTATCCATGGGGTAATTCATTAGTCAGGAAATGCAGAGCATGTGTTTTTTGTTTTGTACATCTTTACTGCCATAAAGATGTGAATGCAAATAACCAAGAGAATACTTCACTCATATTGGTTTTCCTGACAACCACTGACAAAAGCTGAGTCAGAAATAACTTTCATGTAAAATGCACCAAATTAATTTGCATAGTAAACAACAATCTTCCAAATTGATTTCCTTATAAATATTTTCTTTTAACCTTCTGTATATCTACATAAGAAAGACTAAAATTTAAAAATAAAAGTTTACTGGTACAAACATTTGTCTAGGCAATCTGGAATCATGGAAAGTTTAAAGAATGTAGTTCAAATATACTTTGATTTTTATTAGGCCACCTACAGGGTTGGCTTCATGAGCACCAGATCTGTGCAATTAGTTGCCCAGGGGTTCATGCTCTGAAGGTTATTGCTCTTGGTTTAATGCTCTGCTGTTACCTTCCTGGAATTTTAATAATTTTATCTTTGACTCTTGTGTTGTAAATCCAATGGGGCTATAAAGTATGTGCCAGAGCAAAGGAGATGAGAGCATTGTGTATCTGTTGCTGTTTCTTTATTTTTTTTATTTTATTTATTTTTATATGGCAGGTTCTTATTAGTTATCCATTTTATACATATTAGTGTATACATGTCAATCCCAAACTCCCAATTCATCCCACCATCTCCAGCCCCTGCTTTCTCTCCTTGGTGTCCATACGTTTGTTCTCTGCATCTATGTCTCTACTTCTGCATTGTAAACTGGTTCATCTGTACCATTTTTCTAGATTCCATGTATATGCATAAATATACGATATTTGTTTTTCCCTTTCTGACTTATTTCACTCTGTATGACAGTCTCTAAGTCCATCCATGTAACTAAAAATGGCCCAATTTCATTCTTTTTTCTGGCTGAGCAATATTCCATTGTGTATATGTACTACATCTTCTTTATCCATTCATCTGTTGATGGGCATTTAAGTTGATTACATGACCTGGCTATTGTAAACATTGCTGCAATGAACATTGAGGTGCATGTGTCTTTTTCAATTATGGTTTTCTCTGGGTATATGCCCAGTAGTGGGATTGCTGGGTAATATGGTAATTCTATTTTTAGATTTTAAGGAACCTCCATACTGTTCTCCATAGGGGCTGTATCAGTTTACATTCCCACCAACAGTGCAAGAGGGTTGCCTTTTCTCCACAACCTCTCCAGAATTTGTTGTCTGTAGAATTTCTGATGATGCCCATTCTAACAGGTGTGAGGTAATAACTCATTGTAATTTTGATTAGCATTTCTCTAATAATTAGTAATGTTGAGCAGCTTTTCATGAGTCTCTTGGCCATCTGTATGTCTTCTTGGAAAATATCTATTTAGGTCTTCTGCAAAATTTTTGATTTTTTTTAATTTTATTTAGCTGCATGTGCTGTTTATATATTTTGGAGATTAACCCTTTGTCCATTGATTCATTTGCAAATATTTTCTCCCATTCTGAGGGTTGTCTATTTGTTTTGTTTATAGTTTCCTTTACTGTGCAAAAACTTTTAAGTTTCATTAGGTCCTATATGTTTATTTTTGTTTTTAAATCCATTACTCTAGGAGGAGGGTCAAAAAAAATCTTGCTGTGATTTATGTCAGAGTGTTCTTCCTATGTTTTCCTCTAAGAGTTTTACAGTGTCCAGTCTTACATTTAGGTATTTAATCCATTTTGAGTTTATTTTTGTGCATGGTGTTGAATGTTCTAATATCATTCTTTTACATGTAGCTGTCCAATTTTCCCAGCACAACTTATTGAAGAGACTTTCTTTTCCCCATTGAATATCCATGCATCTTTTGTCATAGGTTAGTTGACCATATGTGTGTGGGTTTATCTCTGGGCTTTCCATCCTATTCCATTGATCTGTATTTCTGTTTTTGTGCCAGTACCATATTGGCTTGATTACTGTAGATTTGTAGTATAGTCTGAATTCAGGGAGTCTGATTCCTCCAGCTCCATTTTTTTCCTCAAGATTGCTTTTGCTATTCAGGTTCTTTTGTGTTTCCATACAAACTGTGAAATTTTTTGTTCTAGTTCTGTGAAAAATGCCATTGGTAGTTTGATAGGGATTGCACTGAATCTGTAGATTGCTTTGGGTAGAGCAGTCATTTTCACAATATCGATTCTTCCCATCCAAGAACATGGTGTATCTCTCCATCTGTTTGTGTCATCTTTGATTTCTTTCATCAGTGCCTTATAGTTTTCTGCATACAGGTCTTTTACATCCTTAGGTAGTTTTATTCCAAGGTATTTTATTCTTTTTGATGCAATGGTGAATGGGATTGTTTCCTTAATTTCTCTTTCTGATATTTCGTTTTTAGTATATAGGAATGCAAGAGATTTCTGTGCATTAGTTTTTGTATCCTGCAACTTTACCAAATTCATTGATGAGCTCTAGCAGATTTCTGGTGGCACCTCTAGGATTATCTATGTATAGTATCATGTCATCTGCAAACTGTGATAGTTTTACTTCTTCTTTTCCCATTTGTATTCATTTTATTTCTTTTTCTTCTCTCAATTCCATGGCTAGGACTTCCAAAACTATACTGAACAATAGTGGTGAGAGTCATCATCCTTGTCTTGCTCCTGATGTTAGAGGAAATGCTTTCAGGTTTTCACCATTGAGAATGATGTTTGCTGTGGGTTTGTCCTATATGGCCTTTATTATGTTAAGGTAGTTTCCCTCTAGGCCCACTTTCCAGAGTGTTTTTAACAAAATTCGTGTTGAATTTTATCAGAAGCATTTTCTGCATCTATTGAGATGATCATATGGTTTTTATTCTTCAATTTGTTTATATGGTGTATCACATTGATTGATTTTCGTATACTGAAGAATCCTTGCATCCCTGGGATAAATGTCACTTGATCATGGTGTATGACCCTTTTAATGTGTTGTTGGATTCTGTTTGCTAGTATTTTTTTGAGGATTTTTGCATCTATATTCATCAGTGATACTGGTCTGTAATTTTCTTTTTTGTAGCATCTTTGTGTGGTCGTGGTTTCAGGGTGATGGTGTCTTCATAAAATGAATTTGGGAGTGTTCCTTCCTCTGCAAATTTTTGGAAGAGTTTGAGAAGGACGGATGTTAGCTATTCTCTAAATTTTTGATAGAATTCACCTGTGAATCCATCTGGTCCTGGAATTTGTTTGTTGGAAGATTTTTAATCACAGTTTCAATTTCATTACTTGTGATTGGTCTGTTCATATTTTCCATTTCTTCCTGGTTCAGTTTTGGAAGGTTATACCTTTCTAAGAATTTGTCCATTTCTTTCAGGTTGTCCATTTTATTGGCATAGAGTTGTTTCTAGTAGTTTCTTATGGTGCTTTGTATTTCTGTGGTGTCCGTTGTAACTTCCCCTGTTTCATTTCTAATTTTATCGATTTGAGTCCTCTCCCTCTTTTTCTTGATGAGTCTGGCTAAAATTTTATCAATTTTGTTTATCTTTTCAAAGAAGCACCTTTCAGTTTTATTGATCTTTGCTATTGTTTTCTTAGTTTCTATTTCAGTTATTTCTTCTCTGACCTTTATGATTTCTTTTCTTCTACTAACTTTGTGTTTTGTTTGTTCTTCTTTCTCTCATTCCTTTAAGTGTAAATTAGATTTTTTATTTGAGATTTTTCTTGTTTCTTGAGGTAGGATTCTATTGCTAAAAACTTCCCTCTTAGAACTTCTTTCGCTGCATCCCTTAGGTTTTGGATCATTGTGTTTACTTTGTCATTTGTCTCTAGGTATTTTTTTTTTGATTTCCTCTTTGATTTCTTCAGTGATCTCTTGATTCTTTAGTAATGTATTATTTAGCCTCCATGTGTTTGTGTTTGTTACTTTTTTTCCTCTGTAATTGATTTCTAATATCTTAGCATTGTAGTTGGAAAAGATGCTTGATATGATTTCAATTTTCTTCAATTTACTGAGGCTTGATTTGTGACCCAAGATGTGATCTATCCTGGAGAATGTTCTGTGTGCACTTGAAAGTGCAATCTGCCGTTTTCTGATGTAATGTCCTATAAATGTGAATTAAATCAATCTTCTCCATTGTGTCATTTAAAGCTTGTGTTTCCTCATTAATTTTCTCTCCTGATGATCTGTCCTTTGTTATAGGTGAGGTGTTTAAGTCCCCCACTACTATTGTGTTACTGTCAATTTTCTCTTTTACAGTTGTTAGCATTTGCCTTATGTATAGAGGTGCTCCTATGTTGGGTGCATATATATTTGTAATTGTTATGTATTCTTCCTGGACTGATTCCTTGATCACTAGGTAGTGTCCTTCCTTGTCTCTTGTAACATTCATTATTTTAAAGTCTAGTTTATCTGATATGAGTATTGCTACTCCAGGCTTCTTTTGATTTCTATTTGCATGGAAAATCTTTTTCCATCCCCAAACTTTCAGTCCGTATGTGCCCCTAGGTCTGAAGTGGGTCTCTAGTAGACAGCATATATATGTATATTGTGTTGCATCCATTCAGTGAGACTGTGTCTTTTTGTTGGAGAATTTAATCCATTCACATTTAAGGTAATTATCAATATGTATGTTCCTATTACCAATTTCTTAATAGTTTTGGGTTTGTGTTTGTAGGTCCTTTTCTTCTCTTGTGTTTCCCACTTAGAACAGTCCTTTAGCATTTGTTGTAGAGCTGGTTTGGTGGTGCTGAATTCTCTTAGCTTTTGCTTGTCTGTAAAGTTTTTGATTTCTCCATCGAAGTTGAATGAGATCCTTGCAGGGTAGTGTAGTTTTGGTTGTAGTTTCCTCCCTTTCATCACTTAAATATATCATGCATCATGCCACTCCCTTCTGGCTTGTAGAGTTTCTGCTGAGAAATCAGCTGTTAACCTTATGAAGTTCCCTTGCATGTTATTTGTCATTATGTCCTGGTGCTTTTAATAATTATTCTTTGTCTTTAATTTTTGTCAGTTTGATTACTATGTGTTTCTGCATTTTCCTCCTTGGGTTTATCTTGCCTGGGACTCTCTGCACTTCCTAGACTTGAGTGGCTATAACCTTTCCCACGTCGTGGAAATTTTCGACTATAATATCTTCAAATATTTTCTTGGGTCCTTCCTCTCTCTCTTCTCCTTCTGGGACCCCTATAATGCAAATATTGGTGTGTTTAATGTTGTCCCAAATGTGTCTGAAGCTGCCTTCATTTGTTTACATTCTTTTTCCTTTATTCTGTTCCATGGCAGTGATTTCCACTATTCTGTTTTCCAGGTCACTTATCTATTTTTTCTGCCTCAGTTATTCTGCTATTGATTACTTCTAGTGTATTTTTCATTTCAGTTATTGTATTGTTCATCTCTATTTGTTCTTTAATTCTTCTAGGTTTTTGTTCTTTAATTCTTCTAGATTTTTTTTAAACATTTCTTGTATCTTCTCCATCTTTGCCTCCATTCTTTTTCTGAGGTCCTAGATCATCTTCACTATTATTATTCTGAATTCTATTTCTGGAAGGTTGTCTATTTCCACTTCATTTATTTGTTCACCTGGGGTTTTATGTTGTTCCTTCATCTGGTATATAGTCCTATGCCTTTTCATTTTATGTTTCTGTGAATGTGGTTTTCATTCCACAGACTGCAGGTTTGTAGTTCTTCTTGCTTCTTCTGTCTGCCTTCTGGTGGATGAGGCTATCTAAGAGCCTTGTGCAAGCTTCCTGATGGGAGGGAATTGTAGTGGCTTGAGCTGGGTGTTGCTCTTGTGGGAAGAGCTCAGTAAAACTTTAATCCACTTGTCTGCTGATGGGTGGGGCTGAGTTCCCTCCCTGTTGGTTGTTTGGCCTGAGGCGACCCAGCACTGGAGCTTACAGGCTTTTTGTTGGGGCTAATGGCAGACTCCAGGAGGGCTCATGTCAAGGAGTACTTCACAGAACTTCTGCTGCCAGTGCCCTTGTGCCTGTGGTGAGCCACAGCCACACTCTGTCTCTGCAGGGAACCCTTCAACACTAGCAGGTAAGTCTGATTCAGTCTCCTATGGGGTCACTGTTTCTTCTCCCAGGTCCTGATACACACACTACTTTGTGTGTGTCCTCCAAGAATGGAGTCTCTGTTTCCCCCAGTCCTGTCAAAGTACTGCGATCAAATCCCACTAGCCTTCAAAGTATGATTCTCTTGGAATTCCTTCTCCTGTTGCTGGATCCCCAGGTTGTGAAGCTTGACATTGGGCTCAGAAGCTTCACTCCAGTGAGTGGACTTCTGTGGTGTAATTGTCCTCCAGTTTGTGAGTCACCCACCCAGCAGTTATGGGATTTGATTTTATTGTGATTGTGCCCCTCCTACCATCTCACTGTAGCTTCTCCTTTGTCTTTGGATGTGGGATATCTTTTTTGGTGAGTTCCAGTGTCTTCCTGTTGAATATTGTTAAGCAGTTAGTTGTGATTCCGGTGCTGTCACAAGAGGGAGTGAGCACATGTCCTTCTACTGCACCATCTTGAACCAATCTGTCTGTTGCTTTTTCTTGCTGCTCTATTCATATACAGCATACATGATGTTCCAAGAGCACAGAATTGCAATAGACTCATAATGCCTGTGGGTTCAATGAGACTTAAAGCAAGTGTAAAGAAAGCTTGTTATAATTTACTATTCATTAAGGGCAAGAATTGACAGCCTTGAGAGACCACATTCCATCCTTGCTCAAAGTATTTCATTTTTGAGAGATTAATTAATTTTATCTTGAATCAATAAATGTATACAAACAAATAATTTTCAACACAAATTTCATGTTATAAAGACACAATTTATGCTTAATATATTTAAAAGTTGGAAGGAAAATGGAAGCTCTGGAAAGAGTGACTATACAGAATTAGTTATGAATTGATCCATTAAAAACTTTTATTCAGTTAATATTTAAATTATATCACTGGGAGATTTTTATAGATAAAATCAATTAAAACAAATCACCTTTAAAGATAAATTATGGAGCAAATAAGTATGTTCGCCAATAAGATTATCATTTGGAATTCTTTTTATCTTAGGAAAATTCACATATTTTACTTTCCAATTAAGCAGTATACATAAGACAAGCCTAAGGCCAGGATATCCTTAGCAGGTCATTGCACTCAGAGCAGCAAGAAAAAAGACAGGCTGTTCATTCTCTTCATGTCTCTTGTACAGACTGTAGCAGCTGCTGCTGTGACAGGCTGTCTGTCTTGTCATTTCTTTTTGTATTCATTTTTTTTACAGCTGCAAACAGAGTCTATTCTTATAAGAATTTGCATAGAAATTCATCTTAATAAAGCAGGTTTCAAATACTTACATTAGTCTATATATTGATAAAAAATTTTATATAACTTTCTCTTTTAATAAATGTGGTTTTTTGAAAATTATTTTGTGCAGTGATAACATTCAATGCAAATCAAGAAAATGAGTTATAAATTATTTATAAAAATTAACTGAATAATTTTTCATTTTATATGGTACTTTAAAAAGTATGCATATATGTATGTATATATATTCAGCTCTCATTTAGATAACTATTTCCATTAGTGATATGAATCCTTCATGATACACTATTAAGCATCTTGATTATAGCTAGAATGAAATAATAAATTAGATACTGATCAATATCCAACTATCCAGTTGTGCCATGCTTTGAGAACAAATTAGTCAAGAACATGTAACTTTGAAAGAAGTTGTCAACATGTTACATTTTTTTAAAGAAAAAAGATCCCCCCCTCAAAAAGAAAAAGATCCCAGTAAAATGCATGTGAAGGCAAAATGCTACTGTGACAGAAAATGTTACTTGCATGCATTGGGGTCTACAAACTGCATCTTCGTTTGCCAAGTTCAGCGTGCTGGGAGTAGTGCAATCTAAACAAAAGAGTACTGGATTTCAAGTCAGCAGACTTAGAGGCTACCATAAACTTTGGGCCTATAAATACCTATCTGCAAATATTATATAGTATATCACCTTTTACGATTATTTTGAAAATAAGTAGTATATTTTTTAATGTTGCAATTTGTTCCTTATTATGCATTATTCAATTTTAGTACCAGAAGAAGGAATATGGGATGATTTAATCCCTTTACTTTAATAAGAATAAACTATATATTAGTTAATACAGTTAGTTGTATGCAGACTGCAGAAGAAAGGGAAGGTGTGTAGGGAAAGATAGAGACTTTTTTCAATGAGAGCATAGAGCATTCTTTATTTTATACCATTCTTTATTATTATTATTCTGTGATATAGAAGTTTTTCTCTGTAAATAAAAAAGCAAAGATTGTGGAGGAATAATTCACAGAAGATAAGCCATTCATTATTTAAAACATGTAAATTAAACTCTGAATGGATTTAATTTTACACTCATTAACATTATAAAATTTGGCAATAATTACAATATCTGAGACCTGACTATTTATGATAAAATAACCATATCATAACCACAAATTCTGATGAAATATGATGATTAGCTGTGGTATATAAAACAGTGGAACAAATTTGAAAAGCAATTTATTAACTTTTTTCAAATATCTTAACACACTCAGAATAATAAGGATGAATTGGTGGAGTTAACAATCTGTTGCATCAGCAATTTAGATTTTAAGATGGAACCCCCTATCTGAGACAAAGATATGTATTCAAAATCTAAAATCATCCTTGAAAAGCTAAAAACATGTGGGAGGATCCAATAAGTACATAAAATATACTTCACCCCAAAATTAACCATTAAATATGTACTTATAGATTACATAGTACCAAACAGTGTGTAATAATTAACAACAGACAATATACAAATCTTCACCGGTTTGAATTCTAGATAATAACTCATTTCTTTCCCAGAAATATTATATTATAGCTTAGGTTGTATACAAAAAGATGTTGTATAAAAGTATATCTTCAATTTTTTTTTTTTTTTTTTTTTTGTGGTACGCGGGCCTCTCACTGCTGTGGCCTCTCCCGTTGCGCGGCACAGGATCTGGACGCGCAGGCTCAGCAGCCATGGCTCACGGGGCCGACCGCTCTGTGGCATGTGGGATCCTCCCGGACCGGGGCACAAACCTGTGTCCCCTGCATCAGCAGGTGGACTCTCAACCACTGCGCCACCAGGGAAGCCCCAAAGTATATCTTTTAATTGAAATTATGATTAGGTCAGTTGTACTAAGGATTATTTCTTAAGCCTACAATGATAGTGTAATTGTCTACCTAGTTTGTAATAAATGTAGATGATGTCAAGATGGCTAATAATATTGCACTACGTGACCCCATGGTCCTGCAAGCTCAACTGTCATACAAGGTCTTACACTTTAAGATGTCTCATTTTAAACAATACAATACGATGATATCTAAGGAAGATGATAACTACTATTAGTATTTTTCAACATTTATACAAATAATATATTTATGATATTAACTTAAGGAAAATTATTAAAAATATAAAAATAAAAGGAAAGAAGGAAGGAGAAAAGAAAAGAAAAAAAATAGTTCCAACAATATTTCCTTTGAGGAAATTGGAAACTGTCCAAATCTGAAATAGGAACAAAATGGAGAAGTAAACTTAGTCATATCTTTACAGTGGAATATAATGTAGATTCTAACAGTAACCATGATTGAATACTTCTATAAAAGTGTAGATGCACTTTTTCTCATAATAGATCTCCAATTCAAGAGTCAGGTGCCCTTCTCCTGACTGCTGGCATCGCTGACTGTCCACAGATCACAGGAGTCTCTTCACAGGAATTTCCCTTGACTGAGGGAAGCTGCTGAACTCATAGTTACACCCTCTTTTGAGGCAGCCTAAATTCAATGATCAGTAGATTTAGGCACACAAAATCATAGTACCCTAGCTTCAAGTCATCACATCACTGAAGAGCAAACCCAGCCTCTGGTCTAAGAGATGGGCTGACACCTCACCTCTGGAGAAATTGCTCTTCAGTTTAACTCCTATACCCAATCCCTGACTTCCACATTTTCTCACAAGAGTTTCTCACTAATTACCTGCACACAATTCTGTCTCAGTCTATTTTCCAGGGACTCAATAAAATAAAAGGTAAACAAATCAGAGTATCAAACTGAATGTAGGTTGATATTATAGCTAGGCAAAATGTAAATAAAAATAGAAACATTTCTTACAAATATAAAAATTATATATTTTTTAAAATTTTGTTTTCCCCAGTGTAAATTTATTTTTAGATTTCTCACTTCCAGTCATTTGTTTAAAAATAGATTACTAGATCAAAACTCTGAGAATTATATTCAAGCTCAACTGATCAGATATTAATCAGAATAATAACATCAGGGTAACATAAATGTTGCAGTAAAGACTCTACAAATATTTTACCTTCTGTCTAGTAAAATAAAGACTTTCTAGTTGTGAGAGTGAAAGGAATTATATGCATTTATCATACATATGTATTAATTTTCTTAAACCAAGTTATGTGTATAGAAACTATATCAACTTATACTTTAAAAAAAAAAGACTACTGAATTTTCACAACTAAATTGAACTAATTTCAGATTAAATAATGAAAGCCTTAATCCCCAGTTGTGTTCAAGACTCAAATGTAAATAAGAACTTAGTTGATCCTTGCTTCCAGAAATTACCAACTAATTTCAATTATTCATTATGATTTTATTCCTAACATTAAATTTTATTCTTCCCTTAACATTAACTTCATTTTTCTACACTCTTAGTAGACCTACTCTGTTCTACCTTCTCACTCCAAAAATTGTCATTTCTGCTTTGCCCAGCACTAGCCATATCCAAGAAGCTACATGTCAAGAAATTTATTTTGGCCCTGGGTCATATGTTTTCTGTATGTAAAATGGTCCATCTCTTAGAAGAGTGATAGTACACTCTTAGGCTCAGTTCTAAATGCCTATGGTGAATTTCTTTATATTCTGCCTAAAAAATGTAACCCACATTCAAAAAATGTTTTTGGATCAGTGTAAAATAAGAAAAATCTGTTTTCCTCTCCATTGAAATGCAAGGTGGTAACATAAATAAAAATGAAAAAAAAGGCAAAATAAAATTCTAAATTCTTTCTTTGTACCAACTACCATAGATATTTAAATTTAATACTTAGTTCTCAAAATAACAATATGAGACTGTAGTTAAAGCTTTTCATTGTGGGTAGAAAATCTGAGAACTACAGAATTTATTAAATCTGCTAAGGTGACACAACTAGTGTATGTTACATTATAATAATTATAGTAAATAAATGTAATACAATAAAAAGTATAATATGAAACAAGATATCAGAAAAAGTGAAATAGAATACTAATTATATATAATTGTATATAAGATAATGATATATAATTAGCCCATATCTTCCCAACTGGAATGAAACTAATATCACATATCCACATATCTTAAATTAGTTTTCAGTGCTTCTATATGTGAACACAAGTAACTATAAGATAATCCCTGAATTATTTGTTAATGTCAGTAAATCATTAAAAATGTGTGTTTCTTAGATATAGAACACAAACATATGGTTACCAAAGGGGAAATTGGAGGGGGCAGGGATAAATTAGGAGTTTGGGATTACACACTATTAACACATTACTATGAACTACTATAAAATAGGTAAACACTAAAGAACTATTGTATCATACAGGGAACTATATTGAATAAATTACAATAACCTAAAATGGAAAATAATCTGAAAATTTATATATATATATATATATATATATATATATATTACAAAGCAAGTAAGAATGTAAAGAAAATAAAATGAAAAATATTTAAGAAATCTGTCACTAATTAAATACAAAATAATATAAATGATAATATTTTATATAATAATAACACATTATTTTATGTATTATATATTGTTAATGTAATATTATTATCATATATAATTTGGAGGTTCAACATAAAAAGATTTTAAAAAATACTTGAATTAGTTTCATATACATTGGAAGTATATAATGATGAGCTAAACGATAGTCAGTTTTTACTATTTGAGAAAAAGGAAAATTTTTAATCATTCTTAATCTTAGTGCAAATTAATTTTTTTAAGTATATAATCACAAAGAAAATAGAAAAAGTTAGGTATAACTATAAACTAGCTGGAGAAAAATAGAATGAGAAAAATGTGAGTACTAGGGAAAAGACAAATCTAATCTACAGTGATAAAAATCATTATCAGCATTTGATTTGAGGTAGTGAGGAATGGGAATTGACTGGGAAGGGGCACAAAGATCTTTCTTGTGTGAGGTAAATAGTCTCTATCTTGATTGTAGTGATATCTACATGGGAGTATACATTTGTCAAAATTCAGAACTGAATACTTAAAATGGGTTAGCTTTATTGTTCATAAGTTAAAATTTGATATGATTATTATTTTTAAGCCCACTAAATAAGCTGAAAAGCTAAGTGGATAATGCTGAGAAGTGTATATATTATTATTTTTTAACTGGTATCATTCAGAACAGAAGATGAAAAGGCTAGTAGATACCTTTCCATCTCTCCTGAGTATCTCTTTCAGGAAAACATAGCAGCAGTAAACAGTTGAATAAGCATTCAGAGATATTGATGTTGGTTCATAAACTGGCCCCTGTACATGGAGGAGGAGAGACTCCAAGAAGAGGCAGACCATGCCAGATTGGTATGTGATAGTTTTAATAAGTAAGAGACTTACTTAGAAGGCTTGGGTAGCCATAAAATGAGATTTTCACACCCACTTGCCAGAACCTTAAAAGTTTACATAACAGCCTCAACTGGGTTCAGCCATGTACACAGATGAAATAGTCTCCTCACCACATTACTATCCCAAGGTCGTATTCTTGGGGAAGCTTCTGGGAGCAGGAAAGGCAAACAGAATGTAAGTTATAAGGATGGGGGAGGAGCACCCAATTGCCTGGGTCTAGTTTCCTATACGCATTTGTTTGTTCTAATTTTTAGATTCCGCATATAAGTGATAACATTTAACATTAGTCTTTCTCTATCTGACTTACTTAACTTAGCACAATACCCTACAAGCCCATCAATGTTGTAGCAAATGGCAAAATTTCCCTCGTTTTATGGCTGAGTAATATTCCATTGTATACAAATATATAGCACTTCTTTCTCCATTCATCTGCTCATGGACACTTAGGTTGCTTCCATATCTTGGCTACTGTAAATAATGCTGTGAACATTGATGTGCATGTATCTTTTTGGAATAGGGTTTTCATTTTCTTCTGATATATACTCAGGAGTAGAATTGCTGGATCATATGGTTGTTCTATTTTTGTTTTTTTGAGGAATAGCCATACTGTTTTCCACAGTTCCTGGCCCAATTTACACTCCCATTAACAGTGTACTAGTGTTACCTTTCTCCACATACTTGCCAACATTTATTATTTGTTGTCTTTTTGATGATAGCCATTCTGACAGGCGTGAGGTGATATCTCATTGCTTTGATTTGCATTCCCCTGATGATTAGTGATGTTGAACATCTTTTCATGTGCCAGGCACCCATCTGTATGTTTTCTTTGGAAAAATTCAGGTCTTATGCCCATTTTATTTTTTAGGTTGCTTGTCTTTTTGATATTGAGTTTCATGATCTCTTTATATATTTTCAAACTTAACCCTTTATCAGACATATAATTTACAAACATTTCCCCTATTTAGTAACATTTAACCATGCACACTCACTAGGGGAAAAAGTGAAACCAACACAGAAGTGCATCCTCAAGCTCACAAGCCCTGACCACATCCCAAATCAAGGCAGAGACTGTCATCACACCAGAGAGAAATCCACTCCCCCAGGGCTCCTACCCCAGCACCTTGGGCCCCACACCCATTCACAATAGGGCAGTAATATCCACTGAACACAGGAGAAGCCCCTCTCCCATCTGGCTCTAACCACTCCAACTCCAGCCTACCTCTCACCAAGGTTGTGGCTGCCAGCACACCCCAGGCTTATACTCACATTAGATCCAGCTCTCCCACCAAAGCCACTGGGCACAGGCAGACTGCATAGGGATGCTGCCACACAAGGACACTACTTCAAGGCTAGGATAATAATGTTTCACCTAATTTCAAAACAAAATAAGAAGATGAGAGTATGTTTCAAATGAAAGAAAAAGAACAACACCAAAAAAAAAAAATCCCTAAAAAACCCTAATGAAACAGAGGTAATTTACCTAATAAAGAGTTCAAATCAACAGTCATAAGAATGCTAACTGAAATTGGGAAAATAATAAGTTAACACAATTAGAATTTTAATAAAGAATTAGAAAATATTATAAAGAACCAGTCAGAGCTGAAGAATACAGTAACTGAAATAAAAGATACACTGGAAAGAACTAACAGGAGACTAGATGTTATAGAATAACACATAAATGATCTGGAAGATAGAATAATGGAAATCACTCAACCAGAAGAGCAAAAAGACAAGCCAATTAAAAAATAATAATAATAAGGAGAGTTTAAGGAACTTCTGGGGCAACATCAAGTATACTAATAGTCACAGTATAGGAGTCCCAGAAGGAGAAGACAGAGAGAAAACGGTAGAAAACGTATTTGATAAAATTGTGGCTGAGAAGTTCCAGAAACAGAAGAAGGAAGCAGATATCCAGGGAGAGGAAGTACAGAGTCCCAAACAAGATGAACCCAGAAAGACCCACACCAAGAGGTAGCATAATTAAAATGGCAAAAGTTAAAGATAAAGAGAAAATTTTAAAGGCAGCAAGAGAAAAACAGTCATATACAAGGGAACCCTCATAAAGCTATCAGCTGATTTTTCTGCAAAAACTTTGCAGGCCAGAAGGGAGTGGCATGAATTATTTAAAGTGCTGAAAGGGAAAAACCTACAATCTAGAATACCCTACCCAGCAAGATTATCATTCAGAACTGAAAGAAAGATACAGAGCTTCTCAGATAAGCAAAAACTGAAGAGGTCATCAATACTAAACTGACCTTACAAGAAACATTAAAGGGTCTTCTTTAAGTGAGAAAAGAAAAGGCTACAACAAGAAATAAGAAATTATAGAAAAGGAAAAATACCACTGGTAAAGGCAAATATATAGTAAAGCCTGTGTGTCAATCACTTAAATAAGCTACTATGAAAGTTTAAAAGACAAAAATTGTAAAACCAACTCTAACTATAATAAACAGTTAAGGGATAGACATAAAAATTTTAAATATGATATCAAAAACACAAAGGGGGGGAAGGGGAGTAAAAAAAAAGTAGATCTTTTACAATGTATTTGACCTTAAATGACTATCAGTTTAAAACAAGTAGATATATGTCAACATATATGTGGATCTAATTCTAGAAGAGGTGGGAAAAATATTTTTCCTCATGAGATCACACATGAATAAAGGATGATGGAACACATAGAGCTCACATAATAAGTGAAATTGTTGCCCCCAAGGGCTTATGTTGATTCCTATTCAAGTAAGGATAACATCCCTGAGTTAGATCAGCAAAAGGCCCAACAGTTTTACATAGCCTGCCATAGAACAAAAAAAGAGGATGACTCACTTCTCCTGCCAACAAAATCTGTCCAAATATGGTTATTATAAAACTTCTCTTTCTATTTTTTATTACCTGGCCAAAGGTATGTGGCAACTCTTGAGATTAGAAGCAGAATGTGAAGGAGGGGAGGAAAAGAGTATTCATAAGGAGAGGGAAATTGGAGAGAGCATTGAAAAAAATGACTGCCTTGCTGATTCCTGATTTGGAATATTTATTTACCACTGCATATATTTCTACATGTAAACACACTCATGTATATACACACACACACACATACATACCTATATTCTACATGCACAAAAATATGTATATATTTGTAATTTTCTATTACCCAAAATGAGGAATTGTGAACTGGTATCTACATATGAGAATACTCATACACATATCTGATAAAGGATGTAGGGTTGATTCTCATTATTCACTTCAGTATTTGTGAATTTGCCTACTGGATAATGTATCTGTTATTCTAAAATTAATACTCCTTGTGCTTTTGTAGTCCTCCACAGACATACACAGAGCAGCAAAAAAATTGAGTCACCTAGCAGTGCACACTCTCAGCTGAGGTCTAAAAAGGTGATGTTCTGCCTTATTGTTTCAGTTCTCATGCAGAAATGACCAGAGGATGGAAACAGGAGGGACAGCGCAGTGCAGTGTAAGAAAGTCTGGTGATACGGGCAGTTGGACAGGGTTTGAATCTTATTTTCTCTTTTGTAAGATAAAGAAAATAAAATCTACAAGAATGAGTTTATTTTAGGATATAAGATTATAATCAATGTGGGACAAATAATGTGAAGGAAAATGTTTACTTTTAATTATAGAATAATAAAATATTACAATAAAATATTACAATTCTATATACATCTGATTCAAGAATACCAAACTAATACTGGACAAAGTAAGTTGTTGATGACTTTTTAAGAATATTTTCAATACAGTTTAATCTGTCTTATATAGACTGAAGAAGGAACCAAAGGTAAGAAAGTATTTGCGGGAAGCATAGACCACCCTTTTTTGATGATGAAGGGAAGGAAAACCATAAGGTAAACATATGAGGGAAAGGATTTAAGAATGAAATAAGTAAACTGAAAATCTGTATGAAATATAGGAATTTGAGGGATAATTAGGAATTAAACATTCAGGAAAGTGACCTGGGACATGGTGAAAGTGTTAAGAAAACTCACTCCTGAGTGCTTTTATTTTCTATATTCATTATGAAGCAAACTATCTGTTGAAATGTGGGCAATAAGGTTAGAGAGAATGAGAATAAAGCATTTCACAGCACCCACTTCACTGAAAGAAGACTGAGTGGGGATAAGTGATATAACTGTAAGTAGTGTTGAAGTTCCCACAAGTTTGGAGTTTGAATCAATAAATGTGTTTTGACATTATTCAGGTAAGTTATGTAATTTTCTCCAAAATGTCTCAAGAGCTTGGGGATAGGAGCAGAAAATGCAGATTTTTAGAACCACTCTGTGAAAGACTTTAACAAGGTATGTGCAATGGAAGGATGAAAAAGCTGAGGAAATTAAGGGTGCTTAAAGTGAAGCCAGAAATCTAGGAAAATAAGAGTTGAAGAGGGACATACTGTTTTATAAGAGAATATATCTTTGGAGATAGTTATCAAATGATCAGTCATCTGATTCTAAATTTTTGGAGCTAGAAAAATTCCATTAAAAATATAGTTTAAGTGATTTTTACCAAAGTAAAATGTTTGGGAAAATTAAAACAAAAAAGAAAACCTTACATTACCTTGTAATCGTATTATGTTAAGGAGTCAGTTATGAGCAGGAATCAGGACTGATGGTAAGTTAGCGGGTAGCTGTGCCTTCAGTAGATATGAGGAGAGACAAGGGAACCAAAATGTTACATACATTTTTTCCATTTATACTTTACTTTTCATAATGTTTTGACTTTATCTATGGGTTTAAAAAAATAATTACCATGCTTATCAGGTATGATACATGTAACACTAAGTGCATACATAGTACTAAGAAGACATCTCAGAATTGTAAACCATGATAATTTCTATATTCATTGACAGATATAATTTCATGGACTCCAAAACCTTGTTTTCTCCAGTAATTTTCTAATATACTGTCTTATGTAAAAAATACTTTCAAAAAAGTTCATATTTTTAAATTAAATTTGTTTCCTTCTCTAAGTTTGCTACTCATATATCTATACCTTAGAAATGATCTGTTTTTATGTCCTATACAGCTTTTGACTATAGATGACAGTCTGTTCTATTGTAATGTAAAGCGGTTGTTTGTTACCTCAGTGGCTCCCTGAGTACCTGCACCTGCCCTGCTTGTTATGAACTTTTACCTAGGTGTCTATAGCTAAGAACTTATCTTGCAACAAGTGTGTTCAAGCTATAAGCCTCATGATGACTTCTGCATTGAACTCCTTTCCTCCTTTCCATGTTGACCCAGTTACATTATTTCCAAGTTGACTGAGTTACATTAAAATTACCCAATTAAAATATTTCCCATATTCCACAAGCTACCTAACCCATGGACCTTCAAAAGCATTTGTCTGCAAGTTTTTGCTCTTTTCCCTCCCTGCACTACACACAACAAAAGAAAAGAGGTGAAATCATTATAGAACCTACAGATATTAAAACACTATTAATAGAAAACTTCAAATAATGTTGTGTTAATAAATGCAAAAGTTTGTATGAAATGGGCAAATTCCTTTAAAGACACAAACAATTCAAATTTATATTCTACGGAGATAACACCTAAGGCAAAAAGGCAACAAATAGAAATAAAAGGCATATAATTAGAAAAGCAGAAATGAAATTTCCTCTTTTCCCAGCTTTCATGAATATCTTCATAAAACACACAAAGAATCTACAAAAATCTTATAGGACTAAGGAATGAGTTTAGGAAAGTTGCAAGATATAAGGCCAGTATTTAAAAATAAATTATAATTCTCTATAATAGCAATAAAGAATTGAAAATTAAATTTTCAAATAGTTTATTAGTGTCATAAGATTAAAAAAAGGCATAGTAAAAAGTTCTTTGAGTTCATTTCAGCAAAAATCAATTTCAATTGGGCAATGCCAAACCAGAATGGTTAGGAATGCTTCACTGACAGGATCTAGAGGCAAGACTTTTACAGAGAAGAGGTGGAAGCCAAGCAAGAGAATTATTTGATTCATTATAGCTTAATCTGTTGCATTATTTGGGAAAACCAAGTTTGCTGTTAGTGTTTGGTTGTCCTTAGGTTTTCATTTCTTAACCTCAAGTCATCTCGGGTTTGGGTTTTGATTTGCTTATGTAGCTACTAAGGCATTAAAGACACGTCAGTCTAATAGCACCCTTGTCTAATTGATTTAACAATTGCACCCAAGACATATAATATTTAAGTATAAGACATAAAATATAGGCAATATCTGTATTCTAAAATCTGTAAAACATTGGTGAAAAAATCACAGATCACCTAAATAAATAGGGAGATATAGCATATTCATGGATTGGAATATTTCATATTTAATAATCAGTTCTCTTCAAACTGATGTATAGATTCAACATAATTGTAATAAAAAGATACCAGTTGAATTTTTTGTATAAATTGACAAGCTGATCAAAAATAAATGTGTGAATGAAACAGAATGAGAATGGCCAAAAAAGGACAAGAATTAAAATAGAAGACTCAAGCTGCATAAATTCCAAGGCACAATATAGAGCTATATTGATCAAGGTGGTGTCTTTTTAGACAAAGCATAGACATATAGATGGATGGTACAGAATAGAGAGTCCAGATGTAGAGCCATGCAATATGGTCAATTGATATGGAAAATGAGAAATGTCCTTCAATGAAGAATAGAGAACAGATGCCTTTTTAACAGATGATGCTAGAATAACTTGATATACATCTTAAAAAATTAACCTTGATTCATATGAATATGATTTCATATTTCATATGATTCATATGAATTTCATAGTATACTAAAATTAACTCAAAATGGATCATAAACTTAAGTGCCCAAACTAAAACTAGAAAACCCCTAGAAAAAGCATAGCAGAGAATCTTTATAACCCTGGGCTATGCCAAGATTTCTTACATAAATCCTAAAAGCATAACTCATAATTTTGTTTCACTATTTTAGACTTTTTTAAAATTAAAGTTTTCTGCTTCTTTAAAATTTCTGTTAAGAGGGTGAAAATACAATACAATGCTGAGAGAAAATGTTCGTAGATCACAAATTTGATAAAGATTGTTTTAAGAATATATAAAGTACTCTCAAAACTATAATAAAATGAACAATGTGATTTTAATGAACGGGCAAAAATTTTTAATTGTTACCTCACTGAAGATATATGGATAGTAAATATGCATATAAAAGATATTGACATTAGATTTTAGAGAAATACAAATTAAAATTACAATGGTATACTGTGACAAATAGAATGGCTGAAAATATTAACACCAAATATTAACAAGGAGATAGTATAACAGGAAATCTCACACATTGTTAGTGGTATGCAAAATGAGATAGCCAGTTTGGAAAGCAATTTGTCAGTATGAAGAAGTTACACATACTGTTACCATATAACCCAGCAAACCAATGCCCAAGTGTTTGTCTAAGTGAAATGAAAAAAAAAAAAAAACATTCACACAAAAACCTATATATCTTAACAGAGAAAAGGATGTAGATGCCTACACTATAGTAAATCCATACAATGGGATATCATTCAGCAATAGAAAGAAACTACTGACACATGCCACAACAAGCGTTAATTGCAAATGCACTGTAAGGGAAAGAAGTCAGACTTAAAAGACTACATATTTTTGGATTTCATACATACAATATTTTGGGAAGCTAAAACTAGAGAAAGAGAAAACAGGTCAGTTGTTGCCAACAGCTACATTTTGGGGTTGAAATTGAAAACAAAGAGATTCCGGGAATGTTTAGATGTGATTAAACAATTCTTTATATTGATTACAGTGGTAGTTACATGACTACATATGTTTGTCAAAACCTATAGCACTGTACTCTAAAGAAGATATATTTTGCTTATATAAATTATATTTTAATTTAAAGATTAGAAAAAATCAATTGATAAAAAGATCAATGGATAATATTCACTTTCTAATTTTTAACACCTTTAAAATAAGAGCAGAAACATATGCAATTAGAAATGATAAAGTGATAAAATGATAAAATATATCATGATAAAATTAAATGATAAAATATATTTAGTTCAATTGTTCAACTCTGTTGAATTTATTACACAAATATATATGAGGGAGAACTTTTTCAGCTAATAAGTTGGAAAGGAGCCTCAGCCTGCATTAAATAATGAGTTACAGGTGAGCTGGGCAAGGTAAATACATTAGCTAGGGAAGAGACATGCTTTACAACATAGCATGTGGATTGTGTTATGAGACATTCCATTACTCTAGTTCAGAGTATGGGTCAGAGAACTGTAAGAGACAAACCTTGGGAGTTAGACAAAAACAAGGCATTTATTTTTTTTTTATTTTACTACTCTAAAGGTTTCAGTATTTTACTCTGTACAACATGGAATGCCATCAAAAAGGTGTAATTATGGAATCATATGATTAAATATCTCTTTAAGACTAATTCTTCCCTTCTTACTACCTTACATTCCTTCTTTCATTTTTTTTGTTTTGCATCTATTTATCAGTACTGACTATGTGCTAAGGATAGAGTAGTCAACAATATAGAAAGGTCCTTTCTCTGATGGAGACTATGCTGCAGAGGAGGAGACATACAGTATGCTAACTAATGAATAACATAAATCAATGTGACAAACTACAACATAATGTAACATAATATTATATAATTTTGGGAAATGGTACATACAAAACATAATAAGGAGATAAAAAGAGTGATAGAATTTTTTTTAAATTAGGTGATCAGCAACAGCCCCCTTGAAATGTGATTTTTTTTTTTTTTTTTTTTTTTTTTGCGGTACGCGGGCCTCTCACTGTTGTGGCCTTTCCCATTGCGGAGCACAGGCTCTGGACGCACAGGCTCAGCGGCCATGGCTCATGGGCCTAGCCGCTCCGCGGCATGAGGGATCTTTCCAGACCGGGACACAAACCCTGTTCCCCTGCATCAACAGGCGGACTCTCAACCACTGCGCCACCAGGGAAACCCGAAATGTGACTTTTGAGAAGACAGTAAAATAAAAATTAAAGATATGAATGCTATGGGAAGAACATTTTTAGGTAGAGAAAAGAAATTCCAGTGGCATTGTCAAATTGAACTTGACCTGTTAGAGGAACAGAAGGAATAGTAGATCAAAATGTGCTAAGGGAATGGTGATAAGAAGTGAGTTTAAAGATTTTTTTAAAGGCCACGATAAGGATTTTATATCTACCATAGGCAGAATTTTGTGATTGCTTCCAAGATTCTCATCTGCTTGTGTACTTATCCTGTATAGTTCCCTCCCCTTGTGTTTGGGTAGGATTTGTAAATAAGGTGGCTGTCATTCCCTAATTATGTTACATTATATGGAAAAAGTGAAGGTTTTTTTTTGTTTTGTTTTTTTTGTTTTTTTTGACAGATATGATTAAGGTCTCTAATAAGTTGACTTTGAATTCATCAAAAGGTAGATAATCCTTGGTAGGCCTGATTTTATCAGTCAAGCCTTTTAAAAGAGGGTCTAGAGGGAAGACACTTCAAGCAACGGAGACGCCCTCCTATTGGCATTGAAGAAATAAGCCACTAAGAGTTCTAAAGCTAGGAGAAAATGCATTCTACCAACAGTCACATGAGTTTGAAAGAGGACCCTGTGTCTCAGACCACAGCCCTGGCTGACAGCTGGATGCAGCCTCATGAGACCCTGAGCAGAGAATCTTGCTAAACTGTGCCTGGACTCTTGAGTCATGGAAACTGAAATAATCAATGTTTGTGATGTTAAGCTGCTAACTATATAGTAATTTGTTATGCAGCAATAGAAAACAAATCCCATGTCTGTGTCTAATGAAAAGTCACTGTAGGGTTACGAGGAGGAGTGGTGCTATGAGAACTGCTCTGATCTATAAGATGTGTAAAGGTAGAGCCAGTAAAATTTGCTGATTGTTTGGTTGCCAGGAATAAAAAATTAGGGAAATCCAAACTGAGTCTTAGGGTAACGCTGTTGCCTTCTACCAAAATGTGGAAAAGTGGGGTAAAAATGGGATTTGGATGAGTTGAGGAATGAAGAACTTGGGTTTATACATATTATATTTGATATGCCATTTACACATCCAATTAGATAGGTGTGGAATAGACTTTTGTAAATATAATTCTGGTACTTTGGGAAACTAGGTTAAACAATTAACGTGTGACACTTTAACAATAGAGAAATTTTAAAAATATGAGAAGGTATAAGATTACCTAGGATGTTAGAGAATATTGACAGGAGTTAAGATCAGTATTCAACATTATAAGAAAATTTATAAGTTAGTAAGAGGAGGAGAAAGCAGTGATGAAAACTGAGAAGGAGCGACAATTGAGGTGGGAAAAACCAGGAGTATATAGTCTCCCTGAAGTGATGTGAAGAATGCATTTAAAGAAGAAAGTGATAATCAATTGTGCCAAATGCTACTTAGAGAATTTCTAAAATAAGAGAATAAACAAATCACTGAATAGAACCCATCCATTACAAAAAGTCTTCAATTATTTTGGTCCTTTTTCCCACTATAATAAAGGCCAGATATAAAATGCAAATTTTTTCATCAACATCCTTATTTGTTCAGTCTTTAAAGTGAAATAGCTGAATCCTGGGAATCCTAGATAATTCACTGCATCCTAGTCAATTTCCTCTTCCACTTCCCAAGAGGATATTTTCTCCTTTCTCCCAAACTCCAACTAGCCTCTCCTTCTCAGATAATTAACTCAAATTTCTCACTAAGGCTACATAAATAATCAAAAGCAAATATCTCATATCCCTAGTACTACATCCCAGTGGATTCCATCTTCAATGTGTAGGGACAACTATTAGTAAAACACTCCTGGTCACTGGCTGTGTTCATACACTTTGTCCCAGGGAACAAATTGTGGTGAGTTTAGGAGAGAAAGGAAATTCTTGCTATGTCCTTTACTCTTCCCCTTCTCTTAAGAGCTGGTATTTCTGAAAAAGCATGTGTCCTTCATTGCATTTGGCTGTGCCATGAACTTAAGGCTTAAGTTTTTCAGAACTGCTGCTATAAGTTGAGTTTTCTGTTTAATTCTGAGATTCAATATTTTAAATCCAACTTGCCTACAAATATATCATGTTTTATAATATTTATCAGATAATGCAGATGCCCATGTATTTTCCTCTTTCATATTCTAAATTAATTCCAAAATTGTACAAAAGAACAGGTTAATTTATAGTGTTCCCTTGAGTCAAAAAGTACACAAAGGATAATACAGCAAACAGGAAGGGAAAGGTTGAGAAGCACATTAGTGTATGGAGAATTCTTCCAATAATACAAAGATCTAGAATGCACAGTGGTGATACAAGGACTGTTGGGTTAATAAATCTGCTTATGCCTAAATTACTATAGTATTTTTAAAGTAAACATAGATTTGGTGGTATAGTTCCCTTCAGAGTTGTATACTGGTATCAGTGAATGTTGACAACCCGAAATGAATATGGAATTAGCACACACACAAATAATATGTGTGTGTGTGTTTGTACAGTATGACAAAATGTTTAAAGATAAGATTTGATAAGGCATACAAGGATATAGTTTCACCTATATATACTTTCTCCAATGCAAACAACATTCTTAAATTACATGTATTTTGAAGCTCTCTAGGTCCAGAAAAGATAATTTTATTATAGTAGGAAAATGTAACTTTACAATTAAAATAATAAAATTTTAACAACTTTTTGAGTTCTAATTGATATATAATAAACTGCACAATTTAAATATTTAAAGTTTACATTTGGATATTTTGATGTACATTTTGGAACATGTATACAATTATGAAACCTTCAATGCTATCAAACTAGTGAGTATATCTATAACCTCCAAACTTTCCTTGTGCCCTTTGTAATCCCTCCTGTCCCTTACTGTCTCCTCCTCATCCACAAGAAACCACTGACCTGTTTTATATTACTACAGATTAATAGATTAGTATGCATTTTCATGAATTTTGTGTGAATGGAATTGTAAAGTAGGTAAACTTTATCTAGTTTTTTAACTTAGCATAATTATTTTGAGACCCATAAAGAAAGACAGAAATCTTGTTATAGCTTTATTGAGGCATATGTCACATACCATGGATTCACCTGTATAAAGCATACAATTCAGTATTTCTTAGTTATTTTCCCAGAGTTGTACAATCATCACTAAAATCTATACTAGAATATTTTCAACACCCCACAAAGAAAGCTGTACATCTTAGAAACCATTCCCAGTTCACACTGCCCCTACTTCACTCTATCCTGATTCCAGTCAACCACTAACCTACTTTCTGTCACTATGGATTTACCCACTCAGGAAATTCCACACAAATGCAATCATACAGTATCTTATCTTCTGTGACTTGTTCTTTCACCCAGTAATATTTTTAAGGTCTAGCCATCTTATAGTATATATCAATTTCCCTACTATTTTATTTCCAAATAATATTACATTATATGAATATACTGCACCTTATTTATCCATTAATCAGCTGATGGACATTTACATTGTTGCCACTTTCTAGCTATTATGAAAAGTGCTATGGACATTCCTATACACGTTTTCATGTAGGCATACTTTTTTATTTCTCTTGATTATATACCTAGGAGTGGAATTGCTAGGTCTTATAGTAAATTTATATTTAACTTTTTTAGGAACTGCTGTTTTTCAAAAGGATTACACCATTTTACAATCTCACCAGAAATATTTGAGGGTTTCAAATTCTCTACATCTTCAACAATATTTATCATTGCCTGTTTTTTTTTTAATTTTGACCATTCTAATAGGTGTGAAATGATGTGTCATTCTGGTTTTAATTTGCATTCCCCTAATGACTAATAAGGTGTTTATCAGGTATTTATGTACAATCTATTCAAATCCTTTCTCCTCCATTTTTTTTTTTTTTTTTTTTTTTTTTTTTTTTTTTGGCGGTACGCGGGCCTCTCACCCCTGTGGCCTCCCCCGCTGCGGAGCGCAGGCTCCGGACGCGCAGGCTCAGCGGCCATGGCTCACAGGCCCAGCCACTCCACGGCATGTGGGATACCTCCCGGACCGGGGCACGAACCCGCGTCCCCTGCATCGGCAGGCGGACTCTCAACCACTGCGCCACCAGGGAAGCCCTCTCTTCCATTTTTTTTTTTTTTTTTTTTTTTTTTTTTTTTTTTTGCGGTACACAGGCCTCTCACCATTGTGGTCTCTCCTGTTGCAGAGCACAGGCTCCGGACGTGCAGGCTCAGAGGCCATGGCTCACGGGCCCAGCCGCTCCGCGGCACGTGGGATCTTCCCGGACCGGGGCACGAACCCGTGTCCCCTGCATCGGCAGGTGGACTCTCAACCACTGCGCCACCAGGGAAGCCCTCTCCTCCATTTTTAATAGGGTTGTATGTCTTTCGATAAAGTCTTGTGGATAATACCTTATGTAATTGTTATTTGAAATTATATCAATCAGGGTTCAGTAAGAGAAGGAGTACCTCTGCCCAGAAAACACACACACACACACACACACACACGCGCGCACACACACACACACACACACACACACACACACACACTTACTTACCAGTCTCTATAGAGCTCTTATCTTTGTGTCTGATGCTGAGTCTTGAAGTCTCAAGGCAGGCAGATGGGAAGGGAAGACAGATGTAAAGAAAGACACACAAGGATGGACTCGTATCCAAGTGAGTCTCTCACAGACTCCAAGTTTCCTGATGGTGGTGTCTTATGGGGAACCTGGAGCCCTTCATCACAGAGCTAAGCATATGACCTGGCCCAGTAATCACAGAAGGTAAAGGGGGTTCTAGGGAATAATGGGGCAGCTATAGACCTGGCTGTGTCACTAAGTGAACCAGGAGATAAATTATATGTGTAACCTGCAACAGCTCCAGGTGACCATATATCAACCTTTCAAGTGTAAAACAAATATGGCTGATGCTTCACTTTTGTTCTCTACATCTCATACAAAATATTTCTGTGGCACCCTCTATCCAGAAACACAGAGGACAGAGAGTTCTTAGAAATTATGTCAGTCTAGCCCATTTGACACACTATAAAGCCACCCTAATGATAACATTGAAAGCTATCTTTACGAGCAAACATTTAAGGCAAGTTTTAATATGGCATTATGGACATTAAATTGCATCAAAAGCAAGTTGAAGACATTTAGAGCAGGTTGACTTGAGTGACATCTAAATAGCCTGGAGAGTTACTCAGCATATTATTTAACTTTGAGCAAGACAAAGGTAAATAACATTTTCTAAGCTGTTCTCTACCCTCTACTGTAACCTGCCTATTCTAACTAAATACTTCTGAAATCTAATCCTCATTTAGTTTAAATATCTGAAACAAACCACGTGGCTGAAATACACATATTTAAAGTTTCTCTTATTTATCATTGCATTCTGTTGAGTCTATTATTCACAATAGGAACTTTCCTAAAGCCAAGAATGAAAAGAATTGTGGTGAGAATTTAGCATAAACATTAATTTGAAATTTGCAAAAGAAGGGAAGAAATTATCAACGTTTGCTCTTTATTTTCTATATCTAAACATGTACTCTTCTGATAGAATTATCTCCCTTTTTCCTAGCATCAGCAAACTTGAGTTTGGGCATAGAGTTAATTAAATCTCAATGTGGTTTGCAATCATTATTCCCTTTTCCTCAGGATTGTAAAATTTTGAATTGATTTGGAAAGGGTGTGTTTAAAAACTGTCACTTATGAGTAAACTCTGTCTTTAATTTTAATTTAAAAGATAATCCATATTTCTTAATCTCATTAAATGAACCTCTCCTTTTCTATAAGTCTTTGCTCATATGTAGGTAAAAGAGCACACCAAAACTAAATTTAAATCAGTTTCCATTCAACTCTATGAGTTTTAAAATTTATATGTATATAATGTTTATACAGAAATCAAAATATCCAACATCATTCCAAAATAAAACTCTCAAATATACCTGTATTTAGAATTCTTAAACTAAAGGGCCAGATGGTAGGTTTTTTGATAGAGATAACTAAAATTATCACTATATAGAGATCATTTAATTTCTTTAAACTTGTTAATTGAAAACAAATAATTGATTATAATATTGAAATTAATATTAAACATGCATACGTATTTTTGTTAAACAAACATTTCATTCATATTGTTTTTTTGGTTTATTTACTGTTAATATTTTAGCATGAATCATTTGTCAGTTATACTATATTTTATGAGTGTTTATGTTAGTTGTTGGAACTGGTGGAAATTTGGTCCATTACAATTTATTTTTATAGCCTATCTTTAATTTAAGGATCATTGATTTAATTGATTTTAACACCTCTCTTTTATTTATTCAGAACATGTGCTGAGTCTCACTGAATTCATGAAGTTTATGGACTGAATAATGACACCAAAATGTGTGTGTTAAAAATGTAAAAGAGGATCTAAATCATAATTTTAAAATGTCAACTTTGTATAATTTTGCTTATATAAATGATAGCATAAAATTGTCTAATTTCTACAGTAACTTATTTTGTGGTATATCCTTTTAACTTTTCATAAAATGTCAGAACGTTGTCCCTTTTTTATATTTATTTACTAAAAAATAATTACCAGCAAATAACTGTGGGATACAAATGGAATTCATGTATACTGTAGGTAGAACTGTGATGTATACATAATCAATTACTAATTTTACTTTATTTTTAAAACATATTAAATTTTTTTTTAGCTTTAAGTGACATGTTCAAGAAAGAAAATACTTTAATACATCTGGAAGAAAAAAAAATGTGAGCTTATTTTTAATTATACCTGAGTAGCACTAACTAACTTTTGCCAAGGTCAGTTTTGGGGAAAAAAAGAAGAGTTTTGCCATAAGCATAAAAAAGCTAGTAAAAATGTATATGTGCATGGGATAGGTATTACACTTTATAACTTTACTAAAATCAAACTGAAATATTTCTCCCATTTTGATAAAACAATTTTCTCGCACTGGAAAGTTACAGGATAAATCTGTTCAAACACCAGGGAGGGATTCACAACCTGGCTTCTATTAACAGAAATGGGGTGTCTTGCAGCTATATCTCCATAAATTGCACTGAAAACTACCTCTGTACATAAAGATTCAACCCAAGTGTTACCTTTTACTGCAAGTTATACACTTCAAGAAACTGGGTATAGAATGGAAATATTGACACAACCCTAAAGATAGCTGCTTGAATGAAGCAACTATAATACTCCAACTCCTTTATTTCAGAAAGTGTGAATGTTTATGTTGTCACTGGATAAAAGAATTGATGTGGAAATCACTCATGCTTGGTAAATTGCATGGTAATAAAATGAAGTCTTGCTAAATAGAGCTTTGGGTAAAATGGAATATGGACTCAATTTTCCCTACAAAACCATATTACACGTTTTATGTTTTACAGTTTAATGTTCTACAAATCCTGTACCTTGTGTTATTTATCAGTTCTGCATTTCATTTGCAAACAATTCACTGAAATAATGTATATAACAATAATGAGATAGTCGACTTTGTATTTTCAGGAAGCAAATATAATTGCAGGAAAAAAATAGTTTTTTAAGAAAATATAAAGTCAGGTTTTCTGTTTTATAGTCATTTAAGTTTTAAAAAAATGTTTTGACAATTGTAGGTACCTATTCAAGGGTTTGTAATATTATGCTAAATATCAGTTTATAATTTTCAGAAAAGAAGAGCTATATATTTCAGGAAACACCCTATATCAGACATTAAAAATTTACAACATATAATCTTATATTTTTATTTTATTTTTCCAAGAATTATGTTACTTTAAGTAAGAATATAAAACGTTTTAATAGCATAAGACTTTTCAAAGTAGTGTTTAAAATGCTGAAAATGAATTATTCCCTTATTTACATGATTATAACTCAAAGACTTTTGTGTAATCTGTATATTACAATTGCGGGAGTGTAACAATATTGTGATACAATACTTGCTCTCAAGGATTTTAGTCTAATCGGAGACAGAGATGAAAATATACAAAAGAATGCAATATGTTCTTTTCTAAGTGTATACTTGGGATAATAAGGTACACAACAAATAACTAATAACAATATTGGGGTCTTAGGATCAAAAGAAGATAAAAAGAGAATATTCCTCATGATCTTGAATGATAATAGTAATTCTCAGGTAGATGGAAAGGACATTTTGTGAGGGAATGGAGCTGAAGATTTAAATGGGAGAAAACCAGCACTCCACAAAGTATACACAGCATAAAGCATGAAGACACATGGCCATTAGTAATATATCTATGTAGTTGTACCCATGTAGACAGGTAGATGTGTAGGATGCTGCAAGTTAGATGAATAGAACTCCATTCTGTCCTGAGGGCTTTCAAGATGTGTGAAGTAATTTTGTGCATTTTTCCATATGAGATAAGAAAAGCCAAAAGGGTTCAAGAGTTGACATAGATTCTCAAGACATGGTTTCAAAGAAAACACATAGAAAATGGAATGAATACCTTTAAATGAAATTTTTATATCTCCTGAAAGTTACACTAATTCCTAAGCATTTGAAAAATTATGACCAAGACAAATAGTCAAGATTTTAAATACAATAGATTTGAATTTCAATTCTGTGTTGAAATTCATTAATTTATGAGCTTGTCTTTCTTTACCAGCTAATGGCTGTACTATAGGAAATTTGCATTAATTAAAAGGAGAGCATACTATAGAATGCTTAGCTCATAAGAGGTACTCAGTAAATGAGGCTCTGTTTTATTTAATGTAAACACTCACAGTGTTATCTCCTTTTCCTTTATTATTTATAAGTCCACTAGACAGTAAAGAAATTACCCTTTTAAAGTGCCTGTCCTAGATGTTACATTAAGCCGTGACAGATGGAAGCTCAGTAGCAGTCATGCAGAACATTAGCCAAACAGGATAATCATCCAAAGAAGATGGCAATAATAGAGTTCTTCACTGCAGGACCCAAAAACCTACTGCAATTCACCAGTGATTATGGAAATGGTTCAGTGATTCTGTGTCTATAACAATATCACTAGATATTAGATAATCTTTGCTAAAGATTCTAAGAATAGAGAGTTGAACTTAAAGTTAGGAAGTTAGGATCTCTCTCTCTTACCCTCTGCCTCTCCATCTCCCATTCCCCCTCCTTACACAAATGAAATAAGAAACAATTGAATGAGAAAATTAAAATTTAGGAGAGGAAATATTTCAGGTGGAAGATAAGGAGAAGGACATTCTCAGCTTCTTCAGAGAAAAATATTAGAATGCTCAGATAAAAAATCATAGACCCTCTGTGATTTAATAATTAGAAGATGAAAAACAGACAACAATTCCTCCTGTGTAGTTTAGACCGCTGATATTCTCACACTCTGCTTTTCTTTTCCTTCCTTCCTTTCTTCCTCTCGCCTTCCATCTCTCTCTGCCTCTCTTCCCTCATCTCTTCTCTCCTCTTTTTCTGCTTCTCTTTCTCTCCCTCCTTTTCCACCCTTCATTCTTCCTCTTCATCAGAGTATTTTCTTTGAAAATAAAGGCATATGTGTTTCCAGTTTCTTCTAACTTTTCTAACTCTATCTTTTCTATAAGATTTTTGTTATCCTACCTTGGACGTTGCTCCACTACTTTCATAGGCTGACAGGGATTCCTGTTGGTCAATATATAACCAGTTATTATAGCTGAGTTATTATAACCAGTGGTCCAAGTAAAGTCTAACTGCATGTCTCGAAGTTTTAACTTAATATTTGATATTTTAACTTCTTTCTGGAAAAGAGTAGAACTCCACTCAGGGGTGAAAATACAAAGATCTTGGTAGCACTTTATGCTAGAAGATTAAGGAAGTTTTTTTTTTCATTTATGTGTTTGCTATTTGCTCTTTTATATTTAATATTTCATCATTTCAAAACACTAGAAAAATCATCAAGAAGCAGGGTAAAATCCCTACTCAGATACAGAAGAATAATAATAAACCTAAAGTAAGTATCACATACTGAATATTTACTACACATTAAGCTAAGTAGTAAACACATTACTAATAACTTTACTGGCATCATTTAATTAATCCACATAACTATTCTTTATTATATGTACTCTCACTTCCACTGTTTTATAAATAGAAAATTTTTGGAGGAACTAATATGCCCAAGGTCAAATGATTATTTAATTGTTCTAAAACCCATGTTCTTAATAGCACTATATACTATCTTCTTCATTTTTTAAAAATATTTATTTGATTATAATTGCTTTACAATGTTGTGTTAGCTTCTGCTGTACAACAAAGTGAGTCAGCTATATGTATACATATATCCCATCCACCTTGATCCTCCCTCCCACCCTCCCCATCCTACCCTTCTAGGTCATCACAAAGCATCAAACTGATCTCCCTGTGCTATTCAGCAGCTTCCCACTAGCTATTTATTTTACGCATGGTAGTGCATATATGTCAATGCTACTCTCTCACTTCTTCCCAGCCTCCCCTTCCCGCACTGTATCCTCAAGTCCATTCTCTATGTCTGTGTCTCTATTCTTGCCCTGCCACTAGGTTCTTCAGTACCATTTTTCTAGATTCCATATATATATATATATATATATATATATATATATATATATATATATGTTAATATACGGCATTTGTTGTTCTTTTTTTAACTTATTTTACTATGTATGACAGAGTCTAGGTCCATCCACGTCTCTACAAAAGACCCAATTTCATTCATTTTATGACTGAGTAATATTCCATTATATATATGTACCACATCTTGTTTATCCATTCATCTGCCGATGGACACTTAGGTTGCTTGCATGTCCTGGCTATTGTAAATAAGGCTGCCATGAATACTGTGGTACATGTCTCTTTTTGAATTATGGTTTTCTCAGGGTATATGCCCAGTAGTGGGATTGCTGGGTCATATGATAGTTCTATTTTTAGTTTTTTTAAGAAACCTCCATACTGTTCTCCATAGTGGTTGTATCAATTTACATTCCCACCAACACTGCAAGAGGGTTCCCTTTCCTCCACACCCTCTCCAGCCTTTACTGTTTGTAGATTTTTTGATGATGGCTATTCTGACGGTGTAAAGTGATACATCATTGTGCTTTTAATTTGCATTTCTCTAACGATTAGCGATGTTGAGCATCTTTCCATGTGTTTGTTGGCAATCTGTATATCATCCTTAGAGAAATGTCTACTACCAGTTTTTGATTAGGTTGCTTGTTTTTTTTTGATATTGAGCTACATGAGATGCTTTTATATTTGGAGATTAATCCTTTGTCAGTTGCTTCATTTGCAAATATTTTCTCCCATTCTGAAAGTTTTCTTTTCTTCTCATTTATGCTTTTCTTTGCTGTGCAAAAGATTTTAAGTTTCATTACATCTCATTTGTTTATTTTTGTTTTTATTTCCATTATTCTAGGAGGAGGGTCAAAAAGAATCTTGATGTGATTTATGTCATAGAATGTTCTGCCTATGTTTTCCTCTAAGAGTTTTATATTGTTTGGCCTTACATTTAGGTCTTTAATGAATTTTGAGTTTATCTTTGTGTATGGTGTTAGGAAGTGTTCTAATTTCATTCTTTTACATGTAGCTGTCCAGTTTTCCCAGCACCACTAATTGAAGAGGGTGTCTTTTCTCCACTGTATATTCTTGCCTCCTTTGTCAAAGATATGTGCATGGGTTTATCTCTGGGCTTTCTATACTGTTCTATAATATTGATTGAATGATTCCTAAAGACAGATTTTTGTCCAAGGTGCAGTGCTTATTAATTAACTTTCCCCTTGTGGTAGATCCTGCAATTTGCCTTCAAGACCAAGATGCACATCTCCTTAGCTGTAGAAAGTTATGGGTCCTGAAAGTTCACAGTGGAGTTCCGTCTTAGGAATTGCCCTTCATTGAAGGTTGTTTTCTGACCCAAAGTTATGCTCCCTTGTCATGAACAGCCTGCACCTAAAGACCATTTTATATGAGTGTTCACGTTTCATCCCTTTGGCCCCAATTCAGGACAACTCTGAAGGACCAGTACAGTTCCAGATCCCTACAGAATGGGCTAAGGACTCTGTTGCAACTAGATCCCTTTTCAACTTCTCCCTCTGCTCATTTTGCTTTACTCACTTCCTTAGAAGTGTCATTCCTAAGTTTACCACCCAGTAAGCCTTCTGCATGCAAATATCCAGCTCAGAATCTGTTGCCATGGAACCCAACCTAAGATATTTGGTCCCTGAATGATTCCAGAATGCAGATTTAAATGGGAGATTTTGTGGCTGGATCACTTGACAGACTTTTGACTTTGAATACTCAATCACTGATAGTAGGTGGTGTTCTTAAAGCCCTCAGAATTATGTAGCAGAGCAATTGTTACAACCTTCCTGGTGTTGAACTTGAATGGGATACATGCAAATGGAAATGAACTGACTGATGCAATATTTTATGCATTTGAGTGGTAGGTGGAAAGTAATAAATATAAGGACTAGAGAACCATGTAATATTGTTAGACGCTATCCATGAATAATGGAGAGTCAGGTAAAGGCTGAATTAATGTGAAGTGTAAAAATCAGTGGGATTCCTTGGCAGCTTATAAAGCTAATCTCATCTCCTGTACCAAGGGCCTAAAAACATGAACATTAGACTTAGACCATAAATATGGGAGCAGCAGCGTTCCAGTGATGTTTGATTCTCAACACAATCAAGTCTCTTTACAATAAGATCAGAGTCCTGAGTAGAAATGAATGGGACCTTGAGAACTGGAGTGGCTTCATTTGAGATCATGAAATCCTAGATTATTCTTAACCCTCTTGAAGTGCTAAAATGGCTTACTCTTTCCTGTTAAAGACCAGAACCATCCCAGGTCCTTGTTTTAACATGATGTAGAATCATCTGCTCTGAAAAGAAACATAAACTTCCTTGGAATTTATTCTCATTTTCCCTCTCATCCAGGTTGGAGAAGTGCTGGTCCTGCAAGGAAGGAAGAAATAAATGTCAAAAAAGAAAAAAAAAGTGCTACAGAATAAGCCAACATGTATCAGTTGGAACCAAGAGAGTATGTATAGGAATGCAATCTGATGGTTGTGGGTCAAGGGAACCGAACTATAAAGTTGGATATTGGAGAGTGTATCAATATGGGACACTCTCCTAGATACATATTTTATCACTCTGGGAAAAATCCAGAGAGGAGAGGGACCTTGGAAGTTTGGAAAAAGCAATGGCTTACTTTAAGCAATGTAAAAATTTCTGAATAGAAGACACTGACAGGAAAAGTCATAATGTACAAAGAATCTTTCCTACTAAAGAGGATATATTATGCAACACCAGAAAATCCACTATGATATTTGCACGTTGATTCACCACCATGTTGATGACATCTTATTAATTAAGGACCAAGAAGTCACTTGGTGATAAGTTTACTGCATTGATCCCTTATACCCTGAAAGTGTTAAAATCCGTCTTGCATGTAAATGGTGAATATTCTTACCTTCACCACTCTTGTTCACAAGCACAATTTTCAAGTGTTCACAGAGTATCTGACCTATTCACAGTGGATCTCTCAGATCATTGCCTCTGACCAAAGGAAATATTTACAAAAGAGATGCAGCAATGGGCATATGAAGATGAGATCCACTATGGCTTCTTAAAAGGTCAGCAGAGGTACAAGCTTAGAGTTGATAACCCATGAATATGGGGCACCATCCTCCAAGATATGGGATACACCATGAATCACTAACAATTAGATGCTGCTTTTCCCCAATAGGTAGAACATTTGGGTCTGGAAACCAAGGAGCATAATAAGTTGTAGTCCTGTTTTCCATCCTTCCAGTTACAGTACTTCCAATCCCCACTACTTAGGCTCTGGAAGTCCAAATTTTGGAGGTGGAGGAATACTTTTGTTAGAGAACTCAAGTCCAATTAAGCTTTAAGCTATGGCTGTCATATGGTAATTTCAAGTTCTTTGTGCACAGAGACATGCAAGTGAAGGAATTCACTTACTGGTAAGAAAATTGACCTTAATCAGCAGTGAGTAGTAAGGCTATTGTTACAAAGTGGTAGTGATAAAGAATATGTTTGACATTCAGTTAATCACTAATATTTCTTTTAGTACCCTGGTACCTCTTATAATTGTAAATAGATAAGTACATCAGCCAAAGCTGAAGAGATAATTAATGAGAGATAAAAGTCATGTTTACCTATGAGGTAAGCCACCTAGACCAATGGAAGTGCTAGAAAGTATGAGGGGAAGATAGAAAATGTATGGAGGAGGGAGAAAATAAGTATCACTTAAGGCCTTGAGACCAACTGCAGTAGGGAGGAAATGTAAATCATCCCACTAACCTACGTATTATATGTTTTCACAGGAGATAAGACAAAATGAAATTCTGGAACCAGATGGGGTGAACTTGCTATAAGAAACATGTGGATTAAAATGACACAGAATGGGGACTCTAATGGGTACCATGGTGCACCATAGGTGCCGTGAGTACTGACTTCTGACAACTCACAGCTGAGTCTTTCACCTGGAATATTCCTTGCCTAAAGGTCAGCCTGCCTTCAAATAATAGTTTATGTTAGGGTACAAAGGCCCAAACCTCTTGTCTCCATTTTGGACAGCTCAGCCCTTGGGATGAGCTGAGACCTTTGCACCATAATTTAACTTCAGCCTCTGCTCAGTCCTGCTTCCCTCACCTACACACACTTTGTCCCAAATACATACCCATAAACCTCCTGTGTGCAAACATTTGATTCAGAATCTTTTTTTCTAGGGACCTCACTCTAAAATACTCTGTAATTTAACATCTGTGAAGGAATTATATATAAATACTCAAGTAGACACTAAGCATGCCTAAAAGCAAGTCATGTACTTTATGAAATATTGGGTTGCTATATATCTCTTTATTCCTCAAAGGGCAAACAGGGAAAAGAATAGCAAAATGAAATTCATAAAGTAATACTACAGAGAGATGTAAATGAAAAAGCATCCAAAGATTCAGAAGAAGATAATATTAGTGAAATTATTTACAATTGAAACTAGAAGAAATTTTAAAAAGTTGCTTGGCTTATTACAGGGACTATGTATTGATTTTTAATTTGAAAGGAAAATAGAATAAAGTATCCAAATAAAAGAACAAAGAAAATTTTTTCCATCTTCTATGCCTTACAAAAATATAACTTCTATAGAAAACAGTGATGTAAACCTTGTTATATTTGAATAACCTCATCTATTGTCAAAACTTCAACATCTACATATATCTTGATGAATAACAAATCAGTTTATCATGCCCACACATCCACCTGAGCTTCAAACTTTGATATACAACTCTATACCTTATATCTTCAGCTAAATATCCAGTAGGCATCTCAAAGTCAATATTTACAAAACTGAATTATTTATTCAACTTTATTATTGCCTCCCTATTCTTCTCAAACTGCAATTCTTCTCTTCTCATTTTTATATTGGTTGATACCAAAGCATACAACTATTCTAAAAATTTAAACCTTATTCTTGACTGTGAGCTCTTTCTCATCTTCTATACCTTATTATTTTCCAATTCCAGTCAATTTTCATTTATTAATGTCTCTCCATTCTTCTCATACATAGAATGGGGCATTAGAGCCTCTTAACTCTAAACTGAACTACTAATACAACATTTTTAGTTGGATCCTTGCTTCTGGTTCTTTCTCCAACAAATCCCTTCATACATACCACGAGCATGACATTTTACCTTGAGGAAAATTGTTTAATGATCTTCCATTGCCTTTAGAATAAAAGACTCCTTAGGATGCTGTACAAGACCCTTTATTCTGTAGTGCCTGCTACTGTTTCATCTCTGTTTCTCACCACCCTCTTCATGTAGGGTTATTATACATGCTTTGAATTGTACTACTTTTCCATCTGGTTTCAAGATCCAACTCAGGCATCCTCTCTTTTGGGAAGGCTTCTCTGATCCACTAGACACAAAATTTTTAAACTTACCAAAAATCAATGTTTGCATCCATTTTTTTTTCTATTCCTGTAACATTCCTGTTTGTTGGAAACAGTCCCTCCCTCAATAAACCCCAACACTTCTATGTGCTGTATAGATTTCATTCATTCTGAAAATAAACTGTTTAAAAATGGATGAAAACTATAAATTATATTACTTCAAAGTGTTTTAGCTAATAGAAAGTTGGCTTTCTAAAAGCCTCTGATATATTCCTGCTTCAGCCAAATAATTTTCTGATGTTCAAAATATAAAATCATGGAATGTTGTCATGAAAATTGATTCATTAATTTTTTTAAGTTAAAATAAAAAAGAAAAAGCATCTGAGACCCATGCAAAAAAATGGAGTCCTGGCCCATGTCTGGTTAATAAAAGGTCTACTGTGTCCTGGTGTTACTCATTGTGATTTGAAAATTGAAATAATCTAATTGAATTACAAATAATCAGTACATATCTAATATATCATGTGATGTTGAATAGAATAGTTTCTAAAATGTAAAACATATAATTAAGAGTAGTTTTCATAAACTCTTCTCAGAGCATGTTTGCAACAAAACTCAGCTTATACTTGGGAAATATTCTGAATTATCTCTGATTAAAGTCATTCTGGCAGTCTGACATTTTAATTTATGTTGTATTATTTTCCATTACATTTCCAGTCTTTTCTATTACTCTTTTCAGTAAATTTACAGTAACAGAATGTTAAATGAGAGGGTTCAATTTGACCACCCGGATTCGATAGATATGACATTCTGATGTAAGCTGATGAACCTAAAGGTAGAAAATTGTAGAAGAGGTTTGCCCAATTTAATATAAAGCAGGGGAAAAGGGGGCTTCTGGAAGAGAATTGTGAAGAAATTGGTTGGGAGAGAGCTGCGGTTGTAAAAAGGTACTATTCCACCAAGGGAGAAAGAAAAGTATTCCATAGGAAGAAACAGAGACCAAGAGTAATACAGGAAGATGAACTACTTGGGTAGCATAGCAAAGGGAGGTCTCTACTATGTCTGGGACATAATACTACTTTTCTCTGAATGGGGGCCAAAATTTTCAGGCATGATTTTCTGAATCAAATGAAAAACTCATAGTAAAGTATCCCTATCTGAGGGCAATTTACATCCAGCACAAAAGTTCTACATGGTAAAAAGCCATAGAACTCCAAATATGAGTGCCTGTGTGGAGAGACAGAAAGTCAAGGAGTGAAGTGAGCAACTACCTGATAGGCACCCCCAGCAACATGAGATGGTGATTACCCAAGAGAAACTGTTATGTATAAGCATAACTATGCCCAGAGAAAAGTGCCATATTGTAAACTTCACACAAGAGCTTCCAGTCAATATTTGACCTTTCTTCCTAGACTACATTTCAAGGGACTCCAGATGAGGGAAGGGAAAATATTTGGCATTAAATTAAGTTTACAATTTTATTTCCTGTGATTAGAAATTCTAAATACTGAGTTCAAACTGTGTGTGAAATTTTTAAGTATCTTAGGAATTTCCATTTCTTAATAAGGACTGGAATTAATGAGACTTCTCTAACATTTTATCAAAGGACAGAGAAAAATTACCTCACTGAATTATTTTTTAAAAATCACTGGGAGGCTACAATAGGGTTGTGTTTATCTTACTGCCTTTGAGTCATGCTTATTAAGCATATCAATCATAACTTTGTTATTTATCCCTCCTCTCTCATTTAACTTGAACCTTCCTAAAACTTTGGCTCCATCCTGTCAACAGTTTACATTAATTAAATTATTTCATGTTTAAAATAAAATAAAATTTTTGAAACTTTCATTTTATTTTTGCCTCAATTCACTTCTTTTCTAAGCCAGGATTTTCCAAATAGGCATCTACATTCAGTGCTTCCATGTCCTCACCTTACGTGTACCACCTTACGTGTACACTTTTTGTAATACATATCTATCTAATAATGAAAAAAATTTAATTATCTTCCTGTTAGCATACTCTATCCACCAAGAGATTGCCAGTGTCATCTGTAAAAACATTCTTAGCTCAACACCTTACAAGAACAGGTAGTATGCTGGATTTAGCCTATTGCATATAGACTAGTTCCTAGCTTCTACCCTTGTACCTACTTTTTTTTTTTTTTTTTAACCATAGAGCATCTGGAGTAATCCTTTCTAAACTGTAAGTCATATTGTGCTCCTCTCTGCTTAAACCCCCTACTGGTTCCTCATCTTGCTCAGGGTAAAAGACAAAGCTTTGACAATGTCATAAAAAGTTCTAAGTGATTTTCCTATACTTTTCTTTTTAAGGACTTAACTTTTTGTAAATTTTAAGAAGCAGTTTTTAGGTTCACAGAAAAATTGAGGGAAAGATGTAAAGATTTCCCACATATTCCCTGTGTCCACATATGTATAACCTCCCACCATTATCAATATCCTGTACTAGAGTGGTACATTTGTTAGCATCGGTGAACCTACACTGACACATCATAATTAACAAAAGTGCATAGTTTACATTAGGGTTCACTCTTGTTGTTGTACATTTTATGGATTTGGACAAATGTATGATGATATGCATTCATTATTATAATTTAATACAGAGCATTTTCACTGCACTGAAATTGTTTCATGCTATACCTAGTCATTCCCTACCACCATTACTGACAACCACTGATTTTTAACTGTCTCCATAGTTTTATATATTCCAGAATGTCATGTAGTTGGAATCATACAGAATGTAGTCTTTTCATATTGGCTTCTTTCATTTAGTAACATGTATTTAAGATTAATCCCTCAGTATTTATACTTACACGTTTGTCCATATTGATCAAGTACCAAAGCCATTGAAAAAGGCAACACTTCACCTTTCACCTCTACCAATACCAATCAACCACAAGTGAAAATAAACACAGCTATGTCATATTACTTCATGCCAGAAATCATCACTTCTGCCAAGAATTACTATTGCTATTTGGTGAGTAATTTAGCTCTACAACCTCATTCTCAGTGTCTGTTATTTATAGGTATTTATGGTGCTCATTATCTTAACGTGAGTTTCCCCCAAGAATAGCACTTATAATAAAGTTTTCTGTGTAAATAATCTATTTGTGAATGTTATTACAGAGAGCAGGAGTGGAGCAGAGTGGGAGCATGGAAATAGGAAGTATTTATTTATCAGCTCCTATATCCTATTGGCCAAATGTCAGCCCAACCTTGCTCTGTGCCTTAAGTCCCCTTCACTTTTGAGGTCTGTATATATGAGTGGCAGATGTGTTTGTGTACCTGAGGTTCTAGGAAGACAAGGAAGTTGTGGCTGCAAGGCATGCATGAACATCAAGCTGCTGTTTAAGCCTGTATGGAACTAGACACTGCAGAAGTATTTGCAATAGGACAAGACCTAGTGGGTATGATGCTGTATACAGAAGAGAATCAATGCACTGCTTATTACAATACCTATTAATAATTATATGTTTTATGTTTTGTTCTCCAACTTGATATATTTCTATGAAGTTTTGGTTGGCCTTGTTCACTGGTGTTGTGCACTAATGCCTAGTATAGAATATATTAGAAAAGTATTTTTGTTCAATAATATTTTATTTTATTTATTTATTTTTTTAATTATTTCGTTACGCGGGCCTCTCACTGTTGTGGCCTCTCCCATTGTGGAGCACAGGCTCCAGATGTGCAGGCTAAGTGGTCATGGCTCACAGGCCCAGCCGCTCCACGACATGTGGGATCCTCCCGGACTGGGGCATGAACCCACGTCCCCTGCATCAGCAGGCAGACTCTCAACCACTGCGTCACCAGGGAAGCCCCTTGCTCAATAATATTTTAAAAGAAAAATGAAATAAAATAACAAAATAATTATACTCTAAATTCTCCACTAAAACTGTTTCAAAAAATATTTTTCTTACTGTTGTATAAAATGTAATTTAACTTCAAAAATTGTTCAATTTAACTTTGAATAATGCTAATTAGCAATATGCTGAAAGATTTAAAATGCTAAATTCGAAAGAAAATGTCAGGACTTCCCTGGTGGCACAGTGGTTGGGAGTCCGCCTGTCAACGCAGAGGACACAAGTTCGAGCCCTGGTCCAGGAAGATTCCACATGCCACGCAGCTACTAAGCCTGTGTGCCACAACTACTGAGCCCATGTGACACAATTACTGAAGCCCACGTGCCTAAATCCTGTGCTACACAACAAGAGAAGCCACCACAATGAGAAGACCACACACCAGAACAAGGAATAGGCCTCACTCTCTGCAACTAGAGAAAAGCCCGTGAGCAGCAATAAGACACAATGCAACCAAAAATGAACAAATAAATTCATTTTTTTAAAAAGAGTTTCATTTAAAAAAATTTAAAAATAGAAAAAATGGCACATATTTTTATAGGATGAAGGTGCAGAATAACTGCATTATATTTAGAGCATTTTAAGCTTGAAGAAACACAAATATCTTATGAATATGCATTTATATCACAGAATATTTTTTAAATTTAAAAACCTAATATCTCAGTTCTCATAGGCAGTAATGATTAATAATATATGTAGTCTTCCTTGATTTTCTGGAAAGTAAATTATGTGTTTTTAAGGTATGTTGAATGCATTTCAGGTCTCAGAGGCATCTTAAGAAATTTATTCTCAGGGCAATTTTATTCATGTATTTATTAGAGACTAGGATGTCTGATTTAACCTCATGACTTTCTGTATAGGATATTATGATCAATTGTACTCTTTGTACAAGGTTCTGTATAATGGGATTTTATGTCGACACAATATATGACTTCTCCATTTCCACAGAATATAAAAAGCTTCACTCCTCCATTGCCTACTATCAATTTCAAAATGAACATTCTGCATTCTGCTGTGCAAAGTTAGCAATATTTAACCAAAACTGACAGGGCACTTGAAAACCAAGTGAACCAAGGCTCATTACAGTGAAGCTGAAGGTCTTCTTTACATGACATATACACCATAATAACCAGTGATCTATACAGATGTAATGTGCTTGGGTCACTCAAACAAATGGGAATAAATTTCTGTTTCATGGGTAGAAATATTGCTTTAACTAAGGGAGTATGAACCAGAAAAGAAGTTAATTGCATTTGAAAAGAGTTTGAGAATCATACTGTCCTACAACCTTGTGAATTTGCACAATGAGATATTATTTCCACAGAGATCAGTACCACAAAGGACCCCTAAAAACTGCACTGAGTAGTAAGTTTAAAATTATATAAAAGTGAAGAAGTCAAGTTTATGCCAGTTTACCATTCCTTTAGGTAAAATCTCTGTACAACTTCACTCCCATATAAGCAGAAATTTCCAGGAGAACTAAAACAGCATATGAGTGAGTGGGGTAGCTTAATGGGTATGTGATACTAACCAAAAGAAAATGAATTTCATATGCTGGGTCCTGGTTTTCCAAGAGGAAAAATGAGCTTACCAAAAATATTTCAAGTCTAATTAGAAAATTGAAAAGCAAGAACCAGATATTATTAAATGATCTGCAGCCTAAGATGAGCTGTGGAAACACTTCTCACTTACTTTTCTTGGGGGGGGTGGTGGGCAGATAACATCTGTCATTTATTTTTTTAATTTCTAACACTTGGACTTATAATTGGTCATCAAATTTGTTTTAAGTTTTTCTTGGAGTATATTTGATTTACAATGTTGTGTTAGTTTCAAGTATACAGCAAAGTGAATCAGTTATTCATATTCATATACATATACATATATCCACTCTTTTTGTAGATTCCTTTCCCATATAGGCCACTGCAGAGTACTGAGTAGAGTTCCCTGTGTGATACAGTAGGTTCTTTTTAGTTATCTATTTTACATATAGTAGAATGTATATGTCAAACCCAATCTCCCAATTTATCCCTCCCCCACCTTATCCCCTGGTAACCATAAGTTTATTTTCTACAACTGTGACTCTACTTCTGTTTTGTAAATAAGTTCATTGTACCATTTTTTAGATTCCACATATAAGTGATATCATATGATATTTGTGTTTCTCTGTCTGACTTCATTCAATATGACAAACTCTAGGTCCATCCATGTTGCTGCAAATTGCATTATTTTGTTTTTTTTTATGGCTGAGTAATATTCCATTGTATACATGTACCACATCTTCTTTATCCATCCCTCTATTGATGGACATTTAGGTTGCTTCCATATCCTGCTACTGCAGTGAACACTGAGATGCATATATTTTTTGAATTATGGCTTTCTCCAGGTATATGCTTAGGAGTGGGATTGCTGGATCATACAGTAGCTCTATTTTTAGTTATTTTAAGGAACCTCCATACTGCTCTCCATAGTGGCTGTACCAATTTACATTCCTACCAACAGTGGAGGAAGGTTTGCTTTTCTCCACATCCTCTCCAGCATTTATTTTTGGTAGATATTTTGATGAAGGCCATTCTGACTGGTGTGAGGTAGTATCTCATTGTAGTTTTGTTTTGCATTTCTCAAATAATTAGTGATGTTGAGCATCTTTTTATGTGCTTTTTGGTGATCTGTATGTCTTCTTTGGAGAAATGTCTGTTTAGATCTTCCATCCATTTTTTGATTGGATTTTTTGTTTTTTGATATTGAGCCACGTGAGCTGTTTGTACATTTTGGAGGTTAATCCCTTGTTGTTTGCTTCATTTGAAATATTTGCTCCCATTCTGTGTGCTTTCTTCTCATTTTGTTGATGGTTTTCTTTTCTGTGCAAAAGCTTTTAAGTTTATTTGGGGCTCATTTGTTTATTTTTGTTTTTATTTATATTACTTTAGGTGGTGAATCGAAAAATATCTTGCTGTGCTTTATGTCAAAGAGTGTTCTGCCCACATTTTCCTCTAAGAGTTTTATAGTGTTTGGGCTTACATTTAAGTCTTTAATCCATTTTGAGTTTATTTTTGTGTATGGTGTTAGGGAGTGTTCTAATCCTTATTTCATATGTAGCTGTCCAGTTTTCCCAGCATCATAATTGAAAAGACTGTCTTTACTCCATTGTACATCCTTGCCTCCTTTGTCATAGATTATGTGACTGTAGTTCTGTGGGTTTATAACTGGATTTGCTATCTTGTTGCACTGATTGATAATTCTGTTTTTGTGCCAGGACCATACTGTCTTGAAGACCATAGCTTTGTAGTATAGTCTGAAGTCAGGGAGCCACATTCTACAGCTCCATTTTTCTTTCTTAAGATTGCTTTGGCTATTTGGAGTCTTTTGTGTTTCCATACAAATTGTAATTTTTTTGTTCTAATTTCATGAAAAGTGCCATTGGTAATTTGATAGGGATTGCACTGAATCTGTAGATTGCTTTGGATAATGTAATCATTTCCACAAGATTGATTCTTGCAATCCAAGAACATGGTATATCTCTCCATCTGTTTGTGTCATCTTTGATTTCTTTTATAAGTATTTCATAGTTTTCTGCATGCAGGTCTTTTGCCTCCTTAGGTACGTTTATTCCTAGGTATTTTATTCTTTCTGATGTGATGGAAAATGAGATTGTTTCCTTTACTTCTCTTTCTGATCTTTCATTGTTAGTGTGTAGGAATGCAAGAGATTTCTGTGCATTAATTTTGTATCTTGCAACTTTACAAAATTCACTGGTAAGCCCTAGTAGTTTTCTGGTAGCATCTTTAGGATTTTCTATGTATAGTATTATGTCATCTTCAAACAGTGACAGTTTTACTTCTTTACCAGTTTGGATTCCTTTTATTTATCTTTCTTCTCTGAATTCCGTGGCTAGAACTTCCAAAACTATGTTGAATAAAAGTGGTTAAAGTGCACATATTTGTCTTGTTCTTGATCTTAGAGGAAATGTTTTCAGTTCTTCACCATCGAGAATGATGTTAGCTGTGGGTTTGTCATATACTGTCTTTATTATGTTGAGGTAGGTTCCCTCTATGCCTACTTTCTAGATAAATTTTATCATAAATGGGTGTTGAATTTTGTCAAATGATATTTCTGCATCTATTGAGGTTTTTATCTTTCAGTTTGTTAATATGATGTATCATATTGATTGATTTGTGTTTATTGAAGAATTCTTGCATCCCTGGAATAAATCCCACTTGATCATGGTGTATGATCATTTTAATATGTTGTTTCATTCTGTTCGCTAACATTTTGTTGAAAAATTTTGCATCTGTGTTTATCAGTGATATTGGTCTGTAAATTTCTTTTTTGTGAAATATTTGTCTCATTTCGGTATCAAGGTGGTGGAAGCCACATAGAATGAGTTTGGGAGTGTTCCTTCCTCTGCAATTTTTTGAAAGAGTTTGAGAAGTATGCATGTTAGCTTTTTCTAGATGTTTGATAGAATTCACCTGTGAAGCCATGTGGTCCTGGACTTTTGTTTGTTGGAGGATTTTTAATCACAGTTTCAATTTCATTGCTTGTGATTGGTCTGTTTATATTTTCTATTTCTTCCTGGTTCAGTCTTGGAAGGTTGTACCTTTCTAAGATTTTGTCCATTTCTTCCAAGTTGTCCATTTTATTGACATATAGTTGCTTGTAGTAGTCTCTTTTGGCATTTTGTATTTCTGCAGTGTCATTTATAACTTCTCATTTATCATTTCTAACTTTTTTGATTTGAGTCCTCTCCCTTTTTTTCTTGATGAGTCTGGCTAAAGATTTATCAATTTTGTTTACCTTCTCAAAGAACCAGCTTTTAGTTTCATTGACATTTGCTATTGTTTTCTTCTTTCTATTTCATTTATTTCTGCTCAGATCTTTATGATTTCTTTGGGTTTTGCTAGTTCTTCTTTCTCTATTTGCTTTATGTGTGAGTTTAGCTTGTTTATTTGAGATTTTTCTTGTTGCTTGAAGTAAGGTTGTTTTGCTATATACTTCCTTCTAGAAATGCTTTTGCTGCATCCCATAAGTTTTGGGTCATCGTGTTTTGTCATTTGTCTCTAGGTATTTTTTAATTTCCTCTTTGATTTCATCAATGATCCATTGGTTATTTAATTACATACTGTTTAGCCTCCATGTGTTTTTGTTTTTTACATTTTTTCCATAATTGATTTCTAATCTCATAGTGTTGTGGTTGGAAAAGATTCTTGTTATCATTTTAATTTTCTTAAATTTACTCCAGTTTGATTTGTGACCCAAGGTGTGATCTATGTTGGAGAATGTTCTGTGTGCACTTGAGAAGAAAGTGTATTCTGCTGCTTTCAGATAGAATGTCCTATAAATATCAATTAAGTATACCTGGTCTAATGTGTCATTTAAGGACTGTGTTTCCCTATTAATTATCTGTCTGGATGAGCTGTCCATTGGTGTAAGTGGGGTTTTAAAAGCCTCCACTATTATTGTGTTACTGTTAATTTTCCCTTTTATGGCTGTTAGAATTTGCCTTATATATTTAGGTGCTTCTATGTTGGGTGCATATATACTTACAATTGTTATATCTTCTTGGATTGATCCCTTGATCATTATGTAGTGTCCTTTCTTGTCTCTTGTAACAGTCTTTATCTTAAAGTCTATTTTGTTTTATATGACTATTGCTACTCCAGCTTTCTTTTGATTTCCATGTGCATGGAATATCTTTTTCTATCCCCTCACTTTCATTCTGTATGTATCCCTAGGTCTGAAGTGGGTCTCTTGTAGACAGCATATATACAGGTCTTGTTTCTGTATCCACTCATTCAGTCCATGTCTTTTGGTTGGAGCATTTAATCCATTCACGTTTAAGGTAATTATTGATAGGTATGTTCCTATTGCCATTTTCTTAATTGTTTTATGTGGTTTTTTGCAGTTCTATTTTCTTCCCTTTCTCCCTCTCTCTTTTTTTTTTTTTTTTTCTTCTCTTGTGTTTCCTGCCTAGAGAAAGTCCTTAAGCATTTGTTGTAAAGCTGGTTTGGTGGTGCTGAATTCTCTTAGCTTTTGCTTGTCTGTAAAGCTTTAGATTTCTCCATCAAATCTGATTGAGAACCTTGCTGGTTAGGGTATTCTTGGACGTAGGTTTTTCCCTTTCATCACTTTAAGTATATCATATCACTCCATTCTGACCTGCAGGGTTTCTGCAGAAAAATCAACTGATAAACTTATGGGGATTCCCTTGTATATTATTTGTTGCTTCTTCCTTGCTGCTTTTAATATTTTTTCTTTGTATTTAATTTTTGTTAGTTTAATTAATATTTGTCTTGGCATGTTTTTTGTCCTGGGTTTATCCTTTATGGAACTCTCTGCATTTCCTGGACTTTGTTCAAAATTTCCTTTCTCATTATAGGTAAGTTTTTGACTATAATCTCTTCAAATATTTTCTCAGGCCTTTCTCTTTTTTTTCTTCTTCTGGGACCCCTATAATTCAAATGTTTGTGTGTTTAATGTTGTCTCCAAAGTCTTTGAGACTGTCTTCATTTTCTTCTTTCATTTTTCTGTTCAAAAGCAGAGATTTCCACCATTCTGTCTTCCAGGTCACTTATCTGTTCTTCTGCCTCAATTATTCTGCTATTGATTCCTTCTAGTGTATTTTCATTTCAGTTATTGCATTGTTCATCTCTGTTTGTTGGTTCTTTAGTCCTTCTAGGTCTTTGTTAAACTTTTCTTGTGTCTTCTATATCCATGCCTCCATTCTCTGAGGTCTTGGATACCATCTACTATCATTACTATGATTTCTTTCTCAGGCAGACTGCCTATCTCCTCTTCTTTTTGTTGTTCTTGTAGGTTTTGTTTTTTCTTGCTCCTTCATCTGCAACAAATTTCTTTGCCATCTCATTTTGTCAGAGTTACTGTGTTTGTGGTCTCCTTTCCACAGGCTGCCACATCATAGTTCCCCTTGCTTCTGGTATCTGCCCCCAGTTGGGTGAGGTTGGTCTAGAGGCTTATGCCATTATCCCCTTGATAGGGGATTTAATAGGTGTTGTGGTGACTAGATCCTGCCCAGGATATTGAGAGGAGCCTCCCTTTTGCTCTGTGGTTGTCACTGCCTTATCAGGGGTCAGGTCTGCTCCCTAGTTGTTGTAGTAGAGGCCACCAGATCTGTTTCTTAGCTGTAATTCTGATCTGCAGCACAAGGTAGGTGGAACTGGAGCACTCCCACTAGGAGAGAAGCCACTGAGTATTCTTCCTCTGGAATTGTTCACCTGTGAATGTGTTCTGTTGTGTCCACTTTTGTCCATTGTGTGGGCTCACAAAGCACACTTTTGTTGGCACTGCTCTCAGTACTGCCTTAGCTATAGGTAAGTTTGCAATTGGCCCAGGTGATTCTCAGGCATTGTTTTCACCAGGCCACTGGCACAGATCATTGAGGTCAGGTCCCAGGACTGCAGTAGTTGTGCACCTAGACCCGCTGTGGGAGATATAGAGGCAGCTCAGACTCTGGCCTGGATCAAGCCCCACATGTACATGCCCACAAACCCCAGAGCTGCTAACACCAGATCCATCCCAGCTGTAGGAGCACTTGTTGCCCTTTGAGATGTTTCACAGGTGCTAAATTTAGGAAACCATCAGTGGAGATGTAACTCGTGTGCAGCCATAACTCCACACTGTGCAGGCGTGAGGAGAGATTTCATCTTTTCTTTCCTTATTACATGACCCCTGGGGCTCAGCTGTGTTTTCAGCCCTTCCTCTGGGTGGTTTCCTAGTTGGGGAGTTATCCGTGCCCTCCTGGGATAGAGCGGGCAGGTCCTGGTACCAGCTGATGTATTTCCTAGTAGCAAGAGCTATCTGAATGCTCCCAAGACAGTGGGGCAGGTCCCGGCATCCACTGACAGATATCCTAGTAGGGGCAGCTCTCCATGCCCTCCCAGGACAGTATGACAGGTCCTGGCACCCACTGGCAGATTTTCTAGTAGCGAAAGCTATCCATGCTCCAGGGACGGTGGGGAACGTCCTGGCACCCACTGATAGATCTACTGGGGGAGCTATCTGCACACTCCCAGGGCTGCAGGGCATGTTTTGGCACTGACTGACAGATTTCCTAGATGCGGAATCTATCTGACCCCTCGGGACAAGGTGGGCAGGTCTGGGGGCCCACTGGCAGAATTCCTATTGGCAGAAGTTTCTGCACCCTTCCAGGTCAGCATGGCAGGTCCTTGGGCCCTCTGGTGGAATTCCTAGTGGCAGGAGCTGTCTATGCCCTTCTGGATCAGCAAGGGCAGGGTCTGATGTCTGCCTGTGTGTCTAAAAGAGGCAACCAGTGTCTGCCTCTGGAGCCCGAGATGGTGGTGGCAATTCATGCCATCCCCTGGAGCTCCCATAGGCAGTGTCTTGTTGCCTGGGTGCATTCACAGAGAAATAAGCTCTTCTGGTGGCCCTGCCCCTCTCCTCATACAATTCCCAATAATGGTGCCTTGCCTCTCTGGTGGGACCAAGCTTTTGCCTAGTACACCCTCCACTGCCATGGCCCAACCTCTTAAGGCTGTTTCCACACCTAACCCTGGGTCTCTCCCTAGAACTGAGCTCTGGAGTCTGAGCTTCAAGCACCCAAACCCCACACTCACCAAAAGAGGAGTATCTTAGTTTGAGGAGTGCAGGGTGGTGGTGATAGTGACCCCCTATGAAGGTTACTCCCCATTTTGCCTTCCACAAACCAGTTTCTCCTCTCTCTTAGGCCCTGAAGCTCCTCCTCTGTCCAGGCTGATCTCCCCACTGATCTCCCCAAGGTACAGGAAATTTTCCTCCTTTACAGCTCCCTCCCCAGGACACAGGCCCAGTTCTGTTTCCTTCTTTTTCTTTTTCCCTTTGTCCTACCTGTTTATGTGTAGGTTTTCTTGTCCTTTTGGATGTCTGAGGTCTCCTGTTGGTGCTCAGTAGCTAATCTACCTTAATCGTTCCACTTGTAGATGTATTTTCAATGTTTCTGTGGTAGGAGATGAACTCTGCTTCCTACTCCTCTGCCATCTTGATCTCTTTCTCATTTACTTTTTTAAAAAAAATTTATTCACTCATTTATTTATTTTTTGGCTACATTGTCTCTTCTTTGCTGCACATGGGCTTTCACTAGTTGCAGCGAGCGGGGGCTACTTTTTGTTGCAGTGTGTGAGCTTCTCATTTCAGTGGCTTCTCTTGCTGCAGAGCATAGGCTCTAGGCACTCAGGTTTCAGTAGTTGTGACACTCATACTCAGTAACAACTACTGAGTGGCTCATGGTCTCCAAAGCACAGGCTCAGTAGTTATGGTGCACGGGTTTAATTGCTCCACAGAATGTGGGATCTTCCTGGGCCAGGGCTCAAACCTGTGTCCCCTCCACTTTCAGGTGTATTCTTAACCACTGCACCACCAGGGAAGTCCCTCTCATTTACTTTTAACTTATGTCTTTTCCTTCAGTCAGTCAGTCACTTAAAAAAAAGAATCATTAATGTGTTTGTTCTTTCATTTGAAAAAGTGGATAGGTCTGATTTAAGACAGACAAGACTTATGCCCTCTTAAAGCTTTCTCATGCTATTATCTTTTTCTTGGATTACGGCTGCTGTGATATTTGCTTCTAGCCCTATCTTATCAGTAATATCTAGATTTCCCAGTTGATGTATTGGATTTTTATTTACACCTCTCTTCCTGACACAGTTTGCCCTTCTAGTTTTGTTAGCTTCTTTGATTTCAGTTGAGCAAAACCCAAAACAAAACAACAAACATGAAACAACTTCTCATCACCGTGATGCTAGATGCAGCTGCAGAGATTTGACTGCCATGTGTTGCCCTCTCCCAATAAGGGGGCTTTCTGGCATCAAATATTGAACACTGACTATAAAACATACAATAGAGTCATATTCATTCTACTTATAAGCCAATTTCAGAAACCAAAATTTATTGATCATACCATTATGTTATTTTCTAGAGTGAAAACCTGATTGCTTTAATGAAATCTCATGGTCAAGGGAATAATAAAAATAACTATTTTTCTTTTCAATTTGTAGAAAAAAATATGTTTCTCTAAAATTATTTCTTCAGGCTTTGAAAGAAAAATTTATTTTTTGTCCCCAGGTTTATTGAGAAATAACTGACAAATAAAAATTGTATACATTTAAGTATACAACATACTGTTTTGATATGCATGTACATTGTGAAATGATTACCAGAAACAAGCTAATTAACATATCCATCACCTCTCATAGTTACCTTTGTGTGTGTGATGAGAACACTTTAGATCTATTCTCTTACCAAATTTCAAATATATAGTACACTATTATTAATTATAGTTACCATATTGTACATTAGGTATCCAGAACTTCTTCATCTTATAACTGAAAGTTTGTACCATTTGACCATCATCCTCCATTCCCCCCACCCGCAATGCCCAGCAAGTACCACTCTACTCTCTGTTAGTATGAGTTTCACTTTTTAAAATTCCACATATAAGTGAGGTTATGCAGTATTTATCTGTCTGTGCCTGGCTTATTTCACTTAGCATAGTGTCCTCCAGATTCATCCATGTTGACACAAATGGCAGGATTTCCTTCATTTAAGGCTGAATAATACAAATTATTTAAGTTGTCAAAGAAGGGACAATATGTGATGAAAAGTGCAGTTAGATTGCATTAGGCCACCTTCTGGTGTCCCTACTGTTTATCTTAACTTTGGGATCTTCAACCAGTTAATATGGGGTTCTAAAGGATCCCTGCTTCCTCTTTAATGCACTTATCTGCTTGACACTGTCATCCTCCACTTGTAAGAGATGAGATCAGACTAGATATATCAAAATCATATTAGGTCTTAAGTGATAACAAAAGGGTAAAAATGAGAGAGGATATTATCCTTATTGGTCCCAACCAAATTCATGTGGCATATGAATGTGATGTTCTTAAACATGTCTGCCCCTAAGCAAAGATATGTAAGCCTCATCTTCCTAGTTTCAGGACACTGTCTTAAAACAAACCTCTTTCCTGGATGAATTATAAACTTTTCTGGGAAAAGCACACACTGCTCAAAAACAAGTGTGCTTAAGTATAATATTATGAATCAACATTCAATCTATAGAAATATCTATGCTATACTAGAGGTTTAGTTTAAAGATCAGGTATTTCACAATGGTGTAGAAGTATTGAAAAAATAACCTAAATATAAATGAGAGTATGATGATCCCTGTACTGGATATGGTACAATGAACTGTGTGATAGAGTAGTGTAAAAACCATTTTACAATATTGTCATGAGTTCAGGATTATAGCTTTCTATGTGACCATATTGAACACAAGATGTGTATAATTCTTACCTTAATTTTATTTCCACAGATTTAAAACATACATGCAAGATGATAATCTCTGCAGGAATTTGAAGTGTATGAGGCATGAAACTATTAGATTGAATATAAAACCAATGGTGAGTCAAAAGTGGTCAAATAGAGCAATTACCCATGGTTGATTTATGAATCAATGAAAGGAAATTGATGGCAATATTAAAATTGATAAAAATGAACTGAAAAAAAAAAACTGTGTCACAAGTTATATTTGGTACTCAAATAATTTTACTCATTTAATCTTCACAAAATGATTGATGGAAAAAATCAGTGTCCTCCCCTTGTATGCCACCAATTTTTTGATTCTTTACTATTGTATGTTGTCATTTATCCAGTTATTTGATAAATATTTAAGAGGTATCTGATATGTTCTTGTACTACAAAAATCCTCAAAATACCATATTAGATAAGTAGTATTGTGTTACAAATACAAAAATAAGATTAATAAGTTGGCAAAGGTGGGACTGAAATGCGTGTGCTTTTAACCACTTTTCTATATATTTTTTGATATATAGTTCTGCTTTTCCTTTATATTTAATACATTTTGCTCTAGGTATAAAATCCATGTATACCTTTGCACATATACCTTAAAAGTATTAATTTTAAAAGAAATAACCATTTACATAAATATTATCACAAACATTAAAAGCATTTTCTAAGTGATCATATTTTAGAATATATTATCAAAAAACATTACAATAACAAAATATTTTCATATTATAATGAAAAGATCAAATTTTTCTTTCCTTGTTAAGCACTAGTCTATCAATATAATGAAGTTAAGTTTGAATCTCTTTGTCTGCATGTTAAATACATTAAGCTAAATAAAACTTAAATATATCAGGGTCATAGGTGCAGTTTTATTCTCCTACCATTACAGAACAATAGTGTTTCAAACCTACAATCAACTTTTCTTCATGACTGATGTCACTACTATTTAGCCCTTCGAGGTTAACATTTATTGATTTTGCTTTTACTTTGATTGGATCTTACCTACCTCAGTGCTTCAGTAAATTGAAACCTTCTGCAGTTCATGGAAGAAAAGCTAAGAGCAAGGTTATGAGAAAATGTACACTGACCTCAATTTGCTTCAGACTATATTGGTAAAATCATTGTCACTGTGTTGCAGATGTGACTTTAATTGGATTTGTGTAAATTCAATCCATAATATTCTGGACAACTGATTGAATATTGGCCAGAAGTGTAAGAATTAAAATAGTTTAAAAATTAAATATATAAATATTTGAGACGATTTTATTAAAATACTACACTATTCCTATATACATTAACTTCTATACATCCATTAAATCAATTCAACAATTTATGTGAATATCTATTGTGTCATGTGCTTGTTATGGGGGTTACAAAACAAAATATAGTGTGGTCTTACCCTTACAGAGTTCACAAAATAGTAAAGGATGTACCAAAGTTAATTAAAAATTTTGGTATGTTCTGACAAATTATAAACATTATATGAACTGTGGGAACACAAATTAAAACATGGCCATAAAAACCATGGAACAAACTGGAGCTTTTTTGTGAGTAAAATGGGAGTCATTGTTGATAATTATGCTGGAACAACAAGGGTCAACAAATTGTGCATGGAAACTGGGGTAATGGGCACACTAGTCTGGCAAAGGTAGAATACTACACAAGGGACATCTGAAATTAAATTTAAATTGGGAGTTACTCAAAGAGAGAGAGTGGACAAAAATAAAGAAAATTCAGTCATATAATACCCAGCATAAGCAGAAGCACTGAGAAGGAAAAGGACCTGGAAAATCTGATGAATGCAGCAAAAGATATATTGGCAGATATGATTTGGGAGAAACTGAGGCAAGATTGTGAAGTTGATTTTGTGTTATGTTATGTAATTTAATATTTATGCTGTCCAAAGATTGAAAGACAGCTTAGAGCGTAGCTAAGTTGCCAAACTTTGCTGCCTATTAAAATCACTGGGTAAATTTTTAAAAATTCAGCTGCCTAGGTTGCACACAATACTAATTAAGTCGAAATGTTTACCGGTAGAATTCAGACATTAGTGGTTTTTAAAGATCCCAGGTCATTCTAATTTGCATCCACATTTGGGAATCACTGGCTAAAGCCATATAGACATCAATTTCAGGTCATTTGGCAACTTCTGAATAGTGTCCATCTAAATGGGCCTTTTTTATATTCCTCCATTATGTCAAACAATAATTTGAACACTTTTTCATGACCTGTTTATTCTGACTACAATGCACCTCTATTCAGATCTCTGTTCAATGTCACCTCTCCAGAGAGAAATACTCTGACCACCTGATCTAAAATAGTAATCCTCATCCCTTTTTCACCCAATAACACAAATCAGTGTGCCTTCTTATTAGTAATGTGTAGCTGATATTTTACCATGTATTTATTTTTTTGTGTATTTACTTTCTGCCACACACATTATTAGAATATAAACTCATTGACAGCAGGGATATCACAGACAGACTTTCATACCTCTAACACCTAAACAGTCCCTGGTACATAATAGGTATTCAATAAATACTTGCTAAATGAGTGCATTACTATGAAAATAAGGAGGGTAAAGTAACCAACTTTTGTTTTTCAGAGTAGTTAAAATGTTCCCATTTTAAAGAGAGAGACAAACTCTCCATAAATATTAAAGTTGTTTTTATCATTTCTCTGTTTTAAATTTAAAATTTATGTGAGAAAATAAAGTTTGTTTTCTTTTCAAGAGATTATGTCAAGTAAAATGGAACTTTGAAGTTATAGAGATCATCCAGAACCCCTTGCTAAATTTGCTGAATTTGTGGTGCATTGTTCATTTTTACCAAAAATTAACTGAACTGAAAGCTTCATCACGCACAGTGATGGGTGATGACTTCCCCCTGACACAAATCTATTGTTCTGAACCAATGTGACAATCTTGCCCCAATTTTTAGTGGACATTAAAATTTTATTTATCTAAGGCTTCTAGACATTGAGAATTCAATACAGTTTCTATAGCAAAAAAATATAAAATATAACCAGGGGCATACAGATTCAGTGTTCATCATTTAATATTTTTCTCCCTTTATTAATTTGGATGCTCTGAGAAAGGTGAACAAACTCAACCCAGTTTGAGGATTTCTCCAGGATTTTCCCAGTTTTAGTTCTACAAGTCACAGGTAGGCATAAGCAATAAGAAGACACATCAATTTGTGTAATGGGTACCTTAGTTCCACCTACCCAATACATCATGTCTGGCTTTCAACAAAAAATTTAAAGGATATACAAAAAGGCAAAAAGCATAGTCTGAAGATACAAAGCAAGCATCAAAACAAGACTCAGATATGGCAAATATTTTAGAATTATCAGCCTAGAAATTTAAAATAATGATGTTAAAAAGGCTAAGGCTATAAAGGAAATGGTGGACAACACACAGAAACAGATGGGTAATGCAAGCGGAGTTAAAAACTCTTTGAAAAAATCAAAAGGAAATGCTAGCAAAAAATTGTAACAAGAATGAGGAATGCCTTTAATGGGTTTGTCACCTTATACATGGCTGAGGAAAGAATGAGTGAAGTTTAATATATGTCAATAGAAATATAAAACTGAAATACAGAAAAATAAAAAAATAGAAAAGAGGAAAGGAATATCCAAGAAACGTGAGACAATTACAAATGGTGTAACATACACATAATTGGAATACCAAAAAGAGAGAAAGAAAGGAACAGAAGAAATATGTGCAGCAATAATGACTGATAATATTCTAAAATTAATGACAGACAATAAAACAGAGATCCAGGAAGCTCAGAGAAATCCAAACAGGATAAATATTTAAAAATCTAGACATATACATATCATATTTAAATTGAAAAAAAAGGGGGGACCTTGAAGATGGCGGAAGAGTAAGACGCGGAGATCACCTTCCTCCCCACAGATACACCAGAAATACATCTACACGTGGAACAACTCCTACAGAACACCTACTGAAGGCTGGCAGAAGACCTCAGATCTCCCAAAAGGCAAGAAACTCCCCAGGTACCTGGGTAGGGTAAAAGATAAAAAGAAAAAACAGAGACAAAAGAATAGGGACGGCACCTGCACCAGTGGGAGGGAGCTGTGAAGGAGGAAAAGTTTCCACACACTAGGAAGCCCCTTCGCGGGCGGAGACTGCGGGAGGCGGAGGGGAGAGCTTCGAAGCCGCGGAGGAGTGCACAGCAACGGGTGCAGAGGGCAAAGCGGGGAGATTCCCGCACAGAGGATCGGTGCCGACCGGCACTCACCAGCCCGAGAGGCTTGTCTGCTCACCCGCCGGGGCGGGCTGGGCTGCGAGCTGAGGCTCTGAGGCTCAGGTTTCGGTTTCGGACGGAGCGCAGGGAGAGGACTGGGGTTGGCAGCTTGAACATAGCCTGAAGGGGTTAGTGCACCACAGCTAGCCGGGAGGGAGTCCCGGGAAAAGTCTGCACCTGCCGAAGAGGCAAGAGACTTTTTCTTCCCTCTTTGTTTCCTGGTGCGTGAGGAGAGGGGTTTAAGAACGCTGCTTAAAGGAACTCCAGAGACGGGCGCAAGCCACGGCTAAAAGCGCGGACCCCAGAGGCAGGCGGGAGACGTTAAGGCTGCTGCTGCCGCCACCAAGGGGCCTGTGTGCAAGTACAGGTCACTCTCCACACCCCTCTTCCGCGGAGCCTGTGCAGCCCGCCACTGCCAGGTTCCCGGGATCCAGGGACAACTTACCCGGGAGAACGCATGGCGGGCCTCAGGCTGCTGCAACGTCACGCCGGCCTTTGCCGCCGCAGGCCCGCCCCACACTCCGTGCCCCTCCCTCCCCGCCGGCCTGAGTGCGCCAGAGCCCCCGAATCAGCGGCTCCTTTAACCCCGTCCTGTCTGAGCAAAAAACAGACGCCCTCCAGCGACCTACACGCAGAGGCAGGGCCAAATCCAAAGCTGAGCCCCTGGGAGCTGTGAGAACAAAGAAGAGAAAGGGAAAACTCTCCCAGCAGCCTCAGAAGCAGCGGATTAAAGCTCCACAATCAACTTGATATACCCTGCATCTGTGGAATACCTGAATAGACAACCAATCATCCCAAATTAAGGAAGTGGACTTTAGGAGCAAGATCTATGAATTTTTCCCTTTTCCTCTTTTTGTGAATGTGTATGTGTATGCTTCTGTGTGAGATCTTGTCTGTATAGTCTTGCTTCCACCATTTGTCCTAGGGTTCTATCCGTCCATGGTTTTTTCTTAAAATTTTTTTCTTAATAATCAATTTTAACTTTAATAACGTTATTATGCTTTACCTTCGTTCTTTCTTTCTTTCCTTCCTTCCTTCCCTCCTTTAGACAACGAATCATCCCAAATTGAGGAGGTGGTCTCTGACAGCAAGATTTATGATCTTTCCCCCTCTACCTCTTTTACTGAGGGTGTATGTGTATGCTTCTGTGTAAGATTTTGTTTGTATAGCTTTGCTTCCAACATTTGTCCTAAGGTTCTATCCGTCCCTTTTTTTTTCTAAATAAGATTTTTTTAATTCAATAACTTTATTATACTTTATTTTATTTTTACTGTATCTTCTTTCTTTGTCTTTTTCCTTCTTTCCCTCCTTCCTTCCTTCCTCCCTCCCTCCCTCCCTCCTTTCTTTCCTTCTTGCCTTCTTTGCTTCTTTCTTTCTTTCTTTCTTCCTTCCTTCCTTCCTTCATTCCCTCCGTTCCTTCTTTCTTTCCTCATACTTCTACTAATTCCCTCTACTCTTTCTCCCTTTTATTCTGAGCCGTGTGGAAGAAAGGCTCTTGGTGCTCCAGCCAGAAGTCAGGGCTCTGCCTCTGAGGTAGGAGAACCAACTTCAGGACACTGGTCCACAAGAGACCTCCCAGCTCCACATAATATCAAACGGCGAAAATCTCCCAGAGACCTCCATCTTAACACCAGCACCCAGCTTCACTCAACGACCAGCAAGCCACAGTGCTGGACAACCTATGCCAAACAACTAGAAAAACAGGAACACAACCCCACCCATTAGCAGAGAGGCTGCCTAATATCATAATAAGGCCACAGACACCCCGAAACACACCACCAGACGTGAACCTGCCCACTAGAGAGACAAGATCCAGCCTCATCCACCACAACACAGGCACTAGTCCCTTCCACCAGGAAGCCTACACAACCCACTGAATCAACCTTAGCCTCTGGAGACAGACATCAAAAACAGCGGGAACTACGAACCTGCAGTCTGCTAAAAGGAGACCCCAAACACAGTAAGATAAGGAAAATGAGAAGACAGAAAAACACACAGCAGATAAAGGAGCAAGATAAAAATGCACCAGACCTAACAAATGAAGAGGAAATAGGCAGTCTACCTGAAAAAGAATTCAGAATGATGATAGTAAGGATGATCCAAAATCTTGGAAATAGAATGGACAAAATGCAAGAAACAGTTAACAAGGACCTAGAAGAACTAAAGATGAAACAAGCAACAATGAACAACACAATAAATGAAATTAAAAGTACTCTAGATGGGATCAATAGCAGAATAACTGAGGCAGAAGAACGGTTAAGTGACCTGGAAGATAAAATAGTGGAAATAACTACTGCAGAGCAGAATAAAGAAAAAAGAATGAAAAGAACTGAGGACAGTCTCAGAGACCTCTGGGACAACATTAAACGCACCAACATTCGAATTATAGGGGTTCCAGAAGAAGAAGAGAAAAAGAAAGGGACTGAGAAAATATTTGAAGAGATTATAGTTGAAAACTTCCCTAACATGGGAAAGGAAATAGTTAATCAAGTCCAGGAAGCACAGAGAGTCCCATACAGGATAAATACAAGGAGAAATACGCCAAGACACATATTAATCAAACTGTCAAAAATTAAATACAAAGAAAGCATATTAAAAGCAGCAAGGGAAAAACAACAAATAACACATAAGGGAATCCCCATAAGGTTAACAGCTAATCTCTCAGCAGAAACCCTACAAGCCAGAAGGGAGTGGCAGGACATACTGAAAGTGATGAAGGAGAAAAACCTGCAGCCAAGACTACTCTACCCAGCAAGGATCTCATTCAGATTTGATGGAGAAATTAAAACCTTTACAGACAAGCAAAAGCTGAGAGAGTTCAGCACCACCAAACCAGCTTTACAACAAATGCTAAAGGATCTTCTCTAGGCAAGAAACACAAGAGAAGGAAAAGACCTATAATAACGAACCCAAAACAACTTAGAAAATGGGAATAGGAACATACATATCGATAATTACCTTAAATGTAAATGGACTAAATGCTCCCACCAAAACACACAGATTGGCTGAATGGATACAAAAACAAGACCCTTATATATGCTGTCTACAAGAGACTCACTTCAGACCTAGAGACACATACAGACTGAAAGTAAGGGGATGGAAAAAGATATTCCATGCAAATGGAAACCAAAAGAAAGCTGGAGTAGCAATTCTCATATCAGACAAAATAGACTTTAAAATAAGGACTATTAAAAGAGACAAAGAAGGACGCTACATAATGATCAAGGGATCGATCCAAGAAGAAGATATAACAATTGTAAATATTTATGCACCCAACATAGGAGCACCTCAATACATAAGGCAAATACTAACAGCCATAAAAGGGGAAATCAACAGTAACACATTCATAGTAAGGGACTTATCACACCACTTTCACCCATGGACAGATCATCCAAAATGAAAATAAATAAGGAAACACAAGCTTTAAATGATACATTAAACAAGATGGACTTAATTGATATTTATAGGACACTCCATCCAAAAACAACAGAATACACATTTTTCTCAAGTGCTCATGGAACATTCTCCAGGATAGAGCATATCTTAGGTCACAAATCAAGCCTTGGTAAATTTAAGAAAATTGAAATTGTATCAAGTATCTTTTCTGACCACAACGCCATGAGACTAGATATCAATTACAGGAAAAGATCTGTAAAAAATACAAACACGTGGAGGCTAAACAATACACTACTTAATAATGAAGTGATCACTGAAGAAATCAAAGAGGAAATCAAAAAATACCTAGAAACAAATGACAGTGGAGACACAACGACCCAAAACCTGTGGGATGCAGCAAAAGCAGTTCTAAGGGGGAAGTTTATAGCAATACAAGCCCACCTTAAGAAGCAGGAAACATCTCGAATAAACAACCTAACCTTGCACCTCAAGCAATTAGAGAAAGAAGAACAAAAAAACCCCAAAGCTAGCAGAAGGAAAGAAATCATAAAAATCAGATCAGAAATAAATGAAAAAGAAATGAAGGAAACAATAGCAAAGATCAATGAAACTAAAAGCTGGTTCTTTGAGAAGATAAACAAAATAGATAAACTACTAGCCAGACTCATCAAGAAAAAAAGGGAGAAGACTCAAATCAATAGAATTAGAAATGAAAAAGGAGAAGTAACAACTGACACTGCAGAAATAAAAGAGATCATGAGAGATTACTACAAGCAACTCTATGCCAATAAAATGGACAATCTGGAAGAAATGGACAGATTCTTAGAAACGCACAACCTGCCAAGACTGAATCAGGAAGAAATAGAAAATATGAACAGACCAATCACAAGCACTGAAATTGAAACTGTGATTAAAAATCTTCCAACAAGCAAAAGCCCAGGACCAGATGGCTTCACAGGCGAATTCTATTAAACATTTAGAGAAGAGCTAACACCTATCCTTCTCAAACTCTTCCAAAATATAGCAGAGGGAGGAACACTCCCAAACTCCTTCTACGAGGCCACCATCACCTTGATACCAAAACCAGACAAGGATGTCACAAAGAAAGAAAACTACAGGCCAATATCACTGATGAACATAGATGCAGAAGTCCTCAACAAAATACTAGCAAACAGAATCCAACAGCACATTAAAAGGATCATACACCATGATCAAGTGGGGTTTATTCCAGGAATGCAAGGATTCTTCAATATATGCAAATCTATCAATGTGATAAACCATATTAACAAATTGAAGGAGAAAAACCATATGATCATCTCAATAGATGCAGAGAAAGCTTTTGACAAAATTCAACACCCATTTATCATAAAAACCCTGCAGAAAGTAGGCATAGAGGGAACTTTCCTCAACATAATAAAGGCCATATATGACAAGCCCACAGCAAACATCATCCTCAATGGTGAAAAACTGAAAGCATTTCCACTAAGATCAGGAACAAGACAAGGTTGCCCACTCTCACCACTCTTATTCAACATAGTTTTGGAAGTTTTAGCCACAGCAATCAGAGAAGAAAAGGAAATAAAAGGAATCCAAATCGGAAAAGAAGAAGTAAAGCTGTCACTGTTTGCAGATGACATGATCCTATACATAGAGAACCCTAAAGATGCTACCAGAAAACTACTAGAGCTAATCAATGAATTTGGTAAAGTGGCAGGATACAAAATTAATGCACAGAAATCTCTGGCATTCCTATATACTAATGATGAAAAATCTGAAAGTGAAATCAAGAAAACACTCCCATTTACCATGGCAACAAAAAGAATAAAATATCTAGGAATAAACCTACCTAAGGAGACAAAAGACCTGTATGCAGAAAATTATAAGACACTGATGAAAGAAATTAAAGATGATACAAATAGATGGAGAGATATACCATGTTCTTGGATTGGAAGAATCAACATTGTGAAAATGACTCTACTACCCAAAGCAATCTATAGATTCAATGCAATCCCTATCAAACAACCACTGGCATTTTTCACAGAACTAGAACAAAAAATTTCACAATTTGTATGGAAACACAAAAGACCCCGAATAGCCAAAGCAATCTTGAGAATGAAAGAAGGAACTGGAGGAATCAGGCTCCCTGACTTCAGACTATACTACAAAGCTACAGTTATCAAGATGGTATGGTACTGGCACAAAAACAGAAAGATAGATCAATGGAACAGGATAGAAAGCCCAGAGATAAACCCATGCACATATGGACACCTTATCTTTGATAAAGGTGGCAGTAATGTACAGTGGAGAAAGGACAGCCTCTTCAATAAGTGGTGCTGGGAAAAGTGGACAGGTACATGTAAAAGTATGAAATTAGATCACTCCCTAACACCATACACAAAAATAAGCTCAAAATGGATTAAAGACCTAAATGTAAGGCCAGAAACTATCAAACTCTTAGAGGAAAACATAGGCAGAACACTCTATGACATAAATCACAGCAAGATCCTTTCTGACCCACCTCCTAGAGTAATGGAAATAAAAACAAAAATAAACAAATGGGACCTAATGAAACTTCAAAGCTTTTTCACAGCAAAGGAAACCATAAACAAGACCAAAAGACACCCCTCAGAATGGGAGAAAATATTTGCAAATGAAGCAACTGACAAAGGATTAATCTCCAAAATTTACAAGCAGCTCATGCAGCTCAATAACAAGAAAACAAACAACCCAATCCAAAAATGGGCAGAAGACCTAAATAGACATTTCTCCAAAGAAGGTATACAGACTGCCAACAAACACATGAAAGAATGCTCAACATCATTAATCATTAGAGAAATGCAAATCAAAACTACAATGAGATATCATCTCACACCAGTCAGAATGGCCATCATCAAAAAATCTAGAAACAATAAATGCTGGAGAGGGTGTGGAGAAAAGGGAACACTCTTGCACTGCTGGTGGGAATGTGAATTGGTTCAGCCACTATGGAGAACAGTATGGAGGTTCCTTAAAAAACTACAAATAGAACTACCATATGACCCAGCAATCCCATTACTGGGCATATACCCTGAGAAAACCAAAATTCAAAAAGAGTCATGTACCAAAATGTTCATTGCAGCTCTATTTACAATAGCCCAGAGATGGAAACAACCTAAGTGAATGGATAAAGAAGATGTGGCACATATATACAATGGAATATTACTCAGCCATAAAAAGAAACGAAATTGAGCTATTTGTAATGAGGTGGATAGACCTAGAGTCTGTCATACAGAGTGAAGGAAGTCAGAAAGAAAAAGACAAATACCGTATGCTAACACATATATATGGAATTTAAGAAAAAAAATGTCATGAAAAACCTAGGGGTAAAGCAGGAATAAAGACGCAGACCTCCTAGAGAACGGACTTGAGGTTATGGGGAGGGGGAAGGGTGAGCTGTGACAGGGCGAGAGAGAGTCATGGACATATACACACTAACAAACGTAGTAAGGTAGATAGCTGGTGGGAAGCAGCCGCATGGCACAGGGATATTGGCTCGGTGCTCTGTGACAGCCTGGAGGGGTGGGATAGGGAGGGTGGGAGGGAGGGAGACGCAACAGGGAGGACATGTGGGAACATGTGTTTATGTATGACTGATTCACTTTGTTGTAAAGCGGAAGCTAACACACCATTGTAAAGCAATTATACCCCAATAAAGATGTTAAAAAAAAATGGGAAATAGGAACCTGCAGCCTGAGAAAAGGAGACCCCAAATACAGTAAGATAAGAAAAATGAGAAACAGAGAAATACACAGCAGATGAAGGAGCAAGGTAAAATCCAACCAGACCAAAAATATGAAGAGGAAATAGGCAGTCTACCTGAGAAAGAATTCAGAGTAATTAAAGTAAAGATGATCTAAAATCTTGGAAATAGAATGGAGAAAATACAAGAAACATTTAACAAGGAATTAGAAGAACTAAAGAGCAAACAAACAATGATGAAAAGCACAATAAATGAAACTAAAAATTCTCTAGAAGGAAACAATAGCAGAATAACTGAGGCAGAAGAATGGATAAGTGACCTGAAAGATAAAATAATGGAAATAACTACTGCAGATCAGAATAAAGAAAAAAGAATGAAAAGAATTGAGGACAGTATCAGAGACATCTGGGGCTACTTTAAATGCACCAACACTTGAATTATGAGGATCCAAGAAGAAGACAAAAAGAATGGGACTGAGAAAGTATTTGAAAAGATTATAGTAGAAAACTTCACAAATATGGGAAAGGAAATACTTAATCAAGTCCAGGAAGTGCAGAGAATCCATACAAGATAAATCCAAGGAGAAAAACGCCAAGACACATATTAATCAAACTATCAAAAATTAAATACAAAGAAAACATATTAAAAGCAGGAAGGGAAAAGCAAAAAACAACATACAAGGGAATCCCCATAAGGTTAAGAGCTGTTTACTCAGCAGAAAATCTGGAAGCCAAAAGGGACTGGAAGGACATATTTAAAGTGATGAAAGGGAAAAACCGAAGACCAACAGTAATTACTACAGTAATCAAGACAGTGTGGTACTGCTCAAAAACAGAAATATAGATCAGTGGAACAGGATAGAAAGACCAGAGATTAGCCCATGCACGTATTGTCACTTTACCTTTGATAAATGAGGCAAGAATATACCATGGAAAAAAAACAGTCTCTTCAAGAAGTGTTGCTGTGAAAACTGGACAGCTACATGTTAAATAATGAAATTAGAACACTCCCTAACACCATACACCAAAATAAACTCAAAATGCAGTAAAGACCTAAATGTAAGCCCAGACACTATAAAACTCTTAGAGGAAAACATAGCCAGAAAACTCTATGATATAAATCACAGCAAGATTGTTTTTGACCCACCTCCTAGAGAAATGGAAATAAAAACAAAAATAAACAAAGGGACCTAATGAAACTTAAAAGCCTTTGCACAACAAAGGAAACAATAAACTAGGTGAAAAGACAACCCTCAGAATGGGAGAAAATATTTGCAAACTAAGCAACTGACAAAGAATTAATGTTCAAAATATGCAAGCAGCTCATGTCATTCAATATCAAAAAACAAACAACCCAATCCAAAAATGGGCAGAAAACCGAAATAGACATTTCTCCAAAGGAGATATATAGATTGCCAATTAACACATGAAATGATGCTCAATGTCACTAGCCATTAGAGGAATGCAAATCAAACCTACAATGAGGTATCACCTCACGCTGGTCAGAATGGCCATCATCAAAAAATCTACAAACAGTAAATGCTGGAGAGGGTGTGGAGAAAAGGGAACCCTCTTGCAGTGTTGGTGGGAATGTAAATTGATAGAGCCACTATGGAGAACAGTATGGAGGTTCCTTAAAAAACTAAAAATAGAACTACCATATGACCCAGCAATCCCACTACTGGACATATACCCTGAGAAAACCATAATTCCAAAAGGGTCATGTACCACAATGTTCATTGAGGCTCTGTTTACAATAGCCAGTACATGGAAGCAACCTAAGTGTCCATTGACAGATGAATGGATAAAGAAGATGTAGCAGATATATACAATGGAATATTACTTAACCATAAAAAGAAACGAAATTGAGTTATTTGTAGTGAGGTAGATGGACCTAGAGACTGTCATACAGAGTGAAGTAAGTCAGAAAGGGAAAAACAAATACCGTATGCTAACACATATATACAGAATGTAAAAAAAATAAGGGGTCTGAAGAACCTAGTGGCAGGATATCAATAAAGACCCAGATGTAGAGAATAGACTTGAGGACATGGGGAGGGAGCAGCTCATGCAGCTCAATAACAAAAAAACAAACAACCCAATCCAAAAATGGGCAGAATACCTAAATAGACATTTCTCCAAAGAAGATATACAGATTGCCAACAAACACATGAAAGAATGCTCAACATCATTAATCATTAGAGAAATGCAAATCAAAACTACAATGAGATATCATCACACACCAGTCAGAATGGCCATCATCAAAAAATCTAGAAACAATAAATGCTGGAGAGGAGGTGGAGAAAAGGGAACACTCTTGCACTGCTGGTGGGAATGTGAATTGGTTCAGCCACTATGGAGAACAGTATGGAGGTTCCTTAAAAAACTACAAATAGAACTACCATATGACCCAGCAATCCCACTACTGGTCATATACCCTGAGAAAACCAAAATTCAAAAAGAGTCATGTACCTAAATGTTCATTGCAGCTCTATTTACAATGGCCCGGAGATGGAAACAACCTAAGTGCCCATCATCGGATGAATGGATAAAGAAGATGTGGCACATATATACAATGGAATATTACTCAGCCATAAAAAGAAACGAAATTGAGCTATTTGTAATGAGGTGGATAGACCTAGAGTCTGTCATACAGAGTGAAGGAAGTCAGAAAGAAAAAGACAAATACCATATGCTAACACATATAGAAGGAATTTAAGAAAAAAAAATGTCATGAAGAACCTAGGGGTAAAGCAGGAATAAAGACGCAGACCTCCTAGAGAACGGACTTGAGGTTATGGGGAGGGGGAAGGGTAAGCTGTGACGGGGCGAGAGAGAGTCATGGGCATATACACACTAACAAACGTAGTAAGGTAGATAGCTAGTGGGAAGCAGCCGCATGGCACAGGGATATTGGCTCGGTGCTTTGTGACAGCCTGGAGGAGTGGGATGGGGAGGGTGGGAGGGAGGGAGACGCAAGAGGGAAGACATATGGGAACATATGTTTATGTATGACTGATTCACTTTGTTATAAAGCAGAAACTTACACACCATTGTAAAGCAATTATACCCCAATAAAGATGTTAAAAAAATAAATAAATAAATAAGAAATAAAATTGAAAAAAATTCAAAGATAAAGGAAAATCTTAAAAGTAGCCATGAGGAGGGCTTCCCTGGTGGCACAGTGGTTGAGAGTCCGCCTGTCAATGCAGGGGACGTGGATTTGTGCCCCAGTCCAGGAAGATCCCTCATGTTGTGGAGCAGCTGGACCCATAAGCCATGGCCGCTGAGCCTGCGTGTCCGGAGCCTGTGCTCCACAACAGGAGAGGCCACAACAGTGAGAGGCCCATGTGCAGCAAAACAAAAACAAAAAACAGTAGCCATGAGGAAAACAATAACAAAAAATCAAAAACCTTACCTACAAAGAAACAAAGATTAAAATTATATCAGAATTCTCTTCAGAAACCATGCAAACAAGAAGAGAATGGGGTGAATTATTTAAAGCATTGAAAGAGAAAAGTTAAGACACCAACTTGGAATACTCTATCCAGGATAAATTATATTTCAAAAGTGAAAGAGAATTAAACTTTCTCAAACAAAAGTTGAGGTAATTTGTTACCATAAGACCTACCTGCAATAAATGTAAAAAGTTATTCAATGAGAAGGAAAATGATATAGATTAGAAACTTGGATCTACATAAAGTAAAGAAGAGTTAGAGAAGAAATGAATGAAGGTAAAATAAAATATTTTATATTTAATATTTTTAATTCATATAATATATGAATTACTTCAAAATACTTATAGCAGTGATATATTTAGGAAGTATGGCTTATGAATATGTAAAATGAGTGACAGCAATGTTATAAAGTATGGAAGACAGGAATAAAACAATACCCTGTTATGAGTTACAAGCATGCCTCATTTCATTGTGCTTCACTTTATTGTGCTTCACAGATATTGCATTTTTTACAAATTGAAGTTTTGTGGCAGCCCCACCTTGAGCAAATCTATCAGGTCATTTTTCCAACAGGATTTGCTTACTTCATGTTTCTGTTTCACATTCTGATAATTCTCATGAAATTTCAAACTTTTTATTGTTTTTATATTTTTTATGGTGATCTGTAATTGTTTTGGGGTGTCACAAACCAATCCCATATAAGATGGTGAACTTATCTGATAAATATTGTGTGTACTGACTCCTCTACTGACCAGCTAGTTCCCTTTCTCTCTTCCTCTCCTTGGGCTTCCCTATTCCTCAGACAAAACAATATTGAAATTATGCCAATTAATAACCCTACAATGGCTTCTAAATGTTCAAGTGAAAAGGAGAGTCTCACCTCTCTCACTATACATCAAAAGCTAGAAATGATTAAGTTTAATGAGAAAAGCATGTCTAAAACCTAGATAGACAAAAAGCTATGCCTTTTGCACCAAGTTGCTAGCCAAGTTGTGAATGCAAAGAAGTTTTTGAAGGAAATTAAAAGTGCTACTCCAGTGAATACACACATGATAAGAAAGCAAAATAGGAAGTGGAGTCAAGATGATGGTGTGGGAAGACATGGAGTTAGCATCTCCCCACAACTAGGGCTCCTGCAGGACTCTGGTGGGGGAATCTGATGTCCAAGGAGATGGGAAGAACCCCAAAGGGAAGCGGTAGGATGTAGGGAGACTGAGGGGAGAGAAGTGGAGGACAGAAAGGATCAGCATCCATGAGGCCAGGGAGATCAGGAGAGGCAGGTGGGAGGAACTCTCCAGGAAGAGCGAGAGAGGAATGGAGGGTGATTATCTAGCCCACTCAGGCTGGGGAACCTGCTGAGCTCCCAGGCTGGTCACTCCCTTTCAAAACCCCATCCAGGCAGTGTGGGTCCTGGGGACAAAAGAGGGAGGCTGGAGAGATCAGGAGAGTCAGGTGGGAGGAGTCATCCAGGAGGGGTGGGAGAGGAGTGGAAGGTGATTGCCCTGCCCACTCTGGCACAGGGAGACTTCTGAGCTCCCAGGCCAATCCCCTGCCCCCTAAAATCCCCTCTGGGCTACGTGGGTCCTTGTGGTTATAGGAGGTAGGCTGGGGAGATCAGGAGAGGTAAGTGGGAGGGACCCTCCCAGACCAGAGGAGGAGGAGAGGAGAGGAGGACATTTGCCCAGCCCACTTGAGCCGAGGAAGCCTGCTGTCCTCCCAAGTGAAGTCCCCTGCCTCTGAGGCCAGGGGTGAGGGGAACGCTGGACCCCTTCCGTTCCTTGAGCTTAAGCGCCACTCCTCACAGCCCCCAGGGCCTTTTCCAGCCCGGTGTGTACTGAGCATTGGCCATGCCCACCACCCAAAAGTCACACTTGCTTAGGTCCTGCTCTCCACAGCCAAGACATTTCCCCCTCTTTTTCTTTTTTCTTTAACCTCCTGCTCTTTTTTACTATTGTGGTACTGATGTACCTTCTGGTTGTTGATTCATCTATATTTTTATTTTTATATTCTTCCTAATATATCTGTGAGTTCCCTAGTCTAATTTTATTTTTTACTTTGTTATGGTTCATTCTTATTCTTTTGTTTTTTGTTTTTTTTCCTGCCCCAGGCAGCTTATGGAATCCTGGTTCATGAGCTTGGGGTGGGACCAAACTCCTGTGGTCAGAGCTCTGAGTCCAAACCACTGAACTAACAGAGAACCTCAGACCCCAGGGAATATTCATTGGAGTGAGTTATCATGGAGTTCCTCATCTCAGCACTAAGACATAGCTGTACCAAATAGCCTACAAACCCCTGTGTTGGGAGCCTCAGGCTAAACAACCAGTAAGAGAGGAACAGAATCCTGCTCATAAAAAAAAAAAAAAAAAATGAGACAGCAAAAATGTATGTCACAGTTGAAGGAGCAAGGTAAAAACTACAAGACAAAATAAATAAAGAGGAAATAAGCAATCAACCTGAAAAATAATTCAGAGTAATGATAGTAAAGATGATCCAGAATCTCAGAAGTAGAATGGAAGCATGGAATGAGAAAATACAAGAAATGTTTAACAAAGATCTAGAAGAACTAAAGAACAAACAGAGATGAACAACACAATAACTGAAATGAAAAATACACTAGAAGGAATCAATAACAGAATAACTAAGGCAGAAGAACGAATAAGTGAGTGGGAAGGGTAAATGGTGGAATAACTGCCAAGGAGCAGAATAAAGAAAACAAGAATGAAAAGTATTGAATACAATCTCAGAGACCTATGGGACAACACTAAATGCAGCAATATTCTGTGTAGTCCCAGAAGAAGAGAAAAAAAATGGTCTGAGAAAATATTTGAAGAGATGATAGTTGAAAACTTCCTTAACATAGGAAAGGAAATAGTCACCAAAGTCCAGGAAGCACAGAGACTCCCTTACAAGATAAAACCTGGGAAAAACACACCAAGAAACATATTAAACAAACTAACAAAAATTAAATTCAAAGAAAAATATTAAAAGCAACATGGGAAAAACAAAAGATAACATGCATAGGAATCCCCATAAGGTTATCAGCTGATTTTTCAGCACAAATTGCAGGCCAGAAGGGAGTGGCATGATACACTTAAAGTGATGAAAGAGACAAACCTACAACCAAGATTACTCTACACAGAAAGGATCTCATTCAGATTTGATGGAGAAGTCAAAAGCTTTTCAGACAACCAAAAGCTAAGAGAATTCAGCAACACCAAATGAGCTTTACAACAAATGTTAAAGAAACTTCTCTAAGTGGGAAACACAAGAGAAGAAAAAACCCCACAAAAACAAACCCAAAACAATTAAGAAAATAGTAATAGAAACATACATATCAATAATAACCTTGAATGTAAATGGATTAAATGTCCCAACCAAAAGACACAGACTGGCTGAATGGATACAAAAACAAGACCTATATATATGCTGTCTACAAGAGACCCACTTCAGACCTAGGGACACATAGAGACTGAAAGTGAGGGGATGGAAAAAGTTATTCCATCCAAATGGAAATTAAAAGAAAGCTGGAGTAGCAGTACTCATATCAGATAAAATAGACTTTAATAAAGACTGTTACAAGAGATAAGGAGGGACACCACATAATGATCAAGGATCAATCCAACAAGAAGATATAACAATTATAAATGTTTATACACTTGACATAAGAACACCTCAATACAGAAGGAAAATGATAACAACCATAAAAGGGGAAATCAACAATAATACAACAATAGTAGGGGACTTTAACACCAAACTCACACCAATTGGCAGATCATCCAAACAGAAAATAAATAAGGAAACAAGCTTTAAATGACACAAGAGACCAGATAGATCTAATTGATAATTATAGAATATTCCACCCAAAAGTGGCAGAATACATTTTCTTCTCAAGTGTGCATGGAACATTCTCCAGGATAGATCACATCTTGGTTCACAAATCAAGCCTTGGAAAATTTAAGAAAATGAAATCATATCAAGCATATTTTCTGACTACAACACTATGAGATTAGAAATCAATTACAGGAAAAAAAAACCTGTAAAAAACACAAATACATGGAGGCTAAAGAGTGTGCTACTAAATAACCAAGAGATCACTGATGAACTCAAAGAAGAAATTAAAAAAAAAATACATAGAAACAAATGACTATGAAAACATGATGACCCAAAACCTGTGGGATGCAGCAAAAACAGTTCTAAGAGGGAAGTTTAGAGCAATACAATCTCACTTCAAGAAACAAGAAAAATCTCAAATAAACAATCTAACCCTACACTTAAAACAACTAGAGAAAGAAGAACAAAGAAAACACAAAGTCAGTAGAAGGAATGAAATCATAAAGATCAGAGCAGAAATAAATGAAATAGAAATAAAGAAAACAATAGCAAAGGTCAATAAAACTAAAAGGTGGTTCTTTGAGAAGAAAAACAAAATCAATAAACCATTAGCCAGACTCATCAAGAAAAAAAGGGAGAGGATGCAAATCAATAAAATTAGAAATGAAAAAGGAGAAATCACAACTGACACTGCAGAAATACAAAGGATTATAAGAGACTACTAAAAACAATATATGCCAATAAAATGGACAACCATGAAGAACTGGAAAAATTCTTGGAAAGGTACAATTTTCCAAGACTGTACTGAGGAGAATTAGAAAATATAAACAGATGTATCACAAGTAATGAAATTGAAACCATAATTAAAAATCTTCCAACAAACAAAAGTCCAGGACCATATGGCTTCACAGGTGAATTCTATCAAACATTTACAGAAGACCTACATCCATCCTTCCCAAACTCTTCCAAATAATTGCAGAGAGAGAAACACTCCCAACTTCATTCTACAAAGCCACCAACACCCTGATACCAAAAGCAGAAAAAGATATCATTAAAAAAGAAAATTATAGACCAATATCTCTGATGAACATAGGTAAAAATCCTGAACAAAATACTAGCAAACTGAAAGCAACAACACATTAAAAAGATCATACACCATGATTAAGTGGGGTTTATCCCAAGGATACAAGTTTTCTTCAATATACACTAATCAAACAACGTGACACACCACTTTAACAAATTAAGGAATAAAAACCATATGATCATCTCAATAGTTGCAGAAAAAGCTTTTGACAAATTTCAACACCGATTTACAATAAAAACTCTCCAAAAAATGGGCATAGAGTGAACCTACCTCAACATAATAAAGGACATATATGACAAACCTACAGCAAGCATCATACTCAATGGTGAAAAACTGAAAGCATTTCCACTAAAGTCAGGAACAAGACAAAGATGTCCACTCTCACCACTCTTATTCAACATAGTTTTGGAAGTCCTAGCCACAGCAGTCACAGAAGAAAAAGAAATAAAAGGAATCAAATTGGAAAAGAAGAAGTAAAAGTGTCACTGTTTGCCAACAACATGATACTATGCAGAGAAAATCCCAAAGATGCCACCAGAAAACTACTAGAACTAATCAATGAATTTGGTAAGGTTGCAGGATAGAAAATTAATGCACAGAAATCTTTGGCATTCCTATACACCAACAATGAAAAATCAGAAAGAGAAAATAAGGAAACACTCCCATTTACCATTGCAACAAAAAGAATAAAATGCCTAGGAATAAACCTGCCTAAGGAGGCAAAAGACTTGTACTCAGAAAACTATAAAACACTGCTGAAAGAAATCACAGATGACATAAACAGATGGAGAAATATACCATGTTGTTAGATTGGAAGAATCAATATCGTGAAAATGAATATACTACCCAAAGCAATCTACAGATTCAATGCAATCCCTCTCAAACTACCAATGGCATTCTTCACAGAATTAGAACAAATATTTTACAATTCATATGGAAACACAAAAACCCAAATAGCCACAGCAATCTTGAGAAAGAAAAACAGAGTTGGGGGAATCAGACTCCCTGACTTCAAACTATACCACAAAGCTACAGTAATCAAGGCAGTATGGTACTGGCACAAAAACAGAAACATAGATCGATGGTACAAGATACAATGCCCAGAGATAAACCCATGCATATATGGGCACCTAATTTATGACAAAGTAGGCAAGAACATACAATGGAGAAAAGAGGACCTGTTCAGTAAGTTGTGCCGGGAAAACTGGACAGCTACATGTAAAAGAATGAAATTAGAATGTTACCTAACATCATACACAAAAATAAACTCCAAATGGATTAAAGACTTAAATATAAGACCAGACAATATAAAACTCTTAGATGAAAACATAGGATAAACACTCTTTGACATAAACCACAGCAAGATCTTTTTTGACCCACCTCCTAAAGAAATGGAAATTTAAAAAAATAAACAAATGGGACTTAAATAAACTTAAAAGCTTTTTCACAGCAAAGGAAACCATAAACAAGACAGAAAGACAACTCTCAGAATGGCAGAAAATATTTTCACATGAAACAACAGAAAAAGGATTAATCTCCAAATAATACAAAGAGCACATGGAGCTCAATATCAAAAAAAGAAACAATCCAGTTAAAAAATGGGTGCAAGACCTAAATAGACATTTCACCACAGAAGCCATACAGATTGTCAAGAGGCACATGAAAAGATGCTCAACATCACTAATTATTAGAGAAAGGAAATCAAAATTACAATGAAGTATCACCTCATGCCCGTCAGAATGGCCATTTTCAAAAAATCTAGAAACAATAATTTCTGGAAAGGGTGTGGTGAAAAGGGAACCACTGCTGGTGGGCATGTAAATTGATACAACCACTATGGAAAACAGTATGGAAGTCCCTTAAAACCTAACAACAGAACTGCCATATGACCCAGCAATCCCACTACTGGGCATATACCCTGAGAAAACCATAATTCAAAAAGAGACATGTATCACAATGTTCACTGTAGCTCTACTTACAGCTCCAGGACATGGAAGTAACCTAAGTGTCCATTGACAGATGAATGGATAAAGATGTGGCACAGATATACAATGGAATATTACTCAGCCATAAAAAGTAACTAAATTGAGTTATTTGTAGTGAGGTGGATGGACCTGGAGTCTGTCATACAGAGTGAAGTAAGTCAGAAAGAGAAAAGTAAATACTATATGCTAATGCATATATATGGAAACTAAAAAAAAAAATACTGATGAACTTAGTTGCAGGGCAGGAATAAAGATGTAGACATAAAAAATGGACTTGAGGACATGGGGTGGGAAGGCAAAGCTGTGGAGAAATGAGAGTAGCATCGACATATATACACTACTGAATGTAAAATAGTTGGCTGGTGGGAAGCAGCAGCATAGCACAGGGAGATTGGCTCGGTGCTTTGCAATAACCTAGGGTGGTGGGATAGGGAGAATGGGAGGGAGGCTTAAGAGGGAGGGGATCTGGGGACATGTGTATACATGTGGCTGATTCTCTTTGTTGTGCAACAGAAACTAACACAATATTGTGAAGCAATTATACTCCAGTACAGATCTATTAAAAATAATTAATTGATTAATTAATTTAAAAAAAAAAGAAAAAAGATAGCCTTACTGCTGACATGGAGAAAGTTTTAGTGGTCTGGATAGAAGATCAAATCAGCCACCACATTCCCTTAAGCCAAACCCTAATCCAGAGTAAGTCTCTATCTCTCTTCAATTCTATGAAGGCTGAGAGATGTGAAGAAGCTGCAGAAGAAAAGTTGGAGCTAGCACACATTGGTTCCTGAGGTTTAAGGAAAGAAGCCATCTCCGTAATATGAAAGTGCAAGGTGAAGCAGCAAGCATTGATGTAGAAACTGCAGCAAGATATCCAGAAGATCTAGCTAAGGTAACTAATAAAGGTGGCTGCACTGAACAACAGATTTTCAATGCAGATGAAACAGTCTTATACTGAAAGAAGGTGCTATCAAGAACTTTCATAGCTAGAGAGGAGTCAAGGCTGGAGTCAAAGATTCAAAGGAGAGACTGATTCTCTTTCTAGGGGCTAATGTAGCTGGTGACTTGAAGTTGAAACCAAGGCTCATTTACCATTTTGAAAATTCTAGGGTCCTTAAGGATTATGCTAAATCTACTAGGCCTGTGTTGTATAAATGGAACAACAAAGCTCAGATTACAACACTTGGTTTACTGAATATCTTAAGCCAACTCTTAACACCTATAGCTCAGATAAAAAGATCCCTTTTAAAATATTACTGCTTATTGACAATGCCCCTGGCAACCCAAGAGCTCTGATATAGATGTACAAGATTAGTGTTTTTTTCATGCCTGCTAATACAACATCCATTCTGCAGCCTATGGATCAATGAGTAAATTTAACTTTCAAGTCTTATTGTTAAAAAATACATTCTGTAAGGCTATAGCTGCCATAGATAGTAATTCCTCTGATGAATCTGGGCAAAGGCAATTGAAAACCTTCTGGAAAGGATTCACCACTCTAGAGCTATTAAGAACATTTGTGATTCATTGGAAAAGGTCAAAATAACAGGAGTTGGAAATAAGTTGATTCCAATCCTCATGGTTGAGTTTGAGGGGTTAAAGACTTCAGTGCATAATGTAACCACAAATGTGCTGGAAATAGCAAAAGAACTAGAATTAGAAGTGGAGTCTGAAAATGTAACTGAATTGCTGCAATCTCATGATAAAATGTTCACAGATAAGGAGTTGTGTCTTATAAATGAGCAAAGAATTTTTTTTTTTTTTTGGAGTACGCGGGCCTTTCACTGTTGTGGCCTCTCCCATTGAGGAGCACAGGCTCCGGACGTGCAGGCTCAGTGGTCATGGCTCACGGGCACAGCCAATCCGCAGCATGTGGGATCTTCCCGGACCAGGACACGAACCTGTGTCCCCTGCATCGGCAGGCGGACTCTCAACCACTGCGCCACCAGGGAAGCCCAGAATGTTTCTTAAGTGGAATCTATTCTTGGTGAAGATGCTGGGAAATTGTTGAGTTACAACAAGGGATTTAGAATATTACATAAACTTAGTTGATAAAGCAGTGGCAGGGTTATAGAGGATTGATTTCAATTTTGAAAAAAAATAATTTTACTGAGGGTAAAATGCTATCAAACAATATTGTACGCTATAGAGAAATTGTCTGTAAAAGGAAGAGTCAATCTGTTCAGCAAACTTCATTGTTGTCTTATTTTAAGAAATTACCACAATCACCCCAGCCCTCAGTAACTACCACCCTGAGAGTCAGCAGCCATCAACATCAACACAAGACCCTCCACCAACAAAAAATTGTGACTCATAAAAGGCCAAGATAATGGTTAGCATTTTTTAGCAATAAAGTATTTTTAATTAAGGTATGTACATTGTTTTTTAGACGTGATGCTATTGCACACTTGACAGACTATAATGCAGTGTAAGCATAACTTTTACATGCACTGAGAAAGCAAATAATTCATGTGACCCATATTATTGCAATATTTGCCTATTGCAGTGGTCTGGAACTGAACTCACAATATCTCCAAGGTGTGCCTGTACTTGCACGACCTATAAAGCGGTGTAAAGCTATTTGAAACAGAATCTGAGTTAATTTTAAATGTACATTGCAATTTCTAGGATACTCACTGAAGATTTAAAAATAAAGGAAATATAACTGATATGTTAAGATAGGAAAGAAAACAGAATCATATGAAATTCTCAATTAAAACCAGAACCAGAAAAGGAAGAAAAAGAGAAAGAAACAAAGAAGAGCAGTAAATAGAGAATAATTACAAATGTAGATATTAATCCAAGTATGTTATAATCATTTAAAATGCAAATGGTCTAAATACATCAAATGAAAGAGAATGAGAATTGTTAAAAAAACAAATCTCTATGTTATCTAAAATAAATCCACTTTACATATAAAGGCTCATATAAATTAAAAGTAAAGGGATGGAGAAAGATGTATGCTACAGTAGTTAAAAGAGAGCTATAGTACCTAATTTCAGAAACAGAAGACTTCAAGGAAAGAAAAATTAATAGCCTAAAGAAGAACATTACATAATAATAAAGGAGTCAACACTCCAAGAAGATGTACCAATCCTCAACTCTTATGTCCTAATGATAGAATGGCAAAATACATGAGGAACTACAAGGAGATAAATCCTTTTTATACTTGGAGACTTCAGCACCCCTCTTTTAGTAATTGACAGATCCAGCAGGCAGAAAATCATAAAGGATATAAAGTTGAACTGAAAAGCACCATAAATCAACTGGATGTAATTGACATTTATAAAATACTTATTCAAACAAAACCAGAATACACATTATCCTCAAGCTCATGTAAAACATTTCATCAATATAGACCACATTCTTGGCCATAAAATACATCTGATCAAATTTAGAAGAATAGACATTATACAATGTATACTCTCAGAAATTAGAAAATAACAGGAAAATAGATTAAAAAATATCTCCAAATACTTGACTATGAAATTATGCATTCTAAATTGCACAGGTTAATAAGAAGTATCAAAAATCATTTTTAAATATTTTGAACAAGATGAAAATGAAAATGCAACCTATCAAAATTTGCAGGATGCAGGAAAAGCAATGCTTAGAGGTAAATCTATCACACTGATGCATATACTAGAAGAAAAATCAAATGTTAATGAGCTAAGCTTCTACTTTGGGAACCAGAAAAAATGAAGAGCAAAATAAATCCAAAGTATGGATAAGAAAAGAAACAAAATCCAAGAGCAGAAATCAATAAAATTGAAAACAGGTACACAATAGAGAAAATCAATAAGACAAAAGCCTTGGCCTTTGAAAAGATCAATAAAATTGATGACCCCATAGCTAGTCTAACCAAGAAAAAGGAGATAAGATACAAAGTAATGATATCAGCAATAAAAGAGGGACCATAACTAGTGATAGCACGGACATTAAAAGATAACAAAAAAAGTCATGAATAACTGTATGCACACCAATTTGATAACTTAGATGAAATGCAGTCTTTGAAACAATTGACCAAAATTCATAACAATAAATGGATAATACAAATAGACTGATATCTATCAAAATTGAATCAATTAATAACCTTTCAAAATAAAAAAATTTTGGGCCCAAATGCTTTTACTGGTGAATTATACCAAAATGTTAAGGAAAAAGTGATACCAATTTTCTACAATCTGATTTGAGAAACAGAAGCAGGAGGAAAATTTTCTAATACATTATATGAGGCCAGCATTCCCCTAATACATAGTCAGACAAATAAATTATAAAAAAGAAAACGTACAATATCTCTCATAAGCATAGATGTGAAAATAATTTATAAAATATTAACAAATCAAATCCAACAATGTATGAAAAAATTATACACTACAATCAAATGGGATTTATTCCAGGTATGCAACGCAAGTTTATATTCAAAAATAAGTTTATATAATCCATCACTTCAATTGGCTAAAAAAGGATCATTGTTCATATAGATGCAGAGAAAGCCCTTGACAAAGTCCAACATCTTTTCATGATAAAAACTCTCAGAAAACTAAGAATAGAAGGGAACTTCATTAACTTGGACATCTCCAAACCCTACAGCTACATTATACTTAATGGTGAGAAACTAGAAATTTTCCCACTAAGATCAAACCAGAATGTCCCTTCTCACCTCTCCTTTTCAACAGTGTACTAAAAGTACACTGATGACATGAACATATATGTACACAGATGACATGAATATATATATACACAGATGACACGAATATATATGCAGAAAATCCAAAAGAATTGGCAAAAATATTTCTGGAACATTATAATAGGTGCTTAAAGCAAGGATGCAGGATATAAGGTTAATATATTTAATATATGTCAATTGCCTTCCTATATTCCAGCAATGGTATTTCAAATTAAAAACACAACAGTATTTACATGATTCCCTTCCCCTGCCAAAGAAATACTTAGGATAAAATCCAGGAAAATATATACAAGATGAATATGAGAGAAACTACAAATTTTGTTGAAAAAATTAAATAGAGTTATTCCATATTCATGGATTTGAAGACAATATTTTTTATGTTGTCAGTTACCATCAAATTCATTTACTGATTTAATGTAATTCTAATAAATTTCCTTGCAAGTTATTTTGTGGATTTTGAAAAACTCATTCTAAAGTTTATATAGATAAAAAAAATATCCAGAATAGTCAAGACATTATTGAAGAAGAACAAAGTCAGAAGACTACATTACTCAACATCTAGATTTACTGTATAGCTTCTGTGATCAAGGTAGTGTGTATTAGTGAAAGAATAGACAAAAAGATTAGTGTAATGGAAGACTGAGCCCATAAATAGACCCACACAAATATAGTCAACTGTTCTATGACATGACTAAAGGAAACCCAATGGAGAAAGGATAGTCTTTTTCATAAATTGTGCCAAAACAACTGAATATCCACATATTCATATTCAAAATTGAATGCAGACATAAATTGTACACTTTTCATGAAAATTAACCCAAAATAGATACTATACTTAAATTTAAGTGTAAAACTATAAAACTTTAAAAGATAACATATGAAGATCATAATGGAAAAAAATCTATTCAACTTTGTTCTGGCAATGAGTTTTTAAAAACAACTCAGAAGTGCAATCCATGAAAGAAAACATCGCTAAGTTGGACTTCATTAAAAAGAAAAACTTCTGCTCTGTGAAAGACACTGTTAAGAGGTTTAAAAGATAAACCACAACTGGGAGAAAATATCTACAATATACATATTTGATGAAGTGCTTTTATCCAAAATATATGAATAATTGTTAAAACTCCACAATAATAAAACAAAGGACCCATTAAAAAGCAGGCAGAAATCTGAACAGACACTTCACTAAAGAAAATATACAGATAGTAAATATGTCACCATTATATGTCATTAATGAATTGTAAAATAAAACAACAGTGAGATGCCACTAGGAACCTATTAGAATAGCTAAACCCCAGAACACTGCAGGACCTATTGCTTGTGAGAATGTGAAGCAACAGGAACTTGTGTTCATTGCTGGTGGGAATGCAAAAAATGTACAACCTTAGGAAGACTATTTGACAGTTTCTTATAGAATGAAACATAATTTTACCATACAAGCCAGAAATCAGTCCCCTAGGTATTTACTCAAATGAATTGAAGACATATCCACACAAAATCCTGCAAATATTTATAGCAACTATATTTATAGTTACCAACCATTGGAAATAATCAAGGTTTTCTTTAATAGATGAATGGATAAACAAAGTGTAGTACATCCATACAATGGAAATAAAAATAAATAAGCTATCAAGTCACAAAATACACAGAGGAACCTTAAAATACATATTGCTAAGTGAAAAATATCAGTCTAAAAAGTCAGTATATTATAAAATTCCAAATATGTGGCATTATGAGAAAGGCAAAACTACTGAGAAAGTAAAAATATCAGTGATTTCCATGGGTTGAATGGCAAAAGGAAAGGATAGTGGAACATGGGATTTTTCGGACAGTGAAACTATTCTGTATGATACTGTAATGGTGCACAATACTGCAATGGTGCACATATGGCCTTAAACATTTGACAAAAACATATAAATGTACAACACAAAGAATGAACCATAATGTAAATTAAAGACTTTACCTAATATTGGCATACCTCGGAGATATTGCAGGTTCAGTTCCAGACCACAATAAAGTAAGTCACATATATTTTTTTGGTTTTCCAGTGAATATATAAGTTATATTTACACTATAGTCTATTAAGCATGAAATAGCATTATGCCTAAAAAAACTTTTAGTTAAAAGTTACTTTATTGCTAAAATATGCTATCATCTGAGGCTTCGTGGAGTAGTAGTAACATCAAAGATAACTGTTCACAGATCACTATAACAAATATAATAAAAATAATAATGTTTGAAATACTACAAAAATTATCAAAATACAACACAAAGTGAGCAAGTGCTGTTGGAAAAATGGCGCTGATAGAATTGTTTGTCACAGGGTTGCCACAAATTTTCAATTTGTAAAAGACGCATTATCAGGGACTTCCCTGGTGGCCCAGTGGTAAAGAATCCGCCTTCCAATGCAAGGGACGTGTGTTTGATCCCTGATCGAGAAACTAAGATTCCACATGCCCCAGGGCAACTAAGCCTGCGTGCCACAACTACTGAAGGCTCGTGCCTCAACTAGAGAGCCTGCATGCCACAAAAACTACAGAGGCCATGCACTCTGGAGCCTGTGAGCCACAACTAGAGAAAGAAAACTTACAGGCCACAACTAGAGACGTGGTACTAGTAGCAATTGTAGTAAATGTACCACATCAAAGAAATATGTCAATAATAGAGGAAATCTTGGATAGGGACAAGGGAATATATGCAAACTCTTTACTCTCTGTTCAATACTTTGGTATACATAAAACTGCTCTAAGAAGTTTATTAATTTAAAAAAAATTGTTTTACCATACTGATGTCTATAATTGTAACATAAAAATAGAAATAGTAAAATGTGACTTGTGAACATGGTGTTTGCTATCACTGCCATTCATTAAATATTAAATTGTTGCAAAAAAACCCTATAACTTGTAACTCAACTATCACTGTTCTTAAAATACTAAACTAATTTACTGCGATTTTTATTTATTTCTCAATTTCCAGGCATTTTACTAAATTAGCTTTAATTGGTTGCAATGAGGGAGAGAATGAGGTACAGTTACCTTTACTTTATTTCAAACTTAAAGGTTAAAAAATAAAAATATTCAAAATTTATAAGAGAATATACCATAAAAAATAGTGATGTTGAATTTCCATGCAGGCTAATTGAAAAGTAAAATATTTATAGAATAATTCAAGCCCATGATATTTCATTAGTTTTATTTTCTTTTTCTTTATTCTGAATTCAGTAATAATATCAACTTCCCTAGTAAATAATTAAGGAGTATTATAACTCTATTTTGTGTTTGTTGGAGGAATATTTTATTGAATAACTATAAAATTTAAATGTCAAAAAGTGAGGGGCAGAAGAGGTAGTTGCAATGGCAAACATAGTAGGGTCTAATGGTAGAGAGCAAAAATTCTTGAAGAATCTATCTGAGGCCATATGATTCAAGAGAATTTAGAATTAGCAGAAAAAACAAAGGGATAAAAAAATGAGGCATAACTTATTGAAACATACACTGGCAGAAACAAACACTATTTAAAAGTATATAAGGGCTTCCCTGGTGGCGCAGTGGTTGAGAGTCCGCCTGCCGATGCAGGGGACACCAGTTCGTGCCCCAGTCTGGGAAGATCCCACATGCTGCGGAGTGGCTAGGCCCGTGAGCCATGTCCGGAGCCTGTGCTCTGCAATGGGAGAGGCCACAACAGTGAGAGGCCGGCATACTGCAAAAAAAAAAAAAAAAAAAAAAGTATATAACAAATTTGTCAACAATAAAACAAAGTGGCTTTACTAAAAATATATATATATTTGTCAAAACTTTTATCTATATTACTACAGCCATAATTGCATCTAACAGTCATTTTATTGCATATTTGCCTCTTTTAAATTTATGTATTTAAATATAACTGAGAAGTAAGAATACAAGAAGAATAAAAACATATATTTTCTAGTGTGTATTCCAATTGTTCCGTGACAAAGGACTTCAGTTTGTTTTTAATCTTAAAAATTTCACCTTTACTTTTGTTTTCTTTGACCTTTTATATAAAATGGAGCCCTAGTATCTCAAATCAAGTTATGTTCATCAACTAAAATGAGATTATGCCTCACTGAAAGGAACATGATTGATATAACATGACAAGGGCAGCCAAATATGACACATTAGTTTGAAAATATTAAATGCCTTTGTGGATGAAGACAAAAATAAAATATCTGTTTTCAAGGCCTTGGAGAAAATAAATTTAAAACTTCTCCACAATCAAAACCAAGAATTCCGTTAGATTTTATTAAGTAATTATAACATTTGTAAGTAAATAATTGTATAATTTCTCTCAAATATATAAAACATATAAAAAATAAAAAGTGGTCCTCATTAAAATACCTTTAATCTAAGTTCCATTTTTAGGTAAAATATTAGAAGAATATTTGAAGAAAATAACTATAAAACAAATTAACAATCAGAAACAGAATATTTTAAATATGCTGGGATAAAACTACTCATACACCTGACTTGTTTTACTGAACATCACCTATTTCTAACCTTATTTTGATATGTGCTTTATGAATTGCATGCTAAAGTTAATACTTTGTAAGAATTACACAAAAAATGGAAGGAAAATATTGACATCATAAAATTTTAATTACTTTAGAAAACTAAAGTTTTGAAAAGGTTCTAATTGTTAGATTTTGTTTTGAGATATATATATATATATATATATATATATATATATATATATATATATATATATGTATATTTTCCATATATATTCTATAACATCATCCCAGAATTTGGCCTCTTTTTCTTCACCCCCCTCTGCTTTAAAAACTGCATATTCCAAAAACATTAGAATGTGAGCAGAGCTTAAAAATGTAGTTAATTTGAACAATCCTATAACATTTCACACAAAGAATCCCTGAGAAGTTGATCTGCCCATGTTTATAGAGTTAGTCAAAACAATTGTTCATTCCAACATCTATTGTTTAAAATGTAAACTCATAGTTATATATGATCCTTCCATTATAAGATGAAGTAATCAGGATTTAAGATGTATAAACTAACACACAGGATCTAAGTTATATAAACTAACATACTGATATTTTTGTTAAATATGTGGGCCATCACATAGCCTTCAGAGGATTATACACAGTGTAATTCTGTATTATTAATGTACAAAGATTATATTTTCACTATGTACACATATGTAATAATACTAAGTATGCCAACTTTGAAAGGTTTTCTGAGGTGTATATAGCAGACACTCAATAAAAGTAGCTTTGATAATGATAATTTTATGTATACACATATACATACACACACATATAAGAGCCAAGATGTAATCTAAATAAATAATCTGGCACCTCTGACTCTTTATGCTTCAGTAATTTTTACTGAATATAAGGAAATATAAGGAAAGGAATAAATTCAATAGCACACATATTGTTAGGTCCCGATTAAGAAGCCATAAAGGTAACATGAAACAGAAGACAATGTACTTTTGTAATAATCCAAAGTGGGTACAGCTATATTCTTATGCTGTGCTGAATAAAATGGAAAACAGAGCCATTAAATCTATATTGTAATGATGGTTTTATTTTCTCTTTTGTAGAAGATTACTATAATATATTTAGCCAGCTGACTTTTCAGAAATTCCCTCTATAACAATAATAGTAAAGATGATATTACAGTTTTATAGAGTATTTTTCTTCTAAGATGCTCTGTGTTTATGGGTACATTACCTTATTCATTCTAACAATGTTCCTGTGAAGAAAGTGAAGTCAGGCATTATCTCCCTCCCTTGTTGTACATGTTAAGGCAGCCAAGTGAAGTTAAATAACTTACAGGGTTATTTACAAAACTGAAGTTAAAATCTAGGCCTACTCACTTTCAGTATTTTTACTTTTTTAAAGAATTATTCATCCTATTCCAAGGTTCCTGCTAATAGGTTGCTATACCTTTCAAGTAAAGATACAGGATAAGGAAGTCCAATTTAAAATTAAAAATAAAATAAAATTTCAAATAATATTTATTTAGTATGAAACTGTATGCTATGCAATATCTGGAACATACTTATACATAAAATATATTTGTTGTTTAAAATTCCTATATTTTATCATGGAAATACTATTTGTAACTAGAATCAAAATGTGATAAGTAAAAAGATGTTCAAATCATTAGTCATTAAGGTAATTACAATATAAAGATCCATGGAATACCACTTCACACCTACAACGATAGCTATAATTTTAAAAGGCAGACAATAACAAGTGATGGGAAGGTTTGCAGAAGTTAAAACACTCATTGCTGGTTGGATTTTAAGATGGTACAGCACTTTTTAAATGGCTTGACAGTTCCTCAAATGTTAACAATAGAGGTATCATATGACCAATAAATTCCAGTCCCTTTTCTTTTTTTCTATTTTTAAAACTTAATTTTATTTATTTTTTTATTCAACAGATTCTTATTAGTCATCCATTTTATACACATCAGTGTATACATGTTAATACCAATCTCCCAATTCATCACACTACCAGCACCACCCACCACTGCTTTCCCCTCTTGGTGTCCATACGTTTTTTCTCTACTTCTGTGTCTCAATTTCTGCTCTGCAAACTTGTTCATCTGTACCATTTTCTAGGTTCCACATATATGTGTTAGTATATGATATTTGGTTTTCTCTGTCTGACTTACTTCACTTTGTATGACAGTCTCTAGGTCCATCCATGAGTCTACAAATTACCCAATTTCATTCTTTTTTATGGCTGAGTAATATTCCATTGTATATATGTACCACAACTTCTTTCTCCATTTGTCTGTCAATGGGCATTTAGGCTGCTTCCATGACATGGCTATTGTAAATAGTGCTGCAATGAACAATGGGGTGCATGTATCTTTTTGAATTATGATTTTCTCTGGGTATAGACCCAGTAGTGGGATTGCTGGACCATATGGTAATTCTATTTTTAGTTTTTTAAGGAACCTCCATACTGTTCTCCATAGTGGCTGTATCAATTTACCTTCCCACCAACAGTGCAAGAGGGTTCCCTTTTCTCCACACTCTCTCCAGCATTTGTTGTTTGTAGATTTTCTGATGATGCCCATTAACTGGTGTGAGGTGATACCTCACTGTAGTTTTGATTTGCATTTCTCTAATAATTAGTGATTTTGAGCAGCTTTTCATGTGCTTCTTGGCCATCTGTATGTCTTCTTTGGAGAAATGTCTATTTAGGCCTTCTGCCCATTTTTGGATTGGTTTTTTTTGTTTTTGTAATATTGAGCTGCATGAGCTGTTTATATATTTTGGAGATTAATCCTTTGTCTGATGATTCATTTGCAAATATTTTCTCCCATTCTGAGGGTTATCCTTTGGTCTTGTTTATGGTTTCCATGTTGTGCAAAAGCTTTGAAGTTTCATTAGGTCCCATTTGTTTATTTTTGTTTTTATTACCATTACTCCAGGAGGTGGATCAAAAATATCTTGCTGTGATTTATGTCAAAAAGTGTTCTTCCTATGTTTTCCTCTAAGAGATTTATAGTGCCCAGTCTAACATTTAGGTCTCTAATCCATTTTGAGTTTATTTTTGTGCATGGTGTTAGGGAGTGTTCTAATTTCATTTTTTACATGTAGCTGTACAGTTTTCCCAGCACCACTTATTGAAGAGACTGTCTTTTCTCCATTTTATATCCTTGCCGCCTTGGTCATAGATTAGTTGACCATAGGTGTGTGGGTTTATCTCTGGGCTTTCTCTCCTGTTCCATTGATCCAAATTTCTGTTTTTGTGCCAGTCCCGTATTGTCTAGATTACTGTAGCTTTGTAGTATAGACTGAAGTCAGGGAGTCTGATTCCTCCAGCTCCGCTTTTTTCCCTCAAGACTGCTTTGGCTATACAGGGTCACTTGTGTCTCCATAAAAATTTTAAGATTTTTTGTTCTAGTTCCATAAAAAATGCCATTGGTAATTTGATAGGGATTGCATTGAATCTGTAGATTGCTCTGGGTAATATAGTCATTTTCACAATATTGGTTCTTCCAGTCCAAGAACATGGTAAATCTCTCCATCTGGTGGTATTATTTTAATTTCTTTCATCAGTGTCTTATAGGATTCTGCATACAGGTATTTTGTCTCCTTAGGTAGGTTTATTCCTAGGTATTTTATTCTTTTTGTTGCAATGGTAAATGTGAGTGTTTCCTTAACTTCTCTTTCAGATTTTTCATCATTAGTATATAGGAATGAAAGAGATTTCTGTGCATTAATTTTGTATCCTGCAACTTTACCAAATTCATTTTTGAGCTCTAGTAGTTTTCTGGTGACGTCTTTAGAGTTCTCTATGTATACTACCATGTCATCTGCAAACAGTGACAGGTTTACTTCTTCTTTTCCAATTTGTATTCTTTTTATTTATTTTTCTTCTCTGATTGCAGTGGCTAGGACTGCCAGTACCATGTTGAATAATGAGAGTAGACATCCTTGCAGTGAGAGTAGACATCCTTGTCTTGTTCCTGATCTTAGAGGAAATGCTTTCAGTTTTTCACCATTGAGAATGATGTTTGTTGTGCGTTTGTCATATATGGCCTTATTATGTTGAAGTAGGTTCCCTCTATGCCCACTTTCTGGAGAGTTTTTATCATAAATGGGTGTTGAATTTTGTCAAAAGATTTTTCTGCATCTATTGAGATAATCATATGGTTTTTATTCTTCAATTTGTTAATATGGTGTATCACATTGATTGATTTGCATATATTGAAAAATTCTTGCATCTCTGGGATAAATCCCACTTGATCATTGTGTATGATCCTTTTAATGTGTTGTTGGATTCTGTTTCCTAGTATTTTTTTGAGGAATTTTGCATCTGTGATATTGGTCTGTAATTTTTTTTTTTGTTGTTAGTAACTTAACCTGGTTTTGGTATCAGGGTGATGTTGGCCTCATAGAATGAGCTTGGGAGTTTTCCTTCCTCTGCAATTTTTTGGAAGAGTTTGAGAAGGATGGGTGTTAGCTCTTCTCTAAATGTTTGATAGAATTCACCTGTGAAGCCACCTGGTCCTGGACTTTTGTTTCTTGGAAGATTTTTATTCACAGTTTCAATTTCATTACTTCTGATTGGTCTGATCATATTTTCTGTTTCTTCCTGGTTCAGTCTTCGAAAGTTATACCTTTCTAAGAATTTGTCCATTTCTTCCAGGTTGTCCATTATATTGGCATAGAGTTGCTTGTAGTAGTCTCTTAGGATGTTTTGTATTTCTGCAGTGTCTGTTGTAACTTCTCCTTTTTCATTTCTAATTTTACTGATTTGAGTCCTTTCCCTCTTTTTCTTGATGAGTCTGGCTAATGGTTTATCAATATTATTTATCTTCTTAAAGAACCAGCTTCTACTTTTATTGATCTTTGCTATTGTTTTCTTAGTTTGTATTTCATTTATTTCTGCTCTGATCTTTTTGATTTCTTTCCTTCTACTAACTTTGGGTTTTGTTTGTTCTTCTTTCTCTAGTTCCTTTAGGTGCAAGGTTAGCTTATTTATTTGATATTTTTCTTGTGTCTTTTCTTTTCTTTTTTTTTTTTTTTTTTTTTTTTGTTGTACGTGGGCCTCTCACTGTTGCGGCCTCTCCTGTTGCAGAGCACAGGCTTCAGACATGCAGGCTCAGCGGCCATGGCTAACGGGCCTAGCTGCTCTGCAGCATGTGGAATCTTCCCACACCAGGGCATGAACCCATGTCCCCTACATTGGCAGGTGGACCCTCAACCACTGTGCCACCAGGGAAGCCCTTTTCTTGTTTCTTAAGGTAGGATTATATTACAATAAACTTCCCTCTTAAAACTGTTTTTGCTGCATCCCATAGGTTTTGGATTGTCGTGTTTTCATTGTCATTTGTCTGTAGATATTTTGTGATTTTCTCTTTGATTTCTTCAGTGATCACTAGGTTACTTTGTAATGTATTGTTTAGCCTCCATGTGTTTGTGTTTCTTATGTTTGTTTCATAGCAATTGACTTCTAATCTCATAATGTTGTGTTCAGAAAAGATGGTTGATATGATTTCAATTTTCTTAAATTTACTGAGGTTTGATTTGTACCCAAGATGTGAACTATCCTGGAGAATGTTCTGTGTGCACTTGAGAAGAAAGTGTAATCTCCTGTTTTTGGATGGAATGTCCTATAAATATCAATTAAATCTATCTGGTCTATTGTGTCATTTAAAACTTGTGTTTCCTTATTAATTTTCTGTTTGGATCATCTGTCCATTGGTGTAAGTGAGGTGTTAAATCCCCCACTGTTGTGTTACTGTCAATTTCTTCTTTTATAGCTGTTAGCAGTTGCCTTATGTATTCAGGTGCCCCTATGTTGGGTGCATATATATTTATAATTGTTATATCTTCTTCTTGGATTTTTCCTTTGATCATTATGTAGTGTCCTTCCTGGTCTCCTGTAACGTTCTTTAGTTTAAAGTCTATTATATATGAGTATAGTTACTCCAGCTTTCTTTTGATTTCCATTTGCATGGAATATCTTTTTGCATCCCCTCGCTTTCAGTCTGTATGTGTCCTAGGTCTGAAGTGGGTGTCTTGTAGACAGCATATATATGGGTCTTGTTTTTGTATCCATTCAGCAAGCCTGGGTCTTTTATTTGGAGCATTTAATCCATTCATGTTTAGGGTAATTATCAATATGTATCTTCTTATTATCATTTTCTTAATTGTTTTGGGTTTGTTTTTGTAGGTCCTTTTCTTCTCTAGTGTTTCCCACTTAGAGAAGTTCCTTTAGCATTTGTTGTAGAGCTGAGAGTGCTGAATTCTCTTAGTTTTTGCTTGTCTGTAAAGCTTTTGATTTCTCCATCGAATCTGAATAAGATCTTTGCTGGGTAGAGTAATCTTGGCTGTAGCTTTGTCTCTTTCATCACTTTATATATATCATGTCACCCCCTTCTGGCTTGTATAGTTTCTGCTGAGAAATCAGCTGTTAACCTTATGGAAGTTCCCTTGTATGTTATTTGTCATTTTTCCCTTCCTGCTTTCAATAATTTTTCTTTGCCTTTAATTTTTGCCAGTTTGATTACTATGTGTCTCAGCATTTTTCTCCTTGGGTTTATCCTGTATGGCACTCTCTGCACTTCTTGGACTTGGGTGACTATTTCCTTTCCCATGTTAGGGAATTTTTCAAATATAATCTCTTCAAATATTTTCTTTGGTCCTTTGTCTCTCTCTTCTCCTTCTGGGACCCCTATAATGCATATGTTATTGCATTTAATGTTGTCCCAGAGGTCTCTTAGGCTGTCTTCATTTCTTTTCTTTTCTTTTTTTTTTTTTTATTCAACCATTCTGTCTTCCAGGTCACTTATCCATTCTTCTGCCTCAGTTATTCTGCTCTTGATTACTTCTAGTGTAGTTTTCATTTCAGTTATTGTATTGTTCATCTCTGTTTGTTTGTTCTTTAATTCTTCTAGGTCTTTCTTAAACATTTCTTGCATCTTCTCGATCTTTGCCTCCATTCATTTTCCTAGGTCCTGGATCATCTTCATTATCATTATTCTGAATTCCTTTTCTGGAAGATTGCCTATCTCCACTTCATTTAGTTGTTTTTCTGGGGTTTTATCTTGTTCCTTCATCTGGTACATAGCCCTCTGCCTTTTCATGTTGTCTATCTTTCTGTTACTGTGAGTTTTTTTCCACAGGCACAGGATTGTAGTTCTTCTTGCTTCTGCTGTCTGCCTTCTGGTGGATGAGCTCCAGTCCCTTTTACATGAAAAATGAAAATATATGCCCACCAATATACTTTTACTTGTGTGTCCAAGGAAACATTATTCAGAATAGCCAAGGGACTTCCCTGGTGGTCCAGTGTTTAAGATTTCACTTTCCAATGCAGGGGGTATGGGTTTGATCCCTGGTTGGGGAGCTAAGTTCTCACATGCCTCACAGCCCAACCACCAAAACATTAAAAAAAAAAAAAGCAAGCATTAGTGTAACAAATTCAATAAAGACTTTAAAAAAATAGCTGAAAGTTGGATGGATGTATAAACACAATGTGGTGTATCCATACAATAACATATCATTTGGAAGTAAAAAAATAATTATTTACTGATACATGTTACAACATGGATGAATCTAAAAAACATGGTAAGTAAAATAAGGCAGTCTCCAACTCCATTTTATAAAAATATCCATTTACATGAAATGTCAAAAACAGGCAAATATACACAGGCAAAAAGAAGATGAGTAATACGTTAGGACTAGAGCATGAGCAGGTGGGAAAAGGGGAATGATTCTCATGGGCATTTGTTTTTTCTTGAGTGATAAAAATGTACTAACCTTAGACTGTAGTGATGGTCTCACAACTCTTTGGATATACTAAAACCTTGAATAATACATTAGAAATGGGTGAATTTTATGGAATGTGAATTGTAATTGAATAAAGATATAAAAATTAAACAAAAATAGCCAAATGATATTTAAACAAAGACGGCACAGGATATCTCTTCTCTATTTTTGATAAGAATTTAGGTGTAATAAATATTGGCCCTTGGTATAATAAATAAGTATTTAGGTGGAAGTATATGAAGATCTGTATTGAAAATACAAGTTTTGCTTCAGGGAGTTTTCTGGAATTTTGAAAAATATTTTCAATTCTCAACTGATTTGAATATGCAGATGTAGAATATGCAGATGTAGAAACCACGGATACAGAACACTGACTGTATCTTGAATTGAGTCTTCCAAAAAGGTATGTTGAAGTCCTGACCCTGATATCTGCAAATATGACCTTCTTTAGAAGCATTGGGCCATTAGTTAAGATGAGGTCATACCAGATTTGTGTAGACCCTAAATTAAATATAACTTGTACACATGTACAACTATATATGTGTATATAATAAGTACATATATATGATTAGATGTAGATAGCATCATTTTCATTATATGTGTTTGTGTGTGTAATGTTTATTTAAATGTTCTTTTGTCAGTGGATACATTTATTTCAATATATTGGTGATTGGTAACTACTATAATAGCTTTAGATTATTTTTAACAAATGGCTTTACAATTTTTAATAATTTATCCTCCTATTACATCTTTTCTAAATATATTTCTCAGAAAAAGGGACTAGAGAAACTAGGCAGAAAGAAAGATGCAAATCCCTAGGTATCATGTTAAAACCAGTCATAAACATATTGTGAACCAGAGTTAAGTTATACACCAGGTCAGCTTCAAAAGGATTATCAAACTGTGTAAGGATAACTGAAACCAATAACAGAGTAAACACTATATTAAGATAATAGGGTGCTGACAGGGCAGATGCCTTCCAACTGAATCATTTTTCCATTCCTGTGAATTTTTGAAATGGAGAATTAAGCATTTTCTACCTCAGGGTTACTCAGTCAGAATGTATTTCTGCAGATGAGCTTGCTGATATGACACAGAAATGCACAGTGATGAGTCTCATAGAGTTCCAGTGCTTGCAGGCATGAGTCCTGCACATCAAGCAGGCTGGGTCAATGCTACACCCCTCAGTTTGCTCTAGACACAGATAGAAAGCACCATGTAGCTGTAGGACAATACTTTATGAGAAAATAAGCAAAGCATTTTACTGTGGTGTTTTATGACACAATTGAGAAATAAATCCCTTAGGCAAACTATGGAAAAATTCATAAATATGTAAAACAATTAAGTTTTTGGAAAGTATATTATTTTGAAGGATTAGATATAGAAATGGGGCAGGCTATAGCTTTCTTATATATAAGAGCTTTGTGACTGAAAACAAGAATTTTGAGATAAATAGCACACACATAATGGCAAATGGCACATCAGAAGATATAATCTATGAATCAGCATTTAGCCAGTATATACTTTCAGCATTTATTAGTATAAGTTCATCCAAGTCAGACAATTAAGAATTTGTATTTTCTTCAATTAAACTATAAATGCATTGAAATTCCTACTTATTCACATATGGTTATTCATTTGGAGGATATTTTATGTTGAATTTTTAATCCTAGGCTTACTTACCTCATCTTCTAGTACACAAAGACTATCCTTGCCCTAGCCCATGATACAAGTTTTCCAAGAGAAGGCAGACAATTACAGCTTTAATTCAAACAAAATATATATCAGATGATTATTTATTCTACTGCTTCAAATCTTATTAAATATTCCATAAGTGAAATGCAAATGGTTTTAAATAATTTGTTTTTAGAATTATATAATCCCCCAAAGTCATGCAGAGTTAAGAGAGATTTACTCATATCTGTGTACATAATTCTCTTTTCCCATGCAATTCTGAAAATGAACACTCTTGAGCTATAAAACAATAAAACAAATGCATGTGTAAGTGCTTTATCTCTTCAACTATATTATACATGTCAATTTGCAGCAGGTATCATAGTGCTTTGAGCCTAATAGGTACTCAAAAAGCTGGCTGAATTATTCATGTTAACCACACAGAAATGCTTTAGATAAAATTGAGAAAATGGTTGATAGTTGATATGAATGAACATAACGTGATGTGGCTGTGCTGTGTTCTATAGAAACAAGAGAAGTGTAGATACAGCAGATGATAATAAGACCAAGCTGTTGAAATACTAAAGGATTCTTTACAGATTCCTTTATACCAACTGAAGGAAATAAAACAGAACATGTGGTTTCTTTTTAAAAAAACAAAGTCTATGGCTTCCCTGGTGGCACAGTGGTTGAGAGTCAGCCTGCCGATGCAGGCGACATGGGTTCGCGCCCTGGTCCGGGAAGATCCCACATGCCGCGGAGCGGCTGCGCCCGTGAGCCATGGCCACTGAGCCTGCGCGTCCGGAGCCTGTGCTCCGCAATGGGAGAGGCCACAACAGTGGGAGGCCCGCGTACCGCAAAAAAAAAAAAAAGACAAAGTCTATAAACACCCTTTATAATAAGAAAGGATATGGATGTTTTTTTAAATTTTTGGCAATTTACTAGCATTAGTTTTTCTCAATAACAACAAAAAAGAGATTTAAATTACTAATTTCCTTATGTTAAAATAACTAGAATAAAGATAAACTATATAATTCTGAGATATATAATTTAGCAGGGCAAATGTCAAAAACAAGGGTTAAAGTCAATGAATTATTAAAATATAAAAATTACAAATATCAATTAAAATAATACAAATAGTTAAACAAAAGACAAGGAGAAGATGCCTTAATCAAATAATTTAAATATTAATAAACTGGTGAACATAATATTTACATTACAATATTATTATTTTATTGTTAAACACGTGGAATTTTACTTAAACTTTTTGAGAAGTAATACATGAATATATGTAGCAGAATACGTTTACATTCAATCAAGACTCCTCTGATGCTCCCCCTTATCTTGGTCTCCTGTTCTTCTAAACATATAGGTGAACTGCAGTTTTCTTCTTCCTTGCAACTAGGATGGGCCATGTGAATAGTTCTGGTCAATAGACTACAAGAGTTATAGTTATGGTAGAGGGATTATAGATAGCACCTTCTGTGCCAAAGAAGTTTAACACTCTTAAGTACTTTTCTCACCATCTGTGGTAATTAAAAAGTCAGGTCTTCCAGATGCTTCAGCTATATGATGGTAGGTTTCCATCAGACTGTATCTGAATTGACTGTGTGGAGTAGAACTATCTACCAAAACATGCTAGATTCACAGTGTGAGTGAGTACTAACAGTTTGTTGTATTTAACCACTAAGATCTGGGGTTGTTGGTTACCACAGGATAATATAGCCTAACCTGACTAATCCATAGTTATTGTGTAACTCTGATGGATCTTTCTAGTCCAACTTCAGGGAAAGCCTATACTCAGACATTTATTCCTCACATATTGAACAATTTAAAAAATAATAATGAAAAGAGTCTAGCGCTATTTGATATTGCACTTTTAACCTTGTGTAACAGTATTGTGCAACATTAGTATTTAAAATAATTAAGGATTCAAACTGAATCATATAATTAGGTATTCCAAATAGCTAAAACATTCAGAAGAGAAATGTACACACAAAAATATTTTTTAATTATTACATGATGTGTTCCTCATTATGTCTGCTCACATAAAATAAGAAAACAACAAGAAGCTAAATAATGAGTTAATAGATTTGGCTTTTATAAATATTCATACCTATATAACATAAATATTAATACAGGTATATTATATATATACACATATACATATATATGTATACACACATATATATCCTTCTATCTTGAATCTAATTTCATAGCAAAAACTTGGAACAACAAGAAGAAAAACAATTATACTACCTTGAAGAATTTGTACAAGGAGAGATAAATTATTTAGAACAAGAAATAGACATGAAGGTCATTTCTTCATGTGGACGTTCAGTGATTGATGGCCAGCTTTTGAAGAGTTTCCTGCAGATCAAGGAAAAGTGTTATAAATAAATCACAGGAGCATAACGAATTAGTTAGAATGTAAAGAAAAACTGAGTAGTCCCTCTTACAACAGAGTTCACTGAAAAGGGAACCTGAATATGAAAAGTTAGAAATTCCCATTGTACTAATTTAAAGTTTATGAATTTCCTTGAAGAGATATAAGTAGAAAATGGGGAAGGAGAAGTAATATATTTCCATAAAGTCCCTGTTACACATCATAAAATGTTTAAAAATATTTGGGAGGTACAAAACACAAAGAAATATTTTGCAAGTGTATGCTATACAGAGACCCTATCCCTGGTCCTGTCCAGACTTCTGAGCCTCTAAGATGAGGATATTTCTCTTTTGCATTATGCCCTAGCAATTGTTTTCAATGTCTTGCTATTTCAAATATCAATTGTGAAATTAGTACTTTTAAAGAAAACATAGAAGTGTCTTATGTTGTGACAGTCTAAAATATTTAAATACTTTAAATAATTTAGAAAATTTCAAAATGCTTATAAAATTATGAAAATTCACAGATAATTGAAGTCAAATTTACTTAGGAACTATGATATCATGGTCTCAAAATCTCTAAGTCCCAGGGCTATTACTAGAACAAATTCATATGCAAAGTGGCAGTTTGTATGTCTATCTGTAAGAGTGTGTGTGTATCTGTACATGCATGTGTATGTGTATCTGTGAGCATGTTTTTGGGGAGTATTGTATATAAACATTTCATGACATGATATTTTATCTTATCCAATTTTCAGTTTTAATCCATTTGTGTGAGATATGGTGACTTTATAAGTATTGGCCAGAAAATGAAAAATACTTCACAGCAGGAAAAGGTCACAGACAAACTATAATTATTTTCCAACCCATAATTACAGCAGCAAAATCACCTCTAATTAGGAGGACAATATATTTTTAAAGCATTTCTTTTTTTTCCAGAATAAAGGACTTGCCCTACTACATACATATATGTTTGTGAAAAGAATAAAGCTAAGAAAATGAAAAAAACTTAAAAGACGATAGCAAACAAAAGGTAAAGAATGCCCCTCTCCCACCAAAATGGTAATATTTCAGTTGTCTGGAAAAACAAATTAATAGGAAGGCAAGTCAGAAAAGAATGCTGACCAGAGTGAATGTTTCAAATTGCATTCTCTTTGCCTACTCCACTGTTGACCTAGAGGAGTTTAACAAAAATTTAGTGAGTTTATTTAACATTGGTCTCCCATCTATCTTGACATTTTTCTAATGATGGATACATGAAGGAATAGAACTTATCTCATAAATATGCATTGTGCAAAGCTAAAAATCAGCATACCAAAGAATCTATAATGGGGAACCTGAAACCAAAGGATAACACAAGTCTTATCTTGCTATTCATGCTATTCATGCTATCTTGCTTATCATGCTATTCAGTAGCAACTGGAAATTTAAATCTAGGTTATCTCAGTGTCAGATTAGCAGAAATAACATAATCTTTGGAGCCCTAAGGACTTATGTTTGAATTCTGAACCCTGAGTCTGTAACTTTAAATTGTACATGTGATTTATTTGACTGTTTGAGCATCATTTTCCATCTTCCTAAAACAGTTATGTTAAAATGTATGATGTTATGTTAAGGATATAAGGATCTGAGAAATATAGACTTCTAGCACAGACTCTTTCTCCCCTGACTCAAGGTGAAATTCATATTGCCATGATTGTCATTGTCATTCTTCTCTACTTTATTGTTGTTATGCTTCAAATAAGGAACAACATGTTAATATGCCATTAAAGCCCTTTTGGATGAGGAGTATATAATTTTGTAAGTGATCCAAGGGCTAAAATTGAGAAAATAAATTATCTCAGAAACACTTGAATCATCTTTTGAAAAACAGGTTCTGAGGTTTGGGATATGAACAACCAATGATGGAACAGAGTTTTAGACTCTTTAAATCATGAGAAAAAATAAATTAAAATTCACTTTCAATTATGCTGGCTTCTCTAACAATTTCAAATGGATGTCTGATGGCAATAACTGAACATGGCAGGAGAGTAATATTCTTCTCCACAGTTAGTAATAAGAGAGAAAAACATGTAGAGGTTTAAATGAATGATGTTTTTTAAAACTTAACTCTGTCTATCTTTCTTAGCATTTTGGGCTTTTATGTGATTCAACAGGTCATTCAGCTTATTTTGAATGTTTACCAAAGTTTAATATTTTAGTAGGTTTAAATAATTGCCAGTGCTATTAAAGTATCTGCTAACATAACATATTTTCCTTTATAAGCATTTAGATACATTACTATAATCATAGCTACTCCAAATATTTTAAGATACCAGGCCTATCAAATAAATTTGAACACTATGTGTTGATTTCTCTCATGATATCCAGTTTGTAACATAATGTTCTATAATCCATCTCCCAAGTGAATGCTCCCCATAGGCTTGGATTTTTATACAAGAGGAAGAAATTTCATATCCTTCTATTAAACCAAAAGAAGTATTTTTAGTCTAACTTTTAGCAGGTATTAACAGACCAATGTGTTTATTTAGTTTTAATCCACAATGAATATAAGATAGCAAGTAACAGTAGTGTCCTGTTAATCTTAATTAATATTCTATGACTTGAGGCTTTTAATGCATATATTCAACTAACAGTCAAATAAAACCATGACATTAAGGGGCAAATGGAAACAAAACATCAAGAACAAAATCTAAGACATTCACAGATGAAATATTTCAGTCATTTCCAATTATTTCTTTGTACAGTAAACAAATTAATGAAAGAAATTGAGGGCAGTGACCTCCTTCTCTTTCACTCTCATTTTCATTTTTCATTGTAGTCTCCCAAGAGTCATGCTTGACTCAATGATCTTAAAAAGTAGTTGAGATTAGACATCATTCACTGACTATGATCTCATCTTGCCTAGTATCTCTTCTGTTGGTAGTAATCATATGAGTTAATTTCAAAGAGTAATTCAAATTTGTCCTTACATTATTAACTCCAGACAAGTAGAGAAAAGCTAGCCTTGGTCCTCTAATTCTGTTCGAAGTTCAAAAAGAACAGAAAAAACTGGATTAGCTTCTCTACTTTCCCAGCAGGTTTTCTTTTTTTTCTTTTTTTGTCAGACAAAGATTAGTTTTATTTACAAATGGGTTGATCTTGAGGACTTAAAGGGTTTTTTTTGTTAGTTTCTGCTTTATAACAAAGTGAATAAGTTATATATATAAATATGTTCCCATATCTCTTCCCTCTTGCATCTCGCTCCCTCCCACCCTCCCTATCCCACCCCTCCAGGCGGTCACAAAGCACCAAGCTGATCTCCCTCTGCTATGAGGCTGCTTCCCACTAGCTATCTACCTTACGTTTGGTAGTGTATATATGTCCATGCCTCTCTCTCGCTTTGTCACAGCTTACACTTCCCCTTCCCCATATCCTCAAGTCCATTCTCTAGTAGATCTGTGTCTTTATTGCTGTCTTTCCCCTAGGTTCTTCATGATATATTTTTTTCTTAAATTCCATATATATGTGTTAGCATACGGTATCTGTCTTTCTCTTTCTGACATACTTCACTCTGTATGACAGTCTCTAGGTTCATCTACCTCACTACAAATAACTCAATTTCATTTCTTTTTATGGCTGGGTAATATTCCATTGTATATATGTGCCACATCTTCTTTACCCATTCATCCAATGATGGACAATTAGGTTGTTTCCATCTCTGGGGTGTTGTAAAGAGAGCTGCAATGAACATTTTGGTACAGGACTCTTTTGAATTATGGTTTTCTCAGGGTATATGCCCAGTAGTGGATTGCAGGGTCATATGGTAGTTCTATTTGTAGTTTTTTAAGGAACATCCATACTGTTCTCCTCAGTGGTTGTATCAATTTACATTCCCACCAACAGAGCAAGAGAGTTCTCTTTCCTCCACACCCTCTCCAGTATTTATTGTTTCTAGATTTTTTGATGATGGCCATTCTGACTGGTGTGAGATGATATCTCACTGTAGTTTTAATTTGCATTCCTCTAATGATTAGTGATGTTGAGCATTCTTTCATGTGTTTGTTGGCAGTCTGTATATCTTCTTTGGAGAAATGTCTGTTTAGGTCTTCTGCCCATTTTTGGATTGGGTTGTTTGGTTTTTGTTATTGAGCTGCATGAGCTGCTTGTAAATTTTAGAGATTAATCCTTTGTCAGTTGCTTCATTTGCAAATATTTTCTCCAATTCTGAAGGTTGTCTTTTGGTCTTGTTTAGGGTTTCCTTTGCTGTGCAAAAGCTTTGAAGTTTCATTAGGTCCCTTTTGTTTATTTTTGTTTTTATTTCCATTTCTATAAGAGATGGGTCAAAAAAGATCTTGCTGTGATTTATGTCATAGAGTGTTCTGCCTATGTTTTCCTCTAAGACTTTGATAGTTTCTGGCCTTACATTTAGGTCTTTAATCCATTTTGAGCTTATTTTTGTGTGTGGTGTTATGGAGTGACCTAATCTCACACTTTTACAGGTACCTGTCCAGTTTTCCCAGCACCACTTATTGAAGAGGCTGTCCTTTCTCTACTGTACCTTCCTGCCTCCTTTATCAAAGATAAGGTGACCATATGTGCATGGGTTTATCTCTGGGCTTTCAATCCTGTTCCATTGATCTATCTTTCTGTTTTTGTGCCAGTACCATACTGTCTTGATTACTGTAGTTTTGCAGTATAGACTGAAGGCAGGGAGCCTGATTCCACCAGCTCTGTTTTACGTTCTCAAGATTGCTTTGGCTATTCGGGGTCTTTTGTGTTTCCATACAAATTGTGAAATTTTTTGTTCTAGTTCAGTGAAAAATGCCAGTGGTAGTTTGATAGGGATTGCATTGAATCTATAGATTACTTTGGGTAATAGAGTCATCTTTACAATGTTGATTCTTCTAATCCAAAAACATGGTATATCTCTCCATCTACTTGTATCATCTTTAATTTCTTTCATCAGTGTCTTATAATTTTTTGCATACAGGTATTTTGTCTCCTTAGGTAGGTTTATTCCTAGATATTTTATTCTTTTTGTTTCAGTGGTAAATGGGAGGGTTTTCTCGATTTCACTTTCAGAATTTTCATCATTAGTGTACAGGAATGCCAGAGATTTCTGTGCATTAATTTCATACTGTGCTACTTTACCAAATTCATTGATTAGCTCTAGTGTTTTTCTGATAGAATCTTTAGGATTCTCTATGTATGGTATCATGTCATCTGCAAACAGTGACAGCTTTACTTCTTCTTTTCTGATTTGGATTCCATTTATTTGCTTTTCTTCTCTGATTGCTGTGGCTAAAACTTCCAAAACTATGTTGAATAAGAGTGGTGAGAGTGGGCAACCTTGTCTTGTTCCTGATATTAGTGGAAATGCATTCAGTTTTTCACCATTGAGGACGGTGTTGGCTGTGGGATGTCATATATGGCCTTTATTATGTTGTGGAAAGTTCCCTCTATGCCTATTTTTTGCAGGGATTTTATAATAAATCATTGTTGAATTTTGTTGAAAGCTTTCGCTGCATCTATTGAGATGATCATATGTTTTTTCTCCTTTAGTTTTTTAAGATGGTGTATCACTTTGACTGATTTGCGTATATTGAAGAATCCTTACATTCCTGGAATAAACCCCACTTGACCATGGTGGAAGATCCGTTTAATGTGCTGTTGGATTCTGTTTGCTAGTATTTTGTTGAGGATTTTTGCATCTATGTTCATCAGTGATATTGGCCTGTAGTTTTCTTTCTTTGTGACATCCTTGTCTGGTTTTGGTATCAGGGTGTTGGTGGCCTTGCAAAAAGAGTTTCAGAGTGTTCCTCCCTCTGCTATATTTTGGAAGAGTTTGAGAAGGACAGGTATTAACTCTTCTCTAAATGTTTGATAGAATTGGACTGAGAAGTCATCTGGTCCTGGGCTTTTGTTTGTTGAAAGACTTTTAATCACAGTTTCAATTTCAGTTCTTGTGATTGGTCTGTTCATATTTTCTATTTCTTCCTGATTCAGACTTGGCTGGTTGTGCATTTCTAAGAATTTGTCCACTTCTTACAGGTTGTCCATTTTATTGGCATAGAGTTGCTTGTAGTAATCTCTCATGACCTTTTGTATTTTTGCAGTGTCAGTTGTTACTTCTCCTTTTTCATTTCTAATTCTATTGATTTGAGTCTTCTCCCTTTTTTTTTTTTTGATGAGTCTGGCTAATGGTCTATCAATTTTGTTTATCTTCTCAAAGAACCAGCTTTTAGTTTTATTGTTCTTTGCTATCATTTCCTTCATTTCTTTTTCATTAATTTCTGATCCTATTTTTATGATTTCTTTCCTTCTGCTAACTTTGGGGCATTTTTGTTCTTTCTTTAATTGCTTTAGGTGCAAAGTTAGGTTGTTTATTCGAGATGTTTCCTGTGTCTTAAGGTAGGATTTTCTTGCTATAAACATCCCTCTTAGAACTGCTTTTGCTGAATTCCATAGATTTTGGGTTGTCATGTCTCCATTGTCATTTGTTTCTAGGTATTTTTTAATTTCTTCTTTGATTTCTTCAGTGATCACTTCATTATTAAGTAGTGTATTGTTTAGCCTCCATGTGTTTGCAGTTTTACAGGTCTTTTCCTGTAATTGATATCTAGTCTTGTAGCATTGTGGTCAGAAAAGATACTTGATACAATTTTAATTTTCTTAAATTTACCAAGGCTTGATTTGTGACCTAAGATATGCTCTATCCTGGAGAATGTTTCATGAGCACTTGAGAAAATTGTGTATTCTGTTGTTTTTGGATGGAATGTCCTATAAATATCAATTCAGTCCATCTTGTTTAATGTATAATTTAAAGCTTGTGTTTCCTTATTTATTTTCATTTTGGATGATCTGTCCAAGGGTGAAAGTGGGGTGTTAAAGTCCCCTACTATGAATGTGTTACTGACAATTTCACAATTTATGGTTGTTAGTATTTGCCTTATGTATGGAGGTGCTCCTGTGTTGGGTGCATAAATATTTACAATTGTTATATCTTCTTCTTGGATCAATACCTTGATCATTATGCAGTGTCCTTCTTTGTCTCTTCTAATAGTCTTTATTTTAAAGTCTCTTTTGTCTGATATGAGAATTGCTACTCCAGCTTTCTTTTGGTTTCCATTTGCATGGAATATCTTTTTCCATCCCCTTACTTTCAGTCTCTATGTGTCTCTAGGTCTGAAGTGGGTCTCTTGTAGACAGCATATATAAGGGTCTTGTTTTTGTATCCATTCAGCTAATCTGTGTCTTTTGGTGGGAGCATTTAGTCCATTTACATTTAAGGTAATTATCGATATGTATGTTCCTATTCCCATTTTCTAAATTGTTTTGGGTTCGTTATTATAGGTCTTTTCCTTCTCTTGTGTTTCTTGCCTAGAGAAGATCCTTTAGCATTTGTTGTAAAGCTGGTTTGGTGGTGCTGAACTCTCTCAGCTTTTGCTTGTCTGTAAAGTTTTTAATTTGTCCATGAAATCTGAATGAGATCCTTGCTGGGTAGAGTAAATGTGGTTGCAGGTTTTTCTCGTTCATCACTTTAAATATGTCCTGCCAGTCCCTTCTTGCTTGCAGAGTTTCTGCTGAAAGATCAGCTGTTAACCTTATGGGGATTCCCCTGTGTGTTATTTGCTGTTTTTCCCTTGCTGCTTTTAATACGTTTTCTTTGTATTTAATTTTTTGACAGTTTGATTAATATGTCTTGGTGTATTTCTCCTTGGATTTATCCTGCCTGGGACTCTCTGTGATTCCTGGAGTTGATTAACTATTTCCTTTCTTATATTAGGGAAGTTTTCAACCATAATCTCTTCAATATTTTCTCAGTCCCTTTCTTTTTCTCTTCTTCTTCTGGAACCCCTATAATTTGAATGTTGGTGCATTTAATGCTGTCCCAGAGTTCTCTGGGACTGTCCTCAGTTCTTTTCATTCTTTTTTCTTTATTCTGCTCTGCAGCAGTTATTTCCACTATTTTATCTTCAGGTCACTTATCCGTTCTTCTGCCTCAGTTATTCTGCAATTGATCCCATCTAGTGTATTTTTAATTTCATTTATTGTGGTGTTCATCATTGCTTGTTTCATCTTTAGTTCTTCTAGGTCCTTGTTAAATGTTTCTTGCATTTTGTCTATTCTATTTCCAAGCTTATGGATCATCTTTTCTATCATTATTCTGAATTCTTTTTCAGGTAGACTACCTATTTCCTCTTTATTTGTTAGGTCTGGTGGGTTTTTTTCTTGCTCTTTCATCTGCTGTACATTTTTCTGACTTCTCATTTTGCTTATCTTACTGTATTTGGGGTCTCCTTTTTGCAGGCTGCAGGTTCGTAGTTCCCGTTGTTTTTGGTGGCTGTCCCCAGGGTCTAAGGTTGTTTCAGTGGGTTGTGTAGGCTTCCTGTTGGAGGAGACTAGTGCCTGTGTTCTGGTGGATGAGGCTGGATCTTTTCTTTCTGGTGGGCAGGTCCACGTCTGGTGGTGTGTTTGGTGGTGTCTGTGGACTTATGATTTTAGGCAGCCTCTCTACTAAAGGGTGAGGTTGTGTTCCTGTCTTGCTAGTTATTTGGCATAGGATGTCCAGCACTGTAGCTTGCTGGTCATTGAGTGGAGCTGGGTGTTGGTGTTGAGATGGAGATTTCTGGGAGATTTTCACCGTTTGATATTACATGGAGCTGGGAGGTCTCTTGTGGGCCAGTGTCCTGAAGTTGGCTCTCCCACCTCAGAGTCAGAGCCCTGACTCCTGGCTGCAGCACCAAGAGCCTTTCATCCACATGGCTCAGAATAAAATGGAGAAAATGTAGAAAGAAAGAATTAGTAGAAATAGAAAGAAAGAATGAAAGAAAGGAGGGAGGGAGGGAGGGAGGGAGAAGGGAGGAGGGAAGGAGGGAAAAAAGAAGAAAAGAAGATAAAGTAAAATAAAATAAAGTAAGTTAAAATATAATAAAGTTATTAACATAAAAATAATAATTATTAAGAGGAAAAAAAAGACAAAAACAGACTGATAGAACCCTAGGACAAATGGTGGAAGCAAAGCTATACAGACAAAATCTCACACAGAAGCATACAGATACACACTCACAAAAAGAAGTAAAGGGGAAAAAATCATAAATCTTGCTCTCAAAGTCCATCTCCTTAATTTGGGATGATTCGTTGTCTATTCATGTATTCCACAGATGCAGGGTACATCAAGTTGATTGTGGAGCTTTAATCCACTGCTTGTGGGGCTGCTGGGAGAGATTTCCCATTCTATTCTTTGTTCTCACAGCTCCCAGGGGCTGTTTTGGATTTGGCCTCGCCTCTGCATGTAGGTCGCCGGAGGGCATCTGCTCTTTACTCAGACAGGTCGGGGTTAAAGGAGACGTTGATTTGGGGTCTCTGGCTCACTCAGGCCGGGGTGAGGGAGGGGCACGGAGTACGGGGCGAGCCTGAGGCGGCAGAGTCTGGTGTGACGTTGCACCAGCCTGATGCGCACCGTGCATTCTCCCTGGGGAATTGTCCCTGGATCCCAGGACCCTGGCAGTGGCGGGCTGCACAGGATCCCAGGAAGGGGGTTGTGGATAGTGACCTGTGCTCACACGCAGGCTTCTTGGTGGTGGCAGCAGCAACCTTAGCGTCTCATGCCCGTCTCTGGGGTCTGCGCTTTTAGCCGAGGCTCGTGCATGTCTCTGCATCTCCTTTAAGCGGTGTTCTTAATCCCCTCTACTCGCGCACCAGGAAACAAAGAGGGAAAAAAAAGTCTTTTGCCTCTTTGGCAGGTCCAAACTTTTCCCCGGACTCCCTCCCGGCCAGCCGTGGTGCACTAATCCCCTGCAGGCTGTGTTCATGCCGCCAACAGCTGTCCTCTCCCTGGGCTCTGACTGAAGCCCAAGCCTCAGCTCCCAGCCCGCCCCCCCCCCCGCAGCAGATGAGCAGAGAAGCCTCTCGGGCTGGTGAGTGCCGTTCGGCACTGACAGTCTGTGCGGGAATCCCTCCGCTTTGTCCTCTGCACCCCTGTTGCTGTGCTCTCCTCTGCTGCTCTGACGCTTTCCCCCTCTGCCACCCGCAGGCTCTGCCCGCGAAGGAGCTTCCTATTGTGTGGAAACCTTTCCTCCTTCACGGCTCCCTCCCACTGGCGCAGGTCCTGTCCCTCTCATTTTGTTTCTGTTTATTCTTTTTACTTTTGCTCTACCCAGGTACGTGGGGGCTTTCTTGCCTTTTGGAGGTCTGAGGTCTTCTGCCAGCGTTCATTAGGTGTTCTGTAGGAGTTGTTCCACATGTAGATGTATTTCTGTTGTATCTGTAGAGAGGAAGGTGATCTCCGCAACTTAGTCTTCCGCCATCTTCCCAGACGCTGCCCCAGCAGGTTTTCTTTCCCCTATTTGTTTCAGTCATTTGGGAAAATCAGTACATTTTCAGAGATCCATATACTTTAAACTTCATCCAACAAAAGTCAAGAAAACTATGAAAAATAAATAAAAATTACTTTGAGCAAGCAACCAAAATTGATCAAAAGTCCACTTCTATATTCCTGCTTCCTAAGCAAACACACAGTTTTTCTTTAATCCTACTTTTATTTATTAATAATTATAATTAAAATGTTATTGAATTTCCAGACTGCTGTATGTTAGAGATTTTAAAAAAAAGATATATTTAAACTCAGAAGAATCCCTCACATGTCTGTAGAAGCAGCTGTGTCTAAATCATCTGATGCTGACTACTACTTATGCCCAGCCAGAGATGCTTCAAGTCACAGTTTTTATTTTTTTCTGTGGTGCAAGTCTGTATATAGGAATACAGTTTCCAAATTATATTTAAAATGTAGTCCTTTAGATTTCAACATATTTCGAATAACTTTTGCTCAAAGCATAGTGAGGGCTGTGTCACACCAGGGGTAGCAAGAAGAAAGAAAATGGGTGGGGACTAAAGAAACAAGATTTAACAACTCAGACCTCATTGGTAGTATACATAGCCTCATGCACACATTAACTATTTACATATGTGGAAATAATTTCATATGTGTAACTAAAACAAGGTATTTTTAAGTCTGAAATGTCGAGAGAAGCAGTAAACTTATGCCAGTAGATTTTTAGAAAGCTTTACACAGACAATTTTTCTTCTTATTGAATAAAATGTGGTAATCAGAATACATTCAGATCATAAACCTTTCATTGTATTGGTATACTGGTACTTTTGACATTGATTTCTCTGAAAATCCTGTAGACCACAGGGTCTACAGATGCAGAATGCAAATGTGGAGATAGCTTATGGCCCTTAAATTATGCCAATGGTAGCCAATGGTCCTGTGTACTCAGCTGTCTACAACTTGAAGTACATGGATGGGCCAACTTGTAATCCTTTTTGATTATATGATGGTTTGCATGTACCATTGTGACCAAATAGTAGCAATAGTAGGAAGAGAAAATAAGGTAAAAAATAAAATCAGCTTGGAGTCCAACTATTTCTATTATAAACCTGACTTTGAAATAGAATTATATTATAATATTATAATTATAATATTATATTTTCCTGCTTTAAAGTTCAAAATGTCTAGAAGTAGCAAACCTTCTCTATTCCCCAAAGACTTCCAATTCCTAATTGAATTTCTGGATCTGTTTCCAGATTGGCAGTTGTTTATATTTTAACAATATTAGGATTATTACCAAATCATAGTTGGTCAAGATGTAATTATTTTATAATTTATTCAAAAGTCCTACTTGTTTTTGTCACAAAAAATATTTAACTGTTATTTAACAGGGATATTTAACAAGAGGTACTACTGTGTGTGTGTGTGTGTGTGTGTATATTTGTGAAAGAAGTATTCTTTAATTAGTCCCTTAAAAGTCCTGAATTTACCTGATTATTAATTATGAATTAATGGTCTCTTTAATTAATATTAACTGCAGGTGTACCTTTCTATTCTATGCTTTTCATATTTGAATATTTAAAGTTTTCTTTTCTGTTAGAACCCTCAAATTTCAGAAAACCCTGAAACAGATTTATGAGACTGAAAAGAATGGGCACAGAGAACTGAAAGCACCTGTATCAACATATTTTAACTACCAGGCCTGACAAAAAAGGAAATTTGGTCCACAAGAACAAATAGGTCTTCTGTGAAATTATTGCCCAGAAAGATAATGTGAAAAATAACTTTACTGTTGTTTTGAGAGAGGGTTCCTCCAAACTCTATTAATTACAGATCAAAGTGTTCACAAAAGTAAAAATGTTGTTTATCAAACCACAGTTTACTTATGGCAACTCACTTTAAGATTCTTACCTCATCGTGTACACTACTCCTAAACTATTGTTATAAACTTTGCCTGATCTTAATCAATTTGGGGCTTTAAATGACCCACTTTAAACTACATAAGCTCAGAAACAAAATCTCTGCAAATATCTTCTGATGAACTTCCCCTTCTGAGTTATTACTAAGACTGTCCAAGAGATGTCCTATGTTCCTTGACTGATAGGTTATTCTGGTGACTGGTGGGGAGAGTCAATAATTAACAGACCTTTTAACATGCTGAAGAAGAAATTACTGGTTATTTTTGTTTTCTATTTTGAAACTATGATGTGCAGCAAGTGCTAGGAATAATTTGAATACTAAAATATAGAGTGAATGGAGTTGCCTTTTAAACATTTCAAAAATTATGTGTGTGTATCAGATTTCTCTAAAAATGTTTTCCTGAAGTACACCTATGTATCTGAATATCTATTTAGAGTGATAATTTACTTTTATGTTACTTAAGTAATGATGGGATCCAGATTCATTAAAACTTTAAGTAAGTGTTCTCTATCCTCTGAAAAATTTATCAGCTACTACTGGGAATTTCCATAAGAAGTAGAGGATATGATTTCCTTAGCTTGGTATCCTTACTTTAATTTCACAAGTCTCCACAACTTTTCCTGTATATTTACTCTGCTGTGAGTCTTTGAATTTAATATGATTTCACTCAAAGTGTTCTCATCAGTCTACATGTGTATTGCTTTATAGGCATTCAAGATTTTTCTATATCTGACAGCTCTAAAGAGTAATTGAAATCTTAATTACTATAGTCACTCACAAACTTATAGTAGTAAGTATATAGCATATAGTGTACTACTATATACCATTTCCTCAATATATTACATTTTTTGGTAATGCCTAGCTTTTCACACACTGATATTGTACAAGCTATTTGTTCAATTAATGAATAACTTAATCTCTGGTGAAACAAGGTAAACAAGGCAGATCTTCATATAGCCAAAGCCTCAGATTGGGGGTATCATTTTCAAGATATGGCAGACTACATAGCAAGAAGGATTTTTTCATTCTTCTCATGAAATAGAAATTTTAAGAAATTCACATCAAAATTTGCTAACAATAGTAATAATAATGTACCACTATATATTTGTATGTCGTACTCAGAAATTATACATTACTATTATCCTTATTTTATAGAGAAAGGAACCAAAACTTTTAAATATTTAAATTTTGTCAAAGTCACATAAACATTGGCAGAACTTGGATTTGAACCCAAGTCTATAATGATCCAAAGTTCATGCCATTAAGCAGCACCATAGTGCACCAACTCCTGTGCAACACATAATGATTTTAAAATGAGGGTATTACAAAGTATTTTGAAGCTTTGCTTTAATAATATTGCTAGATTAACACATTTAGCTTAATTTTACAAGTATGCACTTAAAAGAATATTAAATCAAATACCTGTTCTCATTTCTGAATCAATAAAACTCATTTCTAATAGTATAAATTTTGGTCATTTTATTAAAGACATAACGTTTGGATTTCTTTTATATCTTTAAACCATGGTAATCTTGAAACATGTATTTTGTGTGTTTACTTATCATGCTACAAAGAGTTAAATAAATCATGATAGTTAAACAGCCTACAGCAAGTCATAATGATACAAATTTATTTGTTTATTTAACTAATATCCACGATTGCCTGTTTTTCCAGGCACACTTCTAGGTGCAGGAATAAGAGTAGTGTACAGAAGAAGCACATTCCATACTCTCATAAAATATACACCTATCAAGAGGTGACAAAAATTAAATGTAAACAAGTTAATATCTAAATAAGGTATGGAGTGAATTGTATCATGTTATTCTCAGTCTAAGTGGTATGTTTATGAAAGCATACAGTTAAAAATGCAATACATTAGGCTTTGTTTTAAATAATGGTAATCAAAGAATTACAAAAAATGCACACTTTGCAACAATATTTCACTTTTAGCAGTTTTTTTTCTGGTTTGGTTGACTGCTTCTCATTTTGTCTCCTTCTAGAGATAATACCCTGTACTATTGCCACATCTTCCTGTCTAGTCTGTGTGATAGCTAAGTAATGGTTCAAGGTTGCTCTAAGTGAAAATCAGAATCTTTTTCTTAGTTCTATGAGGAAGTAAAAAATATATATCAAAAACATATTCTGAACTGGGGGTAAGAGAAAACAAAATAAAACTAAACTAAAGTAAGATGGTAGGAAATAAGTGTTAAGTGGATCCTTATCTCTTGAAGCAATAAAAATATAGGTTGATTCCTCAGAAGTAAAGATAGAAGACAGTCATAGCTAACAAAAAACATTTTGATATTCGAAGCTTCAATTTAAACCAAATGTTGTGGGAACTTCCCTGGTGGCCCAATGGTTAAGACTTCACCTTCCAATGCAGGGGATGTGGGTTCGATCCCTGATTGGGGAGCTAAGATCCCACATGTCTCACAGCCAAAAAACCAAAACATAAAACTGGAGCAATACTGTAAGAAATTTAATAAAGACTTAAAAAAAATGGTCCACATCAAAAAAAACTTTAAAAATTAAAAAAAAAAAAACAAAAAACATAAAGCAAATGTCATGCTGTCCTTTGATCTTATAGTCAAAAGACATTGTCATCCTAGATAGGGGTTGTTGGGAGACAAATATCCATAGGTTTCTTGTGTTTCTGTATATCCTGAGAGCAGAGGCACTGATTGCCTTTTTTTTTTTTTTTTTTAGGACTATCTGTTCAAGAATGTTTGTATAGCAAACTACCTTGGAATATACAGAAAAGCAAAGACTTTTTGAGGCTTGAAATGTAAGATTAGTGTCTCCCTCATAAGCAAAAACCCTGGCATGTTTACTGTCTATTATAGAAGATTTGGTTTCCTTAAGATCACAGGGTTGCTCTCTTGTCATACAACCCACTGCATATGCAGATGTCACCTGGCCCTCTTATTGTCAGTCTGTGGAAATTGGGTGTGGCTAAGGGAGCTTGGCTGTTGTTATTTTGCATCTGGCCCAGGAGTGTTGTGTCCTCTGCCAGCACCCATGTAACTGCGTCAGGCTAACTTGTTAGTTTTAAGAAGACTAAGAAATCTCAGATATATTATAGTTTTGATAAAGGCAGCTTAAAACCTTCAAATATCAATATTCATATAAATAAACATGATTGCATCTTTATTTATACAGGCAGAGAAAAGCATTCAGGGCTTTAGTGTGCTTTAAAGTATTTCATTCAAGTGAGAAATGGCATTGAAATATAACTCAATAACATTTTCCTCAAGAGATAAAGAAAATAAATTTGAGTGTTTTGCTCTGCCCTTTAGGTCTCCCTTAAAATAACATTTTGGCAATTGTTTCCTCAATTTATTTTTACATGCTTAAAGGAAGATACAAATAAGGACATAATGACTCCTCTCTGAGAACTTACAAGATATTTGGGAAAACTACACACAGACACATGCAAAGCTACCAAACATATAAGCATGCAATAAAAAAAATATGAATATAGAAATTATCAATAAAATTATGATCACCATTATTTCCTCAGGACTGTCTTTTTTTTTTCTTTTTTTACTATCTTTATGGAGTATAATTGCTTTACAATGGTGTGTTAGTCTCTGCTTCATAACAAAGCAAATCACCTATACATATACATATATTACCATATCCCCTCCCTCTTGTGTCTCCCTTCCACACTCCCTATTCCACACCTCTAGGTGGACACAAAGCATTGAGTTGATCTCCCTGTGCTTTGTGGCTGCTTCCCACTAGCTATCTATTTTACATTTGGTAGTTTATATACGTCCATGCCATTTTCTCACTTAGTCCCAGCTTACCCTTCCCCCCCCCCATGTCCTCAAGTCTATTCTCTACATCTGGGTCTTTATTGATATCCTGCCACTAGGTTCTTCAGACCCCTTATTTTTTTTACATTCTGTATATATGTGTTAGCATACGGTATTTGTTTTTCCCTTTCTGACTTACTTCACTCTGTATGACAGTCTCTAGGTCCATCTACCTCACTACAAATAACTCAATTTCGTTTCTTTTTATGGTTAAGTAATATTCCATTGTATATATCTGCTACATCTTCTTTATCCATTCATCTGTCAATGGACACTTAGGTTGCTTCCATGTACTGGCTATTGTAAACAGAGCCTCAATGAACATTGTGGTACATGACCCTTTTGGAATTATGGTTTTCTCAGGGTATATGTCCAGTAGTGGGATTGCTGGGTCATATGGTAGTTCTATTTTTAGTTTTTTAAGGAACCTCCATACTGTTCTCCATAGTGGCTCTATCAATTTACATTCCCACCAACACTGCAAGAGGGTTCCCTTTTCTCCACACCCTCTCCAGCATTTACTGTTTGTAGATTTTTTGATGATGGCCATTCTGACCAGCGTGAGGTGATACCTCATTGTAGGTTTGATTTGCATTCCTCTAATGGCTAGTGACATTGAGCATCATTTCATGTGTTAATTGGCAATCTATATATCTCCTTTGGAGAAATGTCTATTTCGGTTTTCTGCCCATTTTTGGATTGGGTTGTTTGTTTTTTGATATTGAATGACATGAGCTGCTTGCATATTTTGAACATTAATTCTTTGTCAGTTGCTTAGTTTGCAAATATTTTCTCCCATTCTGAGGGTTGTCTTTTCACCTAGTTTATTGTTTCCTTTGCTGTGCAAAGGCTTTTAAGTTTCATTAGGTCCCTTTGTTTATTTTTGTTTTTATTTCCATTTCTCTAGGAGGTGGGTCAAAAACAATCTTGCTGTGATTTATATCATAGAGTTTTCTGGCTATGTTTTCCTCTAAGAGTTTTATAGTGTCTGGGCTTACATTTAGGTCTTTACTGCATTTTGAGTTTATTTTGGTGTATGGTGTTAGGGAGTGTTCTAATTTCATTATTTAACATGTAGCTGTCCAGTTTTCACAGCAACACTTCTTGAAGAGACTGTTTTTTTTCCATGGTATATTCTTGCCTCATTTATCAAAGGTAAAGTGACAATACGTGCATGGGCTAATCTCTGGTCTTTCTATCCTGTTCCACTGATCTATATTTCTGTTTTTGAGCAGTACCACACTGTCTTGATTACTGTAGTAATTACTGTTGGTCTTCGGTTTTTCCCTTTCATCACTTTAAATATGTCCTTCCAGTCCCTTTTGGCTTCCAGATTTTCTGCTGAGTAAACAGCTCTTAACCTTATGGGGATTCCCTTGTATGTTGTTTTTTGCTTTTCCCTTCCTGCTTTTAATATGTTTTCTTTGTATTTAATTTTTGATAGTTTGATTAATATGTGTCTTGGCGTTTTTCTCCTTGGATTTATCTTGTATGGATTCTCTGCACTTCCTGGACTTGATTAAGTATTTCCTTTCCCATATTTGTGAAGTTTTCTACTATAATCTTTTCAAATACTTTCTCAGTCCCATTCTTTTTGTCTTCTTCTTGGATCCTCATAATTCAAGTGTTGGTGCATTTAAAGTAGCCCCAGATGTCTCTGATACTGTCCTCAATTCTTTTCATTCTTTTTTCTTTATTCTGATCTGCAGTAGTTATTTCCATTATTTTATCTTTCAGGTCACTTATCCATTCTTCTGCCTCAGTTATTCTGCTATTGTTTCCTTCTAGAGAATTTTTAGTTTCATTTATTGTGCTTTTCATCATTGTTTGTTTGCTCTTTAGTTCTTCTAATTCCTTGTTAAATGTTTCTTGTATTTTCTCCATTCTATTTCCAAGATTTTAGATCATCTTTACTTTAATTACTCTGAATTCTTTCTCAGGTAGACTGCCTATTTCCTCTTCATATTTTTGGTCTGGTTGGTTTTTACCTTGCTCCTTCATCTGCTGTGTATTTCTCTGTTTCTCATTTTTCTTATCTTACTGTATTTGGGGTCTCCTTTTCTCAGGCTGCAGGTTCCTATTTCCCATTTTTTTTTTAACATCTTTATTGGGGTATAATTGCTTTACAATGGTGTGTTAGCTTCCGCTTTACAACAAAGTGAATCAGTCATACATAAACACATGTTCCCACATGTCCTCCCTGTTGCGTCTCCCTCCCTCCCACCATCCCTATCCCACCCCTCCAGGCTGTCACAGAGCACCGAGCCAATATCCCTGTGCCATGCGGCTGCTTCCCACCAGCTATCTACCTTACTACGTTTGTTAGTGTGTATATGTCCATGACTCTCTCTCGCCCTGTCACAGCTCACCCTTCCCCCTCCCCATAACCTCAAGTCCGTTCTCTAGGAGGTCTGCGTCTTTATTCCTGCTTTACCCCTAGGTTTTTCATGACATTTTTTTTCTTAAATTCCATATATATGTGTTAGCATACGGTATTTGTCTTTTTCTTTCTGACTTCCTTCACTCTGTATGACAGACTCTAGGTCTATCCACCTCATTACAAATAGCTCAATTTCGTTTCTTTTTATGGCTGAGTAATATTCCATTGTATATATGTGCCACATCTTCTTTATCCATTCACTTAGGTTGTTTCCATCTCTGGGCTATTGTAAATAGAGCTGCAATGAACATTTTGGTACATGACTCTTTTTGAATTTTGGTTTTCTCAGGGTATATGCCCAGTAATGGGATTGCTGGGTCATATGGTAGTTCTATTTGTAGTTTTTTAAGGAACCTCCATACTGTTCTCCATAGTGGCTGAACCAATTCACATTCCCACCAGCAGTGCAAGAGTGTTCCCTTTTCTCCACACCCTCTCCAGCATTTATTGTTTCTAGATTTTTTGATGATGGCCATTCTGACTGGTGTGAGATGATATCTCATTGTAGTTTTGATTTGCATTTCTCTAATGATTAATGATGTTGAGCATTCTTTCATGTGTTTGTTGGCAGTCTGTATACCTTCTTTGGAGAAATGTCTATTTAGGTCTTCTGCCCATTTTTGGATTGGGTTGTTTGTTTTCTTGTTATTGAGCTGCATGAGCTGCTTGTAAATTTTGGAGATTAATCCTTTGTCAGTTGCTTCATTTGCAAATATTTTCTCCCATTCTGAGGGGTGTCTTTTGGTCTTGTTTATGGTTTCCTTTGCTGTGAAAAAGCTTTGAAGTTTCATTAGGTCCCATTTGTTTATTTTTGTTTTTATTTCCATTACTCTAGGAGGTGGGTCAGAAAGGATCTTGCTGTGATTTATGTCATAGAGTGTTCTGCCTATGTTTTCCTCTAAGAGTTTGATAGTTTCTGGCCTTACATTTAGGTCTTTAATCCATTTTGAGCTTATTTTTGTGTATGGTGTTAGGGAGTGATCTAATTTCATACTTTTACATGTACCTGTCCACTTTTCCCAGCACCACTTATTGAAGAGGCTGTCCTTTCTCCACTGTACATTACTGCCACCTTTATCAAAGATAAGGCGTCCATATGTGCATGGGTTTATCTCTGGGCTTTCTATCCTGTTCCATTGATCTATCTTTCTGTTTTTGTGCCAGTACCATACCGTCTTGATAACTGTAGCTTTGTAGTATAGTCTGAAGTCAGGGAGCCTGATTCCTCCAGTTCCTTCTTTCGTTCTCAAGATTGCTTTGGCTATTCGGGGTCTTTTGTGTTTCCATACAAATTGTGAAATTTTTTGTTCTAGTTCTGTGAAAAATGCCAGTGGTAGTTTGATAGGGATTGCATTGAATCTATAGATTGCTTTGGGTAGTAGAGTCATTTTCACAATGTTGATTCTTCCAATCCAAGAACATGGTATATCTCTCCATCTATTTGTATCATCTTTAATTTCTTTCATCAGTGTCTTATAATTTTCTGCATACAGGTCTTTTGTCTCCTTAGGTAGGTTTATTCCTAGATATTTTATTCTTTTTGTTGCCATGGTAAATGGGAGTGTTTTCTTGATTTCACTTTCAGATTTTTCATCATTAGTATATAGGAATGCCAGAGATTTCTGTGCATTAATTTTGTATCCTGCCACTTTACCAAATTCATTGATTAGCTCTAGTAGTTTTCTGGTAGCATCTTTAGGGTTCTCTATGTATAGGATCATGTCATCTGCAAACAGTGACAGCTTTACTTCTTCTTTTCTGATTTGGATTCCTTTTATTTCCTTTTCTTCTCTGATTGCTGTGGCTAAAACTTCCAAAACTATGTTGAATAAGAGTGGTGAGAGTGGGCAACCTTGTCTTGTTCCTGATCTTAGTGGAAATGCTTTCAGTTTTTCACCATTGAGGATGATGTTTGCTGTGGGCTTGTCATATATGGCCTTTATTATGTTGAGGAAAGTTCCCTCTATGCCTACTTTCTGCAGGGTTTTTATGATAAATGGGTGTTGAATTTTGTCAAAAGCTTTCTCTGCATCTATTGAGATGATCATATGGTTTTTCTCCTTCAATTTGTTAATATGGTTTATCACATTGATAGATTTGCATATATTGAAGAATCCTTGCATTCCTGGAATAAACCCCACTTGATCATGGTGTATGATCCTTTTAATGTGCTGTTGGATTCTGTTTGCCAGTATTTTGTTGAGGACTTCTGCATCTATGTTCATCAGTGATATTGGCCTGTAGTTTTCTTTCTTTGTGACATCCTTGTCTGGTTTTGGTATCAAGGTGATGGTGGCCTCGTAGAAGGAGTTTGGGAGTGTTCCTCCCTCTGCTATATTTTGGAAGAGTTTGAGAAGGATAGGTGTTAGCTCTTCTCTAAATGTTTAATAGAATTCGCCTGTGAAGCCATCTGGTCCTGGGCTTTTGCTTGTTGGAAGATTTTTAATCACAGTTTCAATTTCAGTGCTTGTGATTGGTCTGTTCATATTTTCTATTTCTTCCTGATTCAGTCTTGGCAGGTTGTGCGTTTCTAAGAATCTGTCCATTTCTTCCAGATTGTCCATTTTATTGGCATAGAGTTGCTTGTAGTAATCTCTCATGATCTCTTTTATTTCTGCAGTGTCAGTTGTTACTTCTCCTTTTTCATTTCTAATTCTATTGATTTGAGTCTTCTCCCTTTTTTTCTTGATGAGTCTGGCTAGTGGTTTATCTATTTTGTTTATCTTCTCAAAGAACCAGCTTTTAGTTTCATTGATCTTTGCTATTGTTTCTTTCATTTCTTTTTCATTTATTTCTGATCTGATTTTTATGATTTATTTCCTTCTGCTAGCTTTGGGGTTTTTTTGTTCTTCTTTCTCTAATTGCTTGAGGTGCAAGGTTAGGTTGTTTATTCGAGATGTTTCCTGCTTCTTAAGGTGGGCTTGTATTGCTATAAACTTCCCCCTTAGAACTGCTTTTGCTGCATCCCACAGGTTTTGGGTCGTTGTGTCTCCACTGTCATTTGTTTCTAGGTATTTTTTGATTTCCTCTTTGATTTCTTCAGTGATCACTTCATTATTAAGTAGTGTATTGTTTAGCCTCCACGTGTTTGTATTTTTTACAGATCTTTTCCTGTAATTGATATCTAGTCTCATGGCGTTGTGGTCAGAAAAGATACTTGATACAATTTCAATTTTCTTAAATTTACCAAGGCTTGATTTGTGACCTAAGATATGCTCTATCCTGGAGAATGTTCCATGAGCACTTGAGAAAAATGTGTATTCTGTTGTTTTTGGATGGAGTGTCCTATAAATATCAATTAAGTCCATCTTGTTTAATGTATCATTTAAAGCTTGTGTTTCCTTATTTATTTTCATTTTGGATGATCTGTCCATGGGTGAAAGTGGTGTGATAAGTCCCTTACTATGAATGTGTTACTGTTGATTTCCCCTTTTATGGCTGTTAGTATTTGCCTTATGTATTGAGGTGCTCCTATGTTGGGTGCATAAATATTTACAATTGTTATATCTTCTTCTTGGATCGATCCCTTGATCATTATGTAGCGTCCTTCTTTGTCTCTTTTAATAGTCCTTATTTTAAAGTCTATTTTGTCTGATATGAGAATTGCTACTCCAGCTTTCTTTTGGTTTCCATTTGCATGGAATATCTTTTTCCATCCCCTTACTTTCAGTCTGTATGTGTCTCTAGGTCTGAAGTGGGTCTCTTGTAGACAGCATATATAAGGGTCTTGTTTTTGTATCCATTCAGCCAATCTGTGTGTTTTGGTGGGAGCATTTAGTCCATTTACATTTAAGGTAATTATCGATATGTATGTTCCTATTCCCATTTTCTAAGTTGTTTTGGGTTCGTTATTATAGGTCTTTTCCTTCTCTTGTGTTTCTTGCCTAGAGAAGATCCTTTAGCATTTGTTGTAAAGCTGGTTTGGTGGTGCTGAACTCTCTCAGCTTTTGCTTGTCTGTAAAGGTTTTAATTTCTCCATCAAATCTGAATGAGATCCTTGCTGGGTAGAGTAGTCTTGGCTGCAGGTTTTTCTCCTTCATCACTTTCAGTATGTCCTGCCACTCCCTTCTGGCTTGTAGGGTTTCTGCTGAGAGATTAGCTGTTAACCTTATGGGGATTCCCTTATGTGTTATTTGTTGTTTTTCCCTTGCTGCTTTTAATATGCTTTCTTTGTATTTAATTTTTGACAGTTTGATTAATATGTGTCTTGGCGTATTTCTCCTTGTATTTATCCTGTATGGGACTCTCTGTGCTTCCTGGACTTGATTAACTATTTCCTTTCCCATGTTAGGGAAGTTTTCAACTATAATCTCTTCAAATATTTTCTCAGTCCCTTTCTTTTTCTCTTCTTCTTCTGGAACCCCTATAATTCGAATGTTGGTGTGTTTAATGTTGTCCCAGAGGTCTCTGAGACTGTCCTCAGTTCTTTTCATTCTTTTTTCTTTATTCTGCTCTGCAGTAGTTATTTCCACTATTTTATCTTCCAGGTCACTTATCCGTTCTTCTGCCTCAGTTATTCTGCTATTGATCCCATCTAGAGTACTTTTAATTTCATTTATTGTGTTGTTCATTGTTGCTTGTTTCATCTTTAGTTCTTCTAGGTCCTTGTTAACTGATTCTTGCATTTTGTCCAATCTATTGTCCATTCTATCTCCAAGATTTCGGATCAACCTTACTATCATTATTCTGAATTCTCTTTCAGGTAGACTGCCTATTTCCTCTTCATTTGTTAGGTCTGGTGCATTTTTATCTTGCTCCTTTATCTGCTGTGTATTTTTCTGTCTTCTCATTTTGCTTATCTTACTGTGTTTGGGGTCTCCTTTTTGCAGGCTGCAGGTTCGTAGTTCCTCCTGTTTTTGATGTCTGTCTCCAGTGGCTAAGGTTGGTTCAGTGGGTTGTGTAGGCTTCCTGGTGGAGGGGACTAGTGCCTGTGTTGTGGTGGATGAGGCTGGATCTTGTCTCTCTAGTGGGCAGCTTCACGTCTGGTGGTGTGTTTGGGGGTGTCTGTGGCCTTATTATGATTTTAGGCAGCCTCTCTGCTAATGGGTGGGGTTGTGTTCCTGTTTTGCTAGTTGTTTGGCATAGGTTTTCCAGCACTGTGGCTTGCTGGTCGTTGAGTGAAGCTGGGTGCTAGTGTTAAGATGGAGGCCTCTGGGAGATTTTCGCCGTTTGATATTATGTGGAGCTGGGAGGTCTCTTGTTGACCAGTGTCCTGAAGTTGGCTCTGCTACCTCAGAGGCAGAGCCCTGACTCCTGGCTGGAGCACCAAGAGCCTTTCATCCACACGGCTCAGGATAAAAGGGAGAAAAAGTAGAGGGAATTAGTAGAAGTATGAGGAAAGAAAGAAGGAAAGGAGGGTAGGAAGGAAGGAAGAAAGAAAGAAAGAAAGAAGCAAAGAAGGAAAGAAGGCAAGAAGGAAAGAAAGGAGGGAGGGAGGAAGGAAGGAAGGAGGGAAAGAAGGAAAAAAGACAGAAAGAAAGAAGATACAGTAAAAATAAAATAAAGTATAATAAAGTTATTGAATTAAAAAATTCTTATTTAGAAGAAAAAAAAGGGACAGATAGAACCTTAGGACAAATGTTGGAAGCAAAGCTATACAGACAAAATCTTACACAGAAGCATACACATACACCCTCACTAAAAGAGGTAAATGGGGAAAAATCATAAATCTTGCTGTCAGAGACCACCTCCTCAATTTGGGATGATTCGTTGTCTAAAGGAGGGAAGGAAGGACGGAAAGAAAGAAAGAAAGAAAGAAAGAAAGAACGAAGGTAAAGTATAATAACATTATTAAAGTTAATTATTAAGAAAAAAAATTAAAAAAAAAAAACCCATGGACGGATAGAACCCTAGGACAAATGGTGGAAGCAAGACTATACAGACAAGATCTCACACAGAAGCATACACATACACATTCACAAAAAGAGGAAAAGGGAAAAAATCATAGATCTTGCTCCTAAAGTCCACTTCCTTAATTTGGGATGATTGGTTGTCTATTCAGGTATTCCACAGATGCAGGGTATATCAAGTTGATTATGGAGCTTTAATCCGCTGCTTCTGAGGCTGCTGGGAGAGATTTCCCTTTCTCTTCTTTGTTCTCACAGCTCCCAGGGCTCAGCTTTGGATTTGGCCCTGCCTCTGCGTGTAGGTCGCTGGAGGGCGTCTGTTTTTTGCTCAGACAGGATGGGGTTAAAAGAGCCGCTGATTGGGGGCTCTGGCGCACTCAGGCCGGCGGGGAGGGAGGGGCACAGAGTGCGGGGCGGGCCTGCGGTGGCAAAGGCCGGCGTGACTTGGCACCAGCCTGAGGCGCGCTGTTCGCTCTCCCGGGGAAGTTGTCCCTGGATCCCGGGAACTTGGCAGTGGCGGGCTGCACAGGCTCCGCAGAAGAGGGGTGTGGAGAGTGACCTGTGCTCGCACACAGGCCCCTTGGTGGCGGCAGCAGCAGCCTTAACGTCTCCCGCCCGCCTCTGGGGTCCGCGCTTTTAGCCGCGGCTTGCGCCCGTCTCTGGATTCCGCGCTTTCAGCCGCGGCTCGCGCCCGTCTCTGGGGTTCGCGCTTTTAGCCGCGGCTCGCGCCCGTCTCTGGAGTTCCTTTAAGCAGCGTTCTTAAACCCCTCTCCTCACGCCCCAGGAAACAAAGAGGGAAGGAAAAGTCTCCTGCCTCTTCGGCAGGTGCAGGCTTTTCCCCGGACTCCCTCCCGGCTAGCTGTGGTGCACTAACCCCTTCAGGCTATGTTCAAGCCGCCAACCCCAGTCCTCTCCCTGCGCTCCGGCCTCAGCTCGCAGCCCCGCCCGCCCCGGCGGGTGAGCAGACAAGCCTCTCGGGCTGGTGAGTGCCGGTCGGCACCGATCCTCTGTGCGGGAATCTCCCCGCTTTGCCCTCCGCAACCGTTGCTGTGCACTCCTCCGCGGCTTCGAAGCTCCCCCCGCCGCCTCCCGCAGTCTCCGCCCGTGAAGGGGCTTCCTAGTGTGTGGAAACTTTTCCTCCTTCACAGCTCCCTCCCACTGGTGCAGGTGCCGTCCCTATTCTTTTGTCTCTGTTTTTTCTTTTGCCCTACCTAGGTACGTGGGGAGTTTCTTGCCTTTTGGGAGGTCTGAGGTCTTCTGCCAGCCTTCAGTAGGTGCTCTGTAGGAGTTGTTCCACGTGTAGATGTATTTCTGGTGTATCTGTGGGGAGGAAGGTGATCTCCGCGTCTTACTCTTCCGCCATCTTCCGCCTTCCTCCTCCCATTGTTTTTTTGTGTCTGTCCCCTGGTGGGTAAAGTTGGTTCAGTGGGTTGTATATGCTTCCTGGTGGAGGGGACTGGTGCTTGTGTTCTGCTGGATGAGGATGGCTCTTGTCTTTCTGGTGGGCAGGACTGCATCCTGTGGTGTTTTGGGACATCTGTGAACTTATTATGATTTTAGGAAGCCTCTCTGTTGCTGGGTGGGTTGTGTTCCTGTCTTGCTAGTTGTTTGCTATGGGGTGAACAGCACTTTAGCTTGCTGGTCATTGAGTGGAGCTGTGTCTTAATGTTGAGATGGATATCTCTGAGAGAGATTTTGCCATCTGATATTACTTGGGCCAGGAGCTCTTTGGTTGTCAAAAGTCCTGAACTCTGCTCTCCCACCTAAGAGGCTCAAGCCTGAAATCTGCCAGAGTACCAAGGCCCTATCAACCATGTGGCTCAGAATAAAAGAGAGAAAAAAAAAAGAAAGAAAGAAAAAAATAAAGTTATTAAAATGAAACATAAATATTTTTAAAAATATAAAAATTAAGAAAAAGAAAGAAGAGAACAACCAAACCAATTGTTTTAGGGTGTGAGAAGAGAAGGGATTCACAGCACCGCCTGAATGAGCTTCAGAGATGGGTGTGAGCTGTGGTTATCAGTGCAGACAACAGAGATGGGAATGAAATGCTAAGGCTGCTGCTGCGGATACCGAGAAGCCTGTGTGCAAGCACAGGTAACTATCCACACCTCCCCTCCCAGGAGCCTATGCAGCTCATCACTAACAGGGTCCCATGATCCAGAAACAAATATTATTTGTGTCTCTGTACATATACTGTGAAAGACACATACAACTGGGTTCAAAGGAAGTTTAATTTCATTTTACTTTATTTCTATGCAAGCCAAACTTAATTAGGCACCTGACACTGATATAAAGAAAGAACTGTTGATGGAGTTAGACTAAATAACAAGAGGAAAAATTTATTTTTCTGGAATAGAATTATGTTATTGGTCTCCTTGATTCTTAAGCTGTCTAAAAATTACTCAACTTTCTACTTATATTTTTCAGAGATACACAGTAATATCTAATAAATTGAGGACTGTTAAGGCAAATTATTTAGAAGAAAAGAAAAAAAGTATTTTTAAAAATACTAATAATAAACTAATTTCACAGTAGTTCTGAGGGTCTATTACTATATGCCTTTCAAACTCTGTTGAGTAGCTACACTTAAGCTACTCTGATGAGTAGGAATTATTATAGACAGTTTCATCATTCTTAAGAATGCACAATATAAAGGAGCTCAAAAATAAATAAGAAACATCAGGTCTAAAATTTTACATGACAAAAGTGAAGCAGTTGCTGTAACAGAAAATAAAAGGATGTGATACTTGGAGTCAGGTAAGACCTCTATTAATATTTAACATATAAACTGAAAATCATGTCAAGAAGATGAGAAGCATAGGAAGTAAGAAAGTTGCATGAAGAGTGAGATTTTAAAGAGTTAATTAAAAGCCTAACAAGGAATGTTCAAACAGAAAGAAAGTGAGTATGGCTGGTTAGTTATAGGCAAGAGGGTATTATAAAAACAGCTTACACTTACTGAGTATTTATTATGTACCAGGCACTGTTCTAACCCTTAGTGCATATTAACTCATTTAATCCTTTGGACTAAGAGGCAGGTACAATTATTATGCACATTTTACAGCAGAGGTGATTGTGCAACAAAGCAGTATAATAACACACAATGTTATATGGTAAATAAAGACACAAGATTTTGACCCAGGGAGTCCGTATGAAACTCGAGTTTTGACTCTTTCCCATTGCACACAACTGCTTGGTACATAGTGTCCAAATCTCCCAGGATATTGGGGATTACAACTGGAATTGGGACATTATTGGATCATTTCAAGCCAGAGCATAACATAACTGATTTAGCTTTTATATGGACTCTGGCATCGGGTACATAAATATAGAAAAGTTACTGTAAAAAGTTAATGAAAGCAAATGAAGATAAAATAAAAATCATATAGCAAGCACTGAGGAAAAATGGACAGAGATGAGCCATTATATTTTTCCCCTATTATATTTTCCCCATTACCTTCATAATTTCAATCAAGAAATTATGAAGGTAATGGGGAAAATATAATAGGAGAAAAAAAATAGAGGTCAATGGAGGAAACTCTCCTGCACTAATGAGCCCTTAGGGCATTCTAGGTCTATCTCTGCTACTACAAGTTTTGTATGCTCTTGGGCAATTAGATAAACTGCTGTGTACTTTTGTTTCTTTATCTGTAAAATAAGGAATTGAACCACTGCAATGTTTTGTAATTCAGAATGTACTACAAACAAGTAAACCAGTTAAATCCTCCACTGTTGACCTAAAGAAGGAGTGGGGAAAGCAGGCAAGAATCACTATATTCATGAAGTAAAACAAGAATAGAAATGAGTGGTAGAATTTTTTACTTTATAAGCCAAGAGAAACATTGGAATAGATTATCTCTGTGGTCTCTAGATTTAAAATTCTGTGATTCTATAATGAAAAATTATATAGAGTAAACTTTTAAAAATATTTTATGTAAGAAATAGTTTCTACCTCAAAAACTAAGAGGAAAAGCTGTTTTTACATGAAAAGCAAAGCAAACTGAATTTGTTAAAATAACTCTAGGGCACCTCTAGGGAACCCCACATTGAACCCAACATTGTTCCCTGTCAAAATGTGTACGAAAGAGAGAAACTATAAAAATTGCAAAAACTATTCACTTACATTAATCTAAGATATCTTCTGCTGTTATTGCTGAAGTTCTGTTGCTATCTGATACAGGGCTTTATGACCTTGAGAAAAAAAAGTACAAGTATATATGCAAAGAAGAAAAAATAGCAATATACTTTAAAAAAAGTGAGTTATAAACCTTGCTTAAATTAAAATAATTTTATAAAAGAATTCTCAAATATAATATTGAATATAATTTAAGAATGAATTAAAATACTGTTTTTATGACATTAAAGGCTATTGTCTCAGCTTTATGAAAAAAATTTTATCATCAAAGAAAAATGCAATAATATCTGAATATATATAATGGCTCACAATTGTAAAACATGTTTGTGAAGCTATACATCTATGAATTTATATGAATACAGGTTCATATAAAATGTATATACATATATACAAGCACATTACAACTAATGGCTGATAAAATATTGTTCATGGGAATAATTTTTAAACAAGTTAGATTCTTCCAGTAAACCATTTTGCATTGGGGATTACAGAAAAGGTATTCTTTACTATGACATTGTAGATCAAAACTTTTCAAAGGAAAAGACAGACATAACTTGTAAGAATAAACATGTAAGCCAGAATTAGTAAAGGAGAAAATACTAGCCAGTAAGAATGGGAAAAAAAGAAAAAGTAATATACTCAAGTATACTCTTCTATATATTTTCTTCTCCAGTCTCACATGTGCTGGAATGAAAGCCTGAATCATGGCCTTTTAGCTATTTCCCCTGACCTCGAGTTCTATATAAGCACTGGATCTACTTTTCTGTATTCTTACTCTTGATTTTCTTTTTTGGTTTTTGTTTCCTGTGTTCAGAATGTTTCCAGTCTACTTTGCTCTGTGTTCCATGGTACATTCTGCTTCAGATCCTGCTGTGTGTGTTTGCTACCTAGATGCTTGCTAGATATGGAAACCTAAACCCACTTTCTGAGCATTCCTTTCACTGGTAGTTTAAAGGTGACCTCTTCATCCTTCAATCTACTCTGATCCAATAAATTCTGCTAATAATGGATCTACCAGAGAGGTACATTCTACATATTGTCTGAGATAATGACATGAATATGCTTTGAAATATATGAGATAGGAAATTCAGGTCTCCAAATTTATAACTAAATGTATTATATGTCATATGTAATCAAGATAAACGTGGGTTTGATTCCCAAGCTTTGTATACTTCAGTTAGTGAGTATATGATCCTGAATCTATAAAAAGAAGTAATACTTCACTCAGTAGTAGACACAACTATGAAACTTACTATCCAAATATTTGCCCAAATGTTACTCAAATATTTGTCCAAATAATAGTTTCAAAAAAGAATTACTTATATAGCTGGATGACTGAACTATAAGAAATGCTAATGTAATTTCTAATACTTCTTGCCATGAAAATTGACATCAAATAGAATAAAAAGGACCTTTGATTCTTGGGTCCTAGAGGAAGCCTCACTTGTCATGGCAATATGTAGAATGTCATGGCAATTTATCCAATTTTACTGACTGTTTATTTAATAGATTATGGAATTACCAAAGGAAATCTGAGGGAAGAAACAAAATAGTTAATCTGACAGGGTAGAGATACTAACAGAATTAAACTTGCCTGAGAACCTTGAATTACTTTAGGTTCAATATCTGTGCCTGGTTCTAACTACCATCTTTCTTTCTTTCTATACCATAAAGAAATTGGAGTTAGCTTTTTAACATAAACTTTAAATTAATATTGTGTATATATAGTATGTATAACCCTACCAATCCAATAAGAATGTTTTCCAAATAAGTACGTTCAGCTTCCTCATAGGCTGAAGTGCATTTAAAAGTGGAACAATGCAGAGGCTAGATTGCTTAGTGATTTATTCAAGTACTATGAGAATTAAGCTTTTTTTAAGTGCAACTCTTAGAGAATATCTCTTCCCAAAACTTTTAGAATAAAAAAAAATTAATTGAGGAGCAAAAAATTATTATAAAATCTCTGTGTTACTTCAAGGCACTTAACACAATAACAAAGATTATATTTTGAAATGTGCCAAGTGCCTCTACAAGGTGTACTGTGTGCAAGTGTGTGTGTATGTATATTGCCCAGAATAAAATCAACTGATATTACCACATTGACTCAGGTATCTGCAGCTGACACTGCACCCTTCAGGCATTTTGGAAACATTCAACTAAATGTTCAGACAACTGACAGAAAAAGAATGATGAATTAACACACTCAGGGGAAGGATAATAGCAAAGGGAGACTGCTAAGAAAGTTTGGAAAGTTAACTTGTAAATATAATAGAGGTTTAATTTTCACAGTGTTCTTAACCTAGAAGATTTAGGAGAAATTCCACTGTATCTCAAATATCTACCTTTCTATCTATTTATTAATATTGTTTCTAACTATAGTAAAAGCATTCATTGATTAAACAATACCTATGGAATACACAGATTTTGGTAATAACTTAATTTTGGGTTTTAGGTTGTATTGTATAAATTATTGTTCTAATCAGGAAATATCTTGGTATTTTCAATATGAAAAAAAAAACATTATCATGTTTATAACATAAAACACATCCTAGAAGTCTTTGTTTGGTAACATGACAAAACTAGGGTATATCCATTCAATTAAAGTACAATGTTGTTTAAAAACTCACACAATAGCAGTAAATTTTTTAAAAATGAAATTTGTAAGCTGAGTAGTGTTTGTATTTATGGATTAAGGTTATCATTAATAATTCCCCTGAAGAACATTCACATTAGTTCTCCTCTGAGTTTCTCTATTTTTTATTCAATATTAGATTTAAAAGAAAAAACACAATTGGGCCTAAGTCCAGTAGAAATAATTGATTATTTTTTGCAATGTTGATATACCTTGGCAGTGAGAATAAATCAAGATTATCACATGAAATATATTAAAAACAAAGCTAAACTGACATATATTTGAAAGTTTCTTGATATATGCTTACCCACCCTATTTCAATTTCTATCTCTTTAAGGAAATTTTTCTACTATTCTTTAAAAATGAGCATATTATTTATTTTTTCACTTATGCTGCTTAATTAATATGGCATTTATTTTTAATAATAAGTTCCATATGTATTTTGAAAATATGCTGTTTTTCTATATTTTAACCTTCTTGCACAGAGGGCACACAAAATTCTTCACTGCTTACCTCTGGCATAAATTCTTCCAGGTTTTGAATTTATCTCACCTGAGCAATGAACAGGTCTTATAAGAATTGAATTGAATTCAGTTACTTACAGAGAAATTTGTTAGCTTAGACCAAACTTATGAGTGATTAGGGCCTTGGAAATATAAGCAACTATTTTTTGGGAAGTCATTTTAAGAGTAACTTGGAGTAACTTTAGGAGAAAATATTTCTAGTGACATCAAAGCATACTGCCATTTATTGCTTTCTAGTTGAGCCATAAAATCCAGGTTGACTGGTAAACAAAATGACATTTGACAAGAAGGAAAAGTAGAGAAATATAATTGTAAAACATATATAAATTGTATAGCTTTTTCTACTATAATAAGACATGTGTGTTAATTGCTTATGAAAACATACCACCTTCCCAGGACACATAGTGAATTAACATTACGAAAAGTTTAACATCGCTATCCAGCATCACAAAACTGCTTTCCCGTAAAGAAGCCTGCATCACCTGCAGAAATACTGTGGGATAGATATTGCTGGAGGCAGAGCTGACTTAAGCACCTCACCGTGACTCATAGACCGCTTCCTTCAACAACTGATTGCATGAGTGTCAGAATACACTGGAGAACACATTGTTTTTTTCTCCTTGCCAGTCACAATTCTAGGAAACGGCAGCATTTCAGCAAGAAGAGGAAGTATTAGAGCAAAATTCAAAATTCCAACAGTTTTTATGCATTTTAACTGCATTAAAGTGCATTTAATGAAGTTCTATAAAATATCTTACAAAGGCAAATGCTACATCAAATCTCAAAGGAGAAAAAGGACAAAAATAGGCAGTGTTTTGTGAGTGCCTTACATGAACTAACTTTTTAATCCTTAAAATAGGCCTCTTTAGTACTATTATCATTCCCATGTTATAGATGAATGGCTGGGCACAAAGAATTTAAGTAAATTTCCTAAGGTCACACAGCTAGCAAATTGTAGAAAATATTTCTTAATTCAGTTTCTGCATTTAATGAAACTCCAGAGATTATAGCTCATTAAATCCTCATGACTAAGATCAAGTTAGAGTTAATAGAATTTATCAAGAATATTCATGCAGTTATTACAGGAGTTTTACCTTACAGCTAAGAAAAAAATTATCTTACTCTTCCATGAACTTCTGCTTATTAAATAATTATCACTTATTCAATAAAAGCATTTCTTGGGAAGATGAGAGAAGTTGTTATGTACTAATTGATTATCAGTTATTAGAACTGGCACAATAATTTTTTAGGTCAAATCAATAACATGTTTTATAAGTTTTTGGATTTTTTGCATATATATTTATTTATGTAACATGTATCTCTAAGTTATTGTAAGAATTTATAGGACATATACTAGGAATACATAAAAAGAACTACTCTTTAAAGTCAGGAGAAGTGAGTTCTCACCCAGACTTTGACAAAATTAGTCATGTGAACTTGGACAACTTATTACATGTTACAGTTTTATTTACTTTATCTGTAAAATAAAATGTTTGACCTAAATTATAATCAAGATTAATTTCACAGATCAAAACATATATAATTTTAAAATGTTTTAGTACATTCTAGGTAATTTTTTCATCTGACTTTTCATTGTCTCATACACATGCACACTTTATGACTCTGTGAAACAAAGAAACAAATCTGTTAGAGAAACAAATCTGACTCAATTACATTCTTTCATGAAAATATGACAGTTTATATACTTTGTGGCCAAATAAGCAACTTCTTATATTATACAGTTCTCTTTTCCTATGCCATTTATAGTTTCATCAGATGAGATTCTATTCATCTTTTTACTTTTACTTTGTGAAGAGAACCAGCACAGAGGAAAGATGGTGGTTTGAGAGCCAGCAGTTATGGGTTTATACCACAGCTTTACCACCAGTACTTCTCCAAGATTGGGATAGTGTCCTGACATCTGATAATTCAGTTGTGTTTTGAGGTGATACAAAGCATGTCAAAAAAGTATAATCAATGGATGTTTTAGTTTATTCAAATTTTCTGAAAAGCAAGATTCTGCAAGCAAAATGTTCTACAAAGCAAAAGTACAGTCACTGAAATTAATAAAACTATAGTCCAATGAAAGTGATTTAGGGTATAAAGATGGAAAAAGGAAACTTATAAATTGTAATAACATCTAAATCCAGTATACAGCATTATTTTTTCTTTATCCCATTTTCTGAAAGTTCTGTTATTAACACTTTTTCAGTAGTGTAGAAATCATACTACAGTGAAACTTCTAAGTTTGTGGATCACACAGAATTTTTCCTAGTAACGGAGTAGGAAAATAGCTAAAATGTAATAATGATTAGTACTTTACATATATTACCTAATTTATTATAAAGTATTATACTTCATTTTATAAATATGAAAAACATAAATATTATAGAATTATAAATGTATGTATAAAGGTGTTTTATATTTATCTTTATATTTATTTATAAATATAGTTACTTATATACTTAGAAAAATATATAAACATTATAAGTACATATTTATGAGCATATATAAAATACTCATAAACTGTATATGTTATATATATATACGTATATTTATATTTTCTTATAAATATCAAAATAATTCAAATACAGTAATAATTCTTTACCCATATTAACTAATTTATTATAACCTATATTAACACTTTACTGACATTAACTAATTCATTCTTCAAAAAAACTATAGATTCTATTTAATGGACTCACAGAATGAGGAAGCTTAAGGCAGAGAGACTGTGACTTTCCCAAGGTCACATACCTTTTAGATAGCAGATCCTGGGAACCAGACTTTAAGGAACTAACTCATATCTACTACATACGTTTTCTTTGCAAAATTAATATTCAATAAAGTTTTGTATGTTATTAACAAAGTGTTTGATGAGCTTCAAATGGGGGAAACAAATGTATTTAGAGAAAACCTAAAATATAAACATAATAATACTAACTTTTCTATGGGACTTTTAATGAAATATTTAAAGTTATATGGGGCTTGATTGCAAATCTGAAATTCTGCTCTATCCGAAGTTTTGGAAATTAGATTTAATTTTTAAGAGGCTCAGATTCCTCAGCTGAAAAAATATGTAATTTGAACATCATTCATGCGTTACAGTTAAATGAGAAATATATAGGTGCCTTGTGCAGAGCATAGGTCCTGGCAATTGATAGAATAACATAGATTAAGACAGAAAGAAGAACTATAGTTTGACTTCAGGTTGCCTCAGCCTGCGGCAGCCTGAATCAGAATCTCAGTTCCCCAACCAGAGATTGAAGCCAGACCACGGCATTGAGAGCCCCAAATCCTAGTCACTAGACTACAAGGGCCAGTGGCTAGTGATGAGGCCTTAGCTCATCTGCTTTGGAGAAAGGAATTTTCGACAAAGAGATGGAAAGTAGTGAAGTTAGTAAAGTGTTTATTAGGAGGAAAAAAGTACGTATGAATACTGGGCAGGATCAGGGAAAGTCGTGTGCTTTTGGGGTAATTTAAATCCCTAAGACTGACAGTGAAAGTAGATTGCTCAAAGTTTAAGTTCCTCAAGAAAACCAATATATCACATTTATTTGATATAATTTTCTGTGTTTAATTTAATTTTATCTGACCCTTCCTTTACATTAGGATTTTTCATGCTTAATTTGATCTTGCTTCAAAATATAACCATTAATAATGATCTACAATAATGATTATTTTCTTGCATATCCATTTAGGACTTTGTCCTCATTTTATACAATAATAGTAATAAGCACAATAAACATTGTGATTTCTGATTTAAATTTCAGACTGATGGAAATATACAAATAAATAACTAAAGACTGAACAAAATTCAACTTGATTCTATTAATAAACTACTACGTAAATTTCTCATTTAACCCAAAACTCATTCTGGGATCAATAACAGCAAAAATCACTGAAGAATATTTTTCCCTTCCGAGTTCAAAATCCAGCATGTAAACTCTAGTAGTAACTAGCAAATCTACTGCCTAGATCTTTATTATTCATCAGGAGAAGGAATCAGAGTTCTTTGTGAATTTACTGATTCCAGTGCTAGAACAAGAGGATAAAAAGAAAGAGGAATGTCAAAAGGGCATAGGGAGCTCACCTGAAAGAACTACCCACAGCCAACATTGAAATAACACCCTGAGGAAGAAAATAAATTATGATAGCTTTGGATTATAACTCAAAGTATAAAATAACCATCCACAAGTCCATAGTGGGAGAAAAAAGAGAAAGAAGGAAGCAAGGAAGGAAGGAAGGAAGAAGGAAAAAGAAAAACAAACAAAGAGAGGGAGGGAGAAAGAAAATAAGGAAAAGGATAACTTCCTTAGAGAACAGTTCCCATTAAAAATGTTGAAGGAATAATGGCTAGAAAATCACCAGTAGAACACCACAGAATAATTACCACAGGCTAGCTCTACCAATGAATGCAGAAATTACCAAGCTAAAATGGAATATATGATATATGTCTAGTTTCAAAGAGAGAATTATAAACTATATAATAAAGGGAAAACAAGTAAATTTACAGTGTTGAATCCTAGCAGACACCATACACCATCTTAACCAAGTGCTTAAGGTTAATATCACAAATAATACCTGTGGACACCTTGTAATCCCTGATTTATTCACAGAGAGTAGCATATTACTTTTGTTGTAACATTCCCAACCCCATCATCAGAAAAAAAAATTAGACAAATCAAAATTGAGAAACATTCTATAAATAACTGACCTTCCCCCTTTAAAAAATGTCAAGGTCATAAAATATAACAAAACACCGAAGGGCTGTAACATTAGCAAAAACCGTAATTAGTTTTCTATCGCTGCTGTAACAAATTACCACAAATTTAGTAACTTAAAACAGTACACATTAATTATCATACAGTTCCACAGATCAAAATTTCAACATGGTTCTCACTGGGCTAAAATAAGATATTGGTAGGACTGAGTTCATTTCTGGAGGTCCTTGACCTTTCCAGCTTCTAGCTTTGGCCCATTTTCTCCATCATGAAAGGGAACAACACATCTCTCTAACCTTCTTTCTATCTTCACACATCTTTCTGACCACAGCCATGAATGGTTCTCTGCTTTTAAGGGTTTTATGTGATAAGAATGTGCCCACTTGGAAAATCAATAATAATTTCTCCATCCCAAGTACCGTACATTCAATCATTCCTTTAGCCTTGTAAAGTAACATATTCACAGGTACTAGGGATTAGGGCATGAACATTCCAGGGGCAGGTAGGGCGAGGATTAAAGTGAGCATTAGTGTGTGTATTATAGAAACACGAGAAATACACAAATTCTGGATTGAATACTGGACCATAAACTGAACATTATTGGTGAAATCCAAACAAAGATTAATTTGAAAACCACTTTGTAAATTGAAAATTATCTCAAAATAAAAAGTCAGACAAAGAAGTGTAACTAATGGTTGCCTGGATTGAGAGCAAGGGAGAGGAACAGATAATGGACATGATTATTCAGGCTATGGGATGTTGAATTAAATGGATGAATGATATGATACATAAAATAAAATACCCTTCAAAAATTTTATATATTTTTAAGTGCAGAATGTCTAGGTTTTTTTTTTTATAAACATCAGTCCTTTCAAAGCCAATTTTTAGAAGACTATGTTAATATATAGAATAATGCAAGTACTATTTTTGATTGATAAATTAAATGCTTAGAATATAAAACAATGATATCTTTATTTGCACACATAGGTGTACACACTTCTTTTGTGATTTCTGAAGAAATGTCTGATATTTACTTGTTATTTCAACTCTTCAAGAAAATTAGTCTATTCTATTCAAGTAGCACAAATCTTTCTTTGTGAAATCTATTAAATTACTCAAGACTGTGAGGCAGTAACTACATAGCATAACTCATGTCATATTACTACAGTTTTCAGTTACAAAAAAATTTTCCATAGCTATGCAGTAAATCTAGTAAAATCTTCTTCTTAAAAATGGAAGAACTAAATTTCTTTTAAGACCAATTTCAATAAATTAGGGTATTAGTTAAAGCAATAACTTTGGAAACTATATTCTTTTTCTTTTTTTTTTTTTTTCGGTACGCGGGCCTCTCACCGCTGTGGCCTCTCTCGTTGCAGAGCACAGGCTCCAGACGCGCAGGCTCAGCAGCCATGGCTCACGGGCCCAGCCACTCCGCGGCACGTGGGATCCTCCCGGACTGGGGCACGAACCCGCGTCCCCTGCATCAGCAGGCGGACTCTCAACCACTGCGCCACCAGGGAAGCCCTGGAAACTATATTCTTGAATGCAGTTACTCTGGATTCAAAATGCCAATTATAGTTGAAAATAAATTATTTTTAATTCTCACTTAAAGTGATCTTAAGTGACAAAGTGAATGTCCCTGTTTTAACAGTGTATGTGTGATGTCAGTCTTTACACGTAGACTGTTCATGCCTGCAATACTTTACATTTAAAATTATTCTTTTCCATCTAAAGATTATGAGATGCTAAACTTGAGTTTGTGTAAAGAAACAATTTAAAATCCATTGATGGGCTTCCCTGGTGGCTCAGTGGTTGAGAGTCCGCCTGCTGATGCAGGGGACACGGGTTCGTGCCCCGGTCCAGGAAGATCCCACATGCTGCAGAGCGGCTGGGCCCATGAGCCATGGCCACTAAGCCTGCGCGTCCGGAGCCTGTGCTCTGCAATGGGAGAGGCCACAACAGTGAGAGGCCCTCGTACCACAAAAAAAAAAAAAAAAGACAAAGTAGTTTTAGCAAAGAGTATATTAGCTATTTTACTCCAATATGCAAGTATTTGGGGAAAAAAATTGTTTGCTCAGCTCTTGAGCTTGTACAGACTAAATAATTTATTTGGAGATATATTTGCATCAGCTTTATAACATTATAACATTATTGACTACTTGCTTAAAATATTGCCTTTGGGAATTGAAAAGAATGTTTTAAGTCTTTGCAGGTACCTCCTTTCATGCTTTATGAGACAATTGCTTTGGTGACTTTCAGTGAAATACCTCTAAGAATACAACATTGGAAAAAATGTGTATTTTTTAACCATAAAAATCTAATTTTAGCATTTATTTTGTAAATAAAAAAGGATTTAATGTCACAATATGTGTAACTTAGACTGTTATTAATTTTATATCTAGATGTCAAAGTTGTGTTATGTGAAATCATATTAAATAAAGTAATGCAAAATGTGTTACAAGACTCATATACTTGGAAAGATTATATTTCATAAAATATAGAAATAGTTCAAATGAATATGTAGTTATATTCTGACTAAAGCATTCAAGAATGGGCAACCTAATCATTCTGAAGTCTTTATTTCTTCTTTTTATTTTGAGCAATTATAATGTCCTATATATCATTTTTTAAAAATATTTATTTAGGCTCCATTGGGTCTTAGTTGTGGTACATAGGATCTTCTCTGTGGCATGCAGTCTCTTTAGTTGTGGCATGCAAAGTCTCTTATTTGCAGCATGCAAGTGGGATCTAGTTCCCTGACCAGGGATTGAACCCAGGTTCTCTGCACTGGGAGCATGGAATCTTACCCACTGGACCACCAGGGAAGTCTCCCTATATATCATTTTTAAATCGTGAAGCAAACTTTTTTTTATATTCTGTGAATAATGGAAAAGAGTTCAATGTCTTTCAGAAAAGAAAATGCATTGTTTTCTGTTTTTAATATAAATAAAATTGGCTTAAAATAAGAAAAAATATGAAATTTATATCATAATTTTCATTAAAATGTTTCCTTTTAATGAAATCTTCTAAATGATGTCTGCACCTACTTTTAATATAATTTCCATGATTTTACTAAAATATTTTACATCTATGCCAAAAACTGTGTGAGGTCTGAGGTTACATACTACTTGTATTCTAAAAATTTTGCCTACCACAATTTCTCAGGTGCTGTATATAAGACAAGATACGCAGGACCAGAGAAAAAATTTTATTGCTCACAGGCCACTGAGCATTAGCATTAGTTCCTCTTGGCCCCAGTGCCATGGAGGCAACATAATATGAGCCCAGATGAACTGCATACACAGTAGGTTAACTTACAGGAGGGGAACTCTGAATCTCCTATGTTGAGCAATAAACATAACTGCTCTTTTCTTCTGCAGGAAGATTTTTTTATTTGGTTTATAAATTACTATGTATTTATTTTATAAAATTTTCTTGCCTACATTTCAGGAAAATCATTATGTCATTACAGTGATAATGTTTATATAATTTGTGCTTTACCAATAATGATTATCTAATAAATTTAAAGTAAAATGTAAGGATATTCAAAATATATAAAATTTGGATATATCTTGCAGGAAGATATTATCTTTATAATACTGGATATTCAGCATGCTTGACTCTCATGCTATTCATCTTCTAAAACTGTGAGCTATAAATATATTCAGGAAAGGATTGTACCATGCAAAAGATATCCAGTCACTTGCAGGATATGCAAAACAATGAGAGATCCAGAGATTCACACCTTGATTTCTATAACTTCTTGGCTTATGGAAAATTTTCTGTGAGTATGCCACTCCAGCATATACTCTGATTAACATGACTGAAAAAGGCTAGGACCATATTCACTTAATTTGTTTCATATAGCATTCAACTAAGTTGACTTTCAATAGGATTCCATGCGGGGAAATGAGACCAGCTTGCAATATTGATTTCAGCAAAGCTTTCCCCAGCCCCTGAGTTCCAGATCATTTAAAAAAAATTCCCATAAACAACAAGATCTACCTTAGAGATCCCAGAATCCCAGTGGCTTTCTTCTTACATTTTTATTAGCACTTCCATTTGGTCCAGTTCCTGAATTGAGGTATAGTAGTATACACTAACTATTGCGCAGACTTCACCTTAGCCTTTGAGAAGAAAAACTAGGGAAATTCTATCATGAATTCTATCATTACCCTGGCCAGAGGGTTAAGGCTATCCAGAACCACTTTGGGAGCTAAGGTGTATCACTTCAGCTAAAATCAGGAATAAATTTTCTAATGCCTTTTCTAACTGGATGACTCATCTTAGAAATAGCATCCTAAATCATACCTATCAATGACTTATCCCTCTAGAAGGGTCCCAAAAATACACCAATGGAAGCTCATTTTGTAAAAGAATCTGAAGTTATCTTAGGGCTAAATGGTCTGCTACTACCTTAAACAGTTGAAGTTCTTGGGACTTCCCTGGCAGTCCAGTGGTTGAGACTCTCAACTTCCACTGCAGGGGGCACAGGTTCAACCCCTGGTCAAGGAACTAGGATTCTGCATGCTGCACAACACAGCCAAAAAATTTAAAAAAAAAAAAAACTAATAAAAATTTTAGAAATATAAAAAATGAAGTTCTCTTTGGTGAAACAAGTGTTTTCAGGAAAGAGTCAAGCACAAACCTTGTTTCCACATAAATAGTGCACCCCTAGGGCACATATAAAGACCCTAGAAAGTATGTGTTGATGATAACTGTTGAGGCCCCTTAATTGGGACCTACATCAATCAGTTATTCCAATGTGCTTTATCAGCCAGCTAGTAGGTCTTTCAATACCTAGCTCAATTTGAATAATTGAGTCTAGTCATAATTTGAAAAGACTACCTTGAAAACAGCCACCCAAAATTGTACTGTTTGTCCACCCATACATTCAACTGTTGAATAGAATAATGGAAAAATAGCTATGGAAATGGTGTACAAAATCATCCACAAGTGGTGACAGGTGTTTTGTGTGGGAGGGGCAGTATCTGGGGCTTTCGCTTGATATTTTCCCTTGATATATTGTCTTCCTGGTAATATTCAGAGATATGCTCATCAAATCATGATGAGAGCCATCTGGCAGAGAGATGTTAGACCCAAAAGTCAAATAAAACTAAGATGTTTATAAATTTTGGAGAGCTACATCAGGGCCTTTCTCTTTGAGAGAAAAGCTTAAGGAACACATCTTAAAGACAAAGATTATAAATGATATGGGTGTTCTTTTAAGAAGAGAAAACAGCATTATGTCTAGAAATGGTAAAGGTTGAATCCAATCTTAGAAAATAGTTATATAGAATCATTTTCCTCCATGCCCCCACCCTCCAGGAATGGGCAAAGAGATGAACGGTCACTTGTTTGGGTCAACTAGCAAACAAGCTCAATAAGCTTTTAAGCCAATGGGAAATAAGAAAGGTAGGGTAAGAAATCTTTTAGATTTGACATTTGAGAAGGCAGTCTTAATGGTCAAAAGACCAGAGGTTGAATGGTGGTAAGGAATGTGGAGGTCCATCAAATACCTAGACTACCAGTTTATTTTTCAGTGACTGTTTTGATAAAGATACACCATTATCAGAATGAAATTGTTCTGGAAATTAGAAAATATAATATATTACTTTCAAGAAACACAATTATGTAACTGCAGTCAATTGACAGGACTGGAGCAGTAAAACTTTACACCTAAAACAGGTTTCCCTTAACAAAATACTAGCAAACTGAAACCAAGAATACATTAAAATGATCAAACACCATGATCAAATGGGATTTATCCCAGGGATGTGAGGACATTTCAATATCTGCAAATGAATCATTGTGATACACCACATGAACAAATTGAAGAATAAAAACCATACGATCATCTCAATAGATGCAGAAAAATCATTTGACAAAATTCAACATCAATTTATGATAAAAAAAAAAAAACCTCTCAGAAAGTGGGCATAGAGGGAACCTACTTCAACATAATAACAGCTGTATAGGACAAACCCACAGCTAACATCATACTCAGTGGAGAAAACCTGAAAAAATTCCCTCTAAGATCAGGAACAATATAAGGATGTACACTCTCACCATTTTTATTCAACATAGTTTTGGAATTCTTAGCCATGGAAATCACAGAAAAAAAAGAAATAAAAGGAATCCAAATTGTAGAGAAGTAAAACTGTCACTGTTTGCAGATGACATGATATTATACATAGACAATCCTAAAGATGTTTCCAGAAAACTACTAGATCTCATCAATGAATTCAGTAAAGTTGCAGGATACAAAATTATCTCTTGCATTTCTAGACACTAACAACAAAAGTTCAGAAAGATTAATTAATAAAATAATCCTATTTATCATCACATCAAAAAGAATAAAATAACTAGGAATAAACCTACTTAAAGAGACAAAAGACCTGTACTCTGAAAACTATAAGACACGGATGAAAAAAAACAAAGATGACACAAAAAGTTGGAAAGATATGCCATGTTCTTGGATTGGAAGAATCAATATTGTCAAAATGACTATACTACACAAGACTATACTACAGATTCATTTTAATCCCTATCAAATTACCAATGGTATTTTTCATAGAACTAGAACAAAAAAAATTTAAATTTGTATGGAAACACAAAAAACCCCAAATAGCCAAAGCAATCTTAAGAAAGAAAAATGGAGCTGAAGGAATCAGGGTCCCCTGACTTCAGACTATACTACAAAGCAACAGTCATCAAAACAGTATGGTACTAGCACAAAAACAGAAATATAGATCAATGAAACAGGATAGAAAGTCCATAGATAGACACATGCACTTAGAGTCACCTAAGCTATAACAAAGGAGGCAAGAATATACAATAGAGAAAAGAGAGTCTCTTCAATAAATGATGCTGGGAAAACTGGACAGCAAAATATAAAAGAATAAAATTAGAATATTCTCTAACACCATACACAGAAATAAACTCAAAATGGATTAAAAACCTAAATTTAACACTGGGTACTATAAAACTCTTAGAGGAAAATATAGGCAGAACACACTTTGACATAAATTGCAGCAAGCAATATCTTCTTGGATCCATCTCCTAGAGTAATGAAAATAAAAACAAAAATAAACAGATGAGACCTAATTAAACTTAAAATCTATTGCACAGCAAAGTAAACCAAAAACAAAAGGGGTTACTTTCTAAAATATACAAATGGCTATGCAGCTCGATATCAAAAAAACAAACAACCCAGTTTAAAAATAGGCAGAATAATGCAGCATTGTAAATCAACTATAGACCAATATAAAATATAGTTTTTTAATGGGTAGAAGATCTAAATAAGTATTTCTTCAAAGAAGACACACAGATGGGCAAAAAGCACATGAAAAGATGCTCAATATCACTATTTATTAGAGAAATGCAAATCAAAACTATAATGAGGAATCATCTCACACTGGTCAGAATGGCCATCATCCAAAAGTCTACAAACAATTAATTCTGGAGAGGGTGTGGAGAAAAGGCAAGCCTCCTATACTCTTGGTGGGAAAGTAAATTGGTACATCCACTATGTAGTGCAGTATGGATATTCCTTAAAAAGCTAAAAATAGAGCTACCATATGATTCAGCAATCTCACTCCTGGGCATATACCTAGAGATAACCATAATTCAAAAAGACTCTTTCACCCCAACGTTCATTGCAGTACTATTTACAATAGCCAAGACATGGAAGCAACATAAATATCTATCAATAAATTAATGGATAAATGATATGGTACATATATACAATGGAATATTACTCAGCTGTAAAAAAAGAAAGAAATACTGCCATTTGTAGCAATATGGATGGACCTGGAGATTATCCTACTAACCGAAGTAAGACACAGAAAATCAAATATCATATAATATCTCTTATATGTGGAATCTTAAAAAAAATGATACAAATGACCTTATTTACAAACCAGAAACAGACTCAGAGAATGAACTTATGGTTACCAAAGGGAAAGATGGTGGGGGGGGGGAGGAATGAATTGTGAGTTTGGGATCGACATATATGTACTATTATATATACTGTGTAGTCAGCAGGGACCTACTGTATAGCACAGGGAACGCTACTCAATATTCTGTAATAACTTATATGGGAAAAGAGTCTGAAAAACGATGGATATATGTATATGTGTAACTGAATCACTTTGCTGTACACCTGAAAATAACACAACATTGTAAATCAACTATACCCCAATATAAAATAAAATAAAAAAAACAATTAAAAAAATATATAGTTCCCTGTGGTATACAGTGAGTCCTTGTGTTTCCTTTATATATAGTGGTACATATCTGTTCACCTCAAATTCCCAATTTATCTATCCCTCCCCCTCACTCCTTGTTTTGTTTTTTTTTCATCAACCATAATCCATAGTTCATGTTGGAGTTTATTCTTTGTGGTGTACATTCTATGGGTTTTGACAAATGCATAATGACATGTATTCACCATTATAATATCATACAGAGTATTTTCATTGTCCAAAAAATCCTCTATGATTTGCCTGTTCATCCTTCCCTTCTCCATAAACCCTGACTTGTTACTGTCTTCAGAGTTTTGCCTTTTCCAGAATGTCATGTAGTTGAAATCATACAATACAAAGCCTTTACAGATTGGCTTCTTTCACTTATTAATATGCATTTAAGATTCCTCCATGTCTTTTTGTAGCTTGATAGCTCATTTCTATTTAGTGCTGAATAATATTCCATTGTCTGGATGTACCACAGTTTATTGATCCATTCACCTTTTGAAGGACATTTTCACAGTATTTTTTTTTTACCTGTAAAATGGTGACAGTCATAATAATATCTACCTCATGGTGTTATTACTAGGATTAAACAGTAGGATAGAGGTGCTTAATAAATGATTAATCAAACAAGCAAAATATAAAACATGTATCAACAGTGTTGAGACACCACCAATTGCCTCATAGGGGTGTAAAAATGTCAATTTGTCAGGAACAAGATGGAGGCAAAGTCCTGTACAATGTGGCTTCCCTCACCATGAGGAAACCAGTCAGTTTTTGGCAGGAGGCAGTCTGACTTGCAGTAGTAGCTTTTATATTATAAACATGTAATCCTTTATTTGTGTCCAGTTTTTGATGGTGGATGTGTTGCAATATCTTGCAGGATGATAGAATCAGTCATCAGTGATGGTAATATGAGTAGATTAGTAGTTTCATTATAGGTGATATCATCAGAACCTTACTGTGAGAATCTTCATGAATGTTCCCTATTCTTTGGTCAATAGCAGAAGTTTATTTCCAGAGTACACAGCCATTAAAAGGGTAATCTTCAGTCTTACAGTGTGGTTGTTTTCTAAATTGCAGACTGAATAGCCAAGTGATTTTGAATAGTCCAATAAAGAATAACCAGGGAGGGAGACTAATTCAAGAATAGTGTGAGTTTCTCCATGGATCCTCTCCCCAGTGAACAATGAAAACAAGTGAAAACTCATTTACATTTTTTTTGAGTAGCTGGAAATTGTCCTAAGTGCATGGAAGATATGAAAAATGACTCATTCAAGAAAATTTACTAAATCTTGATTATTTATTATGTATGTTATTTGAGGAATAAACCAATCCCTATCCACTCCAGCTTAGCATGATGAAAACACCATTCTGAATGTATAGGCCAAGAAGACAAGGAACACCTTTTCCTAGTTGCCATCCAAGGACTTCAATTTCACTCCAGGAGGGTCAAACCACCAGTATTTCCCATTCATCCCAGCAGAATGTGGAAAAAGCTAAATTCCAGGTGAGTTTATCCAAGAGATAAAGTCTGCTTACAAACATGCAAGAAGATAAAAACTAATACAAACCCTATAAAGAGGGAGAAGGGAAAATCAATATCCAAACTTTCTACAATAAATAATCCAAAATGTGTAGTTTTCAACAAAAATTTATGAGTTAAACAAACAAATACAAACAAACAAAAAACAGAAAAAATGTGACCCATATATGAGACAGCAGAAACAGTAACCAAAAACTAGATGTGGGAGAGACCAGATGTCAGAATTAGCAGATAAAGTCTTTAAAAAAGCTATTATAGGGGCTTCCCTGGTGGCGCAGTGGTTGGGAGTCTGCCTGTTAATGCTGGGGACATGGGTTCGGGCCCTGGTTTGGGGGGATCCCACATGCCGCGGAGCGACTGGGCCCGTGAGCCACGACTACTGAGCCTGCGCGTCTGGAGCCTGTGCTCCTCAACAAGAGAGGCCGCGATAGTCAGGGGCCCGCGCACCGCGATGAAGACTGGCCCCCGCATGCCACAACTAGAGAAGGCCCTCGCACAGAAACGGAGACCCAACACAGCCAAAAATAAATAAATAAATATATATATATATAAAAAAACAAAAACAAGAAAAGGAAATAAAAAGTGTAGAGATTGGAAAAAGAAAAAAAATGTCCCTATAAAAAAAAAAAACTGTTATAATTATGTTCAAAGAACTAAAGGAAATCATGCCTAAATAAGTAAAGATATAATATTATTGTTTATCAAGTGTATAATATCAATAAACAGATAGAAAATATAAAAGAAATCAAAATAAAATTCTGGAGTACAACAGTTCAATACTTGAAATCAAAATTATACCAGAGACATTCAAAAATAATTTTAATTTGCAGAAAATGTTATCAAAAAACTTGAAAATTAATCTGTAGAAATTATGTGCTCTGAAGAAGAGAAAGAAAAGAATAAAGAAACATGAATAGGACCTCAGAAACATAGAGTATGCTGTTAAGCACACCAATTCATGTGTAAAGAGGATAACAACAGAGGAGAGAGAAAGTCCAGAAAAAGAACAGATAGTTGAAGAATCACTAGCCATAAAGTTACCACATTTTATCAAAAGCATTTATCTATACGTCAAGAAGCTACACAGACTCCAAAGAGGAAAAGGGCAAATAGAACCACAACTAGACACATCATAGTAAAAATACTGGAAGCCAGAGACAAAGAGAAAGCCTTGAAAATGGCAAGAGAAAAATATCTCATAATGTACAAGGGAACCCCAATAAGATTAACAACTAATTTCTCATCAGAACAATAGAGACCAGAGGAAGTGGGAAGACATTTTCAAAGTCCTGAAAGAAAAAAAAAAAAATTGTAAACCAGGAATCTTTCTTTGACCACAAATACTTTCAAATGTGAAGGTGAAAAAGAATATTCCCAAATAAGCAAATGTTAGAGAATATGTTGCAAGTAGACATTTTATAAGAAATAATAAAAGAAGTTCTTCTTTAGGTTGAAAGCAAGTGTCCCCAAACAGTAATTAAAATGCACATTAAAAACAAAGAACACAGGTAGAAATAATTATGTAATTACAAAAGACTGAAAATTTATATTTATTATTGTTTTTATGTTGACTGATTTAAATGGTAATTGTATAAACAATAGGTATATAATTTCACTGTTGGGCCTATATTATATAGAATTGTAGAGTACATTTAACAATAAGAGACCAAAGAAACAGTGGAAGCAAAGCTGTGTTGGATAAAGGAAGTAACAGATGCTAACTCCAATCCAGAGGAACAAATGAAGAGGACAAGAAATGATACATAAGAAGATTAATTTAACAAATGATATAAGAATATGTCTTCTCTGCTTCCTTCTCCAATATTTTCATGACAAAAAATTATATAAAATAATTATTATAATAATATAGTGTTTTTTTAACATTTACAGATGGCAATGTGCAGATATAGGAATTGGAATAAAGCTATAAAATAACAACATTTTTATATTCACTAGAGTTAACATTGTCTTACTCTAAAGTAGATTATAATTTAAGATGAATATGGTAAGCTGTAGAGCAACTGGTAAGAAAATCAATTCATATACGCAGTGAAAAATTGAGGTGTTACACTAAGTAGTACTAATTTAATGCAAAAGAATGAGCAAAGAGCAACAAAAAAGACATGAGATGCTTAGACAAAAAAATGTAAAATGACTTACATAAATTCAAGTACATCAAAAATAAAATTAAATGTGAATGGATTAAACAATCTAATCAAAAGCCAGAGATTGTCACATTAGGGGAAAAAAGACCCAAATATATTCTGTCTAAAAGAGTAATACCTTTGGTTTAAAGATACAAATAGATGCAAAGTAAAAGTGGGTAAAATGTTCTGCATGCAAACAAGCATAAGAAAGCTGATTGGATTATTATCAGAAAAATAAGTTTAAAGACAAATGAAAAAATGTACAGAAGATTACAAAGATCATCTTACAGTAATACATAAGTTAATTCATCAGAAATATATAACAATTTAAACATATATGCAAATAACTGGGGACCTAAATGCATGAACCCAAAACTGACAGAATTAAAGAGAGAAATAGACAATTCAATAATAATTATTTAGAAACTACAATATTTCGCTTTCAATAATGTATGTAATAACTAGAAGAATATCAACAAGGAAATGGAAGATTGGAACAATATTTTAAAACGTTTAGACCTAATGGTCATCTCTGAAAGACTCCCTAAACTGTACATTTTTCTTCTCAAGAGCACATAGATCATTCTGCAGAAGAAACAATATGCTAGGTCATACAATGACCCTGAATAAATTTAAGAGGATTGAAATAATACCACATGCAAATTATATTTTCAAACCAAAATATAATGAAATTAGAAATTAATAACAAAAAAATTGAGGAAATTCACAAATTCTAGGAAATTAACACAGACCTAACTAATCAATAGGCAAAAGTATAAATCAAAGAAAATTTGAAAACACTATGAGATTAACAAAATTGAAGACAAAACACACCCAAACTTAGGGAATGCAACAGAGCCAGGGTTGAATGAAAATGTATACCTGTAAGGCTTATATTTAAAAGAAAGAAAAATCAATAACCTGACTTTTCAATTTAACACAGTAAAAAGAAGAACAAACTAAATCTTACATAAAGAGAAAAAATAAAAATTAGAGTGAGAATTAATGAAATAGAGAATATAAACCATAGAAAAAAATCAATAAAAATTTTGGGTTTGAAAAAGATCTGCAAATCTATGAACTTTTAAACTAAATTGAACAAGATGGAAAGAGAAGAGACTAAATTACTAAAATCAGAAATGAAAGAGAGAGCATCATTACTGACCTTATAGAAATTTTAAAAAAAATTATAAATGAATGTTATCAATAAGTATATGTCAACAAATGAGATAATATAAATGAAATGTATACACAGTTCTAGAGAGATAAAACCTTGAAACTGACTCAAGAAGAAATGTAAAACTTGAATAGACATATAACAAGTAAATAAATTGAACTAGTTATTTTAAACCTTCTCATAAAGAAAACTCTAGGCCCATAAGACTTCACTGGATAATTCTACCAAACTTTTAAAGAAGAATGAACACCAATTCTTCAGACTCTTCCATAAAATAGAATAGGAAGAAACATTTCCAAACTTAGTTTATGAGACCAGTATGATCGTGATACCAACACCAGACAAAGGCATCAAAAGAAAACTACAAACCAATATATGTTATAAATATAGATGTAAAATCCTTTAAAACAAAAAAACCTAGCAGACTGAATCTGCAGTGTCTGCAATGAAAATAATTATACACCATAACCAAATGAGAATTATCCCAATAAAATAAGACACATTCAACTCTCCAAAAATAACTTAATTTAATATACTGTATCAATAGAGTAAAGGACAAACACCACATGATCTCAATAGTCAAAGCAAACAACTTTGGCATAGTCTGACACCCTTCATGATAAACACTCATCAAACTAGGAGTAAAAGAAAACTTCTTCATCCTGATAAAGGGTGTCTGTTAAAAACCCACAGCTAACATCATACTTAATGATGAAAGAAAGAATGTTTCCCCCTATCATTAGGAACAAGACAAGGATGCCTCTCTTACCATTACTATTTAACATTATAATACATGTTCTAGCTAGGGGAAATTAATCAACAAGTATAAATAAACAGCACCCAAATGGAAATGAAGAAGTAAAACAATCTCTATTTGTACATGACATAATCTTGTATATGGAAAATCCTAAGGAATCCACTAAAAAATATTTAGATCTAATAAATAACCTCAGCAAGGTTACAGGATACACTATCTAACTACAAAAATAAATTTTATTTGTATACACTAGCAATAAAAAAACTGAAAACTAAATTAAGGAAATAATTCCATTTACAAAACCATCAAAAAATATAAAATGTTTAGGAACAAATTTAACCAAAAAGGGTAAGATATGTACACGTAAGACTACAAAACATTATTGAAAGAAATTATACAATACCTAATTTGATGTTAATAAGTCCATTAGTTAACCCTGAAAATAATTAATATAGAATGAAACTGTTCCCCTTTTTCAAACCATACACAAAAATTAAGTCAAAATGATCAAAGATGTAAATGTTAAAAGTAGAATTATAAAGTTCTTAGAAATAAATGTTACTGAGATGGAAATACCCTCCAAATTGATCTACATACTCCCTATCAAAATGCAGCATTTTTTTGCAGTAATTGACAAAGTTATCCTGAAATGAATATGAATATAGAAAGCTATCCTAAAATTAATATAGAAAACTTTTTCAAAATAATTTTGAAAAAGAAAAATGTTGGAGAGCTTACCTTTTCTATTCAAAGCTACAATAATCAAGATGCTGGCAGCTTTGAAAAGTATACCAGGGATTCCCTGGTGTTGCAGTGGTTAAGAATCCTCCTGCCAATGCAGGGGACACGGGTTTCAGCCCTATTCCAGGAAGATCCCACATGCCGCAGAGCAACAAAGTCCATGTACCACAACTACTGAGCTCCCGTGCTGCAACTACTGAAGCCCACGCACCTAGAGCCCATGCTCCACAACAAGAGAAGCCACTGCAATGAGAAGCCTGTGCACCACAACGATGAGTAGCCCCCCATGGGCAGCAACAAAGACCAAACACAACCAAAAATAAATAAAATAAAAATAAAAAAATAAATATATATTTTTAAAAGTATACCAAAAAGGTTTAATGGGGAAAGGATAGTGCTAGGACAATTGGCTATTCATATGCAAAATAATGAAATTGTTGCCCTTCCTCAAACCATACACAGAAAATTACCTCAAAATGATCAAAGGTGTGAATGTTAGAGGTAGAATTATAAAGCTCTTAAACAAAAATTTGGAAGTAAACATATATGACTTTGGTTTAGACAGAGTCTTTGTAAGTATAAGTCAAAAGTACCAGCAACAAAAAATAAGATAAACCTTATAAAAATTTAAAAGTTTTGTGCTTCAAAAAGATACCATCAGGAAAGTGAAAAGACAACCCAGATATTTGCAAATCAGATATTTGATAATAGACTTGTATTTCTTATACATAAATAACCCTTGCTATCAATAATAAAAAGAAAATAAATTTAAATGGGCAATGACAATTCTCCAAAGACATACAAATGGCCCATAAGCCCATGAAAACATTCTCAACATGATTAGTCTTCAGGGAAATAAAAATCAAAACCACAGTGAGCTATGTCATTACACACACTGGAATGGCTATACATTTTTAATTTAAATGAAAGAAAAGAAAGATAAATATTAAAGAGAAAGTAGAAAAATTGGAACCCTCATATACCCTGCTGTTAGTAATGTAAAATTGCATGGCTACTTTTAAAACAGTTTGAGTGTTTCTCAAAAAGTTTAAACATAGTTGCCATATCCTAATCCTAGGTATGTACTAAAGAGAAAAGAAAACATATGCTCACACAAAAATTCATACTGAATGTTCATAGAAGCATTATTTATAATAGACAAAAAGCAAAACTACCCAAGTTGAACAACTGTAGTAGCAAGTGAACCCCACTGAATTTAGATTTGCCTAACTATCAGTGAACCCCTCCTAGGAACTTAGGTGAAACTCTGTAAATGGAGATCCGCAGTGAGCCAGCAGTTCTGCTTCATATGGTGGAGTGGCAGATAAAATTTTCATGAAAGAGATAGTTACTACTGTTTTATGTGTAACCACTTTTCTACTGTGGCCTGTCTGGTTGCATTCTTTACTATATCTTTTACACTAGTGAGAACTTTGTTGAATACTATTCATCATGTTAGTCCTTGAGTCCAAGGTGACACCAAAAAATGGGTATTTTAGACCAGAAAGTCAAATGCATTCCTTGGATCAGATATTTAATTTCAACAAGATTCCAGTAGCAAGACAAGAGATGTTTTTTTAAAAATTGCATACCTGGTAGCCATCCATAACTGAACCTGTCAGGTAGGCAACACATCCAAAACCCCCAAAAATGATTGCTGTTTGATGTTGTCTCCAGTTACTATCAAAATATCAATAACAGAAACTCAAAAAATATCATTAGCATAGCGGAGTGCCAAATGCAGAAGCATTTCTGTATATGCAAACTTTCTCAATCAGAATTTCCTCTGACACTTATGGGATGGAGAAGAAGGAGCCTATAACACAAAATAAGCATATGACACATCAATTCTTACTATGTATTCAGAGATAGAAGCAACAACAACATACATTGTGTTGCTTCAGAGAGTCCACCATATACACATGCACACACACACAACTCATCTTCCTTTCCCTGCTGTAAAAGTTCCTCAAACCTCATTATTGAATTCACACAACTCTTCTCTTCATAGGACAAGGTAGGATGTAACTTTTATCCCTATATCTGAGAAAACCATAAAAGTTAGATTCTCTCCTGTCCTCAAATTTCCCCTTTTGTGTATGGCTATCAATCACTCAACCCCACCTATAATCATCTCTCAGTTTAAAGCAGCTAAAGACAAAATAAAAAGGGAGGGAAGAATAAGGATACATGAAGGGAAAGGATGACTCCAAGGCAGTGAGCAAGGAAGATGAATTTTTAGTTTCAAGCAACACATGGTTGCTTGATGTTCAACCAAACTTTCAATATTTTTGTTCCATGCAAAGTTCTTTATTGACTGTAAGATCAATATTAACAAAACCATTAATTTCATCTTTGAGGATCCCTTGACTGATTAATCATAGACACATCGCTTTGCTTTTCTGTTGTAACTACACAGTTTGCATTTTGGTTTACTAGGTCTTGACTCACCCAGTAGTGTCTTTAAAAAAATAGTTTTATCTTTATCCAGATTGTTTTCTGTCCCATTGTCATAATAGTGTCTCTCACATTTCTGGCCATTTTTAACATAAGAGTTAGGTGTGTCTTTCATGTCAGATGGGTTGATTTCAAGAATCCATCTAGATTTATTTGGGTCTGTTTTTTATTCCTCAGAAAGTTCACTTCCTTGGTATTTTCAACCCAATCAGGGGCAATAAAATCCAAAATACTATTTAATACCTTATCTGTGGTTTCACATGGGGGTTTGCCTGTCTCAGAGAAATTGCCTCAGGAGTGCCAAATATGCCTTATAGTAGCCTGTACTCAATGCAAATAACTCTAAGGCATTTTGCTGTTTTATCCAAATAAATCCAAAACTGTTAAGATAGATTATAGAAGGGTCTGAGCTGTGCAACATCCCAGTTATTACTATCCTTCCTTTGCAAGTATTATGTATCCCATTTCTTCATCTCTCAATGACTCTAAATTTTAAAAGTATTCTGATTTTCAACCCATAGTGGTCATGATTTTACTCTTTTCATTTCTTTGTGTAGGTAGCGCATCTCTGTAAGTTTTGTCAGCTGATGGAGGGAGGAGAGTAAGCCAGAAAATTGTGTCCATCCAGGATGAATCTTAGTACTAGTTATTACAATCTTAGTACTAGTTATTCACCTAAGCTGAAAGCCAGATGGAAAGGAAGTGCCCCTACTGAGAGGAGAGTTAGCAGCAAGTACAACATTCAGAACAAGTACACCATTCAGAAGATTGACTTTTGACCCATTTCCCAGCACTCAATTAATAGTCATTGCCTCAATAAAAGTCAGCAAAATGCTGGACCACTTATTGCTAATTGTCCGTAAAATTGTTCTACACGCTCACTACTGATTTCCAGGGACCCCAAGTCTTACAAATTACCCAACAGATCTTCATTATTCTTCTTCAAAAGAGTCATGTCTCTGAGAGTATCCTATACTTCACATCAAAACTGTCAAGAAATGTCAAGGGTCTGAGACTTTACTCTACTTGTCAGTTAACAAATGAGACTGCCACAATTTCATAGATGCTTGTAAAGGCCCAACAACTTCTGGGTCAAAGACAGAGGACTATAGTAGAACACAGTAAAGAACATGAGAATCAACATGTGATTTCCAAACAAATCCCATGGGTGCAATGAAATATAGGCCCAGATAGATGCCTATACCTGTGGAGGGTTGCATTAAAAGAGAAGAACTCTGAACTTAGGGAGCACCTATCATTTAGCATGCTTGTTCTTTGCTTTTGGATGCAAAAATTACATTTATTATACTGGACAGTAAACATGTCTGCCATTTCTTCACAGGGAGATATTATCTCTATATTCCAAGGCTATAGTAATCCTTCCTTTAGCCTCAAGGCAAAAAAATATATATATATACCCATTATATAAATATATATATACCTATTATATAAATATATATATACCCATTATATAAATATATGCATACCCATTCCAGGCCTTTTTACCATATAGGCAACTTAAAAAAGATAGTCCAGTACAATGGACAATACTGCCTCACTCTCCAGATGTGCAGGAATATAAGACATCATTTTCTAACAATCCACATACATATTCATGTATTTTGTGTTTAGTTATTTAAATTATATCGCTATAAACTCAAATTGTATTCTGGAAAAATAGTATGTAATTTGGAAAACTGACAGGAAATATACATCTTTTCACATTACTATTGTATATTCAGCTTAAATTCTATGAAAGGACTTCAAAAGAGGAACTATTTCATTTTAGTATTTATAGTTCAATAAAATGTCCATATTATCAACACAATAGGCAAATACTTATGATATAAAAATACTATATATGGAAGAATTTTGTTGTCATTGAAACTATTAATATCTTTTCTGTTTCTTGAACTTTCTTTTCAACAACATCGCTTTAAAAATCCATATGGTTAAATCATAAGTAATACAAATTTAGAGATTATTCAGTAAAAGTCCATTTTTTTAAATGAGAAACTGAGGAAAAATGAGGTTAAATGTGAGGTTGTGATAGACTAGGTTAATGTCATCTACTAAAATGGCACAAAGAGTATGGCACCCTTTGTGTCACATTAGTGAACAAGTACTTGGGTTTTCCTCTAATTCAGCTGTTGTGAATTTTTTCCACATATTTCCCATTTACATTGAAATATGGAAAATCAAACAAGAAAAATTATATACTCACACACACATATATATTCATATAAATAGAGAATAGGAAAAAAACCAGTTAAATCTATGCCAATAAGTTAATATATGAAAAATGTATGTATTCTATTTAGCAGGAAAAGTACAGTGACATTAAAAGTTCTATTTAGATGAATCAATGTCATTAATTCATTGAATCTAGAAAGGATCAAATACATGTCTAAAACTTCATATCTCAAAATAACCCTATTTCAAATTATACCAAAGTATAGATGATGTGTTTATAAATTATGGAAATTGGAAATTTTAAAAAAAATTGGAAAATTAAGATTAGGAAAAATATATAATGATTTTCAGTTCACATCTTTATTGAGTGACAGTTTCATTAGCATAACAAAATAGAAGTACTTATAGAATTCATAAAGTAAAGTGAAAGGAAAAGTCTCTGCTCATGAAGAGTTTACAAAATTTATTGAAGGAAAATCAGGAAAGAAGAACCTATCTAAAAGTAACAGCAAAGTAATATATTACAAGAACAAAATAATACCATAGAAATGCATACATACTAAGAAAGATTTTAAAAGAATATTAGATTTAATTATTAGCTTATAGTTATTGATTAAGAGTGTCTGTTCTCTAACTCTAGAAGCTTCTCAATATGATCTATGTTCACAATTTGCCACTTATCATTTTTCCTTTTCTTGTCCCCATTTCTCTTCCCTGCTTCCTCATCACTATCTTATTATAGATCTGTTCATTAGCAAATGCTTTAACTACAACTTATATATACGAAATTAAGTCCTCCCCAAATTACTTTTAAATAAAATGAGATTTAAAAGTAAATTTTAAATAAATAAAACTCAGTATTTACCAAACTTCTCAGCTAGGTATCATGCTGTTCAATTGAGAATAAATATATACCACATCAAACTTAAAATTAATGTTATTAATTTTTTTTAAAAAAACATCTTTATTGGAATATAATTGTTTTACAATGGTGTGTTAGTTTCTGCTTTATAACAAAGTGAATCAGATATACATATACATATGTCCCCATATCTCTTTCCTCTTGAGTCTTCCTCCCTCCCAACCTCCTTATCCCACCCATCTAAGTGGTCACAAAGCACCGAGCTGATCTATCTGTGCTGTGCTGCTGCTTCCCACTAGCTATCTATTTTACGTTTGGTAGTGTATATATGTCCATGCCACTCTCTCACTTTGTCCCAGCTTACCTTTCCTCTCCCCATATCCGCAAGTTCATTCTCTAGTAGGTCTGTGTCTTTATTCCCGTCTTGCTCCTAGGTTCTTCATGACCATTTTTTTTTTTATTTAGATTCCATATATATGTGTTAGCATACGGTATTTGTTTTTCTCTTTCTGACTTACTTCACTCTGTATGACAGATTCTAGGTCCATCCACCTCACTACAAATGATTCAATTTCGTTTCCTTTTATGGCTTGAGTAAAATTTATATGACTGTTTTTGTACAATTTTTCATAACATACATATAATTTACTTGTGCTGAAAAATGTCAAAACTAGAACTTTTTTAGGTAAATGTGTATTTATATATAAATAATTTATATATGTGTGTGTGTGTGTATATATATATATATACCAAAATTGATTTAAGTATTATGCCTCAGTAACTGTATTGACTGAGGCTACTATTGATAAAATATTTGAAAAGATAATGTTTAGTTTTATTAGGAAATTACATAGTATATAGACTACAAGACTAGCAAATATATAAGTAAGCAACTTTTAAACTTTCATGAATTTTACATAAATGGATTGAAATATACGCTAAACTTATCCCTAACTCTGGCCACCATGTTATGTCTTTCCAGTTGATTCCTAAAATACTTAGATTCAACCATTGACCATACCATACCAGTATGGTCAATCCCTCTACCCCAATAGTTTCCACTTTCCCTCATGGATTCATATCCACTCCCTCTCCTCCTTCTTCCCTACCAAACTCTTGATTTACTCTCCATTTTCTTTGCTTGGCAAAACCATTACATTGTTTAAACATAACTCTCCTTTAGTTCTTTACAGTAGAATTTGACTGAAGAATAATACATAAAAAATTCAACTTGATGACCATGAACCTCAGCACACATTTAATCTTGATAAATAAAATAAAAATATGTCTGCAGAGTCCAATCTCTGCCCATTTCCTAGGGTATTATTTTAAAACTTTCTTTTCTCCTCACTCAAAACTTCCTTCTCTATCTAGTCCTTAGCTGATCAGTTTGCACTATCATTTATTTTACCATATTCATCATGCTCATCATGTTTATCATAATGATCCAACTAATGATAATATCTCAGATCAGATCTTAATTTTTCTTCACACAGTTTGACTTCCTTTTAGACACATTTTCCTCAATTTTATTGAACATTAAATAGTACTAAATGTTTACAAGCAATAATTTAGTTCACTCCTTTTATTATAATGATATAGACTAAATCATATAGTAAAGGACAGTGAACCAAGAACCATGATTAATTAAACTATGTAAGAATTGTCTTAGAGTCCATATTGAGCACAATGATAAATATTCTATTTTTATAGTGGATTAGAGTTTGAAAATGATTTTCTTTGGATAGAATTAGTACCAAGAAAATTGAACTTCTGCATCTTCAATGTGAAACAGAATGTGGAGAAACCTGAGATTACACAAGAGGAGAAAGCCACAAGGTCTTACAGAGGAAAATTAACATCTCATGTAAAAAAGAACTGGAAATATATATAGTGCTGATTTCATTGGAAGAAAGTAAATTACCTGCATATTTAATTAATAAAGTCTGAAATGTGCACTTCACAGTAGACAAAAGGCGAAATTTTCTTTTCTTTTTTTTTTTAAGAAATATCTTTAATAAAAGTCAGTGACCAGTTCAGTACTGATTTGTTCAGCCCACAAACACAGTTCAATGGGCAGATCAAGGGAAAAGGGCAGATCAAGGGAAAGTAAAAGAAGCCATGGTAAAAATCAAAGGCAATTCTCAACCTATACCTCTTAAAGTTTTCGTAACTTTCTATTTAAGGTGAATGTGAATGTATTATTTTCCTATGGCTACCATAACAAACTGTCACAAACTTGGTGGTTTAAAACATAGAAATGTGCTCTCTCACAGTTCTGGAAGCTAGTGGTTTCAAATCAAAGGGTTGATAAGGTTGAACTCCCTCTGAAGGCTTTGGAGAAGGATACTTCCTTGCCTCTTTCAGCTTCCGGTAACTCCAGCTGTACCTTGCTTGGTGACAACATACTTCTAATCTTCTTCCATTTTCACATAGCTTTGTCATCTATGTATTATCCCCTTCTCTTAAGGACATTTGTTATTAGGTTCAGGTCCACCTTATCTAGGATAATCACATCTCAAAATCTTAACTAAACTATATCTGTAATGACACTTTTTCCAAATAAATTCATACTCACAGGTTCCACACAGACACATCTTGTGGAGTATTCAATGCAATATAATAGAGATAGTTCTATATAGCATTCTTTATTATGTTATCCTTAGTTATTATGTTTAGTTTAAGCACATATATATATGGAGTAAAATGGTATCTTGTTTGTTTAAAATTAATTACAAAGTTTAATTGTAGAAGACAAATTCTTATCAATTTAGATTTTTCTTCCACTACAGATAGAATGATGAGAATCTTTAACAAGACTCAATTCTATAGAATAACTTTTATTATGAATATACTGAGAGAAATCTCTCCAAAATTTGTGCCTGATAATCTGGAATCATGTCCATATACCCAACTCTCTGCTGAAGTTCATTTAAATTCTAAATATAGTTTACACTAGAGACAAAATGAATCAATTTAATGACTGTGTTATTAATCAGAATAACAGAAATGTGATTAAGTTGCTTTAAACATGTACAAATAGAAATTTAATGATAATTTCCAAAGTCATAATTTGAAATAAAAACTACACATGGATTTTGAAAAACTTAAGTGTAATTATATAATGTTACATAAATTAAAAATAATAACTAAAAATATATTGCTACTGTGTTGTCAATGACCCTAGGCCCTATTTCAGATGACAGAGCTAGTAAATATATGTATTTACCTAACACAGGTATAAGGCATATCTGTTAGTATTTCTATATATATCTGATAACAGATATCTATCTGATGTCAAATGACAGAGTAAATCATGTAAATATTCAGGCAGGGTTATTATGAATATAAATAAATAAATAAATAAATAAATAAATAAATATATATATATATATATATATATATACCTTTGACTTTAATCTAGCCACATGGAGTTTATTATGGCCTTCTGTGTTTGCTTAGATGTACATCTCTACTCTGATAGTGAGAAATCTAACTCCCATTTACTGCTGTTATTTACATATCTGTTCAACCCCTGTATACATGCAAAATAATTTCAGAATTTTTAACCTATACTGATGTATCACTGTAAGAAACAAATTTTTCAAGGAGAATGGATTTCTTTTCCCCTTAGTCTTACAGTTACCATTCAAACAATTTTCCAAAGTTATACTTCCCCTCACCCTATTCAATGTAATTATGTAATACAAATGGATTCATTTGTCACATTCAACATTCTGTGCTGGGACTCTTGAAATCTGTTTATTTATTTTTAATTTGCATATGGTAAATGTCATTATTTATAGGTTTTAAATGCATAAGGTCATATATCTAATGACCCATAACAGTTCAGTTGCTTATTTTTAAAGAGAATATTAGATGTAATAATAAGTTAATAAACCTGAGAATTTTAGAATGAATGTTTATATGGAAAAATTAAAAGTAATACATTTGATTTTAGAAAACAGGAAAAAATATCAATGGGGAAAGACAACAAAATGATATCAGTGAAGTTTTTCCCCAAAGGCTTAAATAGACATTAATGTAATAAATGTATACTCAAATACTATATCACAAAGTGATAGGTGCTATAAAGTAACACCACCACCAACAACAACAAAAAAAAGAGAGCAGATGGAGAGTGTAGGTTGTGAGGTGGGAAATAGCTGAAGCATTATGTAGGGGAGTCAGAAAAAGTCTCGCTGAGAAGATAAAATATAGACAAAGACTTTTAGAAGATGACAGACAAATATTCATGGAAGGTTATTGTGGTTATTGCAAGTAGGTGAAACTTTTAGAGCTGCACAGTCCACTAGCCACAAGTGGCTATTTAAATTTAAACTGATTAGATTTAATTAAATTTTAAAATTTAATTATTTCATTGAGTGTCAATGTTTAGTAACCACATGTACAGAGTGCAGATTACATACTAGTTCCATCCTTGCAGAAAATTCTACTGGGAAGAACTAGGCTTATGTTGGCTTTCTGTTGGGAATTTATACTTGCAATTTGGAGAAACAGCAAGGTGGATGAAGTGAAATGAGTAAGAAGAAAAGAAGTGAGAAAGATTATGAAAGAAGAGAGTAGATGGTAAAGAGAAAATATTTATGTGAAGGAGTTTGTTGGGAGAGAATCTGTCATGGATTCCAAGTGTCCAGATTGCAAAGCTTATCCCACTCCTGATAGTGAGCAGTCTGTGTTACTAGTCACATAGACAATAAAAAGGATCACAGCATTATTAATTAACTTATTTATAATTAATTATAATTAATAAAGAAGCAATCACATTATTTACAGTGTTATTTACAACACTAATATATATGAAATGTATAAATATATAAGTTCTATAGACTAAGTCTGAGTATCAGTTATATCAGAGGATAAAAGATAAGAGATTAAAGCAGAGAAGAATAAGGGCATTTGGAACATGATTTTCCAGGAACTTGGCTTCTACTGCCATGAAATATCAAATAAATAGAGACCACTAAATTTAGAATTTAAGGGTGATGCACACTTTAACTTACTTACGTATATGTAGACCTTTGTATTTGTGGCACATAATACTCACCAATGTCAATTCCAAAACTACTGCAGGCTTAGTAACATATACAGTTCCACAGATTATAATGGCTTTTACAAGGAACATTTAACATTCTACTAGAACACCCTTCAGTATATCAATACCAATATTCTCTTTGTCAACCAATTGTTGTGTCTTTATGTTGGGTAACCTTATAGACATAAAGATGTTACTCTTCCTATTAAAAAAAAAAGGATATAATTTGCCAGGTTTTTAGAATCAATCTGATCTGTTGGATATATTTTATGGTAATTTTTTCCTTTTATCACAATCCTTGCTCTTATATGTTACCCTACTTTTACTATGTCTTCAGATTGATTCTCATTAAGTGTATTTTCATGAAGTGATTCTGACTGATTCTTTTTCATGTACCTGATCCTATTTTGAACATCTGATCATATTAATTCCTAAAAAGAAACCAGAATGGAACTACAATGTGAAGGGATTGACTAGGAAATTGAAGTATGTGTCCTTTATTTTGTAGAGTAGAAAGCTATTGATTGAACATTTTAATTAATTGAGGAACATGAACAAATTAGTGATTCAGGAAAATAAATCTAGCAACACAGCTTAAAAATAGTTTAGGGTAGGATGATACAAAGTGAGGAAAGAGGAAATAGTCATATCCTCATTGCTAAGAACATCACCTAATACCGCAGCAATGCGAATTGAAAAGAAAAAGGTGGAAACATTTACTTTTGTGAAAAGGATATACAAGACTTATGTGTAGCAAATTTTGGGTATTATCAGTGGGATCAAATGTGGTACTGTGAGCAAGGTTATCTGATAAGGGAAGAAGTGCTTAGGTCTACCTAAAAATAAATACGTGAAGATCCAAAACTAGCTAGATCAATGATTAAAGGGAGTTTCCAACAATTGTTTAGGAGCATGTGTGAGAGTAGTGAGTAGGCAAGTACAGTAGATAGTTAGTTATAAAGATATATATATATATATATATATATATATATATATATATATATATAGTTAATCTAGATACAGTGATTTGCCAGTAAATCAGCTCTCCACCTTAAAAAAAATCATTGACATAGTGTTTACCAATTTTTGTTGTATAAATATTCTCACCATGGCTTATTTCAATTACCAATGAGTTGACAATTGGCTCTCAAATTTTTGAAACATTTAATAAATGGCTCTGGTGAGGTTGGGCCAGGTCCAACACATCACTGTGAGTCAGTCACTTAGATTTATATCTCAACTCTACAAATAACTAGCTGGAATACTTTTGGTTATTTATAATTCTTAATAATAATTAATTTTAATTATAATTAATTATATTATACTTATATATTATATATAGAATATATATGTATTTACATTATATTTATATACTTATTTTATATATTTATATATTATATAATTATTATATATATATTATATAATTATATATTATATTATGAATTAATAATAGTTAATATTATGGTTCTCAATTAATATGTTAGGCAAAATTTCTGTAAAAATTCCTCAATTTGGCAGACATTTTGCTGGGAACTAAAACTAGAAAGATAGATCTGTATTTTCTTTTACAAAAAGTTACAGTGTATTGGGGGAGATGGCAGGGCAAAAATAATTTTGATTTGCTATGACAAATGCTATGCCCAGGTATATTGAGCTACTTGTCATTACATATATATAATACACTCTATCAAACCAATTATTTCTCCACCTCTGTTCTTTCTTCTCTGACTCCTGCTTCTCTATTATTTCCAATACAAGATTAACTGCCTATTTGAAAGTCTTCCTTGAATTCTTCAGCCTCAGGGAGGCTGTTTCCCCATGCTCATATTACACCTTGTGGAAACTTCCAATAATTTTATTTGGTTTATATAATTTTATATTCACATTTATATATTTCCTTATCTTTTCATTACCTTGTGAGATCACTGAAGGCTCACAATATATCTTTGTATATTTAGAATCTAGCATAGTGTCAGGTAAAGAGGAAGTACTCAGTAAATAAAATTCTAATTGAATTGAATTGAAGAAGTTTAATTCAATACTATAGAGGAAATTCAAGCATAGAAAGGATAATTAAATTAAATAACCTTAACTATCCCTTCCAGCTCTGAAATGGACTATATAATTATTTGATATCAGAATTGCAGATGTGGACTCATTTCTACTGACATTTTATTTCTGCTATAGAAGTGGGCAGTAAGCCATGTGCTTAGGAAGAGAGGCTTAAGAAGTGCAAGATTGGGCTTCCCTGGTGGAGCAGTGGTTAAGAATCTGCCTATAAATGGAAGGGACACGGGTTCAAGCCCTTGTCCAGGACGATTCCACATGCTGTGGAACAACTAAGCCTGTGTGCCACAACTACTAAGCCTGCACTCTAGAGCTCACGAGCCACAACTACTGAGCAGGTGCACCACAACTACTGCAGCCCATGCACCTAGAGCTTGTGCTCCATAACAAGAGAAGCCACCACAATTAGAAGCCCATGCACTGCAGAGTAGCCCCCACTCACTTCAACTAGAGAAAGCCTGCATGCAGCAACAAAGACCCCATGCAGCCAAAAATAAAAAAAAAAAAAGAAATAAATTTAAAATAAAAGTGAAAGCTTATATAGCCAATATATATATTTATTTCATGCAACTCAAAGCCATCTATAATCATGTATACATTTCAGTTAGCCAACAGGTAAATAGAGTGGGCTGGAATGGGACTTTTCTACCCCTACCAATAAATATATTGAGAAAGTGCAGCATTATTTTGTTTTAGCAGAGGGAAACAAAAAATGATACACTGGGATGTGATAGAATAGAATGTAATAATTAAAATTATTTTAGGAGCTAGGTAAACTTTGGTTTACAAATTTTGGCTCCCAGACAGGAATGAATTTAGCCTCCTTATAAAAATCATTAACACACATGTGTGGGTAAGTGTATACCAGTGTATATTATTCACAAAAATTAACCAACAGTGCCCCAAATATAATTGATAATAACATTATTGTTAGTCATTAAAATTGGATTCAGTTTACATATAAAGAATTATCCTTCTTCTCCCTCTCTACACTTATTTATTGTTCTTATTATTATCCACTTATTGCCAAAAAGGTAGTGAATATTTTTTAAGACAGGTTCAAGCAAAAATTTGTGTGCTCAACTGAAAGTCAGGCTCTGTTAGAGTACATGTTTTACTGAGAAATATTTCACATGCAGTAGCACCAAAATCATTGCTCCTGTCAAGAAAGATTGCATCTATTCTTCCCCTTGATTGATCAAGTTTAGATTAGTTTGATAGGACTTGTACTTCGCAAAGCCATTGTTGTTATTAACTATTTCCAGGAGTAAATTACCTCCATAAAATAGACCAGAATATTTCCCCTGTTGGCTGGCTAGAAGACAAACTTGCTGGCAGACAAGTAATACTCCCTCCAACAATGAAAATTACAAAACTTGCCTGTTATTGTCTAGGTCACTAAGCAAATTAATAATCACTCAGTTGTAATCCTATCTTTCAGAGTAACCTTTTTTCTTCCAGGTGCTTATAAATTGATTTTATAAAATATATTTTATTATCTTTTGAAGAAAACACTTAAATTAAGGGATCAGTAATTTCAAGGGCTACATATTTTCTCTTTTCAAAATGTGGGCACAACATCATCTCTGGACTAAAGTATTTAAAATATACATAAAAATATTTAAATAAGTAAAATATTTTACAATTATCATACTTTGTGACTATTTTATGTATTTTCAATTTTAATCTATTATTTTTGTTATTTTGTTTTGAAATATTTTTTATATTCCAGAAGTTATTTTTGTTTAATGGTGTTATTTCTTTAACAAATCTCAGATTTAGTAAGTAGACAAGAATCATTATCTATAGAAAGGAAGATAAGTTACTCTTGCTGCATAGATCTCTAGAAAGTCCTTATTACTACAAATCAAATTTTAAAATAATAGGCATATGGAGAATGCATATATATTTTGATAAGCACTATTTTTCAAAGGAAAATTAGGTCAGTGTAAGATTTACAAGTCATTGAATGTAATCCATTTATTAAATATTAATTATTGGGATTAATGATTAATCTGGGAATGTAGACATTCCCCAGAACTATGTTATCTGTCTATCAAGAATCAAGTTCTAGAGGTATAACATTCAAGAAGAAATAAACTTGATGTCAAGAAGCATACCAAATACAAAAGGATACAAACATGAGAACAAATTCTTCAATAAGAGACCAAAACAAATTATTTTAAGAGCAATTTCTTTTGGTTGATGAGACCCATGGTCATCTGCCACTCTTTCACAGTTTGATGTAAATTAATCTTTTATGCTCAAAAGCAATTTTGTTTGGTATATTGTAACCATCAATGAGGCATTCAGTAAGTACCCAGATGAAAGTGGTAGAGAAGTATAGTGAGCAAGAAAAGCAAATACATAACCAGATTAAATATACCAAAAATCTTTCAGAGACCTTCAAAATAAAAGTGATTTGGCTAACATTTTGTTCTTTCATTTTATGTCCTACTTAATTCCCCTTGCCTTACATTCTGCTTAAGTCACACTGTCTTTCTCAATGTTTCTGAAATACATCAGAAATTATTCTTCCTCAGAGACTTTGTACTCATGCTTCCTTTTGCTGGAATGATTTTTCCTCATACAAGAGTATTATTTACTCTCTCACCACATTCTAGTCTTTGCTAAATTAATCACCCTGCATAACATTATAGCCACTTCCAACAACTGCTTATCTCCTAAATACTAAATATTATCTAATGTATTATGCATTCTAATGTTGATGGTGTCCCCTACTTATCTCTCTCCACAACTATATGAAGGTTATATGAAGATAGGCATTTTTGTCTGTTTTATGTGATATTTGTATTCCTGGATGTAGAATAATGCCTAGTGTATAGCAAATACTCAATAAAATTGCTAAAACAGTCCACAGAATAAGTCTTTTTTGTCCATATGGTTATTACAAGAACTGGTAAACATTCGGATTTGAAAGAAACAGTTCTATTCTAAAACTAATCTCAGTGTTTCACTCTCATCACCTAAACCTCTGTGTAACCACCTCTTCCTTCTTGATTATGGAAAATTCCAGATTGTTTTCAAAAGAGTAATTAAAGGTCCATGAATCATTGTAGATTGGTACTACTGAAAAATTCCGCTTCCAAAGTGGATAACAAAGATTTAAAACTTGAAGTTTAGCCTACTAAAAAAAAGTTCTATTCTTTATCATCTTTCAAGAACATCCTTAAGTGGGGTTTTATTGCTCCAGTAGTCTCATCTCAGCTTGAACTAGCATATTTTCAGAACACAAAAAATCAAAGCCAATTGGTTCTTCTTTAGGCAACAAATCATAACAAATTTCTCTTGGGATCCTCAATGTGTGTGAAGAAACAGTGTCACTGTCGCATGACTAGGTGCACTGGAAACATAAGTCACATACTCATGTAAATTATTACCACATTCAGAATTTGCTAGAACCTGACTTTACATAGACAACTTCCAAGTAACCATTGGTTGTTCCTTTAGGAACAGTAGAGCAAAGAAACACATTCTGGTTTGAATTTCAGATGCAACTTTGAGATTATTGTAAAGAACCAAGTAGCCAAGTTATCTAGAGCTTGTTCTTCACTCTGGAAGCTATGATTACAATCTCTGACTACAATACTATGACTAAATAGGCACTATCTATGTAAGCCAGTCATGGTTAGCAGTGGAAGTACCATCATGAGAAACTATGAATACCAGGAAGCTAAGAGAGAAAAACACAAAATAGATAATTCAAATATGACATGTGTCTGTGGAAATAATAGCAGAAGGAGTGATGTATAAAATCTCTCTAACTTCCATTTGCAAAATTTGCATGAGTACATCTATTTAGTGGAAGTTAAATGACAAAAGAACAATAACTGCAAATAAGCCTTAGAAAAGCAGTTTTCAACTTTGCCATTGAGGAAGGCACATTAGAAGAATATTGAGATGGATGGTGACCACAAAGCCATATTATCCACTACAATTTATCTTCTCAATTATCCCCACATTTACTAGGTATCATGCAGCTATGTATCAATTATCATTCAGGGTGCAGGAGGATAGACCCTGAGTAGGTTTGAGGTGGATATTTCCACGAGGAACTTGGGCAGCAGCAGCAATGGGAGATCGAGTGTATACAATGAGATTTGTCAAAAAGAAAATTGATTGAAGATAACTATAGCTAGTTTCTCCACTGACAGAGAAGAAAAACATAAATATGTTAAGGGACAAAATGAAAGCAAATATTGTGGTACTGGATAGGAAATGGAGATGGTGTGAATTTGTAGTAGTATATTGATATATCTATATCAATCTATATGTATATTGATATACCCACATACATATACATGTGCATATGTATACACATAAATACATAAATGGATGTAAAAGTTTATATGCATAAATTACATACAGCACATATATATTCGTAAATAGTTGTATATGTGTGTGTGTATGTATATATATATATAAACACATACTAGCACACAGTTGACCCTCTAACAACTTGGGGGTTAGCAACACTGAATCTCCATGCAGTCGAAAATCTAAGTATAACTTATAGCCAGACCTTCTTATCCACGGTTTCACATCTGCAGATTCAACCAACAATGGATAGTATAGTAGTGTAGTGTTTACTATTGAAAAAAACCTTCTTATAAGTGGACATCACCAGCAAGCCACAGCTCTCAGTCAACCATGCAACCACAAGGGTAAACAACAGAAACACAACCATTCTGGACCCATACAGCTATTGGTTCTGACTTTCATTACAGTATTCAATAAATTACATGAGATATTCAACAACTTTACTACAAAATAGGCTTTGTGTTAGGTGATTTTGCCTGACTGTAGGGTAATGTAAATGTTTTGGACATGTTTAAGGTAGGCTAAGCTAAGTTATGATTTTGGTAAGTCAGGTGTATTAAATGCATTTTTGAACTACAATATTTTTAATTTATGATGGGTTTATCAGAACACAAACCCATAGTAAGTAAAGGAAGATCTATGTGTGTACGTGTGTGTACATTCATACATTGATATATTCCCTGGCTCTGTCCACTGAGAAGAGAGAGGAGCAGTGACAATCCAATTAACAAAGAGCACAATATGTGCCCTGATAATTGTTTGTAAATACCATTCTCCCCTAAAAGGAACCAAGTTTCCCTGGAGAAATGACTGTTTCTAGGGCTGGGTCAAAAAATTAGAAAATGATCTGAAATATTTTGTTTGTACCTGTTTGTGCATGCACACACACAACAAAGTAGGAGTGTGATCAAAAAAATGATGCAAACATGTCAGTCACAAAAAGTTACCTCGAAGGTGTTTTTGTGGTACAAATCTGGGGTAGTTCAATTATCAAAATAAATAATGCTATGGGAATATGACCAAGAATTAAAGTAGGCAATCTTTATGTACAAGATTGATACAAATGAGTAAAGAAATTAAAAGTTTGATTAGGAGTAAGACAATTTCAGATTCCTAAAGCACTTTCCCAATGTTAATTTCCTGATTATGATGGCTTTACAGGGTTATATAAGGATGTCCTTCTTTGTAAGAAATATACACTCAAGTATACTTGGGTAATGTGTCATCATGCCAGTACTTTAACTAGTTCAGGAATAAGAAAGTTATTTTTGTAGTATTCTTACAACTTTTTATAAGTTTGAAATTATTTAATATTTAAAAATTAATAATAAATCTAAATACACAAACTAATGTTCCATTGGTATATATTTATTGCCATGCAACACTTCATTTCATATAACTTTTAGTTTCATAAAATATTTATAATTATTGATGCCAATAAATTTTGATTTTATACTAAATACCCAAACCAAATGTACTTTTAAAAATATCAGAGTTGTTATATATTTTCTTCTATATTATAGATATCACAATATAAACAGTATAAAAAAGTTTAATGTTATGAATATTGTTCTTTAAAACTACCTAAAAACTTGGTGTTTTTTAATTTGGATATCTGATCAGACACATAAAAAAATCACCAAGTAGAGCTGTTATTGAAACATCATTTCACCCTTCATCTTTTCTTGTCTTTATGAACCATTGAATTACTTGCAACCCTATTTTTATTCTTAAGGAAGATGTAACATATATGCTTCTGTTAAACAGAATAAAGTCATTAAAATGTTTACTTACAAATTTGTAATATTTTCCTAGAATATTAAAACATCTTTATGCAAATAGTCTACTTTTAATTGGCATTCTAAAATCAGATTTCTATTCCAATTTTCTCAGAAGAAAATACAACCAACAAAATCATACATCCTGTATATTTTCTAATGTTTTTTCTTATTCTTATTAAAGCTTCTCATCTGTTGCCCTATATGTTGCATTATTTAAAACCAATTTGGCATATTTACTACTTGTGGAGAGCTAATTCAAGAATAAAATTGCTTTTAACATTCTGTGATAGATTTTTTTTTAAAATTCAAGTTCAATTATTTATAGACTAATTTTCTGTTTGCTGTCTACTGAATGGCAAAGTGAAAAGTTCACAAATCTAGCTAGATGACACTTGCCTTCTTATATTCTAGGGCACTGACATTTCTTGGTGGACTGACTGTAAATCATAACTCCCCAGGCTACTTGTTAACTTTTAGAAGTTGATATAGTAACTTATAAGTTTGGTCTCCCTTGGATGACCATGAATTATGCTTATGGATACTATAAAAAAGTACTTGAGATTGTTAATAAGTAGTGCCTCAAAGACTAAATTTAACTGTGGTAAATGTGAAGCATAATCACTACTACTACTTCCTATGAACACACATTGATACTTTAGAGACTTTTAGGGACAACCATATTTTTCACACCAGAAAAGTTGTATTTTCATTTCAGGTTGTGTCATTATCAGACCTATAGGCAGCCATCAATCACCTTGTGATCTTTGAATCATGTGTCACTGTTATTAGAGTCTTATTAGCTCATTTATTCTCACTGAGTAAAGTTTTTGAGGGAGAATGTGGGCAAAATATAATATTTTATTATTTTTTCTATGTTCAAATAATCAATAAAAATTTCCTGAAATACTTAAATAGCTTAATATGTCTAGAGTAATTTTATCTACCCACTATTAATACTAAATTTTTTAATCCAAAACTGCATGCAAAATAATGCACTTTCATGAACTCACAAAATACTAAATAGTCTATAAATCTTCTCCAATAACTCATTAATCTAATACGTAAATCAAGTAGCTAACTATCATAAAAAGAATACTTGTTCCTTAAGTTTTTAGTACCTAAATCAAGTAATAATTTGTAGATGATCTTTAAATGACTATTGGCTTGTAAATTCATCCCTATTTTTTGCCATAAATTCAGTGCCTTAGGCAACTTTATTAGTTTCCCAAATTTGTCAGTTTATATGATATATCCATTGCTTTACAAATGCCATTTGTTCTCTGGAAAGCTTCTGCTCTACTTGGTCAGATTTACTTATCCTTCAAATCTCAGCTCAAATGACATCTTGCTATAGCAACGTTTTACACAGTCATATATCAGTCCCCAACCCTGTTAGAAGTATTTATTTATTCTTCTGAGTTTGAGGAGTTCTTTGTAAACTGGCATATCACACTGATCTAGGGATGTCGTTTTCTCCTTATCATCATTATCATATGCATCATCACAACTCCCACAACACAGATCCAATCCTGACATATTTGAGTGCCATGCACTGAGCTAAGAGCAAAACTCTCACTTAATCCTCACATAAAACTGTGTGTTTTTTCACTTTCCTCTGAATCTTCTCCTCACTTTTTTAATTTTTTTTAATTATTCAACTATTTTTAGGGCAGTTTTAGGATTACAGAAAAATTAATTGAAAAATACAAAGAGTCAGTATGTACTTCCTCTATTCCACACACAATTTGTCCTATTATTTACAACTTGTATTTTTTTGGTACATGTGGTACAATTGCTGAACTCATATTGACACATTATTATTAAATAAAGTCCATAGTTTATGTTAGGGTTTACTTTTTGTGTTGTACATTTTACGAGTTTTGACAACTTAATGACATGTGTCCATCATATATGTATCATACAGAATAGTTTCACTGCTCTACAGATCTCCTGCTCTGAGCCTTTTCATTTCTCCATCTCTTCCCCCAAGTCCCTGCCAACACTGATCTTTTAACTACTTCCATAGTTTTATCTTTTCCAGAATGTTATGTAATACAAACCATTCAGGGTGTAGACTTTTCATACTGGTTTCTTTCACTCAATATCTTCTCATGACTTGATAGCTCATTTCTTTTTTATCACTAAATAATATTCCATTACATGGATGTGCCACTGTTTATTCATCCATTCCTCTCTTGAAGAACATCTTGGCTGCTTCTAAGTTTTGGAAATGATGAAAAAACGTGCTATAAACAATTGTGTGCAAGACTGTGTGTAGACATAAGCTTTCAATTCATTTGGATAAATACCAAAGATTGTGATTATTGAACCATATGCTAAGAGTATGTTTAGTTTTATGAGAAACTGATAAATTGTCTTACACAGTGGCTGCACCATTTTCTATTTCTAGCATCAATGAAGGAGATTTTCTGTTGCTCCACACCCTCATCAGAGTTGGGTTTATTCTGAACTTTAGACATTCTAGCAGTTGTGTGGTTGTATCTCATTTAATTTGCAATTCCTTAAAAATATATGATATTGAGCATTTATTCTTATGCTTATTTGCCAGTTGTAAATCTTCTTTGGTGAAGGGTTGGTTCTGATCTTATGCCCATATTTTAACTGTATTATTTGTTTCCTTATTGTTGAGGTTTAAGAGTTCTTTGTATACCTTGAAAACCAGTCCCTTTTCAGATGTGTCTCCCATTGTCTCTTCATGCTCTTAATACTATTATTTTTTTATTCAATCATATATTTGTAGCAGTGTGATTTGTTTTATTCCTTGAATTACAATGTAATATTATCATTATTTACTACATTGCTCATATTGTTTCAACTCTGGCCATTGGAACTTTTTTTTTAGGTTCAACGGCTTTATTGAGGTATAATTTATTTTTAACATCTTTATTGGAGTATAATTGCTTTATAATGGTGTGTTACTTTCTGCTTTATAACAAAGTGAATCAGTTATACATATACATATGTTCCCATATCTCTTCCATCTTGTGTTTCCCTCACTCCCACCCTCTCTATCCCACCTCTCTAGGTGGTCACAAAGTACCGAGTTGATCTCCCTGTGCTATGCGGCTGCTTCACACTAGCTATCTATTTTACGTTTGGTAGTGTATATATGTCCATGCCACTCTCTCACTTTGTCACAGCTTACCCATCCCCCACCCCATATCCTCAAGTGCATTCTCTAGTAGGTCTGTGTCTTTATTCCTGTCTTCCCCCTAGGTTCTTCATGACATTAGTTTTTTTCTTAGATTCCATATATATGTGTTAGCATATGGTATTTGTCTTTCTCTTTCTGACATACTTCACTCTGTATGACAGACTCTAGGTCCATCCACCTCACTACAAATAACTCAATTTCATTTCTTTTTATGGCTGAGTAATATTCCATTGTATATATGTGCCACGACTTCTTCATCCATTCATCCAATAATGGACACTTAGGTTGTTTCCATCTCCTGGCTATTGTAAATAGAGCTGCAATGAACATTTTGTTACATGACTCTTTCTGAATTATGGTTTTCTAAGGGTATATGCCCAGTAGTGGGATTACTGGGTCATATGGTAGTTATATTTGTAGTTTTTTAAGGAACCTCCATAGTGGCTGTACCAATTCACATTCCACAAACAGTGCAAGGGTGTTCCCTTTTCTCCACACCCTCTCCAGCATTTATTGCTTCTAGATTTTTTGATGATGGCCATTCTGACTGGTGTGAGATGATATCGCATTGTAGTTTTGATTTGCATTTCTCTAATGATTAATGATGTTGAGCATTCTTTCATGTGTTTGTTGGCAGTCTGTATATCTTCTTTGGAGAAACGTCTATTTAGGTCTTCTGTCCATTTTTAGATTGGGTTCTTTGTTTTTTTGTTATTGAGCTGCATGTGATGCTTGTAAATTGTGGAGATTAATCTTTTGTCAGTTGCTTCATTTGCAAATATTTTCTCCCATTCTGAGGGTTGTCTTTTGGTCTTGATTATGGTTTTCTTTGCTGTGCAAAAGCTTTGAAGTTTCATTAGGTCACATTTGTTTATTTTTGTTTTTATTTCCATTTCTCTAGGAGGTGGGTCAAAAAGGATCTTACTGTGATTTATGTCACAGAGTGTCCTGCCTATGTTTTCCTGTAAGAGTTTGATAGTTTCTGTCCTTACCTTTAGATCTTTAATCGATTTTGAGCTTATTTTTGTGTATGGTGTAAGGGAGTGTTCTAATCTCATACTTTTACATGTACCTGTCCAGTTTTCCCAGCACCATTTATTAAAGAGGCTGTCCTTTCTCCACTGTACATTCCTGCCTCCTTTATCAAAGATAAGGTGACCATATGTGTGTGGGTTTATCACTGGGATTTAAATCCTATTCCATTGATCTATATTTCTGTTTTTGTGCCAGTACTATACTGTCTTGATTACTGTAGCCTGTAGTATTGTAGATTGCTTTGGGTAGTAGAGTCATTTTCACATTGTTGATTCTTGCAATCCAAAAACATGGTATATCTCTCCAACTATTTGTATCATCTTTAATTTCTTTCATCAGTGTCTTATAATTTTTTGCATACAGGTCTTTTTTCTCCTTAGGTAGGTTTATCCATAGATATTTTATTCTTTTTGTTGCAATGGTAAATGGGAGTGTTTTCTTGATTTCACTTTCAGAATTTTCATCATTAGTATATAGGAATGCCAGAGATTTATGTGCATTAAATTTGTGTCCTTCTACTTTACCAAATTCATTGATTAGCTCTAGTAGTTTTCTGGTAGCATCTTTAGGATTCTCTATGTATAGTATCATGTCATCTGCAAAAAGTGAGAGCTTTGCTTCTTTTCCAATTTGTATTCCTTTTATTTCCTTTTCTTCTCTGATTACTGTGGCTAAAACTTCCAAAACTATGTTGAATTAGATTGGTGAGAGTGGGCAACCTTGTCTTGTTCCTGACCTTAGTGGAAATGGTTTCAATTTTTCACCATTGAGGATGATGTTGGCTGTCAGTTTGTCATATATGACCTTTATTATGTTGAGAAAACTTCCCTCTATGTCTACTTTCTGAAGGGTTTTTATCATAAATAGGTGTTGAATTTTGTCGAAAGCTATCTCTTCATCTATTGTGATGATCATATGGTTTTTCTCCTTCAATTTGATAATATGGTGTATCACGTTGATTGATTTGCATATATTGAAGAATCCTTACATTCCTGAAATAAACCCTACTTGATCATGGTGTATGATCCTTTTAATGTGCTGTTGGATTCTGTTTGCCATTATTTTGTTGAGGATTTTTGCATCTATGTTCATCAGTGATATTGGCTTGTAGTTTTCTTTCTTTGGAACATCCTTGTCTGGTTTTGGTGTCAGGGTGATGGTGGTCTCATAGAATGAGTTTGGGAGTGTTCTTCCCTCTGCTATATTTTGGAAGAATTTGAGAAGGATAGGTGTCAGCTCTTCTCTAAATGTTTGATAGAATTCGCCTGTGAAGTCATCTGGCCCTGTGCTTTTTTTGTTGGAAGATTTTTAATAATAATTTCAACTTCAGTGCTTGTGATTGGTTTGTTCATATTTTCTATTTCTTCCTGATTCAGTCTTGGCAGTTGTGCATTTCTAAGAATTTGTCCATTTCTTCTAGGTTGTCCATTTTATAGGCTTAGAGTGGCTTGTAGTATCTCTCATGATCTTTTGTATTTCTGCAGTGTCAGTTGTTACTTCTCCTTTTTCATTTCTAATTCTATTGATTTGAGTCTTCTCCCTTTTTTACTTGATGATTCTGGCTAATGGTTTATCAATTTTGTTTATCTTCTTAAAGGACCAGCTTTTAGTTTTATTGTTCTTTGCTATTGTTTCCTTCATTTCTTTTTCATTTATTTCTGATCTGATCTTTATTATTTCTTTCCTTTGTTAACTTTGGGGATTATTTGTTCTTCATTATCTAATTGCTTTAGGTGCAAGTTTAAGTTGTTTATTCGAGATGTTTCCTGCTTCTTAAGGTAGGATTTTCTTGCTATAAACTTCCCTCTTAGAACTGCTTTTGGTGTATCCCATAGGTTTTGGGTCATCATGTCTCCATTGTTATTTGTTTCTAGGTATTTTTTGATTTCCTCTTTGATTTCTTCAGTGATCACTTCATTATTAAGTAGTGTATTGTTTAGCCTCCATGTGTTTGTATTTAATATCTTGTCTCATAGCATTGTGGTCAGAAAAGATACTTGATACAATTTTAGTTTTCTTAAATTTACCAAGGCTTGATTTGTCACCCAAGATATGATCTTTCTTGGAGAATGTTCCATGAGCACTTGAGAAAAATGTGTATTCTGTTGGTTTTGGATGGAATGTCCTATAAATATGAATTAAGCCAATCTTGTTTAATGTATCAATTAAAGCTTGTGCTTCCTTATTTATTTTCATTTGGGATGATCTGTCCATTGGTGAAAGTGGGGTGCTAAAGTCCCCAAATATGAATGTATTACTGTCGATTTCTCCTTTTATAGATGTTAGTATTTGCCTTATGTATTGAGGTGCTCCTATGTTGGATGTGTAAATATTTACAATTGTTATATCTTCTTCTTGCCTTTTCTAATAGCCTTTATTTTAAAGTCTATTTTGCCTGATATGAGAATTGCTACTCCAGCTTTCTTTTAATTTCCATTTGCATGGGATATCATTTTCCATCCCCTCACTTTCACTCTGTATGTGTCTCTAGGTCTGAAGTGGGTCTCTTGTAGACAGCATATATATGGGTCTTGTTTTTGTATCCATTCAGCCAGTCTGTCTCTTTTGGTGGGAGTATTTAATCCATTTACATTTAAGGTAATTATCAATATGTATGTTCCTATTCTCATTTTCTTAATTGTTTTGGGTTTGTTATTATAGGTCTTTTCCTTCTCTTGTGTTTCTTGCCTAGAGAAGATCCTTTAGCATTTGTTTTAATGCTGGTTTGGTGGTGCTGAACTCTCTCAGCTTTTGCTTGTCTGTAAAGGTTTTAATTTCTCCATCATATCTGTATCAGATCCTTGCTGGGTAGAGTAATCTTGGTTGTAGGTTTTTCTCCTTCATCACTTTAAATGTGTCCTGCAAGTCCCTTCTGTCTTGCAGAGTTTCTGCTTAAGGATCAGCTGTTAACCTTAAGGGGATTCCCTTGTGTGTTATTTGTTGTTTTTCCCTCACTGCTTTTAATATGTTTTCTTTATATTTAATTTTTGACAGTTTGATTAATACGTGTCTTTGCATATTTCTCCTTGGATTTATCCTGTATGGGACTCTCTGTGTTTCCTGGACTTGAATAACTATTTCCTTTCCCATATTAGGGAAGTTTTCAACCATAATCTCTTCAAATATTTTCTCAGTCCCTTTCTTTTTCTCTTCTTCTTCTCAAACCCCTATAATTCGAATGTTGGTGTGTTTAATGTTGTCCCAGAGGTCTCTGAGACTGTCTTCAGTTCTTCCCATTCTTTTTTTCTTTTTTCTGCTGTGCAATAGTTATTTCCACTATTTTATCTTCCAGGTCAATTATCCGTTCTTCTGCCTCAGTTATTCTGCTATTGATCCCTTCTAGAGTATTTTTAATTTCAATTATTGTGTTGTTCATCATTGCTTGTTTCATCTTTAGTTCTACGTCCTTGTTAAATGTTTCTTGCATTTTCTCTATTCTATTTCCAAGATTTGATCATGTTTACTATCATTATTCTGAATTCTTTTTCAGGTAGACTGCCTATTTCCTCTTCATTTGTTAGTCTGGTGGGTTTTCACCTTGCTCCTTCATCTGCTGTGTGTTTTTCTGTCTTCTCATTTTGCTTATCTTACTGTGTTTGGGGTCTCCTTTTTGCAGGCTTCAGTTTTGCAGTTCCCGTTATTTTTAGTGTCTCTCCCTAGTGGTGAAAGTTGGTTCATTGTGTTGTTTAGGCTTCCTGTTGGAGGGGACTAGTGCCTGTGTTCTGGTGGATGACGCTGGATCTTTTCTTTCTGTTGAGCAGGTCCATGTCTGGTGGTGTGATTTGGGGTGTCTGTGGTCTTATTATGATTTTAGGCAGTCTCTCTGCTAATGGGTGGGGTTGTGTTCCTGTCTTGCTAGTTGTTAAGCATAGGGTGTCCAGCACTGTAGCTTACTGGTCGTTGAGTGAAGCTGGGTGCTGGTATTGAGATGGAGATCTCTGGGTGATTTTTGCCATTTAATATTACATGGAGCTGGGAGGTCGCTTGTGGACCAGTGTCCCGAAGTTGGCTCTCCCACCTCAGAGGCACAGCACTGACTCCTGGCTGCAGCACCAAGAGTCTTTTATCCACACGGCTCAGAATAAAAGGGAGAAAAAGTAGAAAGAAAGAAAGAAAGAGGATAAAATAAAATAAAATAAGATAAAATAAAATAGTTATTAAAATAAAAAATAATTATTAAGAAAAAATTTTTAAAGTAATAAAAAAAAAACCAGACTGATAGAACCCTAGCACAAATGGTGAAAGCAAAGCTATACAGACAAAATGTCACACAGATGCATACTCATACACACTCACAAAAAGAGGAAAAGGGGAAAAAATAATAAATCTTGCTCTCAATGTCCGCCTCCTCAATTTGGGATGATTCATTGTCTATTCAGGTATTCCACAGATGCAGGGTACATCAGGTTGATTGTGAAGATTTAATCCACTGCTCCTGAGGGTGCTGGGAGAGATTTCCCTCTCTTCTTTTTTTGCACAGTTCCCGGGGTTCAGCTTTGGATTTGGCCCTGCCTCTGTGTGTAGGTCACCGGAGGGCATCTGTTCTTTGCTTAGACAGGACGGGGTTAAAGTAGCCACTGTTTTGGGGGCTCTTGCTCACTCGGGCCAGGGAGAGGGAGGGGCATGGTGTGGGGCAAGCCTGTGGTGGCAGACGCCAGCGTGACATTGCACCAGCCTGAGGTGTGCCGTGCTTTCTCCTGGGGAAGTTGTCCCTGGATCCCGGGACCCTGGCAGTGGTGGGCTGCACAGGCTCCCCGGAAGGGAGGTGTGGATAGTGTCTTGTGCTCGCACACAGGCTTCTTGGTGGCAGCAGTCACAGCCTTAGCTTCTCAAGCCTGTCTCTGGGGTCCACGCTATTAGCCGTGGCTCGTGCCCATCTCTGGAGCTCCTTTAAGCTCCTTATATTATCATTTTTATAGCAGAAGTTTTTAATATTAATGAAGCTTAATTTATGTTTTGTTTTTCTTTCATGATTTGAGCCTTTGCTATTTGATCTAAAAAGTGATCACCAAATCAAGATTCTATCATATATCTTCTAGCTTTTAATCCTATGTTATCATCTAAGATTTCATTGTTTTATATTCACATTTAGATCTATGACACATTTTGAGTTAATTTTTGTGAAAGACTTAAGTTCTGTGTCTATATTCACTTGAAGTTATATTTTTAGTTTTATTAGTAGTAGTACTATTGGTATTTTTATTTTCTACTTATAAAAACTAAACTAATAAAAATCATACAATTGTCATCTAGGTTGCCATATGCAAACAATAATGATAGAGTTAGACTTGTGCCCAATTCCATTATATAAAACTTTTATAAAAGAATAATGAAAGAACTAACAAAAAAGATGAAGTTGATGTGACCAAGCAAGTACTAGAACAATCAAATCTGGTATTTTTTTTTCAATTTTTGTTTTTTATTGGAGCATAGTTGATTAACGATGTTGTGCTGGTTTCAGGTGTATAGCAAAGTGATTTAGTTATACATATACATGTATCTATTCTTTTCCAAATTATTTTCCCATTTAGGTTATTACAGAATATTCAGCTGTTCCCTGTGCTATACAGTAGGTCCTTCTTGGTTATTTATTTTAAATATAGCTGTGTGTACATGTCAATCCCAAACTCCCAATCTATCCCTCCCCGAGCCCTTCCCCCCAATATCCATTAATTCCTTCTCTAAGTCTGTGAGTCTGTTTCTATTTTGTAAATAAGTTCATTTGTATCATTTCATTTTAGATTCTGCATATAAGCAATGGTATATGATATTTGTCTTTCTCTGACTTACGTCACTTAGTATGATAATCTCTAGGCCCATCCATCTTGCTGCAAATGGCATTATTTCATTATTTTTAATGGCTGAGTAATATCCCATTGTATATATGTACCACATCTTCTTTATCCATTCATCTGACAATGGACATTTAGGTGGCTTCCATGTCTTGGCTATTGTAAACAGTGCTGCAATGAACATTGAGGTGCATGTATCCTTTCAAACCATTTTTTTCTCTAGATATATGCTCAGGAATGAGATTGCCAGATTATTTGGTAGCTCTATTTTTAGTTTTATAAGGAACCTCCATACTGTTCTCCATAGTGGCTGTACCAACGTTCATTCCCACCAACAGTGTAGGAGGGTTCCCTTTTCTCCACACCCACTCAAGCATTTATTTTTTGTAGATTTTGTGAGTCTGGTATTTTTTTTTTAATTGGTTATATTCATTTTGGGGTAGGCCCATTTTTAAGTGAATAGTTATATTAAATAACATATATGTAGTTTATTGTCCACAAATTTAGAATAACGAAAATGTATATAAGAATATGTCAAGATAGTCAGCTATTTAGACTAATGATTATGATAGATAGCAAGAAAGACATAGTAATTTAGGATTATAGAAATTTTATGCGTTTTTAAACAAACACTGCAAGTAGATTATTAGTGACATTTAGGAAGAGAGAAGAAATAAAATGTTTTAATTCCATATTAACCTTCAAATGGAAGATACTTAGAAGACAAAAATAATCAATTTTTATTACCTTAAAATTATACTCTCATAATGTGTTTTTGTTTTGTTTTTTTTGCGTTACGCGGGCCTCTCACAGTTTTGGCCTCTCCCGTTGCGGAGCACAGGCTCTGGACGCGCAGGCCCAGTGGCCACGCCCATGGGCCCAGCCGCTCCGTGACATGCGGGGTCCTCCTGGACCGGGGCACGGACCCACGTCCCCTGCATCAGCAGGCAGACTCTCAACCACTGCACCACCATGGAAGCCCTCATAATGATATTTTTACCTAAACAATATCAATTACATTTTTTAACTGGCTTAACATATTCATTATCAGATTTAGGATTCTAAAAAAGAATACTAGCTAATTACTACAAAAGAGATGATTTTCGGCATAAAATTGAATACACACTTTCCATGGAAAGTTACTGAAATAGGTGGAGAATTCTATTTGGCTAATTAATTTCTGGCAGCTATATCCTCATTTAATATGTGACAGGCTCACAATAACAATACATGCCCTTGTGATCATAAGACACAGAATTATATATTTTCAAAAAATTATTTTTCACAAAAATTTTCTGGCCCTGGCTATTGGTGTAGAGTTAAGCAGCATAACTGTTTATGGGTTAGAGAAGCACACTTGAGTTTTTTTAACTTTTGTAAGTTCATATTTTATCTACATGAATTTTGATACTTAACATTCTTCTTAAAATATGTGTTCATATGTTAGTATAGTTACACTAAAAGAAAATATATCAAAATGTCAGTTTATTTCTAATTCTTTGTAACTAATCCAAAGTAATATAGTAAAAACATTTTTTCAAAGAAAAACTGTACCTTTTAATATTCACTTTGTTGACTGAAAAAAATGCACAACCTAAAAGTTGATAGTTATATTTTATTCAGTGGACATTCTTAGTTAAGACTTCAAGCCTGGAAGACAGAATTTCAAATACCTCTGAGAGACTGTTCCAAAGAGGCAAGGGGGTAAGCCAGGATTATATAGAAGTTTTTGCAACAAAAGACCAGGTAGTCAAAATATCAAAGAATTACTGTTAATAAAAGAAAACCAGATATCTCACGTTAAGGAATTTAGCACTTTCCTATGTATGGGGAGATGCAAGAATCTGGGCTCACTGAAATTATTTCTTTGATATGCACCTCAGCTATCTGGGGCCAGTATCCTGTTTTTTCTCATCCTGAGTTTCCTCATGGTGCACACTTGGGGGGTGGCTGCAGCTGTTGACTGCTAGATGGGCTTGGCAGTGGGCAGCCTGTTAGTCTGCATCCTGAGTTCCCTCAGGGCTCATCGTCGTGGTGGCTATAATGTGATGCAATATTCTTTGTGTACTGATATGGCAGGCAACAGTTTAGTTCTCAACTTCCAAAACAAAACAAAACAAAACCAGTTTCTTTTACTTCCTGTGGTCATGGTTTACACAAGAACTAAGCAAACTAGACTGATGTCCCTTATTCTAATTGAAGGGCATTGCAAGACCTTTACCCTAAGTATACTTTCTTTTAGAGTAACTGGTATTTTTTTTATTTTTTTACCATTCGTAAAACTTTCTATTGAATTCAGTTATCACTGTGAGAAGACAAATTTACCCGAGATTTCTCAATGTTCTTTCAAAGTCTGGTCTCCAGAGCTATAGAAATTGATATGTTATGAGAGGGAGAATGTTTGTTTTTATTTCTACCAGAAACATTTGCTTCTCATATGCCATGGGTGTTAGACTTGCAGCCAACTGTTTCCTTAATGACAAACCATTTACCTCTGATTTAAAAGATATAAACCTTCTCTTATCCCCTTTTGATGCTTAAGGTCAGCAGAGGGTCCTGAATTGATGGAAAAGTCTGCTGAGTAGCCAAGAATCTTCCTGAGGGATTTAGAGTTTTTTCCTCTGTGTTTATACTCCAAAAGGGATAAATCTCATTTTAAATTAAAAAATCCTTGTCTTATCTTCCCCCGCCTTGTAAATAATTGTTTACATTCCAAATAATAATAATCCAGAATCCTTTCCTCTTTCTTCTGGAGGAAAATTTATTTACAGTATCGAAAAATTGTTTCTCTTCCTCCTTCAAGACAACTCCCCTCTTCTACATAAACTCCTAGATTCATATTTCTGGGGTTCTCACTTACCATACAAACACAGGTGGGTGTAGAGCCTCTGGCTCTCATCAGATTACACTGGGTAAAATGCATTTCCCTCTTTAAAGGGAGTTGCAGTGAAGGATGAAGGCTCCTCTAGCTTATCCTGCTCTTACACATACCTGCCTTCTTCTCCTTGGTGCCTTTATCTTTCTCTTTATATAATGCCTTTGGCCAAGGTTCTCTTCCATGGCCTCTGCCAAGACCTCCTTGAATGTGGATATGGGGAAACCTGAAGAAAGTTTTCCCCACTCTGATTCAGTATTCAGGTCAAATGGAAACAGCAAATTCATTAAGACAAGTGAGACTCCAAATACATATAAATTAATTTACATTATGTTGGAATCTTAACATGTTTGGAGTCTAACTATAGAGAACATGGATATATCCATGTTCAGAGAAATGTGATTCTTTAAATTTAGAATTTAACACATGTTTATGATAGGAAAATTGCAAAACTGTAATGTAGGAAATTAAAATCACCTGTATAAATCAGACAAATTGTATCTCTTATATATACATGTTTACTGCATATGTGAACACATAATATTTTGTACTGGACATATTTTGGATCAGAGTAATACAGGTTTGTATTGCCCTGTTATTTAATTCTTTCATCAAACATTCATGAGATGCTCTCACTGTGTCCATTTTCTACATGGTCAAAAATCATTTAGAAGCATAATTTTCAAACTGCAAAATAATATCTCACAGAAACATATGTTTAATAATTTCCCTACTTAGGAATAATGTTGATACAATATTTTCCACATTATAAAAATTTAAACAATTATATTCAATGCTATATATCTGAATATTTGAACAGAAAATATTCCTATCAATAATAGGAAATAATATAAATAAATTTAATTTTTTGACATAAATTACCAATTGGCAATTTCTAAGGAGGTACTCCAATTTGGAGTTCCCAAGGAGTCATGAAATAATCAAACAAATTCTTGCAAAAATATATTTTATTTTGTCCAACTGCATGCATAAAAAATGTTTATTTATTCATTCTTTTGAATACTATAAACAATTTTATTAAATTTTTATTAGAAATGTATTGTTATGACATAATAACTCATGTATTATTATTGGAACTGCTAGATTTGTAAGAACTAATTCTGCATGCCATTTTTGTTTGCCATTTTTTTTTTTTTTACTATTTGTCAAGTCTACATTTTTATCTCAGTCTTTCTTGCTTGGGACACCAAGAAATTACATTCAGTTCAATGATAATATGTCCTCTGAATTATGAAAAGATATTTCAGCTTTAAGTGTCCCAAACTGAATTGATTTTCTTTGCTACAACTTTAAGAAAAACTAAATTTTATATCTTAAATATTGTAATATATCCATCTATCCTTGAAAAACACCTGAGTTTTACCCTAAACTTCTCCCTCTCCTTTACACTTCCTATTAGTTGATCAACCAAATCTCTTGTTTACTGTATTTGTATCTATCTCTATCTTATACCTTTTTCTCCCCAACTTCACGTCATCTGTATTCATTAAAAGATTCCCTACCAGTTTCTTGCCTGGTAATTATGCCTTGTATAGTGTCTGAAAAAAATATAATAGATGAGTGATGAAATTTTCTTAATTTTGTTAAATAAATAATTAAAATATATTTGCATCTGATTCATATAGATAGATAGATAGATATGATCACATCAAACCTATGTTTAAAACAGAATTAATTTCTTTACAATGATATCCTGAATCGATATAATTTTTAGCAAGGTTTATATACTCCATTATTATTTTGAGACAATTTACCCTCCAGCTTTTTCCTCGTATACTCTACCTCATGTCCAGTGTACCTTCTGCTGATCTGAGTGTTTGCTATTTTTTCAAGTCTGCCTTCACATATGCTAGTGTCACTGACTACAAAAAGAATCTAACCTTAATATGCATACCATCAACAGTGCCACATCTACTGAGAAACATATTCCCTTAACACTGTTAGAAACCAGAGTAGATGCCCTGCAGGGTCACATTTCCTGAATACATTCTCTGAAACTGGTGTATATCCAAGGTTGCAGTAAAGATAAGCTAATAAATACGTGATGAAAATGCATTGAGGAAGCCATGTGGAAAAAAAAATATTTTGTGACATGTCAAAATAAAGGAAAATATCTAGTCAGTTTCATGTTCCTTTCCATGTGAAACAAAAACACAAATCTGGCAGTGACCCAGGCCTCCACCTCTAGCTCTCCCTATATTTTCCCCTTGATTTGAATCTCTCTCTTTCTCTCTCTCTCATTCTCCCCTCCTTCCATATGAATACATGTGAAATCAAACTTTATTATAAATTCACTCAGCAACTCTGTAGAGGAAGTCAGTTTTTGTGCCAGGTTATTCTATCTTTAATCAAGTACTTTCTTTTTTGAGGGAAAAGATTAAGATGGTGGAGTAGAAGCACATGGAGCTCATCATCCCCCATGGACACATCAAAAATAAATATACATGTGGAGCAATTCTTACTGAAAATGGACTGGAGATTGGCAGAAAGACTCTTATACAACCAACGCTGTAAGAAAACTCCACACAGAGTCAGGTAGCAAGAGAAGAGAAGTGATCAGGTCCAGACATGTACCCCTCAGAAGGGACACAGAAGAGGAGGGGAATTACACAGGTTTGGAGATCCTCCCTGGAAAGTGAACAGTTCAAACCATGTTTTGGACTCCCAGACCTGGGATCCAACACAAGGACAAGGAATCCCCTGACCTGGTATGAAAACCTATGTGACTGACGGTGGGACAGTAAGAAACCTAGACTCCACTCATGAAGAGTTCGCACAAGCTTACTCACTATGGAAACAAGTTGGAAGAAGCAGATTGAAACTGCTTAAGATGCTGGCTGATTTCCTGCCACCACCCCAGTGCCCACCCCAGTCTGAGCCAAGTGCACATTTCAGCCTCCCTTGCTCTGCAGTGCAGCTCCACACTAGGACAAAGGCTCCCATGGCTGAGGAAAAAGCACAGTGTAGATGTGGAACCAGCTCAGAGACCCAGCATGGCATCTAATTGTGGCAAGGATAGCCATTACTGGTATTCATGGCAGGAGAGTGGTGCGTATATAGAGCAGTCTGGAGCTCTGACTGGTGCCAGAACCACCTTAGAATGCACTCCAGGCCCACTCTAACACTTCTTGGTCCTCTGTGCAGCTCAGCACTAGGGTGAGGAGTGCTGTAGCCAAGGAAAGTGTACAGTCGTGGTGGAGAGATCTGGCTTGTACCCAAACCTCAAGGCTTTTGTTTCAGTAACTTGGGACCTGACCCTGCTCTCAATAGGGTGATGTTGGCCACTGAACAGAAGAGAAGTCCTGGCTCACATCTGGCTCTGTCTCTAGACCCTTCATCTCCAATCCCACCTCCTACCAAGATGATAGCTGCCACCACACACCGGGGAAAGATGTCACTCATGCTCAGTTCAAATCCAGATTTCCCTCCAAAGACACTGGGCGTACACAGACTGTATAAGGATACTCCCACACAAGGATACCCCTTCAAGACTAAACTAAGCAACAGTTTCACTTATTTCATAGAGAGAGAGAAATTTAAGTAAAATGAGAACAGAGAGGAAATTGTTTCAAATGAAAGAACAAGAAAAAACCCTGAAATAGATAAATACTTTACTAGATGAAGAGTTCAATGCCTAATTAATAAGAATGTTAGCTGAACTCCAGAAAAGAATACATGAGCACAGTGATAAGTTTAACAGGAAGATGAGAATATAAGAAAAGTACCAGTCAGAATTAAAGAATACAATAACTAAAGTGAAAAACACACTATAAGGAAGTACCAGCATACTGGGTGATACAGAAGAACACATAAGTGATCTGGAAGATAGAATAATGGAAATCACTCAATCAGAACAGCAAAACAAAAACCAAATTAAAAAATGAGAACAGTTAAAAGGACCTCTGGGACAACATCAAGTGTTGTTTTTCTCATTATAGGGGTACGAGAAGGAGAAGAGAGAGACAAAGGGGTCAAAATATGCTTGAATAAATTATGCTTGAAAACTTTCCAAACCTGAAAAAAGAAACATATCTAGGTACAGTAATCACAGAGTCCAACACAAGATGATTACCAAAGAGACTCCAAGACATATTATAATTAAAATGGCAAGTATTAAAGATGAAGAGAATTCTAAAGGCAGTAAGATAGAAACAAAAAGTCATATATAAAGGAAACCTCATAGGCTACCAGCTGATTTTTCTGCAGATATTTTTCAAGCCAGAGAGAGAGGCATTATATATTTAAAGTACTGAAAGGGAAAAACCTACAACTTAGGATACTCTACTCAGCAAGTTTATCATTCAGAAAATAAAAAGACAACCTACAATTGGGAGAAAATATTTGCAAATGATATGATTGATAAAGTGTTAAACAGCTCATACAACACAATATCCAATAAAACCCACAAAAATCCAAACAACCCAATTAAAAAATAGACAGAAGACCTGAATAGACATTTTTCCATAGAGGATACATAGATGGCCTACAGGCACATGAAAAAATGCTCATCATCCTTAATCATCAATAAAACGCAAATCAAAACCACAATGAGATATCACCTCGCACCAGTCAGAATGGCTATTATAAAAAAGTCTACAAATAAAAAATGTTGGCAAGAATGTGGAGAAAGGGAAACCTTAGTACACTGTTGGTGGGAATGTAAATCGGTGCTGCCACTACGGAAAATAGTATGGAGTTTCCTCAAGAAAACTAAAAATATACCTATTAAATGATCCATCAATTCCACTCCTAGGTATATATCTGAAGAAAATGAAGACACTAATTCAAAATGATACCTGCACCTCAATTTTCACAACAACATTATTGCAATAGTCAAGATGTGGAAGCAACCTTAGTATCCATTGATGGATGAATGGATAAAGAAGATGCTATAGGGGCTTCACTGGTGACCCAGTGGTTGAGTATCAGCCTGCCAATGCAGGGGACACGGGTTCAAGCCCTGGTCTGGGAAGATCCCACATGCCGTGGAGCAACTGGGCCTGTGAACCACAACTTCTGATCCTGCAAATCTGGAGCCTGTGCTCCGCAACAACAGAGGATGCAATAGTGAGAGACCCATGCACCGCAATGAAGAGTGGCCCCTGCTCGCCGCAATTAGAGAAAGCCCTCACACAGAAACGAAAACCGAACACAGCTATAAATAAATAAATAAATAAATAAATTTATATATATAAAAAAGAAGATGTGATATATAAGCAATGGGATATTACTCAGCCATGAAAAGAATGAAATTGTGTCATTTGCAACAATATGAATGACCTGGAGGATATTATGTTCAGTGAAATAAGTCAGACAGAAAAAGACCAATACTTTATATTATCACTTGTATTTGGAATATGAAAAATAAAACAAACAATTGAATATAACAAAACAGAAACAGACTCACAGATATAGAGAATGAACTAGTGGTTACCAGTGGGAAGAGGGATGGTCAATATAGGGCTACGGGATTAAGATGTACCAAATAAATAAGCTACAGGGATGTTTTGTGCAGCACAGAAAATATGGACAATATGATAATTTTTAATGGAGTGTAATCTATAAAAATATTAAATCATTATTTTGTGCACCTGAAAATAATATAATATTGTAAATCAACTATATTTCCATTAAAAATAATAATAAATAAAATTACATATTTTAAAAGTAATTCCTTTTTGAAATAATAGCTACTTTTTAAAGTAATAAGCACTGTTGAAATTAATTAAAGTAGGTAAACTATACAACTGAGAAATAATGCTAGAGACATTGGGGGTATGCACAAAATGCCAGTGAACCATAGAAGGGGAAATAGGCTAGGGAGTTAATGTAAGTTGATAACTCCATTTTCAACCTGAACATTTGCTTTCTAACACTTCATTGGCATTTATTAAGCATTTATCAAATATATATTAAACAGCTAATATTTGTCAGACACTAAAACAATCTCTAGGAACAAGAAATTCTGACGAGACATAACATGCCCTGAAAGACTTACTTAGTAGTGTGAAAGATTGGCTAATACTATATTAAGAATCACATGATAATTTGGAATGGTAAAGCACTGAGAGAATACAAGTTATGTGATTTATAAGAAAACCTTCTGAAAGAAATGATGTTTAAGTTTAGTTTTGAAAATCACTTAGAAAAATTGGATGGCTAGATGAAGAAGCAGAGGAGTAATGACCAACCAAGAGGAAATAAAATGTGTGAAGACACTGAGAAACTGATGATGAGTGGCATCTAAATTATATCACCTGTACCATATGCAGACTTCACTGTGAAAGTTAAAGGGAATCATTAAAGTGTTATATGCAGGAATGCCAGATGAACCCATCTGCAGAAATGCATGTGTGATTGGAGGAAGACCAGTGTGAGTGGGTATAAAAAATGGACAGACTAAAACCTAAAATCTATTAGGAAACCAACAAACAAAAATAGGTAGAAAATAAAATAAGACAGAGGCAAAGAAATGGAAAGGAAAACATATATATTAGGACTATTAAGGAGATCCTCTGCAGAACTTTGATAGTTCACATTAACATGTTTTGTGCCTAAGATGCTACTTGGTAATCCCATCTCTTGCTCAGAATTAGATTTGACTGAGTACAGATTGTTCATATCTCTCCTTACTAATTAATATTTTTAAAATTTACTGCAAACAAAAATTCTTAGTAGAAAAAAATGACTTTTTCTTTTTTTAAAAAATATTTATTTATGGGGGCTTCCCTGGTGGCGCAGTGGTTGAGAGTCCACCTGCCGATGCAGGGGACACGGGTTTGTGCCCCGGTCCGGGAAGATCCCACATGCCACGGAGCGGCTGGGCCCGTGAGCCATGGCCACTGAGCCTGTGCATCCGGAGCCTGTACTCCACAACAGGAGAGGCCACAACAGTGAGATTCCCGCATACTGCAAAAAAAAAAAAAAAAAAAAACAAAGATTTATTTATTATTATTTTTTTTTAATTTATTTTTGGCTGCATTGGGTCTTAGTTGTGGCACACACGATCTTCACTGAGGTATGCGGGATCTTTTGTTGTGGTGAGTGGGCTTCTCTCTAGTTGTGGCATGCAGGTTTTCTCTTCTCTAGTTGTGGTGCACAATCTCCAGGGTGTGTGGGCTCAGTAGTTGTGGCACGTGGGTTCCAGAATATGTGGGCTCTGTAGTTTGCAGCACACAGGCTCTCTAGTTGAGGCATGCAAGCTCAGTAGTTGTGGTGTGTGGGCCTAGTTGCCCCGTGGCATGTGGGAACTTAACTGCCTGACCAGGGATTGAACCAATGCTTCCTGCATTGTAAGGCAGATTTTTTTTTTTACCACTGGACCACCAAGGAAGTCCCCGAAATGACTTTTTCTTTAAGGATAGATTCAAGGAATCAAGTTGATGTTTATAGACCATGAAAAAAATCTTTTTTTCATATTACTTTCCTAACACTTGACTTAAGAAATTTAAAAAGTTAAATAATGTTTAGTCCCTCAAAGAAGGAGGAGATTAATCATTAGGAGTATTTACTTAAAAGCTTAAAAGAAGATTATTGTTTCTTTTTTTAAAAATTTATTGATGTATAGTTGATTTACAATGTTGTGTTAATTTCTGCAGTACAGCAAAGTGATTCAGTTATAAATATATATATTCTTTTTCATTATCATTTATCACAGGATACTGTGCTATTTAGTAAGACCTTGTTGTTTATCCATTCTATATATAATAGTTTCCATCTGTTAATCCCAAAATCCCAATCCTTCCCACCCCAAAACCCTCCCCCTTGACAACCACAACTCTGTTCTCTATGTCTGTGAGCATGTTTCTCTTTCATAGACATGATCATTTGTGTCATATTTTAGATTACACATATATGTGATATTAAATGGTATTTGTCTTTCTCTTTCTGACTTACTTCACTTAGTATAATAATCTCTAGGTCCATCCATGTTGCTGCAAATGGCATTATTTCATTCTTTTTTATGGCTGAGTAGTATTCCACTGGAGATACATATATCTCATATATATATATATATATATATATATATATATATATATATATATATATATATATATATATCTCACATCTTCTTTATCCATTCTTCTACTGATGAATATTTAGGTTTCTTCCATGTCCCGGTTATTGTAAATAGTGAATGCTATGAATATAGGAGTGCATGTATCTCTTCAAATTTTAGTTCTGTCTGGGTATATGTCCCAGAGTGGGATTGCTGGATCATATGGTAACTCTATTTTTAGTTTTTTGAGGAACCCCCACACTGTTTTCCATAGTAGCTGCATCAATTTACACTCTCACCAATAATGTAAGAGGGTTCTCTTTTCTCCACACCCTCTCCAACATTTATTATTTGTAGACTTTTTAATGATGGCCATTCTGACCAGTGTGAGGTGATACCTCATTGTAGTTTTGATTTGCATTTCTCTAATAATTAATGACGAGCAACTTTTCATGTGCCTACTGTCCATCTGTATATAGTTTTTGGAGAAATGTCATTTAGGTCTTCTGCCCACTTTTTGACTGGGTTGTATTATTTTTGTTATTGAGTTGTATGAGCTGTTTGTATATTTTGGAAATTAAGCCCTCGTTTGTTGCATCATTTGCAAATATTTTCCCCAAGTCTGTAGGCTGTCTTTTCATTTTGTTGATGGTCTCCTTTGCTGTGCAAAAGCTTTTAAGTTTAATTAGGTCCCATTTTTATATTTTTGCTTTTATTTCTATTGCCTTGGGGGACTGACCCTAAGAAAACGTTGGTATAATTTATGTCAGAGAATGTTTTTTGCCTATGTTTTCTTCTAGGAGTTTTATGGTGTCGTGTCATATTTAAACCTTTAAGCCATTTTGACTTTCTTCTTGTGTATGGTGTGAGCGTATGTTCTAACTTCACTGATTTACATGCAGCTGTCCAACTTTTCCAACATCACTTGCTGAAGAGACTTTCTTGTCTCCATTGTGTATTCTCACCTCCTATGTCTCAGATTAATTGTCCATAGGTGTGTGGGTTTATTTCTGGGCTCCTTATTCTGTTGCACTGATCTATATGTCTTTGTTTTGGTGCCAATACCTTCATGTCTTGATTACACTAGTTTGTAGTATTGTCTGATGTCTGGGAGGGTTATCTCTCCTGTTTTGTTCTTTTTCCTCAGGATCACTTTGGAAATTCTGGGCCTTGTATGTTTCCATATAAATTTTAGGATTATTTGTTCTAGTTCTATGAAAAATGTCATGAGTAATTTGATAGGGATTGCATTAAATGTTTAGATTGCTTTTAGCTGTTTTAACAATATTAATTATTCCAATCCAAGAGCATGGTGTATCTTTCTATTTCTTTGAATCATCTTCAATTTCAAAAGAGAACTATTGTTTTTGAGATGATAAAAGGAAATATTACATTAAAAAGGAGACACAAATATCTCTTCTCATGGCTAGGCATTCATACTAAATTTCCTATTTCCCATAGTAGGTGCCAAAACATTTAGAACAAACTCCAAATGATCGATATTTCTAGTCTCACATTCTGCTTGTAAGGGATATTAAAGGGCCATGAAAGCTACTGTTTGCCTTTGTGAGTCATTGTCTTTTTTCACTCCTTATCAAATGTATTATGTCTGTTAGTAATGACGTTTAATATTGTCTGCTTAATTACCTTAAAATTTTTATACAAAAATACAGATTTTACATTATGATTTGAAGGAGCAAATTGCACATTCCCTTCTCTCCCTCTTCCACACACCACCCCTTCCAATCGTTCCCTTCATTTTTATTGTAATGGCTTTAATGATAGAGTCCACATCTTCATTTTGTTCTACATCAGAATTGTGTCTTTGTTTTAATGTAAAAAAGTTCATATTTAATTCATAAACTAAAAAAAATCAGCTCTATTATGTTGTAGGCAGAAAAACATTCCTCTAAATATGCCTGTGTCCTAACCTCCAGAACCTGTGATAACATAAGGTTACATGCTGTACTTGAGGTCCAAAAGACCAACCTTAGTCTCAGTGATTTGCTTGTAGAATTCACAGGACTCAGATACTGTTATACTCCTGGTCACAGTTTATTACATTGAAAGGATATAGATTAAAATAAGCAAAGGGAAAGGTACATGGAACAAAAGTCAGGAGAAAGAAAGCACAACGTTTCAGTTGTCTTCTCACAGGGGAGTTACACAAGACACATTTTATTGTCTCAGCAATGCTGAGTGAAACATATTTTAAGTGTTACCCATAAGAAAAGTTCAACTGAATCTTAGTTTCCAAAGTTTTTATTTGGGAGTCACTCACATAGGCAGGTAGTACTGGCATGAATGGCTCCATCAACTCAGACTCCAGATGCCCAGATTAAAATCATCTGGTCACCATAGACCACACTGGCAGCACAAACTAACCAAACTGGTATGTGTGATCCAAGGCCTTAGGCACACCAACACATTCATACCAGGTTGAATCCTCCTTCGAATCAGAGATCAGTTCCCAGGAGCTGGCCAAGGGGAAGTCCTGAAAATGAGATTTTCTTGCTAATGTGCAGGGTTTGCACAACCCAAGATGAGTTAAACTTTGCTTGCACACATGATAATAGAGAATTAAAGTTGCACATGGAATCAAGCTTGAGGTGGGAAGATTATTCTGTATTATCTGGGTAGGACCAAAGTAATCACAGATTTCCATACAAATGGCAGAGGGAGGCAGAATAGAGAGAACAAGAGAAATAGTAGCAGGAGATGGACTAAACCTGCTGTTGTTGGCTTTGACAATGAGAAATAGAGCCATTAGCCAAGGAATGTTTTTACCCTCTAAAAGCTGAAATTAATAAGAAAATTAATTGGCCCCTAGAGACTCTAAAAGGAATGTAGCACAGCCTTGACTGTAGCTAGTGAGAACCATTTTGGACTTCTGGCCTCCAGAGTGATAAGATATTTGTGTTGTTTTAAGCCACAAAGTTTGTGATAATTTGTAGCAGTAGCAATATGAAACCAATATATACTATAAATAAAGTAAAAAATATTTTATTTATTTAAAGTTATTATTTATATAGGTATCATTGTAAGTCATGCAGCCTACATATAATTGTCTAATACATGAATTAAAATGTTACATTAATATGTAGAAAATTTATTCTATATTAATCAATTTTTTGACAGCAACTAGATCAGCAATGTATTTGTGTTTAATACCATAGTAAAAATAATGCATGTGTTTGACATGCATAATAAAATAAACAATAACGTATTGCACACTGCAATGGTTAAAGTCAAGTGTATGCCTATCAAAACAATAAAAATGCATTTAACGGATATAATTATTTTATAATAATTATTTTTTAAATTTAAATTTATATTACTTAAAAATAATCTTTTATTTCAGTAATACTGTACACATTATCAAGTGCTCAATAGTTATGCATGGTTCATGGAAATAGAATTAGCCAACAAAGTAGAATATTATAGGGAAAAGTTGTAAAAGAGTTTGAATTGGACCAAAAGAATTACTGAAAACTAATGGAAAAGTAGTTATTATCTATGGCAACGTTATCTATGCCTTTCATTTCTGAGTTCATTTACTACTCTAAAAGCTCTCTAAAATTGAAAATAACACAAACAATTCAAATAGAAATAAACTGTGTTTAGTAGAATGCAATTTTTACGGAATTTTTCTATTTGTAAATTTATTTCAGACTACTTTTTGTCTATATATGTGGTTCTTTGGATTCTTCTTTGAGCCAGTTGTAATATCTCACTTGTCACTTCATTAATTAATGAGGTGAATAAGCTCTTTGACAGTAAGTCATTATATATTATTGTAAGTCACAGTTTTGTCTTTAAAAATATTTTAAGAATTTATAAATGGAATTAGAATTTACTTGGGAAAATTACAGAACACAGATTGTATCATTTCTGAACTACCCTAAGAAAATAAACTACTTTTCAACCCAAGATGATAATAAGGCCATATAATGATGATTGGAACATGACATTCTCTTAATGCTCTTATAGAGTGAATGTCATTTTCAGGTTCAGGGTCAATACAACCAAAGGAAAGACAGACTTTTTTGGAGTGTTGAATATTTTCTGTTATGATTGCCAATATTCATAAATATAGCAGGTATGTTTTATTTTCTATTACAAAGAAGCATAACTAATACAGTAAGTTTCAAAACATAGTTTGATAGTTTCCTACAGTCAAGGTAAAAAAGTCCCACTTATGTGATGACTTAAACAACAGATATTATCTCATAGTTCTGGAGACTAGTCTGTGATAAGGTCTTGGTGTAGTTGGCTCCTTCTAAGGGCTGTAAGGAAGAATCTGTTCCATGTCTCCTTCATAAACTTCTTTTAAATTGCTGGCAATCTTTGGTGGTCCATGGCACCCTGATCTCTGCTTTCCCTTTTTATAAGGAAACCAGTCATATTGGATTAGGGGCCCGACTACTACAGTGTAAACTTTACTTAACTAATTAGATCTGCAATGACCCTATATCCAAATAAGATCACATTCTGAGGTACTGGGGGTTAGGACTTCAATGTATAAATGTTGGGGGACATGATTCAACCTATAACTAATAGAAACATAGAAGAGTGCTACCACATATAGACATGCATATAGTGAAAACTCATCAATAGTCTACCAACCAAAGGTAACCATGATTCACATTTTGATGCATTCTTTACATATTTGTTGTGATATGATATATAATTATATTAAACAAAAATATTTTTTGCACATATTCTTTGTCTTTTTTAAATGCAGTATTGTGGCATTTTAAAAATTGATCTATGAAGAATCCTTAATGCCTCCATAGACACATCTGCTTAGCCAATTACCTATTGCTGAATGTTTCTGCTGTTTCAGTTTAGATTCTATAAATACTATCAAAACTGATGCCTTTGTATACTTCTGTAAGTATCTCTGATAATTTTCTTAGAAAAACAGGTCCACAGAATGAAATTGATGGATATAGACATTGTAAAAAGTATCAATATTATATCACATTTATTGAGTATATAATATGGGACAGGTATTGTTCTAAGGATTTTATTCAAACTAACATGTTTAACTTCACAATGTCCATTTAGTGCAGTATTAATACTATTTCCATTCCTTGTATGGGGGGGAAGCTGAGGAAAACAGAAATTCAATAATTTGTCCAAGATCATACAACAGGTATGTGACAGAGTTGGATTTTTTTTTGAACCAAAACCACCTGTTTCTAAAGTGTGGGATTTTAATCACTTTATTAACTGTGTACATGATGTCAGGTTGTATACGTACTTAATTTTTCATTATCAGCAAAGTCCTAGTGACCAATTTTCCCAGGCATCCTTCACATGGTTGTTATACATTTTTGTTTGGGTTTTTTGTGGTTTTTTTGTTGTTTTTTTTTGTGTGGTACATGGGCCTCTCACTGCTGTGGCCTATCCCGTTGCAGAACACAGGCTCCGAATGTGCAGGCTCGGCGGCCATGGCTCACGGGCCCAGCCACTCCGCGGCATGTGGGATCTTCCCGGACCAGGGCACGAACCCGTGTCCCCTGCATCGGCAGGCAGACTCTCAACAACTGCACCACCAGGGAAGCCCATATTATACTTTTTAATAATTGCCAATTTCAAGGGTAAAAAATCATACCATAAAATAGACATTTTGCATTTTATTTGATGATTTCTGAAAATGAAAGTTTGTAAATACAGAATATTTATTTTTCAATTGCTAATTATCTTTGAGCTACTGAACTACTTTTCTATAGTAATGCAAAATTATAAAATAAGCCAGATTTTCTTTAAAGCATTTCTCTTATTCTCTATATTTAGTTTTGTCTGTCTCCCCTCAATTATCTGGTTGTCCTCAGGCCAATTCCAGGTTTCAATGAGCTCACCAATACCAACTTTTCTTGAACTTATACTTTACCATCTTTCCCACAAGCATGTCTACATTTTCTGGTTATTCTCTTCTTCCAATTTCTTGTAATCAGCCAGAAACAAGGACACAAATAAGCAGGAAAACTCATTTCCTTTTAGAGAAATATCCTGCTAATTCTTTACTCAAAAAGTTACATTTTTATCACACAAAAATGCATTTGTAGTAATGATTCTTAAAGTATTAATTTTTATCATCTTTATGGAGTATAATTGCTTTGCAATGGTGTGTTAGTTTCTGCTTTATAACAAAGTGAATCAGCTATATGTATATGTATATGTATATGTATATGTATATGTATATGTATCACCATATCCCCTTCCTCTTGAATCTCCCCCCCACCCTTCCTATACCACATCTCTAGGTGGTCACAAAGCACTGAACTGATCTCCCTATGTTATATGGCTGCTTCCCACTAGCTATCTATTTTATATTTGGTAGTGTATATATGTCCATGCCACTCCCTCACTTCGTCCCAGCTTACCCTTCCTCCTCCCCATGTCCTCAAGTCCATCCCCTACATCTGCACCTTTATTCCTGTCCTGCCCCTAGGTTCTTCAGAACCATTTTTTTTTATGTTCCATATATATGTTAGCATACGCTATTTGTTTTTCTTTTTCTGAGTTACTTCACTCTGTATGACAGACCCTAGGTCCACCCACCTCACTACAAATAACTCAATTTCGTTTCTTTTTATGGCTGAGTAATATTCCATTGTATATATGTGCCACATCTTCTTTATCCATTCATCTGTCAATGGACACTTAGGTTGCTTCTATGTCCTGGCTATTGTAAATAGAGCTGCAATGAACATTGTGGTACACCACTCTTTTGGAATTACAGTTTTCTCAGGGTATATGCTCAGTAGAGGGATTGCTGGGTCATACAGTAGTTCTATTTTTAGTTTTTTAAGGAACCTCCATACTGTTCTCCATAGTGGTGGTATCAATTTACATTCCCACCAACAGTTCAAGAGGGTTCCCTTTTAAAACAATTTTTTAAATGACATTTTTTTTGTTTAGTACACAACCATTCCCAAAGCATATTATGAAGACAAGATGATCTACCCAGTATTCACATAATGAATAACATTTGCTTAGTTCATTCATACATAAAGCGGTTCTACTGAGTTCCCAAGTACTCTAAAATCTACCAAAAAAATCACATTGGTAGTGAAAGCATAATGAGCCAATGGTTTGATCAATATATGAGTGTTCATTTTAATTTCTGACATACAAAGCTTCAAACAAATATTCTTTGGATGATGTTTAAGTGACAAATAATTTCATTTTAGTTAAGCTGCTGCTTTTTCTACATCACAATGCAAGTCTTGGCTAAATATTTTTGAAACTCTGAGAATGAGGCAAATCACTTAGGCTATAGCATCAGAAACACCAATGTCCATGGCACAATTTTCTTAACCAAAACTTATCAGAGAAAATCTCCAAGCATAATGTGAAATGGAGTGATTAGAGGTTATGAATATTTAATTAAATATATATACTGCCATTTCATGTTGTATACTTGCTACTGCACCTTACAAAATCTATCCTTAAGGCAGGACATAAAAATAGATTTGCTTTGTCATTGACAGAGATTAAGAAAATTTAATTGTAATTGTGAACTACAGCTGCTGGGATTTAGTCTATGAAGCAAGCTATAAAATAATCCAATATCTTTCTTCAATTACACACTTGAAATCAAACAGCTCTCCTGTGAGGATGAAGAGTAAGCTGTCAAATGAGTTTCAATCTTCCATTTCCCCCCTCAAAAATGATAAAATGAGACTTTTAAAAACGCACCAAAGGTAAGAATAATTCCAAAATCTCGTTTTTCAGTGTCTGGCTCACTTCTATAACAGTAGTATACTCAGGGTACCATTTGCTGGCTACTTAAAAATAATTTATCCAATCATCCCTCTTGCTCCATTATTTAACTTTTATGAAGCCATAAGTAAAATTTACATGATCGGAGTTTCCCTGGTGGCGCAGCGGTTGAGAGTCCGCCTGCCGATGCAGGGGACATGGGTTCATACCCCGGTCCGGGAAAATCCCATATGCCATGGAGTGGCTGAGCCCGTGAGCCATGGCCACTGAGCCTGTGTTCCAGAGCCTGTGCTCCACAACGGGAGAGGCCACAACAGTGAGAGGCCCGTGTACCTCAAAAAAAAAAAATTTACATGATCAGCATTTTAGTCTCATAGATTAACTGACTATAAATCACTTGTTTTCTTATGCCTTATCACTATAAATCACAAGGTTTTTGAATGCCTATATCAACTTTTTAATTTTATTTTACAATGAATGAGATAAGTGCTTGTTATGAGATGCAAAGGAATCCTAGATAATAGCAGGTGTGTTTTTTCCTTAAAAGTACTAACAGGAGAGAGAACACTTTTCATATGTTTAGATTTCTTTACATTTGTAGAATATATAGTTTGCTCCATGGAGACTTTATATATAAATAATCTATAACATCACTTACCAGTCTCCTTTTTAAGCAATATTATGTCTAAGTAAACCACTTATATATGTGTTTTATCACTTTACATGTTCTAGAGCCTCCCTCTACTGTAGACAAACTAAAACAATGAAATTATATTCCAGAGAATGCACAAGAATTTCTTCTGATTGAAGCCTTTATTCTAATCTGTTATTATACTGCCAGTAAAGAATCTACAGCAGTGTGTTCACTACTGAGAACCCATCCACAAAAAGAGTGTCTATCATCATGTTTCAGAAAACTATTCTCAGTTTATCAACATACATTTTTTTATGATAAAGAAGCTGACCTGCCTGACATCTGACAGATAATAAGTAATGTACATGTGCTCCTCCATGGGTTGTCTGTCAAAATCTCTCAAAAATATTGGTTTCTTCCAGCCCTTTTGTTTATCATTCCTTTAACATGAGGTAATAATGATAGCCTACACTCTCCTGCAGACAAACAAGTGACTAGCTACATTACTTCTTTTTCTAGTTGTCTGAGGATTTAACTTACTGCTAAATTCACCCACAGGGCAAACAGTAGCACTTAACTTTCTCAATTTTAACTGTTTACTGTGTATTTCTCTAAGAACATTTTGTTAGTGGAAGATAAGCAACTATCTCATAAATTATATATCCTGAAAATCTTATTAAAATTCACAAATATATTGCTGTGAATCTCAAACTTAAGAAAAAAGCTCTCCAAAGATGATAACATAATCAAGTATAGGAGAAAATATGGAAACCTATAATTCTCAAGACACTGTTAGAAATTTTAGGATGAAGTTGATTTTGTCATTTAATACTTGCTCAGTCTAACATTTAACAATGAAAATAATAAAGCTATGTAAACAGAAGAATAAATTTAAATATTTTAACAAAGACAGACCTCAAAATAATTTTTAATTAAAGAAAATGTTTTACACTTAAGATTATTTTTAATTGGGAGAGAGAGGTATAGCTTATTGTTTTGTATGGTACTGGCACAAAAACAGAAATATAGATCAATGGAAAAGGATAGAAAGCCCAGAGATAAACCCACACATATATGGTCACCTTATCTTTGATAAAGGAGGCAAGAATATGCAGTGGAGAAAAGACAGCCTCTTCAGTAAGTAGTGCTGGGAAAACTGGACAGGTACATGTAAAAGTATGAAATTAGAATACTCCTTAACACCATACACAAAAATAAACTCAACATGGATTAAAGACCTAAATGTAAGGCCAGACACTATCAAACTCTGAGAGAAAAACATAGGCAGAACACTCTATGACATAAATCACAGCAGTATCCTTTTTGACCCACCTCCTAGAGAAATGGAAATAAAAACAAAAATAAACAAATGTGACCTAATGAAACTTAAAAGCTTTTGCACAGCAAAGGAAACCATAAATAAGACCAAAAGACAACCCTCAGAATGGGAGAATATATTTGCAAATGAAGCAACTGACAAAGGATTAGTCTCCAAAATTTACAAGCAGCTCATGCAGCTCAATAACAAAAAACCAAACAACCCAATCCAAAAATGGGCAGAAGACCTACATAGACATTTCTCCAAAGAAGATATACAGATGGCCAACAAACACATGAAAGAATGCTCAACATCATTAATCATTAGAGAAATGCAAATCAAAACTACAATGAGATATCATCTCACACTAGTCAGAATGGCCATCATCAAAAAATCTAGAAACAATAAATGCTGGCGAGGGTGTGGAGAAAAGGGAACACTCTTGCACTGTTGGTGGGAATGTAAATTGATACAGTATAGAGGTTCCTTAAAAAACTACAAATAGAACTACCATATGACCCATCAATCCCACTATTGGGCACATACCCTGAGAAAACCATTATTCAAAAAGATTCATTTACCACAATGTTCATTGCAGCTCTATTTACAATAACCAGGACATGGAAGCAACCTAAGTGTCCATCAACAGATGAATGGATAAAGAAGATGTGGTACATAAATATAATGGAATATTACTCAGCCATAAAAAGAAACCAAATTGAGTTATTTGTTGTGAGGTGGATGGACCTAGAGTCTGTCATACAGAGTGAAGTAAGTCAGAAAGAGAAAAACAAATACCATATGCTAACATATATATATGGAATCTAAGGGAAAAAAAAAAGTCATGAAGTACCTAGGGGTAAGACAGGAATAAAGACACAGACCTACTAGAGCATGGACTGGAGGATATGGAGAGGGGGAAGGGTAAGCTGTGACAAAGTGAGAGAGTGGAATGGACATATATACACTACCAAACATAAAATAGATAGCTAGTGGGAAGCAGCCGCATTGCACAGGGAGATCAGCTAGGTGGTTTGTGACCACCTAGAGGGGTGGGATAGGGATGTTGGGAGGGAGGGAGACACAAGAGGGAAGAGATATGGGAACATATGTATACATATAGCTAATTCACTTTGTTATAAAGCAGAAATTAACACACTATTTTAAAGCAATTATACTCTAATAAAGATGTTTTAAAAAAAGTGCATCTTCTTCATCACATACATACATACACACTCCTGACCTCACTGAGGTAATTGTTATCTTATTTTTAATATTAATGATTTTCTTGCCTCTGATGCATGAGTAATTTAAGAGTGTGCTATTTAATTTTTATAAACTTGTGGATTTTCTTTCTCTTACTTATTTCTAGTTTAATTCTGTTTTTAACCACAGAATATCAGTTAAGTAGTGTTTCTTCTTTTTCTATTATGGAATATTTTGTGTAAGTTTTAAATATTTAGGTGAACTTGGCAGAAGTTCATTAAAATCTCCCCCTTTCTTTATAGTATCTTTACAGGGACGTATGGGGTTTTATTTGACTTCGTTTCTTTCATTAGTTGTCTCCTTTTATTAATAAGTGGTCTCCCTCTTTGGGTCAATTTTGCTTGTGTGAAACAAACACTACCTGTGTGCTTATCATATAATTTTTTAATTGTGGAAAAATGTGCAGTGTTGAATGAGATTATTTACCTCTGAGAGATTTAAAATTTTCATCCAACAATGACCTGGAGCCACAACTGACTTGGAATTTACTCAAGTCAAGTGAAGGCTTGACTGTTCCTAGATTACAAAAGCTTTTAAAACCTAGTCTTTCATTTGTCACTAAAATTTGTCCACGTATATTGTTCCTTTAACTCAGAGAGATACTCTGTGTAGTGGGTCTTCTGTCAGAGTACCATTTTCTGTGACTTTGATTTTGTTCTTTTTTTTTTTTTTTTTTTTGCCCTTTCTTTTTCCCAGCAAAGCATAAGTAAAAATATGCACATAAGACCAAAGTCACTCTCAAGGTATTTTATTCTTTGGAAACTAATGTTTCTTAAAAATTGGCTAATTTTTTAATTATCTTGTTATCTGTAGATATCTTTAATAAGATTTTTAAAATATATGTTAACCCAATTTCCTAGTTAATTTCAGCAAGAATGTTTTCCCAAATAACCTAACACATTATTTCTGGAAATGGAAACTCACATATATAAATTAACAAAGGCAAATACATGAGTATTGATTATCAGTGTGACCTAGTTCTGCACACAGAAAAGCAAATAATTTGCAGCTTCCCCAGTAGAGAATAAACACATTTCCTATTCTCTAATGATACTTAAATACAAAATTAAATTTTTCTTTTTGGTGTGACTCACATGCAATCCCATTTCCTTAGTCAGTCATGAAAGTTCTAAAAGACAGCAATTAACTATATACATATGTCAGTTAAAGGAGAGTTTTGCATGTGTGTGAACTGTTAAATTGACAAGAAACAACTGCTGTTGTACAGTTCATTATAGGTGAAATATTTGGTAGCATATCATCAATATTTTCTTTAATATGGAAGCATCTAAAGACACTAACATGACAGTTTTAACTGAAGCTTAATTGTTTATGTAAAGGCTACTGCATACAAATTTAAAAGTGGACACAATATCAGTCAGTGATAATGTGCATTCATTTTGAAAAGACTCTTTCTTTACAAATATAAAAGAAAGCATATTCAGTAATTTCACTAGTTTAAGAACATTCAGTCTTTTTAATCTGAGACAAACAACAAAGAAGCAACTGTGGAAACAAATTAACTCATTGTAGCAGAGTCTGTTGCTCTTTAATGTCAAATAAGTGTTCAGAGGTGTTCTCTCTTATCATTTAGATGTATCTGTTATAGGCATCAAGGAAAGCATGGAATTATTTCAACATGCATTTTCTTGTCGAATCTTACTTTATCAAATCTTCTATTGTATATTCCTTTCAAATCAAAGTCTTTTTAAAAAGAAGTTTCAAATCTATTCTCCATGGTAGAGCCATGGATATTAAATGTTAATTACAACCAAAAAGATGTTTAAAAAGGCTTATTTCCAAAAATAAAGTGTAATTTGTTTTTGCAACAAATATTCTATATTGCTTTTTTTTTTTTTTTTTTTTTTTATAACATGGGCCTCTCCAATTGCAGAGCACAGGCTCTGGATGCACAGGCTCAGCAGCCATGGCTCACAGGCCCAGCCACTCCAATGGCATGTGGGATCTTCCCAGGCCAGGGCACGAACCTGTGTCCCCTGCATCGGCAGGCAGACTCTCAACCACTACACCACCAGGGAAGCCCTATATTGCTCTTTTATTTGACTGACCTAAGTTAGGACACAGAACACCAAACTACACATTTAAAAGTCATTATTAATAGTATTTTTTATTAAGTAGCATCCATTCTTAGTGAAAATCTACATATCCATTTGAAATAACAGCAGAAATAATGTTTTAAAATTTGCTTTAAATCATACTGTTTGCGTGATCACAATAAATGTTAAAGGAACTGCTTTAAGCTGAAAAGAAAGGCACTAGTTAGTAACAAGAAAACATAAGAAAGAATAAATCTCACTGGAAAGGTAAATATATGATAAAGTTAAGTGGATTAATCAACCATAAAACTAGTATAAAATTTAAAAGACAAAAGTAGTAAAAATTGTTATGATTCCACTGGTTAGATATACAGTATAAAAAGTGTAAAATGTGACATCACAAACAAATGAGGTGAGGGAGAATAAAATGTTGAGCTTTAGAATGTGACCAAAATTAACTTGTTATCAACTTAAAATAGACTGTTGTAGATATAATTTGTTATATGTAAGCTTCATGTAACCACACAGAAGAAACCTATAATAAATTCACGAAAGATAAAGAGAAAAAATATTAGCATACCTCTAAAGACAATCTTCAAATCACTGAGAAAGAGAGCAAAAGAAAAGAAAATCAACAGAGTACAACAAAAACTTCAGGCAACAGTTAACAAAATGACAATAAACATATACTTCTAAATAATTACTTTAAATGTAAATGAACTAAATTCTCCAATCAAAAGAGATTGAGTAGCTGAGAGGATAATATATAATTATTTATCTACATGCTACCTACATGAGACTCACTTTAGATGTAAAGACACACACAGATTGACAGTGAACTGATGGAAAAAGATATTTCATGCAAATGAAAACCAAAAAAAAAAAAGATGGCGTAGCCATAATTATATTAGACAAAATTGACTTTAAAAGAAAGTCTTTCATAAAAGACAAAGAAAAAAAAAGACAAAGAAGGATGTTACACAATGATAAAGGGGTCAGCCAGGTAAGAGGATATAACATGTGTAAATATTTTTGAACCCAAAATAGGAGTACCTAAGTATGTAAACCAAATATTAACAGACCTAAAGGGAGAACTAGACAACAATAAAATATAATATAATAATAGTAGGGGTCTTTAATACTCCATTTACACCAATGGATATATCATCCAGACTAAAGCAAAAAGAAAACATTGTCCTTAAATGACATATTAGATCAGATGAACTTAACATATATAGAACATTCTATCCAAGAGCAGCAGAATACTTTCTCAAGTATACATGGAATATTTTCCAGGATAGTTCATATCTTAGGCCACAAAACAAGCTTTAATAAATTTAAGAGAATTTAAGTCATATCAAGCATTGTTTCCAACAACAATGGTATAAAACTAGAAATCAATTACATGAAAAAAACCCTGAAAATGCACAAACGTGGAGATTAAAAATATGTTACTGAACAATGCACATGTCAATGATGAAATCAAAAGATAAGCCAAAAAATACCTTGAGGCAAACAAAACTGAAAATATACCAAAATTGATGAAAGGCAGCAAAAGCAGTTTAAGAGGGAAGTTTAAAACACTAAACACTTACCTCAAGAATCAAAAAATGTCTCATACAAACAATTTAACATTATACCTCAAGGAACTAGAAAAAGAACAAACCCCAAAGATAGTAGAAGAAAGGAAATAACAAGGCTTAGAGCAGAAATAAATGAAATAGAGAATACAATGACAAAAGCAAAAATCAATGAATGTAAAAGTTGGCTCTTTGAAAAGATAAATGAATTAATAACCTTTGAGTTAGACTCACCAAGAAAAAAGAGAGAGAATTCAAATAAATAAAATCATAAATTAAAGGGGAGATATTACAAGTCATGACACAGAAATACAAAGGATCATAAGACTTGACTATGATCAATTATATGCCAAAAAACTGAACAATCTAGGAGAAATGGATAAATTTCAAAAAACATACAACTTACCAAGATTAACTCATGAAGAAATAGAAAATCTAACCACACAGGTTATTAGTAAGGATAATTAATCAGTAATCAAAAACCACCCAACAAAGAAAAGTCCAGGACTGGGCAGCCTCACTGATGAATTATTTCACATATTCAAAGAACACCATTTTTTTCTCAAACACTTACAAAAATAGGTGAAAGGGAACCCTTCCAAACTCAGTTTACAAGGTCAGCATTACCCTGATACAAAAACCAAACAAGGATGCTGCAAGAAAATTACAATATCCCTGGTGAACATAGAAGCAAAAATCCTCAGTGAACTATCCCAAACCAAATTCAATGATACATTAAAAGGATCATACATTATGATCAAGTAGGATTGATCCCAGTGATGCAAGGATGGCTAGACAACTGCAAATCAGTCAATGTAATACACTACACTAACAAAATAAAGAATAAAATTTTATGATCATCTCAATAGATGCAGAAAAAGCTTTTGACAAAATCAACATCCATTTATGTTAAAAAACTTTACATAAAGTGAGTATAGAGGGAATGTACCTCAACATAAAAGGGCCATATATGACGAGCCCATAGGTTACATCATAGTCAATGGTGGAAAGCCAAAAGCTTTTCCTCTAAGATCAGAAAAATTAGAAACAAGACAAGGATACACACTTTAACCACTTCTATTTAACATAGTATTGGAAGTCCTAGACAGAGCAATGAGGCAAGAAAAAGAAAAAAATAAAAGACAATCAAACTGGAAAGGAAAAAGTAAAACTGACACTATTTGAAGATGACAGGATATTATATATAGAAAACCCTAAAGACTCCATCAAAAAATTTTTGAACTCAATAAACAAATTCAGTGATATTTCAGGATAAAAAATCAATGCACAAAAATATGTTGTGTTCCTCCAAACTAATAACAAACTGTAAAAAAAGAGAAATAAAAAAATAAAATAAAAATACCATTTACAGCTACAACAAGAGGAATGAAAAGTCTAGGAATAAATTTAACCAAGGAGATGAAAGACTTGTATACTGAAAACTACAAGATATTAATATAAGAAATTGAAAAATACAAAAATAAATGGAAAGATATACCATGGTCATGGATTGGAAGAATAAATACTGTCAAAATATTTACATTACCTAACACAACTACAAATTCAATGAAATTCCTTTCAACTGTCCAATGGTATTTTTCACAACATTAGAACAAATAATCCTAACATTTGTTTAGAACCACAAAATACCTCAAATAGCCAAAACAAAGTTGAGCATGAAGACCAACCTGGAGGCATCACACTCACTGATTTCAAACTTTGTTACAAAGCTATAGTAATTAAAACGGTATGTTACTGGCATAAAAACAAACAGATAGATCAATGTAACAGAATAGATAACCCAGGAGTAAATTCACACATATATGTTCAATTAATCTAGCACAAAAAAGCCCAAAATATCCAATGTGAAAAAGACAGTCTTTTCAATAACTTGTGTTGGGGGAACTAGACAGACCCATGCAAAAGAATGAAACTGGACCACTATCTTACACCACACACGAAAATGACTTAAAATGGATTAAATGCTTGAATGTAAGACTTGAAACCATAAAACTCCTATAAGGAAACATAGGTGGTAAACTCCTTAAGTTGGTCTTGGTGATAATTTTTTGAGTCTGACACCAAAAGTAAAAGCAAAAAAAGAAAAAATAAATAAATAAAAGTGGGACAACATCAAACTAGAAACTTTCTGCATGGCAATGGGAAACATCAACAAAATGAAAGGACAACCTACTGAATGGGAGATTATATTTGCAAATCATATATGTGATAAAGAGTTAATATTCACAATATGTAAAAAACTCATAAACTCAATCACAAAATGTGATTAAAAATGAGAAGAAGATCTGAATAGATTTTTTTTTTAAAGAAGACATATGGATAGTTAATAGATACATGAAAATGTGCTCAACATCATTAACCATCAGGGAACTGTAAGTCAAAACCACAAAGAGATATAACCTCATACCTATTAGATGGCTATTATCAAAAAGATGAGATAAAATGTATTGGCAAGGATGTGGGGAAAAGAAAACCCTTGTTCATTGTTGTGGAAATGTAAATTGATGCAGCCACTATGGAAAATATGGAGTTTTCCTCCTCAAAAATTAAAAATAGAACTACAATGTGATCCAGTTGTTCCATTTTGGGATGTATATGTAAAGAAAATAAAAACACTCACTTGAAAAGTTGTTTGAACCTCCATGTTCATTGCAGCACTATTTACAATATCCAAGATATGGAAACAACCTAAGTGTCCATCAATGGATAAATAAATTGTAGGATACTATTCAGTGACACAAAAATAAATAAATCTTGCCATTTGCAACCATATGTATGGGACTTAAGGGCATTCTGCTAAGCAACGTAAGTCAGACAGAGACTGACAAATACCATATGATCTCACTTATATGTGGAATAAAATGAACAAAAAAACCCTCATCTTAAGCTCATAGATAAAGAGAACAGATTTGTGGTTATAGGAGGCAAGGGTTGGGGGATGAGAGAAATGATGAAAGGGGTCAAAATGTAATAAATAAGGAAATAAATAAATGAAAAGAAAAAAACAAAGAAGAGAATAATGAAATAACTTTTCTTTCTATTCCATATAAGAAAATCACTTGGTTCACTCTATTCATTAAAAAAAAAATCATCTATTTATAGACAGATAGTTTAAAATGACCAGCAACCAGACATAGAAGATATCAATGAAAATTTAAAATGCGAATATTCAATGGTCCTGCAATTCCATTTCTTAGTGTGCACCCTAAACAAATTCTTCCACTTGTGCACATGCATACATGTCAAAATAAAAACTTCATTAAAGTAAGGTTTACAGCAGAAAAAATCTCCAAAAATTCATATGTCTTTCAGTAGGGGAATGGCTAAATAATCAAAGGTATATGTGTGGTATGGAATACAAAATAATACATAAATGGGTCAAGCAAAACCTGAATGTAACAACATGGTCAGACTTTTAGGAAACTGCTGGTCAAAGAAAGCAAGCTGCAGAATGATGAGTAAAGTATGATACCGAATATACTATTACATAAAATTTCTATAAATTTTGTGTTTACATCTATATCTAAACAGAGATAGATATAGCTTGATAGATAGATAGATAGATAGATAGATAGATAGATAGATGAAAGAGTACAAAAGAAAACAGAAGTTACCTAAGATAAGATGAACTGAGGAGATCTGTGGGGAATCTAGCCTTATCTAAAACATTTTTTAAAGGGAAATATATTCATATACTACTTGACTAATTAGAAATCTAAGAAAAATAAAATACATTTATAATAAACTGGGAAGTAATTAAAAGGAAAAATATTGAGAACTAAAGGGAAGGAAAATCACTGTTTTAGCTTGTTTCATGCAAGGTATTCCTTTTTTAGACCAAAATTACTATTCATACTTTCTGAGCTAGTAAACCAAGAAGAATAGCATTGTTTTAGAATAAACCATAAACTTTGGTGATAAGAGTATCTCACTTTTCATTATACTAAATTATAAATTTGATGTGGAAAATTGAAATATTATATTATCACAAATGATAATGTAATGTTTCAATTTTACACATAAAATATCTGTTTATATTTTTCTTATTATTTTCCTTTCAGTTCATGTAGCCCTTTCACCGGAGTGTATACCAGCCCTGTATCAAAGTATCTTGAGATCTGATAATGACACATTCTCTATTTTTTATTGTTAAGTATTTTTAAGGTATTCTTGCTTCAAAAGTAAACAATTGTTTTTAAACTTTGAATTGACTTTGAATTGACTAGGTGACAATCTCTACATTAGTGATAGCTTTCTCAATTTGATTTTGTAGGACAAATAAAACATTACTAAACATTAATAATGATTAAATATATTTTATTTTAGTTTTATGAAAAAATAGATACTTTTATTAATAAGTATAATCAATATTGTATTTATTTCTATTTTACATTTTATTTTAATGAAATGGATACTTTAAATCAAATTTTCCAACTTAAAGCAGAAAAGAAATGTTTTTTTTCAAATGCACTCAATTGTTTTTATTTTCATAAAAGGTCTAGTTTAATACCATCATTTTTTCTTAAATTGAAGTATAGTTGATTTACAATATTATACTAGATTCAGGTGTACAAAATAGTGATTCAATATTTTTATAAATTATATTCCATTTGAAGATTTTGTAAAATATTGCTATATTCCCTGTTTTGTAAAATATATTCTTACAGCTTATTTATTTTATATAGTGGTTTGTACCTTTTAATACCCCTACCCCTATTTTGCCCTAACCCCTTCCCTTTCCCCACTGGTAACTACTGATTTGTTCTCTGTATCTTTGAATCTATTTCTATTTGTTATATTCATTTATTTGTTTTATTTTTTAGATTTCACATATAAGTAATAACAGATATTTGTCTTTTTCTTACTTATGTCACTAAGCATAATAATCTCCAGGTCTTCCTTGTTGTTTCAAATGACAAAATTTCATTCTTTTTTTGTGGCTAATATTCCATTGTATAAATATACCACATCTTCTTTATCCATTCATCAATTGATGGACTCTTTGGTTGCTTCCATATTTTGGGTATTCTAAACAATACTGCTGTGAATGTTGGGAGTGCGTGTAACTTTTCAAAAGTGTTTTCATTTTTACTTCAGATATATACCCAGGAATGGAATTGCTGGATCACATGTGGAATTAACACTATTTTATTTATATTTATTCATTTATATTGAATTATTGTCAATTTCTAACTTTATGTCTCTTAATATTTGATTTAGGTGCTCTGATGTGAGGTGCATATATGTTAACAAAAGTTATGTCCTCATTTTGTATCTTTATCATTATATAATGTCATTCTTTGCCTTGTGTTACAGCTGTGTTTTAAAGACTATTTTGTTTGATATAAGTATTGCTACTCCAACTTCCTTATTGTTTCCATTTGCATGAAATATCTTTCTCTATCCCCTCACTTTCAGACTGTGTGTGTCTTTAGCTCTGAAGTGAGCCTCTTTTAAGCAGCAAAGAGATAGGTCTTTTTTTTTTTTTTAATCCAAGTAGTCACCCTATGTCTTTTTTTTTTTTTTTTTTTTTTTTTTTTTTTTTTTTTGCGGTACGCAGGCCTCTCACTGTTGTGGCCTCTCCCATTGCAGAGCACAGTCTCCGGACACGCAGGCTCAGTGGCCATGGCTCATGGACACATCCACTCCACAGCATGTGGGATCCTTCCAGACTAGGGAACAAACCCATGTCCCCCTCATTGGCAGGCGAACTCTCAACCACTGCACCACCAGGGAAGCCCCACCTTATGTCTTTTGATTGGAGAATTTAGTCTATTGACTTTTAAAGTGATTATTGATAGGTTTGTAAGAATGGCCATTTCGTTACTTATTTTCTCATTGCTTTTGTAGTTCTTCTCTGTTCTTCCTTCTTTTAGTTTCTTCCCTTCTGGGTTGATGATTTTCTTTACTGGTATACTTGTGTTCCTTTCTTTCCAGTTTTTGTGTATATATTTTAGGCTATGATTTGTGGTTAGAAGGGAGTTCATTTACGTTGCCCTGTGACTATATATACTTGATTTAAACTGGTAGGCATTTAAGTTCACACACCTTCTGAAATATGTACATTTTTTATTCCCCTCCTCCACATTTTGTGTTTTTGATATCATATTTTACATTTTCATGATTATCCCTTAACTGTTTATTGTAGTTACAATTGATTTTATATATTTTTTTATGTTTTAATCTTTGGACTAGTTTAATTAAGTAGTTGATCCACAGCCTTTACTATATATATATATATCCTGACTAGTGGGATTTTTCCTTTCCTGTAGACTCTTACTTTTTACTGTGCTTATTCTTTCCCCTTAGAGAATATCCTTTAACATTTCTGTTAGTGTTGGTTTCATATTGATGATATGTTTTAGTTTTTGCTTGTCTGAAAAGTTATTTATCTCTCCTTTAATTCTGAATGAAAATCTTGCTTGGTAGAGTATTCTAGGTTGTAGATTTTCCCTTTTGGCACTTTAAATATATCATGCCACTCCCTTCTGGCCTGCAAAGTTTCTGCAGACAGATCAGCTGATATCCTTATGGGGATTTCATTGTATGTGAACTTTTGTTTTCTCTTTTGCCTTTAGAATTTTCTCTTTATCTTATTTTTGTCATTTACATTATGATACAAATTAATGTGGGTCTATTTTGTTGTATCTTGTTTGGGACTCTCTGTGCTTCCTTTATCTGGATATGTGTTTCTTCTTCAGGATTGGGAAGTTTTCAAGAATAATTTTATCAAATACATATTTGACCCCTTTCTCTCTCTCTTCTCCTTCTTGGATCTTTATAATACAAATATAAGTATGCTTGTCCCAGAGAGCCCTTAAACTGTTCTCACTTTTTAATTTGTTTTTTCTTTTTGCTCTTCTGATTGAGCAATTTTGATTATTCCATCTTCCAGATCACTTACGTGTTCTTCGGTATCACTTAGTGTGCTTTTTATTCCTTCTAGCAGGGTTTTAATTTTATTTATTGTATTTTTCAGTTCTGACTTTTTAAAAAAATATTTCCTAGTCCTTGTCAAAATTCTCACTGTGTTCATCTATTCTTTCCCTTAGTTCAGTTAACATTCTTATTACTAATGCTTTCAACTCTTTATCTGGTAAATTATCTCTCTTTCATTAGTTGATTTTCAGGGTTTTTTTCTTGTTCTTTCATTTGAAGGAAATTTCTCTTTTTCCTCATTTTGCTTGACTTTCCCTGTCTCTATTTATTAGGTAAAACAGTTACCTATCCTAGTCTTGAAAGTGTGTTCTTGTGTGGGAGTATCCCTATACAGTCTGTGTGTGCCATCTGTCTTTGGTTGGAGAGCTGGATTGGAAGTGAACATGATTCACATCTTCCCCCAGGTTGTGCTGGAACCTATCACCTTGTTAGGAAGTGGGACTAGAAATAAAGCGGCTGGAACCAGAATCAAATGTGATCCAGGGCTTCTCCTCTTCTCAGTGGCCAACACCACCTGATCCCAAGTTGGTGGAGCATAAGCCCTAGATTCTGGCCTAAGCTGCTTCTGTTTCTTCCAGGTGTGTGTTCTCTTCCTCCCCACCAGTATTGGCATCTAAAAGGAAGCACTGCCAGGGCAATAGGGGCTGTAGTAAGCACATGGAGTGGGTCAGGGTCCTTTGTGAACTCTCCTTGGCAGCAGCAGCCTCAGCCATTGCCCTAGTGGGGAGCTGTGCCACAGAGCAAGAGGTACCAGAGCACACTCTACAGAAGTCCTGGCACCAGTAAGAGCTCCATCCCACTCCCCATCTTCTACATCAATTAAATAGGTAATTGCTGCTTTTATCCTGTTCAGATGCTGTGCTGGTTCTGTGTCAGCTTCTTCCCTCACAACTGCACACTCTAGTTAGCCATAGCAGCCTTTGCCCTAGTACAGAGCTGTACTGTGGATCAAGAGGGCTGTATTGGGTGCTTGGTTTTGGCTGGGGTGTGTACTGGGGTGGTCGTGGGAAACCAGCCAGAATCCTGGGCAGTTTCAATCTACTTCTTCTGCCTTGTTGTGGGATTAAGCAAGATTGGGAACACTTCATGAGAAAAGTCTAGGTTTCTTACAGCCCCACTGTCAGTCCCACAATTTTTTAAACAAGCTAAAGGCACTAATTTTCCAGGTTTTGGACCTTAGGCCTGGGGTGCCTAGTATGTGTCTGAACTATTCACTCCCCAAGGAGGATCTCTGAGCCAGTGCAATTCCCCTCTCCTCTTCTGTGTCTCCTCCTAGAGGAGCAGGTCCTGACCTGATCACTTCTCTTCCCTTCCTACCCACCTCTGTGTGGATCTTTCTTACAGCCTTGATAGTATAAGAATATTTCTGCCAGTTTCCAGTTTGTTTCATTAAAAATTGCTCCACATGTAGATGTGTTTTTGGTGTGCACATGGGAGAAGTTGAGGTACACATCCTTCTACTCTGCCATCTTGATCTTCTTTCCTACAAATCTTTACCCAGTTAATATTTTTCAGAAGTCAATAAATTAGGAGTTTGAGATTAATGTATACATGCTACTGTATATAAAATAGATGAACAACAAGGACCTACTGTATAGCACAGGGAACTTTACTCAGTATTCTGCAATAAGGGGAAATAATCTGAAAAATAATGGATATATGTATATGTATAACTGAGTCCTTATGCTGTACCTCTGAAACTAACACATTTTAAATTAACTAAACCCCAATATAAAATAAAAATTAAAGAATATAAAAGTAAAAGAGAACATTGAAAAAAATCATTGCATTCAAAACTAAAGATAATACATATAATATTATCGTTTTCACTTTTCCAACTTTTTGTTCTTTTAAACATGGAATTATTTTCTCTGTTCCTGATCAAGTATAAAAATAGACATTAACTGTTTGGGAATAAGTCTTTAAACCCACTGAGAAATTCTTTATAATTGTATCCTGCTTTCACTAGTAAATTGAATCATACTGTGATGACTATAAGAAGCAGAACTTCCATCAAGTAGATGAATTTAATCTTTAAAAAGAAGCTCAGTTTGATAATTATTAAGCCCACCTTAAATTAAAACAGGACCACACATTTTTGCCTCAACAGACTTAATTCAAAATAGATTTTGAACAAAATACATATGTCATGATTTGGTTTGGATGACAAGTATAGATAATCTGCTTACATCCACATGTCAAATACATATGGACCTTTATTTACATGGATAGTCTTCACTTTTCAAACTATTTTGAAACTTTGTAGGTTTTCATTTTGATAAAACATCATAAAACTAAGCCTTTGTGCTCTGATGTAATATACAAATTTAAAATATATTTTACTGTGTATGAGATTATTTTGAAAAGACAAAAATAAAATAAACATCTTACTAAGAGAAAGGACTTGAGATTTAAAATGTCCTTAATAGTTTTGTTGTTGTTAAATAAATATTCTTCTTATATATTTCTTATTTTGTGAACCATATATTGTACATCATAATTACTTACACATCCTTTTCTATGTTTTCTGTTTTCATAAAACTAAATAAAATCTTTAAGCTTTTCTGAGATAAAGAAGAAAATCACCAGACAATGATATTCTCAACAAGATAAGAACTTAAGTTAGGTTGAACTGACAAACTACAGTGAATCTGTGCAATAGAAGTAAGAGGTGGCCCAGTTGGAGTATTTGGATTTTAAATGCTGAAACTCAATATTCAATCTCTGAATGTGTGTGTGTTTTTTATGTGTGTGAGCACATGAGGAAGTGTATGAACTGCCTCCCTCTGACTCCTATTCTGAGATTTTATCTACAAGCACTCTTTTTTATTTTAGTTTATTATTATTTTAACATGTTTTCTTACAGTATAATTTCTTTACAATGTTTTGTTACTTTCTGCTGTAGAACAAAGTGAATCAGCTGTATGCATACATATATCCTCATATACACTTCCCTCTTGTGTCTCCCTTCCACCATCCCTATCCCACACCTCTAGGTGGTCACAAAGCACTGAGCTGATCTCCCTATGTGATGCTGTTGCTTCCCACTAGCTATCTATTTTACATTTGGTAGTGTGTACATGTCAATGCTACTCTCTCACTTCGCCCCACCTAACACTTCCACCTTCCCATGTCCTCAAGTCCATTCCGTACATCAGCTTATTTATTCCTGTCCTGCCCCAAGGTTTTTCAGAACCATTTTTTTTTCATTCCCTATATATGTGTTAGCATATGATATTTGTTTTTCTCTTGCTGACTTACTTCACTCTGTATGACAGACTCTAGGTCCATCCACCTCACAGCAAATAGCACAATTTCGTTTCTTTTAACAGCTGAGTAATATTCCATTGTATTTATGCACCACATCTTCTTTATCCATTCATCTGTTGATGGACATTTAGGTTGCTTCCATGTCCTGGCTATTGTAAATAGTACTGCAATGAACATTGTGGTACATGTCTCTTTTTGAATGATGGCTTTCTCAGAGTATATGCCCAGTAGTAGGATTGCTGGCTCATATGGTAGTTCTATTTTTAGTGTTTAAGGAACCTCTATACTGTTCTCCATAGTGGCTGCATCAATTTACATTCCCACCAACAGTGTAGGAGGGTTCCCTTTTCTCCACACCCTCTCCAATATTTATTGTTTGTAGATTTTTTGACAATGGCCCTTCTGACCTGTGGTGAGGTGATATCTCATTGTAGTTTTGATTTACATTTCTCTAATGATTAGTGATGTTGAGCATCCTTTCATGTGTTTATTGGCAATCTGTATATCTTCTTCAGAGAAATGTCTATTTAGGTCTTAGAAATGTCTATTGAAGTCTATCTCATTTTTGGATTGGGTTGTTTGTTTTTTGATATTGAGCTGCATGGGCTGCTTGGATACTTTTGAAATTAATCCTTGTCAGTTGCTTCATTTGTGAATATTTTCTCCCATTCTGAGGGTTCTCTTTTCATCATGTTGATGGTTTCCTTTGCTGTGCAAAAGCTTTTAAGTTTCATTAAGTCCCATTTGTTTATTTTTGTTTCATTTCTATTTCTCTAGGAGGTGGTCCAAAATGATCTTGCTGTGATTTATGTCATAGACTGTTCTGCCTATGTTTTCCTCTAAGAGTTTTATAGTGTCTAGCCTTACATTTAGGTCTTTAATCCATGTTGAGTTTATTTTTGTATATGGTGTTAGGAAGTGTTCTGATTTCATTCTTTTACATGTAGTTATCCAGTTTTCCCAGCACTACTTATTGAAGAGGCTGTCTTTTCTCCATTGTATAATATTGCCTCCTTTGTCATAGATTAGGTGACTATATGCATGTGGGTTCATCTCTGGGCTTTCTATCCTGTTCCATTGATCTATATTTCTGTTTTTGTGCCAGTACCATACTGTCTTGATGATTGTAGCTTTGTAGTATAGTCTGAAGTCAGGGAGCCTGATTTCTCCAGCTCTGTTTTTCTTTCTCATGATTGATTTTGTTATTCAGAGTCTTTGGTGTTTCCATACAAATTGTGAAATTTTTGTTCTAATTCTGTGAAAAATGCTTTTGGTATTTTGATAGGGATTCTATTGAATCTGTAGATTGCTTTGGGTAGTATAGTCATTTTCACAATGTTGATTCTTCTAATCCAAGAACATGGTATATCTTTCCATCTTCTGTATCATCTTTAATTTCTTTCATCTGTGTCTTACAATTTTCTGCATACAGGTCTTTTGTCTCCTTAGGTAGTTTTATTCCTAGGTATTCTATTCTTTTTTTTCCAGTGGTAAATGGGAGTGCTTCCTTAATTTCTCTTTCAGATTTTTCATCATTAATGTATAAGGATGCAAGAAATTTCTGTGCATTAATTTTGTATCCTGTTACTTTATCAAATTCATTGATTAGCTCTAATAGTTTTCTAGAATTTTTATTTTAAATGTACATATTAAATTAATTTTTGCAAGCCTACAAAAGATTAGAACACTGCTAGGTGCCAAATCAAATTAAAGTTCACATTTTCCAAAGGCCTTCTCCCAACATTTTTACCAAAGTGAAGTTTCTGTCTACAGCATGTAATGCATATAAGATGGCATCAGGCTCACCTCTGAATATATTTGCTTAATGTACAATTAGCCATTGCCATCTAGGAAAACTGACCTTCACAAAAGAAGCATACCTCTGCCAACAGAGGCAAAACATTTCAAGAAATCAATGTATATGGCCAAATGTTACTTATGATAATTCAGCCACACAAGACATATAGGCTCCTTTATTTTTAAAGTTGTATCACAAATCTGGAGAGTTCAAAAAAGCTCATTATGCTAAATATCATGGCATTTATTTACAGGAAGACATAGTATTGATAGACAATATATAATAATATTAAGTGGGATCTCACATTTCTAACTGAAATTTAAATATCTTGAGACTAGTTGCAAGACTAAGTTCATAATTATTATTTAGTCTACCTCTGGATTCATCATCTACCAATCCTTGAAACATAACATGCCTCAGTTACAATGTCATTATTTCAATATTAGTGACAATCTTTCATATGTATTTGAATTTACAACTTTTCCTTTAGTATAGAATGGCTTTACATCTCTTTCTCTCCCTATTGAATTCTTATCAATATTTTAAAATAATAACCTGAAATTTTACTCTTCAGTGTAATCTTGAATTTGTTTTCCAGGAATGGCCTTTAAAATTCTTCATTATCCTTTTATATCACATTACTCTTCTAGTCCTTGACATACTGAAATATAATTATTGGTTAATATTTCCAATCTACCATATTGTCTGCCATCCAAAGTGTAAGAATTTATTTCTACATGTATTTTTTTCTATCAGTCTGACTCATTATTTTCTTTTTTTCCTTTTTTCCCCCAGACTTCCACTGAGTACTGTAGAACATGTCTTATGATTTAAGATAAATGAAGTGATGCTGGTCAATGTCAAAAAGTAAGAGATTATCTTGTTTTTATTTCTTTCTTTCTAAGACTATGAATGATGAAAAATGACCTCCAATAACATACATACTTCATGTATCTGAAATCTTCCTCTTGGAACAAAGAAATCAAGATATAGCAGGGAGTGAGTGAGGTAGAAAAAACTGAGAGGTCAAGGAAAAAAGTAGAAATGGAAGGAGATCAATGTGTGAAATAAGCCTACAGACACACTTTTAAAGTAAACACGCTTACCGCAGCTCCTATTTCAACAATTACCAAATTATTCTTTAACCACACCTGGACCTGTCAGGCTATACTTCTTAACTTTATACCTATATCTCTAGTTATATATTCATTAATTATCAACAACTTTTCTTTCTATTTCCAACTTTAAGCCAAGGGTCTGTCACATCAACCAGAAAGTTTCTGGTGTTATCAATTCTCTTTCCCTTATGTCATTCTATTCTTCCAAACTTTGACGTGGACATGAAAATTAAAAACTCAGTAGACAGGCAGCTTTCTCTGTATTTGTACTTAGATTATGGAGTAGAAAGGAATATAAAATCATAAAACTATATAGAAAGGAGTCACCACCCTATGTGGGTCCTCATTGTCTTAACTAAAATTTACCTATTTACCTGCACATTACTTTCTCTGCCTTCTTTTTAAAGGCATTTTCAAAAATTTTACTCTCTTCAAATCTTTACCAACTCCTCAATCTTGCAGTCCACTTCTGCCCTCAGAATATTATTTTGCCACCAGTAAATTGAAGCCAAATTGATTGGATTGGGAAGGGAACAGACTAATAGAGTTGCCAAAATGAATACAAGCTGAGTTAAAGTCTATGAAAGTAGAACACAAATTATGACTTTGCAAATATAAATGTCAGATAAATTTTGAATATATGATATATAAAATAGTATAGGCCAGAGAAGGAATAATTTTTGGCCAAGAGTTTAAGTATCCTGTTCAAGAATGAAATAAACTACTATAATCAAGTTTAGTTCACTTTTGAGAGCTTTTCTACATATATCATGAACATGGAAGATTTTAAACCATTCACTGTTTTCTGAAAGCTCATTCATATAGATATGTTATTGCACAGAGTTTGCTTAGTTAGCTCATCCAGTTTGCACTATTAATTCTATTTCTCCTTTCCAGATACAATTCAAAGTTCAACTCTATCATTAAGCCTTGTCTACAGAAGTAATGGTTGTAAAACAGGTGAGAGAAATATGGACATATCATGTGAAACATCCATTAGAAATAGTGCCATCTGTAAGGACTTGATTCCCAGTCATGGCTTTAACAAAATTTATATTTCAATGCCCCTCAAATCATTATCATCAGTTAAATTATCTACAATGAGCCCCACCGTTGTCAATCCAGCTATCCCTTTGTATTCCCACCTATATATCTCCAAGAAACACCAAACTCAACAAATCAGAGAGCAAGTTTATAACTTCCTCTCAGTAAATTTTCTCTTCTGGAACTAGCTTTCTCTTCAAAATATAAAACAAAGTTTCAGTGGGTCTACTTTAAAAAATTTAAAGAACTTGTCAATGTATAACCATTGGATAAAGACCAAAATCTCTGCCAGGGTTTTGTATGCTCTGGCCACTTTTTCATTTTCTAATTTTATCTCATACCATGCTTCCCTTTGTTCTTGGTGCTGCAGTCATACCAACCATTTTAATGGTCTTCAAATGTTCATGCTTACTTCTATTTGAGGTTCATAATAAAGCTATTCCATCTGGAATTTTTTTTTTTTTTTTACTGTAACTTAAGTTGTTGCTTTCTTAAAATCTTTCAGGCAACATCACAAGTAGCCGTTTTTAGGGAAGTTTTTTCCAGAATTATAAGTCAAAATCACTCTTTTTTATAAGCACTTATAGAATCATGAAAATACAGTTATTTCCTTCAAAGCACATTAACTGTATGATATATATTCCCTCTAATGAATAAATATATGTTCCTCTTACACTATAATCTCCCAAGGACAAGGACTAATATGTTTTTTGCTTATCAGTGTACCACCTGTACTGAGCAGAGTACTAGGTCCATGAGGTTGCTGAATTAATGTTAGAATATGCTTTAAGAGAAACCAAGAGTAACACAGCTGCTTTGAATATAAAAATAAGTCCCAAGGAAATAACATTTTATAAAATTAAAGCACTTTGAAAAGATGAATTAATTATCTAGACACTATTTTGAAGTATATAAAATATTAACTCTAGTTATAATTTGAACCCTGGTAAGAGTAGAAAATTTTAAGTAAGTAACAAAACCCTCAAATTTTCTTAATTATTTTCCCCACTTAGTAACTAGTGCCTTCCATTAATTATAATTCAACAATCATTTCACCTTTGAAAGTACAGGACATGATAACAAAATTCAATGTACTGTCAAGTAAATTTGAAAATGATACATAAAAGCTGTGTCTTTACTAGACTTCTTAGGAGACAGCTCTGTCTGTACATAAGATCAGGAATAATTTTACTTCTATGGCATTGATCAGTTATTTTCTGTGAATGCTGTTAAATGTCAGTATTTTTCTTTGTGTTGGCTACTGGAAAGTGTATGAACAAATCATTAATTAAGTTAAATAAGTATATAGGTTTTCATAATGTATATTTTGCATTAGTCTAATTCTTTTTAATTTTTTTTTGTATTTATAGTCTTGGTTTTCCTAGGGTTTTCTTTCTTTTGCAATATGTTAGTTATGTATTATTTAGGTATAAACCATTTTACAACATTTCTGGAGCAAACACAAACATATGTACATATTAACAGATAAAATAAATCACATGGCATTATTACATATATTAAAACAGATATTGCAGCATAATTGGGAACCATATATAATCAATTCTTATTATATTTACATGAGATCAAAGGAGATGAGAGAGTTCTGTTTAAACAAAAGTGTTGCTTTGACCATGTGGCAATAAAGGCAGATCCTTAGCAATTGAACCCGTAGAAGGGAAAATAGTATTGGACATTTTAGTCAAGAATACATGTGACTGGTTGATCAACCATCATTATATCCATTATATCCATAACCCATTCCACTTGTCTTTATGTACACAGTATAATGAATAAATAATGAATAAAATGATAAAATTATTGTATTAATTCTTAGTCAAAATGTATCTTGAAAGAAATAAATGCATAATTGTTGTAATTTTTAAACATTGCTTTAAGTTTTTTAGAATTGGTCACACAATCATACCTAATTTTTAAAAACACAACTTTTTTTCAGTTATATATAAACTTATGTCAAGACTTCTGTCTACTCTTTAGTCGTTTGTTAATTTATGGACCTGTCCTCTATTTCCTAATCCTAACCCCTTGTTCAGTTCTCAAAACACTTATCATGCCCTGAAGAGTTTACTGGATTACAAATATGATTTTCATTTTTTATACATATACATATAACTATTGCTTTTCAGTCTTTTCCCATATAGGTTATTACAGAGTACTAAGTAGAGTTCACTGTGCTATACAGTTGGTTCTTGTTGATTATCTATTTTAAATATCATAGTGCATATATATTAATCCCAGCCACCTAATTTATCCCTCCCCTCACACCTTTCAACTTTGGTAACCATAAGTTCTTTTTCTAAGTCTGTGAGTCTGTTTCTGTTTTGTAAATAAGTTCATTTGTATCATTTTTTAGGCCACATATAAGTGATATCATATGATGTTTGTCATTCTCTCTCTGACTTACTTCACTTAGTATGATAATGTCTAGGTCCATCCATGTTGCTGCAAATGGCATTATTTCATTATTTTCAATGGCTGAATAATATTCCATTGTGTATATACCACGTCTTCTTTTTTTTTTCTTTTCTTTTGCGGTATGCGGACCTCTCACTGCCGTGGCCTCTCCACCGCAGAGCACAGGCTCTGGACACACAGACTCAGAGGCCACAGCCCACAGCCCCAGCCACTCCATGGCATGCGGGATCCTCCTGGACCTGGGCATGAACACGTGTCTGCTGTATCAGTAGGTGGACTCTCAACCACTGTGCCACCAGTGAAGCCCCCACGTCTTCTTTATCCATTCATCTGTGAGAGACATTTAGGTTGTTTCCATGTCTTGGCTATTGGAAAGTGTGTTGCAATGAAAACTGGGGTGCTTATATCCTTTCAAAGTATGGTTTTCTGCAGATACATGCCCAGGAGTGGGATTGATGAATCATACGGTAGCTCTATATTTAGTTTCTTAAGGAACCGCCATACTGTTCTGCATAGTGGCTGTACCAATTTACATTCCCACCAACAGTGTGGTAGGGTTCCCTTTCTCCACATCCTCTCCAGTATTTATTGTTTGTAGGCTATTTGATGATGGCCATGCTGATGTGTGTGAGATGAGAGCCTATTGTAGTTCTGGTTTGCATTTCTCTGATAATTAACGATGTTGAGTATATTTTCATATGCTTTTCGGCCATTTGTATGTCTTCCTTGGAGAAACCTCTATTTAGATCTTCTGCCAATTTTTTAATTTTTTTTTTTTTAATGTTGAGCTGCATGAGCTGTTTGTATATTTTGGAGATTAACCCCTTGTTGGTTGCATCATTTGCAAATATTTTCTCCCATTCTGTGGATTGTCTTTTTGTTTTGTTTATGGTTTCCTTTGCTGGGCAAAACCGTTTAAGTTTAATAAGGTCCCATTTGTTTATTTTTGTTTCTATTTTCATTACTCTGGGAGACAGATTGAAAAAGATTTTGATGCAATTTATGTCAAAGAGTGTTCTGCCTATGTTTTACTGTAAGAGTTTTATACTATCCAATCATATATTTAGGGCTTCAATCTATTTTGAGTTTATTTTTGTTTATAGTGTTAGAGAATGTTCTAAATTCATTCTTTTACATGTAGCTGTCAGTTTTCCAGCAACACTTATTGAAGAGACTGTCTTTTCTCCATTGTATATTCTTGTCTCCTTTGTCATAGATTAATTGACCATAGGTGAGAGTGTATATTTCTGGGATTTCTATCCTGTTCCATTGATCTACATTTCTGTTTTTGTGCCAGTACCATACTGTCTTGATGACTGTAGCTTTGTAGTATAGTCTGAAGTCAGGGAGCCTGAATTCTCCAGCGCTGCATTTTTTTCTCAAGATCGCTTTAGTTATTTGGAGTCTTTAGTGTTTCCATACAAATCTTAAGATTTTTTTCCTAAATCTATAAAAAATGCCATTGGTAGTTTGATAGAGATTGCATTGGATCTGTAGATTGTCTTGAGGAGTATAGTCATTTTGACAATATTGATTCTTCCAATCTAAGAACATGGTATATCTTTCCATCTGTTTGTGTCCTCTTCAATTTCCTTCATCAGTGTCTTATAGTTATTGAAGTACAGGTCTTTTGCCTTCTTAGGTAAGTTTATTCCTAAGTATTTTATTCTTTTTTATGAAATATTAAAATGGATTGTTTCCTTAATTTATCTTTCTGTACTTTTGTTGTAAGTGTATAGGAATGCAAGAGATTTCTGTGTATTAATTTTGTATTCTTCAAATTTACCAAATTTATTGATGAGCTGTAATAGTTTTCTTATAGCATCTTTAGGATTTTCTATGTATAGTATCATGTCATCTGCAAGCAGTGACAGTTTTACTTCACCTTTTCCTATTTGGATTGTTTTTATGTCTTTTTCTTCTCTAATTGTCATGTCTATGACTTCCAAAACTATGCTGAATAAAAGTGGCAAGAGTGGACTTCCTTGTCTTGTTCCTGATCTTAGAGGGAATGCTTTCAGCTTTTCACCATTGAGTATGATGTTAGCTGTGGGTTTGTCCTATATGGATTTTATTATGCTGAGGTAGATTCCCTGTATGTTCACTTTCTGGAGAAGTTTTATCATAAATCGGTGTTGAATTTTGTCAAAAACTTTTTCTGTGTCTATTGAGATGATCAAAAGGTTTTATTCTTCAATTTGTTAAAGTGGTGTATCACATTGAGAGATTTGTAGACATTAAAAAATACTTGCATCTCTGAGATAAATCCCACCTGATCCTGACGTATGATCCTTTTAATGTAATGTTGTGTTTGGCTTGCTAGTATTTTGTTGAGTAATTTTGCATCTATGTTCCTCAGGTATATTGGCCTGTAACTTTCCTTTTTTGTGTGACCTTTGCCTGATTTGGTATCAGGATGATGGTGGCCTCATAGAATGAGTTTGGGAGTGTTTCTTCCTCTGAAGTTTTTTGTAATAGTTTCAGAAGTATAGGTGTTAACTCTTCTCTAAATGTTTGATAGAATTCACCTGTGAAACCATCTAGTCCAGGGCTTTTGTTTGTTGGGAGTTTTTAAATCACAGTTTCAATTTCAGTATTTGTGATTGGTCTGTTCATATTTTCTATTTCTTCCTGGTTCAGTCTTGCGAGATTGTACCTTTCTAAGAATTTGTCCATGATTTTCTAGTTTATCCATTTTATTGGATCATGGTTGCTTATAGTAGTCTCTTATGGTCCTTTGTATATCTGTGGTGCCAATTATAACTTCTCTTTTTTCATTTCTAATTTTATTGATTTGAGTCCTTTCCCTTTTTTTCTTGATGAGTCTGTCTAAAGGTTTATCAATTTTGTTTATCTTTTCAAATAACCAGCTTTTAGCTTCATTTATCTTTTCTATTGTTTTCTTCCACTGTATTTCATTTATTTCTGCTCTGATTTTTATGATTTCTTTCCTTCTACTAACTTAGGGTTTTGTTTATTCTTCTCTCTCTTGTTGTTTTAGGTGTAAGGTTTAGTTGTCTATTTGAGATTTTTCTTGTTTCCTGAGGTAAGATTGTATTCTTATAAACTTCCCTCTTAGAACTACTTTTGCTGCATCCCATAGGTTTTGGATCATTGTGTTTTCATTTTCATTTGTATCTAATTATTATTATTTTATTTCCCTTTTGATTTCTTCAATGATTCATTGGTTACTTAGTAACATATTGTTTAGCTTCCACGTGTTTGTGTTTTTTACAGTTTTTTCCTTGTAGTTGATTTCTAATCTCATAATGTTGTGGTCAGAAAAGAAGCTTGATATGATTTCAATTTTCTTAAATTTAACAAGGCTTGCTTTATGGCCCAACATGTGATCTATCTTGTAGAATATTCCATGTGCACTTGAAAATAATGTGTATTCTGATGCTTCTGGATGGAATTTTCTATAAATATTAACTAAGTCAATCTTTTCTAGTGTGTCATTTAAGGCCCGTGTATTTTTGTTGATTTTCTGTCATGATGGTCTGTCCATTGATGTAAGCAGGATATTAGAGTCTCCTATTATTATTGCATTATTGTTGATTTCTCCTTTCATGGCTTATATATTGATGTGCTCCTATGCTTGGCACATATATTTACAATTGTTATATCTTTTTCTTGGATTGATCCCTTGATAATTATGTAGCATTCTTCTTTATCTCTTATAACAGTCTTTATTTTAAATTCTACTTTGTATGAGTATTGCTACTCTAGCTTTCTTTTGGTTTCATTTTGCATGGAATACCATTTCCCATCCCCTCACTTTGTCTGTATGTGTTTCTAGATCTCAAGTGGGTCTCTTATAGAGAACATATATATAGAGAGAGATCTTGTTTTTGTATCCATTCAGCCAGTCTATTTATTTTGGTTCAAGCATTTTAATCCATTTACATTTAAGATAATTATTGATATGTATATTTTTATTGCCTTTTTGTTAATTGTTTTGGATTAGTTTTTGAAGGTTATTTTTTTCTTCCCTTCCTCTTTTGTTCTCTTCTCTTGTGATTTGATGAATATCTTTAGTTCTGTGTTTGGATTGCTTTTTCTTTTTTTGTATGTATATCTATTTTAGATTTTTGTCTGAGGTTACCATCAGGTTTTAATATATTTTTGATTGTTTTAAGTTGCTGGTCTCTTAATTTCAAATGCATTTCAAATATCCTGCATTTGTACTCTCATCTATGATTGCTGTTTTTTTGATATATTTGTGTGTGGAAGATTTCTTACTTTTACTGCATATCTGCCTTTATGGGTGAGCTTTCCCATTCACAATTTTCTTGTTTCTAGTTGTGTCCTTTTCTTTTCTGCCTAGAGAAGTACTTTTAGCATTTGTTGTAAATCCAGTTTGGTGGTGCTGAATTATATTACCTTTTGCTTGTCTATAAAGCTTTTGATTTCTCTCTTGAATCTGACAAAAGCCTTGCTGGGTAGAATATTCTTGGTAATAGCTTTTTACTTTCATCACTTTAAATATATCATGCCACTTCCTTTTGGCCTGCAGAGTTTTGGCTGAAAAATCAGCTAATAACCTTATGGGGATTCCCTTGTATGTTATTTGTTGCTTTTAATATTTTCTCTTTTTCTTTTTTTTTATCAATTTGATTCATATGTGTATCTGTGTGTTCCTCCTTGGGCTTATTCTGTATGGGATTCCTTGCACTTCCTGGATTTAGGTGACTATTTCCTTTCTAGTGTTAGGGAATAGTTCAGCTATTATCTCTTCAAATATTTTCTCTGGTTCTTTCTCTCTCTTCTTTTCTTCTTCTGGGACCCCTACAATGTGAATGTTGGTGCATTTAGTGTTGCTTCAGAGGTTTCTTAGACTGTCCTCATTTCTTTCCATTTTTTTCTTTATCCTGTTCCACTGCAGTAATATCTACCATTCTGTCTTCCAGCTCACTTATCTGTTCTTCTGCCTCATTTATTCTGCTATTGATTCTTTCTAGTGTGGATTTCAATTCAGTTATTTTATTGTTCCACACAGTTTGTTTGTTCTTTATAACTTCTAGCTCTTTGTTAAACATTACTTGTATCTTCTTGATCTGTGCCTCCATTCTTTTTATGAGACCTTGGATCATCTTTACTATAATTACTCTCAATTCTTCTTCAGGTAGATTACCTATCTCCATTTCACTTAGTTGTTCTTCTGGGAATTTATCTTGTTCCTTCATCTGGAACATATTCCTCTGCTATCTCATTTTGTCTAACTTTTGGTCTTCATTTCAAGGCTGCAGGATTGTAGTTCCTTTTGTTCCTAGTGCCTGTCCACTGATGGGTGGAGCTGAGTCTTGGCCCTCTGGTGGGCAGGGCCATGACAAGAGATGGGTTTAGAGACATCTATAGGCTCAGGAAGACTTTAGACAGCCTGTATGCTGATGAGTGGTGCTGTGTCCCTGCCCTGTTTGTTGTTTGGCCTTAGGTGTCCCAGCACTGGAGCCTACAGCCTGTTGAGTGGGGTCAGGTCTTGGTGTCAAAATGGTGGCCTCAAGGAGAGATTACACCAATGAATATTTCCCATTACCTCTGCCACCAGTGTCCTTGTTCACACAGTCAACACCACCACTCCCCGCCTCCCCAGGAGACTCTCAAGACCAGAAGGTAGGCCTGACTTAGGCTCCTGTGAACTCACTGCTTTTCTCCTGGGTCCCTGTGCAAACAACACTTTGTGTGCCCTCCAAGAGTATATTTTGTGTTTCCCCCAGTCCTGTAGAGTTCCTGCAATCAAGTCTCACTGACCTTCAAAGCCAAATGCTCAGGAAGCTCCTGCTCCTGATGCCAGATTCCCAGACTTGGGAGCCTGACAAGTGGCTCAAAACTTTCACTCCTGTGGGAGGACCTCTAAGGTATAATTATTTTCCAGTTTTTGGGTCACCCTCTGACATGTATGAGATTTTATTGTGTCATGAATGTGCCTCTCTTACCATCTCATTGTAACTTCTTCTTTGCCTTTGGATGTAGAATATCTTTTTTGGTAGGTTCCTGTCTTTTTTGTCTATGGTTATTCAGCAGTTATGTGATTTTGATGTTTTCATGAGAGGAGGGAAGCTCAAGTCCTTCTACTCCACCATCTTGTCTCCCTCAAAAATATAAAAAACCCTTCGCTTAGTAGTCCAGGCATCTTTGGCTCTAACCTCACCCTTTCCTTCTAATATTCTTTATATTTCAAACAAACTAGAGTAAAATTGATATTCAAATACACCTCTAACATTTCCATACTGTTATTTGTATGCAAACTTTCTCCTTATTTTGTTGCATCCAATTCTACCTGAAATCCTATGGACTTTGATACATAATTTAGATATCACTTTTATAAAGTCTTCACACATTTGCTGAACTGTAAATAACCTCTTCTGCTATTCCTCTTTATCCATATCCTTATCTTTTGTTACCTAAGCACCATCAGCCAAAGTATGTTTGATCTTTATGTGCTACTTTTCTCATTTTTTAAACTAAATTCTTTGAAAAAGTTACCAGAATTTATCCTTTATTGTTTCTCTCAGAAAATCTAGAGTAGTCTTCTATAGACAGTCACCCAACACATGTTGAATTAATTGTTTGATACTTACAATGCCTGTCAAAATATTGAAAAAATGTTGAGGTGCATTAATTGTATCTCAGGGGTGATGCAAAATTTCCTTATTTTCCCCACTAAACCATATTTAAGATATGGTCTTAGGAGGATTATGAAATAATGTTAAGAAAACAAATTTTTGAGCAGCTGAATTTTAGGAGATGTCATTGGCCTGTACTGACCCTAACACCAGGAGAGTCAAACAATGATTTATGGATATAAATTATCAGATTTTATAAATAAAAAAAGATTGTAAGGATTTCTCCTATTTATATTTTCTCCTTCAAACACCAATACTAAAGACAAATAAGAAATCTTTGATAGAATCTTGCAAAGGACTTTGTCTCTTTTAATATTTCAGGATGAAAACCAAAATTAATGATTTGGATAATGTTCTTTAAAACAATAAATTAAGTGAATTTTACATAACAAGAATCTGTTTTTTATCATGGAAATAATGGACTAGAGGTAGAGTTTTCAGACAATCAATTGGAGTAATGAAAAGCTATTATGCAAAAATATGGCTAGGTACTGCTAAAACACTTTGAGATTCAACACAGGATATGGGAGGATTGCAGTTTCAAACTCTTCTTCCTATGATTCAATTCTGTTTTAAAACCACATACCTGCATAATAACAAATGTTATTTCATAACAAGGTAAAAAATTATGAAAGCTTGTATGTGGTAATGCTGGGAGATGTAGGTGAATATACACTATTTTCCAGATGTGTGACCATCATGACCCAGATATTTTTAGTAGTTTCTCATGGCACAGGTATTAAAAGTGACATTTAGGTCTGAGGAATATCAAATTCTCCTTGCAGATCTCTAAACATAACAGTCTATGATTTGAAGTCAAATGAGAAAATAATAAAACATATAATAAAAATACACATAATAAATAATGTTAAATAATAAAAATATCCTAGTTCTAAATCTACAGTTTGAATAGAAATTCAACTACTGATATTAAGTGTAGTAGAATAAAAAGACTGTAACAATCTGCAGTATAAAAACAAGAGGATTCTCAAATAAAGACATTGAATGATAATTATTTACTTTGTAATTCAGAAATATAATAAATAAAAGATTCCTATTTCTTAAAATATGAACCAATAATGTCATGTGGATTTACATTCCTAATCCTCTTACCCACAGTTCAATATCAATATTCTGAGATAGTGAGTCATATATGCAAATTCAGATTTTCCTTTTAAGGCAAACAAATTTTTATTATCCTACACATCTATCTTGACAGAAATGTGTAAGAAAACATGACTATGACTTCCAAAATCAATGCACCATTAGAAATGGAGGTGACAGCTTGAATATGATGGAAGTTTAAAATTGATGATTAAAATGAAGAAGTACACCCTGTGAATAGGAATACTGCTGTCTTTCAGAAACTACCATTGCAGCATACTTAGTAGGAGTAATGGTTCTTTAATATATTTTTTAAATCTAAAATGTATCATTGTATTTTCTGTAAATTATCTTTGAATCCTCACAGAAATTGTATTGATTTTTTTCAAAAGAATTTAAAGGCAATAAACTGAATAGAAGAACAGAAATAGAGCATTCTAGTTTTCCCTGGCATTATTTCAAATTCAAATCAGTCCAGAAGCAACTAAAAGTTTCAATAAGAAAAAATAAAATAAAATTAGCAGAGGTTGTGTGTTATTAGCACCAGTTACTGAAAGTTCTATTCTAATAATATCTAATTACATAGAGAGGCAGAAAATATGATGATAAGAAAACACCATATTGATATGCTCAGAACAGTGAAATAAGAACTGGAGAAACTACTTTCCCATTTTTATTAAATCATTTACCTTAAAGTGTATTCAGTAAAATGTGGGAGAGTTAGTCATGGAAAACATGCAAAATCAGAATCTGTGGGATAATTAACTAGTGTAGAAAGAATAATTCCAAGTCCATCTTGTTGTAAAATTGTTGATATCACTACCAATCATTATTTATGTAAATATAAATTAACAACATTAAAGACTGAAATCCCTTTCTGTTCTATTGTTAAATACATACAAGTAAAACAGAAATATAATAATTATATTATAACTCATTTAATGTCCGTAGAAGAATGTCTCACACATAGCAAATACTAACAAATATCAGCTATTATCAATATTATTATTATTGCAGTTTCTGTTGTGGTTTTGTTGTTGTTATCACTTAAACCTATTGCCCCAAAATGTTAACAATGAAAACTGTAAAAAGTACACATATTCATTGATTTTAACTTCAATTAAAAAAAGGGTAAGATGCAAACTCCTTTCCTCCTCTTTTCAAATCACTGCCATCACTAACCTAATCTTAACTTCTTATATATGTCTCTGGAAAAGAAGTGACTCAATTTTTTTAAGGCTAATCTCATCACCTATGCTTACAATTCTAGCATGCTAGCTTTTTTGGATTATATTCTATTAATGTTCTCAATTCTCTGTTGAACCTTTAATTCCTCCCTCTCCATCTCTTGCCCATATGTGATGTCCATCAAAAATGCAAATGTGAACTTTGGATGCAATTATAGTTATATAATATTTAGGAAAAGGAATAGGGCAATCATTTTTTCCTTTTAGTTATAGAATTGAATTCAATTATGAAAACACTATTTTAAGAGAGATACAGACATAGATAAGATTGGAAGCTGAAGAAAAAAATGCTGTTAAATATGTTTAAATTAAGTTACATTTAATCAAAATGGGAAATATTGTCAGGCACAAGTCTAGACACATATGATACAGTGGCATAGAAGGCAAACTGCCTATTTGATAAAGTTTAAATTTTAGTGTGGAATAATTAAAATGAAGCAGGCAAGCAAATGATTCAGTTGAACTGAAATAGTGATAGGTGTTTTGAAGAACACAGAATAGCAAAATATTCAGAAATTACATGAGGTGGTTAGATAGTGGAGTCAGAGAATACATAAAGAACAGAATTTTTTATATGAATGGAAATTTTAAGAATGAACTATGTTTATTGGACTGGGAGAAATTCTGGTATCAAGTTAATTATAAGAATTTGAAGTTTGAAAGTTGAGATATTTTGTGTTCCCCTAGAGTTTTTTTTTTAACTCTAGAATAATGATCACATAAGAAAATATGTAATTTGAGAGGTATATGATTTAAGAAGAAATTAATTTCATCACACTTCTAGAGAACAGATGCATAGAAGAGACATTAGAGTTACTTCTAAAGTCAAAAGGAAAAACATGGAATGGATCTTGTTTCAAAATAATGTACTTCCAGGCTTCCCTGGTGGTGCAGTGGTTGATAGTCCACCTGCTGATGCAGGGGACATGGGTTCATGCCTTGGTACAGGAGGATCCCACATGCCATGGAGTAGTTGGGCCTGTGAGCCATGGCCGCTGAACCTGTGTGTCTGGAGCTTGTGCTCCACAATGGGAGAGGTCACAACAGTGAGAGCCCTGCTTACCAAAAAATTAAATAAATAAATAAACAAAATAATGTACTTCCTTTTAACAGCAGATGCTCTAACAAAAATAAGCTTCCTCAAAGGATAGTGCCATCTGCATAACAAAATCATTGAGTGCTTTCTATGAGCTAGTAATAATGAGAAGCACTTTGTATAATTTTACCATCAGAACAATTAAATCAGTTAGGTGCTTCAATTTTACCCATTTTATAGAGAATCTGAGACTGGCAAGTAAAAGCTAGCACAAAGCTAATGAGAGATAGAACCAGGTTTCAATCCAAGCTCATGGTCTTAACCCCTTGTGCTTTACTGATGTATTAGGATGAATGAACACTTGGAAGGGTTCTTGTGGAGTCAGTTCAAGCATTGGATGGGTGGCTGAATTGAAGTTCTGGAAATGAGGAAGATAACATAATGTAGAGAGTAAAACAAACAAACAAAATAAAAACAATAACTTTACTATAATAAAAATCCAGGGGGCTTCCCTTGTGGTGTAGTGGTTGAGAGTCTGACTGCCGATGCAGGGGACATGGGTTCATGCTCCGGTCTGGGAAGATCTCACATGCTGCAGAGTAGCTGGGCCTGTGAGCCATGGCCGCTAAGCCTGCATGTCCGGAGGCTGTGCTCCACAACGGGAGAGGCCACAGCAGTGAGAGGCCCACGTACCACACACACACAAAAGAAGATGTGGTACACATATACAATGGACTATTACTCAGCCATTAAAAACAATGAAATAATGCCATTTGCAGCAACATGGATGGATGGACCTAGAGATTGTCATATTTAGTGAACTAAGTTAGGCAGAGAAAGAGAAATATCATATGATATTCCTTATATGCAGAATGCAAAATGAAATGATACAAGTGAACTTATTTACAAAAAAGCAACAGATTCATGAACTCAGAGAACAAATTTATGGTTACCAGAGGGGAAGGGATGGTTAGGGGTTTGGGGATTGACAAGTATTCACTGCTATGTTTAAAACGGATAGCCAACAGGGATCTGTCCTGTAGCACTGGGAGCTCTGCTCAGTATTATGTGACAATCTAGATAGGAAAAAAAATGAAAAGGAGTGGATACATGTATATGTATGGCTGAGTCACTTTGCTGTACACCTGAAACTATCACAACATTGTTAATCAACTATACTCCAATAGAAAATAAAAAGTTAAAAAGCATTGACAGGGAGGGTGCAATATATTTAGAGAAAAATTAAAACTGTGTATGATAATTCTGAAAAGAGAAAGTCCAAATAATTGCAAAGATTCCTAAAAATAATAGTAGTCAGAGACATCTAAAGTATCAATAAAATATTGCTTTATACACATTAGACTGGCAATTGTCAAAATGAGCTCTAGTACATTAATTTGATTTGAAAGCTGTTGTTATGTAATGCATAGAAATTTATATTACCCAGTAGGGATGTCTATTGAAATTTGGGATACATTTGCAATGCTACATAGTTCCTTCTGAAATCTACTTTAGAAATACAATTCCATGAAAAATTAAGGCCAAAAATATTCTTGCATGTCTGTTAGTAGAGGCACACACACACACACACACACACACAAACACACGCTGGAATACATACCTACAGAGGAATACAGAGTACTTATTGGATAAATTGTGTTCTTTTGTACCATGGAATATTATGTAGCCACTAAAAAATTTCACTGATTCTGTGTCATCTCAGACACAGAATATCAAAAGGTAATTTTAGAGGTAATTTCGGCTTTACAAAGTGGTTGCACCATTTTAAACTCTCATCGGCAATACATGAGAGTTGTAGTCACTGCACAATTTCACCCTCATTTGGTACCATCTTTTTTTCATCCCAGTTGTTGTTCAGTGGTATATCAATGTGGTTTTATTTGCATTTCTCTAATGACTAATATCATTGAGCATTTAATTATGTATTTGTTTGTCCTCAATATATTTTCATTTGTTTACAGTTTTATCTAAATTTTATTAGAATGTTTGTTTCCTTATTACTGAGTTCTAAGTTTTCTTTACACATGCTGGGTAGTTATCCTTTAGCAGACACATAATTTGCAAAATACTTTATCTATTTGTGATACTTTATTTTCTTTCAGAAAGAAGAAATTTTAAATTTGGATAATGTCCAATTTATCAATTAATTTATTTTTCTTTACATTTTTGTAACCAATCAAATAAATTATCCTCAATTTGAGAAAGAATAACAATAAAATTAGCACAGAGTATCATATTTTATGGTGAAAAATGAATATCCTTTTCCCAAAATTGGAAACAAAATGATGGCATTCATACTCACCTTTCCCACTCAATATTATTTAAGATGTCCTAGCCAGTGCAATATTCTAAGTAAAAGAAATAAAATACAGATTGGAAAGGAAGGAATACAATTATCTTTGTGTGAAGGCAACATAAATGTCTACCTGAAAAATTTCAACAAGTCTTTTAAAAAGCTACTGTTTCTAAGAAGTTAGTTTTGCAAAATTGTAGGGTACAAGGTTAATATAAATATACCAATTGACTTTTTACAGACTACAACGTAAAATAGAAATTTATATATTTTTAAAGAGTTCTATTTCTAACGGCATCAAAAAATGAATATATATATGTATAATTCTAACAAAAGATGTGCAAGTTTTGTATGCTGAAAACTATGAAACACTAATGTGTTGTGTCAAACAAGACCTACAAAATTGACGCGTATACTGTATTCATGCATTGGAAAATACAGTAGTGAGAAGATTTAAATTTTCCCCCAAATCATCTCAAAAGAACTATCAGAAGAAATGTATGTAGAAGTTTACAAGTTAATCTAGAACATAAGGGAAAATGTAAAGGAATTAGAATAGCCAAAACAATTATCAAAAGGAAAACAAAGTTGGATTTCTCATACTATCTGATATCAAGATGTATTTTAAAACTGCAATAATTAAGATAGTATGGTAATTATAAAAGAATAGTCTCATAGGACAAGTAAACAGAAAAAAGAACCTAAAAATAAACGGATGTTTACATGGTAAATTGATTTTGGACAAAGGTGCAAAGGTAATTTGATGGAGAAAGGACACTTGTTTCAAAAATTGGACATTCATATGTGAGGAAATAAATGTAACCTAAATCTTACAGTATTTAAAAAGTTACCTACAATTAATCATAGATCTAAAAATGGAGAAAACATAAAAGGATATCTTAGTGACTTTGTGTTGGATTGCCTCTTAATTCCTGACATTATTTTAAAGAAAGACAAAGCTTTCAGTGACACTTGCTTCTTTCCTATTACTGGGAGAGAATTTTTGCCCTGACCACCTTGACTTTGTGACCAAGTCTTCAGAGCACCTAGCTTCAACTTAATAAAGAGTTTAGCCAAGCATTACAGGTGAGTTGCATTTTATATGATAGTAGATATTAAAGTTAGTATATGGAAGCACATTAACATATATTTACTTTAAATTATCTATAAATAATCCCTTCAGACATCCACATAAAATAAACTGTCAAACATATTGTATCACAGTAAGTTTCTGTAGGAACAGATGCTTCTCAGTTCATGTTTACTTTTGAGGCTCACCATGAAAGGAAATCTACTGCAGTATTTAAATTTTTATTTTGTTCCTTCAAATGTAATACATTTCTTGCTTTTTGCTAGACAGTAGTAATTGAATTTGCATATCTTAAATATACAGATGTTACCCCACCAGTTTGTATTGCATTCCACTTACTTTGAGTCAATGTGTTCTTAATCTTATAGAGACTTCACACCAACTACTAGATTCAAACGTATTGTATATCTTATCATTATATACGCCCTTTTACCCGTCAAATGCAGACATTCCAAGTGTATTTGTAGAAAATAAACTTGCAACATGTTCTGTGTGTGTGTGGAGGGGGGGGGGAATATGAGTTTTGTGGAATAATTTTAGGAAATGTTTTATTGTATATTTACTCTTAAGTTACTCTTAAGTTGAAACTCGAAAAGTTTGAAACTCAAACAAACTTTTTGGCCAGCCCAATATTTTCAAATCGTATTAGCATACTCAAAGTTCTATGGAGTCCTCCATTAAGAAAGAGATATGATTTTGTATAGTCCACTATACAAAACTTCAAAACTTATTTGACTTTTGAAAAGATAGAGTAAGGCTGGCAAATGCAAACTCCTTGATTTCAAGTTTGAAATCAAGTTATTAAAACAGTAATCAAAACAGTATAGAATTAGTGTGTAGATAGTCATATTGATCAATGAAAAGAAATAGATTCCAGAAATAGATACACATCTATAACAACTAATTTTTTTACAAAGATGTCAAGATAAGTTAGTGGAGAAAACATAGTCTTTAAAAAATAATGCTGTGTTACACTGGATAGAACCTCAGGTACAATATTAAATAAAGTGATTAAAACAGACATCCTTGGCTATTTCCCAGTCTTAGAGAAAAGGTGTTTATATTTTAACCATTAAGTATGATGTCACCTGTAGGTTTTTCATAGGTGCTGTATTAGTTTTCTAGAGCTGCCAGAATAAAGCAAGAAAAACAATGAATGTATACAAATTGGAACATGTAAAGTATATAACAATCTTTAATTGCAGCCAACATGTTCATGTATGTAGAAAAGCCTAGGGAATTGGGGGATAAAATGCTACTAAATTTAAAAGTGGGTTGGATAAGTTGTATGACACAAGCATCAGAAACATGAAATACCTAGCAATTTTTAATAAAATGTGTGCAGAACCTGTACAAGGTAAACTAAAAAAATAAATAAATAAAAAAAAATAATGCTGTGTGGAATTTAAAAATGATCCTCAACACTTACCTCACTCTGTACACAAAAATTTACTTGCAATGGATCAAAAATAGAACAATAAAAGCTAAAAATAACAGAAAGAATTTGGTGCTTGTTTGGGACTAAAGGTAGAGGGACTGATTCCAAATAGTCACAAAGAAACTTTCTAAATGGAAAGAAATGTGACTCCGTTGATTGTGGTGGTGAAAGTTTCATTAAAGAAGAAAATATTAAGATTTAGTAAACTAAACATATATGTGTGTATATCTGTGTACCTAGTCAATAAATTCTATTTATAAAGAAATAAAATTGTATTTATTTGTAAACACTCTTCTTTCATCTAATATTTACTAGCGTCTGGTGAAAAAAAAACTTAGTAAAATAGACATAAAACAAAAAACAATGGTATTTTTATCCCAAAATAAGGTTGTACACCTAAGCATTCAAATTATACATTTTCACTATCTTGTGAAGTGTACTTTCTAATATCTTCTTCTACATAGTTTTCCCACATTCCAACTCACATATATACATATGACATTTCATAAATATATATGACATTTCAAAATCTAAGTTTATATGTACATAGTTTCTTTTATCAATATCTCTGTAACATACCACATAATAAGAAATTTAGAGAGGCATAGAATTTGTAAAACCTACACATTACTATTAAATATCATATATCAAGAGGGAAGGATATCACAGGAAGATGACTGCAAGGTTCCCATTATCCTGTTATCCTAAAGTTTCCCATGGTTTTGTCTCCATTCCTTAAGTCTGTAAGATTTTATTTCCTCATTTTTCTCCAGTGCCATTGAAAAAGAGGAAGTTTTCTTGTTTTATGGGGAAGAAAATCTTTGGTTTATCTCATTTTTATATTTCTGTTTACTTTTCTATTAAAAGAAAATGAAATTCTGATATGTGTTGCAACATAGTTGAATCTTGAAAACATTTTGCTGAGATAATCCAGACATAAAAGGGATAAATATGTATAATTTCATTTATATGAGATATCTAGAACACGCAAATTCATAGAGACAGAAAGTAGAATAGAAGTTTCCAGGGGCTGAACAGAGAGAGGAATGAGGAGTTATTGTTTAATGTATATAGAGCTTCTGTTTGGATGATGAAAATGTTCTGGAAAATAGATAGAGGTAATGATTGTACAACATTGTGAATGTACCTAATGCCACAAAACTGTACATTTAAAAATGGTTAAAATAGTAAAATTTGTTATATATATACACTATAAATATATATAACATAAATACTGTATATTATTTATACATAATAAAAATAAAAATTTTAAATAAAAAATAAATATAATAGGAGGAAAATAAAAAATAAATATCATATATCAAATATTTGTGAAATATTTACATTCACCTAAATGTAATCTTTTCAGCTGGTTGATCTAAGAAAATTTCCATGGGCAAATCCACAGTACAATACTCAAGTTCTATCTGAGTCTCAAGTACAGCTCCCTGTCGGCACAACTTTGACCTAACAGCTTAGCAAGATCTTACCAGAGTCAAATCACTCTCCTGTTCAGCTTTTCAATCATGCCCTCATGAACCCTGATCAATATGACCCAATTTCTTTTTTACAGCATTAGAGAATTTTGAGCCATGATTTTTCCACTTCAACTAATATTGAATCTCAGATAATTTTTTCAAGGGATCACCACAAACAATTTTATTTAACTTATGAAAGTTCAAGAGTCATGAGTTGATTTCTCACTCAACTGAATCTGTTCTTAGTGAGCCTTAAACAGTTAGCTCCAAAACAGAGTAGTTTCCTTGTTAAAAATTATTTTTCCAATTGAAGTTCAAGAAGAAAAGAAAAACCTAAAACTAAAGCCATGTTTGTAAGTTTGAGAGATTGTTTATAAGAAAGGATTACATTATTTCCTGCATTTTCAGGCCATACTTGTGTATTATGAAGTCCAATAGTATGTTTCTATCAGTGACATAATATCTAACTCACACAAAGTAACTTTAAAAACAATTCATAACACATTCTGTTAAAAAGAAATAGTATAAAGAATATTTGCTATATGTTTCCATGGAAACTAATGTGCTTACACAAAAATGCCATGACCATATTTCTCAGTAAAATATCTCTGATTAATATTAGATTGGTTCAAAACCAAAAGAAGCTGGGGAATTTTAAAACTCAGTAAATGTGTCAAAATTAGAATTAAAATAAAAAGAAGCTATCATAAAATTTTTGAAGCTGGCTTGGATTATGCACACCCTTTTGTTATTCACCATGTTACCTCATCTGAAATTAAAGAGCTCTGATTAAGAGCTTATAAATACATTTCTCAAATTTATATATGAAAAATCACACATTTTATAGAAATGAAATTATTTGGGTCACTTTGAATGATCATATGAAAAAATAATTACATTTTTTACAAAAGTATAATATATTTTAGAAAGTAATCTTGAAGTTAAAGTTAATCACTCATATATGTGAATAAATTTGAGATGTCAACATGAGATGTCTTTATCATTCTTAAGGCTCAAGACTAAGCTGAGTGATGTTTTCTTGCTGACTCTTTGCTGCATGATTTTCAAAGTAAATTCACAGTCTTAGATAACCTTTATTGAACCTGGGAAACAAATTCTTTTCCTACAAAGTCTCAGTTAATCTAATTGAATCTTTGAAATTCCCATAGAAACAGAGTCATAGTTTGAACAAATAAAATAAATATTTTATTTTAGATTTTAACATTCAGATATAGTCTGTTTTAATTAATATTAATTCCATACCTTGATTATCGGTATGAAGGCTCAATCATGAGGGAAAATGCCAATGTAAAAATCTAGAAAGACTCTTGAAGTACTTTTCTTCTTCATTTTATTTTAAAGTTGCAAAAAGGAAAAAAGAAAAAAAATTCAATCACCCCATGGAAAATACAAACTCTCAGTGCTATTAAGCATATTCTACAGAAGGTAGTACATTTTATACAAATTCATAGAGAAAAAATTACTATATTTTAGCTCTGCTTTGAGAAAGGGAATTGATCAAGGTGGTGGAGGAAAAGGCCATGTTGCTCACCTCCCCCCTGTGAACACATCAAAAATACATCTACATGTGGAAGAATTATCACTGAAAACTAATTGGAAACTGGAAAAAGAATCACTATACAACCAAGGCTGTAAGAATGCTACACATGTAACCAAAGAGACAGGAAGGGAAGAAAGTGATCAAGTCAGGAGCTCTGCCCCTGGGAGGGAACTCAAAGGATAAAAAAGGTTACATGGGTGGACACCTGCCCTGGAGAGTGAGTGGTTAAAGCCATAATTTGAGCAACCCAGTCCTGGGGTTCTATGGAGGGGAGACAAACCCTCTTTGGTTGGTTGAACGACGGTTGGGACTAACAGAAGGGCAGTGGGAAGCTTGGACTCTGGTCATGAGATGCAAGCACTTACTGGCTTCCCTCCGTGGCAGGGTGGAGAGAGGTCTGCTCTGGCAGCTGCCAGGTTTCCCATGACCACATCGCTGAGCTCCCCAGCCACGTGAATGCTCTGGCCATATTCTCTCCATGTCACAACACAGCACTGGATCTGGGACAGGAAGAAGACTTGACCATGGGATGCAGAGGCTGCCTGGTTTCAAGTGGTGTCTGGGTGGAGTGGCGGTGGACATTGTTGGCTCACCCCCAATACATGCTGAGAGTTCATATAAGCCCTGCCTGCCCTGAGGACTGTTTCAACAAAAGGGCAGAGGTGGTAGGAGGCTAGGGGAAGTGGTTGGCTTTGAGGGCCAAAAGGCACTTGCACTGGAGGCTATTTCTGAGAACAACAGGGAAACAGTGTGAACACTTGCACAGGCAGGACAATGGAGACAGCTCAGACCTCTGTATCCAATATCAGCTGAAAGCCTGCACGTGCTGCTTTTGCTTTAGTAATACTCCAATCTCAGGCAGGGTCCTCAGTGGAGGGAGAGAGGAAAAACATACAATTAAAGGAAACAGAACCACCTTGGACCTGACCCTCAAGGATTCTGCTCCAGCCACTTGGGATAAGCACTGGTCCTGATAGGACTATGACAGCCACTAAGCACAGGGAAAGTCCTGCCTCACACCTGAATCTAGCACTAGCCCTCCATTTCCACCCCCACTCCCAACCAAGGTGATATCTTCCAGTACACCCTGAGGAAAGACATGAATTGCATCTACATCAAGTCCAGCTATCCCACCAAAGGCTTTGAGAACACGCAATCTCTTTAGGGATGCTCCCACATCTGAACACAATAGGTAATTCTTTGACTTAATTTCATAGAGGCAGAGAAAGTTAAGCAAAATGGAAAGGCAGAAGAACTACTCTCAGTTGAATTAATGAGTGGTTCAGGAGATGAAGTGCAGGAAGAGGTTTAATTTAACGTATCTCTTTCACTGCATGCTTCATGTTGGCTGCTCCAGGAAGGGTATATCCATATAACAAAGACTACATAGTTTCTGTCAAGCTGACATCTTCCATAAGTATAGATACTATCTCTGGATTTGTACAACTTTTTGTTGTACAAAGATTTGTACAACAAATTTTTCCTTTTACTTCTTCTGATGTGGCTGATAATTATTTCCTCTCTGTGCTACCTTGGCATGCCTCCATATACTTTATTGACTCTCCTTTTCCATGCCTCCCAGAGATATGTAAATTCCCTTATTAACCACTTAATATTTTACCCCAGTTGTGGGTCAGTCAGAAGCCTGATTGAAACAGAGAGGAAAATCAGGCATATTCTTCACTTTAAGATAGTAACTTCAATTGTTTAGATACTTAAATTCCCAGGACTTTCAATGAGGTACATTGAAATTTAACATTTTCTGAATTTATTCTCCACTCTGACACACATATGTCTTACCTTTATAACTGGGGAACTTGTTGCTCCCTGATAGTTTAGTTTTCTTAGTTCACTAAGAATCAAAATATTAGAGAGGTGTCCCAGGATCATGACCTATGGAAATAATGAGGCTGTCAATGTTCTTCAAAACTATTTTATTGCACAGATATGGAGCATGATATATCCTTAAAGCATGCAAAGACTTAATTCCTGGTGACCTGTACTTGTCAGAATATACTATTTTTTTTTTACATAACAAACAAAGACCTACTGTATAGCACAGGAAACTCTTCACAATTCTGTAATAATCTAAATGGGAAAAGAATTTGAAAAAGAATAGATACATGTATATGTATAACTGAATCACTTTGCTGTACACCTGAAACTAACACAATATTGTTAATCAACTGTGATCCGATATAAAATAAAAAGTTTTTTAAAATGTATTCTACTTTTTAAAAAGAAAGTAAAAGGAAAGAAGTTTGTAGACACACAAGCACTCTGCAATGCCAGAGATGTATTACATTGCCCAAGAAAAGAGACTTCATCTGGAATAGCAGCTATAATTGCAATCATTGCCTGATTAATTCTCTTATAATCTATTGTCATTTTCCAATATGTGTCAGACTGTTGTGTAGTTCAAGCCAGGGAAATTAATGGATAGATGATAAACATCTCTATAGCTGCATGATTCAAAACTTTGATTGAGGCATTAATCTCTATGATTCCCAAATAGATGCATTATTCCATTTTGATTGTAAATACGAAGATCTATAATTGTTTCCACTTGGCTCTTCCTGAAAAATGTGGGGATTCTGTCAGATTCTTAGCTTATCACTTTAAAATTTGCAATCAGACAAAGATAAAATAACCAGAAATTTGATATGAAGCCTGTAGCGATTATGATTAAGCTCAAGTGCATATACTAACAACAGTAAAAACAAACAAAACAAAAACACTTAAACTGTTTAAACATGACAAAAAATATTTTATGTTTTCCTTATTTTGTAAATTCAGAAAGTACACAGTCCATGGAGTGTTTGACTGCTTCATATTCATCAGGGACCCAACATGTCTCTCCTCTATCAATCTTGCAATTGATTTCCTTCCTTCTTCTATTTGCTACAGGTTGCAGGATCTCTAGAAACACCACTGAACTGGTACTCCTCACACTGAATTTTTGTGATTAATCTCATGCTCTCTGACAAACATGAATCTTACTGAACTATCTAATGTTCCAACTATGTCCAAGCAAACTTTATGGTGATTCTCTATAATGAAGTTTCTTGTCTAATGTGCTTCAATAAAACATTTTGTGCTTAAACATGATACAGTGAGGGTTTTCTTTGTTTGCTTGTTTGTTTGTTTGTTTGTTTGTCTCTAGAAATTTTACCAATACACAGAATACCAGAACCTAGCAAAGATTTGGGCATATAAAAGTGAAAACCAATCTCCATTATGATTACAGATATAAGCATCTAAAGGGAAAATAACAGTCATTAAAATACTAAGCATGACTTAAAATTCTAGAACGATAAGAAGGTTTAATACTGGAAAACATATTTAAAATGTATTATATTAACATGCCAAATGGAAGCTATAGTTTTGATAAATTTTGGAAAGTGGTTTCATCAAAAGATCACACTAAAAATTGATTTCAGGGGCTTCCCAGGTGGAGCAGTGGTTGAGAGTCCACCTGCTGATGCAAGGGACATGGGTTTGTGCCCCGGTCCAGGAAGATCCCACATGCCACAGAGTGGCTGGGCCTGTGAACCATGGCCGCTGAACCTGCGTGTCCGGAGCCTATGCTCCATAACAGGAGAGGCCACAACAGTGAGAAGCCCGCATACTGCAGAAAAAAAAAATTGATTTCAGGTTGTGATGTCACCATCATGGCAGTATAAGTTGCTACTTTGTCTCTCTCCTTCAATCTATAACCAGTAAAACATCTATAACTCAACAAGGGTGCCCCTGCCCAACATTCCAGCATGCTGGAGAATTCCACATTCTGTACATCTAAAGGTGGGTGGACTGGAACACACAGAGGATGCAGAACCTGGGAAAGAGCTGAGTCAGTGTATGCAATACTTTACCCTGGGCATGGCAGCTGAACCTATAACCCCCAGAGAACTAGGTAGTATCAGGGAAGGTAGGCATGCAACACTGGCCTCCAGCTGTAGCACCCAAGCCACAGGGAACAAGATAGTAGCAGCTGTGAGGCTGCACCATTAAGGTGCCCATAACTCCAGCCACACTCCTACCCATAACAATGGAACCCACAAACTTGACAATTACTGTCATGGTAGAGACACCTGTGACCCTGGCTTTCCCCTCAAACTCCCCAAGTTGGCAGAGACTATAATCCAGGAGACCATAGATGTGGTGAAGAGGGCTGCTACCCTGGTGTTCCAGGCCACAACACCAGCGACACTGGTAACAGCAAGGCCCCAATGACCATGGAGGCAAAAGCAGTGATAGCAAAGACACTGGTGACATCTCTAACAGAGTCAGAAGAAAGTGAAAAATGCTGATTCTCAAATATAGCAAGAGGGAGCTCAGATAAACGCATGCTATAACACTACCTACTGGAAAAAAAAAAAGATTTCTAACCTGTTCAATCCTTAGATGTGAGGGGAAAAAAACCCCAAAAAACTAAACTTTACCGAAAGAGGAAAGGTGTTTGCTGCTTTAAATCTGTCAGCAGATGAACAATTCATTAGACACCACAAAGAACCCAGAAACACAATATCAGAAAAATAAAATGAAACTTCTCCAGAATCCAAATTTTAAGCCATGAAATATTGTTTTCTGATAGAGAATTCAAAATAGCTTTCATGAAGAAAATCAATGAACTACAAGAAAACACAGAAAGGCAGTTTAATACGGTCAGGGATAAAATTCATGAATAAAAGGAATATTTACCAAAAAGATCTAAACTCTAAAAAAGAACCAAACAAAAATTCTGAGACTGAAGAACTCAATAAATGAAATAAATGATGAATTAGAAAGCATTGGAAATAGAGCAGACTGCAAGGAAGAGAGAATTAGCAAGCTTGAAGGTGGAGTCTTACTGGTATAAGAAGGGAGAGAATTAAGACATTTTTAATTTAAATTCTATGAGAATTTAAATTCTATGAGAAATAATACAAATATAAGAGGAGAGAGAATTAAGATCTCTTAAAATTTAAATTCTATGAAATTTTGATTAGATTTAAATTTAATTCTTTTGGGAAGAACCACATTAGGGCAATGGATATCCCAGAAGGAGAAGAGATTTTATTTAAAGAAATAATACCTGAGAACTTCCCAAATGTGGGGAAGGAACTGGATATATAAGTCTATGAAGATAAAAGAACACCTGATAACCTCAATATAAAAAGACCTTCTCCAAGACACATTATATTAAAACTATCAAAAGTTGATGACAAAGAAATAATTTAAAGGCAGTCAGGGAAAACTGGATGATAATATACCAAAGAACCCCCATTAGAGTATCAGCAGACTTTTCAGGAGAAACTCTAAAGGCCAGGAGGGAGTGGAATGACATACTCAAAATATTGAAAGATAAAACCTGTCAGCCAAGAATACTCTACCCCACAAAGTTATCAGATACAAAGGAGAAATAAAGAGTTTCCCAGACAAACAAAAGCTGAGGAAGTTCATCAATACTAGACCTGCTTTACAAGAAATATTGAAATGAGCTCTTAAGGCAAAATTACACAAAACTTTGAGTAATGTGATAAATAGCATCAATAAATTAAAACTCAGGTAGGTTCTTAAACACAATTACGACATTGAGGTTTAAAAAAAAGTGGTAAAGGCTTCCCTGGTGATGCAGTGGTTGGGAGTCCGCCTGCCGATGCAGGGGACACGGGTTCGTGCCCTGGTCTGGGAGGATCCCACGTGCCGCAGAGCCGCTGAGCCTGCGCGTCCGGAGCCTGCGCGTCCGGAGCCTGTGCTCTGCGACGGGAGAGGCTGCAGCAGTGAGAGGCCCACATGCCGCAAAAAAAAAAAAAAAAAAAAAGTGGTAAAAATAACCATAGCTATTTCAATTTGGTAAGAAATTCTCAATAAAAAAAGTGAAAATATTTGTGACAACAATACCATAAAAGGGAGGAAAAATGGATGGAACTCATATATGCAAATAAAGATAAGATGCTATCAGCAGAAAAAAAAAACTATTTTATCTATGAGATGTTTTATACAAACATCATGGTAACCACAAGGCATAAATCCAGAGCAGAGACACAACATATAAAAAGGGAGGAAACTGAGAAAAAATCATAGAAAGCCACCAAAATAAAATGACAGACAGAAACACAAGAAAAAAAGAAATAATGGAGATATAAAGCTACCAGAAAACAAAAGAGAAAATGGCAATACCAAGTTCTCATTAATCAGTAATTACTCTAATTGTCAATGGATTGAACTCACCAATCAAAATACACAGAGTGTCTGAATGGATTAAAAAACAAGACCCAACTATACACTGGCTCTGGAAGACTCATTTCAGCTCTAAAGAAAAACATAGGCTTATAGTGAGAGGATGGAAGATGATACTCCAAGCAAATGGCAGCCAAAAGAAATTGGGTGTAACCATACTTATACTAGCCAAAAGAGACTTCAAGCCAAAAATGTTAATGAGGGACAAAGACAGACATTATAGAATAATAAAGGGAACAATCATCATGAATAAAAAACTGTTATTAATATATATGTGAGTGACATGTTGGGGTGTTTTGTACCTTCTAAGTAGAGCGCATCTTGGTTTATGCACAGTCATGTGGCCTCTCAGGAATCCTGGCTGGTACTCTTCACCAAAGAACCCATGTTGACAGAGCACCCTTTGGCTGGACATCACTAGACAGGGGAAGAGAGAACTTGGTAAACCAGCCTGCCTTTTAAAACTTATTCTTGGAGACGAGGGGAAGATGGTGGAAGAGTAAGATGAGGAGATCACCGTCCTCCCCACAGATACACCAGAAATACATCTACACGTGGAAAAACTCCTAGAGAACACCTACTGAACTCTGGCAGAAGAACTCAGACATCCCAAAAGGCAAGAAACTCCCCACATAACTGGATAGGGCAAAAGAAAAAAAGAATAAACAGAGACAAAAGAATAGGGATGGGACCAGCACCAGTGGGAGAGAGCTGTGAAGGAGGAAAGGTTTCCACACACTAGGAAGCCCCTTTGCGGGCAAAGACTGTGGGTGGCAGAGGGGGAAAGCTTCGGAGCTGTGGAGGAGAGCACAGCAACAGGGGTGTGGAGGGCAAAGCAGAAAGATTCCCACACAGAGGATTGGTGCCGACCAGCACTCACCAGCCTGAGAGGCTTGTCTGCTCACCTGCTGGGGTGGGTGGGGGCTGGGAGATGAGCTCGGTCTTCAGTCAGAGTGCAGGGAGAGGACTGGTGTTAGTGGCATGAACACAGCCTGCAGGGGGTTAGTGCACCACGGCTAGCCGGGAGGGAGTCCGGGGAAAAGTCTGGACCTGTCAAAGAAGTAAGAGACTTTTTCTTCCTTCTTCATTTCCTGGTGCACAAGGAGAGGGGATTAAAAGCACTGTTAAAAGGAGCTCCAAGGATGGGTGCGAGGCACAGCTAAAAGTGTGGAACACAGAGACATGCATTAAATGCTAAGGCTGCTGCTGCCACCACCAAGAACCCTGTGTGTGAGCACAGGTCACTATCCACACCCCACTTCCGGAGAGCCTGTGCAGCCCGCCACTGGCAGGGTCCCGGGATCCAGGAACAACTTCCCTGGGAGAACACATGGTGCGCCTCAGGCTGGTGCAATGTCACACTGGCCTCTGCTGCCACGGGCCCACCCTGCACTCCGTGCCCCTCCCTGCCCCTGGTCTGAGTGAGCCAGAGCCCCCGAAGCAGCAGCTCCTTTAACCCAACCCTGTCTGAGTGAAGAACAGACACCCTCTGGCTACCTACATGCAGAGGCAGGGCAAAATCCAAAGCTGAACCCCAGGAGCTGTGAGAACAAAGAAGAGAAAGGGAAATCTCTCCCAGCGGCCTCAGAAGCAGTGGATTAAAGCTCCACAATCAACTTGATGTACCGTTCATCTGTGGAACACATGAATAGACAATAAATCATCCCAAATTGAGGAGCCGTGTGGATGAAAGGCTCTTGGTGCTGCAGCCAGGAGTCAGTGCTGTGTCTCTGAGGTGGGAGAGCCAACTTCAGGACACTGGTCCACAAGAGGCTTCCCAGCTCCACATAATATCAAATGGCGAAAATCTCCCAGAGAGCTCCATCTCAACACCAGCACCCAGCTTCACACATCGACCAGCAAGCTACAGTGCTGGAAATCCTATGCCAAACAACTAGCAAGACAGGGACACAACTGCACCCATTAGCAAAGAGGCTGCCTAAAGTCATAATAAGTCCACAGACACCCCAAAACACACCACCAGACGTGGACTTGCCCACCAGAAAGAAAAGATCCAGCCACATCCACCAGAACACAGGCACTAGTCCCCTCAACCAGGAAGCCTACACAACTCAATAAACCAACCTTAGCCACTGGGGACAGACACCAAAAACAATGGGAACTACGAACCTGCAACCTGCTAAAAGGAGACCCCAAACACAGTAAGATAAGCAAAATGAGAAGACAGAAAAACACACAGCAGATGAAGGAGCAAGATAAAAACTCACCAGAGCTAACAAATGAAGAGGAAATAGACAGTCTACCTGAAAAAGAATTCAGAATAATGATAGTAAAGATGGTCCAAAATCTTGGAAATAGAATAGACAAAATGCAAGAAACATTTAACAAGGACCTTGAAGAAATAAAGATGAAACAAACAACGATGAACAACACAATAAATGAAATTAAAAGTACTCTAGATGGGATCAATAGCAGAATAACTGAGGCAGAAGAACGGATTAAGTGACCTGGAAGATAAAATAGTGGAAATAAATACTGCCGAGCAGAATAAAGAAAAAAGAATGAAAAGAACTGAGGACAGTCTCAGAGACCTCTGGGACAACATTAAACACACCAACATTCAAATTATAGGGGTTCCAGAAGAAGAAGAGAAAAAGAAAAGGACTGAGAAAATATTTGAAGAGATTATAGTTGAAAACTTCCCTAATATGGGAAAGGAAATAGTTAATCAAGCCCAGGAAGCACAGAGAGTCCCATACAGGATAAATCCAAGGAGAAATATGCCAAGACACATATTAATCAAACTGTCAAAAATTAAATACAAAGAAAACATATTAAAAGCAGCAAGGGAAAAACAACAAACACACAAGGGAATTCCCATAAGGTTAATATATATATGCACCCAACGTAGGAGCACTTAAATACATAAAACAAATATTAACAAACATAAAAGGAGAAATTGACAACAACACAATAATAGTAGGGGACTTTAACACCACACTTACATCTCTGGATATATCATCCAGATAGAAGTCAACAATAACAACAAAAAATAGTGGCCTTAAATTAAACATTAGACCAGACGGACTTAATAGAGTTATACAGAGCATTCCATCCAGCTGCAGTAAAATATACACTCTCACATGCACAAGAAATATCTCAAGGATAGAGCATATGTTGAGACACAAAAGACGTCTCAATAAATTTAAGACGACTGAAATTATATAAGCATCTTTTCCAAATACAATGGTATAAAATTAGAGATCAATTACAAAAAGAAATGTGGAAACATCACACATGTATGGAGACTAAACAACATGCTACTGAACAACTGTTGGGTTGAGAAAGAAATCAAAGGAGAAATTAAAGGAAAAAAAACCCAGAGACAAATGGAAAAGAGAATACAACACACAAAAATCTATAGGATGCATCAAAGCTGCACTAAGAGGGAAGTTTAAAGCAGTACAGGCCTACCTCAAGAAACAAAAAATCTCAAATAAACAATATAAACTTACACCTAAAGGAACTAGAAATGAACAAAGCCCCAAATCAGTAGAAGAAAGAAAATAATAAATATGAAAATGGAAATAAATAAAATAGAAATGAAAAGAAAACAGAAAAGATAAATAAAGCTAAGAGCTGTTTCTTTGAAAAGATTTTACAGTAACAACATTTAGCTAGACTCACCAAGAAAAAAAGACAGAAGGCTCTGACAAATAAAATCAGAAATTAAAGAGGAGACATAACAATGACTACCGCAGAATACAAAGAATTATAAGAGAATATTATGAACAGTTATATGTCAACAAATTGGACAACTTAGAAGAAATGTATAAGTTCTGAGGATCATACAACCTTCTAATACTGAATCATTAATTAATAGATAATCTCAATAGACAAATCATTTGTAATGAGACTGAAACATACACCAAACACCTCTTTGAAAAATCAGGACCAGATAGCTTCACAGGTGAATTCTACCATACATCCAAAGTTTTAATACCTATCATTTTCAAGCTCTTCAAAAATATTAAAAAGAAGTGAATGCTTCTGTGCTCATTTTACATGGCCAACATTACCTTGATAACAAAACCAGGCAAGGATGCCACAAAAAAGAAAACTATAGGCTCATATCTCTGATGAACATACATGAAAAAATCCTCAACAAAATATTAGCAACCTGAATTGAACAATACATTCAAAGAAACATACACCATGATCAAGTAGGATTTATTCCAGGGATGCAAGAACTGTTCAAAAATCCAGAAATCAATAAATGTAATACACCACATTAAGAAATGAAATATAAAAAACATATGATTATTTCAATAGATGTAGAAAAAGGATTTGACAAATTAGACACTCATTTACGATCAAAACCCTCAATAAAATGGGTATAGAAGGAACATACCTCAACGACAACAACAAAAAGTTCATATATGACTAGCACACAGCTAACATTATACTCAATGGTGAAAAACTAAAAGCTATCCTTTTAAGATCAGGAACAAACAAGGGTGCTCACTCTCACCACTCTTATTACACATAGTATTGGAAGTCCTAGCAAGAAACAGAAATAAAAGACATCTAAACTGAAAAGAAAGAAGTAAAACTCATATTTGTGGATGACATAATTTTAAGAACAGAAAACCCTAAAGGAACCACAAAAAAGCATTAGAAATAATAAATGAATACAGTAAATTTGCATGGTAAAAATTAATATACAAAAATCTGTTGCATTTCTATACACTAACAATGAACTAGCAGAAAGAAATTAAGAAAACAATCACATTTACAATTGCATCTCAAAGAATAAAATTCCTAGGAATAAATTTAAACAATGAGATGAAAGTCCCATACACAGAAAACTATAAGACATTGTTGAAGTCAATTGAAGAAGACACACAGAAAATGGAAAAATATTTTGAGTTCATGGATTAGAAGAATTAACATAGTTACAATGTCCATATTACCCAAAACAATCTACATATTCAGTGCAAGTCCTAACAAAATCCTGATGACATTTTTTCACAGAAATGGAACAAAAAACACTAAAATTTGTATAAAACTGAAAAAGACCCCAAATATCCAAAGAAATCCTGAGAGGAAAGAACAAAGCTGGATGTTTCGCACTTCATGATCTCAAATTATGTTACAAAGCTCTAGTAATCAAAACAGCACTGTATTGGCAGAAAAACAGACACATAGATCAAAGGAACAGAGTTGAGAACCCCCCAAAAAACTGCACACCTATATGATTAATTAATTTATGACAAGTAGCAAAGACCATACCATGGGAAACAGATAGTCTCTTCAATAAATAGTGGGAAAACTGGACAGCTACATGCAAAGGAATCAAACTAAACCAGTATTTCACACCATAACAAAAATCAACACAAAGTGGATTAAAGACTTGAATGAGGTCAGAAACCATACAACTCCTAGAAGAAAACATAGGTGGTGTGCTCTTTGACATTGGTCTTAGTAATATCTTTCTGGATATATCTCTTCAGGCAAAAGAAGCAAAGGAAAATATGAACAAATGGCATTACATCAAACTAAAAACTTCTGCATAGCAAAGGAAGACATCAACAAAATAAAAGGACAACTTACATAATGGGAAAAGATATTTGCAAATTATGTGATGATAAGGGGTTAATACTCAAAGTATATAAAGAGCTAATAAAACTCAATATCAAACAAACAAAAAAGCCCAATTAAAAAAATGGACAGGGCTTTCTTGGTGGCACAGTGTTTGAGAGTCCACCTGCCAATGCATGGGACACGGGTTCGTGCCCCGGTCTAAGAAGGTCCCACATGCTGTGGAGCACCTAGGTCCTTGACCCATGGCCGCTGAGCCTGCACATCCAGAGCCTGTGCTCTGCAATGGGAGAGTTCACAACAGTGAGAGGCCTGCGTACTGCAAAAAAAAAAAAAAAGGGCAGAGGAACTGAATAGACATTTTTTTAAGTAGGCCAACAGGCACTTGAAAAGGTGTTCAATGTCAATAATTAGTAGGGAAGTGTAAATTAAAATGACAATGCGATATAATTTCACACCTGTTAGAATGCCTATTATCAAAAAGAAAAGAAATAACAACTGTCAGAGAGGATATGGAGAAAAAAGAAAGTTCATGCACTGTTCGTGGGAATGGAATTTGATGCAACAACTATGGAAAACAGTATGAAGATTTCTCTAAAAGTTAAGAATAGGCCTCTGACTCTTAACTTTTTTTCCTGCTTTCCTCCTTCCAGTGGTTGGGATCCACTGACTCTAGGTCCCAAGCCACAGGGAGGAAGGTTGAGGTAGGGATGAGGTGAACATTGGAAAAGGGAGACATGATGGCAGAGTAGAAGGACCCTAAGTTCACCTTCTCTCATGAGCATATCAAAATCACAAAGAACTCCTGAACAGCCATAAAAAAAATAAAAAAGAGAACTGAACCTAGCAAAAAAGATATTCTACATACAAAGACATAAAAAAGAAATCCAATGAGACAGTAGGAGGGGCATTCTCACAATAGAATAAAATCCCATACCCCGTAGTGGGTGACCCACAAACTGGAGAACAATTATATCACAGAAGTTCTCCTACAGGAGTGAGATTTCTGAGTTCCACATCAGGCTCCCCAGCCTGGGAGTCTGGAATCAAGAGGAGGGGCCAACACAGCATTTGGCTTTGAAGGCCAGAGGCACTTGATTTCAGAAGATCCATAGGACTGAAGGAAAGAGAGATTCCACTCTTGGAGGGTACACACAGGTCTTATGTGAACAAGGACCCTGGGGAAAAGCACTGATTTCATAGGAGCCTGGGCCAGACCTACCTGCAGGTCTTGGAGGAACTCTGCAGAGGTGGAGGTTGGCTGTGACTCACCATGGGGTCAAGGACACTGGTGGCAAAGGTCCTAGATAATATTCATCAGCATTAACTCTCCTGGAGGTCACCATGTTGGCACTAAGAACTGGTCCCACCCAACATCCTGTAGGCTCCAGTGCTGGGATGTCTCAGGCCAAACAATGAGAAGGGTAGGAATACAGCCCCACCCAGCAGCAGAAAGGCTGCCTAGAGACTTCCTGAGCTCACAGCCACTCTAGACACACCCACTGAAAGACCCTACCCACAAAAGGACCAAGACCCAAGTCCAACCACCAGTGAGCAGGCAGTAGTCCATCCCACCAAGAAGCCTGCACAAGCCTCTTAGACCAGGCTCATCCACCAGGGGGCAGACACTAGAAGCAAGAATGCTATGATCCAGCAGCCTGCAGAACTCAGTCCACAAACAAAGATCAGGACTTACGCTAGGACCAGCTGTTCCTTTGCCCTTGGATGATGAGATGGGAAAGTACTACTGGGACACATAAAGCATCCTCTATAGAGGGCCACTTCTCAGAGGGCGAAAAGCATAACTAACCTTCCACATACATAAAAATACAACTAGAAATTTAGACAAAATGAGATGGCAGAGGAATATGTTCCAGATGAAGGAGCAGGATAAAACCCCAGAAGAACAACTAGGTGATGAGAAGATAGGCCATGTACACAAGAAAGAGTTTAGATTAATGATTGTAAAGATGATCCAAGAGGTCAGGAAAAAATAGTGGCACAGAGTGAGAAGTTACAAGAAATTGTTAACAGAGAGTTAGAAAATATAAAGAACAACCACACAGAGTTGAAGAACACAATAATTGAAATGAAAAGCACACTAGAAGGAATCAACAGGAGAATAAATGAAGCAAAAGAATGAATACGTGAGCTGGAAGACAGAATGGTGGAAATCACTGCTACCAAGCCGAATAAAGAAAAAAGAATGAAACTAAATGAGGAAAGTCTCAGAGACCTCTGGGGCAACATTAAACACACCAACATTCACATTATATGGGTCTCAGAAAGAGAAGAGAGAGAGAAAGAGCCAGTGAAAATATTTGAGGAGATAATAGCTGAAAACTTCCCTAACAAGGGAAAGGAAAGAGTTACCCAAGTCCAGGAAGCAGAGTCCCATAATTTTATATATATATATATATATATATATATATATATATATATATATATATATATATATATATATATATATATATAAAATTACATATATAACATTATATACATATAACATGTTACATATGTATAATTATTCATGGTATTACTTTTAATATTTTTCATAGAAATAAAGCAACTGAGTCATTTTTGCTTTGATATGATTGATAAAAGGAAAGTAGATACTAAAAGCTAACTGTCTAATAAGATTTTATGTTACCATCATCTTTATTATCCTTAGCAGTATTGATAGGATTAAAAATAGTGATTAACAAATACCTAAGCTTAAACCCAAACCTGAGATGGTATAGTAATGTGAATTAAAAAAAAAATGCCTTTCAGTGAAATTTGTTTAAATATTTTGCCATTTCCATTTTCCACATAAGTGTCCAAGTATTCTGTCTTCTAGCTAGTTTTCTAGATTTTATCAATGCACTACTGTAAACTAGTAATTTTTGAAATGGTTTATGAGATCAGCTAAAATTAAACAAGGCAATGGGAAGACTTCTTTTAGCCCTGTATGGGAGAATAAACCCAAGGTGACCCAAGGGAGAATATGCCAAGGGAGAACATGCCAAGACACTTATTAATTAAATTGACAAATTTAAAGACAGAGAAAATATTAAAAGCAACAAGGAAAAAGCAACAACTAACATACATAGGAATCCCTATAAGGTTATTAGCTGATTTTTCAGCTGAAACTCTGCAGGCTAGAGGGGAGTGACATGATATATTTAAAGTGATGAAAGTGAAGAACCTACAGCCAATGTTGCTTGACCCAACAAGGCTGTCATTCAGATCTGACAGAGATTTACAGACAAGCAATAGTTAAGAGAATTCAGCACCACCAAACCAGTTTTACAACAAATGCTATAGGATATTCTCTAGGCAGAAAAAATAAAGGGCACAACTAGAAACAAATGTATCATGAATGGGAAAGCTCACCCATAAAGACAAGCCTACAATAAAGGTAGGAAATCATCCACACACCAATATGTTATCTAAACCAGTAATTGTGGGGAGAAGAGAATACAAGTGCAGAATATTTGAAATGTATTTGAAATTAAGAGATTAGTAACTTAAAACAATCATATGTGTGTGTGTATATATATATATATATGTATATATAGAGTGCTATATCAAAACTTCATGGTAACTGCAAACAAAAATCTATAATACATATACACACACAAAAGAAAACACAATCCAAACACAACACTAAAGAGATACAAGTCACAAGAAAAGAGAATGAAAGAGGAAAGGAAGAAAAAAGACATACAACTAACAAAATGACAATAAAAAATATATATCAATAATTATGTTAAATGTAAGTGGATTTAAATTCTCCAACCAACAGACATACACTGGCTGAATAGATAGAAAAACATCACCAATACATATGCTGTCTACAAGAGACCCAGTTCAGAACTAGAGACACATACAGGCAAAGTGAGGTGACAGAAATACATATTCCATGAAAAAGGAAAACAAAAGAAAGCCAAAGTAGCAATACTCATAACAGACAAAATAGACTTTAAAATAAAGATTGTTACAAGAGACAAAGAAGGAAATGACATAATGATCAAGGAATCAATCCAAGAAGAAGATACAACAATTGTAAATATATATTAACCCAACATACAAACACCTAAATACATAAAGTGAATATTAACATACATAAAGGGAGAAATTGACAGTAACACAATAATAGTGGGGGACTTTAACACCCCACTTACATCATTGCACAGATCATCCAGACAGAAAATCAGTAAGGAAACTCTGGCCTTAAATGACAAACAAGATCAGATAGACTTTGTATTTATAGAGCATTCCATCTGAAAGCAGAAAAATACACATTCTTTTCAAGTGAACATGAAACATTCATGAGGATAGATCACATGTTGGGCCATAAAGCGAGTCTTAGTAAATTTAAGAAAATTGAAATGATATCAAGCATCTTTTCGAACCACAATTATATGAGATTAGAAATCAACTACCAGAAAAAAAAAACTGCCACAAACAGAAATACATGGAGGCTAAACAATACACTACAAAACAGCCAATGGATCACTGAAGAAATCAAAGAGGAAATCAAAAAAATACCTAGAGACATGAAAATGAAAATGCAATAATTCAAACCCTATGGAACACACAAAAAACAGTGCTAGGATGGAAGTTTTTAGAAATACAATGTTACCTTAGGAAACAAAAGCAATCTCAAATAACCTAACTTTACACATTAAACAACAGAGAAAGAAGAACAAACACAACCCAAAGTTTGTAGAAGGAAAGAAATCATAAATATCAGAGCAGAAATAAAAGAAATAGAGGTTAAAAAAAAAAACAAGAGAAAAGATCAATAAAATTAAAAGCTGGTTCTTTGAAAAGAGATAAAACTTTAACCAGATTCATCAAGAAAAAAAGGGAGAGGAATCAAATCAGTAAAATTAAAAATGAAAAAAGAAGTTACAATGGACACCATAGAAATACAAAGGACCATAAGAGACTACTAAAAGCAGCTATATACCAACAAATTGGACAAACTAGAAGAAATGGACAAATTCTTAGAAAAGTTCAATCTCCCAAGACTGAACGAGGAAGAAATAGAAAATATGAACAGACCAATTATAAGTACTGAAATTGAATCTGTAATTGAAAAACTTCAACAAACAAAATCCAGGAGGGCTTCACAGTTGAATTCGATCACAGATTTAGAGGATAGGTAACACCTATACTTCTGAAACTATTCCAAAAATTTTCAGAGAAAGGAACTTTTCCAAACGAATTCTATGAGGCCACCATCACACTCATATCAAAATCAGACAATGTTACCACAGAAAAATAAAAATTCAGGCCAATATCACTGGTGAACATAGACACAAAAGTTCTCAGCAAGCAATAGCAAACCAAATCTCGCAATACATTAAAAGGATCATACACCATGATCAAGTGTGATTTATCCCAGGGGTGAATGGATTTTTCAATATCTGCAAATAAATCAGTGTGATACACCACATTAACAAATTGTAGAATAAAAAACATAGAAACATCTCAGTAGATGCAGAAAAAGCTTTTGATTAAATGCAACATTCAAATTCAATTTATGACAAAAAGCTCTCCAGAAAGTGGGCATAGTAGGAACCTATCTCAACATAATAAAGGCCATAGGTGACAAATACATAGCTAACATCATACTCAAGGATGAAAAGCTGAAAGCCTTTCCTCTAAGATCAGGAACAAGGATGTCCAATCCCACCACTTTTATTCAACATAGTTTTGGAAGTTATAGCCATGGTAATCAGAGAATGAAAAGAAATAAAAGGAATCCAAATTGGAAAATAAATAAAACTGTCACTGTATGCAAATGACATGGCACTCTACATAGAAAATCCTAAAGATGTTACAACAAACTACTAGAGTTCATCAATGAATTTGGTAAAGTCCCATAATACAAAATTAATACACAGAAATCAGTTGCATTCCTATATGCTAAAAACAAAAGGTCAGATAAATTAAGGAAACAATCCCATTTAACAGTGCATCAAAAAGAATAAAATACCTAGGAATAAACCTACTTTAGGAGGCAAAGACATGTACTCTGAAAACTATAAGTCACTGATGAAAGAAATCAAAGATAACACAAACAGATGGAAAGATATACCATGTTCTTGGACTGGAAGAATCAATACTGTCAAAATGACTATACTACCCAAGGCAATCTACTGATTCAATGCAATCTCTATCAAATGACCAATGGCATTTTCCACGAAATTAGGACAAAAAATTTTACAATTTGTATGGAAACACAAAAGGCCCCAAATAGCCAAAGCAATCTTGAGGACTAAAACAGAGCTGTAGGAATCAGGCTGCCAGACTTCAGACTATACTATGAAGCTACATTAATCAAAGCAGTATTGTACTGGCACAAAAACAAAAATATAGATGAATGGAACAGGATAAAAAACCCAGAAATAAACCTAGGCACCTATGCTCAATTAGCCTATAACAAAGGAAGCAAGAATATACAATGGAGAAAAGACAGTCTCTTCAATAAGTGATGCTGGGAAAACTGGACAGCCACATGTAAAAGAATGAAATTAGAATATTCTCTAGCACCATACACAAAAATAAACGCAAAATCGACTAAAGACCTAAATGTAAGACTGTATACTATAAAACTCCTAGAAGAAAACATAGATTGAAAACACTTTGACATTAATTGCAGCAGTATCTTTTTGGATCCTTCTTCTAGAGTAATGGAAATAAAAGCAAAAATAAGCAAACGTGACCTAATAAAACTTAAAAGCTTTTTCACAGCAAAGGAAACCATAAACAAAACCAAAAGACAACCCACAGAATGGGAGAAAATACTTGCAAATGGAGTGGCTGACCAGGAATGAATCTATAAGTTATACAGACAGCACATTCAGCTGAATCAAAAAATTAAATAAATGATCTAATCAAAAAATGGACAGAATATCTAAATAGACATTTCTTCAAAGAAGACATACAGATGGCCAAAAGGCACAAGAAAAGATGCTCAACATCACTGATTATTAGAGCAATGCAAATCAACACTACAATGAGGTCTCACCTCACACCTTTCAGAATGGCCATCATCAAAAAGTCTACAAGTAATAAATGCTGGAGAGGGTGTGGAGAAATAGGAACCCTACTACACCATTGGTGGGAATGTAAATTGATACAGCCACTATGGAGAATGGTGTGGAGGTTCTTAAAGGACTAAAAATAGAGCTACCATATGATCCTGTGCATATATGCAGAGAAAACTATAATTCAGAAATAAACATGCACTCTAATATTCATAGAAGCTCTATTTACATTAGCCAAGATATGGAAGCAACCTAAATGTCCACTGACAGATTTATGGATAAAAAAGTTGTGGTATATTTATACAATGGAATATTATTCAGCCATAAAAAATAATGAGATAATGCCATTTGTGGCAACATGGATGGACCTAGAGACTATCATGCTAAGTGAAGTGAGAAAGACAGAGAAAGACAAATATCATATGATATTTCTTATATGTGGAATATAAAAAATATATAAATGAACCTATATACAAAATAAAAACAGACCCACAGACATAGAAAATCACTTGTCAATACCAAAATGGAAAGGGGGTAAGGATAAATGAGAGCTTGGGATTACCATATACACACTGCTGTATATAAAATAAAAAACAAACAAAGACCTACTGTATAGCACAGGGAACTATAAACAATACTTTATAGTAATCTATAAGAGAAAAGAACCAGAAAAATATATATATGTATATATAACTGAATCACTTTGCTGTACACCTGAAACTAACACAACTTACAAATCAATTATATTTCAATAAAAATAAATAAATAATTTTAAAAACAATAAAAAATTAAGAATAGAACTAATATATTATCTAGCTATTCCACTTCTGCATATGTATCCATAGAATATGAAAACACTAGTTTGAAAAGATATACCACATCATTATATTCATTTCAGCATTTATAATCACCAAGATATGAAAACAACCTAACTTCCAATCAACAGATAAATGTAGAGAGAAGATTGTATACTACTCAGCCATTAAAAAAAAAAAAATATATATATATATATATATAAACTTGCCATTTGTGACAGTGTGGATGAAACTTGAGGGTATTATGCTAGGTGAAATAAGTAAGGAGGAGAAAGACAAATATTGTATGATTTCACTCACATGTGAAACATTTAAAAAACATAAAATAAATGAACAAGCCAAACAAAAACAAACACATAGATACAGAGAACAGAGTAGTGATCACCAGAGGAGAAGAGGAGTGGGGTGAGAGTGAAATGGGTAAAGGGCATCAACAGTATGATGACAAATGGAAACAACTTTTGGTGGTGAGCACTCCATTGTATATACAGAGTTGAAATATAATATTGTACACATAAAACTTATACAAAGTTATAAACAAATTAAAATTAATTAAAAAATTATTTCAGGTGGTTGTGCAAAATTAATGACTCTTCTTTAACAATTATCAGCCAGTACTACAGTTCAAAATGTAAATTGAAAACACAACATGATCTTTTTTCACAATAATTTTACTTTATTTTCATGAGCAACTAGTAGTTAGATGTAAAAGTTAAATAAGTATTAGAAAATAGCTATTTCAGAATAACTGATTTCATATAAGAAAAATGAAAGACCATCAATAAAGAGTAGGAAATAGATCAACAAATCTCAAAAATTCTCTTACATTGCAATAGTAACCAATTTCAAAATGTAAACACAACAGTAACAGCAACATAATCCCTTTCACTTCGCCAGAACACAAGAATAGATGTAAAATCAAATTAAATGCACAGGATATATAGAAATAAATTATAAAATTTTATTGAAAAAATCTATATTTAGCAAAATACTCTAAAAACAAGATTAGTGACACTTTAAATTTTGTCAGAAAGACAGTTAATTTCTGGAAAATTATATAGCAAACAAATTTTAGCTGTATATAAAGAGTAATGAAGTTAGAAATATGATGAGATGTTTAAATATAGTATGAAATTATGGTAATTAGCAGATTTTTAACAGATATAGATATCATCAGATCTGAGCACAAAGTCTGGAAGTAGAACCAGTATATATGGTGATTTGATAATAAAGGAAAGATTGCAACTTAAATGAGGAGAAAAAAGATATGCCAAATGTTGGTACTGAGAAAAGTGGATAATCTTGTTTTCACCAAAATAATTTTTAGACAGTAAATTAAAATGTAAAATTCTAAAACACAATTAGGATAAAATGTTCATTAATTATTCAACAACTTGAGCTAAGAGTTGATTTAAACATGGCAAAAAAATGATAATCTTAAATGGAAAAAAATAGTTAGAATTTAGAGGAATCATATAAAAATTGTATATAGTAAAATACAAATTAAAAATTGGAGAATATTGTCAGGAAAAGATTAAATGCTGAAGGAATTCTGGTTTCCAGTCAGCATGTAAGGAGTTTGGAAGTTGGCACTCCATTCTAAGAAGTAAAAAACAGGGCAAACTAAAATAATCTACAACACTCCTTATATATATATATCACAGAAGTGAGGACACAGGGCAAATTGCTGCCCCCAAATGACAGAGACAGAGAGATGAATACAAAGAATCACAGCTTAGCAGCAGGTATCCAGGAGCAGAAATCTCCACTGGAATCAGTGGTGGGAAGGAAATTCTAAATTACAATCGATAAATTACTGGAGGCTCAGCGTGGACAAGTCTGAGAGTTAAAAATTTCAGGAAGACTCAAGCATAGGGGAGTCCCCACACTTTTGTGAGTTTTATATCTAAAGGTTTGAACAGGTCTTCACAGTGAATATTAGGGAAAAATCCACTTGTGCTTCCAACAGTGGGAGGGAAAATAGCCATTCTGAAAAACCTAGAGCATTATGTTCTTAAAGATCTGCTCTCAAGAGAAACTATTTTACCAGAGCCTAAAATTTGAGAGATTTTCTTCAGAGCCTAACTGACCTGTGGGAAAGGAAATACCCAACTTCAGCCCCATCTAGCCATTCTGCCTGTACTAAAGGGGGATGATGGTTACTGAGAGACTATAATATTTATAGTCCAGAACAACAATCTTACTAGAAGATTAAGACCTAATCATAGAACTATAGACATTTTATCCCCGCTCAAAACCACCACATTATTTAAGCCATTTCTCAGCAGTTTATTTTACACAGCACCTCATGTCCATATATCAAGAAAAATTACAAGGCTACTAAAGGACAAAAACAAAAAGTGTTGAAGAGACAGAACAGACATCAAAACCAGGATCAGATATGGCAGTGGTGTTGGAATTATTAGACCAAAAATTTATTACAACTATGACTTATATGCTAAGACCTAATGGATAAGTTACACAGCATGTAAGAACAGAAGACAATGTAAGTAAAGAGATGGACATTTTAAGAAAGAATCAAAAAGAAATGCTAGACATCAAAAACTGTATAACAGAAATGAAGAATACCTTTGATGGGCTCACTAGTAGACTGGATGTAGTTGAGGAAATAATTGCCAAGCTTGAGGATATCTCAATAGAAACTTCCAATGTGGAAAGAAAAAAAAAAACAGACAAAAGTAGAATATTCAAGAACTGGGGGAAATATACAAAAGTACATCATACATATGGGAATAACAAAAGGAGAAGAAAGAGAGAATAAAACAGATGAAATATTTGAAACAATAATTAATGAGAATTTTCCCAAATTTCTGTTATACACCAAACCACAGATTTGGGAATCTCAGAGAACACCAAGTAGGAAAATGCCAAAAAGTATACATAGTTATATCATTTTCAAATGACAGAAAATCAAAGATAAAGAAAGAAAAACTTGAAAGCTGGGACAGGGGGCAGGAAATTTTACCTAGAGGAGCAAATATAAGAAATTCATCTAACTTCTCCTCAGAAAATACATAAATAGAAAACGAGTGAAGTGAAAATTTAATGTGTCCAGAGAAAAAACCCAACAACCTAGAATTCTGTATCCTGAAAAATTATCTTTCAAAAGTGTAAGAGAAATAAAGACTTAATAAAAAAATGATGGGATTTGTCGCCAGTAGTCCTGACTTGCAAGAAATGTAAATATATTCCCTAGAAAGAATGAAAATAATATAGGTTAGAAATTTGGATCTATATAAAGAAAGGGAGAGTATCAGAAAGGAATAAGTAAAAGCAAAATGAAAACATTTATTCTTAATTGATCTAACAGACAACATTTTGTTTGAAATAAGACCAAAAATAGATTAGATTATGAATCCTTATGTATGTTTATATACAAGTAAGAAGAATAGCAGCAATGATATAAGGGATAGGGGGATGAATTAGAATTATTTTATTGTAACAAAGTGGTATAGAGTTATTTGTAAGTGGACTTTAATCAGTTGTAAATGCATATTGTAAATTAGGTCAGCTGCTGAAATTGTAAATATAAAAGTATAAGGACTTCCCTGTTGGTGCAGTGGTTAAGAATCTGCCTGTCAATGCAGGGGACATGGGTTCAAGCCCTGGTTCAGGAGGATCCCACATGCCACGGAACAACTAAGCCCATGTGCCACAGTTACTGAGCCTGTGCTCTAGAGCCTGCAAGCCACAACTACTGAGCCCACGTACCACAACTACTGAAGCCCATGTGCCTAGAGCCTGTGTTCCACAACAAGAGAAGCCACTGCAATGAGAAGTCCATGCACTGCAACCATGAGTAGCCTCCACTCACCGCAACTAAAGAAAGCCCATGCACAGCAACAAAGACCCAATACAGCCAAAAATAAATATATAAATAAATAAATTTATATATGAAAAAAAGTATAACTGATGTGCTAGTTAGAGACATCCAGAGAAACAACACTAATAGAATATATATATATATATATATATATATATATATATATATTTCTTGTAAGAACTGACTCATACAGTTATTGAAGCTGATTAAATTCCATGATTTTTCATCCGCAAGCTTGAGAATAAGGAGGGCTGATGGTACAATACAGTCCTAGTCTGAAGGCCTAAGAACAAGGGGAGTTGATAGTATAATTCTCAGTCTGAGAACAAAAGCCAGAATGGGCCATTGCTCTAAGTCCTAGAACCTGAAGGCCCAATAACCAAGAACTCCAATGTCTGGAGACAAGAGAAGATGAATGTTCCAGCTCAAAGAGAGAAATTTACTTTTCCTCCACATTTTTTTGTTCTACTCTGATGCTCAGAGGATTGAATAATGCCCACCCACATTGATGAGGGAAGATGTTTTTTACTCACTCTACTGATCCAAATGCTAATCTCTTCTGGAAACACAAACACACCCAGAAAAAAATGTTTTACCTGCTATCTGGGTATCATTTAACCCATTCATTGAAACAAAGTCAATGATCACAACTGATATGCTAAAAAAGGAAACAAAATAGAACAACATAAAATTCTCAGTTAAAACAAAAAAGGCAGAAAAAGAGTAGAAGATAAAAATCAAAACAAAGAACAAGTCAACAGATAGAAAAGAGTAACAAATAAGGTAGATACTAATTCAACTATATCAGTAATTTAAACCACATTGATCTATACACAAATTAAAAGACAGAGATTGACAGAGTGAATCAAAAAAACAAGACCCAAATATTTGTTGTCTAAAAGAAATATACTTTATATATAAAGACATATGAATTGAAAGTAAATGGATGGAAAAAGATATACCATACTAATACTAATCAAAAGAAAACAAGAATATCTATATTAATTTCATACAGAGTCAACTTAAAAGCAAGGAAACTCATCACGTATAGAGAACAACTTTATATTAAGATGAATGTGTATTCTTCAAGAAGACAGATCAATCCTTAATATGTATGAACCTAACAATAATCTTTAAAATTGAGTAAGCCAAAAACTGATAGAACTGCAAGGAGAAATAAACGACTGACCTATCATAGTTGGGGATTACAACATTCCACTGTCAGAAATGGACAAATGCAACAGGCAGAAAAACTGAAAGAACACAACTGAACTGAATGGCACCATTAATCAACTGCATATAATTGACATCAATTGATTACTTCATCCAACAAAAGCATAACACACATTCTTCTCAAATTCACATGGAACGTTCACCAATCACACATCGTATTTAAAATGCATCTTAACAAATTTAAAAGTATAGAAATCATGCAATGTCTGTTCTCAGACCACAGTGGAATTAAACTAGAAATCAGTAAGAGAAAGGTACATGGAAAACCTCCAATATTCAGAATTTAAACAACACACAAACACAGATGTCAAAGAAGAAATCTCAAGAGAAATTTAAAAATAGTTTGAACTGAATAAAAATGAAAATACAAATTATCAAAATTTGTGGGAGGCAGCAAAAACAGTGCTTAAAGAGAAATTTTTATCATTGAATGCATATATTAGAAAATAAGAAACTTCTAAAATTAGTCACTTAAGCTTGCACCATAGAATACTAGAAAAGAAGAGAAAATTAAATCCAATGTAAGTAGAAAAAAAGAAATATTAAGGAGTAAAACAAATGTCAATAGATTTGAAAATAAAAATCAATGAAGAAAAATCACTGAAACCAAAAGCTAGTTATTTGAAAAGGTCAATAAAATGTATAAGCCTCTAGCCAAGATAACTAAGAAAAAAGTGAGAGGACAAAAATTAGTATTATCAGAAATGGTAGAAAATTCTTTCAGATCTCAGGGAAATTAAAAGGATCATGAAGAGTACCATGAATAATTATATGCTCACAAATTTGACAACCTACATAAAAATAGAATGATTTTTTTTGAAAGATGTGATCTCCTAAAACAAGGAGATACTACTATACAACTATAAGAATGACCAAAATCCCTCAACTAATTTTTTTCTCACACAGGAAGAAATACATCATCAGAATAGGTCTATATCTACAAAAGAAATCAAATCAATAATTAATAGCCTTCCAAAACTGAAAACATCATGCACAGATGGTTTTACTGGTGAAATGTACCAAACATTTAAGAAAGAAGTTATACCAATTCTTTCTAATGTGTGTCAGAAGATAGAAGCAGAGGTAATAGTTCCTAACTCACTCTATGAGGCCAGCAGTACCCTATTACTAAAATTAGACAGACACTACATGAAAACTACAGATCAATATCTCTCATGAGCACAGATGTGAAAACACTCAACAAGATATTAGCAAATCAAATCTAGCCATGCATAAAATGATTACACAGTAGAACGAAGTGGAATTTATCCAAGGTTTGCAAGACTGGTTCAACATTCTAAAATCAATTAATGTAATCCATCAAATCAAAAGGCTAAACAAGAAAAGAATCACATGATCATATCAATAGAAGGAGAAAAAGGAATTTTCCAAAACATAACACCTGTTTATGATAAAAACTACAGCAAACTAGGAGTAGAGATCTTCCTCAACTTAATAATAAACATATACAAAAACCCTACAGTTTGCATTATACTTAATGGGGAGAAACACAAAGTTTTACCACCAAGATTAGGAACAAAACAAAGATGTTTTCTCTCATGCACTGCTTTTCCACACTGTACTGAAATTTCTAATTAAAACAATGACACACTAAAAGAAAAAAAATAGGTATACATTTTGGGAAGGAAGAAATAAAACTCTCTTTTCACAGATGACATGACCATCTATGTAGAGAATTTGAGAGAGTGAACAAAAATAGTCCTGAACTAACAAGTCTTTACAGCAAATTAGCAGGATATGAGGTTAATATGGCTAAGGTAAAAAGGTTAATATGAAAAGTCAATCATTTTTCTACATACCAAAAATAAACTAGTGGAATTTGAAGTTAAGAACACAATACCATTTATGTTTACCCCAAATGAAACATTTATGTTTAAATCTAACAAAACATGTGCATGATTTATATGAGGAAAGCTACATGACTCCATTGAATGAAATCAAAGGAGAACTAAATAATTAGAGAAATATTCCATGTTTATGGATAGAAAGACTCAATATTACCAAGATATCAGTCCTTCCAACTTGCTCTATAGATCTAAATGCAATTCCAATCAAAATACCAGGAAATTATATTTTTGATATCAACAAACGAAGTTCAAATTCTCTATGGAGAGGAATAAGATCCAGAATAGTCAACACAATACAGGCATATTTTTGAGATACTTTTGGTTCAGTTCCAGACCACCACAATGAAGTAAATATCACACTAAAGTGAGTCACACAATGTTTTTTATTTTCCAGTGCCTATAAAAGTTATGTTTACACTGTATTGTAGTCTAATAAGTGTGCAATAGCAGTATGTCTACAAAGGCAATGTACATACCCTAGTTAAAAAAATATCTTACTGCTAACCATCATCTGAACCTTCAGTGAGTCATGGTATTAACATCAAAAATCACTTATCACCATAACAAATATAATAATAATAAAAATGTTTAAAATATATCAAGAATTACCAAAATGTGACACAGGGACACAAAGTGAACAAATCCTGTTAGAAACAGACACTGACAGACTTGCTCCATGTAGGATTGCTACAAACCTTCAACTTGTAAAAAAAATAATATTTGCAAAGTAAAATAAAGAAAAATTTTATAAAATGAGGTAGGCCTGTATTAAAGAAGAAAAATGTCAGAAGACTAACACTACCCAACGTCAAGATCTACTATTAATGTACAGCAATTAAGATAGTATGGAATTAGAAAAAATAGACTACTAGATCAATGGAACAAAATAGAGAGCCCAGAGTTAGACTCCCATTAATATAGTCAACTGAATTTCTTTTTTTAAAATTATCTGTGTTTTTTTTTTACATCTTTACTGAATTTGTTACAATATTATTTCTGTCTTATGTTTTGGTTTTTTGGCTGTGAGGTATGTGGGATCTTAACTCCCTGACCAAGGATCAAATCCACAACCCCTGCATTGGAAGGCGAAGTCTTAACCACTGGACCATCAGGGAAGTCCCTTCAACTGAATTTCTATAAAGGGGCAAAAGTATTACAATGGAGAAATGACAGTCTTTCCAAAAAATGGTAGTCTTTTAAAAAATTGGATATCCATATGCAGAAAAATGCAAAACTGTAAAACACTTAGAAGAAAATGAAGATGACCATGGGTTTTGTGATGACTGTTTTAGATTGTTCCAAAGGAACAACCCATGATAGAAAATAATTACAAACTGGACCTCATTAAAATTAAGATGAAAAATGTTGTCTCTGCCAAAAGACACAGTTAAGATATTAAAAAGAACATAAGAAATACAGATGGCAAATAAGCATATGAAAAGATGCTCCACATATGTCATCAAAGAAATGCAAGTCAAAATAAGGAGATACTACTATATACGCTTATCTGAATGGCCCAAATCCAGAACACTGACAACAGCAAATATTGCTGAGGATGTGGGGCAATAGACACTCACATAATTGGTGTTGGTACAGCTATTTTGGAAGACAGTTTGAAAGCTTCTTACAAAAATAAACATGTTCTTATCATATGATGCATCAATTATGCACCTTGGTATTTACCCAAAGAAATTAAAAACTTACACACAAACACCTTCTCTTGAATGTTTATAGTGGTTTATTCATAACTACATTATGATATTAATCATTATAATATATATGATGGGAGTCCCAGAAGGAGAAAAAAGAAAGAGGCAGAAAATTTAATTGAAGTGATAGTGCCCCCAAATTTTCAAATCTGTGGAAATAAATAGATATAGAAATTCAAGAAACTGAATGTAATTCAAGTATGATAAACCCAAAGGGATCCATATAAAGATACATTACAAACAATCTGCCAAAAATCAAATTGAAAAGAATCTTGAAGGTAGCAAGAGAAAGGCAACTTTTTGCATATAGGGGAGCCTCCATGAAATTATCAGTGGATTTCTCAGTAGAAAATTGCAGGCCAAAAGGGAGAGGGATAACGTATTCAAAATTCTAAAAATAATACTGTCAACAAAAAATTCTATATTGGAAAAAATCTATCCTTCAAACATGAAGGAGAAATTAAGACTCTCACAGATAAACAAAAATCAAGGGAGTTCATTACCATTAGACCTGTTCTGCAAGAAATGCTAAAGGTAGTCCTTCAGGTTGAAACGAAATGACACTAGATAGGAAAATAAAGTCATACAAAAATATAAAGTTCTCTAGTAAAGGTTAATACATAAGCAAATAGTAGTAACAGGTATTATTGTAATTTGGGTCCCTTTTAATTCTTGTATAAAATTTAAACTACAAAAACTTAATAAATAACTATAAATCTGTGTTAATGAATTTAGAATATGTAAAGATGAAATTTGTGAATCAATAACAAAAAGTGGGAGGTGAAGCTGTAAAGTAGTAGAGTTTTGTAGGTGATTGAAATTAAGTTATTACACTGAACAGTTTAAAATAAAATGCTTAAAACTTTGTTTTTTACTGTAAATTCAATTGTAACCACAAAGAAAATATCTATAAAATGTACACCAAAGGAAATGGGAAGGGATTCAAAGCACATCACCACAAAAATCAATAAAACCAAAATGAAAGCAGTAAGAGAGGAAATTGAGAGCAAAGAATCTCTAAAACATAGAGCAAACAATTAATAAACTGGTAATAGTCTTGTATCAATAATTAATTTAAATGTAAGTTGATTAAACTCAACAATCAAAACACATAAATTACCTAAATGGATGAAAAATATGCTATTTACAAGAGACTCATATTAGTTCTAAGGACACATAGAAACTGAAAATGAAATGAAGAAAAAACATATTCCATAAAAATGATAAACCAAGAATATCAGGAGTGGTCATACCAATATCCGGCAAACTAAATTTTAAGTTGAAAACCGTTATGAGAAACAGAAGGACATTATATAATGATTAAAGTGCCAATTCACCAAGAAAGTACAACAGCTGTACATATTTGTATACCCAATATCTGGACCCTTAATATATGAAACAAAGTTTGACAGACTTAAGGGAGAAATAAAAGAAGCCAAATAATAGCAGGAGACTTAAATATCTCACTTTCAACAGTGGATAGAACAACCAGACAGAGATAAAGAAATAGAGGACTTAACAGCAATATAGACAACAATATATATAAAACACGCCACTAGAGAATAACAGAATATACATTCTTCTCAAGGCTACATAAAATATTTTCCACAATAGACTTCATATTAAGCCACAAAACAAATCTTAATTTTAAAAGATTGAAGTAAAGCAAATTATCATTTCTGGTCCATGAGATGAAACTAGAAATCAATAGTAAAAGAAAAAAATGAAAAGCCATAAATTCATGAAAAGCAAACAATACATTCTTAAACAGCACATACTTAAATGGGTTAAAGAAGTCACAAGAGAAATTTAAAAATACTTTGTGAAAAATGAAAACAAAACCAAAATATGGATGGCAGCATAAGCACTGCTAAGAGGAAAACTTAGAGCTGTAAGCACGTACATTAATAAAGAAAAAAGTCTCAAATCAACAATTAATTTTACACTGTAAGGAATTAGAAAAGAAAAAAAATAAATAAACCTAATTCTATCAGCAGGAAGAAAATATTAAATATTAGAGCAGAGATAAGTAAAACAGAGAATAGAGAAACAACAGAAAATAATAAAACTAAAAGTTGGATTTTAAAAAAATCAACAAAATTGACAAATACTATATTAAGTAATGTAAAAAAGAGAAAACACTCAAATAACTAAATTCAGAAGTATAAAAGGGGTCAGTAAACAACTGAACAGAAATAAAAAGGGTTAAAATAGAATACTATGAACAATTACATGCAAACACATTGGATAACATATAAGAAATGGATACTTTCTTAGAAACACATGACCAACAGAAACTGACTCATGGAGAAATAAAATCTTAAAAAAACAATAATTAGCAAGGAAAATGAATCAGTAATCAAAAACCTCCCAAAAAAAGAAAACATCAAAACTAGAGATTACTTCATTGGAGAATTCTACCAAATATTTAAAGACAAATTAACACCAACTATTCTCAACCTCTTCCCAAATATTGAAGAGAAAGGCACACTTCCAAGCTTATTCTATGAGGCCAGCATTACCCTGACACTGAAGCCAAAGATACTACAAGAAAAGAAAATTAAGGAAAAATATCCCTGATAAATACTGATACAAATACTCTAAACAAAATATCAGGAAATTGAATTCAGCAGCATATTAAAAGAATAGTACACCCTGGGGCTTCCCTGGTGGCGCAGTGGTTGAGAGTCTGCCCGCTGATGCAGGGAACATGGGTTTGTGCCCCGGTCCAGGAGGATGCCATGGAGCGGCTGGGCCTGTGAGCCATGGCCGCTGGGCCTGTGCATCCGGAGCCTGTGCTCCACAACAGGAAAGGCCACAACAGTGAGAGGCCCGCATACCGCAAAATAAATAAATAAATAAATAAATAAAAAATAAATAAAGAAAGAATAGTACACCTTGACCTAGTGGGATTTATACCTGGAATGGAAAGATGTTTTAATGCAAAGAAATCAATCAATGTAATACATCACATTAACAGAATAAAGGATGAAAACCACATGATCATCTCAATTGATGCAGAAAAAACATTTGACAACATTCAATACCCTTTCATGATAAAAAATGCTCAGCAAAAAGTGACCAGAAGAAAACTACCTCAACATAATAGAGGTCATATATGAAAAGCCAACAACTAACATTGTACTCAATGGTGAAAGACTGAAAGATTTTCCTCCAATATCTGCAATAAGACAAGTGGCTGACTTTCATAACTCCTATTCAATATGGTATTGTTAGCACTAGCCAGAACAATTAGGCAAGAAACAGAAATGAAAGGCATCCAAATGACTTTCCAAATAGAAAGGAGGAAATAATATTATCTCTGTTTGAAGATAACATTATCTTATATGTAGAACACTCTAAAGACTCTACCGGAAAATATCAGAACTAACAAATTCAGCAAAGTTGCAGAACAAAAAAATGAACACACAAAAATCAGTTGCATTTCTATATACTAAAAATAAACATTCAAAAAAGAATTAAGAAAACTTAATTTATGATAGCATAAAATAAAATACTTAATAATAAACCTAACCAAAGAAGTGGAATACTTGTACACTGAAAACATAAAAACATTGATAGAAAAAAATCAAAGAGAAAAATAAATGAAAATGTAACCCATGTTCATGGATTGGAAAACCTTATATTAAGTTTCTAATACTACCTAAAGCCATCTAAAAATTCAGTGCTATATCTGTTAAAATCCTAGAAGCATTTTTTTGTAAATAGGGAAAAAAATCCTAAAATTTATATTTTCCTTGGGATCTGCAAACAGCCAAAACAATTTTGAGAAAGAAAAACAAATCTGGAGACTTCACACTTTCTGGCTTCAAAACATATTACAAAAATACAGTAATCAAAACAATGTGGCACTGACATAAATGCAGACATATAGACAAATGGAGTAGAATAGAGAACACAGAAATAAACACTCCAATATATGATCATATGGTCTTCAACAAGGATGCCAAAACCACTCAATGGGGAAAGAAAATGTTGTCAAAAAATTTACCTAAGACAACTAAATATCCACATGTAAATGAATTATTTTGGATCATTACCTTACACCACATACAAACATTAACTCAAAATGCATTAAAGACCTAAATGTATTACCTAAAGCTATAAAATTCCTAGAAGAAATAAAAAGAGAAATCTTCATAATATTGGATTTAGCAATGATTTCTTGGATATGATACCAAATGCACAAGCAACAGAAACAAAAAACAGACAATTGAGACTATATAAAATTTTAAAACCTCTATGTAGCAAAGAAAACAACGAATAAAGTGAAAACACAATCTATGGAATGGGAGAAAATATTTTCAAATAAGATACCTGAAAAAAAGGTTAATATCTAGATGAAAAACTCCTAAAACTAACACTAACCCTAACCCTAAGCAACAACAACAAGAAAACAATGCATTACAAATGGGCAAAAGACTTGAATAGACATTTCTCCAAGAAGATATACAAATGACCAACAACATATTAAAAGATGTTCATCATCAATAATCATGAAAGAAATGCAAATAAAAATTACAATGAGATATCACCTTATACCATTAGGGTGGCCACTATCAAAAACAACAACAAAAACAAACAAAAAACAGAAAATAACAAGTGTTTGTGAGGATGCAGAGAAATTGCAATCCTTATGGTGGGATTCTGAAATGGAGCAACGACTATGAAAATAGTATCATTTATTCCAAAAACTAAAAATAAAATGATCATATGATGCAGCAATCCCAGTTCTTGGTATATATTGAAAGCATGGTCTCAAAGCTGAATTCTCACACTCATGTTCATAGCAGCATTATCCACAAAAGCCAAGCAACCCAAATATCTATTAATGAATAGATAAGTAAACAAAATGTGATATAGACATACAATGGAATATTATTCTGTCTTATAAAAAAGGAAATCCTGTCACATGATACAACATGGATGAGTCTTCAGGACATTATACTAAGTGAAATAAACCAGTCATGAGAAACAAATACAGCATGATTCTATTTATATGAGGTAGCTAATATATTCAAAATTCATAGAAATGAAAAGTAGAATAGTGGTTACCAAGGACTGGATGAAGGGGGAAATGGTACTTATTGCTTATAGTGCAGAGAGTTTCAGTTTTTCAAGATAAAAGTTTCTGGAAATACATTTCACAACAATATGAGTGTGCATAGCACTACTAAATTGTATACTTAACAATGTACACTTAACAAAATATTGTTCATTTTGTGTTACGTGTTTTTGACCACAACACAAAACAGTGAAAATTAAAATTTTAGTAATTTACAAATTGATCAACTTTCATATTAAAAATGGTCATACTTATTAAGATTTTTAACATATGATTTATCAGAATTGAGAAGGGGAATTTAAATAAAAACATGGAACTTCCCTGGCAGTCCAGTGGTTAAGAATCCATGGTTCCACTGCAGGGGGTACGGGTTTGATCCCTGGTCAGGGAACTAAGATCCCACATGCTGTGCAGAGTGGCCAAATAAATAAAAACATGAAAACAGATAAGACATTCTTGTTGTGTGCATGTGTACATGATAATAACAATGAGAAAATATTCTTATTGAGAACTAAAAATATTTTTTTTCAGATAAAATTTTTCAATTTGTAATTTCTACAAACTCCTCCACACAGTTTTATAAAACTGACATATATTTCTTATATCATCATATATATTCATAGAATGATATGATTTTCAAAACACAGTTGCAAAATTATATGTGGAATGCATTTTTATGCTGATTACACTCTGTAAGTTAGGCTGCCCTGTTATTAATATCCTCTTCTTAACATGGATATTAAGTGCTGGGAGTACATTCTATGAATCTTGATTCCTAGAATAACAAGAATCATACTGCTATATTTCTCATATGTAAGAGAATCTGAGTGTGCCTAAAAAGACCAATGGACTGTCAACTATTTTTTTATATAACTGAATCAATATGTAGAATATTCACTACTCATATTTTAGAGTAGTTTTCTGTTATTTGAAGTTAAGAATTTAAGAATAATACATTTGGAACATAATTTTAAAACAATACAGCTATTTATTTAATTGGAAATGGTTTTATCTATACTGTTCAATCTATTTATGTTTACTGTCTATAATTATATTCTACATATTTGGAGTTCTTGTTTACAAAATTATTGAAGATGGGTATCACTTCAACCCTAAAATTTAAGGTTAATTCCATTCAGTCTGTGATTCAAATATTTGTTTGTCTATGAATTTTGTTGTAAAATAGGATTTGGCTAAAAGCCTCTCATGCATAGTTACCCAGAATTTCTCTAAAATGCTCACAGCTACTCCCTAAAACAGCAAACAATCAACAACACACAAAGCTAAAACTGGCAGGCAGCATAGTATCAGAATTTGGGCATAGTATACAATAGCCTTAAGGCTCACACAAATGGATTGAAGAAAGCATATCAAGAATCTGACCTCAATAAGCTGAACTTGTCTGAGAGAAGAAATGTGAACATTTCTTTTCTCATCATACATTCTCATACTTAGAATCCATTTTCTCTACCAACCAGTAAAAGGGACAGTGATCCCCTATCTCAACATAGGTACATTAAAAATAATGACTACTTTGGGAATCCCCTGCTGGTCCTGCGGTTAGGACTTGGCACTTTCACTGTCATGGCCTGGGTTCAATTCCTAGTCAGGGAGCTAAGATCCTGCAAGCCACGTGGTGAGGACAAAAAAAAAATAATAATGACTATTTTTATGTAGCTTTTGTTTATTTTTGTGAACAGGAAATGCATGTACATAGTGCAAAATTCAAGGGTACACTGTTAAAATCTCCCTCTTTCCCAGTCCTTAGCCAGTCAATTCCGCTCCCCAGAAGCAACTAAATTACAAAGAATATCTATGCATAACAAACCACATAAATGTTATGTTTTAAAAGGAATAATCAGTAGGTTTTAGTAATTTTTAGGTATCTTTCTTTCTTTTTTTTTTTTTTTTTTTGCGGTACGTGGGCCTCTCACTGTTGTGGCCCTCTCCTGTTGCCGAGCACAGGCTCCGGACGCACAGGCTCAGTGGCCATGGCTTACAGGCCCAGCCGTTCTGTGACATGTGGGATCCTCCCAGACCGGGGCACGAAACCATGTCCCGTGCATTGCCAGGCGGACTCTCAACCACTGCGCCACCAGGGAAGCCCCTAGGTATCTTTCTTACTCACAGTGAGTCCAATGTTTTACAGGAGACCTTCACACTCTGGCTAAGGGAAGCTCAGTTACCCTCGGTTACTGTGCAAAAAAAAGCACTTTCTGTATGGGATTCACAAAGTCTATGGCACTAGGCCCTTGAGAAAGTGCTCTACTTTCTCATCTTCTCCAGCAGGGCCATCTAGTCTAAATAGTTTTTTTCTACCTCTGTTCACTTCTCACTAGAAAACAATGTCAGGAACAGAAAGGCCTTCCAAAGAAGAGGTTTCTGGCCTGGATTGTTGAGCGCTATCATCCCAGTTATTATTGTTGCTGTTGTTGTTTTCTTTATATTTATTAACAATTTCAATTGAAAAGTTACAAAAATTGTACAAAAACTGCTTTATCTGAATGATTTGAGAGTAGATTGAGGATATGATATTTTCATGATGATTGTTGTAGGATCTTTCAGATATGTTAGTTATCAATGAATAATTAGAGCATTATTTCAACATACCAGGATATTCTCCTCTATATCCATTGCACAACCATCATGATCAGGAATTTAGTACTAAGACAGTACTACCATCTAATCCCTAGATTCTATTCAAGTTCCAACAAAAGTTTCAATAATGGAATGGGCCATTTCAAGATCATGCATTACTTTTGGTTATTATTTTCTTCAGTGTCATTCAGTTTGAACAGTTCCTCAGAATTTTGAATATTACAGGACAATTATTTCTCAGAATGTCCCTCAACTTGAGTGTGTCTAATATTTCCTCATAATTACACTCTAGATTTATTTTATGCATCTTTGGCAGGACTATCACAGAAGTGATGCGGAGTCCTTATTTCAACATAGTAAGTTCCACACAGTTTTTCCATCATTGATGGCATTAATTGAATAAAGTGTACTCAGCCAGATTCCAGCTCTATAAATTTATGTTTAATCAGTAAACCAATGCCTAGCAGGATTTACCTATGGGTATTCTCAGTCTGTGACTTCTGAAAGTGGTCAGGGAATATCAATCCTTATTTTTTCTAAAATGTATTTCCTTTGAGTTATGTCCAATCGTGAAGTAAAATTAATTGATTCATTTACTCAGTAAAAAAAATATTAAGGTTTTACTATATGTCAAGCACTATCCTAGGAACTAGAGTCTTTTTGTATGTATTATGAAGAAATAAGGGATATGACTGTGTCCCTATGGGAAGAACAGACGTACATCTCACTTGGCCCTTGTCTCAAGAGTGGAAGACAGTTTCACAAAAGTAAGAAGTAACTCTCAATTTCTTGGTGGCATGAGAATCAGGGATGCAAGAAACACATATGACTTGGTCAACAAGACAAGAGAAGGCATGAATGCTTGCTTCTTCCATTATCTTAAAGAGGAGAATGTAGGCACTGGGGTGTTCTACTGAACATGGTCCATCGGAAGAAGACTTCACCCCACAGTTTTCCCTTTTTTTTAGGGAAATTGTGAAGAGTGTTAGTCACAACTTGTATTGCAGCTACCTCTGGGCCAGATTATTTAAATTTATGGTGTCTGCTGTTGAAAAATCATCCTTGGAAATCTGGGTACCCAGAAGCACTTGGGGACTTGAATGGCCCTGGGATATTCCAACTCCTCTGGTTAAGGTAGGTTGCCAGATTTAACAAATTAATACACAAGAAGCCAGTCAAATTTGAATTTCAGGTTAACAACAAATATTTTATGTAAATATGCATTGTTCAATATTTAGGGCCTACTTATGCTAAATTATTATTTTCTTTTTTGGCTGCATTGGGTCTTCACTGTTGAGAGCAGGCTTTCTCTAGTTGTGGCAAGTGGGGGCTACTCTTCATTGCAATGTACGGGCTTCTCATTGTGGCAGCTTCTCTTGTTGCAGAGCACAGGCTCTAAGCATGTGAGCTTCAGTAGTTGCAGCACACAGGCTCAGTAGTTGTAGAGCATGGGCTTATTTGCTCCATGGCGTGTGGGATCTTCCCAGACCAGGGATCGACTCATGTCCCCTGCAGTGGCAGGTGGATTCTTAACCACTGCAGCACCAAGGAAGTCCCATTAAAGTATTATTTGTTGTCTTTCTTTAATTTAGATTTAACTGAGCATCCTGTAGTTTATCTAGCAACCATACTGTAAGGATGAGAAAGACACTAGTGTAGTGTGGCCCTACTCCTGCTGAGGGAAAGGGATGTCTCAATCCCTGTTATCTTATTGTTCAGGCAAAGCAGAAAGAGCATCTTGGGTCACTTATGGACAGTTTTTCTTATTATACCATAAAGAATTAATATTAAACCTAAAATCTTTGCACATTTGTCCCTCTCAAAAATACATATGGTACATGTGGTTTCATATGTTTCTATCTTAATGGCTATATCTACTGAGTCTCTTTTTGTAGACTTAATTTTGTAAGAAATATAATCATATTTCATATAACTCACTGTAAGGGGTGTTTTTTTTGTGGGGGCTTGGTTTTGTTTTTATTTAAATATTTCTACGAACACTGAAGAACACATGTCAATGAAGAAATCTCTCCCCCTTCTCAGGGTCATGGGTGTGTGTACTCTATGGTCAAGTGGTAAAAGATATAGACTGGAAGAAATAGGTGACACATTTTTATCAGATATATATTCGCACCCCTTACCCTAAATCCCCTTTACCTCATTTTCCTGCCAACAGAATTCACAAATTTTTGCCTGCATTCAGCTAAGTATAAAATACAAATAGATTGTATTACGTATCCTAAGCAATATTTTTTCTTTCTAATGAAGAAAATTTCAAGGAGAAAATACTCTTGTTTTCTTTGGAGGCAGCATAATAAATATGATGCCAAGATCTATGGTAACTGTCCAGTGATCCTGGAAGAAAAGACAGAACTAAAGCGAACAGCTGAGTTGACTGAGAAAAATATGAAAATCCCCAGGGTCTTGATGACATAATTGTGTGCTAAATTAATCAGACCTCCTGAGTTCTTGCTTTATGTCCTTATTTATTATAATGGAAAAGAATCTGAATATATATATATATCTGAATATATATATATACAAATCACTTTGCTGTACACTTGAAACTAATACAACATTGTAACTTAACTATACTTCAATAAAAAATGAAAGAAATCTAAATAAAGTATGGGCTTTAGTTAAAAAAAAAATGTCCTTATTTCGTAAGTCCTTGGCAGTTGGGTTGTTTGTTACTTGCTGCTGAAAGAGCACCATCATCAACAGTTCTCATCATCAACTGTCCATTATGGTATTTACTGATTCATCCATCACCCTGCTGGGTCCTTAGTTGTCCATGCATATGGGCTGTCACTGAATCTTTCCTCAATTCAATCTTCAAAGGTCTACTGGAGGAAATCATTTTTATGCTTCTACCGAGGAAACTCTATGAGGCTGTTTAAGATCATCTGCTTAGGTTCTTCACACAGATCTGGTTTTTTCTGGGGTTCTGTAGTCCTATTTCTTCCCCTAGTTCTACCAGAAAAACAAAGCAGTGTCTCTATTATCCTTTCAAAAGCGTATTGTTTATGGTGTGTGTTCTTTCTACTCTCCTCAAGGACTAGTCATCTGAAATTCAAAAGTTAGAAGAAACTGCTTTATCTAACATTTCCTTCCATGGAGCAATAAGCATAGAACTGTAAGTTCTGCTGAAATGGGTGAGGGGGCAAGAGAATCAGAAGACATCAGAAAACAGTTTCATTAATATTTCAAAATTATGAAACACACATTTAAATTTATAAAGTCATTCTCAACAAGTTCCCTTGTTGTTTTCATTTAGTTCTAAGTGTGTGTGTGTCAGGAACGGGTGGGGGAAAGCACTTCCAGTATGCTTTTCAAAAGATATTGGAAATAGGAAGTTATTTCTATCCATTGTAGGTCATTTTCTGGCATGTAGGGTAAGCAAAATTGGTTATATATTCAACCATTAATGTCACTTAAAGCCTTCTTATGTTTAGCTATCAGGCTAAACTTATGCTAAATATATACTGTATTCTGTTGAAAAAACTAACTCTAGAGGCATTTTATAGAGAGTCTTTTGAGACTTGACCCCAATACCTGATAATAGATGGATAGAATTAGGGGAGATGTAATTCAAAGTTTTATTCATTAGAGGAAAAATTCACTGGGGAGAAGTTCATCTTTTGGTAGCAGTGAGAGTAGGGAAATCACCTAAATGGGCCTTTGGTGATATAAATGTGAAATAAGATTATTTTAATGAAGATAAAGTTTTGAAACTATATTAAATTGCTCTACATATTAATGTCTAAAATTGTTTTCTCTGAGCAAAACTGACTCCTTCCAAGAAGAATATTATGCTGCTGTTGAAGTCTGTTCTATAGAATTATGCAAGGGATGAACGACTCTATTTCCTCCACCTTACAGTGAAAAAAAGGTTGAGCAGATAGGCTTCAGGTTGGTTTTAAGAATACTACTTACTGAAGATACTGTTTTTCTTGATTGTATATTCCTGTTTCCTTTGTCATAGATTAATTGACCACATAACTATGGGTTTATTTTGTTCCACTGATCTACAGATATGTTTCTGTGGCAATACAATAGGATTTTAATTACTTTAGGTTTGTAGTTTAATTTGAAATCAAGGATCATACCTCCAGCTTTGTTCTTTTTTTTCAAGATTATTTTGGCTATTCAAGGCCTTATGTGTTTTCACACAATTTTAGAATTACTTGTTCTAGTTCTGATAAATGTCAGTGATATTTTGATAGGGATTGCACAGAATCTGCAGATTGCCTGTGTAGTATGGTCATTTTTAACAATATTAATTCTGCCAATCCATGAGCATAGTGTATCTTTCCATTTGTTAATGTAATCTTCAATTTCTTTGATCAATGTCTTATAGTTTTCTAAGTACAGCTCTCTTCCTTCCTTGGTTAGATTTATTCTTATTCTTTTTGATACAATTGTAAACTGGATTGTTTTCTTCCTTTCTCTTTCTGAGAGTGCATTGTTAGTATATAGAAAAACAACAGATTTCTGTATATTAATTTTGTATCCTGCAATTTTACTGAATTCATTTATTAGTTCTAATAGTTTTTTTAGTGGAGTCCTTAGGGTTTTCTACATATAGTATTATGTTATCTGCAAATAGTGACAGTTTTACTTCTTCCTTTCAAATTAGGATTTCCGTTATTTATTTTTCTGATCAGATTGCTGTGGGTAGGACTTCCAAAACTATATTAAATTAAAGTGGCAAGAGTGAGCATCCTTGTCTTGTTCCTGTCCTTAGAGGAAATGCTTCTAGCTTTTCCCCTTGATTATGATGTTTGTTGTAGGTATGTCATATATGGCCTTTATTATGTTGAAGTATTTTCCCTCAGTACTCAGGTTGAGAGTTTTTAATCATGAATAAATGTTGAATTTTCTTGAATGCTTTTTCTGCATCTATTGAGATGGTCATATAATGTTGATTCTTCAGTGTCTTTGTCTGATTTTGATATCAGGATGAGTTTGGAAGTTTTTCTTTCCCTTCAATTATTTTTGGAGTAGTTACAGAAGGATAGGTGCTAACTTTTCTTCAAATGTTTGATGGAATTCTCCTGTAAAAGCTCTCTGGTCCTGGATTTTTGCTTTTTGACAGTTTTTAAAATTTATTTATTTTTTAATTTCACCAATTAAATCTCATTACTGGTAATTTATCCTCCATATTTTCTACTTCTTCCTAAGTCTTCAGAGATTCTTTTAGATTGTCTATTTGATTGGCATAAAATTTTTCATAGTAATCTCTTATGATCTTTATATTTCCATGGTGTTGGTTGTAATTTCTCTTTCATTTCTGATTTTATTTATGTGGGATGTCTTTTTTTTTCTGAAACTGGCTAAAAGTTTATCAATTATGGTTATTTTTTCAAAGAACAAGCTATTATTTTCATTGATAGTATATATAATTTTAGCCTCTATTTATGCTCTGATCTTTATTATTTCTTTACTTCTATCAACTTTGGGTTTTGTTTGTTCTTCTTTCTCTCATTGCTTTAGGGTAAGTTTAGATTGTTCATTTCAGGTATGTTTATTTCTTGATAGTATAGTATTGCTATAAACTTCCCTCATTTAGTGCTTTTGCTGTGACCCATCAATATTGGATCATGGTCTTTCCATTTTCTTTTGTTTTAAGATATTATTAAATTTACTCTTTGATTTCATCACTGATTCTTGGTTGTTTAATAACATATTGTCCAAAATCATCTCTTTCTGTTTTTTGCAGTTTAGTTTTAGTAGTTGATTTCTAGTGTCATACTGTTTTGGTTGGAAAAGATGTTTGAAATTATTTCAATCACCTTAAATTTATTGAGACTTGTTTTGTGGCCTAGCATGAGATTGATTCTGGAGACTTTCATGTGCACTTAATAAGAATGTGGATTTTGCTGTTTTAAGATGGAATATTCCATATATGTTATAATATATTATGTATATTATTCTATGTATGTCATATTTGATTAATATATTTATAGAATATTATATTTTATATATCATATACAATATTATAATCATCATAATGTTATAAAATATTTAATATTTTATAATATATTTTGTATATTATAAAATATATAATATTATATATGTATATTAAATATTTTATATGTAAATATTTTAAATTATATATTTAATATTAAAATATGCATTTTATATTTATATTTTATATATATGTATAATATACATAGATTATATGTATATATCTATGTATTATATATAATATATTTTTAAAAATACTATATAAATTATAATATAAAATATATAAATTATAATATATATTATAATGTATATAATATATGTTATATAGGTTATATATTTTAAAAATATATATTCTTATAATATATTCTACTATATATTTTTAACATATAAAATATATTACACATATTTAATATATTTTACAATGTTAAATATAATATTTTAATATCAAAATTTAATATTTTTATATTAAAATATTAATTTTAACCTTAAAATGTTGTATATTTTATATTTACACTTATATATAATCTATGTATAATATATATGTATGTAAAATATATAATATATTTTATATACATTATCATAATATATTATATATAGATAATGTATAATTTTATAATTATAATTCCATAATTATAATTACTATTATTATTATAATGATCATATTAATATATAATAATATACTTATATATTATCTATTATATAATAGATTGTTTTATATTATAGTAAAATATTTTAATATTATAATATCTATTTTATATACTTACATGTATATATGTATATGTACTATATATATCTAATATACATATAATATATTTATACGCATATATATGTATTTTACATTATATAATTCCATTTATATTCCATATATATTATATATATATTATGTCTATCTGATCTAATGTTTTATTTAAGGCCAGCAATTATTTACTGATTTTCTGTCTCGATGATCTTTCCATTTATGTAAGTGGGATTTTAAAGCCTCCTATTACTATATTACTGTCAATTTCTCCCTTTATATATGTTAATTTTCACTTTATGTATTTAAGTATTCTTATGTTGGGAGCATATATTTTTACAATTGTTATATCTTCTTGTTGGATTGATCCTTTAGTCATTATCGAATGTCCTTCTTTGTCTCATAATACAGTCTTTGTTTTAAAGTCTTTTTTTTCTGATATAATCAGTATTACCCCAGTTTTTTCCTGTCCATTTTCATGAATACCTCTTTGTATTCCCTCAATTTCTGCCTCTGTGTGTCTTAGATATGAACTGAGCATCCTGTAGGCGCATATAGATGGGTCTTGTTATTGCTCTATTCAGCCCCTCTGTGTGTTTTGATTGGATCATTTAATCCACTTACTTTTAAAATAATTGTTGATAGGTATATACTTATTAAAATCTGGTTAATGGTTTCCTAGTTTTTTTTTTTTTTTTAGGTACGCGGGCCTCTCACCACTTCTGCCCCTCCTGCTGTGGAGCACAGGCCCCGGATGCACAGGCTCAACGGCCATGGCTCACGGTCCCAGCCGCTCCACGGCACGTGGGATCCTCCCGGACCGGGGCACAAACCTGTGTCCCCCACATCAGCAGGTGGACCCCCAAACACTGTGCCACCAGGGAAGCCCTCCTAGTTGTTTTTGTATTTCTTTTTAATTCCTTTCTTCCTATACTGCTCTCTTCCCTTGTGATTTGATTTTCATATCTTTTGTTTTGGAAAACTTTTTCTTTTTTCACTCCTATCTCTTATAGATTTTTCATTTGTGGTTACCATGCAGTTTATATATAACAACCTATATTTACATATATGTGATTATTTTAAGCTGATGACCTCTTAAGTTGAACGCATTCTAACAAACCTACCTTTTACTCCCCCAAATCGTTAAATGTTTTCAATGTCATATTTTACATCTGTTGTCTATCCCTTAGCTACTGCTTATGGATAAAAATAATCTTCTACTTTTGTGTTTTAACCTCCATACTGGGTTTTTCTACTACCTTTACTATATGTTTTCCTTTACAAATGAAATGTTTCCTTTCATAATGTTTATAATTTTAGCTGTAGTTCTTTTTTTCTGCTTAGAGAAATCTGTTAATGTTTCTTTTTAAATTGGTTTATTTGTGCATAACTCTTTTAACTTTTATCTGTTAATTTTTTTTATCTCTCCTTGAAATCTGAATTATAGACTTACTGAGTAGAATATTCTTGGTTGTAGGTTTCTTCTCTTTTGTTATTTTGAATATATTATGTCACTGCCTTCTGGCTTGGAAAGTTTCTGCTGAAAAGTCAGCATATATCCTTATTTAAGTTCCATTGTACGTAACTAACTGCTTTTCCCTTGCTGCTTTTAAGATTTTCTTACCTTTAATTTTTGATTTGGTGTAAGCCTCTTTGCATTCATATTTTGGGGACTTTTTCTGCTTCCTGGACCTGAATGTCTCCTTTTCTTCCTAGGTTATGGAAATTTTCAGTTATTATTTATTCAAATAAATTCTCTGATTCTTCTTCTTCTGGGACCCTGAAGATATGAATGTTAGTTCACTTGATTTTGTTCCAGAGAGCTCTTAAACTATCTTTAAGTTTTATTGTTGTTTTTTGTTTGTTGAGTTTGGGTCACTTTCACTACCCTGATTTCCAGTTCACTAATCTGTTCCCTTGTGTCATCTACTCTACCACTGATTCTTTCTAGTGTATTTTTTATCTCAGTTGTTGTATTCTTCAGTTCAGCTTTGTTTTCCTTATATTTTCTAATTCTTTCTTAATCTTGTCACTATGTTCATCCATTCTTCTCCTAAGTTCATTGAGCATCTTTATGAACATTACCTTGAGCTATTTATTGGGTAGATTGCATATCTTCACTTGGCTTATTTCTTCTTCTGGGGTTTTATCTATTTCCTTCATTTGGAGCATACTCCTCTGTCACCTTGTCTTGCCTAACTCTCTGTGCTTATTTTTATGTATTAGGTAGGTCATTCATGTTTCCTAATCTTAGAGATGTGGTCCTATATAGCAGGTGGCCTAAGGGCCCCAAAAATACATTCCCCTCTAGTCACCAGAGCTATATATACTAGGGCTGCCACCTATGTGAACCCTTCAGTTTTGGCAGGACCAACTACTATGTGCAGGCTGGTAGGTGGGGCTGGCCCCTGGCCTGGTTGGCTGTCTCATCCTGCCTTGTGTGGTGGCTGCCAGCCCACTGGAAGGTGAGCCTGGGTCCTGGCTTGGCTATCTGTGCTCCCTGGGCTGTTCTGGGTATGGTGCCAGCCTGCTGGTAGGAGGGGCATTTCCCCTAAAATACATTCTCAATGTATTGATTAAGTTTTAATTTGTAAAACTTTATTAAAGTTAACAATATTCCGTTTTTAAAAGGGCAGACAGTTTGGCTATATGACCAAAGAAGTAAAGAATGACTTGTTACTCAGCTCCCTTTTAATCAAACAAAACAGACAGAGACCTAATGTGCTAAAAGAAAGAGAATAAAATAAATAAATATGATAATACATAAGGAAATTATGTAAGAATGCAGAGAGTATTCTTTGACAATACAAACAAATACAAAATCTCTAAGTTAGGCACTATTTAAATCAACTTACATAATTATTCTCTAATAAATTAAATTATAGATGCTTATGCATAAACAATATTAAACACTTTACAAATACATATTTAAATGTGTAAAATGTTACGGATTAATTGACTAAGGCTTGTTCTCAGAATAATGACATCTGTTCCAATCTTCTCCCATCAACTTTATTAAACCACAACTAAGATACATTTCTGACCTCAGAGCAAAGAAAAATTTGAAGTGACAAATATTTAGTGGTCATATGGTTCCTTCTGCTTCTTCCAGATGTAACTTCTTCCATAGAAAATCATTCAAACATGTGCCTGATGATCACGGCCATTTTGTGGGTAAACTAAGTCTTTGGTTTTTGCTATTTTTGTTGTGTATTACTATAACTTTATTTTTTTTTTTCTGGCTAAATCTACTTTGAGCTTTTTTTTTTCATTTTATTTGCTGCCTAAAATTCCCTAATAGCTGTTTTATCTTTGTCTCCTTGAGGATACATATAGAAAAAGAAATTTCATTGCAGGACAATATTGAAATTCCAAGAAATCATTCTCTATCAAAAATGCTGAAAAAAATATTTGGATTATTATTTAGCCAGTTCCTTCCTCTGAGTGCTACTTTTGATGCAATTGTTTTACTACTTTATTTTTGTAAACACCACATGGATTATGTGTGATCTGTTCACTATTGAAGTTTAACCCATCATTAGTCCATACTTTTGATTCTGTCCAGTTCAGACACTTGCTTTCATAATTACAATGAATGCCTGTTTCATCTTGGTCAAGAACTTGGTGTTATGATTGATTTCTCTCATACTATAAATCCAAAACATAAGCAAACACTGTTAACCCATATCATAAAAATATATCCAAATTCTAAAACCTAGAATCACCACCTAACTACCAACACCCTGATAACAACACAGAGAAGCATGAATTGTTGGATTAGCTCCCAAATCTATTTTTTTCTATTTTCCCATCTGTCCCTTTAAAGTCTATGTTCAGCAAAATTACTAGAATAATATTTACTTTAAAAACTTAAATCAAATCACCTCAGCCTTTAATGCAAAACTTTCTGTTACCTTCCCATCTCACACAGACTAAAACAGATGGGTTTTCCAGGAAGGCAGTAGTAGATTTGGAGTCACAGTGATGCACTGTGTGGCTTCAAGTATGTGGGGATAATACTCCTTTTACCCAATATAACTTGTCTGGTTACAAAAAAAAAAAATACAAGACATATTGAAAACAAACAAAACATTGTTTAAAGAGACAAAGCAAACATCAAAACCAAATTCCAATATATCAGGGATGTTGGAATTTTCAAACAAGAAATTTAAGACCACCATGACTACATAAGTACACTAAAAGCCCTAAAGCATAAATCAGAGAGTGTGCAAGAACAGATAGTCATTGTGAGCAGAGAGAAGGAACCCCAAGAAAGAACCAAAAAGAAATGCTAAAGATAAAAACAAAATAAAGAATGACTTCAATGGACTTATTTGTACACTAGACATGGCTGAGGAAAGAATTACTGAACTTGAGGATATCACAATAGAAACTTCCAAAACTAAAAGGCAAAGAAAAAGAGACTTAAAAATAGAATGACCAAGAAATATGGGACAACTAAATAACGTGTAACATACACATAATGGGAACACCAGAAGGGGATGAAAAAATAAAGGAGCAGAACAAATATTTGAAATATAAAGACTGAGAATTTCTCCAAATTTATCAGACAGCTGACAGATCTAGGAACCTCAGAAAATGTCAAGCAGGAAAAGTTGTCAAAAACTACACCTAGGCATACTGTTTTCAAAAAAAGGAAAAATCAAAGATAAAGAAAAATATTTAAAGAAGTCAGTGGAAGAAAAACACCTTACTTACAGAAGAGAAAAGGTAAGAATTATGTTTGACTTTTCGGCAGAAATTATGCAAGCAAGAAGAAAGTAAATTCTTTTTATTTTTTTTAATTTTATTTAATGCTTTTATTTTTGACTGCATTGCATCTGTGTTGCTGTGTGTGGACTTCTTCTCTAGTTGCAGAGAGTGGGGGCTACTCTTCATTGTGGTGTGTGGGCTTCTCACTGTGCTGGCTTCTCTTGTTGTGGAACATGGGCTCTAGACACACGGGCTTCAGTAGTTGTGGGGTGTGGGCTCAGAAATTGTGGCTCATGGGCTCTAGAGCACAGGCTCAGCAGTTGTGGCACACGGGCTTAGTTGCTCTATGGCATGTGGGATCTTCCCAGACCAGGGCTTGAACCCGTGTCCCTTGCATTGGCAGGCAGATTCTTAACCACTGTGCCACCAGGGAAGCCCCAAGAAGGGAGTAAATTCTGTATTTTGAAAAATTATCTATCAAAAGTGAAGGGAGGGGCTTCCCTTGTGGCGCAGTGGTTGAGAGTCCGCCTGCCAATGTAGGGGACATGGGTTCGTGCCCCGGTCCGGGAAGATCCCACATGCCGTGGAGCAGCTGGACCCGTGAGCCATGGTCGCTGAGCCTGCACGTCTGGAGCTTGTGCTCCACAACGGGAGAGACCACAACAGTGAGAGGCCCGCATACCGCAAAAAAAAAAAAAAAAAAAAAAGTGAAGGGAAAATACTTTCTCAACTAACAAAAATTGATGGGGTTTGTTGCCTGTATACCTGCCTTATAAAAAAAAAAAGTTAAAGGAAGTTCTTTAGAGAGAAGGAACATGATACAAGTCAGAAATGCAGATCTCCTTAAAGGAAGAAAGAGCATTGGAGAAAAATACATAAAGATAAAATAAAAACTTTATTTTTTATTCTTAACTGAGCAAACTGATAATATTTTGTTCAAAATAATGACAACAATGTACATGATTATGTATTCTTATATAATATAATGTATATAAAGTTACATATAAATAAAATGAATGACGGCCATGATACAAGAGGTAGGAGGGAGGAATTAGAATTATTTTATCATTATAAGGTACTTGCACCACCTGTTCAGTGGTATAGTGATATTTGAAGGTAGATTTCTGTATTAAGGAACCAGAACCAAATGGATATGATAGATAGATGGATGGATATAGAGATGATAGATTGATAGATGATAGATAGATAGATGATAGATAGATAGATGATAGGTAGATAGATAGATAGATGATAGATAGATAGATGATAGATAGATAGATGATAGATAGATATAAGTGGAGATTTATTAAAGGAATTGGTTCATATATTATGGAGGGTGAGAAGTTCCATGATTTTTTGTCTGCAATCTAGATAACCAGGAAAGCCAGATTTATAATTTTGTCCAAGTTTGAAAGCCTGAGATCCAGGGGAGTCAAACTGGTGTAACTCCTAGTCCAAGGTTGAGGGCCTCAGAAAGGGGGGTTGCAGATGTAAGTTCCAAGTCTGAGGGCCCAAGAACCAGGAGCTCTCAAGTCAAGGCAGGGAGAAGATGAACATCCAACTTCAAGAAGAGACAGCACATATTTTCCCTTCCTTCAATATTTTTCTTCTATTCAGGTCCTCAACCATTTAGACAATACCCATCCACATTGGTGAGAGTGGATCTTCTCTACTTAGTCTACTCATTCAAATGCTAATCTCCAGAAGCAATCTCACTGACACATCCAGAAATGATGTTTTACCCGCTATCTGGGCATCCCTTAGCTTATCAAGTTAATGCATACAGTTAACCATCACAGCTTGCATTAGTGGCTAATGTGTATTTCAGTAGTATAACGCATACTCTGTAAATGTACATGAAAACCACAAAACAAGTTTAAAAGAAATTACAACTGATGTGCAAAAAGAGGAGAGAAAATTGAATCATATAGAATGCTCAATTAAAACAAATAAAGGTAGAACAAAGTAGAGCAAACAATAAAATAAAACTAAAAATAGGAGCAAACAGTAAGAACAACTAATAGAACACATATAATATGGTAGATACTAATCCAATTATATCAGTAATAACTTTGAATGTCAATGATCTAAGTATTAAATTAAAAAGAAAAGAGTGGGACTTCTCTGGTGGTGCAGTGGTTAAGAATCAGCCTGCCAATGCAGGGGACACAGGTTTGAGCATTGTTCTGAAAGATCTCACATGACGCAGAGCAACTAAGCCCATGTGCCACAATTGTTGAGCCTGCACTCTAGAGCCTGTGAGTCACAACTACTGAGCCCATGTGCCACAACTACTGAAGCCCACACACCTAGAGCCCATGTTCTGCAACAAGAGAAGCCACTGAAATGATAACCCCATGCACCGAAATGAAGAGTAGCCCCCACTTGCCCGCACACAGCAATGAAGACCCAATGCAGACAAAAATAAATAAATAAAATTTTTAAAAAAATAAATAAAAAAGCAAAGAGTGTCAGAGTTACTAAAAATAAAAAGGGACCCAACTGTATAAGAAATCCATTTTAAATATAAAGAAATATCTAGATTAACAGTAAATGAATGGTTTTCTTGTAGCATCTTTAGGACTCTCCATGTATAGTATCATGTCATTTAGAAACAGTGGCAGCTTTACTACTTTTCCAATTTGGATTCTTTTTATTTCTTTTTCTTCTCTGACTGCCATGGCTAGGACTTCCAAAACTACATAGAATAGTAGTGGTGAGAGTGGACATCCTTGACTACTAGAGCTCATCAATGAATTTGGTAAAGTTGCAGAGTACAAAATTAACACACAGAAACCTCTTGCATTCCTATACACTAACAACAGAAAATCAGAAAGAGAAATCAAGGAAACAACCCCATTTACTATCCAATTAAAAAGAATAAAATACCTAGGAATAAACCTACCTAGGGAGGCAAAAGACCTGTACTCAGAAAAGTATAAGATACTTATAAAAGAAATCAAAGATGACACAAACAGATAGAGACATATACCATGTACTTGGATTGGAAGAATCAGTATTGTGAAAATGACTATATTACCTAAAGCAATCTACAGATTCAATGAAATTCCTATCAAATTACCACTGGTACTTTTCACAGAATGAGAACAAAAAAAGTTACAATTTGTATGGAAACACAAAAGACCCTGAATAGCTAAAGCAATCTTGAGAAAGAGAAATGGAGCTGGAGGAATCAAGCTCCCTGACTTCAGACTATACTACAAAGCTGCAGTCATCAAAACAATATGGTACTGGCACAAAACCAGAAATATAGATCAATGGAACAGGATAGAAAGTCCAGAGATAAATCCACACACCTATGATCACCTAATCTATGACAGAGGAAAAAAGAATATAAAATGGATAAAGGTCTCTTCAATAAGTGGTGCTAGGAAAACTGGACAGCTACATGTAAAAGAATGAAATTAGGACACTCCTTAACAACACCATATACAAAAATAAACACAAAATGGATTAAAGACCTAAATTTAAGACAAGATACTATAAAATTCTTAGAGGAAATCATAGGCAGAACACTCTTTGACATATATTGCAGTAAGATCTTTTTTGATCTACCTCCTAGAGTAATGAAAATAAAAACAAAAATAAACAAATGGCACCTAAATAAACTTAAAATCTTTTGCACAGCAAAGGAAATGATAATCAGAACATAATTACAATTCTCAGAATGGAAGAATATATTTGCAAATGAAGCAATCAACAAAGGATTAATCTTCAAAATATACAAAGAGCTCATGCAGCTCAATATGGAAAAAAAAAAAAAAAAAAAAAAACCTATCAAAAAATAGGCAGAAGGGCTTCCCTGGTGGCGCAGTGGTTTAGAGTCCACCTGCCAATGCAGGGGACACGGATTCGTGCCCTGGTCCGGCAGGATCCCACATGCCGTGGAGCAGCTGGGCCCGTGAGCCATGGCCACTGAGCCTGTGCATCCGGAGCCTGTGCTCCACAATGGGAGAGGCCACAACAGTGAGAGGCCCGTGTACCAAAAAAAAAAAGGGCAGAAAATCTAAATAGACATTTTTCCAAAGAAGACAGAAAGATGGCTAAAACACATGAAAAGAAGCTCAACATAACTAATTATTAGATAAATGCAAATCACAACTACAATGATGTATTACCTCACACTGGTCAGAATGGTCATCATCAAAAAATCTACAAACAATAAATGCTGGAGAGGATGTGGAGAAAAGGGAACCCACCTGTACTTTTTTTTTTTTTTGGCGGTACAAGGGCCTCTCATTGTTGTGGCCTCTCCTGTTGCAGAGCACAGGCTCCAGATGCACAGGCTCAGCGGCCATGGTTCACAGGCCCAGCCACTACACGGCATGTGGGATCTTCCCAGACTGGGGCACAAACCCGTGTCCCCTGCATCGGCAGGCAGACTTTCAACCACTGCACCACCAGGGAAGCCCCCTCCTGTACTTCTGATGGGAATAAAAACTTGTACAGCCAATATGGAAAACAGTATGGAGGTTCCTTAAAATAACTGAAAATAGAGCTACCATATGATTCTGCAATCCACTCCTGGGTTATCCAGAGGAAACCATAATTCAAAAAGATACATGCACCCCAATGATCATTGCAGCACTATTTACAATAGCCAAGACACGGAAGGAACCTAAATGTCCACCAACAGAGGAAAGGATAAAGAAGATGTTGTACATATATACAGTGGAATATTAGTTAGACATTAAAAATAACAAAATAATGCCATTTGCAGAAACATGGATGGACCTAGAGATTGTCATACTGAGTGAAGTAAGTCAGACAGAGAAAGACCAATATCATATGATATTGCTAATATGTGGGATCTTTAAAAAGGGCACAAATGAGCTTATTAACAAAACAGAAGTAGAGTCACAGATGTAGAAATAAAACTTTTGCTTACACGGGGTACCTGCTTACATTGGGAGATAGACATACTACTATACATAAAATAGATAATTAGTAAGCACAGATAACTGTATAGCACAGATAACTCAATACTCTGTAATAGCTTATATGAGACAATAATCTAAAAAGAGTGGACATATCTATATGTATAACAGTTTCACTTTGCTGTATACCTGAAACTAACACGACACTGTACATCAACTATACTCCAATAAAAATTTTAATAAAAAGGAACCTGGGTCCCTAACGACCACTTAAAGCTACCATACAAGCCCTGGGTAACCTCCCTCTAGGCTGCTACTTACAGGATTAAAATAAAACCCCTATTGGTTTTTTAAAAAAGTAAACAAATGGTCAAATATAAAGCATGCTAACACTAATCAAAAAGCAGTAGTAGCTATATTAATTTCAGCCAGAGCAGACTTCAATACAAGGGAAGTTATCAGGGATAAAGAAGGGTTCACTGGTAAATTCTACTAAATGTTTCAAGCAAGAAATTAGATCAATTACCTACAATCTCTTTCATAAGACAGAAGCAAAAGGAATACTTGCTAATTCATTCTATGAAGCCATCATTACCTTACTACCAAAACCAAACAGTACAAGACACTTTGAAAGATGGCTTGGCAGTTTCTTACAAAACTAAACATAGTCTTACCATACCTCCAACAATCTTGTTCTTTGATATCTATCCAAAGGATTTGAAAATTTATGTCCACATAAAAACATGCACACATATATTTATAGCAGCTTTATTCATAATTGCCCAAACATGGGAGCAACCAAAATGTCCTTTAGTAGGTGAATGGATGAATAATCTGTAGTACATCCAAATGATGGAGTATTACTCAACACTAAAAGAAGTGAGCTATCAAGACAAAAGACATTAAGGAAACTTAAATGCATACTACTAAGTGCAAAAAATTCTTAATATACTGTATGATTTCAACCCTATTACATTCTGGAAAAGGCAGAACTATGGACACAATAACAAAAAATTATCAGTAGCTGCCAGAGATTGGAGAGAGGGAAAAATCAATAGGCAGAGCAAAGAGGACTTTTAGGGCAGTGAAACTACTTTCTATGGTTTATAATGGTGGATACATATCATTATAAACTGATAGAATTTGTTCAAACCAATAGAATGAATAGAACAACAATACTAAGAGTCAACCTTAATGTGAGCATAGACTTTGGATGATATGATGTGTCAATGTAGGTTTATCAATTGTAACAAATGGGGGAAGTTATATATGTAGGGGGCAGCAAGTATATGTGCTATCTCTGTACCTTCCACTCTTGGTAACCTAAATCTGACCTAAATATAAACTCTAGTTAATAGAAAAATAAAGGTAAAGGGAAAAAAATGAAATTTTCATGAACATAATTATTTACTCTTTAGTTTTGTATTCCCATAGCTTATAGCTGGGCATAACACATAGTAGGCACTCAATAGCTTGATATTGAATACATTCAAGGACTAAATAAATATTTTTCCTCTGGATGCCACCTAGATTTCAGTACAGCCTAAAAATTAATGGAAATTCTAAAACAAACACTTGAATCTCTCTCAGTAGCATCTTCATTGTATACCCAAAAGCATTTAATTGTCACATTGTTTCCTCAGGGTGTTTACAGTAGCTGTGTGATTACAAAAAGTTGAGGCTCCTTTTTTTTTTTTTTTTTGTAGTTGTTTTTGCTGAATAAAGCTGTATATACATTATAAAAATCAAAAAAAAATAGCTATTGTTTTACCAAAGGAAAGAAATGCAAATATAATTCATTATTTCAGTGACTTACAAATATATTGTCACTGTAACATGAAAATAAATGCTCATGTTGCATAATGATTTGCTATAAAACATTTTAAGAGCAGAATCAAACAAAAAAGAAGCTGATCTCTGTAATGTCAGGCTGCATCACATTATGCAGTATCTACAACCAAAGAACATTCAAAATAGAATATTATGTGGCTTGTCTTACAAAATATTCAAAGACATTTGGTTTCTTTAAAATGCAAGTAATCACTCTAAGTTCCTAATGAGCAAGAATGGAGCTATCAGTTTTCCTGAGACAGTCTCAAAGCTTACCATTCTTTGACCCCAAATAAAGGGCCTCATTAGATCATGGTTGAAAAAGTGCAATATATGGAACAGTCATATGATATATTCTCAGAAATATAGGAAAGAATGTGTATGACACGGGTCATTGAAGGGGAAAATTCCTTTCAGAAAGTGTCAATTAGCAAAACTCAAGTATTTACTATGATTAAAAATACATATGCTGAATTTTTAAAATTATGATTCTTTTCATTCATATACTTAGTTAATATCACAAGAACAGAAGATATGAAGAAAATAAAATTTATCCCCACCCAAGTATAAATATTTTTGATAGTTTGGTATTTATTCTTTAATTTTGAGGGACAGAGGAAAGAATAATAATCATAATGTACACACAAGTTTTATAATAGTCTTTTACTGTTTAACAATATATTATGAGCTTTTCCCCATATTATTAAATGTTTTTATCTTATCTAAGCATAGTGCAGTCTTTTGCTAATTTGTCATGATTTTGCCATGGTTTTGAGTAGGTAATGGGGGTGTGGGAATGGGGAGATAAGATGCTTACACTTAACTTCATCTTACTTAGATATCTACAATTTCATTTTAGGTTTTTCCCATCAAATTTAAATATTCCATTACTGAGGCTGATAATTCTCTGTCTCCAATCCCCATCCTCAACAGCATCCATTCTTATACATTAAATCTCTCTGGACTGTGATCAATTCAAACTAGGACCACCATGACTATTTTTGAGAAAACACTTGTAATTTTTACTACCAGACTTTATATTATTTTACATACTGGGGCAATGGCTGAAATGAGAGGTCATTTCTTCTCCCTTCTCTCTCTCTCTTCTGTCCTCTCTGTACTTTCATGACAATGCTGTTCTATTCTTCTGTTCTTGAAAATGGTGGTGGCAGACAAAGTATTATCAGTCTCAATAATAAAGTTTTTAAATTTGATTGGAAAAATCCTAAAGTGGAATATAGATATTCAAGTAAAATGGAGTTATCATAGGCATCCCTGATTTCATTAGGATGGAAATGGGCATTGTTAGAATTTTTTTTTAATAATAAAATAAACCTACATTTCCCAGCCTACTTTGACACTGCTAAATTTTCTCAGGTATCAGTGGAAGTATGCTGGAATATTTAGCCATGTTTTATATTCTGATATAGGCACCAACCTATTCTTGTTGTTTTCTTATTAGTCTACTATTAGTAGCCTGTAATATGAGGCTGAATGTCAACGTGAGACACATGATCAAGAGATTTACAGCACTCACTATGGATAATGGAGCAGGGAGATAGAAGAAGCCTGCAAAAATGGTGATCTCACAAAGTCAATGAATTATCCCAGGACTTCTTAGCTCTGACCTTCTTTTTATATTAAAAAAAAATCTGTTATGTCCTTAAGCCACTTTCATCTGTTATCTACCTCACACAGCTTAAGGCAATCCTTTGGTGATATCCTCTCTTCCAAACTCATTTTTCTTTTAGAATTTGATTCCATAGATTAAAACAAAGAAAGCTCCCATACATTATCATATTTTTTTCTGAATACTTCCATATCTTGGTCTTGCTTAAATTCAGATTGAAACCACAAGTATCATCTTTTCAGCAGCTTTCTTAAAGGACTATATTTTATTTTCTCTTGTTTTTTCATATTTAAGAATCTGAGATTATCTGAGATAGGAAAAGCACTCTTCTCCCATCTCATTTCTCCTTCCACATTATGATTTATCTAACCACAAATAAAAATGTCTTCTGTCCTTTAAGATCATGCAGTTTGACTATTCTCACAACATCTGTTCTGGTTTCTGTTTCCTTATGATTATGTTCTTCCACCTCTGCTTGGCCTCCAGTACTGAAATAATCTGAATGACTAAAATATTCAAGCAGAGGACTATTATCCATATTTTTAAAGTCTTAACACTTTCATTTGTTCACACTCACTATATTTCAACTACTTCCCCATATATTTATATATAAGCTGATTGTCAGGATCATCCATAAGTCTTCATATCCAGAATTTTAAATTGAAAATCTCTTTCTCTGACAGTAACTCCATAGGGTTTTCCTCTCCCTCTACTTTTACCACACTGAACCTTCCATATTTTTGACCCTTTTAACATCTCCATTTAAACGTTCTATTCTTTACACTTTCTCTGTACCCATCTCTATGAGCCAATATTAAAACAACTCTCTTGCTGACCTTATGAATTCTGTTCTGTTCTTTATCTTTTTGTGGAATCTCCTAACAATACCCAAACTTAGATCAACATCTGTTTGCTTCCTTCTATATCCAGGATATTTAGTAGTTCAATAAGAACTACATGTTGGCTATGCTGCTACTGTTAAATCATAACCTCAAAACTCAATTAGGGAGGGATGACTGGAAGATGGTGGAAGAGTAAGACGCAGAGATCACATTCCTCCCCACAGATACACCAGAAATACATCTACGCGTGGAACAACTCCTACAGAACACCTACTGAATGCTGGCAGAAGACCTCAGACCTCCCAAAAGGAAAGAAACTCCCCACGTACCTGGGTAGGGCAAAAGAATAAACAGAGACAAAAGGATAGGGACGGGACCTGCACCAGTGGGAGGGAGCTGTGAAGGAGGAAAGGTTTCCACACGCTAGGAAGCCCCTTCGTGGGCAGAGACTGCGAGTGGCGGAGGGGGAAAGCTTCAGAGCTGCGGAGGAGAGTACAGCAACAGGGGTGTGGAGGGCAAAGTGGAGAAATTCTGGCACAGAGGATTGGTGCAGACCAGCACTCACCAGCCCGAGAGGTTTGTCTGCTCACCAGCCAGGGTGGACGGGGCTGGGAGCTGAGGCTTGGGGTTAGGTCAGAGTGCAGGGAGAGGACTGGGGTTGGCGGCATGAACACAGCCTGCAGGGGATTACTGCACCACGGCTAGCCCGGGAGGGAGTCCAGAGAAAAGTCTGGACCTGCCGAAGAAGCAAGAGACTTTTTTTTCCCTCTTTGTTTCCTGGTGCGAGAGGAGAGGGGATTAAGAGCACTGCTTAAAGGAGTTCCAGAGGCGGGCGCGAGCTGCACCTAAAAGCGCAGACCCCAGAGATGTGCACGAGATGCTAAGGCTGCGGCTGCCACCACCAAGAAGCCTGTGTGCTAGCACAGGTCACTATCCACACCCCACTTCCGGGGAGCCTGTGCAGCCCGCCACTGCCAGGGTCCCGGAATCCAGGTGTAACTTCCCTAGGAGAAAGCTGCTGCATGCCTGCCCCGCACTCCATGCCCCTCCCTCCCCCCCCCCCACCCCCCGGCCTGAGTGAGCCAGAGTCCCTGAAGCAACTTCTCCTTTAACCCCATCCTGTCTGAGCGAAGAACAGATGCCCTCCCGCGACCTACACGCAGAGGCGGGGCCAAATCCAAAGCTGAGCCCTGGGGAGCTGAGAGAACAAAGAAGAGAAAGGGAAATCTCTCCTAGCAGCCTCTGAAGCAGTGGATTAAAGCTCCACAATCAACTTGATGTACTGTACATCTGTGGAATACATGAATAGATAACGAATCATCCCAAATTGAGGAGGTGGACTTTGAGAGCAAGATTTATGATTTTTTCCCCTTTTCCTTGTTTTGTGAGTGTGTATGTGTATGCTTCTGTGTGAGATTAGTCTGTATAGCTTTGCTTCCACCATTTGTCCTAGGGTTCTATCTGTGCGTTTTTCTTTAATTTTTTTCTTAAAAATTTTTTATTTGAATAACTTTATTTTAGTTTACTTTATCTTCTTTCTTTCTTTCTTTCTTTCCTGCCTTCCCTCCTTTAGACAACGAATCATCCCAAATTGAGGAGATGGACTTTGAGAGCAAGATGTATGATTTTTTCCCCTTTTCCACATTTTGTGAGTGTGTATGTTTTTGTGTGAGATTTTGTCTGTATAGTTTTGCTTCCACCATTGGTCCTAGGGTTCTATCTGTCCAGTTTTGCTTTTGTTTTTTAAAAAATTATTTTCTTAATAATTATTTTTATATTAATAACTTTATTTTAGTTTACTTTATCTTCTTTCTTTCTTTCTTTCTTTCTTTCTTTCTTTCTTTCTTTCATTCTTTCTTTCTTTCTTTCTTTCCTTCCTTCCTTCCTTCCCTCCTTTAGACAACAAATCATACCAAATTGAGGAGGTGGACTTTGAGAGCAAGATTTATGATTTTTTCCCCTTTTTCTCTTTTTGTGAGTGTGTATGTGTATGCTTCTGTGTGAGATTTTGTCTGTATAGCTTTGCTTCCACCATTTGTCCTAGGGTTCTGTCCGTTTTTTTTTTTTTCTTAATAAGTATTTTTTATTTTAATAACTTTATTATATATTTATTTTATTTTACTTTATCTTCTTTAGTTCTTTTATTTCTTCCTTCTGTCCTTCCTTCTTTCCTTCCTCCCTCCCTTCCTCCCTCCCTCCTTCTTTCTTTGTTTCCTTCTTTCTTTCTTTCTCTCTTTCATTCTTTCTTTCTTTCTTTCTACTTCTATTAATACTTTCTTTCTACTTTTTCTCCCTTTTATTCTGAGATGTGTGACGAAAGACTCTTGGTGCTGCAGCCAGGAGTCAGTGCTGTGCCTCTGAGGTGGGAGAGCCAACTTCAGGACACTGGTCCACAAGAGACCTCCCAGCTCCACGTAATATCAAACTGGGAAAATCTCCCAGAGATCTCCATCTCAACACCAAGACCCAGCTTCATTCAACAACCAGCAAGCCACAGTGCTGGACACCCAATGCCAAACAACTAGCAAGACAGGAACAAAGCACCATCCATTAGCAGAGAGGCTGCCTAAAATCATAATAAGTCCACAGACACCCCAAAACACACCACCAGACGTAGACCTGCCCACTAGATAGATAAGATCCAGCCTCATCCACGACAAAACAGGCACTAGTACCCTCCACCAGGAAGCCTACACAACCCACTGAACCAACCTTAGCCACTGGGGACAGACACCAAAATCAACAGGAACTATGAACGTGCAGCTTGCAAAAGGAAGACCCCAAACACAGTAAGATAAGCAAAATGAGAAGACAGAAAAACACACAGATTAAGGAACAATGTAAAATCGCACCAGACCTCAAAAATGAAGAGGAAATAGGCAGTCTACCTGAAAAAGAATTCAGAATAATGATAGCAAACATGATCCAAAATCTTGGAAATAGAATAGAGAAAATGCAAGAAACATTTAACAAGGACCTAGAAGAACTAAAGATGAAACAAATAACAATGACCAACAGAATAAATGAAATTAAAAATACTTTAGATGGGATCAATAGCAGAATAACTGAGGCAGAAGAACGGATAAGTGACCTGGAAGATAAAATAGTGGGAATAACTACTGCAGAGTAGAATAAAGAAAGAAGAATGAAAAGAACTGAGGACAGTTTCAGAGACTTCTGGGACAACATTAAATGCACCAACATTTGAATTATAGGGGTTCCAGAAGAAGAAAAGAAAAAGAAAGGGACTGAGAAAATATTTGAAGAGATTATAGTTGAAAATTTCCCTAATATGGGAAAGGAAATAGTTAATCAAGTACAGGAAACACAGAGAGTCCCATACAGGATAAATCCAAGGAGAAATACACAAGACACATATTAATGCAACTGTCAAAAATTAAATACAAAGAAAACATATTAAAAGCAGCGAGGTAAAAACAAGAAATAACACACAAGGGAATCCCCATAAGGTTAACAGCTGATCTCTCAGCAGAAACTCTGCAAGCCAGAAGGGACTGGTAGGACATATTTAAAGTGATGAAGGAGAAAAACCTGCCACGACATTTACTCTACCCAGCAAGGATCTCATTCAGATTTGATGGAGAAATTAAAACCTTTACAGACAAGCAAAAGCTGAGAGAGTTCAGCACCACCAAACCAGCTTTACAACAAATGGTAAAGGAACTTCTTTAGGCTAGAAACAGAAGAGAAGGAAAAGAACTACAATAACGAACCCAAAACAATTAAGAAAATGGGAATAGGAACATACATATTGATAATTACCTTAAATGTAAATGGACTAAATGCTCCCACCAAAAGACACAGATTGGCTGAATGGATACAAAAACAAGACTCATATATATATTGTCTACAAGAGACCCACTTCAGACATAGAGACACATACAGACTGAAAGTAAGGGGTGGGAAAAAAATATTCCATGCAAATGGAAACCAAAAGAAAGCTGGAGTAGCAATTCTCATATCAGACAAAATAGACTTTAAAATAAAGACTATTAGAAGAGATAAAGAAGGACACTACATAATGATCAATGGATTGATCCAAGAAGAAGATATAACAATTGTAAATATTTATGCACCCAACATAGGAGCACCTCAATACATAAGGCAAATAGTAACAGCCATAAAAGGGGAAATTGACAGTAACACATTCACAGTAGGGGACTTTAACACCCCACTTTCACCAATGGACAGATCATCCAAATTGAAAATAAATAAGGAAACACAAGCTTTAAATGATACATTAAACAAAATGGGCTGAATTCATATTTATAGGACATTGCATCCAAGACCAACAGAATACACATTTTTCTCAAGTGCTCATGGAACATTCTCCAGGATAGATTATATCTTGGGTGACAAATCAAGCCTTGGTAAATTTAAGAAAATTGAAATTTTACCAAGTATCTTTTCTGACCACAATGCCATGAGACTAGATATCAATTACAGGAAAAGATCTGTAAAAAATACAAACACATGGAGGCTAAACAATACAGTACTTAATAACAAAGTGATCACTGAAGAAATCCAAGAGGAAATTTAAAAAATACCTAGAAACAAGTGACGATGGAGACATGACAACCGAAAACCTATGGGATGCAGCAAAAGCAGTTCTAAGAGGGAAGTTTATAGCAATACAATCCTACCTTAAGAAACTGGAAACATCTCGAATAAACAACCTAACCTTGCACCTAAAGCAATTAGAGAAAGAAGAACAAAAATAAAAAAACATATTTAGCAGAAGGAGAGAAATCATAAAAATCGGATCAGAAATAAATGAAAAGGAAATGAAGGAAACAATAGCAAAGATCAATAAAACAAAAAGCTGGCTCTTTAAGAAGATAAACAAAATTGATAAACCATTAGCCAGACTCATCAAGAAAAAAATGGAGAAGACTCAAATCAGTAGAATTAGGAAAGAAAGAGGAGATGTAACAACTGACACTGCAGAAATATAAAAGATCATGAGAGATAACTACAAGCAACTCTATGCCAATAAAATGGACAACCTGTAAGAAATGGACAAATTCTTAGAAATGCAAAACCTGCCAAGACTGAATCAGGAGGAAATAGAAAATATGAACAATCACAAGCACTGAAATTGAAATTGTGATTAAAATCTTGCAACAAACAAAATCCCAGGACAAGAAGGCTTTACAGGAAAATTCTGTCAAACATTTAGAGAATAGCTAATGCCTATCCTTCTCAAACTCTTCCAAAATATAGCAGAGGGAGGAACACTCCCAAACTCATTCTATGAGGCCACCATCAGCTTGATACCAAAACCTGAAAAGGATGTCACTAAGAAAGAAAACTACAGAACAATATCACTGATGACCATTGATGCAAAAATCCTCAACAAAATACGAGCAAACAGAGTCCAAAAGCACATTAAAAGGATCATACAACATGATCAAGTGGGGTTTATTCCAGGAATGCAAGGATTCTTCAATATAAGCAAATCAATAAATGTGATAAACCATATTAAAAATTTGAAGGAGAAAATCCATATGATCATCTCAACAGATGCAGAGAAAGCTTTCAAACAAATTCAGCACACATTCATGATAAAAACCCTGCAGTAAGTAAGCATAGAGGGAACTTTCCTCAACATAATAAAGGCCATATACTACAAACCCACAGCCAACATCATCCTCAATGGTGAAAAACTGAAAGCATTTCCACAAAGATCAGGAACAAGACAAGGTTGCCCACTCCCACCACTCTTATTCAATATAGTTTTGGAATTTTTAGCCACAGCAATCAGAGAAGAAAAGGAAATATAAGGAATCCAAATCGGAAAGAAGAATTAAAGCTCTCACTGTTTGCAGATGACATGATACTATACATAGAGAATCGTAAAGATGTCACCAGAAAACGACTAAACCTAATCAATGAATCTGGTAAAGTAGCAGGATACAAAATTAATGCACAGAAATCTCTGACATTCCTATACACTAATGATGAAAAATATGAAACTGAAATCAAAAAAAACCTCCCATTTGCCACTGCAACAAAAAGAATAAAATATCTAGGAATAAACCTACCTAAGGAGACAAAAGACCTGTATGAAGAAAATTATAAGACACTGATGAAAGAAATTAAAGATGATGCAAATAGATGCAGAGATATACCATGTTCTTGGATTAGATTAATCAACATTGTGAAAATGACTCTAATACCCAAAGCAATCTACAGATTCAATGCAATTCCTATCAAACTACCACTGGCATTTTTCACAGAACTAGAACAAAAAATTTCACAATTTGTATGGAAACACAAATGACCCCGAATAGCAAAGCAATCTTGAGAATGAAAAACGGAGCTGGAGGAATCATGTTCCCTGACTTGAGACTATACTACAAAGCTACAATAATCAAGACAGTATGGTACTGACACAAAAACAGAAAGATCAATGGAACAGGATAGAAAGCTCAGAGGTAAACCCAAGCACATATGGTCACCTTATCTTTGATAAAGCAGGCAGGAATGTACAGTGGAGAAAGGACAGCCTCTTCCATAAGTGGTGCTGGGAAAACTGGACAGGTACATGTAAAAGTATGAGATTAGATCACTCCCTTACACCGTACACAAAAAAGAAGCTCAAAATGGATTAAAGACCTAAATGTAAGGCCAGAAACTATCAAACTCTTAGAGGAAAACATAGGCAGAGCACTCTGTGACATAAATCACAGCAAGATCCTTTTCGACCCACCTCCTAGAGAAATGGAAATAAAAACAAAAATAAACAAATGAGACATAATGAAACTTCAAAGTTTTTGTATAGCAAAGGAAACCATAAAAAAGACCAAAAGACAACCCTCAGAATGGGAGAAAATATTTGCAAATGAAGCAATTGACGAAGGATTAATCTCCAAAATTTACAAGCAGCCTATGCAGCTCAATAACAAAAAAACAAGCAACCCAATCCAAAAATGGGCAGAAGACCTAAATAGACATTTCTCCAAAGAAGATACACAGACTGCCAACAAACACATGAACGGATGCTCAATATCATTAATCATTAGAGAAATGCAAATCAAAACTACAATAAGATATCATCTCACACCAGTCAGAATGGCCATCATCAAAAAATCTAGAAACAATAAATGCTGGAGAGGGTGTGGAGAAAGGGGAACTCTCTTGCACTGATGGTGGGAATGTGAATTGGTTCAACCACTATGGAGAACAGTATGGAGGTTCCTTAAAAATCTACAAATAGAACTACCATATGACCCAGCAATCCCACTACCTGGCATATACCCTGAGAAAACCAAAATTCAAAAAGAGTCATGTACCAAAATGTTCTTTGCAGCTCTATTTACAATAGACCGGAGATGGAAACAACCTAAGTGTCCATCATCGGATGAATGGATAAAGAAGATGTGGCACATATATACAATGGAATATTACTCAGCCATAAAAAGAAACGAAATTGAGCTATTTTTAATGAGGTGGATAGACCTAGAGTCTGTCATACAGAGTGAAGTAAATCAGAAAGAGAAAGAGAAATATTGTATGCTAAGACATATATATGGAATTTAAGAAAAAAAATTGTCATGAAGAACCTAGGTGTAAGACAGGAATAGAGACACAGACTACTAGATAATGGACTTGAGGATATGGAGAGGTGGAAGGGTAAGCTGTGACAAAGGAAGAGAGAGGCATGAACATATATACACTACCAAATGTAAGGTAGATAGCTAGTGGGAAGCAGCCGCATAGCACAGGGAGATCAGCTTGGTGCTTTGTGACCGCCTTGAGGTGTGGGATAGGGAGGGTGGGAGGGAGGGAGACGCAAGAGGGAAGAGATATGAGAACATATGTATATGTATAACTGATTCACTTTGTTATAAAGCAGAAACTAACACACCATTGTAAAGCAATAAAAAAAAGAAAAAAACTCAATTAGGCCTGAAAAACTGTGATTCTTATGAATAACTAATATCACATGGCTCTTCCATAACATGAAATGCAATAGAAACAATTAATTCTGCCTAGTGATTGAATGAAATGCCTCTTAAAGGAAGCATGTTTATCTGCATATATGTGAATATAATAGCTTTTAAAATATAATTATAAAAAGTAGGAAGGAAAGAAAGTTGTGAAGATATATAAATATGTAGTTAGTTTAGAAATCTGCATGTCACTTATGGTACCTGAAATGTATGGGTTTAATTCAGCGGATGCAACTGGAATGTGCGTGAGAAGTATTATAGACATCCTAGTGACTTTATAGTTTTATTCAATTGGAAAAGCATTGTGAACAGAGGACTGAAAATGATTATGTATACATTAATACAGCTTCTTACATAGTAAAAACTACTTTTAATTTGAAAATATTTATAAATTTATAAATTTCAAAAACACAGGTAGTGGAAAAAAACTAGAAGTAAACATCAAGAAGAGTCATATTTTGGTAGGTAATCTAACAGTTATATATGTATTTAGAAAAATTAGATCATAATGCATTATTGTTTTTCTTCATATTTTCCATGCAAATATATCATAACTTTATTTCTGCATTCAAAATTTTTCTACACCGTCATTTTAGTGATGTGACAACATTCCATAATATTAATGCTTGAAAATGTTAAGCAGTCTACAATTGATTTCAGTTGGTGTCAGGTCATACATATTGGGAAAAATGCTTCAATAAACATCCTTTTACAAATAAATTTTTGCAGTTTATTATTTTTTTAGATTTAATAAATTTATTCTAATTAGAAAAATTTCTAATAATAATATTCTAGACTTTTAATACTCATTAAATGATAAATTTAATATTTTAAGTTTGTACTAATATATTTCTTTTTGTGATTTTCTTAATAGCATTTGTCTATAACATATTTTACTGTAAGAATACAGTATGTGATACAGATAACATACAAAAATATTAATCAACTATTTATGTTAGTGCTTAGGTTTTTGGTCAACAGCATGCTATTAGTAGCTAAGTTTTTGGGGAATCACAGATTTTCGACCCCTTGAACAATGTGGTAAGGGAGAATATGAAAGTGGTAAGGAAGAATGTGAAAAAAAGTTCTCAACAGGATTAGTTATCAGAGAAATAAAAATGTTTAAATCATAATGAAGCAAAAAAATGCACTCACTAAAATTGTTTAAAAAAAACAATGAAAAAGTCCAAATACTGGAAAGGACTGCGATTCTCATACATTGCTGTCAGAAGTATAAAATTATAAAACTGTTTCGGAAAATTGTTTGTTGTTTCTTAAAAATTTAAACATATATCTACCTTATAATTCAGAAATTTCACTTCTAGGTATTTATCCAAGAACACAGAGAACTGGTGTCTACCCAGTAGCATTATTGATAATAGCCAATAAATAAATAAATAAACTGGTAACAATATAAATCAGTAGGAATTGGATGCATTGTGCTTTATTCATATAATTAGTAATACTCAGGTGTAAAAAAACTAATGAGCTCCTGAAACATGCAACAACATGATTACATCTTAAAAGAGTGTGCTGAGTGTGAGGAGCCAGATTCCAAAAACGTATACACAAAATCACATAAAATATACTATATATGATTTAATTTATATAAATTTCTTGACTTTACTAATGGACTTGGACTTTCTATTTGTAAGCATATGACTGAAAAAAGCAATTAAAATGCTTAAAATATTTTATAAGCCCATTCTCCAGCAACAATGTTTCTAGTAGAAGTAATGGCAGAAAGTGATGATGGCAGAAAGATCATGATAGTTTACAGCAAAGTAAATGAGTTTAGTGGTGGTGGCAGCAGCATTCTGACAAGATTTTTCCATCTTTGTTACACTACAGTTGATCCTCCATTCCACATTCCCAGATTCAACCAACTGCAGATCAAGAATAATAGAAAAAAAATCCAGAAAATTCTAAAAGGCAAAACTTGAATTTGCCTTGTGCTGACAACTATTTACATAGCATTTATATTGTTTTTATATTATATTTATATTATAACCAAACTAGGGATGATTTAAAATGGATGGGTTGATGTATGTAAGTTATATGTAAATACTATCCCATTTTATATAAGAGACTTGAGCATCCTCAGATTTTGGTATCTGCCTGGGTTCCTGGAACAAATCACCTCTGATACTAAGAGACAACTTTATATTTCTGCAATAGCACAGATCTCAGTAGCAAAGACTGGGATTCAGAGAATCTTGTAACAATGAGATTTGAAGTGGTAGGAGAAGTAGCTTTGAGTAAGCAACTGACAGTGTCTACCAAAGTAGTCAGCACTATGACTCATTAAAGTTTCTAACTTTGAGGTAACGTTTAGAAAGCCTGTACCACCTGTGATTTTAAAGGAAAATTCTCCAAGCCCTCAAATCTAAATGTAATGGTATGTGTAGATTTCAAATGGACATGTATTTTTATTATATTAAAGAAAGAGAACAAACAAGGTGAAATTAGATGTCAGCTGACTTCTAGGGAAGGTGTGGTTGCCAAGGTGGTTAATTTATTATAGGTTTTCATCTTAATGGTGAAATTTATCAACTTATCTATTTAGCATCTATTGAAAAGTTCACATTTTACTTCCACTCCTTTTCTCTACTAATAATTAAATATGATATGTTTATTAATACACTACTTTATTTACATCCCTTCCAATTACCTTGCTTGTACTTAATGTCTTAACATTTTTATAAAATGTTGGAGATGATTCATTCAAATTGGTGTTTTAGTACTTCTGCTTCTATATATAAGCTTGAGTTCCTTTTATCTTTGTGGCAGGCTTTTAGACATCAATATGATGGTAACTTTTTAAAAAGAATCAGGAAACCATCTATCTTGTTCTGTATACTAGAGAAGTTTAAACCCCAGAAGAATAATTTGTTATGTAAGGCTTGAAACATATTGACTTTTATCTTGACTGAGCCCAGAAACATTTTGTAGATAGTTGCTTGCCAATTTCTTCCCAAATATATTGCTTGTGTTTTTTCTTTTTGAACTAATTAAAACAATATATTTTTCAACATTGATAGGACTCAGTGTATGCTCAGTAAAATGGATGATAAAAGATCTACATTAAAACTTAATAACTGAAATTTAAAAATGCAAGTTTCAAAAGTAACATTATAAAATCTTCCAGGGGAAGACAAAAAAAAAGAAAAATCAACAATAGTCTAGACAAAGGCTTAATAATCAGAATGGCATTTCACTTCCCAAATGTTGATACTGTTTCTAACTCAGGGCAAATTATTTGTACTATGCATCTATACCTAGTTAAATGCTGAATCACTATAAGGATTAATAGACATAAGCAAATTATCAGATATTTAGACACAGACAGAGGTTTGAGAAGCTACTTCACCACAGTAAGAAATAAAGTAACAGGAAAGTTCTGAGATCTCAAAAGCAAGATATTCAAATAGTAAAGAATTGAGGAGATTCCCAGTGTAATTATGATGGGAAATCACAACAAAATTTCTGTGCTGCAGACCTAGGGAGCAATCAATCCTGATTACAGCAAGAGGACCAAAAGCTCTAGAAGCATGTCCCCATGTAGAGGAAATTGACAGAATATCTGCTGTTTACATTTTGGTCAGAGAAATTGAGGGTGGCTGACTGGATTAATGGTACTAAGTAAGAACACAAAGAGTATGTTACCAGCTCCAGGAAAAGAGAATGTTGTAAAAGAAAGTCTTTTATCTCTGATATGGCTCAGATATGGATAATGTCTACATTATCATAATGATGTACATACTGATTATTGATAAAACAAAATGTATGGTTTAACCATTTTGGAAAGATAGGGATGGGATGAAAAGTTAGTTTGCTAGAAAGCTAATTGCTCAATTTACATAGTAAAAATAAATAAGCAAAGCCTAAAATTAAGAGCATAAGCATATTATTTGGAAATATAGATATTGAAACTTCTTGGTATCCACCAATATTCATTTTCTCTCTTCAGGTACTATAATAATATTCAGTTATTTATATAGCTACTAAGCATTAAGACTGAATTTTCTAGCTTCCTTTTTCTCAATGTGGTAATGGATGTAGGTAGGAATGGCATTTTGTTTTCTTTTGGTTTAGCAGCATTTAGAATATAACCTTATCTGTTTATTCTCCATCTCCCTCATCTGTGGAGCAAATTTGCTATCTTGACACATGGATAAATGCCACATTCTAAATATGGTGGATTAGGAGAAGCCTGGGTTTTGAGATATGCTTCAAGTAGATCTGTCTTAACAGCCCAGGTTGAACACCTACAAGAGTTGTGTGTGTGTGTGTATGTGTGCACACATGCACGTGCACGTGTGTGTGTGTGTCTGTGAAAGAGAGAGAGAGAGAGAGGGAGAGAGAGGGAGAGAGAAGGAGAGAGAGAAATTTTGTGTACACGGTATAGTATAGGGGTTGGTTCCAAGAGCTCTGGGTAAATTCCAAACCAGACACAAAGCATCTGTGACTTTGGGCAAGTTAACTATCATTTACTTATATTGACACATGCCTTACTGAATTATAGTGAGAGTAACTTGAATTAATCCAGGTAAAGAAATCAGAGGAAACAGAGCATTATTTAACCTTCTTATATTTTCCTTCTTTAGATACTCTGTTCCATTGGATTTTGACACTACAATCCTATGGATTTACCAACGCATGTTTGAGAGTTGATTCTCAATTTGATTTGCTGATTCTTCCCATAGATTCAATTAGATCTTATTTGATGTTTACACCAAACATATATATATATATAATACCTCAGTACAAACAAGGAACCCCTGAAATCTCCACCAGAAATTTATGTATCTCCTCAATGCTGGTATACTTCTTTTCCAGCACTGAATATCTTTCAACCTTTGTCCAAGAGAATATATTTGTAATATTTCTTTTTTTTTCTCTCTCTTTGTTAATACCAATATCCACTTTTCTGGTAGATTCTACTCTACTTTCTAAATATCTTTTGAACACATACATTTCTCTTGATCCTTTGTCCAAGTGATTTACAAATATTTCATACACTACCACGACAGATACTTGCAATTTAACAATTTCTCTCTGTGTGTAATTTCACTCAGAAACATCCTATTTCCTGAATGGCAAATTTTAGATAATTTGAAATTGCAGCATCTGTTTCCATTTTCTTTCTCATATTCTGTATCCCAAAATGAACTTTGAGTTTTTCACAGGTTCTGGGTTTCTCTTGCCTCTGTGACTCCTCTATGGCTTGTTCCTCATTCAATATCATTATTTCCTTCCCCCTCCATACCAATTTTCCTGTGTAATTAATTCTCTGTAACTCTTCTTTTAAAATGTTACTTTTTCTATGTGATTTGTCTTGACCCCCTATTCTACTCACACAGTATGACTTCTCATAGTATACGTCTTAGTTTTGTTCTTCTTGGAATCTACAGTTATACCTGTCAAAGACAAAGAACAACATTCTAATTAGCCATGGATATGTGCTCTACTTACAAGGACTCCTCATTTGGACATATCACCTCAAACAATATTTAATAATAAAATTTAAATTTAAAAATTAAAATAAAATACTGCTAATATTTATTTTGCACTTGCAGTATGCTACATGCTATTCTAAATGTTTTACATTTATTACCTTAGGTAATATTTATAACAATAGTAGGTACAATTGTTATCTATATTTTATAGATAAAGAACCATTTTCAGGGAAATTCTGTTCATAAACTGCTAGTGAGGGATGGAACAAGCTTTCATGCCCAGTTAACTTACTCCAGAGTTGTGCAAATAACCATTGAATTATACATATAGTTAATAGTATAACATGGATTTATGTATAGTAGATGTTACTTAAAGAGGCAGAGAAAAACCGTAAGATTCAACCCTATATTTCATGAATTTAGTCAATGAGTCTTCTAGTTTTCAGTAAAGCTTCAGTCAGTGAAAGCCCAATAGACATGCAGATTATTTCAACTATGAAAGACTTACTTTTAAAAGTGCAGTAATATATGCCACACATTTTTAAAATGTATTTTAATATATTTAAAATATATTCTTATATTGCAAAAGTAAACATTTAAGAAATGTAAAAATAGTATGAAAGAAAATCCAATAATTTGCCTTTCATGAACTACAAATTAAATTATGTGCAGCCTGTTCTAAGTTTTGTTTTTCTAGTATTCTAAGAAAATGCACTTAAATTTCAGATAATTGCTTTGGGCCTGCTATCTTTTAATTTATTTTATTGCATGGGTATTATTATTTGTGTTCATTTAAATTCATTGTACTCCGAAGTTGTCATAAGTAAATACAAGCCAGAGGCAATGGTGCTTTGATACTATTTCTATATAGCTCTGAAAAAATATTCTGAAGAAACATCATTTATAGAAATGATATTTTAAATTGTGCTTGCTTGCTCTGTTTAATGAACAAAATAATAAATAAAATGATTTTAATATATATTTCTTGGTCTATTTAAATCATATTATGTCTATTTAAATCATATATTTACTATTTTATTCATGTTAAATTATATTTATTTTTAGAGGTGAGTCCACATTACAATATTTTATTTGGAAGAACAAGAAGATCCAAGATAGCATGTAGGAGTTATGTCAAAGTATCTGTTTCCTGCCTGCTGCTATTCATGATGCTTGAGTGTTGAACAAAACACAGCAGTAACTGTCCATATAAATAGTTTCTCTTAAAACTTTTTCGGTAAGAATAGAACATGTAGGAATTCAATAGATCTATTCTATCTTACTCAAATAAACAAATTCAAATAAGAACAAAACAGAAATGCCTATCTAATACCACAATTATCCCTAATATTTTCCATATATTTGTGTATATGTTTATCTGTGAATGTTTGTGTATGCATACATACATTATAGATGACAATAAGCAAAATGCTATTTGTCATAGGAACTATAGAATTAGCAAGAAAGGGAAATGTATTTTACTGTTTTGACTATTCATGTGTAATAAAAAAAGGAAAATAATATCCTCATATTACACTGCTGTCCATTCTATAAGTATACAGTTATTTTGTCAGCTGAGAGGCCCAAGTCTGAAGTGAAGCCTCCACCTAAAACTGAGTGGCCTCATGAGGTATAATGCTGAAAATTCAAGTTGTTTTATTGGTGTATCTAGTAAACATGTGTGATAATGGAGACCATGCAGAACTTTCCTGAAAATCATTATTCAATAACTAGGCCCGATGGTAACACTGAAAAGGAAGGGGGTAGTTGACTCTATTAATGGTGAATAAGAAAGCCTTTGTTATAAGAGTTCTTCTGATTCTAACAGCAAGTAACTAAGGCTCAACCACTTTCTCCTATTTAACAACTTTGTGATTATGATCAATTTCATTTAAATTACCTTTCTTAAATATAGTCTGAAAATGGTTCATAATTACAATTGAGCCACTCAGCTGAGGCTGGTACTCACATAACTCAAGTTACCATTTGGTTCTAAGTTAATTATTTCGAATCATTAAGGTTATTTATTACACTATGTGTTACCTCATCTTTGCATTTGCAAAAATTTTGCTTAAAAATATTCTAGAGTCATAAAATAATTAGTCTGCTTCCAAAAATGTTGATTTTTTTTTCATGATATAGTTTATCTTTTCAGAAACTCTGAGTCTGTTTGATGTGGTTCGCCTGGAGACCTGAAAAGCCAATGTGTCTTTAATGTCAACATCAGTCACAGCATACGTGTAAAACAAATGTCTATATTGTGGACACATCTGTTATTTTTATCATGAATAGGGAAGATTTATCCTTGAGTAATCCAGTTACTTTGTTGAGTATTTATCACTGAATATCTAGAATGAATATTCTTGACTAGTGGACTAGGAATGAGTCCACTCTGCTAGTCATATGAGAAATGTCTTGGGTGTCAAAAATCACACATATTTCAGAAAATAACATCCTGACTCGTTAAGAAACTGACATTTCAGAATGACAAATATCTTTCTATGGCACTTAGAAAAATTATATAAACATTCAGGAATGACTGTTTTCTAATCTTGCCAAATATTTTGTGTTAAAATAATTTAAAATCAATATGAAATTTATGTTAGATAATACAAACTAGTTGTTGTTAAAAACGATGCTTTCTTCAGCGATGTTGTTTTAAAGATGCAGGCTGTTATTCATGTAGTATTTGACTACGAAAACATATGCTCTTATAAACAAGATTATTTTTTTATTTAATATCACTTTTAATATTACAAATCTTAGATTCAAAAGTTGTCACAATTTTGAAAATAGAATACTTAAAAGAACAAATGCAATAGTTTCAATATAAATGTTTAAATTTTCAGAATACAAATTGAGGTTGATAAGTAATTCGTTTTTCAAAGTATGTAATACAAAATAAACAAACATGCCTTAAAATTTTCCTGAAGGCTATAATTAACTTATAGGTCCCCCATCTAGAAACAATCTAATGGACCTTGCAAGTGAGCTTTGTTTTATCTTTTCTTTTTTTTGGCTTGAATAGTCAGGCATAATACAGAAAGTCACATGGCATGCCAATTGCAGAGTGTGTCTAAGATAACGGAAATTTGCTCATATGGAGACAAACTGTTGACCTTTAAGAAAGTTGCTGATGACCTTTAATAGTATGTAAAGAGAATATTTTCCTTTTACACTGCTTCTTGTCAAAGTTTGCAACATGGAAAAAAATAGTGTAAATAAATTAATTTAGCAGTATCTTTGTAATTTTAGCTATATAAGGTAAAAAGAAGATCTTAACAAAAATCCTCCAAAGAAAACCTCCTATAAATAAATCATCATTATAACTGGATAGAACCAAACAGATCTAATTAATGTGTAATTAAATCAAATCTTGGTTTCCAAGAAGATAAAAGTCTGATGATGTACATATATTGCTGATTAAGCAAATGTTTTCAATTTGCACTGCCAAAGAAAATGCAAAATGAATACTTATTAGTATACAACATGTAAAAACAACCAATCTGAAATTCAAATATTCCATGTTTATGCATGTCCAAGTTTGTTTCCATTTTCCATGCATATTTTCATGTGCAACCATATATTTGAAGACAATCTCCAGTAGCCAGATGACAATTTACCATTTAAAAAAAAAATCCTTTAAATCTCTTCTTAATCCTCACTTCTTAGATGGAGCATATTAAATGAGTTAAGATGATTAGAATTAACTCATCTTTACCATGGAATTTAGATGGCTGCATTTGTCAACAAGTTCTTTTTTTTAAATACTTTTACATTATTTCCCAGCATGCTTAAATCCTACAGCTATGAATAAGGCCTTCCCACAATTCCCCAGCAAGAATTAATCCTTTGCTCCCCTCTCCTTTCATATAATGTTTAAAATCTTAATTACAGTTCTTATTAGAGTAGGTCTCACTGGTTTTAAGCCTCTGGATTCAAAGAAACTTTTATTTAGACATATTTGGTTCATCCAGTAATGCTTATACATAGTAGATATGTAACAAATACTTACTAAATTGTATTGCAGAGTAAGAAGTGCTTCTCTGGAAAGACTTTTGCAAACAGTAGTACATTATAATCATTTTAATACACCCATGTTTCAGTTACACTAGATAAAAATGCATATATATATATATAAATGAATAAGCAATGTGTCTTATTCATTGCCTTTAAAGTAAAAGAAAAATTATTACTGTATATAAATGTATTTACTAATGAAATATTTTAAGAGAGGGTGATATTGTCTAGAAAAGGGTTTCTCAACCTCAGCACTATAGACATTTTGTGCTAGATAATTCTTTGTTGTTGTGGGCTATCCTGTGCATTAAAGGATGTTTACCAGCAGATACCAATAATATCCCCCAAATCATGACAATCTATCTCCAGACATTGCAAAATATCTTCAAAGGGCAAAATTATTCCTACCAGAAAACCACTGATCTAGGAAAAGGAGCAAATTGATAAATCCTCACTCTCAAGATTTGTAACCACAAAACTCTCCCTTGAGCCCATCAGATGACTAACTCGGTCAACTATGGAGTTTCGTCTAAAGGAAGACAAAAAGAAAAAGAAAATAGAGACATATCATTATTTCTGACCATAGAGATTACAGGGAGGACAAATAAAAGCTATAAAATACAATCTGATTCTAATCTGACTTCTCTCTGAGTTTTGGCCCAAAGGAAAGAGATCTGTTAGCTGTGTTGGGAGAATTACTTAAGGACAAAAGAATTACTATGTCAACCTAAATGTTGGACTTTGGAAAAGAACGGCCTTGAAAGCTGCTGGTAGTGATGTGTAAGTGGTCACATAAAACTAAGCTTGTTGGTGCAGAGTGGATAGGATGTAGTAAGGTCAGAATTTAGCATTCTCAAGTCCCCTTCTATTCTTGTGTGTTGTATATGGGGCACTGAATTTTCCATATTGCCCTGCAAAGTACATGTAGAGAGTGACCATGAAGGGACCAACTAGCAATCAATTGTTTATTCCTTATAAGACCTCTTAGGAAAAAGTGAAACATTTGATCATGCACAGCTAAGTTTATTAGACATACTGTAAGAAGGGAGAATACCACCTTGACTGAATCTTATTTGTATCTCAGAAGAGGGAAATTAAGAGAGACTATTTTATTTGGAATAGGAAAGATATTATCACATAGTACCTTTAAATTGGTAAACACCCTGAGATGAGGGTCTTAAAGCAAATTGTGTTGAACAAAATGTTAGTCTTCTTAAATAACTATTGATACTTCAGGTGATACACAGTCATATTGTTCAATAGCAATAATTTCTTGGAGAAAGTAGCTAAGTTCCTCATGCTTATTCTCAGTATTGTTTAAAACAGGGTCAAGAAAATTTATGTTGATTTCAGTTACCATGCCAAAAAGTCAACAAGTAAGGAAGCATATGGTTTTTCAGTGAGTTTCAAAGATGGACTCAATAAATTAGATTAGAAACTAAGACATTCCCAGCAAAAGGGAGAAAAGGACCTGAGGTGAATCATCCTTAGACTTTAGCTACAGTGGACAACAAAATGCCTGAGTGTGGAATATATTTACCTCTGCAGTCACCCATTCAGGGAGCAACTCAGATCATGTTAAAGGGGAGACCAGGGAATGTACAGTGTGGATCTGGGAATCTATCTCTTCTCAATCCCTATAAGATCTTTTAAGAGCAAACAGCATTTTTAGTGAGAGAGTGAAGAGAGGGAGGACCCAGAGATCGAAATCCAATAATTTTACTGAAAGAACTCTTTGAATTATTGTATCACACAAATTTTATAGGATTGAACATTATTTTTCACCTTAACAAATACTTTATCCAATCAACATTAAAAATCAAAAAGATATATAGGGCTTCCCTGGTGGCGCAGTGGTTGAGAGTACGCCTGCCGATGCAGGGATGCAGGGGACACGGGTTCATGCCCCGGTCTGGGCAGATCCCACATGCCGTGGAGTGGCTGGGCCCGTGAGCCATGGCCGCTGAGCCTGCGCGTCCGGAGCCTGTGCTCCGCAACGGGAGAGGCCACAACAGTGAGAGGCCCGCGTACCGCAAAAAAAAAAAAAAAAAAGGTGTAAAGATTTTGCTTCTCTGTGTACAGTGTATTTTAATGTGTGAACCCTGTGGTTAATAACTGCTATGTTATATATTTCAACAAATGACTGCCACGAAAAATTAGCGAGAGAAATGTCCATGTGAACTACCTGGAAATTGTCACACACACACACATACACACATACACAAATAGAGTAATAGAGGTTTAAGTGTACCTAAGATTTAAATTCAGAGAGGAAAAAAGTTCATAAGGGTACTCCAGAGCAAGAGAAACATAAGCAAGTTATAAAGATGAAAATTTTATAATGCATGTTTTCAATTTGCAGTTGGCAATTTTAACATGCATGTTTTGTCAGGAAAACAGAAGTTATGTTAGATATTTAATCTGTAGGAATTTAACACAGGGAATTGCTTACTGATTCATTGAAAAGAAATGGAGAGAAAAAAATGTAATGGCTCACAGTAAAAGGGAGAAATAGGTTACCAGCCAAAAATAGAGAAACTGCTTCCACTCATGGTCTTGATTCCATAGGTTGAATATTTTTACCATTCTCTGAAGTCACAGCTGCTGCTGGTGGTGCTAGGACACCAGGGGATACCACTGAGTCAATCAATTTAGTCATCACCATCAAAACTGGAACTACCAAAAGGATTTCATCTGCCTCAATTAGGACTAGTTAAAGAGTATGGCCCTGCAGCAACCTCCAGTCACTGTCATCAACACCCTCACTTTCTAAGGTCCTGCCTGTAACTGCACTGGCAGAAATTAATAAAAAGATGATTTGCATGGGAGTCTGAGAAATATAACTTGTGGGCTCTTCAAGGGTGGTTCAGGGCCTTAGAAATAACAAAGAAATATCCAGGTCAATAATAGATAAACTTCTGAAGCTTTAAAAGTTCTCATAATTTCTTTCTTTTCAAATACCTTTCCAACTAAGAAACGTGTGATCATTTTTGTCCTGGTACTTTAGGCCTTAAGGCAAAGGCTAAACATGAATCTATTTTGCTAGACTGAGCTTTTGACCTTTATTTATTTGTCCACATGTCCAACAAATATTTACTGTCTTCTGTGACCTAAGAACTTATCTAAGCAGATTATATGACTAACATTAACACAAGACAAATGTGTTAATGTATTAATTTTAAAACCTTGTCCCCAGTTATCATATTCACTCCCTGTTTCAAATTCCTCTCAACATTTTCTCTTAACCCACTCAGTCAGTCATTAACCCACACCCCTTCAACAAAGCTTTTCTAGTCAAAATCACCAGTGAGCTCCATGTTGCAAAATTCAATATTAAATTTTCAGTCTCACCTTACTTGACCTTTGACTGTATTATTTCCTTTTACCTGAAATTTTTTTTGAGTGGCTTAGAAGAAACCCCACTCTTCTGGTATTTCTCTGACATCATGGATGATTCCTTTTCATCTCTTTGACCTTCAAATTTTGGTGTGCTCAGTAGCTCAGGCTTTGAGCTACTCCACCTCTCTGTCTACACTCATTTTGTGATTTCATTTAGTCTAATGGTTTTAAATGCCGTTAATTTTCTGTTACCTCCCAGACTTTATATTACTGGTATGAAACTTGCCTCTGAAACAGTCCTATATATTCAACTGCCTATTTGATTGGTGTGCTTGGTTAGATAAGAAACATTTCAAATGCAAGACATTCAAAATTGACCCCTAATGCTATCCCACCCATGGTCTTAATTTCAGTAAATGATTACTCCATTCTTCATGTTTCTCAGGAAAAATACCCTGGACTTTCCTTCCACTCCTCTCTTTTTTTGTATCCCAAATAACATTGGCTTCATTTTCCAAACATATCCAAAATCTGACAACTTTTCATCTTCCCCACTATCATCATAAGCCATCATTTCAGTGTGGATTATTGTCACAGTTCCTTTATTGTTCCTCCTGTTACCAAGTCCAATCTTGTGCTGCTCACTCACAACAGGTTAATTAATTAGAGAGAAAAGGTGATGAGACAAGGAATAGCAATCTTATTCAGAAAGTAAGTAAACTGAGAAGATGGTAGAAAAATGTCCGAGAGAAACATCTTGCTCGGGTTATAATACAGGCTTCTTTTATGCTAATAAAGGTGAAAGCAGGAGGGGCGGGAGTGAGGTCTGGAGGTAAGAAATAGCTGCAGGCATCTGAGTGCTGGTCAGGGTCAAGGGAGGTTACCAAAGGTCTTTGCTCATAATCAGTATACTCATCACTCTGGTCTGGTCATGATGTCCCTGCAGAACTGGATAAGACAAATCTTACTTTTCTTTTTCATGTTTCCTTATTTCCATAAGGATGCAAAATTTCTGCGAAGGGGCTATTATGGACACCTCAAGCTATGGGCAAAATTCTTTCAGTAATTAGGGTGCTTATGTGCAGAGCTAGTGTGACTAAGCAAAGGCAATTAACAATAGAACAGAAAGGTTACAACAAAGGAAATAGATCCAGTATGGAGTCAGACTTGTTCTTCCCTGTTATATTCTTGCATCCATTATTACCTCTCTAGAGTTTATTTGGAATAAAGGAGCCAGAAGTATCCTTTTTATAATGCCATATCATATGAGTCCTTTGCAAAGTCATTTGTAATGGAATCCATTTCTCTCAGAGCAAAAATAGAGCTTTTACCACAGACTACAAAGTGTCAAATGGCCTAGCTCCACTCCCTCTCTGACATTATCTGCTACAGTTCTCCCCTTTGTATCCTCTACAATAGTCATCTTGTTGGACAAAGACAAAAACACTTCAGCCTTGGCCTTTGTATTTGCTGTTCTCTGCTTAAATCTCTTCTCATAGATATGTACAAGCCTCATTCTAAGACATATATCAGGTGTTTGCTCAATTATCTTAATCTCAGGGAGGTGTTCCTTAGTTACTCTATTTAAAATTGGCAATGCCCACCACTGCAGGACTCTTCATCTGCTTTCCCATCTTGATTTCCTTTGTATTTTCTATATAATTACATATAACTATATATATCGTACCTATATCCAAATCTATATAGCTATTTCTACACATACATATTTTTTAACCACTGTATTTATTGCCACATCACCAGATCCAAAACATAATTTCTAGTCACTAATATGTAAATATGTGTTGAATAAGTAAACAATGAATCAGTGAATTTTTTTGTAAAATAAGTTAATTTTTTTAAGAAAATATAAAAGTAAAGACTTCTAGAATTAATTATAAAATAAATGGCAATTCTTATCTAATTAAAGAATCATTGTCATTTCTTCAGTTTTTTTAGAAGAAAAACTCATTTCTTGACCTATTAAATTTGAAAACTTTTATTTTACACAGAAAGTTCTGAAGTTTAATTTTAAAAAGGGGATTTTTTAGTCATAACGTGATCTGGAAGTAGTTTAATCTAAGTCCTTCATTACATAATTTTAAAATAAAAGAGACTATAGCTAGACTGTTGTACAACTAGTCTTATTCTACTAGGTCACAGAACATCAGGGAAGAGAACACATCTATTATAAATTGTTATGTAATGTTTCACAATTTTTTCACTGTATTATACTTTACTTTCTCATGGAGTAATATAGCAGCCTTGTGAAAGCATCATATCTTGCCATCAAAGACTTTCATATTTCTATTACTTTTCTGTAATTATACATACAAATTCTTCATGGCAGTGTTCAAAATTGTTTAATGGATTGGGGAATTCCCTGACAGTCCAGTGGTTAGGACTCCACACTACCACTCCCGAAAATGCAAGGTTGTGCAACCAAAAAACAAAATGGTTTAATGGAGTGAGATCAAATACATATTTCATGTAGTAATGTTATGTTCCACCTGATATTGTTTGTGTAGTGTGTATGTTTTTATACTTCAAGCTCTCTGCCCCCAAATGAAGAGCTTCAAAAACATTACTTTTGTCTATAACCATTGGAAATAGAGAGGAAGGTCAGAAAGTCTGTAAAATTATAAAATTTTAAATTAGTGGCCATTTAAACTTTATATTAATGTTACCATTCAAAATTATTTTGGTATTTGTAACTATGTATTTGAACACTTGATATCCAAAGACAAAAAGTTCAATGATTATTTCCCTGACAAAAGTAACATCACTTTAATTAAACATATCTGACAGAAATTAAAATAACACTTTTTAAATTGTTTAAAATTATCATCTTTTATTTTTTAATAAATTTATACTCCCCATCACCCATTTCTCCACCCACATCCCTTGCCTCTGACAGTCACCAATAATCTGTTCTTTATATCTATTATCTGGGGGGTATTTTAGATTTCATATATGAGAGATCTACAATAATTGTCTTTCTCTGTCTTACTCATTTCTCTTAGAATAATGCCCACAAGGCCCATCTATGTTATTGCAAATGGCAGGATTTCCTTCCTTTTTATGACTGAATTACATCTTCCCCAATTCTTTATCCAGTCACCAATCATTGGACACTTGGCTTGTTTCCATAACTTAGCTATTGTAAATAATCCTGCAACATGTGGGTTCATATATGTATTTGAATTAGTGTATTTGTTTTCTTTGGATAAATACCCAAAGTGCATTACTAGATGGTATAGTAATTCTATTTTTAATTTTCTGAGGAAACTCCATACTGTTTTCCATAGTGGCTACACCAATTTACATCTCTACAACAGTGCACAAGGCTCCTTTTTTCCACATCCTTGCCAACATTTGTTATACCTTGTCTTTTTGATAATAGACATGCTAACAGTTATAAGGTGATATCTCATTATGGATTTGATTTGTATTTCCCTGATGCCTAGTGATGTAGTGATGTTAAGCATCATTTCGTGTACCTGTAGGCTATCTGTATGTCTTCTTTGAAAAAAGGTCTATTCAGATCTGCCTATTTTGAAGCAGATTGTTTATTTGCTATTGAGCTGTATGATCTCTTTATGCATTTTGGATATTAGCCCCTTATCAGATATATAATTTATAAATATTTTCTCCCATTCAATTTTTTACCTTTTTTACCTGTTTTGCTGTGTATAATTCTTTTAGTATGATGTACTTATTCATTTTGGCTTCTGTTGCTTTTTATTTTGGTAACAGAGTCAAAATATCATCACCAAGACATATCTCAAGGAGCTTATGTCTTCTGCTGGGAGTTTTATGTTTTCAGGTCTTACTTTCAAGTCTTTAATCATTTGAGTTAATTTTTGTGTATGTTATAAGCTATTAGTCAAGTTTCATTCATTGTATGAGGCAGTCCAGTTTTTCCAACATCATTTATTACAAAGACTGTCCTTTCCCCACTGTATAATTTTAGTTTCTTTATCATAATTCAGTTGACTATATAAGCATGGGCTTAATTCTGGGCTTTCTGTTCTGTTCCATTGATCCCTTTGTCTGTTTTTGTGCCTAGAAAACTCACGTTGTATGAAGAATTAATGAAATACTTATTAAATGAATGAACTAAGTTTTTTTTTTTTTTTCCACAGTACACGGGCCTCTCACTGTTGTGGCCTCTGTTGTTGCGGAGCACAGGCTCTGGACGCGCAGGCTCAACGGCCATGGCTCACGGGCTCAGCCGCTCCGTGGCATGTGGGATCTTCCCGGACCGGGGCATGAACCCATGTCCCCTGCATCAGCAGGCAGACTCTCAACCACTGCTCCACCAGGGAAGCCCCTGAACTAAGTATTTTTGAAGACTGTGATCAATGCTTGCTTGGAATAAATAAGGAAAGGTATTTAAGGAAGACAACATTTTTCCTGGGCCAAAAATAGTAGTGCTGATAAAAAATAAGATAAAAGAGGGGACTGCATAGTAAATCCACTTAAAGGGTGTTTTTATTTTAAATGAAGTGGTTTAAATTGGCTACTTTTTAAATTTGCATTTTATTTATTTATTTATTTTTGGCTGTGTTGGTTCTTTGTTACTTCGTTACTGTGTGAGGGCTTTCTCTAGCTGCAGAGAGCAGGCGCTACTCTTCATTGTGGTGTGCAGGCTTCTCATTGTGGTGACTTATCTTGTTGCAGAGCTTGGGCTCTAGGCATGCAGGCTTCAGTAGTGTGGCACGTGGGCTCAGTAGTTGTGGCTCACGGGCTCTAGAGCACAGGCTCAGTAGTTGTGGTGCACTGGCTTAGTTGCTCTGCAGCATGTGGGTTCTTCCCAGACCAGGGATTGAACCCATGTCCCCTGCATTGGCAGGCAGACTCTTAACCACTGCACCACCAGGGAAGTCCCTAAATTGGCAACTTTTGAAGGTTGATTAATCTTACATTCCTCCAAGGTATTTGCTTCTAAGGACTTTAGAAGTGAATAATGATTACTTGAAAGAAGAGAATTAAATTTTCTTAAGAAATACAATGTTTCATTGAAAAATGAATATTTGCAACAGTTCATAATGAGATTTCAAAATTCCACACAATATTCTGGCTTTTTAAGGTCAATAGGAATATTTAACTATAAATATTTTTATACACATAAATGTGCCAGAAAGAGCATTAACCTCCCTCACCTCTTAAATTTTTACTTAGACACGTATAATCTATTTTAAAGCCTATTCTCAAATTAAGCTTCCTCTATCAACAAAAGAGGAAAAGAGAAATTTAAGAATGGTCTGAAATTCTTTAAAATTTGGTCCATGTGTTTATTTTGTTTTGTTTTCTTCTTGGACATACACTCATTTATCAATCAAAATATCTTGTTTATATTCCTCTAAATATGCACCAAATTCTAGAGAATGATCACAAAATGCAGTTTAAATACAAATGTTTGGGAGTAACAATTGATATTAGGTTGGATTCAAAGGTACTAAATACAAACAGTATTTTAAAGGATAGCAGAATATGCCACCCCCAAATATACCACCCTTACATAGGATTTTTTTGAGCTCAAGGCAATTGAGAAGTACTCCTTTAATTTTTTTTTTAATTTTATTAGAGTAGAGCTAATTTCCAATGTTGTGTCAGTTTCAGGTGTACTGCAAAGTGAATCTGTTATACACATGGATATATCTGTTCTTTTCTATATTATTTTCCCATAGAGGCCATTACAGAGTATTGAGTGGAGTTTCCAAACTTCCAATTTATAACTACCCCTCCTCCTTACCCCCTGGTAACCATAAGTTTATTTTCTACATCTGTAACTCTATTTCTGTTTTGTAAGTGAGTTCATTTGTACCCCTTTTTTAGATTCCACATATACATGATATCATATGGTATTTGTCTTTCTCTTTCTGACTTACTTCAATCAGTATGATAAGAAGTCAATCTAGATCATTCCATGTTGCTGCAATTGGCATTATTTTGTTCTTTTTTATGGATCAGTAATATTCCATTGTATATGTGCATCACATCTTCTTTATTCACTCCTCTGTTGATGGACATTTAGGTTGCTTCCATGTCCTGGATATTGTATATAGTGCTGCAATGAAATTGGGGTACAAGTATCTTTTTGAATCATGGAATTCTCTGGGTATATGCTGACAAGTGGGATTGCTAGATCATGTGGTAGCTCTATTTTTAGTTTATTAATGAACCCCATACTGTTCTTCACAGTGGCTGTACAGGTTTACAGTCCCATAAACAGTGTAGGAGGGTTCCATTTTCTCCACACCCTCTCCAACATTTATTGTTTGTAGATATTTTGGTGACAGCCATTCTGACCAGTGTGAGGTTTTATTTGCATTTCTCTAATGATAGTGATGTTTAGCATCTTTTCATGTACTTTTTAACCATCTGTACTCTTCTTTGGAGAAATGTCTATTTAGATAGTCCACCTATTTTTTTTTTTTTTTTTTTTTTTTTGCAGTATGCGGGCCTCTCACTGCTGTGGCCTCTCCTGCTGCAGAGCACAGGCTCCGGATGCTCAGGCTCAGCGGCCATGGCTCACAGGCCCAGCCGCTCCACGACATGTGGGATCCTCCCAGATCAGGGCATGAACCCGTGTCCCCTGCATCGGCAGGGGGACTCCCAACCACTGTACCACCAGGGAAGCCCTCCACCTATTTCTTGATTGGGTTGTTTGTTTTTTTTTATATTGAGCAGCATGAGCTATTTGTATATTTTGGAGATTAATCCCTGGTTGGTTGCTTCATTTGCAAATATTTTCTCCTGTTCTGAGGGTTGTCTTTCTGTTTTGTTTACGGTTTCCTTTGCTGTGCAAAAGCTTTTAAGTTTAATTAGGTCCCAATTGTTTATTTTTGTTTTTATGTTCATTACTCTAGGAGGTGGATCAAAAAGATCTTGCTGTAATTTATGTCAAAGAGTGTTCTGCCTATGTTTACCCCTAAGAGTTTTACAGTAGCTGGCCTTACATTCATGTATTTAATCCATTTTGGATTTATTTTTGTGTGTGGTGTTAGGAATTGCTCTAATTTCATTCTTCTACATGTGGCAGTCCAATTTCCATAGCACCATTTATTGAAGAGACTGTCTTTTACCCATTGAATATTCTTGTTTCCTTTGTCATAGATTAGGTGACCCTAGGTACATGGGTTTATCTCTGGAATTTCTATCCTGGTCCACTGATTTATATTTCTGTTTTTGTGCCAGTACTATACTGTTTGGATGACTGTAGCTTTGAGATATAGTTAGAAGTCAGGGAGACTAATTCCTCCAGCTCCATTCTTCTTTCTCAAGATTGCTTTGGTTTTATGGGGTCTTTTGTGTTTCCATACAAACTCTAAATTTTTTTGTTCTGATTCTGTGAAAAATACCATTGGTAATTTGATAGCAATTGCATTGAATCTGTAGATTGCCTTGAGTAATATTGTAATTTTCACAATATTGATTTTTCCAACCCAAGAACATGGTATATGTCTCCACCTGTTTGTGTCAGCTTTAATTTCTTTTATCATTATCTTATAGTTTACTGAGTATAGGTCTTTTGCCTCCTTAGGTAAGTTTATTCCTAGTTATTTTATTCTTTTTGATGTGATGGTAAATAGAATTGTTTCTTGAACTTCTCTTTCTGATCTTTTGTTGTTAGTGTATAGAAATGCAAGAGATTTCTGTGTATTAATTTTGTAACCTGCAACTTTACCAAGTTCATTGATGAGCTCTAGAGTTTTCTTGTAGTTTCTTTAGGATTTTCTATGTATAGTATCATGTCATCTGCAAACAGTGACAGTTTTACTTCTTCTTTTCCAATTTGGATTCCTTTTATTTCTTTTTCTTCTCTGATTGCTGTGGCTAGGAATTCCAAAACTATGTTGAATAATAGTGACAATAGTGGACATCCTTGTCTTGTTCCTGAACTTAGAGGAACTTCTTTCAGGTTTTCACCATTGAGAATGATGTAAGCTGTGGGTTTGCTATATATGGTCTTTATTATGTTGAGGTAGATTCCCTCTATACCCATTTTGTGGAGAGTTTTTATCATAAATCAGTGTTGAATTTTGTCAAAGCCTTTTCCTGCATCTATCAAGTTGATCATATGGTTTTATTCTTCAATTTGTTAGTATGGTGTATCACACTGATTCATTTGCATATATTGAAGAATCCTTGTTTCCCTGTGATAAATCCCACTTGGTCATAGTGTGTGCTCCTTTTAATATGTTGTTGGATGCGGTTTGCTAGTATTTTGCTGAGAATTTTTGAGTCTATATTTATCAGTGATATTGATCTGTGATTAGTGTGTGTGTGTGTGATATCTTTGTCTGGTTTTGGTATCAGGGTGATGGTGGTCCTGTAGAATGAGCTTGGAAATGTTCCTTTTTTTGTAATATTTTAGAAGAGTTTCAACAGTGTAGTTGCTAACACTTCTTTAAATATTTCATATAATTTGTAAAGCCATCTGGTCGTGAACTTTTGTTGGTTGGAAGATTTTTAATCACAGTTTCAATTTCAGTATTTTTGATTGATCTGTTCATATTTTCTATTTCTTCTTGGTTCAGTCTTAGAAAGTTACATTTTTCTAAGATTTTTTTCATTTCTTCTTTTGATTTCTTCTTTCATTACATCTAGGTTGTCCATTTTATTGGTGTATAAAATTGTAGTATATCTGTAGTAATCTCTTCTGATCCTTTGTACTTCTGTTGCATTTGTTGGAACCTCTCCCTTTTCATTTCTAATTTTATTAATTTGAGTCCTCTCCCTTTTTTTATTTTCAAATAAAAATGACTACATTTTTATCTGGCAAAAAATTGTATACACATGGTTTATTTTTTTTTTTTAATTTTAGCAGTTTTTGGCAATCTTAATGAAGTACAATATATTACAACCAAACCAAAACATAGTTGTTTAAGTAATAGCTGTTAAGAGTGCCATGATCCCTGATGCCCAGACTCCCTCCCCACCCCACCTGACCCCTAGAGACATAGAGCAAAGAAAAATCTTCCCATCTGGATAAGCTCATCTCCCACCCCACTTAGGAAGCTAAACAATAGGAAGCAACAGAACAAATGAGTAGTGTCATCTCTTCCCTCTTACATTTCCCTCCATCCCACCCTCCCAATCCCACCCTTATAGGCAGTCACAAACCACCTAGCTGATCTCACTGTGCTATGCAGCTGCTTCCCACCAGGTATCCATTTTATGTTTGGTAGTGTATATATGTCCATGCTACTCTCTCACCTTGTCACAGCTTACCCTTCCCCATCCTCAAGTCCATGCTCTAGTAGGTCTGTGTCTTTATTCCCATCCCACCCCCAGGCAATTCAGGACGTTTTTATTTTTCTTAGATACCATATACATGTGTCAGCATACGGTATTCGTTTTTCTCTTTCTGACCCACTTCACTATGTATGACAGATTCTAGGTCCAACCACCTCACTACAAATAACTCAATTAAGATTCTTTTTATGGCTGAGTAATATTCCATTGTATATATGTGCCACATCTTCTTTATCTATTCATCCAATGATGGACACTTAGGTTGTTTCCATCTCCTGGTTATTGTAAATAGAGCTGCAATGAACATTTTGGTATGTGACGCTTTTTGAATTATGGTATTCTCAGGGTATATGCCCATTAGTGGGATTGCGGGGTCATATGGTAGTTCTATTTGTAGTTTTTTAAGGAACCTCCAAACTGTTCTCCATAGTGGCTGTACCAATTCATATTCCCACCAACAGTGAAAGAGTGTTTTCTTTTCTCCACACCCTCCCCAGCATTTATTGTTTCTAGATTTTTTGATAATGGTCATTCTGACCGGTATGAGATGATATCTCATTGTAGTTTTGATTTGCATTTCTCTAATGATTAATGATGTTGAGCATTTTTTCATGTGTTTGTTGGCAGTCTGTATATCTTCTTTGGAGGAAAGTCTATTAGGTCTCCTGCCCATTTTTGGATTGGGTTGTTTGTTTTTTTGTTATTGAGCTGCATGAGCTGCTTGTAAATTTTGGAGATTAATCCTTTGTCAGTTGCTTCATTTGTAAATATTTTCTCCTTTTCTGAGGTTTGTCTTTTGGTCTTGCATATGATTACCTTTGATGTGCAAAAGGTTTTAAGTTTCATTACGTTCCATTTGTTTATTTTCGTTTTTATTTCCATTTCTCTAGGAGGTGGGTCAAAAAGGATCTTGTTGTAATTTATGTCATAGAGTGTTCTGCCTGTGTTTTCCTCAAAGAGTTTGATAGTGTCTGCCCCTACATTTAGGTCTTCAATCCATTTTCAGTTTATTTTTGTGTATGGTGTTAGGGAGTGTTCTAATTTCATACTTTTATATGTACCTGTTCAGTTTTCCCAGCACCTCTTATTGAAGAGGCTGTCTTTTCTCCACTGTATGTTCTTGCCTCCTTTATCAAAGATAAGGTGACAATATGTGCATGGGTTTATCTCTGGGCTTTTTATCCTGTTCCATTGATCTATAATTCTGTGTTTGTGTCAGTACCATACTGTCTTGATTATTGTAGCTTTGTAGTATAGTCTGAAGTCAGGGAGCCTGATTCCTTCAGCTCCACTTTTCGTTCTCAAGATTGCTTTGGCTATTTGGGGTCTTTTGTGTTTCCATACAAATTGTGAAATTTTTTGTTCTAGTTCTGTGAAAAATGCCAGTGGTACTTTGAAAGAGATTGAATTGAATCTGCACATTGTTTTGGGTAGGATAGTCATTTTCACAGTGTTGATTCTTCCAATCCAAGAACATGGTATATTTCTCCACCTATTTGTATCATCTTTAATTCCTTTCATCAATGTCCTATAATTCTCTGCATAAAGGGCTTTTGTGTACTTAGGTAGGTTTCTTCCTAGATATTTTATGCTTTTTGTTGCAGTGATATATGGGGCTGTTTTCTTAATTTCACATTCAGATTTTTAACCATTAGTGTATAAGAATGCCAGAGATTTCTGGACATTAATTTTGTATCCTGCTATTTTACCAAATTCAATGATTAGCTCTAGTAGTATTCTGGTAACATCTTTAGGATTCTCTAGGTATAGTATCATGTCATCTGCAAACAGTGACAGCTTTTCTTGTTATTTTCCAATTTGACTTCTTTTATTTCTTTTTCTTCTCTGATTTCTGTGGCTAAAACTTCCAAAACTATGTTGAATAAGAGTGTTGAGAGTGGGCAACCTTGTATTGTTCCTGATCTTAGTGGAAATGGTTAAATTTTTTCACCATTGAGGATGATGTTGGCTGTGGGTTTGTCATATATGGCCTTTATGTTGAGGAAATTTCCCTCTATGCCTACTTTCTGCAGGGTTTTTATCATAAATGGGTGCTGAATTTTGTCAAAAGCTTTCTCTGTTTCTATTGAGATGATCATATGGTTTTTGTACTTCAGTTTGTTAATATGGTGTATCACGTTGATTGATTTGCATATATTGAAGAATCCTTGCATTCCTGGAATTAACCCCACTTGAACATGGTGTATGATCCTTTTAATGTGCTGTTGGATTCTGTTTGCTAGTATTTTGTTGAGGATTTTTGCATCTATGTTCATCAGTGATTTTGGCCTGTAGTTTTTTTTCCTTGTGACATCTTTGTCTGGTTTTGGTATCAGGGTGATGGTGGCCTCGTAGAATGAGTTTCAGACTCTTCCTACCTCAGCTATATTTTGGAAGAGTTTGCGCAGGATAGGTGTTAGCTCTTCTCTAAATGTTTGATAGAATTCGCCTGTGAAGCCATCTGGTCCTGGGCTTTTGTTTGTTGGAAGACATTTAATCACATTTTTAATTTCAATGCTTGTGATTGATCTGTTCATATTTTCTATTTCTTCCTGGTCCAGTCCTGACAGGTTATACATTTCTAAAAATTTGTCCATTTCTTCCAGGTTGTCCATTTTTTTGGCATAGAGTTTCTTGTAGTAATCTTTCATAATCCTTTGTATTTCTGCAGTGTCAGCTGTTACTTCTCCTTTTCCATTTCTAATTCTATTGATTTAAGTCTTCTCCCTTTCTTTCTTGATGAGTCTGGCTAATGGTTTATCAATTTTGTTTATCTTCTCAAAGAACCAACGTTTAGTTTTATTGAACTTTGCTATCGTTTCCTTCATTTCTTTTTCATTTATTTCTGATCTGATCTTTATGATTTCTTTCCTTCTGCTAACTTTGGGTATTTTGTTGTTGTTGTTATTCTTCTTCTTTCTCTAATTTCTTTAGGTGCAAGGTTAGGTTGTTTATTTGAGATGTTTCCTGTTTCTTAAGGTAGGATTGTCTTGCTATATACTTCTGTCTTAATACTTCTTTTGCTGCATCACATAGGTTTTGGATCGTCTCCATTGTTATTTGTTTCTAGGTATTTTTTGCTTTCCTCTTTGATTTCTTCAGCGATCCTTTCGTTATTAAGTACTGTATTGTTTAGCCTCTATATGTTTGTATTTTTTACAGATCTTTTCCTGTAATTAATATCTAGTCTCATAGCATTGTTGTCAGAAAAGATACTTGATACAATTTCAATTTCCTTAAATTTAACAAGGCTTGATTTGTGACCCAAATATGATCTATCCTGGAGAATATTCCATGAGCACTTGAGAAAATGTGTATTCTGTTGTTTCTGGATGGAATGTCATATAAATATCAATGAAGTCATCTTGTTTAATATATCATTTAAAGCTTGTGTTTCCTTATTTATTTTCATTTTGGATGATCTGTCCATTGGTGAAAGTGGGGTGTTAAAGTCCCCTACTATGAATGTGTTACTTTCAATTTCCCCTTTTATGGCTGTTAACATTTGCCTTATGTATTGTGTTTCTCTTGGTTGGGTGCATAAATATTTACAATTGTTATATCTTCTTCTTGGATTGATCCCTTGACCATCATGTAGTGTCCTTCTTTGTCTCTTGTAATAGTCTCTATTTTAAAGTCTATTTTTTCTGATATGAAAATTGCTACTCCAGCTTTTTCCTGATTTCCATTTGCATGTAATATCTTTTTCTATCCCCTCACTTTCAGTCTGAATGTGTCTCTAAGTCTGAAGTGGGTTTCTTGTAGATAGCACATATATGGGTCTTGTTTTTGTATGCATTCAGCCAGTCTGTGTCTTTTGGTGGGAGCATTTAATCCATTTACGTTTAAGGTAATTATCAATGTTATCTATATTATCGAATTATCCTAATAGGATAGGATAATTATCGAATTATCCTATTCCCATTTTCTTAAATCTTTTGTGTTTGTTATTGTAGGTCTTTTCCTTCTCTTGTGTTTCCTGCCTAGAGAAGTTCCTTTAGCATTTGTTTTAAAGCTGGTTTTGTGGTGCTGAACTCTCTCAGCTTTTGCTTGTCTGTAAACGTTTTAATTTCTCCATCAAATCTAAATGAGATCCTTTTTGGGTAGAGTAATGTTGGTTGTAGGGTTTTCTCCTTCATCACTATAAATATGTCCTGCCAGTCCGCTCTGGCTTACAGTGTTTCTGCTGAATGATCAGCTGTTAACCTTATGGGGATTCCCTTGTGTGTTATTTGTTGGTTTTCCCTTGCTGCTTTTAATATGTATTCTTTGTATTTAATTTTTCATATTTTGATTTATATGTGTCTTGTCATTTTTCTCCTTGGATTTATCCTGTATAGGACTCTCTGTGCTTCCTGGAATTGATTAACTATTTCCTTTCCCATGTTAGGGAAATTTTCATCTATAATGTCTTCAAATATTTTCTCAGTCCCTTTCTCTTACTCTTCTTCTTCTGGAACCCCTATAATTCGAATGTTGGTGTGTTTAATGTTTTCCCAGATGTCTCTGAGACTGTCCTCATTTCTTTTCATTCTTTCTTCTTTATTTCTGCTCTGCAGTAGTTATTTCCACTAATTTATCTTCCAGGTCACTTATCCATTCTTCTGCCTCAGTTATTCTTCTATTGAACACCTCTAGAGTATTTTTAATTTCACTTATTGTGTTGTTCATCATTGCTTGTTTCCTCTTTAGTTCTTCTATGTCCTTGTTAAATGTTTCTTGCATTTTGTCCATTCTATTTCCAAGATTTTGTATCATCTTTAGTATCATTATTCTGAAATCTGTTTCAGGTAGACTGCCTATTTCCTCTTCATTTGTTAGGTCTGGTGAATTTTTATCTTGCTCCTTTATCTGCTGTGTGTTTTTCTGTCTTCTCATTTTGCTTATCTTACTGTGTTTTGGGTCTCCTTTTTGCAGGCTGCAGGTTCATAGTTCCCATTGTTTTTGGTGTCTGTCCCCAGTGGCTAAATTTGGTTCAGTGAGTTGTGTATGCTTCCTGGTGAATGGAACTAGTGCCTGTGTTCTGGTGGATGTGGCTGGACCTTGTCTTTCTGGTGGACAGCTCCACATCTTGTGGTGAGTTTTGGGGTGTCTGTGTCCTTTTTATGATTTTAGGCAGTCTCTCTGCTAAAGGGTGGGGTTTTGGTCCTGTTTTGGTAGTTGTTTGGCATAGGGTGTCCAGGACTGTAGCTTGCTGGTCGTTGAATGAAACTGGGTCTTGGTGTTGAGATGGAGATCTCTGGGAAATTTTCACAGTTTGATATTACGTGAAGCTGGCAGGTCTCTAGTGGACCAGTGTCCTGAAGTTGGCTCTCCCACCTCAGAGACACAGCACTGACTCCTAGCTGCAGCACCAAGAGCCTTTCATCTGCACAGCTCAGAATAAAAGGGAGAAAAAGTAGAAAGAAAGAATGAGGATATAATAAAATAAAATAAAGATAAAATAAAATAAAGTTATTAAAATAAAAAATAATTATTAAGAAAAATTTTAAGTAAAAAAAAAAACAATAAACAGATGGACAGAACCCTAGGACAAATGATGAAAGCAAAGCTATACAGAGAAAGTCTCACACAGAAGCATACACATACACACTCACAAAAAGAGGAAAAAATAATATATCTTGCTCTCAAAGTTCACCTCCTCAATTTGGGGTGATTCCTTGTCTATTCATGTATTCCACAGATGCAGGGTACATCATGTTGTTTGTGGACATTTAATCCACTGCTCCTGAGGCTGCTGGGAGAGATTTCCCTTTCTCTTATTTGTTCACACAGCTCCTGGGCTTCAGCTTTGGATTTGGCCCCGCCTCTGTTTGTAGGTCGCCTGAGGGCATCTGTTCTTCGCTCAGACAGGACAGGGTTAAATGAGTAGATGATTTGGGGGCTCTGGCTCACTCAGGCCCTGGGAAGGGAGGGCTATGGGGTGAACCTGCAGTGACAGAGGCCTGTGTGACATTGCACCAGCCTGTGGCACACTGTGCGTTCTCCTGGGGAAGTTGTCCCTGGATCATGAGACCCTGGCAGTGGCGGGCTGCACAGGCTTCCGGGATGGGAGCTGTGCAGAGTGACCTGTGCTCGCACACAGGCCTCTTGGTGGCATAAGCAGCAGCCTTAGCACCTCATGCCCGTCTCTGTGGTCTGTGCTGTTAGCTGCGGCTCACGTCTGTCTCTGGAGCTCCTTTAAGCAGTGCTCTTTATCCCCTCTCCTCGTTCACCAGGAAACAAAGAGGGAAGAAAATGTCTCTTGCCTCTTAGGCAGGTCCAGACTTTTCCCTGGACTCCCTCCCATCTAGCCATGGTGCACTAACCCTGGCAGGCTCTGTTCATGCTGCCTATCCCCTGTGATCTGACCGAAGCCCAAGTCTCAGCTCCCAACCCCGAACACTCCGGCGGGTGAGCAGCCAAGCCTCTTGGGCTGGTGAGTTCTCGTCAGCACAGATCCTCTGTGTGGGAATCTCTCTGCTTTGCCCTCTGTACCCCTGTTGCTGCGTTCTCTTCCACAGCTCTGAAGCTTCCCCCCTCCACCACCCGCAGTCTCTGCCCATGAAGGGGTTTCCTAGTGTATGGAAACCTTTCCTCCTTCACAGCTCCCTCCCACTATGCAGGTCGCATTCCTCTTATTTTGTCTCTGTTTTTTCTTTTTTGTTGTTGTTGTTAACATCTTTATTGGGGTATAATTGCTTTACAATGATGTGTTAGTTTCTGCTTTATAAGAAAGTGAATCAGTTATACATATACATATGTTCCCATATCTCTTCCCTCTTGCATCTCCCTCCCTCCCACCTTCCCTATCCCACACCTCCAGGTGGTCACAAAGCACCGAGCTGATATCCCTGTGCCATGCGGCTGTTTCCCACTAACTATCTACCTTACGTTTGTTAGTGTGTATATGTCCTTGACTCTCTCTTGCCCTGTCACATCTCACCCTTCCCCCTCCCCATATCCTCAAGTCCATTCTCCAGTAGGTCTGTGTCTTTATTCCTGTTTTACCCCTAGATTCTTCATGACATTTTATTTTCTTTCTTAAATTCCATATATACGTGTTAGCATATGGTATTTGTCTTTTTCTTTCTGACTTACTTCACTTTGTATGACAGACTATAGGTCTATCCACCTCATTACAAATAGCTCAATTTCGTTTCTTTTTATGGCTGAGTAATATTCCATTGTATATATGTGCCACATCTTCTTTATCCATTCATCCGATAATGGGCACTTAGGTTGTTTCCATCTCCGAGCTATTGTAAATAAAGCTGCAATGAATATTTTGGTACATGAATCTTTATGAATTTTGTTTTCTCAGGGTGTATGCCCAGTAGTGGGATTGCTGGATCATATGGTAGTTCTATTTGTAGTTTTTTACGGAACCTCCATACTGTTCTCCATAGTGGCTGAACCAATTCACATTCCCACCAGCAGTGCAAGAGTGTTCCCTTTTCTGCACACCCTCTTCAGCATTGATTGTTTCTAGATTTTTTGATGAAGGCCATTCTGACTGGTGTGAGATGATATCTCGTAGTTTTGATTTCCATTTCTCTAATGATTATGGATGTTGAGCATTCTTTCACGTGTTTGTTGGCAGTCTGTATATCTTCTTTGGAGAAATGTCTATTTAGGTCTTCTGCCAATTTTTGGATTGGGTTGTTTGTTTTTTTGTTATTGAGCTGCATGTGCTGCTTGTAAATTGTAGAGATTAATCCTTTGTCAGTGGCTTCATTTGCAAATATTTTCTCCCAACCTGAAGGTTGTCTTTTGGTCTTGTGTATGGTTTCCTTTGCGGTGCAAAAGCTTTGAAGTTTCATTATGTCCCATTTGTTTATTTTTGTTTTTATTTCCATTACTCTAGGAGGTGGGTCAGAAAGGATCTTGCTGTGATTTATGTCACAGAGTGTTCTGCCTATGTTTTCCTCTAAGAGTTTGACAGTTTCTGGCCTTACATTTAGGTCTTTAATCCATGTTGAGTTTATTTTTGTGTATGGTGTAAGGGAGTGATCTAATCTCATACTTTTACATGTATCTGTCCAGTTTTCCCAACACCACTTATGGAAGAGGCTGTCCTTTCTCCACTGTACATTCCTGCCAACTTTATCAAAGATAAGGTGTCCATATGTGTGTGGGTTTATCTCTGGGCTTTCTATCCTGCTGCATTGATCTATCTTTCTGTTTTTGTGCCAGTACCATACTGTCTTGATTGTTGTAGCTTTGTAGTATAGTCTGAAGACAGGGAGCCTGATTCCTCCAGCTCCGATTTTCGTTCTCAGGATTGATTTGGCTATTCGAGGTCTTTTGTGTTTCCATACATATTGCGAAATTTTTTGTTCTAGTTCTGTGAAAAATGCCAGTGGTAGTTTGATAGGGATTACATTGAATCTATAGATTGCTTTGGGTAGTAGAGTCATTTTCACAATGTTGATTCTTCCAATCCAAGAACATGGTATATCTCTCCATCTATTTGTATCAGCTTTAATTTCTTTCATCAGTGTCTTATAATTGTCTGCATACAGGTCTTTTGTCTCCTTAGGTAGGTTTATTCTTAAATATTTTATTCTTTTTGCTGCAATGGTAAATGGGAGTGTTTTCTTGATTTCACTTTCAGATTTTTCATCATTAGTATATAGGAATGCCAGAGATTTCTGTGCATTAAATTTGTATCCTGCTACTTTACCAAATTCATTGATTAGCTCTAGTAGTTTTCTGGTAGCATCTTTAGGATTCTCTAGGTATAGTATCATGTCATCTGCAAACAGTGACAGCTTTAATTCTTCTTTTCCGATTTGGATTCCTTTTCTTCTGTGATTGCTCTGGCTGAAACTTCCAAAACTATGTTGAATAAGAGTGGTAAGAGTGAGCAACCTTGTCTTGTTCCTGATCTTAGTGGAAATGCTTTCAGTTTTTCACCATTGAGGATGATGTTGGCTGTGAGCTTGCCATATATGGCCTTTATTATGTTGAGGAAAGTTCCCTCTATGCCTACTTTCTGCAGGGTTTTTATCATAAATGGGTGTTGAATTTTGTTGAAAGCTTTCTCTGCATCTATTGAGATGATCATATGGTTTTTCTCCTTCAATTTGTTAATATGGTTTATCACATTGATAGATTTGCGTATATCGAAGAATCCTTGCATTCCTGGAATAAACCCCACTTGATCATGGTGTATGATCCTTTTAATGGGCTGTTGGATTCTGTTTGCTAGTAGTTTGTTGAGGATTTTTGCATCTATGTTCATCAGTGATATTGGCCTGTAGTTTTCTTTCTTTGTGATATCCTTGTCTGGTTTTGGTATCAAGGTGATGGTGGCCTCGTAGAAGGAATTTGGGAGTATTCCTCCCTCTGCTATATTTTGGAAGAGTGTGAGAAGGATAGGTGTTAGCTCTTCTCTAAATGTTTGATAGAATTCGCCTGTGAAGCCATCTGGTCCTGGGTTTTTGTTTGTTGGAAGATTTTTAATCACAGTTTCAATTTCAGTGCTTGTGATTGGTCTGTTCATATTTTCTATTTCTTCCTGATTCAGTCTTGGCAGGTTGTGCATTTCTAAGAATTTGTCCATTTCTTCCAGATTGTCCATTTTATTGGCATAGAGTTGCTTGTAGTAATCTCTCATGATCTTTTTTATTTCTGCAGTGTCAGTTGTTACTTCTCCTTTTTCATTTCTAATTTTATTGATTTGAGTCTTCTCCCTTTTTTTCTTGATAAGTCTGGCTAGTGGTTTATCTGTTTTGTTTATCTTCTCAAAGTACCAGCTTTTAGTTTTATTGATGTTTTATATTGTTTCCTTCATTTCTTTTTCATTTATTTCTGATCTGATTTTTATGATTTCTTTCCTTCTGCTAGCTTTGGGTTTTTTTTTTATTCTTCTTTCTCTAATTGCTTGAGCTGCAAGGTTAGGTTGTTTTTTCGCAATGTTTCCTGCTTCTTAAGGTGGACATGTATTGCTATAAACTTCTCCCTTAGAACAGCTTTTGCTGCATCCCATAAGTTTTGGGTCGCTGTGTCTCCATTGTCATTTTTTTCTAGGTATTTTTTTTTATTTCTTCTTTGATTTCTTCAGTGATAACTTCATTATTAATTAGTGTATTGTTTAGCCTCCATGTGTTTGTATTTTTTACAGATCTTTTCCTGTAATTGATATCTAGTCTCATAGCATTGTGGTCAGAAAATATACTTGATACAATTTCGATTTTCTTAAATTTACCAAAGCTTAATTTGTGACCCAAGATATGATCTATCCTGGAGAATGTTCCATAAGCACTTGAGAAAAATGTGTATTCTGTTGTTTTTGGATGGAGTGTCCTATAAATATCAATTAAGTCCATCTTGTTTAATGTATAATTTAATGCTTGTGTTTCCTTATTTATTTTCATTTTGGATGATCTATCTATTGGTGAAAGTGGGGTGTTAAACTCCCCTACTATGAATGTGTTACTGTCGATTTCCCCTTTTATGGCTCTTAGTATTTGCCTTATGTATTGAGGTGCTCCTAAGTTGGGTGCATAAATATTTACAATTGTTATATCTTCTTCTTGGATCGATCCCTTGATCATTATGTAGTGTCCTTCTTTGTCTCTTCTAATATTCCTTATTTTAAAGTCTATTTTGTCTGATATGAGTATTGCTATTCCAGCTTTCTTTTGGTTTCCATTTGCATGGAATATCTTTTTCCATCCCTTACTTTCAGTCTGTATGTGTCTCTAAGTCTGAAGTGGGTCTCTTGTAGACAGTGTATATAAGGGTCTTGTTTTTGTATCCATTCAGCCAATCTGTGTCTTTTGGTGGGAGCATTTAGTCCATTTACATTTAAGGTAATTATCAATATGTATGTTCCTATCTCATTTTCTAAATTGTTTTGTGTTTGTTATTGTAGGTCTTTTCCTTCTCTTGTGTTTCTTGTCTAGAGAAATTCCTTTAGCATTTGTTGTAAAGCTGGTTTGGTGGTGCTGAGCTCTCTCAGCTTTTGCTTGTCTGTAAATGTTTTAATTTCTCCATCAAATCTGAGTGAGATCCTTGCTGGGTAGAATAGCCTTGGCTGCAGGTTTTTCTCATTCATCATTTTCAGTATGTCCTGCCACTCCCTTCTGGTTTGCAGGGTTTCTGCTGAGAGATCAGCTGTTAACCTTATAGGGATTCCCTTATGTGTTATTTGTTGGTTTTCCCTTGCTGCTTTTAATATGCTTTCTTTGTATTTAATTATTGACAGTTTGATTAATATGTGTCTTGGCGTATTTCTCCTTGTATTTATCCTGTATGGGATGCTCTGTGCTTCCTGAACTTGATTAACTATTTCCTTTCCCATATTAGGGAAGTTTTCAACTATAATCTCTTCAAATATTTTCTCAGTCCCTTTCTTTTTCTCTTCTTCTTCTGGAACCCCTATAATTCGAATGTTGGTGTGTTTAATGTTGTCCCAGAGGTCTCTGAGACTGTCCTCAGTTCTTTTCATTCTTTTTTCTTTATTCTGCTCTGCAGTAGTTATTTCCACTAATTTATATTCCAGGTCACTTATCCATTCTTCTGCCTCATTTATTCTGCTATTGATCTCATCTAGAGTACTTTTACTTTCATTTATTGTGTTGTTCATCATTGCTTGTTTCATCTTTATTTCTTCTAGGTCCTTGTTAACTGTTTCTTGCACTTTGTCCATTCTATTTCCAACATTTTGTATCATCCTTACTATCATTTTTCTGAATTTTTTCAGGTAGACTGCCTATTTCCTCTTCATTTGTTAGGTCTGGTGCATTTTTATCTTGCTCCTTTACCTGCTGTGTGTTTTTCTGTCTTCTCATTTTGCTTATCTTACTGTGTTTGGGGTCTCCTTTTTGCAGGCTGCAGGTTCATAGTTCCTGCTGTTTTTGATGTCTGTCTCCAGTGGCTAAGGTTGGTTCAGTGAGTTGTGTAGGCTTCCTGGTGGAGGGGACTAGTGCCTGTGTTGTGGTGGATGGGGCTGGATATTGTCTCTCTAGTGGGCAGGTTCACGTCTGGTGGTGTGTTTTGGGGTGTCTGTGGACTTATGGTTTTAGGCAGATTCTCTGCTAATGGGTGGTGTTGTGTTCCTGTTTTGCTAGTTGCTTGGCATAGGTTGTCCAGCACTGTACCTTTCTGGTCATTGAGTGAAGCTGGGTGCTGGTGTTAAGATGGAGGTCTCTGGGAGACTTTTGCCATTTGATATTACGTGGAGCTGGGAGGTCTCTTGTTGACCAGTGTCCTGAAGTTGGCTCTCCCACCTCAGAGACAGAGCCCTGTCTCCTGGCTGCAGCACCAAGAGCCTTTCATCCACATGGCTCAGAATAAAAGGGAGAAAAAGTTTAGAGAATTAGTAGAAGTATGAAGAAAGAAAGAAAGAAAGAAAGAAAGAAAGAAAGAAAGAAAGAAAGAAAGAAAGAGAGAAAGAAAGAAAGGAAGGAAGGAAGGAAGGAAGGAAGGAAGGAAGGAAGGAAGAAAGAAAGAAAGAAAAAGAAAGAAAGGAAGGAAGGAAGGAAGAAAGAAAGAAGCAAAGAAGGAAAGAAAGAAAGAAGGAAAGAAAGGAGGGAGAGAGGGAGGGAGGAAGGAAGGAAGGAGGCAAGGAAGGAAAAAAGACAGAAAGAAAGAAGATACAGGATAATAAAGTATAATAAAGTTATTGAATTAAAAAATAATTATTTAGAAAAAAAAAAGGGACAGATAGAACCTTAGGACAAATGTTGGAAGCAAAGCTATACAGACAAAATCTTATACAGAAGCATACACATACACCCTGACAAAAAGAGGTAAAGGGGAAAAAATCATAAATCTTGCTCTCAGAGACCACCTCCTCAATTTTGGATGATTCGTTGTCTAAAGGAGGGAAGGAAGGAAGGAAAGAAGGAAAGAAAGAAAGAAAGAAAGAAAGAAAGAAAGAAAGAAAGAAAGAAAGAAAGAAAGAAAGAAAGAAAGAAAGAAAGAAAGAAGGTAAAGTATAATAAAGTTATTAAAATTAATTATTAAGAAAAAATTTTAAAAAAATGGATGGAGAGAACCCTAGGACAAATGGTAGAAGCAAAACTATACAGACAAGATCTCACACAGAAGCATACACATACACATTCACAAAAAGAGGAAAAGGGGAAAGAATCATAGATCTTGCTCTCGAAGCCCACCTCCTCAATTTGGGATGACTCGTTGTCTATTCATGTATTCCACAGATGCAGGGTGCATCAAGTTGATTGTGGAGCTTTAATCCACTGTTTCTGAGGCTGCTGGGAGAGACTTCCCTTTCTCTTCTTTGTTCTCACAGCTCACAGGGGCTCAGCTTTGGATTTGGCCCTGCCTCTGCGTGTAGGTTGCTGGAGGGCATCTGGTTTTTGCTCAGAAAGGACGGGGTTAAAGGAGCCGCTGATTCGGGGTCTCTGGCGCCCTCAGGCCGGGGGGGAGGGAGGGGCACTGCATGCGGGGTGGGTCTGCGGTGGCAGAGGCCGGCGTGACGTGACGTTGCAGCAGCCTGAGGCCCGCCATGCGTTCTCCCGGGGAAGTTGTCCCTGGATCCCGGGAACCTGGCAATGGCAGGCTGCATAGGCTCCGCGGAAGAGTGGTGTGGATAGTGACCTGTGCTCGCACACAGGCCCCCTGGTGGCAGCAGCAGCAGCCTTAGCATCTCCTGCCCATCCCTGGGGTCTGTGCTTTTAGCCGCAGCTCACGCCCGTCTCTGGGGTCTGAGCTTTTAGCCATGGCTCGCGCCTGTCTCTGGAGTTCCTTTAAGAAGTGCTTTTAAACCCCTCTCCTCGTGCACCAGGAAACAAAGAGGGAAGAAAAAGTCTCTTGCCTTTTCGGCAGGTGCAGACTTTTCCCTGGACTCCCTCCCGGCTAGCCATGGTGCACTAACCCCTTCAGGCTATGTTCAAGCCGACAACCCCAGTCCTCTCCCTGCGCTCCGACTGAAACCCGAGCCTCAGCTCGCAGCCCCGCCCACCCCGGCGGGTGAGCAGGCAAGCCTCTCCGGCTGGTGAGTGCCAGTCAGCACCGATCTTCTGTGCTGGAATCTCCCTGCTTTGCCCCCCACATCCTTGTTGCTGTGCACTCCTTTGTGGCTCCGAAGCTCCCCCCTCCGCCTCCCAAAGTCCCCACCCGTGAAGAGGCTTCCTAGTGTGTGGAAACTTTTCCTCCTTCACAGCTCCCTCTCACTGGTGCAGGTGCCGTCCTTATTCTTTTGTCTCTGTTTTTTCTTGTTTTTCTTTTGCCTTACCCATGTACGTGGGGAGTTTCTTGCCTTTTGGGAGGTCTGAGGTCTTCTGCCAGCCTTCAGTAGGTGTTCTGTAGGAGTTGTTCCACGTGTAGATGTATTTCTGGTGTATCTGTGGGGAGGAAGGTGATCCCCGCGTCTTACTCTTCCGCTATCTTCAAGGTCCCCCCCGTCTCTGTTTTTTCTTTTTCCCTACCCAGGTACATGGGGAGTTTCTTGCCTTTTGGGAGGTCTGAAATCTTCTGCCAGTGTTCAGTGGATGTTCTATAGTAGCAGTTCCATGTGTAGATGTATTTCTGATGTATCTGTGGGGAGGAAGGTGATCTCCGTGTCTTACTCTTCCGCCATCTTCCTCAACTCCCTGCTAGTGTTGGAGGGTCTCCTGCAGAGGCGGGGGGGGGGTGCCTGTGGCTCACTCTGCAGACAAGGACACTGACAGCAGAAGTTCTCTCCCCTTTTATGACTTTTAGAATTTGCCTTTTATATTGAGGTTCTCCTATGTTGGGTATGTATATATTTTCAATTGTTATATCTTCTTGGATTGATCCCTTGATCATTATGTTGTGTCCTTCCTTTTTGCTTTTAACATTCTTTATTTTAAAGTCTATGTTGTCTGATATGAGTGTTGCTACTCCTTTTGATTGCCATTTGCATGGAATATCTTTTTCCATCCCCTCACTTTCGGTCTGTATGTTTTCCTAGGTCTGAAGTGGGTCTCTTTTAGACTGCATATCTGTGGGTCTTGTTTTTGTATCCATTCAGCAAGCCTGTGTCTTTTGGTTGGTGCATTTAATCCATTTAGGTTTATGGTAATTATCAATAGGTATAGTCTTATTGCTATTTTCTTAATTGTTAGAGGTTTGTTTTTGTAGGTCTTTTTTCTTCCCTTACTTTTTTGCTCTTTTCTTTTGTGTTTCCCACCTAGAAAAGTTCCTTTATCATTTGCTATAAAGCTGGTTTTTTGGTGCTTAATTATCTTAGCTTTTGCTTGTCTGTAAAGCTTTTAATTTCTCCACCAAATCTGAATGAGGGCCTTGCTGGGTAGAGTATTCTTGGTTGTAGGTTTTTTTCCCTTTCATTGCTTTAAATATATTATGCCAATCTTTTCTGGTTACCTGAGTTTCTGCTGAAAAATCAGCTAGTAACCTTATGGGGATTCCTTGTATGTTATTTTTTGCTTTTACCTTTCTGCTTATTATATTTTTTCTTTGTATTTAATTTTTGTTAGCTTGATTAACATGTGTCTTGGCATGTTTCTTCTTGGGTTTATCTTGTATGGGACTCTTTGTGCTTCCTGGACTTGGGTGACTATATCCTTTCCCATGTTTTGAAATTTTTTGACTATAATCTATTCAAATATTTTCTCAATCCCTTTCTCTTTCTCTTCTGGAACCCTTATATTTTGAATGTTAGTGCATTTAATGTTATCTCAGAGGTCTCTGAGACTGTCTTCATATCTTTCATTCTTTTTTTATTTTGTTCTGTGGCACTGATTTCCACCATTCTATCTCCCAGCTCAATTATCCATTCTTCTGCCTCGGTTATTCTGCTATTAATTCTTTCTAGTGTAGTTTTCATTTCAGTTATTGTATTATCCATCACTGTTTGTTTGTTCTTAATTCTTCCAAGTCCTTACTAAACATTTCTTGTATCTTCTCAATCTGTGCCTCCATTCTTTTTCCAAAATCTTGGATCATCTTTACTATCATTACTCTGAATTCTTTTTCAGGTAGATTGCCTATCTCCTCTTCATTTAGTTGGTCTTGTAAGTTTTTATCTTGCTCCTTTGTCTGTAACTTATTTCTTTGTCTTCTCATTTTGTCTATCTTTCTGTGTTTGTGGTCTCCTTTCCACAGGCTGCAGGGTCCTAGTTCCTCTTGCTTCAGGTGTCTGTCCCCTGGTGGGTGACTTTGGTCCAGGGGCTTGTGTAGGTTTCCTTGTGCGAGGGACTGTTCCCTGCTCTCTGGTGGGTGGAGCTGGGTCTTTTCCCTCTGGTTGGCAGGGTTATGTCAAGGGGTGAATTTTGGGGTATCTGTGAGCTTATTATGACTTTAGGCAGCCTGTATGCTGATGTGAGGGACTGTGTTCCTCTCTTGATCGTTGTTTCACCTGAGGCTTTCCTGCATTGAAGCTTGCAGGCCATTGGGTGGACCTGGGTCTTGGTGCTGAGATAGGGCCCTCCAAGAGAGCTCACTCTGATTAATATTCCCTGTGCCAGGAATTCCTGGTGGTCCAGTGGTTAGGACTTAGTGCTCCCACCACAGGGGCTTTAGCTCAACCCCCAGCAGGGGAACCAAGACCCCACATGCAGCATGGCTCAGCCAAAAAAAATAAATAAATAATAATAATAAAGCCAAACAAAACAAACAATAAAAACAAAACAAAACCAAACAAAGGAAAACAACACAGAAAATGAAAAACAAGAAAACAACAAACCAAACAAAAAAACCAAAACAAACAATAAGAAAAAAACTAACAAAAACAAATAGCAAAATCAAAAAAAAACAGCAGAGAAAAGAAAACAAACAAAAACAAGAAAAAGACAAAAAAAACCAAAAACTAAGAAAACAAAAAAATAAAAATAGAAAAATATATATTAAAAGTTTAAAAAAATACAATAAAAAATAAAACAACCTCCACCACCACAACAACAAATTCCTTGTGGTCTCCACTATCCATGTCCTTGCCCCAATGGTGACCCACAGCCAAAACCTGTCTACCCAGGAGGCCCTCCAAGATTTCTAGGTAGGTGTCTGTACCCTTGGGTGCACTATGGGGGCAGCTGACTCTGATCTGGCCCAACTCCTGTGTGTACATGCCCACAAATTCCACATCTGCTATATCTAGACCTATCTCAGTTGTGGGAGCACTAGTCCATTCTAATGTTATACAGGTGCTGGGTTTACCAAGCCAATTGTGTGGGCTTAGTCTGCAGCTTTTTAAGCTGCAAGGAGAGATTTCTGTTCTTCTTTATTCACCCAGTGTTTCAGTCTCAGCTTTGGTTTCAGTCCCACCTCTGTGTGTAGGCCAACCTTAGTCATCTGCTGCCTGCCCAGGTGGGGTGAAGGCAGTGACTGGGAGTGCATTGGCCCATTTCAATGGTAAGGGGTGGGGCAGCAACTGACTGGGGCAAGCTTCCTCGCTTAGGTGGGAGAGGCAAGAGGCGAAGACTGACTGGGGTATCTGGGCTTGTTCAGGTGAGAGTGGGGTAAGGCAGCAAAGACTGGAGTGTGTGAACTTGCTGTGGCAGGAGCCCCCTGTAGTGCCCATGGAGGTAGGGGCTGGAAGGAGGTGGTAACCAACTGGGGAGGGAATGCTCAATCAAGTGGGAGTGGGATAAGGCAGCAACGACTGGGGTGTTCTCACTTGCTCTGGCAGGAACCCCTACCAGTGCCTGTGGAGGCAGAAGCTGGCATGTGGGGAGAGAGGCTGCAATGGTGGCCCCACCCTTCCCATGTCACTCAGCAATGATCCTTCACTTCCATGGCAGTCCTTACTTCCTCCAGGAGCATTCCCACCTGCAGAGCTCCTCACTCCCATCTCTTCAGGCTGTCTCTGTCCTGCTGAGCTCCTCACCCTGTCCCTTCAGGCTGTCTCCATGCAGCCAACAGTTGTTGTAAAGCCTGCGTTGGCTCTTCATACCCCTTGTTTCAGCACCCAGCCCCTGCCAGCACTGGTGGGCACCCATCTCAGGCTGGGGCATGCAAGGATGTGACACTGACCATCAGTGTAAGTCTCACCCTGTCCTGCCTGCCATAGACTGGCTGCTGCACTTTCCTCCAATAACCACCAAAGCTCCCCTTCTATTTCAGCTGATCTCCCCACCAGTGAGGAGGTTTCCCCTGATGAGGTACCCACTCCTCCCCTTCAGCTCCCCCCAGGGGTGTGGGTCCCACCCTATTTCTTCTTTTCTTTTTCTTCCTTTTCTCTCTTTCATCCTACCTGGTTATGCAGGGATATTTTCTTGTCCTTTTATGTGTTTGAGGCCCTCTGCTAGTGTTCAGCAGGGGCTCTGTGCAAATTGTTCCACTTGTAGATGTATTCTTGATGCACTTATGGGGAGAGGTGAACCCCAGGTCCTTCTATTCCACCATCATGGCCCAAACTCCTCTAAGAGATACTCATTTTTACCTGGATCTTTCCAATGTATACATGAGATACACATATTAATAAACTTGTGTTTGTTTTTCTCTTGTTAATTTGTATTTAATATGGGTAGAAGGTAAATTACTTTTTCTACCCTTACAATTCCACTTGTACTTTGTGTGTAATATTTTTATTTTGTGGTGTCCTTATACTTAAACATACAGATTTATCAACTCCAGGTAAGATAAGTGAATTTATTTTATTTGAATGGCAAATTTGATTGGGAAATTTGGGAAACAGCAAAAAGTTTGCAAAAGTTGTAGTTATAAAATATAAAACATAGCAGGAAAGAATTTTGCGTAAGTGGAAAATAGCATGAAATGGAATGGTTAATAATGAAAGACAAGATGCTCTTTGATACATTATATTATACCATTTGACAAATCCATATATAAAAAGTGCTAACGAGGAAATCATATGAATAAGGTAAACTTATGGGTTTAAGTGCAATGTTTGTGTTACCAAGTTGGACAACTGCACTTGTGACAGGGTCCTAGCCCAGGCTGAGACTCCTGTGTAGGCAAGGGAGATTCTTTTCCAATCTGATTTGCACAGACAATAACAAAACCAATGCTGAGACTGGAACAGCATAAGCTTCATTCAATGACCAAAGAATGGAGAAGTGGGAACATATTTCACCAATCAACTCTTCAATCCAATTTGGGCAGAGACACTAAATATATAGGAGCATAAAGGTAAAAGGGTGGGGACTGGAAAGAATAGGAGGAATATTCATGACCAATGTGAGAACATGGCTGTGGTTTGGACCTGGAACTGATGAAACTCTCCTTTTTAGTACTTGTATGATCTTTTCTGGTTGTTGTCATGGCAATTGTCAACTGTCATGGTGCTGTTGGGTGTGTCACTTAGCATGTTAATATATTACAATGAGCACATAATGAGGCTCAAGGTCTACTGGAAGTCAAATCTTCCACCATCTTAGGCCTAGTTGGTTCTAAGCAGTTCTTGTTTTTTCTGTTAACAGCTTCTTCCTGAAACTTAGATAAGAGTAATTCATTTCTTTTTGAGGGAGGAGCAGGGGTATTATTCTGGGGCAGTGCTGGACAAGCACTGAAACCATTTTATAATTTACAATGAAAGGGACTTTTGCTTGCATCTGCAAAATTGGATGGATGCTTGTATAGACTGAACTTTAACCATCTTATTTCAGAATGGAAATAAATTTCAATTATTTGTATTATTTTATCAGAAATGTAAAACAAACACAACCTAATTTTACTTTTCCCATACCTATTTTTAATTCCACTGACAGAGACCAACAAACTGTCTAAATAATGTTCTGCTGTTAACATTTTTTAATATGCCAAATCAGTTTAATTACAGTTTCTATAAATAATCTATGCAAAATACTTCCCAGAACAGAATGCACTTTTCCTTCTGTGTATGTCACATTTTAATACTTAAAAGCATTAGAACAGATGTTAGGTGCCTGCTAAACTTGTTTTCAGTTTTCTTTTATTTATATGTTAATGAGAACTTAATTACTTCATGAATACTTAAACAACCTGAGGGTGTCTGATATCATTAGCTTGAACATGACAAGCACCTCAAGTGACCACATGGGAAGACAAAAATTGCTTTTAGTTTACTTGAAGACAGAAAGATGAATTCATTTCACCTCCTGCTATGTTATATCTGACACACAAAACTGGAAAAGCATAGATTCAATCTTGCTTCAATACGACTGAAAGGATTTCAGCAAAGCACTCATGAGCATAAGTTCTTCCTATTTGGTTTTGCTTAAAGATCTTTTAATAACTACTCTAGCTCTACTCCATTTTAAAATCATTTTTCACTTGAAAGTTTTCTGTTAAAGAAAGTCACTCTATTTTATGTATTATTTTGATGGCAATCTTAGTGGAACTGTGAACATTTTAAGCATTATTTATGGCACTGAAAAATATTCTCCATTTAAGCTAAATCAAAAAGGTTTATTTGACTGAACTCTAGAAAAGCTTGTAATACAGATAACATTTGTGAATTTTTGCTTATTATTTTTAGTAACAAAAATAGTAAGTTAAGAATAATTGTGCTAATAGCATTTATAATTAAATTTGATATATTTAAATAATGATTAAATAATTCCACATAGACATTATCTACTTATTTTAAAATATACAAATTTTAGGACAAAAACTATAAACAATAAAGGTTTTTCCTTAGAAAATGAAAAAGATTAATCAACACATAAATATATTATTATCAACTGTATAATATCTGGAATGCATGGAGAACTGTGAAGGGATATAAGAAGACCGCATTAAGAAAAAGAAAACACAGTACTCAAAGATAGAAGAAAATAGTGGAATATTGAAAAGACAACAGCTGTTTTCTACAGCTATTGCCTTAATGTGATTAAATTTGCTGGTTGACCCCAAATCCCATGTATGTTTGAGTAATTATCAGATTTAATATTTTCCTATATTTGAAGACATTTTATGGATTCTTATTTATATCTTCTTTTTCTCCCATTTCTTATGAACAAAGATTATAACTTGTATAACAAGATCATTTCCCTCAAAAGTGCTTGAATATAATTTTCCAAAATATTTTCACAGAATATGTAGTACTAAAACAAAACAAAACACTTTAAACCTAAGCTAGAATAAAAACAAAAATAAAAGCAGCTAGCCAATTCTACAACAAAAAGAATTAAACAGTTCCTATAAGAGTGGAATGAATTAGAGCTTTTAATAGACTAATATAAATGATGAATCCTTATGAAGTGTCTGGTTCAGAGCTTTGCTCTGATGATAGGGTGGGTTGAGTGCTGGAGCCTTTCAGTCCTGGGATGGTTCTATGTAGCTGCTCATGGTCAGGACTACATGTTTTCTTCAGCTGAAGTCCCTGTGGTGTGCAAATCGTGCCATACTCAGCATATGCTGTAATGTGGCAATGCTGTGGTTCCTGGGCTTCAGTCTTTAGCATTTTTCAAACCTATCTGATCAGAATCCCTTTTGAGATTAGTGTGTCAAAAAATAGCTTAGAAATATAGTTGAGAATTATTTATTTTATAACATTTCTTTATGTGTGCAAAGGTAAAAGTTTTTACACTTCAATGTTACATGTATATATACATATCTTCATAACAGAATAGTGTAATATTTATATTTATATAGCACAAATATATATCATTATATATATATATATACATATATAGTAATATATACAAATTAAATTGTGCAAGAATGATTTAAGACACAATAATACCTTTGGTGGATTAAAATCAAGTCAAGCGTTATTAGCATAAGCCTTTATTCAACAATAACCCACATGAGAAGGCTCTTAAAGAGCACTCTAACTTGGTAAAGGGGAAGGAAATGATTTATAAGGTGTTATTTGGAAGGAGGGGTCATGCAAATTTCACAGAGATGAATAAACTCTTCTTGCTGATTACCAACTATTGTTTGGGTAATTTGAATTTCATCAAGAGGAGTAGAGAGGAACAAGTGGAAATGGCAAGGACATGCCATGGCCACAGAGGAAAAGTCCATTTTCTGTGTCTCTTACAACATAGGGAGATTATTCTACTGACCATTTTGAGAGAGGAGTCAAAAGATATCAATTAGTAATGCAATGTGCATAGTTTTATATTTTGCCAAAAGTATTCAGCTTCACTTAAAACTCATTGGATTTTCCAGAAATAAATTTGTTCTTGAGCTTCTTTTTAAAAACATTATGGTTTATCATTTATCTAAATCACAGGTTTTACAAATTAAATGACCACAAACTAATAACTGTATTGACAAGATTTACATACTGGTAAAGAAATATAGTTGAGTTTAGAAAGAGCAGTGAAAACAGATAAAAATATATTTCCCAGGGACTAAACACAAGGGGGTGGGCATTTTTTGTCCAGTGTTTGCTTTTGTTAAGTATAACTTTACTCATTTTTGAAATTATTAATTTTTTAAAGAGTGAGTAAATGTGCCTTGCATCATATTAATTACCAAAGAAAAATTTATTATGGACACTTGTTGAAACAAAGAACTTTATTAAACTGTATTTAAGACTACTACAATAGAGGTAACAGATGGAACTCATTTCCTTTGAAGGAAAAGGCAACAGAGTTTTTCAGTGCTGGGGTGAGCTAGTGAAAAAGTACTGGAGGATTTTATAGAGATGGCTGGTGAATGTGATTAGTCCATCAGAGTTTGATAATTGGTGCTTATTAAAGTTCGACTCCTAAGCTCCCACAGAGGCTGGAAAATAGGGATGATATCTTCTTTGATAAAATTTCAAAAGGATGACTCCCAGGTCCTTGAGAAAAACATGTCTGGCTTGTATAAGATTTACATCTCAAAGAAGAAAAGAAAGAATTCACAGTTACAAGATTTTAAGTAAAGGAAGATCAGTGGCCTATAGTCAGGAAGAAACCTGTCTAAGGTTTAATAAAGCTTAAGTGATAGTAAAACTGTCTTGAGATCTTCCCTGGTGGCACAGTGGTTGAGAGTCTGCCTGCCGATGCATGGGACATGGGTTCGTGCCCCGGTCCGGGAAGATCCCACATTCAGTGGAGTGGCTGGGCCAGTGAGCCACGGCCGCTGAACCTGCATGTTTGGAGCCTGTGCTCCACAAACAGAGAGGCCACAACAGTGGGAGGCCCGTGTACAGCAAAAACAAACAAACAAACAAACAAAAAACTGTCTTGGTCAGTATCAATCCATTATTGAGTATCATCACATATCTTGGTTGAAATTAACTAGCAAGAAATAACAAAATGGAAAGAAACAATACTTGCTTATTTGTTGAGCAAATCTCACAATTTTTTAAATAGAAATCTTTACTTTGTGAAAATACTATAGACATTTAGAAACTGGTACAATGCAAATAATTAGATAAGTAGCAAAATTAAAAGATTCAAGTAGTGGAAAATACATATTTAAGGTAAAGGAATTTTCTTCCAAGCATCACAGTAATAGGAAGCTATTTCTAATTTAAATGGGAAAAAATAAAATGTCTTATGCCTTAGCTGCAAATCCCATCAACTTCCCTTTAATAAAATTAAATTGCAGTAAATCATCTATGAATAAGTAACATGCTCTCACTGTAGAATGTAAGTACTTAAACATAATTTCCTGATTATCTATAAATGTCATTCTTAAATAATTGCTTTGTATTCAGGTCATATAGCGTTTGTATGCCTTTGACAATGAAGAACTATCAATACAATGGATAGCAAATTATTTGGGAATTGCAATTTGTTATAGCTTTTTAAAAAATGCTTAGTCAGTTCAGACTGCTATAACAGAATACCATACCCTTGGTGGCTTATGAACAATACATATTTATTTCTCACAGTCTGGAGGCTGGGAAGTCCAAGATCAAGGCTCCAACAGATTCAGTGTTTGGTGAGTTCATAACCAGCCATCTTTTCATCTTCTCACTGTGTCTTCATGTGGCTGAAAGTGCAAGAGAGCTGTCTGGGATATTTCTTATAAGGTCAGTAGTCTCATTCATGAAGACCTGCATGACTTAATCACTCCAAAGGCCCCTGCATGACTTAATGCAGGGGCCTGCATGACTTAATCACTCCAAAGGCCCCACCTCCAAATACCATCACATTGGGGATTAAGTTTCAAAATATGAAATTTGGGGGGACACATTCACCTAAAACTTTCCAACTCTGCCTTCTCTCAAATTCATGTGTCTTACAGAATACAAAATATATGCATTTCATCCAAATAGCCCCCAAATTCTTAACTTGTTCCAACATCAACTTTCCAACCTGAGTCCAAATTCTCATCTTAATATTTAAACTATAAGTCGATGATATTATACATTGTTACATTATTTCCTTTTTCAAATGTGACTTCAGTGTGTGTCATATTACCTTGTAACAACCTTATTGGAAAGAAAACATTTGTTAGAAGAGATTGCAAACAATATCATCAAACTCCTTTCTTTTATAGTTCTTCCTCTCTTTTTTTGCAAATAAAGTCAGTAACCCATGTATAGATTAAAAATAAATAAATTAAATTAAGAAGAAAAGAATGTCAAGAAGTATTTTCAAATCATGAATACATAATAAACCTCTTTTGTTTTGTTAAAAATAATAATAACCATGTGGCTAATTACTTAAATTTATGAGATACAAGAGTCTTCCAGAAAGTGATAAATTGACAAATCTAATAAGACATATAGAAAAATATTATCAATGCTGATGATACAAATTTAAATTTTGGTGAAGACTATAAAATTCAATGATATGACTCCATGTAACTAAGCAAAGTCATTAATAAAATTCTATAAAGACATTTTCATATTACCAGACCACTCTATGCTATCAAAATAATTACAGTTGGAAGATACTGAGGAAGGAATTGAATGCACTGATTGTTCAGAAAACTTCACTGATTGTTCAAAAATAAAAAATAAAAAACGTAAGTTTTCTATATTAGTTGTAGATGCTTATGCATCTAAAAGACATATTTTAAGATTGGATTACTGATAGTAAACATTAAGGTTTTTTTAACATAAAAATGTAATACTTTATGTTTTGATAATGAGTGACAATGAAGCCTTACACTGGGATCATAATAACTGAGTGACAATGTAAATAATCTCAATGCCTAAAGATTGCTGGGGAAATAATCAGTCTATAATTCTGTTAAGGATCTACTCAAGTCAAAGTTGAACATTGGCCTTTGAGAAACAACATCTTATTTCTCCAGAAAATGTCAGTTTTGTTTGGCATTAATTTGAAAATTTCTGAACACACTGACTTTGCTTCACAATTTCATAGTCCTTCAGCTGGATCTCTTGACCATGTCTGATACTCTGTAACTCAACACTGTCTCATTATGATACATTATTCCATGCCTATCGCTGAGATAAGCAAATTATCAACTCAAAATGCAAATTATGCAGGTCTTTGCTCTTTGAAATCCAAAGGAGAAAATGTCAGATAATGAATAACTCACTAATTTCCTAACTTTTTATTTCATTTTTTAAAATCTTTTTGGTTTTCTAAGTGTACTTTAGTCACTTAGAGAAGAAGTAAATATGCGTTAATCTCTCCAGTTGCTACTTGAAAACAATGGGGTTATAAAAACAGGTCAGCTGCTTTATTTTAGGTTACAAATGGAGTGAGGTCCTCTTAATGTACAGTTCATGGATTCTAAGAAAGTCAATCACACTTACATAGTGTCTAGGCTTTCAATATATTGTCTTATTGTTCTTTTGCTAAAGAACTAAAGCAAACAGAATTGTCATCATCCTACTTATTTTTCCAAATTATTTATTTATCTCACAGTATATTTTAAAGACATTTGTATTAGGGTTTTACAACAAAACAGAACCAATAGTATGTGGACATATACGGAAAGAGATTTATCATAAATAATTAGCTCACATGATTATGGAGGTTAGCACTCCAAATTCTTCAGTGTGAAGCAGGAGGCTTGAGACTCACAAGAGCCAATGGTGCAGTTTCTGTCCTAAATTCAGCTGGCCAAATAAAGTCTGAAAGGAGTCTGTTGGAGAATTCCTCCTTGCTTTAAGATGCTATTTTTTGTTGTTGTTCCATTAAGAACTTCGACTGATTGGACAAAGCCCACATGCATTATGGAGAACAATCTGCCTACTCCAAGTTCACATATTTAAATGTTAATCATGGAATGAGAGGGAGACATGATGGTAGAGTAGAAGGACTTGAGTTCAAATCTTCTCAAGAAAACACCAAAATTACAACTAACTGCTGAACAACCATCAACAAAGAGACCTGGAACCTACCAAAAAAGTTGTTCTACATCCAAAGGCAAAGAAGAAAACACAATGAGATGGTAGAATGGGCACATTTGTGAAACAGTTAAATCCCCTACCTGCCAGGTAGGCAACTCACAAACAGGAAAATAATTATATCACACAGGAAATAATACTTCCCACAGGAGTAAAAGTCCTTTGCCCCATGTCAGGCTCCAAAGTCTGGGGGCTTGGCATTGGGAGGATGAGCCCCCATAGCATTTGGCAGTGAAGGACATGGAACTTGATCACAGGAACTCCACAGGACTGGGGGAAACAGAAACTCCACTCTTGGAGGGCACACAGAAGATCTCATGCACACCACGACACAGGGGAAGAGCAGTGAATTCATAGGAGCTTAGGCCAGACATACCTGCTGGTCTTGGAGGGTCTCCTGGGGAGGCTGGGGGCAACTGTGGCTCACTGTGTGAACAAGGACACTGGTGGCATAGGTACTGGGGAATATTCATTGATGTGAGCTCTCCTGGAGACTGCCATTTTGACACCAAGACCTGACCCCACCCAACAGCCTGTAGGGTCAAGTGCTGGGATGCCTCAGGCCAAACAACCAACAGAGCTGGGAACACCATCCCACCCATCAGCAGAGAGGCTACTTAAAGTCTTCCTGATCCCACAGCCACCACTAAACACACCCCTTGACATGGCCCTGCCCACCAGAGGGACAAGATCCAGCTCCACCCACCAGTCCCTCCCACCAGAAAGCCTGCACAGGCCTTTTAGACCAGCCTCACACACTAGGAGGCAGACAGCAGAAGCAAGAGGAACTACAATCCTGCAGCCTGTGGGACAACAAACACAGAACGTTAGACAAAATGAGACAGTAGAGGAATATGTTCCAGATGGTGGAACAAGAAAAAACCCTAGAAGAACAACTAAGTGAAGTGGAGATAGTCAACCTACCCAAGAAGTGTTCAGGGTAATAATAGTAAAGATGATCCAAGATCTCAGAAAAAGAATGGAGGCACAGGCCAAGAAGATACAAGCAACATTTAACAAAGGGCTAGAAGATATAAAGAATGAACACACAGAGATGAATCATACGATAACTGAAATAAAAAAAACAAAAAACTAGAAGAAATAAATAGCAGAATAAATGAGGCAGAAGAATGAATAAGTGAGCTGGAAGACAGAATGGTGGAAATCAATGCCACAGAACAGAATAAAGAAAAAAATAATAAAAAGAAGTTAGGACAGTTTAAGAGACCCCTGGGACAACATTATAAGCACCAATATTTTCATTATAGGGTTCCCAGAATGAGAAGAGAGAGAAAGACCAGAGAAAGTATTTGAAGAGATAATAGCTGAAAACTTCCCTAATGTGGCAAAGGAAACAGTCATCCAAGTCTAGGAAGTGCAGAGTCCCATAAAGGATAAACCCAAGGAGTAACACTCTGAGATACACATGAATCAAATTGACAAAAATTAAATACAAAGAGAAAATATTAAAAGCAACAAGGGAATAGCGATGAGTAACATACAAGGGAATTCCCATAAGGTTATCAGCTGATTTTTCAGCAGAAACTCTGCAGGCCAGAAGGGAATAGCACAATATATTTAAAGTGATGAAAAGGAAAAACCTACAACCAAGAACATTCTAACCAGCAAGGATCTCATTCAGATTTGACGGAGAAGTCAAAAATTTTACAGACAAGAAAAACCTAAGAGAATTCAGCACCACGAAACCAGCTTTACAAAAAATGCTAAAGGAACTTCTAAGCAGAAAAGTAAAGGTCACAAATATAAGCAAGAAAATTATGAAGGGGAAAGCTCACCCATAAAGGCAAACATATGGTAAATGTAGGAAACCATACACACACACATATGATATCAAAACAAGCAATTATGAGAAGAGGAAAGTACAAATGCAGGATATTGGAAATGCATTTGAAATTAAGAGACCAGCAACTTAAAAAATTATATATATATACAGACTACTATATCAAAATCTCATGGTAACTGCAAACCAAAAATCTACAATAGATATACACACAAAAAAGAAAAAGCAATCCAAACACAACACAAAAGATAGTTATTAAATCACAAGAGAACAGAACAAAAGAGGAAAGGAAGAATAAAGACCTACAAAAGCCCCCAAAACAATTAACAAAATGGCAATAAGAACATACGGACTGGTAGTTATCTTAAATGTAAATGGATTAAATACTCCTAAAAGACATAGGTTGGCTGACTAAATACAACATCACAGGTAGTGTATATGCTGTCTACAAGAGACCCACTTCAGATCTAGGGACACAGATTTAAAATGAGGGGATGGGAAAAGGTATTTAATGCGAATGGAAATCAAAAGAAAGCTGGGGTTAGCAATACTCATATCAGACAAAATAGACTTTAAAATAATGTTAGAAGAGACAAAGAAGGGCAGTACATAATGACCAAGGGATCAATCCAAGAAGATATAACAACTGTAAATATATACACACCCAACATAGAAGCACCTCAATATATAAGGCAAGTGCTAACATCCATAAAAGGAGAAATCAACAGTAACACAATAATAGTGGGGGTGTTTAACACCCTACTTACATCTTTATCTTTCTTTATGGCTTTTATTTTAAAGTCTACTTTGTCTTATATGAGTATTGCTATCCCTGCTTTCTCATCATTTTCATTTGCATTAAGTATATTTTGCCATCCACTCAATTTTAATTCTATGTGTGTCCTTTGCCCTAAAGTGGGTCTCTTGTAGGCCACCAACTTTAGGCATGTAGACTCTTGTTTTTTTATCCACTCTGCTTCTCCATATCTTTTGCTTGGAGCATTTAGTCCATTGACATTTAAGGTAATTATTGATAAGTATTTATTGCCATTTAAACCTTACATACTAGTTGATTCTCTGTTTCTTCTTTGTTTCTTTCTTTTTATTTTTTGTAGTTTGATGATTTACTTTTATGTTATGCTTGTGTTAATCTTCTTTTTGGTTTTTGTGAATCTATTGTATTTTTTTGACTTGTGGTTACCATGTTTTTCAAGTGTGTTATCCCCTTTCTATGCCTACTTGCTTTAGACTGATAGTCATATGGGCTTAAGCACATTCTAAAAAAGGAATCTACATTTTCTTACCCTCGTCCCCCACATTTTATGATTTTGATGTTCTCTTTTACATCTTTTTGTTTATGAAGTTATAAACATAAAGATGTATTTATTATTGCTGTCCATTGTAGTTATCATCCCTTTCACACACAATTTTCTTTTTGGGGTGTTCATTGTAGTTAGCATTGCTTTAACAAAAATATTGTTTTTTCTTCTTGTTTAAAATAAATTTATTGATTAATTTTTGGCTGCATTGGGTCTGTGTTGCTGCACATTGGCTTTCCCTAGTTGCAGCGAGTGGGGGTTACTTTTCATTGCAGTGCCCGGGCTTCTCATTGCGGTGACTTCTCTTGTTGCGGAGCACAGGCTATAGGTGCACAGGCTTCAGTAGTTGTGGCTCATGGGCTCAGTAATTGTGGTGTGCTGGCTTAGTTGCTCCACAGCATGTGGGATCTTCTCAGACAAGGGATCAAACCCATGTCCCCTGCAGTGGCAGGGATTCTTAACCACTGCGCCACCAGGGAAGTCCCTGATTTTTTTTTTTTTAATCTGTATACTGGCTTACTTAAGGGATTTACTTTCCAATTGTGATTTTCTCTTTACTATAGCTTCTTGCATCTTTCCTATTTGGAGAAGAATTTTCAATATTTCTTTTAGGATAGGTTTAGTATTGCTGTATTCTTTTAGTTTTTGCTTGTCTGAGAAATTCTTTAACTCTCTATTCCAAATGATAATCTTGCTAAGTATTCTAGGTTGCAGATTCTTTCCTTTCAGGACTTTGAATATATTTCACCACTCTCTTCTCTCCTTCAATGTTTCTGTAGAGAAATCAGCTGATAGCCTTATGGGGAGGACTCACTTGTAATTAACTCTTTGTATCTCTCTGCTGACTGTAGAATCTGCTCTTTAAGTTTTGCCAGTTTAATTATAATATACCCTGCCATTTTAATTATAATATGTAGGTCTGTTTAGGTTCATATTGTTTGGGACCCTCTGTGTTTCCTGTACCTGGATATTTGTTTCCTTCTTTAGGCTTGGGAAGTTTTCAGCCATAATTTCTCAAATACATTTTTGACACATCTTTCTTCTCCTTCTGGAGTTCCTATTATGTGTATATTGGCACATTTTATATTATCCCATAGCTTTCTTTTTGTTTTTTCATTTGGATTTCTATCTGCTGTTCTGATTGGGTGATTTTTATTATTCTGTCTTCCAGATCACTTATTTGCTCCTCTGCATTATTCATTCTGTTCTTCATTGCCTTTAGCTCAGCTTTTGTCTTTGCAAATGAATTTTCCAATTTTTTCTTGGCTCCTCCTACTAGTTTCTAGTTCATTTTTTACAATAATCTGCATTTCTGTTGATAGCCTTTCAAAATTCCTTCAGTATTTTCATTATCTCCTTTTTGAACTTGGTATCTATTAGACTGAAGAGGTCTGTTTCATTGTTCTTTCAGGGGAATTTCCTTGGTCTTTTAACTGTAAGGTTTCCTCTGCTCTTCATTTTACTTGTATTCTCTTATTCTGTAAGTTTAGGAGAAATGATTACTACTGTGGTTTGGAAGGTTATTTTTATGTGTGGGCATCATTGTGTAGCTCATGTGGGTTTAATAATTTTGGTGCAAGGGCCATTTTTAGTATGGATACCTGTGCCTCCTTCCTCAGCATGTGCTGGTTGTTATCCCCCAATACGGGGTATGCAGATGCAGTGGCTGGTGCCCACTCCCAGAACATGTGGCAATGGTAGCAGTGGCTGCTTTTGCTGGTGCCTTGAGCCTGTGGAAGGAGTGCCTTTTTGGCTGAGATTGCATTCATACAGAGAAAGAGGTGATATAAGCAATATCTTCCTTGGCTTTGTCTAATTTCCTCACATACAGGGATTAATCAGTGCTCAGAGATGGGAGATTTTCTGCAGCTCTCCAGAGTTCTCTCTCTGACCCTGCTCTGCAAAGACTAGCTACTGTGGTGTTACTATCTTCTCTCTTCCATCCACCTAGAAAATCTATTAAGTCTGTAAATTAAGGTCATTGCTGTGTTCATCTCATTTGTTTTCTGTCTCTCAGGAACTGCTCTTTTGTATTGTCTGTCTCATATCTTGAAGATCATTTTAATATATCCCTTTTTCTCTCTTTCCTTCTTTCTTTCTTTCTTCCTTCCTTTCTTTCTTTCTTTCTTTCTTTCTTTCTTTCTTTCTTTCTTTCTTTTTTTCTTCTTTCTTTTTTTTCCTTTGGTCATTCCAGGAGGAGGATAAATCTACTCTCTTTGACACCACTTTGCAAAAATCTCCTGGTTATTTTATTTTTGAGTTCTATAATTTCAATGTGTTTTTTCCCATGATTTCCAGTTCTCAGCCAAAATTCTCAATTTTTCTTTTACCTGTTTGATCATTGGCAGAATAATTTGAAGTCTTTGGTTACTTAATTTGATACTTTGATTCTTTGTTGGTCTCCTTTTATAGCTTTTTCTTTTTATTACCTGTTGTTCTTGACTCATATTTTGTTGTCTCCTTGTATGCATGGTTATTTATAATTGTATGCAAGATATTTTATTTATGGAATCATTTTTAGAAAAAGTTTTTGGGACTAAGGTCGTTTTATCTTTCTGCAGAGAAAAATTATAACTACTTTTGGCACACATCTTCTTTTACAAAAATCATTGTCATTTTCTAGGAATGAGACATTTCCACATATGGCAGAATACTGATAGTTGAGTGAGCTGCCAATCTCTTTCCAAACATTGACAGATAAAAAATGTAATTTGCTTTAAGTATGTAATGGTACAATCTCTGAACCAGTCCCTGTGATTTAGCAAATATTTTGCTCTAATTGACCAAGATTGAATCACATACCTGAGCTTGGTTTCAAAGAACATTCATCCAATATTTGACTAAGAATAAGGAAGTGAGTTACCATGAGGAAGATTGTGGTACATCAGGAAAGCATAAATAGAAACTATATGTGAAAACATAGGATGGTGACTAATATATATGATTCTTGTGATCCATGTATTAATAGATTCATGATCAATTCTTTGGCTTCTTGTCTAACAAATTTTCTTGCCATTCTCTGATTTGCACCTCATGCCTTTTCCATAACATTAAATTTACCTTTCCCCTCAAAAACTATATTTCATATCTACTTGACTGTATATATTTTCTCCCCTCTTCCTCAGATATTCTTCTGCTTTTTCTGTTTGAAAGGCCCATACTTGTCCTTTTAAACCTCTTTTCAAATATGACCTTCTTTGTGGTGTCTCATTTCGCTTCATAAGAGGACTCAAGAACATGTTTCTAATTTTGTTGCTTGCCTCTATTCCTACTCAATATTGTTGCTTTGACTCCATGTTGTCTTGTATTTTTCCATAAATTTAGGAGTGTCAAGAGCATTTTTATTTCTAAATAAATGCTTTTTTTAATAAACAAATGTGACTGTCCTGGCTGAAGGATTGTGGAAACACTTGACTTAAATTGTGTCAAAATATAAACTAAAACATATTTTAAAATTATATCTGCAATAAAAATCATCGTTAAAAGCATAAAACTTGAAGAAAGAAAATAATTGACAACACAGGAGGTGCAAATGGATATTTTTCAACTCACTCATGTAGACAGCAAGGCAAAGCTTATTTTGAGGAAGAGAAAAATAAGAAGTGAATATGGAAACTGATATTAGGATGTGAAATTTTGCAGCTCCAAAGGGAAAGAATGAGAAATTCAGACCATAACCCCTGATTTCCTAGTAAGTTCTGGCTGTTTTTCCTCCCTTAGGTACTGTAAGATACCTTGTTTAATTATAGTAAACCTTATTTTTGTTCAAATATATTGATTGACTTTGAATTACTTGAAACCAAAAGAACGTTAACTTAGACTGTATAAGGTGTGCTCCTTTCTATTCAAACAATGAATTACATCTTGGTTTGGAAGCAGTCTTAATGTTATTCTGGTAAAATTCAAACCAGCTGTATTTTATGGATAATTTTCTCATTTGCAGTCTTATTACTCTGAACAGTGTTCTCAGAGTGCGTTGCAAAAATCAATTGAATGAGGACCACATTATAGGATGGAATTACAAAATGCAAGTCCTTTGTCTGGCCAGAGAGTTACTAGATCAAAACTATTGATGGTGGGATAAAGACTGTGCTTCTAACAAGTGCCACAGGTAATTACTGTACATTTTCCATATAAGTAAGCCTATGGACATTATATAAGTCTTAATTTAGGAGGTTCACTTCAACTCTGCATGTATTCTTTTCTTTTATTTCCTTTAAAGGACAAATGGCTATGCTTCTTAAATTTTTTTTCCTAGTAACACGCACTTTAGAAAGTAATAGCACCACTGTTATAATACCATTGACATAGGTATATGTTTCTGAGAGAGGAAATATATATGTCTTTCTCAAAACTACCCTTATATTTAGTATAAATTTTAAGCAAATACCTTACTCTCTGTTTTACTTCAGAGTTTTTATACCTATGTCATTAATATTCATAAAGAGTTCCTTAGGACTATTTATTTAGGTGTGCTTCTCTGTTCAGCTGATTTACCATTGCACCAGAATCACGTGGAGTGCTTCATAAGAATGCATGTTTTGTTGAGTGTCATGAATAAAAACCTTTTGGGATTATTCCATGGAGTTTTGAAAAAGTAACATACATAGTTTATACTTACACAAAATAGAGTTTGAGAATCTCTAATCTGAAGCATACGACTACAAAATATTTTACTACTTTAAAAGTTTACGTATTAACATTTCCAAATTTCAATTCCTAATACATATATTTTTTTACATTTTTTAATGGAGTATAATTGCTTTACAGTAGTGTGTTAGTTTATGCTTTATAACAAAGAGAATCAGTTATACATATACATATGTTTCCATATCTCTTCCCTCTTGCATCTCCCTCCCTCCCACCCTACCTATGCCACCACTCTAGGTGGTCACAAAGCACAGAGCTGATATCCCTGTGCTATGCAGCTGCTTCCCACTAGCTGTCTATTTCATGTTGGTACTGTATATATGTCCATGCCACTCTCTAACTTTATCAAAGCTTACCTTTCCCCCTCCCCATATCCTTAAGCCCATTCTCTAGTAGGTCTCTGTCTTTATTCCTGTCTTACCCCTAGGTTCTTCATGACATATTTTTTCTTAAATTGCATATATATGTGTTAGCATATGGTATTTGTATTCTCTTTCTGACTTACTTCACTCTGTATGACAGACCCTAGGTCCATCCACCTCATTGCAAATACCTCAATTTCATTTATTTTTATGGCTGACTAATATTCCATTGTATATATGTGCCATATCTTCTTTATCTATTCATCCGATGATGGACACTTAGGTTGTTTCCATCTCCGGGCTATTGTAAATAGAGCTGCAATGAACATTTTGGTACATGACGCTTTTTGAATTTTGGTTTTCTCAGGGTATATGCCCAGTAGTGGGATTACTGAGTCATATGGTAGTTCTATTTGTAGTTTTTAAGGAACCTCCATACTGTTCTCCATAGTGGCTGTACCAATTCACATTCCCACCAGCAGTGCAAGAGTGTTCCCTTTTCTCCACACCCTCTCCAGCATTTATTGTTTCTAGATTTTTTGATAATGGCCATTCTGACTGGTGTGAGACGATATCTCATTGTAGTTCTGATTTGCATTTCTCTAATGATTATGGATGTTGAGCATTCTTTCATGTGTTTGTTGGCAGTCTGTATATCTTCTTTGGAGAAATGTCTACTTAGGTCTTCTACCCATTTTTGGATTGGGTTGTTTGTTTTTTGTTATTGAGCTACATGAGCTGCTTATAAATTTTGGAGATTAATCCTTTGTCAGTTGGTACATTTGCAAATATTTTCTCCCCTTCTGAGGGCTGTCATTTGGTCTTGTTTATGGTTTCCTTTGCTGTGCAAAAGATTTGAAGTTTCATTAGGTCCCATTTGTTTATTTTTGTTTTTATTTCCATTTCTCTAGGAGGTGGGTCAGAAAGGATCTTGCTGTGATTTATGTCATAGAGTGTTCTGCCTATGTTTTCCTCTAAGAGTTTGATAGTTTCTGGCCTTACATTTAGATCTTTAATACATTTTGAGCTTATTTTTGTGTATGGTGTTAGGGAGTGATCTAATCTCATACTTTTACATGTACCTGTCTAGTTTGCCCAGCACCACTTATTGAGGAGGCTGTCTTTCTCCACTGTACATTCCTGCCCCCTTTATCAAAGATTAGGTGACAATATGTGCATGAGTTTATCTCTGGGCTCTCTATACTGTCCATTGATTTATATTTCTGTTTTTGTGACAGTACCATACTGTCTTGATTACTGTAGCTTTGTAATATAGTCTGAAGTCAGGGAACCTGATTCCTACTGCTCCATTTTTCGTTCTCAAGATTACTTTGTCTACTCAGGGTCTTTTGTGTTTCTATACAAATTGTGAAATTTTTTGGTCTAGTTCTGTAAAAAATGCCAGTGGTACTTTGATAGGGATTGCATTGAATCTGTAGATTGCTTGGGTAGTAGAGTTATTTTCACAATGTTGATTCTTCCAATCCAAGAACATGGTATATCTCTCCATCTATTCGCATCATCTTTAATTTCTTTCATCAGTGTCTTATAATTTTCTGCATACAGGTCTTTTGTCTACTTAGGTAGGTTTAACCCTAGATATTTTATTCTTTTTGTTGCAGTGGAAATGGGAGAGTTTTCTTGATTTCACTTTCAGATTTTTTATCATTAGTGTATAGGAATGCCAGTGATTTCTGTGCATTAATTTTGTATCCTGCTACTTTAACAAATTCATTGATTAGCTCTAGTAGTTTTCTGGTAGCATCTTTAGGATTCTCTATGTATAGTATCATGTCATCTGCAAACAGTGACAGCTTTGCTTCTTCTTTTCTGATTTGGATTCCATTTATTTCCTTTTCTTCTGTGATTGCTCTGGCTGAAACTTCCAAAACTATGTTGAATAAGAGTGGTGAGAGTGGCCAACCTTGTCTTGTTCCTGATCTTAGTGGAAATGCTTTCAGTTTTTCACATTGAGGATGATATTGGCTGTGGATTTGTCATATATGGCCTTTATTATGTTGAGGAAAGTTCCATCTATGCCTACTCTCTGCAGGGTTTTTATCATAAATGGGTGTTGAATTTTGTTGAAAGCCTTCTCTGTATCTATTGAGTTGACCATATGGTTTTCCTCCTTCAATTTGTTAATATGGTGTTTCACATTGACTAATTTGCATATATTGAAGATTCCTTGTATTCCTGGAATAAACCCCACTTGATCATGGAGTATGATCCTGTGAATGTGCTGTTGGATTCCGTTTGCTAGTATTTTGTTGAGGATTTTTGCAACTATGTTCATCAGTGATATTGGCCTGTAGTTTTCTTTCTTTGGACATCCTTGTCTGCTTTTGGTATCAGGGTGATGGTGGCCTGGTAGAATGAGTTTGGGAGTGTTCCTCCCTCTGCTATATTTTGAAAGAGGGTGAGAAGGATAGGTGTTAGCTCTTCTCTAAATGTTTGATAGAATTCGCCTGTGAAGCCATCAGGTCCTGAGATTTTGTTTTTTCGAAGATTTTTAATCACATTTTCAATTCAGTGCTTGTGATTGGTCTGCTCATATTTTCTATTTCTTCCTGATTCAGTTTTTGAAGATTGTGCATTAGTAAGAATTTGTCCATTTCTTCCAGGTTGTCCATTTTTTTGGCATAGATTTGCTTGCAGTAATCTCTCTTGATCTCTTGTATTTCTGCAGTGTCAGTTGTTACTTCTCCTTTTTCTTTCTTAATTCTATTGATTTGAGTTGTCTCCCTTTTTTTCTTGATGAGTATGACTAATGGTTTATCAATTTTGTTTGTCTTTGCAAAGAACCAGCTTTTAGTTTTATTGACCTTTGTTATCGTTTCCCTCATTTCTTTTTCATTTATTTCTGATCTGATTTTTATCATTTATTTCCTTCTGCTAACTTTGGGTTTTTTTGTTCTTCTTTCTCTGATTGTTTTAGGTGCAAGTTTAGGTTGTTTATTCGAGATGTTTACTGTTTCTTAAGGTAGGATTGTCTTGCTCTTAGAACTGCTTTTGTTGCATCCCATCGGTTTTGGGTCGTCATATCTCCATTGTCATTTGTTTCCAGGTATTTTTTTATTCCTCTTTGATTTCTTCAGTGATCACTTCATTATTAAGTAGTATACTGTTTAGCCTCCCTGTGTTTGTAGTTTTTACAGATCTTTTCATGTAATTGATATCTAGTCTCATAGCATTGTGGTCGGAAAAGATACTTGATACAGTTTCAATTTTCTTAAATTTACCAAGACTTGATTTGTGACCCAAGATATGATCTATCCTGGAGAATGTTCTACGAGCACTTGAGAAAAATGTGCATTCTGTTGTTTCTGGGTGGAATGTCCTGTAAGTATCAATTAAGTCCATCTTGTTTAATGTATCAATTAAAGCTTGTGTTTCCTTATTTATTTTCATTTTGGATGATCTGTCCATTGGTGGAAATGGGGTGTTAAAGTCCCCTACTATGAATGTGTTACTGTTGATTTCCCCTTTTATGGCTGTTAGTATTTGCTTTATGTATTGAGGTGCTCCTTTGTTGGGTGCATAAATATTTACAATTGTTATATCTTCTTGGATTGATCCCTTGATCATTATGTAGTGGCCTTCTTTTTCTCTTCTAATAGTATTTATTTTAATGTCTCTTTTGTCTTATATGAGAATTGCTAATCCAGCTTTATTTTGGTTTCCATTTTTATGGAATATGTTTTTCCAACCCCTCACTTTCAGTCTATATGTGTCTCTAGGTCTGAAGTGGGTGTCTTGTAGACAGCATATATATGGATAGTGTTTTTGTATCCATTCAGCCAGTCTGTGTCTTTTGGTGGGAGTATTTCATCCATTTATATTTAAGGTAATTATTTATATGTATGTTCCTATTCTCATTTTCTTAACTGTTTTTGGATTATTATTATAGGTCTTTTCCTTCTCTTGTGTTTCTTGCCTAGAGAAGATCCTTTAGCATTTGTTGTAAAGCTTCTTTGGTGGTGCTGAACTCTCTCAGGTTTTGCTTTTTTGTAAAGGTTTTAATTTCTCCAGCAAATCTGAATGAGATCCTTTCTGTGTAGAGTGATCTTGTTTGTGGGATTTACTCCTTCATCACTTTAAATATGTCCTGCCAGTCCATTCTGGCTTGCAGAGTTTCTGCTGAAAGCTCAGCTCTTAACCTTAAGTGGATTCCCTTGTGTGTTATTTGTTGTTTTTCCCTCGCTGATTTTAATATGCTTTCTTTGTATTTAATTTTTGACAGTTTGATTAATATGTGTCTTGGCATGTTTCTCCTTGGGTTTATCTTGTTTGGGACTCTCTGTGATTCCTGGACTTGATTAACTATTTCCTTTCCCATATGCGGGAAGTTTTCAACTATAATCTCTTCAAATATTTTCTCAGTCCCTTTCTTTTTCTCTTCTTCTTCTGGAACCCCTATAATTCGAATGTTGGTACATTTATTGTTGTCCCAGAGGTCTCTGAGAGTGTCCTCACTTCTTTTTATTCTTATTTCTTTATTCTGCTCTGCAGTAGTTATTTCCATTATTTTATCCTCCAGGTTCCTCTGCCTCAGTTATTCTGCTATTGATCCCTTGTAGAGTATTTTTAATTTCATTTATTGTGTTGTTCATCATTGCTTGTTTCCTCTTTAGTTCTTCTATGTCCTTGTTAAATGTTTCTTGCTTTTTCTCTATTTTATTTCCAAGATTTTGGATCATCTTTACTCTCATTATTCTGAATCCTTTTTCAGGTAGACTGCCTATTTCCTCTTCATTTATTAGGTCTGGTGGGTTTTTATTTTGCTCCTTCATCTGCCGTGTGTTTTTCTGTCTTCTTGTTTTGCTTATCTTACTGTGTTTGGGGTCTCCTTTTTGCAGGTTGCATGTTTGTAGTTCCCATTGTTTTTGGTGTCTGTCCCCAGTGAGTAAAGCTGGATCAGTGGGTTGTGTAGGCTTCCTGGTGGAGGGGACTAATGCCTGTGTTCTGGCGGTTGCGGCTGCATCTTGTCTTTCTGGTGGGCAGGTCCATGTCTGGTGGTGTGTTTTGGGGTGTCTGTGGACTTTTTATGATTTTAGGCAGCCTCTCTGCTAATGGGTGGTGATGTGTTCCTGTCTTGCTAGTTGTTTGGCATAGCGTGTCCAGCACTGTAGCTTGCTGGTCATTGAGTGAAGCTGGGTGTTCGTGTTGAGATGGAGATCTCTGAGAGATTTTCGTCATTTGATATTATGTGTCGCTGGGAGGTCTCTTATGGACCAGTGTCCTGAAGTTGGCTCTCCCACCTCAGAGTCACAGCACTGACTCCTGGCTGCAGCACGAAGAGCCTTTCATCCACACAGCTCAGAATAAAAGGAAGAAATAGTAGAAATAAAGAAAGAGGATAAAAGCAAATAAAGTTAAGTAAGGTAAAAGAAAATAAAGTTATTAAAATCAAGAAAATATTCATTAAGAAAAATAATTTTTATAAAGTTAAAAAACAAAACAAAAATATAGACAGATAGAACCCTAGGACAAATGGTGAAAGCAAAGCTATACAGACAAAATCTCACATAGAAACATACACATACACACTCACAAAAAGAGGAAAAGCAGGAAAAATAATAAATTTTGCTCTCAAAGTCCACCTCCTCAATTTGGGATGATTCATTGTCTATTCAGGTATTCCACAGATGCAGGGTACATCAAGTTGATTATGGAGATTTAATCTACTGCTCCTGAGGCTGCTGGGAGAGATTTCCCTTTCTCTTCTTTGTTCGCACAGCTCCTGGTGTTCAGCTTTGGACTTGCCCCCGCCTCTGCGTGTAGTTCGCTGGAGGGTGTCTCTTCTTTCAGACGGGCAGGGTTAAAGGAGTAGCTGATTCGGAGGCTCTGGCTCACTCAGGCCGTGGGGAGGTATGGTTATGGTTTGCAGGGTGAGCCTGCGGTGGCAGAGGCCGGCCTGATGTTGTACCAGCCTGAGGCATGCTGCGTTCTCCTGGGGAAGTTGTCCCTGGATCTAGGGACCCTGGCAGTGGCGGGCTGCACAGCCTCCCCGGAAGGAATGTGTGGAGAGTGACCTGTGCTCACACACAGGCTTCTTGGTGGCAGCAGCAACAGGCTTAGGATCTCATGCCCGTCTCTGTGGTCCACGCTGTTAGCCGTGGCTCGTGCCCATCTCTGGAGCTCCTTTAAGCAGCACTCTTAATCCCCTTTCCTCGTGCACCAGGAAACAAATAGGGAAGAAAAAGTCTCTTGTCTCTTTGGCAGCTCCAGACTTTTTCCAGGACTCTCTCCCGGCTAGTCATGTTGCACTAACCCCTTCAGGCTGTGTTCACGCTGCCAGTCCTCTCCCTGTGCTCCAACCGAAGCCCTAGCCTCAGCTCGCAGCCCCGCCCACCCCAGCGGGTGAGCAGACAAGCCTCTCGGGCTGGTGAGTGCTGGTCAGCACTGATCCTCCCTGCGGAAATCTCTCCGCTTTGCCCTCTGCAGCCCTGTTGCTGTGCTCTCCTCTGTGGCTCTGAAGCTCCCCCCCTCCGCCACCTGCAGTCTCAGCCCATGAAGGGTCTTCTAGTGTGTGGAAACCTTTCTTCCTTCATGGCTCCCTCCCACTGGTGCAGGTCCTGTCCCTATTCTTTTGTCTCTGTTTATTCTTTTTTCTTTTTCCCTGCCCAGGTACATGGGGACTTTCTTGCCTTTTGGGAGGTCTGAGGTCTTCTGCCAGTGTTCAGTAGGTGTTCTGTAGGAGTTGTTTCACGTGTAGATGTATTTCTGATGTATCTTGATTTTAAACGGTTTTTTTTTTCCTGCCAAGGACCTCAGAGCACTTTGTGAGGGTTCCAGATTTCCAATCAGCAGTAGCTAAATAGGAGGTGTTTCCACAGCCTCTTGGAATTTCCTGCTAGTGTTGGAGGGTCTCCTGTAGAGGCAGGGGGTGGCTGTAGCTCACTATGGGGACAAGAACACTGGCAGCAGAAGTTCTGGAATTACTCCTTGGAGTGAGCCCACCCAAAGTCTGCCATTAGCCCCAACAAAGACTCAATTCCTAATATTTATTTTATTAATTTTATCTGAGTATAATTTGAATTGGTCAAACATCATTTATTTGAGGGAATTAAATCAAGTAGATCTAAAGATGGTCAAAATAAAATGAAACAATTTAATAAGGTATACTCAACATATAACTTCATTAGAGAGACTTCTTAGACATAAATAGGCCCTATAAAGTTTGATGAAATAATAAGTACCCTCTAATGCATTTGAACTTTAACAGTCAGACTCCTCTTATATTCAGTAAAATATCCTAGAGGCTGTGTTATTTTCCTTAACAAAGGAAAATATCCATTATTTTATTCAAAGCAAATAAAATTGAAAAAAATCTTAAAGAAGCCACTGTATGACACAAATGATCTTAACTATAAGAAAATTATGTTGTGATGGATTTTCAACAGTAAGAATGATTTCCACACTTTATAACAGGTGAATGAGAAATAGTTATATTAACAATACCCCACACTTGAAATATAACTCATTATATATACCTGCCCAAGGCTATATTAAATACTTAATAACAATAGGATACACCTTACCCTCACAAGTGATACATTAGGACTTTTTAGCATTTTACCTTTTCTGTGGTGAATTTTGTGTTACTTGCTATGTCATAAAAATGAAGAAAAAATCTAAAGTTTCTACTTTTTAAATCTTCAAAACAGTATTATTAGTGAAGTTAGAAAACAATTTTACCATCTTTTCAAAGGTATATCTTTCCTTAAATTAAAACACTATAAGAGATTACATACATACAAATTTCATTTTAAGTTTATATAATGCCTAAAAGAAACTCATCATAATTATATTTAATGGGAAAATTTAGAAGAATTTTTTTATTATTTTTTAAATGCACATTTTTATATTTGAGACAGTGTCTAAAATGTTAGAGCATTAAGTAAAAAGAAAAGCGTATTCAACGACTTGGGTATGAGCCAAATTTTAAATATCTCCTTCCCCCTTCCAATCCAATAAATACAATGCAAAACTTAACAATTGAATATTAATAATAAGTCTCCTTTTTTGGGTTCAATCCATATGCACCTCACATTTTGACACATTATTCATTGCCCTGAAAAGCATCAGAAAAGAGCCAACAAACCAAATAGAGAGGGCCAAGGAATCACTTCCCTGGTTAGAAAAAACATGAAAAAGGGCTTAAAAGTGCATAGAAAAGATACTTCAGCATCCTCATATTTCTTTTCATTGTATAATGAATCCATTGTAGTAGAAGAGAATGCTAAGTACCTAGTTCTGAATTTTAATAAGAATTATGTGTTCAAATATATTTAAATCTCTCAACACAATGACAAAAAGCACCAAGTGCTCTCATTGTAGTGTCAAAAAATAATTTTAATTTTCATGAATTCAAGACAAATTTCTTCTGAAATGTACAATTACAGATGATTTCCATCATCTAACTCATTTGTATGAATCAAACATGACTCTGAATTTCTATTAAGAGTACACTGCTCTTTTCCCCATGCTAGTCACTTATAGACAATTATTCTATCTTTACCCTTCCAAGAAGTTGTGAACCAAGGTTTTAATACCTCTCATTGAATCTGTTAGAGTATTTTCTAGGATTAAGAAGTGTAATGGTCACATTGTTTTGGTGACAAATAGAATATTATCCTATTTTTTCCATAACCACTTGTGCTTTCTGCTTTGAAAAAGCAGATCTCTTTTTGTGCTATTATAATGATTTTACATTCTGGTAATCTATAGATTAAAATAGAGATTACTTTACTTCCTAATACTTCTTATCACTCCCAAATACTCTCAAGTGAGTCCGACAGTCTCTATGAGTCCATGAACGAAACATATAGTACAGAGGTCAGCAGACTATAGTCTATGGGCCTTAACTTGATGGTGCCTTTTATTCAAAATAAAGTTTTATTGGAACAACGATTTACTTGTGTACTATCTAAATCAGCAGATTTGAGTAGCTGTGAAGAGATCACCTGCCCTGAAAAACATCTAAAATATCTACTATCTGATTCTTTATAGAAAATGTTTCTCAATCTCTGCCATAGAATATTTTCTTCCAGGGACATATTTCTGAAAGTCATATCATAGTGGTTAGGTATAGTTCTCTAAAACATATAAATATATGTAGAAAAATTTGAGATAATTTGACCAGAAGTCAGAACAACTTACTTTGCTTTTATTCTTTCTTCTATTAATAAAAAAAAATGTGTCTACAGAGGAAAGTCAAAACTTGTTAATTTATCTCATTGTTTTTTATTAAAGCCCTGCAAACATCTGTACATATGAAATGCTACATGGAAATATAATCTATAAAAATGGAGCTGTTCTTATTGAAGTGGAGGTGGGAGTCTCAATTCAACAACCATGCCATTAACTACCTATTCTAGTTCTCCATTTACATGTTCCATAGTCATCTCAGAATCTACAAGCTGCTTATTTCTTCAATGACATCTCCTCTTCATCTACACCCTAGTTCTGTGAGTAGTAGCATTATCTATCATAATGCTGCTTAAGCCATAATATTGGCTGTCAACGGTGACTCCTGTCTGCCTTTATACTCATATAAAATGCCCTGTCAATTTCAGATCCATAAAATTTCTCCAATATTGTCATTTTGTCTATTTCTCCTGACATGGCCCTGGATAGGCCTTTGCCATTTCATATCTGAGTTTTAGCAAAAGCTTCATAAATGGTCCTCCTGCTTCTAGTTTCATTTCTTCAATTCAATTTTTAACTGATGTAAAAGTTGATCTTTTAAAATAAAAATAATCCTACCACAATTCTATGTAAACTAGTTCAGTGAGTTACCCTTACCATTAAAATAAAATTCAACCCCCTTAGTTTGATACATAAAGTCCTTCAGTATCTTACTTCTATGTTGTTCTCCATTCTCATTTCTTGTCGCACCTTTCTTTCCAGACTTAGACTCATTCTATATAGAATCATATGGTTGAAAAACTCTTGAAAACTTAAACACCAAAAATCTCATTTTCTTTCAGAGATAACTGAATCTTGCATTCTTGAACACTATAATATATTAAATACAACTCTAATCTGAAACTTTACATAAATATGACTCACATAAATATATTTTTGTTTTATATCTTGAATAAAATCTTGAATTATGCTCCAAATGCTAAAGGAAATAGAACCCCTTATTCTTTTATTCAGAAAACTAATTAATTTTCAAGATTAGGAAAGGACAAGAAAGAGATTTTATATATATATATATATGTGTTTGTGTGTGTGTGTGTGTGTGTGTACATATATATATTTATAATGGAAATCATGGTAAACTTAGTTGGCAGACAATCGAAGAAACTGATTTATGGTGAAAGGGACATGGAACATCTAGGACATCCAAGTACAAGTAATTTGTAGCATTATAAAATACTGGAATTATAAAAGACCTCAATGGTAATCTAAGTCTAATTTCATTTTTAGAAGACTGAAGAAAACAGGACTAAAGTGTTACAGGATTTGACTAAAGCTTCAACAAGTTCTTAACATCTGACTCATGTCTTAAATTCTCAATGATTTTGTTAAAAGTCAAGTCTTGGGGACATTTAGGAATTTCAGGTTGAGGTTGAAACTACAAAGAAATATTTTCAAGTCTTCTAAGAATTTGAGGTGTTTTGAAAATGGATGGGAGTCCTCCTTAAATAAATAGAAAGAGAGAGGGTTTGGAAAATTGCATTATGTTTCTTTGAATTCCTTGAAGCCAAAGTTTATTTCTGATTATACCTTGTTATGGTCATACTGAGTGACCAACTGACTGAGGGAGAGAATAAGAACAAAGAGAACAAATCAAATAAAAGCTAGTTCAGGGCTACAGGTGTGAAGAGAAGAGAGTTTAATGAGTGGAGGTTGGTCAAGTGTCAGTGTTGCAAATAATGAAGTGGAAAGAAATGAAGAAATGCTGTGGGAATTTCTGATTAGCAAATTAATCATGAACTTGCTAATCAGAAAAAAAATCTACTGATGAGAGAGAAAACTAGTTACAATATTAGTGTGGTCATGTCAAACAAATTACTCTTAAAAATACCTTTTGACTGAAGACAGTGACAGAATTTTAGCTTATCAGATTAAGAAAATTCAACTGATAAGGTAATTAATCAGGAAGTGGGGAATCTGTCATGACTAAATTTTTATTCTCATTAAGATTATTTCATATTTCTCATTAAATATTTTTATTCATGTATTATATTTATATTATTATAATATGTATTTTGAAGGCAGGCTGTCTAATTTAAAAGCAATTGTATTGAGTTTCATCACCTGGTGAGAATCTTTTAAAGGATTAGCTCCTTGAGAACAGTGAATGTGTTCTAAAATAATGCCAAGAACAAATTAACACTTCAGTAAACACTTACTGACCAAAGGAATATACAACATAAAACAAACCCTCCTGAAAACTGCTAGTGTATTTTTAGGCACCACATTTTTCAGAAATCACCCAAATCATAGAGTTATAACCATCCAATTCGATATCAAAATTATTGGGAAAAATCACAGACAATATATTTTTTAAACTCAATAAATTGAAAACTGTCTCTGCATTCAAATTTGAGTTATAAGAATTACAAGGGTAAGAAAAGTTAACCTAAACATAATTTAGCAAATGTGATATCCTAAGTGGTTAAAACGTAGAGGAAGTTTACATAATATTGAATGAAATACAAAACAATTGAATGGCTATAGTGATCTTAAGAATAAGAAACTCATGGGGCTTCCCTGGTGGCGCAGTGGTTGGGAGTCCGCTTGCCAATGTGGGGAATGTGGGTTCGTGCCCCGGTCCAGGAGGATCCTGCATGCCACAGGGTGGCTGGGCCCCTGAGCCATGGCCGCTGAGCCTGTGCATCCAGAGCCTGTGCTCTGCAGCGGGAGAGACCACGGGGGTGAGAGGCCCACATACCGCAAAACAAACAAACAAACAAAAAGAATAAGAAACTCATAAAACAAATGCTGAAAAAGATCAACTAATTGCCATTACTTATGTTTTATTCTGCAACTGTAACGTTGCACCTGTGGCTTACAGAGTTCCTTCTCAGAGGAGGAATACTAAATTATTTTGGTGATCAAAAGACACTTAAATCAAAGTTAAAAGTTGAGCCTGAGATACATAGATGACAAACTTTATTACTATAAAATTATAAGCTGTTCATCTAACAGTGGAATTGAGAGTTTTCACACATTTCTTGAACAGGGAAATGCTATTCAATATTTATTATTATGAATTATAATGCTATACTTACAAATATTTTGAATGGTAAGTGACAATAAAATAAATCTCCCTATATTATATTATGTTTTCTCAATAAAGCTCCAATTCTACTGCTTAATACAAAATATTCAGATTTCCAATACATTGGAAACAAATTGATGGTATTTATCTTGCTGCATACATGATTACATCTATTCCAAATCCCTGTGCAACACTCTTTACTGTGTCATGAAAATGAGTAGCAAATTATTTGGCTGAACAAAAAAGGGGAATGTACAAAGCAACAGCTTAACTGTAAAACAGTTTGGCAGGAAAATGCCATTCTAAAATTTGTTGTAGTCAGATCATTAGGTTAATATGAAGTTGTGTGAGAAGTATGGTTAAAGGGGCAGTTTATATGTCTAGAAATATTAAAAAACAATTTTCACCATGCACACATCCTCGTCCCTGACTGCCTTTAAGCATGTTTGTAATCCACTAAGAAAATCTGATGCACGTTTAATTTCATAATTTACTAGCCCAGGTGTTAGTTCAGTCAGGAGCAGAAAGACTGGAGGGATGTGAAGCTGCTGGTTAAACTTGAACAGAATATATCAGCTGGTTTGTTAAATATTTATGTGAACTTGTAATATTTTACTAGTTTTTTGAACATAATATCTCACCAACTTTGGAATTACAAAAAAAAAGATGTTTGTTTTTCTCTGAGCATGGTTTAAGCCTCTTCTCTTTTCTTTCCACATTTTAAAGAACTGCTTAGAAATAATTAGAATATAATTTTTGTTCATTATATTTCTAAGATTAGAATTATTGACCAAAATTATAACTTTGAATGAATATGATAGATGAGGTTGACTATAAAAACTGATATATGGATATATGACATCATAAACAAATAAAATATAAAAGCTTAAATGTAAATGGAGTGTATGTCTTTGGTTTTATTCTCAGAAATCCCATTAAGTGATTCAATAATTGTATCTCCCTGTTGGTCTTTCTGATATGCCCGTTCTCTTTCCTCTTCTGTGCTTACCAACCCTTGGCTCATCCATTACTGATTCATGTTTTTGCTTTGACCTTGCATTAATCTGTAGGTCCAATCTACCTCTGTCTTTTTTTATCCAAAGTTTTTATTTTTTATTATTTTTTATTACAGTACAATTGCTTTACAATGTTGTTTTAGTTCCTGTTGTACATTGAACTGAATCAGCTATATGTATACATATATCCCCTCCTTCCTGGACCTCCCTCCCACTGCCCCCATCCCACCCATCCAGGTCATCACAGAGCACCAAACTGAGTTTCCTGTGCTTTATACCATGTTTCCACTAGTTATCTATTTATACATGGTAGTGTATATATGTCAATCCTGATATCCCAATTCATCCCACCCTCCCCTTCCCCCCCACGTCCACATGTCTATTCTCTATGTCTAAGTCTCTATTTCTGCCCAGCAAATAGGTTCATCTGTACCGATTTTCTATATTCCACATATATGCATTAATATAAGATATTTGTTTTTCTCTTTCTGACTTACTTCACTCTGTATGACAGATTCTAGGTCCATCCACATCTCTACAAATGATCAAATTTTGTTCCTTTTTATGGCTGAGAAATATTTCATTTATATATGCACAACATCTTCTTTATCCATTTATCTATTGTTGGACATTTAGGTTGTTTTCATGTCCTGACTATTGTAAATAGTGTTGCAACGAATATTGGGGTACATGTGTCCTTTTGAATTATGGTTTTCTCAGGATGTATGTCCAGTAGTGGGATTTCTGGGTCATATGGTAGTTCTGTTTTTAGTTTTTTAAGGAACCTCTATACTGTTCTCCACAGTTTCTGTATCAATTTACATTCCCACCAACAGTGCAAGAGGGTTCCACACCCTCTCCAGCATTTATTGTTAGTAGATTTTTTGATGATGGCCATTCAAGATACAAGATAGAAAGCCCAGAGATAAACCCATGCACATATGGTCACCTAATTTATGACAAAGGAAGCAAGAACATACAATGGAGAAAAGACAGCCTTTTCAATAAATGGTGCTGGGAAAATTGGACAGATATGTGTTAAAGAATGAAATTAGAACACTACCTAACACCATACACAAATATAAACTCAAAATGGATTAAAGACCTAAATGTAAGACTAGACACTATAAAACTCTTAGAGGAAAACATAGAAAAAATACTCTTTGACATAAATCACAGCAAGATCTTTTATGACCCACCTCCTAGAGTAATGAAAATAAAAATAAACAAATAGGACCTAATGAAACTTAAAAGCTTTTGCACAGCAAATGAAACCATAAACAAGAAGAAAAGACAGCCCTCAGAATGGGAGAAAATATTTGCAAATGAAGCAACAGGCAAAGGATTAATCTCCAAACTATACAAACAGCTCATGTAACTCAATATCAAAAAAACAACCCAATCAAAAAATGGGTGGAAGACATAAATAGACATTTCACCAAAGAAGACATACAGATGAAAAAGAGGCACATTAATAGATGCTCAACATCACTAATTATTAGAGAAATGCATATCCAAAGTTTTTAAAAAAGTGGTATGTTCTTGCTCTCTCCCTGCTTTACTCATCTACCACCTAAACTGGGTTTTTATCCATTTAAATTTTGCCAATAACACCCTAAAATTATAAATCATATGCGATTTGTCAGGTTTTTTTTCTTGCCTTCTTCTGCCTTAGTGAATACTTACTTCAAATCTCTACTCTCATAACTATTATGTTGCCACATTATCCTCACTCTCCTTGGACTTCTTTGATTTATCCATCACTTTATCTTGATGAGATTGTTTTCCTTCTTGACCCATTCAATAATGTTATCACACCACATTTTATTTTACCCCCTATTCTTCTTTGCCATATATTTTTACGAGATGATTTCATGCATTCTCATTTCTTTCAACCACCACGTATACGCTACCAATATCTCAATTCAGTACTTCACCTCATAATCATTTCTTGAACCAGAGACACATTTATATGATTGGCTTCTATACCTATGTGTGGATTTTCCATGGATATCTTACAATCAACATTTATAAACTTTATTTTCATCTTCTTTTCTTAATTTATTCTTACTCTGCATCTTTATAGGAGACATCTCCATCAATCTAGTTATGCAAGTGAGAAAACTGACACTCATCTTAGACTATTCCCACTTTTATATTCACAACATTCAATCAATATGAAAAATCTTCCAAATTCACAGCAACTTTATACCTCTGTCAATGCCATAGACCAGGATATTCACTTATCTTAATTGGATGACTACAAGGTCTCAATTTTCTTTATTTTCTGCATTATTGTTTTATCACACAGATTTTCTTCATAACTGCTGAGTTAACCACCTTAAAAAAATCTGATTCTTTCACATTCTAGACAAAATTCTGCAATTATTCCTTATCTTATCTGTAAAATCTCAATTCCTTAAGACTGATACTTTCCTTCAAGTTTTGCATTCCAACACCTAGGCACATTGTCAGTCTCATCAACTCTCATGACAATCCTTATATTATTATTTTTTAATTTATGAGTCTTTTTTAAGGTAATTTTCTCACCCAATACCTCCTAACTTAATGTGACTAACACCTGTTCTCCATTAATGACTCAAAAATCATATTCCCTCAAAAGTCTTTCTGGACTTTTTCACACTAATCTCTGTGTGATAGTTCATTATTACATTATGAATGTACTTTTGGCATATCTCTGGGTTTTTATGGAGAGTGGAAGTTGTCTGAACCCTGTGTGCAGAGAGTATCTGTTGCTGCAGACACATTCCCTGTAGTCTTAAAAACTGCAGTGATGTTACTATGTGGTCAAGCCAGTGTCAGTGGAGATGACTTCTGTGTCACCTGGTCTTCAGTCCAGATGAGCTTCCTTGCTTCTGCTTTTTGATATCACTGTCAAGTATTAGTTTGGGCTAACTCTACCCAAACTAAACAAACAAACAAAAAATAAAATAAAAGATCTCACAGTGAATAAACATGCTCACAGTTTACTACTATTACATAGTATCTACTGCAGGTGTTGAGACTGTTTCTAAGGAAATTTTCAGTGCCTCACTGCAACAAACAGAATTGATTTCTATGACAGACATAAACTAGGAGATCTTTCTATGCAAAATATTTGAGACAAAAGGGACAGTTTTAAACATCTTGAGTAAAAAATGCTATTTTTAATTGAGGTGCTAGGAAGTCTATTGTAATAAAGTGCCATCAGATCAAACTGTTATTTTTTTTAATTTATTTAACTTTAATAGAAATGCTATGACCAATGTGAAACCGGACTGTGTATCCTACAGGAGGTTGTTTTGTAGTTTTTATGTAAAATATATGAGTAACAAGTGGATGACAACATTACAGAAATGGAGTACTCTGCTAATTTCCATTAGAAAGTATATCACAGGAATAAGTTTAGTGATTAAGTTATCATATATCATATCATATATCATAAACTAATGTTCTTTTTCCTTTAAGATCTAAAATCTGAATTTAAAAGTTTTCAATCACATAAATGTTGCAGAATTTTGGGTTTTTTGGTTGTTGTTTTGTTTTGTTTTATTTTTTTGCAATATGGAAAGGTTTATCTCAAGAGGAGATGACCCTAAGTCAGCTACTTATATTCTTATGCAACCAAAATATGATGAAAAGAACCAAAGAAAACCAAAAGACTCTGATATCTTTCCATTTTGTTTTGTTCGAGTATTTTTAACTGCATTTTCTTGACTTTAAAATCAAATGAAAATCTTATTATCTATGTTTAGTTTAATATGATTCAATTACACATCAAGCAGAAACTTCTTTGAATTTTACAGTTAAAGAGAATCAGCAAAACATTTTTATCATCTTGCTGCTATGTGTTTGAAAAGATTAATTAAATGATAAGACAAAATTACATGGAGTAATATGTAAAGATGATATCTTGTACTGTTGGAGCAAATTAATTTCAGTTCTATGGTCAAAGACTAATGAAAATTTACGTAATGAATTTTATTGACACTATGTTTCCAAGAGTCTAGCACTCAGACACATTAAATTATTTATATAAAACTCCTTATTTGAGGGGCAATATGCTATTTAAGAATAAAAACCTTCTACATCTTATGTTGAGCTTGATGCAAGAGGTTGTTAAAAATCATTGAAATGTCTTCTTTAATTTCATAAGACATTTCTACTTTATAGTCCTCTGATGAATAGAACATGATATATCAATTACTTTTAGCTAGGCTCCAGATAATGTATTCTACCCATCTGAAAAGTCTAAGCATTATTGATAAATCCAATATTTTTGAAAAAAAATTTAACTTGAAATTGACTAATCAATGTGTTCTCATGTTATAATTTCATTTTGTAAAAAAATCTACTTTCTTTTTCTCTATCTTTTAGCAGCTAAACCTATCTTCTAGTGAGATTTTCCAGACTTTTTCTTCTATGTTTCCAAAGCAGTCATTACATTTATTTTGGACTCAAAATTCCTAGTCTTGTATCCTCAAAATTAAATGCAACACTTGTTGGCCTAGTTCAGATTGTCTCATTTAACTTGATAATTTCTGCTCCTTTGATCAATTTCCACTTTAATTTGTTGTTGTCCGCTGTATCCATTTCAAGTTAGTTTTGCCTCAGTATAAGTATTTCCAAGTCAAACAGTTTTTAATTTGCAGGATATTGTGGAACTTTTCAGAAAAATAAATCTTTCCTCTCTTTCTATTTCTCTTTCTTTTTCTGTACCATCACTTCTTATTGCTACTGCTGCCATGGTAATTTATTCAGGTGGATACAAGCCTTAACCATTATCCTCTTTCTATCTTTTACTTCTAGTATCAATTAAAATTTTATAGATAAATAAAAATCACAAAAAATTATTGATGAATTACATATTATTTATTTTGTGTTCTATATCCTACACAGTATTCTAAGTGCTAGATACAGCATTATCTAAATATGTGAATTTTTAAATGTATTTTTCCATATATATTATATATATATAATATATATATTATTTTTAGTCAGTACAAATGCAGATTTTTAAGAAGCAGTCAGACTAGGAATCTGTGGGAGTACCTCAGCCTCAAAATTGAAGATCTAAGTTTTCCCAGTTTTAAATATTCCTACCTATTACCTATCAGCCAACTGAGGGTATAAGTTAGTAGGTATGACTGAGCTGCTGTACTTATGCTTTGACCTCCCTAACTTTATACTCATTTCCCAATACAGACTTTACTCATTGAGGGGGAAACTTGACATTAAACATTTTAAGAATTATATCACTGACGTTACAATCTACATTATCATAACTCCAAATCTACAATTTAAAGATCATTGTATCACAGTAATCAAGTGGAGAGGATATCAATTTATATTTTTGAAAATTGCTTTGTTGTTTATTTAATATAAATTAAGTTGTTTATTTAATATTGCTTTGTTGTTTATTTAATATAAGTTTTTACAATTAAATAATTTTTACAATTTATTTAATATAAGTTTTTACATTCATTCTACAATGAATGTATTTTAAATTACATAAATATTTGAGATTAAGCAATTAAAATATAAAACCCTAAAAGGTTAAGACAGTTGGAATTAAGCAAAGAGAGAGAGATATACTCCAAGAACAAATTTAGACATGCAAATTAAAAGAGACTAATAATACATAGTCCCATTAAGTTAGCCAAGATTAATAGCTAATGCAAAGGCTCATTTGTGTTTGGCTATCAACACTGCTAGGAAGATAGTTAGACCTAGTTCACCTTTTGGAACTCTTATACAATCTGTGTGATCATTTTCCATCATATTGAAAAATTCCTCCTTGTTGAAACATTGATATAAACACAGTAAGCCCTAAGCAAACTTATGAAGCAGGTAGAAGGTTTTAGGTACGTAGTTACAACATGGAATAGTCTTTGTCCTTGAACCACCTGTATCTTTCTTCTCTAAAGAGGCTCCTTTCTTAAGGTAGCTATCAATTAATTCAGTTTAATGGTATAGAACAGTAGTTCTCAAACTTTACTTGTATTAATTTAGATTAGGGCCACTGTATTTACTTATTTTACTTTTTACTAAGGTAACATTTGTTTATAACATTATGTTTCATGTATACAACATTATATTTATATTTCTGTATACTCCACAGCATGCTCATCACCAAAAATTTAGTTTCCATCTGTCACCATACAGTTGATCTCCTTTACCTATTTCACCCTTCCCCTCACCCCTTCCCGTATGGGACACTCAAGGTCCTTCCATGTTGTTGCAAAATTGGCAATATTTCATCTTTTTTTAATGGCTAAAATGTGATATATATATATATATCACATCTTTTTTCTCCATTTATCCAATGATGGGTACTAGATTGTTTCCATATCTAAATAATGCTTAAAGGAACATAGGGAGTGTATAACTTTTAAAATTAGTGTTTTCATATTCTTTGGATAAATACCCAGAAGTGGGATACCTGGAACATACGGTATGTTTGGAACATACCATATGGGATACTATATGGAACATATGGTATGGTATGTTTACATTCCCACCAACAATGTATGGAGGTTCCCCTTTTCTCCACAACTTCACCAACACTTGTTATTCTTGCTTTTTTATAATAGCCACTTTAACAGGAATGAGGTGATATCTAATTGTGGTTTTGATTTGCATTTCCCTAGTAAATAATTAGTGATGTTGAACATCTTTTCATGTGCCTGTTGGCCATTTCTATGTCCTCTTTGAAAAGAAAAAAGTTCTATTCAAGTTCTCTTCCCACTTTGTAACTGGGTTGTTTTGTTGTTGTTGTTGAGTTGTATGAGTTCTTTACATATTTGAGATATTAACTACTTTTTGGACATATGATTTGCAAATATATTCTCCCATTCAGTAGGTTGTCTTTTCATTTTATTGATTGTTTTCTTTGATGTACAGCATTTAGTTTGATGTAGTCTGTTTATTTTTGCATTTCTCTTCCTTGCCTAAGGAGACATATCTAGAAAGATATTACTAACACCAATGTCAAAGAGAATACTGCTTATATTTTCTTCTAGGAATTCTAGGAGTTTCATGATTTCATGTTTTACATTCTTTAATCCATTTTGAGTTGATTTTTGTGTATGATGTGGGATAATTGTAACAAAAAATAAAATATGTAGGAATAAATTTAATCAAGGAAGGAAAAACCTGTATTATGAGAACTATAAGAAATTAATGAAAGAAATTGAAGAAAACACAAATAATAGAAAGATATTTCATGCTTATGAATTGGAAGAATTAATATTGTCAAAATGTTCATATTACTTAAAGCAATCTACAGATTCAATGCAATCCTTATTAAAATTCCAATGGCATTTTTCATAGAAAAAATAATCCTAAAATTTATATGGAACCACAAAAGACCATGAACAGGCAAACAATCCTGAGAAAAAAGAGCAAAGCTGGAGGTGTCACATTCCCTGATTTCAAACTATATTGCAAAGCTAAAATAATCAAAACATCATGGTATTTGTAGAAAAACAGATAAATAGATCATGAAACAGAACTGAGAGTCCAGAAATAAACCCACATAATATGGACAATTAATTTATGACAAAGAGAAAAGAGCACACAGTGGAGAAAGGATAGGCTGTCTCTTTGATAAATGATGCTGGAAAAACTTGACAGTCACATGCAAAAATATGAAACTAGACCACTGTCTCACCACTGTCTTTTTTACATTTCTAACAAATTCTCAGATGATGATGAGGCTGCTGGTCTGGGAGCCCATTGGTGAGTATATTGGCATATAATTAGTGAAACAAGAGGGTTTAGTGCTCATAAAGGCTTATAACATGCAAAGTATAAAGAAGCTCATAAAAATGGTATCTAACTTAGTCCTTACAATTTTAAAAAGTAACTATGCACATTTTTAGGAGGAAAAACTGATGTTGGAAGAGCTTAATTAATTTGCTCATGGCTAATCAGATTATAAGAGGCTGCGATTATTTGAATACTTGTTTTTGTTTTGTTTGTCCTTTTTTTCCCCAACTTTCTATACTTTTCACTAAAAATAACTGAAAAGCCACTGATGATTAGGAAGAACCATTTAATTAAGAAGAGCCATTAAGGAAAAGATGGATCACTGAAGAAATGTTTTTCAGGCATCTGGGTAACCCTGTGGAGGGGAAAAAAGGTTTAATTTCAAATTCACACTTTACATGAAAACAGATTCTAGATGGGTCAAGAATCTAATTAAAAATAAAATATGTGACATAGTAATAGTATTACAAAAATGTCAATATATTTATAAAATAATCTTTATAATTTATCAAATAATGGTTTCCTTAGATGACTGAAAACTCTGAATCCTTATAAAACTGATAAACAAAATGTTTAAAAATGCTTACAAAATAAAGAATTACCAACTGACTTTATAAAGAGTTTGTAAAAATGAGTAAGAAATACTCTAAAAGCCATTAGAAAATTGGGCAGAAGTCATGACTAGGAATATCCAGGAAAAGTAATAAGAATGAATCTTAAATGTATTCAGATATAGTCAATTTCATTCATGGTAATGTAAATTAAACTGAAAAATAAAAATCAAAACAATTTTTTCTCTACCAAATTGGAAAAGCAAAATGTTTCATTAAATATTACATTGACAAAGACTTGGAGAAATTAGTGGGAGTGTGAATTAGCACAAAATGCATTCTATGTAGAAAATATCTATACAAATATAAATGCATATTTCCTTTGAAAATTTAATTTTGGTAATTTTATCACAGATATACTCAGTTTTGTGAAATAGCATATGGTTGATACAGTTCATTGTGGCATTGTTTGCAATAACTAAATAAAATGTCCATCAACGTGTGTTTACTTATATAAATTATAATACTCCTGCACAATAAAATATGTATCAGTTTTTAGGAGAATGACAAGAAGGAGAAGAAGAAGAAGATAAAGGAGGGGAGGAAGAAATAAGAAGAACAGCCAGGAAGAAATATAATCTCCTAGGTTTCTAACAAATAAAAAAACTTTTTATTAAACCATGCCCTTGGATGTAAGGTAAGCCTTATCACCATCTAGTCCCACCAAGTATAGTTCTTTGCTCATCATTACCCCTCTGGGCACCAAGAACTTGATTCTCACTTGAAGGCAGAGGGATTTGGGGTGGGGTTTTTTATGAGTAGGATGAATATATAATTTATTGTTCAAATTGAGTCCCACTTGAGAATGCAAGAAAACCAAAAAAAACAGGCAGAAACTGTGAGTATAATGAATAAGTATCCAAATGATGAGCATCCCACAACATTGAAAAGGAAGATTTCCCTATAAGTCAGTATAGTTTGGGCTCAGGTGATCTTGGACCATGGTTCAATGTTACTATATATTTCATGTGAATTATATAGAAATAGAAGGGGACAGGGGAATCCAGAGAAACAGCTAATATGGGTCCTCATCATAGGTTAAGTATGACCACAGATGGCTTGTGTATCTTTGCTTTCATTCCATGTGTTTATACTGGCAAATTAAAGATGCTGTGAGATATCTTTGTTGGATTTGACATGAACTTCAAGTGCCTAATTTGGAGGTACAAAGCTGAACATTATTTCTTTTTTTTATCCATTACTATTATAAGGAACCTATTTTATATCAAGGTCATAAACATATCTCAATAAATAGGAAAATTTTCTCAAAAAGGACTTTTAGAGAAGATAAAAGTTTCAAGAAAATATTTTGCTATATCTATGCATAAGAAAAAGTATTAAAATATTGCAAATGTGAACTCATTTACTGAAACTGACTCAACTAGTGTGAAGAATATTTAATAAACTATTTCTATGAAGAGACTGTTAAAAATCACAGCATTCTAACCTTCCTACCTAAATGTAAGGAAATCTGTTCCAAATTTCGTCATAATTTGACCATGCTTCATTTGGAATTTAAGGCCTGCTTAATGCCAACATACAAGTATCCATTCCATTCGTACTGCTATTAAAAATGGAGGGTCCTAGTCCTGTCTCATTTTATGAGTTTTGTCTGTAAAATGTTCTGTGATTTTCATTACCAAAATTATAATTGTACCTCTTCATTTTATGCCAAATGATAACATGGTACATTGTAGACTATCCATTTTATACTAAATGATTATACTTACAATTTAAAAATATTAAAATACTGACTCTTCTGATCCTTGCCTCCACTGAAACAAGTCTTATTCAGTTCTGCTTCCACTCAAATAAGTTTGCTTATTTTCCCAAGTCTCATGTATATGTGGTTCAGCATTTACTTGACTCAAGATTAAAAGGTTTAAACTCATTATCCTCCACACCTGTGTAAATAACACCCTCATTTGAGGTTCACGATAACTGGCTCAAGTACCCACTGTCTTTTTTCTTTTTTCATTCAATACATTTTTTTTTGTTTGTTTGTTTTTATAACCTTTTTATTGGAGTATAATTGTTTTACAATGGTGTGTTAGTTTCTGCTTTATAACGAAGTGAATCATTTATTCATATACATATATCCCCATATCTCTTCCCTCTTGCATCTTCCTCCTTCCCACCCTCCCTATCCCACCTTTCTAGCTGGTCATAAAGCATGGAGCTGATCTCCCTGTGCTATGAGACTGCTTCCCAATAGCTATCTATTTTACCTTTGGTAGTGTATATATGTCAATATATACACTAGCACTCTCTCACTTTGTCCCAGTCCCACTGCCTTTTATCATTGCTAAATCTACTGATTCTCATCAGCACTCCCCAGAATTAACTGAAATAAGCTCATTATTTCTGCTTTGCTTAAAGTTATGCCGTTCTCTCTGTTGATGTCGTTGGTTATGTGATTGACCATACAACACCAAAATCTCAGAATTTATAATTATCTTCAACCTCATATGTCTTTCTCTGTACTTATTGGTAGCTTTCTATAACCAAGTCACCTTCTTAGATTTTGTCACTATCTGCAACTACTCTGTGCTAATCAAAATTTGATTTACCTCTAACATTTCTCTTCCTAATTATAAACCCTATTTTTTCAGCTGATCTTTACCTCACTTCCACTACATCCATCTGATAGTCATGTTACTAAAGTCCTTCCATTTATTCAAAGCCCATAAGCCCCATATAACTTTTTTTTTTTTTTAACTCAGGAGGGATCTTGTGGTGGGTCTGTTCTCCTCCCTGTGAAACCAATTCTACATGTGTTCTTCTGGGTTATTTTTATAAAAGTGCTAATAAAGTGTTAGGCCCCAGAGTTATTTATAATACTCATATAAAACCTGGACTATATTAGATGATTTGTTATTAAAGAAAGTAAATTTTATTTCCAAAATTGAAATAACTTATTTTATTCTTCTTTATTCCTAACCAAAAAATCATAAAGAACATAAACCTTTGTAATGGTTGTTCACAATTGGATGTTTTAATCTTAATTTTTTAAATTGAATTTAAGATTTGATTTGGGATGTGTGTGTCTGTATGCATGTATTTGTGTGTGTGTTTGTGCAACTGTAGTGTGAAAACATTAACAAATTTAAAAAATAAAACTACTATAATACAATATTGTGATCCTTTAAGAAAATGTATCTATGAACTGCTGTGGTAACATAATATCAGGAAGGATGCCACACTGGGGGAAATCTTCTCTTGCATTTTTCACCAGAATTTGAATGTTGAGAAGATAATTAAAATCTGTGTAAGAGAAAACTATAAATAAAATCAGAGAAACAGAGGAAATTTTTTGGAATTCTGAATGCTGCTAAGTACGAACTTGGTAAAGTAAATGGGCAGGCAGACTCTGGTTCATACAGTAAACATAATTGTCTTTAAATGGAGTGTTCATTCTTTTGTCATTCAGAACCCTTTCCTTTTTTCACTTTCTTATCCATCCCCGTGGGCTTAAGTAAGAAAGTGTTGAGGATGTTTGCAGATGACGAAGTGGAAGACATTGGCAGCTAAAGGTAAGGCTCCAAATAACTGTTGGAGTTAAATTGGACAAAGCCTTAAGCATGCCTTTAAACTTTATCTTAGAGGAAGTAGAGGTGTGTCTTTTGGGAGGAAACACTATACTTGGTTTGCCAGATGCTCTCTGACCAATAACCAGAGAGATTGTAACTTTCTTGATCTGTGTACTATATTTATAATAATGAAGTCTAAAATAGTATTAGCTGTCCAGGCTGGCATGTCCTATACTTGGCTGACACAGAACACACGGGAAATAAGTTTCCTGGGTTTTTCTTATTTTAAAATCTTATCATTTTTATCACTATGTACTTGTATAGTTTTGATTTATTTACATAGAAATTTAATTTATCCTCATTATATTTCATCTTTTGCTTTTCACTTTAACCAAGATGAATTAAGTCAGGTTAATTAATTTATTCAATATTTTTCATAGACATCTAGTAACACTGAGGGACAGTCATAGGCACTGGTCTTCTGAGATTATAACTTTTCACTCTCCCAATTTGTGACATTTGTCTCTTCCTTTGAGATTGGCTGTAGACACTTCTTATCATTATAATCTACACTTTCTAAACTCTTCTGCATATTCTTTTTTTTTTAACATCTTTATTGGGGTATAATTGCTTTACAATGGTGTGTTAGTTTCTGCTTTATAACAAAGTGAATCAGTTATACATATACATATGTTCCCATATTTCTTCCCTCTTGTGTCTCCCTCTCTCCCACCCTCCCTATCCCACCCCTCCAGGCGGTCACAAAGCACGGAGCTGATATCCCTGTGCCATGCAGCAGCTTCCCACTAGCTATCTACCTTACGTTTGTTAGTGCATATTCTTAATTCTAGAAAAATTAAGTGATGGTTGGTGTCGGGATCCAACTCAAAACCTCCTAGTTGCTTATTCAGGTTGTAATGCCTTAGAGTTGTTTTTAAGGACAGTGTGTCCTTGAAATATCTTCCATCTAGCCTCAGAGCTGCCTGTGTAACATTTTTGCTTCAAACGTCTCTCCTTTCCAACAACTGAATATACATTCTTTTTTCCCATTTTGAGTCTTTGATCCTTGTTCTGCACTCCATTTATAGCCATTGTCATCCTCTTCATATTTCAGTTATTGTTCATAATCGATGGAGTCCATAATCCTCATGAAGTTTCTACTTAAGTATCTGAACTAGAAGTGATTTCACCTAGCTCTGAAATATATATCTATTACATATATGAAATTATAAATAGTATGATTATTATATATATAATTTTATACAAAGATTTTACTGATTGCTTTAATATTCAATTTTAGACAGGTTTGATTATATATAAATATAAAATATTTTTTCTAATCTATTTAATTAAAAAATTTTAAAGCTTTTGAAATACAATTGTTTCCATGATCTTCATGTGATAATTATAACTCTTTAATAAGTGGAAAGGATTTTCTAGTGCCATAATTCAGAAGTCTGACCTGGGTTGTGCTATGTTTAATAATATAATCAATTATGTGAATCACATCATAGAAAGCATATTTACAAATGATAAAATTCTGAGAGAAATATTAAATGTATTGGACAGTATTTGCTGTGCTAGTCCAAATCTAGTAAGGTAAAAGAAAGTGAAGAATAAGGAGAGAGTGTATGAAAAACTACACAGTAGAATCTCCCTCTCCAGCCTTATTGCACTTACCAGACATCCTGTTATTTTTCCCACATACCACACTTGCTTCCTCTTCACTGTCTTTGTACTTGTTTCCTTGCCTGGACTACTGTACTCTGAATTTCTACAGGATTCTGTCATTCTTTTGAGGTCATTGCTTAAATAACTTCTTATCATAAGAGGACTTTTATGATGACTGTTTTATAATAGCTTTGCATTTACCACCTCTATCATTCTCTACTCACATTTCTCATTTCTTTTTCTGCAGCACTTTTCATTCTCTAACACAGTACGTGGTTCATTCAGTTTTAATTTTATTGTATTTTCTCCACAATACTTTCCTTACATACACAGGTGCATATTAAATACTAAATGTATGTTTCATCAAAGCAGAACTTCTGATATCTTCTCTTTTATTTAAACTGCTACATTCCCAGTCTCAAGATACCATTAGGTAAGAATCACTGTTCAAAAAAATGTTTATTGTATGAATTAGGTAATTAAAGTAGAGTACTAAAATAAGATGGTATAGTTCTGTTCTACCATATGCTATTTAGGTCAGAATTCATATATCATTCTTAATTCTGAGCTCTATGTTTCAAGAAAATCATATTCAGAATAGCCATATCAACATGGTGAAGTGTCTTATGTCATGTAAAGAAAGTTTGAAGCACATTATTAGCTTTATTCGAGAAATAATCTAATGCAAAGAATATGATAGAATTGGTCAAATAAAGATATGGATAAAATACTCTATATATTTCCAAGGGTTGAAAATATGAACAAATAAATAAAATAAATAATTTCACTTTTGCTCAAAATAATAAAGAACGTTTTAACATTCAGAGTTGTCCAAAAACAAAAAGAGCTGTCCCAGGATTTAGGAAGTTGTTTTTTTAAGTGTCATCTGCACCACCTCTTCCCAGGGGTGTTATAAAAGTGATTAACCATGAATTAGAGATTAAACTGGAAGACACAAAAACATTCAATCTGGATTCCCTGAAAATTCTATGGAAAATGAATTTTAATATATTGAAGGTGTAAATCTACAGAGGTAAAAATTTTTAGACTTAGAGACAAGAGAAAAGTTTGATTTCTATGTTTTGTGATTGGAACTTGCAGAATATCAACAAATTTATTATCTTTCTTATTATTATTGAGATAAATTACAACATAATATTAAACAGAATGACTCAAATGTTTTGCTATCATCCTTCCAACTCTGTACATATATGTCATATAGGGATAACAGTTTGTTCATATTTCAGTTGTTTGTTTCCTCTGTGTTCTTATGACTTTATAATATATTGCTTTGTATTAACACTTTTTTACAGTTTATCAAGTAACTTTACTGTAGAAATAAGTTTAAAAAAAAGTAAAAAGTATAAAGAATTAAAGTAATTTCTCTGTTGGGATATTAAAGTTGTTCTTAGTTGTTCTCAAAGCTTTGGATGAGTTTTTACAAAGGCTAAACATCAATATACTTTATGTTCTTAAACATTATTGCCAAGCTTTTACAATAAAACATTCAAAAATAGTCTGTTCTTCATGTCGTCTTCAGTTATGCTATTGACTGCATGGCTAGTTGAATCAATGGTGCAGAAATTGGTCATTTATATTGCAAAAATCAGAATCAATTGAAAAACTGTTAACTCTGTGAATGTTAGTTTTGTGAGAGAACACATATCAGATTAAGTTGGCTTGTTATAACCTCTAGAAGAAACACTAAGCAATAATTTACACACTTAATACTGTTGTATTTTTTATCATTGTTTCATACAACTTTTGTTTGATTTCTATGTAAACTGATTTTAAATTCTGATGTTACATTTTGGTTGTTATATGGCAGAACTACTCTTAAGAGATGATTTAGCTTGAAAAAAATTGTTTGGTTAAGCAGTGTCATTGCTTCCTTGAAAAAAATTCACATTTGCAGTGAAAACTTTGTAAAACTGGTCAAATTACTGTGGGGACATGTTGTTGAAACACCTATTATTAGCAGTCAGGATATTTCATTGACCTTATAGGGAGTAAATAAGGAGGCTAATTTAGAAGTATAACCTATTCTTTCTATGCCACATAACAGAACACCCCCAAATTTTGTGGTCTAAAACCTTGGGTCAGGAATGTAGTCAGGATTTTAGAAGGCAGTACTTCATGTGGTTGTGCCTATCATCACTCAAGCTATTCATTTGGTTTCTTGATGGTCTAGAGATATAAGAACATCTTTATTCTTACATTGGCAGGGACCTCTGGAAGACTAGCTTAAGTACAACCTTCTTTTAGGACTAGTGGTCCCTCAATAGTGAAATACTTTCATAAGAGTCCAAGGCTCTAAAAATAAATCTTCCAAAATATAGGACACAGGACCTGCCAGTTGTTGTAAAGGCTAGACCTACGAGAACTGGTATAGCATTACTTCCATGGTACTCTGTTAGTAGAGAAATAGAAACCAGCTTTTGAAGAGAAGAGTATCAAAGAATATTTGGCTATCTTTACTCCAATAATAACAAGTTTTAATTCCTTGTTCAAACGTTCTTGAAGTTTCCTTTCATATTTAATAAGGCAATTAAGAAATACTTCTTTTTCTCTTCTCGTAACTTTGAAAAATTCATACTTTTAGTCTCAACAAATGTCAAAAGGAGATTTCATTTCAAATCCAATAGCATGCAAACTCAGCTATTTGGGAGTTCAATTTTAGAAAAAAGTCAAATTTGTCTAGAACCTGCTTAGGTTTCTAAATGACATATTGCATTGTTTCTGAATTAGATGAGACCTAGGTTCACTATTTCAATTTAGTTTAGCCATCCAGTTTTTATAGCAAATTCTTGAGAATTCATAGGGTTTTATGATTACTTTTGAGTTCCTCACCAGGTTTCTTTGTAAAATATGACAAAACCTGTCAAAACCTGTGAACCCAAAAGAGTTGGATGAAGCTCACCAATTTTACGTTTAACTTGGAAGTTCACTTGGGCTTGGCTGAACATGAAATATCAAGCTAAATATGCATGACTTCAAATAGTAAAGTTAAAGCAAATAAATTAATGAAAATTCATGTAAATTGGACACTGTGTGTTACTATTAATTTCAATAACAGTTAAAATCAAGACCATCAGGAAATGAGGAACCAGCTCTAGAAAAATTTGTAAAATAGATGAAGTTTGTCCTCAAACTCTTGACAACTCTTTCTGAACTCTTTTAATCTTGTTCTACTCTGACACTGATTTGTAAAAGAGTCATGCTTTCTCTCCTGTGGCTCTACAAGTTTCCTCACACTAACAACCTTCCCCACAAATCTCCTCTGCTCTGTGAATCCTCTGCATTTATTTTCTATGTTAAAACTTACTTGACTGGGTATATACCCTGAGAAAACCATAATTCAAAAAGAGTCACGTACCACAATGTTCATTGAAGCTCTATTTACAATAGCCAGGACATGGAAGCAACTTAAGTGTCCATCAACAGATGAATGGATAAAGAAGTTGTGACATATATATACAATGGAATATTACTCAGTCATAAAAAGAAATGAAATTGAGTTATTTGTAGTGAGGTGGATGGACTTAGAGTCTGTCATACAGAGTGAAGTAAGTCAGAAAGAGAAAAACAAATACCGTATGCTAACACATATATATGGAATCTAAAAAAAAAAAAGAAATGGTTCTGAGGAACCTCGGAGAATGACAGGAATAAAGACGCAGACATAGAGAATGGACTTGAGGACATGAGGAGGGGAAAGGGTAAGCTAGGACGAAGTGAGAGAGTGACATGGACGTATATATACTACCAAATGTAAAATAGATAGCTAGTGGGAAGCAGCCGCATAGCACAGGGAAATCAGCTCGGTGCTTTGCAACCACCTAGAGGGGTGGAATATGGAGGATGGGAGGGAGACGCAAGAGAGAGGAGATATAGGGATATATGTATATGTATAGCTGATTCACTTTGTTATAAAGCAGAAAATAACACACTATTGTAAAGCAATTATACTACAATAGATGTTAAAAAAAACTTACTTGAATTTTTATAATACATATATATCTTATATACATATATATAAATATGTATTATATATAATACTAATGTATACAATATATTATATATAGTATACAATAATATGTAATAACAGTATATGTTTACAATGCGTAACATATTACATATGATATATAGTATATGTAATATATTAATATATTATATATAGTATATCATTAATTTATAATATATAATTATATATATATAAAAAAAGCTTTTTTCTTGGAAATGACTATGAGGTCTATGAAGACCCATAGTATCATTTTCATCTTATATCTTCGTATAAAATCTGTTATTTTGGCTTTCAGTAAATACGTTTATTTTCCTTTTTGATAAATTAATATCTTAGTATATTAGGCAGTATACTATAAGAGTATCATACTTCACTTAATGCATCCTAAGCCCTGACACCATAATGATCCAAAAATAAAGAAAAATGTAAAGTCAATGCATGATGTATTTTGTCATTCTTTAAAATCAAATTAAATCTAACAGTTGAATAGTTTAAATTTCATCACAGAAACAAAACTATTGGTCAAAAGTAAATAAACATATTAAAATAAAAATGTTAAAATGGTGAGAAATTAAAAATACGAACTCACTTTATCACTATCCTGGCATTAGACCTCTCCATTCTGCTGAAGTCCCATTTATAAATATTAAATCTGTTATGGATGGCTATTTCTGTGTTGCAAATCATCCCCAAATATAGGGGCTTAAAACAGCAACCATTTGTAGGTCAGGAATTCCGGAAATATTCAACTCACGGGTATAACTTCCACATGTCTCAGGTTGTTGCAGTTAGGCTGTGGTCAGAACTGAAAGAGAAGGGGGCTGGAGCAGCTCGTGAGTAGCTAAAATATCTCTCTATGGAATTTCAAGGCCTCTACATGTGTTCTCTCAGCTTGAGCTTGTGGAATCTTCCTTAGAGAATTGACGCTTCAGGACACTAGCTCCTTTGCTCAAGCCTCCAAGTATAGGTGTTCAACTAACTGGAGAGAATGTGCACCACCTGGAATGGCCTCACCTCAGAAGTCATGCAGCGCCACTTCTGCAGCATTCAATTACACGTGAATGAATCACAGACTTATCTAGATTCAAGAAGAGGGACCTATAACATTCTCCTCCATCACTGCAAATACACATGCTCAATGGGAACAGTGTCAAGGCCAAGTTTTAGAAGAGCAGGTGGAATGGGAGGTTTTGTTGTTCACAAATAATAGTGAAATAGATATAATGAAGAAGGAACAAAATGAAATATTAGCCTTCAAAAATATCTGCTGGCATCAGGAATCCAGAAATGTTTAACTCTCTGTTGCTCAGGAACAGTAACAATTAAACAGGCAAACAAACAAACAAATTTGAGTCAATTACCGATATCTGGCTATGTATTATAAACTTTTCTCCTTAATCATCTACCAGTCCTCCTTTCTAAATTACCCCAAAGTTTTCTTCCAATGAACCTTGTTATTCTCACAGGTACTTTCTATAAAACACACTCACAGTGTGTCCAACAAATGGGCATTCTTTATGAAAGTGAGACAGTGCTTTTAGAAATAGATAAAATTTAGGGAAAATTACTGAGCTCTTTGGTCTTGGTCTAGGTTCAATGAGAAATAATGCCTCTACAGCTTTTTTTTATTATCCCATTATGTATCAGTATTATTATTGTTATTTTGTTGCTGTTCTTATTATTACTTTATCTATATGCCTCCCTGGGATGTGAAACTATAAAGTGTAAGGACTCTTTATTTGTATTCATTGTGTTTGGTTGAATATTATATAAAATAAGTGAAACGGTTTACATCTGTCTTGATAAGGAAGAATGGAAGCCACTTAAGCATGCAAAATAGGAAATTACATTTGTTCAGTAATTTCCATTTGAGCAGGTACAAGGTAAACCTGGCACAAATTTGCACCTTTTGTATCATATGAGAGCTATAAATGAACAGCTGAAGAAATTGAAGATTAAAATAATAAAAGCCTAGCCAACAAGTTTTCCAGTTTTGGGGGTTTTCAAGTTAAAAAAAAAAAAAAAGCATGGGCTTTTGCCGATCCTCTATGTTTTGTACACTTAGTGCTATTGTCTTCATGACCTCTCAACTTTGATATCTCTGGAATTCTGTCTTTGATTTCATTTTGTCTCTCTCAATGTAATTGTTTCTTGCTTTTTCTTTATAGCTATGCTAAAGAGTAGTGTGTAGATAGGTATAATCAAGATGTTATACTTGTCTCTGATTAACTCAACCCAAAAAAATAAAAGAAAGAAAATATTTTGTTCTTGAATTGAAAAATATTTAATGAAGCAGTTACTCTAAATAAATGCCAAAAACTCCCTAGTCTGGTCAAAGTTTTCTCAAATTTCTGACGTCTTAATAAAGTAAAACAAAGGGTTTAGAATCATGCACAGTATATCTTTGAACAAAATCTTTTTACTTCTTTAAGGAGGTTGTAGTGAAATTGTAAAAGTACTGGAAACAAACTTTAAAACAGGAAATGTAATGTCTGTCAAAGACTAGCACAGCTTTCAATTGTTTAATCTAGAGTAGAGAAGATCAGGGTGAGGGTTAATAAAAATATCATTCAGTATTTCAAAAATGCTAGTAAAGTTACTACCAGTTTACTTACTTAACTAAATGTAGTGTTAATACTACTTCAGGAGAAAAAAAGTAAAATATGTCATTTCAAAACCACAGTGACACATTTAGATGGGTCACATTTTTATTGTCATACTGCTGATTCTCTTAGAATGATCATTCTAATTTTCTGAAAACAAAACAAACAAAAACCAAGACAGATAAAATAAGCATAATGGCACAGATTACACAATATTGTAAAAATTGGTATTTTAAGTACACCCTGGTGTGACAGTGATAACCACATATTCTCCAGCCAAAGAAATATACAATCCTGCCTTTTATGCTATCCTTTCAAACAGCCTATTTTTCTGCGTTCCATTCAGCTCACTCTAAATTTCCATACAGCATGAAGCTAAGCCAAATTCATCTTACCATTGTGGATACTTCTTTATTAGACAAAAATATGAGAATATAAAATTAACTATAGCTTGGTACAAGAAATCATTTTTGTCTACTTTTTTATTTGACCGAGTTTTTATATCTTGGTCCATCTTCCTTAGTTTTATAGTTTTATTTGGGTATCTTCTCTGTTTCCAGAAGTTCTGCTCAAAGGCATAAAAATTGGACTGTAAACACTTGTCTATTGAAAGCATGAAATGTATAATTCAAAGTGACTGATAATTAATGCATTAATAGTTCAAATGGAAGCCCCATATACAAAGGTTGAGCAAGAGTATTATGCAATTGTGGGCCTTAACTCTTAAGTGGAATGAACATACCACATCATCAAATTTTAAAATCCCATAAAAGTATTTTATCTCATAAAATCATTTCTGTACGTTTGTGTGTGCACGTGTTTATTGATGGGGGAAGTATCATCTAACAAATTCCTTCTTATGCTCTAAATAATTATTGTGCTAAATACTCTTTTCCTCCCAGTGATGTACACACAATATTTACTAAACTTAGACTATTGTTAACTATATGCTTATATAAGATTATGTATAATTCCTCCTCCATTTCTTAGTAAATGTATAGTTGACCATCATATAATAACTGTGATGCATACATATTATGCACACATATTGGCTTATCTTGTTTTTGTACTCTGTACATGAAAATTGAAAGAAATAATTTTTCCAAGTGACCTCTGAGATACAGAAGGATTTATAAGTAAATTTGGTTTACTACTGATAAGGGAGGGGGCTCGGAGGCAGTTTTCAGAGGGTGGGAGAACAGTAAGAAACAGAATGATCCTATCTACCACGCCACCTCTCAAATTTAAGCCTTCTTGAGAACATTGCTTCAAAGGGGCACTTTGTTTCTGATTACTGCTTGCCAACACAGACTGTGTGATTTTGAGCAAGGTTGAGGAATTCCCTTCACTAGTAAATGGACAACTATTGGTTTTAGAAAGTTTAGGGGAAAATACTTATTCTACTCATGGGGTATAAAAATACACCTTGTCTCTCTTAAAATTTTGTCTGCTTTGACTCTATAATTCCATTATCTTTTTACACTTACAGTCATGAGAGGGGATAAAGTTATAGATGTAGTCTCAGGACTGAGTTCAGGATTCTGGGACTTTGAATTTATTATAATACCCACGAATTTAGAATAACTAACTCCTGTTCAGTTGGGTTTTTGTTTTTTTGTTTGTTTGTTTGTTTTCCTATGTCTTCCACACTCTGTGGCTCAGCCTTTTTGTATTAAATCAATCATTATCCATCAGCTTCCTCTAGTCTGGGTTACATGATGCAGAAGAATAAAACTCTACTCTTATCCTCAGGAACAAACATTCAGATGGCATTGCCTTCCCCAATGACCCATAAAACATTGCTTCCATTATTACATTTGTGTGGGCATTTGAATGTGAGTAATGCCATTTTCTTTCTGTTTTATTCACAAGCACATTTCAAAATGCCAATCAAAATCACTGGAGAAACTGCTCATATTTGGGGTGAAAATGATAGTCCCTGACAGTATGTCAAATTTTTGGTCATGCTCCTCAGAGATATATTTATATTTCTCTTTAGTAAGAATAACAAGTGGTAGACCCAGTGTTTTTTTTGTTTTGTTTTTAAGGATATACCTCTCAGTACTTTCACACACGTCCTCAATAAACTACGTGTATTTAATAGTTTTTTTAAAATTAATTAATTTATTTATTTTTGGTTGTGTTGAGACCTCGTTTCTCTGCGAGAGCTCTCTCTAGTTGCGGCAAGCGGGGGCCACTCTTCATCGCAGTGCACGGGCCTCTCACTATCGTGACCTCTCTTGTTGCAGAGCACAGGCTCCAGACATGCAGGCTCAGTAGTTGTGGCTCACGGGCCCAGTTGCTCCGCGGCATGTGGGATCTTCCCAGATCAGGGTTCGAACCAGTGTCCCCTGCATTGACAGGCAGATTCTCAACCACTGCACCACCAGGGAAGCCCAGACCCAGTGTTTTCAGCAAATTAAATCATATTCTGTTCTGAAATGCATCAGGAATTACATTTTAAGAACTATATTAAGTAATTGTTTTACATGTGATATGTCCCTATCACCTCATTTAAAACAATGTTTTAAATGGAAGCAGACATTTGCTGTTTGTTCCTATATTGTAAATTATTTAAAATAAGACCTTGGAACATTAGTTATTGATGAGGAATGTATTTTTTCCTCTTGTTCCAAAAATAATTTCAAATTATTTGAGCTACAGGAATGGAATTAGAATTACATGTGCATGTGAGATCCAATATCTTTTAGAGGAAGAAACAGAACATGGGGTCTGAATGCCTAATTTTAAACAAAGCAAACTCCTCCAGTTTTTTAATTTGCACTCTTGGGAAAGTGTTAGGCTCTCACAGCTGTGGTTTTCTCTTGGGTGGAGAGAGCTAAAACCACACCTATTGCTAAAGTGTCAGGCACTGAACCAGTTCTCACTCAGTCTAAACCAGCTCCTTGACTCCCTTCCATCTCCCTCCATACCCCTCAGTGTAATCATGGGGAACTAATGTAATTGCATCCAGGCAAGAGTGCTTTATACTACCAGGTGCTGTAAAAATGGAGGAAACTTCATTCAACCCAAGTTTGTACATTAAATAACTTATTATACCCATGAAATATACAGAATTAATTTTCAATTTATTAGCATAGGATTAAAAAGTATTCCATTACTTTTATTAAATTGAAAACAAACAGCTTTTTTTCTACTACAGAAGATACTTTTGCTTTTAGCCTTCATCATTTGTTACACATTTCAATGATTTCATTTTAGTTAATAGTTATTCTGTTTACATTTTGATATTTAATCTTAAGTGATCAAATAAAAATTGCCCATGGGGAATTCTGAATAAAGTACATAATCATTCTTACGTAAACTCACTATACTTTAGGAATGGTCTAATTCAATAAACTCATTTTTCACACAAGGAAAATAAAGTATAGAATTATCAAAAAGTGGAATGGGGTTCTTGATTCAGAATAAAGCTATCAGGGGAATCTTTATTAAGATTTTTCAGCTATTGATCAGCTGATTTAGGTCCAGAACCCAGACTGCTGGCAATGAGTACAGTGCTTTTTCTCTTAGCCAATACTTCACAGCTGACACACCTAAAGTCATAAAATACTTTGAATATCAAAATAAAATAAAACAAAACCAGAACAAAATTGCCATGTATTTAATTAACCTGAATTAGTAACCCTACAATTCATATATTATATGTATTCACTTAGGGTGTGTGAAATTACCTCTAAAATGGGATATTAAAGGCACATTTAAAAACCAGGCAAGACTAATGAATTTTGTTACTCATCTTATAATTCTACATCTAATATCTAGTTGACTTGGGGTTAAAAATTCTTAAGATGTATAACAAGGCATAAATACTATGCAAATGATAAATACTTGGAAAGTTTTGTGTGCAGAGCAGTAGTAAAGTATTTTGTGAAAGTTTGTCTTAGAGAGCTGAACTATAAAGACTACAGAAGATCACTATACAAATATCTGTCAACCAAGATGTATATCATATTTTCTTTTTTCTTTTACTCAGAGTTCACTTGTCTTTGAATTAACATCATAGGAATCATAGAATCATTATGCTTGTATATGTTACAGAGGGCACATGTGAAAATTATCATGGGAGGACTTGAAGGATAAGATAAAATATTTTAAGCAGAGTTGGGAATAAGAGTTCAGGGAGAAAGGGTAGTGTGACAAATTTTAGGGACTAGAGAAGGACATGATTATCTGGGAAATGGCAAGTAAGGCAGTATCCTTCTGGCTCATTTGACAGGAGAAAGCTAGAAGTTAAATAATTTGCACACTGTTTCACAGGTAGTAATTTGACATGTTAAGATTGAAGCTTGTTTTCCTAATATCTTATCTATTCTATTTGAAAGATTTAACACTTTAAGTTACTCTATTGAAAGTTGCATCAAATCATATGAGTACAATTTTAGGGAGACTAATTAGGCATATTTCATTTACCTTTTAAATTAAGACTTATTTGTCAAATTTTGTAAAGCAAAGTCTCGACTTCCCTTAGTTTCTACAAATGTTTCATTTTTTATTTATTTATTTATTTATGTAAAAACACATAATGTGAAATCTATCCTCTTAACACAATTTTGTATGTGTACTGTACAGTATTATAAACTATATGCACATATGGCACAGCAGATCTCGAAAAAGATTTCATGTTCATAACTGCAAATTTATTCCCATTAAACATTCACTATTCCCTATTCCCCTTTCTCCCCAGCCCCTGGAAACTGCCATTTTACTTTCCACTCTTTCTATGAGTTTGCCTAATTTAGATATCTCAACATAAATGGAATCATACAGTATTAGTCCTTCTGTGACTGGATTATTTCTTTATCATGTTCTCAAATTCCATCCATGTTGTAGTATATGACAAGATTTTCTTCTTATTAAAGGCTGGATCATATTCTATTGTATGTATATATCTCATCTCCTTTATTTATTCATCTGTTCATGGCCATTTATGTTGTTTCAACCTCTTGATTAATGTGAAGAATGCCAGAATGAACATGAAAGTGCAAATATCTTTTGAGATCTTGTTTTAAATTCTTCTGGATAAGTACCCAGTAATGGGATTGCAGTACCATATGTTAACTCTATTTTTAATTATTTGAGGAAACTTACACTGTTTTTAGTAGCAGCTGCACCATTTTACATTCTCACCAACATTTCCAATTTCTCCACATCCTTACCAATGCTTATTTTCTGTTTTTTGTTTGTTTGTTTATTATTTTTTGTTTTACCATGGCCATCCCAAAAGGTGTGAGGTGATATCTCATTGTGGTTTTGACCTCATTTCTGTGATGATTAGTGATGGTGAGCATCTTTTTATATACTTGTTGGCCATTTGTTTGCTTTCATTGGAGAAATGTCTTTTTAAGTTCTTTTCATTTTTGAAAATCAAACTATTGATTTTATTAAAATCATAATATTGATATTTAATAAAATTTATAAAAATCAACTGATAAAAATCAAATGATTTCAAATCATTGATAAAAATAATTTTATCAAACTATTGATATTATCCCCTTATCAGATTTATGGCTTGAAAAGATTTTCTCTCATTCTGTAGATTACCTTTTCACTCTGTTGAGTGTTGCATTTGTTGCACAGGACTTTCTCTTTCATGAGTCCCAATTGTCTATTTTTGCTTTTGTGGCCCATGCTTTTGGTGTCATATTCAATAAATTATTGACAATACCAATGTTGTGAAACTTTCTTCCTAATTTTTTCTAGGTGTTTTATAGTTTCAGGTGTTATATTTAAGGCTTTAATCCATTTGAGTTAATTTTTAGTATGATGTAGATAAGGGTCCAATTTCACTCTTTGCATGTGGATTGTTAATTGTGTTTTGTACTTGAAATGAACACAATAGTTGCTACACAGTTTGAGGTTATTATAGTTAAGTAAAATACAGAATGCTTTCAGGAGTGATTTTGCCCAGTGCATTACAAAATAAAGTCACTTAGAAACATGTTCAAAGAGTACATAAAATATCTGCAACATATTTTATTAGAGATCACTTTTATCACTTGCTTTTATACTGAAAATAATGCAGAAATGAGGACATGAAAGTAAGAATTTAGTTGAAGCAAGCATGAAGCATAGTTTGGGAATTTAGTTGGCACTAAAGGGAAGACAAAGTATAATGTAGCTGCCAAGATATGGTATTAATAGAATTATAGTATCTAAAATGAGATGTTGATAACCCTTCTGTACTTTAATTCCTAGGCACCACATATTAAAAGAGACATAGACAAACTAGAATTTGTACAGTAGATAATGAGAATGGTAAAAGAAATCATGATATGATAGAAATTGACCTAGAAATTGAGGTTTTTACTCTAGGAAAGAGAAAAATCAGGAAAATGTATTACCTTAGGTTCATCTACTAGAAATGCTGTTATAAGAAAAAGGAATTGGACTTTCCTTTTCATAATGTCAAGGAGTTTAATCAGAACTACATGATAAAAAGTGCATTAAAAAAACTCATGAAAATATTACAGGATACATTTTTGTATGAGTATAGATTAATAGAATGCTTACAATAGGATAGTCATACATTTCTACTTGATAACATGTTGTTCAGATTTGTGGTCATTTCTGTACTCACTCATCAAATTAGTTCATGGTTGTTTGTGTTATGGTCTATGTTAATTGCCAATTAATTACTACCTAGTCAATCACATTGAATGTGTGGCAACCTGAATCGGCCATTTAGCCAGAGAAAATATCCTGAATAGAAGTCTTGTGTTCTGATTATTTACATAATCTAGAAATGAGCTGAGTTAATAATTTTTATTTATTACAAATATTTCTATATATTACTCTAATATAAATCATATTAGTAATAGGAATAGAATTTCTACTTCTAGTAGAATTCTACCACAAACCAAATGGCACTAGATGTAGCTTCCAAAATCTGTTTCAAAAAAAATACTATATGTTGAAGAGATGAACAAATCAAAGGAGTATCAATAGTTTAATGTCTATTGTCATAATTTCCAGTTGGTGCTTCTATAATTTAGACAATTTAAATGCCAATATACTGACCTGTTTTAACAAAATGGAGTGGTGAATTGAGACTATGACAATTAGAATGTCTTAGTTATTCCTATAATTGCTTCACCATTCACTGTACTACCCAAACCTCATTTTACAAAGGATAGGCTGGGAATAGAGTATGTTTTCTTTTGATATTACTTTTTCTACTCAGTGTTTCTAATGTTTTAATCACTCCTAAATTTTGTTTATTTACACTATAAGAGAGCACATACCTGACAAGTAGAGATAATGGCATTGGGAGAATAATGTTGATCTTTCCATTCATTTCCATTTCTATTACATGAAATGACTAAGTGTCCTTCCAACAAATTCTTTTTATTTACAAAGGCTACAGGGATTTTAAAAGAGGGGGATGGTAAGGCACTGAATTGTAACAGCATAAACCATATTCCCATGATTCTTTCAAAAGAAATACTTGGTTGGAACAACTCATGGAAATTAACATACTTAAGAGAGTCACAATTCTCGTTAATATGCAAATGTCACATTGGGGAAACCTATAGAATATAGTCCAGATAGCAGATTGATAACTCATTTAAATTAATTAATATTCTATCAAGTTTGCATTAGAGTTGTCTTGGCTACATGATGCCAAATTATGACTTTAGATGAATTTTTAATCTTTTAATATAGTATTTTGTTCCTGGGTAGATATAAGATTCAGAATTTCCTTAAGTGAGAGATTCTGTTAAACTCTAAATTTAACAATTATAGATATTTTCTATTGACTTGGCTGTGTTATTTTAATCTAAGGTAGGAGGTTGTAGCTCAGTTTATCTGTTTATTTGACTGTATTCCTGATAACAATGTTACCAGATAACTAGATCATGCCACAGTCTGCAACTTTCATTTAGTCCAGAATTGACCAATCATTTTCTGTAAAAGGCCAGATAGTAAATATTTTAGGCTTTGAGGGCCATATGGTCTCTGTCACAGTATTAGACTCTGACAATAACAGCTGTAGACAATGCTTAAGTGAGCATTGCTATGTTCCAATAAAAATTTATTTATAAATATTATAATTCAAATTTCTTGTGAATTTCCATGTGTCTCAAAATATACTTTTTTTAAAAAAATTTAAAATCAAAATTAAACATTTCAGAACTATTCTTAGCTCATGGAACACACAAAAAAAGTCAGAAAGATGGATTTGTCTTTCAGGCCATATTTTGCCAGTTACTGATAGTTAAATAAAACCTCAATTAAATGCTTTTATCTATTCATTTGAATATGGCTTTATTCCCAAGATACTGTAAAAGACTTGAATAAGTTGATTTGTTAAAAAATTGTTAAATAATAATTTGTTAAATAATTTATTTGAGTATAATTGTTTCTTCTTCTACCAAGGATTTAAAACTACAATACATAGATGTTAAACAAGGAATATAAGTTAGTTGGAGAAATATCAATTCTAAATTTTCTAACTAGATTTAAAGTATTTCCCTACAGATGTTGTTTTCCTAATCCTAAAAAGAACAGCACTCAACATCTTTGTCATGGACTTAATCACCTTGCAACATATACTTTTCTGGCCTAAAGCAAAAGTTCCAAGAATTTTTCTAACTTAATTGATTTGGTTATAAGATTGCTTTTTACTTTTTTTGGCTTTTGTTTTTTATACTGACAGTAACATGCCTGGCTGCAATGCAGGTCTAGAGCACCATCTAGAGATGAAACATTAAAATTAACGCAAAAAAATAAGGACTAAGAATCAGTGTAATTGGAGGATGACTTTGCAATTTACAGTTAGTTTGCAAATTATATTTTCAAATGATCAGCTCTAAGAAAGATACGCATTCTTAATTGAAAGCAAATATAGTTTAATGTTGATTCTCTTTATGACTTTTCCAAAAGTACATTGATTTGAACTGCTTCAGACTATAATTTGCATTCCATGCAAATAATTAAGATTATTGTGTATTTAATTATATTCATAAAAACTTCTTATGTTGAGTAGAAACGTTAAAAATGTCTCCTAAATACCATGCATATAAACATAAAAATACAGAGTAATCAAAATTGGCCTGAAGAGTCTCTTCCCTTAAAGCTCAAACCAATTTATTCATTATCTTCAGTGTGTATATTTATTCACTAACCCCATATATATATATATATATTTTTTTTTTTTTTACATAAAATTAGAAGGATTTTCTAGGTTTATGAATTCAAACAGCACTTCTGTCTCTCAGTTTGTGGTAGATGATGAAAGGGTTGCAATCAGTTTGAGTTTAGTGTAATTTTCTTATTATATAAACATCTTGATCCATAATGATTCAGTAATATAGCTATTATTCTATTGAGTGAAGGAGCTGAGCATATTTTCTCAATTAAACAGCTAACAGACAAAATGAAAATTATCATTTTAAAATAATATTTATACTGTATCACACTATGGTGGGCCAGGCAAAATAATACCTCTCTAACTTTGACATTTGAAATTCAATGTTTCCTTGAAAAAGCATCTGTGTCCCACAAAATTGTTAAGGTACTAATAGGTAATTTTAAGCAACATAGGTGACAACATGAACTCACTCCCTTTTGCTACCAGTATACAGTGTATCTATTTTGCCTTAGTTACTGTAACTAATATTTTATATATTATGTCATTAACTCCCCAACTGGCCCCCAAGAAACCTTACACAGTAGAATGTAATTTTCTGTCTCATACATGTGAAAATATGTTATTTAAGTTATTTAAATAACAGACATGTAATTGAAACCCAGATGTGTCTAGCTTTGAAGAAAGTTCTCTTTTTTAATTTTTTTTTATTTCTTTTACATCTTTATTGGAGTATAATTGCTTTACAATAGTGTGTTAGTTTCTGCTTTATAACAAAGTGAATCAGTTATACATATACATATGTTCCCATATCCCTTACCTCTTGCATCTCCCTCCCACCCACCCTCCTTATACCACCCCTCTAGGTGGTCACAAAGCACCAAGCTGATCTCCCTGTGCTATGCGACTGCTTCCCACTAGCTATCTATTTTACGTTTGGTAGTGTATATATGTCCATGACACTCTCTCACTTTGCCACAGCTTACCCTTCCTCCTCCTCAAATACTCAAGTCCGTTGTCTAGTAGGTCTGTGTCTTTATTCCTGTCTTACCCCTAGGTTCCTCATGACATTTATTTTTTCTTAGATTCCATATATACATGTTATCATACAGTATTTGTCTTTCTCTTTCTGACTTACTTCATTCTGTATGACAGACTCTAGATCCATGCACCTCACTACAAATAACTCAATTTCATTTCTTTATATGGCTGAGTAATATTCCACTGTATATATGTGCCACATCTTCTTCAACCATTCATCTGATGATGGACACAGGTTGTTTCCATCTCCTGGCTCTTGTAAATAGAGCTGCAATGAACATTTTGGTACATGACTCTTTTTGAATTATGGTTTTCTCAGGGTATGTGCCCAGTAGTGGGATTGATGGGTCATATGGTAGTTCTATTTGTAGTTTTTAAGGGACCTCCATACTGTTCTCCATAGTGGCTGTACCAATTCACATTCCCACCAGCAGTGCAAGAGTGTTCCCTTTTCTCCACACACTCTCCAGCATTTATTGTTTGTAGATTTTTTGATGATGACCATTCTGACCAGTGTGAGATGATATCTCATTGTAGTTTTGACTTGCATTTCTCTAATGATTAATGATGTTGAGCATTCTTTCATGTGTTTGTTGGCAATCTGTATATCTTCTTTGGAGAAATGTCTATGTAGGTCTTCTGCCCATTTTTGGATTGGGTTGTTTGTTTTTTTGTTATTGAGCTGCATGAGCTGCTTGTAAATTTTGGAGATTTATCCTTTGTCAGTTGCTTCATTTGCAAATATATTCTCCCATTCTCAGGGCTATCTTTTGGTCTTGTTTATGGTTTCCTTTGCTGTGCAAAAGTTTTGACTTTCATTAGGTCCCATTTGTTTATTTATGTTTCTATTTACATTTCTCTAGGAGGTGGGTCAAACACAATCTTGCTGTAATTTATGTCATAGAGTGTTCTGCCTATGTTTTCCTCTGAGAGTTTGATACTTTCTGGCCTTACATTTAGGTCTTTAATACATTTTGAGCTTATTTTTGTGTATGGTGTTAGCAAGAGATCTAATCTCATACTTTTACATGTACCTGTCCAGTTTACCCAGCACCACTTATTGAGGAGGCTGTCTTTCTCCACTGTACATTCCTGCCAACTTTATCAAAGATAAGGTGACAAAACTTGCATGGGTTTATCTCTGGTCTCTCTATCCTGTCCATTGTTCTATATTTCTGTTTTTGTGCCAGTACCATACTGTCTTGATTACTGTAGCTTTGTAGTATAGTCTGAAGTCAGGGAGCCTGATTACTACAGCTCCATTTTTTGTTCTCAAGATTGCTTTGGCTACTCGGGGTCTTCTGTGTTTCTATACAAATTGTGAAATTTTTTGTTCTAGTTCTGTGAAAAATGCCAGTGGTAGTTTGATAGGGATTGCATTGAATCTGTAGATTGTTTTGGGTAGTAGAGTCATTTTCGCAATGTTGATTCTTCCAATCCAAGAACATGGTATATCTCTCCATCTATTTGCATCATCTTTAATTTCTTTCATCAGTGTCTCATAATTTTCTGCATACAGGTCTTTTTTCCCCTTAGGTGGGTTTATCCCTAGATATTTTATTCTTTTTGTTGCAGTGGTAAATGGGAGTGTTTTCTTGATTTCACTTTCAGATTTTTCATCATTAGTGTATAGGAATGCCAATGATTTCTGTGCATTAATTTTGTATCCTGCTACTTTACCAAATTCATTGATTAGCTCTAGTAGTTTTCTGGTAGCATCTTTAGGATTCTCTATGTATAGTACCATGTCATCTGCAAACAGTAACAGCTTTACTTTTTTTCTGATTTGGATTCCTTTTATTTCCTTTTCTTCTGTGATTGCTGTGACCAAAACTTCCAAAACTATGTAGAATAAGAATGGTGAGAGTGGGTAACCTTGTCTTGTTCTTAGTGGAAATGCTTTCAGTTTTTCACCATTGAGGACGATGTTGGCTGTGGTTTTGTCATATATGGCCTTTATTATGTTGAAGAAAGTTCCCTCTATGCCTACTTTCTGCAGGGTTTTTATCATAAATTGGTGTTGAATTTTTTTGAAAGCTTTCTCTGCATCTACTGAGATGATCATATGGGTTTTCTCCTTCAATTTGTTAATATGGTGTATCACGTTGATTGATTTACGTACTTTGAAGAATACTTGCATTCCTGCAATAAACTCCATTTGACCATGGTGTATGATCCTTTTAATGTGCTGTTGGATTCTGTTTGCTCATATTTTGTTGAGGATTTTTGCATCAATGTTCATCAATGTTATTGGCCTGTAGTTTTCATGCTTTGTGACATCCTTGTCTGGTTTTGGTATCAGGATGATGGTGGCCTCGTAGAATGAGTTTTGGAGTGTTCCTCCCTCTGCTATATTTTGGAAGAGTTTAAGAAGGATAGGTGTTAGCTCTTCTCCAAATGTTTGATAGAATTCTCCTGAGAAGCCATCTGGCCCTGGGCCTTTGTTGGAAGATGTTTAATCACAGTTTCAATTTAAATGCTTGTGATTAGTCTCTTCATATTTTCTATTTCTTCCTGATTCAGTCTGTAGGTTGTGCTTTTCTAAGAATTTGCCCATTTCTTCCAGGTTGTCCATTTTATTGGCATAGAGTTGTTTGTAGTAATCTCTCATGATCTTTTTTGTTACTGCAGTGTCAGTTGTTACTTCTCATTTTTCATTTCTAATTCTATTGATTTGAGTCTTCTCCCTTTTTTTCTTGATGAGTCTGGCTAATGGTTTATCAATTTTGTTTATCTTCTCAAAGAACCAGCTTTTAGTTTTAATGATCTTTGCTGTTGTTTCCTTCATTTCTTTTTCATTTATTTCTGATCTGATTTTAATGATTTCTTTCCTTCTGCTAACTTTGGTTTTTTTTTTTTTAATTCTTCTTTCTCTAACTTCTTTAGGTGCAAGGTTAGGTTGTTTATTTGAGATGTTTCCTGCTTCTTAAAGTAGGATTGTCTTGCTATAAACTTCCCTGTTTGAACAGTTTTTGCTGCATCCGATAGGATTTGGGTCATCGTGTCTCCATTGTATTTGTTTCTAGGTATTTTTAAATTTCCTCTTTGATTTCTTCATTGATCACTTTATGATTAAGTAATGCATTGTTTAGCATCCATGTGTTTGTAGTTTTTACAGATCTTTTCCTGTAATTGATATCTAGTCTCATAGTGTTGTGGTCAGAAAAGATACTTGATAGAATTTTAATTTTCTTAAATTTACCAAGGCTTGATTTGTGACCCAAGATATGATCTATCCTGGAGAATGTTCCATAAGCACTTGAGAAAAATGTGTAATCTGTTGTTTCTGGATAGAATGTCCTATAAATATCAATTAAGGCCATCTTGTTTAATGTATCATTTAAAGCTTGTGTTTCCTTATTTATTTTCATTTTGGTTGATATGTCCATGGGTGAAAGTGGGATGTTAAAGTCCCCTACTGTAAATGTGTTACTGTTGATTACCCTTTTCATGGCTGTTAGCATTTGCCTTATGTATTGAGGTGTTTCTTTGTTGGGTGCATAAATATTTACAATTGTTATATCTTCTTCTTGGATTGATCCCTTGATCATTATATAGTGTCCTTCTTTGTCTCTTGTAATACTCTTTATTTTAAAGTCTATTTTGTCTGGTGTGAGAATTGCTAATCCAGCTTTATTTTATTTTCCATTTGCGTAGAATATCTTTTTCCATCCCCTCACTTTCAGTCTGTATGTGTCTCTAGGTCTGAAGTGGGTCTCTTGTAGACAGCATATATATGGGTCTTGTTCTTGTATCCATTCAGCCAGTCTGTGTCTTCTGGTGGGAGTATTTAATCCATTTACATTTAAGGTGATTTTTGATAGGTATGCTCCTATTCCCATTTTCTTAATTGTTTTGGTTTGTTATTATAGGTCTTTTCCTTCTCTTATGTTTCTTGCCTAGAGAAAATCCTTTAGCATTTGTTGTAAAGCTTCTTTGGTGGTGCTGAACTCTCTCAACTTTTGCTTTTCTGTAAAGGTTTTAATTTCTCCATCAAATCTGAATGAGATACTTCCTGGGTAGAGTAATCTTGGTTGTAGTTTTTATGCCTTCATCACTTTAAATATGTCCTGCCTGTCCCTTCTGGCTTGCAGAGCTCTGTTGAAAGCTCAGCTGTTAGCCTTATGGGGATTTCCTTGTGTGTTATTTGTTATTTTTCCCTTGCTGCTTTAATATGTGTTCTTTGTGTTTAATTTTTTACAGTTTAATTAATATGTGTCTTGGCATGTTTCTCCTTGGATTTATCCTGTATGGGATGCTCTGTGCTTCCTGGACTTGATTAACTCTTTCCTTTCCCATATTAGGGAAGTTTTCAACTATACTCTCTTCAAATATTTTCTCAGTCCCTTTCTTTTTCTCTTCTTCTTCTGGAACCCCTATAATTCAAATGTTGGTGCGTTTAATGTTGTCCCAGAGGTCTTTGAGGCTGTCCTCAGTTCTTTTCATTCTTTTTTCTTTATTCTGCTCTGCAGTAGTTATTTTCACTATTTTACCTTCCAGGTCACTTATCCATTCTTCTGCCTCAGTTATTCTGCTATTGATCCCTTCTAGAGTATTTTTAATTTCATTTATTGTGTTGTTCATCATTGCTTGTTTCCTCTTTAGTTCTTCTATGTCCTTGTTAAATGTTTCTTGCATTTTCTCTATTCTATTTCCAAGATTTTGGATCATCTTTACTATCATCATTCTGAATTCTTTTTCAGGTAGACTGCCTATTTCTTCTTCATTTGTTAGGTCTGGTGGGTTTTTATCTTGCTCCTTCATCTGCTGTGTGTTTTTCTGTCTTCTCATTTGGCTTATCTTTCTGTGTTTAGCGCCTCCTTTTTGCAGGCTGCAGGTTCGTGGTTCCCGTTGCTTTTGGTGTCTGTCATCAGTGTCTAATATTGGTTCAATGTGTTGTGTAGGATTCCTGGTAGAGGGGACTATTGCCTGTGTTCTGGTGGATGAGGCTGGACTTGTCTTTCTGGTGGGCAGGTCCATGTCTGGTGGTGTGTTTTGGGGTGTCTGTGGACTTATTATGATTTTAGGCAGCCTCTCTGCTAATGGGTGGGGTTTTGTTCCTGTCTTGCTAGTTGTTTGTCATAGTACGTCCAGCACTGGAACTTGCTGATCGTTGAATGAAGTTGGGTGTTGGTGTTGAGATGGAGACCTCTGGGAGATTTTCTACATTTGATATTACGTGGAGCTGGGAGGTCTCTTGTGGACCAGTGTCCTGAAGTTGTCTCTCCCACCTCAGAGGCATAGCACTGACTCCTGGCTGCAGTATCGAGAGCCTTTCATCCACATGGCTCTGAATAAAGGGAGAAAAAGTAGAAAGAAAGAAAGAAAAGAAAGAAAGAAAGAAAGAAAGAAAGAAAGAAAGAAAGAAAGAAAGAGGATAAAATAAAGTAAGATGAAATAAAGTTATTTAAATAATAAATAGTTATTAAGAAGTAAAATTTGTTTTAAAAGTAAAAAAAAAATGGATAGAACCTTTGGACAAATGGTGAAAGCAAAGCTATACAGGCAAAATCTCAAACAGAAGCATACACATACACACTCACAAAAAGAGGGAAAGGGGAAAAATAATAAATCTTGCCTTCAAAGTCCACCTCTTCAATTTGGGGTGATTTGTTGTCTATTCAGGTATTCCACAGATGCAGGGTACATCATGTTGATTGTGCAGATTTAATCCGCTGCTCTTGAGGCTGCTGGGAGAGATTTCTCTTTCTCTTCTTTGTTCACACAGCTACTGGGGCTCAACTTTGGATTTGGCACTGCCTCTGTGTGTAGGTCACCAGAAACCATCTTTTCTTCGCTCAGACAAGATGGTGTTAAAGGAGCAGCTCATTTCGTGGCTCTGGCTCACTGAGGCTGGGGGGAGGGAGGGGCACAATGTGCAATGAGCCTGCGCCTGCAGAGGCTGGCAGAACACTGCACCAACCTGAGGTGTGTCATGCATTCTCCCAGGGAAGTTGTCCCTGGATCTCGGGACCCTGGCAGTGGCGAGCTGCACAGCCTCCTCGGGAGGGAGGTGTGGATAGTGACCTGTGCTTGCACACAGGTTTCTAGGTGGCAGCAGCAGCAGCCTTAGTGTCTCATGCCCGTCTCTGGGGACAATGCTGTTAGTCTCGGCTCACGCCCATCTCTGGAGCTCCTTTAAGCAGCGCTTTTATTACCCTCTCCTTGTGCATCAAGGAACAAAGAGGGAAGAAATAGTCTTTTGCCTCTTTGGCAGGTCCAGTCTTTTCCCTGGACTCCCTCCTGGCTAGCCATGAGACATTAACCCCCTGCAGTCTCTGTTCACACTGCTAGCGCCAGTCCTCTCCCTGTGCTCCAAGCAAAGCCTGAGAGCCTCAGCTCCCAGCCCCGCCCACCCCGTCGGGTGAGCAGACAAGCCTCTCCGGCTGGTGAATGCTGGTTGGCACCGATCCTCTGTGCGGGAATCTCTCCGCTTTTCCCTCTGCACCCCTGTTGCTGTGCTCTCCTCTGTGGCTCCACAGCTTCTCCCCTCCACCACCCACAGTCTCCACCTGGGAAATGGTTTCCTAATGTGTGGAATCCTTTCCTTCTTCACAGCTCCCTCCCACTGGTGCAGGTCCCATCCTTATTCTTTTGTCTCTGTTTTTTCTTTTGCCTTACCCATATACATGGGGAGTTTCTTGCCTTTGGGGTGGTCTGAGATCTTCTGCCAGCATTCAGTAGGTGTTCTGTAGGAGTTGTTCCACGTGTAGATGTATTTCTGAAGTACCTGTGGGGAGGAAGGTGATCTCTGTGTCTTACTCTTCCACCATCTTCCAAGTGAGGCTGAAGCAAGTTCTCTTGCCATTTTCATTTCTGGCTCTGTGGGGTAAGATCAGAGCCCTATTGAATGCATAGAAAATAAGCTGACTCTAGGAGATTCACCACAAAAATTGGGAGTCAGATTTCTATGGACGAAAGCCCAGGAGATTCTTAACCATCAGCAAAATAAGTTTAGTTGCTAAAACTTTCTAAAACATACATTACTCTTCCATAAATTGGGGTTTAGCAATTATACATCAGTCATGTATTTTTTAATAATAGTAGGAAAAAATATGTAAAATATTTAGTATAATGTCTGGTACTGGAACAATATTAAAATAATTTTATCTACTACTGTGGCAAATGAAGTAGAGCATGGGTGACTTAATTATCTGCTTGCAGTAATCCAGGACTAGCATTGGTGAACATGATTTATTTGATTTCATGATAGTTGATTTTAAAAAGAGGGAAATAATTAATTCAGAGAAGGAAGAGACTGTTGAGATTACCTATTCCTGCCATTGGAAAAGATAAACTGACATCTAAAGTGAAGAGGAAACTTTCTAAAAATCTTTGCAACTATCTGGATGTTTCTAATTTGAAAAACCACCAAGTTTTCTTCATCTTCACCATGCTCTTCTTCTTAACTTAAAAGTTTTAGTGTAAACACAGACAAAAATATATACTTTTTTAAAGTCCAGAATAAATTTTTCACTTGTTTTCATATCAAAAATGTACTATAAGTATGTTATCCCTTGAAGACTTTTAATATCTGATCCAGGGGGTGAGATATGGCCAATATGGTGGAGTAGGAAGACTCTGTGATCAACTTATTCATGGGCACACCAAAATTACAACTATTTACAGAGCAACTGTGTATGAAAACAAGATGAGACTGGCAGAAAATATTTTCCAAAATTAAAGCTATAAAGAAGGAACTACAAGATGGGTAAGAAGGGCAAATATGAGGTATATTCAAGACCCAACGCCCCAGGGTGGAAACCCACAAATAAGAAGATAATTATAATTGCAAAGGTTCTCCCCAAGGAGCACAGGGTCCAAACCAACATTGGGCTTCCCAGCCTGGATGTCCTGCACTGGCATGATAAGCCCAGAACATCCAGCTTTGAAGGACAGAGAGCTTTGTGGATAGGCAAGTTCAAGGCTTTAGGAAACAGACTTCACTATGAAAGGACACTGACAAAATCTCACAAGATCTTAGCACAGAGGCAGTAATTTGAATTAAGCTTAGTCATATCCACTTACTGATCAAGGAGGGCCTCCTAGATAAGCAGGAGGCAACTGGGATTCAAAAGGTACTTAAACACCAGTGGTAGCCATTTTGCATTCCTCCTTCTTGACTATTAGTTCCAAGAGCTTACTGGACCACCAGTGGACAAGAACCAGCCCAGGTCCCCCAGGCTGCAGAGCCTGCCATGCTAGGACAAGGCCCAACATACCAGCAAGTCATCAGGCACAGCAAAAGACAGGGACTAGCAGACAGCTGGGTCAGAAGCCAGCCCTGCCTGCCAGCATGCCCACTGTACTCTGCCTTGCCATAACATAAAGGCCCACATAGACCACAAAGAGGGTATATAGCTCAGGTGACCAGAGGGAGTAAGCTTCTGCATCCTATAGGACATTTCCTACATAGTGCCATTTCTCCAAGATTGGGAAACATAACCAACAAACCTAATACATAACAAAAAAAGCAGAGGATTAGGTAACATGAGGAGATGCAGGAATATGTACCAAATAAAGAATAAGATAAAACCCCAGAAGATGTGTCATGGAGATAAGCAATCTAATGAATAAAGAGTTCAAGATAATGATCATAAGGATGCTCAATGAACTCAGGAGAAGAATGGAGGAACACAGTGAAGATTTTAACAAAGAGTTAGAAAATATAAAGAAGAATCAAACAGAAATGAAGAATATAATAATTGAAATAAAAAATACATTATAAGAAATCAACAATAGATTAGATGATACAGACAAATGGACCAATAAATTGGAACAAAAAGTAGTGAAAATCACCCAAGCTGAACAGAAAAAAAGAATTTTTGAAAGTAAGGATAGATTAAGAGAAATCTGGGACTACAGCAATTGTACTAACATTCACATTATAGGAATCCCAAAAGAAGAAGAGAGAGAAAAGGGAAGAGAATCCATTTGAAGAAATAATGGCTGAAAACTACCTTAACCTGGGAAGGAAAACAGACACATCCAGGAAACATAGAGAGTCTCAAACAAGATAAACCCAAAGAGGTTCACACTAAGATGTATCATAATTAAAATGGTAAAAGATAAAGAGAGAATCTTAAAAATAGCAAGGGAAATGCAATTAGTACCATATAAAGAACTCCCATAACTCTAAGCTGACTTTTCAGCAGAAAATTTGCCTTCTGGAGGGAGTGGCACAATATGTTCAAAATGATGAAAGGAAAAAGCCTACAATCAAGAATAATCTACCCAACAAGATTACCATTCAGATTTGAAGGAGAGACAAAAAGTTAACCGACAAGCAAAAGGTAAAAGAGTTCAGCACCACTGAAATGACTTTGCAAGAAATGTTAAAGGGATTTCTTTAAACAGAAAAAAGACCACAACTAGAAATATAAGAATTACAAAAGAAAAAAAAAGCCTCATTGGTAAAGGCAAACAGTAAAGATAATAGAGCAACCACTTATAAAGCTATTAGAAATGCTAAAAGAAAAGTAGTAAAATCATTTATATGCACAAAAAAATAGTTAAATGATACACAAAACAAAAAGATGTAAAATATGATATAAAAAAATTAAGTGTTTGTGGGGGGGGTTAAAATGTAGGATTGATCAAAAGCGTTCATAAAGAATCCAAATTGGGGGGCTTCCCTCATGGTGCAGTGGTTGAGAATCTGCCTACTAATGCAGGTGACACAGGTTTGAGCCCTGGTCTGGGAGGATCCCTCATGCCGCGGAGCAACTAGGTCCATGAGCCACAACTACTGAGCCTGCACATCTGGAGCTTGTGCTCTGCAACAAGAGAGGCCACGATAGTGAGAGGCCTGTGCACTGCGATGAAGAGTGACCCCTGCTCTCCGCAACTAGAGAAAGCTCTCACACAGAAACGAAGACCCAACACAGCAAAAATAAATAAATAAATTACTAAAAAAAAAAAGAATCCGAATAGGAAAGGAAGAAGTAAAACTGTCACTATTTGCAGATGACAGGATATTATACATAGAATATACTAAAGATGCCACCAAAAATCTATTAGAACTAATAAGTGAACAGTAAAATTACAGGATAAAAAATTAATATACAGAAATCTGTTACAATTCTATACACTAAAAACAAACTAACAGAAAAAAAGAAATGAAGAAAACAATCCAATTTACAATTGTATCTAAAAGAATAAAATAGTTAGGAATAAATTTAACCAGGAAGTAAAAGACCTGCCTGTACTGTGAAAACTGTAACATTGTTGAAAGAAAGTGAAGATGAAAAAAAAACAAATGAAAAGATATCCAGTGCTCCTTCAATGGAAGAGTTGATATTTTTAAAAGGACCTTACTACCCAAGGTAATCTACAGATTCCATGCAATCACTATCAAAATGTCCATGGCATTTTTCACTGAGCTAAAACAAACAATTCTAAAATTTGTATGGAAGCACAAAGAACTTGAGTAGTCAAAACATGCTTGAGAAAGAAGAATAAAGCTGGAGTTGTCACATTCCTTGATTTAAAGTATACTACAAAGCTACAGTAATCAAAACAGTATGGTACTAGTAACAAAAAACAGGCACATAGATCAAAGGAACAGAATAGAGAGCCCAGAAATAAACCCACAGTTATATGGTGAATTGCTTTCTGACACAAAACGCAAGAATATACACTGGGGGAAAGACAGCCTCCTCAATAAATGGTGCTGGACACCAGACAGCTACATACCTAAGAATAAACCTGGACTACTTTCTCACATCATATACAAAAATAAACTTGAAATAGGCTGAAAACTTAAATGTAAGACCTGAAACCGTAAAACTTCCAGAAGAAAACTTAGGCAGTAATTTCTTTGACATTGATCTTAGCAATATACATATTTTTGGGGGGAGGGGGGAGGGAAAATGTCTCTTCAGAAAGGAAATTTAAAAAAGCAAAAATAAACAAATGGGATTACACCAAAATCAAAAGCTTTTGCACAGTGAAGGAAACTATCAACAAAATTAAAAGACTGTCTGCTGAATGGGAGAAGATATTTGCAAACAATATATATGATAAGGGGTTAATATCCAAAATATATGAAGAACTCATAACTCAACATCAAAAAATCCACAAGCACCCTGATTAAAAAGTGTTCAGAGGATCTGAATAGAAATTTTCCCCAAGAAGACATGCAGTTGGCTGACATACACATGAAAAATTGTCAACATCACTAACCATCAGGGAAATACAAATCAAAACCACAGTGAGCTAGCCATATGTGCCTATAGAGTGCTTAGTATGGGACGAGTCCAAATTGAGTTGTGCTATAAGTATAAAATCCAGACCAAATTTCAAAAGCTTAATACAAAACAAGAATGTAAAATATCTTATTAATAATTTTCTATATTGACTACATGTTCATTTATCCTGGATTAAATAAAATACATTATTACAATTAAAAAAACACAGTGAGATATTACCTAACATGTTTCAGAATGACTATCATTAAAAATGCAAAGAATAACAAGTGTTGGTGAGGAAGTGGAGAAAAGAGAACACTTGTATACTCTTGGTGGGATGTACACCCACCAAGATGCAGCCACTATCTAAAACAGTTTGTAGTTTCTTCAAAAGATTAAAACTAGAACTATCATATGATTCAGCAATTCCACTCCTGGGTATTTTTCAGAAAAAAACAACACTCTAATTTGAAAAGATATATGCACCCTATGTTCATTACAGCTTTATTTACAATAGCCAAGATATGGAAACAAAAGTGTCCATTAATAGATGAATGGATAAAGAAGATGTGATATATATATATATATATATATATATATATATATATATATACACAATGGAATATTACTCAGTCATAAATAATGAAATTTTGCCATTTGTGATAACATGGGTGGACCTAGAGGTTATTATGGTAAGAGAAATAATTGAGACAGAGAAAGACAAATGCCATATGATTACCCTTATATGTAGAATCTAAAAAACAAAACAAAATGAACAAAAATAATGTAATAGAAACAGATGCACAGAGACAGAGACAAGTTGGTTTTACCAGAGTGGAGGGGACTTGGGAGGAGGGGATGAATACAATAGGTAAAGGGGATTAAGAGGTAAAACTACCACTTATAAAATAAAGTTATGAGTCAAGATAATAAAATTTACAGCACAGAGAATATAGTCAATAATATTATAACAACTTTGTATGGTAGCAGATGTTATCACAGTGATCATTATGTAATGTATACAATTATGAAATCTCTGTGTTGTACACTTAAAACTAATATATTATTAGGAGTCGGTTACATTTAAATAAAAAATTAAATTAAAAATAAATAAATAAATCTGACCCAGTATTTTAAACAATCTCTTTTATGCCTTTCCTCCACAGTCACTAAATGCCCAGAGTTCACATAAAAACTGACTGAGGATCTTCACTTTCCAGAAGTAGATATTGCCTTCTTGGTTTGTAGATGTTTCCCTAAATATGTAGATCATATGAATAGTAATAAAAGGTTTCTGTGTAATTTTATTCTTACATTTTCGTATTTTATCATGATAGATTTGTGTTCTGTAGCCTTGGAGGAAATTTCTGAATCATATATAAAATTAGTTTAAAAAACTTTTTCATAATCACAAAATAAATGACTCATGAAAAAATTGAATGAAGAGCTAATCAGGTGTCAGAGTTGAAAACTTCAGGATTTTTTTTTTTTCTGACAAGTCTATTGCTAGCTATGCCATTGAATAGATATGTGATGTTGAGGTAATGAAGTGAGGAAATCAGAAAGACATTGTTTTAAACTCCTGATTTCTTACTTTTGAAACTTATGGTTTTAAGTCAATCACAATATAACTGAATCTCAGTTTTTGCACTTATACCTTGAATATAACATCTCATTTATTTAAATTTCGAATGTCAAACTAGAAGGCCAATTTAAATATTAAATGAGATATACTTAATATTTTTAAGGCCTGAAACTGTATATTTATTATCCAAACCCTTTCACTCCTCTATACTTTAGTTGTTGCACATTTAATTTAAGAATTTAAGAATAACACCTCCTGATATAGAAAAAAGGTGAAATAATGATGTGAAATAATACTGTGAAGGGAGAATCAATATAGATTCATAATTTATCCTTGAATCTCTCTCAGCATACTTTGAGGTTGCAGTAGCAGTAGGAGATCATGTGTGAGCAGAAGGGAGGGACCTGGTGTACAAATCCTTAGAGATTGTGTTTTAAATTAGAATTTCAGCAACAAGGTACAATATCAGACAAAGTGGAATTTTTCTTTGTTAGTTGCAAAATTAAAATACCTCAAGCAGAATATTCCTTAGAGTTTATAATAATGAATAAGGCTGAAATTTTGTATGTTTATTTTGGTTTCATTATCACTATAGAATATGGAAATGGGAAAACGAACAAGAAAGAAATGTCCTCCTATTCAACTTCCTATCTCCCTAATGCAGATAAAGAGTAAAGAATGACTTAGCCATCTTTCCTTGCAAATACAAACTGTTAAAGGCATCTTGACTTAGCAGTTACCAGGAGAATTCCACAAAGGTTTTTCTCCTAATGATTTACAACTAAGTTAAAATATAAACCAGTGTCCAATGAATCAAACAATAGATACACAAGACCACCAGAAATTGACTCTTTAGTCTTTAAAATTGAAATTGGAATACAACTTGATTTTATATATCTATATTTAAATATCTAAAAATAATATACCTGTGATGAATATTTAGAAAATGGAGAATCACAGTCACACATTTTTGTAATGTCTACTAACAATTGTTTAACGATACAGGGTTCTTATCCAAAGCTTGGATCCTGCTAATTCCAAATATATCTCTTTTACAGAGAAATGAATATCAAGCTAGATTAGGCAGTTGAAAATAAAATGGTCAAATCATGCTTTCTTTCAAGAATATCAATATAGTATGTTGTATAAAAGCACTGATTCCTGAACCTGATTACTTGAATTCAAACTCTGGCTCCTCCAAGTTACCAGCTATTTTTCTAAGAATCACTTAATCTCTCTGACTTTTAGCTTCCTCACCTGGGAAATGAGGTTACCAGCAATAGCTTCCTCACTGGGAAGGTCAAATTAGGGAATTCATGTAAAGCATTTAAAATAGTGTTTTACATGTAAATGTGCTTACATATTAGGTGTAATTTGACTTTTCTATAGAATTTTTTTTTAATTTTTATTTTATATTGGACTATAGTTGATTTACAGTGTTGTGTTAATTTCAGGTGTACAGCAAACTGCTTCAGTTATACATATGTCTATTCTTTTTCAAATTATTTTCCCATTTAGGTTATTGCTGACTACTGAGCAGAGTTCCCTATGCTATACAGTAGGTCCTTATTGATTATCCATTTTAAATATAGTACTGCATATAATATATGTCAATCCCAACTCCCAATTTATCCATTCCCCCCACCTTTCCCCTTTGGTAACCGTAAGTTAGTCTCCTAAGTCTGTGAGTCTGTCTCTGTTATGTAACTAAGTTATTTATTTGTATCTTTTTTTTTTTTTTTTAGATTCCACATAGAAGCGATAGGGAAAGGAGCTTAGTCACAGCACATTCCTCTACTCCTGATGTCAGCTGTATTTCTCACCCTTGAGGAAATATTCCCCTTCATGTAAGTTTAGCTAACATGAATCCATCCCTCACAGACAGATTCACAATCCAGGGCCAATTGATGGCAAAGCAGGTTTCTTAGCCTTTAAACTAAGGGCCGATTTTAGACTGTGTTGTACTGAACAAGGTGATGCAGTACTCTGGGAGACCAGCCAGGATTCTCTGAAATGTTCTCTTTATTTCAAAAGTAAGCTTTGTTTGAACTATAATAGGTCACCTGAGTTCCGTTCACGATCACCTAGTCAAAGATAAATAGGAAATAGATCCTTATTTATTTATTTATTTTTTTCTAACATGGAGAATCTCCAGAAATAACTACTTCAGAATGGGAAGTGAACATGACAAATATTCAACACCAAAAGATGTCTGACAACTTAAGAATGTTACTTTTTTTGTGCCTGGTTTCAACCTTTGTGTTATCACTGTTGCCAGATTAATTACTTACTTAAAAAATATTTTAGAGTTATTTTGGAATTTTAATAAGTGGACCAGCCAAAAAGTTTCTGAGTCTATAATCTAATTATCAGAAATCTAATTATTGGGAAAAAAAAATTTTAATTTGTAGTGATTTCAAAATTGCCAGCAAACAATCATTTTATTGATTTTGTTTCTGCTGCTTGAAAATTGATTTATTATTACTATATTTAATAATGCATTATTAATTTTTTATACATCTCTCATATCTCTTTCTGTATCTTTTTCTCTTTATCTCTGGTATCAACATACTTACCTGATATTCTTGCAGCAAAAACAAGAAAAACAAATGTGTTATGTGCAGATTCATTACTATTTTTTTAAATTGGAGTATAGTTGCTTTACAATGTTGTGTTAGTTTCTGCTGTACAGCAAAGTGAATCAGCCACAAGTATACATATATCCCATCTTCCTTGGATTTACTTCACATTTAGGTGACCACAGAGCATTGAGTAGAGTTCCCTGTCAAATACAGTCTGTTCTCATTAGTTGTCTATTTTATACATAGTAATGTATATATGTCAATCCCAGTCCCCCAACCCATCCCACCCCACCCTTTCCACCTTGGTATCCATACGTTTGTTCTCTATGTCTTTGTCTCTATTTCTGCTTTGAAAATAAGTTCATCTATACCATTTTTCTAGATTCCACATATATGTGTTAACATACGATATTTGTTTTTCTCTTTCTAACTTCAATCTGTATGACAGTATGTAGGTTCATCCACACCTCTGCAAGTGGCACAATTTCATTCTTTTTTAAGACTGAGTAATAATCCATTGTATATATGTAGCACATCTTCTTTATCCATTCCTCTGTTGATGGAAATTTATGTTGCTTCCATGTCATGGTTATTGTAAATAGTGCTGCAATGAACATTGGGGTTCATGTATGTTGTTGAATTATGGTTTTCTCTGGGTATATGCCCAGGAGTAGTATTATTGGGTCATATTGTGGTTTGATTTTTAGATTTGAAAAGGACCTCCTTACTGTTTTCCATAGTGGCTGTGTCAATATACATTCCCACCAACAGTGTAAGAGGGTTCTCTTTTCCCCACACCCTCTCCAGCATGTATTGTTTGTAGATATTTTGATCATGGCCATTCTGACTGGTGTGAGGTGATACCTCATTGCAGTTTTGAACTGTGTTTCTCTAATAATTAGTGATGTTGAGCATCTTTTCATTTGTTTGTTAGTCATCTGTATTTATTCTTTGGAGAAATGTCTATTTACGTCTTCTGCCCATTTTTTGATTTGGTTGTTTATTTTTTTGATATCAAGCTGCATGAGGTGTTTGTATATTTTGGAGATTAATCCTTTGTCCGTTGCTTTATTTTCAAGTACTTCCTCTCATTCTAAGGGTTGTATTTTCATCTTGCTTATGGTTTCCTTTGCTGTCCAAAAGCTTTTAAGGTTCATTAGGTCCCATATGTTTATTTTTGTTTGTATTTTCATTACTCTAGGATGTGGGTCAAAAAAGATCTTGCTGTGGTTTATGTCAGAGTCTGTTTTTCTTATGTTTTCCTCTAAGAGTTTTACACTGTCCCATCTTACATTTAGGTCTTTAATCCACTTTGAGTTTACTCTTTTGTATGGTGTTAGGGAGTATTCTAATTTCATTCTTTTACATGTAGCTGTCCAATTTTCCCAGCACCACTTATTGAAGAGACTGTCTTTTCTCCATTGTATATTCTTGCCTCATTTGTCAAAGATTAGAGGATCATGGGTGTATGAGTTTGTCTCTGGGTTTTCTATCCTGTTCCATTGATCTATATTTCTGTCTTTGTGCCAGTACTATACTGTCTTTTTTATTTTAACATCTTTATTGGAGTATAATTGCTTTACAGTGGTATGTTAGTTTCTGCTTTGTAACAAAGTGTATCAGTTATACATATACATGTGTTCCCATATCTCTTCCCTCTTGCATCTCCCTCCCTCTCATCCCTCCCTATCCCACCTCTCCAGGTGGTCACAAAGCACTGAGCTGATCTCCCTGTGCTATACGGCTGCTTCCCACTAGCTATCTATTTTACGTTTGGTAGTACATTTATGTCCATGCCACTCTCTCAGTTTGTCACAGCTTACCCTTCCCCCTCCCCATATCCATTCTCTAGTAGGTCTGTGTCTTTATTCCCATCTTGCCCCTAGGTTCTTCATGGCCTTTTTTTCTTTTTCTTAGATTTCATATATATGTGTTAGCATACAGTATTTCATTTTCTCTTTCTGACTTACTTCACTCTGTATGACACACTCTAGGTCAATCCACCTCACTGCAAATAACTCAATTTTGTTTCTTTTTATGGCTGAGTAATATTCCATTGTATATATGTGCCACATCTTCTTTATCCATTCATCTGTTGATGGACACTTAGGTTGTTTCCATGTCCTGGCTATTGTAAATAGAGATGCAATGAACATTTTGGTACATGACTCTTTTTGAATTATGTTTTTCTCAGGGTATATGCCCAGTAGTGGGATTGCTGGGTTGTATGGTAGTTCTTCTCCAAAAAAGATATACAGATTGCCAACAAACACATTAAAGAATGCTCAACATCATTAATCATTAGAGAAATGCAAATCGAAACTACAATAAGATATCATCTCACACCGGTCAGAATGGCCATCATCAAAAAATCTAGAAATAATAAATGCTGGAGAGGGTGTGGAGAAAAGGGAACACTCTTGCAGTGTTGGTGGGAATGTAAATTGATACAGCCACTATGGAGAACAGTATTGAGGTTCCTTCAAAAACTAAAAATATAACTACCATACTGTCTTGATGACTGTAGCTTTGTAATATAGTCTGAAGTCTGGGACCCTGATTCCTCCAGCTCTGTTTTTCTTTCTCAAGATTGCATTTGACTCTTTCTTTGTGTTTCCATACAAAGTGTACAATTTTTGTTCTAATTCTGTGAAAAATATCATTGGCAGTTTGATAGGGATTGCATTAATCTCTCTTTCTGATATTTTGTTGCTAGTGTATAAGAATGCAAGAGATTTCTGTGCATTAATTTTGTAATCTGCAACTTTACCAAATTCACTGATCATCTCTAGGTGTTTTCTGGTGGTATCTTTAGCATTTTCTATGTATAGGGTCATGTCACCTGCAAAAGGTGACAGTTTTACTACTTCTTTTGCAATTTGGATCCTTTTTATTTCTTCTCTGATTTTCGTGGCCAGGACTTTCAAAATTATTTAGAATAAAAGCAGCTAGAGTGGACGTCCTTGTCTTATTCCTGTTTTTCGAGGAAATGCTTTCAGGTTTTCACCATTGAGAATGATATTTGTTATGGCTTTATGTTGAGGTAGGTTCCCTCTATGCCAAATTTCTGGACAGTTTTTTATCATAAACAGGTGTTGAATTTTGTCAAAGGATTTTTTTTTCACCTATTGAGATGATCATATTGTTTTTATTCTTCAATTGGTGTATGTGATATACCATGTTGAGTGATTTGCATATATTGAAGAATCCTTGCATCCCTGGGGTAAATCCTGTTTGATCATAGTGTATGATCCTTTTAATGTGTTGTTAGATTTAGTTTGTTAATATTTTGTTGAGGATTTCTGCATCTATGTTTATCAGTGATATTGGCCTCTAATACTCTTTTCTTGTGATGTCTTTGTCTGGTTTTGGTATCAGGGTGATTGATGGTGACCTTATAGAATGAGCTTTGGATTTCTCCTCCCTTTGTAATATTTTGGAAAAGTTTGAGAAGGATAGGTATTAGCTCTTCTCTAAATGTTTCATAGAATTCACCTCTGAAGACATCTGATCTTGGACTTTTTGTCTGTTGGAAGATTTTTAATCACAGTTTCACTTTCAGTACTTGTGGTTGGTCTGTTCATATTTTCTATTTCTTTCTAGTTCAGTCTTGGAAGGTTGTACCTTTCTAAGTATTTTTCCATTTCTTCCACGTTGTCCATTTATTCGAGTACAGTTGTTTGTAGTAATCACTTATGATCCTTAGTATTTCTGTGGTGTCTATGGTAACTTCTTTTTCCTTTCAAATTTTATTGATTTGATTCCTCTCCCTTTTTTTTTAAATAAGTCTGGCCAAAAATGTTTATCAATTTTGTTTATCTTCTTAAAGAACCAGCTTTTAGTTTCATTGATCTTTCTATGTTTTCTTTGTCTTGATTTCATTTATTTCTGCTGTGATCTTTATGATTTCTTTCCTTCTACTAACTTTGGGTTTGGTTTGTTCTTCTTTCTCTAGCTGCTCTACATGTAAAGTTAGGTTGTTTATTTGAAAGTTTTCTTGCTTTTGAAGTAGGATTATATTCCTATGAACTTCCCTCTTAGAGCTGCTATTGCTGCATCCCATAGGTTTTGAATCATCATGTTTTGGTTTTCATTTCTCTCTAGGTACTTTTTGATTTCCTCTTTAATTTCTTCAGTTATCCACTGGTTATTTAGTGACATGTTGTTTAGCCTCCATGTATTTGTGCTTTTTACAGTTTTTTTTTTTCCTGTAATTGGTTTCTAATCTCATAGTGTTGGGTTCAGAAAAGATGCTTGATATGATTTCAATTTTCTTAAATTTACTGAGACTTGATTGTGACCCAAGATGTGATCTATCCTGGAGAATGTTCCATGTGTACTTGAGAAGAAAGTGTGTTCTGCTGCTTTCAGATGGAATGTCCTATAAATGTAAATTACGTCTATCTGGCCTAATGAATCTTTTAAGGCTTGTGTTTCCTTATTAATTTTCTGTCTGGATGATCTGTCCATTGGTGTAAGTGTGTTAAAGTCTCCCACTATTATTGTGTTACTGTTAATTTCCTCTTTTATCATTGTTAGCAGTTGTCTTATGTATTGCATTGCTCCTATGTTGGGTGCATATATATTTAAAATTATTATATTTTCTTGGATTGATCACTTTATCATTATGTAATGTCCTTCTTTGCCTCTTGTAGCAGTCTTTATTTTAAAGTCTATTTTGCCTCATATGAGTATTACTACTCTAGCTTTCTTTTGATTTCCATTTGCATGGAATATCTTTTTCCATCCACTCACTTTCAATCTGTATGTGTCCCTAGGTCTGAAGTGGGTCTCTTGTAGACAGCCTATATATGGGTCTTGTTTTTGTATCCATTCTGCCAGTCTATGTCTTTTCTTGAGAACATTTAATACATTTATGCTTAAGGTAAATTCTCAATAGGTATGTTCCTATTGCCATTTTCTTAATTGTTTTGGGTTTGTTTTTGTAGGTCTTTTTTCTTCCCTTCCTCTTTTATTCATTTTTCTTGTGTTTCCTGCCTAGGTAAGTTCCTTAATCATTTGTTGTAAAGCTGGTTTGGCAGTGCTGAATTCTCTTAGTCTTTGCTTCTCTGTAAATCTTTTGATTTCTCCATCAAATCTGAAAGAGAGCCTTGCTGGGTAGAACATTCCTGGTTGTAGATTTTCCCTTTTCATCTCTTTAAAAATATCATGCCATTCCATTTTGGCCTGCAGAGTTTCTGCTGAAAAATCAGCTGATAACCTTATGGGGATTCCCTTTTATATTATTTATTGCTTTCCCCTTGCTGTTTTTAACATTTATTTATATATTTATCTATCTTTTTATTTACTTATCTATTTTTTGCTGCATTAGGTCTTCATTGCTGCTTTTGGGTTAGGTGTGGCGAGTTGAGGCTACTCTCCATTGTGGTGCACGGACTTCTCATTGGGGTAGCTTCTCTTGTTGTGGAGCACAGGCTCTAGGCATGTGGGTTATAGAGCACAGCTTCAGTAGTTGTGGCACACAGGCTTAGTTGCTCCACGGCCTGTGGGATATTCTGGACCAGGGATTGAACCTGTGTCCCCTGCATTGGCAGGATTCTTAACCACTGCACCACCAGGGAGTCTCCTAACATTTTTTCTTTGTATTTATTTTTGTTAGTTTCATTCACATGTGTCTTCACACATTCCTCTTTGGGTTCATCCTGTATGGGATTCTCTGTGATTCCTAGACTTGGGTGACTGTTTCCTTTTCCATGTTAGGGAAGATTTTGACTATAATCTCTTCAAATAATCTCTCAGACACTTTCTTTTTTTCTTCTTCTTCTAGGACACTTATCATTCAAATGTTGATGCATTTAATGCTGTCCCAGAGGTCTCTGAGACTGTTCTCATTTCTTTTCATTCTATTTTCTTTATTCTGTTCTGTGGCAGTGATTTCCAACATTCTGTCTTCCAGGTCACTTATCTGTTCTTCACCTCAGTTATTCTGCTACTGCTTCATTCTTGTGTATTTTTTGTTTCAGTTATTTTATTGTTCATCACTGTTTGTTCTTTAGTTCTTCTACTTCTTTTTTAAATATTTCTTTTATATATTTGATCCATGCCTCCATTCTTTTTCCAAGATCTTGGATCATCTTTGTTATTATTACTCTGAATTATTTTTAGGTAGATTGCCTATCTCCCCTCCATTAATTGGTTCTTATATTTTTTTATCTTGCTCTGTTGTCTGCCACATATTTCTTTATCATCTCCTTTTTTTCTAACTTACTGTGTTTGTGTTCTCGTTTCTGCCCTGGATATTGAGTGGGGTCTCCCCTTTGCTCTGGGGTTTTCACTGCACTGTCAGGGGTGAGGTTGGCTCCCTATTTGTTGTAGTAGAGGCTCCCAGATCTGTTTCTTAACTGTGTTTCTGATCTACAGTTAAGATAGACAGGATTGGAGCACTCTCACTGAGAGACAAGTCACTGAGTATTCCTTCTCTGGAGGTGTTCACCTGTGAATGTGCTCTGTTGTGTCCCCTTTCACCCATTTTGTGGGCTGACAAAGTACATTCTTGTTGGCACTGCTCTCATTCCTTCCTTAACTGTGTGTATGCTGGCAGTTGGCCTTGGTGACTCTCAGGCATTGTTTTCACCAGGCCACTGGTGCAGATTCACTGGGGTCAAGTCCCAGGACTGCAGTAGTTGTGCACTTGGATCTGCTGTGGAAGTTATGGATGCAGCTCAGACTCTGGCCTGGCCCAACCCCCATGTGTATGTGCCCACAAAACTCACAGCTGCTAAAGCCAGACATGTCCCAGCTGCAGGAGCACCTGTTTTCCTTTCAGATGTTTTTCAGGTGCTGGATTTAGTAAGATATCAATGATGGTGTAACTCCACAATTTGCACAGCCACAAGGAGAGATATTAGCTATACTTCCTTAGTAACATGGGCCCTGGGGCTCAACAGTGGTTTCAGTCCCACCTCTCCATGTGTTTCTCTCACTTGAGTCTGCTCCAGAATTTTCCAGAGTACACAAGCCAGTCATGTAGGAAGAAGCCAAGGCAGCAATCATTGCAAGCAAGGCACCCAGGCAGGAGGTTGCCAGGGTAGCAATTGGAATGCATAAGCCCATCAGGCAGTGATCAGGGTGAGCATGTCACCCAGGCTTGAGAGGGGCAGAGGAGGTGATGACAGTGGTGTGTGTGCTTGCTACAATAGGAGCCCTCCCTAGTGCCTGTGGTGGTAAGGGCCAGCAAATGAGGGGAGGGACTGCAATGGCAACCCCACCCTTTGCATGTCACTCAACAATGGCACTTCACTTCCAGGCTTCCTCCACAAGCATTCCCATTTGCAGAGCTCCTCACTTAGAGAAGCAAATCAGAACCATAATGTGATAACACTTCACACCCATCTAGAAGATTAAAAAACAAAAAAACAAAAAAAAACAAACAACTGTTGCCCAGGTTGTGAAGAAATTAAAACCCTCATATATATTGCTGGTGAGGACTTTAAGTTGTGTAGCAGCACAAGACTTTGTGGATTTTATTGAGATATAATTGACAAAAATTGTATATATTTTAGTCACACAACACAATCATTTCATATGAATATACATTGTGAAGTGATCACCACAATCAAGGTAATTAGCGTTCATTACCTTACATACTTGCCTTTTTCCCTTTGCATTCCTCCACCCCTCTTCCCTATTCAATCACAATTGTTCTCTGTATCAATGAGTCTGCTTCTGTTTTAAAATTCCACATATAAGTGAAATTATAGAGTAGTTTTCTTTGTATGACTTATTTCACTTAACATAATACCCTCTAGGTTCATCCATATTTTCACTAATAGCAAGAGTTCATTCTTTTTAATGGTTGAATAATATACCATTGTGTGTATGTGTGTGTGTGCGTGTGTGTGTGTGTGTATACCATTCATCTGTCAATGGACATATAGGTTGCTTCCATATCTTGGCTATTGTAAATAATGTTGAATGAACATAAGGATACATATATCTTTTCAAATTATATTTTTTGTTTTCTTTGAAAAAACTACACAGAAATAGAATTGCTGGATCATGTAGAAATTCTATTTTTCACTTTATGAGGAACCCTCATATTATTTTCCATAGTGATTACAGTAATTTATATTCCCATCAACAGTGCAAGAGAGATTTTTCCCACATCCTTGCCAACACTTTTTTTTTCTCTTGTCATTTTAATGATAGTCATTCTGAGAGGTGTGAGGTGATGTCTCATTGTGGTTTTGATTTGAATTTTCCTCATTATTAGGGAAGTAGATGATCCCTTAATGTGTCTGGTGGCCATCTGTGTATCTTCCTTGGAAAAATGTCTATTAAGTTCTTCATTTTTTCTTTTCTTTTTTTTTTTTTGATGTTTAGTTGTAGGAGTTCTTTGTATGTTTTAAATTTTAACCCCTTATCAGATATATCATTTGCAGATATATTCTGCAATTCATTGGGTGAACTTTTCATTTTGTTGATAATTTCCTTTGCTGTGTAAGGTTTTTTTTAGGTTGATTTACTCCCATTTGTTTATTTTTGCTTTTTTTCCCCTTGCCTGAGGAGACAGATCCAAAAAAAATTACTAAGATTAATGTCAAAGAAAACTGCCTGTTTTTTTCTGGGAGTTTTATGGTTTCAGGTATTACAGTTAAGTCTTAAATTCATTTTTAGTTTATTTGTGCATATGGTGTGAGAAAGTAGTCCAGTTTGGTTCTTTTTTATGTAGCTGTCCTGTTTTCCCAACAGTATTTTTTGAAGAGTCTGTCATTTCCCCATTATGTAGTCTTTCTTCCTTTGTCATAGATTAATTAACCATGTAATTGTGTGTTTATTTTTGGACTCCCTATTCTGTCCCATTGATCTATGTATCTGATTTAGTTTTGTTGTTTAGCTTGCAAATGTTTGTACTTTTTGCAGCTTTTTTTCTTGTAGTTAAATTATAGTCTCATACTTTTGTGGTCAGAAAATATGCTTGATATGATTTCAGCCTTCTAAAATTTATTGAGAGTTATTTTGTGGCCTAGCTTGTGATCTATCCTGGAGAATGTTCTGTATGTACTTGACAAGAATGTCTATTCTGTTGCTTTTGGATGGATCATTCAACTGATCTAATACGTTATGTAAGACCAGCATTTCCTTATTGACTTTCTCTCTGAATAATTTGTTCATTGATTTAAGTGGGGGATTAAATTCCCCTACTATTATTGTGTTACTGTACATTTCTCCATTTATGCTTGTTATTCTTTGCTTTACATACTTAACTGCTTCTACTTTGGGTTCACATATATTTACAATTGTTATACCTTCTTGTTGTATTGATCCCTTAATCCTTATGTAATGTCCTTTTTTGTCTCTTGTTACAGTCTTTGTTTTAAAGTCTGTTTTGTCTGACATAAGTATTGCCACCTCAGCTTTCTTTTCATTTCCATTTGCATGAAATACCTTTCTCTATCCCTCACTTTCAGTCTCTGTGTGACTTGAGATCTGAAATGAGTCCTTTGTAGGCAGCATATATATGGGTCTATTATTTTTATCCACTCAGCTACATTGTGTTTTTTGATCAAAAATTTAGTCCACTTACATTTAAAATAATTATTGAGAAGTATGTATTTATTGCCATTTAAAAATTTGATTTTCTGGTTGTTTATGTAGTCATTCTTTGTTCTTTTCTTCTTCTTTTCCTGTCTTCCCTTGTAATTTGATGATTATCCTTAGTGATGTGTTTGGATTTATTTTTCTTTTGTGTGTGTGTGTCTATTATAGACTTTTGGTTTGTGGTTTCCATGAAGTTTATATATAGCCATAAATATGATTATTTAAAGTGGATGTACCCTTAACTTCTAAGGCATTCTAAAAATTCTGCATTTTAGTCTTTTCCAATGTATAATGTTTTTTACATCATATTTTACATCATTTTGTTTCCCATATTTTTTTATCTTCTCACTGTGAATATAAATTATTTTACTACTTTTGTCTATTTTATCATGTCTTCTAAAGCTAATAAGTGGTTGCTCTACTAACTTTACTATATGTTTGCCTTTGTGTAATTTTTCCTTAAAATATAACTTATAGAGATGGAGAAAAACTAATATAAATATGCTTTGGCTTGAGAAAGTGTATATAGACTGTACAAAGATTGCCACTGTGGAGTGAGAGAGGGAAGATAAGATGCTGTAAGGCTGAGCAGAGGTCTAGTGACCAACCATTAATAGGCTTTAAGGAACAATTAATTGTCTAATTTTCATGGTTAAAGTCTGAAATATGCATGCACACACACACTTTTTTGGGAAATCTTTGTACAGTTGCTACTTTGAAGCCTAATTTCCTATGAAATATCTTATTGAAAGAAAAGGGGGTAAACAGAAGAAAGTCTTTGAAGAACTCTAAAACTTGAAAAATTTATAAAATAATATAAAATTTCAAAGGAGATGAAGAAGGAGCAATTAGTCATGTAGAAATAAAATAAATTAAGTACTGTATCATGGATGCCTTGAAAAGACAAAGCATCATAAAAGAAGAAGAGGTAAGCAATATCCAATGCTACTACAGTCCTTAAGAGCAGGAGTGAAATATATCCATTGGATTAAAGAGCATGGAGGTTAATTATGACTTTAGTAAAATCAGGCTTGTATTTCAGTTTGCACAGGGTTGAAGAGTGAATAGGAGAAATAATTATAGTCAACTCTTTTGAATATTTAAGGTAATAAAAATCTACTGGTAGTACAGGTCTAAGTTTGGAAGTACAGTCTATTCTCCTACAAGATATGTTTCTTCAATGCACATTGACTCTCATCCTATTCATAAGAAATGGAATAATATGTGTGTAATACATAACTTATGTTGATTCATATGCAATTTTCCCACAATGTACTATTTTGTAGTGATTAGGGGTGATTTTTTCCCTCACAATTAAAAGTTGTTATGAATTTTACAAATACATAACAACATTTTGAAAAAAAGAATAAAATCTCATAGTACTGTTATTTTATAGTATAAGTTTGCTTTCGTGGCTTTAAGATCAACTACAGTTTCCACTACATTAACTCTCAGCTCTATGAGAGTGAATATGTATTATTTTTCCTGTATGCATGTCCAAGTTTAAGTTGATAGAATAAATTTTTAATTTTATTTAAAATTTTATTTTTCTTTATATAAGAAGCAAGTGTATTTGCTAACCATTTTAAAAGAGAGAATCAAGAGCTCTCTTTTTATCAAGGATTCAAAGGCCTACTGATTGGGATGCTGGATGCAAGTGTCAGTGGAGATTTTAACTTCCGCTTCTGTTTTATTAGCATAGTGTTGTTTTGTTACTAAGTCCATAAGTATAGAGTGGTTCTACACTAACCCTATTTTTCCTGTCAACACTTATTTTTGGCACTTGATTGTATACAATTCTTTTCAGGAATTGATATGAGATATTATAGCAATATCTGTATACATTTGATCTGATAACATAAAAGCCAACAATTATTTAGTAATTTTCATGTACCCAACATTGTTCTGTGTTGTTTATATGTAATGCCTTATTTAGTATTCATGACAATCATAGTACAAACTATCATAATTCTTATTTCATAGATGAAGAAACTGAGGTACAAAGATATTACTTTACTTTTTAAAAAGATATTTTAAATAAATTTATTTTTTTTAAAGATTGAGGCTTGTAATTTCCATATCTATGTTTTGTTCAAGCCGTCTTCTCTACTTGTAATATTTCCTGCCTTCTACTGTCTAATATCCCCTTATTTTTTGAAGTTCAGTTTGAATATCTGGAAACCTTCTAAGAGAACTCCTTTCTTGCTTCCTACAACTGGTTAAGTAGTCACTAAACATCTATGGCAAAAATTACTAAATAACAATCCTTATGTTTTGTAGAACTTAGTAATATACATACAGTTAATACAAATATAATTGTGGACTGTAAATTTAATCTCCATAAGACTGTTATACTGTTTTATTATTTTCTTAAATATTGCCTCTAAATGTGGTATTTATGTGAAAATTTCAATCTTTTTATGTTTCTAATATAGTATTTGCAGAAACTGCAATTCCTTTTTCAAGGATGAAACCAGCAAAATGAGAGCTGAGGAAATAATCAAATGTTACAATGTTGAAAAACTAATAGAAGGCATAGGAACAGTAAACAATATGCTATATTACTAAACTAAATACAATTTAGGAAATTGAAATAGTGAAAGTAAAAACAAGTGGAGCATAAAAAAAGGAATTTTCACAGTCCATCAATCACAAAAATACAGTAGTATACACATATCCATTATGCTATGATCAAAGTAGAGACAAGTTGACCAAAGTTTGCAAGAAAGGGTAAGGGAATGTTTTTCTGAAGAAAATAATATAAACTTGAAATTAAAAGATTAAAGTATAACTAATATTTCTTAAATAGATTTGAAATACAAAGCCCTTTCTTTTATTTTTAGAAATGCTTTGAATACCTAAACCTCTGAAATAGATTTAGAAAGATGTTAATTCTATCACTTAGGGAAATGGTACAGGCAATGGAAATAACATCATTATTGCCAACCAGAAATCTTGGTTTTATTTTTATTCTCAGTCTTGATCACTTCTTGACCCTGGGCACCAAGTTGTTGATCTAAGTTGTCCACTTTTTTTCATTTGAGGTACTTGTTCTGACATTCTGCTACAGTCAGGATTAAGTAAGCATTGTTTTATAAGTGCTAAAGAATTCCACTGAGGTCAGGAATTACTGTTAGCAATCTCAGCTGTACCGAGGTTTCTTTCACACATTATGCATACATTATTTTACAGCCTCGGATCAGGTATTCTGGTACTGATTATATTTATTATTGTAAAAGCAGTCTCTTCTTTGCTCAAGTCATTCTCCAGCCTCTGTTGAGTTGAACAGTGAAAAAACTGATGAGTCTTTTTCCATGACATACAAGCAAACCAAATTCTAATGAATAGTGGCAATTCAAAGACATTATTTTACATTTGAGAAATAAGCTTTTTTTAAAAAGTAATATAAATAAATTTTTAAATGTGTAATTGGATAAACAATTTTTAAAAAATTGCTTCATGGTTTAAAAGCATCCTGGTGGTAGAAGAACTACAATCCTGCAGCCTGTGGGAAAAAAAACATGCATTCACAGAAAGATAGAGAAGATAAAAAGGCAGAGGGTTATGTACCAGATGAAGGAACAAGATAAAACCCTAGAAAAACAACTAAATGAAATGGAGATAGGCACCCTTCCAGAAAAATAATTCAGAATAATGATACTGAAGTTGATCCAGGACTTTGGAAAAATAATGGAGGCAATGATTGAGAAGATGCAAGAAAATTTAACAAAGAATTAGAAGAATTAAAGAACAAACAAACAGAGATGAATGATATAATAACTGAAATGAAAAACACACTAGAAGGAACCAGTACCAGAATAACTGAGGCAGAAGAATGAATAAGTGACCTGGAAGACAGAATGGTGGAATTCAATGCTGCAGAACAGACTAAAGAAAAAAGAATGAAAATAAATGAAGACAGCCTAAGAGACCTCTGGGACAATGTTAAACATAACAACTTCACATTATAGGGGTTGCAGAAGTAGAAGAGAGAGAGAAAGGAACCAAGAAAACATTTGAAGAGATTATAGTTATAAACTTCCCTAACATGGGAAAGGAAATAGTCACCAAAGTCCAGGAAGCACAGAGAGGCCATACAGGATAAACCCAAGGAGAAACATGCCCAGACACATAGTAATCGAATTGGCAAAAATTAAAGAAAAAGAAAAATTATTGAGGGCAGCAAGGGAAAAATGACAAATAATATACAAGGAAACTCCCATAAGGTTAACAGCTGATTTCTCAACAGAAACTTTACAAGCCAGAAGGGAATGGCATGATATAATTAAAGTGATGAAAGGGAAGAACCTACAACCAAGATTTCTCTACCCAGCAAGGATCTCATTCAGATTTGATGGAGAAATCAAAAGCTTTACAGACAAGCAAAAGCTAAGAGAATTCAGCACCACCAAACCAGCTCTACAACAAATGCTAAAGGCGCTTCTCTAAGTGGGAAACACAAGACAAGAAAAGGACCTGCAAAACCAAACACAAAACAATTAAGAAAATTATAATATGAACATACATATGGAAAATTACCTTAAATGTGAATGGATAAAATGCTCCAACCAAAAGACACAGGCTTGCTGAATGGATACAAAAACAAGACCCATATATATGCTGTCTACAAGAGAGTCAATTCAGACGAAGGGACAAGACAGACTGAAAGTGTGGGGTTGGAAAAAGATATTCCATGCAGATCAAAATCAAAAGAAAGCTGGAGTAGCAATGCTCATATAAAATAAAATAGAGTTTAAAATAAAGAATGTTACAAGAGACAAGGATGGACACTACATAATGATCAAGGGATCAATCCCAGAAGAAGATATAACAATTATAAATATATATGCACCTAACATAGGAGCACCTCAATACATAAGGCAACAGCCAGCAGCTATAAAAGAGGAAACAGACAGTAACACAATAATAGTGGGAGACTTTAACACCTCACTTACATCAATGGACAGATCATCCAAACAGAAAATCAATAAGGAAACACAAGCTTTAAAAGACATAAAAGACGAGGCAGATTTAATTGATATATATAGGACATTCCACCCAAAAATAGCAGATTACACTTTCTTCTCATGCACGGAACATTCTCCAGGAGAGATCATATCTTGGTTCACAAATCAAGCCTCAGTAAATTTGAGAAAATTGAAATCATATCAAGCATCCTTTCTGACCACAATGCTATGAGATTAGAAATTAATAACAGGGGAAAAAACAGTAAAATACACAAACACATGGAAGCTAAACAATATGTTACTAAATAACCAAGAGATCACTGAAGAAATCAAAGAGGAAATAAAATAATGCCTAGTGACAAATGACAATGAAAACATGATGACTCAAAAACTAGGAGATGAAGGAAAAGCAGTTCTAAGAGAGAAATGTATAGCTATACAAGCCTATCTCAAGAAACAAGAAAAATCTCAAATGAAAAATCTAACCTCACACCTAAAGGAACTAGAGAAAAGAACAAACAAAACCCAAAGTTAACAGACAAAAAGAAATCATAAAAATCAGAGAAGAAGTAAATGAAATATAAACAAAGAAAACAATAGAAAGGAACAATAAAACTAAAAACTGGTTCTTTGAGAAGATAAACAAAATTAATAAACTATTAGCCAGATTCATCCAGAAAAAGAGGGAGAGGACTCAAATCAGTAAAATTAGAAATGAAAAAGGAGAAGTTACAATGGACACTGCAGAAATACAAAGCACCCTAAGAGACTACTACAAGCAATTCTATGCCAAGAAAATGGACAACCTGGAAGAAACGGACAAGTTCTTAGAAAGGTGTAACCTTCCAACACTGAACCAGGAAGAAATAAAAAATATGAACAGACCAATCACAAGTAATGAAATTGAAACTGTGATTTAAAATCTTCCAACAAAAAAAACTCCAGGACCAGATGACTTCACAGGTGAACTCTATCAAACATTTGGAGAAGAGCTAACACCCATCCTTCTCATACTCTCTCAAAATTTGCAAAGTAAGGAACACTGCCAAACACATTCTATGAGGCCACAATCACCCTGATACCAAAACCAGACAAAGATATTACAAAAAAAAAGAAAATTACAGAATATCACTGATGAATATAGATGCAACAATCCTCAAAAAAATACTAGCAAACACAATCCAACAACATATTAAAAGGATCATACAACATAATCAAATGGGATTTATCCCAGGGATGCAAGGATTCTTCAATATACACAAATCTATCATATTAACATATTGAAGAATAAAAACTATATGATCATCTCAATAAATGCAGAAAAATCTTTTGACACAATTCAACACCAAGTTATGATAAAACTCTCCAGAAGTTGGGCATAGAGGGAACCTCCCTTGACATAATAAAGGTGGTATAATAAAGGTGGTATACAACAAACCCACAGCAAACATCATTCTCAATAGGGAAAAACTGAAACCATTTCCTTTAAGATCAGGAACAAGACAAGGATGTCCACTCTCACCACTATTATTCAACATAGATTTGGAAGTCCTGGCCACAGGTATCAGAGAAGAAAAAGAAAATAATAGGAATACAAATTCAAAAAGAAGTAAAACTGTCACTGTTTGCAGATGACATGATACTATACATAGAAAATCCTAAAGATGCTACCAGAAAACTACTAAAGCTAATCAATGAATTTGGTAAAGTTGCAGGATACAAAATTAAGGCACAGAAATATCTTGCATTCCTATATACTAATGATGAAAAATCTGAAAGAGAAATTAAGGAAACACTCCCATTTACCATTGCAACAAAAAGAATAAAATACCTGGGAATAAAACTACCTAGGGAGACAAAAGGCCTGTATGTAGGAAACAATAAGACACTGATGAAAGAAATTAAAGACGTTACCAACAGATGGAGAGATAGATCATGTTCTGGCATTGGAAGTATCAACATTGTGAAAATGTCTATACTACCCAAAGCAATCTACAGATTCAATGCAATCCCTATCAAATTATCAATGACATTTTTTATGGAACTAGAACAAAAAATCTTAAAAATTTGTATGGAGACACAAAAGATGCCAAATAACCAAAGCAGTATTGAGGGGAAAAAATGGAGCTGGAGGAATCAGACTCCTTGACTTCAGACTATACTACAAAGCTACAGTATCAAAATAGTGTGGTACTGGCACAAAAACAGAAATATAGATCTATGGAACAAGATATAAAGCCCAGAGATAAACCCACAAACCTTTGGTCAACTAATATATGACAAAGGAGGCAAGGATACACAATGGAGAAAAGACAGTCTCTTCAATAAGTTGTGCTGGGAAAACTGGACAGCTACATATAAAAGAATGAAATTAGAACACTCCCTAACCCCATACACAAAAATAAACTCAAAATGATTTGGAGACCTAAATGTAAGACTGGGAACTGTAAAACTCTTAGAGGAAAACATAGGAAGAACACTCTTTGACATAAATCACTGCAAGGTATTTTTTGATCCACCTCCTACAGTAATGAAAATAAAAACAAAAATAAACAAATGGAATGTAATGAAACTTAAAAGCTTTTGCAAAACAAAGGAAACCATAAACAAGTTGAAAAGACAACCCTCAAAATGGGAGAAAATATTTGCCAACAAATCAACAGGCAAATGATTAATCTCCAAAATATATAAACAGCTCATGCAGCTCAATATTAAAGAAACAAACAACCCAATCCAAAAATGGGTAGAAATCCTAAATAAACATTTCTCCAAAGAAGACATACAGATGGCCAAGAGGCACATGAAAAGCTGGTCAACATCACTAATTATTAGAGAAATGCAAATCAAAACTACATGAGGTATCACCTGACACCATTTAGAATGGGCATCATCAGAAAATCTACAAACAACAAATGCTGGAGAGGGTGTGGAGAAAAGGGAACCCTCTTGCACTGTTGGTGGGAATGTAAATTGATACAGCCACGATGGAGAACAGTATGGAGGTTCTTTCAAAAACTAAAAATAGAATTACTATATGACCCAGAAATCCTACTATTGGCCATATACCCAGAGAAAACCATAACTGCAAAAGGCACATGTACTCCAATATTCATTGCAGCACTATTTACAATAGCCAGGTCATGGAAGCAACCTAAATGCCCATCGACAGATAAATGGATAAAGAAGATGTGGTACATATATACAATGGAATATTACTCAACCATAAAAAGGAGCAAAATTAAGTCATTTGTAGAGACATGGATGGATCTAGAGACTGTCCTACAGACTGAAGTAAGTCAGAAAGAGAAAAACAAATATTGTGTATTAACTCATGTATGTGGAACCTCGAAAAATGGTGCAGATGAACAGGTTTGCAGGGTAGAAATTGAGACACAGATGTAGAGAACAAAAGTATGGACACCAAGGGGGGAAAGTGGCAGCAGGGGGTGAGGGTGGTGGTGTGATGAGCTGGGAGATTGTGATTGACATGTATACACTGATGTGTATAAAATGGATGACTAATAAGAAACTGCTGTATAAAAAAAAAATAAAAAATAAAATCCAAAAATTCAAAAAATATGCCTCCTGGTGGATTTTAATTGACTGATAGAAATGTTCATTCATCTTGGTTTTTTACATCTTTCTGTGTTGACTCCCTGTAGTTAGCTTTCCTTGTTTTAAAATACTTTGCCTGTGTATGAAAAAATATCTTGCACATTTTCATAATAGGACAATATGTATATTTAAAACATATATATTCCTTAAAATATTTGCTTACCTTAAAATATTTGCTTAAGTCTAAACATAATTTATTTCTGAATTTGTGTTTTAGAATTTCTTGGAAATGTTTGCACAACAAAGATTTGAATTAAAATTTAAACCTGAGTTCAGACACAATAATAACCAGAGCACATGTTATGGCACAAAGGTAGGAATAAAAAACAACATGATCAAAATGTATTCATGACAATTAATATTAATAAAGTTAATATTTTATTTCTGTGCCTTTTAATGTTTACTACCCTTTTTTTCTTGTGCTTCCTTGATGCTGACTAAAATCTACATATTAATGCATTAAAATTTATGTCTTTCTTCTCCATAAAGAAACTTATGTTCAGGTAATATTTTTTTCAGTGGGAATTAAAATATTCACTGTATAAGCCACCCTACTGAGATGTGATAGACTCTAACTTTTGTGACCAACCTTTCCTTTAAAATATTTAAGCATATGTAAAAATTAGAAGTAGATGAACTTTTTCAGCATCATTAATCTTATTTCCTAATTTGAAAAAATTATTGCAGTTTTCTTTTTTTTTTTGCGGCACGTGGGCCTCTCACTGCTGTGGCCTCTCCCGTGGCGGAGCACAGGCTCTGGACAAGCAGGCTCAGCAGCCATGGCTCACGGGCCCAGCTGCTCCATAGCATGTGTGTTCCTCTCAGACCGGGGCATGAACCCGTGTCCCCTGCATCGGCAGGCAGACTCTCAACCACTGCACCACCAGGGAAGCCTTGCAGTTTTTAATTATATGAAATCCTAAATTGTAGGCATCTAGACTAATAAATATAATAAAAAATATGGAAATGAGATAAATATATGAGACCTTATACTGATCATACTGTACTCAGTGACAGAATGCCACAACATATGGAAATCTATAAAGCATTATGAGTATAAATTTGAAATTAAATAAACAAGTAGTGCTGGACAAGTAACTGAACTTCAGAAATCTGACTACAGATGTCATTCTAGAAACACATTCAGCCCAAAGCTATAGGAATCAGCAATAGGCAGCTCCAACTTAATGTATATGTGAATATATGAATATACATATGAAATATATGTATATTTTCAAGTAAAAGCATACTTAGCAAAACTAGTCAATAGAGATTTTTATTGATGGTCACACTGGTTGATCTGGATCTCTGGATCATTAAAATAACCTCAGCAATTTGTGTTAAGGAGAAGACATGTAGATTGAATTTGTTCTATTGCATTCCCCACAAGCCCAGCAAGGTCATATTTTTCTTATGCAAGTATGAGAAAAATCTGTAAATAATTCCCCATCCCCACACAACCAACGTTCAAAAAGTAAAGTTTTACTGAAAAAAGGTGATAAGGAAAGAACACATAGAGAAGTTACTCTGGAAGGTCATTGTTTATGGGAGAATTAAACTTTTATTGAAAGGAAATTTAAACAAAGGTTTATGACTATATTTTCAGCAGAAAAAACAAACTCAAAAATGTTTGGAAACTCTATGATTAAAAAGCCAGTAGATGCTAATTCTTCAGAATAGGTGAAGCAATCTTGCATGCAAAGGTTGAGTATGGCATGGTACTAGAATAATAAGATATAAGACCTGAGCAGTAAATCTAGTTTGTATTGTAAAGAATCTTGAGTATCACAAAGAAGAATTTGCACCTAATTTGGTACACAAATGTGAGCCATTGAATATACTGAATTTAGCTTTATTTGGCAGATTAATCAAGCAACTTTATCTGGTTTGGATTAAAGAAGAAAGGGAGCAAAAGTAGAGTAGTCTCTAAAAAAATATTAATGTAGGTTGTAGGATAAACAGATCTTTTATTAAGACAGTTGCAGCAGGAGTGGAACTGAGAAGACATGCAGGAAGAAAAGTCTAAAAGATCCTGAACATTTTCTCATTGCAAGAAGAAATGATTCAGATCTCATCCTTAGAGACAAGCTAATATCTTTAGAGCATATACTTGAGTAATCCCACATTAAGTCAGATTTTGCTCAGAGCAACAGCATCAGTACTGGGTACTTTATTGTCAGTACTAAGATAATTGCCATCAGCCCTATTAGATTCTGGGCACATGCCCTTGTTTCTCTGTCCCAAATCTGGGCTCTGATACCTGCGGCCTTATCTCTTTTGATGTCTACTCTCTCTAAGTTCTTGTTCTGGTTTGGGTCTCAGTACTCCCTGCTCTGAAGCTGCCTGATGGAATGCAACTGCCTGCTGAAACTCACGTGGACTGTCAAATACATCCTGCACCCTTCCGACTGGCACTATAAGCTGTACAGTTGGCTGGGTTGCTCTCATCTCTTACAACTAAATTTTCCCAGTGTACCTAGTGTGTTTAATATCCACTTCCGGGATATTTGCTGGCTGCCTTTCTGTCAGAGCTACCATGCTTTATGTTGCTGTTTCACAACCTTCTTGGATACTACTGAGATATAAGAAATAAATGGACATGGAAGAGTAGGAGCAAGAGGAGTTTAAAATGACTCTAAGATTATTTTTGGTCACTGGATGAAACATAGAAATTGGAGGTCAGAAGGAAGAGCTGGTTTCTGGTTTTAGAGAGTTTTATGGAAAAGGGATTTCTACTTTTGAAAGAAAATCTTTAAAATGTTAGAATACTCTGATTTTATTTTGTAAAAATTTGTGTATCGTTCACCATATTGATTAAAATGAGGATGTCTTTTCATCCACTTCTTTTCAATGTGATCACTCTAATTAAATGACTATTTATTGAACCAGAAGCCCACATAGCATTTTAAATTTGAGTTTGCTTACAATTTTTCTGCCTCTGCTACAATAATTATGTGGACCCTGTAAATCTGCTGTCCCAATGACATGTTTTATAAGATAAATATTAAATAATTTAAAAAATAATGATTCCCAAAATAATCCACTTACTTTTGATCTACCAATCATTGCTTCCTACTTGTATGTGTAGATGATTATTTTTAAGAATTGCTTTAAGCAAAATCACAGTTCAAAACAGTTCAATTCACTGTGCTTTACTGAACTCCTATCCTCATAATGCAGCCGACTCAATTGATCCATTGAAAACCTTCCCATACAGCAACAATAATTCAGTTTTTACTGAAGTAGATCTAAATGATTAGAGTAATACACTAATTCTAGAGAACATGCATAAAATTTTCCAAAATGATATTTAAATGTTTTTCTATTATAAACAAAGGCTGTAATCATTTCAACAAATACTCACAGCTGACCGCCATAAAATATCTTAAATTCTGACGTTTTCTGCTGACAAATGTTTTAAAGTTACTCAAATACTAGATATAAAACAATGACTAGATTTATTCTTCTATATAGTGTTTCAGATCTATTCCACTTTTTGTGCTCAGAAACCATGTTTAAGCGGCCTCAAATCTGGATAAGTATTTTCTCCTAAAGCTTAATGCCTGACAGAATAGTAATTTTGGACACAGTTTTCTTAGGCAGCACAAAATACAGAAAAATGATCACAATAGTTATACCATTCTCTCTGTCTACTGTAATTTTTTCAAATTTCAGAAGCTTCTGTGAAAATTTTCTTTTAAAGCATGATTGAAAATGGACCCTTAAGTCCTCCATCTGAACATATAACTCTAAAATGCAAAGATACAAAAGACCCCTTTACATCTCTTAAAACAGATAATGCAGATAATTTAAATACAGATAATTTAAAGGGTAATTTTAAGAACAATTCAAAAACAATACTGGAAAAGATAAGGTACATGTTGACATACAGAAAAACATACAGAATGACAAGTATATATTTGCAATGGCTGCTCAGTCTGGAACAATTAAAATGGCTTAAAAGACATCTGTCTTATTGTAATGAAAATGTAACAATATTATTAACTACTCCTCAACCTCTCACAAAATGCTTTTGCTTTAATCATGATAATTTTATTTAATCGATATTAGCCTCTTCTATGTTATAGAAATAGTTTACTTATTTAGATCTCAAAGATTTTACCATGACATATGATCTAATAATTGAAAGATCTAATAACTGAAAGATAGTGTGATGTTGTAGTGAAAGTGAGCATTAATAGCTGTGATTTCTCAGAGGAAGAGGACCACTCTATCTGAGGTTCTGAGGAAGTTCTCACAGAGAAGGGAAATGTTTGAAATAAATATAAAATGACTATTGGAGAGACCATCACATAAAAAGAGGTATTTCTTATTTTTTTAATAATCTTAATCACAATTAGACTGAGGCCTTGAAGGACAGGAGGAATTTTTTCTGTCACAGAAAATGTGAAGGGCTATAACAGTAGGCAAGTCCTTTGAGAAATAAAGTCTAAAGATATAAAGCTTTTGCTAAGTCTTCTACTGAATTTTGATTCCAAATAATAGATTTTCACCTGTACATTAAAATTTACCAATGTTATTTTTTTTGAAGATAGTTTCTCCAATAAAAATGTATGCAACCAATAAAAGCCATCACAAGGGATCAAAATTGTTCATCTAAAATAGTTTTCTACCTCAGAAAAGACTTTTATGGCATTCTGCTTCCAAAAGAACCTGCCAACTAATTAAACAAAGATAAGGTATCACCTGGTCTGGGTTACAGGTACAGGACAGTTTGAAATGGAACTTTTCATATTAGTGTTTAATCAACATCAAGTATCAAGCAACCCAGAAAGACATGGAGATGTTTTAAGCTAGAACAGTAACAGAAAAGGCACATTTGATATTGTCTGCCGTAGATATATACATCTCTATTTAGAAAAAGGTTTTAGTTTTGTTTTGTTTGCTATGTTTTGTTTTGTTTTGTGTGTACTGGATACTTCAAAAATAAAAGTTAAAAATACCTTACATGGGCTTCCCTGGTGGCGCAGTGGTTGAGCGTCCGCCTGCCAATGCAGGGGACACGGGTTTGTGCCCTGGTACAGGAAGATCTCACATGCCGCGGAGCGGCTGGGCCTGTGAGCCATGGCCGCTGAGCCTGAGCGTCTGGAGCCTGTGCTCCGCAACGGGAGAGGCCACAACAGTGAGAGGCCTGTGTACCACAAAAAAAACAAAAAAAACCTTACACACTGCAAGAAAATAACATGGTAACTTATTGTTCTGTTGCATTTTTTTTTATGCAGTCAAATCTAAAATATTATGTTACCTTACCTCAGAAATCAACTTACTCAAACTTCATTCTTTTTTTATCTTTATAATTTATTGCAAAGATTCCAACGTATCTACTGTAAGTTTCCAACCAATTTTGATCAAAAACAATGCAGTTTCCTCTTCTTTATGATCAGAGTTATTAGGGTACTGATAGCTTTTTGTAATTCTACAAACATATTCAACATACGACTATACAATTATTCAATAAAATGTAATTTTATACTACATCTTAATTAAATTCTATTTAGCAAAAGAAACATACTAAGTAAAACTTTGAAATTGCAGGACTAGTGTGACAGGGAGAAAAAAGAAAAAGTTCATGTAGCCACGTATGTCTCTGTGTGTTTATGTGAAAAACTGCTTTTGTAAATAATCTCCTTTACATTCTCAAATCTGTTCTCTATGTATGTTATACCGTTGTCATTTTGTGAGTTTAGATAATAAATTCTCTTGCCTAAAAAAATGTTTCTTCCATTTCCAACTTGTTTCTTAACATTTAAATCTGATCTAAGACAGAATAAGAAGGTATGGTGATGGTACCTACTAGAGTTGTTTTCCACAGGGCCATTGTGATTTTAAGCAAGAGTAGATATTTAGGAAAATTGATTCTCAAGACAAAATTGGCTGAATTAGCAAACTTAAGATAGGTTGACTATTTCACAGCTAATAACATATCTCAAAATGGAACCCAAATGAAACTATTATTCTATGCAGCTCTGAATTCATCTTTTAATAAAACAAATCAACCCATATAGTTTAATCACTATAATGTGATTACCTATAGACCTGATCATTTTCAAAAATTTTAGATTGCTATTTAGAAATGGGATAACTGAAAGGGCCCTAAAGCGATAATGTTATCTGGCCACCACATGAGATAACTCAATCTTACAGGAATCAATTGGTTTGCAAAATGTTAAAAAGCTTTTTCATGGCATAACCTGAATTAAAATCCATATGCCCTCACAATCGAGATTAATGTTTTCTAACTACATCAGTAAATGCAATTATGGCTATTCAACATTTTTATAATAACACATCAAATAGCCAATGTAGCGAAAGAAGTTTCAGATCATTTAAAGCAATTATTTTAATATAATTTACAAATAATGAAACAAAGTGTAAAATTAATAAATTAGTATTTTTTCAAGCTGCTAAATTTGTGGTAATTTTTTACCATATCAGTAGGAAATTATCAAATGCCATTCAATTTAAAGAGGATCTGACACATTGTATCTGTTTGATTCCCTTGTTACGTGTTCATTTAGTAATCACATTTTGTTATGGTTGCAGAGAAAAACTCAGTTTGACATTTTAAGTTTTCTATCCAGCACAGATACTTCCTTCTTCCTTTTGAAAATAACTTTATTTTTATTCAGATATCCACCTCTCTCTCATGCAGACATGCGACACAAAAAACTCCCTTCCATTAACTCCAGAAATACTTATTATTGGTCTAAAAGTAATTACATTTCAATTCTAGTTATTATATCAACAATATGAATGTTACCCAATGGGGCTCAGGGAAATGTGCTTCTGTTAAATATTCCTTTGAGTTCTTGAGAAAGCTATATGAATAGACTTCCTCTTTTCCTCTTTTGATTATTATCATAGTTTCATAAGATGTCTGGATATGCTAATATTCTGAGGATGAATTTAAGGACAATAATAGATGACAAGACATGAAGAAAATACCTGGATTTAATAATTATGGTAATGAAAAACGAACTCTGTATGTTGCTTCACTTTTGAACTTTTTCTTAGTTAATAACTTCTTATTTAAGCTATGTTGAATTCTGATTCCTCTTACTCACAGTCAAAGGATATGACTAATAATGCATTGGACTTAGCTATAAAAATACTTGCACTGTGGTTCTGGGTTCTCAACTTACTAGATATATGACTTTACTTAAAAATAATTTAACCTTTTAAAGGGTTAGTTTGTACAAAAATATTATTTTGGCAACTAACTGACATAAAATATATGAGTGTATTTTGGCATTGCAAAGTTGCACACACGTGAGGACTAGTAACAATAATAAACCCAACAGGTAACATGAATCACTATATTTGGTTTTACTGGTGTTTGCATTCCTCAACAATCTGGCTCTATCCAGTATACCTAACTTTATATTTTGTTATTGGTCGAAAAAAGTATCTTATGAATAAATCCAGTCTTGTGGCTGCCTGTAAATGAATCATTATTAAAATTATTTGAATTAGGTTATTTTCTTTGCATGGAACAATCTCAAATCACAGTGTACCTAAGTAAATCTTAACTGCCTTAATTAATTATATTCAATAACACCATGAAGATACCACTGGCTACCATGTCCCACCCCAAATTATACCTCTCTCAAATGAACAAATCTTATGAGTAACACATTTGGTCTCATTATTTAATTTCTTATAACATTGTATCTATGTTGTTAAATCATTACATTCAATATCTCAAGGCATTTTAATAAATTGCCATTTTTTAATCTGTTGCTTTTCATTTTAAAGGTGAAACACTTTAGGGACTTCCCTGGTGGCACAGTGGTTAAGACCCTGTACTCCCAATGCAGGGGGGGTTAAGTTCAATCCCTAGTCAGGGAACTATATGCCACATGTATGCCACAACTAAGAGTTCACATGCCACAACTAAGGAACTGGTGAGCTGCAGCTAAGAGGAGCCTGCCTGCCACAACTAAGACCCGGTGCAACTAAAATTTTAAAAAAATGATAATAATAACTAATATTAAAAAAATAAAGGTGAAACACTTTAAATATTGAATTTATTAATGCCATTTGAATTTTTACATTATATATGTACTTTATATTCATGTCTACTTATTCAAATCATCAGTTTTGAAATGTTCTGAACTTTACTATCTTTGAAATATCCATCAAAAGCTTAAATATTCTACTCCTATGAATGATCATCTTTTTCACATATTTTTTGTTGTCTCTATGTTTACCTAATGTTTGCATTTTTATAAATGCTATTATTTCCAACTTGATTGTGAGTTCTTTGAGTGTAAAAACATGTTGTATATTTTGCATACCCTATTTCCTCATTCTCCAATTTGTACAAAGATTATTTTCTGAAATACCCACGACATAATAAAATTGAGAAATTAAAAATCTCTCTGAAAATTAGAATTGCTATACTGAGATTGGAAGTGCATTCACAAGTCTTATAAATATGTTAAATGATAAAGATAGCATGTAGACTATGAATGAATTTTTTTTTTGGTAATAATGGATACTGCATCTCATTTGTTAATGATATTCCCTCTATTGCTGCAGTGAAATTTTCTTTTTTTTTATATATTATATGAGCTAAGAAACACATTTTCCCACAGTTCTGATCATGCATACACGTACAAGAAATGTCATTTTGGCTGTATGATTCTGAGTTGTTGATTTTTTATTAACTGGGGACCCCCAAGGTCCAAATACAAAATAACTTAGAAGCTTTGTGCAACTCAGTGAAAAAGGTATTTCTCAGATCCTCTCACAAAAATATGGGCATTTAAAGATTTTATGTCAAGCATAAGAAGGTACCCCTTTTATTCAAATCCTATTGGCCTGCTTCCCTCCTCTCAGATGTGAATGTAGTGCTGTCCTAAGGGTCAGTATTATTTTATTTCAGCTTTACTTGTTCCTGGAAGAAGAAGAATCTATTTTTACCGTCTTATGTGTTTTTCTTTTCTTTTTTTACCATTTTCCTCTTAACAACATGCTTTAACAGTTACTATAACAAAAACAAAACAAAATAAACAAAAACCTAAAAACCTACATGCACAGCTGAAAAGACAAGCTTGATACTGCATATACAAATTAGAGAAATTAAGAAGAATAAGACCATGTGTGTTCTCAAATAATTCTTATGAAAAATTGTAGAAAAAATAAAATACTACAGAGAATCAGATAAATATTACTCAGTTGAATTTAGAGAAAGAAGTTGAAAGATGGCCAAAGTAGAAGAGTTAGTTAAGTATGTTTTTGAGGATACTGAATTCTCAAATGTACAGATGTACCAGAGTAACCATATCTCTATAATATTATATTGATATGTGTGTAATATGACCAATGTGACATTGGCTTTTAGTAATTCAGGTTTCCTAGAGGTCTATTTGTGTAAATTATTTGACTTGCAAGAGAGGAAAACATAACATTTTGTCATAAATATAACATCATTTTCTAGCTTAAAATAAAGTCACTACTGACAACTATCAAATTTGAGGTGCTTAATATTTTAAATGAAAAATAAAACAACGATGATATATACTTCATTGCTATTAATTTTATTGTTTCTTTTAAATAGACAAAAACATATAACAGGAATAACAACAAAGAGAAACTATTGACAGAAAATGAGGGTGGAATGCAGCAAGTGACTTTATAGTCCTCTGAGACTTCCCTGAATCTTTACAGATGACAAAGTGAAGGAAAATATTGAATATGAAGGTTTTTCAGGTTTTTGAAAGTACATGGAATTTAGGAAATTATAAGCTAATCAGTGTTACTTCTTAGGAGAGACAGATTAGAATTCACTCATAAGAGTCCTGAATGATATACTAAATTTGGAGCTCCAAAATTTGCTGATTTTAATTTTGTTTTCATTTTTAAATGAACATAGATTGCTACGTTATGAGGGCTCGACTATCAGAACACTAAGTCTCACAGGCTTAAGAAAAATAGAAATTGGGGGTAGTAGGCTTCTTATTTATAGAGATAGGTCAAATACTCCATAAATAAGGTAGTGTTTTTTAAAACTTTTAATGAGACTTATAGTATAAAAATATTCATACACCCACACGCATATAAATGTCTCATGAAAAAATTCTTAATCTTGCTATATTTAATGACATCTGATATTTTTGTATTCATTCTATTTTTAATAGACAATGCAATTATAACCAAATAAATTGATTTAACAGCCAATTAATGGCCTATAACCCACATATTAAAAATTACTGACAAAGTGATGATGAGGTTCTGAATTTAAATATATTGGCAGAAAGGGGAGAATTTGAAGTACAATTGACATAAAAGTAGTAACCAACATTCATTAAATACTCATTGGTTGCCAAGCTTATTTCATAAATTATCTTATTCAAATTTACAAAATCCCCAGGAGAGCGTTGAAACTTGTACCCAATTTTACAAAAGAATAAAGACAGAGAAATAAGTATTTTTTTAGGAATTATAAGATGAAATGTTAGAGCAGAAATTCAAACTTGGGTTGCCTATGCGTTTTACAATTAAATTGTACTGCTGCTAAAATTTAGGTTAAGTAGGCATGGGCACTAAGATAGAACAAGGAATAATAATCAGATAAAGATAAATTACCTGAATATAGAATTTAAAATTAATATTTTTAAAATATATTAATATTATACTGGATATAGTTAAGCCAACCTTAAATGAACAGTTACAAAGTTAAATAATTTGTGTACATTTAAAGAATGTGTAAAATCTGAATTTCTCCTGAACAAAGTAGTTAGAAGTAGAGCTAAGTATCTTTATAGAATGCTAAATATGATAGTTGTTTAACAAAATTATATACACATATGTAAATACATATATTAAAAAAATTAATTCTTTTTAACATTATAAAGTTTAATTTAGTGGTATTTAATAACACTAAAATATTTTATATTTTGTTAATTTTTATTTTATATTGGAGTGTAGCTGATTAACAATAATGTGTTACTTACAGAAAAGTGATTTAGTTATACCCATAAAAGTATCCATTGTTTTTCAAATTATTTTCCCATTTAGGTTATGACAGAATATAGAGCCCAGTTCCCTGTGCTATACAGTAGGTCCTTGTTGGTTATTTATTTTAAATATAGGCATGTGTACATGTCAATCCCAAACTCCCAATCTATCCCCCCAAACCCTTTCCCCTGATAACCAGAAGTTCCTTCTCTAAGTCTGTGAGTGTTTCTGTTCTATAAATAAGTTCACTTGTATCTGTTTTTTTTTTTTTTTTTGAGATTTCATATATTTGTCTTTCTCTTCCTGACTTATTTTAATTAGTACGATAATCTGCTGGTCTATCCATGTTGTTTCAAATGACATTCTTTCTTTTTTTGTGGCTGAGTAATATTCATTGTATATATGTACTACATCTTCTTTATCCATTCTTCTGCCGATGGACATTTAGGTTGCTTTAATGTCCTGGCTATTGTAAACAGCATTGTGATGAACATTGGAATGCATGTATACTTTAGAACCATGGTTTTCTCTGGGTATATATCCAGGAGTGGGTTTGATGGATAATATGGTAGCTCTATTCTTAGTTTTTAAGGAACCTCTGTACTTTTCTCCATAGTGACTGTACCAATTTACATTCCCACCAACAGTGTAGGAGGGTTCCCTATTCTCCACACACTATCCAGCATTTATTGTTTGTAGATTTTTTTTGATGATGGCCATTCTGACTGGTGTGAGGTAGTATCTCATGATAGTTTTGATTTTCATTTCTCTAATAATTAGTGAGGTTGAGCAACTTTTCATGTGCCTCCTGGCCATCTGTTTGTCTTCTTTGGAGAATGTCTATTTAGATCTTCTACACATTTTTTTGATTGGGTTGTTTGTTTGTTTTTATATTGAGCTGCATGAGTTATTTGTAAAGTTGGAGATAAATCTTTTGTTGATTGCATCATTTGCAAAAATTTTCTCCCATTTTGTGGGTTGTCTTTTCATTTTGTTTATGGTTTCCTTTGCTGTGCAAAGGCTTTTAAGTTTGATTAAGTCTCATTTGTTCATTTTTCTTAATTTCCATTACTCTAGGAGATGGATCAAAAAAGATTTTGCTGTGATTTATGTGAAAGAGTGTTCTGATTATGTTTTTTTCCATTAAGATTTTTATAGTATCTGGTCTTACATTTAGGTCTTTAATGCATTTTTAGTTTATTTTTGTGTATGGTGTTAAAGAATGTTCTAACTTCAGTCTTTTACATGTAACTGTCCAGTTTTCCCAGAACAATTTATTGAAGAGACTGGCTTCTCCATTTATAGTCTTTCTTCCTTTGTCATAGATTAAGTGACCATAGGTGCAAGGGTTTAATTCTAGTCTTTATATCCTATTCCCTTGATCAATATTTCTGTTTTTGTGCCAGTACTGTACTGTTTTGATGACTGTAATTTTGTAGTATAGTCTAAAGTCATGGAGTCTGATTCCTCCAGCTCCATTTTTCTTACTCAAGATTGCTTTGACTATTCAGGGTCTTTTGTATATCCATAAGAATTTTAAGATTTCTTGTTCTTGTTCTGTAAAAAATGTCATTGGTAATTTGATAGGGATTACATTGAATCTGTAGATTGCCTTGGGTAGTATAGTCATTTTGAAAATATTGATTGTTCCAATCCAAGAACATGGTATATTTCTCCATCTGTTTATGTCATTTTCAATTTCTTTCATCAACATCTTATAGTGTTCTGAATACAGGTCTTTTGCTTCCTTAGGTAAGTTTATTCCTAGATACTTCATTCTTTTTGATGTGATGGTAAATGAGATTGTTTCATTAATTTCTGTTTCTGATCCTTTATTGTTACAGTATAGAAATGAAGGAGATTTCTGTGTATTAACTTTGCTTTACCAAATTCATTGATGAGCTCTATTAGTTTTCTGGTAGCCTCTTTAGGATTTTCTATGTATAGTATCATGTCATCAGCAAAAAGTGACAGTTTATCTTCTTTTCCAATATAGATTTCTTTTATTTCTTTTTCTCCTTTGTGTGGCTGGACTTCCAAAACTATGTTGAATAAAACTGGCAAGAGTAGACATCCTTATCTTGTTCCTGACCTTATAGGAGATGCTTTCAGCTTTTCACTATTGAGTATGTTGTTAGCTGTGGCTTTGTCATATATGGCCTTTATTATGTTGAGGTAGGTTCTCTCTATGCCCACTTTCTGGAGAGTTTTATCATAAGTCAGTGTTGAATTTTGTCAAAAGCTTTTTCTGCACCTATTGAGATGAAAATATGGTTTTTATTATTCAATTTGTTAATGTGGTTACCGCATTGATTCATTTGTATATATTAAAGAATCCATGTGTCCCCAGGATAAATCCCACTTGATCATGGTGTATGATCCTTTTAATGTGTTGTTGGATTTTGTTTGCTAGTATTTTGTTGAGGGACATATGTTTTAGATGTAGGTTTTACTGCTTCAGTCTTGTCAGTTTACTCCAGTTACATAATTGTGTTATTTGAAAGTAATGTGTCATATTTTCAACTTTCCAGAACAATTTCATTCTGATAACGGTGTACTTTTATCATAAGAGTCACTGAAGGATAGACTGGTAGTCAAGGTATTTGATGGACCTCCCCAGTCCTTTTTTGTGTCTATGTTCATCAAAGATATTGGCCTGTAATTTTCTTTTTCTGTGGTAGCTTTGTCTGGTTTTGGTATCAGGGTAATGGTAGCAACATCCAATGAATTTGGGAGTGTTCCTTTCTCTGTAATGTTTTAGAATAGTTTCAGAAGACTAATCTTACTGATTTGAGCCTTCTCCCTTTTCTTATTGGTGAGTTTAAGGTTTATATTTTCTTTTTTTTTATCTTTTAAGAACCAGGTTTTTGTTTCATTGATATTTTCTATTGTTTTCTTCATCTCTATTTCATTTATTTCTGCTCAGATCTTTGGATTGCCATGCCTTTGCTTTCATTTGTCTCCAGATATATTTTTTTTATTTCCTCTGATTTCTTTAGTGATCCATTAGTTGTTCAGTAGCATATTGTTTAGATTCCACATGTATTTTTTATTTACATTATTTTTCTTGTAGTTGATTTCTAATCTCATAACATTGTGGTCAAAAAAGTGTTCAGGGCTTCCCTGGTGGCGCAGTGGTTGAGAGTCCACCTGCTGTTGCCGGGGATGGGACACGGGTTCGTGCTCCGGTCGGGGAAGATCCCAATGCCACAGAGTGACTGGGCCTGTGAGCCATGGCTGCTGAGCCTGTGTGTCCGGAGCCTGTGCTCCACAATGGGAGAGGCCACAACAGTGAGAGGCCCACGTACCACAAAAAAAAAAAAAGGTGTTTGATATGATTTCCATTTTCTTAAATTTACTGAGGCTTGATTTGTGACCAAAGATCTAATCTATCCTGGAGAATGTTCCATGTGCACTTGAGAAGAATGTATATTTTGCTGATTTTAGATAGAATGCCCTATAAATATCAGTTAAATCCATCTGACCTAATATGTCATTTAGAGCCTGTATTTCCTTATTGATTTTCTGTCTGGCTGATTTATGCATTGATGAAAGTGGGGTGTTAAAGTCCCCCACTAGTATATAAACTTTTTAGAGAAGTGCAAATATTATATTGAAAAGGTAATGCTATACAATATCTGGGTAAATTGAATTATTTAAAATCTGTTGTCCTTGGTAAGCTTTTCTCAAAGATTTTAAATGAGTCATAAATGCTTTTAACTCTCAACAATCAATTCTAACAAAAACTGCTAATACATAAATTTTATATGTATGATTACACAAAATAACATGGATTCCCTGGGAAAAAGCCATTTCAACATTATTTTATTTTCTTTCTATACTAAAATGAATTTATTTCCAGTGTCTGCCCCCTCTCCCCACCACACACAAAAAAATGTAGCTCTTTTACTGGAGTACTTTTAAGAATACATTAACTTTAGCATATCAAAGTCCAATAATATATTCTTGGTGACATGTCAGTTTATTAAATTACAACGTTGTAAGTTATATTCAGCACTCATTCTTAATCCTAATTAACTGCATAACAAACAACCATAATGAAAACATAAAAGAATGTATAATAATTCATAATGGTGAATGAAGGTAGTAGTACCATGCCATGTTATGTTATGCTAAACTCTTGACAGATTTTTCTGTCATTTCTTATACTGGTAATATGAAAATGGTTACATCCTTCAAGGTCCAAATTAAATCTCATATATTCCATAAAACATGTTCTAAGTAGTTCAGCCCTTTACTTTTTCCTCCAAATTTCTATATGCTTTTACATATAAAAGTGAACCATATTTTCTTCCTTTGTGCCCTGTAATACTTAACCCACATATGATCATAGAATAAGTACATTTTGCAAACTACTTACTTTCATAGTTAATCATGAAATTCCTTGTAATGTTTATCCACTAGACAAAAGTTTTCAGAGTATTTGAGCATTACTGTCCAAGATGTTCATTTTCTTTTCCCACTCACTTGAAAATGGACAGAATCATGATATACTTTTTGAGGATGAAATAGTATTTGAATGCTAAATTAAATATAATAGAATATAAATATAAATAAAATATGTGCTCAAGCCAAATATATTAATACACTCTCTCATATAAGGCTCTGCTTTATATTGAACTGTCAAGGAGGTTCAAATTACATTCAGAACGTTGTGAGGAGCAAAGAGGGCAAGTAGGTGTCTTTCAAATGTATTTATTCTGAACTAATGCATTCTCTGCCTTATAATAAGGCCTCTTTCTCTATTGATAGGACAAATGTAACCACCAGAATTAAAAATGCTTTTCCTTGCCCTAGGAAAAAATCAACAACACTCATTCTCCCATCCTATATTTTGTTTCTTTAGCAGTTTTCTTTCAGGTTAAAATCAGCTCTTATTTCTTGTCCTCTCACTCTGGAAGCACTTTGTGTCTGAGGTTGTTTTGCATATATAAACTCATCTAATATTTTGTAATTTGATTAATCCAGTTTTCTGTTTATCTGTTGTTATCTCTTCCTTTTTGGGGGGAGGGGGACTGGTTTTTTTGGAAATACCTCAGTATACCTCTCTCTAAAGTTAAAGTAAATAAGAATTATAAAAATGGTGTTTTGTTTGTGGTTGGTAGACAATGGCAAAGAGTTAAATATCAGGACATAAAGATAAAGAAACCCTGTGTCTCATCTTAATTTTAACCTTGGCTTTGACTACATATTTTGGTTTGAAATACATATAGTCCTGATTATTTAGTGTAAATATATTTAATTACAAACACAAATAAGAAATCACTTTTAATATCCAAAATAAATGTCTTAAATTTCTATCCTTACAGATTATTTATCTATGTTTCTTCCCTGAAAGAATACATAATTAAGAAATAGTCATATATTTGACTCACATCAAATGTACAAGAAAAGGTTAATTAGAAAAAATAAAGTATATTTATGTTAAAAACATACTCATGAGAGAATATTCTAAGAAAGAGGTAGGAGTAACAAATTTCTAAAGGTCCAGATAAGATTTTTATAGATAGCTAATTGCAGCTACCGTTGACTTTAATTCCAGTGAGCCCCAAGTCCTTTAATGTGTACCTAATTGCTTCTGACAATTAAGGTCTCCAAGATTGCCAACATCTTCAGCAACATGTAGGCTTAGTGTCAAGGGGACGGTCTACTGAAAGTGTCCTTTCTGGCACTGCTTTTATTAATCTCTTTGGGTTTTGAAAGGGGAAGTAACTTTTTTTTTTTTTTTTTTTTTTTTTGCGGTATGTGGGCCTCTCACTGTTGTGGCCTCTCCCATTGCAGAGCAAAGGCTCTGGACATGGCTCACGGGCCTAACAACTCCATAGCATGTGCGATCTTCCCAAACTGGGGCACGAACCCGTGTCCCCTGTATCAGCAGGCGGACTCTCAACCACTGTGCCACCAGGGAAACCCGGGAAGTCACTTTTGATATTGGTATAACACTTGTAGATTACCAAAGAGGAAATCTCAAAACAATCAATTCAAATGCTCAGAGCCCTTGCTGTTTAACTGGGTAACCCCAAGGAAAGTTCAGAAAATTAGATAATTAACTGTACATAGACCAAAGGTTTTTTCCTGGGTAATTCTGTATAGCCTTAATGTTTTTATTCATTATGTTTGCTTAAAATGGATTTAGATAGAATTATATACACATGTTATATTTGGTATGTGTATGAAGAATACTATTCTTTCAATTCAACTTAACTTCAAAATACAGAATTTGTGAAGTCTATTATCAAACATATTTTATTAACATTTTTTCCAGTACAACATAATATGGTGGAAATTAAAAGGAGAACCATATTAAAATGCATAGGTATTATTATTAATAGAACCATATTGTTTTTCAGAAACTAGCATCTAGTAAGTTCCTCTAGGATTAGTTTCAGGCCCATAGATATTTAACATATTTATTAACAATCTGGATAGAGTGCTGAGAAGCAGATGATTAAAATTTAGAGGAGAAGAAAATAACATGCTTGAAGATTTAATATTCAATAATATCTGGGGAGATTAAAAGAATGAGCAAAGGGTACAAAGTCAGCTTTAGCATATGCATTAACAAAGGGACAAGCAAACACTTTAAACTGGGACTTTAAGAGACCTCCATTTTTGTGTTAGATAAATTTGCAATTAGATGTTTTAGCTGAACAATATTCAATAGGAATATAATTAAACTATGTAATTATGCACATTATTATTTAAGATGGCATGTACATACCAGTACCCAAAAAGATGCACTATGCATTCAGATCTAAAACAATGTCAGAATCATTGCCAAAAAAGAACTATGGACCAAAGGCATATTTTATCATAAAGTGATAAAAAATTCAAGAATGGTATATACAACCAGGAGCATGAACATAAATCATAAAGCAGAATTAAACCACAGCTGGGGTACTGTTCTCTTTTTCTCTATAAAGAAAATGCTCACAGTCTAGGAAACACATATGGATAACACCCAAAGAGAAGTCATAGAATAAATCACGTTATGAAAAATTTAAAGAGTGAAATGAGAATGATGTGAGAATGAGATAGATTATGATGAATAAAAAAGTAGTTATTAAGAAAAAATTTCTTAATCATTAACATAATTTTCTGAACCAATTACTTTACATAAAACAAAGAAATTACAAATAGATTTGTTGATGCATTTTAAAATCAATAAAATCCTAGGTGCTGTAGGCGTCAAGAAATATTTATGTATAGTTCTTCAGTTAGATTATTTAATTATTTGCTATTTTATCTTGTGTTTTGGTAGCTACTCTTTAGGTTGTTCCAGTGAACTAACTGTAGGAGTTTTAATTTTGAAATTTCCTTTTAAGAATACCACTTAAGATATTTAATTTGGATTTTTTCATAATTTGTCTGTAATTACACGTGGTTTCATTTTGTCAAAGAGATCTAAGAAAGACAGTAGGAAAATCAGGGCTGTAAAATAAGGACTATTCATTATAGAGTCATAGAAATATCATCCTACATTATTTTCACATATAAGATGATATGAACAATGAATATGCAGACAACTTTCAAAAGAAAAGCATGTTGCTATCTATTGATGTCTAATAGAAGTAGTTAAAATTAGCTAGGTGTTAGAAATTGTAACTGGCCTGTAATTTCCTTTTCCTCTGTAGTGTCTTTTTTTTTTTTTTTGGCTATACCACATGGCTTGCAGGATCTTAGTTCCCTTACCAGGTATTGAACCTGGGCCCCAGCAGTGAAAGCACCGAGTCCTAACCACTGGACTGCCAGGGAATTCCTTTTTTGTGGTATCTTTGCCTGGCTTTGGTATAGGGTGATGCTGGCCTTGTAAAATGAGTTTGAAAGTGTTCTTTTCTTTTCAATTTTTTGGAACAGTTTGAGAAGGATAGGTGTTAACTCTCCTTTAAATATTTTGTGGAATTCACCTGTTATGCCATCAGGACCTGGACTCTTAGGAAATTTTATGTTTCTATGAATAAATGCATTCCTTCTATGTTGTTTAATTTTTGGCATATAATTTTTCATATTATTCTTTTATGAACTTTTTTTTTTTTTTTGTGGTACGCGGGTCGCTCACTGTTGTGGCCTCTCCCATTGCAGCGCACAGGCTCTGGATGCGCAGGCTCAGCAGCCATGGCTCACGGGCCCAGCCGCTCCGCAGCATGTGGGATATTCCCAGACCGGGGCAGGAACTCGCATCCCCTGCATTGGCAGGTGGACTCCCAACCACTGCGCCACCAGGGAAGCCCAAATATTTTTATTTCTGTTGTGTTGGTTACAATTTCTTCTCTTTAATATTTTATTTTATTTTTTATTTTATTTATCTGGGTTCTCTATTTTTCTCTATTTTATTTATCTGGGTTCTCTATTTTTCTTGTAAGTCTGGCCAAAGATTAGTCATTATGTTTATCTTTTCAAAAAACCAACTCTTAGTTTCATTCATATGTCCTATGCTTTGTATGTCTATTTCATTTATTTCTTCCCTAATCTTTATCATTTCCTTCCTTCTATCAATTTTGGGCTTTGATTGTTATTCTTTTTCTAGTTCCATTTGATGTAAGTTTACATTGTTTATTTGAGGCTTTTGTTGTTTCTTGGAGTTGGCCTGTATTACTATCAACTCCCTTCTTAGAAGTACTTTTGTTGTGCCCCATAGATTTGGGATCATTGTATTTTCATTTTCATTTATCTGCAGGTTTTTTTTTTTTTTCAGTATGCGGGCCTCTCACTGTTGTGGCCTCTCCCGTTGTGGAGCACAGCTCTGGATGTGCAGGCTCAGCAGCCATGGCTCATGGGCCCAGCCTCTCCGTGACATGTGGGATCTTCCCAGACCGGGGCACGAACCCATGTCCCCTGCATCAGCAGGAGGACTCTCAACCATTGTGCCAAAAGGGAAGCCCTCTGCAGGTATTTTTTAATGTCCTTTTTGATTCCTTTGTTGACTCATCAGTTGTTTAGTAGCATGTTGTTTAGTCTCAATGTATTTATGTTTCTACCAGTTTTCTTCTTTTAGTTGATTTCTAGTTTCATGTCCTTGTGGTAAGAAAAGATGCTTGACATCATCTTAATCTTCTTAAATGTACTGAGGCTTGTTTTGTGACCTAAAATGTAACCTCTCCTGGAGCATGTTCCAGGTGAGCTTGAAAATAATATGTATTCTGTTTTTGGATTAAATATTCTATATACATCTATTAAAACCATCTGATCTAATGTTTCATTTAAGGCCAGAGCTTTCTTATTGATTTTCTGTCTAGATGATTTATTCACTGTTGTAACTGGAATGTTAAATTCTCCTATGATTCTTCTATTGCTGTTGATTTCTCCCTGTATTTCTGTTAATATTTGCTGTATGTATTTAAGTGCTCCTATGTTGGGTTCATAAATGTTTACAGATTTTATATCCTTTAGACAGATTGACCTCTTTATCATTATGTAGTTTACATAATGCCTTTCTTTATCTTTTGTTACAGTCTCTGTTTAGAAGTCTATTTTTTCTGATATGAGTATTGCTACTCTAGGTCTCTTTTCTTTTTAATTTTCATGGGAAATCTTTTTCCATCCTTACACTTTCAGTCTATGTATATCTTTAGTTCTGAAGTGAGTCTCTATTAGATATATGGGTCCTCTATATGGGTTTTGTTTTATTTATCTATTCAGCTACCCCATGCTGTTTGATAGGAGCATTTGGTGCATTTCCATTTAAAGTAATTATTGATAGATTTGTATTTTTTTGCCATTTTGTTAATTGGTTTCTGATTATTTTTGTAGTTCTTTGTTTTTGTCTTCTTATTTTGGTTTCCTTGTGGTTTGATAAATTCTATATTATTGTTTTTTGATTCCTTAATCTTTATTTCTGTATCCATTGTAGGTTTTTGGTTTTTATTACATATTGACCTGTGTATATAGCTATCTTTTTTAAACTGTTAGTTTAGGCATTCTAAAAACACCACATTTTTACTCCACCCACATGTCTTATGTTTTTGATGTCATATTTTACACCTTTTTAATTTGTTTTATCCCTTAACTACCTATTTTAGTTATAGTTAATTGTACTACTTTTGTATTTTAACCTTCATACTAGCTTTTTAAAGTAGTGTTTCAGTTGCCTTTACTATATATTTGCCTGTACCAGTGAGATCTTTTCTTCCATAGTTTTTTCTTTCTTTTAGTTTTGGTGTTTTCTTTTTCACTTAAAGAAGAACCTTCAGCATTTGTTGTAAGGCTAGTTTAGTGGTGATGTACTTAGAAACTTGCTTATCTGAGAAACATTTTGTTTTGCCTTACATTCTGAATGATAATCTTGCCAGATCGATTGTTCTAGGTTGTAAGGTTTTTTTTTCCTTTCAGAACTTTAAATATGTTCTGCCACTCCTTTCTTGCTTACAAAGTTTCTGCCAAAAAATCAGCTGGAAGTCTAATGAAGTTTCCATTGTATGTGATTAGTTGTTCTTCTCTTGGTGCCTTTAAGATTCTCTCTTTATCTTTAACTGTTGTCATTTTAATTATAATTTTTCTTGGTGTGGATTTCTTTGGGTTCATCTTGTTTAGGGCTCTATGCTTCCTGAAACTGGATGTCTGCTTTTACCCCAGGTTAGAGAAATTTTAAGCCATTTTTTCTTCACATAAATTTTCTTTCCCTTTCTCTCTCTCTCTTCTTTTTGGGATCTCTATAATGTGAATGTTAGTATGCTTGACGTTGTCCCAGAAGTCACTTAAAGTCTCCTCATTTTAACTTTTTTCTCTTTGGCTTGAGTGATTTCTACTATTCTGCCTTCTAGTTCACTGATCTGTTTCTCTGTATCATCTAATTTTTATTTCAGCTATTGTATGCTTCACCTCTGATTAGTTCTGTGTTATATATTCTAAATGTTTGTTAAAGTTCTCACTAAGTTCCTCCATTCTCCTCCAGAATACTGTAAGGATCCTTGTGACTGTTTCTTTGAACTCTTAATTCAGTAAATTATTTATTTCTGTTTAATTAATTTTTCCCCTAGGGCTTTATTTTGTTCTTTCATTTGAAACATATTTCTCTGTCTCTTCAGTTTGTTTGACTTTTATTTTTTATTTTTATGAATTAGGCAAAGCAGCTACCTTGCAAATCTTGAAGGCATGGCCTTGTGTGGGAGCAACTCATGCATAGGAAGTGGCTGATGTCTTTGGTAGGCCAAAGTGGGCATAGGCAAAGGGAAGTTCTGGAGCATGCTGCACCAAGACCACTTGTTGGGACCTCTAGAGCTGGAGTAGGGCCAGGCCAAAGCAATCCCCAAGGGGTAGATCTCAGCTCAGTGTCACCTTGGAAGAGTGGCTGGAGCTGGATTGGATGCAAGCTTAAGGTAGTCCCAGGGCATACTGTGTTCAAGGCTACCTGGGGGTAGAGGCTGAGGAGAGTCATTAAGGGACTCAAACAATAACTTTCAGCAGTATCTCTGATCCTGGAGAGGTCTCCAGCAGTTCCCTGCATATTTGGCAGAAATTCTAGAATTAGAAAAAAGAATTTTCTTCCCATAGAGTCTAGGTGTCTTTTAAACTGCTGTTTTTAGCTATGTCCCAGAGGAGGCAAGTCTGTGCTTGGGTCCCTTATCAAAATTCCCCCTACTCAGGCTGCTGTATCAAGGGTGAGGTTCCATTTTATACTGTGTCCTCATCTTTTCTATCCATTTCTATGTGGACCTTCTATGTGTAATAGCTGTTAAATTAACCCTCAAGTCTTGTTCAGGAGGTGTTGCTCTAAATGTAGATATATATTCAGTGTGCTCATGGGAGGAGGTGAGCTCAGGCCTTCCTCCATAAGCATCTAGGATCTTTCTTTTACTTTTGATTCAACTAGAGATACATTTCCTTTTCCAGTTGTAAAAGTAATAAAAAATTTACACTTGTGCTTAATACTTCTTTCTGAGTAGAGAAAGATAAACACATAAAAACATACTAACCACTAATAATTTGCAGATAATGTATAGAAAAATATGAAAAGAAAAAAATTAATTCTAATTTCAATATGCGTGGATAAAAACTATTAAGAACTGGTATATGTCTTTAAGACATAAATAAACACAGACATAGTATCATAAACATATACATTTATACCCTCAGTATAAAGCTGTGGTCATGTAATACATACTATTTATAATTTGCTATTTCATGAACAATAGTTTGTAAATGCATTGTGTGAAGGTTATTTCATGTGTCAACTTGACTGAAACAAGGGGTGCCCAATTAAACATTATTTGGGGGTATATCTGTAAGGGTGTTTCCAGATGAGTTTAGCATATGGATACGTGGGCTTATTAAAGTAAATCACCATTCTCATTTTGGGTGATGATCATCCATCTCTTTGGGGCCTAAATAGCCAAAAAGCAGAGGAAGTAGAAATGTATCCCTGTGATTTCTTGTCTGTCTGCTGGAGCTGAGACATTAGTCTTCCACTCTTGGGCTGAGAATTACATCACTGGCTCCTCTGATACTCAGGCACTTGGAATTATAACAGCAGCTTACTTAGGTCTCAAGATCACATATATATTTATATATATATATGGACTGCTATATCAAAACCTCATGGTAATGGAAAATCAAAAATCTTCAATAGATATACACGCACAAAAGAAAAAGAAATTGAAACACAACACCATAGATAGTCATCAAATCACAAGAGAACTGGACAGAAAAGGAAGGGAAGAAAAGAAAAATCTACAAAAGCAAATCCAAAATAATTAACAAAATGTCAATAACATATATATCCATAATTACCTTAAATGTAACCATATTAAATGCTCCAATCAAAAGACATAGATTGGCTACATGAACACAAAAACATGACTCATTTATATGCTATCTACCCACTTAAGAGTTAGAGACACAAACAGACTGAAAGTGAGGGGATGGAAAAAAGAATTCCATGCAAATGGAAATCAAAGAAAGCTGGAGTAGCAATACTCATATAAGACAAAATAGAATTTAAATTATAGACTGTTCTCCAGGATAGATCATATCTTGGGTCACAAATCAAGCCTTGGTAAATTTAAGAAAATTGAAATTGTATCATTTCTTTTCTGACTACAGTGCTATGAGGCTAGATATCAATTACAGGAAGAGATCTGTAAAAAATACAAAAACATGGAGCCTAACAATAAAACACTTTATAACGAAGTGATCACTGAAGAAATCAAAGAGGAAATCAAAGAAAATACCTAGAAACAAATGACAATGGAGACATGATGACCCAAAACCTATGTGAAGCAGCAAAGGCAGTTCTAAGAAGGAAGTTTATAGCAATACAATCCTACCTTAAGAAACAGGAAACATCTCAAATAAACAACCTAACCTTTCACCTAAAGCAATTAGAGAAAGAAGAACAAAAAAACCAATAAAGTTAGCAGAAGGAAAGAAATCATAAAGATCAGATCAGAAATAAAAGAAAAAGAAAAGAAGGAAATGGTAGCAAAGATCAATAAAGCTAAAAGCTGGTTTCTGGAGAAGATAGGTAAAATTGATAAACCTAATAAACCAGACTAATCAAGAAAAAAGGGAGAAGATTCAAATCAATAGAATTAGAAATGAAAAAGGAGAAGTAACAACTGACACTGCAGAAAAACAAAAGATCATGAGAGATTACTACAAGCAACCCTATGCCAATAAAATGGACACCCTGGAAGAAATGGACAAATTCTTAGAAATATACAACCTGCCGAGACTGAACCAGGAAGAAATGGAAAATATGAACAGACCAATCACAAGTAATAATATTGAAACTGTGATTAAAAATCTTCCAAAAAACAAAAGCCCAGGAGCAGATGGCTTCACAGGCGAATTCTATTAAACATTTAGAGAATAGCTAACACTTATCCTTCTCAAACTCTTCCAAAACATAGCAGAGGGAGGAAAACTCCCAAATTCATTCTACAAGGCCACCATCACCCTGATACCAAAACCAGAAAAAGTATGTCACAAAGAAAGAAAACTACAGGTCAATATCACTGATGAACATAGATGCAAAAATCCTCAACAAAATACTAGCAAACAGAATCCAACAGCACATTAAAAGGAGCACACACCAGGCTTCCTGGGTGGTGCAGTTGTTGAGAGTCTGCCTGCTAATGCAGGGGACACGGGTTCATGCCATGGTCTGGGAAGGTCCCACATACTATGAAGTGGCTAGGCCTGTGAGCCATGGCTGCTCAACCTGCACGTCTGGAGCCTGTACTCTGCAATGGGAGAAGGCAAAACAGTGAAAGGCCCACGTACCGCAAAAAAAAAAAAAAAAAAAAAAAAAGGATCATACACCATGATTAAGTGAGGTTTATTCCAGGAATGCAAGGATTCCTCAATATACGCAAATCTATCAACGTGATACACCATATTAAAAAATTGAAGGAGAAAAACCATATGATCATCTCAATAGAAACAGAGAAAGCTTTCAACAAAATTCAACACCCATTTATGATAAAAACCCTGTAGAAAGTAGGCATAGAGGGAACTTTCCTCAACATAATAAAGGCCATATATGACAAACCCACAGGCAACATCATCCTCAATGGTGAAAAACTGAAGCCATTTCCACTAAGATCAGGAGCAAGACACAGTTACCCACTCTTACCACTCTTATTCAACATAGTTTTGGAAGTTCTAGCCACAGCAGTCAGAGAAGAAAACAAAATGAAAGGAATCCAAATTAAAAAAGAAGTAAAGCTATCACTGCTTGCAGATCACGTGATGCTTTATATAGAGAATCCTAAAGATGCTACCAGAAAACTGCTAAGGATAATCAATGAATTTGGTAAAGTAGCAGGATACAAAATTAATGCACAGAAATCTCTGGCATTCCTATACACTAATGATGAAAAATCTGAAAGTGAAATTAAGAAAACACTCCCATTTACCATTGCAACAAAAAGAATAAAATATCTAGGAATAAACCTACCTAAGGAGAAAAAAGCCCTGTATGCAGAAAATTATAAGACACTGATGAAATAAATTAAAGCTGATACAAATAGATGGAGAGATATACCATGTTCTTGGATTGGAAGAATCAACATTGTGAAAATGATTCTACTACACAAAGCAATCTATAGATTCACTGCAATCCCTATCAAATTACCACTGGCATTTTTCACAGAACTAGAACAAAACATTTCACAATTTGTATGGAAACACAAGAGACTTCGAATAGCCAAAGCAATCTTGAGAACGAAAAATGGAACTACAGGAATCAGGCTCCCTGATTTCAGAATATACTACAAACCTGCAATAATCAATACAGTACTGTACTGACACAAAAACAGAAATATAGTTCAATGGAACAGGAGAGCATTCTCAGAGATAAACCCACACACATATGGTCACCTTATCTTTGATAAAGGAGGCAAGAATATACAGTGGAGAAAAGACAGCCTCTTCAATAAGTGTTGCTGGGAAAACTGGACAGGTACATGTAAAAGTATGAAAGTAGAACACTCCCTAACACCATACAGAAAAATAAAGTCAAAATGGATTAAAGACCTAAATGTAAGGTGAGAAACTATCAAACTCTTAGAGGAAAACATAGGCAGAACACTCTATGACATAAATCACAACAAGATCCTTTTTGACCCAACCTCCTAGAGAAATGGAAAGAAAAACAAAAATAAACAAATTGGACCTAATTAAACTTAAAAGCATATACACAGCAAAGGAAACCATAAACAAGATGAAAAGACAACCCTCAGAATAAGAGAAAACATTTGCAAATGAAACAAGGGACAAAGGATTCATCTGCAAAATATACAAACAGCTCATGGAGCTCAATATGTAAAAACTAACCCCCAGTAAAAAAATGGGCAGAAGACCTAAATAGACATCTCTCCAAGGAGGATATACAAATGGCTAAGAGTCACATGAAAGGATGCTCAACATCACTAATTATTAGAGAAATGCAAATCAATACTACAATGAGGTATCAACTCACCCTGGTCAGAATGGCTATCACCAAAAAATCTACAAACAATAAACACTGGAAGCGGTGTGGAGAAAAGAGAACCCTTCTGGTGGGAATGTAAATTGATATAGCAACTGTGGAGACAGTATGGAAGTTCCTTAAAAAACTAAAAATAGAACTACCATACGACCCAGCAATCCCACTACTGGGCATATACCCTGAGAAAACCATAATTCAAAAAGAGTTATGTACCAAAATGTTCACTGCAGCTCTATTTACAATAGCCAGGACACAGAAGCAATCTAGGTGTCCATTAACAGATGAATGGATAAAGAAGGTGTGGCACATATATACAATGGAATATTTGTTGTGAGGTGGATGGACCTAGAGTCTGTCATACAGAGTGAAGTAAGTCAGAAAGAGAAAAACAAATACTGTATGCTAACACATATATATGAAATCTAAGAAAAAATTAAAAAAAGGTCATGAAGAACCTAAGGACAAGATGGGAATAAAGATGCAGACCTACTAGAGAATAGACTTGAGGATACAGGGAGGGGGAAGGGTAAGCTTGGACAAAGTGAGAGTGACATGGACATATATACACTACCAAACGTAAAATAGATAGCTAGTGGGAAGCAGCCGCATAGCACAGGGAGGTCAGCTCGGTGGGTTGTGACCACTTAGAGTGGTGGGATAAGTAAGGTGAGAAGGATGGAGATGCAAGAGGGAAGAGATATGGGAACATATGTATATGTATAACTGATTCACTTTGTTATAAGGCAGAAACTAACTCACCATTGTAAAGCAATTATATTCGAATAAAGATGTTAAAAAAAATTATAGACTGTTACTAAAGTACACTACATGATGATGAAGGGATCAACCCAAGAACATAAAACAATTGTAATTATATATGCACCCAAAATAAGAGCACCACAATATATATGGCAAATGCTAACAGCCATAAAAGGAGAAATCAACAGTAATACAATAATAGTGGGGAACTTTAACATCCCACTTACATCAATGGACAGATCATCCAGACAGAAAATCAATAAAGAAACACAAACCTTAACAGACATATTAGAACAGATGTACTTAATTGATATTTATAGAGTATTTTTACTGAGAGCAGCAGAATACACATTTTTTTGAAGTGTACATAGAACATTCTCCAGGATAGAACACATGCTGGGCCATAAAGCAAGCCTCAGTAAATTTAAGAAAATTGAAGTCTTATCAAGCATCTTTTTTTTTTTTTTTTGGAGTATAATGCTTTACAGTGTTGTGTTATTTTCTGTTGTACAATGAAGTGAATCAGCTATATGTATATATATATATATATAGCCCCTCCCTCTTGGACCTTCCTCCCACTTCACCTCCGTCCTACCCATCCAGGTCATCAGAGAACACCAAACTGAGCTTCCTGTGCTTTAACAGGCTCCCACTAGCTATCTATTTTACACATGGTTGTGTATATATGTCAATCCTAATCTCCCAATTCGTCCCACCCTTCCCTTCCCTCACTGTGTCCACTTGTCTTTTCTACACGTCTGCATCTCTATTCCTGCCCTGGAAGTAGGTTCATCTGTACCATTTTTCTAGATTCCACATATGTATTAATATATGATATTTGTTTTTCTCTTTCCAACTTACTTCACTCTGTATGATAGACTCTAGGTCCATCCACATCTCTACAAATGACCCAATTTTGTTCCTTTATATGGTTGAGTAATGTTTCATTGTATATATGTACCACATCTTCTTGCATTCCTCTGTTGTTTGACATTTAGTTTGCATACATGTCCTGGCTATTGTAAATAGTGTTGCAATGAATATTGGCGTACATGTGTCCTTTTGAATTATGGTTTTCTCAGGGTATGTGCTCAGTAATGGGATTGCTGGGTCATATGGTAGTTCTATTTATAGTTTTTAAAGCAAATTCCATATTGTCTCCACAGTTGCTGTATCAGTTTACCTTCCCACAAACATGGCAAGAGGGTTCCCTTTTCTCCACACCCACTCCAGTGTTTATTGTTTGTACATTTTTTGATGTTGGCCATTCTGACCAGTGTGAGTTGATACCTCATTGTAGTATTGATTTGCATTTCTCTAATAATTAGTGATGTTGAGCATCCTTTCATATGCCTCTTAGGCATTTGTATGTCCTCCTTGGAGAGATGTCTATTTAGGTCTTCTGCCCATTTTTTGACTGGGGGTTACTTTTTTGATATTGAGCTCCTTGAGCTGTTTGTATATTTTGGAGATAAATTCTTTGTCCCTTGTTTCATTTGCAAATGTTTTCTCTTATTCTGAGGGTTGTCTTTTCATCTTGTTTATGGTTTCCTTTGTTGTGCATATGCTTTTAAGTTTCATTAGGTCTCATTTGTTTACTTTTGTTTTATTTTCATTACTCTAGGAGGTGGGTCAAAAGTGATCTTGTTATGGTTTATGTCAAAGAATATTTTACCTAGTTTTCTGCTAAGAGTTTTTAGTGTCCAGTCTTATATTTAGGTCTTTAATCCATTTTGAGTTTATTTTTGTGTATGGTGTTATGTAGTGTTCTAATTTCATTCTTTTACATGTAGCTGTCCAGTTTTCCCAGCATCATTTAATGAAGAGGCTGTATTTTCTCCAGTGTATATTCTTGCCTCCTTCATCATAGATTAGGTGACCATAGGTGCATGGATTTATCTCTGAGCTTTCTATCCTGTACTAGTGATCTATATGTCTGTTTTTGTGCCAGCCCCATACTGTCTTGATTACTGTAGCTTCAAGCATATTTTCCGACCACAATGCTATGAGATTAGAAATCAACTACAAGAGAAAAACTGCTAAAAACACAAACACGTGGATGCTAAACAGTATGCTACAAAAAAGAAAAAATAAACAGATCACTGAAGAAATCAAAGAGGAAAGCCAAAGATACCTAGAGACAAATGAATATGAAAACACAATTATCTAAAACCTGTGGGAAGCAGGAAAATCTGTTCTAAGATGGAAGTTTATAGTGATAGAACCTTATAGCAAGAAAAAATAAAAATCTCAAATTAACAACCTAACCTTACACCTAAAGCTTCTAGGGAAAGAAGAACAAACAAAATCCAAAATTAGAAGAAGGAAAGAAATCATAATGATTAGAGCAGAAATATATGAAATAGAGACTATAGAAAAGATCAATGAAACTAAAAGCTGATTCTTTGAAAAGATAAACAAAATTGATAAATCTTTAGCCAGACTCATCAATAAAAAAGAGAGGGTGCCAAAATCAATAAAATTAGAAATGAAAATGGAGTTATAACTGACACCACAGAAATACAAAGACCATAAAAGACTATTATAAGCAACTATATATTGATAAAATGGACAACCTTGAAGAAATGGACAAATTCTTAGAAATCTACTATCTCCCAAAACAACAATGAAGAAAGAGAAAACATGAGATGAGCAATCAAAATTACTGAAATTGAATCTGTGATTGAAAAGCTCCCAACAAGCAAAAGTCCAAGACCAGATGCCTCCACTGGTGAATTCTATCAAACATTTAGCAAAAAGTTAACACCTATTCTTCTAAAACTATTCCAGAAATTGCAGAGGAAGGAAAAATTCCAAACTCATTCTATGAGGCTACCATCACCCTGACACCACAAATAGATACCAAAAAAAAAAAAGAAAATTCCAGGACATTACTGATGAACATAGATGCAAAAATATACAAAAAAAAAGTAGCAAATTGGATCCAACAATACATTAAATGATCAGACACCATAAACAAGTAAGTGAGAATTATTCCTGGGATGCAAGGATTTTTCAGTATTAACAAATCAATCAGTGTGATACACTACATTAACAAGTTGAAGACTACAAAACCTATGATAATATCAGTAGTTACAGAGAAAGTGTTTGGTAAAATTCAACATCCATTTATGATAAAAACTCTCCAGGAAGTGGGCATAGAGGGAACCTACCTCAACATAATAAAGGCCATTAAATCAAATCCACAGTTAACATCATACTCAATGGTGAAAAACTGAAAGCATTTCCTCTAAGATCAGGAAAAAGACAAGCGTGTCCACTCTTGCCACTCTTATTCCAACATAGTTTTGGAAGTCCTAGCCATAGCATTAGAGAAGAAAAAGAAATAAAATGAATCCAAATTGGAAAAGATGTTAAATTGTCACTATTTACAGATGACATGATACTATACATAAAAAATCCCAAAGATGCTACCAGAGAACTAGCAGAGTCCATCAGTAAATTTGGTAATGTTGAAGGATACAAAATAAATACACAAACATCTGTTGCATTTGTACACCCTAATAGCAAAAGATGAGAAAGAGAAATTAAGGAAATAATCCATTTACTATTCCATTTACCATCACATCAAAAAGAATAAGATAACTAGGAATAAACCTACCTAAAAAGACAAAAGACCTGTGCTCTGACTGTAAGTTGCTGATAAAAGAAATTGAAGATGACACAAACAAATGGAAAGATATAGTGTTGTTTGATTCGAAGAATCAATATTGTTAAAATGATTGTACTACCCAAGGCAATATACAGATTCAAAGCAATCTTTATAAAATTACCAATGGCATTTTTTTCAGATCTAGAACAATAAATCTTAAAATTTGTACAGAAACACAAAAGACCCTGAATAGCCAAAGCAATCCTGAGAAAGAAAAATGGAGGTGGAGGAATCAGGTTCCCTGACTTAAGACTATGATATAAAGCTACAGTAATCAAAACAGTATGGTACCGGCACAGAAACAGAAATATAAATCAATGGAACAGGACAGAAAGCTTAGAAATAAGCTTGCATACATATAGTAATTAATCTATGATCAGGGAGGCAAGACTATACAATGGAGAAAAGACAGTGTCTCAATAAGTGGTGCTGAGAAAACTTGACAACTACATAAAAAAATGAAATTAGAATATTCCCTAATGCCATACAAAAAAATAAAAATAAACTCAAAATGGACTAAAAACCTAAAGGTAAAACCACATACTATAAAATTCCTAGAGGAAAACATAGGCAGAACATTCTTTGACATAAATTTCAGCAATATTTTTTTGCATTCATATCCTGGAGCAATGTTAATAAGAACAAAAATAAATAAATGGTACCTAATCAAACTTAAAAGTTTTTGCACAGCAAAGGAAACCATAAGCAAAACAAAGAGAAAACCAACAGAATGGGAGAAAATATTTGCAAATGATGTGACCAAGAAGGGATTAATCTTCAAAATATACAAACAGCTCATACAGCTCAGTATAGAAAAAAACAAACAAAAAAAAAACAATTTAAAAAATGGACAGAAGATCTAAATAGACATCTCCCCAAAGAAGACATAAAGATGACCAAAATGCACATGAAAAGATGTGGTATATACATACAATGGAATATTACTCAGCCATAAAAAATTGAAATAATTCCATTTGCAGCAACATGGATGGACCTAAAGACTATCATATTAAGTGAAGTAAGTCTGACAGAGAAAGACAAATATATAGTATCACTTATATGGGATCTAAAAAATGATACAAATTAACTTATTTACAAAACAGAAACAGACTCACAAGCTTATGTTTATCAAAAAGGAAAGGTGGGTGGGAGGGATAAATTAGGAATTTGGGAATAACAGATACACACTACTGTATATAAAATAGATAATCACCTAAGACCTACAGTATGGCACAGGACCTACTGAATCACTTTCTATACACATGAATCTAACACAACATCGTAAATCAACTATACTCCAATAAAAAAAATAAAAGAAAAAGAAAATCAAAACATAAAATATGCAACTAACACCTTTGAAAAATAAATAATATTGTTTCATTTTTTTCATTTATTATCAAATTCAAGGACAAGAGTTTCTGTGTAATAATCAATAGGCTGTGTGAAAAACAAATTAGCCTAAAGTTTTAACTTAACGATTAAATTACAAGTTGCTGTTATTTAAATTTGCATGGATATTAAGAAAGGTTTTTATTACATCTCAGGAGAATTCTGGCGAATTAAGAAGATACTATTAGGCAAATTCATATCTTAGTAACCCCTAAGTGATTGGAGGATAATGTGAAACAGATGGCAATGACAGATCTGGAATTAGGCTGAAAGAGTGTTATTCCCCAGATGTCAGATTTACTTTCATTTTTTTAAAATATCTTTTTGATGACCTGGTTAAAATAGTTTGAAGCATGATTTTTACATTAAAAAAATATATTCTTGTGTTAGTGTGTGTGTATTTCTGTGTGTGTGTTAAGCAAACATATTTTAAAAACCTAAACTTCCACAATCCAAGTATTCTTATAAATAGCTTGAAAATTATCACCATATTCCAATAGGTAATAATCATATATAGGAAAGCAAATTCTCAGTTGTTGAAATAATACAGTAAAAAATATAGTTAAAGAGGAATTTCTAAATCTATACCTTTATAATTTGTTTTGAATAATTTTTAGTTTGTGCTGAATCATGAATTTTATGTTACTTGGCCAAAGATTAGGAAAAGCCTTAGGCAAGGTAGTGAATATTATATTTTTATCAGTCAGCATCCTGATGCCCTAGAGATATGCTAGTTGTAATGAGTTCATAAAGTCAACTAAAAGATGTTCTTTCCTTCAAATGATTAAATTCTGTGCTCTCTAAATATGTTTTTCTGCATCTTATAATTATTTATGTATGTTTTGATGACTATTCCTATAGTAAGCCTAGTGATTCAAAACTTTAAATGAAATGCCACAAAATATTCACAGATTTTTTAAAGAACTCATTGGATAATATCCCAAAATTGGCTGAAGAAAAGGAAATTTTGTAAAGTAATAATTTTATGTTCTATTTTCCTAATCATTGGGGAAAGAAAGTTTGTATTTTACATACGTATAATTTTTACTCTTTGCCCATGATTGAATGAAAAGGAAATGACTTTAATAAAACTGATCACTCACATACAATTTAAAGTGTTGAAACAAATCAATGAAGTTAGAATCCTGGCACAATCAAGGTTTTTTAGAAAAGGTGACAAACACAGTAAACAACAGATAACAGCTTATTTCTTTGTTTGCAGATGCATTCTAAAACTTTATTTTTGAATGAGACTAATTTCTGCAGTGGTGTTAAGGATGATGTGTGAATAATAAGTAATTGTAACTACTCTATCATAAATTTATTTTTATTTGTATATTCATACAAACTAAATAAAGAAAATTTTCATTCACTACAGCCAAAAAGCCAACTGTCTTCAAACATTGAGATTGTCCTTGTGAAATGATTCCTTCTGGGAAGAAAAACAAAGAAAGCAAACAAGCACTACACGTTAAAACATCTTGGACTGAACTGAATTGAATGTTGCACACAATAAATATTTTAAGTTTATGTCTTTTGGTTTCAAAACACTCTAATTTATAGTAAAAAGTAATAGGGCTCCTGTCATCAATATATGATTTGTAATGCCTTAATAAAGGGTATGATGTCTTACTCTACTTGAAGATGGAATCTACATTTAACTTGCCATTACAATCTGAGTATTGTGGTAAAAGTTGCATATTTCTGTACATGAAATAATAAATATTATACAAGTCATATCTATTGTTTTAATTCTTTTTTTGAAACAAGTAAATGTGTATTATTGTGGGCCAACTTTGAAAAGTGTCAGTATTCCTACTATTTAATGTATGTTCAGCACCACTTTAATATAAAGTCTGGGTACAACAGAGACCCACTTCTTTCTTTAAATCATTACAACATTAACAACTAATTTCTATGCTGTAACAAAAATACTAGTGACATATACAAGATGAAACCTGAAAATTTCTCTTGTGCACACTCAAATTATTTTTTTTTGGAAATTAATTCAGGCACACAGGAATGTAGTCCTTAATTGCTAAAAAAAAATGAATTTACTGTAAAAGTGCTTTAGTCAATGATAATAAACTTAATAGAGGAAATTTTTTTAAGCAATGTCCATTATTTTTAGTCAATTTTTGTTATAGCTAGATGCTTTATCATAATATACTATATCCACTATTACTGAATTTGGAATATGTGATATACCTTTAAATTAATTAATTGAAAACTTTTATTTACTGCTAAAGTCAGTAACACTCATGCTGTTATAGAATAATTGATCATATATCTTTAAACTGAAACAATTAATAGTTCTACATGGGTATAAATGTGATTAAATTCATGCCATCTTGCAGCCACATAAGTGAATGTATGTACTTCAAAATTGAATAACATATTTTTAAATTCATAAAAAATCTTCTAATTTATTTTGAGTGTTTAAACATGATCAAAGTTATTCTATTCATCAACACTAATTCAAACTCAAAATGATTCCCACAAGTTTGACAGATTTTAAATAAATATTTGAAGTATCCTAATTTATTTTTAGTAAAATAACTTATCTTAAAAAATGTACATACTGCAATTAAACATTTGATGATTATCAAAAGTGACGAAAGTTTCCTGTATTTCTTATCACTTCTGCTGTTAAGTATAAATGTCATACAAGAAAAACAGTATTCTCTATTTTCTGCAATTATCAAAATTTTCATTTTTCCATATAGTCATATGAAATACTGTGTTTATTTTGCCTTATATGTCTTATTCAGCACATAAGAAGTAAACAAGAAGAGTTGCCTCTATTCAGTTTGGAGTAATTAGGGTATAGCCCCTGAGTGTACTGTGCCAATTAAAGTGCATTTAAAAAAGAAAACAAATAATTTAAATCATGTAAAAAATTTATATTCTTGTCCAAGTCTAGGAAAGCTGATAATCACAGATAAAAATTATTGAGTACGTATTAAAAACTTTTAAGAGGAATTGTCTGCCCTCTAACAATTAACACTTCAGTAGTAAATACCAAGCAATCAACAAGCTATTCATTTTTCATCTTATATATAAGGAGTCCTTTTCTTTTCTTTTTTCTTTTTTTTTTTTTTTTTTTTTTGCGGTACGCGGGCCTCTCACTGTTGTGGCCTCTCTCATTGTGGAGCACAGGCTCCGGATGCACAGACTCAGCGGCCATGGCTCATGGGCCTAACCACTCCACAGCATGTGGGATCTTCCCGACCGGGGCATGAACCCATGTCCCTTGCATTGGCAGGCGGACTCTCAACCACTGTGCCACCAGGGAAGCCTGCATGTGTCTTTTTGAATTACGGCTTTCACTGGGTATATGCACAGTAGTGGGATTGCAGTATCATGTGGTAATTCTATTTTTAGTTTTTTAAGGAACCTCTGAACTGTTCTCCATAGTGACTGTATCAATTTACATTCCCACCAACAGTGCAAGAGGGTGCCCTTTTCTCCACCCCCTCTCCAACATTTGTTGTTTGTAGATGTTCTGATGATGCCCATTCTAACTGGTGTGAGGTGATAACTCATTGTAGTTTCAATTTGCATTTCTCTAATAATAAGTGATATTGAGCAGTTTTTCATGTGCTTCTTTGCCATCTGTATCTCTTCTTTGGAGAAATGTCTATTTAGCTCTTCTTCCCATTTTTGGATTGGGTTGTGTGTTTCTTTAATATTGAGCTGCATGTGCTGTTTATATATTTTGGAGCTTAATCCTTTGTCTGTTGATTCATTTGCAAATATTTCCTCCCATTCTGAGGGTTTTCTTTTCGTCTTGTTTATGGTTTCCTTTTCTGGGAAAATGCTTTGAAGTTTCATTAGGTCCCATTTGTTTATATTTGTTTTTATTTCCCTTACTCTAGGAGGTGGATCAAAAAACATCTTGCTTTGATTTATGTCAAAAAGTGTTCTTCCTATGTTTTCCTCTGAGAGTTTTATAGTATCCAGTCTTACATTTAGGTCTCTAATCCATTTTGAGTTGATTTTTCTGTATGGTGTTAGGGAGTGTTCTAATTTCATTCTTTTACATGTAGCTGCCCAGTTTTCCCAGCACCACTTATTGAAGAGACTGCCTTTTCTCCATTGTATATCTTTGCCTCCTTTGTCACAGATTAGTTGACCATAGGTGTGTGGGTTTATCTCTGGGCTTTCTATCTTGTTCCATTGATCTATATTTCTGTTCTTGTGCCAGTACCATATTGTCTTGATTACTGTAGCTTTGTAGTATAGTCTGAAGTCAGAGAGTCTGATTCCTCCAGATACATTTTTTTCCCTCAAGACTGCTTTGGTTATTTGGGGTCTTTTGTGTCTCCACACAAATTTGAAGATGATTTGTTCTAGTTCCATAAAAAATGTCATTGGTAATTTGATAGGAATCGTATTGAATCTGTAGATTGCTTTTGGTAGTATAGTCATTTTCACAGTATTGATTCTTCCAATCCAAGAACATGGCATATCTCTCCATCTGTTGGTATCATCTTTAATGTCTTTCATCAGTATCTTACAGTTTTCTGCCTACAGATCTTTTGTCTCCCTAGGTAGGTTTATTCCTGGGTATTTTATTCTTTTTGTTGCAATGGTAAATGGGAGTGTTTCCATAATTTCTCTTTCAGATTTTTCATCATTAGTGTATAGGAATGCAAGAGATTTCTGTGCATTAGTTTTGTATCCTGCAACTTTACCAAATTCATTGATTAGCTCTGGTAGTTTTCTGGTGGCATTTTTTTTTAACATCTTTATTGGAGTATAATTGCTTTACAATGGTGTGTTAGTTTCTGCTTTATAACAAAGTGAATCAGTTATACATATACATACGTTCCCATATCTCTTCCTTCTTGTGTCTCCCTCCTTCCCACCCTCCGTATCCCACCCCTCTAGGTGGTCACAAACCACCTAGCTGATCTCTCTGTGCTATGCAGCTGCTTCCCACTAACTATCTATTTTATGTTTGGTAGTGTATATATGTCCATGCCACTCTCTCACCTTGTCACAGCTTACCATTGCCCCTCCACTTATCCTCAAGTCCATGCTCTAGTAGGTCTGTGTCTTTTTTCCTGTCCTACCCCTAGGTTCTTCAAGACCCTTTTTTTTCCCTTAGATTCTATATATATGTGTTACCATACGGTTTTTCTCTTTCTGACTTACTTCACTCTGTATGACAGACTCTAGGTCAATCCACCTCACTACAAATAAATCAATTTCATTTCTTTTTATAGCTGAGTAATATTCCATTGTATATATGTGCCACATCTTCTTTATCCATTCATCTGATGATGGACACTTAGGTTGTTTCCATGCCCTGGCTATTGTAAATAGTGCTGCAATGAACCTTGTGGTACATGTCTCTTTTTGAATTATAGTTTTCTCAGGGTATATGCCCCGTAGTGGGATGGCTGGGTCATGTGGTAGTTCTATTTATAGTTTTGTTTTGGTTTTGGTTTTTGCGGTACACAGGCCTCTCACTCTTGTGGCCTCTCCTGTTGTGGAGCACAGGCTCCAAACATGCAGGCTCAGCGGCCATGGCTCACAGATCCAGCCGCTCTGCGGTATGTGGGATCTTCCCGGACTGGGGCACGAACCCGTGTCCTCTGCATTGGCAGGCAGACTCTCAACCACTGCACCACCAGGGAAGCCCTATTTTCAGTTTTTTAAGGAACTTCCATACTGTTCTCCATAGTGGCTATATCAATTTATATTTCCAACAACAGTGCAAGAGGGTTCCCTTTTCGTGTCTCTATTATTGATTTGAGTCAAGTGCTAGTTCTCTCATTATCTTGGAGGGGGAATGAAAAGATTAGGTTAGGGAGTATGATTCATTAAAACATATAGAAAGAATAAAAGATTTATCTTCCTACACTCATACAATCTTTGTTTTAGAGACTCTTCCTCTAAGTTAACATTGTTTGCATATAGAAAAACAAAAGGCGTATTTGCCACTTCATGATTTCAAATGAAATCATGAAAAAAAGTGAATTTTTGTAATAACTGGAGGAAGTAAAAAGTGCTTGAGCAAATCAAAACAAATTTTTTAAAAAATATAATCAAAATCTCATACAAACACCCTTGGGGGAATATAATTAAAAAGAAAATATCCTGTGAAGCCAGATAATTTCTCCACAAAGGTGGAACAGTTAGAAAACAATCATATTTTTGAATAAGCATTGAACCGGATTGTGATGTGCAACACAGGTAACCTGTTAACAGATTTCAAATAGAGAAAACAATTTCACCCTTCACATAGCCAAGCAGATACCACTCATTACAAACATGTTCTAAAGATAATAACTAGTCCTCAAGTAAGAGAACTTTACAAAACCATTTTTCACACATAGTTCATTTTAGTTTCTTCACCTTGTAATTGGGGTGACTATTTGTGTTAGTTAATTGGCTTTATCCAAAGGAAAAACAATCTCCTTATGTGTTTATGAGGGAAGGTGTACTTTTGCAACTTGGAGAAGGGCCCGCACTAAAGTTAGGCTTGCACCTTCCCACAGAAACTGGGAGTGAGGAGCCCTGTCTTCCTTGATGATCACATTTCAAATGTCTATGAGAAAAACATCTTTGGGTTGTAAATCTGGCAACAAATGTATTAGCTCTTTAAAAGATTTATATACATTTTGAAGAAATAGAGAAAGAACTTAAAATTAAAACATTCTAATATAAGTGTTCTAAGAAAAGAGAGACAGGATGATCTCTTCCCTTATTCTCTACAGGGAGAATTAAGACTTTTATTTTTAATTTGTATTTTCCCTTTCAACTCACACACACAGACCCCCACATTCAGTATATGGATATAGACCAAGTTCAGAGAATAGCAAAATAGCATATAAGTATGTTAATTTTTTATCTTTTGTCTTGCCACCTTCTTAAGCTTTTATAAATGTCCTTGTTAAAATGCCATAAGCATCACTTAACTAAAGTATCTTAGATAATTTGCACTGGTCAGTTCTACTGATATCACTGCAAAGATTAAAGAGGGCTCTGTATCTAGATTGAGACTTTTGACACTGACCTCTGTTTATTGATTACTCCCTATAGTGACTCATCCAAAACATCACACACTTAGCAAGGTATTTCAGCTATTTTATAAGACTTATTTTATGTCAAGGAAGAGACCTCAGGAAATCATCAAGAAAGTGACAGATATGCAGGGTAGTTTGAATATTTAAAATTTTCACCAATTGCTTGTCTATACCACAAAGTCAGAGAAATTTTACTCTAGACCATTTTTTTTTTCTGAAAGTGTTCCACATATCTCACTCCAATTTTAGTCCCAACTATTTCCCCCATAGACATATGAAAATTTTGAACCAGCTGCTTTTTGGTCTGTACCTGGAAAGTTTTAAATTTATTTATTTTCTAGACTCAATACCTGAGGCCTGCTGTTAACACATTTGGCTCTTAAGGAATTACTCCTGATTCATTATTTCAATATTTTACTTCCCAACTTCTGTTACAGATTTCCTTCCATATCTTGTGACTTGGCTTCATATTTTTGCAAAGATCTCAGATTATTTCCTTTACTATGTCTTTGTGTTTCATTACTAAATCTTTCTCTCACTGAATCATTTGAGTTCTGAATTATTTGCCTTACCCTGAAATACAATATTTATCATTTGCAATTGAAAAAATGCATTAAGACTAGCTTACTGTTTTATACTGGTTGAGATGAGGAATAGGATAAAGTATATTATATAACCCTGGTTTTATGACCTGACTGGACTTGGGTATGCCACAGCTGATAAGATAAATCCATTTCTTTCCATCCCTTCAAAACATAAGAAAACCCTGCTAAGAAGTTAAGGATGAGTTGTGGAGGCATGAGGGAGGAGAAACCCATATTTTAAATGAATATGAAATTTTGAGAACTAACATACCATAATTTGATTGTAACACTGTGCATTATTTTCACGAAGTGCAATTCAAAATTATATTTTTCCTATCATTCTATTTTGAATAATCAAATAATAGGCCACAAAAGTACTCCAAAGCATTATAATATAAAAGCAAAACGCTTGACTCAGATATTACTTCAAAAACAATTTACTGCTCTACAGTGTATATTTGCAGAGATTAGTAGAAATGATTTCACTGTATATTTGTAAATGATTTAAATTAATAGTCATTATGATTCTGCCAATAAGAATATATATATTATATTATTCAGTGTAAATTTAAATTCTTAATATTCTTCTTATCTGAAACAATGTTATCAGTTTTATCCTTAATATTGAAGAAATAATTTTTAGCCTTCCTAAATTTTCTGATTCCTTTTTCCTAGACTCTCAAAAAAACTTGCAAGGGATAACATGCTACTGCTTATTTGTAATTCAGTCAAAGCTGAACACATTTCTTTTCTTCAAGTAGAATTCCAGGTACTCCAAGTAAACATGGATCAAAAAATAACCATATTCAAAAGAATATAAAATTTACATACTGAATTTCAATTGTTACAGAAAATAAACACTATTATTTTGATAAAGCCGTGGAAGTTAATTTCATTGAACTTAAGGAAGAAATGTCAAATGTCGTTTAAGCATTAAATTTCATATAATTCTTTCCCACTCAAATTCTACACAAAATTAAAATAAAAATCATTATCAAAATAGAGATTTGAGGTATAGCAGCTGATTTAAAGAACAAGGGAATGGAAAATTATGACTTTTTCTTTTCCTAAATCTGATCAAATCCCATTTAAAATTTTTAAGGGACTGTCTGGCTTCAGTTGATAATGAGTAAGGCATAGTCCTGAGCTTCATAATTATTACTGATTGTCAGAAGTGTTGAATTAATCTGACTGAATCTACTGCAGTTTGGTTCAAAGATGGTTAGATAATATTATAGATTTATAAACTCACAGGACTAGAAAGCTATTACAAGATCATTCATTCTGTCAAATTCTTCCTTATGCCATCTACAACAATTATATGTAGAGGGCATATACATATAATTGACCACAAAGTAGTGACACACGAAATATCATAAATTAACTTTGTACCATTTTAAAACTCCAAATCTCTTTGTGATACCTTTTCTGAGAAATGTTTTTAATTTGCTGGGTAATAAGAAGTGATAGGTATTATTTACTTTTTTTACATGATGAATGGAGAACTAGGAAGTTAATTAGACAGTACTACTGTCCACTACTGTCCAGTAACTACTGTTAACCAGTAGAGTATCAGAAGAACAAAGATTAGATTTCTCAATCTTACATGATTGAATTTCATTCATATGTTAATTCATTTAACATTTAATTATCATCGTTATTCAAATTTTAGATGCAAAGTAACTTTCTAAGGAAACAAGGCACTAACTACATTAGGACTAATCTTGTTATAGGATCTTATTGCATTGTTTATTTCTAGTAGGTATTTATCCCAGATGTAATTTAACATTTACTGTATGACTTGCTTTTTGATATCCTCCTATTGAAGTCTGCAACAGCAGCACTGCTGTTTTGGTAACTCCTACATTTCCAGTGTCTAACACAGTGCCTTATACCCAATACTTACTCAAAAGTATTGATTAATCAAATGTATTTTTTATATTTACCTTCTTATAGTCTTGTAGAATATAAAGTGTAAAGATACTAAGTTGGAGTTAAGTAGCTTTACATGTTACTCTGAACCACATACCTCATTGTTTCAGACTATGTAGAATTGACACAGCAGTATGCAAAAAATATTTGAAAATTACCATTTAAAAAAAATCAGCTTGAAATTTTCTTTCCTTTTTTTTTCCAAAAGATGAGCATAGTCATGTAAAATTTATTAGGCATGACCATTTAAAGGTTTATTGGTAGATATCAATTCCATTGTATTAGAGTAGAACTATCTTTGTTCAGGGGAGAATCACTTGAGTGGAGTCTTAATTACATAGATGTAAGTTAATAAACACCTGCCATAAGAATGGAATTGAATGATCTTTTTTTCTTTTCTGAATTCACGCAATATAGGGCTCTTACTTTGTAAGCAACAGTAGTTTGTTTTGGTTTTTTTTCTCTGCATAATTACTGGCATAGCATGATGAACATTAATAGGATGGGAATGGGTAAATTTGCACAGAACTGTTAGGAAAGACACGGGAAGAAAATAACTGAAAAATAACATAATTTAGATGTTAAATTTTCTAGAATGTCTCTGATCAACTTCTATATTCTCCTATAATATAATGCACTTTTTATTTCTATAATACATATGCTCCTTCATGATTTTAATTAAGTGGTTAGATTAATAGAAATCATAGAATTTAAGGCAATATTATTATTTTACTTATGAATAAATTCAATACATGAAAAATGACACAGTAACCTTCTTTAAAATTATCCCTAATAAGAAACTTTTGTAGTTGTCACAGGTATGCCAATAACCAAACATAATTTTCCAGAACATTTAGCTTCAAAAATATTCATTTTTTCAAGTATTTGTCAATATAATTCTGGATTTCTCTCTTCTGTCTCGCTTTCCATCTCATTCTCTCTCATCTCAGTTAGATCCTGTTTTGTACGTCTTACTGTAATAAAATTGCCACTTCATCATCATTGTTTCATATGGTAGTTTAAAAAAATTAAAAAACTCATTCTTTTTAGAAAATGGTGGATAATGTTGTGGACCACTACATGTCAGCAGTTTTAGGCAAAATTGAGTTATGAATGATATTTCAGGACTCATACAAAATTTATTCAATAATATGAAGATAGTAATCTTTTATAAATGAATTTTTAAACTTGGGGAGCCACCATTTAAGTATCTTCTGAAATAAATTTCTAACTCCGTGACATATGGCCAAAGAACAAAAACCATGTAACCACCATTTTAAACAATAGATGAAACAAATATTCGTAAGTCAATGTTGGTATTAAACATAACTTTATATCGAACATATAATTTCAAAATAATTAAGTGGTTTTCCACAGGCTGAAAGAAACCATTGTTTTGGCAATAGTTTGCTCATTTTAAAAATGATTACGTCCTAAGAGGTAAGACTACTGATTCTAACTAACCATTATCTGCTTTGGCAAAGTTTTTTGTACTGTTTCGAAGCCTAGGAATCATTCAAATCGGACAGTAAACATATATATATTTCCTGACCTTGCTATCTTCAATAACTCTAACAAGCACATAATTGGCATATCAAAACTTCTTCAAAGGCCATTTATTTTTTATTTTTGAGTTATTTTCTGCATTATATAAAATATGTCACCTTAAACATTTTTAAGTGTGTAGTACAGTAGCATAACTATATACACTTTGTTGTACAATGGACTTCTAAAACTTTTTCATCTTGCAAAACAAAATTTAAATCAACTGAGCCACTCCACTTTTACCCTTTCCCTAGCCCTTGGAAACCACCATTTTACTTTCTGTCTCTGAGCTTGACTACTTTAGATACCTTATATAAGTGGAATCATGCAGCATTTGTCTTTTTCTGACTCTTTTATTTCACTTAACATAATGTCCTCAATTTTCATTCATGTTGTAGTATATGACAAGATTTCCTCAATAGATTTTAGAATGTCATAATTACCTTGAAATGTTTGTTAAAAATTATTTAAGCAATCAGAATTTTTTTAAACTTTTAAAGCAAAGAAACTTCTTTTAAACAATACCTTCATTATATAAAGCTGATAATAATGATCATTTAAGTATAACTTTATTATGCACATTATTATTTTATAATATTTTTAAACAATTAATGAGTACAGAGTCAGTATCAGGACACTGCATGTTTTGAATTCACGTTTTCATATGAGTTTTACCTCCATTGTGTACACAGATAAAGCAAATGTTCTCAAACTTTTACTTGAGTGCAGGTGACATATAGTGATATATTTATATGGAAAATAATAAAATTATTTTCTTCCTAATACATAAACTGTTTACTTAAAATAGTTGCATTATGCAAAAATGATATCTGCTAAAGGTATATTATGAAACTTACAAATAAGTAAATTAAGAAATGTTGGGAGACCTTCAAGATAGAAGAGGAGTAAGACATGGAGATCACCTTCCTCCCCACAAATACATCAGAAATACATCTACATGTGGAACAACTCCTACAGAATACCTACTGAACCCTGGCAGAAGAACTCAGACTTCCAAACAGGCAAGAAAATCCCTACATACCTGGGTAGAGCAAAAGAAAAAAGAAAAAAAAAAAAAACAGAACAAAAGAACAGGGACTGGATCTGCACCTCTGGGAGGGAGCTGTGAAGGAGGAAATTTTCCACACACTAGGATGCCTCTACACTGGTGGAAACAGTGGGTGGGCAGGGAGAAAGCCTCAGAGTCACAGAGGAGACCGCAGCAACAGGGGTGCAGAGGGCAAAGCAGAGAGATTCCTGCACAGAGGATTGGTGCCGACCAGCGCTCACCAGCCTGAGAAGCTGTCTGCTCACTTGCCAGGGCTGGTGGGGGTTTGAGCTGAGGCTCGGGCTTCAAATTTCAGATCCCAGGGAGAGGACTGTGGTTGGCTGTGTGAACAGAGGCTGAAGGGGGCTAGTGTGACACAGCTAGATGGGAGGGAGTCTGGGAAACACTCTGGACCTGCCTAGGAGGCAAGAAACCATTGTTTTGGGGTGTGCGAGGAGAGGTGATTCAGAACACTGCCTAAATGAGCTTCAGAGATGGGTGCAAGCTGCGGCTATCAGTGTGGACATCAGAGATGGGCATGAAATGCTAAGGTTGTGCTGCAGCCACCAAGAAGTGTGTGTACAAGCACAGGTCACTATCCACACCTCCACTTCTGGGAGTCTGTGCAGCCCACCACTGCCAGGGTCCTGTGATCCAGGGACAACTTCCCCAGGAGAACACATGGCACACCTCAGGCTGTTGAAACGTCATGCCGGCCTCTGCCGCCGCAGGCTCACCCTTAACTCCATACCCCTACCTCCCCCCAACCTGAGTGAGTCAGACATCCCTAATCATCTGCTGCTTTAACCCCATCTTGTCTAGGTAAAGAACAGATGCCAGAGGGCGACCTATATGCAGAGATGGGACCAGATCCAAAGCTGAAACCCAAAAGCTGTTGAAATAAAGGGGAGAAATGGAAATTTCTCCATGCAGCCTCAGGAGCAGTGGATTGAATCTCCACATTCAACTTGATGTACCCTGCATCTGTGGAATACCTGAAGAGACAATGAATCATCCCAAAATTGAAGTGGTAGACTTTGGAAGCAACAGTAGACTTGGGGCTTACTGTATGCAACTGACTACATTCCGATTTCTATGTTTATCTTAGTATAGTTACTAACACTTGTTATGACTGGTGCATTTGTTTATTGGTTTGGTTGTTCCCTTCTTTTTTAAATTATTTTTTTTATTTTTTAAATAGTTTTTTTAATTTTAATAACTGTATTATATTATATTTTTAGATTTTTTTTTCTCACTTTCTTCTGAGTTGTGTGGCTGAGAGAGTCTTGGTATTCTGGTCAGGTATCAGGCCTGAGCCTCTGAGGTGGGAGAGCCAAGTTCATGACATTGGAACACCACAGACTTCCTATCACCATGTAATATCAATCAGCAAGAACTCTCCCAGACATCTCTGTCTCAATGCTAAGACCCAGCTCCACTCAACGACCTGCAAGCTCTAGTGCTGGATGCCCCATGAAAAACAGCTAGCAAGACAAGAACACAAACTCACTCATTAGCAGAGAGGCTGCCTAAAATCATAATAAATTCAAAGACATCCAGAAACATATCACCGGACACAGTCCTGCCAACCAAAAAAGCAAGATCCAGCCTCATCTACCAGAACACAGGCACCAGTCCCCTCGACCAGGAAGCCTACACCACCCACAGAACCAAACTTACCCAGTGTGAGCAGACACCAAAAAGAAAAAGAAAAACAGGAAATATGAACCTGCAGCATGCAAAATGCAGATGTCAAACACAGTAAGTTAAGGAAAATGAGAAGACAGAGAAATACGCAACAGATAAAACAGCAAAGTAAAAACCCACCAGACCAAACAAATGAAGAGGAAATATGCAGTCTACCTGAAAATGAATTCAGAGTCATGATAGTAAAGATGAACCAAAATCTTAGAAATAATAGAATGGAGACAATAAAAGAAACGTTTAACAAGGACCTAGAAGAACTAAAGAGCAAACAAACAATGATGAACAACACAATACAGGAAATTAAAATTCTCTAGAAGGAATCAACAGCAGAATAACTGAGGCAGAAGTACAGATAAGTGACCTGGAAAATAAAATAGTAGAAATAACTACCACAGAGCAGAATAAAGAAAAGAGAATGAAAAGAATTGAGAACGGTCTCAGAGACCTCTAGGACAACATTAAAGGCACCAACATTTGAATTATAGGGGTCCCAGAAGAAGAAGAGAAAAAGAAAGGGACTGAGAAAATATTTGAAGAAATTATAATTGAAAACTTCCCTAATATGCGAAAGGAAATAGCCATTCAAGTCCAGGAAGAGCAGAGAGTCCCATATGGGATAAATCCAAGGAGAAACATGTCAAGACGCATATTATTCAAGCTACCAAAATTAAATACAAAGAAAAAATATTAAAAGCAGTAAGGGAAAAACAACAAAAAATATACAAGAGTATCCCCATAAGGTTAACAGCTGATCTTTCAGCACAAACTCTGCAAACCAGAAGGGAGTGGCAGGATATTATTTAAAGTGATGAAAGTAAAAAAAACCTACAATCAAGATTATTCTACTGAGCAAGGATCTAATTCAGATTTGATGGAGAAATTAAAACCTTTACAGATAAGAAAAAGCTAAGAGAATTCAACACCAACAAACCAGCTTTACAACAAATGTTAAAGGAACTTCTCTAGGCAGGAAACACAGGAGAAGGAAAAGAACTACAAAAAAACCCAAAACAAATAACAAAATGGTAATAGGAAGATACATATTGATAATTACCTTCAAAGTAAATGGAATAATACTTCAACCAAAAGACAGAGACTGGGTGAGTGTATACAAAAACAAGTCCCATATATATTCTGTCTACAGGAGACCCCCTTCAGACCTAAGGACACATACAGACTGAAAGTGAGGGGATGTAAAAGATATTCCATGCAAATGGAAATCAAAATAAAGCTGAGGTAGCAATTCTCATTTCAGACAAAAGAGACTTTAAAATAAAGACTATTGCAAGAGACAAAGAAGAAGACTACATAATGATCAAGGGATCAATCCAAGAAGAAGATATAAAAATTGTAAATATTTATGCTCCCAATATAGGAGCACCTCAATACATAAGGCAAATTTTAACAGCCACAAAAGGAGAAATCAACAGTAACAAAATCATAATAGGGGGCTTTAACATCCCACTTTCACCAATTGACAGATCATCCAAAATGAAAATGAAGAAGGATACACAAGCTTTAAATGACACATTAAACATGATGGACTTGATGTTTATATGATATTCCATCGAAAACAACAGAATACACTTTCTTCTCAAGTGTTCATGGAAACATCTCCAGGATAGATCATATCTTGGGTCACAAATCAAGCCTTGGTAAATGCAAGAAAAATGAAATCATATCAAGTTTCTTTTGCAACCACAATGCTATGAGACTATATATCAAGTATAGGAAAAACCTGTAAAAAATGCAAACACATGGAGGTTAAACAGTATACTACTTAAGAACTAAGAAATCACTGAAGAAATTGAAGAGGAAATCAAAAAATACCTAGAAAAAAAATGACAATGAAAACACGATGACCCAAAAGCTACAGGATGCAGCAAAAACAGTTCTAAGAGGGAAGTTTACAGCAATACAATCCTACCTCAAGGAAAAAGAAAAATCTGAAATAAACAATCTAACTTCACATCTAAAGCAATTAGGGAAAGAAGAACCAAAAAACCCCAAAGTTGGTAGAAGGAAAGAAATCATAAATATCAGATCAGAAATAAATGAAAAACAAATGAGGAAACAATAGCAAAGATCAATAAAAGTAAAAGTTGGTTCTTTGAGAACATAAACAAAATTGATAAACTATTAGGCAGACTCATCAAGGAATAAAGAAGTCTCAAATCAACAGAATGAGAAACGAAAAAGGAGAAGTAACAACTGACATTACAGAAATACAAAGGATCATGAGAGATTAGTAGAAGAAACTATATGCCTATAAAATGGACAACCAGGAAGAAATGGACAAATTCTTAGAAGTGCACAGCATTCCGAGACTGAACTAGGAAGAAATAGAAAATATGAACAGACCAATCACAAGCACGGAATTTGAAACTGTGATTTAAAATCTTCCAACAAACAAAAGCACAGGACCAGATGGCTTCACAGGTGATTTGTATAAACATTTAGAGAAGAGCAAACACCTATCATTCTCAAACTCTTCCAAAATATAGCCAAGGGAGGAACTCCCCCAAATTCCTTCTACGAGGCCACCATCACCTTGATACCAATACCAGACAAGGATGTCACAAAGAAAGAAAACTATAGGCCCATAACACTGATGAACATAGATGCAAAAATCCTCAACAAAATACTAGCAAACAGAATCCAACAGCACATTAAAAGGATCCTACAACATGATCAAGTGGGGTTTATCACAGCAATGCAAGGATTCTTCAATATATGCAAATCAATCATGTGATACAACTTATTAAAAAGTTGAAGGAGAAAAGCCATATGCTCATCTCAATACATGCAGAAAAAGCTTCTGACAAAATACAACACCAATTTTGATAAAAATCCTCCAGAAAGTAGGCATAGAGGGACATTACCTCAACGTAATAAAGTCTATATATGACAAACCCACAGCCAACATCATTCTCAATGGTGAAAAAGTGAAACCATTTCCACTAAGATCAGGAAGAAAAAAACGTTGCCCACTCTCACGGTTATTAGTCAACACAGTTTTGGAAGTTTTAGCCACAGCAATCAGAGGAGAAATAAAAGGAATCCAAATTGGATAAGAAGAATAAAGTTGCTATTGTTTGCAGATGACATGACACTATACATAGAGAATCCTAAAGATGCTACCAGAAAATTTGTAGAGCTAATCAGTGAATTTGGTAAAGTAGGATACAAAATTAATGCACAGAAATCTCTTTCATTCCTACACACTAATGGCAAAAAATCTTAAAGAGAAATTAAGGAAACACTCCCATTTACCATTGTAACAAAAATAATAAAATACCTACGAATAAACCTACCTAAGGAGACAAAAGACCTGTATGAAGAAAACTATAAGACACTGATGAAAGAAACTAAAGATGTTACAAACAGATGGAGACATACACCATGTTCTTGGATTGGAAGAATCAACATTTTGAAAATGACTCTACTACCCAAAGCAATCTACAGATTCAATGCAATCCCTAGCAAATTACCAATGACAATTTTTACAGAACTAGAATAAAAAAGTTCACAATTTGTATGGAAACATAAAAGACCCCGAATAGCCAAAGCAGTCTTGAGAAAGAAAAATGGAGCTGGAGGAATCAGGCTCCCTGACTTCAGACTATATTACAAAGCTACAGTAATCAAGGCAGTGTGGTACTGGCACAAAAACAGAAATATAGATGAATGGAATAGGATAGAAAGCCCAGAGGTAAAGCCACAGACGTATGGTCACCTTATCTTTGATAAAGAAGGCAAGAATATACAACGGAGAAAAGACAAACTCTTGGTGCTGGGAAAACTGGACAGCTACATGTAATAGAATGACACTACAATACTCCCTAAAACCATACACAAAAATAAACTGAAAGTGCATTAGAGACCTAAATATAAGACCAGACACTGTAAAACTCTTAGAGGAAAACATAGGCAGAACAGTCTATGACGTAAATCACAGCAAGATCCTTTTTGACCCACCTCCTAGAGAAACGGAAATAAAAGAAAAAATAAACAAATGGGACGTAATGAAACTTAAAACCTTTTGCACAGCAAAGGAAACCATAAACAAGATGAAAAGATAAACCTCAGAATGGGAGAAAATATTTGCAAATTGATCCAACTGACAAAGGATTAATCTCCAAAATATACAAGCAGCTCATGCAGCTCCACAACCCAATCAAAAATGGGCAGAGGTCCAAAATAGACATTTCTCCAAAGAAAATGTACAAATTGCCAAAAAACACATGAAAGGATGATCAACATTACTAATCATTAGAGAAATGCAAATCAAAACTACAATGAGGTATCACCTCGCACTGGTCAGAATGGCCATCAACAAATATTTACAAACAATAAATGCTGGAGAGGGTGTGGAGGAAAGGGAAACCTCTTGCAATGTTGGTGGGAATGTAAATTGATACAGACACTATGGAGAGAAGAATGGAAGTTCCTTAAAACACTAAAAATAGAACTACCATATGACCCAGCAATCCCACTGAACGTATACCCTGAGAAAACCATAATTCAAAAAGAAACATGCACCACAATGTTCACTGAAGCACTATTTACAATAATCAGGACATGGAAGCAGCCCAAGTGTCCATCGACAGATAAATGGATAAAGAAGATGTGGCACATATATACAATGTGTATACATTGTGTATACATTGTATATATATATACAATATTACTGAGCCATAAAAAAGAAGTGAAATTGAGATATTTGTAATGAGGTGGATGGGCTTAGGGTCTGTCATACAGAGTGAAGTAAGTCAAAAAGAGAAAAACAAATACTGTATGCTAACACCTTCATATGGAATCTAAAAAAAAAAAAAAAGGTTGTTCTGAAGAACCTAGGGGCAGGGCAGGAATAAAGACTCAGATGTAGAGAATGGACTTGAGGTCACAGGGAGGGGGAAGGGTAAGCTGGGACGAAGTGAGAGAGTGGCATGGACATATACACACTACCAAATGTAAAAGAGATAGCTAGTGGGAAGCAGCCGCATAGCACAGGGAGATCAGCTAGGTGCTTTGTGACCATCCAGAGGGGTATGATATGGAGGGTGGGAGGGAGATGCAAGAGGGAAGGGATATGGGGATATATGTGTACGTATAGCTGATTCACTTTTCTATACAGCAGAAACTAACACAACATTGTAAAACAATTATAGTCCAATAAGGGCCTTAAAAAAAAAAAAGAAAGGAAGAAATGTCTTCTGTGCCTAAAAATAAATAAATAAATAATAAATGTTTATGGAGAAGAGGTGCTTGGTCATCTCTAGGGAACAAGAGACAGATTTCAAACTAATTCTGGTTTCTAGCCAAGGTGTATAGCAGTACCTTTCATTCTAGTAATCTTCATATCAAAACTGGACAGTCACCATAAGGAAGGAAAAAATAAAAGCCTGTTTCATTCACAAACAATGATGCAAAGATCCTAAACAAAATACAAAATATAGCAGGATAGCAAAAAAAAAAAAAAAAAAATCAATTTAACCAATCCAACCCAGCAATATCCAGTTCATTTAACATGAGAAAATATGTCATTCCCACTAACAGATTAAAGTAGAAAAAGTGCATAATCAACTCAATAGGTGAAGAAAACCATTTGAGATAAACTAGACATTCAATCATTATTTTCAGCAAAGTTGGAATAGAAGAGAAAATACTTAACGTAATAAATCATATCTATCCAAGACTTAAAGCAAACATCATTAAAAGAAAAAAAACTTAGAGAAAGGCACTATCTTTTAAAAATGATAACTTCAGTTTGGAAAATTGTAGGTTTTGGAGATGTAGGGGTCATCTAAGTGGAAAAGTTTATGAAAAGTTTTATATGTGTATCCAGATTTTAGGATTGTTCTGGGTGTGGAGATATTGATTTGGAGGTTATCAGCACACAAGGGAAAACCCTGTATAGTGAGAAGAGTAGAGAGTCAGTTTTCCATGAAGTGAGCCAGTTCTCTATCACAGTTAATTAAAATCTAGTTAAATAATCCAAGAATAATTAAGAATTTAATATGTATTTTAAAAGAACAACTGAAGTCAAAGGTTTGCTAAACTCCTGTAGCACCTCAGTGGAAACTAGATTAAAAATAAATTCTATAGTCTGAGCTGTAAATATTTAGCTAAACTTCCCACAGTACCTCCAGTTGTCTTTCCAAACACTTTTTCAATTTAAAAAATTTAATATCTCTCCAGTATTCATAGAATATTTAAACCATGTTCTCAAAGAATCCTATAGATGTCACTCATGCATTATTTATCTCCTTGTATTATAAATACTTATTTTTTTTCTCCCTTCATTAATTGTGAGACATCTGAAGGCAGAGATGGGAGAAATATCTGGCACATGGGAGAAATATCATTGATGTTATTTATAGTAGTACTTTCATTTGAATCCTTGAAAAGAAATTAAATTGTGACTGACATTCAACAAATGTTTACTATTAGACCTCACTGAGGACTAATCGTAAACCAAGCTCCTGACAACATCTGACTCTAAGCCTAGTGTTTGTGCATATTTGACCTGAGTAAAAGTTTAATTGTGCACCTTAAAAAGCACATACCCTTACTGATCTTGGGTGGCGTCAGCCTGCAGCAGTTTGAAGCAGGATTTCGCTTCCCCAGCCAGAGATTGAACTCAGGTCACAGCAACGAAAGCACTGGATCCTAGTGACTAGACCACAAAATCCAGTGACCAGTGACAAGGCCCTGGTCTGGGGCTTTGTAGAAATGTATTTCAAAAAAAAAAGACAGAATGTAGTGAAACAAGTAAAATATTTATTAGAAGGATAAAGAGTACATGTGAATAGACTCATTCACATGGGCCGGCTCAGAGAGAGAGTCGCACCCTCATTGTAGTTTGAATCAATTATATGGAACATTTTTTTCAGGTTTCCTCTGGCTAATCCTCTTGCTTTGCCTGGCTCTGAGTCCGTATTTGGTTTATCTCAGGGTCCTCCCCTGTGTGCGCAAGCATCTCTTAGCCAAGATAGATTCCAGTGAAGAGGGCTATGGGTAAGTTGACATCACCTACTATGGGGAGGCATCCCTTCCCTTTTTGGCCCCTGAGGAGCCTTTCAATGCATGTGCAGTTGGGAATGTTTCCCTGACTTCGAGAATGAGAGATATGTGATCTCTATCTTTTATTTGGGCAGGGCTCAGCTCCTTGCTCCTGCTATTATCTTCATCTTGGAGTATCTGTCCACAGGGGACAAACTCCAGCTGCTCAGCTTGGGGCCCATCTATCTCCTGCCTCAAATCATCCCTGAGAGATATGAACTGCAAGAAATCTTTTTTGGGAGGATGAAGGGCAAAGGTCTGTCTTCTGTAGCTTCTTCAGGCTGGCATGGGGCTCATAGACCCTACCTAGTTGGGATCATGGAGCTCTTGCCTGTCTCATTAAGGGTCCCAGGATAACTTCTGTTGTTATTCCAGCAGGATCTGTTCCGAGGAGTGGCTGGAATCTCTGCATTACTGTCATCTTATCTGGGAAACTGCTGTGTCCTTAAAAAGAACAAACTAAACAAGTAGATTAAGAAGCCAGGGGCCAAAGAATTATTGTAACCAGGGGCCCAAGCAGGAGTAAGAACCAGGTTAAGTTTGGTAGCAATTTTGATCCTGGTCCAGATAAAGTCAACGCTTGGGTTACCCTGTCCAGAGGAATGGTATCATTTGGTGTAGTCATTACTTTATCATTTTGGATGATATACAGCATACTGCTTGTTAGAAAAGGTCATTTATAAGATTTTTAGACACCTGCAATGCAATCTGCTTGAGGATTATTACAATAGCCTGATTTAAATATAAATTTTCTCAGTTTGAAGAATTGTTTTTCTAAAGTGTATCAAAATTGACTTCTGCTTTTTAATAAAATGAAAAACTAATGTGGTCTCCTATCTCCCTCTCTCAAAAGTAACCCTAGATAGACTGACAGAGTTGGTATACTCATAAAAGTTTTGAATGAATACTAAGGAAATGGAAGTCTCACAGTAGTAGAACATATAGCCTAGAGCAGTGGAGGGCACCTTGTTATATATTGGCAACTCAGAATAACTTTTATGTCATGCAAGTTTGGGGTCCTCACATTACAATAAGTCCCTCATTTTTCACCCTTTCACCACTGGGAGGCAGAACACTAGAACTGGAAGCTCTCTGATGGATGAATTTAGTGAGGAACTCCATTACTACTCTTATTAGGATCCTGTTAAAAAAACAACACTGGGCCTACCTTTGCCAGTCTTCCTGAGCCCATCACCATGAGATTATACAACCAAAGGAAAAAGCTACACTGGAAGTACAAAGAGCTCTGAATAAATAGGCAGAATAAATAGGTATGAAGCATTTTCTGATATGTGTAAGAGAAACTCTCAGAACAGAGCTGTATCCTGCCCCATCATCTCACCCCTGCAAGATGCTATCTGGGGTAACAACTTAATATGAAAGAAAAAATAATTCAAGAAAAAATTATCAATGAAAAGAGGAATTTTAAATACTGGTAAAAGAAAGTTATGCTGAGTAAAATACAATGCCTATGAATGTATATTGAGAAAAGTAATGTAATTCATCAATGTAGTTGAAAGTTTTATCATATGTTTCTTAAAAAATGATATGTTTGGCCCTCAAAAGATAAGCAAAGTTAGTGAAGATTTAAATAATTTAATAATTAGCTACAGTCAATAGATATATATTTATACCAACAATATGAATGTACTTATTCATATTGAGCACACTTGGAACTTGACAAAATTAAGCAAGTCACAATGGTATCCCAAAGGAAGCTTAAATAAAGTCCTAAAAAAAAAATCACATGATGTTTTATGATCAAATGTACTAGATGTCAATAAGAAAGGATAAATTAAAAACTATCATACATTTTATATACATAAAATAAAATAAAATTCTTACGTTAAATAGAAAAATGTCTAACAATGTCTAATAAATCAACATGTTATATTAATGAGATATTAACATATTGATGTAAATGACAATAACACCTGTACAGTATACTTTGTGTATACTTGATGACATTCCCAGCAATTTATTTATATACTTTCATGTATTCATTTTTTGCCACTTCATAACCTGGGTTATTAATTGTAGTCAGAATTTACAGACTCAAAGTGATTCAGAGAGAGGTTTTGTAACTTGCCCAAGATCACATAATTAAGAAGTTGCTGAGATGAGCTATGATCCCAAGTAATCTGACTCCAGAGCTCTCACTACAATTTACCAGTTATGTGTCCCTCAGTACACATCACACAGTTCTGCCAGGTCCACCCAAGCAATTGCTGAGTCTTACCTCTTCTATTCACTAAATATTTGTATTACTGAGAGTATTTACTGTTGTAACAAAGAGGCTCCTGATGTGTAATAGTTCAAGTCATCTAAAAAATATCTTGTTCAGAAAATATGCCAAGATAAGATGTATCTGGTTGATAGACGGCTCCTTCTCATACAGTAATTGTGGGATGCAATCACTTTTTATCATGTGGTTTTACATTAAGCTGGTAAAAGGGTGAGAGCTATTCTTGGAAGTGGCTCATATCACTTTTGCTCAAATGTCATTAGTTAAAACCCATTCATCTGGAAAAGAATAGATATTTGTATATGTATAAATGAATCACTTTGCTGTACACCTGAAACTAATACAACATTGTAAATCAACTATACTCCAAGATAAAATAATTTTTTTTTTAAATTAGCAGGTTACTGAGGAAAGAGTCAGGGTATATAATCTGTCTATATACCATTCATGCTCTTATATAAGCTACTGTCAATTTACATATAGTTTACTGACATAGTCTCTCAAGTAATCTCTTTTCATTTTTTCTTGACCTTTACAATTTATTCTCTACTTTTAACCTACCTTGATCATGTATTTTCTTGCTAACAATTCTTCAATCCTTTCCATTACCTTTGAAAAGACCTCATGTCCAGCAAGTCCTTGGCCTCCACTTACATTTTCAACCTCATCATACTCCAACTTTTCTTTTTCTGAGCTTCAGAGGTACATAGGTCTTTGCTCCATCTAACCAAAGATTCTTGTATGTGCTGATTCATCTCCCTAACATGCCATCCCACATTCCTTCCTGGCCAGTTTGATTTCATTCTTTAGAACCAACAAAGACCTTGGTTCCTAAATGAAACTGCCATGATATCTCCCATTTGAAGCATGTTTAAAATTTTGAAGACTTGTTTCTCTCATATTTTTGCTGCATGTTTAATATTCTTTCTCTACATCATAACATTGCCATAATTTATTCTAATAATCTAATATATATTTGCATACATATTAAACTGTTCCAGGATGGACATTAATATATCTGTTCTTCACTGTTTTTACTGCCATACTAGTGCCAGCACAGTGCTTGCCTTATTTTACAGATATATAGAAACATGTCTTCGGAAACCAAGTGAATTGTCATTTTGTTTTCTACTCCACACTTCTCTTTCTATATGGACTGTCTTTACTTACTAATGATAGTTACTAAACAATTCCTAGGACTAACATTGAGCACATTTCAAAGTGAGTGAAATCAAAAGACCTACCAAGTGATGTGATTGTTCTGGATTAGGAAAGTTACTCAAATATTATCTACAGACTCACATATCTAATTTTTCTTACTTTAGATAATAGATATTCTGCTTTATAAATTAAGGATATACATTATTGAGTATTTATGACATGCCAGGAATGTCATGCAAAGAGTATCTGTGTATTTTTTAATTTAATTTTTATAATAAAAAGCACTATTATTTTACAGGGAAATAAAAGAGAAGTTGAGGAACTTTCTGAGGGTCATAGTCAGTGGAAAAGTCTGCATTCTAGAGTTTCTCTGTCTTTAAATGCTTTCCTCATTGCAGACCATCACAGCAGATACCTTTTGTCACATGGACACATGATTCAGTCTTGTGGTGTGAAGGAAGAGAAATCATTGGGGAATATCTATCATTTGAGACCTCGAAGAAATCCTTTTTTTAACGTTTTCTTCCCATTCTCCCATATATTACACATCGTATAAGAGAGTACAACATAGTATACATTATAACAAACAGAGATAAGGAAGCTGGTCTGTTTGAGCTCTGCTCCTAAAAAAATTGGGAAATTGAGTTATCTGTAAGTGACTGTAATATGTGAGTAAGTTATCCATAGCTCAAATATAATCAATTGTTCCCAGACTAATTTATTTTTTCCTTTTTGAAAAAGTGGTGAGTTCCCTGGGAAAAAAAGTGTGATACTTTATATGTTGCAATTTTTTTTTGTTTTAATCTAAAGTAGGAGAAGTGAAGGAGATCTTTGGAGTGCACCTGAATATTGATTTTCACTTAAAAGGTAAATATAACCAACTTCTCTATGTAGATGGCAACCACGTTGAAAACACAAAGTATGATTTTTCTATGAGGCTGAAGGGAGGCTGTATAAGTGGTCTTTAGGAAAAAAAAATACATGTAAGACTATAAGGAACTATTCTTTTTTTCTGGGGAGGGGGGTTCATGCCACATGTTATTCAGGATCTTAGTTCCTCGACAAGGGAATGGGGATCAAACCCGTATCCCCTGCAGTGGAAGCATGGAGTCATAACCACCGGACTGCCAGGGAATTCCCTAAAAGCAACTATTCTATAAGGAGTAGTGGACTCCTGAAATTTTAATGGAAATTTCTATGGAAAAATTTTAAATTTTATGGAGTATACCAATGTTATGTTTTGGGGGTACAACAAGACAAGATCCACTACAGATTGTTGCCAGAGTCTGGTTTAATATCTATGTCTTCTAACTGTCTAATCTTTGTTCAGTTGATCACACTATCTCAAAGAATTGGTGTATGTTCTTCTAATATATTCTAGTTTATATATGCAGTCTACCATCTTGTTCAGTCATTAACTAGGTGACCACGAGTTGTACATAAGAAGAAACTGGTCTCTTAGATATCAAAGAATCCTGAATCATCTTTGTTCTTCATCAGGAAATTTCACTGGATAGAAGAGAAGTTGGGGAGAAATGTGATTGCTTCCCACTTCATATCCAAAACCTAGAATTCATTTAAATACACCAAACATTTATTTTGTGTCTCCTTTTATACAAAAACATTACATCTCTACAAGAGGCAAGGAATACTAAGATGAAAAAATATAAGGTCCATGCCCTTTAGCTGGATCGCTTAGCAAGCAGGATTAGAAGAAAGAACTTTCAAATAGTGGGGATTTCTCTTGTAAGAAAAGGTGGCAATAACAGCAGGAGAGAATACCAAAAAGCTGTTGAAGGATGAGGTGAAATAAGGAAGCCACAGGTATTTGAACAGAAGGTGATCCTAGTACAACACAAAACAATTTCACATAGTCAAGGATGTTTGGAAAGTAAAAGCAGCAGACAGACCACCCTGTGTGTGATCATCTGAGATGCATTGGCTTAATTTCAGCAAAACTGTCATGCAGCCTCAAGGACAGATCCACAAAAGAGAAAGCTGAAATTGGGCAATAGCTTACAGCTTTGTGTATCTGTTTCGGGAGAGAAGAGGCTTGGAAAAAGGCCATACATCAGCATGCATGAAAGGGCAACCAATATGTTTTCACCAAATTCCTAATAAAAAGGATAATGTCAACACCTGCTAAGAAAAGCAAAGACTAAATCTGTTCTCTACACGAAAAGTGCCAGGTATTAGCTTTCAGCTTCCTCAAAGTTTGTCAGCAGATCGTGCTACTGAATATACCCTGGTTTTCAAATGTTGAGGAAGTGTTCTGAATCTGTAGTGGGATTTCTTATTTCAGTATTTGACATCTGAGAAAGAGAACGGCCACAACTTGAAATTATGTGTTTCACAAAATATATGTGTGTGTGTGTATATATATATATATATATATATATATATATATATATATATACAGCCACACACATGCACATAGATATAAGTGATTATAAATTTCCATATAAATAAAAGAAACTAACTTTAAAATTAAAAGCATGAGCCTCATGAGATAAAACATCTCTGTATTTGGAGTCTTTTGTTTCCAAATAATATAAATTCTATTAAATTTTATTTTTAATAAAAGACAATGAGCAGAAGGAAGAAGAGGAGTAGGAGGGAGGAAAGGAAGGAAGGGAGGGAGAAAGGAGGAAAAGTGAAATGTATTATTAAAATATAGAAATAAATTACAGTTCACTGAGATTTGTTCAAATTCCTGAGACTATACTAGAAACTGGAAAGCTACTGAATCCCAAGGCAGATGTAATGCAGTCCTCTTTCTAGTCCTGAGTGGCAGCCTGTTGTAGCTCCTTCCTAGGCATATGCTCTGTTTTTCTCTTTTACTTCTCCATTTTTCCCTGTGCAGAACTGACTACGAGAACCCCACAAATCAAGCATTAGGAGAGAACCACGAATATTTCACAATCCAAAGTACAAATTCAGAAGACAATGATTCTCACTGGCCCAGTTTGGATCAGGTGCCTCACCCTCCTCCTTTCAGGTATGGCTAAGGATAGAGTCATGATTGTCAGGGGTCACATCTCAAGGTGAAAAAAGTTCTCAGAGAATGGAAGTGGATTTTGCTCACACAATTTAAGCATAATTTTAATAATTACATTCTCATATATGAAATTAGTGAGATCTCACATGTATATATGAATACTGTATTATAATGAGAAATATTCTTTGAGAGCATTCCTCCAAACTTAACAACATAGCCTCAATTAAGCCACTAACATTATTAAAACCTTTATTGAGGAATATTTGATATGTGATTAAATTACACTTAGAGTAAAAAGATTAATAAATTTTCATATTAGATTTTCACATGAAAGCTCATCAAAACTAAGACAATGAATATATATATACATTATATATATTATATATATATATATAATATATATTTATTTGCCAAAACTTTCCTCATGCCTCTTTATAATTTTCCAAATTGCACCTTCCCAAACACTCCCTCCATCCTAGGCAACCACTGACATACTTTCTGTTGTTAAGAAACAGATTTTTAATTTTTAGAAATGTATATGAATGGAATGATAAAGAATCTATTCTTTTGTGTCTTCTTTCTCTCAACATACTTTTTTAGGTAATTTATATTGTTGCATATATTCAGTATTTCATTTCTTTAATTGCTGAGTAGTATCCTCTAGTATCGATAGTCCAAAATTTGTTTCTTCATTCTCCTATTGATGGACATTTGGGTTATTTCTAGTTTTGGGATTTTACACACAAACAGGTTATGAACATTTTTGTACATGTCTTTGTGTGGGCATATATTTTTATTTATCTGAGGTAAATATCTAGACACAAAATGCCACTATATGTTTTCTAAAGCAATAGTTTTAAATTGTATTCCATCAGCAGTGCACGAGAATTCTAATATTCCTTAGCTTGTCTGGGTTTGGTATGATCAATCATTTTAAATTTAGTCATTCAAATATATGTGTAGTATAAGCTAATTGTGGTTTTAATTTACAATTCTCTTTTGACTAGTGATGTTGTCATAGCCATTTGTGATTATTTTCAAAAATATATTTTTCTTGGTAATTCAAATCTTTTTCCCATTTTTAAAATTTGGTTGTTTGCTTTCTGATTATTGAGTTATAAGACTTTCTTATATATTCTACATACAATCTTTTTGTTAAAGTATATATATTTTGCAAACTGGACAGTTTATCTCTTACTTTTTATGATATCCAATTTATTGACTTTTTCTGTTATCATTCATATGTTTTAAATCATATTTTAAAATTATTTGTGAAAGCGAAGGTCATCACAATTTTCTACTGAACCTTTGCCTAGATATTTAAAATTTCCTTCTTACATTTATAGTATGATACATTTATAGTTAATTTTTGAATATAATATCAGGTAAGTACTAAAGTCTTTTCAAATATTGCATATGACTATCCATTTGTTCCAACATCATTTGTTGAAAAACTTATTTTGAAATTGAATTTCCCTGGCATGTTTGTCAAAAATTAATTTTCCATATACATATATGCAGCACTATTGTGTTCCACTGATTTATGTGTCCATTTTTAGTACAATATCACATTGACTGTATCACAGTGGCTATATTAAGAAGGGTTGAGGTCAGATATTGTAAGTTCTAAAATATTATTGTTCTCTTCAACATTCTTTTAACTCTTCTAGGTACATCACATCAAGTCTAATTTCTCTCAGCAATGTTTTGTAGTAGCCAATGGAAAAGCATTACATGTCAAATATATACCTACTTATTTGTTAAATATTCCCAAGTTTTATTGAATCTCACTATCTCTGCCTTTTAGTTGGGGATTTGAGACTATTTATGTTTGATTTAATTATCCATATAGTTAGATTTAAATCTAACATCTTTTTATTTGCCCCATCTTTTTTCCCCCCTTTTTCCTCTTTACTAAATTCTTTTGGAGTAATTAGATATTTTTTTCATGATGCCATTTTCCTCCTTTGTTCACAATTTAGCTAAAACTGTTTTACTTTTCTAGTGATTCCTTAAGTTTTATAGTATACATCTTTAAATTAATACATTCTAACTTCAATAAATATTATATCACTTCACAAATAGTATTAAACACCTGTAACAATACTTCCATCCTCTGTTGGCTTTTGTGCCATTTGTTCTCAGAAGTTTTACCTCTATATTTTTTTATTAACCCCAAATATATTTTTTAATGTAAGCAGTCAATTATATTTTAAAGAGATATTTAAAAATAATATTTTGTATGTATCCACAGAATTCTGCTTCTGATGTTCTTAATTCCTTTCTATAGACAAAGATTTCCATCTGGTTTAATTTGTTCCTTATCTGTAAGAATTTAACACTCTTTTAGTTCAGGTATGCTGTTAATAAATTATTTCAACATTTGTATTTCTCAAAATATATTAATTTATCTTTGTTTTTGAAAGATATTTTTTGGGATATAGAATTTTAAGTTCAAAGTTTTTACTTTTTAAAGCATTAAAGATTTTCTTCCACTATCTTCTGTGCTGTGATTTTTCCAACAGGAAGTTTGTTGTAATTTTTACATTAGTCAATGCTTTTTCTCCTTGCTGATTTTAATATTTTCTCTCCATCACTGGTTTTAACAGTTGAATTATACTGTAGTTTTACTCAAATTTTTCTTGATTGTGTTTCATTGAGCTTCTTGAATACATAGATTTTTAGTTTTCATCAACATTTTAAAAGGCAATTATAAATTGAAATGTTTTAAATTACTTTTTATTGGAGTATAGTTGCCTTACAATATTGTGTTAGTTTCTACTGTAGAGCAAAGTGAATCAGCTACACATAAATGTATATCCCTTCTTTGGATTTCCTTCCCATTTAGGTCACCACAGAACATTGAAGAGTTCCCTGAGCCATAGAGTAGGTTCTCATTAGTTATCTGTTTTATACATAGTATCAATAGTGTATACGTCAATCCAAATCTCCAAATTCATCCCATCCCCACGTTCCCCCCCTTGGTGTCCATATGTTTGTTCTCTATATCTCTGTCTCTATTTCTGCTTTGCAAATAAGATCACCTATACCATTTTTCTAGAGTCTACATATATGCATTAATATACAATATTTGTTTTTCTGTTTCAACTTACTTCACTCTGTATGACAGTCTCTAAGTCCATCCATGTCTCTACAAATGACACAACTTTGTTCGTTTTTATGGCTGAGTAATAATCCATTGTATATATGTACCACACCTTCTTTATCCATTCTTTTGTTGATGGACATTTAGGTGATTTCCATGTCCTGGCTATTGTAAATAGTGCTACAATGAATATTGGGGTGCATGTGTCTTTTTGAATTATGGTTTTCTCTGAGTATATGTTCAATAGTGGGATTGCTGGGTCATACAGTAGTTTTAGTTTTAGTTTTCTAAGGAACCTCCATACTGTTCTCCATAGTGGCTGTATCAATTTACATTCCCACCATTTTTTCTGTTTCTTTCTTTCTTTTTTTTTTCTCATCTCTTTATTCTCCTTTGGGAGCACTAGACAAATGTATAGTAGGCTTTAAATTTTTCCCAAAGTCACAGATGTAATTCTTTCATTTTTATTTATTTATTTTTTTACTCTGCAGGTTGCATTTTGGATACCATTGATATGCATTGAAATTCACAAATCTTTTTTCTGCAGTGTCTAATCCAAAATTAACTCTCCCAGTTTTTGTGTGTCTTAGACATTGTATTTTTTATTTTGAATATTCTGATTTTCTTCTAAACATACATATTATTTTTCCTCCACCTCAGTGGCCATATAGAATGAGTTATAAATGCTATTTTCATGTCCTTAACTATTAATTCTACTTTTATATCATTTCTGATTTTGTTTCTAATAATTAAATTTTCTCCTTATTTGGACTCATATATTCCTGCTTTATAGCATACTTGTTTATTTTGCCATACATTTTTAGTTTTACCTTGCTGGGTGCTGGATGTTCTTCTATTCATATAGGTCATCTTAAGCTATGTTTTGGAACATAATTAAGTTTCTTACAAATGATTTCACTATTTCAAAGCTTGCTTTTAAATGTTGTTAGGTTGAACCAGAGTTATATTTACTTTAGAGCTTTTTATGTTTATTTTTTTCTGTTATTGTGGCAATATACTTTTGAGTTTCCTACCTGATGCTTTATGAATTATGAGTTTTCTTACTCAGGCTGAAATTAATATAAACTATTCTTGATCCCTTGTGAGCTGTAAACATTTGTCTCTGCTCCTTTTGTGTAGTTCTTTTCTTAGCATTGGGTAATTTCTTTGCATGCATGAGCTGCTCAAGACTCAGTTGTAGATTGAAGGTGGTCCACCACAGTAGTTTGGAGTTCTTATTCGTTTTGTAACTCATTTCCAGTTGGTACTCTGCCCTCTTCCCTCTGGCCATCTTGGCCTCTATGAACTCCTATTTCCATCTCCTTAACTCAAGAATACTGCCAGGCTCTACCAGTGTTCCTCTTCCCTGTGCCCTCAGCCTGGAAACTCTTAGTAAAATGGCAAATTACAGGGCTCATCTTATTGAGTTCTTCTTTCTAAAGAATCAGTGTCCCATAATGCCAAATATTCAATGTCCACTATTTAGTCATTTCATGTAAGAAGGTAAATCTATTCCCTCTTACACCATCTTGTTCAGAAATACATATAAATTTGAATCCCTACAATTGATTTTATGCTTTCTACTTTAGAATTATATAGTCTATCCAGAGATAAAGATTATTTATTATTCAGATAAATAATAAGCAAAAGTAAAGACTAAAATACTTCAGGTTTAACCATTCTTGATTCTTCAACCTAAATATCATGGTATTTATGGATTCTGGATAGTACATATTTAAGCTAAAGAATCACTCAGAGGTTAGAAAGATGGCAGAGTGGAAGGACTTGAGCTCACCACCTCTCATGAAAGCACCAAAATCACAACTAACTTCTGAACAATCATGAACAAAAAAGAATGGAACCTACAAAAATGGTATCCTACATCCAAAGACAAAGAAGAAGTCACAACAAGAGAAGGAGGGGTACATTCCTGATACAATCAAATCTGATGTCCACTGGGTGGGCAACCCACAAACTGGAAACTAATTACATTACAGAGTTTTTCCCAGAGGAGTAGGATTCTGAGCCCCACATCAGGCTCTCCAGTCTGGGGTCTGGCATCAGTCAGGAGGAGGAGCCCACAGAGCATTTGGGTTTGAAGGCCAGTAGGGCTTTATCAGAGGAACTCTACAGGACTGGCTGAAACAGAAGATATACTCTTGGAAGGTGCACACAATGTCTCTTGCATACTGAGACCCAGAGAAAACAAAGTGACTCGCTTCATCTCCCATAAGAATGGTGTCCACAGGATAGATGTCAAGTTCAACAGGAGCCACGTGTTTGGAAGTCCCTTCAAAGTGTGAGTTAGGGGACCCAGAAAAGCCAGGTACCCTGCCCTGGTGTCCCCCTATGGCTCAGGGTTTGAGGGGGGCACAACAGGTAATACACTGCCTCTGCCTCTTGTCTCTGGGAAGGTGGGTGGTGGCTGTGGCTCTCTCTGGGGATAAGCACACTAGTGGTGGAGGTACCATGGGACACTCATTGCTGTGAATTCTCCTGGAAGCCACCATTTTGACACCAAGAGATGGCCTCACCCAACAGCCTGTAGGCTCCAGTCCTGGGACCCCTGAGGCCCAACAACCAACAGGGAGGAACACCGACACATTAATCAACTAACTGAAGTCTTTGTGAGCCCACAGCTGCCTCTAAATACACCACTTGACAAGACTCTGCCCACAAGAGGAACAAGACCAAGTTCCACCTACCAGTGTGCAGACATCAGTCCCTCCCGCCAGGAAGCATGCACAAGCTTCATCACTTAAACCATCATCACTCACTAGGGGGAAGACATCAGAAGCAAGTGTAGAAACAATCCTGTAGCCTGTGAAACTGAGATTACAAACACAGAAATTTAGACAAAATGAGATGACAGAGAAATATGTTTCAGATGAAGGAACAAGATAAAACATGAGAACAATTAAATGAAGTGGAGAAAGGCAATCTACCTGAAAATGAATTCACAGTAATGATAGTAAATATGATCCTAGATCTCAGAAAAAAAAAAATGGAGGCACAAACCAAGAAGATACAAGACATATTTAACAAAGAGCTTGAAGATATAAAGATATAAAAAAACAACAGAATTGCACAATATGATAACTGAAATTAAAAATATACTAGAAGGTATCAATGACAGAATAAATGAGGCAGAAGAATGGATAAGTGACCTGCAAGTGAGAATATTGGAAATCACTGCCTCAGAAGAGAATAAAGAACAAAGAATAGAAAGAAATGAGGACAGTTTATGAGACATCAGTGATAACACTAAGTGCACAAAAATTTGCATTATAGGGGTCCCAAAAGGAGAAGAGAGAGAGAAAGAGCCTGAGAAATTATTGGAAGAGACAAAAGCTGAAAATTTCATTAATATGGAAAAGGAAAGTGTCACCTAAGGTCAGGAAATTCAGAGAGTTCCATACAGGAAAAACCCAAAGAGGAACATGCCAAGACACATAATAATCAAATTGACAAAAATTATAGACAAAAAGATAAAATATTAAAAGAAACAAGGGAAAAGTAACAAATAACATACAAGAGAATCCTCATTATGTTATCAGCTGATTTTTCAGCAGAAACTTTGCAGGACAGAAGGGAGTGGCACAATATATTTAAAGTGATGAAAGGGAAAAACCCACAACCAATAATATTCTTCCCAGCATGGCTCTTTTTCAGATTTGACAGGGAAATCCAAAGCTTTAAAGACAAGCAAAAGCTAAAAGAATTCAGCACCACCAAACCAGCTTTAGAAAAAATGATAAAAAGAACTTCTTTAGGCAGAAAAGAAAAGCCCACAAATAGAAGCAAGAAAATTACAAATGGGACCCATTTGTAATGGGTCCAGCAGTACAGGCAGTAAAGGCAAACATAAAATAAAGATAGAAAATCATCCACACACAAATATGGTATCAAAACCAGCAAAGCAGGATATTGGAAATGCATTTGAAAATAAGAGACCAACAACTTAAAACAATCTTGTATATATAGAGAGTGCTATATCAAAACCTCATGGTAATTGAAAAACAAAAATCTACGATAGATATACATACAAAAAAGAAAAAGGAATTCAAACACAACACTAAAGATAGTCATCAAATCACAACAGAAGAGGTCAAAAGACGAAGGGAAGAAAAAAGAAAAACTTACAAAAGCAAATCCAAAACAAGTAACAAAATGGCAAAAGAATTACCTTTACCTTAAACACAAAGAGATTAAATGTAATTACCTTAAACACAAAGGGATTAAATGCTCCAACCAAAAGACATAGACCGGGTGAATTAACACAAAAACAGGACTCATATATATGCTCTTTACAAGAGACCCACTTCAGATCTAGGGACACAAACAGACTGAAACTGAGGGGATGAAAAAAGACATTCCAAGCAAATAGAAATCAAAAGAAGGCTGGAGTAGCAATAGTCATATCAGAAAAAAATAGACTTTAAATTAAAGACTGTTACAAAAGACATGGAAGGACACTACATGATGATAAAGGGATCAAATAAAGAAGAAGATATACTAATAAGAATCTCCTGTATAAAAAAATTAATTATATAAAAAGAAAAGATAATATAATAATTGTAAACATATATGCACCCAACATAGGAGCACCTCAATAAATACAGGACATGCTAACAGCCATAAAAAGAGAAATTGACAGAAACGTAATAATAGTGGGGGAATTTAACACTACACTTACTCCAATGGAGAGATCATCCAGACAGAAAATCAATAAGGAAACACAGGCCTGAAATGGCACATTAGATCAGATGGAATTTGTTGATGTTTATACAGCATTCCATATGAAAGCAGCAGTATGCACATTTTTTTCAAGTGCATATGGAACATGCTCCAGGATAGATCACATGCTGGACCATAAAGCAAGCCTCAGTAAACTTAAGAAAATTTAAGTCATACTAAGCATCTTTTCCAACCACAAAACTATGAGATTAGAAATCAGCTACAAGAAAAAAGTTGTAAAAAAAACCACAAACACGTTGAGATTAAATAATATGTTAATAAGAAACCAAGGGATCACTGAAGAAATCTAAGAGGAAATAATATGTAGAAACAAATGAAAATGTAAACACGATGATCCAAAACCTATGGGATGTAGCAAAAGCAGTGCTAAGAGGGAAGTTCATAGCAATACAACCTTACTTCAGGGAATAAGAAAAGTCTCAAATAAACAACCTAAACTTACACCTAAATCTTCTAGAGAAAGAAGAATAAGCAAAACCCAAAGTTAGTAGGAGGAAAGAAATCATAACAATCAGTGCAGAAATAAATGATATAGAGACTAACAATAGAAAAGATCAATGAAACTTACAGCTGGATTTTTTGAAAAGATAAACAAAATTAATAAATCTTTAACCAGACACATCAAGAAAAAAAGGAGAGGACTCAAATCAATAAAATTAGAAATGAAAAAGGAGAAGTTACAACAGACACCACAGAAATACAAAGGATCATAAGAGATTACTACAAACAACTGTACTCCAATAAAATGGACAACCTGGAAGAAATGGACAAATTCTTAGAAAGGTACTATATCCCAAGACAGAACCAGGAAGAAATAGAAAATATGAACAGAACAATCACAATTACTAAAATTTTAAATGTGAATAAAAACTCCCAACAAGCAAAAATTTAGAACCAGATGGCTTCACAGGCAAATTCTATCAAACGTTTAGAGAAGAGTTAATACTTATCCTTCTGAAACTCTTCCAAAAATTTGCGGAGGAAGGAACACTCCCAAACTCATTATATGAGGCCACAATCACCCTGATACCAAAACCAAACAAAGATACAACAGGAAAAGAAAATTACAGGCCAGTATCTCTGATGAACATAGACACAAATATCCTCAACAAAATACTAGCAATCTGAATACACCAATACATTAAAAGGATCATACACCATGATCAAGTGAGATTTATCCCAGGAAATCAAGGATTTTTCAATATCCATAGATCAATCAGTGTGATACACTACATTAACAAAGGGAAGATTGAAAACCACATGATCATCTCAATTGATGCAGAAAGAGCTTTTGACAAAACTCAACTCCCATTTATTTAAAAAAACTGTCCAGAAAGTAAGCATAGAGGGAACCTTCCTCAACATAATAAAGGTCATATATGAGAAACCCACAGCAAATATCATTCTCAATGTTGAAAAACAGAAAGCATTTCTTCTAAAATCAGGAGCAAGACAAGGATGTCCATTAACACCACTATTATTAAACAGTTTTAGAAGTTCGAAACATGGCAATCAGAGAAGAAAAAGAAACAAAAGTAATACAAATTTGAAAAAGAAGTTAAATTGTCACTGTTTGAAGATGACCTGATACTGTACATAGAAAATCCTAGAGAAGCTACCAGAAAACTACTAGAGCTCATTAATGAATTTGGCAATGGTGCATGATACAAAATTAATACACAGAAATGTCTTGCACTTCTCTACTCGAACAATAAAAGGTAAGAATGAGAAATTCAGAAAACAATACCATTTACAGTCACATCAAAAAAAAAATAAAATACTTATGAATAAGCCTACCTCAGTTGGCAAAAGACCTTGACTCGAAACTATAAGATGTTGATGAATGAAATCAAAGATGACACAAACACATGGAAAGATATACCATGTTCTTGGACTGGAAGAATCAATATTGTCAAAATAACTATATTACCCAAGGCAATCTACAGATTCACTTCAATCTCTATCAAATTACCTGTGGCATTTTTTTTTTCCAGATCTAGAACAAAAAAACCTTTAAATTTGTATGGAAACACAAAGACCCTGAATAACCAAACCTACCTTGAGAAAGAAAAATGGAGCTGGACATTCAGGTTGCCTGAGTTAAGACTATACTATAAAGCTACAGGAATAAAAGCAGCATGTAGGGGCTTCCCTGGTGGTGCAGTGGTTGGGAGTCTGCCTGCCAATGCGGGGGGTGTGGGTTAGTGCCCCAGTCCAGGAGGATCCCATGTGCCATGGGGCGGATGGACCCATGAGCCCTGGCCACTGAGCCTGAACACCCGAAGCCTGTGTTCTGCAGCTGGAGAGACCGCAGTGGTGAGAGGCCCATGTACCGCAAAAAAAAAAAAAAAAAAAAAAGAAACCCAACAAACAAACAAACAAACAGCATGTAACAGGCACAAAATCTTATAGATCGATGGAACAGGATAGAAAGCCCAGAAATAAACCCGCACACCTGTGGTCAATTAATCTATGACAAAGGAGGCGAGAATATAAAATGGAGAAAAGACAGCCTCTTCAAGAAGTGGTGCTGGGAAAACTGGACAGCCACATGTAAATGAAGAAGTTAGAACATTCTCTAACACAATACACAAAAATAAACTCAAAATAGATAAAGCACCTAAATGTAAGGCTGGATACTATAAAACTCTCTGAGGAAAACATAGGCAGAACACTCTGACATCAATCTCAGCAATATTTTGGTGAATCCACATCCTCAAATAATGAATATATATATATATATATATATATATATATATATATATATATATATAAACAAATGGGACCAAATTAAACTTAAAAGCTTTTGTACAACAAAGGAAACTGTATTTGTTGTAAAGCTTCTTTGGTGGTGCTCAATTCTCTTAGCTTTTGCTTGTCTGTAAGCCTTTTGATTTCTCCACTGAATCTGAATGAGATCCTTGGTGGGTAGAGTATTCCTGATTGTAGGTTTTTCCCTTTCGTCACGTTAAATATAACCTGCCATCCCTTCTGGCCTGCAGAATTTCTGGTGAAAAATCAGCTGATAATGTTATGCGGATTCCCATGCATGTTATTTGTTGCTTTTCCCTTGTTGTTTTCAATATTTTTAAAGTTTAATTTTCGTTGGTTTGATTAATTTGTGTCCTAGTGTGTTTCTCCTAGTGTTTATGTTGTATGGAACTCTCTGCACTTCCTGGTCTTGGATGGATATTTCCTTTCCCATGTTAGGGGATTTTTCCACTATAATCTCTTCAAATATTTCTTCAGACCCTTTCTTTTTATCTTCTTCTTGTGCAGCCCATATAATTCAAGTGTTGGTGCATTTGATGTTGTCCCTGAGGTCTCTGAAACTGTCCTCAATTATTTTCATTCTTCTTTCTTTATTCTGCTCCTTGGCAGTTATTTCCATCCTTCTATATTCCAGCTCACTTATTCACTGTTCTGCCTTGTTTATTCTACTATTGATTCCTTCTAGTGTATTTTTCATTTCAGTTATTGTGTTGTTCATCACTGTTTGTTTGTTCTTTAGTTCTTCTGGTCTTTGTTAAATATTTCTTCTATTTTCTTGATCTGTCCCTTCTTTCTATTTCCAAGATTTTAGATCATCATTACTCTGAATTATTTTTTCAGATTTGTTGCCAATTTCATCTTCAGTTATTCATCTTGTAGATTTTTACCTTGCTCCCTCATTTGAAACATATATATATTTTTTTTGGTTCAGAATTTCTTTCTTTTTTTTTTTTAAAACATCTTTATTGGAGTATAATTGCTTTGCAATGGTGTGTTACGTTCTGCTTTATAACAAAGTAAATCAGTTTTACATATACATATGTCTCCATATCTCTTCCCTCTTGCATCTCCCTCCCTCCCACCCTCCCTATGCCACCCATCTAGGTGCTCACAAAGCACTGAGCTGATCTCCATGTGCTATGTGGTTGCTTTCCACTAGCTATCTATTTTATTTTTGGTAGTGTATATATGTCCACGCCACTCTCTCATTTTTTCGCAACTTACCCTTCCCCCTTCCTGTATCCTGAAATCCATTCACTAGTAGATCAGCGTCTTTACTCCTGTCTTGCCCCTATTTTCTTCATGACCATTTTTTTTTTTTAGATTCCATATATATGTGTTAGCATACAGTATTTGTTTTTCTCTTTCTGACTTATTTCACTCTGTATGACAGACTCTATGTCCATCTACCTCACTACAAAATACTCAATTTCGTTTCTTTTCATGGCTAATATTCCATTGTATATATGTGCCACATCTTCTTTATCCATTCATCTGTTCATGGACACTTAGGTGGCTTCCATGTCCTGGCTATTGTAAATAGAGCTGCAATGAATATTTTGGTACATGACTCTTTTTGAATTATGGTTTTCTCAGGGTATATGCCCAGTAGTGGGATTGCTGGATCATATGGTAGTTCTATTTTTAGTTTTTGAAGGAACTGCCATACTGTTCTCCATAGTGGCTGTATCAATTTACATTCCCACCAACATTGCAAGAGGGTTCCCTTTTCTCCACACCCTCTCCAGCATTTATTGTTTGTAGATTTTTTTATGATGGCCATTCTGACTGGTGTGAGATGATATCTCATTGTAGTTTTGATTTGCATTTCTCTAATGATTAATGATGTTGAGCATTCTTTCATGTGTTTGTTGGCAATCTGTATTTCTTCTTTGAAGTAATGTCTACTTAGAACTACTGCCCATTTTTGGATTGGTTGGTTTGTTTGTTTGTTTTGATATTGAGCTGCATGAACTGCTTGTAAATTTTGGAGATTAATTGTTTGTCAGTTACTTCATTTGCAAATATTTTCTCCCACTCTGAGGGTGGTCTTTAAGTCTTGTTTATGGTTTCCTTTGCTGTGCAAAAGCTTCTAAGTTTCATTAGGTCTCATTTGTACGTTTCTGTTTTTATTTCTATTCCTCTAGGAGGTGGGTCAGAAAGGATCTTGCTGTGATTTATGTCATAGAGTGTTCTGCCTATGTTTTCCTCTAAGAGTTTGATAGTGTCTGGCCTTACATTTAGGTCTTTAATCCATTTTGAGTTTATTTTTGTGTATGGGGTTAGGGAGAGTTCTAATTTCATTCTTTTACATGTAGCTGTCCAGTTTACCTAGCACCACCTACTGAAGAGGCTGTCTTTTTTCCACTGTATATTATTGCATCCTTTATCAAAGATAAGGTGACCATATGTGTGAGGGCTTATCTCTGGGCTTTCTCTCCTGTTCCACTGATCTATATTTCTGTTTTGGTGCCAGTACCATACTGTCTTCATTACTGTAACTTTGTAGTATATTCTAAAGTCAGGGAGACTGATTCCTCCAGCTCCGTTTTTCTTTCTAAAGATTGCTTTGGCTATTTGGGGTCTTTTCTGTTTCCATACAAATTGTGAAACTTTTTATTCTAGTTCTGTGAAAAATGCCAGTGGTAGTTTGATAAGGATTACATTGAATCTGTAGATTGCTTTGGGTAGTAAAATCATTTTCACAATGTTGATTCTTCCAATCCAAGAACATGGTATATCTCTCCATCTATTTGTATCATCTTTAGTTTATTTCATCAGTGTCTTATAGTTTTCTGCATACAGGTCTTTTGTCTCCTTAGGCAGGTTTATTCCTAGATATTTTATTGTTTTTGTTGCAATAGTAAATGAGAGTGTTTTCTTAATTTCTCTTTCAGATTTTTCATCATTAGTGTGTAGGAATACCAGAGATTTCTATGCATTAATTTTGTATCCTGCTACTTTACTAAATTCATTGATTAGCTCTAGTATTTTTCTGGTAGCAACTTTAAGATTCTCTATGTTTAATATCATGTCATCTGCAAACAGTGACAGCTTTACTTCTTTTTTTCTGATTCTGATTTCTTCTATTTCTTTTTCTTCTCTGATTGCTGTGGCTAACACTTCGAAAACTATGTTGAATAAGAGTGATGAGATTAGGCAACGTTATCTTCTTCTTGATCTTATTGAAAATGGTTTCAGTTTTTCACCATTGAGGATGATGTTGGCTGTGGGTTTGTCATATATGGCCTTTATTATGTTGAAAAATATTTCCTCTTTGCCTACTTTCTGGAGGGTTTTTACCATAAATGGGTGTTGAATTTTGTTGAAAGCTTTCTCTGCCTCTATTGAGATGATCATATGGTTTTTCTCCTTCAGTTTGTTAACATGGTGTAACACATTGCTTGATTTGCATATATTGGAGAATCCTTGTATTCCTGGCATAAATCCCACTTGATCATGGTGTATGATCCTTTTAATGTGCTGTTGGATTCTGTTTGCTAGTATTTTGATGAGGATTTTTGCATCTATGTTCATCAGTGATATTAGCCTGTAGTTTTCTTTCTTTGTGACATCTTTGTCTGGTTTGATATCAGGGTGATGGTGGCCTCATAGAATGAGTTTGGGAGTGTTCCTCCCTCTGCTATATTTTGGAAGAGTTTGAGAAGGATAGGTGGTTGCTCCTTTCTAAATGTTTGATAGAATTCGCCTATGAAGTCATCTGGTACTGGGTTTTTTTTATTGTCAGAAGATTTTCAATCACAGTTTCAATTTCAGTGCTTGTGATTGGTCTGTTCATATTTTCTATTTCTCCCTCATTCATTCTCGGAAGTTTGTACATTTCTAAGAATTCGTCCGTTCCTTCCAGCTTGTCCATTTTATTGGAATATAGTTGCTTGTAGTAATCTCTCATGATCTTTTGTATTTCTGTAGTGTCAGCTGTTACTTCTCCTTTTTCATTTCTAATTCTATTGATTTTAGTCTTCTTTTTCTCTTGATGAGTGTGGCTAATGGTTTATCAATTTTGTTTATCTTCTCAAAGAACCAGCTTTTAGTTTTATTGATCTTTGCTCTCATTTCTTTCATTTATTTTTCATTTATTTCTGATCTGATCTTTATGATTTCTTTCCTTCTGTGAAGTTTGAGGGGTTTTATGTTCTTCCTCTAAATGCTTTAGGTGTAAGTTTAGGTTATTTATTTGAGATGTTTCTTGTTTCTTAAGGTAGGATTTAATTGCTATAATCTTGCCTCTTATAACTGCTTTTGCTGCATCCCTTATATTTTGGGTCATTGTGTTTTCATTGTCATTTGTTTCTAGGTATTTTTTGATTTCCTCTGTGATTTCTTCAGTGATCTCTTGGTTATTAACTAAGAGATTAATTGTTTAGCCTCCATGTGTTTATATTTTTTACATATTTTTTTCCTGTAATTAATATCTAGTCTCATAGCATTGTGGTCAGAAAAGATATTTGATAAGATTTCAATTTTCTTTAATTTACCAAGGCTTCATTTGTGACCCAATATGTGATCTACCCTGGCGAGTGATCCATGAGCACTTGAAAAGAATATGTATTCTGTTGTTTTTAGATGATATGTCCTATAAATATCAATTAAGGCCATCTTGTTTAATGTATCATTTAAAGCTTGTGTTTCCTTATTTATTTTCATTTTGGGTGATATGTCCATTGGTGAAAATGGGGTGTTAAAGTCCCCTACTATGATTATTTTACTGTCAATTTCCCCTTTTGTGGCTGTTAGTATTTGCCTTATGTATTGAGGTGCTTCTTTATTGGGTGCATAAATATTTACAATTTCTATATCTTCTTGCATCAATCCTTTCGTCATTATGTAGTGTCCTTCTTTGTCTCTTGTAATAGTCTTTGTTTTAAAGTCTATTTTTTCTGATATAAGAATTGCTACTCCAGCTTTCTTTTGATTTCCATTTGCTTGGAATATTTTTTTCCATCCCCTCACTTTCAGTCTGTGTGTGTCCCTAGGTCTGAAGTTGGTCTCTTGTAGACAGCATATATACGGGTCTTGTTTTGTATCCAATCAGCCAGTCTATGTCTTTGTTTGAAGCATGTAATCCATTTTCATTTAAGGTAGTTATTGATATGTATATTTCTATTTCCATTTTCTTAATTGTTTTGGGTTTGATGTTGTAGGTCTTTTCCCTCTCTTGTGATTCCTGCCTAGAGCAGTTCCTTTAGCATTTCTTGTAAAGCTGGTTTGGTGGTGTTCAATTCTCTTAGCTTTTCCTTGTCTATAAAGGTTTTAATTTCTCTGTCCAATCTGAATGAGGTCCTTGCTGTGTAGAGTAATCTTGGTTGTAGGATTTTCTCCTTCAGCAGTTTAAATATGTCCTGCCACTCCCTTCTGGCTTGCAGAGTTTCTGCCAAAAAATCGGCTGTTAAACTTATGGGGATTCCCTTGTGTGTTACTTGTTGTTTTTCCCTTGCTGCTTTTAATATGTTTTCTTGTATTTAATTTTTGACAGTTTGATTAATTTGTGTCTTGGCATATTTCTCCTTGGATTTATCCTGTATAGGACTCTCTGTGCTTCCTTGACTTGATTAACTCTTTCCTTTCCCATATTAGGGAAGTTTTCAACTATAATCTCTTCAAATATTTTCTCAGTCCCTTTCTTTTTCTCTTCTTCTTCTGGGACCCCTATAATTCAAATGTTGTTGCATTTATTGTTGTCCCAGAAGTCTCTGAGACTTTCCTCACTTCTTTTCATTCTTTTTTCCTTATTCTGCTCTGCAGTAGTTATTTCCACTATTTTATCTTCCAGGTCAGTTATCCGTTCTTCTGCTCAGTTATTCTGCTATTGATCCCTTCTAGAGAATTTCTAATTTCATTTATTGTGGTTTTCATCACTGTTTGTTTGCTCTTTAGTTCTTCTAGGTACTTGTTAAATGTTTCTTGTATTTTCTCCATTCTATTTCTAAGATTTTGGATCATCTTTACTATTATTATTCTGTATTATTTTTCAGGTAGATTGCCTATCTCTTCTTCATTTGTTAGGTCTAGTGTGTTTTTGCCTTGCTCCCTCATCTGCTGTGTGTTTCTCTGTCTTCTCCTTTTTCTTAACTTACCATGTTTTGGGTCTCCTTTTCTCAGGCTGCAGGTTCGCCATTCCCATTGTTTTTCATGTCTGTCCCCAGTGGCTAAGTTTTGTTCAGTGGGTTGTGTAGGCTCCTAGTGGACAGGACTAGTGCCTGTGTCCTGGTGGATGAGGCTGGATCTTGTCTTTCTGGTGGGCAGGATGGCATCCAGTGGTGTGTTTTGGGGTGTCTGTGGCATTATTATGATTTTAGGCAGACTCTCTGCTAATGGATGGGGTTGTGTTCCTGTCTTGCTTCTTGTTTGGCATAGGGTGTCCAGCACTGTAGCTTGCTGGTCGTTGAGTGGATCTGGGTCTTGGCATTGAGATGGGGATCTCTGGGAGATTTTTGCCATTTGTTATTACATGGAGCTGAGAGGTCTCTTGTGGACCAGTGTCTTGAAGTTGGCTCTCCCACCTCATAGGCACAGCCCTGACTCCTGGCTAGAACACCAAGAGTCTGTCATCCACACAGCTTAGAATAAAAGGGAGAAAAAAAGGAAAGAAAGAAAGAAAGTGTCTCATGTCCGTCTCTTGGGTCCATGCTGATAGCCACGGCTTGCACCCGTCTCTGGAGCTCCTTTAAGCAGCACTCTTATTCCCCTCTCCTCGTGCACCAGGAAACAAAGAGGGAACATAAAGTCTCTTGCCTCTTCAGCAGCTCCAGACATTTTCCCAGACTCCCTCCCAACTAGTTGTTGCATACTAATCCCTTCAGGCTGTGTTCACACAGCCAACCCCAGTCCTCTCCCTGCTATCTGACCTCCAAAGCCAGAGCCTCAGCTCCCAGTCCCCACCCGCCCTGGTGGGTGAGCAGACAAGTCCCTCAGGCTGGTGAGTGCTGGTTGGCACTGATCCTCTGTGCAGGAATCTCTCCACTTGCACTTTGCACCCCGTTGCTGCACTCTCCTCCATGGCTCTGAAGCTTCCCCCCTCTACCACCTGCAATCTCTGCCCGTGAAGGGCCTCCCTAGTGTGTGGAAACTTTTCCTCCTTCACAGCTCCTTCCCACTGGTGCATGTCACATGCCTATTCTTTTGTCTCTGTTTTTTCTCTTTTTTTTTGCCTTACCCAAGTTCATGGGGAGTTTCTTGCCTTTGGGGAGGTATGAGTTCTTTTGTCAGCATTCAGTAGGTGTTCTGTAGGAGTTGTTCCACATGTAGATGTATTTCTGCTGTATTTATGGGGAGGAAGCTGATCTCTGCATCTTACTCTTCCACTTTCTTGAAGCTCCTCCTGTATCATATATTTTATCATCTCATTTTTTTGAATGGTAGGGCTGTATTCTTGTCTTATTGGTTTTGGGGCCTGAGGTGTACAGCCCTGGAGTTTGCAGGCAGTTGGGTAGAGCTGGGTCTTGGTGCCAGATGAGAAACTCTGTGAGACCTCACTCCAATCCATATTCCCTGGGGTCTGAGGTTCTCTCTTAATCCAGCCATTTGGACTTGGTACTCTCACCACACGAGGTCAGGCCTGATCCCTGGCCTGGGAACAATGATTCTGCAAGCTGCACAGCATGGCAAAAGAAAAGATAAGAAAATAAAAGGAGCAGAAAACTAAGAAAGAATAAAAACTAAAATAAAATTAGAAAAGTAAAAAATATATTAGGAAAAATAAAAATATAAGTGAAACAAATACAACAAGTTAGAACAGAACCACAACAGAAAAGAGGGGAAAAAGAGAAAAAGGAACCAACCCAAAGGAGCAGAACAATAACAAAGTATAAAAAATAAAATAAAATAAGAAAAATTAAAAATTTATTAGAAAAATATAAATGTATCAACAACAACAAGGTAAACAGAACCGCAACCTGAATAAAAAAGGCCGGAAAGAAGCTTGGCTCTGGTGGGGGGGGGGGGGCGACGGAGGCTAGGTGGGAGGTAGAACTCAGGTAGAGGTGGGGCTTAGTGTGGGGGAAGAGCCTATGTGGGATGATGTTTAAGCATGGGGCATGACCTAGGATCAGGACCTGTGTGGCAGGTAAGGCAGCATGTCCTGAGGGGGGCCTTGGACTGAGGAGTTCAGGAGTTTGTAGGTAAGGCCCTAGGTAGGAGTGTGGAGGTGGAGCTTAGGCTCAGCCTGGCTGGATGAAGCCTCCAAGAGTGGAGGATTAGGCCTGGCACACCAGCAGACTCCTTGGGGCCCAAGTGGGCAGGGGAAATGCTGGCCACACTCTCTGCCATTCCTCTACTCTCCTGAGGGTCTCCCCCATCCCCTTTGATCCCCTAACTGTGGGTGAGCCACACTGGGTGTGGGAATCCACTCTCCCAGCCAACCCCCAGAGGCACTGGGCCCTTCTGTCTGGCCTTTACTTTTCCTCCCCACTCTCTTTCCCTCAGGATTCACATGGCTGGAGTGTGCCTCAGTGGACAGAGGGTCAGGCCCGGGACCTCAGCAGGCTCCCTAGATCCCAAGTGGGTAGGGGAATTGCTGGCTACATTTCCTTCTAATACTGTGCCCTCCTGATGGTGTCTCCCATTCCTCTTCTGGTGTGGGAACACTTCCCCTCCCCAAGCAGCCCCTCAAAGGTGCCAGTCCCATCCCTCCTCCTCTTCTCTTCCCCCTCACTTCCCCACATGTCCTACCCTGTCACTGGCGGGTTCCTCCCATCCCCTTAGGTGTCTGTGGTACCTTACCAGTGCCTGGTAGTTGCCCAAGTTGTGTGGAGATACGAGCTATGTGTCTTCCTAGTTCACCATCTTGACTCTGCCCCCAGTCTGTATACTTTAAAGTGTTAATTTTAAAATAGAATCAAGGAATTGTACCTCTGGTAAGTAAGGACTAACTTGTGATAAGTAAAGTTAACATTTCCCCAGAAAGGCTGGATAAAATATCCAAACAAGAAAAATCTGCTTGAAGGGATCAGAGTGCTGCCAAGGCAGTTGGACCTAGAGGAGCCAAAATTACAGGCAGAAAGAGAGTTCATCATGTTAGCCCATCATTCACACAGTGCTTTACTTCTCTGTTTACCTCTGCTTACTTTTGGTATGTGGTTAGGCTCCAGGGACAACTGAGAAGCTAGACAAAGGGTGGTAGAAAGGAAAGGTGAAGGCTGCAAAGCTTTTGGCAATAACACGTAGCTAAAGAGGTGAAAACTGCAGTTTCAGGTTGTAAGGGCAGCTAGAACTTGAGAGTCCATGGTCCCTGAGAAAAGACAGGTAGAGAGGATGACATTGCATTTCTTACCTTCAAATGGGTTGGTGAATTTGTACACTGCTCAGTGCAAGAGGCTAAGAAGATAAGCAGAGTCAAGTAAAAAAAGAGAGTGGAGTTCAAGGAGGAGTGACAGTACTTACCATTTAGAGTGACAATGAAAGCTTTCAATTCCATTTTGGATGAAGGAAAGGGAAATGTTGGAAATGTGTTGTGATTAAGTATTTAATCTTAGAAAATCATCAGAGTTTATTTTCCTAAACATTATTTTAGATACATATTGTTACTTTATTTTTACTATTTTCTGTGGCACATCTGTGTGTGTGTGTGTGTGTGTATATATATATATATATATATATACACACACACATATATGTATATATTTACTATTAATCTATGTTAATATTTTCTTCTTAATTAACACATTCTTATAAATAAGTTAGATATATAATTACCTATTTATCTAGCAGATATATAAGCAGATTTTTTTCAATATTTTAGTTAGGTATTTTGTACATGGAAATCACAAGGTTAGATAAAGTTTCTATTGTTGAAATTGACTATTAAAAATTGATGACAATTTAAAAAAATAGATGATAAAAGTATTTTGTCATTACACATCACTTGGATACTGCTATACTGACAATAATCAAGGAATGCAGAATTATTATTTGCAAAAAAATAAAACAATTTAAAACATATTTAAGACATATAAACACACATTTTATTTCTTATGTCACAAAGTAGAAATACCATGGCCTGAGTAGTAACAACTACATTTGTTTATAGAAAAGCAATCTAAATTTTCTAAGTTGTAGATTATTCTAAGGAATAACTACTTAATAAAAAATTGAAAACTTTAATCAAAGCTCAAGAAACACTGACCAAATCTTTCTATAATTCTTTTGTCTGTTGTTCAAATAAAGCTTATCTTTCTATTTTTTCCCCGTTTACTTGAACTTGCAAATGAATCTAGAATAATGCACATAATTTGGATCATTTAAATGTTATAATAGTCATACTTAAAGATAGATTAAAAATGATATTATTTTTAGGATACCAATTAAATTGGAACCTTAATATATCAAGTGTATAAAATTGATCAAATTAATAAACACTATATGTAATTAACCACATGTTATCATAACTCTAGTAGCTGAAATATTAATTTTGAGAAAAAAATTCATATTTATGATTATATTGTTAGATAGGTTATATATGTCTACTTGAAACTACTCTTATCAAAAGAATGCCATAGGGGACCTTGAAGATGGCGGAAGAGTAAGACGTGGAGATCACCTTCCTCCCCACAGATACACCAGAAATACATCTACACGTGGAACAACTCCTACAGAACACCTACTGAAGGCTGGCAGAAGACCTCAGACCTCCCAAAAGGCAAGAAATTCCCCACGTACCCGGGTAGGGCAAAAGAAAAAAAGAAAAAACAGAGACAAAAGAATAGGGACGGCACCTGCACCAGTGGGAGGGAGCTGTGAAGGAGGAAAAGTTTCCACACACTAGGAAGCCCCTTCGTGGGCGGAGACTGCGGGAGGCGGAGGACGGAGCTTCGGGGCCGCGGAGGAATGCACAGCAACGGGTGCGGAGGGCAAAGCGGGGAGATTCCCGCACAGAGGATCATTGCCAACCGGCACTCACCAGCCTGAGAGGCTTGTCTGCTCACCCGCCGGGGCAGGCGGGGCTGCGAGCTGAGGCTCGGGTTTCGGTTCGGACGGAGCACAGGGAGAGGACTGGGGTTGGCGGCTTGAACATAGCCTGAAGGGGTTAGTGCACCACGGCTAGCTGGGAGGGAGTCCGGGGAAAGTCTGCACCTGCCGAAGAGGCAAGAGACTTTTTCTTCCCTCTTTGTTTCCTGGTGCGTGAGGAGAGGGGTTTAAGAGCGCTGCTTAAAGGAACTCCAGAGACGGGTGCGAGCCGCGGCTAAAAGCGTGGACCCCAGAGACGGGCGGGAGACGCTAAGGCTGCTGCTGCCACTACAAAGGGGCCTGTGTGCGAGCACAGGTCACTATCCACACCCCTTTTCCGCAGAGCCTGTGCAGCCCACCACTGCCAGGTTCCTGGGATCCAGGGACAACTTCCCCAGGAGAACGCACGGCGGGCCTCAGGCTGGTGCAACGTCACACTGGCCTCTGCCACTGCAGGCCCGCCCCGCATGCAGTGCCCCTCCCTCCCCTCTGGCCTGAGTGAGCCAGAGCCCCCGAATCAGCGGCTCCTTTAACCCCGTCCTGTCTAAGCAAAAAGCAGACGCCCTCCAGCGACCTACACTCAGAGGTAGGGCCAAATCCAAAGCTGAGCCCCTGTGAGCTGAGAGAACAAAGAAGAGAAAGGGAAATCTCTCCCAGCAGCCTCAGAAGCAGCGGATTAAAGCTCCACAATCAACTTGTTATGCCCTGCATCTGTGGAATACCTGAATAGACAAGGAATGATCCCAAATTGAGGAGGTGGACTTTAGGAGCAAGATCTATGATTTTTTTCCCTTTTCGTCTTTTTGTGAATGTGTATGTGTATGCTTCTGTGTGAGATCTTGTCTGTATAGTCTTGCTTCCACCATTTGTCCTAGGGTTCTATCCGTCCATGTTTTTTTTTTAAATTTTTTTCTTAATAATTAATTTTAATAACTTTATTATACTTTACCTTCGTTCTTTCTTTCTTTCTCTCCTTCCTTCCTTCCCTCCTTTAGACAACGAATCACCCCAAATTGAGGAGGTGGTCTCTGAGAGCAAGATTTATGATTTTTCCCCCTTTACCTCTTTTTGTGAGGGTGTATGTGTATGCTTCTGTGTAAGATTTTGTCTGTATAGCTTTGCTTCCAACATTTGTCCTAAGGTTCTATCCATCCCTTTTTTTTTTTTTCTAAATAAGTATTTTTTAATTCAATAACTTTATTATACTTTATTTTATTTTTACTGTATCTTCTATCTTTCTGTCTTTTTTCCTTCTTTCCCTCCTTCCTTCCTCCCATCCTCCCTTCCTCCTTTCTTTCCTTCTTGCCTTCTTTCCTTCTTTGCTTCTTTCTTTCTTTCTTTCTATCTTCCTTCCTTCCTTCCTTCCCTCCTTTCCTTCTTACTTTCCTCATACTTCTACTAATTCTCTCTACTTTTTCTCCCTTTTTTTCTGAGCCGTGTGGATGAAAGGCTCTTGGTGCTCCAGCCAGGAGTCAGGGCTCTGCCTCTGAGGTAGGAGAACCAACTTCAGGACACTGGTCAACAAGAGACCTCCCAGCTCCACATAATATCAAATGGCAAAAATCTCCCAGAGACCTCCAACTTAAGACCAGCATCCAGCTTCACTCAACGACCAGCAAGCCACAGTGCTGGACAACCTATGCCAAACAACCAGCAAAACAGGAACACAACCCCACCCATTAGAAGAGAGGCTGCCTAAAATCATAATAAGGCCACAGACAACCCAAAACACACCACCAGACGTGAATCTGCCCACTAGAGAGACAAGATCCAGCCTCATCCACCACAACACAGGCACTAGTCCCCTCCACCAGGAAGCCTACACAACCCACTGAACCAACCTTAGCCACTGGAACAGACATCAAAAAGAGTGGGAACTACGAACCTGCAGCCTGCAAAAAGGAGACCCCAAACACAGTAAGATAAGCAAAATGAGAAGACAGAAAAACACACAGCAGATAAAGGAGCAAGATAAAAATGCACCAGACCTAACAAATGGAGAGGAAATAGGCAGTCTACCTGAAAAAGAATTCAGAATAATGATAGTAAGGATGATCTGAAATCTTGGAAATAGAATGGACAAAATGCAAGAAACAGTTAACAAGGACCTAGAATAAATAAAGATGAAACAAGCAACGATGAACAACACAATAAATGAAATTAAAAGTACTCTAGATGGGATCAATAGCAGAATAACTGAGGCAGAAGAATGGATAAGTGACCTGGAAGATAAAATAGTGGAAATAACTACTGCAGAGCAGAATAAGGAAAAAAGAATGAAAAGAAGTGAGGACAGTCTCAGAGATCTCTGGGACAACATTAAATGCACCAACATTCGAATTATAGTGTTTCCAGAAGAAGAAGAGAAAAAGAAAGGGAGTGAGAAAATATTTGAAGAGATTATAGTTGAAAACTTCCCTAATATGGGAAGGGAAATAGTTAATCAAGTCCAGGAAGCACAGAAAGTCCCATACAGGATAAATCCAAGGAGAAATATGCCAAGACACATATTAATCAAACTGTCAAAAATTAAATACAAAGAAAGTATATTAAAAGCAGCAAGGGAAAAACAACAAATAACACACAAGGGAATCCCCATAAGGTTAACAGCTGATCTCTCAGCAGAAACCCTACAAGCCAGAAGGGAGTGGTAGGCCATACTGAAAGTGATGAAGGAGAAAAACCTGCAACCAAGACTACTCTATCCAACAAGGATCTCATTCAGATTTGATGGAGAAGTTAAAACCTTTACAGACAAGTAAAAGCTGAGAGAGTTCAGCACCACCAAACCAGCATTACAACAAATGCTAAAGGAACTTCTCTAGACAAGAAACACAAGGGAAGGAAAAGACCTATAATAACGAACCCAATACAATTTAGAAAATGGGAATAGGAACATACATATTGAAAATTACCTTCAATGTAAATGGGAAAAATGCTCCCACCAAAAGACACAGATTGGCTGAATGGATACAAAAACAAGACCCTTATATATGCTGCCTACAAGAGACCCACTTCAGACCTAGACACACATACAGACTGAAAGTAAGGGGATGGAAAAAGATATTCCATGCAAATGGAAACCAAAAGAAAGCTGGAGTAGCAATTCTCATACCAGACAAAATAGACTTTAAAATAAGGACTATTAAAAGAAACAAAGAAGGACACTACATAATGATCAAGGGATCAATCCAAGAAGAAGATATAACAATTGTAAATATTTATGCACCCAACACAGGAACACCTCAATAGAAAAGGAAAATACTAAGAGCCATAAAAGGGGAAATCGACAGTAACACATTCATAGCAGGGGACTTAAACACCGCACTTTCACCCATGGACAGATCATCCAAAATGAAAATAAATAAAGAAACACAAGCTTTAAATGATACATTAAATAAGATGGACTTAATTGATATTTATAGGACACTCCATCCAAAAACAACAGAATACACATTTTTCTCAAGTGCTCATGGAACATTCTCCAGGATAGATCATATCTTAGGTCACAAATCAAGCCTTGGTAAATTTAAGAAAATTGAAATTGTATCAAGTATCTTTTCTGACCACAATGCCATGAGACTAGATATCAATTACAGGAAAAGATCTGTAAAAAATACAAACACATGGAGGCTAAACAAAACACTACTTAATAATGAAGTGATCACTGAAGAAATCAAAGAGGAAATAAAAAAAAATACTTAGAAACAAATGACAATGGAGACACAACAACCCAAAACCTATGGTATGCAGCAAAAGCAGTTCTAAGGGGGAAGTTTATAGCAATACAAGCCCACCTTAAGAAGCAGGAAACATCTTGAATAAACAACCTAACCTTGCACCTCACGCAATTAGAGAAAGAAGAACAAAAAACCCCAAAGCTAGCAGAAGGAAAGAAATCATAAAAACCAGATCAGAAATAAATGAAAAAAAAAATGAAGGAAACAATAGCAAAGTTCAATAAAACTAAAAGCTGGTTCTTTGAGAAGATAAACAAAATAGATAAACCACTAGCCAGACTCATCAAGAAAAAAAGGGAGAAGACTCAAATCAATAGAATTAGAAATGAAAAAGGAGAAGTAAAAACTGACACTGCAGAAATAAAAAAGATCATGAGAGATTACTACAAGCAACTCTATGCCAATAAAATGGACAATCTGGAAGAAATGGACAAATTCTTAGAAATGCACAACCTGTCAAGACTGAATCAGGAAGAAATATAAAAAATGAACAGACCAATCACAAACAGTGAAATTGAAAATGTGATTAAAAATATTCCAACAAACAAAAGCCCAGGACTAGATGGCTTCACAGGCGAATTCTACCAAACATTTAGAGAACAGCTAACACGTATCCTTCTCAAACTCTTCCAAAATATAGCAGAGGGAGGAACACTCCCAAATTCCTTCTACGAGGCCATCATCACCTTGATACCAAAACCAGACAAGGATGTCACAAAGAAAGAAAACTACAGGCCAATATCACTGATGAACATAGATGCAAAAATCCTCAACAATATACTAGCAAACAGAATCCAACAACACATTAAAAGGATCATACACCATGATCAAGTGGGGTTTATTCCAGGAATGCAAGGATTCTTCAATATACGCAAATCTATCAATGTGATAAACCATATTAACAAATTGAAGGAGAAAAACCATATGATCATCTCAATAGATGCAGAGAAAGCATTTGACAAAATTCAACACCCACATATGATAAAACCCTGCAGAAAGTAGGCATAGAGGAAACTTTCCTCAACATAATAAAGGCCATATATGACAAGCCCACAGCAAACATCATCCTCAATGGTGAAAAACTGAAAGCATTTCCACTAAGATCAGGAACAAGACAAGGCTGCCCACTCTCACCACTCTTATTCAACATAGTTTTGGAAGTTTTAGCCACAGCAATCAGAGAAGAAAAGGAAATAAAAGGAATCCAAATCGGAAAAGAAGAAGTAAAGCTGTCACTGTTTGCAGATGACATGATACTATACATAGAGAATCCTAAAGATGCTACCAGAAAACTACTAGAGGTAATCAATGAATTTGGTAAAGTAGCAGGATACAAAATTAATGCACAGAAATCTCTGGCATTCCTATATACTAATGATGAAAAATCTGAAAGTGAAATCAAGAAAACACTCCCATTTACCATTGCAACAAAAAGAATAAAATATCTAGGAATAAACCTACCTAAAGAGACAAAAGACCTGTACGCAGAAAATTATAAGACACTGATGAAAGAAATTAAAGATGATACAAATAGATGGAGAGATATACCATGTTCTTGGATAGGAAGAATCAACATTGTGAAAATGACTCTACTACCCAAAGCAATCTATAGATTCAATGCAATCCCTATCAAACTACCACTGGCATTTTTCACAGAACTAGAACAAAACATTTTGCAATTTGCATGGAAACACAAAAGACCCTGAAGAGACAAAGCAATCTTGAGAACGAAAAAAGGAGCTGGACGAATCAGTCTCCCTGTCTTCAGACTATACTACAAAGCTACAATAATTATGACAGTATGGTACTGGCACAAAAACAGAAATATAGATCAATGGAACAGGATAGAAAGCCCAGAGATAAACCCACACATATATGGACACCTTATCTTTGATAAAGGTGGCAGGAATGTACAGTGGAGAAAGGACAGCCTCTTCAATAATTGTGCTAGTAAAACTGGACAGGTACATGTAAAAGTATGAGATTAGATCACTCCCTAACACCATACAGAAAAATAAGCCCAAAATGGATTAAAGACCTAAATGTAAGGCCAGAAACTATCAAACTCTTAGAGGAAAACATAGGCAGAACACTCTATGACATAAATCACAGCAAGATCCTTTCTGACCCACCTCCTAGAGTAATGGAAATAAAAACAAAAATAAAGAAATGGAACCTAATGAAACTTCAAAGCTTTTGCACAGCAAAGGAAACCACAAACAAGACCAAAAGACACCCCTCAGAATTGGAGAAAATATTTGCAAATGAAGCAACTGACAAAGGATTAATCTCCAAAATTTACAAGCAGCTCATGCAGCTCAATAACAAATAAACAAACAACCCAATGCAAAAATGAGCAGAAGACCTAAATAGACATTTCTCCAAAGAAGATATACAGACTGCCAACAAACACACGAAATAATGCTCAACATCATTAATCATTAGAGAAATGCAAATGAAAACTACAATGAGATATCATCTCACACCAGTCAGAATGGCCATCATCAAAAAATCTAGAAACAATAAATGCTGGAGAGGGTGTGGAGAAAAGGGAACACTCTTGCACTGCTGGTGGGAATGTGAATTGGTTCAGCCACTATGGAGAACAGTATGGAGGTTCCTTAAAAAACTACAAATAGAACTACCATATGACCCAGCAATCCCACTATACCCTGGGCGTATACCCTGGGCATATACCCTGAGAAAACCAGAATTCAAAAAGAGCCATGTACCAAAATGTTCATTGTAGCTCTATTTACAATAGCCTGGAGATGGAAACAACCTAAGTGCCCATCATGGGATGAATGGATAAAGAAGATGTGGCACATATATACAATGGAATATTACTCAGCCATAAAAAGAAATGAAATTGAGCTATTTGTAATGAGGTGGATAGACCTAGAGTCTGTCATACAGAGTGAGGTAAGTCAGAAAGAAAGAGACAAATACCGTATGCTAACACATATATATGGAATTTAAGAAAAAAAATGTCATGAAGAACCTAGGGGTAAGACAGGAATAAAGGCACAGACCTACTGGAGAACGGACTTGAGGATATGGGGAGGGGGAAGGGTGAGCTGTGACAGGGCGAGAGAGAGTCATGGACATATACACACTAACAAACGTAGTAAGGTAGATAGCTAGTGGGAAGCAGCCGCATGGCATAGGGACATTGGCTCGGTGCTCTGTGACAGCCTGGAGGGGTGGGATAGGGAGGGCGGGAGGGAGGGAGATGCAAGAGGGAAGATATACGGGAACATATGTATATGTATAACTGATTCACTTTGTTATAAAGCAGAAACTAACACACCATTGTAAAGCAATTATACCCCAATAAAGATGTTAAAAAAAATAAAAAAAATAAAGAGAAAAAAAAACAACAATGCCATAGAAGAACCCAAGGACTTGGGTCAAGAGACTTCAATTCTATACCAAGCTTTGTCATCATAAGCTTTTTGGTTTTAGAGAATTAAATTTAACCTTTCTGGACATAAGTTAACTGCTCTGGAAAAGGAGAGTTTGACCAATCTTTAAGATTTTATATTGCTCAAACAGTTCATACTTGCATCTTCTGAGGTCACCATGTTCAGTTGATCATGTTGGTGTATGCTCAACTTTGAAAGCTGATGCTCAAAACTTAGATTAAATTTAACATAAATAAATCTCACAATGATTAAGAAAATATAGAGGGATTTACAAAAAGAATTTGAGCACTTCAAGTTGAAAACAAAAGCTATCCATTATTTGAAGTTTATTTTATTTTGTATTCAACCACTATGAGTGCATTATCCCTCTAATTTTTTTTAAAACATGGTGTATGTCCAGCAGATTTAAAATCAAATATAATTACTGATATGTGCTTTGTGAGAATGTGGAGGAAAAATTACAGAGTACCATATTCAGCTTCAGTTTTTATTGGTTGAGTATATATTCAGACACCTACAGATACACAAACATATGTATGCATAATATAGTGTGCCTTGTATTACAGGTAAACATGCATACATATAATATAATCACTATTGTACCACTTCATTATAAAAAGTTGTGGAAAATATTATTTTATGAAATATTTTATTATTTAAAATGTTTTTAAAAGTAGAATTAAAACTCAATTTTCTCAAGGAATTGGAAACTTTAAACTCTTTGTAAAAAAGTTTGTGTGTGCCATTTGGAGCATATATTGATGAGGCAGTTATCTATTATTCCATTTCTTATTCCTCTTTTCCTTACAGGCTCTATTCTTACATGAGATGAATCAGTGTTTCAAACAAAGTTTTGGAATAATTAAATTATGGAAGTTTGTGTTTGTATAATGTAATCACCTAATATTTTAGGGATTTTGTTATTTACATGTTGTTTATAATTCCCTAGAACTACCTTTTTTGGTAAGATCACAACTTCAACCTTGCAAAGAATCTCAGTTACTTTATTTATTGCTTAAAAAGAAACTGACCTGTGATATTTTTGTTGTGAAAAAATAAGATTATGGGGGCTCCCCTGATGGCACAGTGGTTGGGAGTCCACCTGCTGATGCGGGGGACACGGGTTCGAGCCCTGGGCCAGGATGGTCCCACGTGCCGTGGAGCGACTGGGCCCGTGAGCCACAGCTGCTGAGCTTGCGCGTCTGGAGCCTGTGCTCCACAGCGGGAGAGGCCGCGGTAGTGAGAGGTCCACGCACCGTGATGGAGGGTGGCCCCCACTCGCCACAACTGGAGGGGGCCCTCGCGCGGAGAGGAGGACACAGCACAGCCATAAATAAATGAATAAATAAATTTATTAAAAAAATAAGATTATAATTTAATGATGTCACAATATCATATCAAGTACTTTTTCCTTAATTTTGTGTGCTGAATGAGAGTGTTATCAAAAGGATATGATCATTAGCAGTCAGCAAATACCTTAATGATCTTATTCGAAACCATTGAAAAACACCCTAATCAGAGTCTATTGAGTGGTAGTCATAAAAATTTTCTGTTTTTCAAATATTGGGGGTGGGAGAAAATACTATGCAGCAAATATATTTTACATCTTAAACTTATAATAAATATTTACAGTTTATTCAGAAAGAGATTAGATTGCTCACCCGTGCATGTAAGAAATACATCATGCAAAAAGCAATTATTTGTGCCACATTTTGAAGAACAGGTAGGAATTTGAGAGGCAAAGAAAAAGAAGAGCATCTCATGTCATGACTCTGGAATGATAAATGGTAAAGCATGTGCAATATACACTGATTTATATTTTTATCTAAATATCTTGATTTGTATCAGTCTCCTTGGAGTAAACAGTTTTTGTAAGGAAATAATGGGTGATAAACCTGGAAAGCAGGACTGGAACTAGATTGTAAACACTTTGAAAATCATGTTTCTCTCATTCTATTGAAAATACCTTCACTGAGGTCACTTATCAATAAATTGTATGCTCCTTTTTCAGTCCTTTACCTAGCTTCGTGGAATCACTTTAGGTGGTTGATTGGTCTACATTACTTTTTGGCTTCTGTCTTAATATGCTTGGGTTGCTATAACAAAATACCATAGACTGGATGGTTCATAAACAACAGAAATTTCTCACAGTTCTGGAGGCTAGGAAGTCCAAGATCAAGGTGCCAGATGATTGGGTGTCTAGAAAGGGTCTGCTTCCTGATTTGCAGATGGCCATATTCTCTTTATACCCTCACATGGCAAAGAGCAGGGAGAGTACTTTGGGGTCTCTTTTATAAAGCACTAATCTCATTCATGAGGACTTCACCCTCATGACCTAATTACCTCCCAAATGCCCTATCTCGTACTACCATCACCTTGAAAGTCAGGATGGCAACATATGAATAATATGGGACCACAAACATTTAGTCTACAGCAGGTTCCATAATGCTCTATCTCCAGTCATTTTTTGTTTGTTTTCTTCCTAAATTTGCATCTCATTCTTCCTAGTTTCCTTTGCATCTTACTTTTCTTTGTGCCCTTAATGTTGATGTAATGTATATTTTCCTACACCATATTTTTCTCATTCTGCACAAATTCCCTAGACAATATCACTCTTTCCCATAATTTTAATTTTTAGATGTGATTCAGTAAAATGGTTTGTTGATGCTATTTTATTTCTATATCTGAACTCTTCTAGAGCTTCAACACTTTACAGAAAATTACAATATGTAGATAATCTGAATAAATTCATTATGTGAGATGGCTATACATATGCATATCAAAGCTTATGTCATTCAGTTCCAAGCCAGTGACTGCCTCATCACCAGTCTGATTACTTAAGCCAGAAACACAAGTCATCATTAGTATCTACCTCATACCTCACAGTCATATCTAATGCATCACTATTGTAGAATAAGATTTATACATTCTTTTAAACTTTTAAATTCATTCTTTGATTGTCTATTCCCTATTGACTTTGTTTACATCATGTTTTCTTTTAATAAATTTATTTATTTATTTATTTTTGGCTGCATTGGGTCTTCGTTGCTGTGTGTGGGCTTTCTCTAGTTGCTGCGAGTGGGAGCTACTCTTCGTTGTGATGTGCAGGCTTCATGTCCCCTGCTCTGGCAGGCGGATTCTTAACCACTGTGCCACCAGAGAAACGCTTCATCATGTTTTGACAGGATAAATTCAGTACTTGTTTGTTTTTTAGAGATGAGCCTTCAAGCTTGTCTACATCTTATTTTTACTCAACTTTTTCAAACCCAGTTTCCTTTTCAAGAATATTTTCCCCCTGTGTTTACAATCTTTTAGAGTCTTGGAAATGGAGACAGTATACATGGATATTTTCATCTATACGGGATTCATCATTTGTGGAGAAAGTATTTACTAAGCTTTTCCAATAAACTCTGGAGATTTATTTACAAACCAAGATTCTTCCAAAGGTCTCCAGTGAAATTTCTTGGTTGGAATACACATACTAGAAGATTGTTGTATAAGCAATACGCAGAATGCCTTGAAAGCTATCATAACCTGAAAACTTTAGTTCCTGGATTGTAATAGCATATTCAGAATAGTAAAAATTTTTGGAATTTGTAACTATGCTAAACAAAATTGTTCATATATTTGAGAGAACTGTCACTGTCTCACAGGGCTTCCTTTGTATATCACAAAGGAGGTGTACAATATATTATGAAGGGGAAAATAGTTTACATACACCAGAAAAACTGTTTTCCACACCCAGGCTTTGTAATTCAACCTCCATATAATTGGCAATTTTCCTTTGATCATTTCTTTGACTGCTTGGAGGTTTCTGTAATATCACACTAATAAGATTTTTAACTTAATGTCTTACAATTAACTCTGAACATGAAAGTCAGCTTGCCCTTGAATTCTTGAGACCAGGCATTTCTTGTCCATGAGATAAACACACAGAATGAAGAGTACTACTAAAATAAATCTCTCTCATCTATATAGAAAACATTTATTGATATGGCCTTATTCATCAATAATGTTTTATAAATAATACAATTATATACAATTGCTTTAATGTCAACTATGTTGCCACTTTGATGTGATGGAGCATGAAACAAATCTTGAATCTGTTGAACCATGTAAGGCTTGCTTTTAATATCACCTTCTTTGCTGACTCATAACTCTTCTTCACAACCTCCATCATCAGCTTCTCAAGAAAATTCACTACCTTTAGTTAGATCAATAAGTAAAGAAAGATGTTAATATCACTCTCATTCTTTATCTAATTTACTAGTGATTTCACAAATTTTTCTATCAATATTTTTTTCTGTATTATGCATTCTACTATCAAATACTATATATATAACTTCCTATTTACTCTTTATTAGGACTTCATTGTTCTTACCCATATTATGCACTGTGGTAATTGGCATATTCAGCACACAATGTTAGAGTTTTGCAACATGCTCCTTTATCAAAAGACTATCATATTATCATTTTCATTTATTCAATGCATCTTCTCAATGTTTATGAGTTCAAATATGATCGAAGAAAGGTAAAAACAAGGTGAATAATAAATCATTCAACAAACACATTTAGAAAAATGCAAAATGTCGGCCAATAACACTCAGGGTGACTCTGAGTTTCCTCTCTTAGTGGTAACAACATCTCAGATGTCATCTTGTTGACACCCTGAAAGCTTTTCAAAGAATACATAGTTCTGGAGTTTTAACATTTTATTTTCAACAGAACTCATGGATATGTCCATGTATTGCCTTTTATTATTTATTTATTTTTTTGGTTCAGGGAGGGTATATATATTTTTTAAATCCCCAAATACTGAGATAAAATTATTCAGTTAAAGGAGTATATAGCAAAATGTATATATTCAATAGGGTATTAAGATGTGAGCTTTCTAACATTTTGAAGAAAATGGCTGGGTTGTCAGGGCTTTCCAATAGTTAAAGACTGTGCCTTCTCACCTGGACATATCCAAAGGACAAGAACCAAAAATTATTTTTAAATTGAATTTAATATTCTTATTGTTAATGATGATATTGAATGATTATTATATATATTATATACAATTATCTATATATATGAATACATAAATTTATATATATATACAAATTCATGTATATATACATAAATTTTTGTATCCATATTGAAAATCAGCTACAACCAAAAAACCCCTCATTGGTCATAACTGATGTTGCTTAAGCATCAACTAATTATTCTGAATTTGTGAAATAAAAGTAAAAAAAGACTTTTATAAAGGAAAAATAAGGTGCATTTCCCTCTCACTCTCCCTATCCCACCCCTCTAGATGGTCACAAAACACTGAGTTGATCTCCCTGTGCTATGCAGCTGCTTCCCACTACCTATCCATTTTACATTTGGTAGTGTATATATGTCCATGCCACTCTCTCACTTCATCCCAGCTTACCCTTCCCCTCACCCCGTGTCCTCAAGTCCATTCTCTACATCTGCATCTTTATTCCTGTCCTGCCCCTAGGTTCTTCAAAACCATTTTTCCCCTTTTTTTAAGATTCTGTATATATGTGTTAGCATACAGTATTTGTTTTTCTCTTTCTGACTTATTTCACTCTGTATGACAGACTCTAGGTCCATCCACTGTACTACAAATAACTCAGTTTCGTTTCTTTTTATGGCTGAATAATATTCCATTGTATATATGTGTCACATCTTCTTTATCCATTCAACTGTTGATGGATAGTTAGGTTGCTTCCATGTCCTGGCTATTGTAAATAAAGCTGCAATGAACATTGAGGTACATGACTCTTTTTGAATAATGCTTTCCTCATGGTATATGCCCAGTAGTGGGATTGCTGGGTCGTATGGTAGTTCTACTTTTAGTGTTTTAAGGAACTTCCATACTGCTCTCCATAGTGGCTGTATCAATTTATATTCCTACCAACAGTGCAAGAGGGTTCCCTTTTCTCCATACCCTCTCCAGCTCTGATTGTTTGCAGATTTTTGATGATGGCCCTTTTGACTGGTGTGAGGTGATACCTCATTCTAGTTTTGATTTGCATTTCTGTAATGATTATTGATGTTGAGCATCCTTTCAAGTGTTTGCTGGCGATCTGTATATCTTCTTTGGAGAAATGTCTGTTTATGTCTTCCACCTATGTTAGATTGGGTTATTTCTTTTTTGATATTGAGATGCATGAGCTGCTTATATATTTTGGAGATTAATTTTTTGTCAGTTGCTTCATTTGCAAATATTTTCTCTTATTATGAGGGTTGTCTTTTCATCTTGTTTATGGTTTCCTTTGCTTTGCAAAAGCTTTTAAGTTTCATTAGGTCCTATTTGTTTATTTTGGTTTTTATTTCCATAACTCTAGGAGGAGGTTCAAAAAACATCTTGCTGTGATTTATGTCATAGAGTGTTCTGCCTATGTTTTCCTCTAAGAGTTTTATAGTGTCTGGCCTTACATTTAGCTCTTTAAGCCATTTTTAATTTATTTTTGTGAATGGTGTTAGGGAGTGTTCTATTTTCATTCTTTTCCATGTAGCTGTCCAGTTTTCCCAGCACCACTTATTGAAGAGACTGTCTTTTTTCCATTTTATATTCTTGCCTACTTTATCAAATATAAGGTGACCATATGAGCATGGATTAATCTCTGGGTTTTCTATCCTTCTCCATTGATCTATATTTCTGTTTTTGTGCAAGTACCATACTGTCTCGATTACTGTAGCTTTGTAATATAGTCTGAAGTCAGGGAGACTGATTCCTCCAGCTCCACTTTTCTTTCTCAAGACTGCTTTTGTTCTTCAGGGTCTTTCATGTTTCCATACAACTTGTGAAATATTTTGTTCTACTTCTGTGAAAAATGCTGTTGGTAATTTAATAAGGAATGCATTGAATCTGTAGATTCCTTTGGGTAGTATAGTCATTTTCACAATATTGATTCTTCCAATCCAAGAACATGGTATATCTCTCTATCTATTTGTATCATCTTTAATTCTTTCATCAGTGTCTTATGGTTTTCTGCATACAGGTCTTTTTTCTCCTTAGGTTGGTTTATTCATAGGTGTTTTATTCTATTTGTTGCAATGATAAATGGGAGTGTTTCCTTAATTTCTCCTTCAGATTTTTCATCATTATTGTATAGGAATACATGAGATTTCTGTGAATTAATTTTTTATCCTGCTACTTTACCAAATTCATTTATTAGCCCTAGTAGTTTCCTGGTAGCATCTTTATGATTCTCTTTGTATAGTATCATGTCATCTGCAAACAGTGACAGCTTTATTATTCTTATCTGATTTGGATTACTTTTATTTCTTTTTCTTCTCTGATTGCTAAAACTTCCAAAACTGTATTGAATAATAATGGTAAGAGTGGACAAGCTTGTCTTGTTCCTGAATTTAGAAGAAATGGTTTCAGTGTTTCACCATTGAGAATGATGTTGGCTGTGGTTTTGTCATATACAGCCTTTATTGTGTTGAGGTAGGTTTCCTCTATGCCCACTTTCTGGAGAGTATTTATCATAAATGGGTGTTGAATTTTGTCAAAAGTTTTTCTGCATCTATTGAGATGATCATGTGTTTTTTTCTTCTTCAGTTCGTTAATATGATGTATCACATTGATTGATTTGCATATATTGAAGAATCCTTGCATTCCTTGGATAGACCCCACTTTATCATGGTGTATGATCCTTTTAATGTGCTGTTGGGTTCTGTTCACTAGTGTTTTGTTGAGGATTTTTGCATCTATGTTCATCAGTGATATTGGCCTGTAGTTTTCTTTCTTTGTGACATCTTTGTCTACTTTTGGTATCAGGGTGATGGTGATCTCGTAGAATAATATTTTTCTTAAGATATCCAAAACAAATGTAGTAGGCTTCCTGGCTCCCATGACGTTTGATGTTCCAGAGTCCAAAAATATTTATGAAATTTTAGCCAGAGATCAGTTTTCATTTTATAAATGTGAGCTATATCAAATTCTCTTTTTAACTCTGTGAAGAAAATGTTGCTGTCTCTGGAAGTGTACAATGTTTAGAACTTTGTACATTTCATTATTATCTTTAGAAACAATCTCTTCCTCTTGTTCATGTGGATTGAATGTTTCAGATCAAACAAGAAACAATGTTCTTGTCAATTAACATAGAACATAATACAGTGGTTTGATTTCAGGTGCCTGAATATAGCAAAAATAGGGTAAGAAGATGTATGTTCTCTTTCATTATTGAAAAGAACAGAAGGTATACATACTATTCATTGTCATTTTATTTAAAAACTAATATTCAAATATTTTACCCTCAGTTTCCATGTTTGGTTTTTGTTTGTTTGTTTCTTTTCAGATCCCATGTGTGAGTGAGATCATACAATGGTTGTTGCCAAGGGCTGGAGAATTGAGGAAGTGAGTAGAGGTTTATCAAATGGTACAAAGTTTCATTTATAAGATGAATACAGTCTGGCTATCTAATGTACAGGACAATGATTATAGTTAATAATACTGTAATGAATATTTAAAAATTGCCAGGGGAGTATATCTTAAACTCTTCTTCCACACACAAACACACAAAAGTAACTATGTGGGATGATGGATATGTTAATTAATTCAATAATGTGTATGTATATCAAATCATCACATTGTACATTTAAATTTTTTTTTTAACTTAACTTTCAAAAAATATTATTTATTTTGCTGTGCCAGGTCTTAGTTGCAGCAATGCAGGATCTTTTTTTTTTTTAACTTGTGGATGGTGAGATTTTCGATGTCACATGCATGCCCTTAGTTGTGACATGTGGGACCTAGTTTCATGACCAGGGATCAAACCCAGTGTCCCTGCATTTGGCATGTGGAGGCTTAACCACTGGACCACCAGGGAAGTCCCTTAAATCAAATCTTTTTTTTTTTTTTTACATCTTTATTGGAGTACAATTGCTTTACTAACAAGTACTGTTAGTTTCTGTGGTATAACAAAGTGAATCAGCCATATGTGTATATATATATCCCCATATCCCCTCACTCTTGAGCTTCCCTTCAATGCTCCATATCCCACCCTTCTAGGTGGTCACAAAGCACTGAGCTGATCTCCCTGTGCTATGCAGCTTCTTCCCACTAGCTGTCTACTTTACATTCGGTAGTGTATATATGTTAATGCTACTGTCTCACTTCATCTCAGCTTCCCATCCTCTCCCCTGTGTCCTCAAATCCATTCTCTACGTCTGACTCTTTATTCATTTCCTGACCATAGGTTCATCAGATCCATTCTTTTTTAGATTCCATATATATGTGTTAGCATACAGTATTTGTTTTTCTCTTTCTGACTTACTTAACTCTGTATGACAGATTCTAGGTCCATCCACCTCACTACAAATAACTCAATTTCATTTCTTTTAATGGTTGAGTAATATTCCATTGTATATACCTGCAATATCTTCTTTATCCATTCATATGTCGATGGACACAGGTTGTTTCCATGTTCTCGCTATTGTAAATAGTGATGCCATGAACATTGTGGTACATGTCTATTTTTGAATTATGGTTTTCTCAGGATATATGCCCAGTAGTGGGATTGCTGGGTCATATGGTAGTTCTATTTTTAGTTTTTTAAGGTACCCCCATACTGTCCTCCATAGTTGCTGTATCAATTTAGATTCCCACTAACAGGGCAAGAGGGTTCCCTTTTCTCCACACCCTCTCCAACATTTATTGTTTGTAGATTTTTTGATGATGGCCATTCTGACCAGTGTGAAGTGATATATCACTGTGGTTTTCATTTGTATTTCTCTAATGATCAGGGATGTTGATCATCCTTTCATGTGTATGTTGGCAATCTGTTTATCTTCTTTGGAGAAATGTCTATTTAGGTCTTCCTCCCAATTTTGGACTGGAATGTTTCTTTTTTGATTTTGAGCTACTTGAGCTGCTTTTATATTTTGGAGATTAATTCTTTGTCAGTTGCTTCATTTGCAAATATTTTCTCTCCTTATGAGCATTGTCTTTTCATCTTATGTATGGTTTCCTTTGCTTTGCAAAAGATTTTAAGTTTCATTGGGTCCCATTTGTTTATTTTTGTTTTTATTTCCATTTCTCTAGGATGTGGGTCAACAGATCTTGCTGTGATTTATGTCATAGAGTGTTCTGCCTATGTTTTCCTCTAAGAGTTTTATAGTGTTTGACCTTACATGTAGGTCTTCAATCCATTTTGAGTTTATTTTTGCGTATGATGTTAGGAACTGTTCTAATTTCATTCTTTTACATGTAGCTGTCCAGTGTTCCCAGCACCACTTATTAAGAGGCTGCCTTTTCTACATTGTATATTTGTGCTTCCTTTATAAAATATTAGGTGACCTTATGAACGTCTGTTTATCTCTGGGCTTTCTGTCCTTTTCCATTCATCTATATTTCTGTTTTTGTGCAAGTACCATATTCTCCTGATTACTGTAGCTTTGTAATATATTCTGAAGTCAGGGAGCCCGATTCCTCCAGCTCCGTTTTTCTTTCTCAAGTTTGCTTTGGTTATTTGGGGTCTTTTTGGTCCCTATACAAACTAAAATTTTTTGTTCTAGTGCTGTGAAATATGTGCTTGGTAGTTTGATATGGAGTGCATGGAATCTGTAGATTGCTTTGTATATTATAGTCATATTCACAATGTTGATTCATCCAATCCAAGAACATGGCATATCTCTCCATCTGTTTGTATCATCTTTGATTTCTTTCTTTCTTTTTTTTTTTTTTTTTTTTGATATGTGGGCCTCTCACTGTTGTGGCCTCTCCAGTTGTGGAGCATGGGCTCCAGATGCGCAGGCTCGATGGCCATGGCTCACAGGCCCAGCTGCTCTGCGGCATGTGGGATCTTCCCAGACTGGGGCATGGACCCGTGTCCCCTGCATCAGCAGGTGGACTCTCAACCACTGCACCACCAGGGAAGCCCATCTTTGATTTTTTTAATCACTGTCTTATAATTTTCTGCATACAGGTCTTTTGTCTCCTTAGGTAGGGTTATTCATAGGTATTTTATAATTTTTGTTACAATGGTGAATGGTAGTGTTTACTTAATTTCTATTTTTGATTTTTCATTGTTAGCGTATAGGACTGCAAGGTATTTCTGTGCATTAATTTTTTTATCCTGCTACTTTACCAAATTTATTGATTATCTCTATTAGTTTTCCAGTGGCGTCTTTAGGATTCTCAATGTATAGTATCATGTTATCTGCAAACAGTGACAGTTTTACTTCTTCTTTACCAATTTGGATTTCTTCTATTTCTTTTTCTCTTCTGAATGATGAAGATAAAACTTACAAAACTATGTTGATTAATAGTAGTGAGTGTGGGCAACCTTTTATTGTTTCTGATCTTAGAGGAAATGGTTTCAGTTCTTCTCCATTGAGAATGGTGCTGGCTATGGGTTTGTCATATATGGTCTTGATTATGTTGAGGTAGTTTCCTTCTATGTTCACTTTCTGCAGAGTATTTATCATAAATGGGTGTTGAATTTTGTCAGAAGCTTTTTCTGCATCTATTGAGATGATCATGTGGTTTTCTTCTTCATTTTATTAATATGGCGTATCACATTGGTTGATTTGCATATATTGAAGAATCCTTGCATTCCTGGGATAAACCCCACTTGATCAACGTGTATGATCCTTTTAATGTGCTGTTGGATTCTGTTTGCTAGTATCTTGTGGAGATTTTTTGCATCTATATTCATCAGTGTTATTGGCCTGTAGTTTTCTTTTCCTGTAACATCTTCATCTGGTTTTGGTATAAGGGTTTTAGTGGACTCGTAGAATGAGCCTGGTGTTCCTTACTCAGCTATATTTTGAAAGAGCTGAGAAAGATATGTGTTAGCTCTTGTCTAAATGTTTGATGGAACTCAACTGTGAAGTCATCAGGTCCTGGGCTTTTGTTTGTAGAAGATTTTTAGTCATAGTTTCAATTTCAATGCTTGTGATTGCTCTGTTCATGTTTTCTATTTCTTCTTGTTCAGTCTTGGAAGGTTGTACTTTTCTAAGAATTTGTCCATTTCTTCTAGCTTGTTCATTTTATTGGCATAGAGTTACATGTAGTAGTCTCTCATGATCCTTTGTATTTCTGCAGGATCATTTGTTACTTCTCTATTTTCTTTTCTTATTCTGTTCATCTGAGTCTTCTCCCTTATTTTCTTGATGAGTCTGTCCAATGGTTTACCAATTTTGCTTATCTTCTAAAATAACCAGCTTTTAGTTTTATTTATCCTTGTCATCCTTTCCTTCATTTCTTTTTTATTAATTTCTGATCTGATCTTTATGATTTGTTTCCTTCTCCTAACTTTGGGGGGTTTAGTTGTTGTTTTTCTTCTTTTTTTCTCTAGTTGCTTTAGGTGTAAGGTTAGGTTATTTATTTGAGATTTTTCTTTTTTCTTGAGGTAGGACTATATTGCTATAAACTTCCCTCTTAGAACTACTTTTGCTGCATCCCATAGGTTTTGGGTCATCGTGTTTTCATTGTCATTTGTTTCTAGGTACTTTCGATTTCCTCTTTGATTTCTTTAGTGATCTCTTTGTTGTTTAGTAGCATTTTAATTAGACTCCATGTGTTTGTATTTTTGAGATTTTTTTCCTCCTGTAATTGATATCTAGTCTCATAGCATTGTTGTTGGAAAACAACTTGATACAGTTTCAGTTTTCTTATATATGCCAAGACTTGATTTGTGACCCAAGATATTATCTGTCCTGGAGAATATTCAATGTGCACTTGAGAAAAAAGTATTCTGTTGTTTTTGTTTGGAATGTCCTATAAATATCAATTAAGTCCATCTGGTCTAATGTGTCATTTAAACCTGGTGTTTCCATATTTATTTTCATTTTGGATGATCTGTCCATTGGTGAAAGTGGAGTGTTAACTTTCCCTATGTGTTATTGTCGATTTCTCCTTTTATGGATGTTAGAATTCTCCTTATGTATTGAGGTGGTCCTATGATGGGTGCATAAATATTTACAATTGTTATATCTTCTTCTTGGTTTGGTCCCTTGATCATTATGTATTGTCCTTCCTTGTCTGTTGTAATAGCCTTTATTTGAAAGACTATTTTGTCTGATATGAGTATTGCTACTCTAGCTTTCTTTTGATTTCCATTTGTATACAATATCTTTTTCCATACCCTCACTTTCAGTCTGTATGAGTTCCTAGGTCTGAAGTGGGTCTCTTGTAAACAGCATATATATATGGGTCTTGTTTTTGTATCCATTCAGCCAGCCTCTGTCTTTTGGTTGGAGCATTTAGTCCATTTACATTTAAGGTAATTATTGATATATATATATATTTCTATTACAATTTTCTTAATTCTTTTGGGTTTGCTTTTGTAGGTCTTTTCCTTCTCTTGGGTTTCCTGCTTAGAGAAGTTCCTTTAGCATTTGTTGTAAAGCTGCTTTGGTGGTATGGAATTCTCTTAACTTTTGCTTGTCTGTAAAGGTTTTAATTTCTCTGTCAAATCTGATTGAGATCCTTGCTGGGTAGATTAATCTTTGTTGTAAGTTTTACCATTTCATCCCTGTAAATATATCCTGCCACTCCCTTCTGGCTTGCAGAGTTTTTGCTGAAAAATCATCTGTTCACCTTATGGGAATTCCCATGTATGTTACTTGTTGCTTTTCCCTTGTTGATGTTAATATTTTTCTTTGTATTTTTGACAGCTTGTTTAATATGTGTCTTGGTATATTTCTCCTTGGGTTTATCTGTATGGGACTCTTCCTGGACTTGATTGACTATTTCCTTTCCCATGTTAGGGAAATTTTCAACTCTAATTTCTTCAAATATTTTCTCAGACCCTTTATTTTTCTCTCCTTCTTCTGGGACCCCTATAATTCGAATATTGGTGCATTTAATGTTGTCCCAGAAGTCTCTGAGACTGTCCTCAATTCTTTCCATCCCTTTATCTTTATTCTTCTCTTTGGCAGTTATTTTCACTATTCTATCTTCTAGGTCACTTATCTCTTCTTCTGCCTCAGTTATTCTGCTATTGATTCCTTCTATAATACTTTTAATTTCATTGATTGTGTTGTTCATCATTGTTTGTTTGCTATTTAGTTCTTCTAGTTCCTTGTTAAATGTTTCTTATATTTTCTCCAGTCTATTTCCGAGATTTTGGTTCATCTTTACTATTATTACTCTGAATTCTTTTTCAGGTAGACTGCCTATTTCCTCTTCATTTGTTTGTTCTTGTGTTTTTTTAACCTTGTTCCTTCATCTGCTGCATATTTCTCCATCTTCTCATTTTGTTTAACTTACTGTGTTTGGGGTCTCCTTTCCCAGGCTGCAGGTTTGTAGTTCCTCTTACTTCTGGTGTCTTCCCCCAGTGGGTGATGTTGGTTCAGTGGCTTGTGTAGGCTTCCTGGTTGGGGATACTGATGCCTGTATTCTGGTGGTTAAGGTTAGATATTTTCCCTATGGTGGGCAGGGCCGTGTCCTTTGGTGTGTTTTGGGGTGTCTGTGAACTTAGTATGACTTTAGGCAGCCTCTCTGCTAATGGATGGTGTTGTGTTCCTGTCTTGCTAGTTGTTTGGCATGGGGCATCCAGCATTAGATCTTGATGGCCATTGGGAGGAGCTGGGTCTTAGTGTTGAGTTGGAGATCTCTGAGAGAGTTCTCATCGATTAATATTACATTGAGCCAGGAAGTCTCTGGTGGTCCAACATTCTGGGCTCTGCTCTCCTACATTGGAGGCTTAGGACTGACACCCAGGTGGAGCACCAAGACCCTGCCAGCTGCAAGGCTTGGAAGAAAAGGAAGAAGAAGAAAGAAACAAACAGATGGAACCCCAAAACAAATAGTAAAACAAAATTAAACAGAAAAAATCACACAAACAAACATACATACACTCACAAAAAGAGAAAAAAAAAGGAAGAGAGAAACCAAACCAATAAATAAACCCACAAATGAAAACAATCACTGAAAACTAAACTAAGATAAACATAACACCAAACCCCCGCCCCCCACAAAAAAAGAGGAAAGCAAACTACTAGTCTACTATTGCCCCAAAGTCCACTGCTCCAATTTTGGTAATACTCATTGTCTATTCAACATATGTAAGGTTTACCAAGCCGACTGTGGAGATTTAATCCACTGTTTCTGAGGCTGCATTGAGAAATTTCCTTTTCTCTTCTTTGTTCACACAGCTCCTGGCATTCAGCTTTGGTTTTGGCCCTGCCTCTGCATGTAGGCCACCCTCAGGCTTCTGTCTCTGCACAGACAGAAGGGGGTTAAAACAACAGCTCACTCAGGACAGGGAGTGGGAGGGGTAGAGCTCTCACTATTGGAATGTGGGGCTTGCTTGCAGTGGCAGAGGCTGGCATGACATTGCTACACTCTGAAGCATGCTGTGTGTGCTCCCAGGGAAGTTGGCCCTGGGTCATGGGACACTGGCAGTGACATGTTGCACAGGCTCCTGGGAGGGTGTGGGTAGTGACCTGCGCTTGCATAGAGGATCTTTGGTGGCAGTGGCAGCAGTGATATTTGTCCACAGTGCCCACGTCTGTGGTCTGAGATGATAGACATAGCTCACACCTATCTTTGGAGCTTGCTTAGGCCATGCTCTATCACCTGTGGGCACATGGAGCAGGAAGCCCCTCTCCTTGCACACCCCAAGACAATGATCTCTTGCCTCTCTGGCAGGTCCAGACATTTTCCCATACTCTCTTCCAGCTAGCTGTGGTGCACTAGCTCCCTTCAGGCTGTCTTCACATAGCCAACCTCAGTCCTCTCCAGGCAGTCTGACCTCTAAAGCCCAAGCCTCAGCTGCCAGCCCCCACCTGCCCCGGTGGTTTAGCAGACAAGCATCTCAGGCTGGTGAGTTCTGGTCAGTACAAATCCTCTGTGTGGGAATCTCCCTTCTTTGCCCTCTGCATCCCTGTTGGTGTGCTCTCCTCTGTGGCTCCAAAGCTCCCCCCCATCTCCAACAGTGAGGGGGCTTCCTAATGTGTGGAAACTTTTCTTCCTTCACAGCTCCCTCCCAGAGGTGCAAATCCAGTCCCTGTTCTTTTGTTCTGTTTTTTTCTTTTGCTCTACCCAGGTATGTGGGGATTTTCTTGCCTTTTTGGAAGTCTGAGTTCTTCTGCCAGTATTCAGTAGGTGTTCTGTAGGAGTTGTTCAATGTATAGATGTATTTTTGATGTATTCGTGGGGAGGACGTTGATCTCCACATCTTACTCCGCTACCATCTTGAAGGTCTCCCCACGTTGTACATTTTAAATATCTTACAATTTTATTTGTCAGTAAAATAAAGCTGAAAAAAGAAAGTTATGAAAGTGATAATTAACTTGATTATGATAATTATTTCACCATGTATAATATATCAAATCTGTTGAATGCAATAAATACAATTTTATTTTTAATTGTACTTCAATAAATCTGGGAAAAAAATCATAAATTGGAAGAAAAGAGAGAAAGAGAGTCCAAGGTCATGATTGTGGAACATTATACAGCAGCAGGGCAACCTGAATTCCCTGGAGAAAATGTCCCTATAGAGATAATTTGAATACAAGTTGGTTAAAACAGGATAGAGCACATTAAGAAGGGCCGTAGGTGCCATGTCCTTATAAATTCCTGTTAGTACTCAAAGCGTATCTGAAAGGAAAAGGAAGTCTCATAATTTAGGTGAGTAAATGATGAATAAAAAATGACACTATTGTGACTTAACGTGAATTTGTTTTATCCATCCAGGTATTCTTAGATCATAAGATCTTGGGGAAGTTGAGGAATATCTCTAAGCAGATGATGCTTAAAATGTTCTCTTGCACCACCCTGAATGAATACACAAATGTTATCTATCATATATTTTCATATTCATTAAGCCTTTTCATGATACTGTGGATATATCCCTAGCTCAGACAACAGTCATGAATAAAATAACTAAAGGAGTTAAACCTTTCATTTATTTATAACAAAATACTGAATTGTTGCTTCAGCTGGTAGTCTCAAAAATACTAATAGGTATAAGAAGGATGATGTGAGAATGTAGATGTAGAGCTGGAAAATCAACATACTGTGAAAGATGAGTCTATAATTCATCTTAAATTTGAAGAACTGCACATCATTTTATTTTACTTATTTTTTAATAATTTTTATTGGGGTATAGTTGTTTTACAGTGTTGTGTTAGTTTCTACTGTACAGTGAAGTGTAGTAGAGTTAGTTCCCTGTGCTATACAGCAGGTTCTTATTAGTCATATATTTTATACTTATTAGTGTATATATGTCAATCCCAATCCCAATCATTTTTGACATGCTCACTTGACATATTTGCTCCAAACCACAAGACCCTTGATCTTTACAAGAAGACTGACCACATGTACCTTCACTTTGAGAGCTGAATTGAGCCATTACCATGAAGGTCTGTCATCTAATGGACTCCAATGAACATAATGACTCCAGTTCACTGGGTTAATGATCTGTGAATAGAAAATTGTCTAAATAAAATTTGAGAACATAAATTCAGTGAATCATTCCCTTTTAAAAGTATATTTTTCTTTAGAAGATAAAAAGCTGAAAAGATCTTTTAAAATTCTTGCTTACACTATAATTACTGGATAAGCAGTATGAAATAAATAATTACTCATTTTACTAAAAGTCACTAGGTAATAATAGTCTGATGTTAAAAAATTAATTTTGAGGTGTTGCAGTATACCAAATTATTAATTTCTTAGGAGGAGATAAGAATATAACATGCCTGACTACAAGTAAATAAAAGAACCTTGTTAGTGCTGGTGTACTGCACCAGCCTGGGTATCCTGCACTGGGAAGACAGACTCCCAGAATATCTTACTTTGAAAATCAGCAAGAGCCTTAAAGGGAAAGTGCAAAATCTCTCTACATCCCAGCTTAGAGGTAGTAGTTTGAAAGAAGTCTGGGTCAGACCACGTGCTCATTGTGGAGAGCCTAGTGGAGAGGCAGGTGGCAAAAAGGACTTGTCTGTGGATTGAGATGCTGGCATAAACTATTTTTTGGAGATTGTTTTGACACAATAACACCAGTGTTAACAAGTGCAATTTCTGTATACTCCTTCTAGTCTATTAGCACTGAGACACTCCCTGTCCATCAGTGGGCCCCCAGCAGCTAAGAGACCCCAGGCAACACAGCTACCCATAAGGGATATGTCCCTGCCCATCAGTGGGACAGAAGTGGCTATACAGGAAGCGGTGCCAAATACCAGTGGGTCCACATCTATCAAAATGAGGCAATGGGGTTGGGTGTCATCTCTGTTTACCAGTGCACACAGAGTTGTTGGTCCTGCCACAACAGAAAGGTGCATGCAGCCTACATAAGGGTCAGTCCTAGAGTATATAGTTTTGGTGACCAGAGGAGAGCATCCTCCAGGGTCTAATAGGACATCTCCAATGTAAGCTTACTTCTCCAAGATAAGAAGATATAACCAACCTATATAATATATAGAAATAAACACAGAAAATTAGGAAAGTTGATGAGACAGGAATATGTTTGAAATGAAGGAATAAGACAAAATTTCAGAAAAAGTCTAAAAAAAGCAGAGATAAAAAAATTGACCTGGTAAACAGTCCAAGGTAAGTTATAAAGATGCTCACTGAAATTGAGAGAAGAATGCATGAACATAGTGAGACATTCAATAATGTGTAAGATATTTAAAAAGAATTGAACAGAGCTAAAGGATACAAAAACTGAAATAAAAATACACTGAAAGGAATCATCAGTAGATCAGGTGATATAGAGGACTAGATCAGAAATCTGGAAGACAGAGTAGTGGAAATCACCTACGCAAAACAGAAAGAAAAGAAGAATATTTAAAAATAAGGATAGTTTAAGAGATATCTGGGAAAACATCAAGTATACTGACGTTCATATTAAAGGTGTCCCAGAGAAAGAAAGGGGTGAGAACTTCTTTGAAGAAATAATACCTGAACATTTCCCTAAACTCAGGAAAGAAACTGATATCCTGTCCAGGAATGACAGAGTCCCAACCAAGATGAATCCAGAGAGACATGCACCAAGATACATTATAATTCAAAAGGCAAAAATTAAAGATGAGTAAATATTAAAAACAGCAAGGGAAAATTAACCAGTTATGTAAAAGGGAACTTGCATAAGACTATCAGCTGACTTTTCAGCAGAAACTTTGCAGGCCGGAAGGGAGTGGCATGATATATTTAAAGTGCAGAAAAGAAAATAACCTACAAATAAGAATACTCTACCTGGCAGGTTATCATTTAGATTTAAAGAAGATTCTATAGGCAAGAGTTTTACAGACAAGCAAAAGCTAAAATAGCTCAGCACCACTAAAATGGCTTTACAAGAAATGTTAAAGAGACTTCTCTAAGCAAAAAAAAGGCCACAACTAGAAATATGAAAGTTAAAAAAGGAAAAATCTTACTGGTAATGGGAAAGATATGGTAAAGTTAGGGGAACAACCATGTATAAAACTAGTATAAAGATTAAAAACACAAAAGTAAAAAAACAAAACAAAACAAAAAAACCCCACAAAAGTAGTATAATCAAATAAAATTATAATAGGTTGTTAAGGGATGCACAAAATAAAAGATGTAAAATATGTCAAAAAATAAAACATAGGAGGTAGTAAAAATGTAGAGTTGTTAAAATGTGTTTGAACTTAAGAGATTATCCACTTAAAATAATAACATAAATATATATTTATAATTTATAATAATTTATATATTTATAATATAATTTATATATTTATAATATAATAATATAAATATATATATATAGGTTGTCATATACAGGACACACCTGTAGCCTACATACTACATACCTGTAGTAACCACAAAGCAAAAACATATAATAGAAAAATGCATACAAAAAGAGAGAGAAATCCAAACACAGCGCTAAAGACAGTCCTCAAATAAAAAAGAAGAGAGCACTTTGTCACAGCTCTCTTCTCTTTTTTTTTTTTTTTTTTAATTTGAGGACTGTCTTCAGTGCTGTGTTTGGATCTGGACATATATACACTACAAAATGTAAGGTAGATAGCTAGTGGGAAGCAGCCACATAGCACATGGAGATCAGCTCAGTGCTTTGTGACCGCCTGGAGGGGTGGGATAGGGAGGGTGGGAGGGAGGGAGACGCAAGAGGGAAGAGATATGGGAACATATGTATATGTATAACTGATTCACTTTGTTATAAAGCAGAAACTAACACACCACTGTAAAGTAATTATACTCTAATAAAGATGTAAAAAAAGAAGAAAAAAAGAAGAAGAGAGCTAAAGAAGATGAAAAGAACAGAAGGAATGACAAAAACAATCAGAATAATTACATATCCATCACCAATTACCTTAAATATAAAAGGACTAAATGCTCCAATAAAAGACATACAGGAACCAAATGGATAAAAGTATAAGAACTGTATATATGCTACCTTTAAGAGAGACAATTCAGATCTAAAGGCACAGACAAAGTGAGAGGATGGAAGAAGTTATTCCATGCAAATGGAAATGGAAAAAAAAAAAGCTGGAGGAGCAAAACTTACAGAAGACAAAATGGACAATTTAAACAAAGACTGTCATTTTCACAACATTGATTCTTCCAATCCAAGAACATGGTATAACTCTCCAATTGTTTGTATCATCTTTAATTTCTTTCATCAGTGTCATAGTTTTCTGCATACAGGTCTTTTGTCTCCTTAGGTAGGTTTATTCCTAGGTATTTTATTCTTTTTGTTGCAATGGTAAATGGGAGTGCTTCTTTAATTTCTCTTCTAACTTAAATACTAATAAAGTGCTAAGGTTTATGTAATTCTAAACTAATTAAGGACAGTTCCAATGCAGCCAAAAGTAAATAATAATAAATATAAAGAGAATCATTTTGCAGTACAGTGACTATGATTCTTAGAATTACAACATAGAAACTGTTTTGTGTAAAACTCAATAAATTTTCTTTTACAATGCTATTGCAGTTTTGGAGAATAATTTGACAGTATTTACCAAAAAATCCACTGTTAAGATTTGACCCTAAATAAGGCAAAGTATTTGCCATTTGCAAATTTAACTGCAAGAATATATATATATGATTGTTTTAAGCTGTTGTTCTCTTAATTTCAAATGCATTTCAAATATCCTGCATTTTTACTCTCCTCTTCTCATGATTACTGATTTACACAACACATTTGTGTGTGAATGATTTCCTACCTTTACTGTATGTTTGCCTTTACTGTTGAGCTTTTCAATTCATAATTTTCTGTTTTCTAGATGTGGCCTTTTCTTTTCCACCTAGAGAAGATGCTTTAGCATTTATGTGAAGTGGGTTTGGTGGTGCTGAAATCTTTTAGCTTTTTCTTGACTGTAAATCTTTTGATTTCCTCATCAAATCTGAATAAGAATCTTGTTGGGTAGAGTATTGTTGGTTGTAGGTTTTTCCTTTTATCACTTTAAATATATTGTGCCACTCCCTTCTGACCTGCAGACTTTCTGCTGAAATATCAGCTGATAACCTTATAGGGATTCACTTCTATATTATTTGTTGCTTTTCCCTTGTTGCTTTTAATATTTTCTTTCTCTCTCTCTTTTTTTTTTTTCCAATTTGATTACTGTGTGTCTTTGCCTGTTCCTCTTTGGTTAATCCTGTGTGGTCTCAGGGTAGACTCTGACCTGTTTGTGGACTTTGTTCCCCTGGGTGCCAAATCACTGTTTTCTTGCTTCTGGTGTCTGCCCCCTGGTGGGCGAGGCTGCTCTTGTGAAGATCAGAGGCTGCTCTTCACAAGAGGCTTGTGAAGGTTTCCTGGTGTGAGGTACAGTGCCATCCCACTAGTGCTTGGGGTTGGGTCTTGGCCCTCTGGTAGGCAGGGCCATGTCAAGTGTCACATATAGAGTGGTATGGGCTCAGGACAACTTTAGGGAGACTGTCTGTTGATAGGTGTGTCTGTTCCCATCCTGTTAGTTGTTTTGACTTAGGCTTCCCAGCACTGGAACTTACAGGTTGTTGTGTGGGGCCAGATCTTGGTGCTAATTACCCATGCAAGATGTCTGCTCCCAGCAAGAGTTCAAGTAGATGAACACACCCTGATATTTCCACCACCAGCTTTTCTGACCACCAGAGAGAGCCACAGCTGCCCCTCACCTCCACAGGAGAACCTCCAAGACCAGCAGGTATGTCTAGTCCAGGCTTCTATGAAGTCACTGCTTTTGCCCTGGGTCCCAGTGCACACAAGACCTTGTGTTCACCATCCAAGAGTGGACTCTCTGTTTTCCCCAGTCCTGTGGAGCTCCTGCACTCAAGCTCCACTGGCCTATGAAGACAAATGCTCTGGGGTCTCCTCCCAATGCCAGACTCCCAGGCTGGGGAGCCTGATGTGGGGCTCAGAACTCTCATTCCTGTGGGAAAATTTCTGCTATATAATTCTTCTCCAGTTTGTGGTTCACCCAGCTGGGTGGCATGGGATTTGATTATATTGTGAGTTTGCCCCTCTTACCATCCTGTAGGGTTTCTTCTTTTTGTCTTTGGCTATAGATTATATTTTTGGTAGGTTCCAGTCTTTTTATCAATTGTTCAGCAGTTAGTTGTGATTTTAGTGTGCTTATGAGAGGAGGTAAGATCAAGGTCTATCTAGTGTGTCATCTTGTCTCCAGTTCTCCTCTTTTAAAAAAAAAAATTTTAACCTTTTTGGTTTTCTTTTGTTAAGGCTTCCTTTTGTTCTTAAACTAAATGCATAGGTTACAAAATATTTAACCTATAAATATCTTCAGTATTTTAAGGTATACCTTGTAAGTTTGTTTCTATTTAAAGGAATATTCAGGCTTCCATGCTTTGGGGATTTATCCTTTGAAATTTCCATCATGAATACTACTCACTGTTAAAGTTCTATCTTTGAGTTTACTCCCCAAAATTTTTTACAAAGCTATATAACTTTTAGTTTCCAGATATTACCACTATACAATTTGTTGCTTATTTATTTGACATTTCTTTCAGTCTAGTGTGTTAAAAGTTTTACTCACTCTATATAAATAAAAATGCTTCCATGAAGAATTCAATATAGGAAAAGATTGTAATACTTTATTGTCATCTTTTATGATAAAAAATGATTCATAGTTTTAATTTTGATGAAACCCACACTTTTTAAAAAACAGAAATATTTTAATTGTAGCATTTTTTAAAAACTTGAAGTTTACATGAAAGCCTAGCGAAAATTAATTGTGTCCTCATTCAGCATACAAAAAGTATGATAACTCATTAATTAAAAAGAAGAAAAAAGTTTGAAGACCTACATATGTATTATATAATTTTTCCTCTATTTTCCATTTAAACATTTTAACATTGAACAGTCTTCAATGTTAAAGTTGATTATCATATGAATATTATATATGTAATATATTTCTTAGTGATAAAGCAAATATTATTTGTGCAATTTTATTTTATTTTATTATTATTATTTGATAGTACATGGGCCTCTCACTGTTGTGACCTCTCCTGTTTTGGAGCACAGACTCTGGACACACAGGCTCAGCAGCCATGGCTCATGGGCCCAGCTGCTCTGCGGCACATGGGATCTTCCCAGACTGGGGCACAAACCCGTGTCCCATACATTGGCAGGCAGACTCTTAACCACTACACCACCAGGGAAGCCCCTATTTGTGCAATTTTAGATAATTGTTAATCTTAAGTAACAGGTCACCAGTATATATATATATATATATATATGACTTATTAAGTTTCCCATAAGAATTATTAATATAATTCTGACTTATTTGAATTTCTATAGACTGACATAAACTTGATGTAATAATTTACAATGAAAGGAGTAAAGATTGCAAAAGATCATTGGGGATGTGTCCAGTGATAGACAACAAATCTCACAAATGATAATCTCTGTTAACGCTGTGCTCTGCTCCAATAATTATCAATACTTTTGGAATGTATACTCAATAACCTTGAATTTTCAGGACTCTATGTTGTATAAAACTATTAAGAATTTATTCCTGTTAATTGAATTTAGATGTCAAAGATTTGATGTGTGATGATGCAATTTAGAAACAGCAAATTTTATGTTTTTTTCCTAAGAAAATATATTTGAGAAATAACTAAAATGGTCTACCATAAACAGGAAGAAAATATGAATTGTAACCAATATAATAACAAGCAAACCCTTACTATGTTATTAAAATATTTTAGTGAGAAATTATTATATGCCACGTACCATTCTAAGTAATAATTTAATTCTCACGCCTCTATAAAGTTGTGTTCTTAGCCCAATTTTTCAGAAGAGAAAACTGAATCACAAAGAAATTAACTTAAGTAATGAGCATCCTCTGAGTTACAACTTCTAAATTACAGAAAAGTACTTAGCATCCAGGTAATCTTCCAACAGAAGCTGTTTTCTTAATTTAATCAGTATTTTAGACTTCATTTTAAAAAAAACATAGCCAGCATAAAATTTAATTAGTAACTCTTTAATAATGTTAGTACAATTACAGTAGAATATCACTCAATTGTATGTGATTTCAATTCTATATTTCCTTTTCATGTACTGTGTCATTTAGCAATTTCATTAAGTGGGTGTTCATATTGTCTTTGTTTCCCAGCTAAGCAAACTGAGGCACAGATTAAATCAATTGCCAAATATCACACAGTTAGGAGTGGACTGTATAATTTTTTTTTCTCTTAGTCGAATGTTGTTTGAGACTCAGTGTGTCAGTTTAGCAAATTCTGGTTATCCTATAAGTGGTATTTATAGTAGATATCTTTCACAGATTTTGTATGATGCCCGCCTTTCATCTGAGAAAGAATCTTAGAACTCTTTCACCTGAGAAATGTTCCTTCCCTGATTCCAATTATGTGATGATAATTGGGAAATTCAAGTTCTTATCATCTCTTGTTGTCTAGTCAGATTAGTCTAGTGGTTGGCATTAGTTTCTAAATAATGCAGTTAATGCAGTCCTGTCTCCTAGACCTAGTTGATTGCTCCAGTAATAGGCATGTGGCCTGAATGAAAATAATTGGTTTTCTTCAATGTTTTTCTCCCTAAATTGGAACTGTAACAAAAAAGACAATATTTTAGATGTGAAAATTGAGAATGTTGACTAACATATTATCTTCCATGTATTGAAGGATGATCTGAAATAGGGGATACTGGAAGAGATATGCAGAATGAAGCAGAACCAAAAAAACCCTGATGTTATTTTCATATTTGTTTCCAATCATTTCTGTGTCTCAGACATATTATGGATATTTCCATAGATATTTGAGACTTCCAAAAGTTTTTTTTTTCCATTGATTCAGTTACTTAGGAGTCTTTTCACTGCAAATAAAGGATTATAATAAATGCAATAATTATTTTCAGAGAGTACCTGAATGACAGGAGTGGCATAGGTTAGCCCTCGGTTTTAGTCACCTGTAATCTACATAAGCTTACGATGTTTACCCAACTAACAAAGAATTTATACTATTGTTTAATATGGAAAATTAATTTCTATTATCCTATGTGGTGTGCACAAAAACAGCTTTAGAAAACTACTATTTTCATTAATCTGCAACTGTCAATGTAAGTAGTGCTTGTAATGAAAATTCTACTTTAAGACATATCCCTAAGATTCCAAACTCTCATATTCCAAACTCTTGAATTCCCTCATACATATAACTTCTAAGCCTTTTTTTTGTCAAAGAATGTTAACCAGAAATGGGAATCTGAAAAACAAGTAGAGATGATTACCTGAGTTCTCTCTGGTGTGAGTGCTCACAGGACAAAATATTTGTCTACTATCTCTTTTTGGCAAAAAAGAAGTTGAAGATTTACTCATACTGAAAACTCAGTAGATAACTTACAAAAGAACTTTCAATTTTAAGAAAAAAAAAAAAAAGACTGGTATTTTATTTCTGGTGATGCTAAAGTGTCCCAGATAAAGATGTCATCTACCACTGAGGTCACATACTTAAAGAGGGAAATTAACGTGATCTTGAAAAGAAACTGACTTTAAAAATCTGCTTTCTTTTTTTATTGAAATATCATTAACATATTATATTAGTTTCAGTTGTACACATAATAACTATATATTTGTATATATTGTAAAATAATTACCAGAATAACTTTTGTTAGCATCGATCACCACACATAATTACAAGTTTTGTGTGTGGTGAGAACTAAGCTCAACTTTCTCATATATAAAGAGTATTATTAACTATAATCACTATGGTGTACATGACATCTCCACAACTTATTTTATAACTGAAGTTTGTACCTTTCGATAACTTTCACTCATTTAACCTACCCCCCCAATCCCCACTTCTGGCAACCACCAATCTGTTCTCTAACTCTAAGAACTCATTTAAAAACTAATTTTAGATTCCTCATATAATTGAGGGCATATGTATTTGCCAAAAAGGATCTTCTTTTTAAAGGGGAAAAAAACCTTTTTAAACTTAGAATTTCAGAGGAAAAATGGCACAAATATTCAGAGGAGTTGGTGAGTGCAGAGTCTATATGGATGACTTGAAGGTAAGAGTTTCTTCTTCAAGCAATAATAAAGCAGAATACATTGTTTACGAGACTGTTGTAGACCAAAAATAGGGCAGTATTGTTTTTTGTTTGTTTGTTTGTTTAATGGAGAGAAATGGGTAGCAAAGCTACATGAACAGAAGGGCAATCATTCTGGGTTAGATAGATTCCTGAGGAAAACTTGCAGGCAAAAGTTGTTCTTTTGTTGACTAGTCAGTGAAATTTGTCTATATATGCAAAGCTTACAGTTTGTTTATATCTTACCTCATTACAGAAAATAATTTGAGATAAATGCTTAAAACTAATAGTATTGCTCAGAAACTAGTTCCTGAATACTCCAGTTAGGATTTCTCAGCTCTATAATAAACCCTCATATCATTTACTATGGATCAATAAAATGTGTAGCTCTCTTTCTTATGTTCCTTATTGAAAATAGCACTATGTATAGACAAAATTGTTGTTCAAATTAGTAATGGGGTAAAAATATAAGAGATGGCATATAGGAGTAACAGGAAATGCTCACTTTCAAAATATATCTCCCAGTGGTTTGGTGAGTACAAAATTTTTAAGAAATGTTAGAAACTCATCCCCTTGATTTGTATTAATTTAGCATTCAGATTTTCCTTGTGTATAAAAATGGATAAAGTTGGAAATTTTACCATATTAAACTTTATTCATCAGGCATTAATAGTACTTTTTTTTTTTTTTTGCGGTATGCGGGCCTCTCACTGCCGTGGCCTCTCCCGTTGCGGAGCACAGGCTCCGGACACACAGGCCCCGCGGCCATGGCTCAAGGGCTCAGCCGCTCTGTGGCATGTGGGATCTTCCCGGACCGGGGCACGAACCCCTGTCCCCTGCATTGGCAGGCGGACTCCCAACCACTGCGCCATCAGGGAATCCCTAATAGTACATCTTCTTGTCCAACAATAGGGTTCTGAAATATTGAGGCAGGTGCAAACTTAAAGAACAGTTGTGGGTAGTGGAGAAGGATGTGCAGTATTGGAATAGAGAGAAAATAAAACTGTTTCTTTGGAAATCATTTTTTCTCTAGGCTTCTCTGACATTATAATTATTTTCTTTATCCCCCTTTCTTCCTACATTCTCTTTGCCTATTTCCTGGTTTCAAATATTATCCAGTAAGAAGGGCTCTCAGAAATTATCTTTATTATTGACCTCTCTGCTGAGTAGTAGCCCTTCACAACTGCTTTCTAGATAAATATACTTATTAACATAGCATTTTTTTTCTTTTGAGTATATCACTTTCCTCTCCAACCTATGCATTTTGTGACAAAATTTTACTTCTGTGATACATAATAACTGAAATATTTATTCTTCCACCTTCTTGCCACACAAATATTACCAAATATTACTAGGAATGCCACCTGATAACTCTCTCTTTTTCAACCTCTGCTTTCTAAAACAGACAGCTGGCAGTGTGCTCCACTATGAGTGATGTGACTTGAATCTGAATGTCATGGATGCCATGGGTAAGTCACGTGAGCTTGTAAGATTCCTTAGTGACTAATACTACACCATATAGTAAATGCCAAATGGATATTTATTGACTCAAAAAATAAACAATTTAACTTCTCTCTTCTGTATTATTTGTTTGTATAATATTCTTTGCCTACATAACTTGTTATTGGCAATCAACAAATAAAATATAAAGCACTAGGCAATACCATTTCACATTCATCAAACTGATAATACTTTTAAAATAACAATATTAGGGTAGCAGGGACAGGTGAGATTGGGGAACATTATGGACTCTGATATTCTCTCGATTAGAGTGTAAATGTGTATAATTATTTTGGAAAAGAGTTTACAATATCTAGTAAGTTTACAACACAGTGATTTAACCTTAGTGAAACTCTCAAATCACATGTTTATTCTATTAGTCAGGGTTCTCCAGAAACAGAGCCATCAGATGAGACACAGAGAGAGAGAGTTTTTTTTTTTTTTTTTTTAAGGAATTGGTTTATGTGATTGTTAGGAATGGCAAGTCTGAAACCCACAGGACAAGGCAGCAGGCTGGAAATTCAGTTAAGAGTTGAGGCTTATCTTCACAGTCTGCAGGACAGGCTAACATGCTAAAACCTCAGGTAAGTTTCCCTGCTGATGTCTTGAGACAGAATTGCTTCTTCAAGAAATCTCAATCTTTCTTCTCAAGACCTTCAACTGACTGGTTAAGGCTCACTCATTGTGGGTGCTTTACTGAAAGTCAACTGTTAACAAATACTTTCATAGCAACCTCTAGTCTAGTGTTTGACCAAGCAACTAGACACCATAGCATAGCTAAATTGACACATAAACATTAACTATCACAAGTCATATTTTTAAAATTTATTTATTTATTTATTTTTGTGGTACGCGGGCCTCTCACTGTTGTGACCTCTCCCGTTGTGGAGCACAGTCTCTGGACACGCAGGCTCAGTGGCCATTGCTCACGGGCCTAGCCACTCCACGGCATGTGGGATCTTCCCGGACCGGGGCACGAACCTGTGTCCCTTGCATCGGCAGGCAGACTCTCAACAACTGCACCACCAGGGAAGCCCACAAGTCATATTTTAAAAAGTTAAATATTTCATCCAAAAATTAATTTATTGAATTACTACAGTTTGGGGCTTTAATAGTTTGCCAAAACATCAGACATAACATATAATAAGCTTAACAGAATGTCCCTCTTAATAAGAGTTAATTATATTATTATTTCTGAGGCTAAATAAAATATGCAGTTTAAAAGATTAAGGAATTAAGGTAGTTTCCAGTATAGCATAATTTATAAACTACATGTGTTTTATGCCCATGGGGAGTTTGTTTGGAAGTCGTTTAAATATATTTATTTTGTTCTAAAGATAAAGGTCTACTGATATCTAAAGATATCTAAAGATAAAGGTCACCTTCTTAAATGTTGTGCCATTATTTTAACTACTACCTTTCATCATTATCAATTGGTTTCTGGTTACATAGCTTGAAAACACCAAAGACAGTCCTATAGTTGTAGATGATACTCTTGATAAGAACTGACAAATGCTTACTGCTGTGTGATAATGTTCTGGCCAAATTTGAAAAGGCTAATTCTTTGAACCTACCAAATAATTCAAGCTAAATGTTAATTTTTTTTTCTTCTAAATTTATCTTGCACGTCTCATCCCTGAGTGGAAGTCTATTTCAAATGTAATAATGTCAAGACAACCCCAGTGCTAATATTGATCTAAAATATGTTGATATTTAATTAACAAAAGTTATCTGGGTGAGGGGGATAGTCACTATTGAGAACGAAAAGGAATATGCACATATGGATAGATCTATTTTAGATTAATTTTAATGAAATAACTGATTTATATCCACGCTTTGGTGCTATGGACAATTTTTCTTTTCTTTTTTTTTTTTTTGCCTCAACACCAATTCACTATTTATAATTCTATTTCATGTGTTAGAAAACAAAGCTAATACTATTGCATTACAGCCAATTACTGCCTTTCTATTTTGTTTTCATATACAAGTAGCTAACACAAAGAATAAAAATATTTAAAAAAATAAGAATAATTTAGATACTCTGAATAATTTACAACCTTTTGTAACACTCATTCCATGTAAGAGTAAACCCTGATATAAAAGAATTTGGTTGCATATTGATGGAGACAGGTTTTACAATTGTCATGACTCACTGTTTTCTAGTAAATGCAGAAATTGTTCTGAGGTTAATCTTCCATATCAAAATAAAATGAGCAGCCACCTGCTCTAATGACTTCTCATTGCTCTGAAGTGGCTGATGAGCCAGACAGTAGCTGGAGAAGGAAATGCCTTATGATGCCAGTGGTTTGTTTACCTAATTCTACTTTAACTCATTTTACATGATTTTTCAAATGGTATTTATGGTTTTCTTCTAATTATAAAAGTAATGTATTTCCATTGAGAATACATAGAAAATTCACCTCCATTTTGAACATTTAGAAATTTAGTAATTAATTTTCTTAATATTTTCAGTGCATATGTAATTTTAAATTAAAAAGGAAAAATATCATATGTACAATTTTCTACCCACCATATTTCATTTAATAAACTATTGTGACTGTTTTATAATATTAAAATATTTGAAAAACATACTTTACTGATATTGTAATGTTTTTGCCTTTATCAATATGGTAATTTATGTAACCAGCCTACCACTGTTCAAAATTTAAGTTGTTTCAATTTCTGGATAATATAAATTAATAGAACTTTAAATAGTACTTTAACCTACAGGTTAAGTTTTTTTTACATGATGATTTTTGAAAAATTCAAACGTTTGCAATGCACATTGTCAACTTGCTTTCTAGAAATTTTAATCAACTTACATGACCAGCAACACTGAATGAAACAGGCCATTCAGGTGTATCATTGCAACATATAAATTAACTACTAAATTCTATTTTTCCAAGTTAATACGTAGAAAATCATATCACTTTGTGATGGTTTGCCAGTCTTTGACATTTCTTTGTGGTTGTCACATAATTTTTTTAAAAATTGTATTTCATCATTTGGGAATTGCCTATCCTTTTTTTTTTGCCATTTTTTTTTAAAGGAGTACCTCATATTACTAAAACCAAACCAAACCAAAACAAAATTAAAAATTCTATATGGATTAAGAATGTCTACACTTTTCTGTCATGTATGTTCTAAATCTAAGTTCTAAGGTTATAATAAATTTTCAATACCACATATATTATTTTTGATGTCAAATTACTTTATTATAATTTAAACCACTAATTTTCTCTCCATGGTCTTTTACTTTATTATGTTTATAAATAGCATTAGAAAATATATGCATAGTACTGTTTAATATTTTAATATCACAATATATATATGTTTCAGATTTTTAAAATTAAGATCATGACATATATATGCATATACAAAAGATCATAGCAAGTATATATAAATTATCTATCCAACTAATTTCATTTAATAAAATAAAGTGTTACAATTTTATGACAGTAAATATTTTGGAAATTAATTCTTATATTCTCTCTCTTCATCTCATTATTTCTTCCATAACTCACTTCTCTTTTCCTTGATTTTTGTCTTTAAGTTTAGTATTTTTTTTCTAGTACATCAAAAAGTTTTTAAGGATATGCTTTATTATTATTTTATTTGAGACATATAACTTTTTCTCAAATATTCAACATTCATTTCACATTGTGAATGGATGTTCCCAAAATATGTTCTCAAATATTGTATTTATTTTAATGATTTTTTCTTTATTTTTAAAATAGTGACTTTTCTTTCTTAGGACACTTGTGATTCTTTAGGTTGAGTTCAACATTGTCTGTCTTCCTCTTCACTCTTTGATTCTTTACCCTTCATTTGAAGGGGTATATTCAAGTCTATCAATCACATTGACATCAGTTATTCTCTCCAAAGCATTTCTCCTCTAATTTTTTTTTATATTTTTCTATTAATTTTTAGTTTCCTTGTAATATTTCTGTATTTCATACCTCTAACTTTCACTTCATCTTTTATCTTCATATATGGCTTTATTTTTTGTTTCAATTTCTATTCTATAGAAGCTAAACATTCTTTCATATTATTGGTGTTAATAATCTTTACAAATCTTTCTTCCATTATGTTTTTTTTTTTTTAAGATGTTGGGGGTAGGAGTTTATTAATTAATTAATTTATTTTTGCTGTGTTGGGTCTCCATTTCTGTGTGAGGGCTTTCTCTAGTTGCGGCAAGCGGGGGTCACTCTTCATCACGGTGCACAGGCCTCTCACTATCACGGCCTCTCTTGTTGCGGAGCACAGGCTCCAGACACGCAGGCTCAGTAGCTGTGGCTCATGGACCCAGTTGCTCCGCGGCATGTGCGATCCTCCCAGACCAGGGCTTGAACCTGTGTCCCCTGCATTAGCAGGCAGATTCTCAACCACTGCGCCACCAGGGAATCCCCTTCCATTATGTTTTTTATATAGTTTTCCTATTGATTTTCTTCTGAGAATCAATAAGAAGCTTTCCTTTCCTTTTTCTATATGAATTTTTATATGTAGATTGTATTTTCTTTGAAATCATTCTTAGTGAAATGAGGTTTACCCAGATTCTCTACTTGTTGGTAGTTCCAATGAGTCTCTGCATGACATTTCAACTTTCTTTGGAAACGCCATATTGTTTAGGAAAGGTGCAATATCTGGTGCTATCTTGCTTATACAGGCAGCTCACCAGACATTAAACATTTATTAACTCTCTGACACTTGATATAGTGTTAAACACTGATCCTCAGTAGTCTGGAGAATCAAGCTATGAATATTTTGTGAGGACTATACACAATATAGATGTAAAATATCTGACGTATTTTCTGGTCCAAATTAGGCAAATAAATAACTGGAGTTATTACAATTCTATGGTGTTCAGCCATGTTCTGGGTTACAGTCTTGATTTTTTCTGTGCTGTTCAGTTTCTAGGTATTTTTAAAATTCTTGATGGGTGTGACTCTTCTAGTAACATGATCAGTTAAATTTCATGAATTTACTCATTAAAATTTTTCTTTCATGACAGAAGAGGTGCTGAACCTAAATAAGTCTATTTGATAACCAAAACTGGTTGTAGTGATTTAAGTGCAAAGGAGTCATAAGAAGGTTTTATGGAAGAATATGGAGGGAGGAATAAATATTTTGATGAACTAAATGCTTATAACCATGCATGTGAACATAGTTTGTATTACATAATCCTCAATTTTCTAAAAGTGTGTTTAGAAAGTTTTTGAAAAGTCAGAGGTTATGAGAATTAGAATGCACTTTACATTTAGAAAATTTTTGACTATTTCTATTTCTTTTATTATATGATAATATAATAATGATAGCATATTAATAAATAATATTTATAAGTGTATATTAGATAATAAAATGGCAATATAATATTTTATTTTAATTATTAGCATTTTAAAAGCTTCTTTGGAGCATAGGTAAAACATTCTCTGACATGAATTGTACCAATGTTTTCTTAGGTCTCCCAAGGCAATATAAATAAAAACAAAAATAAACAAATGGGACCTAATCAAACTTACAAGCTTTTGCACAACAAAGGAAACCAAACAACAAAAACAACAAAAACTCCAAAAGACAACCTACAGAATGGGAGAAAATATTTGCAAATGATGTAACAGACAAGGGCTTAATCTCCAAAATTTACATATAACTCATACAACTCAACAACAACAGCAAAACAAATAAACCAATCAAAATATGGGCAAAACTTAATAGACATTTCTCCAAAGAAGACATACAGATGGCCAGTAAACACATGAAAAGATGCTCAACATCACTAATTATTAGAGAAATGCAAGTCAAAACTACAATGAGGTACCACCTCACACTGATCAGGGTGGCCATCATTAAAATGTGTACAAATAACAAATCCTGGAGAGGATTTGGAGAAAAAGGAACCCTACTACACCACTGGTGGGAATGTAAGTTGGTACAGCCACTATGGGAAACAGTATGGAGACTTCTCAGAAAACTAAAAATAGAATTACAATATGATCCAGCAATCCCACTCTTGGGAATATATCCAGACAAAGCTATAATTCAAAAAGATACATGCACCCATATGTTCATAGCAGCACTGTTCACAGTAGCAAAAACATGGACACAACCTAAATGTCTGTCAACAGATGAATGGATAAAGACATGTGGTACATATATACAATCCAATACTACTCAGTCATAAAAAAAAGAACAAAATAATGCTATTTGAAGCAACATGGATACAACTAGAAATTATCATACTAAGTGAAGTAAGTCTGAAAGATAAAAACAAATATCATATGCTATCACTTATATGTGGAATCTAAACTACAGTGCAAATGAACCTATCTACAAAACAGAAACAGACTCATAGAGAACAGACTTGTGATTGCCAAGGGGTGGAGCTAGGGAGAGGAATGGACTGGGAGTTTGGGGTTGATAGATGCAAACTATTACATTTAGAATGGATAAGCAACAAGGTCTCAATGTATAGCACAGGAAACTATTGAATATCCTATGATAAACCATAATGTAAAATAATATAAAAACAGAATGTATATATGTGTATAACTGAGTCACTTTACTGTACAGCAGAGATTGCCACAACATTGTAAATAAACTATATTTCAATTAAAAAATTAAAAAACTAATGAATAAATAAAAGCTTCATTGGTATGGGAATGATATTTATTAAAATTGTTGGACTAGGGATTCCCTGGTGGCGCAGTAGTTGACAGTCCGCCTGCCAATGCAGGGGACACGGGTTTGTGCCCCAGTCCGGGAAGATCCCACAGGCCGCGAAGCAGCTGGGCCCGTGAGCCATGGCCGCTGAGCCTGTGCGTCCGGAGCCTGTGCTCCACAATGGGAGAGGCCACAAGAGTGAGAGGCCCACGTACAGCAAAAAAAAAAAAAAAGAAAAAAAAATTGTTGGTCTAAGTTTTTTTTCTCTTATTCCATAAATCAAGATATTGATCAAATGCCCTTTCTCCAATTCTGACAATTCATTGAAACTAAAAGAATTCTTATGACTATCCTATCTTCAAATTTTTAAAATTTTATTTACCAATTTTTCTGCTTTGAACAGTTATCTATGATTTTGAAAGCATGCAGACATTGGCATAGATTAGATAGAGCTTCAAGCTATAGGTACAGATCAAATTTGTCTGTACATATTGAAATAAATTTCTAGACACAAGACAGAGCCACTCCTTCCCAGAATACCACATCAGCAAACCAAGCTTTCCTGTTTCTGTAAATTCTGTGTTTGACCAGAAATCAAGTATATGCAGTCGCCAATCACCAAATACCAACTCATCTCTGGCCTATATACTTGTTTCTTTGTTCTTTGATCTTTCTAAATAAGGTCAGATTTGTAACCCCAGGCAATTTTTCCCTATTTTTATGTGCTGCTTCTAAGACTAAAACTCACTCATGCCCAAAATCATTCAGAAAGAGTGCTCTGTTGCTTCTAAGGCACTGTACTTCCTCAGTCCATGGATTGTTTTCCCTTGAACAGAGGACATCATATTCTTTATTAAATTGTTTTACTTTTGATGTTTGACTGTTTTGGTGACAAGAAGACAATTGAACCTGAAGACAATTGCTGAACATTCCAAGACAGCTCCCAAACACAGGCAAAGATACCCACAGAGCCTTTTGACGGGCTGCCTCTTCAGCCACTCTCTGAGATCTCCAGTAAGGTTCTCTTGGATTGAATTCCACTTATTTTGCATTCTGAGCTCTTCAAGTTTGTTTCTGTTAATGCTTCTGGGTGGAAAATTGCAGTGTGATAGACTCCATATTTTTTACAGTGAGACCTAGTGGGCCTCAACATTTGGGTTTGTGGCCAACTTCATCTACCAGGTAAGTGTCTTCAAGAGGTCCTATATAGGTCTCAGTAGCTGTGTACAGGCAGCCAGAAACATTACATCTGTTTGAATTTGGTAGGAATACTTCAAAAAGGGAAAATAATGGGTACCCCTCAATCTAAAGAAAGCAAGATGACAGCCACTGGAGGACTCAGAAAAGCTTTGAGGTAAATCCACAGCATAAACTGGTAGAGGACTCAGGGAAATAAATTAACAAGCGATTTGGACCATTTTGACCACTGGAGCATCAAAATATAAGTAGGCACAAGTTAGAATATTAAAAGCCTTTAGTGCATCTGCCACTATAAAGAAATCTTCTCATGAAAGGCATAATATATCTGTTGTCAATGGGAATCTCAGAAGTCAAAGCCACAAAATTGGTAGACACACATCAAGCACTTGAGAGTTATTAGAACTCTCACCACCTAACTCTAAGACTCCTTTCCTAGGATAAGTTGGTCACAGAATGGGTTAGGTTGACACTAGGTAACCTGCCAACCTCAAGAAAGTTTTCATTCAATAAGAAACACTGTAAAATACCATAAAATTCCTAATCCAGCAGCACATCCATCAATTTGGCTCTGAGGGACCCAAGGCTTAGCTATAGAAATGGGATCCTCAAGTTTAAAGAGTTGAGTGTGTCCCATTCCAGCATACCTGCTTATTTTATGTCTAAAAACTGTGGTTCTGGGAGATGTAGATATCTACAAAAATGGCAAAATCTTACTAAGATAACCTAGAATTTCAATGGTCATTATGGGAAATGTTCCAATTAGACAAGGTCAGCCATTTAAGAAGTGCACTTGAAAGCAGAGTCTCCTAAATCAAACAGAATGGGATATCTTTTATAATTGGCATGCAGAAGCCTTCAAAATCCTTTTTTTAAAATTAATTTTTATTGGAGTATAGTTGCTTTACAATGTTGTGTTAGTTTCTGCTGCACAACAAAGTGAATCAGCTCTACGTATACATATACCCCCTATTTTTTAGATACCCTTCCCATTTAGGTCACCACAGAGCACTGAGTAGAGTTCCCTGAACTATACAGTAGGTTCTCACTAGTTATCTGTGTATATTTTATATATAGTACTTATATGTGTCAATCCCAATCTCACAATCCATTCCACCCCTTCGTTCCCCCCTTGGTATCCATATGTCCGTTCTATATGTCTGTGTCTCTATTTCCTCTTTTCAAATAGGTTCATCTGTATCATTTTTCTAGATTCCACATATAAGCAATATTACACAATATTTGTTTTTCTCTTTCTGACTTACTGTACTCTGTATGACAGACTCTAGGTCTGTCCACCTCACTATAAATAACTCAATTTCATTTCTTTTGATGGCTGAGTAATATTCCACTGTATATATGTGCCACATCTTCTTTATTCATTCATCTGTTGAGGGACATTTAGATTGTTTCCATGTCCTGGCTACTGTAAATAGTGCTGCAATGAACATTTCGGTACTTGTATATTTTTGAATTATAGTTTTCTCTAGGTATATGCCCAGGAGTGGGATTTCTAGGTCATATGGTTGTTCTATTTTTAGTTTTTGAAGGAACCACCATACTGTTCTCCATAGTGGCTGTATCAATTTACATTCCCACCAACAGGGTAAGAGGGTTCCCTTTTCTCCAAATCCTCTCCAGAATTGATTGTTTGTAGATATTTTAATGATGAACCTTCTGACCAGTGGGAGTTGATACATCATTGTAGTTTTGATTTGCATTTCTCTAATACTTAGTGATGTTGAGCAGATTTTCATGTGTTTGTGGGCAATCTGTATGGCTTCTTTGGTGAAATGTCTAGGTCTTCAGCCCATTTTTTGATTGGGTTGTTTGTTTTTTTTTGATATTGAGCTGCATGTTCTGCTTGTATATTGTGGAGATTAATCCCTTGTCAGTTGCTTTGTTTGTAAATATTTTCTCCCATTCTGAGGGTTGTCTTTTCATCTTGCTTATGGTTTTCTTTGCTGTGCAAAACTTTAAATTTAATTATGTCCCATTTGTTTATTTTTATTTTCATTACTCTAGGAGGTGGGTCAAAAAATGTCTCGCTGTAACTTATGTCAGAGTGTTCTGTCTATGTTTTCCTCTAAGAGTTTTATAGTGTCTGGCCTTACACTTATGTCTTTAATTCATTTTGAGTTTATTTTTGTGTATGGTGTTAGGAAGTGTTCTAATTTCATTGTTTTTCATGTAGCTGATTAGTTTTCCCAGCACCACTTATTGAAGAGACTGTCTTTTCTCCATTGTATACTCTTGCCTGCTTTGTCATAGATTAGGTGACCATTAGTGCATGGGTTTATCTCTGGGCTTTCTACCCTGTTCCACTGATCAATATTTCTTTCTTTCTTTCTTTCTTTTATTTATTTTTTTTGTGCTAGTACTATACTGTCTTGATTACTATATGTTTGAAGTATAGCCTGAAGTCAGGGAGCCTGATTCCTCCAGCTCCGTTTCCTTTTCTCAAGATTGCTTTGGTTATTCAGGGTCTTTTTTGTTTCTGTACAAATTTAAAAATTTTTTTTGCTCTAGATCTGTGAAAAAATGTCCTTGGTATTTTGATATGTATTGCATTGAATCTGTTGTTTGCTTTGGGTAGTATAGTCATTTTCACAATATCGATTGTTCCAATCCAAAACCAGTGTATATCTCTCCATCTGTTTGTGTTGTCTTTCTTTCAACAGTATCTTATAGTTTTCTGAGTAGAGGTCTTTTGCCTTTTTAGGTAGGTTTATTCCTAAGTATTTTATTCTTTATGTTTCAGTAATACTTGGGATTGTTTCCTTAATTTCTCTTTCTGATCTTCCATTTTTAGTGTTTAGGAATAAAAGAGATTTTTGTGTATTAATTTTGTATCCTACAACTTTATGGAATTCATTGATGATATCTAGTTGTTTTCTGGTTGTATCTTTAGGATTTTCTATGTACAGTGTCATGTTAACTGCAAACAGTGACAGTTTTACTTCTTTTCCAATTTGGATTCCTTTTATTTATTTTTCTTCTCTGATTGCCATGGCTAGGAGTTCAAAAACTATGTGGAATAAAAGAGGTGAGAGTGGACATCCTTTTCTTGTTTCTGAACTTAGAGGAAATGCTTTCAGTTTTTCACCATTGAGAATGCTGTTTTCTGTGAGTTTGTCATGTATGGTCTTTATTATGTTAAGGTAGTTTCCCTCTATGCCAATTTCCTGGAGAGTTTCTATGATAAATTGGTGTTGAATTTTATCAAAACTTTTTCTACATCTATTGAGATGAGCATATGGTTTTTATTCTTCAATTTGTTAATATGGTGTATCATACTGGTTGATTTGCATATATTGAAGAATCCTTGTATCCCTCAGATAAATCCCACTTGATCATGGTGTATAATCTTTTCAGTGTGTTTTTGGATTCGGTTTGCTAGTATTTTGTTAAGGATTTTTGTGTCTATGTTCATCAGTGATATTGGCCTGCAGTTTTCTTTTTTTGTGATATCCTTGTCTGGTTTCATATCAGGGTGATGGTGGCCTCATAGAATGAGCTTGAGTGTTTCATCCTCTACAATTTTTTGAAGAGTTTGAGAATAATAGGTGTTATCTCTTCTCTAAATACTTGATAGAATTCACCTGTGAAGCCACCTGGGTCTGGACTTGGGCTTGCTGGAAGAATTTTAGTCACAGTACTTGTGATTGGTCTGTTCTTATTTTCTGTTTCTTCCTGGTTCAGTCTTGGAAGGTACAACCTTCCAAGAATTTGTCCATTTCTTCCAGGTTGCTCATCTTTTGGCATATAGTTCTTGTAGCAGTCTCTTATGGCCCTTTGTATTTCTGTGGTGTCCATTGTAACTTCTCCTTTTTTCTTTCTGATTTTTTGATTTGTGCCCTCTCCCTTTTTTCCTGATGAGTCTGGCTAAACGTTTATCAGTTTTGCTTATCTCCTTAAAGAACCAACTTTTAGTTTCATTCATCTTTGCTATTGTTTTCTTTGTTTCTATTTCATTTATTTCTGCTCTGATCTTTATGCTTTTTTTCACTTCTACTAACTTTGAGCTTTGTTTGTTCTTCTTTCTCTAACTGATTTAGATGTACAGATAGGTGGTTTATTTGAGATTTTTTCTTGTTTTTTGAGGTGGAATTGTATTGCTATAAACTCCTCTCTTAGAACTGCTTTTGCAGCATCCCATACGGTTTGGGTTGTCGTGTTTTGGTTGTCATTTGTTTCTAGGTATTTTAAAATTTCCCCTTTGATTTTGTCCATGATCCATTGGTTATTCAGTAGCATATTTTTTAGCCTCCATTTGCTTGTGTTTTTTGACATCTATTTTGGAGTATAATTGCTTTACAATGTTGTGTTAATTTCTGTTGTATAACAAAGTGAATCAGCTATATGTATACATATATTCCCATATCCCCTCTCTCTTGTGTCTCCCTTCCACCCTCCATATCCCACCCTTCTAGGTGGTCACAAAGCACTGAGCTGATCTCCCTGTGCTATGCAGCTGCTTCTCACTAACTATCTATTTTAAATTTGGTAGTGTGTATATGTCAATGCTACCCTCTCTCTTCATCCCAGTTTACTCTTCCCCTCCCCCATGTCCTCAAGTCCATTCTCTACATCTGCATCTTTATAACAGTCCTGTACCTAAGTTCATCAGACCTTTTTTTTTTTTAAGTTTCCATATATATGTGTTAGCATATGGTATTTGTTTTTCTCTTTCTGACTTATTTCATTCTGTTTGTATATTTTACAGGTTTTTTTTTCCTGTAATTGATTTCTAATCTCATAGCATTGTGGTAAGAAAAAGTTCTTGATGTGATTTCAATTTTCTTAAATTTACCAATGCTTGATTTGTGATCCATGACGTGATATACCCTTGAGAATATCCCTTATGCACTTGAGAAGAAAGTGTATTTTGCTGCTTTTAGATGGAATGTCCTATAAATATCAATTAATTCTATCTGGTCTAATATGTCATTTAAGACTTGTGTTTCCATATTAGTTTTCTGTCTTGATGATTTGTCCATTGTTGTAAGTGGAGTGTTAAAGTCCCTCACTATTTTTGTGTTATTGTCAATTTCTCCTTTTATGGCTATTAACATTTATCTTGTATTGAGGTACTTCTATGTTGGGTGCATAAATATTTATAATTGTTACATATTCTTCTTAGATTGATCCCTTGATCATTATGTAGTGTGCTTCCTTGTCTCTTGTGATAGTCTTTATTTTAAAGTCTATTTTCTCTAATGAGTATAGCTACTCCAGCTTTCTTTTGATTTCCATTTGCATGGAATATCTTTTTCCATCCCCTCACTTTCAGTCTGTATATGTCCCTAGGTCTGAAGTGGGTCTCTTGTAAACAGCATACATACAGGTCTTGTTTTTGTGTCCATTCAGCTAGTCTGTGTCTTTTGATTTGAGCATTTTGTCCACTTACATTTAAGGTAATTATTGATATATATGTTTCTATAACAATTTTCTTAATTGTTTTGTGTCTGTTTTTGTATGTCTTTTCCTTTTTTGTGTGTTTTCTGCTATTTGGTAAAAAGGCTTTAAGATTCCACAATAGCTTCATTGAAAGATTGATTGCAAATGTCTGATGAAAAGTTACAGACATGAGTGGTATCTAAAACAAAAGATTATAATGACTCATAATATTCCTCTCTATTGTCCTTTTAGCTGAGTACTCAGTCTAATAATCCTCTAACTGACTTTATTTTCTACTTTGAAGAGACTACAAGGCTATAAAGAGAAGTCCACCAAGTAAGTGGCCTTATTACTGCAACCAGGTCCAAGGCCAGAAACCTAAAACACCTGGACCTTCCCCTTTTTGCCTCCAAGGACCTCATCATCAAAACAATGACCAAGATCTTGATGTCTCATTTTCAATCATCAAAAACTTAGGGAAAAATATTATCCTCAGTGGTTTTGTCAAATCCTTCCACACCAACTCTAATGTCCCTTTGCTTATCCTCAGTGGAAGGATTCAATATAGACCCCTCTGAGTATTAACAGGAATCAAAAAGATTCTCTGGTAAACTGCTACTAGTTATTATTTTAAACAGCCAGGGGGAAACTAAAATTAGAATTAGGGGAAAATCTTGCCAAGTATTTTAAATACTAGGGCTATACTCTCTACTTTAAACCCCACTTGCTTGGGAGCCTTCAGATGGGATCCTGGGAAAACTGGCTGGCCAGTGAAAAATTCCTACCAGAGAATTTTTACCAGATTCAGCTCTCCCAGCTCTCCTTAGGACCTTGTTGAGAAAGAAAGGTAAAATTTCACATTTTCCCCTCCTTTCCTAATCCAGATTTTTTGAATAAACAATCCAAATCCACTGTTCATTGATATTTTCTCCCCAATGTATGGCAATTGCCTTCTTAATTTGTCTCATCTTTTGTTCTGAGAACTTTTCTTTGCTTTCTGCCTGCCCAAGGCACATGGCTTTTTGGTTCTCCCTTATACAGGCAGCTCACGTCTCAGGTTGGTGTCCCCAAAATATGGCCAACAGAAATGTGGGTTGCACTCCATCTGTAGCTAGTGGTCTACCAACTGTTGCCAACTCTCAAAGGAATCATCTAAGTCTTTTTTTTTTTTTGGCTATCTTTGGAAGTGGATGTTAATCTTGAGAGAATAGTATCTTTTGTACCCTCTTTGGGGATGCTTCTTGCATCCCTGGTGTTCAATACTGCCTGGAATATTTACTGTTTTTTCCAGCTGAAATTTGACAAGATATTTAAAATTATTTTTTTAAGTAGCTCTATGGTCAGAAGTTGTCCAAATTGGAAGCTGACATTCAGAACATGGTAAGAATTTTTTTTAAATACCTTTTTCCCTAAGCCAAAATGAAACTATGTACCCAGAGGTGGGAAAATATTCCAAGGACAACAGCTCTAAATCTAGAACACTGGAATCTTCTTTTTCTATTTTTTTTTCATTATCATATCCATCTTGTGGCTAAAATTTTAAAACAGAAGCTATGAGATCTCTGTTTGCATCCATGTGTATCTTTATGTATGTCTATACATGTATATTATAGATGTGTGATTTTTCAACCTTAAATTGTATTGCCAAAATTAATTTGTAAAACACTTTATTTAATTTACTTAAATAAAATCAAACATTTACATAAATCAAGTATACTCTCAGACATATGGAAGGTAAGCCAATTGTATTTCAAGTTCACATCGTCTAAGATAAACTTCAGTAGATCTAGGTTAAGTTGTTGGTTTAATTAAAGTAAGCATGTCTTTAGATTTATCAGCATTAAATACAACTTTTATTCTACCTAGGTTTACTAAAAATCAAATGAGCTCATGTTATCTCTGTCACAGAATTTGTCAGCAAGAAAGATAACTTAAGATGGTGGCTTGCTCCTCAATGTCTCATTTTTGAAGAGCAAAATTTTTGAAATTTTCATGAGTAATCTAAACATTATTGTTAAGAACAAGTAAATTAAATAGATGTAAGATATGGGCTTCTCTGGTGGTGCAGTGGTTGAGAGTCTGCCTGCCGATGCAGGGGACACGTGTTCGTGCTCCGGTCCGGGAAGATCCCACATGCTGTGGAGTGGCTAGGCCCGTGAGCCATGGTCACTGAGCCTGCATGTCCAGAGCCTGTGCTCCGCAATGGGAGAGGCCACAACAGTGAGAGGTCCATATACCGCAAAACAAAAAATAGATGTAAGATAAAAATTTTCTTATTGTTGAAATTTTCAACAGTAATTTTGCTTTATGGTACATCTACTTAATAGTTTCCAAAATATTTTTGGTATCTTGAAACATTCAAGTTATACTGAGGTAAGTTAAATGATGGATATTCATTGAATATCAAGATCATTTCCAAATAGGATAATACATTAATTATTGATCCTTGGTTTATCCACTTTTGGCTTCCTTATATAGAGGAACTAAATATATTTGAGCCTATTAGTAGACATGTTTTGTGAACATTGAAGATTTTACTGTGAGGGAGAATATACTTGTAGAAATTATAAAATGTATTTATAAATTTTCCAGTCCACAGAATGCTACTGTAACAGTCCACAGTTGCTTCCTTCTTAACTTTCACTGGGAATAAAGGATTATATGGGTTAAGGTTTATAATCAATATATGTAATTAAAATTACTTTAAATAATAAGGGTGAAAGAAAATAATCTGTATGAAAGCCAAATGACTAGTTTCCCCAGAATGGGGACAAAATAATAAAACAGGACAAAACTTGAATGAATATACAATGTTGTAGAAGATTTGTAGAAAGAGAATTTGAGAAAGGAATTTTATGTGTGACTAAGCTATGGTCAAACTTTTTCTTTCCAAACTGTTTGGGAAGAATACTCTACTGCTTGTATGGCACTGCCCTCTCCCAATCCATGGATTGTTTTCCCTTGAATAAAGGACATCAAACATATCATGATTGTTTTAATTATGTCATTTGATATACCACATGTGTTATTTCAATAATTTAAGATTTTTCAGTAATTTAAGCTTTTAAATATTTAGATCCAGTCAATATATTATAAAAATCTTGACATAAAAACTGAATGGTTTTTAAACCATGTATTTAAAACATGACCATAGAAACTATTTCAACTATAATATTTTCAAATAGTTTACATTCTGATTTTAATAATAATAATCTTTGTGTAACACAATAAGAATTTGCACATATCTACATTATACTGATATATACCTGTCAAATGCATATGTTTGCATTAGTTATGTTCTAAGCACATTTATTGAAATTTATGATATGGTGAGCATACATGCCATCTAGAAGTAAATATCTAGACTATAAAACTACTATGTTAGAATTATGCATAAGGTTTTTCAGGGAAAGGAGATAGCAATTAATTCTGTCACAAAGGAAATCATCATTTCACAAAGTTTGGATCCTGACAGAAAAATGGCATTCTTCTAGAGTTAGATGTGGTGATAAGCATGAAGAGCATTTCAGGGAGGGAGTTAAAAATAAAGAGGCTAAAAGTAAAGTGGCAATTAATTTGTATGTGTTTTAGAAATGGTTTATAATTTGCTGTGCCCAGAAAATAGGGAGAGAATCAGAGGAGGGGAAGGAGTGGAAATTTAATCTAGGAAGGTAAATTGGAGCATATTATGAAGAGGTTTAAATACCAAACTAAAAACTTCAAATGCTGTTCTCCAAACCAAAGGAAACTTAATTATAGTGATTCTGTGATTGGGTTTGACAAAGAAAATTCTGACTGAAATACAAAAGACACACTTAAAGGCAAATAAAAGAAGTAGCCAGTGAGGAGATTTAGAAAGTTATTACATTATTTTATACAAAAAATAAAGCAAGGGCCTGTAAAATGAATGCTATGTAATTACCATTGGTGTAGATGGAATTCTGTGAAAAAAATTTCATAAGCTTTATCAGTGAGACTTGTGAGAAAAGTGTACTTTAGGTGTATATATAATTATTTTGCTCTCATGCATACACATTTTCATAATTGTCAAGAGTATTTAAATAGTACACTTGGTACACTAGTTGTTCTGTGGAATTTCAGACATCACCCAAATGTTGAGAAGAAAATCTGAGCAGATAGGAAGACTGAATTCTTATTATTCCATCTGTGTTTCCCTTAGTGCTATATATACACATATAATACATACACAGATTCAAACATGTATTTACATATTCATATACTGACATCATGTGCTTAAAGTATGCATTTTATTAAATAATCTTAATGTAGCCCATTGGGAAACGCTTTTTCTTTAAATCTCTGCTGCTTATTGAATTACAACACTTCTCATACAGATTAACCATTTATTATTCATTTTTAATTTTGTGTGTGTTTTATTTTTCCACAAGTACATATAACCATTCTATATGTCACTCTGTTGAAAATTTCTATTGTAGTTAGTGAGAGAAATAGAATACTCTCAATGATGAGAGAAATGCAGAGTTAAGTGCCAGAGTTTCTCAAATGGTAGAGTTTCACCAAATCTTAGGGAATGGGATAAATTTAAAAAAGCAGAGAGAGCACAAAAATATTTCTGGTTCAGAGAATAGTAACTATACTAATTTTAAATGTATATCTCACTGTGGATATTTACAAATTATAACTCTTAAGTATATCAAAATCATATATTAATATTGTGTTTATTATAAATGCAAATAGTAACATGAATAGAATTTGTGGAGATAAAACTGAAAAGAAATAATACACCAATCCTAAGACTCATACACAACTATAGCTGCTAACTCTATTGTTCTTTTCATAGTTATGATTTTACAAAATGAACCAAGTTACATTCAGCTTTTTAATGTCACATTATAAAAAACCATAAAAATGGCACAATCTATTTCCAGATTCCCTTTACAGTAATTTTCTTCAGGATTCATATTCATATACCAATAATTTGGATTTGGGAGCATATTAAAATGTTTTCCTTCATAACTTTGATATGAACCTGCTATTGCCTTGAATTATTTTACAGGCTTGTTGAAATCCTACTCATCTTCAAAGTCCTCGTTCACATTATATACTCTAAACATAGCCTTCTGAAATGCCAACCAATAGGAAAAAATATTTTCTTATTCTAAGTAGACTATTATGTTTTCCAAATATACTGACTCTAATTTCTAACCCGCTCAGGCACAGGGTCATGGTCTGATTCTGAAAAAATATTTTATACTTTGGATATTCTCAATATGTCCTTTTGTCATTCCCTTAATATAATGGAATTGGCAAGTGCAAGATACACACTTTAAATATTCCATATATAAATTGACATACACATTCACACACAGGAACACATTTGCATAGCACATCAATACCTGAAATACAATATCTAAAACAAATTATCACAGTTTATAAACTACTTGATAAAACCAAAATCCTCCTCTAAAATATTTATATTGAAAATAATAAATATGATTTTAGAATTGGCTTCCTACTGGGTAGAAATGGCACTACTGGCTGTGTGGCAAACCAGATCATCATTATTAATACTATTAGTCTTACCCAGTTAATTTATTAGGTTGGATAATCCTAGTATCAGAGTTAAAGTAACATTTGGGGATTTTTTAAATTGTTGTTGTTGCTGTTTTATGCTTTTGAGAAGGAGTCTTCAAAAACTGGAGGCTGGGCTTCCCTGGTGGCACAGTGGTTGAGAATCCGCCTGCCGATGCAGGGGACACGGGTTCGTGTCCCGGTCTGGGAAGATCCCTCATGCCACGGAGCAGCTGGGTCCGTGAGCCATGGCTGCTGAGCCTGCGCATCCAGAGCCTGTGCTCCACAATGGGAGAGGCCAAACAGTGAGAGGCCCACATACCTCAAAAAAAAAAAAACAAAAAAAAAACAAAAAACAACTGGAGGCTTTGTGGAATTTTACCTTGTATTCTTTTATTCATCCTACATGAGCTTTGTCAACCTATTATTTGCAAAAAGTATTTTACCCTCCAAAATGATTTTGTTACCTTAAAATAGTATGTAATAGGTCATCAATAAATGTATAATAATATTGCATTTTTTGTCAAAATATGTCAACATTGTTCTAATTTTATCTGAATATATTGTCTTGCCTTAATTTGAAACAAGTGTAGGATATTTGTGATTGTCTCATTGTTCTGAATTACCTGGATGGAGAAATGTTATAAGTAGAAAGTGAGAGATAACAAGTGTATGTTTTGGAGTAAATAAACCACTTAATGTAATCTACATTGATAGCAAAACAAGGTACAATGATTACATAAGACATTCTTAAAATACCTATACTCATTTCTTGGGTAATGGTTTAAGACTTTTATAGTAAAAAGAAAGGAAAGGTGAATAAACAAAACTTGCTATATTCTAGCAATATAGAATATTGCTGTGCTTCATAGGCACTGAGTGAGTAAATATTGCCAGTTTTTCACTTTTTCACATTAAAAGGAATAAATCTTGATGGTGGCTAAAAATGAAAATATAAAAAACTTTCCAGAAAAAAATATAGATGTTGTCATGATTTTATTGTTATAGGTGCAACATAAATCTTGAAGAATCCATTTTAGTCCCAAACACTTACAGCAAGACACCATTATTAGTGCATGTCATAAAATAAAACTGGACCAGAGCAAAACACTTTGAAATGACTTTGGAAGAGAAATTATCCTAATATGAATTGAAGTCAACATTCTAATATAGTAAGATTTTTTAAACTATTATTCCTTGTATTTTTCACAATACATTTGATATTAATTACCACAAAATATAGTTTTAATTAATTGCTATTATATTATTCAAGTGTAATATTATATTATTCAAGATATAACTAATAAAATGCAAAGATCATAAGAAAAAAATGTAAGTAAACTAAAAGCACATTCACCGTGTGTTATTTATGCCTGTCACATAGTAAATGATCAATAATTGCTTGAAAACCGATTAAGTTAAGCTTTTAAGAATCTTAGAAACAGCTGTATGCTTTAATTATTTTTTGTTATTTTTGTTATTTTTTTACAGTTTTAATTTTAGGTATATAATTTTCATTATACATGTGTGTATATAATTTGTATATAAATATTAAAATACAAATGAGATGAGGTATATATTTTTATATATATATTTAAAACATTTCTAAATAATCCCAGCTGTGCAAATTTTACGATTTAACAGCAGTATTATTTTTTAAAATGTACCCTGTTTACCAATATTATTCTTCAACATAATTTTTTTTTTATTTTCAACTTTTTATTTGTAGATTGTTTTAAATTTTTAGGTTTTTAAAAAAAATTATATTATTTGGAGCATAGTTGATTAACAATGCTGTGCTAGCTTCAGGTGTACAACAAAGTGGTTCAAATATACATCTATCTATTCTTTTTCAAATTCTTTTCACATTTAGGTTGTTACAGAATATTGAGTGGCATTCCCTGGACTATACAGTAGGTCTTTGTTGGTTATCTGTTTTAAATCAAGCAGTGTACATGTCGATCTCAAACTCCCACTCAGTCACTCCCCACCACCCTCCTACTCGGTAACCATAAGTTTGTTCTCTAAGTCTGTGAGTCGGTTTCTGTTTTTTAAGTAAGTTAATTTGTATTATTTTTTTTAGATTCCACATAATTGCAATATGATATGATATTTGTCTTTCTCTGTCTGACTTCCTTCATTTAGTATGATAATTTCCAGGTCCATCCATGTTGCTGTAAATGGCATTAGTTTATTCTTTTTTATGGCTGAGTAATATTCCATTGTGTATATGTACCACATCTTCTTTATCCATTCATCTGTTGATGGACATTTAGGTTGCTCCCATGTCTTCACTATTGTAAGTAGTTTTGCAGTGAACACTGGGATGCATGTAGCCTTTTGAACCATGATTTTCTCCAGATATGGGTCCAGGAGTGGAATGGCTGGATCATATAGTAGCTCAAATTTTTGTTTCTTAATGAACCTCCATAACTGTTCTCTATAGTGGTTGTAACAAATTGCATTCCCATGAAAAGTCTAGAAGGGTTCCCTTTACTCCATGCTGTAATCAGCATTTATTGTTTGTAGATTTTTTCATGGTGTCCATTCTGACTGGTGTGAGGTAATATCTCATTGTAGTTTTGATTTATTTTTCTCTAATAATTACTGATGTTGAACATCTTTTAATGTTCCTCTTGGCCATCTGGATGTCTTCCTGGGAGAAATATCTATTTAGGTCTTCTGTCCATTTTTTGATTGGGTAGTTTGTTTCATTTGTTTTCGATATTGAGCCACATGGGCTGTTTGTAAACATTAGAGCTTAACCCCTTGTTGGTTACATCATTTGAAAGTATTTTCTCCCATTCTGTGGATTGTATTTTTGTTTTGTTTATGGTTTCCTTTGCTGTGCATAAGCCTTTGAGTTTCATTAGGTCTCATTTGCTTATTTATTTTTTTTAATTTCAACTACCTGATGATTCAGAAAAGATCTTGGTGCAATTTATGACAGAGAGTGTTCTGCCTATGTTTTCCTCTAAGAGTTTTGTAGTATACGATCTTACATTAGGTCTTTAATCCAATTTGAGTTTATTTTTGTGTATGGCATTAGAGAATGTTATAATTTCGTTCTTTCACATGTGGCTGTCCAATTTAACCAGCAGCACTTATTGGAGAGATTGTCTTTCCTCCATTGTATGGTTTTGCCTCTTTTGTTGCAGATTAATTGACCATAGGTGCATGGGTTTATTTCTGTGTTTTCTATCCTGTTCCATTGATCTATATTTCTGTTTTTTGTGCCAGTACCATACTATTTTGATGACTGTAGTTTTGTAGTATAGTCTGAAGTTAGGGAGCCTGATTCCTCCAGCTGTTTTTCTTTTCAAGATTGCTTTGTGTATTCGACGTCTTTGTGTCTCCATACAAATATTAAGATTCTTTTGTTCTAGTTCTGTGCAAGATGCCATTGGTAATTTGGCAGGGCTTGCATTGAATCTGTATATTGCCTTGGATAACATATTCATGTTGACAGTATTGATTCTTCCAATCCAAGAGCATGGTATATCTCTCTATCTGTGTCATCTTCAATTTCTTTCCTAGCATATTATAATTTTCAGACTTCAGGTCTTTTGTCTCCTTAGGTAGGTTTCTTTCTAGGTATTTTATTCTTTTGAATGCAATGGTAAATGAGATTGTTTCTTTAATTTCTCTTTCTGATCTTTCATTTTTACTTATAGAAATGCAACAGATTTCTGTGTATTAATTTCGTATCTTGCAAATTTACCAAATTTATTGATGAGCTCTATGTATAGTATCATGTCATCTGTAACAGTGAGAGTTTTACTTCTTTTCAAATTTGGACTCTTTTATTTATTTTTCTTCTATGATTGCTGTGGCTAGGACTGCAAACTATGTTGAATAAAAATTACAAGAGTGGGCATCCTTGTCTCGTTCCTGTTCTTAGAGGAAATGCTGTCAGTTTCTCACCATTGAGTATGCTATTAGCTGAAGGTTTGTCATATATGGCCCTTATTATGTTGAGGTATATTTTCTTTATGCCCACTTTCTGGAGAGATTTTCAGAAATAGATTTGGAATTTTGTCAAAAGCTTTTTCTGCATATATTGAGATGATCGTATGGTTTTAATTCTTCAATTTTTTGAGGTGTTATATCACAATGATTGATTTGGGATATTGAAAAATACTTTCATTGGTAGAATAAACCCCACTTGATCATGGTATTTGATGCTTTTCATCCATTGTTGGATTTGGATTGCTAGTAATGTGTTGAGAAATTTTGTATCTATGTTTATTATTGATATTGGCTTATAATTTTCTTTTTTGTGGTATTATTGCCTGGTTTTGGCATCAGGGTGATGGTGGACTTATAGAATGAGTTTGGGAATATTCCTTCCTCTGCAATTTTTGCAGTAGTTTCAGAAGGATAGGTGTTAACTCTTCTCTAAATGTTTGACAGAATTTACATGTGAAGTCATCTGGTCCTGAACTTTTCTTTTCTGGAAGTTTTTAAACCACAGTTTCAATTTTAGTACTTGTGATTGATCTGTTCTTATTTTCTATTTATTCTTGGTTCAGTCTTAGGAGACGATACCTTTCTAAGAATTTGTCCATTTCTTCCGGGTTTTCCATTTTATTGGTATATAGTTGCTTGCAGTACTCTCTTAAGATCGTTTCCATTTCTGTGGTGTTTGGTGTAAATTCTCCTTTTTCATTTCTAATCTTATTGATTTGAACACTCTCTCCTTTTTTCTTGATGAGTCTGGCTAAATGTTCATCAATTTTGTTTACCTTTTCAAAAAATTAGCTTTTATTTTCATTAATAATTTCTACCATTTTTGTTTATATTTCATTTATTTCTGCTTTGATCTTTATGATTTCTTTCCTTCTACTAATTTGGGGTTTTGTTTGTTCTTTTTTCTCTAGTTGCTTTCATTATAAGGTTAAGTTGTATATTTGTGATTTTTTTTTGTTTGTTTCCTGAGGTAAGATTGTATTACTATAAACTTCCCCCCCTAGAACCGCTTCTTTTGCATCCCATAGGATTTTGATTGTCATGCTTTCATTTTCATTTGTCTCTAGGTATTTTTTTAACATCTTTATCGGAGTATAATTGCTTTACACTGGTGTGTTAGTTTCTGCCTTATAACAAAGTGAATCAGTTATACATATACATATGTTCCCATATCTCTTCCATCTTGCTTCTCCTTCCCTCACACCTTCTCTATCCCACCCCTCTAGGTGGTCACAAAGCACCAAGCTGATCTCCCTGTGCTGTGGCTGCATCCCTCTAGCTATCTATTTTACATTTGGTAGTGTATATATGTCCATGTCATTCTCTCACTTTGTCACAGCTTACCCTTTCCCCTCCCCATATCCTCAAGTCCATTATCTAGTAGGTCTGTGTCTTTATTCCCCTCTTAAACCTAGTTTCTTCATGACCTTTTTTTTTTCAGATTCCATATATATGTGTTAGCTTATGGTATTTGTTTTTCTCTCTCTGACATACTTCACTCTATATGACAGACTCGAAGTCCTTCCACTTCACTACAAAAAAACTCAATTTCGTTTCTTTTTATGGCTGAATAATATTCCATTGTATATATGTGCCACATGTTTTTTATCCATTCATCCAATGATGGACACTTAGGTTGCTTCCATCTCCTGGCTTTTGTAAATAGAGCTTCAATGAACATTTTGGTACATGACTCTTTTTGAATTATGGTTTTCTCAGGGTATATGTCCAGTAGTGGGATTGCTGGGTAATATGGTAGTTCTATTTGTAGTTTTTTAAGGAACTGCCATACTGTTCTCCATACTGACTGTATGAATTTATATTCCCACTAGAAGTGCAAGAGAATTCCCTTTTCTCCACACCCTCTCCAGCATTTATTGTTTCTATATTTTTTTATGATGGCCATTCTGATCAGTGTCAGACAAGATGGACTTAATTGATATTTATAGGACATTCCATCCAAAAACAACAGAATACACATTTTTCTCAAGTGCTTATGGAATATTCTCCAGGATAGATCATATCTTTGGTCACAAATCAAGCCTTGGTAAGTTTAAGAAAATTGAAATTGTATCAAGTAACTTTTCCTACCACAATGCTATAAGACTAGATATCAATTACAGGAAAAGATCTGTAAACAATACAAACACATGGAAACTAAACAATACACTACTTAATAATGAAGTGATCACTGTAGAAATCAAAGAGGAAATCACAGAATACCTAGAAACAAATGACAATGGAGACATTATGACCCAAAACCTATGGGATGCAGCAAAAGCCGTTCTAAAAGGGAAGTTTACAGCAATACAATCCTACCTTAAGAAACAGGAAACATCTCAAATAAACAACCTAACCCTGCACCTAAAGAAATTAGAGAAAAATCAAGAAGAACAATAACTAAATCCCCCCAAAAGTTAGCAGAAGGAAATAAGTCATAAAGATCAGATCAGAAATGAATGAAAAAGAAATGAAGGAAATGATCGCAAAGATCAGTAAAACTAAAAGTTGGTTCTTTGAGAAGATAAACAAAATTGATAAACCATTAGCCAGGTTCATCAAGAAAAAAAGGGAGAAGACTCAAATCAATAGAATTAGAAATGAAAAAGGAGAAGTAACAACTGACACTGCAGAAATACAAAAGATCATGAGGGATTACTACAAGCAACTCTATGCCAATAAAATGGACAACCCGGAAGAAATGGACAAATTCTTAGAAATGCATAACCTGCCAAGACTGAACTAGGAAGAAATAGAAAATATGAACAGACAAATCACAACGACTGAAATTCAGACTATTGTGATTAAATATCTTCCAACAAACCTAAGCCCATGACCAGATGGCTTCCCAGGTGAATTCTATCAAACATTTAGAGAAGAGCTAACACCTATCCTTCTCAAACTCTTCCAAAATATAGTAGAGGGAGGAACACTCCCAAACTCATTCTATGGGGCCACCATCACCCTGATATCAAACCAGACAAAGATGTCACAAAGAAAGAAAACTACAGGCTAATATTACTGATGAACATAGATGCAAAAATCCTCATCAAAATACTAGAAAAAAGAATCCAACAGCACATTATAAAGATCATACACCATGACCAAGTGTGTTTTATTCCAGGAATGCAAGGTTTCTTCAATATATTCAAATCAATCTACCTGATACATCATATTAACAAATTGAAGGAGAAAAACCATATAATCATGTCAATAGATGCAGAGAAAGCTTTCAACAAAATTCAACACCCATTTATGATAAAAACCCTGCAGGAAGTAGGCATAGAGGGAACTTTCCTCAACATAATAAAGCCCATATATGACAAACCCACAGCCAACATCATCCTCAGTGGTGAAAAACTGAAACCATTTCCACTAAGATCAGGAGCAAGACAAGTTTACCCACTGTCACCACTATTATTCAACATAGTTTTGGAAGTTTAGACACAGCAATCAGAGCAGGAAAAGAAATAAAAGGAATCCACATCAGAAAAGAAGAAGTAAAGCTGTCACTGTATGCAGATGATATGATACTATACATAGAGAATCCCAAAGATACCAGAAAACTACTAGAGTTAATCAATGAATTTGGAAAAGTAGCAGGATACATAATTAATGAACAGAACCTCTAGCATTCCTATACACTAATGATGAAAAATCTGAAAGTGAAATTAAGAAAACCCTCCCATTTACTATTGCAACAAAAAGAATAAAATATCTAGGAATAAATCTACGTAAGGAGACAAAAGACCTGCATGCAGAAAATTATAAGACACTCATGAAAAAATTAAAGATGATACAAATAGATGGAGAGATATACCATGTTCTTGGAAGAATCAACATTGTGAAAATGACTCTATTACCCAAAGCAATCTACAGGTTCAATGCAATCCCTATCAAACTACCACTGGCATTTTTCACAGAACTAGAACAAAAATTTCGCAATTTGTATGGAAATGCAGAAGACCCTGAATAGCACAAACAATCTTGAGAACGAAAAATGGAGCTGAAGGTATCAGGCTCCCTGATTTCAGAGTATACTACAAAGCTACAGTAATCAAGACAGTATGGTACTGGCACAAAAACAGAAATATAGATCAATGGAACAGGATAGAAAGCCCAGAGATAAACCCATGCACATATTGTCACCTTATCTTTGATAAAGGTGGCAAGAATATACAGTGGAGAAATGACAGCCTCTTCAATAAGTGGTGCTGGGAAAACTGGACAGGTACATGTAAAAGTATGGGATTAGAACACTCCCTAACACCATACAAAAAAATAAGCTCAACATGGATTAAAACCCCAAATGTAAGGCCAGAAACTATCAAACTCTTAGAGGAAAACATAGGCAGAACACTCTATGACATAAATCACAGCAAGATCCTTTTTGACCCTCCTCCTAGAGTAATGGAAATAAAAATAAACAAATGGGACCTAATGAAACTTCAAAGCTTTTGCACAGCAAAGGAAACCATAAACAAGACCAATAGACAACCCTCAGAATGGGAGAAAATTTGCAAATGAATAAACTGACAAAGGATTAATCTCCAAAATTTACAAGCTGCTCATGCAGCACAATAGCAAAAAAACAAACAACCCTTTCCAAAAATGGGCAGAAGACCTAAATAGACATTTCTCCAAAGGAGATATACAGATTGCCAACAAACACATGAAAGAATGCTCAACATCATTAATCATTAGAGAAATGCAAATCACAACTACAATGAGATATCATCTCTAGGTAGTTTTTGATTTCCTCTTGATTTTTTTCAGTGATCAATTGGTTGTTTAGAAGAATATTGTTTAGCCTCCTCGTGTTTTTGCCTTTTCCGGTTATTTTCTTGTAGATGATATCTGATCTCATAGCATTGTGTTTGGAAAAGATGCCGGGCATTATTTTAATTGTCTTAAATATACTGAGCCTTGTTTTGTGGCCCAACATGTAATCAATCCTGGAGAATTCTCCATGTGCTCTTGAGAAAAATGTGTAATCTGCTGCATTTAGATAAAATGCTCTATAAATACAAGTTAAATCCAATTGATCTAATATGTCATTTAAGCCCTTTGTTTCCTTATTGATTTTCTGTCTGGATGATCTGTTCATTGATGTAAGTCGGGCATTATAGTCTCCCACCATTATTCTGTTACTGTCAATTTCTCCTTTTCCGGCTGTTAGCATTTGCCATATTTATTGAGGTGCTCCTATGTTTGGTGCATGTATATTTACAATTGTTATATCTTCTTCTTGGTTTGATCCCCTGATCAATATGTAGTGTTCTTCTTTATCTCTTACTATAGTCTTTAATTTAAAGTCTATATTTTTCTGATACGAGTGTTGCTATTCCAGCTTTCTTTTGATTTCCATTTGCATGGAATAGCTTTTCACTCCCATCACTTTCACTGTGTATGTGTCTAGATCTGAAATGAGTTTCTTGTAGACAGCATATTTATGGGTTTTTTTTTTTTTTGTGCATCCATCCAGCCATCTCTGTCTTTTGGTTGGAGGATTTAATCCATTTATGTTTAAAGCAATTATTCATATGTGTGTTCCTATTGCCATTTTTTTAATTGTTTTTTTGTTGTTGTTGTTGTTGTTTTTGGGTTTTTTTTTTTGTAGCTCTTTTTTCTTCCCTTCCTCTTTTGTTCTCTTCTGTTGTGATTTGATGACTAGCTTTAGTGTTATGTTTGGAGTCCTTTTTCTTTTTTGTATGTGTACCTATTGTAGATTTTCCATTTGCGGTTCCCATGAGGTTTTTAAAATAGCAGTCTATATATAAACAAGATTGTTTTAAGTTACTGGTATTTTAATTTCAAATGCATTTCCAATATCCTGCATTTTGTGCTCCTCTTCTCACAATTACTGGTTTTGATATCATATTTGTGTGAAGATAATTTCCTATCATTATTTTATGTTTGCCTTTACTGGTGAGCTTTTCCATTCATAATTTTCCTGTATCTAGTAGGGTCTCTTCTTTTCCACCTACAGAATTTCCTTTAGCATTTCTTATAAAGCTGGTCTGGTGATGCTGAATTCTCTTAGTTTTTCTTGTCTGTAAAACTTTTGATTTCTCCACTGAATCTGAATGAGAGCTTTGCTGGGTAGAGTATTCTTGGTTTTAGGTTCTTCCCTACATCACCTCAGACTTTCTGCTGAAAAATCAGCTGATAATCTTATGGTGAGTCACTTGTAGATTATTTGTTACTTTTCCCTTCTTGCTTTTACATTTTTTCTTTGTCTTTATTTTTCGTTAGTTTGATTACTAGTGTCCCAGTGTGTTTGTCCTTGTATTTATCCTTCCTGAAATTCTCTGTGCTTCCTGGCCTTTGGTGACTGTTTCCTTTCCCAGGTTAGGAAAGTTTTCCACTATTATCTGATCGAATATTTTCCCAGATTCTTTCTCTCTCTTCTCTTCCTTGGTCCCCTATAATGCTATGTTGGTGCATTTAATGTTGTCCCAGAGGTTTCATAGACTGTCTTCATTTCTTTTCATTATTTTTTATTTATTCTGTTCTGTGGCACTGATTTCTACCATTCTGTCTTCAGACTCACTTATCTGGTCTTCTGCTTCAGTTACTCTGCTATTGATTCCTTCTAGTATATTTTTTAGTTCAGTTACTGTATTGTTCATTTTTGTTTGTTCTTTAGTTCTTCTAGTTCTTTATTAAACATTTCTTGCATCTTCTCAATATGTGTCTTCATTCTTTTTCTGAGATCTTGGATCATCTTCACTATCATTGCTCTGAATCCAGTAGATTGTCTCTCTCCACTTCACTTAGCTGTTCTTCTTGAGTCTTATCTTGTTCCTTCATCTGGGACATATTCCTCTGCCATCTCATTTTATCTAACTTTCTGTGTTTGTGGTTTCTGTTCCACAGGCTGCAGGTTTGTAATTCTTGCTTCTTCAATCTACCCTCTAGAAGATTAGGCTGTCTAAGAAGCTTGTATAGGCTTCCTGGTGGGAGGGTCTTGTTCATGCCCACTTGTGTGTGGAGCTGGGTCTTGTCCCTCTGGTGAGCAGGGCCATGTTCAGGAAGACTTTAATCAGCTTTTCTGCCAATGGGTGGGGCTGTGTTCCCACCCTGTTGGTTGTTTGGCCTGAGGAATCCCAGCACTGGAACCTACAGTCTGTTAGGTCGAGCTAGGTCTTGGTGAGAAAATGGTGGTCTCCAGGAGTGCTCATGCCAATGAGTACTCACCAGAACTGCAACTACCAGTGTCTTTGTCCCCACAGTGAGCCAAAGCCACCTCCCGTCTCCACAACAGATCCTCCAATAATAGCAGGTAGTCCTGGTCTTGTTTATTATGAGGTCACTGCTTCACTCCCTGAGACCTGGTTCACATGAACAATGTGTGCACCCTCCAAGAGTGGAGTTTCTGTTTTCCTCAGTCCTCTGGAATTTCTATGATTAAACCCCACTGACTTTCAAAACCAGATTCTCTGGGGACACCTCTTCCCATTGCCAGACAACCAAGCTGGGAAGCCTGACATGGGGCTCAGGACCTTCAATCCTATGGGAGAACTTCTGTGGTATTATTAGTTTCCAGTTTGTGGGTCACCCACCTGGAAGGTGTGGGATTTGATTTTATCATGATTGTGCCCCTCCTACCCCTCTGTATAGCAAGAGATGTCTACTCAACACTCTGTAATAATGCCTCTGTTGTGGTTTCTTCTCTATCTTTGCATATAGGGTATCTTTTCTGGTAGGTTCCAGTGGGGTTTTTTGATAGTTGTTCAGCAGTTAGTTGTGATTTTTAGTGTCTTTATAAGATGGCCCAAAAGGAGCTTACGTCCTTTTACTCCAGCATCTTGCCAGCCAATTGCTTTAATTTTTTTTTAATATCAAACAGCAATCTTACTATTAATATCCCCAAAGAATAACTCTTGTTTCTCACACTACCACTTGTCCCTCATTTCAGTAAATGACATGATCATCTTCTCATCCACAAACTCAAGCCAAAAACCAAAACAAACAAAGCCAAAGTCACTCTTTCTTACTTGCTTTGTCTTATATCTCTCAGCCAATTCTATCAATTTTACCTAAAAATATGCTCAAAAGCCTTCAGCTCTCTCTACATTCAGTACCACCACCTTAGAAAAAGCACCATATTTTTTTTTATCCTGGACCACCTTTATAACCTCCAACACTGACCATTTTTTTGGACTCTACTCTCTAGTTTGCAAACAATGACTTAATACTGATTAAATAATAAATAAATTAAGCTATTGACTCCCTTACTTAAAACTATTTGTGGCTTTCCATATCCTTCAGAAAATGCATGACTAATTGACACTTGTTATTTTGTTCTTACTGCAGAAGTGTCTCTTGTGATGCTTTCTCTAACTGTATACTCTAAGGTAGGCCACAGATACTCTCTATCATAGTTCTCAAATTTATTTTTTGTATAAGATACAACAATCAGATATCTGTTTTTGTTTGTGAGTTTTAAATTCCCATGGTAGGATAGAAGATGGACAGTAATTATTAAAAGTCAGACTATTACACTTTTGAAAGCTGGTGTAATATTCTGAATATTTTTTAATGTTCAATTATTGATAAATCTCAAGTGCCAGTTCTTCCTTTCTTGTTCCACATCTGGGCAAGTTAATAAGAAATCCTGCCCCCACCCCCCACCCAGTGCTACAAGACTTTCTAATAACACAAGCCCTGCATACTTTAGAATCCTCACCCTACTCTCACCCAGAATAAAGACCAGAGCCATTCACCTCTTTATTCTCTCAAGTCACTCCAGCCAATTTTGTAGCACCTTAGACATTGCACTGCTCTTTTCAGAAAGTCTCATAACGTAAAAAATTTTCATACTTCTCAGTGTGTGTTTAAGTTATGAGCATGGACATCTGGCCTATTTATTGGGAAGAGATCTATACAATCACCTTATGGCAACTACAGAGCTGTTCTTCTCTTATAGAGAATCCTAACAGCAAAATCATATTGTACCATACATATTTTCTTTATTCCCACAAGGTAATGTGGATATATTAAAATTATTTCTATGCATAATTTGATCAATGTTGAAATTTTTTTTAAGTTTAGTTTTTTCAATTAAAGTATGCAGCTCAGATTCAAATCAAATCAGAGTTAATATTGTATTTGTAACATTAATGTGAAGTTATCAAGATATATTTTCATATTATGGCTCTCTATAGTGTATGTACTTATTGTTAAAATTAACAGTTTAGGTGAAATGAAGTTGTGCTCATTAGTAAACTGTGTAGTCTAAACATTTGGTAAGAAATTACCAAATAATTATTTTTTACAAACTAAAGTGTACTTAAGAAGATGTCATGTGAACATAGTAATATTCAGGGATTTATTGTGAGAATAAGAAAAGGTTGCCAAGCTGGGGTTTGAAATTTCAATGTAATCACATTTTTACAGTTATATCTGATGATTGCAAACTCTCTTACAATAATTTCAACTCAATAATACAACCATAAAGTCGAGAAAAAGTCACTCATCTTTATCTATGGACACTAAAATACTTCAGGGTTCCTATACAAGGAAATCACACAAGGTAAACTTTTAAAAGACTGGCTTTAATTCAAATTGTGTTGATTAAAAGTTATTACTGAAGTTGATAAAAACATATTTTACTTTAGTACATATGTTGCATCAACAAAATGAAAATTTTGCTACAGGGTCCCAGTTTCCATTTCTCTAGGAAGGAATGAGATTTTTACAGGAAGAGAAGTGTACCTAAAGAATATATCTGTGCATTACTGAAAAGTTGTAGGAAGTGTGACTCTTTTCAGTGTTGAATGTGTTTAGCTTCTGTTAAATTAATGAATGATTTAACTAATATTAAGGCAAATATTGTTTAGTCTGTGTCCTGTAAATGCAGTCTAGACTTCATATACTTTATATATTATATTATGCATTGTAATTATGTACTAAAATATTTTTAATCTGATTCAGTACATAACATTCAGGCATATTAATTTTTTTTAATTTATCAGTCATTCATTTAACAGACATTTATTGAGAGCCAACTATGTGTTAGGTATTGTGTAATTTTATTGTTGCCATGCTTAAACATTTCTATGCTTCCAACTTTTGATAGATAAATGTTTTATTTTAGTGATTATCTGAGTGAAATTTTTACATACACTTTTGAAGTGCTGCAGTTGCTTTTACCCTTCTTTCGATTAATGTTTCCTCGACTTTTGTCTGGGTATTTTTGCTGAGCTGTTGACAGAAAAATCAACTTGGAATCCTGTTTAAAAATCAGAGTACAATCTCCACACCCCAGAAATTAAATAGTTTTATAGAGAATGTCAGGACTCAATATTTTCCTGCCAACTTGGCTAGAGATTTTTTAGGATACAATATTTGAGAATTGGAAAGTCATCTTTAATTATACAATAATCAAGGATTTAAAATCTAAACAGAATATATCCCCAAAATTTGTGAAATGCCTCCATGCCAACCTGTTAGCTAAACAAAGGGATTATTTGTTTACTAATCTCTAATATTTAATTTTAATTGATAATAATATGGAATATTTTATTTTCTCTTTAAGTTTTATTTTATATTGGAGTGTAGCTCATTTACAATGCTGTGATAGTTTCAGGTGATTCAGTCATACATATACATATACATATTTTAGATTCGTTTCCCATATAGGTTATTAAAAAAATATTGAATAGAGTTCCCTGTGCTATACAGCAGGTTCTTGTTGATTATCTATTATACGGATAGTAGCATGTATCTGTTAATCCTAAACTCCTAACTTATCCCTCCTCAACCTTTCCCCATTGGTAACCATAAGGATGCTTTCAAAGTCTGTAAGTCTGTTTCTGTTTTGGAAGTAAGTTCATTTGTATCATTCTTTTTTTTTTTTTTTTTTTAGATTCCACATATAAGTGATATCATATGATATTTGTCTTTGTCTGACTTCCTTCACTTAGTATAATAATCTCTAGGTCCATCCATGCATAATGCCATGCAAATGGCATTATTTCATTCTTTTTTATGGCTGAGTAATATTTCATTGTACATGTGTACCACACATTATTTATCCATTTATCTGTCGATGGACATTTACTTTGCTTCCATGTCTTGGTGATTTGAAATACTGCTGCAATGAACATTGGGGTGCATGTATCTTTTCCAATTATGGTTTCCTCTTGCTATATGACTACAAGTGGGATTGATGGATCATTTGGTAGTTCTATTTTTAATTTTGTTAGGAACCTTCATGCTGTTCTCTATAGTGGTTGTACCAATTTACATTCCCACCAAGTATAAGAGGGTTCTCTTTTCACCACACCCTCTCCAGAATTTATTTTTTGTATACATTTTTTTATGATAGCCATTCTAAGCAGTGTGAGGTGATATCTCATTGTAGTTTGATTTGCACTTCTCTTATAATTATTGATGTTGGGCATTTTTTCATGTGCCTTTTGGCCATCTGGACACCTTCTTTGGAGAAATGTCTATTTAGGTCTTCTGCCAATATTTTTATTGTGTTTTGTTTGCTATTGAGCTGCAAGAGCTATTTGTAAATTTTAGAGATTAATTCCTTGTCAGCTACATCACTTGAAAATATGTTCTCCCATTTTGGGTGTTGTATTTTCATTTTGCGTATGGTTTCCTTTGTTGTGCAAAAGCTTTTGAGTTTAATTAGGTCCAATTTGTTTGTTTTTGTTTTAATTTCCATTACTCTAGAAGAAGACTCAGAAAAGATCTTGCTGTGATTTCTCTCAGAGAATGTTCTGCCTATGTTTTCCTCCAAAAGTTTTATAATGTCAGTCCTACATTTAGGTTTTTAATCCATTTTGAGTTTATTTTTGTATATGGCATCAGAGAATGGTATAATTTCATTCTTTTACATGTGGCTGTCCAGTTTTCCCAGCAGCACTTATTGAAGAGGCTGTCTTTCTTCCATTGTATATTCTTGTCTCCTTTGTCTTAGATTAATTGACCATAGGTGTGTGGGTTTATTTCTGGGTTTTCTATCCTCTTACATTGATCCATATGTCTGTCTTTGTTTTGAATACTATAGCTTTGTAATATACTGTTTTGATTACTCTAGCCTCATAAAATGAGTTTGGGAGTATTCCTTCCTCTGCAGTTTTTTTTGAATAGTCTTACACAGATAGTTCTGTTTTTTTTTTTCATATTTTATATTTCTTCCTTGTTCAGTCTTGGAAGAGTGTACTCTTCTGAGAATGTGTCCATTTCTTCTAGGTTGTTCATTTTATTGGCATTTAGTTGATTGTAGCATCTCTTATGACCCATTTTATTTCTGTGGTGTCAGTTTTAACTTCTTTTTAATTTCTAATTTTATTGATCTGGGTCCTCTCTCTCTCTCTCTTTTTTTTTTTTTTTGATGAGTCTAGTTAAAGTTTTATCAATTTTGTTTATATTTTCAAAGAACCAGATTTTCGTTTCATTGATCTTTTCTATTGTTTTGTTTCTATTTCATTTGTTTCTGCTCTGATATTTATGATTTCTCTTTTACTAACTTTCAGTTTTGTTTGTTCTTCTTTACCTAGTTGCTTTAATTGTAAGGTTAGGTTGTTTATTTATGATTTTTTATTTGTTTGTTTCCTCAGGTAAGAGTCACTGCTATAAACTTCCCTCTTAGAACTATTTTTGCTGTGTCCCATAGGTTTTGGATTGTTTTGCTTTCATTTTCATTTGTCTTTAGGTAGTTTTTGATTTCCTCTCTGGTTTCTTCAGTGATCCATTGGTTGTTTAGAAGCATATTGTTTAGCCTCCATGTGTTTGTATCTTTTCTAGTTTTTTTTTCCTTGTAGCTGATTTCTAATCTCATAGTGTTGTGGTTGGAAAAGATAGTTGACATGATTTCAATTTTTCTTAAGTTTAATGAGGCTTTCTTTGTGACCCAGTGTGTTATCTATCTTGGAGACTGTTGCATGTGCACTTGAGAAGAATGTGTATTCTACTGCTTTTAGATGGAATGCTCTATAAAAATCAATTAATTTCATCTGGTCTAATGTGTCATTTTAGGCCTGTGTTTCCATATTGATTTTCTTTCTGGGTGATCTGTCCATTAATGAAAGTGGGGTGTTAAAGTCCCCCACTATTATCATGTTACTGTCAATTTCTTCTTCGTTGGCTGTTAACATTTGCCTTATATATAGGGGTGCTCTTATGTTGGGTACATATATATTTACAATTGTTATCTCTTCTTCTTGGATTGATCCCTTGATCATTATGTAGTGTCCTTCTTTGTCTCTTGACTACCTTTAAAGTCTATTTGTCTGCTATGTGTATTGCTACTCCACCTTTCTTTTGATTTCCATTTGCATGTAATAGCTTTTTCCATTCCCTCACTTTCAGTTTGTGTGTGTCCCTATATCTGAAGTGAGTCTCTTGTAGACAGCATATATATGGGTCTTTTTCTTTTTCTTTTCTTTTTTTTTTCCATTCAGCTAGTCTAGGCCTTTTGGTTGGGATATTTAACCCATTTACATTTAAGGTATCAATATGTATGTTCTTATTGCCATTTTCTTAATTGTTTTGGATTTGTTTTTGTAGGTCTTTTTTCTTCTCTATCTCTTTGATGTCATGATTTGATGACAAATCAAATAATTTGATGTCTCTCATGATTTGATGTCTATCTTTAGTGTTGTGTTTGGATTGCTTTTTTATTTTTTAATGTATGTATATATTGGTGGATTTTTGCTTTGTGGTTACCATGTGTTTTTCATATATCTTATTTTCATATGTATATATGTATAATTGTGCCTGTATGTGTGTATATGTGGTGTGTGTGTGTGTGTGTGTGTGTGTGTGTGTTATTGTTTTAAGTTGCTGATAACTTTATTTCAAATATATTTCCAATATCCTGAATTTATACTCTACTCCTGTCATGATGGTTGGTGTTGATATCATATTTTTGTGTGGATGATTTCCTACTTTAACTATATGTTTGCCTTTACTGATGAATTTTCCCATTCACAATTTTCTTGTTCCTTGGTGAGGGCTTTTCTTTTTTGCCTAAAGAAGTTCCTTTAGAATTTATTGTAATGCTGGTTTGTTAGTGCTGATTCTTTTACCTTTTGCTTGTCTATAAAGCTTTTGATTTAGCTGTTTAATCTGAACAAGAGCCATGCTGGGTGGATTATTCTTGGTTGTAGGTTCTTCCCTATATGACTTCAAATATATTGTGTTACTCCTTCTCTCCTGCAGTGTTTCTGCAGACAGAGCAGCTGGAAACCATATGGGGATTCCCTTGTATATTATTTCTTGTTTCTCTTGTTGCTTTTAATATTTTCTCTTTGTCTTTAATTTTTGTCAATTTGATTACTACGTGTCTCAGTGTGTTCCTCCTTGGATTTATCCTGTATGGGACTCTGTGCCTCCTGGACTTGAGTTAGTGTTTCCTTTCTCATGTAAGGGACATTTTCAGCTATTATTTCTTTAAATATTTTCTAGTTTCTGCTGTACAACAAAGTGAATCAGCTATATATATACATATATCCCCTCCCTCCTGGACCTTCCTCCCAGCCCCCCATCCCACCAATCTAGGTCATCAGAGAGGACTAAGCTGAGTTCCCTGTGCTATACAGCAGGTTTGCACTAGCTATCTATTTTACACTTGGTACTATATATATGTCAATCCTAATCTCCCTGTTTGTTCCACCCTCCATTTTCCATTCTGTGCACACATGTCTGTTCTCTATGTCTATGTCTCCATTTGTGCTCCAGAAATAGGTTCATCTGTACCATTTTTCTAGATTCCACATATATGCATTAATATACAACATACGTTTTTCCCTTTCTAACTTACTTCACTCTGTATGACAGACTCTAGGTCCATCCACATCTCTACAAATGACCCAATTTCGTTCTTTGTTATAGCTGAGTCATACTCCATTGTATATATGTACCACATCTTCTTTATCCATTCATCTGTTGTTGAACATTTAGGTTGTTTCCATGTCCTGGCTATTGTAAATAGTGCTGCAATGGACATTGGAGCACATGTGTTGTTTTGAATTATGGTTTTCTCAGGGTATATGCCCAGTAGTGGGATTGCTGGATCATATGGTAGTTCTATTTTTAGATTTTTAAGGAACCTCTATACTGTTCTCCATAGTGGCTGTATCAATTTACATTCCTACCAACAGTGCAGGAGGGTTCCCTTTTCTCCACACCCTCTCCAGCACTTATTGTTTGTAGATTTTTTGATGATGGCCATTCTGACCGGTGTGAGGTGATAACTCACTGTAGCTTTGATTTGCATTTCTCTAATAATTAGTGATGTTGAGCATCTTTTCATGTGCCTCTTGGCCATCTGTATGTCTTCTTCAGAGAAATGTCTATTTAGGTCTTTCACCCATTTTTTGGACTTTTTTAAATATATATATTGAGTTCAATGAGCTGTTTGTATACTTTGGAGATTAATCCTTTTTCTGTTGCTTCATTTACAAAAGACCCTAAATAGCCAAGGCAATCTTGATAGAGAAAAACAGAGCTGGAGGAATCAGGCTCCCCAACTTCAGACTATACTACAAAGCTACAATAATCAATTCGGTATGGTAATGACACAAAAAGAAAAATATAGATCAATGGAACAGTATAGAAAGCCCAGAGATAAATCCTTGCCTTTATGGTCACCCAATCTATGATAAAGCAGACAAGAATATACAATGGTGAAAAGATAGCCTCTTCAATAAGTGGTGCTGGGAAAATTGGACAACTACATGTAAAAGAATTAAATTAGAACACTTCCTAACATCATGCACAAAAAGAAACTCAAAATGGATTAAAGACATAAATGTAAGACTGAACACTATAAAACTCTTAGAGGAAAACATAGGAAGAATATTTTTTGACATAAATTACAGCAAGATCTTTTTTGACCCACCTCCTAGAGTAATGAAAATAAAAACAAAAATAAACAAATGAGACCTAATGAAACTTAAAAGCTTTTGCACAGTAAAGGAAACCATAAAGAAGACAAAAAGTCAGCCCCATGACTAGGAGAAAATATTTGCAAACAAAGCAGCAGACAAAGGATTAATCTCATATATACAATTTTAAAGAAATAATTGTACACAAATGTTCCATGTCCTTCTCAGTAAGAGATGTTCACATCTGTTTCAGGTTAGAGTTATTCATTTTGTTTGTTGTAAGTGATAAATATTGGTTAAATTATAGCAAAGTTTTTTACTCACTATTGAAATTATATTAATTTTGTTGTTTAATTTAATTTATTCACTATATTATTCATAATATAGTGAAAAAATAATGATAATTATTTTGCTAAAAAGCCCTCTATTTTTATAAATTACTATATTTGGCTTGCTTATAGTTAACATTTTTATGTGCCTGTTCTAGTACTTTGGTAACTAAATTTACACTAGACACCTAATACATATATATAATACATCTTTCAATCATTTTTTTTTGTCACCAGAATATATTGAGTAAAATTACAAATCATCACTTCTTTGAAGCCTTGGTAGAATTTGTATTGTAAACTCACTCATTCTGTTGTCTTTTGGTGAGAGGGATTTTGTCTACTCTTTCAAAATTTTGTATTCTAAATGGTTAGTAATTTTTTTATTCTTCTTAGATGAACAGTTGTTTCTAAATATTATGTAAATTTAATTTAATTTCTTAAACATATGATTTTAAAAGTTTGTGGCTTTCTGAATGTTTGGATAATCTTGAATATTAGCTTTATATTATTGACACCAAATTTATTAAATATGTGTTATGAGATTATGTTGTTAACTTTCTAAACTTTTTCTAGAGCTTTTTCCCCACTGTTACTTTTCATGCTCCATATTTATTTTTAAAGCATGTGTATTCTCTTTTTTTGGGTGGCATTTATATATATATATATTTTTACTAAAGGTCTCTTGTGATTAGCCTAAAACTACCTTTTAAAATTTTCTTGAATTATAATTTAGCTGAAAGCAAAATATTTGTTTGAGGATTATTTTCTCCCACAGAATTTTCCACTATCCTCTGTCTTCTATATTTTTAAATAAACAGTCTACTGAGATAAAATTTTTTTTCTTACGAAAATAATGTATCTTTAAATTCTGACTTTTTAAATTTTTTTTTGTGTATTTGATGCTCTGAAGTTTTATTAGAGTATATGTAGTAGATATCTTTTTATATAGCTTTCTGTTCATTTATAGTGGTTTCCAAATATGCACAGTGAAATCTATTGACAATCCTGAAAAATCTAAGCCATTATATTTTCAAATATTGCCTTTCTCCTATTGTTTATATTTTCTCATCTTAGGACTTCTATTCCCATTACATACATTATGTCTTCTCATTCTGCTCTACATGTCTGTTAAGTTTTCTCATAATTATTTAATTGTCTCTCTAACTTACTTCTGAGAAACTTCTTCAGATTATCATGTAGTTGACTGATTCTTTCTTCTTCTATCTATTTTATTTATCCAGTCAGTTTTGTTTCAATAATTCAATTTTCATGTCTAAAAATTATGTTTTCCCCTTCAAATATTCTTGGTTTTTGATAATTTCTTATATTTATTTATAATATTTTGTGGGTTTCTTTTTTTTCATTTTTATTTTAATTTTATTTTCTGGTTTTGAGACAGAAAATTATAGTATGTAAAATCTTCAGGTTTCTATTATTGCTGTTTTTGTTTTTTTCTGATTTAACTCATGTTGTGTCTATTCTTTACCTATGTATTTATTTTTTATTATTGTTGATTTGTATTTGGCTTAACTTCTCAAGTGGGAATCCTTAGGGCTCTTTGCCTTATCTATAGTTTATTAGCTTGAGTTTTCTGGATCACAAAGGAGGATTTCACACATTTTTTTTCCCATGAGAATGAGACTGTTTTTTAAATATTTTTTAAATCATTTTTGCACTTGTCATAATAATTAATTAATTAATCAATTAATGATTGACTTACATTTTTTAGTCTGAGCCATTGTTTTCAGGTTTCTCATTTATTCAATAAATATGATGCTTAATAAGTGCTAAGGAACACATTACATTATTAAATATTTACTGCGTTTCTAATATGAATAAACCTATCAATGTTTTTGGTCCTGGGAATATGGTAATGAACAATACAGTCATGGTCTCAGATCTAATACTTTTGATGACTGGGATACATGCTAAACAAATAACTGATGATTTTTATTGATAGTAATCATAATACTTAGTACAAAAGTGAAGTACAAGGATGCAGTAGGAGAGAAACTGGATCTAGGAGAGGGAGGAGTCTGATCAGGAATTATTTTCTTAGTCCAAAGAAAATTAAGGTCAAATTTAGGGAGTAAAAGATGCATTCAAAACTGAGGGTAAAGCATTTCTAAAAACTTTTAGTGTAATATGTTTGAAGATAAGAAAGAGGGCCATTGTGGATGCAATGCTAGGAATGAATAGCTACAGAATGAATGAGGTAGGGACTGATTCAAGATGAAACACAGGAGGCAGCCTTTTGGACTATACTAAGACTATACGTTATTGTTACTCTTAAATACACAAGTCAAAGTGTTTATATATAGAACTAATACAGTCATATATGTGTTTTAAAATATCCCTCTTACTGTACTATGAAAAATTATATATTTGTATATGTAATTTTATGTATTATTTATTATATATACACACATATATTTTTGAATGTGATAAGTACAATACTACTTCTAATTTCAAGAAGCTCCCTATGTGTAGTGGGTGAAATATTCAGTGGCTGTTTCTGCAAATTCAAGTGTCAGGATGAAATTTTAAAAGTATACCTGTGAGAATTTGTATTTGTGTGTGTGTGTGTGTGTGTGTGTGTCTGTGAACACATTTTGAGTGGGTCAAGGACAAGTTGAAAATAGGCTGAATACACAAATTAGCTGACTTAGCTTTAACGTGTTAGTCTTTGTTGATAGCACAAAATGATATTAAGTAAACTTCAATTTCAATAATACAAGGCTCAAATGAATCAACATTAACTGCTGTCTTTGTGTTGGTTGATAACTAAGAAATCCAATCAATTTTCTAACTATTTTGAAATATCCAGATATTTGACTATAGTGCATGAATTGTTTGGATGTTTTCACAGCTATTTTTATTTTTACTTTTTATTTTTCCTTTGGTGATTATAATCTAAAGCCTGTTTTAAGGGTTATACATTTCTCTGGTATTTTGCCATATAGATATAGATTCACTTTTTTCTATGAAAATAAATATTCAAAATATTATCTCAATTCTGGCATTCATTCATTTCTTCCAAGCTTAACTTTTCCTTATGTTCTTCTTTCATGCCTTGAAATTTAAATCATACAGACCCTGATTTCATTAAATTTCTCTTAATTAATATCTATGTAACATAGGGCATGTTATATATCCAATCAACAACTTAGTTAATTTTATCTATGAGTTAGTACAATTAACTACCTCAGAGTGATGTTTCAAGCAATAATATTAGCTTTATATTTTCTTCTGTTTCCTTCAATTCAGCATTTATCAAAACTACCATACTACTTTCAGAAAGGTAGCAAATATCTATAAGCATTTTCATACATTTGCACATAATAAGCAAATGCTTAAAAGCAAAGCATTTTTCAGTTGAATACATTTTAAGCAGTTTTAAGAGTATAGAAAACATAAATAAAAACAGAGATTAAAAAGTATAGTTGGTAAATTTTTGAAAACTGATTAAATTCTAGCCATTTTCAGCAATGGAGAAATAAAGGAGATAGCAGAATGTAGCCAAATCCAAGCTGAATTGTTGTATTTGTGTTAATTTTTATTCCCATATGTAGTAATATAAAAATAATATCAATTATTTTTTTAATTATCTTAACAATGATCACTCTCTAATTTAGCTTATAATGACTGTTCTCTTAAATTGCATGATGTGGTTAAATTATATTAAATATATTCTGATGTCTTGTGCCTTAATATTATGTTTTAATGTCAAATAAACCAACCATGACCTATTTTTCAGATTATCAACATCTCTCAAAATTAACATTTGCCTGAAATCAGGATAGGTCAATCATTAAATTATAATAATAATAAACAAGCTGCAGAGATCTAACTTCAAATGTCTTTATAAAGAATCCAGAGTACAATTACTCAAGTAAACTTTAACATTTATGGATATGAGCAAAAAAGCACTAACATATTTTTATCTCTGCCCATGATGTTAGGTAAGCAAATTAATGGTTTTGCTTTATGAGAAAATTGAAAAACTATTTTTTTCAATAAATTACTTTCAGTGAAACTAAAAATCTAGAAAAATCTGCTTCATAAAGAAAATTTCAAGACATTTTACTTTGATTTTAGGACCTCATGTGCCAATGTTTCTTCCTTAAGATAATTTTTGTCACACAGGAAATATACAGGTATTGTCTTTCCAACAATCTGTGTAGTTCTATAGAATTCATTCTTTATTTTCTTGTATAATCCTCAGCAGATATACCTCAGACCCATTTAATTAGACAAGGAACTAAAAAATCCTACAAGGTATAAGTTGAAGTATGATAATTACTTTTGCTTCTTATACTTTGTAAAAAGAAAACTCACTGTAGTTTAAAATTACATAGATAATACTTATCAATGATTCCCAAGAACGTAACTTTTCTTTATAAAAACAGGCTCCTTGAATAGTAAAAAATTGCCTTAAGTTTGTCAGTCATAATTGTAAATGAAGTATATTAATATAGGAATACAGATTTTTGATTCTGACCTCTTTATTGTTACCAAGAGTCTAAGACAGGACCACTTCCAATACACTGCCACTGGGTAATGGAAATTACCATCAGACCACCATGTAGTAGCATTTGAGTATCCATAATTTCCTGCTAGGAGTCAAAATCATTTCTATTGCTATGGTTATTTCTCAAAGAGGATACCACATTGTGCATGGTTGCCAAATATGTGAAGATGAACCACATATAGCAAGGGCCACTTCCTATATTAGAATGATTCTATAGAGTACTGCTCTTCAGCAAGTACTACTTTCAGACTAACATTATCCACTTAGAACAACCAGAAAACCTAGATAAAATATTCACTAATCTCTTTAAGTCCCTTTGAAAACTACCAAGGAAGATAAGGAAGATTTGTGGGGCTAAGCTCTTATCTGGTAGAGAAACTATGTTCAGAGAGGTGAGTCAACATTTGGAATGTGTTTCTCTTGAAACACAAGTAATACCTAAGATGAAGTGACATGAGAATAGATTTATGCAGACTCACAGAGGTGGTAAAACAAAAATTGAACTTTAGAGTCTTTATAGACTTTTAGTCTATACTTCAAAAATTCTACACCTTAGATGTAATGATGAATGGGAAATAAACCATGTCTCACAGAGACTGAAACTCATCTTCAAATCTTATCAAATTACTACTGACTAAATTTTATCTAGAATTGCTCATGCCACTAGATTGATCACTAGAAGCAAAACTAAATGTCTTCTGGAGTAAGATAAAATTGTTCAGTCTCAAATTATCTCTAATTTTCCCCAAATGTAATGACTTGTACTAAAAAAAAAAAAAAAAAAAAAAAAACACAAGCAATTATAAGAAAACTAGATGAGTGAAAACAGAGAGAAAAAGGAAAAACAAAAAGAAAACCAAAACTATAGATACATACACAACACTTCCAGATAATGGAATTATCCTATGTGAACTTTGTAATATTTTTTCATTAATAAATTCAAGGAATTAAAAACAAGGTAGAAAATTTCAGCAGAAATGGAACTTATAAATGGAACTTATGCAAAAGGAAATTCTAGTGCCTAAAATACAAAAACATAAATTTAAGTACTAAATGCCTGAGTACAATAGCAAATTAGAAATACATGAAAACAGAATAATTAAATATAAAACTAGGTCAGAGTTAAATATTTATACTAATGGTAAAATAATTTTAATTAGAGAAAATGATGTAAGGGATATTACAGACATAGTGAAAATTATAAGCATGTAATTGAAGTCCCAGAATTACAATAGAGAAAATAAATCTGAACCAATGAAGAAAGTAAATAAATGGCTAAGAACATCCGAAACTCATGATAGACTCTAAGATACAAACACAAAAACACTAAGAACTCCAATCTGGACCAAAACAGAAAATACCACAACTAAGCACATTGCAGTTTCTGTTATATGTCACAACTAGATCCCAGTAAACAGGCCAATACAAAGATTTACACACTACTGTGAGTAGTATTTGCCATTTGCTGAAAACTACCCATTTCAGATAATTGCTCTTAGACAAAAGAGAGCCACCTCACTAAGGAGATTAACCTGTCCCCAAGTAAAGACTCTCATGCAATTACTAACAAAGGTAAAAGGGATAGGAAAGGCTGGACTTCAAATTCTTTCCTTAGGTAGGTCTAATTCAATAAGGCAATTCATACTGCAGAGCTTCCTGGAACATCAGGTCGAAGTTAAATTTCAGCTGATATCACATTTTTAATTAGCTTTTTATCATATCCCCCACCTTGCTTTGCTCACTATACTTTTCTTGAGAACACTTCCACAGTAAGCTCCACAAGAATCACTCCCTCAAGTTTTGTTTCAAGAGAATACATCCTAAGACACACAGGATCTCATGTATTTTGAAAACTAAACACAAGAAGAAAAAAATTTTAAAGAACTGAAGAAAAAACACATATCCTTCAAAGGAGCATTGAGAAAAATAACAGTGATTCCTCAATAGAAACACTGAAAACTAGATTTCAAGAAGATAAGCTCTTTCAAGTCCTGGAAGAAAATATGAAGTTGAACAACATGCAGTTTTAGAATGATGACCATTCTCAGAAACAAAATTTTCAATATTAAAAGTCAAGATTACTCTGAAGAGAGAGGTGGTTTATGTTAAAAAAAATTAATGTGGAAGAACTGTACCACATTCATGCTGAACTCTGACTTTAAAAAAATAAATAAAGCTTCATGTTCACTAATGTTTTGTAAATAGAAAATTTGGTTAGGGTTTTCTAAGTCTGTAGTCACTTGCCAAACACGATCAAAGGTGTGCCATTTGGCTTCTATTACAAGACGGGATCTGTGTGTACTCCCTTCTCCATAAATATTGATATTTTGAAAAAAGATCCGTTTGTTAAAATCTGAAGCTATGTGGATGAAAAAAAAAATTTCTGTAGGTTTTGCTTTAGGCCAGGTGTTACTATTTTAATACCTTAAGTGAAGAAAGATGAATTAATTCTTAAGGAAAATAGCACTGAACTTGTACCAAATTCAACTATTTTGATTCATCCATCCATGACAGTTATAAACTAGAATATCATTTAAAAAGGTATCTATGCTTCTGAGAAAGGAATATCACAACATGCCATCAGATAGAATCTAGTAGTTGTACAATCCCTAAGACAAGAAAATACTGAATCATAAGCCCTAACAATGACTTATATTTATTAGAGCAAAAAATTGAGGTACATAAATATATTTTCAGACAAACATAAACTGATATAATTTGTCTCTAGTAGACAAAGTGTAATATTAATAGGTATTTTATAGGAGAAAATTAAGTGATACAAGATGGAAGCTCAGAAGTTTAGGAAAGAAGAGCAAGAGAAAGTATAAAGTTATGGTAAACTTTCATGTGCATTGACTGTGTAAGAGAATACAATAATCTCATATTTGGTTAGGTCCTCTGAGAAACCAAAACCAAGACAGGATTTAGTATGCGTTATTCATTAGAACTATTAGGGAAAATAACAGGGGTGTTGAAGAGCCTGGGAGAGATTGTTAGATTTCAATACAAGTCTAACCTCAAGTGAAGGAGAGAAGAAAGGAAGATTAGGTGAAAGTGTTAGGCTGCCCCATATATCCAAGGAAAATTTGGCAAGACAGAGGCCCTCAAGCCAAACTCTACTCTTAAAGGATTTCTGTACCCCTTAGGAATGGGCTTGTGTCAGAAACATTTTAATGATCAACTATTGGCTGGAAGTAACTCATGGAAAGCCAGACCTTGTGTGAAAACAGTGATCAGTTTCAGAGTTAAGTAGCTGGTGTGCTCAATAAAATAAATTCCCTGTACTTGAAGATATGATAATCACATTATCATGGTATATACCTAGGAGTGGAAATGCTAGGTTATATAGAAGTTATATGTTAACATTTAAAAATCTGCTAAACTGTTTCTTAAAGTGACTGCAATATTTTACATTCCCATCAAAGTCTATCAGAGTTCTAGTTTATTCCTCTCCCTGCCAACACATTGTATGGTCATTATTTTTAAATGTGAATCCATCTAATACATGTATAATTGTATCTCATTACATTTTAAAATTAATATTTATGCTAAGCATCTTTTTATATGTTTATTTGTCATTTCATATATTTTTGGTGAATTGTCCAAACTTTTGTGCATTGTTATAATTCAAGTATAGTTGTCTTACAATATAATGTTAGTTTCAGGTATATAACATAGTGCTTTAATAGTTTATAGGTTATACTCCATATTAATTTATTATAAAATATTAGCTATATTCCCTGTGCTGTATATTACATTCTTGTAACATTTATTTCATATCTAGTAGTTTGTACTACCTAAGCCCAACATTTATTTTGTCCTCCCAACCTTCAGCCCTCTGTTTTGTTATATTTATTTGTTTTAATTTTTAGATTCCACATATAAGTAGACATATTTGTCATTTTCTGTCTGAGTTATTTCAGTAAGCATAATAACTTCCAGGTCATCCATGTTGTCACAAAAGACAAAATTTCATTATTTTTTATTGCTGAGTTTGTACAGCTTTAAATTGGATTGTTTGCCTTATTAAGTGTTAGAGTTGTTTTATACATATTCTTGGATACAACTCTTTCATCATATATATTGTTGCCAATAATTTACCAGTCTGAGATATAGCTATTAATTTTCTTAACAATGTATTTTGAAAAGCAAACTTTTCTATTAAATTTTGAGGAAGTCCAATTAATCACTTTTTATCCTTTTATGGGTCATGCTTTCGTTGTTGTATATAATCTTTGTACAACCTAAAGTTGCAAAGAGATTCTACTTTGTTTCTTCTGGAAATTTTATAGACATAGCTTTAATTTATGTCTCAGATCTATTTTGAGTTATATTTTTATATGAGTGAAATAAGGATCTATGTTCATTTATTTCTATATAGATATTCACAACCAGCATTGTGTTACAAAAATTATGCTTTTTCATGAATAACCCTGACACTGTTGTTGAAAAATTAATTGGTCATATATGCATGGATCTGTTTTTAGATCATATGTCAATTTAAATTATTTGTGAGTTATGACATCAATACCACACTACCTCAATTATTGTAGCTTTATATTAAGTACTGGAATCAAGTACTGTAAGACTGACAAATTTGATTTTTATCAAACCTGTTTATAACAAGAAGAAATCCTCTATATTCATTATAGGAGAAATCTGTTTAACCTTAACTTCTGAAAAGCTTCCACTCCAATCACCTAAAATACACTTAGTCTCAACAATATGTAGAAAAATAAATCACTAAGTGTATCAAACTTGGGTATGATTTCCTTTCACTGAAAGAAGACTGCCAAGAAAAATTCTTGTGGATGGCTGTATGAAAAGGTTTTCTGGTTACTATGTGAAATTCTCCATTTTACGCAGGTTGAAAATGTCTTTATTTCTATTTTCAGTTAGAAGCCTGAATGGAGAAAATGCTCAAATAAGCCTATAGAAACACTAGCGTTACATGTTTTTTAAATAATACTCTATCAACTTCAGTCATTTGGCATAAGTTCCTTATACTGAAAGAGGACTGTGCATCAAATTTAGTTCATCTAGATTGTAAAAAACACATATATCTAGTATATGGAAAGATGTGCTTCCATGCCTTCTGAACAATTTTCAGTGATGTTTGCTTTGAGAGCACAGACCTTAGTGCAGCTTTAAAGTAAACCTTAGAAAGTGTAGGTGTGCAGGTCTCAAGTATTTCAGTTCATGCGCAAACTTTTGAGTGCAATTTCCATATACTGAAAGAACACTGCATAAGTTTTCTTTCATTTGGATAGTGAAACACACACATATTTAAACTCTGGGAAATAAGTCTTTCCAGTCTGAAAGGCTCTCAATTCTATTTGCCTTTGGAACATAGACCTAAGCGTACCTTAAACTACAAAGAGCACTATTAACTTTCTCTTAAACTGTACACTACATACATCACACTTTTAATATCTCTTCCACTCATTGCAAGAATAGAATGCTTAGTTCACTTTGCCAGAAGCATGTTCCTCTATGTTCCTTATTTGATAGTACTGTTTAACTATGCCTTCTGAAAGGCTTTTCTTCCATAAGCACACTTAGTTAACTTCATCACTCAGGAATATAGATAAGCTAGGCTTACAAGTATCAAAAAGAAATATTAAATATATCAAAACTAACTATAATTCGTATTACTGAAAGAACATTGCCAAGAAAACAACTTGGAGGTAGCTTTGTAAAAATGTCCTCTGAATACTGTGGGAACTTCTTTGTTCTATGTGGGTAGAAAAGGCACTGGATTCTATTACCAAGTAACTGTGTTGAGGAAAAACTCAAAGAGCTTAGACTTTTATTTGTCTGTTAAATAGTCAGGACCTGCTTCAGCCAGTTTGGGTAAGTTTCCTATACTGAAGAAAACAATACATAATTTCTTTCATTTAGCTTGTAAAAAAAAAATATTTGGGAAGCAAGTCCTTCCATGTCTTCTGAACTGTTTTCACTGATATACATCTTGAGAGTGCAGAACTTAGAGCAGCTTTAAAGTAAAACTTAGGAAGTATAGCTATTCAGGTCTCTCAAGTCTTTCAGTACGTGCTTATGCTTTGGGGTACAAGTTATATGTACTGAGAGAACACTGCATAAAATTTCTTTCAACTAGCTTGTGAAAAATACATATATTTCCACTATGGGAAACAAGCTTAACTAGAGAGTTTGAAATATTCTCACTACTATTCACATTTGGAACATAAACCTAAGTGCAGTTTAAATTACCTCTAGAAAGAGCTACATTAAAGTTCTCTAAAAGTACACACTACATATATCACACTTCTAGTATATCTTTCATGAAATGAAAGAACATAGTGCATAGTACTTAGTTCACACAGAAAGAAGCAGTCTGCTACATTCCTTAGAAGATAATCCTGCTTAACTATGCCTTCTGAAAGGTTTTTCTTCGATTGTACTTAAGCACACTCAGTTAACTTCAACAACACATAGGAATACAGCAATGCTAGGTTTACACATATCAGAAAAAGAATTGCTAAATGTATCAAACATGGGTAATTTTTCCTATTATTGAAAGAACACTGGCAGATAATCTACTTGGGATTAGCTTTGTATAAGGTCCTCTGAATATTGAGGGAAATTTTACCTACTATGTGGGTTGAAAAGGCCTTTGATTCTACTCTCATTTGGTAACTGCATTGAGGAAAGTCTCAAAGAGACTATAGAAACCATAGAATTACACATATTTTATATAACATATGACCTGTTTCATGAAACTGGGTTAAGTTCACAATACTGAAAGAACACTGTGCATCAAATTTCTTTCTTCAAGATTTAAAAAGTACATATATTTGATATATGAGAAACAGGTCCCTCCATGACTTTAGGACAGTTTTCACTGATATTGCCTTGAGAGCACAGAGCTTAAATGAAGTTTTCAAGAAACCTTATAATTTGCATTTAGGTCTTTAATCCATTTTGAGTTTATTTTTGTGTACAGTTTTAGAGAGTGTTCTAATTTCATTTTTTACAGGTAGCTGTCCAGTTTTCCCAGCACTGCTTAGTGAAGAGACTGTCTTTTCTCCATTGTATATCCTTGCCTCCTTTGTCACAGATTAGTTGACCATAGATGTGTGGGTTTATCTCTGGGCTTTCTATCCTGTTCCATTGATCTATATTTCTGTTTTTGTGCCAGTACCATATTGTCTTGATTACTGTAGCTTTGCAGTATAAGCTGAAGTCAGGGAGTCTGATTCCTTCACCTCTGTTTTTTCCCTCAAGATTGCTTTGTTTATTCGGGGACTTTACTTTGGTTATTTGGGGTCTTTTGCATCTCCATACAAATTTTAAGATTTTTTGTTCTAGTTCTGTAAAAAATGCCATTGGTAATTTGATAGAGATTGCACCGAATCTGTAGATTGATTTGGGTAGAATAGTCATTTTCACAATATCAATTCTTCCAAACCAAGAACATGGTATATCTCTCCAACTGTTTGTGTCATCTTTGATTTCTTTCATCAGTGTTTTATAGTTTTCTGAGTACAAGTCTTTTACGTCTGTAGGTAGGTTTATTCCTAGGTATTTTATTCTTTATGTTGCAATGGTGAATGGGACTGTTTCCTTAATTTCTCTTTCTGATCATTCATTGTTACTGTATAGGAATGTGAGAGATTTCTGTGCATTAATTTTGTATCCTGCAACTTTACCAAATTCATTGATTAGTTCTAGTAGTTTTCTGGTGGGATCTTTAGGGTTTTCTATGTATAGTATCATGTCATCTGCAAGCAGTGACAGTTTTACTTCTTTTCCAATTTGTATTCCTTTTATTTCTTTTTCTTGTCTGATGGCTGAGACGAGGACTTCCAAAACTCTGTTGAATAATAGTGGTGAGAGTGGACATCCTTGTCTTGTTCCTGATCTTAGAGGAAATGCTTTCAGTTTTTCACCATTAAGAATAATGTTTGCTGTGGGTTTCTGGACACTATAAAGCTCCTAGAGGAAAACATAGGAAGAACATTCTTTGACATAAACCACAACAAGATCTTTTTTGTTCCACCTTCTAGAGTAATGGAAATAAAAACAAAAATAAACAAATGAGGCCTAATGAAACTTAAAAGCTTTTGCACAACAAAGGAAACTATAAACAAGACGAAAAGACAACCCTCAGAATGGGAAAAAAATATTTGCAAATGAATCAATGGACAAAGGATTACTCTCCAAATATATAAAGAGCTCAATATTTAAAAATCAAACAACTCAATCAAAAAATTGGCAGAAGAGTTAAATAGACATTTCTCCAAAGAAGACATACAGATAGCCAAGAGGCACATGAAATATGCTCAACATCTCTAATTATTAAATAAATGCAAAGCAAAACTACAATGAGGTATCACCTCATACTAGTTAGAATGGGCATCATCAGAAAATCTACAAACAAAAATGCTGAAGAGGGTGTGGAGAAAAGGGAACCCTCTTGCACTGTTGGTGGGAATGTAGATTGGTACAGCCACTATAAAAAACAGTATGGAGGTTCGTTAAAGCACTAAAAATAGAATTTATGACCCAGCAATCCCATTATTGGGCATATACCCAGAGAAAAAACCATAAATCAAAAAGACACATGTACCCCAATATTCATTGCAGCACTATTTACAATAGCCAGTTTGTGGTGGCAAACTAAATGCACATCGACAGATGAATGGATAAAGAAGATGTGATACATATATAAAATAGAATATTATTCAGCCATATAGAGGAACAAAATTGGGTCATTTACAGAGACTTGGATGTACCTAGAGACTGTCATACAGAGTGAAGTAATTCAGAAAGAGAAAAACAAATATCGTATATTAATGCATATATGTGGAATCTAGAAAAATGGTACAGAACAACCAGTTTGCAAGGCAGAAATAGAGACACAGATGTAGAGAACGTGTGAACACCAAGGATGGAAAGTGGGTGGTGTTGGTGGTGGGATGAATTGGGATATTGGGATTTACATATATACACTAATATGCATAAAATGGATAGCTAATAAGAACCTGCTGTATAAAAAATTAAATTAAATTAATAAAAAAATAAACGTTAGCATTTGTAGGTGTGCAAGACTCTCAACTCTTTGAGTATAGGCTGACACTTTTGGGTACATATTTCATATACTGAGAGAACACTCTGCAAAAAATATTTGTACTACTAGCTTGTGAAAAATATTATACATTACACTATGGGGATCAATCCCTTCCAGACAGTGTGAAAGTTGTATGTTCCTATTCACCTTTGGAACATATGCCTAAGAATAGCTTCAGATACTTCCACAAAGTGTAATATTAAGGTTCTCTTAAACTATACACTCCATACATCACACTTCCTGTTCCTCTTCCACTCAGTAAAAGAACACAGTGACCAGTATTGAGTTTACATCGCAAGAAGCAGACCACTACATTACTTATACAAGAATCCTGTTTAACTATGCCTTCTGAATGGCTTTTATTCCATTGTCCTTAGGCCCACTCAGTTAACTATAACTCTCACAACACTAGGCTTACAAGTATCAGATAATAATCAGTCACTGTATCAAGCCTGGGTACAATTTCTTATTGCTGCAAGAACAGTGCCAGGAAAACTTCTCTCAAGTGTAGCTTTGTCAAGTGGTCCTCTGAATACTCCAGGTACTTCTTTGTTCTATGAGGGGTGAAAAGCCCTTTGATTCTATTCTTGGTTAAGTAAATGCATTGAGGAAAGGCTTAAAGAATCCAGTACAAACAACAGGGATACAGGTCTTTTGAATAATACACTACCTGCTTCAGCCAGTTGGGTAAGTTGTCTATGATGAAAGAACACTGGGCATCAAATTTCTTTTACCTAAGAGTCTCATGAAAAGAAATCCTATGTGTTAATATATGGCATTCAGGTCCTTTCATGTCTTCTGAATAGTTTTCACAGATGTTCACCTTGAGAGCACAGACTTTAGTACAGCATTAAAGAAATCCTGTGAAAGTGTAAGCATGAAGGTATCTCAAGTCTTTCAATTTTTTCATAACTTTTTGGGGAACAAGTTCCCTATACTGAGAGAACACTACATAAAGTATCTTTCATCCAGTGTGTAAAAAACACATACATTTACACAATGCAAAACAAGGCTTTCCAGAGAGTCTGAAAGACCCTCACGTTTATTCTCCTTTGGTACATAGACCAAGCAATTCTTCAGTTACCTCTGGAAAGTGCAGGACTAAAGTTCTCTTAAACTATACACAACATACCTCACAATTCTAGTATCTCTTTCTACCAAAGGAAAGAAAACATTGGATAGTAATTAGATCATATAGAAAGAAGAAATCCACTACATTCTTAATATGAGTATCCTGTTTAACTATGCATTCTGAAAGACTTTTCTTCCATTGACCTTAGGCACACTTAGCTAACCTCACCAGCACATAGAAATATAACTATGCTAGGCTTACAAGTATCAGATAATAATCACTAACTCTATGCAACCCAGTCATCATTTCTTATTACCAAAGCAATACTGCCAGGAAAATACCTAGGGGGTCGCTTTGTAAATGGGTCCTCTGAATATCTTGGGAACTTATTCCTTCTATGTGGATTGAAACAGCCTTTGATTCTATTCTCAGGTATGTTACTGCTTTGAGGAAGGCTCACAGAAGCCTATAGAAACATTAGTGTTCCACATCTTTTAAATAATACACCAACGGATTTTGAACAGAAGGTGGCAGAATAGGAGGATGTGGAATTTGTCACTCCTCACAAATATATCAAGAATTCTTCTACAAATAAAAAAATTCCCACAGAGCACGTGCTGAACATCAGTGGAAGACTTTGGACATCTAAAATAATGAAAGACGAAAAAATACATAAAAGTGGAATCAAAAAATGTTACCCTGGCAGGAAGCTGAAGGTAAAGGGAGGTCCCCACACCCAGATAAACTCCCTCATAGTGGGGAAATCAGCTGGGACAGAAAAAGACCTTTGGGGGATCAAATGAGAATGCAGCAGATGGTCTGTGGAAGGCAGGACAAAGTAAGAATTGCATGCATGTTCTACACCACAGCTCTGCACATTCCAGCCTGAATCATGTGTCACCTGTTGTGAAAGGGGGTTGGGTGCTGGAAAGCAGGGTTTGGAGCATGGACCCTGGGAGGAGACAGCTGTTGGCTGTGAAAACACAGCCTGAAGGGACAGGAGTAAGGAGCTCCACAGCTGGGAAAGTCTGTGGAAAAATCCTGAGATACCATAAAACAAGGCATCGTTGAGTGGCATGCAAGGGGAAGAACCACCATTATAACCTATTTCCCTAACTAGTAGCTTCTTCAGTCTCTGTGGGCATGGGGAGAAGCCCTCATCTAAGCTGCCCCACTCCTCCCTTGGGCTGACGTCTCCTCCACCCATGAGGGCTCTGGGGACCTAAGTGCTACGTATCCCAAAACTTCCTTGGGAATCAGCCATGGGCACACCTGCCTGGGATGGGAGCTCACTTATGCTGGTGGGGGCTGAGTGCTGAAACATGAGGTTGGGAGAATGGATCAGGGAGAAGAATGCTGTTGGTTGTGCGGATATAGCAGAGGGGATGGGAGTGAGGGAATACACGTCCAGGAATGCCCCTAGAGAAAGCATGGTCTGCCTGAAAATTGAGGCACTATTGTTGAGAGACACTCAGGGAACAGGGCTGCCACCTCGCCCATAGGCCAGTTCTGGCTTCCATGGACACTGAGAGGGAGGCCCACAAGAGCGAGTGCACCACCATCTGTTCCAACTGCCTGCCAGTCTCCCTGCCACAGGCAACTTGCAGACACCCCAGTTGTGGCTGTAGTGTCACTGCCCAAACATGAGTGAGTGAGTGTGCCTCAAGCAGCCGCTGCTTTTGCTCCCTCTCACCTGGGCAAGGAATAGATGCCTGAATGCACTGCACATTCAGAGGTGGGGTTAAAATCAAAGCTGAGCCTCACAGGTGGTGTGACTAAGGAAGAGGAACAGAAATCTTTCTGTGAATCTGAACAAGCTGTGGATTAAATCCCTGAGATTGGCTGGGTAAATACTGTGTCTGTGGAACACCTGAATAGACAACAAGTGTTTCAACAATTGAGACCATTCTAGCTTTCCCAGCACTGGACTCAGGGAACAAGTACACGTGGGAACTGGGCCAGGTCAGAGTCTGAACTGGCTCCACAGCACCCACAGCAGATACAGAGATCTACCTAGACATATTGGAAGGCCTCCAGGGAGGCGGTGATTGGCTCTGGCTCACTATGGGAGCAAGGACACGGACAGAGGATGCCCTGGGAAAATATTCGTATTACAATTATTCTTTTCTTGTTTGTTTCATTTTACTTAGTTGTTGTTGTTGTTGCTTTTATTATTTTTTATTTTTCATTTATTTTTACTTTATTATCTTTTTAAATATATATAATTTTTATTTTTCCATTTTTACTTTACTTGTTTGTTACTTTGTGTTTTTTTCTTGTTTCTGTTCCTTGGTTATTTCTTTTCTTTCATTGTTTTTATGTGTAGATTTTATGTTTTCTTCACATTTTTATTGTTTGTTTTCTTTTTTTTCTGTGTGTGTGTTGTAAGTGTGTGCTGTGTTGTTCTTGCTGCTGATTGCTTGCTGTTGTTTTTGCTATTTGTCTTGGGTTTTGTTTGTCTGTTTTTTTCCTTTTCTTTTCTTTTTTCTCAGGTCAAACTGTGTGGCTTGTGCTCTTTTTGTTCCTGGTCAGGGGTCAGGCCTGGGTCTCTGGTGAGAACAGGACACTGTACCAACAGAGAATTCCCATGTCCAGGGGATATTAATTGGCATGTGCACTCCTGGAAGTATCCATATCAACACCAAGGCCTAGCCACACACAACTGCTGACAGCCTCCAGTGCTAGATACCTTATGCCAAACAACAAGCAAGACAGGAACACAGCTCCACCCATCAGTAGACAGGCTGCTTAAAGTCATACTAAGGTCACAAACACTCCAAAACACACCACCAGGTGAGGTCCTGCTGTACAGTGGGAAAAGACTCAACTCCACCCACCAGAGTGTAGGCACCAGGCCCTCCCACCAGGAAGCCTACACAAGCCCCTGGACCTACTGCACTCACCAGGAGCCAGACAACAGAAGCAAGAAGAACTACTACCCTGCAGCCTGTGGAAAGAAGACAATAAACACAGTACTTTATACAAAATGAGATGACAGAGAAATATGCTGCAGATGAAGGAGCAAGGTAAAATCTCTAAAGGCTAAATAAATGAAGAGAAAATAGTCAATCTATCTGAAAAAGAATTCAGAGTAATGGTAGTAAAGATGATCTAAGATCTCAGAAATAAAATGGATGTACAGATCGAGAAGATTCAAGAAATGTTTAACAAGGACCTAGAAAAATAAAGAATAAACAATAAGTGATGAACAACACGATAACTGAAATGAAAAATATGAGAAAGAATCAATAGCAGAATAAATGAAGTAAAAGAATGGGTAAGTGGGCTGGAAGATAGAATAGTGGAAAAAAATGCCAAGGAGCAGAATAAAGGAAAAAGAATAAAAAAATTGAGGACTGTCACAAAGACCTCTGAGACAACATTAAACACACCAATATTCAAATAATAGGGGTCATAGAAGAAGAGAAAATGAAAGGTTCTGAGAAGATATTTGAAGAGATTATAGTTGAAAACTTCCCTAACATGGGAAAGAAAATAGTCAACCAATTTCAGGAAGCATAGAGTGTCATACAGGGTAAACCCAAGGAGAAAAACACCAAGACACATTAATCAAACTAACAAAAATCAAATACAAAGAAAAATATTAAAAGCAGAAAGGAAAGCAACAAATAACCTACAAAAGAATCCCCATAAGGTTATCAGCTGATTTTTCAGGAGAAACTCTGTAGGCCAAAAGGGAGTGGCAGGATATATTTACAGTGATGAAAAGATCTCATTCAGATTTGATGAAGAAATCAAAAGTTTTACAGATCACAAAAGCTAAGAGAATTCTGCACAACCAAACAAACCTTACAAGAAATGTTAAAGGAATTTCTCTAGGTGAGAAACACAAAAAAAGAAAAAGAAAAACCTACAAAAACAAACCCAAAACAATTAAGAAAATGTTAATAAGAACATACATATCTATAATTACCTTAAATGTAAATGAAATAAATGCTCCAACCAAAACACACAGACTAGCTGAATGGATATAAAAACAAGACACGTATATATGCTGCCTACAAGAGAACCACTTCAGAACTAGGGACACATACACACTGAAAGTGAGGGGATGGAAAAAATTATTCCATGCAAATCGGAATCAAAAGAAAGCTGGAGTAGCAATACTCATATCAGACAAGATAGACTTTAAAATAAAGACTATTACAAGAAACAAGGAAGGACACTACATAATGATCAAGGGGTCAATCCAAGAAGAAGATAAAACAATTGTGAATATATATGTACCAATATAGGAGCACCTCAGTACATAAGACTACTTCTACCATCCATAAAAGGAGAAATAAACAGTAACATAATAATAGTGGGGATTCTAACAACCCACTTACACAAATAGAGAGATCATACAGACAGAAAATTAATAAGGAAACACAAGCTTTAAATGACATGATAGACCAGAGACTTAACTCATATTTATAGGACATTCCACCCAAAAGCAGCAGAATAAGCTTTCTTCTCAAGTGCTTGAGGAATATTCTCCACATCTTGCATCACAAATCAAGCGTCAATAAATTTAAGAAAATTGAAATTGTATCAAGCATCTTTTCTGATCACAATACTATGTGATTGGAAATCAGTTATAGGAAAAAACTGTAAAAAAATGCAAAGGTATGGAGCCTAAACGATACACTACTAAATAGGCAAGAGATCACTGAAGAAATCAAAGTAGAAGTCAAAAAATATCTAGAAACAATTGAAAATGAAAACATGATGACCCAAAACCAATGGGATGAAACAAAAGCAGTTCTAAGAGGGAAGTTTATAGCAATACAATCCTACCTCAGGAAACAAGAAAAATCTCAAACAACCTAACATGACACCTAAAGCAACTAGAGAAAGAACAAACAAAACCCAAAGTTAGCAGAAGGAAAGAAATCATAAAGATCAGAGCAGAAATAAATAAAACAGTAATGAAGAAAGTAATAGAAAAGATCAATAAAACTAAAAGCTTGTTCCTTGAGAAGCTCAACAAAATGATAAACCTTTAGACAGACTCATCAAGAAGAAAAGGTAGAGCACTCATCAATAAAATTAGAAATGAAAAAGGAGAAGTTACAATGGACACCACATAAATACAAAAATAAAAAAAGAGAGACTACTACAAGCAACTACATGACAATAAAAGGACAACATAGAAGAAATGGACAAATACTTAGAAAAGCACAACCTTCCAAGACTGAACCAAGAAGAAATAGAAAATATGATCGGACCCACCACAACTAATGAAACTGAGACTCTGATCAAAAATCTTCCAGCAAACCGAAGTCCAGGACCAGAAGGTTTCTCAGGTGAATTCTGTCAAATATTTACAGAAAAGCTAATATCTATCCATCTCAAACTCTCCCAAATAATTGCAGAGGATGCAACACTCCCAAATTCATCCTATGAGTCCACCATCACCCTGTTACCAAAACCAGACAAAGATATCACAAAAAAAGAAAATTACTGACCAAAATCATTGATGAACACAGATGCAAAAATCCTCAACAAAATACTAGCAGATTCCAACAATACATTAAAAGGATCATATACCATGATCAAGTAGGATTTATCCCAGAGATGCAAGGATTCTTCTTCAATATACACAAAACAAACAACATGGTACACCATATTAACAAATTGAAGAATAAAAAGCAATGATTATCTCAACAGATGCAGAAAAAGCTTTTGACAAAATTCAACACCTATTAATGATAAAAAGATCTCCAGAAAGTGGTCATAGAGAGAACCTACCTCAACATACTAAAAGCGATATATAACAAACCCACAGCAAACATTATTTTCAATGGTGAAAAACTAAAAATATTTCCTCCAAGAACAGGAGCAAGGCAAGGGTGCCCACTCTCACCATTATTATTCAACAAAGATTTAGGAGTCCTAGCCACAAAAATCAGAGAAGAAAAAGCAGTAAAAGGAATGCAAATTGGAAAAGAAGGAAAACTGTCACTGTTTGCAAATAACATGACACTATAAATAGAAAATCATAAAGATGACACCAGAAAACTACTAGAGCTAGTCAATGAATTTAGTATTTGCAGGATACAAAATTAATACACAGCAATATCTTGCATTCCTATACACTAAAAACAAAATAACAGAAAGAGAAATTAAGGAAACAATCCCATTTATCATATGAACAAAAAGAATAAAATACCTAGGAATAAAACTACCTAAGGAGGAAAAGACCTGTACACAGAAAACTATATGATTCTGATGAAAGAAATCAAAGATGATACCAACAGATGGAGAAATAGACCATGCTCTTGGATTAGAAGAATCAACATTGTCAAAATGACTATACTACACAAAGCAATTTACAGATTCAATGCAATCCCTATCAAATCACCAAGGGCATTTTTCACATAACTAGAACAAAAAGTTTTATAATTTGTACAGAAACACAAAAGACCCCGAATAGAAAAATCAATCTTGAGAAAGAAGAACAGAGCTGGAGGAATCAGGTTCCCTGATTTCAGACTATACTACAAAGCTACAGTAATCAAGAAAGTATGGTACTGGCACAAAAACAGGAATATAGATCAATGAAACAGGATAGAAAGCCCAGAGATAAATCCATGCACCTATGGTAACTAAGCTATCACAAAGGAGACCAGAATATACAATGGAGCAAAGACAGCCTTTTCAATAAGTGGTGCTGGGAAAACTGGACAACTACATCTAAAGGAAAGAATTTAGAATACTCGCTAACATCATACACATAAATAAACTCAAAATGGATTAAAAATCTAAATGTAAGGTAAGACTATAAAACTCTTAGAAGAAAACATAGAACAATCTTTGACATAGATCACAGCAAGATCTTTTTTGACCCACCTCTTAGAGTAATGAAAAGAAAAAGAAACAAATGGGGCTTAATTAAAGTTAAAATCTTTTGCACAGCAAAAGAAACCATAAGCAAGATGAAAAGACTGCCCTCAGAATGGGAGAAAATATTTGCAAACAATGCAAATGACAAAGATTCATCTGCAAACTATACAAGCAGCTTATGCAGCTCAATATCGAAAAAACAAACCACCCAGGCAACAAATGGGCAGAAGACCTAAATAGACATTTCTCCTGAGAAGACATCCAGATGGCCAACAAACACATGAAAAGCTGCTCAATTTCACTAATTATTAGAGAAATGCAAATCAAAACTACAATGAGGTATCACCTCACAGTGGTTAGAATGGTCATCATCAAAAAATCTACAAGCAATAAATGCTGAAGAGAGTGTGGAGAAAAGGCAACCATCTTGCACTGTTGGTGGGAATGTAAATTGATACAGCCACAGCCACTGTGTAGAACAGTATGGAGGTTCCTTAAAAAACTAAAACTAGAATTACCATATGACCTAGCAATCCCACTATTAGGCATATACCCAGAGAAAACCTTAATTCAAAAAGACACATGCACCCCAATGTTCATAGCATCACTATTTACAATAGCCAGGACATGGAAGCAACCTAAATGTCCATCCACAGAGGAATGGATAAAGAAAATGTGGTACATATATACAATGGAATATTACTCAGCCATATAAAGGAACAAAATTGGCTCATTTGTAGAGATGCAGATGGACTTAGAGAGTGTTATACAGAGTGAAGTTAGTCAGAAACAGAAAACAAATATTGTATATTAATGCATATATTTGGAATCTAGAAAAATGTTATAGATGACCTTACTTGCAAAGAAGAATTAGAGACAGAGACATAGAGAACAAATGTATGGATACCAGGGGCAAAAAGAGTGGGGTGGCAGGAATTGGGAGATTGGGCTCAACACATATATACTATTGATACTATGTATAAAATAGACAACTGGGGCTTCCCTGGTGGTGCAGTGGTTGGGAGTCTGCCTGCCGATGCAGGGGACACAGGTTCGTGCCACAGTCCGAGAGGATCCGGCATGCCATGGAGCGGCTGCACCCGTGAGCCATGGCCACTGAGCCTGCGCGTCCGGAGCCTGTGCTCTGCAATGGGAGAGGCCACAACAGTGAGAGGCCCACGTACCACACACACACAAAAAAATAGACAACTGAGGGGAACATAATGTATAACACAGGGAACTCTACCTAATGCACTGTGGTGCCCCAAATGGGAGGGAAATCCAAAGGGAGGAGATATATTTAAATGTATGGCTGATTCATTTTGGTGTGCAATAGAAGCTAACACAACATTGTAAAGCAACTATACTCCAATAAAAATTAATTAAGAAAATAAAAAATAAAAATATATAAATAATACACCACCTTCTGCAGCCATTTGGGGTAAGCTCCAAAGAATGGTTTTCACTGATTTTCTACTTGATAGCACAGAGCTTACTGCAGCTTCAAAGCAAACCTTAGAAAGTGTAGGCATGAAACCTGTCATGTATTTCAGTACATGCTGACAATTTTTGTTGTTTCTTATGCTGAAAGAACACTGTGTATCATATTCCTTTCATTTATCTTGTGAAAAATGCATACATTTACATTATGGGAAACAAGTCTTACCACCTAATCTGAAATGCTCTTTTCTATTTTCCTTTAGTATATAGACCTAAGTTCAGCTTGAATTGTGTTTAGAAAGAATAGTATTATAAGTCTTTTAAACTATAAACTTCATACATCACACTTCTAGTATCTCTTTCACTCAATGAACGAACACCATGCATAGTATTTCCTTCCCATAGCAAGAAGCTATTCTCTACATTCCTATATGATAAAGATGTTTAACTAAGGCTTCTGAAAATCTTCCCCTCTATTAGCCTTATGCCCTTGGTTAACCAAACATCACTTAGGAATATAGAACACTAGACTTACAAGATTCAAAAAAAAAAAATCACTAACTGTATGAAACCTGGATATAATTTCCTTTCTATGAAAGAATATTCTAAGGAAAATTTGAGGGTAGCTTTGTGAAAAGTTCTTCTGTGTACTATGGGAAATTCTTTATTCTACCCTGTTTAAAAACTCCTTTGCTTCTTTTCTGTTAGGTACCTCTATTGATAAAGGTCTCAGAGTAACCTATATAAACACTAGTGTTACACATCTGTTAATAAAACACTACATGCTTCAGTCACTTGGTAAGGCAGGGTTTGGCTACTCTAGGTTCTTTAAACTTTCATTTAAATTTTAAGATTGCCTATTATTTTCTTAAAACAAAAGGAAAACCTGCTGGAAGGAGCAGGATCTTTGAAAGGAATTATATTGAAGTGATTGGCAATTCGGTTGATATTTAACATATAAATATATTGAGACTTCTCATCCATGAACATGATATAATCATCCTCCATATATGTAGTGCATTTGTTCCAGGACCCTGATGATATCAAATGTGCCTCATATAAAATGATGCATTTGTACAAAACCTACACACATCCTCCTGTGTACTTTAAATCATATATAGATTACATATAATACCTAATAAAATGTAAGTACTATATCAGTAATTACCAGTGCAAGGCAAAGTCAATTTTTGCTTCCTGGAACTGTCTAAATTTTTTTTAAGAAAATATTTTAGGGCTTCCCTGGTGACGCAGTTGTTGAGAGTCTGCCTGCCGATTCAGGGGACATGGGTTCGTGCCCCTGTCCTGGAAGATCCCACATGCCGCAGAGTGGCTGGGCCCATGAGCCATGGCCACTGAGCCTGCGTGTCCGGAGCCTGTGCGTCCGGAGCCTGTGCTCCACAACGGGAGAGGCCACAACAATGAGAGTCCCGCGTACCACAAAAAAAAAAAAAAGAAAACACTTTAATGGATTCTAAAGGCCAACTGTATTTTTAAAATTTATCTGCACCTTCTTTAATTTTTCCTAGAAACGTTTTGTACTTTTCATTTTAAAGGCTTACACTCCTTAATTATTTAAATGTAGTTAAATTTATTCTTTTGAAGATTTTTTTGTTACTGTATATAAAATTGTTTTCTTAATTTTATTGCTGGAATGTTTTCCTCTAGTTTTTTTGTATAAATGCATTAAAGATCCTGTATATTGGCCCTTATGTTATTCATTACATATTTACAGCGAGCCAATACTGCTAGCTCAAAAACTCTGTCATCAACCTCAAATTTTCATGCAACCAACTGTTTTAAATATGGCCAAAATAAACATACTTTTAGCCATTTAGAGCCTGCCTTCCATGCATACACTTTAAAACTGCACCCTACCAATGCTAGCTATTTTAGGATAAACCCTGAGGCAATAAAAAATCTCTAGTTCCTGCTGCCCTTTGGAGCTCTCTTTTCCAGAGATGCTCTGATATGCTGGTAAGCAAAATGACACCACTTAAACACATAAGCACCCTCTCTGATTTTTATTTACCTAGGAGTTTTGTGGCCTTCTACCTTTCTGGGTAATGGTCCCATACAACCTTCCTGGAAGGTTTTCCACTGTGAAGTAATCCTCCTCCTATGCAACATGTGAAAGTACTGTCATTATAAATAATGTGTGCAGTTGTCACATTTTTTTTTTTTTTTTTTTTTTTTTTTTTTTTTGCGATACGTGGGCCTTTCACTGTTGTGGCCTCTCCCGTTGCGGAGCACAGGCTCCAGACACGCAGGCTCATTGGCCATGGCTCACGGGCCCAGCCACTCCGCAGCATGTGGGATCCTCCCCGACCGGGGCACGAACCCGTGTCCCCTGCATCGGCAGGCGGACTCTCAACCACTGCGCCACCAGGGGAGCCCCTGCAGTTGTCACATTTTGATCATGACATTTTCATTGATCAGTTCTGAAAATCTTGAACTCACAAAGTATTGAAATACAATTGACTTTTGTATTGATTTTATATCCTGTGACCTTACTTTGCTTATTTTTAAAATCAGATTTTACAAATTTTATTGAATGTGAATATACCAAAACAAAATCTGCTTTCACCTGTTAGTAGGAACTCTTTCTTGGAAAGATTTTGGTAAGATGTGGTGCAAAACCGTATTATGTCTTATAAGCTAAGTAATTTCTTAAATTCTTCAAGTACTATATGTGTGTGTGTGCCTGTGTGTGTGTGTAAGTGTGTAAAGTATGTGTACATTTTTTTGTGATTTTCTACATGAAGGAAAATATTATCTATATTATAGATAACATTTTAGATATTATAATAGATATTATAGATATATATCTATAAACTATTAAGGATAGTTTTACTCCTTATTTTCAAATCTGTATGATTTTATTTTTCTTGCCAAATTTAACTGGCTACAACCTCCAATAAAATTTATATAATTGAGGTTTTTCCTCTTTTTCATTTTGTCTTGTTGGACCCTACCTTATATGGTCAAAGGTACAAACCAGGCACAAAGTACTAGGACAAGTGTGTGATGTGTGTTATTTGGATTATCTGCTCTTGGAGATTAGTTATGCCCCTTTGTTTCAATTGGTATGGGATAGTTAAAAATTTTACCACACAGGGTGACATAAAACAAGCTCCATCTTGGAATTAAACAGAACAGTGATAGCTAAATATAATTAGAAAATCCTCATAGATATTGAAATTCAATGATGTACTTTTAAATTAGTCACAGATCAACAATGAAATAGCATTGCAAATTACAAGTCAATAAAGGAAAGCTAAAAACCTATTCACAATAATATTCAGGAGGTATGAGCAGGTCCTGGGTAAAAGATATCTTAATAACCAAAGGAAATCCTGGTCTTTCTAACTCAGGAGGAAAAAAATTAATAAAAATGTTAGATAATATTTTGTATATGTATTATTACATTTTCAGGTGGTATTAATGCAGTCTATAATATTGGCATTATTACAGACCTTACACTAGTATTTCAGCATTATACACATTTCAAGGTTTTCTCTGTGTAGTTAACATTGTAATGGTATCATGGGATTGATATCTTTCTTTGTTCTTTTTATTTTTCCCAAACCAAGTGAGACCTCTAAGATTGATTTTTTAAAACTCAGAAGTATGAACACATCAGACCTCTCCTTTTTACTGGTTTTATGACTAAAATATGAGTATTCAAATAAAGTGTTATAGTAAACTTGGGTTTGTGTTTAAAGACACATATAAGGATTCTCCTTATTTGCAAAATTGTAGGCTAGTGTCAGGTTGGGAGAAGGAAAAAAATCAACCAGTATGATGGGGATTGGCTGTGAATTTAAATCCTGCTTGTTCTTAAAAATTCATATTCATGGGTGGAGTCAAGATGGCAGAATAGGAGGACATGGAGTTTACCTCTCCTCACAAGTACTTCAAGAATACATCTGCAGGGCTTCCCTGGTGGTGCAGTGGTTGAGAGTCCGCCTGCCAATGCAGGGGACACGAGTTCGTGCCCCGGTCCAGGAGGATCCCACATGCCGTGGAGCAGCTGGGCTTGTGAGCCATGGCTGCTGAGCCTGCACGTCTGGAGCCTGTGCTCCGCAACGGGAGAGGCCACAGCAGTGAGAGGCCGCGTACTGCGAAAAAAAAAAAAAAGAATACATCTGCAAATGGAACAAATCTCACAGAGCACCTGCTGAACACTAGCGGAGGACTCTGGGCACCTAAAACGATAAAAAAAAATCCCCACTCAACTGGGTAAGATGAAAGAAAAAAGAAGAAAAGAGGAAATGGGAAGGGACCAGCACCCCTTGGGGGGAGCTGAAGGAGAGGAGAGGTTCCCACACTCAGAGAAGACCCCTCACAGCAAGAAGTCAGCTGGGACTGAGAGGAAGACCCAGGGGATTAGAGGGGAACACAGCAACCAGTCTGTGGAAGGCAGGAGAAAGTGAAATCTGCATGTATGGTCTCTGCCGCAGCCCTGCACACCTCAGCCTGAGTGGTATATCTCCTGGTGCTGAGTGGGCAGGGTGCCGGAAAGTGGGGTTTGGAGAGTGGATCTAGAGAGGGGGCTGGTTTCAGCTGTAAAGAGACAGCCCAAAGAGTTGGGAGTAAGGAATTCCACAACCATGAAAGTTTGTGGAAAAAGCCTAGGCAACCATAGAAATAAGGCACTGTTGTTGAGTGGCATGCAAGGGGTGGGGCCGCCATTGCAGCCCTCTTCCCCACCTACTGGCCCCTACTTCCACAGGCACTGGGAGGGGCACCTATCTGAGCAGGCTCACCCACCCCCCAAGCCAAGACCTTCTCCTCCCAGACAGGCTCTGGAAGCCCACACAATGGCCCTGCCAGAGCTTCCCTGGGAGTCAGAGTTTTGTACCCCAGCCTGAGACTGGTGTCCGACAAAGCTGGTGGGGGCTGGGTGTTAAAGCATAGGGTTAGGAGAGTGGACACGGGGAGATGACTGCTGTTGGCTGCTTGGAGACAGCCTGAAGGGACAGGAGTGAGGAGCTCTACAGCTGGGAATGCTCTGGAGGAAGTGAAGTCTGCCTTGGAAAACAAGGTACCATCGCTGAGTTATGTGCAATTGGTGGGGCCACCATTGTGGACTCTGTCCCCACACACCAGCCTCTGCCTCCATGGCACTAGGAGGGACTCCCACCAGAGTGAGTGTGCTCCGATCTGTTATAGCTTCCTGCCAGCCCTTGCCTCCATGGGCACTAGAGGGGGATCCCATTGGAGCAAGCACACAAGCAAGTATATCCCACTGAGTCGCTGCCATGACCCCCTCTTACCTGGGTGGGGAACAGACTACTGAAGGTGGCCCAAACACAGAGGTGGGACCAAAAACAAATGGGGCTGTGTGACAAAGGAAGAGGGACTGAAAGTTCACTGTGCAACTCCACAAGTCATGGATTAAACCTCTGTGATCGTCTTGGTAAATCTTGCATCATTGGAATATCTGAATGGACAATGAGTGTTCCCACAACTGAGACCATTCTAGCTTTAGCATCTGTAAACTTTTGGGGGCAATTACATGTAGGATTTGGGCAAGGTCAGAGTCTGAGCTGCCCCCACCATGCCCACAGTGGGTCCAGAGACCTACATAGAGGTCTTTGAGGACCTCCTGTGGAGGTGGGGGTTGGCTGTATCTCACAGTGAGGGAAAGGACACTGATATTAGAAGCCCCAGATAAAAAAGAAATTTTTGTTTGTTTTGTTTTGTTGTTTATTTTTCAATTTTTTATTTCTTTTTTAAAAATTTTAAATATATTTTTATTTATCATTTTTATTTTACTTTTCTGCTTCTTTTGTTTTCTTCTGTCTTTGGGTTTCTTTGTTGTCATTTTTTCTTTTTCTTTTTTTCTAATTTGGTCATTTTCTTTGTTTTCTTTGCTTTTGCACCTTATATAGGTGCACCTCAATATAAAAGGCAAATGCTAACATCCATAAAAAAGAAATCAACAATAACGTAATAATAGTGAGGGACTTTAACACCTCACTTACACAAATGAATAGATCATGTAGACAGAAAATTAATAAGGAAACACAAGGCGTAAGACACATTAGACCAGATAGACTTAACTGATATTTATAGAACATTCCATCTGAAAACAGCAGAAGACAATTTCTGCTCAAGTTCACACAGAACATTCTCCAGCAAAGATCACATGTTTGGTCACAAATGAAGCTTTGGTAAGTTTAAGAAAATTGAAATCATTTCAAGCATTTTTTCTGACCACAATGCTATGAGATTAGAAATCAATTACAGGAAAAAAACTGTAAAACCACAAACATATGGTAGCTAAACAATATGTTACTAAATAATCAATGAATCACTGAAGAAATCAAAGAGGAAATCAAAAAATACCCAGAGACAAATGATAACACAAACAGGATGACCCAGAACCTATAGGACACAGCAGAAACAGTTTTAAGAGAGAAGTTTATAACAATACAATCTTACCTTAAGAAACAAGAAAAATCTCAAATAAACAATCTATCCTTATACTTAAAGCAATTAGAGAAATAAGAACAAACAAAACCCGAAATTAGTAAAAGGAAAGAAATAATAAATGTCAGAGCAAAAATAAATGAAATAGAGATGAAGAAAACAACAGCAAAAATCAATGAAATTAAAAGCTGGTTCTTTGAGAAGATAAATAAAATTGATAAACCTTTAGCCAGAGTCATCAAGAAAAAAAGAGAGATGATTCAAATCAATAAAATTAGAAACGAAAAAGTAGAAGTTAAAATGAACACCACAGAAATACAAAGGATCATAAGAGACTACTATGAGCAACTATATGCCAATAAAATGGACAACCTAAAAGAAATAGATAAATTCTTAAACAGATGCAACCTTCCAAGACTGAATGAAAAAGAAATATAAAACATGAACAGACCAATCACAAGTACTGAAATTGAAACTGTGATTAAAAATCTTCCAAGAAAGAAAAGTCCAGGGCCAGATGGCTTCACAGGCCAATTCTATCAAACATTTAGAGAAGAGTTAACATCTACACTTTTTGAAAGTCTTCCAAAAAAATTGCAGAGGAAGGAACACTCCCAAGCTTATTCTGTGAGGCCCCCATCACCCTGATACCAAAACTAGACAAAAATATCACACAGAAAAAGGAAATTACAGGCCAATTTCACTGATGAACATAGCCACAAATATTCTCAACAAAATACTAGCAAACTGAATCCAACAACAAAATAAAAAGATCATACACCCTGATTAAGTGGATTTATACCAGGGATGCAAGGAGTCTTCAATATACACAAATCAGTCAACGTGATACACCACATTGAAAAACTAAATAATAAAAACCATATGACCATCTCAATAGATGTAGAAAAAGCTTTTGACAAAGTTCAACACACATTTATGATAAATACTCTCTAGGAAGTTGGCATAGAGGGAACCTACCTCAGCAAGTACAATATACCATATAAGATAAACCTAAACCTAAAATCATACTCAGTGGTGAAAAGCTGAAAACCCTTCCTCTAAGATGAGGAGCATGACTGGATGTCCACTATCCCCACTTTTATTCAACATAATTTTGGAAGTCCTAGCCACAGCTATCAGAGAATAAAAGAAATAAAAGGAATCAAAATTAGAGAAGAAGTAAAACTCTCACTGTTGGCAGATGACATGATACTATACTATAGAAAATCCTAAAGAGGCTAACAGAAAATTACTAGAGCTAATCAATGAATTTAATAAAGTTTCAGGATAAAAATTAATATGCAGAAACCTCTTGCATTCCTATACACTGACAAAGAAAGATTAAGGAAACCATCTCATTTACTATCACATCACAAAGAATAAAATACCTAGAAATAAATGTAACTAGGAGTCAAAAACCTCTACTCAGAAAACTATATGATACTAATGAAATAAATCAAAGGTGATACAAACAGACGGGGACATAGACCACGTTCTTGGATTGGAAAAATCAACATTGTCAAAATGATTATACTACCTAAAGCAATTTACAGATTCAATGCAATCCCTATCAAATGACTAAGGACATTTTTCACAGAACTAGAACAAAAAAATTTACACTTTGTATGGAAACACAAAGACTCTGAATAGCAAAAGCAATCTTGAGAAAGAATAAGAGCTGGAGGCATCAGGCTACCTGACTTCAGACTATACTACAAAGCTACAGTAATCAAGAAAGTATAGTACTGGCACAAAAACAGGAATATAGATCAATGGAACAGGATAGAAAGCCCAGAGATAAATCCACACACCTATGGTCACCTAATCTATCACAAAGGAGACCAGAATATACAATGGAGCAAAGAGAGCCTCTTCAAGAAGTGGTGCTGGGAAAACTGGACAGCTACATGTAAAAGAATGAAATTAGAACACTCCCAGAAACACCATACAAAAAAATAAACTCAAAATGGATTAAAGACTTAAATGTAAGTCTGGATACTATAAAACTATTAGAGGAAATTATAGGCAGAACATGCTTTGACATAAATCACAGCAAGATCTTTTATGATCCACTGCCTATAGTAAGGAAAATTAAAACAAAATAAGCAAATGGGACTTAATTAAACTTAAAATCTTTTGCACAGCAATGAAAACCATAAACAAGAGGAAAAGACAACCTTCAGAATGGAAAAAAAAATATTTGCAAACAAAGCAACTGACAAAGGATTAATCTCCAAAATATAAAAACAGCTCATGGAGCTCAATATTAAAAAAAAAAAAAAAAAGAAAACCAAAAAAACCACCCAATGAAAATATGGGTGGAAGACCTAAATAGACATTTCTCCAAAGAAGACATACAGATGGCCAACAAACACATGAAAAGGTGCTCAACAACACTAATTATTAGAGAAATGCAAAACAAAACTACAGTGAAGCATCACCTCACATCAGTCAGCATGGCCATCATTTAAAAAATTTACAAACAATAAATGCTGGAGAGGGTGTGGTGAAAAGGGAGCCTTCATACACTGTTGGTGGGAATGTAAATTGATGCAGCCACTATGGAAAGCAGTATGGAGGTTCCTTAAAAACTAAAAATAGAACTACCATATGACCCAGCAATCCCATTACTGGGCATATACCAAGAGAAAACTGTAATTCAAAAAGATCCATGGACCATAATATTCACTGTAGCACTATTTACAATAGCCAGGATGTGGAAGCAACCTTATTTACAATAGACAGGATGTGGAAGCAACCTAAATGTCCATCCACAGAGGAATGGATAAAGAAGAAGTTGTATATATGTACAATGAAATATTACTCAGCTGTAAAAAGGAAAAAACATAGTGCCATTTGCAGAGATGTGGATAGACCTAGAGACTGTCATACTGAGTGAAGTAAGTCAGAAAGAAAAAAACAAATATTTTATAATATTGCTTATATGATGAATCTAGGTAAACGTTACAGATAAACTTATTTGCAAAGCAGAAATAGAGACACAGATGTAGAGAATAAACTTATGTATACTAAAGATGAAAGGGGGTGGGTTGAATTGGGAGATTGGGATTGACATATATACACTTCTATGTATAAAATAGATAACTAATGAGAACCTATGATACAGCACAGGGAACTCTACTCAATGCTCTGTGGTGACCTAAATGGGAAGGAAATCTACAAAAGAGGGGAGATTATATATATATGATTCACTTTGCTGTACAGCAGAAACTAACATAACATTGTAAAGCAACAATGTTCCAATAAAAATTTAAAAAAAGAAAAAATGGTGAGAGTGGGCATCCTTTTCATTTCAAATTTTAGTGGGAAGGCTTTCAGCTTTTCACCACTGAGTATTATATTGGCTGTGGTTTTGTCATAAATAGCTTTTATTATATTGAGATATGTTTTCTCTTTACCCACTTTGGTAAGAGTTTTTATCATAAATGACGCTGAATTTTGTCAGATGCGTTTTCTGCATGTATTGAGATGATCATGTGTTTTTTGTCTTTCCTTTTGTTTATGTGGTGTATCAAATTGTTTGATTTGTGTATATTGAATCATCCTTGTGAACTGGGAATGAATCCCCCTTGGTCATGTTGTATGATCTTTTGTATGTGTTGTTCGATTAGGTTTGCTGGTACTTGGTGAGAATTTTTGTATCTATATTCATCAAAGATATTGGATTGTAATTTTCTTTCTTGCTGGATCTTTGTCTGGTTTTGTTATCAGGGTGATGGTGGCTTCATAGAATGATTTTAGGATTCTTCACTCTTTTGGAAGAGTTTGAGAAGGATTGGTAAAAGTTCTTCTTTGTATGTTTGGTAGAATTAGTCTGGACTTTTGTTTGCAGAGAGTTTTTAAAATTACAGATTCTATTTCACTTCTAGTGAGCAGTCTGTTCAGATTAGCTATTTATTCTTGATTCAGTTTTGGTGGACTGTATGTTTCTAGAAAGATGTCCCTTTCTTCTAAGTTGTTGAATCTTTTGGCCTATAATTGTTCATAATATTCTCTTATTTTTCTTGTATTTTTGCAGTATTGGTTGATATTTTTCCTTTTTTCATTTCTTATTTTGTTTATTTGGGTTCTCTCTCTTTTCTTCTTGGTGAGCCTGGCCAGAGGTTTGTCAATTTTGTTCACCCTTTTCAAATAACCAACTCTTGCTTTTATTGATTTTTTCTATTTTTTTAATATCAATTTTATTTATTTCCCTTCTGATCTTTATTATTGCCTTCCTTCTGCTTACTTTATATTTTGTTTGTTCTTCATTCTAACTCTTTTAGTTGGTAGGTTACGTTGTTTATTTTTCTTGTTTTTTGAGGAAGGCCTGTATTGTTATGAACTTCTCTCTAAGAACTGCTTTTGTTGCATCTCATATATTTTATACGGTTGTGTTTTCATTGTCATTTGTTCTAAGGTATTTATTTCTGTTTTTCTCATTGACCCATTGGTTTTTTAGTAACACGCTGTTTAACCTCCAAGTAATGATTTTATTCTTACTTCTTTTCCAGTGGTTGATTTCTAGTTTCATGCTGTTGTAGTCAGAGAAATTGTTTGAAATAATTTCCATATGCTTAAATTTCTTGAGGTTTGTTTTGTGCCCTAATATGTGGTGAATCCTAGAGAATATTCCATATGGATTTGAAAATAATGTGTATTCTGGGTTCTTTTTTTGATGTATTGTCCTGAAAGTATCAATTAAGTTGAACTGTTCTATTGTACCAGACCCAAAATATCTCTAGTTCTCACATTCTTATTTTGATATTTCTGCCATGCTCTTTTCCCTTCACCCTGAATTAAGGCAAGTGCATATGAACCCACAACTTCACCTACATTTTGTTTCCCCTTTCCATAATCTCTGCTGAAAAAAGGGAGTAAAATTCCAATTTTCCTTCTCCTTTTAAGAGGTGATTAACACTCCTTTATATTTTCTTTCTTCAAGAGGGCAATAAGCTTCATAATCCTTGTTTAATACAAGAAAGAATATCTTCTTTACCTTATTAGAACAACTCTGTGATCTGTGTCCCTCAAGCATGGTACTTAATATGAATGTTATAGGAGTACTGATAAGTAGGAATTACCAAGAGAAAAGTTATTAATTATCATTCAAAAATATTAATTGAATATCATTCAAAAAGGGAATTATCAGAATACTATTTTAATTCCTTAGATATTTAGAATCAAGACAAATTTTCTTTTCATTCTACTTTGATTTTTTTCCTCAAATCTGATCAATGAACATTTTTGCCCTATAATCAATCCATAATATTGTATGCCACATCCTGCAGTGGAGTTCCTGATCTTTAATTTTTACAGCCTAGTATTATTTTAAGCATGCTTATGAAAGCAAATTTAACACACAATAAAATGGACACTTTTTAAACTATCTGGAATTTATTAATATTTGACCTATATGTCCATACATAAAATGATTACCAAATTAAGGTAGTCTTATCCATAACCCCAAAGGTTTCCTTATATCCCCTTATAATTGCTCACCTGACCCTCAAGATAACTTTCCCTCTTATTGTACCCTCCCTAGACAACCACTGACTTTCTAGTGTTACACATTCATCTGCAATTTTCTAGAGTTTTATAAAAGTAGAATTGTAAAATTATTTACTCTGCAATCTTTCATGTTTGGCTTCTTTCATTCTTTGTACTTTTTCAAGATTCAACCATGGTTTTACATTTATCAATAGTTGATTTCTTTTTTTGTAGGGTAGTATTACATTGTATGGATTCACTATGACTTGTTGATATGTTTACCTGTTAATTGATATTTGACTTTTTCCCTCATTTTAATGGATGAATGGATAAATCTGGAGGTAATGTCTTTTTTCCAAATCCCTGAAGATTCTAACCTAGACTGCCTCAATTTTTGACAAAATTGTGAATTTTTATATTCTCATAATAAGTGGTAAAAATATCATAGCTTAATATTTTTACTGGAAAATTTTCATGTTTGAAGTGAGATGTTTGATTTATAACACCTCTTATAATAAACATATGATGCTTAATTTATCTGGAAACTAAACATAGCATGGTGGGTAAAGTAATACACAGAAATGAAATTACTTACTGACATTTTTTCTGTGTAAATATCTGAAAAATTATCAGATATTTAAAGAAAAAGGAATATTAAATAATGTTGGGGCTTCCCTGGTGGCACAGTGGTTGAGAATCTGCCTGCTAATGCAGGGGACACAGGTTTGAGCCCTGGTTTGGGAGGATCCCACATGCCGCAGAGCAACTGGGTCCATGAGCCACAATTACTGAGCCTGCATATCTGGAGCCTGTGCTCTGCAACAAGAGAGGCCGCGATAGTCAGAGGCCTGAGCACTGCAATGAATAGTGGCCCCCGCTTGCCACAACTAGAGAGGGCCCTCACACAGAAACGAAGACCCACCACACCAAAAATTAATAAATAAATTAATAAACTCCTACCCCCAATACCTTCTTAATAAAACTAATAATGTTAGTTTACCATTAAAATAATAGTAATATTACATTTGCATTGTGGTTCATAATTTACTGGCTGTTTTTATGTGTATTATTTCATATAATTCTAATTAAAATCTATGATTAAATATAGGACATTGCCTTTGTACCCTTCCAGGGACTAGACTAAGAGTACATAGGCAGGTACCTAGGACTTTCATGCTCCTCCAGTGTAAAGATTGGAATAGGTGAATGTTCTCTAGGGCTTCTTATACTTACCTTACAGATATATTATTCAGCAGCAGTCTGTGGTAGACAACAGTGTGATAAAATTTATATCTTGCCCTTAGTAATACATCCAGAGAGCCTTCTCATTGAAAGATAAATACATGTTACTTCCTAGAATACAAGATACCTAGGTCTTTGCTAAGTTATGTTATTTAAAATGAGACTATGAAAGGATATCAACAAAATGGCAAAATAGAAATCCCCAACTCTCATTTTGCAACAGAAACGACAATTTGGCACCTATCCACAGACAATAGTGCCATTGTGGGAGCTTTGGAATCCAGGAGGGATGTTGTAAAGCCCTTGTGGAGCCTCAGATAAAGGAGGGCCTCTTTGAGAAAACAGCCTCATGTCCCAATGGCAGGACTGCCAACTGTGGTCCTGGCTGTATACCTAGAAATAGTTCAATAGAGGACTCATCTCTGATCTTGCTTGTCCACAGTACCACAACCAGCCCTTTCTGTGAAAAGATCTGTGAGGTGCACTCCTGTCTTTGCCCTAGTAACAGTCCTACTGATTACAGACCCAACAGCAGATACAGAAGTAGCACTGTGATCTGGTTTTAGGTTCAGCCTACTGTGGCTTGGAAGCATTCCTGCCTACTCAGGGACATGATGGAAGGCATAATCTTCCCTGCCTCCAGTTAGAAACCCTCCAACCAGACCTGAAAGTAGTCTTCAACAAGACTCCAGTCCTAACGGACCACAGCCCTGGAGGCAGTCCTACTCACACAAGCCTCTGCTCAGGGATCTGGTAGGAGCCATCAGGGACCCGGCTGTTACTGTATCTTTCCATTTCCCTTGTAACTGGTCTGCCATCTGCAGACCTGGCTGTGAACCAAGAAGTGGTCTCATGACCCATTTCCACCCCTGCTTGACTATGGTCCCAGAGGGAGTCTCGTTCACTCAGGAATATGCTCAGCATCCAGGCAGGAGACCTTTCAGGAACTAGGCAGGAGATATATCTATTCATATCCATACTAACAGGCTCACACTCTACAGACCTAACTGTGGACCCAGAAGTGATACCATGACCCAGCTCAAGTCCTGCTCAAACATAATCTTAAAAGTAGTCCCATTGGACAAGAACCTGCCTAGATATCTTTATCTGCATAAACTATGTGCATGGTTACAGAAATCAATAAGAATCAAGCAAATGACACAACCAAAGGAAGTTAAAAAGTTCCAATAATTGACCTTAAAGAACCAAAGATTCCATTACTGCTTGATAAAAATTTTAAAATAATTATCTTAAAGATGTTCGGTGAGCTGCAAGAGAACACAGACATTAAATGAAATCAGGAAGACAATACACTAACAAAATGAGAAATTTAACACAGAAATAGAAGAGTTTCAATGTCAAACTTGATCAGGCAGAAGACAGAATCAGGAAGTCATTTGACACTATCTAGTTAGAGTGAAGAAAGCATATGTGTCCTATGGAACACCACTGAAAGAAATAAAATATACATTATGGGAGTCTCAGAAGAAGAGAGAGAAAACAATAGAAAACTCATTTAAACAAATAATGCTGAGAACTTCCCAAATCTAGGGTGGGAAACATATATCTCAATTCATGAACTTCAAAAGACTCCAAACAGGTAGCACTCAAAGAGATCTACATCAAGACACATAACTGAATTATCAAAAGTCAATGACAAAGAGAGAATGTTAAAGGCAGCAAGAGAAAGATGACATCACAAAAAAGGGAACCCTCATAAGATTATCAGATTTCTCAGCAGAAACTTTGTAGGCCCGGAGAGAGTTGGACAATATGTTTAAAGTACTGAAAGAAAAAAACCCCTGCTAACCAAGAATACTTTAGCTGATAAAATCCCTTTAAAGTTGGAGAGAGCTAAAGACTTTCCAAACATACAAAACTGAAGAGATTTGTCTCTACTAGAACTGCCTTACAAGAAATGCTAAATAAAATTCTACAAGTTGAAATGAACAGATGTTAAACAACAACATGGAAGTGTATAGAGGATAAATATTATTGATGAAGGTGATTATAAAGACAAACACATAATACTGTAATAATGTAATTGTGACACATATAGGGCAAAAATCAGTAAGAATAACTAACCACAGGGAGTCAAGATGGAGGAGGAGTAGGAGGACTTCTAGTTCACCTTTCCCCCCAAATGCATCAAGAATACATCTACAAAGGGAACAATTCTCACAGAGCAACTGCTGGACACTAACAAAGGACCACATACACCAAAAAGGACAAGAAAGATCCCTGTGTAACTGGGTAGGATGAAAGAAAGAAAAAGGAAAAAGAAAGGAGAGGAAGCAGGATGGAACCTGTCTCCCTTGTGGGGAGCTGAAGGAGAGGAGAGGTTCTTGCATCCAGGGAAGCCCCCTCAACAGTGGAGATATCAGCTGGGACAGAAGGGGAGCAATGGAAGCTTGGAAGAGAGTGCAACAACCAGTCTGTGGCAGGCAGGACAGGGTGAGACCTACACAGAGGGTCCTAGCCACAGCCCTGCATGTCCCATCCTAAGATATGTTTCAGCTGGTGTGGACAGAGGTTGGGTGCTGGAATGTGGGGTTTGGAGGGCAGACTCAGGGTGAGGAGAGCTGTTGGCTGTGAGGAGACAGCCTGAGGGGATGGGAGAGAGGGGTTCCACAACTGAGAATGCTACTAGAGGAAGCCCAGACCACTATAGAAGTGAAACACCATTGTTGAGTGATGTGAAAAGGGTGGGATGGCCCTTGCAACCTCTCCCCCAACATGCTGGTCCTTGCCTACTGGGGCACTAGGAAAGGCTCCCTCCAGGACTGGCATTCTCACACCCACAGACGTCAGCTCACCAACTCCAGCTGCCTCCACCAGGGCAGGGTTTTGTGCTCCAGTGCAGCCTTAGGAGCAGATGCCTGTGGGTGGCCCACATGCAGAGGTGGATCTTAAACCACAGCTGAACCCCAGGGACCACAAAACTAAAGAAGAAGAGCTGAAATCTCTCTTTGCTGTTGCACAAACCATGGAATTACACCCCAATGACTGCATTTATAAACTCAGCACCTTCAGAACATCTGAATGGTCAATAAATGCTCCTGCAGCCAAGATGGGTCTAGTTAGCAGTTGTGGACTTTGTGGGCATGTACACATGGGGGATGGGCCAGGCCAGAGTCTGAGCTGCTCCCATAGTGCTCATATTGGCTCCAGATCCATAATTACTGCAATCATGGGACCTGACTTCAGTGAATCTATGCTGATGGCCTGCTGAAAAAAAAAATGCCTAAGAGACACAAGGGCCAATTGCTGGCATACTCACCACTAAGGTGAGGCTGAGAGGAGTGCCAAAAACAGTGTAATCTGAGAGCTTACACAATGGGTGATAAGTGACACAACAGAACACAGTCATAGGTGAACATCTTCAGAGGAGGAATACTTGATGGCTTCTCTCCCAGTAGGAGTGTTCCAATCCCACCTACCTCATACTGAGATTATAAACACAGCTAAGAAACAGGTCTGGGGACATATACACCAACTAATAGGAACAGACCCCACCCCTGACAGGGCAGTGACAACCACAGAGAAAAGGAAAGGCCCTGCTCCATATCCAGAGCAAGCTGTGGTCACCAAACACCAGGAAACGCAGTTGTCAAGGGGAGAATGGCCAGTGTACACTGAAGAAAGAGATGGCAGACATCTATACTATGTCTAAGTCCTAGCACAAATATGTGTGTTTATATATATATATTAGACCCATAGACCCATGCAGGTTACTCAGGGAGGTTCACACATAAAAATAACCCTCCAAGACAGAAAGTCTGGCATTGAGAGGAAGAACTCCCAGAGGACTTAGCTTTGAAAGCCAGAGGAGCTTGAGGGCAGGAGATCCACAGTTTGGGGGAAACAAAGACACCACTTTTGGAAAGTATACACAAGGTCTCACATGCACTAGGACCCACAAAGCAGTACCTACAAAGGAACTTGGGGTAGACCTACCTATGGGTCTTTGAGGCTCTCCTGGGGAGCTGGGACTTGCCTGTAGCTCACTGTGAAGGTAAGGACACTGATAGTGGAGGCCCCAGGGAATATTATTTGGTGTGAGCTCTCCTGGAGGTCCCCATTTTGGCATCAAGATCTGACCCCACTCAACAGCCTGCAGGCTCCACTGCTGGAATGTCTCAGACCAAACAACCAGCAAAACAGGAACATAGCCCCATCCATCAGCAGATAGGCTGCCTCAGGTTATACTAATTTCACAGACACCCCAAAAAACACCCCTTGACATGGGCCTGCCTGACAGAGGGACAAGATGCAACTCCACTCACCAGAAGGTATGTTCCTGTCCCCCCACCAGAAAGCCTGCATAAGTCTTTGGACCAACCTCACCCACCACGTGACAGACACCAGAAGCAAGAGAAAATATGATTCTGCAACCTGCAGAAAGGAGTCCACAAACACAGTAAGTTAGATAAAATGAGAAGACAGAGAATTATGTTGCAAAAGAAGGAGCAAGATAAAAACCTATAAGAACAACTAAATGAAGAGCAGATAGGCAATCTACCTGAAAAATAATTCAGAGTAATGATAGTGAAGATGATCCAAAATCTCAGAAAAAGAATGATGGCACATATTGAGAAGATACAAGAAATGTATAACAAAGAGATAGAAAATTTAAAGAACAAACAGAGATGAGCAACACAATAAATGAAACGAAAAATACACCAGAAGAAATCAATAGCAGAATAACTGAGGCACAAGAACGAATAAGTGAGCTGGAAGACAGAGTAGTGGAAATCACTACCATCAAACAGAATAAAGAAAAAAGAATGAAAATAAATGAGGACAGTCTCAGAGACTTCTGGGACAATATTAAATGCACCAAGATTCACATTTAGGGGTTCCAGAAGAAGAAGAGAAAAAAAAAGGGCCTGAAAAAATATTTAAAGAGATTATAGTCAAAAACTTCCCTAATATAGGAAAAGAAATAGTAACCCAACTGCAGGAAAAACAGAGAGTCCTATACAGGATAAACTCAAGGAGAAACATGCCAAGACACAGATTAATCAAACTTAACAAAAAATAAATACAAAGAATAAATATTAAAAGCAACAAGGGAAAAGAAACAAATAACATACAGGGTAATCCCCATAAGTTTATCAACTGATTTTTCAGCAGAAACTCTGCAGACCAGGAGTGGCACAATATATTTAAAGTGATGAAAGAGAACAATCTACAATCAAGAATATTCTACCCAACAAGGCTTTCATTCAGATTTGAAGGAGAAATCAAAAGCTTTACAGACAAGCAAAAGCAAAGAGAATTCAGCACTAGCAAACCAGTTTTACAACAAATGCTAAAAGAACTTCTCTAGGGAGAAAAGAAAAGCCCACAACCAGAAATAAGAAAATCACAAATGGGAAAGTTCACTGGTAAAGGCAAACGTATTGTAAAGTCAGGAAATCATCCACACACAAATATAATATCAAAACAAGCAACCATGAGAAGAAGAGAGTACAAATGCAGGAAATGGGAATTGCATTTGAAATTAAGAGACCAACAACTTAAAACAACCTTGTATATATATAGACTGCTATATCCAAACCTCATGGGAAATGCAAACCAAAAACCTACAATAGATACGCACACAAAAAAGAAAAAGCTATCCAAAGACAACATTAAAGATGGTCATCAAACCACAAGAGAAGAGAACAAAGGAGGAAGTGAGGCAAAAAGACCTACAAAAACAAACCCAAACAATTTTAAAAAAATGTCAATAAGAACACACATATTGATAATTACCTTAAATATAAATGGATTACATGCTCCAACCAAAAGACACAGACTGGCTGAATGGATACAAAAAAAAGACCTGTATGTATGCTGTCTACAAGGGACTCATTTTAGACCTGGAGACACATACAGATTGAAAGTGAGGGGAAGGAAAAATATATTCCGTGCAAATGGAAATCAAAAGAAAGCTGGAGTAGCAGTACTCATATCAGAGAAAATAGACCTTAAAATAAAACTCTTACAAGAGACAAGGAAAGATACTACATGATAATCAAGGGATCAATCCAAGAAGAAGATATGACAATTGTAAATATATATGCACCTAATATGGGAGCACATCAATATATAAGGCAAATGTTAACAGTCATAAAAGGGGAAAAGGACAGTAACATAATAATAGTGGGGGACTTTAACATCCCACTTACACCAATGGACATATCATCCAGGGAGAAAATTAATAAGGAAACACAGGCCTTAAATGACACATTAGACCAGATAGACTCACTTGATATTTATAGAACATTTCAGCTGAAGGCAGAATAATACAATTTCTTCTAAACTGCACTTGAACATTCTCCAGGATAGATCACATCTTCAGTCACAAATCAAGCCTTGGTAAGTTTAAGAAAACTGAAATCATATCAAACATCTTTTGTGACCACAATGCTATAAGAGTAGAAATCAATTACAGGACAAAAACTGTAAAAAACACAAACACAAAGAGGCTAAACAATATGTTACTAAACAAGAAACACTTCTTTGAAGAAATCAGAGAGGAAACTAAAAATATCTAGAGACAAATGAAAACAAATGCATGGTGATCCAAACCTATGTAACACAGCAAAACTGTTCTAAGAAGGAAGTTTATAGCCATACAATGTTACCACAAAAAATCAAGAAAAATCTCAAATAAACTACCTAAACTTACAACAAAAGCTACAAGAGAAAGAAGAATAAGCAAAACTCAAAGTTAGTAGAAGGAAAGAAATCATAATTGTCAGAGCAGAAATAAATGAAATAGAGACAAATAAAACAATAGCAAAGATCAATAAAACTAAAAGATGGTTCTTTGATACGATAAAATTTATAAACCATTAGGCATACTCATAAAGAGAAAGAAAAGGAGAGAACTCAAATCAATAAAATTAGACATGAAAAAGGAAAAGTTACAACAAACATCACAGAAATACAAAGGACCATAAGAGGTTACTACAAGCAACTATATGCCAATAAAATGGGAAACTTGGAAGAGATGGGTTAATTCCTAGAAAGGTATAACCTTCCAAAAATGAATCAGGAAAAAATGGAAAATATGAACAGACCAGCCATAAGTACTGAAATTGAATATGTGAATAAAAACTCCCAACAAACAAAAGTCCAGGACTAGATGACTTCACAGGCAAATTCTATTAAACATTCAGAGTTAAAACCTATCCTTCTGAAACTCTCCCAAAAATATTGCAGAGGATTGAGCACTCCCATGCTCATTCTATGAGGCCACCATCACCCTGATACCAAACCAGAGAAAGATACCACAAAAAAAGTAAAGTACAGGCCAATATCACTGATGAACATAGATGTAAAAATCCTCAAGCAAACTGAATCCAACAACACATTGAAAGGATCATACACCCTAATAAAGTGGGATTTATCCCAGGGATGCAAGGATTCTTCAGTATATGCAAAGCAATCAATATGATACACCACATTAACAAACTGAAGTATAAAATCCATATAATCATCTCAGTAGATGCAGAATAGATTTTGACAAAATTCAACACCCATTTATGATAAAAATTCTCCAGGAAGTGTGCATAGAGGAAGCCAACCTCAACATAAAAAAGGCCATATACAAAAAACCCACAGCAAACATCATTCTCAATGGTGAAAAACTGAAAACATTTCCTCTAAGATCAGGGACAAGACAAGGGTGTCCACTCTTGCCACTTTTATTCAACATAATTTCACAAGTTCTAACCACATAATCAGGGAAGAAAAAGAAGTAAAAGTAAACCCAATTGGAAAAGAATTAAAACTATCACTTTTTTTTCAGTTGACATGATACTATACATAGAAAATCCTTTAGGATTTTAGGTTAACAGAACACTACTAGTGCTCATCAATGAAATTGATAATGTAGCAAGTTACAAAATTAATACACAGAAATTTCTTGCATGACTATACACTAACAATGAAAGATCAAAAAGAGAAATTAGGGAAACAGTTCCATTTACCATTGCCTAGGAATAAACCTACCTAGAGGCAAAAGAACTGTAGGCAGAAAACTATAAGATACTGATGAAAGAAATCAAAGATGATACAAAAAGATAGAGAGATATACCATGTTCTTCGACTGGAAGAATCAATATTGTCAAAATGACTATACTACCCAAAGCAGTCTACAGATTCAATGCAATCCCTATCAAATTACCAATGGTATTTTTCATAGAATTAGAACAAAAAAAAATAAATTTTTATGGAAACACAAAAGACCTCAAATACAAAGCAATCTTGAGAAAGAGAAATGGAACTGGAAGAATCAGACTCCCTAACTTCAGACTATACTACAAACCTACAGTAATCAAAACAGTATGGTACTGGCATAAAAACAGGAATATAGGTCAATGGAATGGGACAGAAAGTCATATAAACCCAAATAAAGTCAAATAAACCCAAGAACATATGGTTAACTAATGTATGACAAAGGAGCAAGATTATACAATGGAGAGAAGACAGTCTTTTCAATAAGTGGTCTTGGGAAAACTGGACAGCTACATGTAAAAGAATTAAATTAGAACATTTTCTAATGCCATACACAAATCTAAACTCAAAATTGATTAAAGACCTAAATGTAAGGCAGATTACTACAAACCTCTAGAGTAAAACACAGGCAGAACACTCTCTGACATAATTCGCAGCAAGATCTTTTGATCCACCTTTTAGAGTACTGAAAATAAAAGCAAAAGTAAACAAATGGGCTCTAATTAAACTTAAAATCTTTTGCACAGCAAAGGAAACCATAAACAAAACGAAAAGACAACCCAAAGAATGGGAGAAAATATTTGCAGATGAAGCAACCAACAAGGGATTAATCTCCAAAATATACAAACAGCTCATGCAGCTCAACATCAAAAACAGAAGCAACCCAATCAAAAAATGGGTGGAAGATCTAAACCAACATTTCTCCAAAGAAGACATGTAGATGTCCAAAGAGTGCATGAAAAATTGTTCCACATCACTAATTATTACAGAAATGAAAATCAAAACTACAATGAGGTATTACCTCACACTGTTTAGAATGGCCATCATCAAAATATCTACCAATTATAAGTGCTGGAGAGGGTATGGAAGAAATCTATCCCTGTTACACTCTTGCTGTGAATGTAAATTGGTACAGCCACTACAGTATGGAGGTTCCTTAAAAAACTAAAAATAGAGCTAATATATGATCCTTCAATCCCACTCCTGGGTATATATCCAGAGAAAACCATAATTCGAAATGATACATGCACCTCAGTGTTCATTGCAGCACTATCCATAAGAGCCAGGACATGGAAGCAACCTAAATGTCCATCAACAGTGCAATGGATAAAGATGTGGCATGTATATACAAAGGAATATTACTCAGCCATAAAAAGAAACAAAATAATGTCATTTGCAGCAACATGGATGGACCTAGAGATTGTCATACTGAGTGAAGAAAGTCAGACACAGAAAGACAAATATCATATAATATCACTTATATGTGAAATCTAAAAAATATATATAAATGAACTTAATTTCAAAACTGAAATTGAGTCATAGATGTATCAAACAAATTTATGGTTACCAGGGGGGATTGGGGTAGGAATAATTTTGGAGACTGTGATTGACATATACACATTACTATATATAAAATGGATAACTAATGAGGACTTACTGTATAGCACAGGAAACACTTCTCAATACTCTGTAATGATCTATATTGGAAAATATTCTTAAAAAAGTATATATATGTATATGTATAACTGATTCACTTTTCTCTGCAACAGAAACTAACACAACATTTTAAATCAACTATACTCCAATAAATATTATAAAAAATAATAACTATAGCAACAGAAATTTGTCAGTATTTCATAATATAGAAAGAAGTATAATCTAACTTCAGTTAGATAAACTTGTGTGTGTGACTGTGTGAGTTGTCAATATTTGTGTGCAATTCAAGTTGTTGTTATCAGCTTTAAAGAGATTTCTGTAACTATAAAACAGTTGATGTGAGCCCCATGTTAACCATACAAAAAAAGAACATATGCAGTAGACACAAAATTGGGAAAAAAATGAATGAAACCATACCACTATAAAATAAATAATCAAACCACAGAGAAAATAACAGAAGAAAAGAGAAACAAGAGAACTACAAAACAGATGGAAAATAATTAACCAAATGTTAATGGTAGGTCCTTACCTATTAAGTTGGTCTAAACTTCCCAATTGAGTCTTCAAGTGGCTGAATGGATAAAGAAAAAAAAATTTAAAAGGTCCAACTATATGTTGTCTATAAGAGATTGTCTTTTACATTTAAGGACATACAGAGGCTGGAAAAGAAGTGGAAAAGATATTCCATGCACATAATAACTAAAAGAGAACAGAGGTGGCTATTCTTAAAGTCAAAGAAAATAGACTGTAAGTTAAAAACACTCACAAGAGACAAAGAAGTTCGTTTGGAAATGATAAAATCGTCGACAGGGAGGTATAACAAATACATACAGGGAGGTATTGTAAATACATATGCACCTAAAATCAGAGCATATAAATTTATAAAGCAAACATTGAGAGAGAAATATATAGCAATAAAATTATTTGATAGATTTCAATACCTTATTTTATAATAAATCATCCAGAGAGAAAATTAATAAGAAAACAGCAGAACTGAAGAACACTATAGAGCAAATATAAATACAGTCATATACAGAGCTTTCTACTCAATAGAAGAAGAATACACATCCATCTCAAGTGCACACAGAATATTTTCCAAGATAGATCACATGTTAGGAAGTTAGGAAGCAAAACAAATATTAACAAATTAATATGATTGAAATAAATCCCAGGTATGTTTTCTGACGACAGTGGAATTAAAATAGAAATCAATAACAGTAAGAAAACACAGAAAACACTCAAATACATGGAAACTAAAAAACACACCCTTAAACAAGCATTGGATTAAATAAAAAATGAAAAGGGAATTTAAAAAATATCTTGATACAAATGAAAACAGAAACATAACATTCAAAGTGTATGGGATACAGCAAAAGCAGTACTAAAAGTTTTTATAGTATTAAATGCTTATATTAAAAAAGAAGAAATCTCAAGCACACATAATAACTCTATATCTTAAGGAACTATAAAAAGAACAAACTAATCTCAAAGTTAGCAGGAAGGAGATAATAAAGTAAGAACAGAAATAAAATAAAAACAGTAGAAAATCAGCAAAACACAGAGTTGTATGTTTTTTAAACATAAAAAAGTTGGAAATCCTGCCTCTTGTGACAATATGGATGGAGTTTGAGGGCATTATGTTACCTGAAATAAGTGAGATAGAGAATGATAAGTACTGTATGTTCTCACATATATGTGGAATCTAAAATAGTTGAACTCATAGAAGCAAAAAGCAGAACACTGGTTGCAGGGCCTGCAAGGTGAGGGAAATGGAAAGATGCTGGTCAAAGGGTACAAAGTTTCATTTATGCAAGGTAAATAAGTTTTAGAGATCTAATGTATAGTGTGGTAACTATAGTTAATGATACTGAATGTATTATTGAAATTTTCTAGAAGTATAGGTCTTGAGTATTCTGTTTGTTTGTTTTGTGTTTTTTTTGTGTTTTTTTTGTTTTCTTTTAGTATCTTTATTGGAGTATAATTGCTTTACAATGGTGTGTTAGTTTCTGCTTTATAACAAAGTGAATCAATTATACATAAACATATGTTCCCGTATTCTTATCACACACACACACACACACACACACACACACACACACACACCCCTAAATAGTAATTATTGAAGTGATGGATATTGTTTATTAGCTTGATTGTAGCAATCATTTCACAATGGATACATATATCAAAACATCATTATGCACTCCTTAAACATATACAATATTTGTTAATTATACCTCAATGAAGAAAAATAAAGTTTTGAAACTTTTTAATGGAATGTATGTCAATAATTCCAATGGTTTCCTGCTGATAGTTTACAATGTCTAGTAGCTTATCCTTGTGTTATTTTCAGGACTGGCAAATATTAGATCTCAATTAATAGAAGATAATAAATTAATAAAAACTAATAAGTAAGACAAGCTAATGATAGCTATTGAATTACAGATATTATTTTTATTTTATTTCCAGGTACTATTGGTGCCATTTAGAAATTAATTAAAAGTAACCTAGACAGCATAAGGGAAGTTGCTATAGGTCACACAGCTGATAAGAGGCAAATCAGTTATTAAACCCAGTCAGGCTGCATAAGAACATACATTTGAAAACACTATTCTATGCTTCCCTAGAAAGGTAACTTACCACACTGAGCTATGCAGAGTTCTGTGAATCACCTGGACATACTGTCTGAGCAGCTTTGAATCTGCTGGACTTTTAACAGTTTTTACAATCTGAAAAAGTGGTCAAGTTAATAAATGTGGATTGGACTTTCTAGTCACTTTAACATGTATGATGTCACCGGAGATTTAACTGGCAGTATAGTTAAATCTCTAGAACCAAACTACCTGAGTTTGAACCTCAGATTCTTCATTTCTTAGATACTTCATTTTGATCAAATTGCTTAAACTCTCTGTGACCAGTTGTCTCAGCATTATTGGAGACAATAAGAGTAGTAAACTCAGATTTCATAGAATTATACCAAGCATTTAATTTATAGTCAATACAGTTAAAACATTGCCAGCAACCTAGTAAGCATCAATTTATGAAGGCTATTTACAGTTTATACTCTAGACAGAAAAATTATCCTAAAATCTTAGTCTCTAAAGCAAGTATTATTCAGTCTTTGCAGAACCTCTTTAGAAACGAGCCAATCTCATCTTAGATTGCAATGTTTTTCTGCACATTTTTTAACCCATGAGAAGATTCACAGTGATTTTGGAGGTCCTTTCCATTAATAGCTTTGATCGTATAGTTATAGTTATTCCCTGCTTTCCTCTCACCATGATCAAGTCCATATATAAATATATATATATATATATATATGCATCCAAGCCTAATCCTAATTCTTTAGTACTCTCTACATCAGTGTAACCTTTGTCTCATAACACCCTAACCCCCTTCATCACTTACTTTTTCTCTATGTTGTTTACCACTTTCTTATAGAATCTATATTTATGTTGCTTTTTACTTGACTCACTCCACTGGAATATAAGCCACATGAGGTAAAAACAAGATGTAATGGAACAAAGAATAGGGAGAAGCTAAACTTCTTGTAGTAGAATTCACTGTTTACTTATTATTTCTCATACGTTTCTCCTGTTCTTACTTGAAATCATTCCTTAGTTTTTATTGTATGGATCACACTTTTTCAAAATTTCTACACTTTCTCATAGCAACAGACCAGAAAAGAATGAGAACTAATTAATATTATAATCTGAGATTCTATATTTGTGTGTCTTCTGTATAGCATGTCAAAATGTGAATCCATTTTAAAACTACATGCAGGTTTTTAAATACTTAATCAGCAGCACAAAATATTACTATAGAGACATTGTCATATATGCTGTGGGATCGTGCAGCACTTGAGAGTAAGCATACAATAGTCACTGAACTTGGTCCTATAAATCTATCATCCTCAGCAATGCCCCTCTATGTACTATGATTTTCTTTTTAAATGGCCTAGGGAATATTAATACTACCATTGTAAGTTAGAAATGAAGGGACTGAGACTTATAAAAGTTGAATAACATTTATATTTGGATGATAAAAAACAGAAGTTATAAAGTGTCTAAATTTTTTTCTTTTTCTTGTGGAAAGCTGTTCACTGAACTTTACTGCAGGTACATACCATTGTGATGACTACAGAAGAAATATTAAGCTAATCTCCTTGAACTTAAAAATTTAGTTGTGCTGATGAAGCATCCAGGAATGTTATGGCAAAAATAAGCAAAGAAACAAACAAAAAACAATTCAATAGTATAAAGTAAGTATTAAATGATTTTAACAACGCCATAGGAATTTAAAAAAATATTAAAGTACCAATGTGAGCTACAGACAGGCAACATATGTAGGGGAAAATAATATCTGAAGAATTTTGGTTGTTTTTTTAAATTATTTTTAAGGGTTTTATGGGCAGGCCAGCTTAGACGGCTGTTCTCTTGTTCTCTGTACATCCCCTGCTTGACCAGTGCCTACTTCACCTACACCCTACTCACATGACTGACCTTCTCACATACTTGCCCCCAGCCCCAGCAAGTGATTGTTCTAATCTTGAGATCAGAACACCTCCACCATGATAGCTTATCAAAGGGGTAGTGAGGGGCATGTCTCTCTGCTGGTTTCCCTGGTAACTGATAAACCAACCTGATGTCAATTCCCCTTATAACCGGAAACCTCCCCCTACCCCAGGGGCAAAGATGGCTGCTATGTCCTGCCCACCGTCTGCTGCACATGGTGCGGTATCACTCCAGGACCTTTCTTCAGACATGTAAGATCCCTCTATCCATTAAATCACTGATGTCTTATTTGCTGACTTTGGGCTCTTTCTTTGGTCTTGAAGCTGGGCAAGTACAGGGCTGTAGGACTAGAGTGTACAGCCCAATATAGGTGGAAAACAAAAAACTACTCCAAGTATTTAAATGGGGAAAAAAGAAAACAACACAGGTATTCACACAAAAAGCAATAGAATATGAGAAACCACAGAAGGTACTGTTGGACAACCCAGAGATTAACAACAGCATGAACTGCTAATCACCCCAAAGTTGGAATTAATGAAATAAGCTGTATTTTTAAAGTTCAAGGCCTGTAGTTACTTTGAATGTGGGTGCACTGGAGGGAGCTGGAGACACAGAGGAAATGCAGTAGAATCTACCCAAGGCAGAGAAAACAATAGAACGTGCATGCCTTCTTCTTTCTGTTGTCAGTGACTCCCGTTGTCTGAACCCAGCTGATGTAACTTGATACAGGAGCCTGGGAAACAGATACTGTAGAAGTCAGGCTCTGTGATATAGAGCTGGAAAAGTCAGAGGTAAATAGGAGTAAAGACTTAGTAGTACATATAAATACTGGAGATCAACATAGGCATCTGAAGGCTGAAGCTGAGCTTTCCTGTTGCATGCCATAGATGAGGAAGTTGGAATTCATCTCCTAGGCAACATGAAGAAAAAAGGGAAAGAAATAAAGAAAAAAATAGGAAGGAAGGAAGGAAGCAAGGAAAAAGGAAAGAGAATGGAGGAAGGGAACTGATGGCCATTGGTGGAAGGACCAGTTAATAATCTCTTGTTAAATTATGAGGGCTGAGAATTACATTGGTGGTGGCAGTGAGAATAATATGGGAGATGTAAAAAATATGTTATAGACATAGAGTGTATGGTTACTAATTGAGTATAGGGAATAAATTACAAGATAATTAGACAATTTCAAGTCTGAGACATAAATACCTTGTTTCCATAATAGATAAATAAATTGGGTGGAGCATCTCCTTTATTCCAATGTGTTCAAATATGGCTATCATATAATATTAAAGATCATGAATTCCAGAGACACAGTTCCTATGCCACTTACTAGATTTGTGACTTTGGATAAGTTACTTAATCATTCTAAGCTTCAATTTCTTTTTTTTTTTTTTTTTTTTTTGGTGGTACACGGGCCTCTCACTGTTGTGGCCTCTCCCGTTGCACAGCACAGGCTCCGGACACACAGGCTCAGCGGCCATGGCTCACAGGCCCAGCCACTCTGCAGCATGTGGGATCTTCCCGGACTGGGGTACGAACCTGTGTCTCCTGCATTGGCAGGCGGACCCTGAACCACTGCACCACCAGGGAAGCCCCTAAGCTTCAATTTCTTAATCTGTAAAATTAAAATAATAATATTATCACCTAATGTGATTTTTATGAGAATTAAATGAGTTAATACTTATAAAGCCTCCGTAACACCTAAATATTGTTAAATTTAGGTAGCATCTCTGTGGAGATATTCTATAGGCAATTAAAAATTGTGCTTTGAAGAAAGATTACATAATGAGATATATATTTGGAAGTCAGAAGAAAGGTGTTGGAAAAATCTGTAAGAAAGACGTGATCTTAAGGAGAAAAATTCTGGAGAATCTTTACTAACAGTGTGGAAATACTACTTAGTAAAAATATAAGGAAATAAAGAAAGGGTAGCATTTGAAAGATTGAAGGAAAAATTAAGAAAACAAACACAAAAGTATAACATTTGAAGAATGATGGAGTCATACAAATAGTCAAGCATTACAAGAAATGAGAACTGACACAAGGCGATAGCTTTTGCTAAAAGAGGATTTTTTAAATAAAAATAATAATTTAGAGTCCCAGTTCAGTACAGGGATAGAGAATGGCTGAAGACTACCTGAAGCAGAGAATAGTAAACATCCTTTATCGGTAATGCATGATAAAATTAGTAGGATAAGGGCTTCCCTGGTGGTGCAGTGGTTGAGAGCCCGCCTGCTGATGCAGGGGACGTGGGTTCGTGCACTGGTCCAGGAAGATCCCACATGCTGCGGAGCGGCTGGGCCCGTGAGCCATGACCGCTGAGCCTGTGCATCCGGAGCCTGTGCTCCACAACAGGAGAGGCCACAAGAAAGAGAGGGCCGTGTACCTCAAAAAGAAAAAGAAAAGATCAGTAGGATAAGAAGTAAGAAATAAGCCATCCACTTGAATATAAATGAATCTTAAAGTGATAAGCAAATCACTTTAGATGTATGTTGATTCTAACATGCAAATTTAAAGTTAAAATGTGATTGGAATAGGTTTTCTACTTTCTCCAGCAGATTTAAGTACTTTCTTATTCTTGGCCCTCTGTCATTTAAGTTATGTGGTTACACATACATGATTTGAAGTGTAGCTGCCATCTAGTCTAATTTAGAGTTCTTCCCAAATTACTATGTCCACATTTACATATTTGTGGTCAATATAAAATTCAATTCCTAATTAAGAGACACTGCAAAGAGTTTAACAGAATTTTTGGAATAGTACTAAAAGTAAAAAAGTAAAATTAGAGAATTTTAGACTTAGGATTTAAAGTTGGTTTAAAAGTTATGGAATGAAATACTCCATAAAACAAGGTGTCCAGCCTTGGATGAAATAATTCTAAGTACTGCATTCTCATAGAAATATAATTTTCTTTTTTCTTCTTTTATCAGTTGTAATGTTCATAATTTGTAATTGCACATATTTGTAAAATAAAATTTTAAAGACATAAGTATAAGATTAAAAACAATATCCTCTTTTCTTCAATCTCCCTTTTCAAAATAAATAACTTTCAACTTTCTAGTTATTTCATCTAGAATTAGTCTCCCTAAACCTGCATGATAAAAACTGCTATATTTTAATCATAAATAATAGAGATCATTAAATATATGTTATATTAGATAAAGACTGTAGCACACTTAAACCACTTTCCTCCTCCTCTCCATTCTTCAAATATAGCTATCTCACATTTTTCTTTAAATCTATTATTCTGCTTATGAAAATATTGTTCCATACCAAGATAAGCAATATATTTTAATTACATTTCCATTTTTGTAAAACTTTCTCTTTTACTCAAATACCTGATTGAACTTTTCATTTGCATAACTTCTTTTGAATTTATACTAAAATATTTCCAACCTTCTGAAAGCTCTGTAATATACTTATAAATTTTCACATGTTTAATCCCATTAAATAACTGAAAAGTTCATTTTCCTTATTGGACATAAAAAAGGAAAATGAACAGTTGTTCTTTCTCCTACACTGCTGTAACTCTAGGGTTTCCTTGTATGGTCATTATAGGGATTCCCTCAATGACGCAAAGCTCCATGCCACACAGACATATTTCTTCTTGTGTTAGGTCCATTGCCTCCATCACAAGTATCTTTCCTGTTTCCTACCTTGAAATATCCTGAGAAAGGACACTTATCAGGAAAATTTGTTGAGACTGCTCTTCTGAGTATATTTTTCTACATGCTTTATGCTTGATGAATAATTTATCTGAGTATCAATTTCTAAATTGAAATTTATTTTACTTCGTAAAATTAAGGAATTACATCACTGAATTTTAGCCTCCAGTACTAGTGTTCAGAAACTTAATACAATTTATATTTTAAATCTTACTTCACTGTGACCTGATTTTGGTTTGTCACTTCTTACAAGGAGCTTTTAGTATGTATTATTTTTCCCTGATTTTCTAAAATTTTACACTACATGCCCTCATATGGACCTATAACTTAGTTGGGCAATAGATTATCCCTTTCATCTGGATACTTATGACACTCAATCATAAATGTTTTTTATTATTTCTCTGAAAATTTTCTTGCTACTCTCATCCCAATCCAGTCACTGCCTTCTCAGCAAAATAATTGTTTTAGCTGGATATTGAACTGTCATGACTGCTCCTCTAATTTCCTTATCATTTTCATCTATTGACTTTGTCTTTCTGTTCTAAATTTTAAGAGATTTATATAACTTTAACTTACACATTTTTATTTGTCTATTTCTATTAATTTTATGTATCACACGTTTAACACCTAATATTTATAATATTCTCTGACTTTTCTTATTATTAGCATAGATACAATGTATTTCCTTACCTCTGAGGATAAGATTCTGAGGTTTATTTTAGGTTAGTGGTGTTCCTTAATCATTTTGCCAACATGCTTATTTAAAAGTGAGATATTGGGCTTTCCTGGTGGCGCAGTGGTTGAGAGTCCGCCTGCCGATGCGGGGGACGCGGGTTCGTGCCGCGGTCCGGGAGGATTCCGTGTGCTGCGGAGCAGCTGGGCCCGTGAGCCGTGCCAGCTGGGCCTGTGCGTCCGGAGCCTGTGCTTGGCAACGGGAGAGGCCACAACAGTGAGAGGCTCGTATACTGCAAAAAAATAAATAAATAAAAATAAATAAATAAAAAATAAATAAAAGTGAGACATTAATGTGCTGATTGGACCATCTGTGTACATTGTGGACATCTCTATATCTTATCATCAGTCACACCAGGTAGCTAGCGAGTTTTCCCCCCCCACCTCAAAATATCAGTGCATGCAAGTAATTCAGCTGCTTCAGAGAAAGATTCCCTAATCCCTTGTTAAGGACTTTAAACTGTCTGTCTAAACTCTGGAGTTGTGATGGAAGGTTAAAAGAGTTTGGAAGTTGTTCTATGAGCATTAAGTGCAGCAGGTCTAATGGGCAAAGCTATGTTACTGAAATAAGAAGTGTACCTGGGTGTCTCCGATACTTGGTCAAAACATAAAACATACTGTTTTAGAGTGTAACTTTTTAACCATGCATGCGAAGCAAGTTTCTGGACTATTGATACCAGTAATAACAGTGTTGATCTCAACACTGTTTATTGATAACTCTAATATTGACAATTTGTAGCCGGTTTTGCTAAGATTGGAAGAAGGCTATGCCATTAGGGCTAGTTATATGTTAAGAGTATGCCTATATGAACATCTGAGTGTAAGAAACCACAGTTGAGACTCTCGAGCTTCCTCATGCTGAGGTGTTTTGTGCATGTGTTGGTGGTTTCTGATTTGAAATAGAAAGCATATCCTGTATGACACCTACAGAGACATAACAATTCCAACTAGCAATTATGATGCAGGTCCTTACAATAATTTTGTCACTATATTGTATCACTTATTAGTAACAATGTTAGATTTGTATGCATTGCTATTTTGAGTCCTGTAAGCTTTTTTTTCCCCCACAGTTGGACTTCTCTAACTGCCACTGTTACTGTTTAAGCCCTCTTTTAAGTTATTTGTATTCCGTAAATCCTCAGTTTAGTCTGATTCTTCATCTAGACATTTTGCTATTACTTGTGTTCCTGTGACTTCAGTCTCTGGCTAAATATATTCATAGAGTACACCTTCTAGTTTCTGTGGGAATGGTTTAGTTTTGGGATATAGTAATCTGTCAGGCTTATCATACTGACTTTCAATCAGGTTCTTGTTTTTAAACACTGGCTGCTTTAATTTAACTTTTTCCCTTACATGCTTTTAATTCCTGGCTCTCATGGATTTGATGGGGGAAGCAGCTTACTTTTCCTGGTTTTTCTGATAAGTCATTTTTGATTTTTAGTCTACTCTCTAATTTTATTTATCTTAGTAATTTTGTTTAAAATGGAGTCTGTGCTTTTTGTTCTTGTTTTTTCTTCTGAATATGTGTGGGGCGTGGCAATTTCTGTAGCTACCTCCAAGCTAGAAGACTCAAAGATAGAGTTTTCATGACTGGAGCTAATCAATCTAGACTTGAGCTAATCACAGAGGTAGATATACCCCCTGGGGAAAATGCCAAAAGAAAGTTAAGAATTTTTTTAAAGTTAGACTTTTGTTTCAAACCCAAAGGCAAAATTCCCCATTGGAAATTCTGAGTGTGTGTGTGTGTGTGTGTGTGTGTGTGTGTGTGTGTTGATGTGGGAAAGTGTGTGGGTGTTCACGTTTTCTTCAGTAATCCACACCCAAACATTTGTACATTGGGAAAAGAGAAGAAAAAAACATAAGAATATTTAAGCATGTCAGTAAAAAGACAGGGAGATGATGGCCATGCTTTCTTCCATGTGACAAAATGCTTTGGCCCATTTTAATAGTTTTATGCATGTGTTAAAAAGAAACAAAAGAAAAATATTTCATATACTAAATTATTCAGTTCAACTAATTATTGTGACGTACAAATCAATGTGACTCAGTCAGTGATCTGCAAAATAACAATATGCTTGAGTATATGTTCCAATTCACTAGGAGTGAGCAGTTAGATAGGAAAAAATGGCAAAGAGCTTTCTTTACTTCATCTTTTCATTGGCAGCCAAGTTAATCTTCACGGACTTGTAATTGTGCCAAAATATGTCTTCTTGGAAATTTTATCCATTAATTCTATGACCTTTGCACTCTTCAACTTAAATTTAAACTCTTTTCCCTAATAAAACAGAGATATTACCTAATCTCTACTGTAGACATAATGCACCATGTGTTAGGTATTCTTATTTTGAGACAGTTGGTTATTCCCTTATTTTCTTAATCACTTTCTTGGAACTTGCTCAAAATTCTTGATGCCTTTTAAAATTCTGAAATCTAGGATATCATATTGGCTTTTATGTATCAAATGTAGTCAAGATAAAGCCTTCTGTAATAGGCATTTGGGAAGGAAATAATTAAGAGAAGATCTGTAACTAATCTTCCTCTTATATTGGCCTGTATCAGACCTTCTTGTGAGCACTTTTTGGAATTTACCAACAAGAAGATGACTGTGGAAATTCTTATGCTAGATTGGTTTTAGCAAAATACCTGGTCTGCCTAGACTGCTTATCAAAAATAAATCTGAAATGGTAAAGTAATGAAGCTCAACTGGTTGGAAATGGAAATAAGTCACTTAGATTTTCTTCCTGCATAAAACAAATGGAGTATAAAGACAAAGACATTTCAGTCTCCTCAGAGCTATGTGGTATCACATCCAGAGTCTGCAACAGTTCTTATACTCAGAAACCAAAATGGGTTCCAATACCGATTGAAGACTTAGCAGAGAGCAGAATCTGATTGTTTAGGCCATTCCGGAGATGTTGCTCTGTTAAAACCTGTTTGTTCTTTATTGTATTTATTTATTTTTATTGTATACATAAGTAATCATTAGTCACTATTAGCCAGTAGTGCTAGAAAAGATTCGTGATTAGTATTTAATACTTATCCCCCTGCATATTGTATGATGTAGAACTGATTATTGAATCATTATTAACACTAAATTTAGACAAGAATATTAGTGTTCTACTGCAGGTCCTTAACTTTAATTTTATATATATAACATTATTTGAAGGGATTTCCAACAGATAAAGGAAGTGTATTTAAATTTGGAAAGAAATCCATTTACAGGTATGGGTTTAAAAGACTATGCAAAGAATTTTGCAAGTGCTATAACTAGTGTTTGCACAGGTAAGTTAAACTGAGTTTCAGAAATAAAAACTATATTAAAAAATTTTTTTCAGGGTAAAAACCCAGATTTGTAGTGTTTCCATGGTGAACACACCTCACCATGGCTGCATGAAGCTGTGTTTTAATAAATGACTTTAAATTCCTGAGTATTTAAAGATCTACTTTCAGGACCCAATAGAGTCAACACACCACTGGCTCAAGTTTGAGCAGGAAATTGTGAGATAAGCTTTGACAGTGTTTTTGTTTTTTTTTTTTAATGTCTGAAATTTTGATTCCAGAAATATATACAGAACTATACATTGTCACTAATTTTCATTATTGTGATTTCGGCAGGGATGTGCTGAGGAAGTGTGGTTATTTTTTCTCATTACATAAAATAGTTCACTTTCTTATTTTAAAGAATTAAATTTTTCTTTTAAATTTTTGCCTGTGAGCACAGTGTTGACTCATTTAAACTGTTGAATGTCCAGTTTAGGCATACTTTTGATCATTTGATCACTTCCTACATGCTAATATTAACTAATTTTGTCTCAACTGTACTTTTACATTATCAAAATTATTTCCCATTCTATACTTAATTTAATAAAAACACATCTAAGCAAACTAAAAATAAATATACATCTAAAGTCAATAAAATAACTATATAATAAATGTAAGTAATAAATAATATATATACCATATTTATTATTTAAATGTATAAAAATTAAACTATATAATATGATAAATATCAAGTTATGTGTGAGATATTTATCTGTCATAAATGCTCTAATTATGTTTTGCATTTGTTTTATATAAGTTATACTATACTATGGATATCATTCTGTTAATTCCTTTTTAAAGTTCTATAGTTTTGTTGCTGGGGGATTTATTCAAGTGGCTACGTATAATCCTAGTTTACTCAACTTGCAAACATGTATATTTTTTCCAATGTTTTGCTCTCACAAGCAAGTCTCAATAACTACTTCTGCACCTGGACAGTCTTTCTTTCAAGGAGTGAAATTGAATTAGTGGAATAATTAAGATTTAGGGCTTACATGTTTTTCACTTTCTTAGGTTTTTTCCAAATTTTTCTCCAAATGTCATGCATCAATTTATACTCTACCACCAGTGTATAAGAATGTTCTTTGTTTCACAACCTTGCTAATGTTTAGAATTGTAAGACTTAAATTTTGTTATTCTCATGTGAAAAACCCATGTGAAATGGATTTTTACTATCTATTTTACTTCAGGCTTCAAGATTTATGTTTTGTGATAACCATTATTGCTTTTGACAGTTATTTTCCATTTTCTTCTTTCCAGGCACATGATAAATCTGTATTTCCTGGCTTATTTATTGTTATCTGTTTCCTTGTACTGGAAAATAAGTGCTTATAGCAGAAGTGAATGTGTGTCAGTTCTGGTCTAGATCATTTACTTGTCTATGCAATTCTCCATTTCTATATGGTAAAGCAAACAGAAGCATTTGGTATGGCAACTGCTCCATCAGATTGGGTTCTGTGTGACTATGCTCAACAGATGCCCTTGAAAAAAGATATGATTGTAAAATAAGTGTTTGTTGTTTTAAGTCATTGAGATTTTACAATTGTTTGTTACCATAAGAAAATACAGACTTTCTTTACTCTTTATCAAAATACAAGGATTTTAATCAAAACATCCATACTATATAGCCTACAAAAATCTTTGACCTACATTGTCTTAAAGTCTCCAAACAATAGCTCAGTAAATCAGATACTATTATGATTTTACATGTATGAACATTGAGACATAATGAAGTTATCATTGCCTCAAAGTAACATTGAATTTAGCAACTACAATTCAAAAATCAACATTTTGCATCCAAATCCTATTCTGTCTTGTATTATAGCATGATGCCTTTTCCCCAGAATTGCTACTTAGTTATCCTAAAACCCAAAGCCTTGTAAAAGGCTTTTAAAATAGTTATGATTTTCATACGTTTCTTTTTAAACTTTACATAAAATAACTTAACAATGCCTTTTAATTATCAGTAGGATTTTAATTTCTAGCATAGATGTATTTCTTCAGGAATATTTGGAAAAGGTGTTTCACTTTACTTTATAGTACTGTTAGATTAAGACCATCTAGAATACTAATAAAAGCAAAAAAAAAAAAACCTTCTGCTTGGGACTACGGTATTAACCAGTATTTGCCAGTGTTATAGTATCTCCCTGAGTATTTCAATCAATTTGACAAATTCAAGCGCTGAGCTCCTATTATGAGCAATGGTGAATTTAGCAGAAATCAACTGCTAAATGTTTCTCTCAGGTTGTGCCTGCCACATAAAGTGATAAAAAGAATTATAAACCAAGTAAACTTGACGTGCTGCTCAAGTCATTGAGAGGATAACTATAGCGGCCAATAATGTCATTTTCATAGTTATATTTTACACTGTAACCACATATTGAGGGAAAAAAACCCCACAGCGTTTTGCTACATAGCAGCCTCCAAGGGCTCATGGCTTAATTAATATTTTTCGAGATGGGTAATATCTGAAAGACTTTGTAATTAGGATAAAAATTATTTTGTAACATTTGTGAGAGCATGAAAATAGAACAAAAATTGTTGCTTGATATTTGGATTTTGTAATCCTTTTTAGTGAGAGAATGATTTTGTACCAAATAGTATTTATTTGTCTTTCATTCATGTGTTTTCTCATTAAAAATGGGAAATATACAAGGCTAACTTTTTTAGTTCTGTTTTTTCCATGAATGAAGCTTTCTATCACTTTCACATACTGCCATTGAAACTATTGTGACAGGATTTCATCTCTTAACTTAACTCATAGTTTATTTCCATCCTTCTGAATCATGAGTGCTACCTTCTAACTCTTTGAGTCTGGAATACTAGATTAATCTCGTCTGCCTTTTTATAAGGAAAAAGAAATGTATTACATTAGCTAGAAAAAATATTGTGGTATCATTTTAGCCACTACTACTATTCATTTTGAACATTTTATTCCATGTAATTATATACATTTTCTGTTGATTAAGAGATTTTTAGAGTAGAGTTCATAGCAAGATTGAGGACAAAGTACAGAGATTTCCCATATACTCCCTGCTGGTACATTATCCATGTGTCCTACATAATTGATACATTTGTAACAATTGATGAACTTTCACTGACACATCACTATCACCCAAAGGCCATAGTTTATAGTATGGTTCACTCTTGCTGTTGTACATTCTATGGGTTTGGAAAAATGTATAATGACATGTATCAATCACTATAGTATCATATAGAGAAGTTTCACTGCCCTAAAAGTCTGTGCTCTATTTATCCCTCCCCTCCTCTACCCCTGGCAATCACTGATCTTTTCACTGATTCCATAGTTTTGCCTTTTCCAGAATGTCGTATAGTTGGAATCAGATGACATGTAGCCTTGTCAGACTACTTTCTTTCACTTAGTAATTTGCATTTAAGGTTTCTTCATGAAAAAAGAAAGACATGGAATGACAGCTCATTTCTATTGCTGAATATTCCATTCTCTTGATGTACCATGGTTTATCCATTCTCGAACTAAAGGACATCTTGGTTACTTCCAAGTTTTGGCAGTTATAAATAAAGCATTCATGTGCAAGTTCTGAGCTGAACATAAATTGAGTAAATATCAAGGAACATAACTGAATCTATGGTAAGATTATGCTTAGTTTCTGTAAGAAACAAACAAAAAAAACCTTTCAAAGTGACTGTACCATCTTGTATTCCCATTAGCAACGAATAAGAGTTCCTGCTGCCCAAAATCCTCACCAGCATCTGGTGTTGTCAGTGTTATAGATTTTGCCCATTCTAATAGGCATGTAGTGGAGTTAACACTGTTTTTTTTAAATTGCTTTGCCCTGATTAAATATGATGTGGAGCATCTTTTCAAACACTTATTTGTCATTTGTATATCTTCTTTGATAAGGTGTCTGTTAAGGTCTTTGACATTTTTAATTGGGTTGTTTGTTTTCTTATTGTTGAGTTTTAAGGGTTCTTTGCATATTTTGTTAGCAGTTCTTTATCAGATGTCTTTTGCAAATATTTTCTCTGTCTGTTGCTTGTCTTCTCATTCTCTTGAAATTGTCTTTCACAGAGCAGAAGTTTTTAATTTTAATGAAACACAGTATCAATTACAGTACTTATTTCATGAATCATGCCTTTGGTGATATATCTAAAATATCATCACCAGGCCCAAAGTATTCTAGGTTTTCTTGTTACCTCCTAGAAATATTACAGTTTGATGTTTTACATTTAGGTCTATGATCCATTTTGAATTATTTTTTGTGATGGATATCTCTGTACAGATTCTTTTTTTTTTCAAAATGAATGTCCAGTAGATGTCCAGTTGTTTCAGCACCATTTGTTGAATAGAGCTTGCTCCATTGTTTTGCCTTTGCTCATTAGTGAAAAGTTGACTATATGTGGGTCTATTTCTGGGTTCCCTATTCTGTTCCATTGATCTACTTGTCTGTTCTTTCACCAATACCACACAGTCTTGGTTGCTGTAGCTTTATACTAAGTCTTGATATCAGATACCACTGTGTCAGTTCTCCAACTTGTTTTTGTTCAATATTGAGATAACTATTCTGAGTCTTTTGCCTGCTACTTCCTTTTTGATTATTTTTGAAGGTAGTGAGATAGTCTAAAACTAGTTATTAGTATGTTATTTGTATAAATCTAGTGGATTTGATAAAATATTGGAAGTTTTACATATGCCCTTAGTTTACATAAAATATCAGGAAATTGGAGGTGCAAAGGGAAATTGAGAATGAAAATTATTGTGGATGTGAATCAAAATAAGCTTAATTTTCCAGAAAAATATAGGGGCAAGAAGGTTAATTTTGATATTGTAAAATAATTTTATGGAAGCAAATTAAGAAAGTACATATAAAATCAGAGGAATACACAATTTTAATAGAAAATAATTTGTAATATAGTTAATTTAAATATAACACTTCTAAAACAATTATGTAAAAAGATTAAAACAATTTCAATGTCATTGTGTCCCTGTGCTCTCTTGCTGTAAAATGTTATCAACAATTATTATATCACCATCTGTATTTGATACCAAAATTGAATTATAACTGCCTTGAAACACCTAAAATTTTAATTAATATTACCTTGGAATCTTTAACTAGAGTATTAAGCAAAAACTTTCTTAGGTCATATATAAAATCCATTATTGTAGGAAATTGCCTACATAATTTAACACTAAATAACCAACCAGTTTTGCCAGTGTAGTTAAGCTTCATAAGAATTTATTAAAGCATATTTGATTAAATTCGTTGATTATTAAGTTGACAAATCATTTTATTCAAAGTATTTGATAAGTTTATATAGACATAGTCTATAGTCAGCTTATTTTCTAATGTGCAAAAATAAAAGAAGTCAGAGAAGAGATGAACTGCATAAGTCTAAGGTATTATATTTTAGTAAACATATATTAGCTTGGCATCTTTTACTGTAACTCTTTAGTTACTAATCAAAGCTCTTTTATGGCTAGCTATTCTACTATTCACTTTTGCATTTATGAGTAACTTATACAAATAATGGCTTTTTAAAACAACAAATTCAGAAGATACTGTGAATTAGGTCAATTCCGCCTTTAAGTTACCTTGATATTATTTTTATTAGTGACATGAAGAAGGGATCTGTAGTTCTTTCGTAGAGGCTCTGACATTTATCAAAGACCATAATGATAGTTTTATATAATATTAAAGTTCAAATTCTTAAATTTAGTAATTTTTTAAAAAGTTGGCTACACTGACCACTGCACATCCATAGTAAATATAAGTTAAACATCTTAAAATTAATATTCACAAATTTATTATGTCCTTTATCTCAGTGATAGCTAAAAAATAAACTCTAAAATACCCTTGCCTTTCTTTTTTTTTTTTCTTGCGGTACACGGGCCTCTCACTGTTGTGGCCTCTCCCGTTGCGGAGCACAGGCTCCGGATGTGCAGGCTCAGTGGCCATGGCTCATGGATCTTCCCAGACCGGGGCACGAACCCATGTCCCCTGCATCGGCACGTGGACTCTCAACCACTGTGCCACCAGGGAAGCCCACCCTTGTCTTTCTTATGGAATACATGTAGAATTTCTATGAAACATTTCAGTTTACAAGTTTTATTTCATTGATATAATATAACAAGATGGGTAAAATATTTTAACTCATCAACAGAATTTATCAGAGAAAATGTTGTTTCATTGGGAAATTCTTTCATAAATTTTTGGGATTAGAACATAAGCCTTCCAGGGCCTGAGATTCATTGTTACCAAGATATCCAAGTAAGGGTAGAATTGCTCTTAATATAATGGAAATTATATATGCACTCTGTATGATTTATGTGTGTGGGTGAAATAACATTGAGAGTGTAACAAGCAAAGATGAGCAAGATAGTAAAAAGCCATGCTCTTTACCATGACTCTAACCCAAACATTTAAAATTAGGAGAACTTTGAAAACCTTCAACATTTTGGAATTATTATAATTTGTGCATATATGTATGAGTGGATACATACAGATAAAAGGTCTAAGTTTCACATCTAAGGATGTCATGCATAGGAGTTTTGAACACACATTATTACTTCCTGATGGAGCAAATATAAATCAAGTTTATTTGGGAAAAATATGTACAAGTAAAGGAGTTTCAGGGCACATACTCTTTTCCAACTTATATCATTCCACAGCACAAGCCAGGCATAAGTGCCCTATTTGGGCCATGGTCAATGTTCCAGGAGAGAACAAAACCTACTCCATACTATGGCACATGTTTATAGAATTATAGGGTATCATAAAATGGGTTGGAAACACCTATGTTCTCAAATTAACAAGAAATTTATCAAGGAATTCTTGGGCTCAGGAATTACTCTAGAGGCTGTGTATACTGAGGGAGAAGGTACACAAATGAGGGCCCTGGGAAAAGCCTTGGTACCAGGAATGAAGACACCATAGTAAGGTCTTGTCTTTCTGCCAGCAGACACATTTCAGTTGACTACAGATAACAAGAAAATGCATGTGATTTGACATGATGAGTGTTACTTCCAGGCTGAAGCATTTCACTAGTGGTCATCCTGTGGACAATTCAGGAGAATGGGCTCTTCAAACAGAATGGCTAATTGGGAAGAAGCATTGTTTGTGCATAACTAAGGTGAGTATATTCCTCCTGGTCACCTGAGTTGGGTATATAGCATGAATGAGAAATAAGCCAATGCTATTTTAAACCACTGAAATCAGGCATCATTAGCCAATTTAGCAAAAAAGGTTTAAATTAAATAATAAAGACACTTAAATATATATTATAATATATCAAATAAACATTAAAACTCCATGATTTAATCCATTCTCCAGTTTTAGTTGACTTACAATATTATATTAGTTTCAGGTGTACAATATAGTGATTCAATATTTTTATAGATTATACACCAACAATGTTATATTATTGACTATATCCCCTGTACTGTACATTACTTCCCTGTGACATTTTATAGCCGATAGTATGTACCTTAATCTCATTCACCTATTTTGCCCATCCTCCTACTCCCTTACCCTCTGACAACCACTAGTTTGTTTTCTGTGAGTTTGTTTCTCTTTTGGTATATTCATTCATTTGTTTTGGTTTTAGATTCCACATATAAGTGAAATCATACGGTATTTGTCTGATTTATTTCATTAAGCATAATACCCTCCAGGTCTATCCAAGTTGTAAGAAATGGCAAGACTTTATTCTTTTGATGGCTGAGTGATGTTCCATATATGCCACACTTCTTTATCCATTCATCTCTCAATTGAAACACTTAGGTTGCTTCCATATCTTGGCTATTGTAAACAATACTGCAATAAACAATATGGAAATTCCTCCAAAAATTAAAGATAGAACTACCACATGGTCCAGCAATTCCATTCCTGGATATTTAGTCAAAGAAAATGAAAACACTAATTAAAATAAAAAATATGCCCCTCAACATCTTGCATTCAAATGATTGTCAGTATTTTACCCAATTGGAAATGTGAGTATGGATACCTTGAAAAATACTTTATCTGAGGCAACACTGATTAATAATAAGATCTTATATGAGGCAAAGCAGGATTACTGGATCCAGTCCTTTCTTCACTGAGTAGAAGAAATAGAGGAGGAGGCACTTAGTAACAAACAATTTCACTTTAATATACAAATTTACTTATCTGTGCATAAGCCTAAATATTTACTGCACAGACATTTTGCTAATAATCAGTCATTTTTTGCAATAGCCCTTCTAAAAGCAATATAAAGCTGGTTGCTGATTGTACTATAAACTGTTTCATGTATTCAAGTAATTGATTAAGACAGGTAATTGATGTTGCTTAGAAACTTCTTAAGTACGTAGATGACACTTGTGCTTATAATCTACTTGTCCCAGATTCCAGGAATCATCTTTTTTTTTTTTTCAACAGATCATGAGCTAAGCAAGTTTTAAAAGGCTGCGTTTTTAATATTTGTTTCTGATCTGCCTTGCACAGAGTCATATAATTCTATGAGTGAATTTGTAACACATACCTATTTTTTCTGAAGATTAAATAGATTATACTTCTCATATTCTACTATGTAGGAACCTGATTATTCTGTAGTATCATTTAGTGTTTGGCATAATGGTAAAAGTGAGAAAAATTATGCAGTCAAAGAAAGAAGAATATAAAACAAAGGTGGAGAAAAAACAAGAAGAATCTCTTAGGAAGGAACTTTTGAAAGCATATTAGATTTATATATTAAATATGTTACTCAGGTTTCTTAAACATGCTGATGAATTTTGACAGGAAGCACCTCAGTTCTATATTTCACCTTGCTTTCACAGAGTCACAACGATTGTTAATGGAGTGAAGTTTTAAAAATCAGGGACTAAATCTTCCATTAGTTTTTCACAACTATAAGACATATTTAAGGACAAGAGAGATTTTCAGGAAGTTCTACTTTTCTTTTTTTATCAGAACTTTATTGGAGCATATCCATGGGAAATGTAATCAATTCAACAACTAAGAGAATCAGCTCTAAGATAAAATATATTTAAATGTGTTGTGCAAAAGTAAGAAAGATACAAAATAAAGAATTATCTGATGTTAGGATGATGAGTCTATGGCAACTTCAAAAACGTAATGTTAAATATTTTGCTGACAGAAAATATTTTGCCATATGAAGCTATGATTTTATTACACTTAGATCCATATCTATGAATTTATTTAGACATCTCCATAAAAGAATACAGAGTAGACAGACATAGGTTTGAATAATTTGGAAGAGGAATTAACTTTTACATTTTTATATTTATGTAAACTTTAGATTAATTGATTGTATTTATAGTTAAAGTAAATTTATATCTAGAACCTCACTTTGAATTTATAGTCATTCTCTAATTTATCCAAATAATAAACAATTATGCATATATTATATACCAGTCACTTTTTTAGGAAATGGAATCCCAAAACAAATAATGCTCATTGTTATGAGACAGGCTAGGACCTGGGACCTGGGACCCTTTATTGGCATGCTTGCACCTGGACAAACATCTCAAACAACAGAATACAAAACAACTACAAGGAACTAACAATAACTGCATGCATGCACAGTTGGGGCAAAGTATGAACAATAAGATGCAAAAAAGCCAAAACCCAACTGCCACTTCTGAGGTGCTAGCAGCAAAACAGGGTACCATGCATAATCCTTGCACACAGCACCACCAAGGGGCTGGGCAGACCACCTAAGCCACTCCTTCATCCTTACCCATTGATCCACCCCCACTCTCACCCTGTTTAAGGAACCAGCTCGCTTCCCCTTGGGGAGCAAGCAAGGCCATCTGTTACTTGTTCTCACTCCCTCATGCTGCACTGCAAGTCCCCCAAAGCCTTGCCTGAATTTCTCATGTGACCTCTTATCAATTTCTGTTTATTAAAGTGTCCAAGAAGCTGGGTGGGTAACAATTATGGAGTGAATTTTTTTCCCTAAAAGAATATATGTTGTAGTTATAATCCCAGTCCCTCAGGATATAGGGTTTTTCAGACTTAGCCAAGTTAAGATGAGGTCATTATGGTGCATCCTAACCCAACATAACTAGTTTCCTTATTAAAAGGGAAAATTTGGGCACCGACACACAGAGGGAAGATGATGTAATAAGACAGAAGGAGAATGTCATGTGAAGATGGAAAATTGGTTTGGTGCACCTAGAAACCAGGAAACACCAAAGATTGCTAATGTGAATGGAAAAGGTTGCCTGCTATGTCAGTAAACAAAGGATGTTGCAGCCATCAAGCCATCACATTACAGCCGCCTCTGATGGTGGGCCCTGACGGAAATCAGGATGGTAACAGGATGCCTGCCATCAAGCCATCAGCCACTGAAGCCCCAACAGTTCATCCTGAGGAGACTCAGGATGGGAAAACACAGGATACTAGCCCCAGATAGCTGAAGTACATATCAAAGGAATGATTTCAATGAGCCCATACTTTTACATCTTCCCATACATATTGTAGAAAAGCACTAAATTCATTAACTTTAGAAGTCTGGTTTTCTTTAATTAACAGTTATCTTTTGATATTCTGATTACCTGTTTTTTGTGACAAAACTTCTATATATCCTGACTCCTCCCTTACTTCTTTGACGGACCAGTCCCTTAGAGCAAAGAGGCTGTCTCCTGGGCTTGAAATCCTCAGAAAGTCCTCCAAATAAAACATAATTCTCATATTTTAGGTTGTACATTTTTTTCAACTGACACTAGCAAACCACCAGAAGCTAGGAAAAGGCAAAGAAAGACCCCTACAGTTTCCAGAGAGCTCTGCCAACACCTTGATTTTAGACTTCTGAGCCCCAGAACTGTGAGTCAATAAAAATTTTGTTTTTTTCTTGTTTTTTTTTTTTTTTAAGCTATTGAATGTGTGGTACTCTGTTATGGCAGCCCTAGTATACTAATACACTCAAGGTCTGCATTCAGATCTAATAGGAGAACAAACCTATAGAAACACTTGCTATGAATTTTTACAAATTTCATGATAGATATTGAAGTAACAATGTGCTATACTATTAAATTTTTTATGATAGTTACAGTAACGATCTTACATTTTGTCCTCAGCAAGGACCTATTTATGCAATAAATATGTGTTAAATTATTAATTATCTGAACACAGTGGTTAATTCTACCTGAAGGTAGGGATAGTCAACATTTAAATTGTACTTAACAGGAGACATTTTCAAGATTGGCAATGGAGAAATGCCTTATATCACTTCATTGGTGAAAAAGAACCCCAGTTCCATTCAAGATATCTCAAGAGAGAATCTGACTCCATATATAAAAACAAAGCATTAAAAAAGAAACAGTGAAGTTAAAATGTGGAAAAAACAAGGAAAGCTGGATTAAAATGTTTAATTAGTCCAAAAATTACGGAGAGAGTGAGATTAGAAGATAAGCCTTAAAAATGAACGACTATGCTAATAAATTATATCCTTTTGTCTATGTTAACAACAAAGAAAAGCAAACCCATTTTACACGTTGTTCAAATTTACTGGAAAAAGTGCTGAACCATCTACTTTATTCACATAGAAGAAAGTAATTTGTAGTGCATGTGTCCAGAATAAATTCATTACAACAGAATTGATTGATGAATTATTGAGTAAAAAGGAACTATTTAAGCCAGCTATGTCAGTTTTTCTTTGGGCAGAAAATATTAGAGAATTAATCATATTTAAGTAGAATAGCAAGAACATTGTAATTTGTAGTATTCATTTCCACAATCAGGATGATGAACATATTCATCACCCGCAAGTTTCCTCATAGCATTATCAATGTTTCCTCTTCCATTCTCCTATCATCCCAAGGCAACTACTGATATGCTTTCTGTCTCAATAGATTAGTTCACTTCTCTAGAATTTTATATAAAGTGATCCATGGAATGTAAGCTCTTTTACTGTGGTTTCTTTTTCTCAAAATAATTGTTTTGAGTTTCATTCATTTTGAGTGATCTTTACTAAGCTTTTCTCTTTTGTGCTCTTTTAGAAGCTTGTACCTTTACTTCTTATATACAAATCTGTGAACAATCTCAAGTTAACTTTTGTATATGCTGTCACATCAAGGGTTGAATTTCACTTTTTTTTATTTAGATACTCAACTGTTCCTACAGCTTTGTTGAAAGAATAAATTGATGCTTCAAATTGCCTTGGGAAAAGTGTCCACAGTCTTTTGTACATATTATATAGCTCCATTTTTGGATAAACAGATGAGATAGATAGATGATAGATAGATAGATGATAGATTGATGACATATAGATAGAAAGCTAATGCCATTCTCTTCTGATAACTATGGTTTTATAAATAAGATGAAAATATGTGTTGTGAGAACTGTAATTTTGTTCATCTTTTAAAAGTTTGTTTTGGCTGTGACTTCCCTGGTGGCACAGTGGTTAAGAATCCGCCTGCCAATGCAGAGGACACAGGTTCAAGCCCTGGTCTGGGAATATCTCACATGCTTCAGATCAACTAAGCCTGTGTGCCACAACTACTGAGCCTGCCATCCAGAGTCCCCAGGCCACAACTACTGAGCCCATGTGCCACAACTCCTGAAGCCCATGCACCTAGAGCCCGTGCTCTGCAACAAGAGAAACCACTGCAATTAGAAACCTGTGCACTGCAACAAAGAGTAGCCCCCGCTTTCCACAACTAGAGAAAGCCCGTGCACAGCAATGAAAACCCAACACAGACAAAAAAAACAAAAAACAAAAAAACAATCAAGTTTGTTTTGACTATTCTAGGTTCAGTCATTTTTCCATATACATTATTGAGACATTTTATCAGTTTCTAGAAAAAACATAATGAGATTTTTACTGTTATTGGATTATATCTGTAGATCAATTTCAGGAAAATTGACATCTTAACAATATTGACTTTTTCTATCCATAGACATTGCGTATTTTTCCATTTAATTATGTTTTCTTTTGTTAGTGTTTTATAGTTTTTAGAATTCAGGTTTGACAAATATTTTGCAAATTTATTCTTAAGTGTTTCCTATAATTGTTATTATTGTAAATGTTTTAATTTCTGATTGTTTGTTACTAGAATTTAGAAACACATTTGTTTTTTTGGCTATTGACCTCATATCTTGCAATATTGTTAACTTAGCTGATGAGTGCTCATAATTACTTCTGCTTATTCATTAAAATTTTATACATAGTATTTCATCTGTGATTAAAAAGTTTTATTTGTTTCCAACTGCTATGCTTTTTTATCATTTTTTTATTATTTATTTCATTGTTTAAAATATATACATAGAATGTTTTATTGAACTTCTGTTTGTTGCATTTCACAGATATTGCATATTTAACAAATTGAAGCTTTGTGACAGAACTGTGTACAGCAAGTCAATTAGTGTCATTTTTCCAATAACATTTGCTCACTGAGTGTCTCTGTGTCACATTTTGGTAATTCTTGAAATATTTCAAAACCTCCACTAGCAAAAAAGATTACTACTCACTGAAGGCTCGGATGATGACCAACATTCTTTTTTTTTTTTTTTTTCAGTACAAGGTCCTCTCACTGTTGTGGCCTCTCCCATTGTGGAGCACAGGCTCTGGACGTGCAGGCTCAGCGGCCATGGCTCACGGGTCCAGCTGCTCTGCAGCATGTGGGATCTTCCCAGACCAGGGCACGAACCTGTGTCCCCTGCATTGGCAGGCTGACTCTCAACCACTGTGCCACCAGGGAAGCCCAACATTCTGTAGCAATACAGTGTTTTAAAAATTAAGATTTGTACATTGTGTTTTACACATAATGCTATTGACATGTAAAAGACCACAGTCTAGTATAAACATAACTTTTATATGCACTAGGAAACCAAAAAACAAAAAACTCCTGGATCTCATTTATTGTGAAATTTGTTTTATTACAATGGTCTAGAATTGAACCCAAGGAATACCTGTATCTAGTAAAATGTTAACTAGGAGTGATAGGCAAGAACATTATTGCCTTTTCTCAATCTTTGATAAAAATAACTTTCACTGTTAAGAAGGCTGTTAATTGTACACTCTTCATAAAAGACTTTTATCAGTTTGAAGAAGTTTGCTGAGAATTATTTTTCTCAAAAATGTCAAGTAGTTTTCTGTATCTCTTGACATTATCATATTGTTTTCTCTTGATAGTCTGTTAATGTGTTGAATGACATGGATCAATTAGAATGTTAAATTAACTGCTCCTGGGATAAACTCTGATTGCTCATGATGTACCGTTATTTTTATATGTTGTGGGATTCAAGTTGTTAACTTTTAAATAAGATTATTTTAATATTTTTCTTCATGAGATATATGTCTATTGTTTTCTTGTAATGCCTTTTTCTTTTTAACTGGGATAATACTGGCTTCATAGAATTAGTTGGTTTGTGTTCCTGCCAACTTATTATCCCTCTTCAATTTTCGGGAAGAATAGGTATCTGAGAGAATATGGATAGAATTAAATCTGGCACTGAGGTCTTATTTGTGGTAATGTTTCTAAGCATACATTCAATTTCTTTAATATATATAGAGTATTAAATGTTATATATTCCTTCTTATGTAAAATTGATAGTTTATTTTTTCAAAAATTTGTATATTTCAATTACGTTAAGACTGGATAAAAGTTATTCATAACAGTCTCTTGTTATCTTTTTAATGTCTCTAGTGTGTGTAGTGATATTGCTAATTTCATTTTTAATACTGCTAATTTGTGCCTTCATCTTTTTGCTTTTTAAATTTTTTTTAGTATTTATTTATTTGGCTGTGCCGGGTCTTAGTTGCTGCATGCAGGATCTTTTCAGTTGCGGCATGCAGGATCTTTTAGTTGTGGCATGCAGGATTTTTTAGTTGCAGCATGCAGGATCTAGTTCCCTGATCACGGATGGAACTGAGGCCCCCTGCATTGGGAGCAAGTAGTCTTTTTTTTTTTTTTTTAATGTATTTATTTCTTTATTTATGGCTGTGTTGGGTCTTCGTTTCTGTGCATGGGCTTTCTCTAGTTGTGGCAAACGGCGACCACTCTTCATCACGGTGCGCAGGCCTTTCACTATCGTGGCCTCTGTTGTTGTGGAGCACAGGCTCCAGACGCGTAGGCTCAGTAATTGTGGCTTACGGGTCCAGTTGCTCTGCAGCATGTGGGATCTTCCCAGACCAGGGCTCGAACCCATGTCCCCTGCATTGGCAGGCAGATTCTGAACCACTGTGCCACTAGGGAAGCCCATGGAGCAAGTAGTCTTAACCACTAGACCACCAGGGAAGTCCCAGCGTTCACCTTTTTGTATCCTAATCAGTCTGGCTGGAAGTTTACTAGGTTTATTGAATTTTTCAAGGAAAGAGGTGTGTCATTAATTTTCTTTGTTGTTTTTGTCTTTCCAGAAGCCAATTGTATTGGTTTCTGAAATTATCTTTATTATTCTTTTATTTTCTGCTTGTTTTTTATTTCACTTGTACTTTATTTTCCCAACTACTTAAATTAGAAACTGAGTTCAGTGATGTAAGACATTTATTCTTTTCTATATTTTTTTGGTTTATAAAATTGTTTCATGTGTACAACTATATTTCTACTTCTGTATACAGTACAGTGTGATTACCACCAAAAGTTTAGTTTCCATTCATCACCATACAGTTGATTCCCTTTACTCATTCTGCCCTCCCCCCAGCTCCCTTCACCTCTGGTAACCAATAATCTGTTATCTATAACTACGTGTTTGGTATTTTTGCTATATATTTCCCCCCACATATGAGTGAAATTATACAGTATTTGTCTTTCTCCATCTTATGTATTTCCCTTGGCATAATACCCTCAAGGTCCGTCCATGTTGTCACAAATGGCAAGATTTCATCTTTTTAAATAGCTGAGTAGTTTTCCATAGTATGCATATACCACATCTTTATTCATTTACCTGTCAGTGGACACTTAGGTTTCTCCATATCTTGTCTGTTGTAAATAATGCTGCGATGAACATAGGGGTCCATATACCTATTCAAATTAGTGTTTTTGTATTCTTTGGATAAATACCCAGAAGTAAAATATTTGGAATATGTGGTTGTTCTATTCTTAATTTTTTCAGGACTCTTCATACTTTTTCCATAGTGATTACACCAATTTATATCCCCACAAAAAGGATACAAGGGTTACCTTTCTCCACATCTTCTCCAACACTAGTTATTTTTTGCCTTTTTGATAATAACCATCCTATTGGGTGAGATGATATTTCATTTTGGTTTTTGATTTGCATTTCCTTTAGAATTGGTGGCAACGAACATATTTTCATGTGCATGTTGGTCATCTGTATGTCTTCTTTGGAAAAATGTTATTCAGCTCCTCTGCTCATTTCCTAAATTGGGTTATCTTTTGGTTGTTGAGTTGAATAAATTCTTCATGTATTTTGAATATTAACCTCTCAATGCCTATATGATTTGCAAATATATTTTCCCATTTGGTAGGTTGTCTTTTTTGTTGATGATTTCCTTTGCCATGCAGAAGCATTTTAGTTTGATGTAGTCCTACTTGTTTATTTTTTCTTTTGTTTCCCTTGCCAGAAGAGACATAACCAGAAATAAGACCAATGTCAAAAAACATACTGCCTGTGTTTTCTTCTAGGTGTTTTATGCTTTCAGGTCTTACCTTCAAGTCTTTAATTCATTTTGCATTAATTTTTGTGTAAGATAAATGGTCTAGTTCTATTCTTTTGCAAGTGGCTGTCCAGTTTTTCCAATACAATTTATTGAAGAGACTGTATCTTTGTATGTTCTTTACTCCTTTATCATAAATTAATTGTCCATATACTTGTGGCTTTATTTCTGAACTCTCAATTCTGTTCCCTTGATCTGTGTGTCTGTTTTTCTGTTAGTACTATGCTGCTTTGATTACCATGGTTTTGTAGTATAATTTGAAGTCAGGGAGTGTAAAATCTCTAGTTTTGAGCTTTTTTTCTCAAGTTTGCTTTGACTTTCCAAGGTCTTTTGTGGTTCAAAAAAATTTAAGATTCTTTTGTTCAATTTCTTCAAAAAATATCCTTGATATTTTGATAGGAATTGCACTGAATCTGCAGATTGCTTTATGTAAAATGGACATTTTAACAATGTTGGTTCTTTCAATACATATGTATGAGATATCTTTCCATATTTTTTGTGTCTTCTTCAATTTCTTTCAACAATATCTTATAGTTTTCAGTGTACAAGTTTTTCTTATCCTTTTTTAAATTTGCTCCTAGGTATTCTATGCTTTGTATTGCATTTGTAAACGGGATTGTTTTCTTAATTTCTCATTCTGCTAGTTCATTGTTAGATATAGAAATGCAACCTATTTTTGAAATTGATTTGGTACCCAGTACTTTATTGTATTTGTTTATTATTTCTAACAGTTTTTTGTGAAATATTTAAAGTTTTCTATATATAAAATTATCTCACATGCAAATAGTGACAGTTTTACTTCTTCCTATCCAATTTGCCTTTTATCTCTGTGTCTTGCCTAATTGCTCTAGATAGGCCTTCCAAAACTATGATGAGTAAGAGTGATGAGAGTGGGTATCTTTGTCTTGTTCCTGATCTTAGAGGGATAGGTTTCAGTTTTTCATTATTGAGTATAATTTCTATTGTGGGTTTGTCATATACAGTCTTTATTATGTTGAGGTACTTTCCTTCTATATCAATTTTATGGAAAGTTTTTAAATCATAAATGGGTGTTAAATCTTTTCAAATGTTTTTCATATATTTATTGAAATAATCATATGATTTTTTTCCTTCATTTGTTAATGTTGTGTATAATGTTGGTCAACTTATTGATGTTGAACCATCCTTGCATCCCTGGAATGAATTCCACTTTATCATGGTGTATGATTCTTTTAATGTATTGTTACATTGATTTTGTTAATATTTTCCTGAGAATGCATCTATATTTATCAGAGATATTAGCCTGTAATTTTATTTTTTTGTGTGTTATCCTTGTCCTTTAGTATCAGGGTAATGTTGGCCTCATAACATAACTTAGGAAGCATGCCCTTTTCTATTTTTTGGAAGAGTTTGAGAAGGATAGGTATTAAATCTTCCTTAAATGTTTGGTAGACTTCACCTGTGAAACCATCAGATCCATCCATCTGACTTTTGTTTTTTGGGGAGGTTTTTGATTACTGTTTCAATCTCCTTACTGGTGGTCAGTCTGTTCAGATTTTCTGTTTCTTTATGATCAGTCTTGGAAAGTTGTATGATTCTAAAAACCTATTCATTTATTGTAGGTTCTAATTTGTTGGCATACAGCTGTTCATAATATTCTCTTATAATCCTTTGCATTTCTGTGGTATATTTTTGTAACATCTCCTCTTTCATTTTTGATTTCATTTATTTGAGCCTTCTCATTTTTCCTTAGGTTTGTCAATTTTGTTTATCTTTTAAAGGAACTAGTTCTTTAGTTTCATTGAACTGATTTATTTTCAGCCTCTATTTTACTTATTTTTCTCTGATATTTATTATTTTCTACTGACTTTGGGTCTTGCTTGTTCTTCTTTTTCTAGTTCCTTTAAAAGTAAGTTTAGATTGTTTATTTGAGAATTTTCTTATTCCTTGTGCCTGTATTGCTATAAACTTCACTCTTATTGCTGCTTTTGCTCCATCCCACAGATTTGAGTATGTCAGATTTTCATTTTCATTTGTTTTCAGGTATTTTTAAATTTCTCCCTTGATTTCTTCATTGATCCAATAGTTGTTCAGTATTGTGTTGTTTACTCTCCAAATATTTGTGTTTTGTCCAGCTTTCTTCTTGCAATTGTTTTCTAGTAACATTGTGATCAGAAAAGATGCTTGATATGATTTCAATCTTATATTTATAGAGACATTATGCATCTCAACATAAGAGAATGTTCCATGTGCATTTGAGAAAAACATGTATTCTGCTGCATTTGGGTGAAATGTTCTATATTATTCTATTAAGTCCATCGCATCTAATGTTCTTTTTAATGCCAGTTTCCTTTTTAGCGTTCTGTCAGGATAATCAATCCATTGATGGAAGTGGGTTATTAAAATCCCCTACTATTTTTATATTGCTGTCAAGTTCTCTCTTTAGGTCTACTCATAATAGTTTTATATATTTTGGTGCTCTTATGTTAGGTGAATATATATTAATAACTGTTATGTCTTCTTGATGGATTCCCAGCTTTGTCATTAAAAAATATTTATCTTTGTCTCTTGTTACTTTTTTTGGTTTGAAGTCTATTTTGTCTGTTATGAATATGGCTATGTTAACTTTTCTGGGGGGGCTGCCATTCGCTTGAAGTATCATTTTCCATCCATTCACTTCACCCCATGTTTGTCTTTAGAGCTGAAGTGGGTCTCCTGGGCAATATATATTTAGATCTTGCTTTTTAATCAATCCAGCCACTCTATGTCTTTTGATTGGTGAATCCAATCCATTTATACTTAGGGTGATTATTGGTAAATGAGGATTCAGTACTGTTGTTTTATCTTTTTGTTTTCTGGCTGCTTTATATGGTCATTGTTTATTTTTCTTTTTGTTTCTGTCCATTTTAGTTTTGTGGCTTTTCTGTTTTTCTCAGTTTCCTCTTTTTATGTTTTGTGTCCTTGTTTTAAATTTATGTTTTTGTGATTCATGAGTTTTGTATAAAACATCCTATAGAGAAAATAGTCCCTTTTTTTGCTGATAGCATCTTATCTTCATTTGCCTATATGGGTTCTGTTCTTTTTCCTATCCCCTTTTATGTTTGGTTGTCTTAAATTATACCTTTTTAAATTGTGAGTTCATTACTAATTTGGGTCACTATAGTTATTTTTACTGCTTTCCCTCCTTTTACCTTAATGCTACACTTAAGTGTTTCACAACACATATAGAGTTGAAATTTACTTATTCTGTCTGTCTATTTATCATCTTACTCAGAGTTTTGTGTACTTTTACCTTTTTGTTTCAAGCAGAACTCCTTCAACATTTGTTATAAGGCAGGTCTATTGTGATGAACTCCCCCAGTTTTTCTCTGTCTGGAAATTCTTTATTTCTCCATCATATCTAAATGATAACTTTGCTGTATAGCATATCTTTCAGTATTTTGACTCTGTCAGTCCACTCTCTCTCAGACTGTAGAGGATCTGCTGAGAAATCTGCTCATAGCCTAATTGGGGGGGGGTGTGTCTGCTGTAGGTTACCATTTTTTCCCCCACTAGCTGCCTTTAATTCTCTTTGTCATCGACTTTTGACAATTTTAATATAATTAGTCTTTGAGAAGGTCTTTCTGCATTGAGATAATTAGGTGTGCTCTTAGCTTCATGGGCCTGTATATTCAGTTCCTTACCCAGGTTTAGAAAGTTCTCAGCTATTATTTCTTTAAATAAACTCCCTGGTTCCCTTCTACCTCTCTTCTTCTGGGATACCCATTATCCTTATGTTGTCATTTCTGATGGAGTCAGATATTTCTCATAGAATTAGTTTATTTTTTTAAAGATCTTAGTTCTGTCTCCTCTTCTACTTGTACCATTTCTAGATTTCTATCTTTGACCTTGCTAATTCTCTCTTCCACTAGTCTTCTCTATTGCCAGTGCTTTCTAATGAGTTCTTATCTCATGTATTGAGTTCTTAAGCTCCAGAATTTGTTTGATTCCTTTTTAGAGTTTCACTCTCTTTGGTAAAGTATTCCCCCAGTTAATTAATTTTATTCCTGAGCTCATTGAACTGCCTTTTGAGTTTTCTTGTAGCTCTTTGAGTTTTTTCATAATAGCTATTTTGAATTCTTTATTAGTTAGATTGCAATATTCCATAACTTTAATTTTCTGGATAATTGTCTTGTAGGTCTGTGTGTGAGATACTGTGTTATCATGGTTTTGCATGAGTTATTCCTCTGCCAGTAGCTAAGACCTTTATTCCGTAGGTAAAGTTTTGCTTTGTTTTTGTTTCCTTGATTCTACCAATTCAAAAGGTTGGTAATTAGGGACTTTTTTTTTTCAGTAGGTGACACTTATCTCTAGTGTTTACTTTCTCCCACTTGAAATGTCCCTGGCTATATTTAAGAATTGGCAATTTCCACCCTCTACCACCTCTGCCAGAGATGTCACCTACAGCCCTTGTTGTCTCTGCTTGTGCTTCCTGGTTCTCTGGTGCCTTGATGTTGCTGGTGTCACTGCTGTTGATGGTATCACTGGCTGGGGCACCCAGATGACAGGCACGTCTGCTGCACCTGGGTTGTTGGCATCAACTGCCACTGCAGGAGGAGGGGACAAGTGGTGGGGAGCATTGTTAGGCAGGGAGTCAGAGCCACAGGCAACTTTATGGCTGGGAGAATCAGGGTCACAGGACTGGTTGTCACTGTTGCTCAGTTCTCTGTGGTCATGGGTACCACTACAGTTGGGAGGCCAGAGCTACACAGATACACAACACAACTATCCCTGCTGCTTACAGTCTCTCTGGTGCTGTGGGCTCAGCCTCCACAACTAGGGTACGGGGATTGTAGTCACCACCTCCAATGTTTCCCTGGTTCCACTTCTTCTGCATGTTCCAGTCCACCCACCTTTAGATGCAACAGATGTGTGGAACTTTCCAGCATCTTGTTGTGTTAGGCCAAGGAAGCTTTGTTAAGTTATGAATGTTTTACTGGTCGTAGATTGAAGGGGAGAGAACAGGAAGTGTTTATCATCACTATGACAACAATACCAGTCTCTTCTTTACTAATACAGAAATTTATTATGCTTTTGTTGTATCCAATGTGTTTGCTGTATTGTATTTTAATATTTTCATTAAGCTCAAAATAGTATCTTATATTTTACTTTAATTTTATTTCCTTCAAACCATGATTCATTTAGGAGTATTTTTTTTATTTCATTCAAATATTGGGGGATATTTTATAATTATCTTTCTTGTGTTGCTTTCAAATTTCATTCCATAGTGGTATATTATGACCTAAAATATGTTGGTAATGTTTTTGCTTTAAAAAGTCAATTATCTTTAAAAATGATTTAAAATAAAAATAATCTTTTATGTTTGCCCACCTTTTAATTACATCTGATTTTTTTCATTCCTTGCTGTAGATCTGTATTTCTATATGCTATTGCTTTCCTTCTGTCTAAGAATTTCATTTAACATTTCTGTTGTGTGAGTTTCCTGTTGATGGATCCTTTCAGTTTTTGTATGTACAAATATGCCCTTTCCCCCCTTAATTATGTGAGATATGTTGGCTGAATATAAAATTTTAGGTTCACATATTTTTTGTTTCAGTACTTGTAGATGTTTCTCCACTGTCTTCTTGCTTGCATTTTTTAGACAGTAGTCAGCTGTCATCCTGATCTTGTTTTCTGTGTATATAATATGTCTTTTTTTAAGTTCATTAACATTTTATTCTACAGTGCTCAGTATGTTGTTAATCTCTTACTGCTTATTCATCTCTAGAAGTTTTATTTCAGTCTTTTAATATATTTCTATGTCTCTTTTAAACAAGTTTAGTCTTTCTTCTGCCTTCTTTAATGAAACAGAATTCGAATATCCTTGTTCACTGTTTCTATCATTGTATGATTTCTGCATTCATTTCAATAAGTTATTTATTTTTCTCTTTCTTTGCATATCTGACAAGTTTTGGTTGTATAAGAGACATTGAGAGTTTATGTTGTCTCTTAATAGATATTTTTACTCTTATAAATACTCTTGATTTTTCTGAGGATGCAGTTATCTGGAAAATGGTTGAAATTTTGAATCTTTCTTTTAAGTTATGTAATGTGGAACTAGAGATTCTGGGATAATTTTTTTTCTGTATTGAAAAAAATACCCTTCTGAGTCCTCTACCTAATGCAATGTGACTTTTCTTTCACTATGGCTAATGAAAATATAAACAATATCTGTGTGATACTGGGGTTTTTTCCCCTGTTTTGCTTTTGGGAAATGAGGTTCTTTCTCTAGCTTTGGACATTTTCTTCATCCACATTATATAATTAGAATTAAACTAAGATCTCTAGAGGCCCCCTGTAGATTTATGAAACTATCCTTTTAGTTCTTCACTCTCCTTTCCTCTCATTGTAAACTTAGCTGCCTTGGTAACCCCTGACTTCCACTTATATTTCCCCAACTCAAGGTGATAAGTGGACTCTATTTGGGTTTTTCCACTTGCTCTGGAAACTCTCTCAAAAAATAATCTGGGAACAAACATAGGCTTAAATATATTTGTTTCCTCTTTGTCAGGGATCAGTCTTTGAGATTGCCTGATGTCCATTATTTGAAAACAATTGTTTTATATATTTTGTCATTTTAAACTTGTTTCAGGAAAGAAAGTAAATCCAGTCCCTCTTACAGAATATTAGTTGAAGGCACAAGTGTAAGAGATGATAGAGTTTGAGGGACAGATAAAATTTTCTCACTAGTACCGAATTCTCTCATTAGGTCATGTAAGATATATATAAAAAGTTTATATTGTATTTTCTAAGGAGTTCAGTGGTGAGATCAGTTTTGAGCTTTATGAAAAATTTCGATTCTGAAAGATTGATTTTGACAATAAATTTTTGTTTGAAGGTAATGCATATTTTTTTCTTTTTTTCCCACATTTTCTACTTTGGTTAGAAATTACAAAAGAGTAACCTTTAAATGACCTCAGCATTTCCCTTCCCAAATAACGGAGTTATAAAAAAAAATAGTTTTAGGTCATTTTAAAGTTTAAATATGTGGTTGAAATAAAGATCTTCAATTAAAAATATTTATTTTATCTATTGCATAATTCCTGTGTCCTGTGTAGGGGAATGAAGATGATAGAAATACATAGCACACAATTCTTTGACCTTAAAAAAACTAATGTTTTAGTCTATATACATACTATATGCAAAAATCCTGGCATATAGTATGGCAATTGCTATAAATGAATGTGTGAGTAAAATACTCTTCGAATACATATATCTTAATAACCGTACTTAGTGTCCTGATTATTTTATTTACATTTTCATTTTTTTTTTAACTCACACAGCTAAAACATATAAGCATATTTTGGACAACTGTTACCTTGAAAGAAGGTATAAGATTTCAAGGTTCCATTGTTTTGTCAAAAAAGAAGTTACTTTATAAGACAATTACAGTAAATTATGTCCAAAAGTATTCTTTACTACAACACCTTGCTGTCTGATAGGATTATAGAAAGCATTCTGCTTCCAAAACAATAACTCATAAACAGATACAGTGCTATGGCTCTTTACCTGATTTTATACAGTTGTGTCAACACTGAGCCCATTTTCCCTTTCCTCAGCAAAATCCTTCTTATGCCTCATAGTCTGCATGCTTACTTCAAAAACAATAGTTTAAAATTCCAGGAAGAAATGTAGTGGGTAAAAGAAAAATGAAAAAAATATATATATTTTAATATGTCTCTCAAATAACCAATGATGTTTTTTATTTTATCTAAGATAATGCATATGAATAGTTATAGTACTGTAACACTTATATGTTATAGGAGATGCTACTTATAAAAGTTGACAAATATATGGAATAGTTTTGATGGTAAAATTATAAAGAGAGTAAAAAGCTTTTAATTTGGAAAATCTTTCCTCCAATAATGTGGTTCTTCCTATGGAAAACTACATGAGTTATATGTGATGAGATTGGCAGTTATTTGTGAATGAGTTTGCATTTAATAACATATATGAATAAAATGAATAACAATGTACAAAAACAAAATGGGTAACTGATACGTAAAGGATTTTATGCTAATTTAAAAATTAGAAATAATAATAATGACAAAAATTTTTTTTATTATAACATATTGGACAATTAAAACAATATAATTCATATTTAGCTTAGGTTAAAAATACTTTTAATTTTTGGGGCTTCCTTGATGGCACAGTGGTTGAGAGTCTGCCTGCTGATGCAGGGGACATGGGTTTGTGCCCCCATCCAGGAAGAACCCACATGCCATGGAGTGGCTGGGCCTGTGAGCCATGGCCATGGAGCCTGCGCATCCAGAGACTGTGATCCATGGCAGGAGAGGCCACAACAGTGAGAGGCCCATGTACCACAAAAAAACAAATAATAATAAATAAATAAAAATACTTTTAATTTTTTAAATCAAAGTAAACTAAAAAATTTTTCTTTATTAAAATATCAATTTATTTTAGCTCTAAATTTAATAGTTTCACATAAATATAGATTATATTAAAAACATATACTATTGAAATCTCCTCTAGATGTTTTAGTAATGTGTTGTGTTTTTAAATTAAGGCAAATCATAAACATTACATTATATCATTTCCTTTTTATAAATTAATAAAATGGTAACTAACAGAAAAGTATAAATCTATTCTAATGGTAAATCAGGATCAATTGTCTATACACAAGAAGAAAGAAATAGTGTTAGACTTAATGTCAATGACTCAAAAATGACCAAGCTGAGATGTTATTCTTTTTGTTTTTTGTTTGTTTGTTTGATTTCGTTCAATGCAATCCCTATCAAATACCAATGGTATTTTTCACAGAATTAGAACAAAAAATTATACAATTTGTATGGAAACACAAAAGACCCTGAAGAGCCAAAGCAATTTTGAGAAAGAAAAATGGAACTGAAGGAATCAGGCTTCCCAACTTCAGACTACATTACAAAGCTACAGTAATCAAGACAGTATGGTACTGGCACAAAAACAGAAATATAAATCAATGGTACAAGATAGGAAACCCAGAGATAAACCCACGCACCTATGGTCACCTAATCTATGACAAAAGAGGCAAGAATATACAATGGAGACAAGATAGCCTCTTCAGTAAATGTAGCTGGGAAAACTGGACAACTACATGAGATGTTATTCTTGATGTTCATTCATATAACAGATTTCTAGTATGTAGTATCTGCATGGGATATAATGCTGAATATGAACACAAATATTCCATGACTTCATGGGTTTACAATCTAGTGTGAAAGACAGACATTAATAAAATTGTGATTGTGAAAAATTTTTTCAAATGAGAAGTTAATGAATCTCATAGATGCATTTATAGAAAAGGGAGTTTGACCTGGATTGAATGACCAAAAGTAATCTGTATTAAAAAGAGGAGGGAAGCAGAAGAAACATGTACAAAAGACCTACAGTAAGAAACAACATGAAGTATATACAGGACTGAAATATTGGAGAGAATATTGGAGAGAATAGGGAACAGAAACTGGATAATAACTTAGAGTGTCATACAAGATAAACTATGAAGAACTTTGTGTCTCAAGAAATTTACCTTTATATTTTGACCAATAAAAAGATATTGGTTTTCTTTTAATGATGAGTAAAACAGTCATTTTTTACAGTTCAGCATGACAAGCTTGTATTAAGTGTATAGAGATGCTAGGAAAGGTTATTAAAGGAATAAAGAATTCAGGTGTAACTTCAATAATCCAGCTGAGAGAGGATGACAGCTTAGATTACATAATAGCAGTGGTCACATGGGTAAGTGAAAAGATTTGAAAAATAATTAGAAAGTAAAATTTATACAATATGGATACCTATGATAGAAATGAGAAAATTCAGCACAGTTTAAAGAAACAGCAGACACTGAATTATACACTCAAGTATTTGAAGTTGATGAACTCAGGAACAGAAAACCAACCATCATTCAAAATTGAAATGAACTTTAGGGAATAAATCAAGGGAATATCCAGGTTTATTCTCTGACAGTAATGTTGCATTTTAAATTGTGAGATAGTTCGGGGAAGTTTAAGATCATTGGTTTATATTAACAGAAATGAATATGCGGTGTTAGAATATGTACTAGAAATATAATGCCAAGTTTTTTGTTTGTTTGTTTGTTTGTTTTTTGCGGTACACAGGCCCCTCACCACTGCGGCCTCTCCCGTCGCGAAGCACAGGCTCTGGACGCGCAGGCTCAGCGGCCATGGCTCACGGGCCCAGCCGCTCTGCAGCACGTGGGACCCTCCTGGACTGGGGCATGAACCTGTGTCCCCTGCATCGGCAGGCGGACCCTCAACCACTGCACCACCAGGGAAGCCCTAATGACAAGTTTTGAGTAAGAGTTCAGGGGTCATAATTAGAGCCACAATTTACAGTAAAAACATTTTTTTTTATAGAGTAAATGGGTAAATAAATAAATAAAATGTGTGAGAGGAGGTTAAAAACAGTAATTGGAATCATCATGGGTAGTCAAGTATTTTAAGATGAGAAAACGTTCTGAGAAAACATTGATATAGCTATAAGAAAGTGATGATAGTCTCTGATGGAGTAATTTCAGGGAAATTATACTGTCAGAACAAAACATACAACAGTAATAAAATGAAACATAGCATAATTACTACCATGTAAAACAAAAGCAAAAATAGGTATTGTCTGGTAAAATTCATTAAATTTAGTAAAAATCGCTCTCTCCACTACTGAGAGTCAGCAGTCTAGATGCTCACATTAATAGAGATGCTTCTATATTATGGTCCTTGAATATTGTTTCATAAAACACTTTTAAGGCTTGCCTAGCTTTTTAATTTTATGCTGTCAAATAATTTTATATTATAATTGAATATAATGATAACCTTTCCTTTTATTATTTTATGAGCACAATATTATTTTAGGAGAATGAGTGACTTTTCTAAAGCTACACAGCTTATCTGTGGCTGAATTATGGTGGAATCTGAGCTTTTGTTTTAATCTTGTCTCCATATATTTGTTATTATTTAAAGACATCTATATGATCTTGTCTATATTTGTCATTTATTAGATTAAAACATTAATAGCAAACAAAAAATGTTAAAACATTTGCTATTAGGTAAGAAAAAAATATTGACTGAATTATATGCCTAAAGTTTCTTACTCGATATTATGCTACTGTAGCACTATCAGAAAATTCTTTTTTTGAGGTAAAAGATAGGTGTAATCAATCTTATCCATTTTCTGCTAGGTTTATATATTCCTGTGTATGTCTGTGTGTGTGTGTGTGTATGCAAGTGTGTGTGTGGAGCAACGGAATGAATTGGGAGATTGGGATTGACATATATGCACCATTATGTATAAAATAGATAACTAATGAGAACCTGCTGTATAGCACAGGTAACTCTACTTAATGCTCTGTGGAGACCTAAATGGGAAGGAAATCCAAAAAAGAGGAGATATATGTATACATATAGCTGATTCACTTTGCTGTACATCAGAAACTAACACAACATTGTAAAGCAACTATACACCAATTAAAAAAAAAAAAGACACACAAAAATAATGTTCCATGAATAATTGTCCATGATCTACTTATGTCTTTGTAAGAAGGTAGGTCAGAAAACAAAATAGAATGCATTAGCTTTTAAGGAAATCATTTCACTTCAAATATTCCTCTTATTTGTTGATTCTTCTTATATCACAAAGACACTTTACTTTGTGTGCATTATTTGTCTGATAAGTGTACTTTAAAGATGTTTCAGTAAAGCTTTGATGTTGACTGATATAAACATTGGCTTTGATGTGGAAATACTTTGTTCTGATTAAACTTAAAAAGCACATATCTGAAGGTTGAAGAGTTAAGAACATGGAAGCTGCTTTGTGTTTTATTTGCTTCAGCCTGTCATGTTTGCTGCTTTGAAATATTTATGTCCTCCATTGTTCTGTCAAGTATGACATCCTTGTTAACATTTAGACATAATTTAAGATGTTTCATAAACAAACTGCTAAATGTTTATGCCTAGTGCTCATTACTTACAAAACACTTCACGTATGCATCCATGGTTCAAATATTAATGAAGAGTTTGGACAGACCTTGTTTTTACTGCTCTGTTCTTCTGAAAGTTAACTTTTTCATATCTTTCTATATTAGTATCCTGATTTATTTATTGCTTGGTTTAAAGAAACTGTCTTTTGATGTTAAATTTGCTTGTATTTAAGTTTTCAGAAAAGTAGATTTAAGAAGTACAGGAAAATGATAAAATAAAATTGAATCCATTGTGTTAGCATATAAAAACCCATGTGCACATGTGTGGATTGTGTAAGTTTAACAAAGATATCAATTTATTTTTGAAGGGGATATGTAATTCACTATTAAACAAGGATATTTATGAGACGTTTTAGCCTTTTCAGTCATATATGGTTAACAGCAATACCATTCATAAGTATAATGGGAAACAATATTCTTCACTTCTCTGGTTAGTACAGTGTAGACAGCTCTTACACACAATTACATAAGGAGAATCATCTCAATAGTTTTTATTACTGGACATAGGAATCACTTAAATTTTGAAATTTCTTACAACTGCATAAATTACTGCACATATTTTAATTTAATGCTATTTACATTGTTGATATTTTAAAACAGATGATGGCCTTAGAATTAACCTGTCCTTTACAGCCTCTTATTTGGCATTGCAGTTAATTTTATGTCTGGTGAATCTGTGAATTTATGTGTCTCTTATCTCTGATTGCTTAAATAAACATGGCACAAGTGGAAGAAAGATTAAGGGGATTTAGCTAGGCCTTTCACCCAACATATTTTCCAGTTCTTAAATTTGAAATATCTCCTTTATAAACAAAGAAAACTTTTCTTAAAAACCATATATCTGAGGCAAATTTATTTTAGGTTAAATTTTTAATAGAATTCAACTACTTTCTAAAAATGAACAGCTGTTTAGAAGAAACCATTGCACTGTTTAAAAGACTAGAAAGTGTAGTGTAACAATACTAAGAGGAGTAACAAATGACCAATTATACAGACAATAAGAATTCAGATGAGCAACTGTAACGTAAGTCACTGCCCTATCTGAGGTAAAATTTTTAAGACCACCTTGCATAAAACTCAATGAGTATTTTACTACTTTTACTGAACTGTAATCAAGACAATTGAAAATGTTCTCATATATACACTACCAAACGTAAAATAGATAGCTAGTGGGAAGCAGCTGCATAACACGGGGAGATCAGCTCGGTGCTTTGTGACCACCTAGAAGGGTGGTATAGGGAGTGGGGGAGGGAGGGAGATGCAAGAGGTAAGGGATATGGGAACATATGTATATGTATAACTGATTCACTTTGTTATAAAACAGAAACTAACATACCATTGTAAAGCAATTATACTCCAATAAAGATGTTAAAAATAAAAAAATAAATAAATAAAGTTATTTTCTTCCTAAAGACTTATGTTGCAAAAAATGTATGGAGAACATAGATATTAGCATTATGAAATAATAGAGAAGGAAACAATAGTAGAGGTACTTTGATTACTTGAAAATAAAAAGGTATTTAGTTCCTTCAGTTTTTCAAAATGTATTTTTTGGAGCTTCAATTAGTAGGGGAAAATAAACAAATATATTTCAGGTAGTAATCATTGCTGTGAATAAGAAGCCATAAAAGAATGAGGGTGAGAATGTTGTGATACAAAGAATGTCTAAAGAAGATTCCTCCATAAAGGGAAACTTGAGCACTGTTGACAAAAAAAGAAAAAAAAAAAAGTACAACCTAGAAGTTGAGAGTTATATTTTATTTGGTAGACAAAACTGAGGATTTAAGCCTGGGACACAGCATCTCAAAGATGACTCTAAGAGATGACTCTAAGAGACTGACTCTAAGAGACTGCTCCAAAGAGGCAAGGGAGGGAGCCAGGATATGTAGGAGTTTTTACAAGAAAGACCAGGAAGTCAGAACATAAGATAACTGTTAATTAAGGAAAACCAGACATCTCAAGTTAAGGAATTTAGCACTTTTCTATTTATGGGGAGATGCAAAATCTGGGCTTCTTGAAATCATTCCTTTCATATGTACTTCAGCTGGGCCAGTATCCTGTGCATCTCATCCTGAGTCTCCTCAGGGTGTACTCTTGTGGGTGGCTACAGTGGCTGACTGCTAGATGGGAGGCATCCTGCCTCCATCCTTAGTTCCTCCAGTGCTCACCATCGGGGTGGCTGTAATGTGATGGCTTGACGGCTGAAACATCCTTTGTTTACTGATATGGCAGGTGGCATTTTTAATTCACATCACAAACTGAAGAAAATGAGGGATCAAACAATGTAAATATTTCAGGGAAGAGTTTCCTAGTCAGAGACAGTAGCACTGGCAAAAGTCCTATGAACAATTTGATTGCATTCTAGGGATGCCAAGGAGACTGTTGTAACTTTAAACAAGTGAGCTAGGGAAAATTGTTAGAATATGATATGGAAAGAACAATAATGGGTGGAGGTAGGAAATGTTGAAGATTTCTGCAAAAGGCCATCAAGAGATGGAGGGGGTAGTAGGAGAGAGGAATTGGAATGGAAGTGAAGAAAAATCTGGTAATTAGATTGTCTATAAAGATATGGGCTTGGATAAGATCATCTGGATTTAATAAACACAGAAATTTAAATAAAGCAATGAAATATTCCCCGAAACATTTCTTAAAATTTCAGTGTTTTAGAGCAGAAGACTAAAAGGAAGTGACTAGTAAAAAAGGAGGAAAGGTAAGAGAACATTATATCTGGGGCAGAGGTGGGTATTTTAAGAAAGAGGAAGTGGGTTTTGGAAAAGTGAGGTTTTTGTGTCATTGAAAAAGTGAGAGTGAAATTCTAATTATAATGTGTTAGAAAGATAATATGGAAAAAATAAAACAGGAACACAGAGAATACATAACTCTCTCAGCCTTCCTCCCCTTCTCGCATAAATTTTGGCAAAAAATTGGGACAGTACTAGGAGTGGAATATTGGGTTGTAGGAGAAGTTTCTTTTGATTGTAGAGAAATTGATACACATTTTTGTATACTGAGAGGACCATTATGTGGAAGGGAGAAAAACCATAAAACCAACAACTAATGATGCAGGAGAGAAAGGGGAAAATTGCTGGAGAAAATTCCTGGATTAACAATAGAGAAGGGAATCTGAAGCATATATGAAGCAATTAGTTTAGATAAGGTGTTGAACATTTCTATCTTAACAGCTGAGAAGAAAGATTCTGTGTATATAGATATTTTCCCATGGTAAAACAAAGCTATGCATAGGCTGATGTGGGTAATTGTCTTGAAGAGGGTGAAAGTGAAAAAGTACAGACATGTTGTAAGATTACTGGGCAGATTTAAGGGCACTCCTGATTCGAGCGATTATGAATTTAAATTAGAACCAGATGTGGACAGTGAGAAATTTTTATGGTAGCTCTAGGAATATAGACATTTAAAGGATGGAAGTGGGGTTAGATGGAGAAATGACAGAAAATTATAAAGGAAGAATCAATGAATTGGAGTGCTTGGTGAGTTAAAATAGTTGTAACCAAGATTTATATAGCAAATAGAGTTTGCTATTTGATTGTGGATTATGAGGTAATGATATTATGAAGTAAGTGAGGCTATTGGTAATGACAACTCCTAAGATATGGCCATGAAACTTTGTGACGCAGGTGAAGGGTAGAACAAAATTAAGGAGAGATAAGACTAATTAATTGAATACTGAAGCCAGTAAAAATTTGGTCAGAAGGAATGAGAGAGAGAGAGAGACTGAGCCATTTACTAGCACTTCAAGGATTGAGAAAGAGTGCCCAAAGTCTACCAAGAATTGTTAAAGATTAATAAACTAATGTTATAAGCGTCAGTGGAGATACTGAGAATTTTTTCCTCTGGCTTCTTTCAAGATTTTTCTTCACTTTTCTGCAGGTTGATTATTATATGACTTGGTCTATATTTTATGGTATTTTCTTGCTTGACGTTCTCTGAGCTTCATGAATCCATGATCTTTTTAGAGAGTTTCAATCTCTCTGTTGAAATTATTCACCTGTTCTTGAATGTTATCCACTTTTCCATTAGAGTCCTTAGCACTTTAATCATTGCTATTTTAAATTCCCAGTCTAATAATTCCAACATGTCTGCCATATCTGAGTGTTTTTCTGATGTTTGATATGTCTCTAAAACGATGATTTTTGTCTTTTAGTATGATTTGTAACTAAAAACAAAAAGCTGGATATGATGCACTGGGTAAAAGGAATTAGGTAAATAAGGCTTTAGTGTGAAATTTTGTATTTATCTGGCTAGTGGTTAGGCTGTGTTTACTGTTTGCTGCAGTTGTAAGTGTTAAAGGCTAAAATTTTCTCTGGTGTCCTTGTTTTAGTCTCCCTTGTTGTCTTTGGGTTTCTCTTCTTTGTAACATGTGAGATACATAGCTTATTGTTTAGAGATTATAGTTGTATTCCTGAGTTATTACACAGGAGGCTTACTGATATGGTAGTAAACTGTGAGCGGAGGGTTGGTGTTCTATACTCCCATGGTCAGATCTCAGTCTTTTAGTGAGCTTGTGCTCCTGTGCTGTGACCTACAGAAGTGCTGTTCAGTTTTGCTTTGTTTGCTCCCCCTTAGGTGAAACAGGATGGCTAGTGAGGGTTGGCATTTGGTACTTACCTTCCCCCAGGTCAAATAGGGAGAATACTTCAGTTGGGCAGGCTCACTGAAATACTCTTGAAGTGAGGCTGAGTTAAGAAGAATAGAATGCTCTGGGTGAATTACAAAATGTCTATTTTCCACTATCCCTGCTGGAGCAGGGAATTTTTTTTTCTGATCTTCACCATAAGAAGCTAGTAGGGCTGCTGGATATAAAATTCATGAAAGGCCCTTCTATGACAGCAACCAACCCCCAAATCTTATCTCTCAAATTTGTCCACATGGACCCTTCAGAAATTTAAAAGCTTAGGTTTTCTAACCCTGGTACTCCTTCCAATGCAGTTTTCTGCTTCTGCACTTATGTTCCAGTAAGCTGTGGTGCTCTGTATCCACCTGTCTGTATCTTCAATTTGGGGGGCAGTAGTTTGCACTGTGACCTTAGTTCTCTAATATATCAATATTTTTCTTTTTATTCAGTCTTTTTCTTTTCTCTCATGTTAAAAGAAGTGACAACTTCCAAGTTCCTCATAGACCAGACTGGAAATCAGAAGTTCTATGCAGGATTTTAGGAAGAGGCAAATAATCAGGTTATAGAATCTGCAGTTAAAATTAAGCATTACTTCAATTTAATGTTATACAAAGTATGATAGGGAACCCTATATTTCAACTCAGCCAATATGCTTCCTTCTAATGAACTATACAACAACAGAAAAAATATTAGAAGAAAGAATTAAATATAGTAAGACACATGATGTTTTATTTAATTAAAGGAGCTTTGATCAGAACATGGGCATATTACAAATAATTAATTTACTTATATATTTCTGTCTTGGACATATAAATTGCTGTTAATAGAATAATTGAACTCTAAAACATAGTGTCTCAGTAAGCCTAGCAGGTTTCCTTCACAGATCACTAATCCTATCCAGTGATTCCAACAATTATACTATAAATATCAGAGGCATTCACCATCCATCAAGGGCACATTTATATTGAGAGGGCTCCTGGATCATGATATGGAATCCACACCAACATCTATGGAGAAGAATGCCAAGTACATATTTTTGGAATATTATAAACAGCATTGGGACAATACAGATATGTTGTAAAGGGGATAGAATCTTGAAAAACACTGTAATAAGAAGAAAAAAACTGTAAATGTAGCAAAAACACATTATGTTTTAGCAAAGCACAAATATACTGTTTAGCTCAGCTGCAATCTTCTATGACTGCCTTAGGTAGCTACAGCACAAAAATTTAAAAAAATATTTTTGTAGGGCCTGTTGAGATGTAGAAATGGGCAGAGTGAGAAGAGGATAGAAGTTAAGGAATAAAGATTCTGAGGAGATCTTAAAAGATAACCAGAACAATTTTACAGTTTTAGCAAAGCAGACAACATGGAGCTATGCAGGTATTATATACACCATCTAGCTAGGGTCTTTGAAAGGTTTGACAATCACTATGATATAGTCAAGAGAATTCTCATTCTTCACCATTATGGTCACAGTTTGTTTTGCCATTCCTTTGGAAGTACGTTTTTTGTAAGCATGCTTCTGAGGGATACAGGTCAATAGTTTCTTTGATATAACTTTTATCTATTGAATATACAGTACAATGTACCTTGTGTTTTTCATATAGCTGTGTGAATAACTTTAATTTACAGAAAGACACACAAGTTCCCATAACACTGTATGCTCTGGTCATTCTTCATTTTGTTGTTCTCATTACCTATGAGTGTATTGGTTCTAATAACCAGTTATTTCCTTGAAAAACTAAGTCATTATTCAGTTACAGGACTAAGGTAAGCCACCTTTTTAACTTGAAAACACAAGCCTGTAATGAGGAATGAAATACCTCGTACACGAGTTCCAAAATTTCAAGACCTGGCTAGAGCCCCTGGAAGCAATAAAGGAAAAAAAAAATGTTGTTTTTGTAAAACAGTGACATTTAGGGGCACACAGATTATACAAATGAAAGAAAATAGTGTCAAGGAAATGGTAACATTTTGGAAGCGAGAATTTTGTTTCAGCATATGAACACTGGATTTAGGAAATTTCAGTTCACAATGTAAATACAAAACATTTATATACATAATTCACAACTGTGATTAAAAGGAGCATTCAATATCCTTTTATTGGAAACTGCGATATAGTAGGATTTAAAACTTATTGCAAATTTAAGCAGACTTAGGAGAAAAAAATTAGGAGGCAAAGTTGAAAGAATGTAGACTTCAAGAGAGGAAAGGACTAAATTGTTTCTATGGAATAAGCCTTAAAATTCAACACTGGGTAAAGATTATAGGCAAAAGGAAACTAGGTGCCTTAAATCTATTTAGTACTTTGGTAAGCAGAAAACAAAATTTTACTTGAATAATATGGATCTAGTCCATTCAACTTAAGGAGTGATAGAGTTTTCTTTTGAAAACTAACAAAATTTAATGAAAATCCAAGTCTCTTGTTCAGACAATCTTGTAAATCCATTTTAAATATTATTCAAGAGTAAGAGAGGGGATTTGAGAAGATGGTGGAAGAGTAAGACGCGGATATCACATTCCTCCCCACAGATACATCAGAAATACATCTACATGTGGAACTGCTCCTATAGAACACCAACTGAACGCTGGCAGAAGACCTCAGACCTCCCAAAAGGCAAGAAACTCCCCCACATAGCTGGGTAGGGCAAAAGAAAAAAGAAAAAACAGAGGCAAAAGAATTGGGATGGGACCTGCACCAGTGGGAGGGAGCTGTGAAGGAGGAAAGGTTTCCACACACTAGAAGCCCCTTCAAGGGCGGAGACTGCAGGTGGCAGAGGGGGGAAGTTTCAGAGCCACAGAGGAGAGCACAGCAACAGGGGTGTAGAGGGCAAAGCGGAGAGATTCCCGCATAGAGGATCGGTGCTGACCAGCACTCACCAGCCCGAGAGGCTTGTCTGCTGACCCGCCAGGACAGGTGGGGGTGGGCAGCTGAAGCTCAGGCTTCAGTGGGATCACAGGGAGAGGACTGGGGTTGGCTGTGTGAACACAGCCTGAAGGGGCTAGTGTGCCACACCTAGCTGGGAGGGAGTCCGGAAAAATCTGGAGCGACAGAAGAGACAAGAGACTTTTTCTTGTCTCTTTGTTTCATGGTGCGCGAGGAGAGGGGATTAAGAGGGCTGCTTAAAGGAGCTCCAGAGATGGGCGGGAGCTGCGGATATCAGCGTGGACCCCAGAGACGGACATGAGATGCTAAGGCTGCTGCTGCCACCACCAAGAAGCCTGTGTGCAAGCACAGGTCACTATCCACACTGCCACTCCCAGGAGCCTGTGCAGCCCGCCACTGACAGGGTCCCATGATCCAGGGACAACTTCCCCAGGAGAATGCACGGTGCACCTCAGGCTGGTGCAACATCATGCAGGCCTCTGACGCTGCAGGCTCGCCCCACATCCATATCCTTCCCTCCCCCAAGGCCTGAGTGAGCCAGAGCCACAAAATAAGCTGCTCCTTTAACCCCGCACTGTCTGAGTGAAAAACAGACACCCTCAGGCAACCTACACACAGAGTCGGGGCCCAATCCAAAGCTGAACCCCTGGGAGCTGTACGAACAAAGAGAAAGGGAAATTTCTCCCAGCAGCCTCAGAAGCAGTGGATTAAAGCTCCACAATCAAATTGATGTACCCTGCATCTGTGGAATACCTGAATAGACAACAAATCAACCAAAATTGAGGAGGTGGACTTTGGGAGCAAGATAGATTATTTTTTCCCTTTTACCTCTTTTTGTGAGTGTGTACGTCTATGTTTCTGTGTGAGATTTTGTCTGTATAGCTTTGCATTCACCATTTGCCCTAGGGTTCTGTCCGGCCATTGTTTTGTTGTTGTTGTTTACTTTAAAATTATTTTCTTAATAATTATTTTTTATTTTAATAACTTTATTTTATTTTATCCTCTTTCTATATTTTCTCCCTTTTATTCTGAGCCATGTGGACGACAGGCTCTTGGTGCTCCAGCCAGGAGTCAGGGCTGTGCCACTGAGGTGGGAGAGCCAACTTCAATAAAATGGTCCACAAGAGACCTCAGAGCTCCACATAAGATAAAATGGCGAAAATCTCCCAGAGATCTCCATTTCAACACCAAGACCTAGCCTCACTCAACAACCAGCAAGCTACAGTGCTGGACACCCTATGCCAAACAACAAGAAAGCCAGGAACATAGCCCCATCCATTAGCAGAGAGGCTGCCTAAAATCATATTAAGGCCACAGACACTCAAAAACACACCACCAGACGTGGACATGCCCACCAGAAAGACAAGATCCAGCCTCATCCACCAGAAAACAGGCACTAGTCCCTTCCACCAGGAAGACTACACAACCCACTGAACCAACCTTAGCCACTGGGGGCAGACACCAAAAACATCAAGAACTACAAACCTGCAGCCTGTGAAAAGGAGACACCAAATACAGTAAGATAAGCAAAATGAAAAGACAGAAAATCACACCACAGATGAAGCAGCAAGGTAAAAACCCACCAGACCTAACAAATGAAGATGAAATAGGTAGTCTACCTGAAAAAGAATTCAGAATAACAATAGTAAAGATGATCCAAAATCTTAGAAATAGAATAGAGGAAATGCAAGAAACATTTAACAAGGACCTAGAAGAACTAAAGAGGAAACAAGCAATGATGAACAACACAATAAGTGAAATTAAAAATACTCTAGAAGAGATCAATAGCAGAATAACTGAGGCAGAAGAACGGATAAGTGACCTTCAAGATAAAATAATGGAAATAACTACTGCAGAGCAGAATAAAGAAAAACGAATGAAAAGAACTGAGCAGTCTCAGAGACCTCTGGGACAACATTAAACACACCAACATTCGAATTACAGTGGTCCCAGAAGAAGAAGAGAAAAAGAAAGGGACTGAGAAAATATTTGAAGAGATTATAGTTGAAAACTTCCCTAATATGGGAAAGGATATAGTTAATCAAGTCCAGGAAGCACAAGAGTCCCATACAGGATAAATCCAAGGAGAAACACACCAAGACCCATATTAAATGGACTGTTAAAAATTAAATACAAAGAAAGCATATTAAAAGCAGCAAGGGAAAAACAACAAATAACACACAAGGGAATCCCCATAAGGTTAACAGCTGATCTTTAAGCAGAAACTCTGCAAGCCAGAATGGAGTGTCAGGACATATTTAAAGTGATGAAGGAGAAAAACCTACAACCAAGATTATGCTTCACAGCAAGGATCACATTCAGATTTGATGGAGAAATTAAAATCTTTACAGACAAGCAAAAGCTGAGAGAGTTCAGCACCACAAAACCAGCTTTACAACAAATGCTAAAGGAATTTCCCTAGGCAACAAACACAAGAAAAGGAAAAGACCTACAATAACAAACCCAAAACAATTAAGAAAATGGAAATAGGAACATATATATTGATAATTACCTTAAATATAAATGGATTATATGCTCTCACCAAAAGACACAGACAGGCTGAACAGATAAAGAAACAAGACCCATATATATGCTGTCTAGAAGAGACCCGCTTCAGACCTAGGGACACACACAGACTGAAAGTGAGGGGATAGAAAAAGATATTCCATGCAAATGAAAATCAGAAGAAAGCTGGAGTAGCAATTCTCATATCAGACAAAATAGACTTTAAAATAAAGACTATTACAAGAGACAAACAAGGACACTATATTATGATGAAAGGAGCGATCCAAGAAGAAGATATAACAGTTGTAAATATTTATGCACCCAACATAGAAGCACCTCAATACATAAGGCAAATACTAGCAACTAGAAAATGGGAAATCAACAGTAACACATTCATAGTAGGGGACTTCAACACTCCGCTTTCACCAAAGTACAGATCATCCAAAATGAAAATAAATAAAGAAACACAAGCTTTAAATGATACATTAAACAAGATGGGCATGATTGATATTTATAGGACATTCAATCCAAAAACAACAGAATACTTATTTTTCTCAAGTGCTCATGGAACATTCTCCAAGATAGATCATATCTTCGGTCACAAATATAGCCTTGGTAATTTTAAGAAAATTGAAATTGTATCAAGTATCTTTTCCGAACACAACACTATGAGACTAGATATCAATTACAGGAAAAGATCTTAAAAAATACAAACACATGGAGGCTAAACAATATACTACTTAATAATGAAGTGATCACTGAAGAAATCAAAAAGGAAATCAAAAAATACCTAGAAACAAATGACAATGAAGACATGACGATCCAAAACCTATGGGATGCAGCAAAAGCACTTCTAAAAGGGAAGTTTATAGCAATACAATCCTACCTTAAGAAATAGGAAACATCTCAAATAAACAACCTAACTTGCACCTAAAGCAATTAGAGAAAGAAGAACAAAAAAACCCCAAAGTTAGCAGAAGGAAAGAAATCATAAAGATCAGATCAGAAATAAATGAAAAAGAAATGAAGGAAATGATAGCAAAGATCAATAAAACTAAAAGCCAGTGCTGTGAGAAGATAAAGAAAATTGATAAACCATTAGCCACACTCATCAAGAACAAAAGGGAGAAGACTCAGATCAATAGAATTAGAAATGAAAAAGGAGAAGTAACTACTAACACTGAAGAAATACCATGGATCATGAGAGATTACTACAAGCAACTCTACGCCAATAAAATGGATAACCTGGAAGAAATGGACAAATTCTTAGAAATGCATAACCTGCCAAGAATGAACCAGGAAGAAATAGAAAATATGAACAGACAAATCACAAGCACTGAAATTGAAACTGTGATGAAATATCTTCCAACAAACCAAAGCCCAGCACCAGAAGGCTTCACAGGCAAATTCTATGAAACATTTAGAGAAGAGCTAACACCTATGCTTCTCAAACTCTTCCAAAATATAGCAGAGGGAGAAGCATTCCGAAACTCATTCTACGAGACCACCGTCACCCTTATACCAAAGCCAGAAAAACATGTGACAAAGAAAGAAAACTACAGGCCAAAATCACTGATGAAGATAGATGCAAAAATCCTCAACAAAATACTAGCAAACAGAATCCAACAGCACATTAAAAGGATCATACACCGTGGTCAAGTGGGGTTTATTCCAGGAATTCAAGGATCTTCAATATATGCAGATCAATCAACGTGATACACCACATTAAGTAATTGAAGTACAGAAAAGATATGATCATCTCAATAGATGCAGAGGAAGCTTTTGACAAAATTCAACACCTATTTATGATAAAAACTCTGCAGAAAGTAGGCATAGAGGGAACTTTCCTCAACAAAATAAAGGCCATATATGACAAACCCACAGCCAACATCGTCCTCAATGGTGAAAAACTGAATGAAAGCATTTCCAATAAGATCAGGAACAAGACAAGTTTGCTCACTCTTATTCATCATAGTTTTGGAAGTTTTAGCCACAGCAATCAGAGAAGAAAAAGAAATAAAAGGAATCCAAATTGGAAAAGAAGAAGTAAAGCTGTCACTGTTTGCAGATCACATGACACTATACATAGAGAATCCAAAAGATACTACCAGAAAACTACTAGAGCTAATCAATGAATTTGGTAAAGTAGCAGGATACAAAATTAATGCACATAAATCTCTGGAATTCTTATATCCTAAGGAGGAAAAATCTGAAAGTGAAATTAAGACAACACTCCCATTTACCATTGCAACAGAAAGAATAAAATATCTAGGAGTAAACCTACCTAAGGAGACAAAAGACCTGTATGCAGAAAATTATGACACTGATGAAAGAAATTAAAGATGATACAAATAGATGGAGAGATATACCATGTTCTGGATCTGGAAGAATCAACATTGTGAAAATGACTCTACTACTCAAAGCAATCTACAGATTCAATGCAATCCCTATCAAATTACAATTGGCATTTTTCACAGAATTAGAACAAAACATTTCACGATTTGTATGGAAACACAAAAGACCCCGAATAGCCAAAGCAATCTTGAGAATGAAAAATGGAGCTGGAAGAATCAGGATCCCTGACTTCAGACTATTCTACAAAGCTACAGTAATCAAGACAGTGTGGTACTGGCCCATAACAGAAATATAGATCAATGGAACAGATAGAACCCCAGAGATAAACCCACACACATATGGTCACCTTATCTTTGATAAAGGAGGCAAGAATATACAGTGGAGAAAAGACAGCCTCTTCAATAAGTGGTGCTGGGAAAACTGGACAGGTACATGTAAAAGTATGAAATTAGAACACTCCCTATCACCATACTCAAAAATAAACTCAAAATGCATTAAAGACATAAATGTAAGGCCAGACACTATCAAATTCTGAGAGGAAAACAGGCAGAACACTCTATGACATAAATCACAGCAAGACCATTTTTGGCGCACCTCCTAGAGAAATGGAAATAAAAACAAAAATAATCAAATGGGACCTCATGAAACTTCAAAGCTTTTGCACAGCAAAGGAAACCATAAACAAGACCAAAAGACAACTCTCAGAATGGGAGAAAATATTTGCAAATGAAGCAACTGACAAAGGATTAATTTCCAAAATTTACAAGCAGCTCATGCAGCTCAATAACAAAAAAAACAAAAAACCCAATCCAAAAATGGGCAGAAGACCTAAATAGACATTTTTCCAAAAAAGATATATAGACTGGCAACAAACACATGAAAGAATGCTCAACATCATTAATCATTAGAGAAATGCAAATCAAAACTACAATGAAATATCATCTCACACCAGTCAGAATGGCCATCATCAAAAAATCTAGAAACAATCAATGCTGGAGAGGGTGTGGAGAAAAGGGAACACTCTTGCACTGCTGGTGGGAATGTGAATAGGTTCAGCCACTATGGAACAGTATGGAGGTTCCTTAAAGTACTACAAATAGAACTACCATATGACCCAGCAATCCCACTACTGGGCATATACCCTGAGAAAACCAAAATTCAAAAAGAGTCATGTACCAAAATGTTCATTGCAGCTCTATTTACAATAGCCTGGAGATGGAAACAACCTAAGTACCCATCATTGGATGAATGGATAAAGAAGATGTGGCACATATATACAATGGAATATTACTCAGCCATAAAAAGAAATGAAATTGAGCTATTTGTAATGAGGTGGATAGACCTAGAGTCTGTCATACAGAGTGAAGTAAGTCAGAAAGAGAAAGACAAATACTGTATGCTAACACATATATATGGAATTTAAGAAAAAAAATGTCATGAAGAACCTAGGGGTAAGACAGGAATAAAGACAGAGACCTACTGGAGAATGGACTTGAGGATATGGAGAGGCGGAAGGGTGAGCCATGACAAAGCAAGAGAGATGCATAGACATATATACACTACGAAACGTAAGGTAGATAGCTAGTGGGAAGCAGCCGCATAGCACAGGGAGATCAGCTCGGTGCTTTGTGATCGCCTGGAGGGGTGGGATAGGGAGGGAGATGCAAGAGGGAAGAGGTATGGGAACATATGTATATGTATAACTGATTCACTTTGTTATAAAGCAGAAACTATCACACAATTGTAAAGCAATTATACCCCAATAAAGATGTTAAAAAAGAAATATCTGGAAGCAATAAATGCTGGAGAGGGTGTGGAGAAAAGGGAATTCTCTTGCACTATTGGTAGGAATGTAAATTGATACAGCCACTGTAGAGAACAGTATGGAGGTTCCTATAAAAACTACAAATAGAACTACCATATGACCCAGGAATCCCACTACTGGGCATATACCCTGAGAAAACCAAAATTCAAAAAGAGTCATGTACCAAAATGTTCATTGCAGCTCTATTCACAATAGCCAGGACATGGAAGCAACCTAAGTGTCTATCAACAGATGAATGGATAAAGATGTGGCACATATATACAATGGAATATTATTCAGCCATAAAAAGAAATGAAATTGAGTTATTTGTAGTGAGGTGGATGGACCTAGAGTCTGTCTTACAGAGTGAATTAAGTCAGAAAGACAAAAACAAATACTGTATGCTAACACATACATATGGAATCTAGGAAAAAAATAAAAATAAAAAAAATGTCATGAAGACCCTAGGGGTAAGATGGGAATAAAGACAGAGACCTACTAGAGCATGAACTTGAGGATATGGGGAGGGGGAAGTGTAAGCTGTGACAAAGTGAGGGAGTTGCATGGACATATATACACTATCAAACGTAAAATAGATAGCTAGTGGGAAGTAGCCGCATAGCACAGGGAGATCAGGTAGGTGGTTTGTGACCACCTAGAGGGATGGGATAGGGAAGGTGGGAGGGAGGGATACACAAGAGGGAAGATATATGGGAACATATGTATATGTATAACTGATTCACTTTGTTATAAAGCAGAAACTAACACACTATTGTAAAGCAATTATACTCCAATAAAGATGTTTAAAAAAATAAAATAAAATAATTTATGGCCTTAAAAAAAAAGGAGTAAAAGGAAATCTCATTAAAATATAGGATAACTGAATTACAGTAGTATATTTTTCAATTTTGTAATCACATTCCAAGAGTAATTTCACTGAGGGACTCATTACCATATTTTTGACACTGTAATCCAGATGCGGACAGATTTTTATTATTTAGTTTAGAAATAAAGCATACCATCTACTCATTTGTTTATTCATTGACCCATTCTGATTTGTACAACTGTAATTTTTTTCAACAAAACCACATAAAGAATATAATTTTTTTCTCTCAAAAGATAACATTAATTTTATTTTAGCTGTTCTTCATATTTTAGTAGACAGTAAAGACAATGAAAATAACCAAGAGGTTCTCAGAAGACAGCTGGCTTAAGAAATGTTAATAAAATAAATAGGATGAATGAAAAATCTGTACTTATATTCCTAATTCCCATCAATTATTTAACAAGTATCTATAGTTAATTTATGTTTATATGATACCCAAAGATGAGTGCACTCTTTATCTGAGAGCTGATAATTTTCAAAATTACTTAATTGAAGACAGTTTTTTTTTTCTAAATTGTTTTTTGGAAGTGAAGACTTTAAATTCAACTGCAAAGAAAAAAACTTAATGATTTCATAGAATCTCACAATAAATTTGCAAAGAAGGTATACAGCATCGTGGTGTTGAGAAAAATATGCTCAGAAGGATTAAATTATTTGTCATGTTCATACTAGACATGGATCCAGGTTTATCAGAAATCAAATACATATTATTTACATTAAGCTCCCTACAAGCACTCAGAACTAATACGCCTTACCAATTATGCATCTCATTGTCTCTTTCACTTGATAGATAGATGAAATAGGTGATAGATAGATAGGTATAAATATAGATCTATAAATAGTTTACATAAAAGTTCTTTGTAACTTTGAAGTGTTTAAAAATTAGTTGTTATTATCTGTATCATAGTTATTTTTGCAATTGTACTACAAGCCCTTGTGACAATGTAGTGACTTCCTTTCTGACTTCTGCCCTACTTCACTATTCCCATTATTTTACTGGTTCCTCTCCCACTTTGTTGCAAAATGACAAATATCCAGTACGGATTACAGCCCAGCTCCCATATCTTTAGGCCCACTATTTCATTTTCTCCATGTCTGCCTTTTCTGGGCATCAGTGATCAGCCCATGCCCTAGTCAAATTTTTCCACTCCCTGGGAGACATCAAAATTTAATTTTGCCCCATTTCATTTCTTGGATAACAGCTAAGATGGAATTCAGTTTCATGATTCTGTATTAAGAAAATTCAATTAAAAACAAACAAAAAATAGCAATCATCCCTTTTTATTTTTATAAATTTATTTATTTATTTTTGGCTGCATTGGGTCTTTGTTGCTGTGTGCAGTCTTTCTCTAGTTGCAGTGAGTGGGGGCTACTCTTCATCATGGTGTGCAGGTTTCTCATTGTGGTGGCCTCTCTTGTGTCTTTGGATTTTTTTGGGTTTTTTTAATTTAATGTATTTTTTATACAGCACGTTCTTATTAGTTATCTATTTTATACATATTAGTGTATATATGTCAACAATCTCCCAATGTGGTGGCCTCTCTTGTTGTGGAGCATGGGCTCTAGGTGCACGGGCTTCAGTAGTTTTGGCTCGCAGGCTCTAGAGTGCAGGCTCAGTAGTTGTGGTGCATGGTCTTTGTTGTCCCATGGCATGTGGGATTTTCCTGGACCACGGCTTGAACCTGTGTCCCCTAAATGGGTGGACAGATTCTTAACCACTGAGCAACCAGGGAAGTACCAGCAACCATCCTTTATGTAGAGTAGAATAGATCCGCATTACCCAAACAAAAACTTTTGTTTTTCTTCCTAACCAGTCCTCATTAATAGCATGTGTGATTTGGGTCAAGCCTTAGAGGACTTTGGAATCTTATGAGTGATTTCCAGGGTGCAGCTACTGTGGAGACCAAAATACCTGGAATATTAAAAAAATGATATATTTTAGATATAAAGCTATTTCTCAATACATCACCACCTTTTCTTGTTCCCCCTACTATCCTCAGCCTCAAATAATTTTGAGAATTTGGGCAACTTTTTCTTTTAAGAGTTTTTATAATGTTGATATTTATAACTATTGCAGATTATTTTTTGGTCAGTGTCTTGTTATGACTCAATATAACTCTTTCATAGGTATTGTATTCAACATAAAATACTTAGCAAAATGTTGTATGTAGCAATATAATGCTACATTTTAGTTCAATAGAATAAATATCATTAATTATTTATATTTATTTAAGATCATGATTGTAGACAAAGTATTACATATGAACTAATTTTATCTTTCTCTTTTTTACTTTTAAAGTATTAACATCATAATGTAAGTAATTTTGTGCCTGCAGGAGACATAAACCTGTAATCATATTAAAAATCACTGCCCTGTCAGATGATAGGAATCAATTCAAGGAGCTTCATCTAAATAATATTGTAAGTATTCTGCAAAATAAATTTAAAGTCACACCCAGTGACAAAAGATTTTACTAAGGTGGATTGAAATAAAATTACTTCAGAGTACAGGTATTTTGCCTCCTTAGGTAAGTTTATTCCTAGATATTTTATTCTTTTGGATGCGATGGTAATTAGGATTGTTTCCTTAATTTCTCTTTCTGATAATTCGTTGTTAGTGTGTAGGAATGCAAGAGGTTTCTGTGTATTAATTTTGTTACCTTCAACTTTACCAAATTCATTAATGAGCTCTAGTAATTTTCTGGTAGCATGTTTAGGATTGTCTATGTATAGTACCATATTATCTGCAAACAGTGACAGTTTTACTTCTTCTTTTACAGTTGGAATTCCTTTTCTTTTTCTTCTCTGATTACTGTAGCTAAGACTTCCAAAGCTATATTGAATAAAAGTGGCAAGAGTGGGCATCCTTATCTTTTTCCTTATCTTAGAGGAAATTCTTTCAGCTATTCACTGTTGAGTATATTAGTTGTGGGTTTTTCATATATGGCCTTTATTATGTTGAGGTAGGTTCCCTCTATGCCCACTTTCTGGAGTGTTTTTGTCATAAATTGGTGTTGAATTTGGTCAGAAGTATTTTCTGCAACTATTGAGATGATGATAGGGTTTTTATTCTTCAGTTGTTTCATGTGGTGTTTCACATTGATTGATTTTCATCTATTAAAGAATATTTGCATGCCTGGGATAAATCCCACTTGATCATGGTGTATGATCCTTTTAATGTGTTATTAGATTCAATTTGTAGTATTTTGTTGAAGACTTTTGCATCTATGTTTACCAGTGATGTCGGCCTATACTTTTGTTTTTGGGGTATCTTTGTCTGTTTTTTGTTTTTTAATAAATGTATTTATTTATTTATTTTTGGGTGTGTTGAGTCTTCATTTCTGTGTGAGGGTTTTCTCTAGTTGTGGCGAGGGGGGCCACTCTTCATTGTGGTGCACAGGCCTCTCACTGTCATGGCCTCTCTTGTTGCAGAGCACAGGCTCCAGATGTGCAGGCGCAGTAGTTGTGACTCATGTGCCTAGCTGCCCCATGGCATGTGGGATCTTCCCAGACCAGCACTCAAACCCATGTGCCCTGCATTAGCAGGCAGATTCTCAACCACTGAGCGACCAGGGAAGCCCTCTTTGTCTGGTTTTAATATCAGGGTGATATCAGGGTAGACTGAGTTTGGGAGTTGTTCCTTCCTCTGCAGTTTTTTGAAAGAGTTTTAGAAGGGTAGGTGTTATTTCTTCTGCATATGTTTGAGAGAATTTACCTGTGAAGCCATCTGGTCCTGAATTTGTGTTTGATGGAAGTTCTTTAATCAGTTTCAATTTTAGTACTTGTGATTGGTTTGTCCATATTTTCTATTTTTTCCTGGTTCAGTCTTCAAAGGTTGTACCTTCCTAACAATTTTTCCATTTCTTCTAGGTTGTCCATTTTATTGGAGTATAGTTGCTTGTAGTATAAAATGCTGATGAAAGAGATCAAAGATGATACAAATAGATAGAGTGATATACCATGTTCTTAGATTGGAAGAATCAATATTGTCAAGATGACCATACTAGCCAAAGCAATCTACAGATTCAGTGCAATCTCTCTCAAATTACCACCGGCATTTTTCACAGAATTAGAACAAAAAAATTTAAATATGTATGAAAACACAAATATCTCTGAATTGCCAAAGCAATCTTGAGAAAGAAAAATGGAGTTGGAGGAATCAGACTCCTTGACTTCAGACTATACTATACTACAAAGCTACAGTAATCAAAACACTATGGTATTGGCACCAAAGCAGAAATGTAGATCAATGGAAGAGGATACAAAGGCCAGAGATAAACACATGCACCTATGGTCAACTAATCTAAGGCAAAGGGGGCAAAAGTATACAATGGAGAAAAGACAGTCTCTTCAATAAGTGGTACTGGGATAACTAGACAGATACATGTAAAAGAAATGAAATTAGAACAGTCTCTACACCATACACAAAAATAAACTAAAAATGAATTAAAGACATAAATGTAAGGCTGGATACTGTAAAACTCTTAGAGGAAAACATTGGCAGAACACTCTCTTACATAGATTGCAGCAAGATCTTTTCTGATCCAGCTACTAAAGTAATGAAAATAAAAACAAAAATAAATGGATGGGGCCTAGTTAAACTTAAAATCATAGCACAACAAAGGAAACCATAAACAAAACAAAAAGATAACCCACAGAATGGGAGAAAATATTTACAGACAAAGTGACTAATAAGGGATTAATCTCCAAAATATGCAAAGAGCTCATGTAGCTCAATATCAAAACAAACAAACAAAAAAACAAACAACCTAATCAAAAAATGAGTGGAAGATCTAAATAGACATTTCTCCAAAGAAAACATACAGATGGACAAGAGGCAAATGAAAAGATGCTCAATATTGTTAATTATTAGAGATATGCAAATTAAAACTACAATGAGATATCACCTCACACCAGTAAGAAAGTCCATCATCAAAAAATCTACAAATAGGGGCTTCCCTGGTGGCGCAGTGGTTGAGAGTCTGCCTGCTGATGCAGAGGACGTGGGTTTGTGCCCTGGTCTGGGAAGATCCCACATGCTGTGGAGTGGCTGGGCCCGTGAGCCATGGCTGCTGAGCCTGCATGTCCGGATCCTGTGCTCCACAACGGGAGAGGCCACAACAGTGAGAGGCCCATGTACCGCAAAAAGAAAAAAAAACAAAATCTACAAATAATAAATGCTGGAGAGGGTGTGGAGAAAAGGGAACCCTCCCAAACCTGTTTGTGGGAATGTAAATTGGTACAGCCCTTATAGAGAAGAGTATGGAGATTCCTTAAAAAAACAAATATTAAGCAACCATATGATCCAACAATCCCACTTCTGGGCATATATCTGGAGAAAACCATAATTCAGAATGTTACATGCACCCCAGTGTTCATTGCAGCAATATCTACAAGAGCCAAGACAAGAAAGCAACCAACTGCCCATCAACAGAGGAGTGGATAATGAAGATATTGTAATATATAAAATGGAATATTAGTCATAAAAAATAATGAAATAATGTCATTTGCAGCAACATGGATGGACCTACAGATTGTCATACTAAGTGAAGTAAGTCAGAGAAAGACAAATATCATGTGAAATTACTTATATGTGGAATCTAAATAAAAAAAAAGTACAAATGAACTTATTTCCAAAGAGAAATAGAGTCACAGATATAGAAACAAACTTATGGCTACTGTGGGAAATGGCAGGAGGAATAAATTGAGATATTGGGATTGACATATACACCCTACTACACATAAAATAGATAAGCAGTAAGGATTTACTGTATAGCACAGGAAACTCTACTCAATACTCTCTAATGACATATATGGAAAAAGAATCTAAAAATGAGTGGATATGTGTATGTGTGTAACTGATTCACTTTGCTGTACACCTGAACCTAACACAACATTTCAAGTCAACTATTCTCCAATAAAAAATAAAAATAAAATAACATAATTCCAAAACAAGAAAATGATCATTGTGAATGAGTAATGCCTGTTTGTGTGATTTTCTACATGAATTCAAACATAAAACAATCATGCTTTCTTTTTCTTTGTTAGAACACAAAGTGTGCATAATAAGATGATCATATCTGTGCCCATTGAAGGAAACATTATCTTCAGGATAAGCAGCCTTCCTTAAAGCACAGCTTTTTACTGCTAAACTTTATACACCTCCAGTCATAGGGAAAATTAAGCTAAACCACACATAAACACAGAATAAAAATTTAAAACAAAATACAATTGATTAAATTGAAACACACACACATAATTCCACTGATTCTCTTTTGTGTGAAAAGTTCTAGAGGCAAAGTTTGATCAATTACAATTATCTTTAACTTCATTGTATAAAATCTTTTGAAAACATAATAGCAATATCCACAAAGGAATTTTTTGCAACTCCTTTTTATTGACTCAGTTTTTTTCAGGATTTTTTATTGAATTGAGTGTGATTTAGCTGAAAATGGGCTAAACATGATTTTACAAATTTGTATATTATCCCCAGCTTGCTATCCCAAAATAACCTAGCTCTACATCTAATTTAGGAAGCATAAAATTGAATTCTGAAAGGGTAGTCAATGATCTTGTGCCTCTGTGAATGTCCAATTTATAGACTGTTCACTGAGTAAATGAGATATAGATTTTTTCTCTAATATTTGCAATCTTGAAACAAATTCTCTGGGCAATTTTATATCAGTTAGTACTGATGCTAGTAAAATAGCAAATCTAGAAAATGTAACACTGATTTCCATTCATATTCACAGATTTATTTTTTGAGAAAATTAATATTTATTTCTTATAACTTTAATGGCTAAGATGCTATGTTTAAAATAAAGAGTAGTAAATTTTTCTTTCCACAAATATAAGAAAAAATGGGTCATTATCTCCAATGACAGAAAAAATATTGATGCTTATAGACTATGTTTTTTACAATATTAACCAAAGTTACCATGCATCTCTTTTGACCCTCTGGAGCAATTAATTCTTTCCTGAGATTATTGAGGAAATCAATAAATTAAATATTTTATACAGAATTCTTAATATTGAACTTTAGAGCAAAATAAGTCATTGTGACTAAAATATCACATACATTTTTTTCATAAATCTTCAATTCTCTATGAAGTCCAATTAAAACACAAGAATTAAATATAATTTTAACCACTATTTCATCAGAGGAACAAATAAATATGTGTCTTATTAAGATAATCTGCATATTAATTGGCAGGTATCTTTTGATGATGTCTTAAGCCTTTAACCCCTTTATATTTACTGCTCAGTATGTTCTCTTTTAACTGTTACTAATTGTTCCTCTTTCTAATTGTGTGATTGAAGGTTTATACAAAATTTTAATTTCACACTTTGATTTATTATTCCTTTTCTCTTTTGTCTCCTGTTACTGTACTTTAAAATATTCCATGGCTTCCCTGGTGGTGCAGTGGTTGGGAGTCCGCCTGCAGATGCAGGGGACATGGGTTCGTGCCCCGGTCCAGGAGGATACTGCGTGCCATGGAGCGGCTGGGCCCGTGAGCCGTGGCCCCTGGGCCTGCACGTCCGGAGCCTGTGCTCCACAGCGGGAGAGGCCACAATGGTGAGAGGTCCGCAAACCACACACACACACACAAAATTCCATTATCTTTCTGTACACTCTTCTTTCTCCTCTTTCTCTTCCTCTGTGTCTATCTCTATCTTTTGTCCTGTTTTGAATCCTTGTCTGTCAGTGTATCCCCAAAGCACTACACTCACCCTCCTGTATTTCTGTCTTGAGAAGCACCATGGTTTGTCAATTGTTGAGAATGTGTCTCCTAACCAGACTTCCTCTGTTCTCATTCCAGTGCTACCACTTATGAGTTCTATGGTCTGGATATTTCCAACACGCTCTGTGTGCCTCAAATTTCATATCTGAAAAATAACTCAGTAACAGTGCCTATTTTAGAGTGTCATTGAAAATTATGCATTATCATATATAAAACACCTAGAAAAATGCCTCACAAAGGCCACAAGGGATCTTACTATGCCCACCAGCAGGCTAGCACCTGCTGGGGACCCACAGGTCCTGCTGCCAGATGCTACAGGAACTGGCCCCACCAACCAGCAGGTCAACAGCCTCTGTAACAAGGAGGGCCAGGCAACCAGACAGGCCATGGGGCTAGCCATGCCTATCAGTTAATCCACAGTACTCAGAACCACCCCCTCATAGGTACCCATACATGGGGAACCCTTAGAGCATACAGCTCTGGTAACCAGAAGGAAGTGTGCCGCCAGACAGATAGGAAGTCTTCTACATAAGGTTACTTTTCCAAGATCAGGAAAGGTAACCAACATAAATAATACATAGAATTAAACCCAATGATTTAGGTACAAGAGTCAACAAATGAATATGTTCCAAATGAAGGAACAAGATAAAACCACAGGAGAAGAAATAAACAAAGTGCAGATAAGCAATCTACTTGATGAAGAGTTCAAGGTAATGATCATAAAAATGTGCAACAAACTCGAGAGAAGAATAGATGAACACAGTGAGAAGATTAAGAAAGGGTTAGAACACATAAGGAAGAAAAAAAACAGAGCTGAAGGATACAGTAATTTAAATAAAACTTACACTAGAAGGAATCAACAGTAGATTAGATAATACAAAGGAATGAATCAGCAAACTGGAAGACATAGTAATGGAAATTACCCAAGCTGAACAGAAAAAAATAAAAAATAATTTAAAAAATGAAGACAGTTTAATAGATCTCTAGGGCAACCTCAAGCATACTAATATTCCTATTATAGGGGTTCCAGATGAAGGGAGAGAGAAAGGGGCAGAAACTTATTTGAATAAATAATAGCTGAAAACTTCCTTAACCTGGGAAAGGAAAGAGACATCCAGGCCCAGGAATCACAGAGTCCCAAATAAGATGAATCCTAAGAGAACCGTACTAATACACACTGTAGTTAAAAATGGCAAAAATTAAATTTAAAGAGAGAATCTTAAAAGAAACAAGGGAAATGCAGCTGGTTATATATAAAGGAATTCCTATGAGACTCTCAGCTGACTTTACAGGAGCCTGAAGGGAGTGTCATAACATATTCATAGTGATTAAAGAATAAAATCTACAAGCAAAAATACTCTATAATTTTGTTATAGGGTAAGGCTATAATTCAATTTTGAAGGAGAGATCAAGAGGCTTACAAAAAAGCCAAGAGAGTTCAGCACCGCTAAACCAGCTGTACAAGAAATGTTAAAGGGACTTCTCTAAGCAAAAAATATATCACAAGTAGAAATATGAACATTATAAAAGAAAGTCTCACTGGTAAAGGCAAACATATGGTAAAAGTAGTAGACCATTCACTATTAGGATGTTTAAAAGACAAAGTAGTAAACTTATCTATATCCGCAATAAGTAGTTAAGGGATACACAAAAGAAAAAAGATGCAAAATATAATGTCAAAAATATTAAGTGTAGTGGGGGGAGAGTAGAAATTCAGGGTTGTTAGAATATGATCAATCTTAAGAGATAAACAATGTAGAATAATCATTTATAATAAATACACACACACAAAGAAAAAGGAATCCAAGAATAACACTAAAGATAGTTTGAAATCACAAAGGAAGAGAGCAAAAGAAAAAGGAGGGAACAAAAAGAACTACAGAAAAAATGAGAAAACAGTTAACAAAATAGCGATATGCACATAACTAGCAACAATTACCTTAAATGTAAATGAACTGAACTCTCCAAGAAAATACATATGGTTGAAGAATGAATGAAAAATAAGAGCCATATATGTTGCTTACAAAAGACTTGTTTAAGAGCTAGACACACACAAACTGAAAGTGAGAGGATGGAAAAATATATTCTAAGTAAATGGAAATGAAAAAATGCTGGGGTGGAAATACTTATATCAGACAAAATAGACTTTTAAGCAAAGACTATAACAAAAGACAAAAGGCATTATATAATGATAAAGGGGTCAATCCAAGAAGAGGATATAACATTCATAAAACTACATGAACCTAACATAGGAGCACCTAAATATATAAAGCAAATATTTTGAGACATAAAAGGAGATATTGAGAGTAATATAATAATATTAGGGAACTTTAATACCTCACTTACCTCAAAGGAAATATTATTCAGACAGAAAATCAATAAAAAACCATTAGCCTTAAATGGCACATTGGAACAAGTGCAGTATGTGTATATATATATAACTTTCTCTCCAAAATCAGAAGAATACACATTCTTTTCAAGTGCACATGGAACATTCTCCAGGATAAGTCACATACTAGGTCACAAAACAAGTCTCAGTAAATGTGAGAAGATTGATATCACATCAAACATCTTTTCCAACCACAATGGTATGAGACTAGAAATCAACTACAAGGAAAAAACTGCAAAAATCACAAACACAGGGAAGCTAAATAATATGCTACCAAACAACAAATGAGTTACTGAAGAAGTCAATGAGGAAATTGAGGAAATAAAAAAAAAATACCTGGAGACAAGTGAAAATGGAAACACAACTGGGAAACAGCGAAAAGCATTTCTAAGAGGAAGATTATATCAATATAAGCCTACCTCAGGAAATAAGAAAAATCACAAATAAATGACCTAACCTAACACCTGTGGTAAATAGAAAAAGAAGAAGAAAAACCCCAAAGTTAGTAGAAGAAAAAATAACAACAAACTGAGCAGAAATAAATGAAATAGAAACTAAAAAATATGGAAAAGATCAATGAAACTAAAATCTGGTGATCTGAAAGATAAATAAAATTGATGAACCTTTAGACAGACTAATCAAGAGAAAATAGAGGGCCCAAATGAATAAAATCAGAAATGAAAGAGAAGTTACAACTGACACCAGAGAAGTACAAAATATTAAATGAGATTATTATGAACAATTACATGCTAATAAAATGGACAAACCAGAAAAAAATGGATAAATTCCTAATGCAAAATTTACTAAGACTAATCAGGAAGAAATAGAAAACATGAGCCAACCAATTCACAGTAATGAAATTGAATCAATAATTTAAAAACAACCCTCAACAAACACAACTCCAGGAACAAACAGCTTCACAGGTGAATTTTACTAAACATTTGAAGGTTAACACCTATCTTTCTTAAATAATTATAGAAAATTCAAGAGGAAGAAATACTTCCAAACTCATCTACAAGGCCAGCATCATCCTGATACTAAAACCAGACAAAGACACCACAAAAAAGAAAATTACAGGCCAATATCACTGATGAAGATAGATGCAAAAATTCTCAACAAAATATTAGCAAACCAAATGCATTAATACATTAAAAGGATCTTACACCATGATCAAGTGGGATTTATCTTAGGGATGCAAATGTGGTTCAATATCCAGAAATCAGTCAATCAATGTGATACACCATATAAACAAACCTAAGAATAAAAATCATATGAGTATCTCAATAGAGGAAGGAAAATATTTTGAAAACATTCAACATCAATTTATGATAAAAAATAAACTTTCAACAAAGTGGGTATAGAGGGAACATTCCTCAACATAATAAAGGCCATATATGACAAACCCACAGCTAACATCATACTTAACAGTGAAAAGTTGAAAGCAATTCCTCTAAGATCAGGAACAAGACAAGAACGCTCACAAATTTTATTCAATATAATATTGGTAGTCCCAGTCACAATGATCAGAAAAGAAAAAGAAATAAGAGGAATTTCAATAGGAGAGGTAGAAGTAAAACTGTCACTGTTTGCAAATGATATAATACCATGTATAGAAAATTATAAAAATGCCACCAAAAAACTATTATAACTAATAAAGAAATTCAATAAATTTGTAGGATACAAAATCAATACACAGGAATTTGTTGCATTTCCATACACTAACAATTAACTCTCAGAAAGAGAAATTAAGAAAGCAATATGATTTACAATTGTATCAAAAAGAATAAAATACCTAGGAATAAATCTAATTGAGGAGAGAAAAGACCTGTACTCAAAATAATATAGAGTATTGATGAAATAAATTGAAAAGGACACAAAAAAAAGGAAACATACACTGTACTCATAGATTGGAAGAATCAATATTGTTAAAAATGACCATACTACTCAAGGTTATCTATAGATTCAATGCAATCCCTATCAATATACCAATATCATTTTTCACATAGCTAGAACAAATAATTCTAAAATTTGTATGGCAACATGAAAGATGCTGAGTAGACAAAACAATCTTGAGAAAGAAGAATGGAGCTGGAAGAAGCATGCTCCCTGATTTCAAATTGTACTATAAACTACAATAATCAAAACTCTATAGTGCTGGCACAGAAACAGACAGATACATCAATAGAACAGAATAGAGGGCCCAAAAATAAATCCACATGTATAAGGTCAATTAATCTATGACAAAGGAGGCAAGAACATGCAGTGGGGAAAAGACAGATTCTTCAATATATGGTGTTGGGAAAGCTAGACAGCTACATGCAAAAGAATCAGACTGGACTACTTTCTCACACTAAACACAAGAATAGACTCAAAATGGTTTAAAGAATTAAATATAAGACCTGAATCCATAAAACTCCTTAGAAGAAATCATAGGCAGTACACTCTTTGATTTCGATCATAGTGATATTTTTTTGGATATGTCTCATCAGGCAAAGGAAACAAAAACAAAAATATACAAATGGGACCTAATCAAACTTAAAAGCTTTTGCACAGCCAATGAAACTGTCAACAAAGAAAAAGGTTGCCTAATACATGGGGTAAGATATTTGCAAACAATATGTCCGATAAGGGGTTAGTATCCAAAATATATAAAAAACCCACACAATTCAACATTAGAAAAACATACAACCAGATTAAAAAATGAGCAGAGGAACCGAGTGGACATTTTTCTATAGAAGATGTACGGATGCCCAACACACATATGAAAAGATGCTCAAAATCACTAATCATCAGGGAAATGCAAATCAAAACCACACTGAGATATCACCTCACACCTGCTTTCAGGATAGCTATTACTGAAAGGACCACAAATTATAAGTGTTGCCAAGGATGCTGAGATAAGGGAACACTCATGTACACTTAGTGAGAAAGTAAATTGCTATACCCACTATGGAAAACAGTATGGAAAAGGTGGTGTATATATATATATATATATATATATATATATATATATATATATATACATATACATATATATGTGTATATATATATATACACACACACACACACACACACATACATATATATATACACACACAAAATGGGATATTATTCAGCCCTAAAATAATGAAATATTTCCATTAGCAGCAATGCATGGACCTAGAGGTTTATGCTATAAGTCAGACAGAGAAAGACTTTATCCTATGTTTTCACTTATATTTGGAATATTTTTTTAAAAATGAACAAACATAACAAAACAGAAACAGGCTCATAGATACAGAGAACAAACAAGTGGTTGCCAGAGGGGAAATGGGTGGGGGATGAGTGAAATAGGTGCAGGAAATTATGAGGTACAGACTTCCAGTTACAAAATATATGAGTCATGGGAATAAAATGTACAACATGGGGAATATAGTCAATAATATTGTAAGAACTTCTATGGTGATGGAATCTGTCTGGATTTATCATGGTGATCATTTTGTAATGTATAGAAGTATCATATCACTATGTTTTGCATCTGAAACTAACATAGTGTTGTAGGTCAATTATACCTCAATTAAAAAAAAAGTCTGCACATATTAAGTGCTATATAGTTTTTCAATTATATTATTGTATTATTATTATATTATATATATGCTATTATATCTATTATATTAGATATTACTATTATTTCTACTTTCTTCAGTTCAGGTTATTTCAATCTTCTTTTTTGAATTCAAATCACAGGGGAATATTTGCTATTGTTGTTGTTTCTCGGAACATATTACTCTTTGATTTGAAAAATACATGATGCTAGAGTGTCCTCCATTCATAAGGAAAGGGAGTTCCATCCATTTTAGAATGACTGGTTCTGGGATATGAATAGGTTTCTTGAAGCTAAACATTTCCCTACCACTATTGTGATAAACTAAATATTATCAGGTAGAATATAGCATGTAGCCCAAATATTGTCCACTTTAAACAAATCAGTACTATAAGATAATTAAAATACCTAAACTTCATGGATTCCGTTTTCTCCATGTACTATGATCCACTATCTTCAAACTATTTGTGGTGTTTTATTGTCATCTTTATGTTCTATACGTGCCCCCACGCATTTCTTTTGTGATTGTCTATGTGAGGAATTTTTAACTGGGGATTATTTTGTTCCGTCAGGGACATCTGGCAATGTTTGTAGACATTTTGGTTGTTGAATTTGGGAAGTGAGAAGGGTGCTACATGCATCTAACAGATGCTGGCCAGAAATTCTGCTCACCATTTTACAATGCACAGGATAGTCTTCCACAGCAAAGGATTTTCCATTTTAAAATATCAATAGTGCTTCGGGTGACAAACCATCATGTACATTATTCTTTACCCTCCTATCTGCTGCCTTCAAATCCACTCCTACAGAGGCCTTCTGTGAGCATGCTATCCTGACCATGCTGCTCTTCTCCACTGCTTCCCAGACTGTACAACCTTCAAGGTAAAACAAATGACATTAGATTCCCGCAGTTCTCTTCTTTACCAGAGTTCCACCACATTTAATTTTGAAATGAGGTGATTACCTCTCTATCTGAAAGGCCTTAGACATTGCCCTTAAGAACAAACACCATGATCACCTTTAACCTTCATGAAAACTTCCAACTTCTACAACCCTGAAAACTGCATTCCCTTCTTGAGTATATAGAAATCAACACATATTGGTCATGTACAAATCAACTCATGTACAATGATGCAAGGGGACTGCCAAATCATTAATACTTCTGACTCAACAAAGTTTTGACAAAGTTGAGACACAGTGTCCAGTATACATCACTAAATTACTTTTCAGCAGTTCACATGCCTTTTGTTTTAGGTAAAATTGTGATGCAGATGTCAAGCAAAATCTTATTCAAATTCTTGCACTATACCTATCAATTTAATAATGTTGAGAAAAACTTACTTGACATCACCAATATCCACTCAGTGTCCTCATTCACAACATATGATAATAATAGTTAACTTTAACTATTTGGGATGTTACATTGATTAAACCTCTTGTGATGATTAAATTAAATAACACACTAAAGCAGTTAGCACTGTATTTACACATAAAAATTTTGAATACTAATTATTTTCATATTAAAATTATTTCTAGTTAAGACAATAGACTCTGCTATTGGTGTTTTCTCTGTTACTCATTGCTGCTTAAAGCATATAAATATGTTACCTCCCTCCCTCAAGTCACTGCTCATTTATATATTTCAGTATCCTAATGAACTGCTCAAGTCTACTTGTGGCCACCATCATCTCCAGCTTATTGAATACTGCTCTGATTATTATTAAAATTAGCTTTTGGTTCACATTTCTATCCAACTCAATGCCTTCTCCTCATTATCCCTTAGCATTCATACAGGTGATCCATCTAAAACCCTGACATTTCACTTTCCTGGCTTCTTCATTACCAATGACCTTTTTCTTTACTTCCTGATAACCATCTATTTCTATGACCATAATGAAACTTATTTTCACCAAAACTTTGCCATCTCTGGAATCTCTAACATTTTCCTTTCTTACCAAAACTAAATGCTCTGAAACTGCACCTGTTTAAGAACCTGTGTGCAAAAATTATTTAACTGTATCATGTGTATCCATTGATTCTACAAGTTTCTAACCACTTTCAGCCTCTTCCTACTTTCTATTATTTCTCGACAGTCTAATAACCCATTATTCATTATTGCAATTACTTCGTTAAAATATATAAATAACTCTCTTCTAACATATTCACCTGACTACACTATACCCCTGGTTTAACTTAACTGTTTGGTGCCTGGACACATACAATTGAACATTGTTGAAAAATGCACTCAATGTCACAACTGGCTGTACCTGAAATAGATTCAAACTTCAAATATCCCTTCAGTCCTGCTCAGGAAACATAACGCTTTTCTCTATAATGCTTACTTTCCCACTTGACAAAATGACAGCTTCAACCTTTTCCTCTCTTTTCAAAATTGCCATTTCTTCCTTTTATAAAGTTTAGTATATTAACTGTTGCTCATGCCTTTTTAATAAAATAGAAACTATCATGTATGTACTCTCTTAAATTGTGATTGCCAAATCTCCAAACATACCTGCAACTGCATATGTCTTATCCTCTACCCTCCTGTAACATCCTGTGAAATCCCTGTCTTCTTACTAAAGAGCATCTCCTCAGGTAAAACCTGGACCTCAAAGATTTTACTCCTTCAGTTACCACCTCTCTTTGATACTCTACCTATGTAATTTATTAATCCTGTGCCATCTTTAATCCTTAAAAATAACCCTACTGAACTCTCATTCTCTTCCAGCTTTTTTTTTTTTTTTTTTGCGGTACGCGGACCTCTCACTTTGTGACCTCTCCCACTGCGAAGCACAGGCTCTGGAAGCGCAGGCCCAGCGGCCATGGCTCACGGGCCTAGCTGCTCTGTGGCATGTGGGATCTTCCCGGACCAGGGCACAAACCCATGTCCCCTGCATCAGCAGGCAGACTCTCAACCACTGTGACACAAGGGAAGCTCCTCTCTTCCAGCTTTTAAATAATTTCTCTGATAATATTTATAGTCACAGATTTGAAAAGATGTCTGTGAGCATATCCAGTTCCTCATTTCTAATTTACTGAGTGGTAATAGTGTACTTTCTACTCCACACTGCTACAGCAATTCTTATTTATTTGGGCACCAATCATTCTCATATTGTCAAGCTCAATGCAACTTTCATGCACTTACCTTCTTTAACCTCTGATATAACTGTTGAAGTGGTGCCATTCATTTTTCTGAAGATACCCTCTATTCTTGACTTCAGTTACACCACACTTTGGCTTTTCCACCTACATTTCAAAGCTCTTCTTCTCAAAGTCCTTCACTTATTCTTCCTCTCTATCACAACTTATCCTTGTTCTCTCTCTTCCCCTTCTATTTCTCAGGTATCATTTCCATGTCATTCAAATATTTTAAATTAAATGCAATATGCTGATGACTCACAACCCTCTCCTCTAAGTACCTAACTTTTTAATGATATCTTTATCAGAGACAATCCAAACCCAGTAAATTCCAAATAGAATGCTCTTCCTAAATATTTTTTTTCTGGAAACACTGAATGGAATCTCCATGCTGCCTCTTGCTTAGGAAATAACCTTCATTATTAACTGTGATCTCTCCCTTATCTTCCAATTCTACATCCATTATTTCTTAAAAGGGGATGGCTATTTCTTCATTTTCCTTCTCCTTTCTTACCACATGCGTTCTTTTATTATCTTCTGTTTACCCTGCATCTTCAGCTTACTGTATTAGCTCTGCTTAGTCAGTTTTCACAAAATAGAAGGAATTATTTTATTAAATAAACTAAACAATATTATTCTTGGGTATCTGACTCTTCAGAAATGTCCAGTAAATAACAAATAAAATGCAAACTATTTTACTGTATACAAAAAGTTCTACACAGTAAAGCCTGACTATTTCATTTGCCTCTTCTTTCTCTTCTCCTACCTACTAAGATTTGGTCCATTAAACTCCACTTAATTTTCCTGTGTGGCATGCTCTTTTCTACCTCTAGTCCTTTATACATACTGTTCTATCTACTTGAAATAACTTTTCCCTCACATCTCACATCATTGGCTTATTTTGTATTCTAACCTTTGGTTTCAATTTCTTCTATACAGAAAACACTTTTCTGACCACCCCATCCAAATAATCCCTTCCTAGCTACATTTTCAAATCTCTGCACTGTTTCCTTCTCAACATCAGTGTATGGTATCATTTACACATTCATTCCTGTGCTTAGTTATTTACTTTTGTATATATTTCTTGCATTAGATTATAAATTCCATGACTTATTAATCAGGTATATTTTGGTTATCCAAATCTTAATAATGTGTCTGATATACTACATACAGTAAAAATAAAATGTTTAGGGAGGCATTTTCTCAGGGTTACTTGAGATGTTACCTCCTGAGCTTGAAGGCCTCAGTATGTCTGTTGAATAAAACATGTCTCAACTTTTAGGTTGTGTATATATATTTTTAGTCTACATTTATGACTACCAGTGAGGGAGCTGGAGCAGACTTTTCTCCTTTGCCTAACTCTACAAGGATCCAGAGGCTTGGTACCAGCAGAGGCCTCTTGTGCCCATCTACCTCCTTGCAGATTCCAAATGAATTATGGGTGAGTTCTGGTTCTCCAACCTCCCATTATTGATTGATGATTCTAAGTTTTATTCGGTGATGTTAAACCCAGCTCTGTAGGAGTAGGTTACCCTTGAAATTTGGTTTCAAGAAGAGGTACCTAGGTTATTCTTAGTGTAAGAGACACTGGGAAGATTTTGCTCAGTTTAGACACTGAGCAGGTTTTCATCAGTGAAAGGAACTGGGAAGATTTTACTCAGTTTAGACACTGAGTGGTTTATCCTCAGTTTAAAGACTGGGAAGACTTTGCTCAGTTAAGCACTGAGTAAGGTTGGACTGAGTAATTAGGGGGAAGACTGGCCTGTCATTTTTCCTTGAATTGGCTACCTTAATAGAGTTTGTTGAAATGAAACCGAAATCTTATGAGAGCTTCTGAGCTCTGAAGAAGGGACTCTCTCCTCACAGGCTGGCAATGATTTTCTCAGTTGACTGAAAAACTTGCAGGAGTGGTGGAGCAAGACCTCATGTCATGCAGCTGTCCCTATAGTGAAACCTACTCATTTTAATTAACAATCTGCTCAACTCAGGAAGCGAATAAGAACTGGCCATTCTAAGATCTGAGCACCCGTGACAGTCTTATACTTCACTGGGAGAACCAAAGACATGTAAAAGGGGTCTGAAACAATTATGGAGCAAGAAACCTAGAGAAGGTAAGCTCTCAAGCAGCACATTGGCTCACCACATGATCGATCATCACTAGCAATTTTTATCTTCACAAACCAACCTCAGAATGGGAAATAAAGCTTTCAAAACAAAAAAGAAAAATGACAGATTGCCAGCCTCCAACTAATACCCCAGCCAGGTTTATGAACATACAAAACTTACACTTATAAGCACTTACTTAAATGGGAATTAAAGAAAATTTCACCCTAAAAATAAGGGGGCTCTTTTATTGTGTAAGCAATTAAGTTAAATCAAGTTTAAAAACTGGCTTGATAAAAATATTTTTTCAGAATTCTGACCTTACACAAAGCCCTTCTAGGGGGAACATGCATTTCTCTTTCTATGTGTTTGAGATGTAAATGTTCTACCTGATCTTCTTAGGGCCTTCTTGTGTGTATGTGTGTGTGTGTGTGTGTGTGTGTGTGTGTGTGTGTGTTTTAAAAATACTTGACCTCTGCTATACTATTTTTGAGAGTAAACTCTCTGGATCTTACTTACATGACATCCTCCCCCATTGTCTTGTCAAAAGGCTCTTGTATCTTATTGGTTTGAATCACTATTAACAAATATCATTAATGGCCAAATGATGGATTCTTTAAATTGGAAAAACTTCTAAATTGGTAAAATTCTAGAGTGTTCTCTTTATAAACAGCTGTTTTATTTTTTGTTTTTATAAGTAAAAAACAAAAAATCAAATTAAAAATGGAAAAAATAAATATATCTCATGGCTAACCTAATAACTTCTTTAGTTTAAAAAACAAAAAGAAAAACCAATTTGAGAAGATTTATTTGTGGTCTTTGCTTCCCTTCAATGGGTCTTACAGATACTAACAAAAACATTAGAATAATTAATGTTAACAGAAAAAATAACTGTAAAGAAAGTCTAGATATTTTTTCCAACGAGGTAGAAATTTTAAAAAGGACTCATCTCAAATAAATAAAGAAATCTTTAGATGTTTATTTAAAATGGGATAAAAAAAGGAACATTTATGTGCTTAAAACACAAGGTTTTGATATCACACTATGTAAAGTTAAATGGGCCAAAAGGGACCCCCTACTGGTCCTCATTATTAAAAGCCAAATGAGTCCACTCTATTTATCCCAGTTTAATATATATATATATATATATATATATGTTTAAACTTAAAAAATTGACTTAAAAATTCACAACGTGAGAGTTGGGAGTTAAGTTTTATTTGGGACAAATGAGGACTATAGCCAGGGAGACAGCATCTCAGATAGCTCTGAGAAACTGCTCCAAAGCGGGTGGGAGGAAAATTCAGTATATATGTGATTTTGGTGAAGGAGTACATGCAATCAACCACATATTTTTTTGCAAAATATTTCTGCTAATCTCATGAAGTTTACTGCTAGTCAGGAGGAGCCTACATCAATATGAAGAATTTTAGTGCTTTTATAGATATGAGGAGATACAAGAGTTGGGCTCATAAAATCAGCTCCTGAAAATATACAACTATCTGAAGATCTGTTCTGCAAGTTTTCCCCAGAGCACAGAGTGCTTTATTTCTGCTCTTCACTCTGAACTTCTTTCAGGGCTTGTTGAAAGTCAGCGACTGCAGCAGCACAGATTTAATCCTTGTAGAAGTAGATGGCAGTGCCAATGGCAAGTGCCAATTTGTAGTTGACAGGGCCCCCACGTGGCCATAAATTCAACCATGATTTGGGAGGCATTTCATTCCATGGTGTTAGGAAGTCTCATTCCTTGTTCTGAAGAAGATTTTGCTAATAGGCCATTCAATGTGCTATCACTGGACTAGGTCTTATTAACAATAGTCAATGTTCTGTGGAGCACTTGTTTTTCTAGTCTGTTATGGTCCAGGAAAAAAAATTTCCTCCCGGCCACTTGGTCATCATTATTTTTGTTGGAGGCTCAGTCATACATTTGGTAATACAAGGAATCTTGTAAAACAGGCAAAATACAAATAATATAGCTAATAACATTAATGGAGTTATAAGTAAATATTTAAGCCAAGAGCTTCCCATGCCAAAGCAGTTTTTGAAGAGGTCGTCAAGCCTAGGGAGTGGGTCACTTAAGGCAGAAATCTGATAGTTCATATGGTTCATTAAACGTGTTACATTGAAGGATTTATCAGGTATGAAAACACAGCATTCAGTTTGAATTATGACACAAGTGACTCCCTGAGATGCTGTAAGTATGTCAAGTGTCATGTGGTTTTGGAGTAATGCTTTTCCCATCATAGAGACCTCAGAATTCAGTAGGCTAATAGCCTGGTGTTAACCACATAAACCCATCCCATAAATGTGGGATGTTTCCTTCTAATAAATGGGAGGTTACAGGGGTTTTTGTTTTGTTTTGTTTTGTTTTGTTTTGCAGTATGCGGGCCTCTCACTGTTGTGGCCTCTCCCGCCGCGGAGCACAGGCTCTAGACGCGCAGTTTCAGCGGCCATGGCTCACTGGACTAGCTGCTCCATGGCATGTGGGATCCTCCCAGACCGGGGCACGAACCCGTGTCCCCCGCATCAGCAGGCAGACGCCCAACCACTGCGCCACCAGGGAAGCCCAGGAGGTTACGGTTTTTGATTGAGACTTAGCTTGTTGTTCTGATTGAGCTTGAATGACAGTAAAAGAAAATTCTTATCTATGGCCAGGGTCAGAGCAGGTATTATTAATTGTCTAGGTGAGAGGATCCCATCTAGTAATATAAAGAGTAGCCTGAACAGGACTGAATTTTCTTTCTTCTAAAATAAATTTCCTAAGGGCTATCCAACCAGAGCCTTGGAGGTGATAAATCCACCAAAGTAACCCAGAAGTACTAGACACAGCTAACTGGCCACAAACTCAACAATTGGATTGATTTTTTAAATTAGCATAGGATAATGCTTGTGATAGGAAAATATTTGATTCATATGCAAAGGTCCAAGAAGTCAGGGAAACATTATAAATGATCATATGAGCCAGGTCCAGGATCTTAGGCTAGCTGTCTACTCCTGATGTTGTCTTTTTCTCTTCCTAGTGTGTGTAGTTTCTCCTCTGTTTGAGCATTGTTTTAAGGTGATTTTGAGGTCAGCCATCCACTGTACAGTCCAGTGTAGGGGTCCTTTTTTTTTTTTTTTTTTAATGGGAGAGGAATGTTGCTGAAGGCAAAGGAAAAAAGCTTTTTTTGTTTCTTTGTTTATTTTGGTTTTTAATTTTATTTATTTATTTATGGCTGTGTTGGGTCTTTTTTTCTGTGCGAGGGCTTTCTCCAGTTGCTGCGAGTGGAGGCCACTCTTCATCTCAATGCACGGGCCTCTCTTGATGTGGAGCACATGCTCCAGCTGCACAGGCTCAATAATTGTGGATCACGGGCCCAGCTGCTCTGCAGCATGTGAGATCTTCCCAGACCAGGGCTCGAACCCGTGTCCCCTGCATTGGGAGGCAGACTCTCAACCACTGCGCCACCAGGGAAGCCTGTAGGGGCCCTTTTTAAGTGGGAAATATGAATCCAAGAGTCAGTTCCCTTTTGTTTTGCTGGACATGAGCTAGTTAAGAGTACCTGGTGAGGGCCTTTCCATCTGGGTTGTAGAGAGTCTTTTAAATTATGTCTTTTCCAGTATGAATAATTCCCTAGTTGCAGGTCATCTAATGATAGATTACTGAGATAAGCTTCAGAAACAAGCTTAGAGTATTTTTTTAATGATTCAATTAAACCTTACATTAATATAATGTAACTGCAAGGAACTATCCAGGAAGTGAGTGTTAGTAAATACAGACCTCCATTAGCAAAACTGGGATTTAACATTCATTGAAACATCTTTTTCTCTCTAAAATTTTACTCATTTCTACCAAATATAACCAAATTAAGAATAATTTGTTTGCAAAATAAGTCTGGTCTCAATAAACTTGGCCTGATGATTTATATAATTATAGTTGATTGTATAGACTTTTTGCTTTGCAGAAACTTTTGTAAGGAGTCTCAGACTGAACTTTTTTTTTTTTTACATCTTTATTGGAGTATAATTGCTTTACAATGGTGTGTTAGTTTCTACTTTATAACGAAGTGTTTTCTTTCTTTTTTTTTTTTTTTTGGAGTGCACAGCTATAGGCTATTTTTATTTATCTATAAAAGAAATTGATTTTGTGTCATTTGATTACAATATCTAGGTCAGCAGCCATCAGTTTTCCCATTAGAATTCTTTAATTTCTTACCCAGTTCAGCATTATGGCCTGAAAGTCAGAAACTTGTATTTAACCAAAAGTCCTTTCTATAAATTTTCTTGAAGAGGAAGTATTTTTGCAAAGGCATCAGAATAAAACCATAACTATCTATAATGACAAAAGACTTAAGAAGGCATGTTTAAAATCTGATTACAATGCAATTGACAAAGAAACTTGGTTATTGCTGTGTCATATAACACTTTAAGATAATGGCTAGAATTATGACAAATAACATTTTACCAGGATATTTCAGAATTTTAGGAACTCCATATAATTTATAGAATATCTATATTAGTAAAATTTACCATACAATATAACCTAAGAAGATTGATTACTCATTTGACAAAAGTTCCCATGTAATTTAACATAACACACAAACATAATTAGTTTAATATCTCTCTTTGGGAGGTTTCAGGGGCGCTTTGAAGCATCCCAAAGTTAGCCAGATGTCAAAAGGACTTCATGAGAATTTGATTTAGGAATTTTTGTCAAAAATATCAAAAGGGTTTAGAACATTCAGTCAGATAGGATCATAGGTCACTGTGAAACAATAGTTATTCACTTAGCCAAAGTAACAATAAAAGATCTCAGGGCTTCCTGGTGTCGCAGTGGTTGAGAGTCCGCCTGCCAATGAAGGGGACATGGGTTTGTGCCCCGGTCCGGGAAGATCCCACATGCCGCGGAGCGGCTAGGCCCGTGAGCCATGGCTGCTGAGGCTGCGCGTCCGGAGCCTGTGCTCCGCAACCGGAGAGGCCACAACAATGAGAGGCCCGCTTACTGCAAAAAAAAAAAAAAGATCTCAAAGGCAAATACAGATCAGATCACTTAAAAGGTAAAGAAACTTAAATCTGTTTTCAAAGGCAGTTCTGCATCTTAAGAAAACTTGCCTCTTAACAGAGAGAAAAGCCAAATTCAAGTTTTACACCAGCTTACTTTTAAAATTCATTTTCTCAATTAAATTTATTTTAAACTTAGTCAATCCTAACCAAGCACAAAACTCTTTTCTCAGGGTCCAATTTATACAAAACTTTCATCACTTTCTGTATCCATCACTTTATTTTTGCATCCAGAAACAGCCAGCTCTAAGTCAGACCTACTTACTTTTCCCTTCATAAAATTGCAATTCCATTCCTCATACCTTCTTTACTGAAAACATACATGTTACTTTCCTTAAGCAACAATGCACTGTTCTTCATATCCACACTCTGTAGATTAGTAAACATAAGTCCAAATAACAATTTCTTGAAAAATGTGCTTTCTTACTGAAAATATCTCAGTGTGGCACCAAACATATTTATTAATAGTTCTAAACCATTTTTTTCTCTGTAAAAGGAAGCCATGTTCAGTAATTAATGTTTCAGTACCTTGTTTTATTTGGAAATGACCTAGTTATTCAATAATCTTGCATCACTTAATTTACCACAACCACAATTTCAAGTTACCAAATCTGAAGAGACTAGTTTAGATAGACATTCCTTAAACATAATTATTCTGAATAGAGTTTATCTAAAATCTATGTCATTTACTTTTTCTTTCCTTAAAAGTTTCTTCACTTCAAGTTACTTTCCTTGCTGACACATTTGCTACAGATATAACAAGATTTTATTTAACTTATATTAAACCTATGTGAAATAAATGTATTATACTCAATGTTGATGACTCTAAAGACATGTTTATATTAATTAGAACAACAAACATTAATATAAGGTATTAATTTATTATTTAATATTTTCCAGTTCACATAAACCTAAAATGAATTCTGGCCAGTTATGTTCTGTATTTTTTTTTAGAATTTATATAAGTGCTTAATTCCCTTTAGTCCAACTAAGTAGAGCTCACTCACAAATTAATTTTGATAATACCCTCCAAAGGTAAAAATGAAGAAAATGTACACATAAACACATAAACATATAGACAGAAACAATGAGATATCTCATAGCTTCATTTTCTAAACTTAGTCATGAGTCAGATATCACAATATAAAACTCACTAGTTGTAGATATCAGTTGGAATACCTGAGAGCTCTGAGCTCAAGGCACAGGGAGAGAAAATCAGTTTATCCTAGTAGGAATTGTTCCCTCAGGATCAGAATTCTGAAGACTTTTTTTTTTTTCTCTTCAAGCTAGATTTCTCTACCAGTTGGGAATTAAATGGGGGATGGTTAACCTTCAGCTGGCCTTGTGTACTTAATTGGTACAATTGAAGATTCATAATTTTTGTAGATATCCCTTTTTATTTTATAGTTTTGAAAATTTGGTCAGCCTGTGTAACAAGGGTATTTGTATGTAATGCAGATCAACCTAGATTGTGCCTTTTGACTAGAGTAGTCAAATCCTCATTTAAGCCTTCTAAAAAGGTGGAGTTAAGCAAAGGATCATTTTGGTGGTTAGAAAATGATTCAGGTATCAAGCCAGAATACTGCTTAAACGTTTTTTCAAACCTTTCATAATAGTCCAGAATTGATTCATCTGAATCTTTGCTTGCACTGTTGACCTCTGTCCAGTCTATGTTTTTTAGGAAAAAGTTCTGGGATAAGTTTGAGTAATTTCTGAGCTAATTCCTTGCATTCAGAGTGAGCCTGTGGTTCAAAATCCATTAAGGGATGTTACTATTCTGCTTTCTTTATCCATTCCCTTGCTTTACTTTCAGAAATTAACAGCTGTATTAATTGATATCAATCTGAAAACCTAGGATAACAGGTCGGGATGGTTAACTCAACTTCCTTAGCAAATCCCAATAGGACCTGACTTGGACTGGGAAATTCCTTAGCCAAGGCTCTAAGCTCTGCTTGGATCCAGAGTGTGTACATAAGCACTGAGGACAGTTCATCTCTCCCGTAATAGTTTTCTCCTTAAGGGGAGCTATAATCATTTCTGATTTTTTCTTTTTCCTTTACTGGAGAACAGGGAGCAGCAGGAGGTGGAAGAGTTGTAAGGGAAAAAGATATAGCATCTGGGCCAAGCAATTCAGATATAAGAGGATATGTGGGAGGAGCAGAGGGAGAGACAGAGTCAGTGCTAGCAGCCTATTTTAGGTCTGCTATAGTTTCAAGGAATTTCTTGTTAGTTTTGCAAAGAAGTTTATGTTTCCACTTTTAGAAGCTTCTGGATACCAAAGCAAGCATTCTATTAGTCTGTTTGATCTTAATGGCTGGCTTTTACTAATAGTGCATGCAAAAATAACAATTTTGGAATATTAAAAGAACCCCAATTTTGGCCATTTTAGGTGAGATCTCCTTTAGTATAATTCCCCCAATTAAGTAGGTACTTGAAAGTATGAGTTTTGTATGTACGTAAACGTGGCTGAGGTGTTAGTCAGAAGCTGGCTTTCTGATGCCCCTAGTTTCTGTGTTTGAGAGGCTCTATTACCCATTTTAAAGTTGAATTTGTCAGGGATAAAATTTACTAGTGAAATTGTGTCATGGGCCAGTGTGCTGCTTGTGAACTTAACTCCTCTAGGCATCTCCCTAGAGTCATTTCAGCCTTCTAACGTGTCTTGGTTTCTCCCTTTCATGTCTTAGGTCACCACGGGTGCTCGGTTTACTGAATTACCAATTCTTATTCTCAACCCCTGGATAAGCAAGTGTTTTAATTAATGAGTGGTTTTCCCCATGGGACTACGGCACAGTATGAGGACTCTGCCTCCACCACTCCTGTAAATTTCTCAGTCCCCTGAGTAAGCCATAACTGGCCAGGTGGAGTCTTGTCCGTTTTCTTCAGAACAAAGCTCTCATGTAATATCTTCACTTTTATCCTAACAAATTCTATTAAGGTGGCTGAATTGAGGAAAAAATCAGATCAGCCTCTTAACTAACCACTCAGTGCAGACCACTCTGTCTCCTACAACTGAACAAACCCTGGAATCTTTCAACCAACACCTCCCACCAGTATCTTTCACCTGGGTGGGTATTCCCAGTATCTTTCAACTGAACACCCTCCCAGTATCTTTCAACTGGGTGGGTATTCCCTGGTCTCTTTCAACTGGTGAGACAGGTACCTGCTACATACTGCCAAGTAAAACTCAGGATCATCAACCAAAACTGGAGATCCAAGAACCAGAAGAAACTTATCCAAATTTGTCTGGACTCTCCAAGGATGTGGACGGGCAAAAGGGACCTCTGCTGGTACCACAGCTACAGTTCCTCCTATAGTCCAGGCAAAGGAGAGAAGTCTACTCTAAGTCCCTTATTTTCAGTCGCCATAACTGTCAACTTTAAAGAAATGCACAATGTGAGAGTTGTGAGTTAAGTTTTATTTGGGGCAAAATGGGGACTATAGTCCAGGAGACAGCATCTCAGATAGCTCTGAGAAACTGCTTTAAAGAGGTGGAGGGTAGGGAATGTCAGTATATATATGATTTTGGTGAAAGGGGAGTTTATGCAATCAAGCACATAGTTTTTGCAGAAGGTTTCTGCTAGTCTCGTGAAGGTTACTGCTAGTCATGAGGAGCATACAACACTATGGAGAATTTTAGTGCTTTTATAGATATGAAGAGATACAAGGATTGGGCTCATAAAATCAGCTCCTGAAAATATCTAACTATCTGAAGACCTGTTATGCCAGTTTTTCCCAGAGCACAGAGTGCTTCTTTTCTGCTGTCCACCCTGAATTCCTTTCAGGGTGTGTTGAAAGTCAGCGGCTGCAGCAGCACATGATTTAATCCTTGTAGAAGCAGATGGTAAGTGCCAATGACAAGTGTCAATTTGTAGTTGACTATATATATATATATTTGAAATAATTTTTTTATACTGAGATAATAGACCAGCAATTATTTAGCTAGGCCAACAGCAACAGTTAAGCCAAAGGGCCTGAGTTCCTTGGCTCAACCCCACTCTGGAGATCCCAGAGCCTTGTTTTATAAAAATAGGTAAAGTGGACAGGGAATAAAAACAAAACAAAGACAAAAACTTCTAGAACTCTTCTTGTAAGATCAAAACTTGTTGACTGGATCCTAATAAAGCTAAAGTTAGAGATATAAAAGTTGATGGAATTGAGCTGAAAGTGTATAAAATTGATATATTTAAATGGGCTTTATATAAGATGGTTACATCTCTTTTGTTTAATTACATTGTGGGATAGGCATGTTTCACTGGGAAATGCTTTCCCTGCAAGGTATAAGACAAGGCATATAGATCTGCCCCTGAGGAAATATTGAAAATACTAAAGGAAACCAATAGGGGTACCTGAACCATTCAGAAAAGTAAAAACTGGGAACTAACATTCAAGGGCTAATAAAAATAAAAGTAGTGATTTTTCTCTGGGTTTAACTTATAAACTCAGAAAATATGTCTTTGCTGAATGCCTTATACAAGCTTTAGAAGGCACGACAAACTAAACCCTAAAGTTCTAGAATATACAGCTTATAAATTTCAGTTTAGTTAGCAATCTCACTGATATAGTATATCGTTGGGCCAATCAATCTTTAGTATCATTTAGGTGACAGACCCTTCTTTGGGGAAGTAAAAGCAACTTTCTCTTACAAACCTCTGCAAACCAGACATGTAAATACAGGCCCCAGTGACCTAAGACAGCATCTAATTAGCTCAATCAGGCAGAACATGAAACCAGGGAAACAAAACCAATAAAGTGGCAGCTTTAAAATTAAAACTGCTGGGAATGCTCCCTCAATCAAACTTTACAAATAGTAAGGCCTTAGTCATCTGAGCAAGCAACTTTAATGTATTCCAACTGTTCTTTGTAAACTAGTAAGTTTATATTGTAATACCTGATTCATAACTGAGTTTTTTTGTTTAAGTGAAACTGTGATATCTCTAGTTTTGCCTGATTATATGTCTGTGTACACGTTATGTATGTATGAGATAGCTCTACCTCTGGAAAGTATTATCAAAATTGAATTTATAAAGAGCTCAATTTAATTTAAAAGTAAGTGCTTACAAATTAAATATAAAAGAAACTGGCCAAATTGACTTTCAGGTTCACATGAACTGGAAAAATATTCAATATTACATAGATACCTTGTATTAAAGTTAGTTTGTTTATCTAATTAATATAGACGTCTTTAGAATCATCAACATTATGTATAATACTGTATTGTACCTAAGTTTAATAGAAGTCAAATAAGACCTTATTTTATCTGTTGCAAGGAAAACATGAGACAAAGTATATGTAAATGAGATAAGAGCTTTTGGGTAAACTTTTTAAAAATAATTATATTCTAGAAATGTCTACTTAAAATTATCTCTCCAGCTATTTGGTAACAAAATTCTAGAGTTGTGTTAACTTAAGTGATGGAAGTTTGTTGAATAGCTTGATCATTCCCATTAAAATAAGATACTGAGACATCAGTTATTAAACAGAGAAACTAAAGATATTTACGAGTATTAATGAATATGTGTGGTGCCACCCTGAGATGTTCTCTATAAGAAAACAAAGTTTTTTTTTGAAATTATCACTGTTTTTTATGTTCACCACTCTATAGAATGCTAAGGCAAAAGACAGTTCATAATTGCTTACTTCTTAGCTTTCACTAGAAATTAAGGTTTTTAAGAATTGAAGACTCTAATTTAAACATGTAATTAGGAAAGTAAAATGTGTGTTATCAGTAAAAACAGGTATCAGGAATGGAATTACATTTTACTGAAGGAAAAGAAAAAAACTATGTCTTAGATCTGGTTGTTTTATGATGGAAAAATAAGGGATGAACTAAAATGGATATAGAAAATGATGAAAGATGTGGAAAGGAATCCTGACAGCAGGTGCAGGAGAGAAAAAAGAAAAGTTTTATGTATGATTAGGATTAACTAAATTTACATTGAAGTTAATTAAAAAATGAATTTTCTTGTTAAGTAAGCTAGTAAAGGACTGGAATTTGAACAAAGTGTCTTAGAGTGCTCCTTTTTGATAATAGATTGTGTGAGTTTCTGTGCTCTTAAAGGATCTGTATTTTTTTTTAATTTTCTTTGACTTTGGTTAAATGAATAAGTATTGTTTCATAGAGACCTATAATCCTGTTGTGTTTTAAAACATTTTGATCTCAAATATCAAAATTTAGCTGAAATTCTTTTAACTTCCAGCTGGCTCTGGGATGATTCTAAGGAACCCTGAGACATCTCAGAGAGGAATGTTAAACTATTCAATTTATTTGTTATGTTAAATTACTTGAAAAACATTTTCAAGTGATTGGAGATGAACCTCCAATGAACAAGGTTGTAATGCATGGATAAATGTCATTAATATAGATATTCCAAAATTTATATGGAATTCTTAACATCTGATATGCCCTGATATAATGTTATTTAGTTATTATTCTAAAATGTCCTGTCACAGAAATATCCAAGTTTCTTGCTAATTGCATGGTACTGAAATCTTTAGTCATGCTATTTTAAATTTTCTCCTTTATAGACAATCATTATTTTACACTGATGTTTTTACAAAATGAAGATGTTCAAGAAGACTGATGAAAAGGCCTTTTTTATTTTATTTTAATTTTTAACAAATATAGGTTCCTGATAGCCTTTAGATAATATCACTGAACTGGGTAAGAAATGACAAAACTCTAATGGAAAACCTGATGGCTTCATCCAGCTCAACAGGAATTACCTGGGACTGAATAAACTGATAAATATGGTTTATAACTTTATGACTTTTGGAGAAATATACTAGTTTAACCATTGTTTTCCAGAAAAACCTTTCTTATTATGCTATGACCTACAACAAGTTGATAAAGTATATGTTTGTAAACAAAGATGAAACATTTATCTTTTTCTCTCTACCTAATCCTGCTAGAGTTGGCTTCTCCAGCTGCTCTCCTGTGGACTTGGTGGTTTATTGCAACCAGATTACAAATACTTATCGTAATCATTGTTTTGATTTGTTCTTTGTTTCCAAATTGTTTATAATTTGTGTCTCCCTGCTACATTATGACATTGTCAATGTCACTAGCTGCATTACTTATATCCAGTCTATTTTATAAGATTGTTGTCTCTTTCGGTACCCAATGTGTAACAGAACTCTAACAAAATCGATGATGGCTAAACATCTTGCAGAACTAGATCACATTTATGACTTTTATAGAAAAATTGTAATAGTGTGATTATAGGTATGGAAAGAAGCAACAGGGAAAAACATACCCTGAATCATAATAGATTAGTAAGACAGAAGATCCAGAGAACTTTAATTATCAACAGGGCCTAATCCAGAAATTAGCACCTGGAGTGGCATATCAATAAGAATTTTCACCTGATCTGGGATGAGGCTCTTAGAACTATGGGGCAAAAATTAGCCCTGAAATATCTCCCCAATATAGGTCAAATTTCAGACCAAGAGGAGGAATTGAGAAATAAAATATTGCCTGCCTTATCAGTAAACAAAGGATGTCACAGTCATCAGCTACCTCAACCCTCCAACGGTGAGCCAGTGAACCCTGAGGGAACTTCAGGACATGAAAACATAGGATACTGGCCCCAGATACCTGATGTGCATATCAGAGGAATGATTTCAGTGAGCCCAGATTCTTGCATCTTCCCATATATAGAAAAGGGCTAACTTCCTTAACTTGAGATATCTAGTTTTCATTTATTAACAGTAATATTTTATTCCTACTACCTGTCCTTTGTTGCTAAACTCCTATATATCTTAGCTATCCCTTCACCTCCTTGGAGCAGTTTTCTAAGACTTAATTGAGATGCTTCCTCTCAAGCTTGAAGTCCTCAGTATTTCTGCTGAATAAAACATAACTTTCAAAAATATGTTATATTTTAATACAGAAATTAACTATTTTCCAATGCTTTAGAGATTAAAGCATCTACTCTTCTTAAATATCCTCTTATGAAATATAAGATACACCTAGTAAAAGCTCATGAAAAATCAGCAAGAAACAACAATAACAAGATTAGGTATTATTGCACTTTAAAACTCATTTTTATTGCCTGACTACCTCAGAAGATCACACTTTGAAAACTTGTTACACTGTCACTCTCATCATTATTCTCTTACATCAGGCAAATAGGAATATTTTCCCATCACTCTTTTGCTTTTATTCATTACCTTTTACATATCATCTCTTTCTGGAGATTTCTGCATATTAGTACACACACTTGATTCTTCAGAAATACAGAGAAATCTAGTTAACTCTCATATGAAAATTTTTCAAAAATGTCAGTATATAACAACCTCACAACTAATAATATTAAATTTTATAGATTTAAAAACTATAACAAAGGATTAACTGATTTAATCCAGATAGTCAGATTGGTAATTGTTTATGTAGCATAAATGTGTCTGGACTATATTTGCTATTTTTTTAAAAGTATTTGATAGTTTTGTTTTGGGATTTAGATGTGTTAATTTACTCCAGATCATGACATACATTAATCTGAACACATATTCCATCAGAATATAAATAAGTCAGAGATTATTTTTGAAAAACCATATTACCACACTAAAGAATTCATACTATAGTTGCTCACTTTTATACCTGGTGAAAATTCTCTAGCTATGGAATACTATAGAGAACCCTTGGCATGTAAGAAAATATTTTCACTGGTTTGCAGATTTTGTTGAGTTTATCATAAGGTATTGATGGATAGACAATTTGGATTTCAAGGAAACTACCATCAATTAACAGTGAGTTACTTCAATAGCTTTTCACTAGATCAAATCCTTTTCTTCTCTTAAACACTATATATGCTATAAAAGAAATAAAAGAAAAATTCAGACAAATTATTGAGACCTGATATTTTGTTTTCTTACATCATTTGTGTCTCTACACTTCTCTCCTTCCCTAGAGCCACTGGCACAGCACAAGACACCATCTTTTCTCAGAATGCCAAATAATAGTAGGCAAAAATGAATAGGGGCACTGCCTGCCAGATTTCCAGGTATTTTCATTCCCTATACTTATCTGTGACTTTTAGTGTAACCATCTATAAAGTATGAATAATACTGGCAACTAATTATTTGGGGTATTTACAGACTTAAATGAAAACTACTTAGAAGAATCCCTATAACAAAGTAGACACTCCTTTATTATTGTTATTAATAATTTTTCTAACTGGTCTTTCAGTTTCCAGTCTTGTTCATTTCCAATGCATTCTTCTCATTTTATACTCTTTTCAATTCTAATCAAGATTCTTTCACATATGTGTAAACATCTTGCTTCCAGGATGTATTTTTTTTCCTCTCAGAATGTGGTATACACAATTTTGATGAGACCAATTAAGAAGCTAGAGATGCAGAAATATCTTATTCTCTCTGATTATAGGTCGGCATCATGGCCTGGTAAATGAGTACTGAGACTGTATCCCTATGGCATGGCTGATGTTGGGCACACCGATCTTGGTCTTTGTTTCTGAAAGCTGCTCAAGATGATAGATTTTTTTTTTCTCAAAATGGTCCATTTATTGCTCTATTCAATAACCACAAGCAAATCATAAAGAGACACCAAATGTGTCTGTCTGCCATGGAATTAATATTTAAAGTCAGCATTAAAAAACATGGTCACAATCACCCTGATACCAAAACCAGAAAAAGATACCACAAAACAAGAAAATTACAGGCCAATATCACTGATGATCATAACCCTCACAAAAATCCTAAAGAAAATACTACTCAACCAAATCCAACAATATTTTAAAACAATCAAACACCATGATCAAGTGGGATATATTCCAGGTATGCAAGGATTTTTCATTATCTATGAATCAGTCAGTGTGATACACCACATCAACAAAATGAAGAATAAAAGCCATATGATCATCACAATAGATGCAGAAAAGGTTTTTACAAAATTCAACACCCATTTATGATTAAAAAAAAAAAAAAGAAAGAAGAAAGCTCTCCAAAAAGTGGGCCTAGAGAGAACATACCTCAACATAATAAAGGCCATATATGACAAAACTACAGCTAGCATTATACTTACTGGGGAAAAGCTGAAAGCATTTACTCTAAGATCAGCGACAAGACAAAGAGGTCCACAATTTTCACTTTTATTCAACATAGTTTTGGAAGTCCTAGCCACTGCAGTCAGAGATGAAAAAATAAAAGGAATCCAAATTGGAAAAGAAGTAAAACTGTCACTGTTTGCAGATGACATGATACTATATACATACACAATCCTAAACATGCTACCAGAAAACTACTAGAGCCATCAATGAATTTGGTAAAATTGCAGGATATAAAATTAATATGCAAAAATCTCTTACATTCCTATATACTAAAAACAAAAGATCAAAAAGAGAAATTAAAGAAAAAACTCAGTACCATTGCATCAAAAAGAATAAAATACATACGAATAAACCTACATAAGGAGGCAAAATAACCTGTACACCGAAAAGTATAAGATAATGATGAAAGAAATGCAAAATGAAACATACAGTTGGAAAGATACCATGGTCTTGGATAAGAAGAATCACTATTGTCAAAATGACTATACTACCTAAGACAATCTACAGATTCAATGCAATCTTTATCGAATTACCAATGCATTTTCACAGAAATAGAACCAAAAAAATTTAAATTTGTATAAAGACACAAAAGACCCCAAATAGCCAAAGCAATCTTGACAAAGATAAACAGAGCTGCAGGAATCAGGCTCCCTGACTTTGGATTATACTACAAAGCTACAGTCATCAAAACAGTGTGGTACTTGTACAGAAACAGAAATATAGATCAATAGAACTGGATAGAAAGCCCAGAAATAAACCCATGCACCTATGGTCGATTAATCTATGACAAAGGAGCCAAGACTATACAGTGGAGAAAAGGCAGTCTCTTCAACTAGTGGTGCTGGGAAAACTGGACAGTTACATATTAAAAAAAATGAAATTTGAACACTATTTAATACCATACACAAAAATAAACTCAAAATGGATTAAAGACCTAAATGTAAGTTTGGATACCATAAAACTCTAAAGGAAAACTTAGGCAGAACACTCTTTGACATAATTTACAGCACTATCTTTCTGATCCATCTCCTAGAGTAATGGAAAGAAAAATAAACAAATAAGACATAATTAAACTCAAAAGCTTTTGCATGGAAAAGGAAACCATAAACAAAACAAAAATACAACCCACAGAATGGGAGAAAATATTTGCAAATGGTGTAACTGACAAAGGATTAATCTCCAAAATTTACAAATAGCACATGTAGCTCAACATCAAAAACAAACAACTGAATCAAAAATAATAAACAGAAGACCTAAATTGACATTTCTCCAAAGGTATACAGATGACAAAAATGCTCATAAAAAGATGCTCAACGTCACTAATTATTAGAGAAATACAAATCAAAACTACAGTGAGACAGCACCTCATACCAGTCAAAATGACCAACATCAAAAATATGCAAAGAGTAAATGCTGGAGAGGATGTGGAGAAAAATGGAACCCGCCTACACTGTTGGTGGGAATGTAAATTAGTACAGTCACTATTGAGAAGAATGTGGAAGTTCCTTAATACAGCTACCATATGATCCAGCAATCCCACCCTTGGGCATATATTCTGAGAAAACCATGGTTAGAAATGTTCATTGCAGCACTGTTTACAATAGCCAAGACATGGAAGCAACCTAAATGTCCATCAACAGATGAATGGATAAAGAAAATGTGGTACCTATATACAATGGAATATTACTCAGCCATTAAAAAGAATGAAATAATGCCATTTGCAGCAACGTGGATGGACCTGGAGATTATCATACTAAGTGAAGTAAGTCAGACAGAGAAACATAAATATCATATGATATCACTTATATGTAGAATCTAAAAAAAGGGTACAAATGATCTTATTTACAAAACAGAAATATTTACAGATGTAGAAAACAAACTTATGCTTACCAGGGAGTAAGTGGGGAAGGGATAAATTAGGAGATTGGGATTGACATACCACTACTATACATGAAATAGATAACTATAAAGACCTACTGTATAGCACAGGGAACTCAGTACTCTGTAATGGCCTATATGGGAAAAGAATCTAAAAAAGAGTGGATGTATATATATGCATAACTGATTCACTTTGCTGTACACCTGAAACTAACAGAATGTTGTAAATCAACCATACTCCAATAAACATTAAAAAACAAAATGTTCATTGTTCACAGGTGGGGTGATTTTGGAGCACTTCTCTCTGTCTTCCATGAATTACTGAAAATGCTCACAGTTTGTATCTACCAGGATCTTGGAGGAAGTGATCTAATACAAACATTGATGATCATAACTTTTAAAAATAAATAAATAAATAAATATTAAAAAACAAAAAATAAAATTAAAAAAGACCAAAAAAATGCTGATTCCATATTTTATTTATTTGTTACAGCAGCATGCCACTTCCAGATACCAAAATCTGTATTAGTTTTCTGTTAAAACTCAATAACATTACCACAATCCTGAAAAAAAACAAAAAAAAACAAAAAAAACACATAGTTCCAAGATAACACATTTTGCTAAAGAGATGCACGCATGTTGACAGGCCTTCAACATGAGCATAGACACAAGAACACACACAAAACTACACGTAGCAAGCTCTAAGACTAAAGGATCTTTGCCTTAGCCCTGGGTGCTATAAGCTTCCTTTCCTTAATATGTGATATGGAAAAACAATGAATATAGTGGGGAGAAAAGGAAGATGTGTGAATTTTAAGGTTTTTAATAATCCCTTTTTCTGAAGTAAAGATAGATATTGAGTCAGATGAAAATATTAGAGACTGAACTTTCACCCATTTTCTCATGATTCAGATAGCCACTGAAATCCATAGAAAATACAACTTATAATTTTGCTATAGGTGTGTTGCTGTTTTTAAATTGAGAATTAGAACTCAGTCAGAAAACATGGTAACTCTCACTCTCTGGTTAGTAGTTCGCCTCATCGGACAGATTACTACAACTGAATCTTAAAGTAACATTTAAATATAATCTACTTATTCTTTACTAATCATAAACTCTTTCATTCTTTTCACCAAGGAATTCTTTTCATGTGTGTAATTGATGCATGACATAAATTTATTATTGTGTTTTTATTACAAATTATGTATGTAACATTACATTGTATTTACTATGTTTATTTTTATGATTACCCCCTTGTCACTTATATTAGTATCTATGTACAATTAACAATTGTGACATAAAGTTTTATTTTAAGGTAAACATTTACGTTAAAAAAATCAAAATTAAAGGAAATATTTTGAAATGATAGAGTATATAAATTTAGATGTAGCAATAGTCATGAAATTGTACTGGAATGATTGGTCCTTGGGAATTTACCTGTATATAAGGCACTGTGTTTGAATGTGTAGTGAGGGAGATAATTATACAAATATCATACTGAAACGTCACGGTGAGGAAGTCTAGTGTTGGATGAGCACATAGCACTTATTTAAACCTGGCCTTGGATAGCATAAGGGAGGCAGCTTGGTAAGTTGTCATGCAATATTTTCCAAGATAATTTGGACCAAAACTGCTCCAAGAATTATTAGTAGGTGATAATTAAGTGAAAGGAGGAAGAGAGACAAATGTAGAGAGAGTGCTGACAGCTTGCTTTCACTTCACAAAATTAGAGGTGCACCCTTTCAACTCAGGCTCCTTACACAAGTTATTCCCCAAGCTTGAGATACATTTTCCTCTAAAATTCTTTGCTGTACACTTGAAACTATTATAATACTACAAGTAAACTATACTTCAATAAAAATAAATAAATAAATAAATGTTTATCTATAATTAACTTCCTAAATCTTATAATTTCAGCTCAAGTGTCCCTGTATCAGAGAAAACTTACCTGACTCACCAGAGTAGATCAAGCTCTCCTATGTTTTCCTTATCTCCCTGTAGTTTTCCTTCAGCGCGTTTATCACAGTTTACAATTATAGATTGCTCTGGCTGTTTAACATGTGTCATTGGCTACAGATGGTAAACTGCATGATAGCAGATACATAATTCTTATTTCTTTATTTCTTTTTTTGGCTAACAATTTATCCCCAGAAGTCCTGAATATATATATATAGAGAGAGAGAGAGAGAGAGAGAGAGTGCTGAATAAATAGCAACTGAATAAATGAATGAATAAGAGAATGAGTGAAATATTCTAGGCAGAGAAAACAGTGTAACATTGGAGAAGTGCGTGTGTTTCATGATGGTTTTGTACAATCTCTGGGGATTTGCAAACCCACTGTATTGTAATTCTGTTTTTCCTCTCCCTTTGTTATTGTGAACCTGTGAATAGGAACTTTGTCTCATTCATTATACCTTCAATGCTCAGTATCTATGTTAGGGTCAGATAAGAAACAGAAATCTAACCAATTATTTCAACAGGGAGAATTTCATATAAAAACCATTAACTGGGCATTAGAGAATTGAAAAGTCTTCTATGATGAGAAGGAGGTTTCATGGAGTTAACAATTACATAATAATAACCTTTAACCCTGAGGAAACAAAGGGAAGTCTATGGTATCATAAAACTGAGAAAAGGCCTCAGGGAGCTGGAACTCAGACCTCAGTGGATGGGGAGGCAGCCAACTATCCTGGGGAGGTTCAGTAAGGCTGGTTCTGACGTGTGCAACCTGAAAACTGAAATTAACTGCTCTTATTTGTTTCAACTATCATTGCCAAGATGAGAACAAATTATAGGAGTGACTGATAGGAATAGAAAATAATAAGAAGTTCATTCATTTGCATTCATCCTTCCTTTCTTACACTAAAATCCCATATTGGCAGAGTCTAAGAGAGATCTAGCTGACAAAATAGAAAAGTGGTTTTTAGAGTCCCATCACTAGCAAATCTGGAATATAAAAGTGTTGATTGAAGGTGAGTGCAAATAGGTAATTATCTAGCACAACATCCATAATTATTTTAACAAAAAAAACAACCTATGATTTTTCTTAACAAGAGATAATTTTCATTTTGTATAAACAAAATTATTCTTCCACTCTTCCTAAAATTTTACAAGTCCCTGCTGTCAGTATCTTATCTGGGAGACAGTCACAATATGCATCTGTAAGCTTTGTTCATTTCTTCTCACATTCATTCACAATCTAATCTGAATACTTTGTACCTACGGAAAAAAAAAGTGTAAAGTAACCACTAACAAAGACATTTATATACAATAATTAGGGAAATACAAAAAGAAAAAAGAAAAATATAGTTTAGGTAAAAATATTGAGGTAGATATAGACACAGATATAACAATCAAAGGAAAATATGCTACATATGGCTGGTACAGTTCTTATTCTTGTAACTGTCCATGAATCCGTAGCTGATCTGCCACTACATTTTTCATGTTTCCTTTGCTCTCAGACAAGAACTCAGTAGGTCTAATTCTTTACCTGTAGAATGACAAAAATATTCCCTCCTGAAGAGACTGAATCCTTAATGATTCTTCCTTTGTTTGTTTGCTATAACTATGTATTAACTTTTACTATTGGACATTAAAGTACTAAGAAGTACCCTGTAGAGATTCCAGAAGTAATCCTCTCAGACCCCCTTCTGAGGAACAACAATTCTATTTTCCCTTGAAATCTTAATCACTCTGCCAATAGAGTAAAACTCTTGTCTGCTGGTTCAAGATCATAAAACAACAACAAACAAAAACAAAAAAGCTAAAAGCTGAGTGTCAGATTCAACTCCCAATTTATTGGAACAATATTATTTCCTCTCTAAAAATATTCTTCTTGGGAACCAAAATCTTCATATCAGTAGATCTCAAACCTGTGGGAATTAAATGGAGGGGAAAATGAGGTGAGATAATAAGGGTAATCATGAGAGAAACCACTCTCATTTTTCCTACTGTATTCTCAGACCAATATATCCTGCACCATATCTTGGTTGCTGATGCATGAAATATACTGCTTTCTGTAGGATAGAACCCCATCCTTCCTGGATGTTAACTCTCAACTGGCATACATTGGTTGATTCTGCCAAAGGCACATACTTATTCCACCAGGCCAATTACTTATAGCTAATGAGGTCTGTGGTAAGACCAATGAATTCTATGGGCATGAACCCATTGTTCTACTTCTTATGCTATGAAATCTGTTCCTTTGTCAAAAGCAATTGTGTACAGAGTATCAGTTGATAAGTTTATAGATGGTAGTCCTAGAAGTGCTTTGGGCCAAAAATGCAATTCTATATTCCCAACATATTTCTGTTCCTTTGAGAACAAATGACTTTCTCTCTGATATACAATGTAATCAATCTACCACCAGGAAGTAGTTCCACATGGAAAACAGTGTTTTTCTCTGCTATTAATAAGTTAGATATAGCCTGGTAAAGGGAAGTTCTGTACTTACATTACTAACATTATGATATTTTTTATTGAGTCTGTTGTGTAAGCACAGGATGGCTAAAGAAAGAAACTGAATTTTATCCACAATATATGTCATCTTGTCCACTTGATTACTGAAAATTTCCCTTGCAGATAATGACCTTTGGGGAGTATACACATGGAACACAAGTATCTTCACAACCTCTAATTGTTCTGAAAGCCCCATCCTGATATTTCTTCCTCAGAGCTCCTTGCTACCAGTCTTCAAATCTTATACTTTTCATGTTCTTTATCATTCATCCAGACTGTGAACAGCTGCTCATAAATCTATGTCATTCTTTACTTATAGCAATTTCTCATCTGGATTAAGGAGAAAAGCAAATATACTGGTTGAATTTCTACCCACTCAAAAGATTTATCTCTCTTACTGTCCTTCAGGACCACTTCTGTATTGGGATTTATCTCTTCACCTATTCAGTCACAGTTGGAATCAGTATAGCATGTAGACTCTATAAATCTGAACATGCTTTTACTTCCTCAGTCAACTGGCCATTATACACTATTCATAAGACCATAAATCTGAATTAGGAAAAATAGACAATGTCACAGGAATTGATATTGATGTAGTATGAGCCACCAGCTCTTGCAAACTCTATCCATCTTTCTTAAATTTCCTGAGCTTAATTTCTTATCTACTATTTTCACTATAGTTTTTAGGGTGGATCAAGGAAGAGCTTAGAAAGCCTGGGGTGGAGCTAAGTATAGATAGATAATACCTGACAAAAAGAGATATTATTGGTTTGTTAAAATCTATAAATCTGACTGAAACAGATAAATTAGTGAAGTTTCAATATACCCAGGTTTCAGAGAAAGTAAGAAAACTTTTACAAAAAAATCAGCCAAGCTCACCAGTTAGACATTTGGAATGTCATCATAAATAGCAGAAAATCAATGAGAAATAGTGTCCTTCATTTGAGCTTTTAGTTTCATAGCATTAATTCTTTTTTAATCCTGCTTATTTACTATTTTTATTTTACTTCCAATCAATGTTTACATTGATTGTATTTTGCTTTACAAAATCTCTTTCCTTTCAACTCCTGTAAGTATAAAATATAAAGTAACTTTTTATATGTTCAATAAGATATTTCATTGTATAAAGACAAAACCATTGACTACAACAATTAAAATACAGGACAAATAGATGTGAGCTGAATTAAATTGTAAGGGTATTAATCAACCATAGGTATGGTTTAATAAATAAATATATAGAAAATTGCAGAATTAAAACAAAGATTTTAAATATTTCCTAAATTACATATTCATCATTTTCTTCATGTTTATCCATTTATCTTTCACATGTGCTTTATTTTCCTGCAGGGGTCTATAAATTTTGTACCATAATTTGTATTTCCTGTTAATCATTTATTCCTTTATTGATTAAGCAGCATTAAGAAGTCATAAACCATTCATTGATCTTTGCACTATGACTATTCAAAGCAATAGAAATCCAACTTGGAATAACCTAAGCAAAAATAGAGGATGTATTTGTTTGTGTGACTAAGTTTTGAAAATGACAGAATTGATGCTGGTCTCAGATGGAACTGGAACTTGGGACAAAAGTCACATCAATTCTCTCTTCTCTGCTTTTCCTGTGCATGAAGATTTCTTTCCATCCTATTAGAGGTAGAATTTTCTCCTACTTGCTAAGAATATGACGTCTGGTAAGTTGACTCTCAGCTTCAGTACCCTACAGAAAATAACCTCTTCCTCAATCTCCTGAATCTCAGGAAGAATTCTACTTGATCTAGCCATTGGCTAGAAATCACACAGGCCAGAGATAGTAAGTATTATGACTGCCCACCCTTAGACCAATCACTTTGCCTAAGGGGTAAGGGCATATAAAATAAATTAACTTAAATTTGGACCACAATGAAGAGGAGGCAGTGAGAAGAAGGTAGGGAGATGAGTAAGCCTCCAAATGAATAAGAAGAATGGAGTAACCCCAGCCTTTTCTTTTAGTGAGATAAGTTAAATGGAATGGACTCAAAGTTATGTGCTTCATCTATCTGCTAAAATCAGTTTATTGACAATAATAGCTTAAAAGATACGGAAAATTTAACTTATGGGTATCCCTAGAAGGTAATTGTTTATTATTTTTAACATGCCTTCCAGGAACCTTTATATATATGATGTGTTCCTGCATCCTGTTTTTTCTCTTTTTCTCACCTGTATAAATGTTAATATTTAGAACTGAAGAGAAGTAACGAGAGTGAGCTGATTTTCCAAACTCATCTGAATAACAAGGCAGAGATTATTAATAAAATATGGGTGTCAATTCTACCCCATTCTCAATTTATTCTTTACATTTAAACATTCAGAGATAAGCTAAGGAATGACAAATTCCTCTGAAGCTTGAATAACATTAGGTTTTATGACATAAAGATTGCAAAATAAGAGAAAACATATAGCTGGATCTAAATAGATTTTTTCTTTTATTCTTCTCATTCTTTTTTACTGATATACACATCCTTCTCATTGTTACTGCTGTAACAATATTATTTAAAGAATAGAACCCAAATTTCTGTTGTTTGAATACTTTCTACTGTATAATTACAGGACTACAGGTCTTCTTTAAATTATCCATTATTTTGTTGTCCCCAAAGCAGTGCTTTTCATGTGTTCAAGAGTTATTACTTCAGTTGCATTCACCAGGGCTATTACTTTTTCCTCATTCTTATCTGTTCACACCAGAATGACTTGGGAAAATGTTGTTTTCATTATTATCTTTCAAGATAATGCTGATGTTCAAGCAAATAATGCTTACCAGACATTTCTAAAGGTGCTAAATCACCATATATCTGAGCAGCACTTTGGTCCCATTGAGATATGAGGAGAGAACTTCTTCTCCAGGGCTGTTCACACTTTGTCATATTTCTTCTCTAAGCTTGTGCCCAGAGTATACCATGTATCTCTTAAATAGTTGGATCAACTTGTTGCACTCATCACTGTAACTATAAGGAATTAAACCCATTCTTGTAGCTGGAAGAGGGATGTAAGCCATATCATTACTTCAACTCTGCCTTCTCTTCACAGCTACACCCCATATTTGAAAGCTTCCCTTATTAGTTATAATATAAAGCTTTTACACTAATGTTTCCTGTACTCAAAGAGAACATGGAGGATAGTAGGTGATGTTGCTTATGTAAGAAAAATATGGGCCATAGTTCAATAGCTAAAAACATCTTGTAACAAGAAAGTAATTCTCATTTAACTGCACCACAGGATACCCAAATATAATTTCTCAGCCTTCCACATTTGTATTCAATTACTTTTACATTCACCATAAAAATTTTTTTTGGAATGCCTGTGTTACTTCCATTTCTAAAATTATTAATTTATTCATTTATGATTATGTGCAATTCACAACTTCAAAAAACAAGAACAAAGGGAAGAGTTTACAATACTGGGCAACAACAACAAAAAGTAGAATAATCACACAGCAATCAACTAAAAACCAATAACACTATAGTACTGCTGTATTTCCTACATAAATACTATATAAATCAGGGGTGTGTAGATTTAATACACTGCAACTAGAATAAGCTTCATTATGGTAGTGATCAGGAAGGGGTACCGTTTGTATGTTACCTCTACTTCAGGACTCAGCCATATTATGACAATTTTCTGTTGAGACCAACTCAATCCAGATGTTGCTAACCACACTTCTGACTCAATACTTGGTGAAATAGTGGAATGTATAGGATATAAATGAAGAAAAACAATGGAATTATAGCCTACTTGACAAAAGATGTGGCCAGGGCTTCCGTGGTGGCGCAGTGGTTGAGAGTCCGCCTGCCGATGCAGGGAACACGGGTTCGTGCCCCGGTCTGGGAAGATCCCACATGCCGCGGACCGGCTGGGCCTGTGAGCCATGGCCGCTGAGCCTGCGTGTCCGGAGCCTGTGCTCCGCAACGGGAGAGGCCACAATAGTGAGAGGCCCGCGTAATCCAAAAAAAAAAAAAAAAAAAAAAAAAAAAAGATGTGGCCAAATTGAAGACTAGGTCAACCCTGCTAACTTTGTAGAGCCAACCTCAATGAATTTTAAATGCAATTAAATTTTGTTTTATTTTATAGTCCCTATATCCTAACCAAATTTTGTGTATAAAGTATACCGTGTTGCCCTTTTTTCTTTTACATACATAACCTGTTGCAACATTTTTTTTTTCAGAGCTAATTTTATGCCATATGTTTTTTCATTGGACTGGTCAATATTTTACTAACCTCAAAGAAATACTAATTTTAGTGTAAAACTACTCAAGAAAGGAGCTTTTGCAATAACAACAAAAATATATTTATTTATTTATCATCTATTGACTTAATTTTTATATTTATATAGGGAGGCTTACTTTCTTCATTAGTTCTGTAAAATTTTGAAGCCTATGTAAGTTTATTCTACTGTTTTCTGTCTCCCTTGGATGTTAGTGTTTCTCTGCTATATATTGGTGAATGTATAGGTGTGTCTGGAAGAGGAATTAATCTTTAAATCGCTCTAGTTAGAAGCAGAGAAGAACATTTTAAATATGTCACTCCACAGCTTCTTTTATTTTCTCAAGGACATTTCTATTTATTTTTTAATTTATTTATTTTAGTAAATAAATTTATTTTATTTATTTTTGGTTGTGTTGGGTCTTCGTTATTGCACGCAGGCTTTCTCTAGTTGTGGCAAGTGGGGGCTACTCTTCATTGTGTTGTGCATGCTTCTCATTGTGGTGACTTCTTTTGTTGTGGAGCATGGGCTCTAGGCAAGCGGGCTTCAGTAGTTGTGGCACGTGGACTCAGTTGTTGTGGCTCGTGGGCTTTAGAGCACAGGCTCAGTAGTTGTGGTGCACGGGCTTAGTTGCTCCACAGAATGTGGGATCATCCTGGTCCGGGGATGGAACCTGTGTACCCTACATTGGCAAGTGGATTCTTAACCACTGCACCACCCAGGAAGTCCCATCAAGGACATTTCTATTTAAACAAGACATTTAATTGGTAATACAACTTTACTGAAGTTTTAAAGTAACAGAGATATTTTGACTTTATAGTAACAAAAATTCGTAAATACATAATACTTGATATCCATGTTTCTAAAAGTCTTTTTAGCCTCCTGCCTCTTAGACCTTATCTCATGGGCTACATGTTTGGATCTCTGATAATTCTTCTATGTTCCTTTATTTTCCAAACCCACCCCGCTCAGACTGTTTTGGGGAAACAATACCATTCTATTGTTTAAGGCAATTTCATTCTTCATCTTGTACTAGACTTAGGACCCACTTTTGCAAACCAAAGGATTCATTAACATGTAAACTAAACAAAGCCTTCTATTCTGATTCATTACAGGCTAAGAATTTTAATAAGCTCTGGTGATTCATTATTTTGTTGTTGTATCCCTAGCAATATTTGTAAGGGAAGTAAGCATTATAGAAATTTAGTTCCTATTAATAACGATTACACTGATACCATTGCAACATTCATCCTAAAAGACTGTGTCATCTAAAATCATTTAAAACATTTAATTAATAGTGTCTGCTTCCTGCATTACTACATGATAACCATGAAAGAATTGTCTCCAAAAACTGTATAATGTGTTGAATTGCTATTACTACTCCAATAACCATTTATTATTAATACTTTTTTCTAAAGAATTTCTTATATAAAATCACTTATTTGGCAAAATTAAAACTGTTCAGAATCATTTATTATCAAATTCGTAATGTTATATTTTGATAATTTCAGTAAGATTTTTTTCCTGAGAGAAACATAAACCTTAAGGGCAAAATCTTTATTTCTCCATATTATTTTTAAATTCAAATATTGGATTTAAAAAGTTATTTCTAACAGAGAATGCAATTTAAAAATGTGTATGCTATAACAGAAAGAAGTAGATTAAGGGTAGAGTGAATCGAGTCGTTTTGATAGTTTTCAAATGAGAATAATCTGTTTGATTTGATATACTCTCAAAGAAGTTGATTTTATTATAAATCTATGAAATACTATTCCATGAAAATAAAAAAGCTTTGTTGTATTATGTCTTGTATAGTGAACTTACTTCAAAGTTCCTTTGTTTTATAAACTAGAGACATATTCTAAGTAAATTTAAAAAGTGGGAATATTTTGTTTTGATTTATTGAAGAAGTCACTGAGGTCATATAAGTAGGAAAAGAATAATCTGGACCATGTCACTGCATAATGTGTGAAAAGTATTAAGAGTATGTTCTCCTTATGGTTTCATGTTACACAATGAAGATGGCAGTTAGTGCTGTAGCAGCAATAGAATAATATAATGTACATTTCCCTGGTGTTCTGAGTTTATGAGCGTCACTGATGAGGCAAAAGTGACTTGGTTTGGGGAAGAATAAGATTCAAGAGTTTAAATATTATTTCAACTTATGAAAAATCACATGTTTGGGAATTTACGTTTTACTTTTCTGAATGACAGGATTAAAATAAATGGATTATTAAAATAAATGAAACAGTAAAGATTATAATATATATATATTCTAACATTTGCAATCCATTTCAAATGAAAAAGGAGATAATGGACTTACTATTCTAAAATTTAGTGCATTGGTAAGAAATATACTATTCTATATTTTATATTTTAAATTAGTTATTTTGTTTGCTTCTTACTTCAAGTCTCTGGTAGTAATATATTCTAGTTGAGCTGGTGACATGCTTTTCAAAGCCTTTGATTTGATCATTTCATATTACTATAAAATAATAATAATACTGATAATTATGGTTAATAACTAATACTAACATAATATTTACCATATACCAAGCAGTATTCTAGGAATGATATATGTATTAATTTATGGAATCCTCATAGAAACCTAGGAGATAGAATTATTCAACCCCATTTAACTAAAGTTGAAGCTGAGATACCAAGAATTAAAATAATTTTCCCAAGTTCACATGCCTAGTTGGTGGTAGAATCAGGCTTGAACCTAGGTCGCTTAGTGTTCAGAATCTGAGTAATTACTCTCTATATGGCTTCCTATTAAATATTTTTTTATTGGAGTAAAATTGCTTACAATGTGTTAGTTTCTGCTGTACAAAGAAGTGAATCAGCTATATGTATACCTATATCCCCTCCCTCTTGAGCCTCCCTCCCACCCTCCCCATCCCACGCCTCTAGGTCCTCACAAAGCACGGAGCTGATCTCCCTGTGCTATACAGCAGATTCCCACTAGCTATTTTAATGCACAATTTTAGATTTAGTGTTATATACCTAGTAGCTATTAAAGGATTGGCCAGCTAGTTGGTTATAAAATATGTCATGTACATTTATAGCTTGAGTTATTTCAAATTAAAAATCAGTAACATGTACAAACTATTCAGAAAATATATATGATGTTTCATGTTTTATTCAATGAAGAACTAAGATAATTTTCAAAATAGCAATTTTACATTTTAAAAATGAAAGAAGTTAAACTGAAACTGTACACACTCTTCCCCTAAATGACTGCCTTTAATAAAATCATTCTGACTTTCATATTAAAATAATGAAAAACCTTAATGTTGCTAGCTAGATACAGTTTTAAAGGGGGTATTCCCATTGCCTACAGGGGGAAATTACATCTTCAGATAAGAATTTGCTGTCTGTGAGATATCATCACATAAGTACTAAATACTCATTACAAAATATCTGTTATATTGGTTATATGGACCCTTCACATTTGAGAACTCTAATAGTTTTACATTTATAAATATATTTCATAATACAACAGAAAAGAAAATTTAATTATATACATGTTTCTTTTGTGATTCATTATATTTAATGAATTTTAAAATGTGTGACTCAAAAAAAAGTTAATGGGAAAGTAAAAATGTTGATGGAGGTAAAATAAGGTAGCTTATGTTTAAAGAGAAATAATAGCTTAGTAATAAATCAATCAGAAGAAAAATAAATGTACATTTTTAAATTTATGAAACTGATTTTATCCCACAAAGGTAAAACTTAGTATCTTCAGCAACATGCACATTTACACTACAAATTCTTCAGTTCAAAAAGCCTTGCTGGGCTTCCTTGGTGGTGCAGTGGTTGAGAGTCCGCCTGTCGATGCAGGGGACACGGGTTCGTGCCCCAGTCCGGGAAGATCCCACATGCTGTGGAGCCGCTAGGCCCGTGAGCCATGGCCGCTGAGCCTGTGCTTCCGGAGCCTGTGCTCCGCAATGGGAGAGGCCACAACAGTGAGAGGCCCGCGTACTGCAAAAAAAATAAAAAAGCCTTGCTGTCAGGGTAATACAAATACACGAAAAGGATAGATCAAATGGAGCTGTTTAGCCGAACAAGAATATCAGTCTCTTCTCTACCTGATCACGTAAAAAAAGTGTAAATTATTAGCTTCTTAATTTGTTATGTGAATTTATTTCCTGTCTCTTCCAAGTCCATGCCTTGGCAGAAATGCTAAAGAGAATGAAATGACTAGAAGGAGAACAATAAGGAAGAGAAAAAATATGGTTCATGGTTACAAATTAAACTGTGCCTCTTTCTAATGCCTTCCACTTTGTCAGGTGAAAGTGATCTTAAGCTTAATCACAGTCTTCTAATGATAAATATTCTAAACATTTCCTTTCATGGAGATTTCTACAGACTATTTATTGGATTTAGTTAATGTGCAAAACTTTTCAATGAAATTTCTTTTGATTAAAAGTCATTACCTACATTTTGTTCCCCAAATCTTGCAGGCTTTAAAGTTAAAATGTGTTTGACAGGTTTTAAAAAGCACATAAAATATCAAGTGCTGTTTTTAAGATAATTATCAAATGCAATAAAATTAACATGCTAACCAAAAGACAGAAGCTTCCCTGCTTCACAGGGAAAAAAAGACAATGATAAAAATATCTTTAAAAAGAATTAAATTTTAAAAAATTAAATTTTCTCCCAAAATGAACAGAGAAAATAAAACTAATTCTATTTTTTTAAATAGTTGTATGTAGAATGTTAATAGTTTCAAGTTAAAGTTGTAACTATAAAATATATGTCTTTGTATTTGTGTCTCTATATGTGTGTGTCTGTATGTCTGTCCACACGTGCACTCAGTACTTAGTGCCTTAACACACTTTTGCCCTCTGACTCTTTCTCCAGTGCCATACCTTGTTACCATTTTTCAAGGAATTCTCAAGGGCAAAACTTTAAACAGTCGGGCTTCCCTGGTGGTGTAGTTGTTGTGAGTCTGCCTGCTGATGCAAGGGACATGGGTTCGTGCCCCGGCCCGGGAGGATCCCACATGCCACGGAGAAGCTAGGCCCGTGAGCCATGGCTGCTGAACCTGCGCGTCTGGAGCCTGTGCTCCGCAACGGGAGAGGCCACAACAGTGAGAGGCCCGCGTACCGCAAAAAAAAAAAAAACAAAAAACAAAAAACTTTAAAGAGTCATTTTTACTCGCCATTTTGTATGTTTAAAAAATATTTTATCCTGGAAATACTAAAGGGTTTTGGCATAAAGTTGGTTTGATATGTAAACTACTTCTCCCATTTAGATTTCAAAATGAGTTTTACAAAATTCAAGCTAACCAAAAATAAGATTAAATATCATAGGTTTTAACATTGTGTTGGTGAATGGGTTATGCTCTCAAGGCTCTTATCCAGTGCTGTTGTCTTTCATTCAGATGTCAATATTTATTCAAGGGAAACCAACTTGTTTATTTTCACAAATCTTAAAAGAATTTGAGTCTGGAGCAATCATATAACTAAGAATTTGTAAATGAACATAATAGAGAAGTTTACCTTTAAAAAGCTACAACCATATTAAACAAATTGTATATTACTATAATTGGTAGGATGAAGGGAAAAGGAGGGCTGTTCTACCTATTAAATCAAAGTATTTAAAGTGTAGAGCAACTAACAACAAAAATCATATAACAATGTCAATACCTATTTTTCCTTTACTATGAATCTTGTTTTATTACAATCAGAATATAAGTATAACTTCCAAACTATCTACTAAAATGAACAATTTTGAAATACTTCAGAGAAGAGGAATATGTCTATTTGTATAATACTAGAAAACTTTTCATTTAAAGGAACTTTATATTTCAAAGGTGATATTCTTATGAAGTTATAATAATTTATCCCCATTTAATGACACAAAGCATCTATCTGTAGCTTTAAAATTTTATTTTAGAAAAATCAGTTTTAATAAATATTATTTATCAAAAACATTGTAAATATACTTAAGAAAATGCATTCTTTTCTGTTTGTTGCTATTTGCTATAATAAATTATATGGACAAAAGTACTTTAGCCATAATGACCAAAACTTTTAAAATAGGTGTAAAACAGAATTTCAAGACCTTAGATTACATGAGAGTTTGCAAAAAGGAAATTTCTTTCTTTATAATTCTAAAGAAATATTCATGAGAAGCACTCATTTTCACACATAAGAAGATAAATATATAAATAACAAAACAGCTATGAAATTAAAATTTCCAACTTCAAATTATTTCTTCTCTCTTTTTCCCTCAGCCACATTACAGAATGTGAAGGAGCTGTATTCTGTCCTGTTTCCCTCTCCTGCTAGGGAACCTTAGGTAGCACTTGTGCTTCCTGAGTATAACCTGAGTTCTTTGGCCTCACCCAAGGCTCTCCATGCCCTAATCCCAGGTTTTATAGTACTAAAAGTGTTTTTTAAAAATTCAGTATCTACTGTATGCCAGGATTTTCAATATGTATTTTGTATATTTGATTATACCCATGCATCAAACTAAACTGTACTGTTGCATAATAAAGAAAAGAGTGGAAAATTACATTGAATTTCCTCAAATAATATAGGTGTTCATCTTAAATTTACTAATGGATAACTTTTTTTCTTTCTTAGTTTTCCTGTAAAGTAATACTAGAAATAACTAAAATATTGGTATGCATCCTCATCACTAATTTATGTTTACCAGAAATAATATATAACACTAATATTAGCTGGGTACACTACATAGAACCACTGAAATTTGGGAAAAACTACAGTTTGCACAGCTCATCCACTTGATCTTCAGCAGTTCTTTTCTAGGGATAGCTTCACTTCAGTTTTGGAATTCTTTGAGAATCACTATTTGATGAGCTAATTTCTGTAAACAATTGCATTTACAACACAGCATGACAAAGACAATATTACTTGTTTGCAAACTGCTGATTTCATAAAGGATGAATTCTTAATTCTGCCTAGTCCAGAAGGTATATTCTTTACAACTTTTAATTTGTGCCATGAGAAAAAAGTTTCTATTCTCCTGGCAGAAATATGGGAAATGTGCATTCAAGGATGAGAGAACAGAATGTTTTAAAAGCATGAAAGTATGAAGTAGCTCATGTTCAGTGAATGGCAGAAACACAGACCATAGAGTATAGAGGAAGGATAGCATGTGATAAGGATAAAAATAGGCTGGAATGGATTGTGAAGAACTTTGCATGATATGATCAAGAGTCTAAAGGTGAATTCTATGCACAGTGGAGTCCCATGTGTGGGTTATGCCTGCACATGACAGGATTATTTTCTTCTATTTGAAAGGTTTTTTTTTGGCTTTTGTGGATGTAAGTGTCCAGAAGAATGAAAAGAACTAAAGATTTATCCAAGTTTTCCAACTAAGATAACTAAGACATGATTATATTAACACAGGGGTCCCCAACCCCCAGAATGGAGACTGATACCGGTCAGTGGCCTGTTGGGAACTGGGTAGCACAGCAAGAGGTGAGAGGCAGGCAGGTTAACGAAGCTTCATCTGCTGTTCCCCATCTCTCGCATTACTGCCTGAACCACTGCTCGCATTACCACCTGAACAATCCCCCCACGCCCCCAGCTGTGGAAAACTTGTCTTCCACAAAACTGGTTTCTGGTACCAAAAGGTTGGGGATCACTGTATTAACACATATTTTTAAGAGGAGTTTTAATAAATAATTATTGATTCTAATTTGTTCCCTATACTTAAAGTGAGATCAAGTGAGGTAAGTAGATACCTAAAAGATTAACTTAAAAAAGTCATATTAAAAGTAGATATAAAGGTGGTGATAGTTCAATGATCTTTAATTCTTTTTAATCTATATTATTCAGAAAAATATGTGAAACTATAAATTTTCTCCTTAATTATATATTCAGGATATAGAAACCTACCTTATTCAGGGTAGTAGAGAGAAAATTAAAAACCAAATTTGGAAAGTCATGTTCATATGATTTGCCAAATTTTACCCTGTTTACTGTGTAACTATTCTTTACCCTGTGTAGACTTATTTATAATTTTAATGATTGAATTTGGCATAATATTTAAGTGCAGAGGCTTTGGAGTCAAATAGACATCAGTAGAATTCCCAGTTCCATTCATCACTTGCTATGTAAAGTAGATAAAGTCCTCTGTATCTAGGTTCCACATTCCACATTCTATTTCATTTCTAATACAATATGACTAGCAGCACCCATATAATATTATTAGAGAGTGTTTAAATGAAGTTGGGCATGTGAAATATTTATTTCAGTGTTTGGCATATGATAGTAGTTTAAGATATCATGGAGGAGGCAGAGTCAAGATGGCAGAGTAGGAGGATGTGGAGTTCACATCTCCTCACAAATAGGGTAACTTCCAGGTGCTGGTGTGGGACCTCAGAGACCTAAGTGGTAGGAAGAATCCCCTGAGTGACTGGGTAGGATGTGGGGGGAAGTGAGGATGGGAGAAGAAGTGGAGGTGGGATGGGACCGGTGCCGCTGAGGGGAGACTGGGGAGGGGAGGGGTTCCTACACTCGGAAGGGGCCCAAAATGTTGAGGGGATCAGCAGGGAGGGGGAGAGAACCTTGGAAGATTGGAGAATTAGAAAGGAATTCAGCCAGCATTTCCACCACTCACTTGGGCTCCAGTAAGCCTGCTGGGTCCCAGGCCTAAAGTCACCACTTCAAGGCCATCTACATCTGTGCTGAGCCTAAGCCCTGTCCCTCACTAGCCAGAGACTTTCCCTGGGCCTAGGCCCTGCCTCCGCCTAAGTTCCAACGCTGTCTAAGATGCCCCCACAGCCAAGGCCTTTTCTGGCAAATTTTTTTTTTGCTATTTTGATTCTGCTTTACTGTGTTGCTGTTGTTTCATTTATATTTTTATATTTTCTCATATATTCTTTTATTTTTCTAATTTTATTTTATTTGTTATTCTTTGTTATTTTTCTGCTCTTTTGTTTTTCTGCAGCATGTGTCTGGAGGGATCTTGGTTCACAGACCAGAGGTCAGGCCTGATCTCCTGCAGTGGGAGCACTGAGTTCAAACCACTGGCCTAACAGAGAACCACAGACACCAGGTAAAATTAATAGGAGTGAGGTCTTCTGGAGGTCCTAATTTCAGAACCAAGACCCAGCTCTACCCAACTGCCTGCAAACTCCAGTGCTGGACACCTCAGTCCAAACAAACACCAAGACAGGAACATAGTCCCACCCATCAAAAAAATGAGACAACAAAAATATATGTTACAGATGAAAGGACAAGGTAAAAACTTATAAGACCAAATAAATGAAGAGGAAATAGGCAACCTACCTGAAGAAGAATTAAGAATAATGATAGTAAAGATGATCCAAAATCTTAGAAATAGAATGGAGGCACATATCAAGAAAATACAAGAAATATTTCACAGAGACATAGAAGAACTAAAAGAAACAACAAACAGTGATGAACAACACAATAACTGAAATGAATAATAAACTAGAAGGATTCAATAGCAGAATAACTGAGGCAGAAAAATGAATAAGTGAGCTGGAAGATAGATGGTGGAAAAAACTGCCAAGGAGCAAAATAAAGAATAAAGAATGAAAAGAATTGAGGACAGTCTCAGAGACCTCTGGGACAATATTAAATGAAAAAAAATTCAAATTATAGGGGTCCCAAAAGAAGAAGAGAAAGAGAGAAAGAGTCTGAGAAAATATTTAAAGAGATTATAGTCAAAAACTTTCCTAACATGGGAAAGGAAATAGCCATCTAAGTCTAGGAAGCACAGAGAGTTGCATACAGGATAAAACCTAGGAGAAAAACACCCAGACATATATTAATCAAACTAACAAAATTTAAATTCAGAGAAAAAATATTAAAATCAGCAAGGGAAAAGCAAAAAATAATACACAAGGGAATCCCCATAACATTATCAGCTGGTCTTTCAGCAGAAACTCTGCAGGCCAGAAGGGAGTGGTAGGATATATTTAAAGAGATGAAAGGGAAAAACCTACAATCATGATTACTCTACCCAGAAAGGATCTCATTCATATTTGAGGAAGAAATCAAAAGCTTTACAGACAAGCAAAAATTAAGAGAATTCAGCACCACCAAACTAGGTCTACCACAAATGCTATAGGAACTTCTATAAGGGGGAAACACAAGAGAAGAAAAAGACCTACAAAAACAACCCAAAACAATTAAGTAAATGGTAATAGGAACATACACATCAATAATTACCTTAAATGTGAATAGATTAAATGCTCAAGCAAAAGACACAGACTGGCTGAATGTATACAGAAACAAGATACATATATACGCTGTCTACAAGAGACCCACTTCAGACCTAGGGACACACACAGATTGAAAGTGAGGGGATGGAAGAAGATTTTCCATGCAAATGGAAAAATCAAAAGAAAGCTGGAGTAGCAATATTCATATAAGATAAAATAGACTTTAAATTAAAAACTGTTACAAGAGACAAGGAAGTACACTACATAATGATCAAGGGATCAATCCAAGAAGAAGATATAACAATTATGAATCTTTATGCACCCAACATAGGAGCACCTAAATACATAAGGCAAATGCTAGCAGCCAAAAAGGGGAAATGGACAGTAACAAAATATTAGTGGAAGACTTTAAGACCTCACATATACCAATGGACAGATCATCCAGACAAAAAAATAAATGAAGAAACATAAGCTTAAAATGACACAATAGACCAGATAGACTTAGTTGATATCTATCGGACATTCCATCTGAAATTAGCAGAATACACTTTCTTCTCAAGTGCACATGAAATATTCTCCAGGATAGATCACATCTTGGGCCACAAATAAAGCCTTGGTAATTTTAAGAAAATTGAAATCATACCAAGCATCTTTTCCAACAACAATGTATGAGACTAGCAATTGGTTACAGCAAAAAAAAAAAAAAAAAAAAAAAAAAAAAAAAAAATATATATATATATATATATATATATATATATATATATATGAAGCACAAACACATAGAGGCTAAACAGTGTTCTGCTAAATAACCAAGTGATCACTGACAAAATCAAAGAGGAAATTAAAAAATACATAGAAACAAATGACAACAAAAATGACCAAATAACCCAAAACATATGAGGTGCAGCAAAAGCAGTTCTAAGAGGGAAGTTTATAGCAACTCAATCTCACAACAAGAAAAAAGAAAAATCTCAAATAAAAAATCTAACCATACACCTAAAGCAGCTAGAGAAAAAGAATAAAGAAAACTCAAAGTTAGTAGAAGGAAAGAAATCATAAAAATCAAAGCTGAAATAAATGAAATAGAAATGAAGAAAACAATAGAAAAGAGCAATGAAATTAAAAATTGGTTCTTTGAAAAGATAAACAAAATTGATAAACCTTTAGTAAGACTCATCAGGAAAAAAAGGGAGATGATTCAAATCAATAAAATTGAAATGAAAAAGGAGAAATTACAACTGACATGGCAGAAATACAAAGGATCATAAGAGACTACTACAAGCAGCTATATGACAATAAAATGGACAACTTGGAAAAAATGGACAAATTCTTGGAAAGGTACAACTTGCCAAGACTGAACCAGGAAGAATTAGAAAATATGAATAGACAAATCAAGTAGTGAAATTGAAACTGTAATTAAAAGTCTTCCAACAAACAAAAGTCCAGGACCAGATGGATTCACAGGTGAATCCTACCAAACATTTAGAGAAGAGCTAACACCTACCCTTCTTAAACTCTTACAAAACATTGCAGAGGGAGAACACTCCCAAACTCGTTCTACGAGGCCACCATCATCCTGATAGCAAAACCAGACAAAGATATCATAAAAAATTTACAGACCAATATCACTGATGAGCATAGATGCAAAAATCCTCAACAAAATACTAGCAAACAGAATCCAACAGCACATTAAAATAATCATACACCATGGTCAAGTGGGATTTATCCTAAGAATGCAAGGATTAATCAATATACACAAATCAATCAATGTGATACACCATATTAACAAATTAAACAATAAAAAGCATATGATCATCTCAAGTGATGCAGAGAAAGTGTTTGACAAAATTCAACACCCATTAAATGGGTTTTTATGATAAAACTCTCAGAAAGTGGGCATAGAGGGAACCTACCTCAAGAGAATGAAGGCGATATTCAACAAAACCCACAGCAAACATCATTTTCAATTTTGAAAAACTGAAAATATTTCCTGTAATATCAGGAACAAGACAAGGATGTCCACTCCTGCCACTGTTATTCAACCTAATTTTGGAAGTCCTACACACAGCAATCAGAGAATTAAATGAAATAAAAGGAACACGAATTGGAAAAGAAGTGAAACTGTCACTGTTTGCACATGACATGATACTATACATAGAAAATCCTAAAGATGCCACCAGAAAACTACTAGAGCTAATCAATGAATTTGATAAACTTGCAGGATACAAAATTAATGCACAGAAATCTCTTGCATTCCTATACTCTAACAATGAAAAATCAGAAAGATAAATTAAGGAAACAATTCTATTTGCTATCATAAAATACATAGGAATAAACCTACCTGAGGATGTAAAAGACCTGTACTCAGAAAACTATAGAACACTGATGAAAGAAATCAAAGCTGACACAAACAGATGGAGGAATATACAATGTTCCTGGATTGGAAGAATCAATATTGTGAAAATTACTATACCATGCAAAGCAATCTACAGATTCAATTCAATCCCTATCAAATTACCAGTGGCATTCTTCACAGAATTAGAACAAAAATTTTTACAATTTTTATGGAAACACAAAAGACACTGAATAGCCAAAGCAATCTTGAGAGAAAACAGAGCAAAATGGAGATGGAGAAATCAGGCTTCCTTACTTCAGACTATACTACAAAGCTACAGTCATCAAGACAGTATGGTACTGGAACAAAAACAGAAATATAGATTAATGGAAGAGGATAGAATGCTCAGAGATAAACTCACGGACCTATGGTCACCTAATCTTTGAGAAACGAGGCAAGGATATACGATGGAGAAAATGGAGTCTCTTCAATAACTGGTTCAGGGAAAACTGATCAGCTACATGTAAAAGAAGGAAATTAGAACACTATCTAACATGATACACAAAAATAAAGCCAAAATAGATTTAAAAACTAAATGTAAGACCAGACACTATAAAACTCTTAGAGGAAAACATAGGGAAAACACTATTTGCTGTGGTTTACCACAGTGGGATCTTTTTTGACCCACCTCCTAGGGTACTGAAAATAAAAATGAAAATAAACAAATGAGACTTAATTAAATTTAAAAGGTTTTGCATAACAAAGGAAACCACAAACAAGATGAAAAGAGAACCCTCAGAATGGGAGAAAATATTTGCAAATGAAGAAATAGATGGATTAATCTCCAAAATATACAGAAAGCTCATGGAACTCAATATCAAAAATCCAACAACCCAATCAAAAAATGGGCAGAACAACTAAATAGACATTTGTCCAATAAGACATATATATGGCCAAGAGGCACATGGAAAGATGCTCAACATCACTAATTATTAAATAAATGCAAATCAAAGCTACAATGAGGTATCACCTCACACCAGTCAAAATGGACATCATCAAAAAATCTACAAACAATAAGTGTAGGAGACAGTGTGGAGAAAAGGGAAACTTCTGTTGGTAAGAATGTAAATTGATAGAGTCACTGTGGAGAACAGTATGGAGGTTCATTAAAAAACTAAAAATAGAACTACCATATGACCCAGCAATCCCACTACTGGGCATATACCCTGAAAAAACCATAATTCAAAAAGAGTCATGTACCCCAATGTTCATTACATCAGTATTTACAATAGCCAGGACATGGAAACAACCATGGATATGGTTGATAAAGAACAGAATGGATAAAGAAGATGTGGTACATATATACAATTAAATATTACTCAGCCATAAAAAAAATGGAATTGGGTCATTTGTAGAGAGGTGGATGGACCTAGAGTCTGTCATACAGAGTGAAGTAAGTTAGAAAGAGAAAAACAAATATCTTATATTAACACATATATGTAGAATCTAGAAAAATGGTACAGATGAACCTATTTGCAGGGCAGGAATAGAGACTTAGACATAGTGAATGGACATGTAGACATGGTTGGGTGGGGGGAAGGGGAGGGTGGGATGGATTGAGAGATCAGGATTGACATATATACACTATCATGTATAAAATAGATAGCTAGTGGGAACTTGCTGTATATCACAGAGAGCTCAGCTCGGTGCTCTCTGTGATGACATATATTGGTGGGATGGGGGGCTGGGGGGTGGGAGGGGGGTCCAAGGAGGAGATATAGGTGTACATATAGCTGATTCACTTCATTGTACAGCAGAAACTAACACAACACTGTAAAGCAATTATATTCCAGTAAAATAATGAATAAGTAACTAGAATTGGAAACCTAATGTTGTGGGGCTCTGATTTGGGCAAAGGCTTGGACTAGGTGGGAGATAAAACAGAAGATGTATAAACATTGCTTCTGATCTGAAAAGGAATCTGATCTGGCTAGGACCCAGGATTCAAAACTGTTAACAATATCAGCACCATTTAATGACTAAAGGATTTTACATAGACTATTTTAAAAAAGAAAAAGAGCAATCATGGAACTTGATTATTCCTTTGAGAGTTAGAAACTTCTGCAAATGAGTCTTGGCTTATATAAGCAGTGTATTTAGGTAGAAATAACTTTCAAACTGGATGTTTTAATTCAACAGCTAACTTTTTTTTTTTTTTTTTTTTTTTTTTGCCCTTGGGGCTTGCAGGATCTTAGTTCCCTGACCAGGGATTAAACCCGCACCCTCAGCAGTGAAAGCACAGAGTCCAAACCACTGCCAAAGAATTCCCATCATCTTTTTTTAGAAATAAAACGTTTCAAAAAACAAAAAGGTTAAAAAAATGATAAAATGTAACTTTGTTATATCCTAATTCTTAATTGTATTCTTTAAATTCCAAATAAGTAAAATAATATGAAAATATATTTTCAAATCTTTATAGAATGAAAAGAAACTATATTAATCATTAAATACTCCTGGATTTTCTTTGATCCTCCCATAGATGAATTCACAACTGTAAAAACTGATGCACATTTACATTCTGAAGTACAAATCCCCAGCAGCCAAGTAATGATTCAGTTTATTTCGTTATGTGCAAAGTAGGCATTTCATATTTACTTGCTATTTAAAGCAGAGTATAGGCTCAATGAAGAATAATCATTAAACACTGATTATTTTTAAGAACAATGCTATTGTAAAAATGTACAATAATACATATTTTTGGTAATTATGTACTTCTCTTTTAAGGTAATTACAGCTTTTATAATAGATGTAAATCTTTCGAAGGCTATCTCTGAAGAGCAGTGAAATTACTATTATTTCAGATTTGATGAATGACAATTTGTAAGTAACCTTCTCAAAAACCAAGTCAGGGGGAGAATTGTTTTTTTTTTTTTTTTTCTCCTCCATGTGGTCAGTTTCATTCTTAAGTACGGCCTGATATAACAAGATGTATTTCACAAACCTATAACACAAGTTTGTGAAATGTCAACTGACGACACCACCTCTGATGTAGATGGTTTCATTCAATCTATGTTCTACTAACTTATCTTCTAGGTCATCTTTTATGATCCTAATCAAGTGGCTAAGGTCTTCCTGTTGTTTCAAATGCTGCTTGATTTCTCGTAACAGGTCTGTATCTATGTAATATCTTTCTTCAGATTTGACTGCTCCAAAATGATTCTGCCTCCTGATTTGGGACATCAGTTCATTTACTCAGTCCTTAAACTGAGTAGGGTATTTAGTTCACAATGAAATGTATCTAGCTGAATTGCTTCAGCTTGGATGGCATATACACTCTTCCTCTGAATTTCCTGTTTGATTAGGGCCTGAAGATTCTATGGGAAAGTCCATGAGTTTCCTCTTCTATTGTGCAATGTTGGTCATAGTTGTAGTTGTAGTTGAATTCTTCTGTAATTCACCAATATCTTCAGATATGATATCTAATCTGGTCTGATGCTGCTTAGTCATCTGATCTTGAACCTTCAGTCTTCAAAGAAGTTCTTTGAAATCCACCATTGGTACAGGAATTAAGTTTTCAGAATCAAGGTTATCCACTTTGACTTGCTCCCAGATAATAGGATCAACATCAGCGGGAGGATTCTGTAAAAGTTGTTCGATCTGTGCAGAAGAATGTTCTGTTCAAGTCATAGAAAGCATTACACAAAGTTGCTGCAACTGTGCTTTTATATTGGTTTGTTCAGAATGGGCGTATATTATTGTAGCTGGGACTCTTCTTGAAGTACCATTTGGAGAATGCTCAACAACATAAATGACAACTTCTGTCTGATCATCTGACAATGTTTTAATACCCTCTACATTTACAGTAAGGGTCTGGTTTCCTCCCAAAATTTTATGCAATGATTCTACCAATTGCTGTTGCTGGCTTTGAATATCTGTTTCTTTTTTGTTGAAAACTAAAACCACTAGCCCATCTTCATGTTTATTATTGGGCATACAACTATAACCTACTGCCTTAAACCAACAAAAGGGATTTTCTTGTTTGAATTCCGTTGGTGGAATGTTATTGTTAAAATTTCCTTTTTCTGTTCCCCAAAAGGCCTGTAGTTAAATTCCATTTTACCAAAATAGCATCTGTCTCATCTCCCAGTAGTACTGGGACAGAAAGAGCACTTGCAGTATTTATCAGTTGTTTGAACTGGGCAGGAGCTTTTGTAGGCTGAATGAAGAGACCACCTAATGTAGTTTGTTGCTGCCACTTCTGCTGTGTATTAAATCCTCCAAATCCAAGTTTAGTTACCAAGTCAGTACCTAAACCATACTAGTTCCAGCTGTTGTGCCAAAACAAGTACCAAATCCAAAAATTTGTTCTGAGTACCACCAAAGAGTCCAGTAATGCTTGTGTTATCTGGAGCAGAAAAACTGAATGCAGAACACGCTGTTGTAGATGTTGTCCCAAAAGCTCCAAATCCACCCGTGGGGACCTTGGCAGCTGCAGCGGTACCCTAGGTGCATGAGGGAGTCCCAAAGTTGAAGGCTGTGTTGCGGGGAGCAGGGGGATAAGCTGCTCCCATGACACTCAGTGCACTCCCCAACAGCTAGCTTTTAAAGTGATTATTTCAGTGTCCTTTTTTGTAAACAAAAAAGAATAAATTACAAATCTATCCCATAAAATGTTGACATTTTTGAGATATGCATAGATATAACCGGGTCATTAACAGAAGCTTAACATATTTTAGCTATGTTCTTTTTAGGATTTGTGATTTGATTTTTCACCATTAAGTGCACTTTTATTAGGTACCTGTTGTGTGATAGAAAGTATTCTATTTTTAGGAATTCAAATAAAAAATTACCTAGTGTTTATACTCCAGAGACTTAAAACCCAGGAGACAAATATATACATGAAAACCACAATGTAATATAGGGCTTTAAAATTTTAAAGTGCTGTTGAAGTTTAACAATGTGATAGAGAATATAAAATTAAGAAGCATAATGTAGGGGCTTCCCTGGTGGTGCAGTTGTTGAGAGTCTGCCTGTTGATGCAGGGGAGACAGGTTCATGCCCCGGTCCAGGAAGATTGTACATGCTGGAGCAGCTGGGCCCGTGAGCCATGGCCACTGAGCCTACGTGTCTGGAGCCTGTGCTCTGCAACGAGAGAGGCCACAACAGTAAGAAGCCTGCATACCGAAAAAAAAAAAAAAAAAAAAAAAAAAGAAGTATAATGTAAATCAAGCATATAGTGTTCCCTAAACATATGCAAAATTAGATGTGGAATATTAAAGTGTAAATAAGTAGAGCATTTAATATTGAAAGAGGTTAAAGTCAACATACAAAAATAATTTGCGTTTCTTTCCACCAACAGTGATCTATCAGAAAACATTCTAATTCAGAATAGCATCAAAAAGAGTAAAATATTTAGGAACAAATTTAACCAAGGAATTCAATGATCTATACACTGAAAAATATAAAACATTGTCGAAATAAATTGAATAAGATACAAGTAAATGGAAGGATATCCTTTGTTCATGAATTGAAATAATTAATATTGTGAAGACGTCCATACAACCCAAAGCCATCTAGGTTCAAGATAATCCCTATCAAAAGTCTAATGGCTCTTTTTTCACAGAAAAAAAATCCTAAAATTCATATGGAACCACAAAAGACCCTGAACAGTCAAAACACTCTTTAGAAAGAAGAACAAATCTGTAGGCATTACATTTTCTGCTTTCAAACCATATTACAAAACTATAGTAATGAAAAGAATATGGCACTGACATAACAACAAACATATTGACAATTGGAACCAAAATAAAGAGCTCAGAAGTAAACCAACACATATATGGTTAACTAATATTTGACAATGGTGTCAAGAATATACAATGGGGGAAGGATAGTCTCTTTAGTAAATAGTGTTAAGAAAACTGGATAGCCACATGTAAAAGAATGAAATCATACCCTTATTTTATACCATACACAAAAATAAACTCAAAATGGATTAAAGACTTAAATGTAAGACATGAAACCATAGAACCCCTAGAAGAAGGGAAAAACTCCTTGACATTGGCCTTGGTAATAAGTTTTTGAATATCATAAAGCATAGGCAACAAAAGATAAACACGTGAGACCACATCAAATTAATAGCTTTTGCACAGCAAAGGAAAAACATATCAACAAAATTAAAAGTCAAGCTAAATGGGAGAAAATATTTGCAAACTATATATCTGATGAGGGGTTAATATCCAAAATATATAAAGAACTCATAAAACTCAATGGCAAAAGAACCCAACAACACCTTGATTAAAAAATGGGCAAAGAACCTGAATAGACATTTTCCAAAGACATACAAATGCCCAAGAGGTATATGAAAAGGTCCTCAACATCACTAGTCATCAGAGAAATGTAAATCAAAATCACAATGAAATATGACTTCCCAACTGTTAGATGGCTACTATCAAAACTATGACAAGAGTTGGCAAGGATGTAGTGAAAAGGAAACCCCGTGTATGTTGTTAATGGGAATGTAAACTGTTATAGTCATTATGGAAAAGAGTACTGAGTTTCTACAAAACTTTAAAAATAGAAGTACCATAAGATCCAGTAATTTCTTTTCTGGGTATAAACCCCAAAGTAATGAAATCAGTAACTCTAAGAGATATTTGTGCTTCCATGTTTATTACAGCATTATTCACAATAACTAAGGTGTGGAAACAACCTAAGTGTCCATTGACAGATGAATGAATATAGAAAACGTGGTTTACACACAAACACACCACACACACACACACACACACACACACACATTGGAATATTTTTCAGCCATAGAAGAAAAACCTGGATGAACCTGGAAGACATTATATTTAGTGAAATAAGCCAGACACAAAAAGACAAGTATCAAATGATTTCATTTATCTGTGGAATCTAAAAAAGTTGAATACACAGAAGCAGGGAGTAAAATGCTGGTTACCAGAGGCAGGAAGGTAGAGGAAATGTTGGTCAAAGGATATAAAATTGCATTTATACAGGATGAAGGAGTCTAGAGATCTAATGTATAACATACATATGATTCTATAACATATAGTGAATATCCCACAATAAACATGTAAAAATAGCTTCAAAATAAAAGATTTGAGTTACAGTCTATAGAAGATGGAAATAACTATTCCAGGGAAAGGTCTTTGGGTTTCTCAGCAAACAGACTAGCCAGGGTTTTATTTTAGGATGACCAAGACATAGAATATATATTAATACAATAGAGAGAAGATATTTACAGTATTTGGCCAAAGTTCTGTATGCTTTCTCACTTATGTAAATATTGTTAATATTATTAAACTTTCCCATTATCTTTACAGTAAAAACAATCATGTCAATGTCATGTCAATGTTTTACATTCTTTTACACCCTTTGTCAAGTAACTTTCTTTCTTCTCAAGGTTCTCATTAATGATATAATCAACTATTGTCTTACACTTCAAACTATGTTTTAAGGGTAGAGTCAAGTATATGGGTAATATATATGTTTAAATATATATATTTAAAATTTTAAATATTACATTTTATATATTTAAACATTTTTTCATATACATATTTCAAACCCAGGTCACCTCATTTTTCTGTCATGAACTTAGCATTGTCTTCTTGCCTCAAAATTTATGCTCTTCCCCAAACCATTCTTTTGCCTTCAAAAATACTTTTTAAGTATAATTTTAATACATTATTTTGTTATCTAAATGATATTTTTTATTTGAGCCTTTAACTTATATTCATAGAACTACATCCAATATATAGCTTAATCTTACCTTACTTATTTCTCTAGCCTTACTGTTTTCCTTTCGTTCCTCAGATTCTACATTTCATTCATTGTGAAATCCCTGTATTTTCCCACAGTATGTTGCTCTAGTAGATTTTGCATGTTTTACTTTTGCTCCAAACATCTCTATTCTTTAGCTTAGCTTTTCTAAGAAATCTTTGGTTCCCATTTTCCTCAGTTTAGATTACCAGCAATTACCAAATTTTATTGTATAATAATTCTGTAAACAAATATTGTAAATTGTTAATGGTGGACCTTTTTTCAGCCTTTCTGAGTAAAAAGACTTTACCTAAGCTAATCCAAACTGTCCATTACTTAAGTGAAAATTTCTGACAAAAAATAAATACTGATTTTATATAACAGTATTATATAATATATAAAATATTTGCAAAATATGTTTTTGTCTTAGATTATTTTTCAAATTTTTATCTGAATTCTGTATAACAGAGGCTTAGATCAGAGATTTTCCTGTTATTATAGAGAATATACCCCTTTTATTTATAAAAATTTGGCACACTTTATGGTAATAGGAGATGTCATAGAGGAAATAAAATAATCTGCCTCATTTCCAACCCCATAGGAATTGTGATATAGAGAAAGATTAATGGGTATATGTATAGATTGGAATTAATTGGTGTATGTATAAGATGGAAGAAAAACTGCTTGATCTACTAGAGATTGGACCTCTGAAAAACACTGAGGAGTCTAAGGATAGCTTAATTCCAGATTAAAGCAAGCCATCTAGAAGGCACTACTTGTCCATGAGTAACTCAGAAAGACTAAATATAATGGTATTAGTTGTCAAAATTAACTAGGAACTCCAGCAGGGTAAGCCATATCTCATGGGAAAGTGAATTTTCCCCAAAGGCATTTGACAGAAGACAGTGAATCTCCAAATTCTATCATAGAATCAGTTTGTGCTTTCTCCCTGTTTCACATGGATGCATAAGCATGGCCTCAACACTAAATAAATAAATAAATAACCTACTTTATAGAAAGGAATGGGGGAAGAAATGTAGATTTGTTGTTTCTAAGTGAGAGTACTATCTCCAGGGAGTGTTTACATTATCCTATATTTTTGATCTGGTGCAATATTTAGTTAACTGTCTTTATCTCCTTAGTAATGTTTGATAAAGAATTGGGGGAGAAATTAGTATTCAAGTAAACTAAAATCAAATATGTTTACTTTATCTATGAATTTGAGTTACAGTGTGAGTTAATTTGCAAAACCTTCGTATAATTATCTATTTTCTTATCAGTTTTTCTATCCAAAATATAAATTCCTTAATTCATGAGCCATGCATTTTCCATCTATATATTGTCTACCTCAGGACCAGCCCATGCTGAGTGTACAATAGTTGCTCACTATTAAATATTTGAATAAAGACATGTTAAATTAAAGGGAGACGGTGGTTACAAGATTAAAGAGCATATAGTACAGTTTAAGAATTATTTATAAATCTACAGTAATGGAAAAAGCTAAAAATGAATAGGTTTTCAGTAGGTTTCCCATATTTTTTTCTACATTTGCTTCTTTTTGTCCCCCTTCTCTACTTTTCAAGGAGTTTTTTTTTTTTTAAATAATGCACATTTAATTTAAGGGCATAATTACACAATGTAGTCACATGATAATATTTACATTTTAGTAAGTTTTCTCAGACAGCAGTCTAGGAAATTTATTCAAAAGGCAGAGTCCTGAAAAAAGAATAAAATTAGAAGACTGTTACAGGGGTCATGGAGATATAAATTTTAAAAGTTATTATAGTTTTCCAAATCAGATTTTATTCAAATATGTAATGTTCATTTCACTCTTCTTATTTTATGCATGAAGATACTTATTGTTAGTTATGGATAGGACATCTTTCCTTTTTTCTCTGAAATATATTTACATGTATTTTTTCTGCTCTGAAAAGAATGCTTATGCAGTATTACAGAAAAATGTATCATCACTTAGGAGATAATGAAAATGTTACTAAAAAACTACTTTCATATTCCAAATAATGTTTTTTAAGTCATATTTTAATGAAACTTTCCAAAATATGTCAAAAATAAAATATTACTTTCAGGAAGTGTGTGAATGTAGGTTAAATGATTTAGACATTCCCTTCCTTCCTTTCTTCAATGTTGCCTTCATCTTTTCCATCCTCCTGTCTCTTTCCTACTCTTCTCTTCCTTTTCTCTACTTTCATTTCTTGCCTCTTCTGGGGGAAAAAAGCCAACAAACTTTTGACATGGGGTATCGCTAGTAATAGTTGTGGTAAATACTTAATAACCATCAGGTGGTGAATAGCAAGGAAGCCCTGATTTGTGGATTTGTTAATTATCATGGTGTAAATATTATGCCATTCTCCATTTCAAGCTACCAACCTGTTATCAAATGCTAGAAAAATTCCTGGAAATTTAGCATTGAGTGCCAAGAGGCAGTTCAAGCTCACTGCAGCATACCACGCTTTACTTTAGACAGCCTAGAGAATACAAGTTTGTACACCATGAGGACCGTCAGATTTGAAAGGGCTATTTATGTAGACGTGTACTTGTTATCTGACCCTAGAAGTATGAACTGGTACAAGTAATAGATGTTTGTAGTCCCATGGGGAATGGATTCCTTAAAAAAAAATGGAGTAGTTGGAGTAGCTCAACAATGAAACCATTTATGTACTTAACATGAGAATTTCTTCTCCTGTAATAGTGTGTTTGCTGATTTGAAGGTTCTACATGGATTGTAATGTTACTAATAGTTTTAAAATACCATGAAATAGAAATTATCATTTGAAACAAGGTACTAACCCAGAACAGCAATTCAATATGTCAAATTTTAACATAAATAAAGAATTTCAGGTTTTCTACACTAAGTCCTCTAATTATTTTGACTTTTCAGAAGAACCAGCATAATTTTTCCTTTGCTAGTACAGGAAATGTTTTCATTCAATTCTCATGATATCTCACAAATGAACAAATAAAATGTTCTAAAACTTGATAATCAATGGCTAAGCTACGTCAATTTAACACTTTATGCTTTTCAAAGGATTCAAAGGATTTTGACAGTGATGTTGGCATATGTTTACACATGATACTCTTTCTGGGCACTAATGAATTAGTTACATGTGTACATTTGCTTCTAAAATACATTCCTATGTTCTTCCTCTGTTCTAGTTTTAAAACATTTATGTGTATGATTAGTAACTAAGGAATATTTTTTGTCTAAAATTCTGCATAAACTAGGGCATTACTGGGCATGTTATGATGGAAGATATTTATGATATTTAGCTTTGATATTTATTTTTACACTGGTTTGGAAGGAAGGTAGGAAGAAGGAAAGAAAGGAATAAATCTTACATGCACAAGTATGTCATATAATGAGGACAAATGAGCATTTTCTCTTTTTCTAAGTTTAGTTGCTAACTTCATTAGTGATGCCATCAATAGCTTGACTAACAACAGAGCTTTCATCTTCTGCAAGGAGCTGATGTATCTTTCTGACTTTGTTCTTTGGTTGTGCCACCTTATTTGTTGTTACAAATCAATGCTTGTGCAGATATTGAGCAGGTCAGAACTTAACGTTTTACCTGGGGATTGAGAAATGTGGAATAAAACCTAAGAGAGTGGCAAACACGCCCTGATCAATAGTGTGCATTTTTCTTCTTCCCACATTATTTGGAATATAATTTGGTGAAATAAAATGTAGCACAATTGCTAACCTCTATTGCATATATCACTCATATATGTTTCCTTATCTGATCTAAGTTTTAGAGTGTTACAACTGTCTATAGCATTAAGATATTTATCTTAGTTAAAAAAATAAACATATGACTCAAATTAGTAGTTTATGGTAATTGATTATTTCAGTTGAAAGGAGATGCATATATATCTTTTTCCACAGTATTTTTAAAAATTTATTTATTTTATTTTTTATTTATTTTTGGATGGTTGTGTCTTAGTTGTTGCACACGAGCTTTCTGTAGTTGCAGCGAGCAGGGGTTACTCTTCATTTTAGTGTGCAGGCTTCTCATTGTGGTGGCTTCTCTTGTTGTGGAGCACGGGCTCTATGTGTTTCAGTAGTTGTGGCACGCAGGCTCAGTAGTTGTGGCACATGGGCTTAGGTGATCCACAACATGTGGGATCTTCCTGGACCAGGGATCAAATCCACATCCCCTGCATTGGCAGGAGGATTCTTAGCCACTATGCCACCAGGGAAGTCCCTGTGTATATCTTTGAAAATTAACAAATACTTAAAGAACGTATTGAATGTTGTTGTTACAATTAGTCACTCAAAATATTTTTTACTTCTGAAATCTCCTTATAGAGGGGTCTTTTATACACAATAAAATGCACCCACTTTAAAAATACAGTTGAATGAGTTTCCAAAAATGTGTATGTCCAGTTAATCACCATCCCAATGAGGATATACAACAATTATATTCCACCAGAAAGTTCTATTTCTTTTTACAGCCAATACCCCTACTCAAACCTGACCCAAGGCTACAGCTCATTTGCTTTCTGTCACTTTAGTTTTGACTGTTATAGATGTTCGTATTAATACAATGCAAGCTTCACATAAAAAAAAACAGTGTTCGTTTTGTAGCATGCAGGTACAACTTTTATAAACATCATTACTACAAGTACGTATGAACACTTCTCTAAATGCAGCACAAAGAAATATCACATCCATTTCTTGAAAGAATACTCATCTCAAAAATAATAATAGGGATAGGGGTCAAGATGGCAGCATAGAAGGACATGGAGTTCACCTCTTTCTACAGGAGCATTAAGAATAAATCTGAAAATGGAACAATTCTCACAGAGAACCTGCTGAACACTAACAGACGACCTTGGACACCTAAAAGCACAAGAAAATATTCCCTCGTAACCAGGTAGTGTGAAAGAGAGAAAAGGAAAAAAAGAAAAGGGGAAGTGGGACTGGACCAATGCCCCTGGGTGGGGGGCGCTAAAGGAGAGGAGAGGTTCTCTCACCCAGGGAAGCCTCCTCACCAGTGGGGAGATCATCTGAAACAGAAGGGGAGTTTTGGGGGCCCAGAAGAGAGCACTGTAATTGATCTGTGACAGGCAAGACAAAGTTAAGACCTAAACAGATGGTCCATGCACAACCCTGCATGTCTGAGCCTGAGATGTGTGTCTGCCAGAGCAGACGGGAGCTGGGGGCCAGAACGTGGGTTTGGAGAGCAAGCCCGGGGAGGTGACTGCTGTTGGCTGCTCAGAGACAGCCTGAGGTGATGAGACTGAGAAGCTCCGCAACCAGGAATGCTCCTGGAAGAAGCCAGGAGCTCCTTAGAACTGAAGCACCATTGTTGAGTGACATGAAAAGGGCAGGCTGCCAATGAAGCCTCTCTGCCCATGTGCCTGCCCCCACCTCTGCAGGCACTAGGAGGGCCTCCCAGCAGAGCAGGTTCATGTGCATCTGTTGGTTGCTGCCTCCACTCCCTCCTGCCTGGGCAGGGAGCAGATGCCTGTGAGTGACCCACACACAGAGGTGGGTCTGAAATCAAAGCTGAGTCTCAGGCACTATGCGACTAAGGAAAAAGGGCTGAAATCTCTCCTTGCAGTTTCATGAACCTCAGATTAAACCCCATGACTGACTTGGTAAAGTCAGCATCTGTGGAACATCTGAAGAGACAAGTGCTCATGCAACTGAGACAGGTCTAGCTTTAGCAGTTGTGGACTTTGTGAGCATGTACACATGAGAGTTGGGCCAGGTCAGAGTCTGAGCTGCCCTCATGGTGCTCACAGTGGGTCCAGATCCATGATTACTGCAATCCTGGGACCTGACTTCAGTGGATCTATGCTGGTGGTCTAGTGAAAACAGCACTTGAGAGACACCAGAGTCAGTTGCTGGCATACCTGTGGTTAAGGTGTGGATGAGAGCAATGCCAACAACAGAGTAATTTGTGAGCTTGCACAATGGGTGAAAAGTGGCACAACAGAACATGCTCACAGGTAAACAGCTCCAGAGAAGGAATACTCAGTGGCTTCTCTCCCAGTGGGAGTGCTCCAATCCTGCCTAAACTTATACCCTTTACACCACAAATCAGAAACACAGCTAAGAAACAGAACTGGAGGCCTCTACTGGAACAACTAAGGAGCAGACCCTGTCCATAACAGGGCAATGACAACACAGAGCAAATGGGAGGCTCCGCTCAATAACCAGGGCAGGCTCTGGTCACTACAACACCAATCAAAACCCCTATCAAGGGGATAATGGCCAGCATACACTGAGGAAAGAGATAGTAGACATCCATTCTAAAAGCAGTCCTCACACCAATAATAATGATGATGATAATAATAATAATAGTAAAATATTAAACACACACAAGCTACACAGGTAGTTTCCCACATAAAAATAGTCCTCCCACACACAAGACAGTCTGAGGGTCTGGCATCAGGAGGAAGAACCCCCAGAACATCTAGCCTTGAAGGTCAGCAGAGAGTGAGTTTAGGAGTTCCCCAGGGCTGGGGAAAACAGTGATTCCACTCTTCAAGGGTGCACACCATGTCTCACATGCACCAGGACTCAGCACAAAGCAGTACCTCCATAGGAAACTAGGCTAGACCTACCAGGTCTCCTGGGGAGGGAGGGGTTCATTGTAGCTCACTGTGGGGGAAGGACAGAGGTAGCAGAGACCCCAGGGAATATTAACTGATGTGAGCTCTCACAGAGGTCCGTGTTTCTGCACCAAGACCCATCCCTGCCCAACAGCCTGCAGGCTCCAGTTTTGGAATGCCTCAGTCTGAACAACCAGCAAGAGAGGAACACAGCCCCACTCATCAGCAGACAGGCTGCCTAAAGTTATACTAAGTTCACAGCCACCGCCAAACACACACTGTGACATGGCCGAGCCCACCAGAAGGTCAAAACTCAACTCCACCCACCAGAGGGCAGGCACGAGTCCCTCCCACCAGGAAGCCTGCCTCTGGACCAACTTAACCCACCAGGGGGCATACACCAGAAGCAAAAGGAACTATGATCATGCTGCCTATGAAAAGGAGACCACAAACACAGTAAGTGAGACAAAAATGAGATGATGGTGAAATATGTTGCAAATGAAGAAAAAGATAAAAACCTAGAAGAACAATGAAAAGAAGAGTACATAGGCAATCTACTTGAAAAAGAATTCAAAATGATAATAGTAAAGTTGATCCAAAATCTCAGAAAAAGAACGGATGCACAGATCGAGAAGATACAAGAAATGTTTAACAAAAAGATAGAAGATTTAAAGAACAGAGATGAGCAACACAATAACTGAAATGAAAAATACACTAGAAGGAACTGATAGCAGAATAACTGAGGCAGAACAAATAAGTGAGCTGGAACACAGAGTGGTGGAAATCACTGCCACAGAACAGAATAAAGAAAAAAAGAATGAAAAGAAATGAGGAGAGTCTCAGAGACCTCTGGTACAACATTAAATGCACCATTTGCATTATAGGGATCCCAGAAAAAGAAGAGAAAGAAAGGGCCTGAGAAAATGTCTGAAGAAATTATAGTGGAAAACTTCCCTAACATGGGAAAGGAAATAGTCACCCAAGTGCAGGAAGCACAGAAAGTCCCATACAGGACACCCCAAAAAGGAACATGCTAAGATGAATATTATTCAAACCAACAAAAATTAAAGACAAATGAAAACTTTAAAAGGAACAAGGAAAAGGAAGAAATAACATAAAAGGAAATCCCAATGACGTTATCAGCTGATTTTTCAGCAGAAACCCTGCAAGCCAGAAGGGAGTGGCAACTATGTATTTAAAGTGATGAAAGGGAAAATCCTACAACTAAGAATACTCTATCCAGCAAGGCTCTCATTCAGATTCAATGGAGAAATCAAAATCTTTACAGACAAGCGAAAGCTAAGAGAATTCAGCACTACCAAACCAAATGCTAAAGGAAGTTCTCTAGGCAGGGGGGAAAAACAAGAAAATCACAAATGGGAAAGCTCACTGATAAAGACAAACATAAAGTAATAAAAGGAAATCATCCACACACAGATTTATCAAAAGTGGCAACTGTGAGGAGAGTACAAATGCAGGAGATGGGAATTGCATTTGAAATTAAGAGATCAGCAATTTAAGACAACCTTGTATATATACAGACTCCTGTATGAAAACCTCATGGGAAATGCAAACAAAAAAACAACAATAGATACACACACACACACACACACACACAAAAGCAACCCAAATGCAATAAAACTACCATATGATCCAACAATCCCACTCCTGTGTTTATATTTAGAAAAAATCGTAATTAAAAATGATACATTCACCCCAGTGTTCTTTGCAGCACTATTTACAATGGACTGGACATGGAAGAAACTTAATGTCCATCAACAGAGACATGGATAAACAAGATGTGGTACATATATACAATGGAGTATTACTCAGCCACAAAATGAATGAAATAGTGCCATTTGCAGCAACATAGATGAACCTAGAGATTGTCATACTGAGTGAAATAAGCCAGAGAGAGAAAGATAAATATCATATGATATTGCTTACATGTGGAATCTAAAAAAAAAAAAAAAAAGGTAGAAATGAGCTTATTTACAAAACAGAAATAGAGTCACAGATGTAGCAAGGAAACTTATGATTACCAGGGGGAAATCAGGGAGCAGGTGGAGGGATAAATTGAGAGATTTGGATTGACATATACAAACTACTCTATATAAAATAGATAACTAATAAGAACCTGCTGTATAGCACAGTGAACTCTTCTCAATACTCTGTAACGACCTACATGGAAAAAGTATCTAAAAATGAATGGATATATGTGTCTGACTCACTTTGCTGTACAGCAGAAACTAAGACAACATTGTAAATCAACTATACTCCAATAAAAAAACTAAAAGAAAAAATAATAAAACATAAAAATAAATCAGAATGACCATCATCAAAAAGTCTACAAATAATAAATGCTGTAGATGGTGTGAAAAAAAGGGAGCCCTCCTACACTGTTGGTGGGAATGTTAATTGGTACAGCCACTATGGAGAACAGTATGGCGGTTCCTTAAAAAACTAAAAATAGAGCTACCATATGATCCAACAATCCCACTTCTGGACATATATCTGGGGAAAAACATGGTTCGATAGGATACATGCACCCCAATGTTCATTGCAGTGCTGTTTACAATAGCCAGGACATGGAAGCAACCTAAACTTCCATCAACAGAGGAATAGAGAAAGAAGATGTTGTACATATATTCAATGAAATATTACTCAACCATAAAAAAGAATGAAATAATGCTATTTGCTGCAACACAGATGGACCTAGAGATTGTCATCCTGAGTGAAGGAAGTCAGACAGAGAAAGACAAATATCATATGATATCTCTTACATGTGGAATCTAAAAAAGGGGTACAAATGAACTTATTTACAAAACAGAAATAAAGTTACAGATGTAGAAAACCAACTTATGGTTACCAGAGGGTAATGGCGGGGAGGGATAAATTGGGAGATTTGGATTGACATATACACTCTGCTATATATAAAATAGATAATTAATAAGGACCTACTGTATACCCCTGGGAACTCTACTCAGTACTCTGTAATGGCCTATATGGGAAAAGAATCTAAAAGAGTGGATATATGTGTATGTACGACTGATTCACTTTGCTGTACACCTGAAATTGACACAACATTGTAAATCAACTATACTCCAATAAAACTTAAAAGTAAATAAAGGGCTTCCCTGGTGGCACAGTGGTTGAGAGCCCGCCTGCAGATGCAGGGGACATGGGTTCGTGCCTCGGTCTGGGAAGATCCCACATGCCGTGGAGCGACTGCATCCGTGAGCCATGGCTGCTGAGCCTGCGCGTCCAGAGCCTGTTGCTCCGCAATGGGAGAGGCCACAACAGTGAGAGGCCCTCGTACCGCAAAAAAAAAAAAAAGTAAATAAAGAAAGAAGTAAAATGCCAGCACTTTATGAGAGTAAAAGTTTGTCCCCATTCTTGCCAATACATGATAACATTTCACCAATGACAGATGATTTTGAGAAATGTTTGTGTTAATTGTTCATTTGTATATCTTCCTTTTTTGAAGTTTACTCAAAAATAAACTTTTATTAGATTATTAGTCTTATTTGTGAACTCGTAGATTTTTGCATATACCGAATATAAATTGTCAATATATATTATGTGTATATGTATATAATATATATAATACGTGTATATACCATATTTACATTTAATTTGTAATGGAAAAGATACATAACTAATTTTAATAAAGCCCAATTAATCATTTTTTAATGTTTAGGACTTTCTATGTCTTGTATAAGAAGTACTCACCTGTAAAAATATATTTTAATCTTTTGTGGTTTTCTATATTATTTATCTTGACACAATATTGTGTTTGGTGTGAGATAAACCCTAGGTTATTTTTTTCTTATGAATGTCTAGTTGTTTCAGCACCACTTATTACAAAGACTCTTTTTTCTATATTGAGATGCACCAGTGCTTTTGTTAAAAAAAAAAAAAATGTTGACCCTATAGACATTTATTTATTTCTGTTCCATTAATCTATGTATCTGTGAGCCAATACTGTGTTCTCTTGAGGAATGTAGCTTTATATTCTCTCTCAAATTTAGGAAGTTACTTCCTTGAATATTTTTTCTCCCTTTCAAAATTATTTGGCATACTTTTGTTTAGAATCAGCCTGTTAACTCCTACTAAAAAATGGTGTGAAAATTTTGATTTTTTTTAAATTTAAAGCTGAGCGGGACCTTGTGGGGCCTTTCTCGGTAAAAAAGCCTATCTGTGTCCCCTGTTTCTTGTTTGTAGAAAAAAGGCGTCAGCCTTTTAGACCTTCCCTGAGTTCCAAAGTGTGGATTCAAACAGTTACTAATTAGGGCAGAGAGTGAATGCAGAAACAAAAGGTAATCAAGGAACAATAGTGCAGTGATGGAACAGGGTCTTGGTTCCTCCTCGGGGCTGTGCATAGCAATCTGATACATATCTCTCAGTTCTTCTACAGGGTGTGGGTTCCCCACCCAGGTTGAGGATGGTAACTTCAGACAGAGAACAAGCACATAGATACCAGACTGGTTGGAAGCAGAAGGTTGATGATTAAGATTCCTAGGACACCACCCTGTTAGCTCACCAGTAACCAATCAGAAGAAAGTCACACACCCTGCAGCCCTCTTCCCAAATTTTGCCTATAAAAACTCTTCCCCAAAAACCATAGGGGAATTTGGGCTTTTTGAGCATGAGCTGCCAATTCTCCTTCTGTGGCCCTTGCAAACTCTGCTCCAAACTATGACATTTTAGCTTGTTGACCTCACTGTTCATTGGGCACATGAACTCAGGTTTGACAATTAAATGTATTGTTCAAATTGGATAATAATGCTCAGATATTTATACTGTGTAAGTTCTGTGAATTGTTTAGATTACCGTAGATTTTTGTAGTTTTTTTTTTTTTTTTTTTCCAAAGCGATCTATGACGATCTCCTTCTCTGGTACTCTGCCCCATGAACTCCAGACTCTGACTACCGAAATCCAATTGCTGTCTCCATATCTCAGTGAATCTTCTTTGTTCTGTTAGGCATTGATCTCCATACCATGAACAGAAAACTGCATCCAGGCAAATTCCATAGGTGACTGTGGTATTCACTATTCTTATTTTTCTTCTCTCATTGGTCATTGTTCTGCATTATCTATTATCCAATATCTAAAAAAATAGTTGTTTCATATATTTCCCTCAATTTTCTGGTTATTTATGGAAAGTAGATATGTATGTTTATCAGACATTCCATTTATTAATAGTATGAAAAAGAAGTCACATTGTCATATACTTTTATTATTTTTTGGTGTGCTTATCCAATCAGTTTTATCACACACACATTTTTCAATATTAGCTTATTAAATACTTAACACAATTCTATTAAATAGGTACCCATATGCCCCATTTCCAGATGAGAAAATTGAGAATATTGAGGTGTTATATATTTAAATAACCTGCCCAAGATAAAATATCAAGTAAATAATGGAGGAAGTATTTGAAACCAAGAAATCTGCCTTCAGGAGCAGGATAACTCACAGGTTTATTCTAATAATTGTATACATTAATAGCTCTCAAAACACTTAATACATGACATAGCACACAATAAATGTTTAGCATATCCTTTTTTCTAATTTGATTGGCACTGTAGTGGGTTGAATAGTGTCCTCCACAAAAGATATGTCCAAAATCCTAACCACCAGAAGCTGCAAATATAACGTTAGTTGGATAAAATATCTTTCCAGATATAATTAAGTTAAGGGTTTCCAGGTGAACTCATTCTGGATTTACAGTGGACCCTAAATCCAATGAAAGTTGAGGTGTGCTTATAAGATAAAACCAGAGCAAAATTTGAGACACAGAGAAACACCATGAAGGCAATGCCAAAACTGGAGGTGAATTTGGAGTTATGCAGCAGTAAGCTAAGGAGCACCAATCATTTTTGGCAGCCACCAGAAACTGAAAGAAGGTATAAAATGGATTCTCCTTCATCTCTTCCAAAGGGAATTGACCCTCTCAAAAACTTGATTTCAGACTTCTGGCTTCCAGAATGTGAAAGGGTAACTTTGTGTCATTTTAAACCTCTCAATTTGTGGTAATTTATTATGACAACCACTGGAAAGGAATATGGACATTATTCTTGTTTATATTATTGTATTTGCCTTTTTTACCTCATTTTAATTTATTAATGGCTTCATAAAATTCCAGCTCCTTGTACACCATATAATAATGTAAACCATTAAATTGATAGTTTAAATTTCATCATTAAAACTAATATTCCAATTAATCTCTTCCTGAATAAATATTTTTATGATTTATATTTCTTTAGGAAGCATTTATAACTATTTACTGTCTCCATATCTCAGTGATATGAATGAATCCAGACAAATAAAAGCCAAGGTAAATTGCTGATGAGATATCAGAGTGTTGTATATCAATTATAATTTATCATCTTAGTTGTATTTCCACTGTCAATTTTATGTCATGGAGTAATACAGTGCAAATAAAAAGTTAGCAGTGTTTTTTTTTCAAATTAAATGTACATATAGGTAGAAATTTTAGATGTCTTATTTCATTTCTCTGTTTAAGTTTAAAGAAGTTTCTAAAATATTATTTTTTAAACATTTTAGTCATTATGGAAAACATCAAAATATAGGACTCTTAAAATTTAAGGTAATAAGAAGAGTTGAATTTAATTAAATTTAAACTCTTATTGGCTGCCGAAATAATGAATTTAAAATTTTATTATTTTAGTGATTGGGGAGTTATAAATGCATATTAACAGTCAAAAACTAAGTTTAAACATATTCCTTTTTTTTTTTCTATGTATGAATAAACCAAGAATTATGATCTGAAGGAAAAAAACATAATTTTCTATACAATTGGATATCTTTATTTCATTATTATTGATTTGACAGAATAATTTACACTCCCTCATTCTTGCTCATCACTAGTGATTTTCAAATCATCCAATATAACTTTAAAAATACATTTTGATATTATTCATCAAAGGCAACTATTTTTTTCTGTTTAGTGAGATATAGTGTTGGAGTGTCTATGGAAAAGATGGTCAAGGAGTTTCCAATCTAGTTCAGAGCTATAACATATGTGGACTCAGAATAGGAAGATAATCTATCTAATTGAGCAACCCACAAGTATTTTGTTTTAGTTTCCCATTTTACAGCCCATATTTTTGGTTCTTTACAATAACTTTTATATTCTGGCATTTTATTAAGTTCTGTCTTCAAACTTTTCATTTTTCTCTCATTCATTTCCATGTATTCATCTATCTTCTTTTCATATGGCTCCAAAATCCATGTTCTAAAATAATATCTCCCATGTGATTTAGTATGCAATCTTGAATAGCTAATAATTCTACTAGAATGTAATGTCAGTCCCTCAAATTCAATGTATTTACAACCAATCTAATTATTTCCTGATACCAAATTAGTTTTTTTAAATTATTATTCTTATTGTTTTATTAAAGGCTCCATGCTGAAAACCATCTAGTCCTATATGACAACATCCTCTCTTTCACCATACTGCCTCCACCTGAGGGTCACGCTTACTTCAACAAATTTCTCATCTTCTTACTTTCCTTTCTATGTCTCTTTGCAATTTGTGAAGGCTCTTTTACTTATCAAGGAATATTTGAAACTTAATTGGCCCTCATGTCTTTACATTTTCTCCCCATATACACTCTGGTTATTATCATTATCGTCATTTCATGGCACTACTTCACCATGTTACTCCCTACCCAAAAATACTTGGCTACCTTTTTTGTCTATATTAAAGTGGATATTATAGAAGAGTGATTTGGGTCATATAAAAAATTACAGTGCTTATATTCCAGTAAATGTGTAAAATAGTTAAGGTAAAAAATGAATTACATACAATGTCTCCTTAAAATCCAACACAGTACTTTTTCCTTATAGATTATATAGACTGAAAATTATTATGTTTTCAAAAAGGCAAGAAAATATATTTCCATATATTTTAAAAATTTATTTGAGGGAGATAAGGCTTTCAAAATATTTTATTTAGTCCCCAAATATCAACCAGAATTTGAATTGTGTATTTATTTATTTATTTATATATATGTAAATATTATATGTGAATATTTATTTATTTATATGTAAACTAAAATACAGGAGATAAACATGTATTAAATATTTCACTTAAAAATTAAAATTTTGTAGACCATGAAATTTATTTCTATCAAGCATTTAAGAAGTAATACAATGTTTCTAGTTTAAATATACAAATTGTACCACAGCTTAAAGAGAAACACACTAAAAATTCCATGGTGGGATTCAGATCTTTTTAAATAGGCATATATAATAAATATATGAACTACTTTTATAAGACAATAAATATTTAAATAGTATTAGTTGATGAATAAACAAGCTCTAGTAATCTCTTTTCCATCTATTTTTTGTCACATAGGTAGATTGTGAAGTATGTACAAGTTGGCTTTTAAACTTTTCAAAATAAAAAAAATTACCCAAATCTTGAATAATTTTAAAGTATATCAATAATCTTACCAATCCATTCTAAGTACACATAGGAAATAGTGACAATGAAGTTATCCCTACTACACTCATTCATCATCATTAATCCAATTGTCCTGCATTTCTTTACATATAATATATATATTATATATAATATATATATTATATATAATATATATATCATTATATTAATATATATATATATTATTTGTATAATAATTACAAAATCTCTAGATGGCTATGTATATGTGCATTATTTCAATACAGAGTATTAAAACAGACTTAATTGCTAGAGTTATCTTTTCTGCAAATTATCTGTGTGATTTTTGTAACTTACCCTAATTTTATTTTATATATCTGTAAAATAAGAAATTTGTTCTCTATATAGAGATATAAATTTTTTCTAACTCTAAAATTCTGATTTAATATCATTTACATGTATATTTCCATTTTTGGAGGTAAAGTGATGAAAAAGTTCATTAATAATACTATTTATGTTATCTTAAATGACATAACAACAAATAATATAATAAATTTATTGTAAGTATCCAATGAACTTTCCCTACATAAATCATTCAAGATAAATTGTCTTTTTTGCAAAACAAACAAACAAACAAAACAAAATGGAAAACATGCAAACAGACAAGCAAAGGAACCAAGTTAATGTATGGACACTTTGGCCTTTCTAGTTTTGAATTTTGTTTAAGTATAGCATATCCTAAAGTGTAATTTTGCCTCTGAGATTTTATTCACTTACTGAGCAGTAACAATGATATAGCTTCTAATAATGGATTTGAAAATGGTAGAAGTGTAGCAAAGTAGTTAGTTCTGCCAATTAGCTAAACGTTGTGGAAAGTGAATCTCCTACCACCCTGTGGTAGTTTAAAATCATTGCATATTAGCATACTTCATTTAACTCACTCTGCTGAATTGATTCTTTTCTAATGAATGTGCATATCAAGTGATATTTGTGATATATAAACACAACACATCACAGAACCAAATGTCCTCGCCCATTCCTTTTTTGGGGAAAAAAAAAAACCTGCTAAATACATAGACACATTTTTAAGTTCAGAACCAGAAGTAGCACTGTCTGACTTATCATTAATAGTTTAATCAGTAGACCATAGATGCCTTAAATTATACTTTATCATTTTTGAGATCTCTCAAACAAGGTTATCACCCTAAGCCCGATTCATTTCTGCACTGAATTATTTAAGAAAGAATATATCTTTGGAGTTCCCCTGAATTCCACTTATCCTCTATTAATTGATTCATTTCTGAATAAAGGTAAGTTGCATTCTTTTTTCAAAGAAAATTATGAGAAATACTGAACAGTATCAGGAATTACTGACTGATTTAGGAGAATTGTGGTATTTTTTGTTTAATTTATGTTATTACTTTTGTTTAAACACTTAACTGATGGCAATAAGCTACTACATATTTAATTTATATTTGTAAATTATTGTTGGACATTTACCATAATCAAGTTATCATACTTACTTGTTGTAATATAAATAACATTCACCAGCTAGTTTATTTATTTGAGAGATCCCAAATTCAAATGATATTAGGACCCAGACAGGTAAATTGAGTAAAGCAGGAATGATGAAGAGTGAAGAGGACTCAAGGTGTTTAAAGAATTCACATTTTGTGTAAGATAATTATAACATTGCTTTCATTTCACTTTTTGATATACATATGAGACCTGGGAGCTAAGTATGTTTTTTAATGTTTTCTGTCTTTTTCTCTGTCTTGCTTGCATGCTTTTACTTTTCTCACCACTCTCTTGCTGCATTCCCTACTACAGCTCTAAAGTAAGACATGACATCACATAACAAGATAATTTAGGTATATAGAATTACCTTTTTCTTAAATTATGCATAAAACCTAAAAGTACAATTTCAAAAATACAGCAGAATACAAAAAGACATAATCTATGATATATTTGAGTGCATAAAATGGGCAACCTACCTGTGACTTTGGCAATAGATTTCTGTCTCAAGGCACAAGTACGTTTCTCACTACTGATATATTTGTTGTCAGAAATGGATGAAATTACAAGCTGTCTTCTTTTCAGTTACATACTAAACATGCCTATTTGTTTTATTTTAAGTGTTGTTTCTATAACAACTATTAGTTCTTTCTCAGAATGAATTGATCAGCTACTAGCATGCCAACATAATCCAGAAATTATAAGATTTCCTCATTTCTTCATCTCCTTGAATTATTTTAATAAAGAGAAAAACAAAGTAAAAAAATATATATGCAATTTCACAACTCATAGCTTAATTATTGATGCCATAAGGGTGCTTGGAAATCCACCTCCTTCTCCCTTTTCTGAATCTCCTGTGGGTCATATGAGTTCAAGCCTGCTCCTAGGAATTTGAAAACACCAGCTTTATGTACATCTGGAGTATTTGGTCTAATCCCAGCTTAATAATGTTGCTAGTTTCTAGGATACCTTTGGGTTTAAATAGAATCATATTTAAAGTGGGCTTCTGCAGCCAAATAGTTATTTTTCCTTCCTTTACCCTGGTTACATATTCAAAATCATCAAACTAAACTAAGAAAAAAAAAATGCTCAATTTGAATTTAGTTCAGACGTGTATTGCCAGACTAGGTTCAGATTAAATTATTTTCTTAGCAGCAAAAGCCAGGAATTAATACATCAATTTGTAATAAAATTATTGTTTTCATTTTTTTGTCCTTTTTATCATGTTTATTCCTTTTGTTATCATTAGATATATTTTATTAAGAATAACATTTCCTATATTATACTTTTACAGAGTAAATGTATAATAAAAACTTCAAACTCTGAAAATGTTGTTAATGAAGAAACATTCTTCTTATGTTGCTATTAACTATATATATCTTGCTGTATATTAGTCCTCTAGACTAATTCCTTCTACATAACTGCAACTTTGTACCATTATGTTAAATAAAATAAGCCTGATATGGAAATAATTATTTTTAAAAATACATGATCTCACTTATATGTGGAATCTAAAAAAGTTGAATATATAGAAACAGATTAGGATGGTGGTTACCAGGGTCAAGGAGGTGGAGAAAATAGGGAGAGGTTGGTCAAAGGTATAAAATAGCCCTCTTTTTATTTATATTTTCATTCTAGTTGTTTATGTCTGTAATATCTGTAACACAATTACAATCCTCCGGTATCTGAGGGGGATTGGTTCTAGGAACTCTGTGGATACCAAAGTCCCAGGAATGCTCAAGTTCCTTATATAATATGGCATAGTATTTTCATTTAATCTGTATGCATCCTCCTGTACACTTTAAGTCATCTCTAGATAACGTATAGTACCTAATACAATGTAAATGCTGCATAAATAGTGGCCAGTGTGCAGCAAATTCAAGTTTTGTGTTTTGGAACTTCCTGGAATTTATATTTTTCAAAATATTTTTGATCCAGTTGATTGAATCCATGGATATGGAAGTTGTGGATACTGAGGGCTGACTGTGCCAGTTTTGGCCCCTGTCTTCCCTGACAAGTTTTGGCAAATGATATTTAGAATTTTCTGAAAACAGTGGGGAAAAAAGAGTATTGGTTTCATGTTTCAGAAAAGGAGACTTAGTGTTCTCCGAGGTCTTTACATATGACAGCTGTACAAGATGTAATTTATATCTTGTGTCACTATTCCTTCATAGGTAAGATTCAAGATAGTAGGTATTTTCTATTATTGCTGAAAAAATGTTTCCTCTCACTCCTCCTTTCTTTCTATTAGTTTCAAGATTATTGATGAAGGACTTATTTAATCAATATATTTTTTCCACTAACTTATTATGACTGAAGAAATAAAATTAGGGAAATGGTATGCTAATTTTATTTGGTTAGAGTTGCTGTGATCAGCTTTATTTAGGAGGTTAGTCAGGAAGATTTATTGACTTCACACTTTTATGAAGCATCATGCTAAGTATATAGAAAGTGTCACTGAAGTTATTAAAATCTATGAAAGAAGACAGAAACTTTTTTTTTTCTTGTTCTGGGCTCCTAAGAAGTTTAACTGACCTTCTAAAGACTGAATTTATTCACTTATAATAAAAAAGATAATAACTTACTATGCTGCTCTTAAGTGCTTATGCTGTAATAAAGCAACACAGAACACTGACATTGCTATATCAAAGATAATATATTTTTCTCAATTTATGTGAAATAAACAGAAAAAGGAGATACATGAAACATAAACTTTTTAGCAATGTTTTAGAAGATGAAAATATGAGATAATTGAAATTGTTGACTAAGTGTACATATGGTGCATAACACCTGAAAACTTTGATCAGGCAATTGCTCATAGTTATATTGTGTCTCACTTTTCTATATACTCAATGACTCATTTCTTATCACAACATTTGTGACAATATTATTGAATCAAACTTAACATTAGTTTAGTCTATAACCTAGAACTTGTAGATAACTGATACTAACACCAGTAATTTATAATAAAATTAGATCAATGGTTTTCAATACTTATCAGTAAAATACATTTATATTTCTTAAAGAAATATTATGAGAAACATTAAAATGAAAAGCTGAGATATGTGGCAGTTTGTATTAAGAATATGTGGTTGGGTTGTTGTCTCACTGGGAGATAGGCTTGCCACTTTCCCCATTCCCCCCCCCCAAAAAACAATACCCCTTCAAAGGAGGGCTCCCACACTAGATATTAGAGATGACTGAACCTATCAATTCTATTCTATGAATATTCCATGTTACAAAAATTGTCCCAGGTTTATCATATGTTTTTAACTTTCAAAAAATACTTTGAGGTGGACAAAGGAAGTGATAGCAAAATACAGATGAAAATAAATCTCTGAAAAGTCACACAGTTTTTATTCCATGTGTGGTGATATTTAAGACAGTCACCAATTCAGTAGAAAAATAGCACCATTGAAAACCTGGACATTTTGTGGGAGCAGGTTTCTGTGGTGCTTTTTGGGTCCATTAAATAGTCAAAAGTACTTAAGAATAAATTGATAAGCACTATTACTACCTTTCTCCATTAGAAATATGGGCAGTTTTATTAATAACACACAGAACAGTGATTTGGACATACTAGCATTGTAGGTCTTTATTAAAAGTTTGTTTAATACATGATAAAACAAATCTGATAAAACAATCTTTGATTGTTAAGAGGGAATAACAGCACTACAATAGGATTAAGAACATTAATCCAAACAGTAGCTTCAAGGTGGTGTACTAGAAAGAACTGAAGCTCACTTCCCCCCTACAAAAACATCAAAACTGTAATTATATATCAAGCAACTCTGTCTAAGAATGACCTGAAAACTCTTCGAATGGCTATTCTACAACCAAGATTATAAAATAAGTGAACCACAAGGAGTCAGACAGGGAGAAGAAGCAATCTAGTTGGGATCCACAAATCTGATAGGTAATCCCAGAGATGAGGGGTTTATTGTAGGCTAGAAGAACCTGCCTAAGGAGCAAGGGGTTCAAGACTCATATTGGAGACCCCAGTTGTGGTGTCTGGCACCATGAAGACAAGCCACCTTGGATAGTTTGAAAACAAATGGGGCTTACTGAAGGGCTGTAGGAACTGAGATTCTGATTTTGAAGAGTGTACACACAGACTTGCCTTCTTCCAGTCCCAGTGCAGAGGCAGCAGATTGAAAACTGTCTTGCATTCTGGCCAGCCAGCCAGGACAATGCTACCATTCCCCCCAGACCTCACTAGGCTCTTACTCCAGGCCTTCCTGCTTTGGAACTGTTTCCAACCAAGGTGAAAACAATTATCTTGCTAGAAAAAAGCCAAGCTAGCTGATATTTACAGCTCAGACAAGCTGGGACCTTTCCCTGCCACCATACAAAGCAGAGAGTACCATACTGTGGAGAAGTCCAGCTCCTGCTCCAGTCCCTTAGACTCAGACCCTGCCCCTCCATCAGGCCAGCAACTGCCATTGTGCCTTGAGAAGCCCTGGTTCACACCTGGGCTCTAAACCCACACTCAACTCCAGCCCTATACTCCACCAAGGTGGTGGCTGCCAATGTGCCCTGAGACAAGATATGGCCAGTTATTACTTCAGATTCAGCTGTCCCACAAAAACAACTGGGTACACACAGACTGCATAGGAATACTCACACATAAGGACCTGCCTTCAAGACTGGGTAGGTAACTGTTTTACCTAATATCTTAGAGACAAAAAGAGAAAGTCAAGCAAAATGGGAAGACAGAGAAATATGTTCCAAATGAAAGAACAACATAAAACCCCAGAAAAAATAAAATAAAATAAAATGGAGATAAGTAATTTACCTAAAAGTTCAAAGCAGTAGTAATAAAAATTCTCACTGAACTCAGGAAAATAATAGAAAAGGACAATGAGAATTTCAAATAAGAACTAGAAAGTATAAAAGGAAACAATTTGAGTTGAAGAATTAAAATAAGTGAAATAAAAAATACACTAGGAGGAATTAGATGAAATAGAAGAACGCATAACTGAGTTGGAAGACCAAATAGTGAAAATCATCCTGTCAGAACAGCAAAAAGAAAAAAGAATTTAATAAGGATAAATTAACGAACCTCTGGGACAACATCAAGTGTGCTAACATTCATATTATAGGGTCCCAGAAGGAGAAGAGAGAGAGAAAGTGGCAGAAAATATATTTGATGAAACAATGGCTAAAAACTTTCCTACTTTGAAAAAGAAATCAGATATAAGTAACAAATAAGTAGCAAATATTAATAGACATAAAGGAAGAAATTGATAATACACATTAATAGTAGGGAAATTTAATACCCTATTGGATAGGTCATCCAGACAGAAAATGAAACAGAAGCCTTAAATGGCACATTAGACCACATGGAGTGAATAGATATCTACAGAAAAATTCCATTCAAAACAGCAGGATTCACATTCTTTTCAAGTGCATGTACAACTTTCTCCAGGATATATCACAAGCTTAGCCACAAAATCAATCTCAATAAATTTAAGAAGATGGAAATGTCAAGCATCTTTTCTAAACACAACAGTATGAAACTAGAAATCAATTACAAGAATAAAGTTGGAAGAAACCCAAGTGTGTGGAGACTAAAAAGAACCTGCTATAAAAACAGCAATGGGGCTTCCCTGGTGGCACAATGGTTGAGAGTCCGCCTGTCAATACAGGGGACATGGGTTCATGCCCCAGTCCGGGAAGATCCCACATGCCATGGAGTGGCTAGGCCCGTGAGCCATGGCCACTGAGCCTGTGTGTCCGGAGCCTGTGCTCCACAACAGGAGAGGCCACAACAGTGAGAGGTCCGCATACCGAAAAAAAAAAAAAAAAAAAAAAAAAAAAAAAACTCAACCACAATGGGTCAATGAAGAAATCAAAAAAGAAATTTTTAAAATACACTGAGACAAATGAAAATGGAGACACAGCTGTAAAAAATCTATGGGACACAGGAAAAGCAATTCTAAAAGGGACAATAGTAGTGATACAAGCTTACCCCAGGAAACAAAAATAAATTCAAATAAACAACCTAACTTTCTGTCTAAATGAATTAGAAAAAGAACAAACAAAGTCCAGAGTCAGCAGAAGGAAGGAAATAATAGCAGAGTGGCAATAAATAAAATCGAAAAAATATAGAAAAGATCATTGAAACCAAGAGCTCATTTTTTAAAAAGTTAAAGAAAATTGAAAAACCTTTAGCCAGATTTCATCAAGAAAAAAAGTGAGAGGCCCCAAATATACAAAATTTGAAATGAAAAAGGAGAAGGTAGAGCCTATATCACAGAAATACAATCATAAGAGAATACTACAAACAGTTATACACCAACAAATTGGACAATCTAAACAAATAGATAAATTCCTACAAACAATATCCTAAGACTGAATAAGAAAGAAATAGAAAATTTGAACAAAAAGATTGTTAGTATTGAAATTTAATCAGTGATCAAAAAACACCCAATGAACAAAAGTCTGGGAACAGAGAGCTTCAAAGTGTAATTCTACCAAATATTTACATAAGAGTTCACACCTATCCTTCTCAAAATATTCCAAAAAATTTAAGAGGTGGGAACACTTTCAAACTCATTCTACAAGGACAGTGTTACCCTGATACCAAAAACAAACAAAGACACTACAAAAAAAATAATTATAATAAAGAAATAAATTTATAAGCTAATATTTCTGAAGAACATAGATATAAAAATCTCAATAAAATATAGGAAAATAAATTCAGCAATCCACTAAAAGAATCATACATCAAGATCAAGGGGATTTATAACAGGGATGCAAAAATGGTTCAATATCCATGAATCAATCAACATGCTACACCATGCTAATAAAATGAAGGATAAAAATCTCATGATCAACTCAATAGATGCAAAAAAAAATCATTTGATAGAATTCAACATCCATTTATCATGAAAACTCTCAACAAACTGTATGCAGGAACATACTCCAACATAATAAAGGCCATGTGTGGGAAAAACTCACAGCCAACATCATATGCAATGGTGAAAAGCTGAAAGCTTTTTATCTGAGATCAGGAACAAGACAAGGATGTTTACTCTCACCACTTTTATTTAACATAGTATACAAAGTCCTAGTCACAGCAATAAGACAAGAAAAAGAACTAAAAGTATTCCAAATTAGAAGGGAATAAGTTAACTCTCACTGCTTGCACATGACATGATTCTATGTTTAAAAAATGCTGAAGTCTTCACCAAATAACATTTAGAACAAATAAATCAATTCAGTAAATTTGCAGGTTGCAAAATTAAGATACAGAAATATGTTGGTTTTCTATATACTAACAATGAACCCAGGAAGAGAAAACAGGAGAACAAGCTTATTTATAATCAAATCAAAAAAAGAATAAAAAGCTAGGGATAAATTTAACCAAAGAGGTAAAAAGACCTGTACTCTAAAAACTGTAAGTCACTGATGAGGGAAATTGAAGACGTTAAAATAAATGGAAAGATAGTTTGTGTTTATAGATTAGAATAATTAATACTGTTAAAATATCCATAATAACCAAATAAATTTATAGGGTCAATGCAACCCCTATCAAAATATCCATGGCATTTTTGAAAAGAATAGAAAAAAATAACCCCCAAATTTGTTTTGAACCACAAAAGACCCAGAATAGCCAAAGCAATCTTGGGAGAAAAAAAGAACTAAGCTGGAGATATCACAATCCTTGATTCAAACTATCCTACAAAGCTCTAGAAATCAAAAAATTATGGTGCTGGCACAAAGACAGAAACATAGATGAATAGAACAGAATACAGAGCCCCAAAATAAACCCAAGCACATATGGTCAATTTATATATGAAAAAGAAGGCAAGAATATACAATGGGGGAAAGATTGTCTCTTTGATAAGTGGTGTTAGGAAAACTAGACAGCTACATGTAAGAGAATGAAACAAGAATATTTTCTTACATCATAATCAAACAAAATTAAATGAAAATGGATAAAAAACTGAATGTAAGATGTGAAGACCTGAAAACTCCTAAAAGAAAGCATAGTCAAGATGCTCTTTGACAATGATATTAGCCATATATATATATATATATATATATATATATATATATATATATATATATATATGTCTTCTCAGACAAGGGATTCAAAAGCAAAATAAACAAATAGGACCAAATCACATTTAAACTTTTGCATATCAAAGGAAACGATCAACAAAACTAAAAGACTACCTCATGAATGGGAGAAGATATTTGCAAATGATATGACCTATAAGGGGTTAATAACCAAAATATATTAAAGAACTCATACAATTCAATATCATAAAAGAAAACATATAATCTGATTAAAAAATGGGCAGAGGACCTGAATAGGCATTTTTCTAAAGAAGACATACATATGGCCAACAGACACATGAAAAGATGCTCAATGTCACTAATCATCTGGGAAATGCAAGTTAAAATCCTAATGAGATATCACTTTACACCTGTCAGAAAGGCTATCATCAAAAAGATGAGAAATAACAGGTGTTGGTGAGGATATGGATAAAAGGGAATCCTCATGCACTGCTGGTGGGAATGGAAAACAGTATGAAGTTTCCTCAAAAAATTAAAACTAAAACTACCATATTATCCAGTAACTCCATTCCTAGGTATATATCCAAAGAAAATGAAAACATTTACTCAAAAATATATGTACACTGCAATATCCATACAGCATTATTTACAATAGCCAAGATATGGAAACACCCTAAGTGACCATCAACAGATGAATGGATAAAAAGAAGATGTATATATATGATGTTTCAGCCACAAAAATATGAAATTGTGAGATGTGAAAAAAAACTGAATGGACCTGGATGGTATATGCAAAGTGAAAGAAATGAAAGAGAGAAAGACAAATTCTATATATTTTTAGTTATATGTAGAATCTAAAAATTAAAACTAATGAAAAAATATAGCAAAACAGAAACAAACTCACAGATACAGAGAACAAACGTTTGGTTACCATAGGGGAGAGGGGTGGTGGAAAGAAAAAATAGGTGAAGTGTATTAAGAGATATAAACTACTAGGTAAAAAATAAATAAATAATTTACAAGGATGTAATGTATAGCACAGAGAATAGAGTATTTTGTAATAATTTAATATGGAGTGTATTCTATAAAAATATTGAATTACAATCATGTACATCTGAAACTAATATAATATTGTAACTCAACCATACTACAATTAAAAAAAGAAATATTACTCCCTTTTGTAGGCTACATTAAGCAAATCAGAGATACATGAAAACAGTGAGATTCTAATAACCACACTGCCATGTAGTGTTCACAAATATTAGAGCACCTAAGAGCAAAGGCCAAGAGCTGTGTGGAATTTTCAATTACCATTTAATTTAATATAGAATTTAACATATAAAAATCAGTGACTGAACAAATTTCTGTATCCTACATCAACTTCTGAACAGTTTTCCTCAAACTCAGTCAGTAGAGTACCTCTAACACTGAGGTTCTGGAATGTAATTATGCTTCCAGCATTGAAGCAGCACTGATTACAGTGTAATTTCGCCAGGTCAATGCATTTAGAAACTTAAAGTACCAAAGTAATTTTTGAATGATAAGCTGAAAGGATATTTAAAATAGATGATGGATTAAGTGATTCTAGTATGTCATTAAGCATAGCATAAAATAATCTGAAACACTAGAAAAAGATATAAACAGTTATTGTTGTTAATAATAGCTTGAGTTCAGAGGTAATTTCCATTTAGCAGACTCAAATAAAAGCAAAGCAATAATTTCTTTCAGATTTTTTTTGCTGTATTTTTGTTGTATAATTAGCTACAGGTTTTCACATTCTCTTTAAAATTGGAATCATCTTTGCACAATAATTTCTCCCCAAAAAATAATACCAGAGATTGGAATAAGGAGGAGTTCAACATTAATTGAGCATCTCCTATATGAAGAGATTGTGCTATTTTCTTCTCAGAATTCATTAGCTTATTTAGCCCTTACAATTAGCTCTGGAAAAAAATGAAACTGTATCATGCACAATTTCCAGAAGAAGGTTCAGAAATTTTAGCAAACTTGCTAAGGACACAGAGTTAGTCACTGGCAAGAATCTGAACTCGATTTTATTTATTTATTTTTTTATTTATTTTATATTGATCCTGGTGTGTGATCCTTTTAGTATATTATTGAATTCAGATAGCTAACATTTTGTTGAGGATTTTTGCATCTAAATTTATCAGTAATATTGGCTGGTAAACCTCTTTTTCTGTGGTATCTTTGTCTGGTTTTGGTATCAGTATGATAGCAAATGAGTTCAGGAGTGTTACTCCCTCTGAAATTTTTTGGTAGAGTTTCAGAAGGATAGGTTTTAACTCTTCTCTAAATGTTTGTTAGTATTTGCCTGTGAAACCATCTGGTCCTGGACTTTCATTTGTTGGGACTATTTAAATTACAATTAAAATTTTTGTACTTGTAATTAGTCTGTTCATATTTTCTATTTCTTCCTGGTCCAGTCTTGGGTGATTCTATCTTTCTAAGAATTTGTCCATTTCTTCTAAGTTTTCCATTAAATTGGCATGTAATTTCTTGTAGTAGTCTCTTATGATCCTTTGTATTTCTGTGGTGTCCGTTGTAACTTCTTTTTTATTTTAATTTTATTGATTTGAGTCCTCCCCCTTTTTTTCTTGATGAGTCTGGCTAAAGTTTTATCTGTATTGTTTATCTTTTCAAAAACCAACTTTTAGTTTCATTGATCTTTTGTATTGTTTTCTTCATCTCAATTTCATTTATTTATGCTCTTATCTTTATGATTTCTTTCCTTCTACTAACTTTAGGATTTGTTTGTTCTTCATTCTCTAGTTGCTTTAAGTGTAAGGTTAGGTTGTTTATTTGGGATTATTTTGTTTCCTGAGATAAGCTTGTATTGCTATAAACTTCCCTCTTAGAACTGTTTTTGCTGTGTCCCATAGTTTTTAGATTATTGTGAGTTTGTTTGTATTTGTCTCCAGGTATTTTTTGATATCCTTTTTGATTTCTTCAGTGATCCATTGGTTGTTTAGTAGCATATTGTTCAGCCTCTATGTGTTTGTGTTTTCTACTTTTTTTTTTGGTAGCTGATTTTTAATCTCATAGCATTGTGCTTTAAAAAAGATGCTTGATATGATTTCAATTCTCTTAAATTTACTGAGGCTCACTTTGTGGCCCAGATGTAATCAATCCTGGAGAATGTTTCATGCTCAATTGAAAAGAATGTGTATTCTGCTGCTTTCATATGGAATTCTCTATAAACATCAGTTAAGTCCATCTGGTAATATGTCATTTAATGGCTTCATTAATTTTCTCTCTGGATGATCTGTCTATTGATGAAATTGGGGTGTTAAAGTTCCCCATTATTATTGTGTTACTGTCAATTTCTCCTTTTATGGCTGTTAGTATTTGCCTTATATATCGAGGTGCTACTTTGTTGGGTGCATATATATTTACAATTGTTATTTCTTCATGGATTGACCCTTTGATCATTATGTAGTGTTCTTCTTTGTCTCTTGTAACAGTCTTTATTTTACCAGCTCTATTGTCTGATATAAGAATGTGTATTGCCACTCCAGCTTTCTTCTGATTTCCATTTGCATGGAATACCTTTTCCCATCTCCTCACTTTCATTCTGTATGTGTTCCTAGATCTGAAGTGGATCTCTTTTACACAGCATATATAAAGGTCTTGTTTTCTTTCTTTCTTTTTTTATGCTATTCAGGTAGTCTAAGTTTTTTGGTTGGAGCATTTAATCTGTTTACCTTTAAGGTAATTATCAGTATGTATGTTTCATTTTGTTAATTTTTTGGATTTGTTTGTGTAGGTCTTTTTTCTTCCTTTCCTCTTTTGTCATCCTCTCTTGTGATTTGATGACTAACTTTACATTTGTGTCTGGATCCCTTATTCTTTTCTGTGTGGGTATCTATTGTAGGTTTTTGGTTTGTGGTTGTATGAGGTTTTGATAAAACAGTCCATATATTAAAAAGATTATTTAATTAAATTAATTAATTTATTTAATAAATTTATTTATTTGTTTTTTATTTATTTGTTTTTGGCTGCATTGTGTCTTCATTGTTATGTGCAGGCTCTTTCTAGTTGTGGCGAGTGGGGCTACTCTTTGTTGTGGTGTGCAGGCTTCTCATTGCAGTGGCTTCTCTTGTTGTGTACCATGGGCTCTAGACATGCCAGCTTCTGTAGTTGTGGCTCACGAGCTATAGAGTGCAGGCTCAGTAGTTGTAGCACATGGTATTTTTTGCTCTGTGGCATGTGGGATCTTCCTGGACCAAGGCTCAAACCCATGTCCCCTGTGTTGGCAGGTGGATTCTTAACCACTACACCATCAGGGAAGTCCTAAACAGGATTACTTTAAATTGCTGGTCTTTTAACTTCAAATGCATTTCCAGTATCCTGCATGTGTACTCTCCTCTTCTCATGATTGCTGGTTTTGATATTGTATTTGTGTATGGCTGATTTCCTACCTTTACGGTATATTTGCCTTTACTGGTGAACTTTTCCACTCATAATTTTCTTGCTTCTAGTTGTGGCCTTTTCTTTTCCACCTAGAGAATTCCGTTAGCATTTGTTGCAAAGCTGGTCTGGTTTTGCTGAATTCTGTTACCTTTTGCTTATCTGTAAAGCTTTTGATTTCTCCATTGAATATGAACCAGAGACTCGCTTGGTAGCTTATTCTTTGTTGTAGGTTTTTCCCTTTCATCAGTTTTAATATACTGTGCCACTCCCTTAGCTGATCACCTTATGGGAATTACCTTGTATGTTATTTGTTGTTTTCCCCTGGTTGCTTTTAGTATTTTCTCTTTGTCTTTAATTTTTGTCAATTTGATTGCTATGTGTCTTAGCGTGTTCCTCCTTGGGTTTAATTTGCCTGAGACTCTATGTACTTCCTGGACTTGGTTGACTGCATCTTTTTCCATATTAGGGAAGTTTCCATCTACTATCTTTTCAAATATTTTCTCAGGTCCTATCTCTCTCTCTTCTCCTTCTGGGAGAAGATAATGCAAATGTTGGTGCATTTAACGTTGTACCAGAAGTCTCAGACTGTCCTCATTTCTTTTCATTTTTTTTCTTTATTCTGTTCTGCAGCATTGATTTCTACTATTTTGTCTTCCAGCTCACTTATCCATTCTTCTGCCTCATTTATTCTGTTATTGATTCCTTCTAGTGTATTTTTTAATTTCAGTTATGGTATTGTTCATTTTGTTTTTCTGTTCTTTAGATCCCCTAGCTCTTTGTTAAATATTTCTTGTATCTTCTCAATCTGTGCCTCCATTCTTTTTCTGAGATCTTGGATCATCTTTACTATAATTACCCTGCATTTTTTTTTTCAGGCAGATTGCCTATCTTCACTTCACTTAGTTATTCTTCTAGGGTTGTTCCTTCATCTTGGACATATTCCACTGCTACCTCATTTAATCTAACTTCTGTTATTGTGGTTTCCATTCTGCAGACTGCAGGATGGTAGTTCTTCTTGCTTCTGCCATCTGCACCCTGTTGGATGAGGCTGGCCTAAGGGGCTTGTGCCAGCTTCCTGGTGGTAGGGACTGATTCCTTCCCACCTGTGTGTGGAACTTGGTCTTGTCCTTCTGTTGGGTAAGGCCATGTCAAAGTGTGTGTTCAGCAGGCAGCTATGGGCTCAGGAAGACTTTAGGAAGCCTGTCTGCTGATTGGTGGGGCTGTGTTCCCATCCTGTTGGTTGTTTACCCTGAATCATCCCAGTACTGGAGCCTACAGGCACCCTACACCAGTGGGGTCAGGTCTTGGTGAGAAAATGACAGCCTCCCGGAGGGATCACACTAATGAATCCTCCCCAGAACTACTGCCATAAGTTTCTTTGTCCCCACAGTGAGCCACAGCCACCCCCACCTCTGCAGGAGACCCTCCAAGACCAGCAGTTACATCTGGCCCAGGCTTTTATGAAATCACTGCTTTTTCCCCTTTGTCCTGGTGCACATGAGACCTTGTGTGTGCCTTCTGAGGGTGGAGTGTGTGTTTTCTCCAGTTCTGTGGCATTTCTGCAATCAATCTCTGCTGGCCTTCAAAGCCAGAAGCTCTGGGATCTCCTCCTCCCAATGTCAGGCCCCTAGGCTGGGGGTGTCTGATATAGGGCTCAGAACTTTCATTCCTGTGGGAGAACCTCTGTGATATAATTACTTTTCAGTTTGTGGTCACTCACCCAGTGGTTATGGGATTTGATTTTATGGCTATTGCATTTCTCCTACCACCTTGTTCTGTCTTCTTCTTTGTCTTTGTATGTAGGAAATCTTTTTTTGTAGTTTCCAGTGTTTTTTGTTGTTGTTGTTGATGGTTGTGATTACAGCAGTTAGTTGTGATTTTGCTGTTTTTGTGAGGGGGTGGGCTTACATCATTCTACCTCACCATCTTATCCCAGAGGCCTGAACTCTACTTTAAAGCCAACACTTTCACTTACAAAATGATAGATCATTCTTCCTAATTATATCCATGGTATTTTATTTAAAAAAAAGGAATGTACACAAAGTTACACTGCATAAATATAATATATATATCCATAATTTGAACAGTTGTATGTACAAATTCATACACACACAGACATATGTAGATATAGCTATAAATATATTTTTATGCATCTGTATATGCATATGTACATATATAAAATATATGGCTAAAGTACACACATATTAAAATATAATGTGTGGTATGTGTATATATATATATATATATAAAGTTTAACTGAACTTTAGCTATATACACATGGTTTAAACCATTTCCTACAGTTATTTGGTGTGCAAAATAAATGATGCTTCACTGGATAAACATCTGTAAGGTATTGATTACATATTATTGAAATTTATAATTATGTATACTTTTGTTTTATAAATACACAATTGAGTAAAATTCATTTTAATGTGACATTTACATCATCATTATTTTTACTATTTTTCTAGCCAATTGATGCATTATTATATTTTTCTATGTGATGAAAAAAAGAGGAGGTTATCACAGTGGAGGACAAAATCAAAAGACAGAGCAAGAAATATAAGTAGAAAATGAGAGGATCCTGTAAAAGCCAAAATGATTAAAGGGAGTCTTACACTATGTTTGTATATGTTGTCAAAATTGCCAAGAATTTTTTTTCTGTGATCTTTGGCTCATGTACTGAAAGAAACAATGAACTTTTTCTTGCTTTATGTTTGACAAGTTGAGGCTTCAGTTACATGGCACCTGATTTGTGATCTCTTTCTTGTATGTTTAATGATAAATTCAACTGGTAACTGAAGAGAGAATAAAAGAACAAACTTCCCAGTTAATATATCTTTGTCAGTAAATTATTTATGCCTAGTCTTTAAAAAATGCCATATGTGTATAAGTATGTATTAAGGGATAGCTGTGGCTGTACCAAAGAATCCCAAATTTCTTAAATTTTTTTTCTAATTCAAATAATAGACCAAGATTTGTAATGAGAGAATATGTAAAATGTCATTGAATTTATATTTACAGATTTCCATAGTACATTTTTGTGTAAACTTCATAGACATTTATCTCTGACACTCTGGATGTGGATAGTTATTCAAGATCTTACCCAAGCATCTATTTGAGAATCCTGAGCAAGAAAAAGAACCTACTTAATTAATAAAATTATCTAACTTTTTTCAATGTTCAGCCATGAAAGGTAAAAGAAATAACAAAAATCTAAGCCTCAAGTACTTCATTGATTGTAATTTATTAAATACTTTAGAATTAAGATAATATTATCTGTAATAATAATATTTTTTAAAATTATTTGAGTTCCCAGGTATAAGCCATTATTCTATGAACAGAATGGATATAAAGTTATTATTTTGCTATGTCAGTAATTTCAATATATATTTTATCTGAGAAAACATTAATATCTGTATTAAGGTCTCTGTCTTTTTACTAGGAAAAAAATATTTGTAACAAATACCCAGTGATTGTAGAATATGTTTTTCTCAAATTATATAAATTAAATAACAGAAAAAAGTCCTTTCTGTATTGGATCTAAGGGAAAAATTGAGTTCTGGCAAGATCATTTTTAGAAAAAATTAATATGTACTTGTGCATATTTATGGTTAAACAGCTTTTTTAACTTATTAATTTAAAATTAAAATACAACATCAAGATTGGGGAGAGTGGAGGATCTCTTTAACACTCCTTATTGAGAACAATTGTATTAAGATAAAATGCATAGCTGAATATTTTAACAAGCTTTGTTCAAGGCCAGACACTATAATTGCAGAAACATACAATATTATCCTAAAGTAATTAGATGACAAGATTGAAATCCAAGCCATGTCTATCTTTTCTATTGTTATGGCCTTAGCAGAGTGGCTCATAGTGGGTGATCAATATATTAAAAAATGATAAAGAGTATATAAGTTGTTGTCATGCATGGTTTAAAAAGAGAGCACTGATTTGACAATGCTATTCTAAGAAATTGTTTTGATAAAAATAATAGATGTTTAATAAATATTTACTTAGTGTACAACATTATTTAGATTACAATTATTCTTTAAATGTAAAAGATAAATATTTCCAAACTCATAGCCTGATGCTAATATTCCTTAGAATATCCAGTTCCACTTGTTTGAGTTAGATGATTATCAATTTCTCGTCTAACTTGGTTTCTATACCAGAACAAATGACTCTGAGGAAGTGATTTGTGCAGGCAACCAGTAAATAGTAAATACATAAAATAAGAATTTGGTTTATAATATGCTATCATTAGAGCAATTTTTGTGAAATTCTTGCTTGGAGAGCCATTGCTTTTCTTTATTCCTTTGTATTCTCCAATGTGTTTAGATATTATATACATTGAGAACCAGGACAAATGTTACACTTTTAACCCTTCCATGGCCATGACTAACACAGTTATTGTACAGTTATTATTATAGACATTTAACAAATATTTGTGAAATTATTGAATAAATCACTTAATAAATGAAAAAAAAAACAAAACAAACAAACCAACAAAAATCTACAGACCTGGAGACCATATTCTGCATGCATGATGCAAAACCTCTAACTCTGCTATCACCAAATCACTTTCCTTTAAAATCATCTATCTGTTTCATTTAGCTCAAAAATACTATCATTTGGTGATTTATTTTAATAGCGTGACTAAATTAATAGTATGTTTTGAAATTTAAAATGTCTTTGTTTATTGTCCCCTTTCTTAATCCATTTATTCATTAACAACATATTTATTAAGCTACTAAATGTTTACTAAATGGTAGAAATTGTTTTCTGCATTTTGCGCAAGTAGGTGCAACATCAATTTTTTCACAATTTATATCAAGGCGTAATTATATACAATTGGAATCTAAAATACACTTGTAAAATATAATTAAAAATTGTTTTGCCAGCAACATATCATCTAAACCTAATTTCTTTCTTAAAAATTAGATCTGTAAAATTTATTGAGAAACAAATTTGTAGGACACTTCAATTCCTTGCACTGATTCAATAGTATACTAAAATTTCCTCAATATTTTTTATGAACGTCTTCACTAACAACCTATGCATTAAAATATTTTAATTATTTTTATTTTTCTAATGGACAAATGGAGACAGATAGTTTAATAACCTATTACTTTTTAAAAAGTCACTTTTCAGTCTATTATTTTCTTAGAAGAAAGAATACCAGATGCACATGCAACTTGTAAGATCTAAATTTAATAGCTCATGCCCAGTATTTCTGAAGGAATCTAAGTACAATGACACTACCAATATTTATAGATATTCTATTTTAGATATAGATATAATAGATATATAATAGATATAATATATAGATATTCTATTTTACTTAGAATTAGAAAAAAATTGGGAATAGACATCACAGATCTTTCTAGTTTGTGGAAAAGACAGTTGCCTCACTTAATAAGATATTCTTGACAATAAGAATTTTCTGTACCGATGAACACATTTGTGACTCCCTGACTTTCTGGAGAAGTTCCCACAGTTCATAGTGATTGGAGAACTTCATTTTTATCTCAATGCAAACTGAATGCTCTTCACAGGAGAACACTTCTGGAAGCACTTAGCTCTATTTTCTGTGTAGCCCTTGAAAAGAACATATTCATATTGAAGGACTATGTAAGAGATTAAAACATTTTATTATTGTTTTAGGTGTATTATTTGCTATCTTCAGGTTGCAGAGCTCATAAAAACATTACAGCATTGTGCAAAATATGTTTTTATCCACCCTCTCCATAAACTGTAATTGTATGTATGCAAATAAAGCCCAGGTGATAGAGCTGCAAAATTAGTCCTCAATAACTCAATAACATTGAGCTAACATTGTGACATCCCAATAGTTTAAATTCCAACATGTTTTTCTTTCTTTCCATGGAAACATTACTTTCAAGATATTTTACTATACTCTATATTTATTATGAAAATTAACATCTCTATTCAATTTTATCCTCTCAAAATACATTTTGCTCCCAACCATCCAGGACTATTTACCTGATAGAATATTAGCAATGAATCTTACTACCTGCCTTTTATCCAAACACTACTCTGAGGTAATGACAACCTCTTTCCCATTGTCTCTTTGTGTGAAGACTTAGCAAAGTCTAATTAAATAAGATATCTTTATAAAGATTCTTCTTTATAAAGTTCTATCTTTATAAAAAAGAAAACAAAAAACAAAACAAACAAACAAAAACCTTCAATTTAATTCTAAGGATGATTTGTTTTCCTGATGTCCTGCACCTGGATAGGGAGTGATGTACTAGAAACTAAAGTCAGACATTGCTAACATAACTTTTCTTTCAGAAGAGATGACAATCACAAAACACAACATCTTTTATTTATTTATTTTATCAGGGATTGAGCTCGGGCCATGACAGTGAAATTGCCTAGTTCTAACCACTAGACCTCCAGGGAATTACCCACAACAACTTTTATAAAGATAACAGTTCTACTGATATTTGATTCAGGCAATTAAGAGAATGTAATTATAGCACCTGAAATTTAGCTGAACTGTTTTCTCATAGTACTTGTTCCTAAGACAACAGGTCAATAAGGCTAAATCTCTACAATTTAGAAAAAAGTAAAAACAGAAATACTGGTAAATCATATTACCATTTCCATTTTATTAAAGAAATGAATTCAAATGTAAAACATATATTTATAAATAATTGACTTTCCTTTCAAGTCCCCATTAGAAATACATTTTCAAATAAGTGGTATTGACTTACAGAAAATAGCTTCATTTCACAGATTTATAAAATACTATCAATTAACCATACAACCTATAGTTTATTTTCAAATTCTCTAGTTAAGGCCATTATTTAGATAGCAAGTTATACTCAGTGTTACTTCAAAGTTTTCCTACTAATAATCTTTCCAATGGTTTTATATGAGGAATAAAGAATATGTCTACAATTAGAGAGATGTCATTTGGATATTAATTTTTCTCATTGCTAGTAACTTAAAAATTAATCAGAAGATAAAGAATCATAATTAAAAATGCTCCTAATTCAATGATTTAATTAAAAGTTGGAGAATATATTTTCCCTTGAATATTACAATAAATTTAAATTCTCTGTAAATTTATTGTTGTTAGTGTTAATTGTTATAAACTTCAAATATATGGCAATGGAATTGTTTTTTCTTTCTTCTATTCTTTTCTCTTTAAAGGCTATATGTCATAAGCCTGAATTTGTGTCCTAACTGCGTATGAATCCATACATTTCTTTCTCGGAATCCGTACTCATTTGCTTTCACACCAGAATGCCACCCGGAATAACCTTTTTGGTTCCTGTTTTGAATAACTGAAACAATAACTTTTATTTTATATGCTTTAAAGATCACAAGATGTTTTCACACACATTATGTTTTTATTGTCACAAAAGCTCTGGAAATCCTTATTGCTAAATCTATTTTACAGATAAGGAAATAAAGACCAAGAGGTTATAAAATAGCATACATCTAATAAGTTAAAAATAAATAAATCTATGACTTAAACCTCTTCATCTGATTTTGAATCTATTAATTTTGAATTTACTAATGTTTATTTTTCTAATATTCTAGAACTGTGGAAGATCCCACTTTCTTCTTCTGCATTTTTTTCTAAAAGCTAAATCCATTCAAATATGATCCTAATAATTACCATGACAGCTTAGTCAGCACTCTACAATTTCAAGAGCATACTGTAGTGGAATAACTGAGGACATGGAAAGGAGACGTGACCCATGAGCACCCCCTCGGCAAACCGAGGGCTAACGAATAAGCCAGAACCCCTCAGCAAACAGAGGGCTGGCGAATAAGCCAGGACTGCAGGCAGTCCTGGATACTTTGGGCACTGATCCATGAAATGACCTCAGTATAATCAGAACACAAGGAAACGTCCTTGTGCTACTTTAGTATAATCAGAATGATGGGAACACAAGGAGATGTCCTTGTGCTGCTTATGAGCTCAAGGACGAAGCACGGCATGTCTTCAAGAAAGCCCATTGTTGCTTGTATAATCAATAAAAACATATGTTGCTGCTTTGGCATTTCTGGAATGTTAAGAAAACAAGTCTTAAGATGTAAACATAGATAATGCTTAAATAAAAGTCACCACAGCAGGACAGACGGCGCTGTATTGCCTGAGCGAGCAGCAGCCCTCTACTGCTGTGCTTCTGCACAATTCATCTCGTGTGATGAGCTTACTCTCGGCCCTGTCATAAGAAAACTACAACAGCATACAATAACTGGTTACTGGCTGATAAAAAGCACTCAAAAAATCTTTTCAAATTAATGAATGAAATCTTGAGAGTTACTGTATTCCTTAGCTGCTACCACATTCAGGAACCAACTGGGTTATGTGGGAAAATGAGGAAATTCAGCAGAATTGAAGTTTGTGAATGAAGCTGTTGTTGCTATTACTATTATTAGTTTGATCCAAAAACTGCAATAATTATAAGAAATTGTTTAAAATAATGCTCTCTTTTGTGTTTGACATTTCACACCTGATATTCTTGTAACAAGTTTGTAATGAGGTATTTTAATAATCAGGCTCTCTATATAAGTGTATGTATATATATGTGTGTGTGTGTGTATAGCATGTTTCTTTTCAAACAGTAATTGTCAAATAAACAAAATAGGAGTCTATCTTTGCTTATTCTTCACATTTGGCTATTCTATGTCATGTACTTTTCTAATCATCCATAGTAGTGAAAGAGTAAATCAAAGAATCTGCTCTCTTCTAGTTTTCCTCTTAGTAAGATAAAAGATATAAGCAGATAAACAAGAGATGTGCAGTCTCTTTTACTGAAGACACACTTATTTCTTTTTGTTTTAATAATCTGAAAATTATTTCCCAATTGTCTTGTGAAATTTCCTGAAGATGTGATTCAACATTATTTCTCATCTTTTTCCTTTGGTCCAATAAGCTTACACCTACTTTTTTTCCCTCTTTATATCCAAGAGCCTAAGTTACAGCAAGTAATCGTTCATGATTTGTCCATTTAAAATACTATGACCCAAATATTGATGACACATGCTAATAGAGAATATAATGCATACTGTCATACCATTAGGATTCTAATTTAAGTCATTCTACTGATCAATATTTCATTATTTTTTTTGGTTATTTGATGTACATTCCATATTTTATTGATTGTTAGACCCTTTGATCAACAGATGCACCATTAAGCTACATACCAATCAGTAAGAAAAAAATGCTATCAATTAAATGATGACACAATGCCTCAATCTCAATGCACAGTCCACAAAGTGGTAGGACCACTTTTTGATTGTTTGGAAATGTCTTTCATTATGTGGGATTTGGCAATTTCTCATGCATTTAGTTGTATCATTTGGTGGGTAACAGGCCTCATTTTGTAACCATCTCAAGAATAAAATATTCACACATTTATCTATGAGTATTTTTCCCCTTAAGTTCATAAAGCACTTGGTTATTACTGTACAAGAAAGTATAAAATTACAATCATTCCTCCAAACATAAAAATTTACTTCTCTGCTTTCTTTCCTGATTTTCTACCATCCAAATACATAGTGCTTTTGCTGAATTGTAATGTTTTGAACATATTGTAATTAGCAGTGGTGAATATGTGAATAAGTCTAGCCACACTTGTATGTGCATAATGATAACTAAGTCATGAGGACTGTTGCATAACTACAATTTTAGGAAACATTAATGACAGACATCCTATTATCACATCTTATTAATCTATTAAATCTTACCTTAAAATATGAAATAAAACAATACATGTTATAGAATTCATAAAATGTGGTAGTATACCTGTGAATATTTTGTACAAATACACTAGTAAAATAATAGTGGCTGTTAAAATATTCAAATAATCCAACTTTGATTGCTATATAGTCCTTTTTTCTTAGTTTCTCATGTGCTCCCACTATATTGTTCACCTGGTCTGTCCACTAGGGCCTGGAATACTGGTTTTAAGGGTAAAATATGATTCAGCAAAAGTAAAATATGATTCAGCAAAAATCTGTTTCACTGCTATGGCTGGTATCTAGTTAGATTTATAAGGGTCTCCTTTACCAGTTGACAAATATGTTTAGTATCACACTTGTATTATACTGTTAATTTGTACTTTAACCTCTAAGTTAATGGTAAATCTTTAATCTCTGTCATCCATATATAGATTTAGCACAGATAATTTCAAATTTTATGCATCTTTTTAAGGTTCAACATTACTAATTATTTTGCTTACATCAAGTAATTAAAATTTCATGTAAATAAACATGTGTCCTCAATGCATTAACATTTACGTTAGACTAACCTACAGAATAATTTACTGAAAAAAAGCATGGATATTTGCATCACCTCTACAGAGTATAGAACAAAATTCTGCTAATTACAGCAGAAAAAAATTAACATTCAAAAATAATGCATCCTGATTTAAAAAATAGTATAATAATGTATATATCAGAATGTGAAATGATTTCAAAATAACCTAAACATCTTTTTTTAACATCTTTATTGGAGTATAATTGCTTTAGAACGGTGTGTTAGTTTCTGCTTTATAACAAAGTGAATTAGTTATACATATACATATATCCCCATATCTCTACCCTCTTGAGTCTCCCTTCCTCCCACTCTCACTATCCTACCCCTCTAGGTGGTCACAAAACACTGAGCTGATCTCCCTGTGCCATGCAGCTTCTTCCCACTAGCTATCTATTTTACATATGGTAGTGTATATATGTCCATGCCACTCTCTCACTTTGTCCCAACTTACCCTTCCCCCTCCCCATATCCTCAAGTCCATTCTCTAGTAGGTCTACGTCTTTATTCCCATCTTGCCCCTTGGTTCTTCATGACCATTTGTTTTGTTTTGTTTTTTAGATTCCATATATATATGTTAGCATATGGTATTTATTTTTCTCTTTCTGACTTACTTCACTCTGTATGACAGACTCTAGGTCCATCCACCTCACTACAAATAACTCAATTTCATTTTTCTTTTTATGGCTGAGTAATATTCCATTGTATACATGTGCCACATCTTCCTTATCCATTCATCTGTTGATGGACATTTAGGTTGTTTCCATGTCCTGACTATTGTAAATAGAGCTGCAATGAACATTGTGGTACATGACTCTTTTTGAATTATGGTTTCCTCAGTGTATATGCCCAGTAGTGGGATGATTTCAACATACCTAAACATCATTAATTTTCAAACTTTTTTTGTATTTTTTTATATAAGATTCATATATTCAAAAAGCTTATTAAACCCCCTGAATTTTACATTCTTCATCTGTGACAATTACATTTAATTTTCAGGGTTGTTTTAAGCAGTTATGGAAATAGAGTATGTTAATATATCATATGATTAGGGGATCAAATATTATTTTAATATTCTCTTTTGTATGGGTTACATGGACAGTTAAAGTAATTGCTGTGCTTTATAGATATGTTTACCACAAGTTTCTTGGAATTTCTAGGAAAGTTTGAGTTTTGAAGTTGGCTCTTTCTTTGAAATAAAAAAAGAGTTTGATAGAAAACAAAAAAGGAAAGAAAAGGGAGAAATAAAACTTATATGTAGATAATGACTATATATCGAAACTTTTAGATTTCAGATGTTAAGGTTAAAACAATATATTTATTTAATTTATTTATTCTGTAAAATAATGATGCCAAAGTTATTGAATGAGGAAAGGAATTCCTTTCAACACATGGCTCTGGAAAAACTAGTTTGGACACACATAGGGAGAATAATAATTCTTGGGCTCTACCTCAAACAATATACAAAAATTAACTTTAGATAGATAATATATTTAAACAGAAAAGCTGCTTTATAAATCTTCAAACATAGGAAACTATTTTTGTGAGTGGTAGAAACATATTTCTCAGAAATAACACAGAAAGCTCTAATAATAAACTTTAAAATACTATGGTCTACATTAATTTTATAAAATTTCTGCTCATTAAAATATAATGTCAAGAAAATAAATTGGCAAGACTTAAAGAAAATGTTTCTAAAATGTATAAATGACAAAGGCCTTACATTCACAATGTACAAAGAATACTTAAACCAATAATAAAATTACAATTAACCCAATAAAATATGAGGAAAAGGCTTAGATTTTTCATGAATGAAGATTTTCAGATAGCCAATAAGTGCATGCAAAAGTACTCAGCAAATTAATCATTGTGGACATACAACTTAAAACACAACAAGTTTTCACTACACAAACACACTAGAAATTCTAAGAATGAAAATATCAAAATATTGATAAGTATTTAGAGCATTGGTGTAACTACTTTGTCAAATTTGACAAACCTTTGTAAAAGTATATATTCATTCACCACACAATCAGTTGTAAGGTATTTGGGCAGAAGAAATGAAAACATATATCCATCTAAACACTTGTACACAAATCTTTCCAGCAGCTTTATTCATAATAGCCAAACACTAGAAACAAGTCAAATATTCATGAACCAGTTGAACGAATAAACACTTAATGGTATATATTTTGTAACTGAATATTACTCAGCACTGAGGCAAATGCCAGATAAGCAAAAAGCATGGGTATATCTCAAAAGTTTGCTGAGAGAAAAAGAGCTGGACACAATAGAAACCATACTTATTTGATTTATATGATTTTGGAAAAAAGAAAATTTATATGATTCTATGGTTCTAATTTAATATATGCTACTATATGATCTATGTTGAGTGGGGAGTGGGTAACAGTTGACTTGGGATGGGCATAAGGGAACTTTCATAGGTAATTATAATATCTATATCTTGGTATGTGTATGGATTGCATAGTTTATGCATTTGTCAGAACATATTCACCTGAAACCCTTAAGATCTATACAACATCTGAATTCTGTCTCTATTAAAAATTAAAAGGCAAACAAAATAAATAAAATCTTGTATGCTCTGATGGCAAATACTAAAGAATTGATTAACATGATCTATGTGGCCATTTTTGTTGTTTTTCATTACTGTCATATAGCACATACTTAACACATACACATTACTGATATATATAATTATTTATTAGTTTGTTAGTAATGTCATAAATCTGGAACCTTTACAGCATTATAGAGAATGGTGAGTACTTTGGGAACACATCATTAATATTGATAACCATATGATTTAAAATTCTGGAAAGTAGATAATCCTGTAGTGTCTTTACATTTCATCAATTTTATTTGTTTATGATTTCTGAAAATAAAGCATAACAGCATGGATTGTATACTTACATATGTTAGAAATTTGATTAGAATGTTTTTCTCTATAAAAAAAGGTAATATTGTTAGAAAAGCTGAAAGTTTTTGACATTTTAACAAATAGTTCAAAAGATGATTACTTCGAACAACTCACCTTTTATCTACTTTATTTACACTCAGCTCATTTTCGTTTTCAAAGAGTAATAAATTTTACTTTTAAATGAAAATATTATTTTATATGCTAAATGGTGAATTTAAACTGTTAAGAACTATAACCAAGAAAATTATTTAAATGGCCTCAGTCTCTGAGACAGTCCATGACCAGTCAATTATTCTGTTTTACAGAAAACAGAGTAACCAGAAGACAATTGAGAGGATTCAGATAATGAGAGGAACAGGTTAATGTGATTTTGCCTAATACTTTTGTGGTTAAACAGATAAAAACAGGAATTATTAACAACTTCATAATATCTGAATACTTTTGGAATAATCTTCTAGTTCTTTTTTTGATGAACCTTTTCCAATAAATCCAACCTCAGTTTGAGTAACACTGTGTGTGCATTGGTGAAGTGATGCATATACTAATAAATGCCAAAGTTTTGTTGGTGTTACAGAACATATGACATTGGAAACTTGGACTATGAAAGAGATAGAAATATCTTCCCCATTTTGGCTGTTTCATCTTCCTGTGTTTACTCCAATCTTAATTTGGATAGCATTCTTTATACAATGGATTGTGCTGTGTGATTTGCAATAGGATTGTTTTAGCAGTTTCCCAAATGTTGGAGATCTCACCTTACTCTTGAATTTCATAAGTCTTCTTGAAAGGATTACATAGACTGAACATTTTGTTAAAGTATAGCTAGTTCAGTGTAATTAAATTCTTTTCAAAGATTTTGATGTTTCTTGAAATAATTAAAAATATATTAGTACTTTGATAGATTTTGGTCAGGAGAGCTAAAAAATTACAGGATGGCGAACAAAGATTATAAAACCTGATGATGTTTCTTTATTATAAATTTTATTTTTCCTTTATTGGAGATACCACAATTGAATGCTGTGTTCTTCTACACCTAGTATAACACTAACCACCTCAAGTCATTAACAACAACAACAAGCATAAAAATGCTATGAATTTTGAGCAACTCATCAGTCAAAACTGAAAAAAGGCTAAGAACCTTGAGCATTCATGGAATATTAGACTTTTACTGGAGAAATACAGGAAGTTCTTTCCTGGCTAGTGAGTAATGGTACTTTTTTTTTTTTAACACCCCATATAGCGTCCTATAAATTCATTCTCTCCTGTCTGGAGTACAAGCTTTCCATTCTCAAGTAGCATAACCAGCATGAACTCTCCTGCCTTTCTAGAACATATTCACCTTCTATCCAGCATTTTCTCCTTTCCTGAATCAGAGAACTAATCTTTATTGTTGTTTTTGTTGCTGTACTTTTTGTGTTCTCTTTCCTGAAAGGCATATTGACTCAGTATGACAACATGTTTACCCCCACCTCCAGTATTCTTTATTTTATTCTTCCGCAACATTCTTTTCTAACCCTCTCTTGAGAGTTACACTACTATTATTTCCACTTCTAATTATTTACATCTGTTAACCAAAATTTCAGAAATGGAGACTTGATGGAAATTAAGAAGCATTTATTTGGGTGTTGTTAGGCTTGCAGCCAGGGAGACAAAGATTCAAGAAGCACTTGATTTGTGTTCCACTGAACTACAAATGGAGGAAGCTAATAAAGGTAAAAATTGCAAGGCCACAGCTTGTTATGTAATTGTTTGTAAGAATTATGATTGGAGTTGGCAAGAAGAAAGGGTGCTTGTTAAGCAAGGATCGGTTGAATTATGAAATAGTTGCATAGTTACAAGGGGGGAACTTGAGACCACAAGCTGGCAGATATTTTTCTGAACAGGCTGGTGGTGTTCTTGGGTTTGGTACCGTTCGAAGAAAGTTCAACTTCTCTGTGGTGCAGGAATGTGTCTGAAATGAGAATCTCAATGGTTGCTCAACTCCATTTTTGTATGCCTGAATTATGGTTACTCCATTATAATTTCAGTGTCATCATTTTCTCCTTTTGATCACAATTGTCCTCTGGAAAGCCTTTAGGTTCAACCTTATTATCAGTTAGATGTTTTTGTCCCATGGACCTGGGATGGACCTGACCCAGGAAGTTTGTATTACTGGGGAGTGAGCGGAGTCAATTTCAGAGTTTCAGACTTGGGGCACTTTTGAGTAATGTGGGGCCTCAGGGATATGGTCTCAGGCAGGTCACATCTTGATTAAAATTGGAGCTAGTTTTTCCCTTAAGAGATATAACAATCGGTCACAAGGAGACGATTCCATGAATAGTCTCCAATCTCTGGGTCACCATCATCCTAATAGATCCGGTGTTTAAACATTTTGAAATAAAAGCACAATTAGTTTAACATTATCAAGACAAAGCAGATAACAATAATTAATAGAAAGATGATTTACAGTCCTGACCACAGGATTTCTCCAATGCCAAAGGGTGGCAGCTGAAAATATCAGAAAATTTAAAGTTAGCCATTTGAGTGGAACACTGGAGCCCCTTTTAAGGGTTTTGGCAAGTTTGAAAAGTTTACTGATTTCAAGCTCTACTTGAAAGGAGATATTGACCCAAGTGCAACAAGAAGTATTAAAAGAACAGACACCTCCTTGGGTTGTAAGGAGATAGTATAAAGCAATATGGTTATCAAGCACTATGTGAGCCAGAATCTAAAGCTCTTTATTGAGCCTTAATAGCTCTTGCAGAGGCTCTAGCAATTTTGACAGTTTGGGTAAGGTTTCTCTTTATCACTTCTACATCAGTGGTACCAACTCCTAGCTAAGAGACCCAAATCCTGAGGAAACAGTTAAATTGGTTCCCCTGAATATCCTGCAGGAAGGCCACACTCCTGAGTGTGACCACAACTATTATCTTCATATTCAAAGGGGTCCTCATCAGGGTAGTCTTCAACAATTTAGGGGACTCTTATTTATTTATTTATTTTTTTCAGCTATGATCATTAGGGTTAGGGAGTGCTCAAATGTCCCAGCTGAAAGATTCCTCCTATTTTCCAACTATCTAAACATTCATTTGAAAAAGGCTAGTTATTGTAACTGAAAGCAAATATAAATCCTTTAGGGGCACATAGTACTCTATGTATTGAGTTATTTTTTGAAAGGTATGCAACCACATTTTCTAGCATGGGAGTTTCCAAACAGTCAAATTGAGCTTGCACATAGGGAGAGGAGTGGGTACCCCATTAGCCCAAGTAGGTCAGATTCTAAACCTCATACATAAAGGAGAATTTTATTTGATTTTAGTCTTACTGTAACAGGTGATCAGTAAGTATAGTATAGAGGATAGGGAAGAGAAGTAAGTGGCATTAACTTTGCAAATAGTGTATGTTCTTTTGTAAAGACATTTTGAGTAATGTCATTGTCATAAACACTAGATTGGTTACATCTACGTCCCCTAAGTTCGCTTGGGATTTTTTCCAGTGAGGTCAGGAAAAAATGAAGGACAGGTTCGAAGTGAGGGAACCTCTGTGTATTCTCTTTTATAAGCCACAGTAAATTTAACTACATTGATAAAATTGGTTATGGGTACAACTACGGCATCATTATTTTTTACAGAGGACCCAATAGGAGAATGGTGATATATCCAGCACTTGGATAGATTTCCAAAGGAGGCAAGGCACTGACACAAATGTCAAAAGACAATAGCATTGTCTTTCCAAGAATAAGAGTGAACTATAAAGATAGGATGAACAAAGAAATTGAGAGAAGATTTAGGATTAAAGAAAATATGATGAAGGGGTAAAAAGGTTTATCAACCATTACTGTAATGGGGTCAAGAGTATAGATACATTAGTTAACAAGAAGAAAAACAATCTGAAAGCAGATTGGGGTTACAGGTCTGGTCCTGACTTTTGGAATGTGTTGTCTACTCAGATGTTGTCTGCTTCTGACTCAGGGAAGTTTTTCTTATATGACCCATCTCAGCTGGAATTTACCAATGGGTTGAGAAATACGTTCAGGATTGGATAGCTTTTTAAAATGAGAAACATAAATCCGTGAGTCAATAGCAACAAGTTTTGCCACACGTGAATTAGTTAATAATACCTTGTATGGCCTCTTTCATCCAGGTTGTAAAGCATTGTTAAGGAGGTGTGTTTTCCTGTAAACATAGTCACCTTGTTGTAGATTGTGTTATTTTAGGTCCTCCTCTCCCAGGAGCTCACTGTTAAAAGATTCTCATACTAGGGAAGAATTAACCTTTAATGTTTTGACTAATATTGGCAATACATGAAAATGTTTCCTTTAACCAAATTGAGTTTATGTAGTCCAGTATAAACTTTCATTGACCTTCCTGTAATTATTTCAGAAGGAGAAAGTTGGTGCTTACCAAAAGTATTAGACCCTATGTTGAGCAATACCAGGAACAGGACTTTTGGTCAGGGGAGATTAAAAGATTCAACTAGTTTAACCAGTTGAGTCTTCATGATTCTTGTGTACTAACCCACAGGATGGTGGATGATAGGGGCCGTGGAAATGTTGAAAAATAGACCAAATTTTACAAATTGACTGAATAACTCACCCAGTAAAGATGAGTCCCTCCATCACTGTGAAGCTCAGAGGGAATACCTTATGTAGGAGTTATTTTTATCAAAAGAATTTTGCCTACTGAAAGTTCTGTAGGTTTTTGACATAGAAGTACTTTAATCCAGTGAAAAAAATATACATATTAGTACAAGTACATATCTATATCCCTGAGATGGTGGCAATTGGATAAAACCCATTTGCCATTCCTAGAAGTATGCTAAAGATAAAGGAAAAAAAAGTTAGTGGAAGGTTTACCTGGATTATATTTGGGACAGAAGTGACATTTCAAAAATATGTTAGTGGTTATTTTGTAGGGTAGTTTCCAATAATATCATTTTTTCCATATCACTTTATCTGTACAATGGGTGAGTCTGTTTATGCTGCATAATATATGTTCCTGGAGGCTGTAGGGTAAAACTAGAATGTCATAAAACCTGTACCATAAATTATGATCATCCCCAAATTTACAGTCCCGGTATAGCCATTTGTCTGGTTCCTCCTGGGAAAAAATCATTTGGGTTTCTTCTAGTAAATCTCATAAGATAATAGAAGTTTTGGTAATCGTAATTGAAGGTTCTTCTGAAATGGGGATAGCTATCATATCAGCTAAATTGTCTCCTTTATTTTCTTCTGAACCTAGCTTTGACTTGCCTGGCATTTTTTATAGTTTTTATAATGGGTGAAGTTTTCATTTGTGAATGTCTTTCTGGAGGTCCAACACATACTGGCTATATTTAATTGGTTGTCCTGTTAAAAAGCCCTTTGCTTCCACAACATACAGAAGTCATGGAAAATGCTGAAATCTTACTGGTAATTTAACCCTTTGTTATAATGCAGGCTTGAGTTAGGGTTATTAGTTCAGCTTGTTGGGCTGAGGTAGCAAAATTTCTTCCATGACCTTATGAAGGGAGATCACAGCACACCAGTTCAACATTTTCCTTGGTTGCACTTTAAATAAGAATCATCAGTGAATATCACTAGGTTGGGATTATCCAAAAGAGTTTCATGTAAATCCAATCTAAGTGTTAATAACTGAGCAGTGAAATCAAGTTATTCATGGGGGATTTCATCCAAGAGCAAAGGAAAGAGGGTTGCAGGTTTGAGAGTATGACATCTAGATATAGCGACATTTGAGGAAAATAGAAGAGGTATTTTATAATAAGTTTATCTACTAGCAGAGGTGTGCTGGGTATGGTGAGAATTTAGAAGAACCTCAACAGAATGGGATGCATAGACAGGAGAGATCAAATGACTATTTCTTTAAGTAAGTCTGCAGCAATTGCTCTCATGCAAAGGGGCAAACCCTTAGAGACAGTCTAATTGTTAACTGTAATAACCACCTTATCTAACCACCTTATCTATTTTGATCAACATGCTTTTGAGTTAGTACTTCTAAGGCAATTCCTCGTTATTCATGTATGTATAGTGAGAAAGGCAGTTTACAATTGGGATGTACAAGGCTGGAAACTTGGTAAGTTTTTCCTTTAATCGGTTAAAAACTGGATGACATTCTTCAGTACATTGAAGAAGATTTGTTTGGTTTAATTTCAGAAATTAGTAAAAAGGCTGAGACACTAGAGAAAAATTTGGGATCCAGCTCTCTTGGATTCTTGGATTTGGGATCTAATTAATTCAAAGAATACTTTTTTTCTTTTTTGGTCCTCGGAAGTAAGAAAACCAAGATTCTTTTAATTCTTTCCCTCAGAGTTCACTGTCAGGGACAGCTGTAGTAGCTTTATGGCTACAACACTCTTTGTTTACTGATATGGAAGGCAACATTTTTCATTCACAATAGGATAACTTTGGGATCAATAAAAATTAAAATTGTGCCATCTCATTTCAATAAATGCAATGTTTTAAGGTTATTATATTTCACTACTCTTGAGTTTCTATTTCATTCCTTTTACACTTATGTTGATTCCTATTTCTGTCATGCATAACATTTGCTTACATCTGAAATGATCACATATGCCAAATCCCAATTCCATTTTCTATCTAGTTTTGTGCAATATTTACATGATGATACTCTTGACATAATATGAAAATAGACAGTACTTGGAAAATAAAGAGGATATTTTCCAGGCATTGTTTTTCTCACTTTATACTTTATTTTGTTGCAGAAAAATGGGTCATGAGAGGTTGCTTATGTCCCAGATCTTGGACAAGTCTCTGGGACAGTGTGCAAGTGAGAGTCCTTGGCTTCACACAAGAAAGAGTTCGAGAATGAGCCATAGTAAGGTGAAAGCAGGTTTATTTAGAGAGATACACACTCAGTAGACAGAATATGGGTCAACTCAGAAGGTGAAAGGTGGCCCCAAGATGTGGGGTAATTAGTTTTTATGGGCTGGGTAATTTAATAGACTAACAAGTAGAAGGATTATTCCAACTGATTTGGGGAAAGGATGGATATTTATAGGAACTGGGCCACTGCCCACTTTTTGGCCTTTTATGGTGAGCCTTGGAACTGTCATGGTGCCTGTGGATGTGTCATCTAGCATGCTAATGTATTACAATGAGTGTATAAAAAGGTTCAAGTTCTACTGGAAGTCAAATCTTCCACCATCTTAGGCCTAGTTAGTTCTAACCAGTTTATGTCATATACTGTAATTAATGGTTGTATCATTTTTTAATGGCTGTACATGCCCCCTTCTTTCCTTCATTACCTCACAGAGATTTTATTTCCATAATCTTATGGGAAACAAGGGGTGATTGTCTGTCTTCTGTAGCTGTTTCAGAGCTGAGTAGGGGCATTGACCCTGCCTGTCAGAGAGTAAAAATCTCTGGATGCCTGATCTAGGGGTCCCAGGGGCAGGAGGGCTTCTTGTTTTAAATCAGAGGGTGGTAAGTGATGGAATTCTGGAATCCTTGCATAGCCAATCATCTTGATGTGGAACTGTTGTAATTGCTCCCATAAACTTCCTATGAATCTTCTTGAAGATGAAGCACTTGCAACAGCATCAGAATATAACAATAACTGTCTATAAATGACAAGATTTAAAATGTCATGGTTAAACACTTGATTACAATGTAACTGGCAAACTTGATTACTGCTGTGACACAAAACAATTTTAGACAATAACTAGAATAATGACTGGTAACCTTATATACCAGGACATATCCAACTTTTAGAAATGTCATATAATTTCTAAAATGTCTATATTAATAACATTTACCCACAGTATAATCTGACAAGGCCTATCACTTATTTGACAAGGTTTCCCATGTAATTTAACATACCAAACAATCCTAATTAATTTAATATCTCTCTGAGATACCTCAGAGTTCCTTTTCCACAAACCTTCTACAACTTTCTGTATCCATATTATTTTGTCCCTTATTTTCTTTTTCATTATGAAAAAATCAGCTCCAGGACAAATAACTCTCTTTTCCCTTTAACAAATACATTCCATTCCTTATACCTTCTTTTACTGAAAACATATCTTACTTCCCTGGCATACTGAAATACTTCTTATTTTTAGTAGTTTTAATTACCCATGTTATACTTTTAATCCTTAAAAACCTTGATCTCTAGCAAGCAGCAAATAACTGTAAACTGTTTGTCATAACAACATTTCCTGACTGGAAAACTTATGTTTTATTTTTCCTCTCCTAAGAAGACAAAGGTAGACAAACTTAGACCCACCCAGTAATTAATATTCCAACATTTTATCCTATTTGAAATGACCCAGATAGTCGATGATTTACCACCATTTAACTTAGTTTAAAGTTACCAAAATCTGGAGAGACTATTTTAGATAGACATTCCAAAAATATAATTATTCTTATAGAGTTTACCTAAAAGCTCTTATCTCATTTACATTTACAGTAAGTTCCCAACACACGAACCTTCAAGTTGTAAACTTTCTAAGATGCGAACGTGCGTTCCATTAACGTCAGGCGTGAGTGAAATTGCAATTTGCCCTCCATCTCCTATTGCTAATGATCCTTCAGATCTACCATCTCCTACATCTTCTCCTTTCTCCAGTCAGTAATTCTTCTTGCCTGTTCACTCACCCTCAGCCCCTGTATGCCAGCTGTTGCACCATACTACTGTAATATTCAAGGTACTGTACTATAAGATTAAAAATGGTTTATTTTTGTGTTTGTTTGTTGTGTGAAAAGTGTTATAAACCTATTACAGTACAGTACTATATAGCTGATTGTGTTAGTTGGGTATCTAAGTTAACTTTGTTGGACTTACGAAAAAATTTGACTTACAAACGTGCTCTTGAAACAGAACTTATTCATATGTAGTGGCTTACTGTACTTCCCATGTTGACAAAATATATCAATAGATATAAGGTCTTATTTGGCCTTCAGTAAGCTTAGGTACAACAGAAATATTATAAGATACATACAAATACATAAACAAAGAGCTCATATTTCCCGTTCCAAAATTTCAGCCATGAGTCAAGTACAACAATGTAAAACCCATCAGTTACAAAAGAGGTTGGATTCAATTGGATTTCTGGCAGATGAAACAAATCAAGGCACCTGTCTAGATGGTGAAATCATTTTTACTAGTATTTATGGGAAAGATACTTAAGATTTCTGTTTGTTCTTGACAAGTAAAGTTCTAAATTACCTACCCACTTTTCTGAAATTTTCATTACAAAAAGACTTGGGAGATGATTGTTCCTGGAGAGGACCAGTTATAATATTTGCATTTTAAAGGCGTAGGAAGAGAGAGGCAAATTCTTTCTAGGAGGATGACTTTGTTCCCTTAAGGCCAGAAAAAAAAGTTTTGTTTTGTTTTGTGTTTTCTCAATACTTACAAGCCTCTTAAGATAAGTTGGGGAGGTTTGAGAAATGGTAAAAAATAAAATAAAATAAAATAAAATGGTGAGCTATGGATTATTCCTGGAGCTACACCTCTGGTGCTAAAAAGACTAGATTTGTAAAACAAGGACAGTTCTTGCCCCCTCCCCCAAAGAATTGAGTGGCCAGCTCAATGATATCAAAGGACTAAAATACCCACTCACCTATGTTGGAATGCTTTACTTTCTCTTATTCAGCTTAGCAGAGAAGGCATCCCCACCCAATTCCTAACAAGTTCTGAATATCAGCTGTGGTTAATTTAGTCAGACCAGTTGCCTCCCATTTTGGAAATTTATTAACATTTTTGAGGATTCTCCCTGGGTTTAAAAAGTTCTTTAGTTATGGCCCTCAGCTTGGACTTTGATCTGAGGAGGCTTGCCTTCAGCCTCAAGTGGTCCCAGTTTTAAAGGTAGCCTTGCCAGAGATACTAGCTCTATCAGGGACCTCAGTGTTCCAGAGAGCAGGGTTCACTTGAGGAACATTCTGGAGTGGAAACCACCTCTGATTAGGGACCGAGGCAGGTTCCCACAGTCAAGAGCAATCATTTTTCTTGGTGGATGCTTTCTCTGTGAGGGTCTCAAATTAGACTATTATCTGGAAATTAGTAAGCAAGTAGTCCCTTCCCAGCAGGGAATGGGACACTCAGGTATGAGCAGAAAATTATGTGCAAAGGTCAAATTTCCTAGCAAGCAGCTGAGGTGGGGAATTGCTTGGTTTGGGGCCTTCCATTGATTCCCATTATCATATAGAACTGGGAACAAGGGTTCAGGGAAATCAGTTAGCACAGTGTAGGCTGCATCTAACTTTCCTACCTACTACATCAAGGATTACCTTAGCTTTCTCAGGAGAAATGGCCAGGTGTCCTTTGGGAGCCAAGGGGTGTCCTGAGCCTTGTCAGTCTTTGGTCTTCTTAGCTGTTATTGCCTTGGAAACCCTGTGTTCCCTTCGAGACTGGGGCAGTCCCACTTCCAGTGGCCCTTTTGTTTGTATATTGGGTAGAGTCAGTAGACTTTGCCCATACAGGTGGCATTCATCCTTCCAGTGGCCCTCCTGGTCACATTTGAATTAGATCTCTTTTTGGCAGGACAGTGGCTCTGATCCAGGCTTCCTTGATCCTATCACTGCCATGAGTCCCCAAAAGGGAGAGTAACCCTGAGGTAGTGCAGGAGTTAGGACTGCCACCAATATTTGTGCCTTTCACTGTTGTTCCTGAATCATTTTTCCTCTTCATCCCTATTTTTATTGTTGAATACTCCAAAGGCCAAGTCCATGAGCTAATTCATGGATTTCTGGGGTCTTCAGTTGCCCAGATGGGGGCCTTAGGGGTAGCTGGTCCATGAGACTGTCTCCCTCAGAATTTGCTGGGGTAGGCATTCTCAGCTTCATTGTGGACTTTGGGGAGATGGACTCATTTAAATCATTGGGCTCCTGTGAGGGAATGTACTTTGAAGGGGCATGAGACAGGCATACCCTACAGGAGTTCTTTAGACCTGGATCTTGGAATAGGGTCATGAACATTTGGATGTATGAAACTTCCCCCTCCACTTTTGGTTATGATGTCATGACAAGACAAGGGTCTCAGGGATCCTGACCAGATGGTAGTTATTCGTCCTTGTACTCTCACAGTGTCAACAGTGGGGTCCCTCTAGGCACTCAAAATCTGCCAATTCAGTGAGCCTGAGGAGACCTCTTGGATTAGTCAAGGAGAGGAATAAAAGTAAGAAGGAGAAAAAGCGACCAGAGTTCCAGGACCTAAATCCTTTAGAGAGGGAGAAGACCTAGTCCCTGAGTCAACTAAATGGATTACCCCTTTATCACTGCAAAAGAAAAAGAGAAACAAATAGAGCTGAAGGGTAGGTCTGGATCACCAAAAGGTAGTGATAATAATACAAGGTAAAAGCTCCCCTCAGGATATGGTCCTTGTGATGTTGAGGAGGTCTACTTCTTCACAGAAGTAAAAGAGGCAACATGGCAACCTGTTGGCAAAGCTGACAGTGAGGCTCAAAGATCAGTAGACAGTTTAAGAAGTCAGTAGAGAAGAAGGTGGAGGAGGCTATAAAAGAAATCAAGAGCAAAGAAAGAAGATGTATAGCCATGGCGCTTCCTAGAGTACAGAGGAGTTGGCAAGAAGGTGTACAGCCATGACACTTCCTAGGCTAGAGATTTATAAACCCACTGAGAGAGGTGCTAGACCACTACCTAGACTCAGGGGTTCATAAAGTCTATATCTCCTGTGAGGGAAGATCCTGCCCACAACTTTCACTCAGGGGTACAATATCCAGGGTGAAGATCTCTGGGGATAAAAAGGGTAAGAAGGTGTATAGTCATGATGCTTCCTAGGAGAGATCCATAAGCCCACTGAGAAGGTGTTTGACCACTACCTCTGCTCAGGTGTTAATAAAGTCTGAGACCTCCATGAGATGTGACTCTTAACAGGGAGCATGACATCCATCTTGGTGCCATAGTCAACAGCAGATTGAAATAAAGAGGAAGACTGATTGGGACTAAGAAGGTGCACAGCCTCAATGCTTGCTAGAGGGAGAAGGGACTATGACCCTATTGAGGGAGGTGCTCGCCCACAACTTCTGCTCAGGGGTGTAATGAGGCCATAAGGCCCAAAAGCACTTGGGGGGTGCTGTGCCGCAAATCTAGAGGAGGACTCATGGAGTCCCCCAATTTGGGCCCCATGATGCAATTTTGGCATCCCAGAACCAGACTGAGACTAAAAACATGTGGGGAGAGGAAATTGGCTCGTGGAGACCTAGAGGGGAAACTCACCTGATCAAGTTGTCAATTATTTGCTGCAGTCTTAATTTGGATGTCTGTGTTTTCATCTCAGTGGATCTTCTCAAGTCCAAAGAGACAGAGCAATGGGGAGAATGAGAAAGATTGAGGGGAGAAAAGCCTTGGGCTCACTGAGCTCGTTCATGGCCAGAGCACTGGTCTGCCTGCCAGATCCCACAGGCAATGTCTAGTAGCCTAAGGGGCTACTAGAATATACAAGGCTTGAGAGGAGTCTAGACCATCCTCCATAGAGGGAAGCCATAGCCTGATAAGCCAATTTAGATTGTGCCCTTTGAGGTCCTTTCTATATTCACTGGGACTGTCCCTTTGTGGTCACCAGAAAAGATGTTTCAGCAAATAGGGAATGAAAGGATGGTCCTGTCCCAGGTCTTGGGTGAGTCCCTGGGATAGGTTGCCAAGTGAGGGTCCTTGGCTTCTCACAGGAAAGAATTTAAGAGTAAGCCTAGGCTAATGAGTGGGAGGATTATCCCAAATATTTTGGGGAAGGGGCAAATATTTCAAGGAATTGGACTACCATCCACTTTTTGGTCTTTTTGTGGTTAGTCTCAGAACTGTCCTGATACCTCTGGCTGTGTCATTTAGCATGCTAATATATTACACTGAGCATATAATGAAGCTCAAGGTCTACTGGAAGTCGAATCTTACATCATCTTGGCCCTAGTTGGTTCTAACCAGTTTATGTTGTATCTTGTTCTTAATGATTTTGTCATTCTTTTAATGGTTGTGTCCTGCCCTCTTCCTTCTTGTCTAACTTTGAGTCTCGAACCAAGAAACAGTGCTTTAATGTGATTCTTGCTTTCTGGTGCTAAATCCTACATTTTGACTAATTTTTTTATGTTTTGTGTTATCCATTCTTATCAGCCTCCATTCTCACTACTAACTTATTAAATAATCTAATAATCAATACGCTAAATAAGTAATGTTCTGAAACTCTTGGAAATGTGTTTTGAGATACAATTTTTCTGTTAATTATGGCCATGGGAACTTTTTGATAACAGTATCTATTATTTTTATCTTTTTTTTATTCTCAAGCTATAATGGAAGGTCTAACCTACAAGCAGTGTACAATAACTCTTTGTGGAGAAATGATTTAAAGTAAATAAATACCTTTAAAAGGTCTCTGATGAATGTTAATTTGAATCTATCAATATTAAAGTAGAAAATTATATAAAGCCTACTCAAATTTGGTTTATATTCCTTAAATACCACATAGTAGTATCCTTTATTTTGCAGTATGCGGGCCTCTCACCTTTGTGGCCTCTCCCGTTGTGGAGCACAGGTTCCAGATGCACAGGCTCAGTGGCTGGCTCACGGACCCAGCCGCTCCATGGCATGTGGGATCCTCCCAGACTGGGGCACGAACCTGTGTCCCATGCATCGGCAGGCGGACTCTCAAACACTGCGCCACCAGGGAAGCCCAGTATCCTTTATTTATATGTATATGTGATTGCTGAAAGTTGTTTCATTTTTAAATTTTCCTTTTGACGAAGTATGAAAACAGAAAGTACACTCTTATTCTTTAAAACACCATTTCAGAATTGTTTTTCCTAGTCTCCTTAGTATCAAAATTCTGTCCCAAATTTCTTAAATAAGAAAAAAAAACTGATATAAACATTCAGCTTGTAGGTATGCCAATGCAACTCTTTCACATCCTTGTTGCCTAGGAATATTTAAAGAGAATTGGTAATGAGATTTACCAATTTTAAATCTCAGACGTCTGTCTGATGATCTTTTAGGTGTGGATACTTAAACCCTGCTTCATGTAGTAGCTACATAAACTACTTCACACTTAGGACCCACAAATCAAAAATCAAAGTTTGCCTTTTGACAAAGATGAATTTTTATTTTATATATATATATATATGTTTAATAATGAGAGAAAAGTGGAAAAAAAGAAGAGGGCAATTGGAACTGGAATGTAAAATGTTATGTACTTATATATAATAGAGCAATAAATTAGTAAGATGATCTCTCAGGAAAGAAGAGAGAAAAGATTAAAATAAAAGTAAAGTACAATAAATACAGCAAAGACAATGGCATATTGTTTTCATTTTGAACAAGAAACATAAACATAGATATCAGGCCAACTCAGAAAATGATCAAATAAAAGTGAGTAATACAAACAAGAGATAGATCAAACCACACATTTAGCCACATTCAAAAATGTGTGTTCCAAATTGATCCATCAGCAGATACTTATCTAAACAGGATTGAATTCCAAGGGCCAATAAAAGCATTTTCAGGATCCTTAAACTTTTAGAGCAGTTTTTCATGTTAAATTCCTAAATAAAGCAAAAGGATATTAATCATTGTAGGTGGTGGTAAGCTGGAAAGGTTGAAAAAAGCATTTCATTTATTGATCTGAGAGAAAATTATGCACTTCAAAGAAAACATTTTCTGATTTATTCTGGAGAATGAGGTTATACCTCTGTACAAAAACCACTTGCATTAAAACAGGGAAATTTTTCATGGTAGTATTTTCCATTGGTGTATAATTTGGAGGTTACTTTTCTACTTTCACTTAGCTCTTCAACCATCATTGGGAAAATGGCATAGTGAGAACAATAGCTTATACTTTGCTTATAATTTGTTTTTTAATATAAACATATATATATATATGTGTGTGTGTGTGTAAAATCAGAAAGAAAGGTCATTCTTTTCTTCTTCTCGCATTCCCCAGTACTTCTGAGCTCAAAATTGTATTTCTATATGAAAAAAAGGAGAGGTAAAAGAGGCACAGGGACCAGAGATGTAGTTTTAACAAATTTCTAATTTGTACTTGAAGAAATAAGTATTTCTGGATCCATACACTGAGAACATGCTAGCTGTATGCATTGTGAGCTTGTTTTTTAACTTGAGATGTGGAACTTTGGTTAATGAACAATAATAATCTTATAGTATAGTTCTCCAAACTTTTTTGTTTGTGGTAGAGTCCTAACAATTGGCATGAATTAGTTGAATTCCAGGAGATGTAGTCTCCTTCTCAGTTTTCTGACTTTATTCCTCATTTTTGGCAATTGTAATCTTCAGGTAAAATGTATGGGCTTTAAAATAAATCTAAGTCAATAGTGTAATATTTTGTGAAAGGATAATATTTTATATAAAAATTGTAAGCAAATGTCTTATTCAGTTATGTGATATCCAAGCAGAGTAAAAGATTATAAATGAGAGAGAAGTCATAGTCAAACATATGTTGGTACTTTAAAATTTTGTAAGAAAAGGATATTTTTTCTTATGGCTTTGAATTCTCTAGAGGGAAAGGGTACTGACTTAAAATAATGATTATTAATTTAAAAAATAATATTAAAAGTTAATTTTAAACTTTTTCCTTTGTGGGGGAGTGACCAAGATGGTGGAGTATGAAAATCCTGAGCTCACCCTCTTTCATGGGCACACCAAAATTACAACTATTTACAGAGCAACTATTGATGAGAATGACCTGAAGACTAGCAGAAAATATCTTCTACAACTAAAGAAATAAAGAACCAAACTGAGCTGGGCAGAATGGACAGAGATGTAGTATAGTCTAGCCTCTCACCCCCAGGTAGGGGACCCACAAAAGGTCAGATAATCAAATTTACAGAGGTTATCCCCAAGGAGAAAGTGGTCCAAGCCCCACATTGGCCTCCCAAGCCAGGGGTTCTGCATCAGGAAGTTCAGCTCTGAAAACATATGGCTTTGATGGTCAGCAGGATTTTCATTTGGGAGAACCATAGGGCTATAAGAAGCAGAGACTCCACTCTTAAAAAGCACACACAAAATCTCACATGCTCCAAGACCTAGGGCAGAAGAAGTAATTTGAGCGCAGCCCGTCAGACCCACTTGGTAGTCTTGGAGAGACTTTCAGAGAGACAAGAGGCAACTGGGATACACCCTGGGGACAGAAACATAGGCAGAAGTCTTTTGGGGGAGCTCACTCTACCAGAAAAACTCTGGAGCTGGCAATTGCTATTTTAGAGTCCTTATTAGTGCCTGAACTTACCCTGCCCACTAACCAGTCAGTGTCAGTCCTGGGGCTCCACAAGTCAAGTAGTAAGCCTGACACAGCTCTACCTACCAGCAGGCCAGCACCAGCCTTGGCACACTGCCCCTCCCCGCCACCCAGGCAAACTCACTAGCAGGCCAAAATCTTCCAATCTAGGACTGGTGCTGACCGCTAAGAGCTGGCAACCTTTATACTTGGCAGACCTTGTCAATCAACTGGGCTGGAGGGCCAGCCATGCTTACCAGTGTGTTCACAGTAGTTAACCCTAACACAACAGAAACATTACATAATGATAAAGGGATAAATACAAAAAGAAAATATAACAATTGTAAATATATATGCACCCAACATAGAACCTAAATAAATAAAGCAAATATTAACATACATAAAGGGAGAAATTGATAGTAACACAATAATATTATGGAACTTTAACATGCCAATTTCATCATGGACAAATCAGGCAGACAGAAAATCAATAAGGAAACAATTATTTCACCTTAAATGAACAGACGAATTTAGTGAGCAAAATAATTTAATGTTTTATATAAATAAAACAGTTCACTCCAAAGCAGTAAAATACATACTTTTTGAGTTTACATGGAACTTTCTCCAGGATTGATCTCATGCCAGGACACAAAACAAGCCCCAGCAAATTTTAGAAGATTGAAAACATCTCAAGCATCTTTTCCAACCAGAAGGTTATGAGACTAGAAATCAACTATTAGAAAAAAAAACCTGCAAAAATGTACAAACATAAAGTCTAGCCAATATGCTACTAAACAACAATTGGTCATTTAAGAAATTAAATTAGAGATCAGAAAATACCTAAAGACAATTGAAAATAGAAACACAATGATCAAAAGTCTAGCAGATACAGCAAAAGCATTTAAAAGAGAAGTTTATCTCAATACAAGCCTAACTTAGGAAACAAACAAACAAACAAAAAACCTCAAATAAACAATCTAAACTTCCACCTAAAGGAGCCAGAAAAAAAGGAACAAGCAAAATTCAAAATCAGTAAAAGCAAAGTAATCCTAAATATCAGAGCAGAAATAAATGTAATAGAGGCTAAAAAACAATAGAAAGGGTAAATGAAACTAAGAGTTAGTTTTTTCAAAAAATAAGCAAAAATAATAAACGTTTAGTCAGATTCATCAAGAAAAAGAGGGAGCTCAAATAAATAAAATTAGAAATGAAAAGGTAGAACCCTAGGAAGAAAAAAAAAGATTATGAGAGATTTCTACAAATAATTATATGGCAATAAAATGAATAACCTAGAAAAAATGAATACATTTCCTGAAATGTACAATTACCCAAGACTGAGTCAGGAAGAAGTGGAAAACATGAACAGGCTGATTACCATTAATGAAAATGAATCAATAAAAACAAACTAACAAATAAACAAATAAACAAACTCCCCTCAAAACATTTCAGGACCAGATGGCTTCATAGGAGAATTCTACCAAATATTTAAAGAAGAGTTAACAGCTAGTCTCCTCAAACAACTTAAAAAATTTAGAGAAAAGAATGCTTCTAAACTCATTCTACGAGGCTATCATCACCTTGACATCAAGACCAGATGAAGACCCCCCGAAGAATTACAGGTCAATATAGCTAATGAACATTAGATTTGCATAGATGTAAAAATTCTCAATGAAATATAAGCAAACTGAATTCAACAATACACTAAAAGTATCATGCATCATGATTAAGTGTTATTTATCTTGGGGAGGTAAGATGATTTAAAACCTGTGGATCAATCAATGTGTTACATCACATTAAGAAATGAAAGAATAAAAATTTTATTGTCATCTCAATAGATGTTGAAAAAGTTTTTTTGACAAAATTCAGCACTCATTTATGACTAAAAATTCTAAAATAAGTGGGTATAGAGGGAACATACCTCAACATAAAAAAAGGCCATTCATGACAAATCCACAGTCTGCAATATACTCAATAGTGAAACTCTGATAGCATTTTCTCTAAGATCAGGAAGAAGATAAGTATACCCACTCTCACCAATTTTATTTAACATAATACTAGAAGTCCTACTCACAGCAAGCAGAAAACAAAAAGTAAGTGAGGAATCCAAATTGAAAATGAAGAAGTTAAACTATCACTGTTTGCAGATGACATGTTCCTATATAGAGAAAATCCTAAAGACTCCATCAAAAAATAATAGAACTCATCAAAAAATTCAGTAAAGTGCACAGTACAAAATTAATATACACAAATCTGTTGCATTTCTATAACCTAACCACTAACAATCAGAAGTTAAGAAAATAAACTTATTTATAAATGTACCCAGAAAAATAAAATACCTAGGAATAAATCTAATTAAGGAGGTAAAATACTTGTTCTTGGAAAACTATGACACTAATAAAATAAATTGAGAATGACACAAATAAATGGAAAAATAAATGTTGGAAGAATTAATATTGTTAAAATGACCATAGTGCCCAAAGAAATCTACAGATTCAATGCAATCCTTATCAAAATATCAATGGCATTTTTCACAGAACATGAACAAATAATTCTAAAATTTGTATGGAAACACAAAAAACCCTGAATCACCAAAGCAATCTTGAGAAGGAACAAACCTGGAGTTATCCTGCTCCCTATTTTCAAACTATATTACAAAGCTACAGTCATCAAAACAGTATAGTACTGGAACAAAAATAGATATATAAATCAGTGGACCATAGTAAAGAGCCCCCTCATTTACCCACACTTATATGGTCAATTAATCTACAACAAAAGACACAAGAAAATACAAATGAGGAAAAGACAATCTCTTCAATAAGTGGTTTTGGGGAAATTGGATGCCTAACTGCAAAATAATCAAAATAGATTACTTTCTCACACAATATATATATAATATTTTTATATATATAAAAATATATACCCTTGATATATTTTACTAAATAGGGCTCTACCTAGAATTTGGGATGAGAAGGAACATATATCTCTTTTACCTATTCCTGAATGTACACCCAATCCCTGTGTGTATTCCAACATTCGTTCATAAAACTTAAATGTGGCCTGGCTATGTGTTTGCCTCCAGAAGAATTCACCAAATAAAAATAGACATCATTTCCTATCTCTAAACATTCTCCTAATTAAAACAAACATTTAGCAAGTATCAGATTTTTATCAACAAACTTTTGCTATATAGAAATGATAAATATATTTTGTACTTCATTTATATACTTAATTTGATCAATTCTTGTGATATATAACTTACAGTTGTAAATTATCAAATTCATGGAAAATAATACAAATCTACTAGAATAGTTTACGTGGCATATATGCATATTTTTCCATAGAAAATTACTGTTACTTGTAAGACTGAACCCCTAGGGCTCACATTTCATTATAGAACCTTATCCTATGACTTATCCATTATAGAACCTTATCCTATAGTTGACTTGGTAATGGTAGAAAGTTGACACGACTTAGGCCAATTGGAATTTATCTCCTAGAAATGCAAGGAGATTCATGGACTTACGTTTGGTTTTATATTTTTATTTTGTTTTGTGTATTTGGAATTTTATAACATTAACACATAAACTATGAAAATTTGAGATATCCTTATTCTGCTTGTTACCTAGAAAATGTGTCAACATAAAGAAAAATGAAGCTGATGTACAGAGGGAACCACAAAATACATAAAGATCTCTGGTTGTTGCTTTGTCCAATGATTTAGTTTAGTTGCTGTCTAAAATTAAGACCTATAATATTCCCCTGTGTAATATATAGATAGATAGATATAGATATGGTCAAGCATGTTTCTTTACTTAAAATCAAAACAAGATTCAGCTATAACAAATTCCACTTCAAAACATCTCTCAGATACAGGCAAGTTTAGTTCACTGATAACAAGCCCATTTCAAGGTAACATGCATTTTATATTTTGATTTGATCAACAATTACAAGAAAAATTTAGACCTTATAGGTAGAACAGCATAAGCAGGAACAATCTTAGTCTAACTTGCTATGACAATGTCAATTGAAACTCTAAAAAGTGAAATAAATTTAAAATTTTCAAGCAATGATAGTTCAAACATCAATAGCATTGAAGTGATCTGCTTTAAAAAAAATCACAATCTATTTCCTGAATGATTTCCACATGTTTACTGGACTGGATTTTTACTGAGAATTGAGCTTTTATATAAGAAGGAATGTAGTGCCCAGAAGCCTAGAAGAATTGACCTGTAGAATTCATTAATGGAAAACCTATTTTAGCTTATCCTGAATAAACCATAGTACTAATAAAGAAGTCTGGTCTCAAGGTGCAGGAGTGTAATTTTCTCTTTGTTATGAGGTATTATGGTGAATGTATTAATATTTGTGACTCTCAAAAAAGGGTACTATCATTTGTTATTAGCTTTACATATGTATGTAAAGCTTTACATATGTATGTAAATGTATGACAGACTCTTCATGCATTAGCAGGTTATGACATTTGAGTGTCATGGTTTGTAGGAAAGAAATAGAGTTTTGTTCTTAGAAATGCAAATGTTCCCCTAGCTAACAGGATTATAGCCAAAGTCCTGTTCAAGGACAAAATTACAGCTGCCTATTCATTTATCAGTCAAATGATTTTCTGTAAAGTGTAACTCTACATTATAGGTAACACACAGTACAATTAATTATTCCCCAAATTAAAATAAACAACTTTATTCAGGAGATTAATAAATGAAAGGGAAGAAAAGCTACTATCATTTTTGAATGATATATTTTTTATAATTACAAAATAACAAAAAAGTAATACATGTAAAGAAAATAAAATAATTATTTTTGCCAAATTAATTGTGCTTTAGACTTGCACAAACTTTTCTCCTTCCCATTTTTTTAAAATAAAGAAAGCCATATTTCTTCTTATATCCATTTCATTTCATTTAAACATTTCACTTACTGTCACTTATAACTTGCTCCTATCAACAATAAAAAAAGATCTGTAGGTTGAATAATAGTTTAAGTGGTCTAGATCAGCGGTCCTCAACTGTTTTGGCACCAGGGACCAGTTTCATGGAAGACAACTTTTCCAAGATGGGGGTGGGGGTTGAGGGGGATGGTTCAGGCGGTAATGCAAGCGATGGGGAGCCATTGCGGAGCAGCAGATGAAGCTTAGTTCACTCACCTGCCACTCACTTCCTGCTGCACAGCCCAGTTCCTAACAGGAATCCAGTACCGGTACACGGCCCTGGAATAGGGACATCTGGTCTAGATGATTTATGATGGCTTCTTTTAAAAAAGTCAATAAAGTCATGGTATTTTTAGCTTTGTCCTTCTTGCTCCACCCCCACCCCCCCCGCCGATACCAGGTCTTTCCTTTGTAAATCATAGATAATTTGCCCCATTTCAAAGCAAAGGATTTAGTTTTTTTAATAACTATCATGGAAATTATGGGAAGATGCAGTTTCCAATTTTTTTTTTCTAAATTAGAGCCTCTCATTGTTAATAATAAGCCCAATTTAAGCAAAACCCTACACCCCAGGGACTAGCCTGTAAAGTTGCCTTGAAAATGTTAAATTGTGATTGCATCTCTTCTGTTCATTATTTTGAGGGTTATGCTCTTCAAGGTAATCATGTATAAGTGAAACAATATTTAATTCTGGTGTTTATCATCAGTGAATCTAGACATACCCGTAGGTCTCCGGTTTGTCAGTTCTAAATTGAGAAAGCCCACCAAAGGTGGTATTAAAAGAATAAGATTAAGCAATATCCCTTGAAAGAAGGATTTACTTATCTAGGAAAGCAGAGATTATGTTTTACTACCTTGGAAACACCAAGCCTTAGATGAAAGATGAGAATAAAACTCTAAATACAAAATGTAATAGAAGTTTTGTGTGCATGCACATATGTGCCTTTTTCCACAATTGACTTCTTACTCATGTGGCATAACTAACCAGAAACTGGAAAGCTTATGCAATTCTGTGTTAAAGAGCCAACTTGAGCCATAGAATGTGCATCCTTACGAATTCTACAGGTGCAGCTCTCTGGATGAGATGAATTTATTCTTGTGGTATTTATCTGTGGTTATTTTTAAGTTGTATTTATCTGTGGTTATTTTTAAGTTGTAAAAATTTTTATTTTTTAAGTTGTTTTTAAGTTGTAAGGAAAATTTATTTGCAATATATCATATAGTAAAATTGAGTGAAATTGAGTGACTCATATTTTATGTTGATAATGGAATGAAAATTTTGGATAATGGAATGAAAATGTTGATAATGGAATGAAAATTTCTAGTAATTACATATATATGTGGAAACATACTGCTGAGTGTTTGTACTAGGAAAAACAAAAAAAACAAAAAAACACTTTCCTTAGGAAAAAGCACCGACCTGTAGCCCAAAGCCTTCTATTATTATCTTAGCTAAGCCATTATATTGTTCTAAAACATGAGCTCTTTCGAGGGCATCAGCTGCCCCCTCTGATAAATGAAGAAAGTGATCTGTGATTTCTCATGATTCCTATTATAATTAAGAGAAGTTCCATGATTCCTAATATGTTTAAGTATTATTATCAATATTATTTTAAAATTCCATTAAAGTTCTGTGTATTCACAGATTAACAATAACAACAAAAAATCTCCAAAACTTGTTACCGGAAAATAGACATCCTCTTATATCTACCATCAGAGGTCATCATTTCCATTTCCTTTAAATTATTTCTGCATTTGTTCTACATATCTAAATAACATACTTGTATTGCACCATTTGATTTATTAAGAAGCATAATTCACTTTTCAAAAGATAGTTGACTCTCCACTTTGAAAAAAGTGATATCAGTTATATTTCTCTTATCTTCTCACAATCAGTTGACATGTGGACATGTGCTATATTATGACTCTCTTTCTCTGAGAATCATTTTTTTCTGGATACAATATTCATCTTTTTGTTCCATTTGTTTGATTTTCTATATATTTATCATTAACTTATTATCAAACACTCCGAAATATGTATGTTTGTGTATGTGAGTGACTTTGTTTCTCTGTCACTATTAAGAACAAGTCTCTCCCAAGAGCCTTCTAACTTATCAAACTGCCTTGGTTTGTCACAAGGCCAGCTACAAATTTGTGTTCCAGAGATCCACCACTGCCTTAATTTCAATGATTCCATTCACATATATTTTGTTTCATTTTTCCTGAATCTCATACCTCCTACTTTCTTACTTGATTCTCCAATTTGGAGAATCTCCAAGAAAAACTACTCCAGTAATTTTCTGGTAAAGGATGCATGGAGTTAAATTATTTAACTGACAATATCTTTACTTTACACTTAAGTGATAATTTGATGGTATGTAAAATTCATGGCACATAGTAATTTTTCTTGATTTTTGAGAAATTCCTACCCTGTCTGCTAACTTCTATGATCACCAGAAATTTTGATATTTTATATGAAAATCCTCTCTCTTTCTTTCATTAATTCCTGGATCCTAAAATTATTAAGGAAGTTTTTTTTCTATTCCCAGTGTCATATATTCCTATTTTCAACTATTTTATTCACCCATAGTAGATCCATTCTATCCCCAAACCCATGTCCTTTAATTCTGTAAAATTATTTTGCATTATCTAAATTGATTTCCTCTGCTTTCTTTTCATTGTTCTTTCTTTATTTTTTTTTTGTTACTTAGTTAGTGGAGCTCACAGACTGACAAATAAATTATCTTCTTTTCCTTATTTTTCATCTATTTGTATTTTATTTAACATCTTTATTACAGTATAATTGCTTGACAATGGTGTGTCAGTTTCTGCTTTATAACAAAGTGAATCAGTTATACATATACCTATGTTCCCATATCTCTTCCCTCTTGTGTCTCTGTCCCTCCCACACTCCCTATCCCACCCCTCTAGGTGGTCACAAAGTACCGAGCTGGTCTCCCTCTGCTATGCAGCTGCTTCCCACTAGCTGTCTATTTTACATTTGGTAGTGTATATATGTCCATGCTATTCTCTCACTTTGTCCCAGCTTACCCATCCCCTCCCCATATCCTCAAGTACATTCTCTAGTAGGTCTACATCTTTATTCCCGTCTTGAGCCTAGGTTCTTCAGACCATTTTCTTTTTCTTTCATTTTTTTTTTTTTTAGATTCCATGTATATGTGTTAGCATACGGTATTTGTTTTTCTTCTTCTGACTTACTTCACTCTGTATGACAGTCTCTAAGTCCATCCACCTCACTACAAATAATTCAGTTTCATTCCTTTTTATGGTTGAGTAATATTCCATTGTATATATGTGCCACATCTTCTTTATCCATTGATCTGTTGATGGACACTTAGGTTGCTTCCATTACCAGGCTATTGTAAATAGAGCTGCAATGAATATTGGGGTGCATGTGTATTTTTGAATTATGGTTTCCTCAGGGTATATGCCCAGTAGTGGGATTGCTGGGTCATATGGTAGTTCTATTTTTAGATTTATAAGGAACCTCCATACTGTTCTCCATAGTGGCTGTATCAATTTACATTCCCACCAACAATGCAAGAGGGTTCCCTTTTCTCCACACCCACTCCAGCTTTTCTTGTTTGTAGATTTTTTGATCATGGCCATTCTGACTGGTGTGAGATGATATCTCATTGTAGTTTTGATTCATTTTTCTCTAATGGTTAATTATGTTGAGCATTCTTTCATGTGTTTGTTGGTAATCTGTATATCTTCTTTGGAGAAATATCTATTTAGGTCTTCTGCCCATTTATGGATTGGGTTGTTTGCTTTTTTGATAGTGAGCTGCATGTGTTTCTTGTATGTATTGGACATTAATCTTTTGTCAGTTTCTTCATTTGCAAATATTTTCTCCCATTCTGAGGGTTGTCTTTTGGTCTTGTTTATGGTTTCCTTTGCTGCAGAAAAGCTTTTAAGTTTCATTAGGTCTCATTCATTTATTTTTGTTTTTATTTCTGTTTCTCTAGGAGGTGGGTCAAAAAGGATCTTGCTGTGATTTATGTCATAGAGTGTTCTGCTTATGTTTTCCTCTAAGAGTTTGATGGTGTCTGGCCTTACATTTAGGTCTTTAATCCATTTTGAGCTTATTTTTGTGTATGGTGTTAGGGAGTGTTCTAATTTCATTCTTTTACATGTAGCTGCCCAGTTTTCCCAGCACCATTTAATGAAGAGGCTGTATTTTCTCCACTGTATATTCTTGCCTCCTTTATCAAAGATAAAGTGACCATATGTGTATGGGTTTATCTCTGGGTTTTCTAAACTTTTCCATTGATCTATATTTCTGTTTTTGTGCCAGTACTATGTTGTCTTGATTACTGTAGCTTTGTAGTATAATCTGAAGACAAGGAGCCTGATTCCTCCAGCTCCATTTTTCTTTCTCAAGGTTGCTTTGGATATTTGGGGTCTTTTGTGTTTCCATACAAATCGTGAAATTTTTTGTTCTACTTCTGTGAAAAATGCCAGTGGTAGTTTGATAGGGATTGCATTGAATCTGTAAATTGCTTTGGGTAGTTTAGGCATTTTCACAATGCTGATTCTTCCAATCCAAGAACATGGTATATTTCTCCATCTATTTGTATCATCTTTAATTTCTTTCATCAGTGTCTTATAATTTTTTTCATACAGGTCTTTTTTCTCCTAAGGTAGGTTTACTCCTAGATACTTTATTATTTTTGTTACAATGGTAAATGAGAGTGTTTTCTTAACTTCACTTTCAGATTTTTCATCATTAGTGTATAGGAATGCCAGGGATTTCTGTGCAATATTTTTTCATCCTGCTACTTTACCAAATTCATTGATTAGCTTTAATAGTTTCCTGGTAGAATCTTTAGGATTCTCTGTGCATAATATCATGTCATCTGCAAACAGTCACAGCTTTCCTTCTTCTTTTCTGATTTGGATTCATTTTATTTCTTTTTCTTCTCTGATTGCTGTGGCTAAAACTTCCAAAACTGTGTTCAATAATAGTGGTGAGAGTGGGCAAAATTGTCTTGCTCCTGATCTTAGAGGAAATGGTTTCAGTTTTTCACACTGAGGATGATGTTGTCTGTGGGTTTGTCATATATGGCCTTTATTATGTTGAGGAACATTCCCTCTATGCCTACTTTCTGGAGGGTATTTATCATAAATGGGTGTTGAATTTTCTCAAAAGCGTTTTCTGCATCTATTGAGATGATCATATGGTATTTCTCCTTCATTTTGTTAATATGGTGTATCACATTGATTGATTTGTGTATATTGAAGAATCCTTGCATTCCTCCAGTAAATCCTACTTGATCATAATGTATGATCCTTTTAATGTGCTGTTGGACTCTGTTTCCTAGTATTTTGTTGAGGATTTTTGCATCTATGTTCATCAGTGATATTGGCCTGTAGTTTTTGTTCTTTGTGACATCTTTCTCTGGTTTTGGTATCAGGGTGATAGTGGCCTCACAAAATGAGTTTGGGAGTCTTCCACCCTCTGCTATATTTTGGAAGAGTTTGAGAAGGATAGGTGTTAGCTCTTCTCTAAATGTGTGATAGAATTTGCCTGTGAAACCATCTAGTCCTGGGCTTTTGTTTGTTGGAAGATTTTTCATCACAGTTTCAATTTCAGTGCTTGTGATTGGTCTGTTCATATTTTCTATTTCTTCCTGGTTCAGTCTCTGCAGTTTGTGCATTTCTAAGAATTTGTCCATTACTTCCAGGTTGTCTGTTTTATTGGCATAGAGTTGCTTGTAGCAATCTCACATGATCCTTTGTATTACTGTAGTGTCAGTTGTTACTTCTCCTTTTTCATTTCTAATTCTATTGATTTGAGTCTTCTTTTTTTTTCTTGATAAGTCTGGCTAATGGTTTACCAATTTTGTTTATCTTCTCAAAGAACAGCCGTTTAGGTTTATTGATCTTTGCTATCATTTCCTTCATTTCTTTTTCATTTATTTCTGATCTGATCTTTATGATATGTTTCCTTCTGCTAACTTTGGGTTTTTTTGTTCTTTTTTCTCTAATTGCTTTAGCTGTAAGGTTAAGTTGTTTATTTGAGATGTTTCTTGTTTCTTAAGGTAGGTTTGTATCGCTATAAACTCCCCTCTTAGAACTGCTTTCGCTGCATCCCATAGGTTTTGGGTCATTGTGTTTTCATTGTCATATGTTTCTATGTATTTTTTGATTTCTCCTTTGATTTCTTCAGTGATCTATTGGGTATTAAGAAGTGTGTTGTTTAGCCTCCATGTGTTTGTATTTCTTACAGATATTTTCCTGTAATTGATATCTACTCGCATAGCATTGTGGTTGGAAAAGATACTTGATGAAATTTCAATTTTCTTAAATTTACCAAGGCTTGATTTGTGACCCAAGATATGATCTATCCTGGAGAATGTTCCATGAGCACTTGAGAAGAATGTGTATTCTGTTGTTTTTGGATGGAATGTCCTATAAATATCAATTAAGTCCATATTTTTTAATGTGTCATTTAAAGCTTGTGTGTCCTTCTTTATTTTTATTTTGGATAATCTGTTCATTGGTGAAAGTGGGGTGTTAAGGTCCCCTACTATTATTGTTTTACTGTCGATTTCTCATTTTATGGCTGTTAGTATTTGCCTTATGTACCTGGGTGCTCCTCTGTTGGGTGCATAAATATTTACAATTGTTATATCTTCTTCTTGGATTGGTCCCTTGATCATTATGTAGTGTCCATCTTTGTCTCTTGTAATTGTCTTTGTTTTGAAGTGTATTTTGTCTGATATGAGAATTGCTCCAGCTTTCTTTTGATTTCCATTTTCATGGAATATCTTTTTCCATCCCCTCACTTTCAGTCTGTATGTGTCCCTAGGTCTGAAGTGGGTCTCCTGTAGACAGCATATATATGGGTCTTGTTTTTGTATCCATTCAGCCAATCTGTGTCTTTTGGTGGGAGCATTTAATCTATTTACATTTAAGGTAAGGTATTTAAGGTAATGTATGTTCCTAACCCATTTTCTTAATTGTTTTGGGTTTGTTATTGTAGGTCTTTTCCTTCTCTTGTGTTTCTAGCCTAGAGAAGTTCCTTTGGCATTTGTTGTAAAGCTGGTTTGGTGTTGCTGAACTCTCTTAGCTTTTGCTTGTCTCTAAAGCTTTTAATTTCTCCATCAAATCTGAATGAGATCCTTGCTTGGTAGAGTAATCTTGGTTGAAGGTTTTTCTCCTTCATCACTTTAAATATGTCCTGCCCCTCCCTTCTGGCTTGCAGAGTTTCTGCTGAAAGATCAGCTGTTGACCTTATGGGGATTCCCTTATGTGTTACATGGTTTTTTTCCCTTGCTGGTTTTAATATTTGTTCTTTTTATTTAATTTTTGATAGTTTGATTAATATGTGTCTTATTGTGTTTCTCCTTGGATTTATCCTGTATGGGACTCTCTATGTTTCCTGGAATTGATTAACTATTTCCTTTCCCATATTGTGGAAGTTTTCAACTATCATCTGTTCAAATATTTTCTCAGTCCCTTTGTTTTTCTCTTCTTCTGGGGCCCCTATAATTCAAATGTTGGTGCATTTAATGTTGTTCCAGAGGGCTCTAGGACTGTCCTCAGTTCTTTACATTCTTTTTTCTTTATTCTGTTCTGCAGTAGTTATTTCCACTATTTTATCATCCAGGTCAATTATCCGTTCTTCTGCCTCAGTTATTCTGCTATTGATTCCTTGTAGAGAATTTTTAATTTCATTTATTGTGTTGTTCATCTCTGTTTATTTGCTCTTTAGCTCTGCTAGGTCCTTGTTAAATGTTTCTTTCTTGTTTTTTTCTCGTTTCTCTTTCCAAGATTTTGGATCATCTTTACTATCATTATTCTGAATTGTTTTTCATGTAGACTGCCTATTTCCTCTTCATTTGTTAGGGCTGGTGGGTTTTTACCTTGTCCTTCATCTGCTGTGTGTTTTTCTGTCTTCTCATTTTGCTTAACTTACTTTTTTAGTGGTCTCCTTTTTGCAGGCTGCAGGTTCATAGTTTCCATTGTTTTTGGTGTCTGTCCCCAGTGGCTAAGGTTTGTTTAGTGGCTTGTGTAGTCTTCCTGGTGGAGGGGACTAGTGCCTGTGTTCTGGTGGATGAAGCTGGATCTTGTCTTTCTGGTGGGCAGGTACACATCTGGTGGTGTGTTTTGTGGTGTCTGTGGCCTTATTATGATTTTAGGCAGCCTCTGTGCTAATGGATGTGCTTGTGTTGCTGTCTTGCTAGTTGTTTGGCATAGGGTGTCCTGCCCTGTAGCTTGTTGGTTGTTGAGTGGAGCTGGGTCTTGGCATTGAGATGGAGATCTCTGGGAGGTTTTCACTGTTTGATATTATGTGGTGCTTGGAGGTCTCTTGTGGACCAGTGTCCTGAACTTGGCTCTCCCACCTCAGTGGCACAGCCCTGATGCCTGGCTGGAGCACCAAGAGCCTGTCCTCCACACAGCTCAGAATAAAAGGGAGAAAAAGAAAGAAAGAAAAAAGAAAGAAAGAAAGAAAGAAAGAAAGAAAGAAAGAAAGAAAGAAAGAAAGAAGGAAGGAAAGAAAGAAGGAAAGAAAAAAGAAAGAAAGAAAAGAAAGAAAGAAGATGAAATAAAATAATGTTAGTAAAATTAAAAAAAAAATAATAATTATTAAGAAAAAAAATTTGTTTAAGTAAAAAAAATGGACAGAGAGAACCTTAAGACAAAGGGTAAAAGCAAAGCTATGCAGACAAAATCACAGAGAGAAACATACACATACACACTCCCAAAAAGAGAAAACAGGGGGAAAATGTATATATCATTGCTCCCAAAGTCCACCTCCTCAATTTGAGATGATTCGTTGTTTTTTCAGGTATTCCACAGATACAGGGTACATCATGTTGCATGTGAAGATTTAATCCACTGCTCCTCAGGCTGCTGGGAGAGATTTCTCTTTCTCTTCTTTGTCCACACAGCTCCAGGGGTTCAGTTTTGGATTTGGATCCACCTCTGCATGTGGGTCACCTGAGGGTTTCTGTTCTTCACTCAGACAGGATGGGGTTAAAGGAGCAGCTGATTAGGGGGCTCTGGCTCACTCCGACTGGGGGGAGGGAGGGGTACCAATGTGGAGTGAGCCTGCAGTGGCAGAGGCCAGCATGACTTTGCACCAGCCTGAGGTGTGCTATGAATTCTCCCAGGGAAGCTGTCCCTGGATACCAGGACCCTGAGTAGTGGATGCACAGGCTCTCAGGAGGAGAGGTGTGGATAGTGACCTGTGCTTTCACATAGGCTTCTTGGTGTCTGCAGCAGCAGCCTTAGCATCGGATGCCCATCTCTGGGGTCCTCGCTGATAGCCGCGGCTCGCACCCATCCTGGAGCTCATTTAAGCAGCGCTCTTAATCCCCTCTCCTCGTGCACCAGGTAACAAAGACGCAAGAAAAAGTCTCTTGTCTCTTCGGCAGCTTCAAATTGTTTTCCGGACTCCCTCCCGGCTAGCTGTGGTGCAGTAGTCCCTTCAGGCTGTGTTCACACAGCCAACCCCAGTCCTCTCCCTGGGATCTAACTGAAGCCTGAACCTCAGCTCCCAGCCCCCGCCCTTCCCACCAGGTAAGCACACAAGCCTCTCAGGCTGGTGAGTGTTGGTTGGCACTGATCCTCTGTGCAGGAATCTCTCCCCTTTGCCCTCTGCACCCCTTTGCTGCACTCTCCTCTGTGGCTCCCCTCCCCCCAACCACCAGCAGTCTCCGCAAGTGAAGGGACTTCCTAGTGTGTGGAAACATTTCCTCCTTCACAGCTCCCTCCCACTGGTGCAGGTCCCATCTCTATTCTTTGTCTCTGTTTTTTTTTTTTCTTTTACCCTACCCAGGTATGTGGGGGATTTCTTGCCTTTTGGGAGGTCTGAGGTCTTCTTCCAGCATTCAGTAGGTGTTCTGTAGGAGTTGTTACTCATGTAGATGTATTTCTGATGTATTTGTGGGGAGGAAGGTGATCTCCGCATCTTACTCTTCTGCTATCTTGAAGCTCCTCCCATCTATTTGTATTTTGCTTGCCTTTTGGGAGATATCTTCACCTTGATCTTCAAACCTCAAACAGAGTTTTGCATTACTATTTGCATTTTTGTGTTCACTGAGTGATTTTATTTTGTGTAGATCCTCTTTTCTTTGTTGTATGATTATAGTAGCTTTACTTATATTTCTGAGTATATTAATAATATGCATCTTGGAGATTTTTCTTACATGGCTTCTGTTTCAAAGGTTTTTTTCTGCTTTTCCTTTGTTTTATTTTTTCATATTATAGAATTTTTTCAAATATTTTGAACTCCTTGTCAGTTTATACATATTAAAGATAACGAAGCTAAATCTTTTGGAAGTTCCAACTATGTAGAAGGCTAACTGTGGGTTTCACACAAGTGTAGTCTGATTGGCTGCTCCTAGAAAAATCCCAAGTCAATATCAGTAGATAAATGCACAAAAACTTGTAAGTATACAGTTCATTGAATGTCCAGGCCAAGAAGTAGAATATTATCAGCATCTAAGACACCATATACCATCACCAAGCCCCCTCCCAGTTACCATTTCTTATTCATCCACAAGGATTTCTAACACTAAAAAATTTTCTGTTGCAATTTTAAACATATTTTATAGCATAATTTATATCATTATGTGCATAAAGTATTGAATTTGTAATGATATTACTAGTTATGTCACATCATAGCATCGGTAATTTGTTAAAACATGAGAGTTAATGGAAATAAGTAATATGTGAGAATATTTTTAAACTGTAATATTGGGACTTCCCTGGTGGCACAGTGGTTAACAGTCTGCCTGCCAATGCAGGGGACACAGGTTCAAGCCCTGATCTGGGAAGATCCCACATGCCACTGAGCAGCTAAGTCCATGTGCCAGGGCTAATAAACCTGTGCTCTAGAGCCCACGAGCCATAACTACTGAAGCCCACGCACCTGGAGCTAGTGCTCCACAACAAGAGAAGCCACCATAATGAGAAGACCATGCACCTCAACGAAGAGTAGCCCCCGCTCACCACAACTAGAGAAAGCCCATGCTTAGCAATGAAGATGCAGTGCAGCAGAAATAAATAAATAAATATTTTTAATAAATAAATAAATGTTCAAAAAAAGGAATAAAAAACTGTAGTATTATGTACATTTTAAATGATTTTATATTAGATATGAAGGACAATATAGACAATCCCATATACTCTTCTTCCTAGGAATATATGTATAGTATTTTGGAAGTAGTTGTCTATACCTTTTATTTTAGAAATTTTCTGGAAAATTCTCTAGACTTACAGAACATAGTCTTTATTTAGGACTATAGTTATGCTCAACTTTAAACAGTATATAAGGTTACATTATCAGAATTGTGTTCAATTTCATGTAATATTTAAAACTTATATTAGTTATTATTTAAAATAAACCTTAATATACAGATAATCTCTGTGAAAATTTAAGCCTGTTGAGCTTCAACTCAAAACTTGATGAAGCCCCAAGGGCTTCCCTGGTGGCACAGTGGTTGAGAGTCCGCCTGCCGATGCAGGGGACACGGGTTCGTTTCCCAGTCTGGGAGGAGCCGACATGCTGAGGAGCGGCTAGGCCTGTAAGCCATCACTGCTGAGCCTGCACGTCCGGAGCCTGTGCTCCACAATGGGAGAGGCCACAGCAGTGAGAGGCCCGCATACCGAAAACAAACAAACAAACAAACAAAAACTTGATGAAGTCAGAAAAGTGTGGCATACAACTACCAATCATTGTGTATTTTATATAAGGTAGGCACTGTTCAAAGTAATTTTAAGGCATTAAATTATTTGAGTCAGCACCAAACATTCATTTTGATCTCATTTGAAAAGCAATTTTTTCTTTTTATAGTATAAATCAATATCACAATTCGGATATATACCTTGGAGATTATAATAATGTATATGTATATGTATATTTCAAGATATTTTTAACCAAATATTATATGTTGTAACACATGGGCTTTAGTTACAGTTACATGAAGTGAAAATTTTGTAATTGCTGATTCCTTACAAATATTTTATCTTCTTGCAAAGCACTATAGCAAAAACAAAACAAAATCCCTAAACTCCTGCTATTAATTTAAACTATTCCTTCTCACTAATATGGCAACAATAGTTATGAGGTGAACACATTTGCCACACATTCATTTAGAGCCTATATTATGTGAAGTACCCCAGTCAATGAGACACAACCACTTTGATGAGGAGTTTATGTTGATGATAGTCTCTCAGAGTCTTTAAGGACTGCAATATTTATATGGATTGTATAATAAACACAGACAGGTTATAATAATTTTATTGTTGTCATTTCCTTATTCATATAGATTCTTCTTCCTTAAATTTACTTTTTGAAATACATTCCACCACTCATTTGCCTATTTAGAAGCAATCAGCAGATGGTATTATGCTCCCTTTTCTTGATAAAATAGTGAAATATAAATAAAATATAAGGCTTAGACTTAGACATTAGGCCTCTTTAAATTGAGTTCAGATTATCGAATAAATTACAACTCGTTCAAGATAATTTTCAAAATTGTATAAATATTTTCTTCCACATGGTAGAAGAAAAGGTTGTTGGTGTTAGTAGCAGTTATGATACTTGTACTTCAAAGAAAAACTAACCATTTATTTCTTCCATTTAACAACCTATTCTGTATATACTCTCTCCTTAATATATCTTACCTCCTCTATTTAAAATTGCAACTAAAATTTCTGTTTCTCTTTACCCTTATTACTCCAGCCTAATGTTCTGATTTCTTCTTCTCAGTTGATAAATCTTCAAATTCTACCAACAAATTGCATTCGTAGTTTATTTTAAAACATTTGGTTAGTATAGAGCACTGTAAAATTAACCTTAACTGACCACTCAACACACTGTATAAAGACTGCTCCCAAAAATTCATTTTATTTTACTTTTTTAAGAAAACTCCAATTAATTAAAAACAAATAGTAACAAACCCCAACCATCCCTAAAGTCTTGTGCATTTATTGGGGAAGGTTAAAGAGTTCCTGAAAAATACATTAAGGTTTAAATAGAACTGTGTGGAAAATGAAATAGCCTGGAGGAAACTAGGATGAGGAGGTCAGTTGATTTAACTTTGTTTGGAGTTTTGGGAGAAGGGAAAAAACCCTCCAGTAAAAACCTGTACACACGTTCATAAATATTGAACTTGCAATTTACATCATCTCATTCTATGATTTCTATTGCATTGTAATCTCCAAGACATTAATCTCATTAAAACAGTAATTTTTTTTCTTTATATAATATTGTTTGCCTCATTTGCTGCTGTAGGATTTTATGTTTTCAAGTATAAAGAATATTCTAATGGTAAAATAATGTTAAGGAGTTATGGTAATTTGAAAAGTGCTAAATATAAATATTAAGATGTTTAAAGCAGAAATGTACTCCCAAATCCCCATAAAAATCACAGTCACTCCTAAGTAACAAATTAGTTATTTTTCAATAGTTAATAATATAGTTATTTTCAATGTACAGGAAATATCCCAATAAAACAATATTTAAAAAATGGTTATTTTAAGATGTTAAAAATGTTAAATGTTAAAACTCTAGATTTCTAGGTCAATAATATTAGTATACCTGAATTCTAATTTAGCCATAATTCGTTAAAAATTGATGATATTAGATATATTTGTGAAACTGTCAAACAAGAACAACAAATTAAATATAATATTTTCTTATTAATGTATTTCCATTTCTTGATGAAAGCATTTTAGAAGGAGGAGGATTGAGACTGTTTAAAAAATTGGAAAACTATTTGGCATCCTTTCAGATACTTTAGACACTGATGCCATTGCAGGCTTACTTTTGTTCAAAACTTACTTTGTTTTCCTTCTGTTTGCTATGGGTATAGTTTTTAACCATTGTCAAAAACTGACTCACATTCAGAAATAAAAGAGAAGATTGTCCCATTGTCCCAGATTTAGAGACGTTAAAATTAGTCAGTGGATTCAGTTGTTGTCAACCTAATCTACCATTACCACTCCCATGAGTTACATACATTTTGCTTTAAACCTCATTTCCTCTGCCTTTATTAACAGAATTTTTTAAAATAAAGTATAACTTCCCCATATCAATTACATTCGGTATTTCTAAAATATGGTTCATGTAAGAAAAGCCAAAAAATAAAATAAAGAGGCATAGAAATTTTCCTTTTAAACCTAAGAAAGACTTAAAAGACAAGAAAGGAAGACATAAAATGTGATTTAGAAAAATTTAAGATAAATTATTAATAAAGACATTACTAAGTTATATATGATCTGGTGATCCTGCATTATAAAGTAACTTTTTTCATAAATAGTTATATTCAGAGTCTCCTATTTGAAACCCAAAACTTATTTCATGATTTCAACTTTATGTTTCCTTCTATATTTCACAATATGATTTCTGTTTGTAATGGAAGACAGATTTGATAGCTAGATTTTCATTAAACACATATATAGTTACTTCAGTAGATTTTTAACCTCTTTGGCCCTAAAACAGCTGTTCATTATTTTCAATTTGTAGAAAACATCTTTTTATCCCTCTGGATTTATCTTGTTCTCTTTTTGTAGTTGTTAAAGAAAAGGAGGAATTATCTATAGGCACCTAATTCCTAAGTTGTCATCTTTTCTATAACTCCTATCTTGGTTAATTTGATTATAATGCCTATAAAGTGACTTATTGCATTTTCAGTTACTTTTACAAATCCTTCAGAAACCTTTAAAATCAAAAATCATTTAAAAAAATAACATATGCACAAAGTGATTTTCCCTATAAATAAATTATTTGGAATTTGGTTAAAATTATTTGATATGGTTAAGTAAATATTAATACTGTAATCTGTCCTAAATAATTCATTGTTTCTATATCTGTTCATACAGTTTTTAAACCACATGCAAATCTTTTTGGGGGATGCTCTTTGTAATAAGCAGAATAATGGTTCCCCAGGTCTATCCACATTTTAACCTCTGAAACCAGTGACTATGTTACTTTATATGGAAAAGGAATGTTAACGTGACAGATGGATTTAAGGTTCCTAGTCAACTGACCTTAAAAAAAAGATTATTTTGAATCATCTGAATGGGCTGAATGTAATCATAAAAGTGGATTTGTGGAAAAATCTTAAATGTGGAAGAAGGAGCACAAGAAGGAGTTAGGGTGATAAGATGTGAGAATAACTTGACCTGCTGTAGTTGGTTTTGAAGATGAATGAAGAGGTTAATGAACTAAGGAATATGGGTGGCTTCTAGAAGTTGAAAAGAGCAGGAAATGGATTCACCCCTATAGCCTCCAGAAAGGGATGCAGCCTTGATGATACGTTGATTTTAGTCCCATGAGACCTATTTTGGACTTCATCAGAAATGAAAGATAATAATATATGCTGTTTAAAGCCACTAAGTTTGTCGCAATTTGTTATAGGCAGTGACTGAAAACTAATACACTGTTCCTTATTGAGGAGGGATTCTGCTGAAGATGTTTGAAAAGTTACAAAGGGTTTAAATTAAAAATATGTTTTCCATAAAATCATTATACTGAACTGTTATAGATTTCATATTTTTCACCTTCTTAATTACACTGTGAATACTAAATGATGTTAGTTACAATGCTTAGTTGCAAACAATAAAAATGGACTTGGAGATCTTTAGCAGAAGAATTTTTGGAAGGATATCAGGTGACTCATGAATAGATAAGATATTTTGTCAGTCACAGAAAATATACAGGTATTAATTGTGGATAGTCATCCGAGGAAACATCCAGGTTTGGATACCACCTACAGCACTTCCTTGAATGGTCAAGGGCACTCTTCAACTCCTCTCCTGTATAATTGTCACCAACCTTGACACTGAGAAGTTTCTCACTTGCTCCTTTGTCTTTGAGACATTGTTCAATATTCAAAGTCCTAGGTGTATAAAATTCTAGAGGGTCAAACTGATTACACTTAAAATCCTATTGATTACAGGATTATGGAGAAGGTAACAGTGTACTTTGACTTCGTTCGGAGAAGTTTTGTCCATGTCTTCCTCCAAGATCCACAGAATGAAATTTCCTCAAATTGAAGAGGAGTTCATATGCTGAATGCAAACTACCTGGTAAGTGTTCCATTAAATTAAAAATTTGTTGTTATTACTAAAATAATTGTTATTATTACTATTATTATTATCCCATTCTAGTGATGAGGAAACAGCTTCAGATTAATGTTAGGTAATTTATCCAAAACCATTCAAGTAGTAGTCGGAAACTAAGAAGCAATATTCTGATGCCGGATTCTATTTTTCTGCAAACATGATGCCTAAAATTCAGCATATATGTCATGTGCTAGAGTAGAAAAAATGTGATTTTAAAACTCTAATAATAATTAAGGATAAATATTAGCTTCAGAATAATGAGTATGGATTTCTTCAATCAAATACATTTTTATAATTCAAGATAATTTTTGTCTTACATGTTAGGTATATAATACTTTTTTAAGTGGGTAAATTATCACCCATAGTTTATTAAGGTGATCAAAATACTAGAACTCCTTAATTTCAATAAATAATTGAAACTTCAGCAATCCCCAATCCTGATGATAGTGAAGAAAACTTAGCTTGCCAGTGGGAGGTAATATTTTCTGTTTACTTAGTTTCCTTCTCTACAAAGGCCATATCTTCTCTCTCTGCATTTATGTCCAATAGTTGTATACAAAGACAGAGAGCTGTTGCTCACATAAGGCCGGAAGTCAAGGGAGTGGGTGGGTATTGTGCAAATTTATGCATATCTTCAGACTGATTTCATTCTGGTTCCCTGCTGACTACCAAGGATTTACCTATCCCATCTAGTCACTGGTGCCAACTGAAACCACTTTCTCAGTCCAGTGTTGGTGTACTCACATCTTCTCTGCTGATACCAGCTTCCAGTGATCGCTCTTTCTTCCCCTTGGTGGAATGTGTCTCATATATTTTCATTTTCTAAGCTCCTCATTTTGACGGCCTGATGTCCTTCAGTAAGCAGAGGACTACAACCTCATCTTTAGGGAAGATTTTATGGCTGAGGGTGGAGGCTCTTAATTCAAACAGATACAGTACAAGGGGAGAAACATTTATTTAAACTACAAATTTGAATTTTGTATCTGCCGATATAACATATAAAGCCAAGGATGTATAGCTCTGCGAGTCTTCTTCAAGGCTGTCCACATTGCTGTCATGTGTATGTGTGTATGTGGATCCCTTTTTATTCACGCTAATACAGGTCTAGGACTTGTGGAAAAGTTGTTTTTCCTTGTGCATGTCTGTATTTTTATTCAAAGATTATTGATAGCATCTTGAGGGACACAGCTTCATACTCCTCAAAATATCAAAGAATCAATGAATGTTTGATCAGCTCCTGATTTATTTCATTTCTACTAGTAAGTTAATTCTTACAAATAAATGCAATAAGGCATAGCTCCAAGACATGAATTATACGACTTTGTGGGAGTTTCAGGTACATAATGATTTTTAGAATTTGACTGCTATATTTTTTTTTCAGAAATTACATCTTTTAACATAGATTTGTAATTACTTTTATGCATCTCTCTTTTAAACCCTGCAGATTTGCACATCAGAATCACAGCACTGCTTTGGGTTTGCCCGTGATTGTGCCTTTACTAGGGATAACTGGAAATACTCCCTCCAGGGCAGGCCTCATGGTAACAATATCCCTCCACTTCTGTTTATCTGGGAGTGTCTCGATTTTGTCCTCAATTTTGGAGGCTAGTTTCCTGGATGTAGACTACTTAGTCAACGGTTTTTTCTTCCATCCCACTGCTTTCTGACCTCCAGAGTGTAGCAGAGAAATGGGCTGGTAATCTTACTAAATCTGATTAATTTCTAATCATACTAGAAATTAGATGACTAAAATATGAAGTATTTATGGAATTTAACACATATAGTGGAAGCATGTATATAATAAGAACATGGACAATATGATTGTCCATTCTGAGCCTTGTGTTAGAAATGCCGTATTGTAACCCTGGCAATATTTGGCTTCAATTATTAGTCCACTGGCTTCTATAAGAAAGTATCTTTCCTTCTAAAATCATATATGAGGATAAATTCTGGCTGTGCAGACATATTCTCCTTAAGGATAAAAATTTGAAAATATATAATCTTTATTTTTAAAACTGAAAATTAACCAACACTTGCATATGTATTTAATACCTATACTGTCAGCATTGCAGTTAAAAAACCAATATTAATTTATTATTTTTTTTAAAAGGAAACTGACTTAGGTTAGTTTCATAATTTGTACAATTCAACCCAACTAGAAATCATAGGCATCAAGTTCTGAATCCATGTTTTATCATATTTATTATGTAAACATATATTTATCATAATAAATATTCAGATATGTTTTATCTCCTAAAACTTCATTTCACAGTGCATGTATCCTCTTTTTTATTTTTTATTTCATATATTTAACAAGAGCTAATACTTTGAGACAACAATTTTAGCCAAAACTACTTGTAATGGTTTGAGGAAGAGGAGAGAAATGTGTTGTAAAAGCACCTTACACACACAGGAATGTCAAGGTACTACAGACATGCAGGTCTAAATTGTGTTTTTGTCTGGAATGACAAAGTAAACAGAGAGAGAATAAAATGAATGAGAAAAAGAATTATTTCATAAAGAACATATTGAGGTAATATTATAGAAGAAATTATCAATAAAAGAAGAATTAGCCTAGAAAAGGCTAAGAAGTAAGGAGACAAAAAGGTAAGAAGAGTTAAAGTAAAAGAAAATTATAAGGTGGATGTAAGGAATCTGAAAAATAATTAGGCAAAGGAAAGGGAAGCTGAGTATACTTAAATCAAATGACTTTGAGCCTATATGTAAACCAGGAACTGAAGTCTTGCACTAAAGTGAAAGGATTAGAATGGGCTTTTAAGGACAGTGATAAAAGATTTGAATTAGGAACTACTGTGCAAACTATGCAGCCAAATAAGAATAACTAGAATGACTGACAACAGCATTGGGTCATTTAAAACCACTTTATATTGAATATATCACTCTCTGAGGGATTCCTTTAATCAACCTGCCACATCTCCCTGAATGACATGCATATAGAATTGTCAAAATGCTGAGATTACTTTTAATTTTTAAATTATATATTAATGATTATATGAACAAAAACCTACTTTTTTGTTTGAAATACAGTGCATTGTTAAATATTGCACACAATCTTATCATTTACCTAGACTTGTCAACTGTGTACTTCCACAGATAAAAAATATTTTTTAAGCTATAGAAAATTTTAAATTACCAGAGCTTTAATACTCTTCAAACAAAACCATATTTTGCAAGACATTACAAATTCTCTCAAGTGATATTTTAAATTAAAATAGAAAAATCTCTATACAGTACAATGTTTTAAAGGGAAAAATAAACAAAGCACTAATTTCTGAAATATGTTAAGATTTTCTCCAATGTACTTGAGGTCAAAGCACTGACTTGTCATATGTGTGTTCATATAGATGAAGAGGATCTTTTTAAATTGAAGCATAGTTGATTTGCAATATTATATTAGTTTCAGGTGTACAGCATACTGATTCAGTATTTTTACATATTACACTCCACTAAAAGTTATTACAAGATAATGACTATAATTCCCGTTAGCTATAAATTATAATTTTATAATTTATATAAAATATATCCTTGTTACTTATCTATTTTATACATACTAGTTTGTAACTCTTAAACCCATAAACCATGTCCCTCCTCACTTCCTTCTCCCCTTTAGTAACCACGAGTTTTTTCTCTATATCTGTGAGTCTGTTTCTGTCTTGCATGTACACTCATTTGGATTGCTTTTTGATTCTACGTATTATTGATATCTTACAATATATGTCTTTCTCTTTCTGGCTTATTTCACTAAGCATACTATTCTCTAGGTTCAGCCATGTTTCTGCAAATGGCAGAATTACTTTATGGCTGAGTAATATTCTGTTGTATATGTATATACAAATTCTACTCTATCCATTTCTCTGCTGATGCGTACTTGGGTTTCTTCCATATCTTGCTTGTTGTAAATAGCCCTGCTCTGAACTTTGGGGTGCGTGTATCTTCCCAAATTAGTACTTTTTTTCCAGATATATATACCCAGGAGTGGAATTTCTGGATCATATGATAGTTCTATCTTTAGATTTTGAGGAACCTACATACTGTTTTTCATAGTCACTGCACCAATTTACATTCCCACCAACAGTGTACAAGAGTTCCCTTTTCTCCACCTCCTCACCAACACTTGTTATTTGTAGACTTTTTGATGGTAGCCATTCTGACACATGTGAAATGATAGCTCATTGTGTTTTTGATTTACATTTCTTTAATAATTAGTGATGTTGAGCATCTTTTCATGTGTCTGTTAGCCACCTGCATTCATTCTTTGGAAAAATGTCTATTCAGATCTCCTGACAATTTTTTTGATTTTTTTAAATTGAGTTTTACGAGGTGTTTATGTATTTTGATTATTAACCACTTGTCAGTATATCATTAACAAATATTTTCTCCCATTCCATAGGTTTTCTTTTCATTTTGTTGATGGTGTCCTTTGCTAGGCAAAAGTTTTAAGTTTAATTAGGAGCTAATTGTTTATTATTTATTTATAAAAATTATTTATACAAGTCATTTATTTATTTATAAAAATATTGCTATGATTTATGTCAGATAGTTCAGCCTATGTTGTCTTCTAGGAGCTTTATGGTTTCAGGTCTTACATTTAGGTCTTTAATTTAGTCCAGTTGCATTTAAGGTAATTATTGGTAGGTATATATATACTGTCATTTTATTACTTATTTTGTGGTTGTTTTTGTAGTTCATTTCTGTGTTTCTTCCCTTGTTTGATTATTTTCTTTAGTATTATAGTATACTTGTGTTCCTTCCTTTTTCATTTTTGCATAGGTATTGTACGTTTTTGATTTGTGGTTACCATGGAGTTCATATATGTTGATCCATATTTATATTTACTTCTTAAAAACTGGTAGTCTTTTAAGTTCAAACACATTTTTAAAAAATCTATATTTTTTACTCCCCTCCCACACATTTTGGTTTCTTGATATCATGTTTTACCTCTTCATGCTTATCCCTTAACTATTCATTGTAGTTATAGTTGCTTTTACATTTTTTTGTCTTTTAATCTACATGCTGGCTTATTTAGTTGGTTGATCCTCAATTTTTACTATATGTTTGCCTTTCCTAGTGAGATTTTCCCTTTCCTATGGATTTTTTTTTTTTTCATTTAGAGAACACTGTTTAACATTTCTTTCAGGGTACACTTAGTTTTGATGAATTATTTTAGTGTTTTGCTTCTCTGAGAAGTTTTTTATCTGTCCTTCTAGTCTAAATGATAATCTTGCTGGGTAAAGTTTGCTAGGTTGCATATATATGTTGCATATATGCATTTTGAATATGTCATGCCACTCCCTTCTGGCCTGCAAAGTTTCTGTAGAGAAATCAGCTGATAGCCTTATGAGGATTCCCTTGTATATGACTGTTTTCCTCTTGATGCCTTTGGGATTCTCTCTTTAACTTTTGCCATTTTAATTATGATATATAGGTGTGGATTTGTTTGGGTTTATCTTGTGTGCAATTCTCTTTGCTGCCTGTACCTGGATATGTATTTCTTTCTTCAGGTTTGCAAAGTTTTCAGCCATAGTTTCCTCAAATAAATTGTTAATCTCCTTCTCTCTCTTCTCCTTTCAGAGTCCATACAGTGGGAATGTTGAAATACTTAATGTTATCCTAGAGAGCTCTTAAACTGTTTTCATTTAATTTTTTTTCTTTCTGCAAGTCTGATTGGATGATTTTCATTATTCAACTTCCAGATCACTTATACATTCTTCTGTATCACTTAGTCTGCTATTCATTCCCTCTAATGTGTTTTATTTTTTTTTTATTTTAGCCATTGAATTATTCATTTATGATTGGGCTTTTTTAAAAAAAATATTTTCTAGGTCTTTGTTAAAATATTCAGTGTTTAGATCAGTCTTTTTATTCCCCATCCGTTAATATTTTTATAACCAATGCTTTGAATGCTTTATCTGGTAAATTATTTATTTCTGTTTTATTATTTCATTTTTTAGGGTTTTTCTCTTGCTCATTCAGTTGAGAGTAGTTCCTCTGCCTTTTCCTTTTGCTTAGCTTTCTCTGCCTTTATGCACTTATGTGAAATAGTTAGTACTGTGGTCTTGAAAGGGTGTTCTTATGTGAGAGCATTCCTATATAGGCTGTATGTGTCCAATGCCTTTAGTGGGAGGGCTGTTTTGACATGGATGACAGTTATGTCTTTTCTCAGGGAGTGCTGTTAGCTATCACCTTGGTAGTGGGTGTGGCTGGAGATGGAGGAGCTAGAGCTTGTGTTGGGTGTGAGGTGGGACTTACTCTCTGCTCAGTGTCTGTTACTCCCCATTAGGGACAGGGTCTTATCCCACGTTTCTGTAGAAGAAACCCTGAGGGTCAGGTTTGAGCTGGCTCTGTTCCCTTTAAGTGTGCTTATTTTCCCCCTTTCCTCTCACCAGGACTTTTGTCCCAGAGGAGGGGAGTGCTGAAACAAGTGAAGCCAGTCTGCAGAAGGAAGTCTGATGCACTGCTTGAGTAGTGTCTACAACCTTGGGTGCAAGTCTCCTTGGTCTCTCACAGCCGATCACTGCTGCTGACCCCACCTCCCTCCCTGTTGTGGAGCCACTCCACTGCACTGGTGGGAGTCCCTGTGGACTTGCATCATGGTTATGGAGGTTAGCTGTTGTGAGAGAGTGGTCACCATCAGAGATATGGGCAGCTTCTGAAGTGCTGCCTGAGTAAGCACCAACAGTGGCTGCCATCACCCCACCCAGGCTCCACCCTAGGACTGGGTTTCCTCTGTGTCCCATGATCAAATCTTTTCTCTGGTGTGGCTGCCCTAGATTCAGTGCCATGCTGTGGCATGGAGTGAGTAGGGCTGGATTATTTGCTCAGCTTGAGCTGGGGCACATGGTGAGACAGTCAAGGGAAACCTGGTGGCTGCTAGAGCAAACATCTCTCTGCCCTGCCTCAGGCACTGGCCACTGTATATGCTCTCCTCAAAAGTGGGGACCAAGCTTCTCTGAGTCCTTCTGTTTGCCACAGCAGTCCTCCAACCAGCTAAGAGGTCTTGTCTCCTCTATGTGGGACCTCAGGACTGGAACACCTAAGTCTGAGACTCAACCTGCTCACTCCTGAGGGTGGGTGTCCACCTGTATAATCGCCATTTCCTGCTGAGTCCTCTCCCAGGGGCACAAGACTGACCTGATTTTTTCTCTTCCCTTCCTACCTGATTCCATGTGGATCTTTCCTATAGCCTGAGTTATACAGGAGTCTTTCTGCCAGTATACAGTTGATTTTCTGCGAGAATTGTTCTACTTGTAGAAGTGTTTTTGATGTGTTCTTAGGAGGAGGTGAGCTTCATGTCCTCTTATTCCACCATCTTTGTTCTCTCATTGAAAGGACCTTTTTTAAGAATACAAAATTTAAAGTAAACAATGTTCTAAATAGTCCTCACTTTATTGTGAACAATATTTTAATAATAAAATTATCCGTGTAACATTTAAAAATTTCAAAAACCTTTTCTGAAATTTGACAACAGTGTTTCACAAAAAACTGCTGTGCTCGAAGATGTGAACTATTGAAATGAGTTGTTAGTTGTAATTACTGTAGGTGGACAATTACCTGATAATGATATTGATAAAATGTTTATTTCATGAGTAGAGAAAGGGTGTTGGCCAAAGATATAAATTTACAATTTCAGGTATTTTAAGAGGATAATTTGTAGGATGATTAAAAGCTGCCATTTACAAAAATATTTCTGGAATTTTACCAAAGTGTTATTCCTTATATAATTCCATAAATATACAAATACTTTAAATATTTATGAACATTTAAATATTTATACTTTAAATATTTAGCTTCCAAATATATTGCTTTGAATATGGAATGATTTTCACAAGTGCATTTTATTTTTCCCCAATTTGGAATTCAGTCTTTTGCAATTATTTATTCCATGTTAATGCTATGTTTAATACATACCAAAGAATATACTTAATACACATGTGGAATTTAAAAAATAATGCAATAATACAATAAGCATCTGTTGTACTCATCCATGGTAAATTCTAGAATATTATTAAAATTGTTGACAATCTTGACACAGATATTCTGAATATTTTATATTTTCTTTTTTCTTGTAGATTATCATGAGATTTTATATATGTTTTATATATATAATGTATAATTTGAAATAAATTTAAATTATGCTGAAAATTTCACCATTTTCCAACTCAGATTGTATTTTTGTATCTTGTGAAGCTACAGCTGAGTCATAATTACTCGTGATTAGGATTTCAGTGTATACAAGTCAATCTTTTTTACTTTTCAGATGAAAACAACTAGACAAATACAGTATATGTAGAATTTTATCATTAAGATCTAAATTTGCCTGCTGTCTAAACTTTACTCTGTGTCATTATATTAAAGTAAAATTACACCTTTAATATTTTTAGAAAGTTAAAATTTATTATCTTATTAAAGAAGTTTAAAGTCTTATTGATTGTCATATTAATCCCAATTATGCATATCACTAATGAAATAGGAAACATACGTGTATATATTAAAAAATATTTATCTAAAATTAAGTTTAAAACAAACAAAATTTTAATTGACTTTAAAGTTGATGTTTACTTATTGAACTGTCAGAAAGTGGTATTAGAGAGTAAATTGCAACTTGGGTTTTTCTGGTTATAACTTATCTCAGACAAAAAAGGTGGAAAAATAATAAATATAATACATATATTTACTGAGTGCCTGCAATATGTCATTTGCTGTGGTATGTTCAATATGTGCTCTGAGCCAAAGAATAAATTTTTTTAATAGTTTCACACAACTGAATGTAGGACTCTTAGTCTCAAATTCATTACTGTTTCCCTTACACTATACTATAGCTTCACTATTATTATTATTGTTATTATTATTTTAAATTATTAGGACTATATCTTGGTTTCTTCAGTCATGGATTGAAATGATTTATCTGGATCTTTTCAAATGAGTTACTTGTAGATCTGTATTCTTATCCATGGTCTTTGGATCCTGGAAGTTAGGGTTCATGAAGACTCTGGAATAAAAATTTGTATGCATGTATGTAGATGATTCAAAGAAGAATACATTTAGATCCTTATGATATTAGTAACTTCTTAAAAAATCTATAATCTTTACTGTAGGAAATATGAGGCATCCTTTCAAAAAGTTTCCACTTAAGAGAATAGAAACTTTGTAGTACTATATTAGCACTTTTATGTATTTGAAGAGACATATGAGAAATACTACTTCCATTGTTTTATCTACAATAGTGGAGGATATGACAATCAGAATTTTAATCCAACTGTATGCCAATTCAATTGAGTTTAACTAACAGCTATCGAGAGTTCATTTTTCCTGAGAATCCAACATATGAAAAGGAAATATACACTTTGTATATCATTTAATGAATAAATAAACTCTAATTTGCTATATTAGCTTAATTACACATTTATTTTATTTTCAATAAGTGCTACTTTGTGAAAGACGATGCATGGTGCCTGTGGTGAATGTAAACAAACATGCAACTGCTTACTCTTTTTTCCAATGAGATTCATAACACAGTAAAAAGAAATCTAAATATGAATCAATATGAGAGCAGTTAGATAAATGCGAAAGGTGAAGGGAAGTAATATTTTTCTCCTAGTGTTGTTCATGAGCAGTGATCAAGATTTTTAAAAAGGCAACCCAGAATATTAAGAGCATTTAAAAATTATAGCAGTTATAAGGAATATTGTTAATAAATTTATGACTAAGGAGAAATCACTTTTAAGGCTGAGTTTCTCATGAGGTCCTAAATATCCAATCAGAAGGGACACTACATTTATTTGCTAAACAAACACAAATTTTGAGACAGTGACTTGAATCTTTAATTAAAATTTCAATCTTTTGCAGATTTTATGGGAAGAAAAGACACACCAATGGAAGTGCCTCTAAAATGACATTTCATTTTCATGAAACATAAATTTGTGGGTTTGTTCATAAATACAATATAACTAATATAACTGAGGAATTCAGAAACTCATGGGAGATCTTGCTATAAATAATCATAATTCAAAATTATTTATAACATTTATGATTGACCTTTATACAACCTGCAACACAAAATAATATCCAGAACAGGGTGAGGATAAGTATGTAATTGAGTGGTCAAACATTATCATAGATAGACTTAGATCCTTTCTGTAAAGTAAATTTTGTTTCCACATAGGTTGGTATGGTGAATAGGAAGACTATGCATTGAGATTTATTTCACCATAAACTTGCATGTCCTCTATGCAGAAGACAAATGAAAGAGAGGGAAATGATAGAGTCATATGTCACGACATGCATGGTACACTATCTTCCACAAGGTAACACTCGTTAGCAATAGAATAAGTGTGAAAATTAAGCCACAGTGTATATATATTCACTTGGCCTTGTAAAGATCAAAAGAACTTTCTACATCTAAGTTGGGGCTAGAGAATCTTTGGGAAGTTTAACTTTAAATGTCTAATTCAATTAATGATAATTCAAGACTATCCAGTTTTATGGCTCCTCTAAGTAGTGAGAAACAAAGCCAATGGAAATACAGGTATCCTAGGATTGGCAAACATTTAATATTTTGTCTGATCAGGTCCTTGGTATTGTTCAGTAAAATTTACTTCCATAATACCAAAACTAGGTACAATTTCTTAAGTCTCATCCTACTAAACCTATAAGAAATATTTGAATCAGTCTTCACTTTTCTTATCAGTCAGAATTCTTTCATGGTTCTCTTGCCTCACCAGGCAATGCTTCAGAACTGCTGAAGTCTTTGATTTCCTCACCTAAATCTAGATAGAAATAGATATGGGTCTTTGAAATCTTTTTAAAATTAGAAACTACTTATCTAGCTACATGGTTTTATATATCATATATATGCGGACCATTCCCTAATTCATATCGCTTGTCCTAACTTTTCCCTTGAACTCCAGACTACTGAACATTTCTACTTTGCTGACTAATGCTTCATTCCTGACATTCTACCTGTGTTATATATCTTCAAATAACTGCTTGGAATCCATTTTTCATATTTTTCCACTATGCTTTCTACCATAGCAGGATTAATCCATTTGAACTAGATCAAGAAACACTTGCTCTCTTATTTCCAGTTGGATTTGCATAATGAGAGATATCAGAATGAAGACTAGAGAGCAAGAGGAGAGTAATATTAAGGTATTTACTTCACTAAGATCACCATATGTTATCTGTAACACTTTACTGAAGAACACAGTTTTCTTCAGGCAACTTTATGCATGGAAATCTACATGGTTTGTGGCAATCGCCCTTTCCATTTAGATGTAGGAATTATAATGGCAACCACTTTCTTATCACAGTTTTTAACCCCCAGAGTACTGTAAATACCCCCTTGATTTTCCCAGACCCAACTTTTGTAGTTACTTTCTTCCCTTTATTAAATTCTCTTCAAACTGCCAGTTTCTGTATGTCATATGTTTTCTGCTGAATGCCAACTAAAACATCATTCAAAGTCTTCATCTCACAGACTTTTCAGGAATTAGCAAATGCATTTAATAATAGTTAAAACCAAAACTTTTGAAAATTTTCTTCTTTTCTCTCTTTCTCTTATCTCCATCTAAATCCATTTTTTTTACATCTTTATTGGGGTATAATTTGTTTACAATGGTGTGTTAGTTTCTACTTTATAACAAAGTGACTCAGTTATACATATACGTATGTTCCCACATCTCTTCCCTAAATCCATTCTTAAATTCTGTTGGCTTCATTTGAGAATATATTCAGATTTTGACTCCTTTGTATCCATTCCCCACTTCTAGAACCCCAAATCTTTACTTATCTATGTTCTATTCTCATTGCAGTGAGAATGATCCTTTTAAAATAAAATACATATTATGATACCTCACTATTCAAATTTTCTTTCCCCTCTTTTTGCCTTCAATGAAGAGAGTAAAACTGATATTTAATATCTGAATAGTCACCAAGTAACATTAAATTGAAGGCTTTTTAAAACTAACTTCATTAATGTTTTGGCTATAGATAATGGGCATGCAGCAAAATTAGACAATTTTTGACAATTAGATTTTGACAGAGCTGATTGGCTTGTAAAACATCCAATGGAGGAAGGGAGGTCTCCAATGTTTAGAAGTTGTAAGAATATTGAGAACAATTTTGAGTAATGTTTAACTCAAAAAATTACTCAAATAATTTTCAAGAATATATACTTGTTTACTCATTACCCTTCTCATGGAATTTTATTATCACTATGCTATATGGTTTCCACTTGAAGGACTGCTTCAAAGGTGTGGTGCAGGGCTTCCCTGGTGGTGCAGTGGTTGAGAGTCCGCCTGCCAATGCAGGGGACAAGGGTTCGTGCCCCGGTTCAGGAAGATCCCACATGCCACGGAGTGGCTGAGCCCATGAGCCATGGCCGCTGAGCCTGTGTGTCCGGAGCCTGTGCTCCACAACGGGAGAGGCCACAACAGTGAAAGGTCCGTGTACCACAAAAAAAAAGCTGTGGTGTGAGCTCTGAAACAGCACATAATATGTTTCTGGATACCACAGAGAACTGTGAAGGCATGTGTGAGTATGAGGAGAATTTCTTTTTTTATTGAAGAATTGTTGTTGTACAATATTATATGTTATAGGTGAACAACATAGAGATTCACAATTTTTAAAGGTTATATTCCATTTATAGTTATTATAAAATATTAGCTATATTCCTTGTGTTGTACAATATATCCTTGTAGCTTATTTATTTTATACATAATACTTGGTACCTCTTAATTCCTTATGCCAGTCTTGACCTTCCCTGCTTCCCTCTCCTCACTGATAACCACTAGTTTGTTGTATATATAATGGATATTATATATATATATCACATCTCCTTTATTCTTTCATCTGTTGATGGACATGTCCATATCTTGGCAATTATAAATAATGCTGCTATGAACACTGAGGTGCATGTACCTTTTCGAATTTGTGTTTCCAGTTTTTTTGGCTATATACCCAGGAGTGAAGTTGTTGGGTCATATGGTAGTTCCATTTTTAGCTTTTTGAGAAACCTGCATACTGTTTTCCACAGTGACTGCACCAATTTACATTCCCACAAACAGTTTGTGGGGGTTCCCTTTTCTTCACATCCTCGTCAACAATTGTTGTGTTCTTTTTGATGATTGCCATTCTGACAGGTATGTGTGTGTAGTGATATCTCATTGTGGTTTTACTTTGCATTTCTCTGATGATTAATGATGTTGAGCATCTTTTCATGGCTGTTGGCCATCATGGGCCTGAACATCCTTATGAGTGGAATTTCTAATGGTTACAACCAATGACCTGTTAAAAAAAAGGTTTCTCTCCTGCTCCTGGAGCTCTGGACTCTGCTGAATTTGTGGATTAACGTTAATGACACAAAGAACTGCTTCACAAGGGTCAAAACAATGATTTTACAGTAAGCTACCAAAAAGTCATCTTGAAGGTAATTGACAATTTTGAAATTATCGTGGATGAATTCCAGAATTAATAGTCAAAAAATAGGTTCAGATTATTAGGTTGAGTTGTTGATCCTGGTTATCATCAAGAAATAGAGTTTTGTTATATACTGGAGAAAGGATGGATGGAGACGGGAACCAGCAATCTCATGTTCTTCCTCATATTTCCATTCAATCCCATCTATCTGAGAATCTGCATCGAAGGCAAAAGTGAGTAGTGCAGGAGGACTTAAATTCTGATATATACACTTGAATAATTGCTGAAGGAAAAATATAGGAGTTCATCTCAGTAATGGTTATTCTTTTTATCCAACGTTATTTATATGGCATGTTTATCATGTACAACCTCACCATGACTCTGTAAGTTGCATATCAGCACACTATGATGATAAATGGAATAAAAAAATTGAATCTTCAAATGAACATATAAAGAGATACTTGATATCATATATCATTAGTGAATTGCAAATTAAAACAATAATGGGATATCAATGCTTCTATTAGAATTGGTAAAAACCAAAACACTGATAATACTAAATGCTGGTACAGATGAAGAGCTATAGGAATACTTATTCATTGCTTATGGGAATGAAAAATCATAAAACCACTTTGAAAGACAGTTTGGAATTTCTTACAAAGCTAAACATGGTCTTATCATATGATCTTGGTCTTTGATATTTACCCAAATTACTTCAAAAGTTATGTCCATACAAAAATGTACATAAATGTCTAAAACAGATAAATTCACTATTGCTAAAACTTGAAAGCAACTAAAGGCAGTGGGTAAATGGTTAAGCTGTGATACATTCAGTCAATGGAATATTATTCATCAATAAAAAGAAATGAGATATTAAGTCACAAAAATACATGGAGAAATCTTAAATGCATATCTCTCAGTAAAAGAAACCCATCCAAAAATGCTCTGTACTGTATAATTCTAACTATATGACATTCTGGAAAGCACAAAACTATAGGAAAAGTAAAATGTGTTTTTCACAGAGTCTTGGGGAGGAAGTATATGATTAAGTGGAGCACAGGGGATATTTAGGGCAGCCAAACTTTTCTACAAGATATTACAGTGATGGATACATGTCACTATATATTTCTCAAAACCAGTAGAATGTATAATACAAAGAGTTGTAACAATATTATTTTATAATATATAATATATTATTATACATAATATTGTAATAAAATACAACGTGTAATAATATTATTAATAAATAACAATACTGTCTCATTAATTATCAAAAATATACCATGCTAATGCAAGATGTTAATAATAGGGGAAACTGGGTGGAGGGAGAACTCTGTACAGTTATATATGAGAACTCTGTACAGTTCTCTTAATTTTCCATAAACCTAAAACTGATTGAAAAATAAAGCTTATTAAGTTTTTGTTTAAACAGTATATCTTAAGGATGTTATCCAAAGATCTTTTACATAGAGCTAGATCAGGAACTGATAATATTTGGCATTCTCTCCCTTTCTGTAAGAGTCGAGTATCTCTTAAATGATAGGTGCTTTATGATTTTACTTATAAATACAAATATAAAAATAAGAATAGAGTTTTGGCTTTGGAAAAAACAAAATGGCGAAATATAATGAACACCTGTCAGTTTTGCAACAGCTTCCAATAACCCCTTTCTCTTCCTCAATGGGCCTGCTGCACATTGTGAGAGACAATGACTTTGCTCCTGAATCAGAACCCTAATATGGTATGCTCATCCAATCAGAATCTTAGTGAGAATCTAGAGATTTTCATGTTAAATAAAGGAAAATTTTAAGTTGTCTATGCTGGCAGTAGAACACTATTCAGCACTGACAGAGGACCTAGCAATTTGCTAGCCAGATGTTCCTGTTGCCATGTACTCCTAGAGTCTCATTTTTTGCACATTTCTCTAGCCTACATTTTCCAACCTGCAATCAGTATACAGTCTGCCCTCGATATCTGTGGGTCCTGCATCTGGGGATTCAACCAACCATGAATCAAAAATATTTTTTAAAAAACTTTCAGAAATTTCTAAAAAATGAAACAAATCTGCCATGTGCTGGCAGCAACTTATATATAATTTACTTGTATTAACTATTATAAGTAATCTAGAGATGATTTAAAGTATATGGAGGATGTGCTTAGGTTATATACAAATACTACACCATTTTATATATACATTTGAGCATCCATGGATTTTGGTATCTGTAGGGTTCCTGGAGATAATAACCTGCGGATATCAAGGCATGATTATGGTGATTTCCACTACGCATATCTATTTCATTAACTTTCATTTAAAACAGCCAGAATCAATTTCTGTTACTTTAAACCAAAAATAGAAAATTTGGTCATTGCTGTTATTTTCATATTATGATTATTTATATTATTTTTCAATTTTTATATAAGGGAAGGCAATAAGTACAATATAATAGGAAAAAACAATTATGAACTACTTGTATATCTAACAAGCAGTAAGTTAGCCAATCAGAAATAAATATTTTTGAATTGTAGCCCATATTCCCCCAGCTTAAAAATCATTTCAATTAACAAAAGAAATAAATGTGTACTTTCATTTGTGAGGATAATATGTATCAACAGTCAACATATTCTTCAGAAAAGAAAATCAAAATTTTCTCATCAATAAAGTTTCAAGTCAGCTAAACAGTGTTCTGTGGGTAATACTACGCACTAACCTTTTCATAATATATACAGCCCTGAAAGTCCTGCCATTTTACTAATAACATATTTTTATCATAAATCTCTCAATGTCTCTGGAAATAGAACTTCTTTGGATCTTTGGTGAAAAAGTGCTGTGATCACAAGGCAGAAAATGTGAAAAACAAGGCATCTTTATCAGGCTAAGATGCGAATGCCTTCACATTAATATAACCTTCATTTAAACTAAATTAAGTTGTAAAAATAAAGAGCTTATGCCAGGTTGACATAAAAGAACTCACTGAATGCACAGAACTGTGAGGCTACCACATATTTCTAAATAATAGTGAGTAGACAGAACATATTATTATACTGGGAAATTTATGTCATAATGACAAGCATTAAAATCTTTCAAAAATTTCTCCTTTTATTAAACAAATGTTTTATATGATCATATGAAAATGTGTGCTATAAAATCCTAAAACAAATTATTGATATTTAAGTTTACACGGGGAAAGATTCTAAATTGCTGTGAAAGTAAATAAACTCAAATCTTTCTTCTTATTTTATGTTTTCCAGGTAATAATACTGTCATATGAGAGGTATACATGTGAGAACACTTTAACAAAAAGTAATATGCAAATACCAGTAAGAATCTTGCCAATTAAATTGTTATCTAATTGTAGAATTACTATAATATTTTGGGGGGGGGTCCCCTTTTTGCTGAAATAACTAGCATTAGGTTTTTTTTTAATGTAAAGTGCTTCTTTGATGTTGTAATATTCATGGATGCTATGTTTTTGGTGGTATTTTTTTCCCAGTGTTTTTGAGATATAATTAATACACTGCATTGTATAGGTTTAAGTTGTACAGCATGAAGATTTGATTTGCATACCTCATGAAATGATTGAAAAATTAGCTTAATGAAAATCCATCTTCTAATATAGATACAAAATTAAAGAAATAAAAAGAAATATATTTTTCCTTGTGATGAGAATCCTTAGGATTTAATCTCTTATAATGTTCCTACATAAAATACAACAGTGTTGATTATATTTATTATGTTGTACTTTACATTCCTAGTACTTACTTATCTTAAACTGGAAGTTTGTAAATTTTGCTATCTTCATCCAATTTTCCATCCCCCACCCCTCACCACTTATAACCATACATCTGATTTATTTTATTTTTTAATTAATTTTTATTTGAGTAAATTTGATTTACAATATTGTGTTAGTTTCTGTTATACAGCAAAGTGAATCAGTTACACATATACATATATCACTCTTGTTTAGATTCTATTCCCATATAGGTCATTAGAGTACTGTACAGAGTATTGAGTAGAATTCCCTGTGCTATACATTAGGTTCTTATTAGTTATCTATTTTATATATAGTAGTTTATATATGTCAGTCCCAATCTCCCAATTTATCCCCACCCCCTGTTCCCTTTTGGTAACCATAAATTTGTTTTCTACATCTGTGACTCTATTTCTGTTTTGGAAATATGTTTATTTGTACCATTTTTTTAAATTCCAAATACAAACATTATCATATGATATTTGTCTTCCTCTGCCTTACTTACTTCACTATGACAATCTGTAGGTCAATCCATGTCACTGAAAATGACATTATTTTGTCTTTTTATGGCTGAGTGATATTCCATTGTATATATGTATCCCATCTTCTTTATCCATTTCTATGTTGATGGACATTTAAGTTGATTCTATGTCCTGGCTATTGTAAACAGTGTTGTAATGAGCATTGGGGTGCATGTACGTTTTCAAATTATGGTTTTCTCTGTATATATGTCCAGGAGTGGGATTGCTGGATCATATGATAGCTCTAGTTTTAGTTTTTTAAGGAACATCCATACAGTTCTCCATAGTGGTTGTACCAATTTATATTCTCACTAACAGTAGAGGATGTTTCCCTTTGTACCACAGTCTCTACAGCATTTAATGTTTGTAGAATTTTTGAAGATGGCCATTCTGACTGGTGTGAGGTGATACCTCATTGTAGTTTTGACTTGCGTTTTTGTAATTATTAGTGATGTTGAGCATCTTTTCATGTGCCTCTTGGCTATCCATATGTCTTTTTCAGAGAAATGTCTATTTAGATGTTCTGCTGATGTTTTCATTGGGTTGTTTTATTTGTTTGTTTTTGATATTGAGCTGCATGATCTGTTTGTATATTTTGGAGATTAATCCCTTGTTGGTTGCTTCCTTTGCAAATATTTTCTCCCATTCTGTGGATTGTCTTTTAATTTTGTATATGTCTTCCTTTGCTTTGCAAAAGCTTTTAGGTTTAGTTATGTCCCATTTGTTTATTTTTGGTTTTATTTTCATTACTCTAGGAGGTGGATCAAAACACATCTTGCCACAATGTATATCACAGAGTGTTGCACCTAAGTTTTCCTCTAAGAGATTTATAGTGACCAGCCTTACATTTAGGGCTTTGATCTATTTTGAGGTTTTTAATTTTTTTTGTATGGTGTTAGAGAGTGTTCTAATTTCATTCTTTTGCATGTAACTGTCCAGTATTCCCAACACCACTTATTGAACAGACTGTCTTGCATATTCTGCCTTCCTTTATCATAGATTAGGTGACCATAGGTGCGTGGGTTTATCTCTGGATTTTCTATCCTGTTCAACTGATTTATATTTCTGTTTTTGTGCCAGAACCACAGTGTTTTGATTACTGTAGATTTGTAGTATAGTATAAAGTCAGGGAGATGATTCCTCCAGCTTTATTTTTCTTTCTCAAGATTGTTTTGGCTATTCGGGGTCTTTTGTGTTTCCATACAAATTGTAAAATTTTTGCTCTAACTGTGAAAAATTCTATTGGTAATTTGATAGGGATTGTATTAAATCTGTAGATTACTTTGAATACTACAGTCATTTTGACAATATTGATTCTTCCAATCCAAGCACATGGTATATCTCTCCATCTGTTTGTTTCAACTTTTATTTCTTTCATCAATATCTTATAGTTTTCTGAGTACTGGTCTTTTGCCTCCTTAGGTAGGTTTATTCCTAGGTATTTTATTCTTTTGGATGTGATGGTAAATGGGATTGTTTCCTTAATTTCTCTTTCTGAACTTTCACTATGGGTGTTTAAGAATGCAAGAGATTTCTGTACATTAATTTTCTATCCTGCAACTTTACCAAATTCATTGATGAGCTCTAGTAATTTTCTGGTAGCATCTTTAGGATTTTCTATGTATAGTGTCATGCCACTGAAAACACTGATAGCTTTACTTCTTTTCCAGGTTGGATTCCTTTTATTACTTTTACTTATCTGATTGCCATGGCAAGAACTTCCAAAACTATGTTGAATAATTGTGGAGAGAGTGGACATCCTTGCCTTGTTCCTGATCTTAGAGGAAGTGTTTTCAGTTTTCACAGTTGAAAATGATGTTTGCTGTCTGTTTGTCATATATAGCATTTATTATGTTGAGATATGTTCCCTCTATACCCACTTTCTGGAGATTTTTTTAAAATTATAAATGGGTGTTGAATTTTGTCAAAAGCTTTTTCTGCATCTATTGAGAGGATCATATGATTTTTATTCTTCAATTTGTTGACGTGTATCACACTGACTGGTTTGCTGATATTGAAAAATCCTTGTATCCCTGAGATAAATTTCACTTGATCAAGAGGTATGATTCTTTTAATGTGTTGTTGGATTCTGTTTGCTAGTATTTTGTTGAGGATTTCTGCATCTATGTTCATCACTTTTATCAGCCTGTAATTTTATTTTTAATGCTAAATTTGTCTGGATTTTGTATCAGGGTGATGGTGGCCTCATAGAATTAGCTTGGGAATGTTCCTTCTGCAATTTTTTGGAAGAGTTTGAGAAGGATATGTATTAACTCTCTTCTAATGTTTGATAGAATTCACCTGTGAAGCCATCTGGTCCTAGACTTTTGTTTGTTGGAAGGTTTTTAATCACAGTTTCAATTTCTGTACTTGTGATTGGTATGATCAGGTTTTCTATTTCTTCATTGTTCAGTCTTAGAATGTTGTAAATTTCTAAGAATTTGTCCATTTCTTCTAAGTTGTCCATTTTATAGGTGTATAGTTTCTTGTAGTAGTCTCTTATGATCCTTTGTATTTCTGTGGTGTCCATTGTATCTTTTCCTTTTTCATTTCTAATTTTATTGGTTTGCATCCATTCCCTTTTTTTCTTGATGAGTCTGGCTAACAGTTCATCAATTTTGTTTATCTTCACATAAGACCAGCTTTTAGTTTCATTTATTTTTGCTATTGTTTGCTTTGTCTCTATTTCATTTATTTCTGGTCCAATGTTGATGATTTCTTTCCTTCTACTATCTTTGGGTTTTCTTTCTTCCTCTTTCTCTAGTCACGTCAGGTATAAGGTTAGGTTGTTTATTTGAGATTTTTCTTGTTTCCTGAGGTAAGATTATATTGCTATGAACTTCCCTCTTAGAACCTCTTTTGCTACATCACAAGGGCTTTGGACCATCGTGTTTTCACACTCATTTGTCTTTAGGTGTTTTTTGATTTCCTCTTTGATTTCTTCAGTGATCCAATGGTTGTTTAGTAACATATTGTTTAGCCTCCATCTGTTTGTGTTTTTTACAGTTTGTGTGTGTGTGTGTGTGTGTGTGTGTGTTTGTGTAATTGATTTCTAATCTCATAACATTATGGTTGGAGAAGTTTTGTATGATTTCAATTTTCTTAAACTTACAGAGGCTTAATTTGTGGCCCAATGTGTGATCTATCCTGGGGAATGTTTCATTTGCACTTGAAAAGAAAGTGTATTCTGATGAATTCATATGGAATGTCCTATAGATATCAAATAAGCCTATCTGGTCTAATGAGTCTTTCAAGGCTTGTGTTTTCTTATTAATTTTCTTTCTAGATGATTTGTCCATTGGTGTAATTGTGGTGTTAATGTCTCCCACTATTATTGTTTTACTGTCAATTTTCCCTTTTATAGCTGTTAGTGTTTGCCTTATATATTGAGGTGCTCCTATGTTGGGTACATAAATATTTATAATTGTTATATCTTCTTCCTGTATTGATCCTTTGATCATTACATAATGTTCTTCATCTCTTGTAACAGTCTTTATTTTAAAGTCTATTTTATCTGTTATGAGTATTTCTACTCCAGCTTTCTTTTGATTTCTATTTGCATGGAATTTCTTTTTCCATACCCTCACTTTCAGTCTCTATGTGTCCCTAGGTCTGAAGTAGGTCTCTTGTGGACAGCATATATATTCTTCTTCTTTTTTTTTTTTTAAATCCATTTATCCAGTCTTTGTCTTTTGGTTGGAGTGTGTAATCCATTTATATTTAAGGTAATTATCAATATGTATGTTCCTATTGCCATTTTCTTAATTGCTTTTGTAGGTTTTTTTTCCTCCTTTCCTCTTTTGTTCTCTTCTCTTATGGCTTAATAACCATCTTTAGTGTTGTTTTGAGGTTGCTTATTCTTTTTTGTGTGTGTATCTATTGTAGTTTCTGAGTTTGCTCTTCCCATGTGGTTTTGATATAGCAGTCTATGTATGTACAAAATTGTTTTAACTTTCTGGTCTCTTTTCTTCCTAGAACAGGTCCTTTAGCTTTTGTAGTAAATCTGGTTTTGTGGTTCTGAATTCTCTTGGCTTTTGCTTGTCTGTAGAGTTTTTGATTTCTCCATCAGATATGAATGAGAGCCTTGCTGGGTAGAGTACTCTTGGTTGTAGGTTTTTTCCTTTCATCACTTTAAATATATTATGACATTCCTTTCTGGCCTGCAGAGTTTCTGCTTAAAAATCAGCTGATAACCTTATGGAGATTCTTTGTATATTATTTGTTGCTTTTCCACTGTTGCTTTAATATTTTTTGTCTTTAATTTTTGTCAGTTAGATTAATATGTGTTTCAATGTGTTCCTCCTTGGGTTTATCCTGTATAGAATTCTCTGTGCTTCCTGGACTTGATTTAATGTGTCCTTTCTCATGTTAGGGAAGTTTTTGGCTATAATATCTTCAGTTATTTTCTCAGGGCTTTTCTCTTTCTCTTCTCCTTCTGGACCCCTATAATACTACAAATGTTTGTGCATTTAATATTGTTCCAGAGGCCTCTGAGGCTGTCCTCATTTCTTTTAATTCTTTTTTCTTTCTTCTGTTCTGTGACAGTGATTTCCACCACTCTGTCAGCCAGCTCACTTATTTGTTCTTCTACCTCATTTATTCTGTTGTTGATTCCTTCTAGTGTGTATTTTTTATTTCAGTTATTGTATTGTTCATCTTTCTTTCTTTGTTCGTTAGTTCTTCTACCTCCTTGTTAAACATTTCTTGTATCTTCTTGATCTGTACCTCCATTCTTTTTCTGAGATTTTGGATCATCTTTACTATCATTACTCTGAATTCTTTTTCAGGTAGATTGCCTATCTCTTCTTCATTTAGTTGTTCTTGTTGGCTTTATTTGGTTCCTTCGTGGGCAATATATTTCTCTGTCATCTCATTTTTCTAATTTTCTGTTTTTGTGGTCTCCTTTCCAGAGGCTGAAGGTCTCACTCTGTCCTGCCTGCCACAGACCAGTTTCTGTGCTCTCTTCCAAAAGCTCACAAAGCTCCCCTTCTGTCCCAACTAATCTCCCTGCCAGTGAGGGAACTTCCCCAGGTATGGGAACATCTCCTATCCTTGAGCTCCCCCTCCAGGGATGAAGGTACCATCCTTCTTCCTCTCCTCTTTCTTTTCCCTTCTTTCTTTCCTCCTACCTAGTTATGCAGGGATCTTTCTTGTTCTTTTATGTGTCTGAGGTCCTCTGCTAGTGTTCAGCCTGTGCTGTGTGAGAATTGTTCCATTTGTAGATGTATTCTTGATGCATTTGTGGGGAGACATGAACTCTACGTCCTCCTACTCCTCGGCCATCTTGACTCCAGCTGTTTTATTTTTCTATGGGTTTGCTTGTTTTTGAAATATAATTGACCTAAACACTGTGTTAGAACCTGGTACACAAGATACTGATTCAATATTTCTACACATTAAAAATGATCACCATTATAAGTCTAGATACCATCTGTCACCAAAGAAAATAATTATTAAATAATTATTGACCATATAACCCACACTGTACATTACATACTCATGATTCATTTATTTTGTAACTGAAAAACTTTACCTCTTAATTCCCCTAACTGATTCTTTTCCTCCTCCAACCCCTCTCCCTCTGGCAACCACCTGTTCATTATCTGTATTTATGACCTTATTTCTGTTTGTTATATTTGTCTGTTTAGCTTTTTAGATTCCATATATATGTGAAATCATACAGTATTTGTCTTTCTTTGTATGACTTATTTCACTCAGCATAATACCCTCCAAATGCTGTTGCAAATGGCAAGATCCAAATGGCAAGGTCCAAATGCTGTTACAAATGGCAAGATTTCATTCATTTTATGGCTGAGTAATATTCCACTGTGTGTGTGTGTGTGTGTGTGTGTGTGTGTGTGTGTGTGTATGTGTGTATACCACATCTTCACTATCCATTCATCTAGTGATGGGCACTTAGGTTGCTTCTATATCTTGACCATAGTAAATGGCTGCATATGTTCTTCCCAGTTACTGTTTTGTTTTATTCTACTCAGAAGTAGAATTGCTGGATATTTGACAATGCTGATTTTAATTTTTGTGGACTATTCATACTCTTTCATAGTGCCTGCATCAAGTTATATTCCCACCAAAAATTCACAAGGCTTCTTTTTTCTCCACATTCTCCACAATGCATGTTTTTTGTTGTCTTTTTGACAAGTGTAATATGATATCTCATTGTGGTATGGATTTGCATTTTCCTGATGATTGAACATCTTTTCATGTGCCTGTTGGCCATCTGTATATTTTCCTTAAAATAGTGTCTATTTAGGGCTTCCCTGGTGGCGCAGTGTTTGAGAGTCCACCTGCCGATGCAGGGGACACAAGTTTGTGCCCTGGTCCGGGAAGATCCCACATGCCGTGGAGCGGCTGGGCCCGTGAGCCATGGCCGCTAAGCCTGCGTGTCCAGAGGCTGTGCTCTGCAACGGGAGAGGCCACAACAGTGAGAGGCCCGCGTACTGCAAAAAAAAAAAAAAAAGAAGTCTACTTAGATCCTCCGACCAGTTTTTAAATTAGTTTTTTTTTTTTTTCAGGTGTTGAGATGTATGATTTTTTGGTATATTTTGCATATTAATCCCTTGTCTGTTATATTATTTACAAATATATTCTCCCACTAATTAGGTGGCCTTTACAGTTTGTTAATACTTTCCTTCACTGTGCAAAACCTTTTGAATTTGACTAGGTTCCATTTGTTTACTTATCATTTTTTCCCTTGCTTGAAGAGATATATACAAAAAAAGCTAAAACCAATGTCTAAGAGCATACAGCTTCAGTTTCTTTGAGAATTTTTATGGTTTCAAGTCTTACTATTAAGTCTTTAATTTATTTTGAGTTTATTTTTTGTATATAGTGTGTGAAAATAGTCCAGTTTGATTCATTTGTATGTATCTGTTTTCCCAGCACCATTTATTAACCTGGTTGTTTTTCCCCATTGTACATTTATGCCACCTTTCTTATAGATTATTACATAATAGTGTGGGTCTATTTCTGGATCTTTGTTCAGAACCATTGATCTATGTGTCTGTTATTGTGTCAGTACCATAGTGACTTGATTACTGCAGCTTTGTAGTATAGTTTGAAGTCAGGGAGGGTGATATGTCAAGATTTTTTCTACTTTCTTAAGACTGTTTTGGCAATTCAAAGTTTTTTGTCTTTCCACAAAAATTTATAGAATTATTTGTTTTAGTTCTGTAAAAGAAAATGTCATAATTATAATTGTAGGGATTGCATTGAATCTATAGATTGTCTTAGGAATTAATGCCATTTAACCATATTAATTCTTCCAATCCATGAGCACAGTGTATCTCTCCATCCTTTTGTGCCACCATACAGTTCTTTCATCAGAATCTTATATTTTCCCAAATACAGGTTTTTAACATCCTTGGTTAGATTTCTTCCCAGGAATTTGATTTTTTTATGTGATTTCAGATGGGATTTTTCCTTAATTTCTGTTTCTGATAGTTCATTTATAGTGCATAGAAATGCAACAGATTTCTTTATATTAATTTTGTATACCACTACATTACCAAACTCACTGATGACTTCTACTGCATTTTTGATGGTGTCTTGGATTTTCTATGTATAGTATCATGTCATCTACAGTTAGAGTTTTCCTTCTTCCTTTCCGGTTTTTTTTGATATGACACTAGGGTTAATATTTCTAATACAATATTGAATAAAAGTGGTGAGCATGGACAAAATTGTCTTTTTTCCAATCTTAGAGATTTAATCTTTTCACCATTGAATATGATGTTAGCTATGGGCTTGTCATATAAGGTCTTTATTATGTAGACGTATGTTTCCTCAATACTAACTTCAATGAGACTTTTTATTATAAATGGATGTTAAAGTTTACCAGAAGCATTTTCTGCATCTAATGATGATCATATGATTTTTATTCTTCAATACATTTAAGTGGTGTGTCACACTGATTTATTTGCAGAAATTGAACAACTCTTGCATCCCTGGGCTGAAACCACTTGCACATGGTGTATTGTTAAATTTGGTTTGGTAATATTTTGTTGAGGATTTTTACACCTATGTTCATCAGGTATATTGGCCTGTAATTTTCTTGGTAATGTCTTTGTCTGTTTTTGGTATCAGGGACTTATAGATAGAATTTGGAAGCATGTCTTCTACAGTTTTGTGGAATAGTTTGAGAAGGGTAGGTGATAACTCTTCTCTAAGAGTTTGGAAGAACTCATTTCTGAAGCTGTCTGGTCCTGTGCTTTACTTTGTTGGGAGTTTTTAAATTACTAATTAAATTTCATTATTCTTAATTGACTTTTCTTATTTTCTATTTATTTCAGATTCAGTTTGGGGAGATATTACCTCCTAAGAATTTGTTCATTTCTTCTAGATTGTCCATTTTATTGGCACATAATTGTTTGTAGTAGTCTCTTATAATCCTTTGTATTTCTGTGGTGTTTGTTGTAACTTCCTTTTCATTTCTCATTTTATTGATTTGCACCTTCTCTCTTTTTGTCTTGATTAGTCTTGCTAAAGGTTTATCAATTTTATCTATTAGAAACAGCTCTTAGTTTCATTTATCTTTTCTATTGTTTTTTTTTTTTTTAGTCTTTATTTCATTAATTTCTGCTCTGATCTTTGTGATTTCTACTAACTTTGGGTTTTCTTTCTTCCTCTATCTCTAGTCACTTTAGGTGTAAGGTTAAGTTGTTTATTTGAGTATTTTCTTGTTTTCTGAGGTAAGACTGTATTTCTATGAACTTCCTTCTTAGAACTGTTTTTACTGCATCCCAAGGGTTTTGGACCATCATGTTTTCATTGTCATTGGTCTCTAAGATTTTTTTTTTGTTTTTTCTTTCCTCTTTGATTTCATTATAGTAACATAATGTTTAGCCTCCACGTGTTTGTGTTTTTACAGTTTTTTTTTTCATGTAATTGATTTCTAATCCCATAGTGTTGTGTTTGGAAAAGATGCTTGGTATGATTTCAATATTCATAAATTTACCAAATGCTTGATTTGTGGCCCAAGATGTGATCTATCCTGGAGAATATTCCATGTGCACTACAGAATAAAGTGTATTCTGCTGCTTTTGGAGGATTTTTCTATAAATATCAATTAAGTCCATCTGGTCTAATATGTCATTTAAGGCCTGTGTCTCCTTATTGATTTTCTGCCTGGATGATTTTTCCACTGATGAGAGTTGAGTATTAAATTTCCCCACAATTATTGTGTTACTGTCAATTTCCCCTCTTATGGCTGATAGCATTTGCCTTATATTGAGGTTCTCCTATTTGTGTGCATATATATTTACAGTTGTTATTTCTTCTTCTTAGATTGTTCCCTTGATCATTATATAGTGTCCTTCTTTGTCTCTTGTAACATTTTTTATTTTAAAGTGTATTTTGTCTGATATGAGTAATTCCACTCCAACTTTCTTTTGATTTCCATTTGCATAGAATAACATTTTCCATCCCCTTAGTTTCAGTCTGTATGTGTCCCTAAGTCTGATGTGGGTCTCTTGTAGACAGTATATATATGGGTCTTGTTTGTGTATCCATTCAGCCAGTCTATATCTTTTGGCTGGAGCATTTAATCCATTTACATTTAAGGTAATTATCAATATGAATGTTCTTATTGCTATTTTGCTAATTGTTTTAGATGTCTTCTTGAAACGCTTTTTCTTCCTTTCCTGTTTTCTTTTTTCTTCTCTCTTGTGATATGATGTCTATCTTTAGTGACTTGTTTGGATTGCCATTTGTTTTTTGTGTATGTATCTGTTGTAGATCTTTGGTTTGTGGTCCCCATGAGTTTTTTTTTTTTTTCTTTTTGCATGGTTGTTAAAAACTTTATTTTATTATTTTTAATACATCTTTATTGGAGTATAATTGCTTCACAAAACTGTGTTAGTTTCTATTTTACAAAACAAAGTGAATCAAGCATATGCATACATATATCCTCATATGCCCTCCCTCTTGAGCCTCCCTCCCACAGTCCCTATCCCACCCCTCTAGGTCATCACAAAGTACCAAGCTTATCTCCCTGTACTATGCTGCTGCTTCCCACTGGCTATCTGTTTTACATTTGGTAGAATATATATGTCAATGCTACTCTCATTTCACCCCAGCTTCCTTTCCCCCTCCTCATGTCCTCAAGTCCATTCCCTATGTCTGCATCTTTATTCCTGATCTATACAGCAACTATGGGGAACAGTATGGAGGTTTCTTAAAAAATTTGAAATAGAACTACAATAAGACCCAGCAATCCCACTAGTGGGTATATACCCTGAGAAAACCATAATTCAAAAAGAGACAAGGTTGTTTTAAGTTTCTAGTCTCTTAGTTTCACATGTTTTTCCAATATCCTGAATTTGTACTCTCTTCTCATGAGTGCAGGTTTTGATATCATATTTGTGTGTGGATGACTTCCTACCTTTACTTTATGTTTGCCCTTACTGTTAAGCTTCCCCATTTGTAATTTTCTTGATTCTATCTGTGGCTTTTTCTTTTTTGCCTAGAGAATTTCCTTTAGTATTTGTTGTAACATTGGTTTGGTGGTGCTGAATTCTCTTAGCTTTTGCTTATCTGTAAAAGTTTTGATTTTTCCTTTGAATCTTAATGAGAGACTTGCTGGGTAGAATTTTGTTTTGTAGTTTTTTCTCCTTCATCACTTTAAATATATCAGACACTCCTTTCTGGCCTGCAGAGTTTCTGCTGAAAAAAATCACATGATAACCATATGGGGCAGTGTGTGTGTGGGGGTCCCTTGTATGTGATTTGTTGCTTTTCCCTTGTTGCTTTTAATATTTTTTCTTTGTCTTTAATTTTTGTTAGTTTGATTAATATGGGTCTCACCATGCTCCTCCTTGAATTTATCTTATATGGGATGCTCTGCACTTCCTGGTCTTGAGTATTTCCCTTCTCATGTTAGGGAATTTTGGGGGTATAACGTCTTCAAATATTTTCTCAGACCCTTTCTCTCTATCTTCTCCTTCTGGGACCTGTATAATGTGAAGTTAGTATGTTTAATGTTGTCCCAGAGATCTCTAAGATTGTCTTCATTTCTTTGCATTCTTTTTTTTTTCTTTCTTCTGTTCTGCAGCATTGTTTCCTACCTCTCTGTCTTCCAACTCACTTCTTCATTCTTCTGCCTCAGTTATGCTGTGATTCATTCTTTCTAGTTTATTTTTCATTCCAGTTATTTTATCATTATTCTCTGTTTGTTTGTTCTTTAAATATTCCATCTCTTTGTTAAATACCTCTTGTAACTTCTCGATCTGTTCTTGCATTCTTTTTCTGAGATCTTTTATCATATTTACTATCATTACTCTAAATTCCTTTTCAGGTAGGTTGCCTATCTCCTCTTAATTTAGTTGTTCTTGTGGGTTTTTATCTTGTTCCTAAGTCTGAAACTTATTTATCTGCCATCTCATTTTGTCTAACTTTCTGTGTTTGTGGTTTCCTTTCTGCTGGCTGAAGGGTCATTGTTACTCCCACTTCTGGTGTTTGCCCTCTGGTGGGTAGGTTTGCTTCTGAGGCTTTGGCAGTCTTCCTGGTGAGAGAGACTAGTGCATGCCCAGTGGTGTGTGGATAAGGGTCTTTTCCCTCTGCTGGGCAGGGCTGTGTCAATGGGGGCTTATTTATAGATGACTGTGAGCTCAGTATGGTGTCAGGAGCCCTGTCTGCTGATCGTGTGTCTGTATTCCTCTTTCTTGTTGTTTGGCCTAGGTGTTCCAGCACTGTAGCCTGGAGGTTGTTTTATAGGGTCAGTCTTGATGTCAAAATTGCCACCTCCTGGGTAGTTCATGCTGTTCACTATTCTTTGGGGCCTCTGTAACCAGTGTCTTTGCCCCCACAGTGAGCGACAGCTGGCCCCTGCTTCCCAAGGAGCTCCTCTAAGACATGCAGGTAAGTCCAGCCTCAGTTTCTATGGAGTTACTGGTTTTTGCTGGGTCCCAGTGTACGTGAAAACTTGTGTGCACCTTCCAAGAGTGGAGTCTTTGTTTTCCCCAGTCTTGTGGATCTCTTGCACTCAAGCCTTACTGGCCTTCACAGCCAAATGCTTTGGGTATTCCTTCTCCTGCTGCTAGACCTTCAGGCTGGGGAGTCTGATGTGTGGCTCAGGACCCTCAGTCTTGTGGGAGAAACTTTGTGGTACGTTTGTTTTCCCCTTTGGGGGTCACCCACTCAGTAGGTATAGGATTTGATTGTTGTAAAGCTCCCCTCCTGCCATTGTGTTGTGTGTTCTTCTTTGTCTTTGAATATCAAATGTCTTTTTGATAGGTTCCAGTCATTTTTATTGGTGGTTGTTCAGCAGTTAGTTGTGATTTTGGCGTTTTCGTGAGAGGAGATGAGCTCAGGTCCTTCTATTGCACACTCTTTTCTGGAATCAAGGGGCTGCTTTTATTTTGGATGCTTGCTGCCTCTTTCCTCAGTGTGTGCTGGCCATTATTCCCTTGATATGAGGTGTGGATGCATATTAGCAACCCTGCATTTTTCTCCCCCCACCCCCACCATATTCAATGATTTTGACATCATATTTTACATCTTTTTGTTTATCCCTTAACCACTTATTGTGGCTGTAGATGATTTTACTAATTTTGTCTTTTAAACTTTTTCTAGTTCTCCAAGTGGTTTATCTATTATCTTTACTGTATGTTTGCCTTTACCAATGAGATTTTTCCTTTCTTCACTTTGATATTTCTAGTTGTGGCCTTTTCTATTTCCCCTAGAAAAATCCCTTTCCCAACATTATGGGAATCCCAACATTCCCATAAATCTTGTCTTCATGGTGTTGAACTCTTAGCTTTTTCTTGTCTATAACACATTTGCCCTTTTCTTTAAATCTAAGTGATAGCCTTTCCAGGTAAAATATTCTTGTACTTTTTTTTTTCTTTTCATCTCTTTAAATATATCATACTACTTCCCTTTGGGACTGCAGAGTTTTGATGAAAGTTCAGCTGATAGGCATATGGGAGATCCCTTGTATATACCTTGTTACTTTCCCCTAGCTGCCTTTAGTATTCTCTCTTCATCTTTAATTTTTAACATTTTAATTACAGTGTGTCTTGGTGTGGTCCAATTTGGGTTGATTGTGTGTGGGTCTCAGTGAACTTCCTGGACTTGGATATCTGGTTTTCTCTCCCAGATTAGGAAAGATTTTAGCTATTATGTCTTCAAATATATTCTCTGCCCCTTTCTCTCTTCCTTCTCCTCTGGGAGCCCTATAATTCAAATGTTAGTACATTTGATGTTCTCTCAGAGGTCACTTTAACTGTCCTCATTTCTTTTCATTATATTTTTCCTCTGCATCTTCTATTGTACTTTTGATTCCTTTTAGGGTATTTTTTATTTCAGTTATTGTGTTCTTCATCTCTGTTTTGTTTTTCTTTGTATTTTCCAATTCTTTGTTAGAAACTTGTATTTTCTTACTGCTTTCATCCATTCTTCTCCCATGTTCTTTGAACACCTTTATGGCCATTACCCAGAACACTTTATTGAAAGATTGCTTATCTCCAGTAGTCTTAATTCTTCTTCTGTAGTTTTATCTTTTCCTTTCATTAAGGACATGTTCTTCTGTCATCTCATTTTGCCTAATTCACCATTTTTATTTCTAGGTATTTGGTAGTTTGGTTATGTTTACCAATCTTGGGAGAGTGGCCTTATACAGACAGTGTCCTATGGAGCCCAACAATCACTTCCCTCTAGTTACCAGTGCTATGTGCTCTGGAGTTGCTCATCTGTTGTGTTGGACTAACCATTGTGGTTGGGCTTGTAGTCATGGCTGTCCCCTGATCTGGAGAGTTGCCAGGCCCTGTCTATGTGAAGGCTGCTGGCTACTGGTCCTGGCACAGCTGCCTGAATGGCCAGAGGAGTCTCAGACTTGGTGCCAGCCTGCTGGTTGGCTGAGCCAGGTTCCTGGGGGACTGGCTGTTGGGCTGGATGTTAATGTTAGTCTAATTTTGTGTTTGAATATGGCTTGGGGGATCCCTCGGGCTTTTGTCACCTTGATAGTGGTTGGAACATGTCTCTGACATAGCTTATTGTGATGTCTAGCATGTTCCATGTCTGGTGTTGACATACTGGTAGGCAGGTCCTGGACCCAGCTTAACCCAGAGAGGTGCCAGCCTGCTGGTGGGTAGGTCCAGAATTGACACAACTAGTTGTGGGATTTCATTGTACTAGGGACTGACATTGGCTCACTGGTGGGCAGGTCTGTGGTCCAGAGCTCTTGAAGCTGCTATTTTCTCTTAAAGAGTAGAGAAAATCATAAAAAATGTTATCTCATAAGCAAAAATGTGAAAATTGTAAACAGTACAATACTACCTATATTTAAAAAAATGATATACAAGGCTTAAAGAGAGTGGACAATTTGTTCTCGTTTTTCTTTTTCTTTATTAAATTACATATACCAAAGAAACTTGATCTCGTTGCATTCTGAATTATAACAAAGTTCTTTGTGAACAATTACTTCTGTGAGGTGTAAATAAATTTTACTTAGATTCTTTATATAATGGGAATCCTAAAAACAATTTATATTAACTTGTTAAAATTCCTTTAAGATTTTCTGTATTAACATTAAAAACCTAATTGGGGTGATTCTTTAGCATTTTTCAAAATGTTCATGGCCAATGAAAGTTAAAATGGATAAACAAATGGCCATATGCCATAATTTATTTAATGAATATTTTAAAATGTTAAGCTCTTTCCAATTATATATATATATATATATATATATATATATATATATATATATAAATTTTGTTATGGTTGAAATATTTATTATAATATTCATTTTTAATTTTTGTAATCTGCTTTTTATTATTTTATCATTGTCTCACCTTGCAATATTTTAAGTTTTTAAATTTTTAATTTAAAATTCTAATGCCTTTTACTTATTTGCCTTATTTTATTGCAATTTCTGGGACTTCCAGTAAAATATTGACAAAAAGGAATGAGATCAGTCACCCTTTGTTCAGATCTTAGAGAGACAGCATCAAATGTCACTACTAAATACAATACCAGCCATAGATTTTTCATCAGTAAACTTTTAATGTGATTTTTTCACATTGAGATGTTTTCCAACTCATGGGATGCAAGAAAGTTTATGGGTATTTAATTATGTAATTTTAGTTACATAAATTATTCAGTAGCTATAATCCAGTAAATAATTTTCTGATTTTTATAAAATATTCTAAAAGTTTGGAAATTGTATTCATAGTTCTGGCAAATGATTCTTCTTAACTAATAAATATGTTAAGCCAAAAAAATTAACATGTATTTGAGGTAATTAGTACAAGTACTATAATAATTATATGTCTGCATAAAGATTTTACAATTATGTGTATTGCTTGAGCAGATGTTTGGAACTACTACAAGTAACAGGCATCATATATCACTTTAAGATATTTTGTCTTTAATAGCATAACAGTTTAATTTTCCAATAGAATAATCAAAATTTTAAATCTACTATTGTGGTTTTATTTCTCACCCTATGTCCTTCTCCCTGCTATTATCCTCATTAACTTTCAAGTTTGACAAGCAAACTTTATAAAGCTTTAACAATTTTAAAGTGGTTTATAGAAATTTACATATATAAATTTTGTTAACAATAATGAGTTAATAAAGATATATCTCTAAATGTAAAATTTTGATGAATACTATTTTGGTCTTCTGTGTATCTTCATAAAGTTTTCAGTGGTACACTTCACTGACAAAAAAAATTATTTCAAGTAAGAGAAGAAAATTTTCATTACACTTTTCATTTTTAAGGATAAGTAATTAAAATGTAAAGTTTTACCTTTTTTGTATCAACACTTATCATCTAAAGCAGTTTTTAAAACTTCATCCAGGACATTTTGTTCTACAAACTTAAATATTCAAATACATATATTTGGAGGTTTAACCTCCCACTGTTTTTTATGAAAGTTAATAAGGTCACCATGAATATTAAAGAGTGACTGTGCTATACAAAATAAATTCTTATGTATTAGATAGGTTAATAGGAATGGTAACATAGTTTGAGATACGATACTGTATTTTTAACAATAAAAAATGCACAAAAAAGTTACATGTACTCTATATAATACCGGCATATTTAATATCTACTGTTACTTTATAGTTTCTGGTTTTGCTTTTGAACATAAGGCCATGCATTATTTCTATTCTTTAAAATGTATTCTGATTTAGGAATATTATGACCTTGACCAGGTAATCCAAATTCTAGTGATCATTAGATTAGCATAGAGAGCTCAGATGCACCTCCAGGAATACTGACTCAACAGTTTGGGGGTGAATCTCATGAATTTGCACTCCAACAATTTCCCAGGTGATGCTAATGACTGCTGTTCCTCAGAGCTTTGAGTAACATTGGGCTAATAGTGTGTGGTTCTTTATCAATATACATCACATTTGTTCATGTTCTGTATGATTGTAAAAAGTGTTGTATCAATATTACTAAAACTAAATACTAATAAATAAATACTAATATGTTCTCTATAAAAATTTTTTATTTAAAAAATACAAATGTATTTTTATACAAATATATAAAAAATACAAATGTAAAAAAATAATATGTATTTAAAAAATAAATACTAATATGTTCTCTATAAAAAATTTGGTCTGAAGTGAAATTTTTAAAGGAATACACGCATAGGTACTAGTTGGTAACTTGCTTGAAAACAAGAAGATTTGCTTCTTTAGTTTTCTTATTTCAAGCTACCATTAATTCACATCCACTTTACTGTAAAGAATTGCCTAACTGGCCTCCTTGCTAATAATTTATCTGCCTGTTGTATCTGCCTGTTGTTGCCTGATTTTTCTAAACACAAATCTGACCAAAGTTAAAAAAAAAAAAAAAAGATCCTTCAGGATAAAGTTCATATTTGGCTTAAAATAACCCTTCTAATCATCTTTCATCAAACACTGAGACCCTTCTCTGGTCTCAAATTTAGAGACCAGCTCTGTCTTTCTGTACCAGCCAGGATTTTGCATAAACCTTTCCTCAGCCTGGAATTAATTCCTATTTTCTAACACTTGTCCCTCATAAACTTGTCTTGAGAATGCCTACTCATATTCCAGATATCTCTCTCTGGAAAGCAAACAAATCTCTATTTGGAATGTAAACAAATTTCTTGGGAGATGGGGGATGATTATTATCCTGGAATGTCTCTGGGGAGGGAGATGTTGTCTATCTATCATTCTTAAATTGTTTCTAAATGCCTTTGATCAGAACATCCAAATTCTGCAGTAACATGAGAGATTTAGGGGAAATTGTCACCTAATATCTTCCTCCTCCATATATTGATACATTCTTATAGAAGGCATAACTCTACAATATTATCTTGGCCCCCATTATATGTAGTATCTGTGGCTGGTTTAAATGAAGATAAGGGTAGTTCTGATCATCTAATTTTGATTTTATTTTCAATATGTTATAGAATATGGCATGTAGCAAATATATCTATGGGTTTTTTTTCACCATAAATGGTGATTAAGACTTTTAGTAAACAATCCATAATACCTTTGTAGAATACATCTCTGGAATTTTCTTCTCAGATACAGTGGGTTATGTTATACATTCTTCCTTCATCATCATGTACTGTCTGTGAAGTTCTTACCCTGACTCTAGAGTGGAAGGATCAAAGGTTTTCCAAACATTGTTATCATATACTGAGATAAGTGTGTATATGCCTCGAGAACTATGTCTTAGCACAATAAATATAGAATCACGGGAAGCACCTTCAAAGTAGTTACAAAATTTAATCAGAATTAATCCTATGGATCAGAATATGAGGAACAGATTGCAATTGGGATTAATAATAGTTAATAAAGAAATGCAAGTGGCACTAGAAAATATACAGGAGACTAAGATTAAAAGTTACAAGGTCAGTACTTAGCTATAGTGGAATCTCTTTTGAAAGTCTATTCTGCTTCCATAAATGTACTCTATATTGGATTTGGAAATGTAATGCTCAAAGCCTTGTATCTGACTTGCTATTTCTCAAATATCCAGATCTGATAAAACGCTTACACTATTTGATGATCAATGTACTGCTTGTCTTGCTTTGTGTTAAAATAAGATTTAGTTAGCTCTCTTATTTTTTTTCTTTCTTTTTTTTTGCAGCTTTGTATGTTAGGTGTTGCTGCACTTGAAAATAAACCTATAAACTCTCTCATTTGATTTTCAGGAATATGGACATACTATACCTAAAGTTTTACAATAGTGACTTGTCCACCTTCAGCAAGTCGTATACATTAAAAGGAACGTGGAATCTATTAGGGACACTCTAGAGGGAGATTACAATAAATTTTAGATGATACAGCTGACCAGGTTTCACTTTTCTCAAGATGCCATTCCATTTTCAACTGATACCATCTTCTCTATTAAGAAAATGATGCCTCATATATTCTCTTCCCAGATACAAATAAGACTTTGAATAAGTAGTTTTGTTTGTTTGTTTGTTTCTGAAAGTGTCATCACTTTCATATTTACTTTGCTCAGTTCTATGGCAGGAATTGAATTTCTCCATGGAAAAAATTTTACACAAGTTTCAGCACACTAAAGAGAGAGAGTGACATCATGATGTTAATCAAATGCCAAAATTCTACTAAAAGAAAATTTATGGCAGTACAGCTATTTGAAGTATCTCCTCCAGAACAATGTTTGCTTTTTCTTCCATGATAAACAAACTGTTAGAGGGAGATGTGTTTTCATTTCCTACTTGCCTTTTGAAGAACGAGCATTTCTTATTTCAAATTATATCGGTATAATAAAGGCATAGTTGTACAATTAGGTACTTCTTTGTTAAAGTAGGTCCAAATTAATTAAAAAAAAAACAGTACTGCCATATGAATTAAAATAGAGAACAGAGCTATAAAAATAAGATAGGAGGTATTTATTTGATACTTCTGGGTTATTTATTTTAATTTTTTTAATTCAATTTTTATTATTATAATTTTAGAAACTTACACAACATTGTAAGTCAAATATATTTAATCAGAATTAATACTATATATATATATTCTTCTTTTGAAATTTTATTTTATTGAGGTATAGTTGATTTACAATGTTTCAGATGTACAGCATAGTACAGGTGTACAGAGTATGCTTTTCAGATTCTTTTCCATTATAGGTTATTACAAGATGTAGAGTATAGTTCCCTGTGCTATACAGTAGGTTCTTGTTGTTTATTTTATATATAGTAGGGTGTATCTATTAATCACAAATTCCTCATTTATCTCTCCCGTCTTCTTCCTCCTTTTGTAACCATAAGTTTGTGTTCTAAAAGTGAATGGATTAAATGCTCCAATCAAAAGACACAGACTGGCTGAATGGATACAAAAACAAGGCCCATATATATGTTATCTACAAAAGAACACTTCAGACCTAGGGACACATACGGACTGAAAGTGAGTGGATGGAAAAAGATGTTCCATGCAAATGGAAATCAAAAGAAAGCCGGAGTAACAATACCCATATCAGATAAACTAGACTTTAAAATAAGGACTGTTACAAGAGAAAAGTAAGGACACTACATAATGATCAAGGGATCAAACCAAGAAAACACCATAACAATTATAAATATTTATGCACCTGACATAGGAGCACCTCAATGCACAAGATAAATGCTAACAGCCATAAAAGGTGAAATTGGCAGTAATACGATAATAGTGGGGGACTTTAACACCCCAGTTGCACCAATGGACAGATCATCCAGACAGAAAATAAATAAGAAAACACACAATGTTTACATGACACAAAAGACTAGATAGACTTAATTGATATATTATAGGAGATTCCACCCAAAAGCAGAAGAATACACTTTTTTCTCAAGTGCACATGGAACATTCTCCAAGATAGATCACATCTTGGGTCACCAATCAAGCCTTGGTAAATTTAAGAAATTTGAAATCATATCAAGCACCTTTTCTGACCACACATTATGAGATGAGAAATCAATCACAGGAAAAAAAAAAACTGTGAAAAACACATATACATGGAGGTTAACCAATGTGCTATTAAATAACCAAGAGATCACTGGAGAAGTCAAAGAGGAAATCAAAAAATATCTAGAGACAAATGACAGTGAAACACAGTGACCCAAAAGGTATGGGATGCAGCAAAATCAGTTCTAGGAGGGAACTTTATAGCAATACAATCCTACTTCAAGAAGCAAGACAAATCTCTAATAAACAGTCTAACCTTACACATAAAGGAGCTAGAGAAAGAAGAACAAAAATCCCAAAGTTAGTAGAAGGAAAGAAATCATAATGATCAGAACAGAAATAAGTGAAATAGAAAAAAATAAAACAATAGCAAAGATCAATAAAACTCAAATCTGTTTCTTTGAGAAGGTAAAGAAAATTGATAAACCTTTAGCTAGACTCTTCAAGAAAAACAGGGAGAGGACTCACATCAATAAAATTAGAATTGAAAAAGGGGAAATTATAATGGACACCACAGAAATACAAAGGATCATAATAGACAACTACAAGCAACTATATGCCAATAAAATGACAACCTGGAAGTAATGGACAAATTACTAGAAGCATATTACCTTCCAAGACAGAACCAGGAGGAAATAGAAAATATAAACAGACCAATCAAAAGTAATGAAATTGAAACTTTTATTAAAAATCTTCCAACAAACAAAAGTCCAGGACAACATGTGAATTCTATCAAACATTTAAAGAAGAGCTAACATCCATCCTTCTCAAACTCTTCCCAAGAATTGCAGAGGGAGGAACACTCCCAAACTCATTCTATGAGGCCACCATCACCATGATACTAAAACCAGACAAAGATATCATCAAAAAAGAAAATTACAGGCCTATATAATTGATGAACATAGATGCAAAAATCCTCAACAAAATACTAGCAAACAGAATCCAACACCACATTAAAAGGATCATAGACCATGATCAAGTGGGATTTATCCCAGGAATGCAAAGATTCTTCAATATATGCAAATCAATGTGATACACCATATTAACAAATTAAGGAATAAAAAACATATGATTATCTAAATAGATGCAAAAAAATCTTTTGACAAAATTCAACACGAATTTATGATAAAAAGTCTCCAGAAAATGCACATAGAGGGAGCCTACCTCAACATAATAAAGGCCATATATGACAAACACACAGCAAACATCATATTAAGTGGTGAAAAACTGAAAACATTTCCCCTAAGTTCAGGAACAAGACAAGGATGTCCACTCTTGCCCCTCTTATTCAACATAGTTTTGGAAGGCCTAGCCACAGCAACCAGAGAAGAAAAACAAATAAAATGAATACATATTGGAAAGGAAGATGTAAACTTATCACTGTTTGCAGATGACATGATAATTTACATAGAAAATCCTAAAGTTGCCACCAGAAACCTACTAGAGCTAATCAATTAATTTGGTTAAGTTGCAGCATACAAAATTAATGCACAGAAATCCCTTGCACTCCCATATACTAACAATGAGAGATCAGAAAGAGATATTGAGGAAACAATCACATTCACCAATGCAACAAAAAAAAAGAGAAAATACCTACAAATAATCCTACCTAAGGAGGTAAAACACCTGTACTCACAAAACTATAAAACACTGATGAAAGTAATCAAAAATGACATAAACAGATGGAGAGATACATGGTGTTCTAGGATTGGAAGAATCATTATTGTGAAAATAACTGTACTCCCCAAAGCAATCTACAGATTCAATGAAATCCCTATCAAATTACCAATGGCACTTTTCACAGAATTAGAACAAAACATTTTACAATTTGTATGAAAACACAAAAGACCTGAATAGCCTAAGCAATCTTGAAATAGAAAAAAGGAGCTGGAAGAATCAGGTTCCCTGACTTGAGACTATACTACAAAGCTACAGTCATCAAGACAGTATGATACTGACACAAAAACAGAAATATAAATCAATGGAAAAGGATAGAAAGCCTAGAGATAAACCCACACACCTATGGTCAACTAATCTATGACAAAGGAGGCAAGAATATACAATGGAGAAAAGACAGTTTCTTCAATAAGTGGAGCTGGGAAAACTGGACAGCTACATGTAAAAGAATGAAATGAGAACACTCCCTAACACCATACACAAAAATAAACTCAAAATGGATTAAAGACCTAAATTTCAGACCAGACACTATCAAACTCTTAGAGGAAAATATAAGAAGATCATTCTTTGACATAAATCACAGCAAGATCTTTTTGACACACCTTCTAGAGTAATAGAAAGAAAAACAAAAATAATCAAATGAGATCTAATGAAACTTCAAAGCTTCTGCACTGCAAAGGAAACCATAAACAAGATGTAAAGGCAACCCTCAGAATGGGAGAAAATAACTGCAAATAAATCAGTGGACAAAGGGTTAACCTCCAAAATATGCAAACAGCTCATGAAGCTCAATGTCAAAAAAATAACAACTCAATCAAAAAATGGGCAGAAGACCTAAATAGACATTTCTCCAAAGAAGACATACAGATGGCAAAGAGGCACATGAAAAGATGCTCAACATCACTAATTATTAGAGAAATGAAAATCAAAACTACAATGAGGTATCACCTCACACTGGTCAGAAAGGCCATCATCAAAAAGTCTACAAATAATAAATGTTGGAGAGGTTTGTGGAGAAAAGGGAACCCTCTTATACTGTTGGTGGTAATGTAAATTGATACAGCCACTCTGGAGAACAGTTTGTAGGTTCCTTAAAAAGCAAAAAAATATAGAACTACCATATGACCCAGCAATCCCACTACCGGGCATATATCCAGAGAAAACCATAATTCAAAAAGACACATGCACCCCAATGTTCATTACAGCACTATTTACAGTAGCCAGGTCATTGAAGCAACCTAAATGCCCATTGACAGATGAATGGATAAAGAAGATGTGATACATGTATACAATGGCATATTACTCAGCCATAAAAGGAACGAAATTGGGTCATTTGTAGAGATGTGGATGGACCTAGAGACTGTCATACAGAGTGAAGTAAGTTAAAAAGAGAAAAACAAATATCATATATTAACGCATATATATGGAATCTAGAAAAATGGTACAGATTTTTCTGTCTCAAGGAACAGAACAATCTTCCTGTTTCAAGGAAGAAATAGAGTCACAGACATAGAGAACAAACCTATGGACATAATGAACTGGGAGACTGAACTGACATATATAAATAATATGTATAAAATAGATAACGAATGACAACCTGTTGTATAGCAGGGAGAACTCCACTTCGCTATACAGTAGAAACTAACACAACATCGTAAAACAACTATACTCCAATAAAATAATAAAAGATATTGAAATAAAAAAATATGACTGAAATCATTATACATACATTTTTCCAAGCTCATAGAATATTCAGCCCCAAGATCGAGACCTAAGTTTAATTATGAACTTTGGGTGATTATGATGTGTCAACATTGGTCCATGTTTAGTTAAAAAAAAAAGCACATTTTCAGTGAATGATGTTATTAATGGTTGAGGCAATACATGGGTAGTGGCAGATGTATATGGGAAATTTTTGTAACTTTCTCTTAATTTGCTTTAAAACCAAAACTGCCCTAAAAATAGTCTTCCATAAATGACTGGCAATCTTATAGGCTAAAATCTATTTCAGTGGTTCTATAAAATATTTCCTGTTACATAAACTTTTCAATACTACTGTTTCCATAAATGTTAAGAAAATTTTAGTTAAAATGTTTATCCACATGGATCTCTTTATATCTTTTGATCCTGAAGCAAATCATGACAGAAAAAGAGACAAAAATGTCTAAGAATGATGTGTGCTGAGGAAATATAATTAAAAACAATATCTTCTTCCAACCAAGAAAACCTCTCTGTAAAGGTAGTAAACAAAGAAAATTGCATTGAAAAAAGCATTAAACCACCATGTGATGCACATCACAGGCAAGTCACTAAGAGATTGCAAAATTAGAAAGAAATCTCACCTTTTATAGAGCCAAGAAGACATGTTCTCAAGATAAAAAATAACTAGTCTTCAACTAAGAGGGCTTGACAACATCATTCTTCACACATAGATTCATGTGGTAGAAGGGATTACCCTCTGTGTTAGCTAATTGGCTTGTCCAGAGGAATAATAAATTTTGTATAACTTTAGGGTGGGAGATAGAGAAACTGGGAGGTAGGGGTTCCATCTTCCTTGATGTTTACATTTGAGTGAGATGGTTCCTGACCTTGCAAAAGCCATCACTGGGTCATAAAGATGACAAACGTCTATCTGGTTTTCAAAAAGATTTACATATATTTTAAAGAGAGAAGAAAGTACTTGCAATTGTAAATTTTCTAACCTCTTTCCTTATTTTCAACAGGGAAAATTAATCCTCCTATTTTTAATTTTTATTTGTTCCTACATCAGAAATATAACATTGAATGAGATTACCTAAATGTGAGGGTTTTCCTCTGCTCTGGTTGCAATTCTGTTCAAAAACAAGAATAAATCTCACTAAATTACTGAAAAAAAAGTATTATGTATTCTTTATTTCTACATAAATGAATACTTATAATAAGTATGTTTTGAACATTCCTCAGATTGTATCTTATATATTTACTTACATTTCCCACACATTTCTTTTAGAACATAGAAACTATATTCTAAGATAAAAATAATTTTTCCTACTAAAATAAATGCATAGGGATTGTGACATACAATAGTATAAGTGGGGGGTTAGGTGAAAATGGTTTTCAAAGTAAAAAATTTTTATTGAAAAAAAATTTTTTTTTTTTGCGGTACATGGGCCTCTCATCGTTGTGGCCTCTCCCACTGCGGACGGAGCACAGACTCCGGATGCTCAGGCCCAGCGGCCATGGCCCACGGCCCCAGCCACTCCGCGGCATGTGGGATCCTCCCGGACCGGGGCACGAACCCGCATCCCCCGCATCGGCAGGCGGACTCCCAACCACTGTGCCACCAGGGAAGCCCCCAAAAAAATTTTTACTGAAAAATATTTTATAAGGCAAATCATAAGAAATGACTCTAAGAGCTTTAATCATTCTGTGGTATGTCTGTCAAATATATCTGTGTCCACAGAAGTGTTTTGCTCTGTCAAAGCAAGCTACAATTTCTAGTCAGGGATTTTCATCATGGTCAATATCTTTTCTCTTCATCCTTTAAGTATGAGATATGTTCAAATAAAAAACCATCTAACAAGTTCTTTCTCCTCTATTTCAGTTCCCAGAGCTGCTCAGTATTTGTAATTTGTTATTCATCTAAAGAAATATTAAATAATTAATAGAAAAATTCTAATATGTATGACCCATCACATTAATACAGTTTTTACAGTCTGGGGTACTTGGAACATATGCAGTTCTCTCTACTCTTTTTTTTTTTTTAAACTTAATGCTGTAGAATGCATGAGTAATTTGGGAATGAAGTGCTGCATATTCACCTCATGAGAAGCAATAAAAGAAAGCAAAGGGAAAGATTAACAAAGAATATGTTGTACTTTTACAGTTACAGAATGATTCTCTCTGACAAAAGACATTCACAGAGATTTTCACTACTTGAATGATTTGTGTGAATGAACTCATAATCACCTTTAGGCCTCGAAGTAGAGTTGTAATGAGCCCTTAAGGGTAACTGAGCAGTCCATTCTGACTACCAAGCAAGGAAGAAGTTCTGTGTTTGAATGAACAGTAACTATGATAGTTACTAACATTTAAAAAATATAATAGAGGAAAAATAAATTTTAAAAGTTATTAAATGATTTAATAGTACCAACTTTAAAAATCTACTATAATAAAAATTAAATTCTTTTAAAATGAGTTCAGTTAATTATCACCATTAGAGCCCACAGTGACTCATTAAACTCTTATTATTCTCCCTCTCTTTTCTTCCTTTTAGAGGGTGAATCACTTTTTAGGACAAAATCTATTTTTCTATAAGTGTATTAGAGGGATGCAAGGGGACAGTTCTCTTCTCTAGTTTACTTCCAAACTTGTGGTTTTAGTTGCCTGTGACTTGGTTTGTAGTGGTTTTCACATTACTAATGGTTATAATGGTACCGCAATCCAAGTCCCAGATTCTCCACACACTGAAGCCCATATAAGTTTACCTCAAGGTGTACTTCAGAAATAATAACTCACATTTTTTCTGGGCTCTTAACCTGATTTTCTACTTTTCTATGTTTGTTACTTTCAATATCAATGGTTTTCCTAATCCACACCTTTATCAATATTCATTTGAATGATAACAATCCCCTTAACTATTTACATATCATGTGAGTAGTGTTAAATTTATTTAACAAGGCCATTAGACTAAGGTGGCTCTAATGCAGTGGCAGTCTACATAAGCAAACCAAAGTCTAAGCCAGTAAATGCCTTAAGGTTACCAAATCAAAACCTAAGGACAACCAATCACAAACAGCCAATTAGATTTTAAGGTATAGCCACTCAGTAATTTCCTTGCTTTTCTTCTGCCTATTCTCTATAGAAGTCTCTTCCTGAGTTACTGTTTGGGGAGTGTTTCTAACCACTTCTTGTTTTGTGCTGCCCTATTCAAATAAATTTTTGCTCAAATAAACTCTTAAATTTTTAAATGTGCCTCAGTTTATTTTTAACAGTACATATGAAGACTGACAAATAGAGCTGTTCAATATAACATGTGGTAGGTTCTAATGTTAATAAAAATCATTTGAAAAAATATAGAAAGAAATTAGAGAGGGAGATTGATTTTAATTTTAATAGATGTTATATAATTTATTTTAGGTAGTATTATCTTTTAAGCAGAAGTTTTTTTTCCCCAAATTTATAATAGCTTATCTCATACCTCATTTACAATAACAGCTATGCAAACTGAATTGCACTGGTGTCAACTCTGCTCATAAATTGCAATAAGCTTTTTCTCTTTCAAGTTCTTCTCCACTAACTTATGAATGTAACTGTTGTTCTGGGTACAATATAAGTTTTTCATTTTTCCTTTATTTTGGTTCTTATTTATGTAGAGTTTGCTTGATCCCAGAATGTGTGACAGTCTTCAGCCATTCTGTATTAAATATGACTTCTTCCCATTCTCCATTTTGTCAGTAATCCTATGTGCAACTTCAGTTCCACACTTTGAAAAGGTAAGAGTTTTTTTTCCGTCTTTTGCTTAATGTTGTCTATCTCTTCTGCTAGAATGAAGAATCTTTGCAGTCAACAGAAATTTCTGTGTTGTTATTGTATTATTATTATCCTACTGCCCATAAGAATACCTGGGGTACCATAGAAACACAGTAAATATTTGTCAAGTCAATTAACTTGTACCTGCAGTTTCTACAGATATTTTGGTGTGAGGGGAAGGAGAGATTTTATTTTATACATATTTATTATAACTTAATGCTCATATTATCGAGGAATTTGGGTTTTTTTCAAGAAAATAATCTAAAGAACATTAGCAACAGTGTTGTGCCAGATAGCATGCCTACTTTTGACCAACTTGTCCATTGATGTGAGCCCACCTCAAGTGCCTTGCCATGTCATTCCTCAAAGAGAATTTCCACTTTATGAAGTTCTTTAAACATTATGCAAATTGAGAGCATGTCTTGTTATCCCTTGTAATGTATATCTATTCTATTTTACTCTCCATCAGATGTTTATTCACTTCCTTGGTCTGGTAAGAACCCTATAGTATCTCCTTAGAGAGACATTTCTTCCCCCTTTCTGAATTCATGTAATTTATGCCGGTAGGAATCTACCAGCAGGACACAGGAGCAAGCAGAAATCTTAGTCAAGGTATCCTATTGCTCCTGCCACATTGAATGATTCAGAGATTGCTTTTGACTCAAGCCTGTCTAGGGAGACCCAAACCAATGACTCTTATTAGAATAACACATTAGGAAACCAATAGCTTATCTTAAGACACAGAGACACAAGGGGGCTTTACATATTTGAAAGGATGTAAGCTTCAAAATGAATTTTTCCAATAAAAAGAAAGAGACTAACAATAAGATCCACACAGACTAAGACAAAACCAAGACAAACTATGCCCTGATGATAAAATTTGAGTGCATGGACCAGCTCACCTCAAGTCAGAGTTGTCCTTCTATTACATGAGTCAGTTTGAGATGAGTTTTTGTCACTTCCAACTGAAAGTGCAAGTATGTAATATACTATTCTAAATCTGCTTAAATCCTTGATATAAATACACTGAATTATGACTCAGGGATTAAATGCTTTATACTCCATCTCTATGATTATTTCAATTCTTTTTATAAAAGGTATTCAAAACAATTCCAAATATTGCTTCATCTGTTTGTTTTTTTTCTCTCTGTTTTTTTAATATTGGTTGAAGGGCAGCATGATATGACATTATATTTTTGTGTAGCTGTGTTAGGAGTTTCACAGTGATATCAATTTAAAATTATATTAGGTATATTGAAATTTGTTTATTAAATATATCCATAAAATTGTGATAAGTTGAGATTCATGTCATATACAAATGGCCTATACAGGAAATATTTAATCCATTCATTAATTCAACACATATTCAACACAAAAAAACAACACATTAACATCAATACAACAAAACCTCTTTTTTTACTTTTACTTTTTTTATAGAGAAGTTTCTTAATAGTTATCTATTTTATGCATATTAGTGTATATAGATCAACCTCAATCTCCCAATTCATCCCACCACCCACTCCCCTGCTTTCCTCCCTTGGTGTCCATATGTTTGTTCTCTACATCTGTGTCTCTATTTTGGCCTTGCAAACTGGCTCATCTGTACCATTTTTCTAGATTCCACATATATGTGTTAATATATGATATTTGTTTATCTCTTTCTGACTTACTTCACTCTGTATGACAGTCTCTAGATACATCCACATCTCTACAAATGACCCAATTTCGTTCCTTTTATGGCTGAGTAATATTCCATTCTATATATGTACCTCATCTTCTTCATCCATTTGTCTGTCAATAGGTATTTAGGTTGCTTCCATGACCTGGCTATTGTAAATAGTGCTGCAATGAACATTGGGGTGCATGTGTCTTTTTGAATTATGGTTTTCTCTGGATAGATGTCCCCTAGTGGGATTGCTGGGTCATATGGTAATTCTATTTTTGTTTTTTAAGGAACCTCTATACTGTTCTCCATAGTGGCTGTATCAATTTACATTCCCACCAACAATGCAAGTGGGTTGCCTTTTCTCCACACCCTTTCCAGCATTTGTTGTTTGTAGATTTTCTGATGATGCCCATTCTTACTGGTGTAAGGTAACACCTCACTGTAGTTTTGATTTGCATTTCTCTAACGATTAGTGATGTTGAGCATCTTTTCATGTGTTTGTTGGCCATCTGTATGTCTTCTTTGGAGAAATGTCTATTTAGGTTTTCTGCCCATTTTTGGATTGGGTTTTTTTGTTTTTTTTTTTAATATTGAGCCGCATGAGCTGTTTATGTATTTTGGAGATTAATCCTTTGTCCGTTGATTTGTTTGCCAATATTTTCTCCCATTCTGAGGGTGGTCTTTTCTTCTTTTTGTGTTTTTCCCTTTCTGTGTAAAAGCTTTTAAGTTTAATTAAGTCCCATTTGTTTCTTTTTCTTTTTATTTTCATTAATCTAGGAGGTGGGTCAAAAACGATCTTGCTGTGGTTTATGTCAAAGATTGTTTTTCCTATGTTCTCCTCTAAGAGTTTTATAGTGTCTAGACTTACATTCAGGTCTTTAATCCATTTTTAGTTTATTTTTGTGTATGGTATTAGGGAGTGCTCTAATTTCATTCTTTACATGTAGCTGTCCAGTTTTCCCAGCACCACTTATTGAAGAGACTGTCTTTTCTCCATTGTATATCCTTGCCTCCTTTGTCATAGGTTAGTTGACCTGTGGGTTTATCTCTGGGCTTTCTATCCTGTTCCATTGATGTATATTTCTGTTTTTGTGCCAGTACCATATTTTCTTGATTATTGTACCTTTCTAGTGCAGTCTGAAATCAGGGCGTCTGATTCCTCCAGCTCTGTTTTTTCCCTCAAGGTTGTTTTGGGTATTCCAGGTCTTTTGTGTCCCCATACAAATTTTAAGATTTTTTGTTCTAGTTTTATAAGAAATGCCATTGGTGATTTGATAGGGGTTGCATTGAATCAGTAGATTGGTTTGGGTAGTTTAGGCATTTTCACAATATTGATTCTTCCAATTCAAGAACATGGTATATATCTCCATCTGTTTGTGTCATCCTTGATTCCTTTCATCAGTGTCTTATAGTTTTCTGAGTACAGGTCTTTTACCTTCTTAGATAGATTTATTCATAGGTATTTTATTCTCTTTGTTGCAAAGGTGAATGAGATTGTTTCCTTAATTTCTCTTTCTGAATTTTTGTTGTTAGTGTATAGGAATGCAAAAGATTTCTGTACATTAATTTTGTATCCTGCAACTTTACCAAATTAATTGATTAGCTCTAGTAGTTTTCTGGTGGCATCCTTAGGATTATCTTTGTATAGTGTCACATCATCTGCAAAAAGTGACAATTTTACTTCTTTTTTAATTTGCGTTCCTTTTATTTCTTTTTCTTCTCTGGTTACTGTGGCTAGGACTTCCAAAATTATGTTGAGTAAGAGTGGAGAGAGTGGACATCCTTGTCTTCTTTCTGATCTTACAGGAAATGTTTTCAGTTTTTCACCATTGAGAATGATGTTTGCTGTGGGTTTGTCATATATGGCCTTTATTATGTTGAGGTAGTTTACCTCTATGCCCACATTCTGGAGAGTAAAAACTCATAAATGGCTGTTGAGTTTTGTCAAAAGCTTTTTCTGTATCTATTGAGGTGATTATATGGTTTTTATTCTTCAATTTGTTAATATGGTGTATCACATTGATTGATTTGCATGTATTGAAGAATCCTTGCATCCCTGTGATAAATTCCACTTGGTTGTGGTGTACAATACTTTTAATGTGTTGTTGGATTCTGTTTGCTGGTATTTTTTTTTTGAGGATTTTGGCATCTATATTCATCAGTGATATTGTTCTGTAATTTTCTTTATTTTTAGTATCCTTGTCTGGTTTTGGTGTCAGGGTGATGGTGGCCTCATAATATGGGTTTAGGAGTGATCCTCCCTCTGTAATATTTTGGAAGAGTTTGAGAAGGATAGGTGTTAGCTCTTTTCTAAATGTTTCATAGAATTCACCTGTGAAGCCATCTGGTCCTGGACTTTTGTTTGTTGAAGATCTTTTTTTCTGCCTTACTGTCTCAGTTTATTCATTCTGTTCTTCAACTAAACTTCTGTTTTTCTGTTCTTCAACTAAATTCTCACTTCTGCTTTAACCTCTTAAAGAAAATTGTATTTTTAAATAAATCAAATGTATACTTTTCTAACTTAATTTTTGATCTCTCTATAGCATTTTACACTAATAAAGACTTTATTTTCAGTGATTTTTTTTGTGTGTTTGTTAATCACATATTTTTAAATTTGAAAATATTTTTTTCAATGTTTAATTTTTTTTCTGTATATTGCTTTAAGACTCTTCACAGGGTACTGTAATTAAGTGGGAGTGAAGGGGCTAATCATATGACTTTCATGTATTCCAGAGCAAAGGCCATGTTGAAGAATTTATCCTGTTAGTGATTGGGATTTACTAAAAGGTTTTTAATTGCATAGTATTTTTATCAATTCTGTGCTTTAGAAGTGCTAATTTGATATAACTGAAACTGATTCAATCCAACTTTCAGAAGATAAAATGATGATGATTAGTTGGGAAGAAATTGAAATATTCCAAAATGAGGTGACAAAGTTCTTAAACAATTTAATAATTATTAAGTAATGAGCTGTTAGGCACTTAAAATGATGGGTAAAAAGTTTTAAAAGGACTTTTAAAAGGCTTTTATTTTTTGAGCTGAACATTTCAATGAAGTTGTTCTTAACTGGCTGTGATTTTGCCCCCACAGCCTGGTGACATTGACAATGTCACAATGATTGCCACAGTTGATTGTCATAACTGGGGGAGATGTTACTAACATCTAATTCATAGAAGTCAGATATTCTGACTTTTTGTTTTGGCTAAATTTGAGATTACTAATGGATATCTAAGTAAATAAGTTTGATATTGTTTGCATAAATAGTTCTTAGAACTCAAAAGAGAGTTCATATTTGGAGACATAGATATGGAAACTGATAACATATAGATGATATTTGAAGATTTCAATGAGATTAATCAGTAATAAAATGTGAGCAAACACCAACCAGTTTATCACTGAATACAAGGGTGTTAAAATGTGTTAGAAGGCTGCCAAGATATTGATCATTTCAGCCCTCATGATGGATAAGTTGGGTATAAAGCAGTTATTAGTCCCTGATCCTGTCATCTTCAGGGTTAAGCAATTTTCTTTTAACTAAATGGGCCAAAACAAATATTTTTATTCTCTATATTTTCCACAACGTGGAAAATATTAGTAAACACTAATAGCTTAGAAGAATGAAAGGTGAGAGGGTTAAGGAAGACTAGAATTTAAGGGATCTATCAGAATGGAGGAAAGTGAGAGGAAATTATGAGAAGAGATCAGTTGTGGAAGCAAATAATTAATAGTAAAAAAAAAAAGAACATATAAAGATGCTTAAGAGATGTCAATTAAGATAAGAATTTATACATAGTAACTGATTTTAACAAGAATAGAGGTGTGACTGACCCTGAAGTGTGAAGTCCTAATACTGCTTATTGTTGAATGAAATGCCTTATAAATCTTTGTAGGGGGAAATTCTTTCTCTCCACTGTACTGGAAAGAGATAAGTTAGAATGAAGTTATCCTTTTTTTTTGTATTTCCTCTTTGTGGTTATTTACTGGGAGAATAAGTTATTTACTGCACTGGTAAGATTTATGTGACTTCTGGGGTTCATTGAACCACATCCAAAATTCCCAACATTTGACATTGGTCTTAAAAGTCGGAAATAGAGCACATTTTCCTCTCTCTTTATCTACTAGTTCACAAATGAGGCAACAATAATTTGTTATTATTATTGGGTACTGTTTTATTTATTTATTTGTTTGTTTGTTTGTTTATTTATTTATTTATTTATTTTACAGGTGATTTCTAGACTTTAATCATTTTCATAAGTGAAACTTTACTCCCATTGAATAGCAACTCTTCATTCCCCTGCCTTCAGTATTCTATTCTCTGCTTTTATGTGTATAACTATATTCTAAACCACATGAGTGAGTGGAATCATGCAGTAATTGTCCTCCTGTTACTAGCTTATTTCACTAAACATAATTTCCTCGTGTTTATCCATTTTACCACATATTGCAAGAGTTCATTTTTTTTCAAGCTAAATAATATTCCATTGCCTGTATAAACCACATATTCTTTATTCATTCATCTGTCTATAGACATTTAAATTATTTCCATATCTTGGCTATTGTAAATAATGTTGTAATAAACATGAGAGTATAGATAATTCTTATCTATAAGAATCAGTTCAGATGCTGATTTTATTTCCTTTGGATAAATATATTCCAAACTGGAAATACTAGATAAGGTAGTTATATTTTTAATATTTGAGGAACTCCCATGTTGTTTTCCATAGTGGCTAAACCAGTTTACATTCCCACCAAAAGTGTACAAGCTTCCCTTTCCTCTAGAACCTTGCCAATACTTGTTATCTCTTATCTTTTTAATACTAGCCATCCTAGCATGGGTAAGGTGGTACTTTTTTTTTTTTTTTCATTTCCCTGATTACTAGTAATGTTGAGAATCTTTTCATGTACCTATTGGCCAATGTATGTCTTCTGTGGAGAAAGCCTATTCAAGTTATTTGCCCATTTTTAATAGTTTTTTTCCCTATAAGTTGTAAGAATTCTATTTATATTTTGGATATTAACCTCTTCTCAGATATATGGCTTGCTAATATTTTTTTTTTTCCCATTCAATGGCACTTTTTTTTTTTTTTGGCTGCATTGGGTCTTCATTGCTGTGCATAGGCTTTCTCTAGTTTTGGTGAGCGGGGCCTACTCTTCATCGTGGTGCATGGGTTTCTCACTGCGGTGGCTTCTCTTGTTGCAGAGCACAGGCTCTAAGCTCATGGGCTTCAGTAGTTGCAGCACTCAGGCTCATTAGTTGTGGCACATGGAAACTAGAGCACATGGGCTTCAGTAGTTTTCATGTGTGGGCTCAGTAATTGCAGTATGTAGGCTCTAGGGCATGTGGGCTTCAGTGATTGTGGAGTGCAGGCTTGGTAGTTGTGGCTCGTGGGCTCTAGAGTGCAGGCTCAGTAGTTGTGATGCATAGGCTTAGTTGCTCCACAACATGTGGGATCTTCACAGACCAGGGATCAAACCCATGTCTCCTGCATTGGCAGGCTGATTCTTAACCACCACACCACCAGGGAAGTCCTGGCAATTTTTACAGAATTAGAAAATACAGTTTTAATAATATAAAACTAAAACAGACTCTGAATGGCCAAAACAATTTTTTGAAAACAGAATAAAACTGAAGACATCACACTTACTAATTTCAAAATATATTACAAAGCTACAGTCATTAAAACAGTATGGTACTGTCATAAAGACAGACATAAATCAATAGAACAGAATAGAGAGCTCAGAAATAAATTCACACATTATGGTCAATTTTGATAAAGGTGCCAAGAATACACAATGAGAAAAAGATAGTCTCTTCCACAAATGTTGTTGAGAAAACTGAATACTCAAATGCAAAAGAATAAATTTGCATACATATTTTATACCATACACAAAAATACACAAGTATACAAAATGGATTAAAGACTTAAATGTAAAACCTGAAACTGTAAAACTCCAGAATAAAACATAGGGAAAACCTTCCTAACTTAGGTCTTCACAATGATTTCTTGTAGATGACACCAAAAGCATATGGAACCAAAGCAAAAATAGACCAGTGGACTACATCAAAATTTTGTTTTGATGTATTTATAACATTGTTTAGAAATTCACGCTTTAACTCAGGCTTAAAGACTCATCCTTTATGACAAAATTCCATAGCTCCATGAATGTGCATAGGTAAATATATTTAGGAACACTTTCATAGCATTGCCTAAACCATAAGTAGATCTTAAGAGATAGGGAAAGGCAAGTGACAGGATGGTCACTTATTTTGGATTAAGACTGTCCAGGAAAGGCCTTGATGAAGAAAATAGGAAGGAAGTGAATGAAATTCTCAGGTGGAGGGGAGATTTATTTAATATCAACTGGAATGATGTTCCATTGCAAATATCTACAGTGAGATTGTCCTCAGTGTATCCTTATCTTGGGTTAACATGGACAGAAGTAAGAGAGAATGATCCAATAGTGTGGGAGAGAGAATTGGATCAAAAAATAAGAACTCTTAATGAGATTCTAAAACATGAATATTAAGAATTAGGAAGACAGAGAAAAAAGAAAAAGTGTACATTCTTAGTATATTGAAAGTTATGATTTCAGAAATACAAATAGAGAACTGCCATCACAAGTAGCCACAATATTACAAATATATATTATTCATATGTCAAAAACACTAATAATATAAAAATCATATCAAATATCTCTATTTGCTATCAAAACATTTCTGTATTAATAAATGTGTCATTCAGAGATATCAGCTCGGTGTTTTGTGACTGCCTGGAGGGGTGGGGTAGGGAGGGTGGGAGGGAGGGAGATGCAAGAGGGAAAAGATATGGGAACATATGTATATGTATAACTGATTCACTTTGTTATAGAACAGAAACTAACACACCATTGTAAAGCAATTATACCCCAATAAAGATGTTAAAAATAAATAAATAAATGTGTCATTTATTTCCCATGTATATGAACACATCAGCTTCATATGTTTTATTCCATAAAAAAAGGAATTAAAACTTAATTCAGTATTCCTCAAAGTGTATTTCACAGAAAAGTAGGTTTTATTAGATGCTTGAAACAAATAAATAAAAAATGTCCGTACAGTTAGTCAGAATGAACTAGCCAACAAGAGAGATGGATGTTGTCTAACCAAATTCCCGTGGGAAAGCTCTGGCTTCTCTGATTGCAGTTTAGATTAAATTTGCTCTCATCTTCTGAGTTGGACAGTCAGTTTCACCAGTTAACATCAGTGTTTCTATGTTACTACTGGGCTGACATATGTCACTTGATTCATCCTAATCTATGAAGTGTCAATGTTATCCACTGTCTGCAAAAGGCCTGGAGTAAAGGGTTGAAACAAAGGCTTGCAATTTCAATTTGCAGGATGTTGCTGAAACTATAATACTGAGCCTCTTATTAAAAACTAAGCGGGAGGTGGATAGACCTAGAGTCTGTCATACAGAGTGAAGTAAGTCAGAAAGAGAAAGACAAATACTGTATGCTAACACATATATATGGAATTTAAAAAAAAAAATGTCATGAAGAACCTAGGGGTAAGACAGGAATAAAGACACAGACCTACTGGAGAACGGACTTGGGGATATGGGGAGGGGTAAGGGTAAGCTGTGACAAAGCGAGAGAGAGGCATGGACATATATACACTACCAAATGTAAGGTAGATAGCTAGTGGGAAGCAGCCGCATAGCACAGGGAGATCCGCTTGGTGTTTGTGACCGCCTGGAGGGGTGGGATAGGAAGGGTGGGAGGGAGGGAGACGTAAGAGGGAAGAGATATGGGAACATATGCATATGTATAACTGAATCACTTTGTTATAAAGCAGAAACTAACACCCCATTGTAAAGCAATTATACTCCAATAAAGACATAAAAAAGAAAAAACAACTAAGTGAGATTTGCCCTGTACAAAAGGACAGAATACATTCATTTGTGATTATCTAAATTCTGAAGGGAATTTTATCCCTTCCAAAGAGTTGATTAATTTCCAGGAACAGTGAGAAACAGTGGCAAGGAATATGATCTTGATCATCTCCATCACATGGCCTGGCAGAAAAATCCTCAGATGACCTGTGCTGTGTAATTGCTTCCTTCCTTCTTTCTTTCTTTCATTTATTTGGTGTGTCTCCTGCATATGAAAGACTATCATTTTCTTTTGCAGAGAAAAATTCCCTACTTTCATCGCATTTCTCTGCTACGGCATGACTTACACAGGTATTTCCTTCTTTCCTTTGGAATTTCCTTTCTGCCTCTAGTTTATCCCAAACTTGCCTCCTCTTACAAAGATGATGATACTGTTTGGCATTCACATAGAGGCTCTTCTTCAAATATCTCTGTCCCAGTAAAGGGATACCTTAGATAGCACGCACAGAGCCAGCTCCAAACACCACCATGACCGTCCCTCCTGAATTGATCACATAACCTGCCACTGGTAGAATTATGATAGACCTTTGTTGGTTGTGTTGGTTTTGGCTCCTGTCTGAACAGTCTGTGCCCCTATCAAACTTGCTGCTGGATCATGCCTTTCCAGTGAGTGATGCCATCTTCCTTAAATGGCTGATAGAAGATGGTCTGTCCTTCAACAGTCTGTGCTACTTGCTGCCCCTAGAGAGTGATCTGCTGCTGTGTTTGTGTCTGACTGGTAGTGACAGCTGTCTGTGGCTGCTGGATGATGATATGATGCATCTGACCCTTGCAAAGTCTGTCCTTTCTTTTACTCCCAGATCTGGATCTATCTCAATGGAACCAACTGTATCTGCTACAAATATTCTGTGTCCCAGATACAGGTACTAACATGATGGTTTCATCATGTCCACAAGGGATAGTTTGGATAATGATAGGTTGGACAGAGATTAACACTAACTTGTACCACTAATGTATGCCCCTGGACCTGCTGTTGAATCCATCTTGCAATCTGCTCTTTTGAAATATTGCTCTTTGGTGCATTCTGCTCTATGGTCCAATGAAGTTAAAATCCTATTCAAAGACAGCTTTGCTCTGGAGATCCTAGAAGATTATGAAGTATATTTCAGAGTGCAGGGGAGTTGGTAATAGTCAAGATTGCTCTGGGTCTGGTGCCTGAAAATCTGGACCTAAGTGTGAGAGAGAAAGAGGTGCATCTCTATCTGGCATTAGCACTCTGCAAGGGTCAAGAACTCCAATGTGCCTGCTCCAGTGGTCACATCCATGCATGGGACTGGCGTCTGCAGGCCTTGGACTAGAGTGCCTGGAGGCACTCACAGGCTCTGGGCCAAGGCCACCAGCTCTTTTGCTCATGTAGGTAGGCTAAGCTCAATTCTAACAATCTATTTTTTTATTTAATATATATTCATAAACATATGCATATGTACACTGGACTACATTACTTTCTGAAAACCATTCTAGGATATTTAGGCAAGTATTATTCATAAAACCATCTATAAGGCATTAGAAAAAGTGAAAACAGCAAAGAAAATTCCTATGACAATGCAAACTAAGAGATAAAAGAGACATAGAAAGACAGTTCTAGGGATATTAGCAGAATAACAACCCTGTCTAAAAATCAGAGACTAGAGCACATAGTGATATTTGAACATGATCTTTAATATAGAAATACTTTGACAAGAAAAGTGGGAAATTTTTGGAAAACAGGATAAACTTCTTTCAAAAAGTGGGGAACAATCCAATTTGACATTAATATGAGACACACAAAGGAGCAGTGGTCTTATATTAATAAGACAATATTAATAATAAATATTATAAATAATAAATATATAAAAATAAATATTATAAATATAATAATAAATATTATAAGACAATAAAGGAGTTGCAATCTTCTATATTTTGTTACTGTGTTCTCTCAACTTTTTTTTTTTTCTTTCTACAGATATGCTATATTTGTCTAGTATGGACTTCTTGTTGCAACCCTGTAAGTCAGCATTTCCAAGGGTTCTGGCTTTAAACTTCTTACTTTGTACACTCATCCTTAGAGCTGACATCACAGCCATGGCTTCCTGAAAAACTTTAATGCTGATGACTCCCATCTTAAATCAATCTCCTAAACTGCAGACTATTTCACCAAATGCCTCCTAGTTATCTCCCAATGAATGCCCTATAATGATTCTAAAACCATTATGTCCATCATTTCCTCACATATCTATGTTACATTGAGTTCTCTAACTTAATATATAGCAATGAAATGCTTGAAAAAAACAATAGAGGAATCCCTAGGCAACAGTAATAATCACATGATGTCACATCTGTAGACAATTTAGAATATCCTTCAGAAATTTTCCACACAGAGGAAATAAAAGAAAGTGATAGCGATCCACCTTAAAGATAGTTTTACTGGAATAGAATTTCTCTGAAATGTGCCTCTGTGGAGAAGTAGGAAGAAAGAGCAAAAGAGATTTTCAACTGAAAGGGAGGCATGCAGGACTAGCTACATAATTTACAGCGCCCAGTGAAAAATAAGAAGTGGGACTCCTGTTAAAAAATTATTAAGAATTTCAAGTCAGTAGCAGTAGAACATTAAACCAAGTGTGAGACCCTACCATGTGCAAGCCCTGAACAACTGCATAGCCCACACACCTTGAAGCCATCCTTACGTGCAAGGATCCTTATGTGCTAAACCATCCTTTTGTGCTAAGCCATCCTTAGCCTGCCGAAATTGGCAAGTTAGAAAATACTTGGGGTTCACATAAAAGAGCAATAGGTATTCATAACGAAATTTTAAAGACAATTGAAAGAGAGACAAGATCTCTAAATGAGGACAAATTGTGACATAGACATTTTCAGTATCCTATTAATCTTCCGTTCAGCTCTACCTGTAATTAAATCAGTGATGATATGAAATATTAAGGAACTATGCTTTTACTTTATTAGCTCATAACCATTCTACATTCATAACTTTTCTTAGAAGTATGATTGACATTTATTAACATATTTTGTAATAAAGAAGTTCTCACTGTGTCCATCATTACTTACCTTAATCTGCATGTGCTTATTTTAAAGAAAATATTCATATGGCTTCTATGAAGATTTGTTTTCACTTCTGACATTTTATCTGCAACTTCCTACATGATAACTTCAGAAATAAAGCTTATATTGCTTATAAGCTTATCTCTATATTGATATTGTAGGCTATTATTTAATTCCTTCCATTATGTCTTAGTGGTACAAACTCTGCTATTATTGATCATGCTATATTTCAAGACCTATTGAAAAAAATCTTTTGTTGTTTAATTCACTTTCAATGTAGCACATCTTCATATCGTCAACTCTGCCTTTTCATTCAATGGATTTTACCCTCTTTAGATTTATTACATTGTTTATTCTTTTCAGCTTATGAACTATTTTCTCAGATTCAAGAAAATTAGGCACCCGTGAAAAATATAGGAGGATACATAAAAGCATTCTATATTCTATTCTGGAATATATTTGTGCATCATTGTTGACATATGCCCCCTGCTGGTCCAGTTTTGATCCCTCCTCATTGGAACCTGTCAATCATTCTAAATTGTATGTGGGTTTTATAATGTGAGGATATTTCCCAGAGGCTAAAATAACTGAAATTCTTGGGTAAATTGAAAAACAAACAAATACGTGAATTAATAGATTCAACAAAAGACATGACAGAATATGCAATTCTGTGTATATTTGTTATTTGGATTTTCAATGCTGTGCCATAGAGAAAAGATGGAAAAAATCTATTGCTAAAATTGTTATAGTAAAAGGTTTTTAAGCTCATCTTGCTTTTAGAAAATAAATGAGGTAAGTTAAATATCCTGAGTCGTATCAGGGAGAAAAAGCTATCTAATATCCTGTGTTTGGTATAAGTTTTTTTATGTTTTTAATAAATGGTGCATATAAATCTTTTGATATATAATTTTAGTGGTGTATATAGAAAATGAGGTTTTCTGTAATTCTAACCTCTTTTGCATTGTCATGTGCTACTTTTGCTTCCAATGTTGTTATATTGTATATCTAGTATCTCTTTTCTTGTTCATTTCATACTTATGAATTGGGAAATGCTTATTAGAAAACATTTTTATAAAGTTCAAAAAAAACACAAATTATAAAATGTCCATATATAATTTTCATTTTTTGCAAATTAATGTTTGTTAAATGTCTGTTGTTCATTATCATATTGTAAATTCCATAATGGTGGTAAAATATTTAGTTCTAGATTAGGTGCACAGTTCCATGGTCATAGTTTCCAATATTTTATCAATTCGCCACATGAGTTCCAAATTCATATTTATTCTGTGAGAATTTTGTAGTAACTATACAAGCACAATCCAAATTATAAAATATAGGAGTATTTGGATGAGTTTGTTTTTATTTTTGCTTGTGTTTATTTACTTTGTGAGAGTGCAATAACCTCCAAAGTTTTATTTATTTAATAGTCTGTGAATCAAAACTCATTGAAAAATGACCAATATCAGGCATGTGATGTGTCAGTCATATTTCCTGAATAATAAAATTTTTACCATAGGAGCTACTGTCCTGGGTTCTAGTTTCTCCTCCTCACATACATTTGAACATGTCTGTGTTTATGCTGTTGTTTGAGAACATATATGTTAGGTATGATACAGGCATCTCAGTGAAAAACAGCCTTAACTGGCAATCAGTTCAAGAATACAATCTCAGAGGATAATTCATTGAAAATTGGGGAGATTCTCACATTTCTGTTGCTTTTCTATAATCTTTCACATGAGGATCACATCTTAACTACCAAAATAAATCCAAAAGAAACAGATAAGGAGAGTCAAGAACAGAATGGTGATCTTACCCAGGGATAAAGGTACATGCTTAGTATAAGGGGAAGATTAACAGTAAGAAAAAGTCCCAACTGTAATGTTTACAATGCAGTTATAACTACATCATAAGCATTATCAACTTTAAATAAATTCATATGTAAGTAGGGAATGGTAGCTTGGAGGAATACATTTCATAGGTGTAATATAAAACTATATTTACTTGAGATTACATTAATTAAAAACAAGAGCAATGAGCTCATGAAAAATCTTCCAAGCTGAAGCAGGATATGTTACAAGTAAATTTACCATTTAATTGTATCTTGAGGTCCAAATTACTTCATACTTATGGAGATGGCTATTGAACTCAAGAGAATAAGGCTACAAGATATGCATCAAATGGGACTGGTTTGTGGGTCAGGCCTATTGCAGCAGATTATCAATTCTGGAATGAACGCTAATACCAGATTCAGTACTTCCCATAAATTTGAAGAGGTAAAGAAGAATTTTAGAAAAAAAAATCAAAGCCATAAGTGTCTATATTGTCCCTTTTACTGCTAACATCCACTAATTCTCTTGAGGTTCACCCTCTGATAATTGGTATTCTTTGTTGTGAATGGAATTGTCTAGGCTTCCACAAATAATTTTGACTAATAGATGTATTTATAGAATCTTATGCATTGCAAATAGAGAACAAACTGCATATATTAAAAATAAACCATGGACTAGAGAAAAGAAAACCTCATATTCAAAAGAAACATCATAAGACCGTGGCTTCTAACCATAATGCAATAAAGTTAAAAATCAATGAGATGATGTAAAATCCTCATATCTCTACGTTAACAAACTACAAAGTGAATGCTGAGTTTAAAAGAAAATAAGGAAATTTGCAAAATACTACTTAATTCTTATGGAATTTTCTTATGCCAAAATATATAAGCCAAAACTAAACTAGCCATTGTAAGAAAATTTGTAGTTTAAAATACAGTTCAAAAGTAAAATGTGTCTACTAACAGCCACTAGAATGGCAAAAGTTAAAAAGACAGACAATAAGAGAATAACAAACATCTGTAAGGATGTGAATGAATAAATATTCATATACTGCTGATGGCAAAGTAAATGGATACAACCACTTTGGAAATTTTTATACCTTGGTGGTATCTTTTAAAGTTAAACAGTTGAATATCATTTGACCTAACATTTACATGCTTAACAGAAATATTTATGATATATATTAACCATATAATATGCACTAGAATGTTCGTGACAGTACTATTTTAATTGACCTAGAACTTTACCAGATGCCCCAAAATAAATTAAATTGTAAATATAAATAAATTAAATTATGCAAATTAAATTGTAGCATATCCATATAATGTAATTCTTTTCAAAAATAAGAATAATCTGGACTACTTGCAATATGAATAGATCTCATAAAGCATTATGGCAAGTAAAAGAAGCAAGACAAAAGAATATACACTATTTGGAAGAAATGCTATAGAATACCATAGAGAACGTTGCTTTGAAAGAGGATAGGAACCTAAAGGGAATACAGGACAGCTTTTAAGAGGTTTTGAATTTTGATCTAGGTTGCTAGTTTCACAAAGTAGTCAGTTTGTTAAAATTATGCGAGCTATACTCTTATGTGCACTACTCAGTATTTATATTACCCTTCAATAAACAGTTTTAAAGGACAGATGAATAAATGTTGAAAATATGTAAATTCTCAAGTCAAAATTTTAAAAAGAATAAGAAAGCAAATCCAAAATATGAAGAATGAAGGACGTTGGTTTTGAGAAAGAGCCATGGCAATGAGTGAGAGCAAATTACAAAGCCTGATTCATGTTTGAGGATGATGAGAGCAATGATTTGGATTCAATTAATGTTAGTACCACCTTAATTTATTATGTAATTATCAACAAGTAGTTCAAATTAAAACTCAATTTTTGGTCACAGATACATTTTCCTTCTTTCAAATAGAAAGAACAAAACAGAAAATTAATAGATAAAGGAATCCATGTAGATCATTCTTTTTCTGTTTTAACTGGTAATAGGAGACAGAAGTTGGGAGGGAATATAAATACAAAAGCAACAATTTTACCTTTCCACATTCTGTTTCTTATTGTATTACTGGGTCTATTTTTGTTTGTATTATGGTAAGTGTGGAGTTTTGATAACCTGTAGGGACACTTTCTCATAAATCTGGTGAGACATCTTTTACTTCCACAGTGAAAAACACAGGGCCAATTTAATTGACAGGTGACAGTACTTTCAGCAAAACTCACTGTACCAAAAACCCTAACACAAAAGTTAGAAAGAATAAAAACTCTATGCAGTTTAGCTCTTTAGCCTGCTGGTACTTGAACATGTTTTACTACCCATATGGTTTATGAAATTACAAGTATATGTCTCGTCCTATTCAAGAGTTCAATAAGCCTTTTCTCATTAATAATTGATTAACTGATCATAACATTTCTTAAGGATCTTTAGCCAAGGAAAGAAGGTGTCACTATATCAGGATAATGATGTATGTGGTCTGTAGCAACTATCTCAGGCTCCGGGTCTGTATGACTGGCAAGCTCCATTTAACTAGACATAACTGGCCATTTGGGGACATAACTTTTGGATTTTGCAAGAGCATTACTCTATTCCTTCAACAAGTTTACCATGAGTATTAAAAAAAACAAAAAAAAGCATTTGTGTAATAACTTCTTCCTCTTCGCCACTAGGCCATATTTCCTAACCCTAACCGTCTCTGCATGATCTACACTGTCTTGACATATCAAGATAAAAGGCCATCTCAATTTCATAGTGCCAGGGCATTTAGGACTCTTATCCCTTAACTTTTTATTGAGTCTTTAATGAAAAAGAGTGACCAAATTAATATTTCTTACTTTAATTACACATTCCAAACGCTTAGGAATATAACAAGTATTCCATCGAATATTCACCTTGATATTACCACCAGACAACTAACAACGACACACACATACATACAAACAGACTGCACGTACTTCCTCCTACCACATCGTATTGGTAAAGTTTGAGTATGAGAGAATATGCCTGAACCATTATAGAGTAAGGCAAATTTTGGAATTTTGTGGAATGTGTATATTGTACTGCATGTACACTATCCCCTCAGATGCATTGGTGAAACAAACTATGTGGATTCCATGAAAATTTTTCCTGGGAACAAAATACAGTATATTTATTCATGTCTCTTAAAATGACTTGCTGAACAATTTACTCCAGTGGATGTCATTATTGAATTGGAGAGCTTTCTATTTTTATTTGTTGATGTCTAAGTGCTTTTACGATTGCTGTCGATCAGAGATCGATGTCCTTGGTCACTCTTTGGAATGGAAAATGTCATTTTATTTGAGAGATTGTTGTGTACAAGTACCACAATTAATTGATCATATAGACCCTCCACCTTCCATAAGGACTTTATAACTTCTACCCACTTTTCCAAATCCTCTATTACACAGCCTCATTGTAACTGTGAGGACCTATATAACAAAGATATTCTCATGTGGATATTTTAAAGCCAGTTAACTTCTACCAGTGGAATAAAGGAAATAAACTTAACAAATCAATTACTTCATTCCATTCCCTTGTTGACAGGGCAACAACTATCGTTGTCAAAGTTTGTACTAATGATTATAAGTGTGACACAATGTTATTTAATCCATTCTAGTTCCACTGTGAGGTACCATGACCAATCTACATAGAGGGAGTTGTTTAACAAAAGTAATATAAAGTAAAATAAAATAAATAAATTTTCTTTTACATCTTTGAATATCCACTTAACCTAGAAAGAAGCATTTAAACTTCTTAACCACTAAGACAGGCTGTTCAAATTAAGGGATTTCTGTTGTACCTTTCCCATTATTCTGATCATTGACTTCCTTCCAAATTCATAAAATAACACTATCTTCTGAAATCTCATTTATTTAGTCCCATAATACTTACTGCCTGCTCTAACATTATGGTTTTCCTAATTTAGAAGGCATCAGAATAGCTGTTTTCTCTGCTTGCAATGACTCCACTAATATTTATATTACCCTAAATAACTCTCCATGTCAATAGGCAGTATCTACATCCCATATTAACACTAACTTCAGCACAACTGCATGTTCCATAGAATGTAGAATGACATAATGGGGGGTGTGACCTTCATGTTTAGCTATTACCAGCCAGGTAAGCTCTGGCACTGGGTTTGCTAAATATCTGGGCCAAAGGGATAAAGTGTGCCATCCTGAGAAGCAATCAAGATATACTACTTTTTTCCTTTTCTGTGACTACCATAGGGTCCTACCACATTTGAGTGGGTTGGAACTTTCTTTGCCAAATCCAGAGTTCTGCTAGTGACTAATTAAGTAGATAATAAGATGATGAAGCATTTGATAAATGACAGGCACAGAAGATCCACATGGAGGCATCTAAGCAACAGTGATCCCACTCAGGTGTCCCCAGTTATACTACAGATTAAGAGTCAGTCTCTGAACTCATACCAGTTGAAAGACATCTGTTAAAAAGAATCTGAGACTAGACATTACAGGGGACCTTGACTCAACAGTGCATGCAAGAGTAACAAAAGATCTCACCGGGGGAATTTACCAGTAGAGGCTAGGCCACCTCCAGAGTCCAATCCTCAAACCCTCACTTGGGTTAGAGATTGAAAGGTGCCCTCCTAAACCTTTTTTGAATTGCATGTTGTACTCAAGAGAAGACTGTAGAGACCTGACTGGTTTTCTGCCACAGGCCGTCTCCTAGAGGCCTCTTAGAATGTTCTTCTTTGTTCCTTTTTGCTTAAACCAAAACAAAGGGAGTATGCATCTTATATTTATATCAGCCTTTCCCCTTTCTCACTTAAACCACTAGGCTATTCTGTCAGTCCTGCCACAGCTACTCTAATGCCAGTAGAGTACATTTATAAAATATTTTTCAGAGCTTTGTGTGTGCGTGTGTATGTTTGTGCATATGCGCTTATGTACACACTCATAGGCTATAAAATAGGGGAAAATGTCTGTCATTGGAAAAATTGATCAATAAAATGTGGAGGATGAAGACTGTATAATATATATAACATTTAGAAAAAGTCTTCACAAGCAACCTAGGAGAATATTAAATAACACTCTTCACCCAGGTACATTCTTCTTTCCTCAAAGAGGATGGCAAAAGGAGTCTTTAATTTTATCTGGCAGCCTTAAAATAGAGCGGTGATTTTTTTGAATCTTAAGCCCCTTCTTAGACAAGGAGAACTGTCATGTCTCCTGCTCTATGTATGTATTTACATGGATATATATACGTGTAATAGGTTGTTCACTTTAGTATAATAACTGGTATTGTTGGTCTATTTCTCCACATCTGGCTGTTCGACCCACTTTGATCATCCCACAATGGCTAAAATAACCTTCTACTTTGTTTTCTATCTAATCTAAAGTTTGAGTGCTTTACCAAACTTAAAATTATAAAAGCAGCTGCCATGAAATAAAACTATGTCTATTCTCAGTAGCCTGGCATATGAGAGATGTATCACTCACTGGATTATGAGCTAGATAAGTGTAAGAACTTACTTTGTCATATTTACCAATTTAACCCTGGTGCACAGTACACCACTGGTTTTAATTGTTTTTTAAATAATAAATGCCTTTTAAATTCCAGCTCCAGTTAAATATTGTAGCTCTTTCTGTGTATTCTTCTTCACACCAGACAATATCATAATCATGTGTGGAATCTCATACTGTAACTTCCTATTATTTGTTAAAATATATTCTCAAAATATAGATTAAGTAGCTTTTCAAACTTAGAACTGTGGCAGAAATTACTTCTGGTTCTTCTCTATGCTGGACTCAAAAGAATATTATACTGCCCTGTTCCCTGAGGTTAACATGTTTATATAATACTTTGGCCAAGAAAATGTGAGTGAAACTGACATATATCACCCCTGGGTGGAAATACTTAATTGCTAGTGCTTGACTTTTCCATTCATTCTTTCTCATTCATACAGAACTAGAAAGTTGTGTATTCCTGATATATGTGTACAGATGGTTGAGCCTCATTCAGCTTGGCTCACTGAACTGCCTCATAAGGATAGTTGCACGAATGATCACTTAGATTTGCAGGGGTATTTACCTCAGTTACTGAGATCAAAGAGTTGTGAGTTGTCAGAGCATAACATAGTCTGTCCTGATGGACACAGAAGTTTCTCACTTCATTGTGTTTTCTTAGCCTGTCTTTTCCCCTAAGGAAATGAGTAATACCTTTTTTTATTTCTTTCTGCATTTTATTTATTTTTTATTTTCTCTTTTTTTATTGAGGGATAATTGCTTTAAAGTGTTCTCTTATTTTCTGCTGTACAACAAAGTGAATCAGCTATATGTATACATATATCACTTCCCTCTTGGACCTCCCTCCCACCCCCACCCTCCAATCCCCCCATCTAGGTCACCACAGAGCACCGAGCTGACCTCCCAGTGCTATACAGCAGGTTCCCACTAGCTATCTGTTTTACACATAATAGTATATATTTGTCAATCCCAATTCCCAATTCATCCCACACCCCTTCCCGCCATGGGACCAAACATTCATTCTTTACATCTGCCTCTCTATTTCCACCCTGCAAATAGTTTCATTTGTACTATTTTTCTAGATTCCACATATATGTGTCAATATACGATATTTTTCTCTTTCTGACTTACTTCACACTGCATGACAAACTAGAGGTCCATCCACATCTCTACAAATGACCCAATTTCATTTCTTTTTATGGCTGAGTAATATTCCATTGTATATATGTACCACATCTTCTTTATCCATTCATCTGTTGATTGACATTTAGGTTCCTTCCATGTCTTGGCTATTATAAATAGTGCTGCAATGAACATTGGGGTGCATATTTCTTTTCAAATTATGGTTTTCTCTGGGTATATGCCTAAGAGTGGGATTGCTGGGTCATATGATAGTTCTATTTCAGTTTTGTAAGGAATCTCCATACTATTCTCCATAGTGGCTGTATCAATTTACATTCCCACCAACAGTGCAAGAGGGTCCCCTTTTTTCCACACCCTCTCCAGAATTTATAGTTTGTAGATTTTTTGATGATGGCCATTCTGACAAGTGTGAGATGATAACTCACTGCAGTTTTGATCTGCATTTCTTTAATAATTAGTGATGTTGAGCATCTTTTTATGTGCTCCTTGGCCATCCGTATGCTTTCTTTGAAGAAAGGTCTATGCTTTCCACCTATTTGGTGATTGGGCTGTTTGTTTTTTTGATATTGAGTTGCATGAGCTGTTTGTGTATATTGGAGATTAATCCCTTGTCAGTTGCTTCATTTGCAAATATTTTCTCCCATTTTGAGGGAGAATTATCTATTCGTCTGGTTTATGGTTTCCTTTGCTATGCAAAAGCTTTTAAGTTTAATTAGTCCCATTTATTTATTCTTGTTTTCATTTTCATTACTCTAGGATGTGGTTCAAAATAGATCTTGCTGTTATTTATGTCAAAGAGTGTTCTTCCTAAGTTTGTTCTCTAATATTTCTATAGTGTTTGGTCTTACATTTAGGTCTTTAATCAATCTTGAGTTTATTTTTGTGTATGGTGTTAGGGAGTGTTCTAATTTCATTGTTTTACATGTAACTGTCCGGTTTTCCCAGCACCACTTATGAAGAGACTGTCTTTTCTCCACTGTATATTCTTGCTTCCTTTGTCATAGATTAGGTTACCATAGATGCATGGGTTTAACTCTGGGCTTTCTATCCCATTCCATTGATGTATATTTCTATTTTTGTGCCAGTACCATACTGTCTTGATGACTGTAACTTTGTAGTGTAGTCTGAAATCAGGGAGCCTGATTCCTCCAGCTCCGTTTTTCTGTCTCAAGATTGCTTTCACTATTAGGGGTCTTTTGTGTTTCTATACAAAGTGTAAAATGGTTTGTTCTAATTCTGTGAAAAAGAGACATTGGTAATTTGATACAGATTACACTGGATCTATAGATTGCTTTGATAATACAGTTATTTTCACAATACTGATTCTTCCCCTCCTAGAACATGGTATATCTCTCCATCTGTTTGTGGCATCTTTGAGTTTTTCATCAGTGTTTTATAGTTTTCTGAGTACAAGTCTTTTACCTCCTTAGGTAGGTTTATTCCTAAGTATTTTGTTCTTTATGTTGCTATGGTAAATGCAATTTTTTTCCTTAATTTCTCTTACTGATATTTCATTGTTAGTGAATACGAATGCAAGAGATTTCTGTGCATAAATTTTGTATCCTGCAACTTTACCAAATTAATTGATTAGTTCTAGTAGTTTTCTTGTGACATCTTTAGGATTTTCTATGTATAGTATCATGTCATCTGCAAATATTGATAGTTTTCCTTCTTCTTTTCCAATCTGGATTCCTTTTATTTCTTTTTCTTCTCTGCATTTTGTGGCTAGGACTTTCAAAACTATGCTGAATAGTAGTGGTGAGAATGGACATCCTTGTCCTGCTCCTGATCTTAGAGGACATATTTTCAGTTTGCTGTGGGTTTGTCATATATAACCTTTATTATGTTCAGGTAGGTTCCCTCTATGCCCACTTTCTGGAGAGTTTTTATCATAAATGGTGTTGAATTTTGTCAAAAGCTTTTTCTGTAACTATTGAGATGATCATATGGTTTTTATTCTTCAATTTGATAATATGGTGTATCATATTGATTTATTTGCATATATTGAATAATCCTTGAATAACTGGGATAAATCCCACTTGATCATGGTGTGTGATCCTTTTAATGTGTTGTTGGATTCGGTTTGCTAGTATCTTGCTGAGGATTTTTGCATCTATGTTCATCAGTGATATTTGTCTGTAATTTCTGTTTTGGTGATATCTTTGTCTACTTTTGGTATCAAGGTGATGGTGACCTCGAAGAATGAGCTTGGGTGTGTTCTATGCAATTTTTCAAAGAGTTTGGAAGGATGGGAGTTAGCTCTTCTCTAAATGTTTGATACAATTTATCTGTGAAGCCATATGGTCCTGGACTTTTGTTTTTTGGAAGATTTTTAATTAAAATTTCAATTTTGGGCTTCCCTGGTGGCACAGTTGTTGAGAGTCCGCCTGCCGATGCAGGGGACGTGGGTTCGTGCCCTGGTCCGGGAAGATCCCACATGCCGCGGAGCGGCTGGGCCCGCGAGCCATGGCCGCTGAGCCTGCGCGTTCGGAGCCTGTGCTCCGCAATGGGAGAGACCACAACAGTGAGAGGCCCGCGTACCGTAAAAAAAAAAAAAAAAAAAAAAAATTTCAATTTTGTTAATTGTGATTAGTCTGTTTATATTTTCTATTCTTCCTAGTTCAGTCTTGGAAGGTTGTACCTTTCAAATAATTTGTCCATTTCTTCCAGGTTGTCCACTTTATTGGCATATATTTGCTTGTAGTTGTCTGTTTTGATCCTTTGCATTTCTGCAGTGATAGCTGTAATTTCTCCTTTTTTGTTTCTAATTTTATTGATTTGAATCCACTCCCTTTTCTTGCTAAAAGTTTATCAATTTTGTTTACCTTCTCAAAGAACCAGGTTTTAGTTTCAATGATTTTTGCTACTGTTTTCTTCGTTTCTATTTCATTTATTTCTGCTCTGATGTTTATGATTTCTTTCCTTCTATAACTTTGAGTTTTGTTTGTTCTTCTTTCTCTAGTTGCTATAGTTGTAAGTTTAGATTGTTTATTTGAGATTTTCTTTGTTTCTTGAGTTAGGATTGTATTGTTATAAACCTCCCTCTTAGAACTGCTTTTGCTGTGTCCCAAAGGTTTTGGATCATTGTGTTTTCATTGTCATTTGTCCCTAGGTGTTTGGGATTTCCTCTTTGATTTCATCAGTGATCTTTTGGTTATTTAGTAGCATATTGTTTAGCCTCCATATGTTTGGAATTTAGAAATCAATTACAGTTTTTTCCTGTAATTGATTTGTAATCTCATAGTGTTGTGATTGGAAACGATGCTTGGTCTGATTTTAATTTTCTTAAATTTACCAAGGCTTGATCTGGGACCCGAGATGTGATCTATCCTGGAGAATATTCTGTGTGCACTTGAGAAGAAAGTGCATTCTGACACTTTCAGATTGAATGTCCTATAAATATCAATAAAGTCTATCTGATCTATTGTGTCATTTAAAGCTTGTGTCTCCTTATTTATTTTCTGTCTGAATGATCTGTCCATTGGTGTAATTGGGGTGTTAATGTCCCCCACTATTATTGTGTTACTGCCGATTTCCCCTTTTATGGCTGTTTGCATTTGCCTTATGTATTGAGGTGCTCCTATGTTGGGTGAATAAATATTTATAATTGTTAAGTCTTCTTCTTGGATTGATCCCTTGATCATTATGTAGTGTCCTTCCTTTCTCTTATAACAGTCTTTATTTTAAAGTTTATTTTATCTTATATAAGTATTGCTTCTCCAGCTTTCTTTTGATTTCCATTTGCATGGAATATCTTTTCCATCCCCTAACTTTCATTCTGTATGTGTCTCTATGTCTGAGGTGGGTCTCTTGTAGACCTCATATATGGGTTTTGATATTGTATCCATTCAGCCAGTCCGTGTCTTTTGGTTTGAACATTTAATCCTTTTACATTTAAGGTAATTATCAATATGTATGTTCCTATACCATTTTCTTAATTGTTTTGTGTTTGTTTTTGTAGTTTTTTTCCATCTCTTTTGTTTCCTGCCTAGAGAAGTTCCTTTCATTTTTTTTGTAAAGCTGGTTTTGTAGTTCTGAATTCTTTTAGCTTTTGCTTGCCTGTAAAGCTTTTGATTTCTCCATAGAATTTGAATGAGGTCCTTGCTGGGGAAAGTAATCTTAGTTGTATGTTTGTCCCTTTCATTACTTTATATATATCCTGTCACTCCCTTCTGGCCTGCAGAGTTTCTGTTGAAAAATCAGCTGATAACCTTATGGGGATCCCCCTGAATGTTATTTTTTGATTTTCCCTTGCTGCTTTTACTATATTTTCTTTGAACTTAACTTTTGTTAGTTTGATTAATATGTGTCTTGGTGTGTTCCTTCTTGGGTTTGTCCTGTACAAGTCTCTCTTCACTTCCTGGACTTGGGTGGCTATTTTCTTTCCCATGTTAGAGAAGATGCAGCCCAAGTGCCACCCCTGACATGGTCTCCTCTCACTACCCAGGTCCAGGTGGGTTGAGTGTCACTCCCCTCCAAGGCCTCCTGTGGTGCAGCAAGTCCCTGCGGGTCTGCATGTGGAGGCCTGTACCCCTGCTGGCCTGCAAGGGAAGCTGTGCTCTGTGCCAGCTCCAGGAACAGATACTGGAGGCAGAAATACATGCAGAGGTGGGGCTGACTCAGAGGGTCCAGGGATGTACCTAGAGGTCTTGGAGGGCTGCTGGGGAGCTGGTGGCTTGTGGGGTCTTTGTTCCCAGGCCTGGAGTTGGTCCTGTGTTCCTGTGGTGGGAGCAGTGAGTCCAAGCCACTGGGCTAACAGAGAGCTTTGGTCCCAAGGAATATTAATCAGTGTGAGGTCTCCCAGAGGTTCTCCTCTTGGTGCCAAGACCCAGCTCCACCCAACTGCTTGCAAACCCTGGTGCTGGATACCTCAGGCCAAACAACCAGCAAGACAGGAACACAGCCCCAGTCATCCAAAAAAAAAAATAGATAACAAAAAAACATGCTACAGATGAAAGAGAAAGGTAAAACCTACAAAACCAAATAAATGAAGAGGAAATAGGCAACCTACCTGAAAAAGTATTCAGAGTAATGATAGTAATGATGATCCAAAATCTCAGAAATATAATAGAGGCATAGATTGAGAAAATACAAGAAATGTTTAACAAAAACCTAGAAGAACTAAAGAAGAAACAAACAGTGATGAAAAACACAATAACTGAAATGAAAAATCACTCAAAGGGATCAATAGCAGAATAACTGAGACAGAAGAACAAATAATTGAGTTGGAAGATAGAAAGGTGGAAATAACTTCTGAGGAGCAGAACAAAGAAAAAGAATGAAAAGAAATGAGAACAGTCTCAGAAGCCTCTGGGACGACGTTAATCACACCAACATTTGAATTATAAGGGTCCCAGAAGGGGAAGGGTCTGAGAAAACTTTTTGAAGAGCAATATCTTCTTTAAAACTAAAATACCTTTATGTTCATTTGCAGATATCAAAAGAAAGAGTTAACTAGTGAAATTCATTCTTTCAAAAGACCCAAGAGTGAAAGAGTACATGGAGAAAGCAGGCTGAGGCCCTGAAAAATGGACTATGGTTCTTACTCTCTAATCTGTTCCTTCTTTGGAACATTCTACCTCTTCTGGCTTGCAGTAAAAAGCAGATTGTAATTCATAAGTAGTCTTCCTCAATTGCCATTACATTGCCACTCATGAAAGCCACAGCAGAGTGAGTTCCTGTTTTCCTTAGTAAAAGAATAACTTCACTTAGTGGTATAGTTAAACATGGCTGTGAACCTAATTATATTAGTAAAATATGGTTTCAATAGGCCAATAGTGACCATGCCTGTATAAGTAAGGTCAGGCAGCTATTAAAACCAAAACACATTCATGCACAAAGTATCATTGCTGTTCTATTTTTTTTCTAACACAAATACCCCAATGTTTGAACCTCTCTACATCTGCTTCATAGAATCTACTCTGTTTTCCCTTTTTCTGTTATTCTGTATGAATTCCAAAGCTATACACTCTATACTTTCTTATTTCTGAATTTTCATGTCCTGCTAAACGAGTTATTATTATGCTAAATGTGATATAACAAAATTTTGCATACATATTATGTTTATGTAGGTTAAAAATAAACTACATAATGTTTTGTAGTAAAATATTGTCAATTAATTAACTGAAAATACATAATCAGAGTTATACTAGTGAGACAGCATAACAGATACAATTTTATATTGATTTGTGCTAATACTGACCATGTATCTGAGCAGGACCCTATCGGGCCTTTCTGAGACAGACCCTTCCCCCATATCCTCTGCTTTAACTCCTCTCTGAAGTACCTAGATAACAGTATCTGATGAATATTTCCTGAGTTGTTTTATAGATAAGAAAAACCCTCACCAAATGGAAGATGTTAACTACTTGATGACCATGAGCCCATAGCCCCAGCCATTGGAGCCAAATGATTGATAATTTTAATCCCTGTGACACTGCCCTGTTACCTTACCTTACCATTAATCAATCAGAGAATTGTACACAAGTTGATCATATATTCTGCAACCTCACTCCATCACCTGCCTTTTAAAAGTGCTTTACTGAAATCCTTCAGGGAGTTTGGGGCTTTTGGGCATGAGCCACCTGTCACCTTGTATGACTCTGCAATAAACATTTCTCTGCTCCAAACTCCGATGTTTAGGAAGTGTATGGCCTCATTGTGTATCAGGCACGTGAACTTGGGCTTGGCAATAACTAATCAGTACTTGTGAGCTAGTGATCCACATGGTACCTTGGTAAGTAATCACCTTTGGGCAACAAGTTTGAGAACAAGTTGGATTTATGTGAAGTTTCCATGGGTTTCCAGTTCATGTATTACTCATTAACATGTACACTGGATACTTGGAACTTATTTTTCATGTAATTTTTATTCACCACTTTATTCTAAATATGCCACTTATAGGGCAGTCTCCTTTATATACATTTTTTGATACGTGATGAAAATGTTACAAATAGTATAGCTGAGCAGAATAAGGAGAATAGAATAGGTCAGAAGAAATTGAATGTTACAATAGATCTAAATTATTTTGGTATGTGTTATAAACCGCTAGATAAAAAGTGCCATAAAGTTGAGGAAATGGCCTGAAAAATAAAATGAGCTTGTGATATAGGGGAAAAAGAACTGGTGAAGGATTTTAATTACCTAGTGCATAAAAATAAATCTAAAAATGTGCTGTTCAGAACTACATAATATTGTCTCATAGTCAAGATATCACTTACCTTCTTTTCACTCCACTTAAGGTAAAACTTCTATATAATCCCAAACTATACAGTTTTTTTTCAAATTATCTGCTCAGTTTTGCGTAAGTTTTGACTCATTTATTTGGCATAGATATTCTAAATTTTTAAAATTAACTTTAGTTATGGCATTTTTCCTAGTTAAAAAATAACACTTTGATTATGATTAAACAGTAGATATAAAACAGACCAGAAATCTATTAATAGGTTACTAGGAAAATCAAACTGAAAATAAATTATATTAATATATGTAGTTCAAAAAGAGAACCATAAGAGTTCAGCACATTTAAAGTAGAAAAGCACTGCAAATCTACCCACATGTATTTTGGAATATCTATATTGTTGAGTCTTGGAAAGGAAAACAAAACAAGTTAATGAAATGTCAAAAGTCCAAAGTTGAATTTAAATAAAAGCATTTCACCTAAAATTACCAAACAAGTTTGAACTGAAGTTTAAATCATCATAACTTTGCCCTGTACCTCAATTTATTGCTGTACCACTTTGTCTTCAGAGAAAAAGAATGAAAAAGAAGAATCAAAGAGAGTGTTTGCAAGCACCTGAAATATCAAGGGTCTGGATTCTAGTTGCTAATTGGTTTAAATCCTTAGATAGGCACCTCTTATAGCAAAACCTCTTATTAGTAAGCTTATTTTTTCCCTCAGCTCACTGGTGTCTGGACTTCTATAGGAAAAATTCTATTTAACATATCAGAGGAATTTTCATTAATCACTGTGCTTCAATAGTAATTTACTATGTAGTATTTAAAATAAATGTATCTTGTTTATAAAGGAATAAAGACATCTTAGTGTGCTAGGTTAAACAATAAATAGTTTATAAGTGAATTAAAACATGATGACTTTCTCATCTTCTACAAGCATAACAACCCAGATTCTGGAACCTAGAGTTAATTTACTTTCCCATAAAATATTGAAAAAGGCTACAGTGTTCTTTTGTATTCATTACCAGGTACTTGAACTTCAGTTTTGCAAAAAGATAGAAAATCTTGATAACTTGCTCCAGAAAAGTCTCTGATAAAATTTAATATAATACATTGATTAAAACTTAAGTATTTGAAAGTTGATGCCTGAACTCATAGCCCAAATTTTAGCCATTTTTAGCTCGGACACCTTGAGCGAGTTCATTATTCTCTTGGAGTTTCAGGCCCCTAATCTGGAAAATGAGGAAAATAATAACTTACAAGGTTATATATAGAGAGATTAAATGAGATAATAATATAAAATGCTTAGGACAGTGACTAGCATTTGCTGTATAAAAGTGGACTTTCATTTTCTGTAAGCTATTATTTTTGAAAATCAGAGATAAATGGTTCCATCTAAGAGTGCATAGTGTTTCAAAGATAAATTTGAAATGTCCTTCGGGCTAGATGTCAAATATTGTAATTGATATTTTCTTGGGTCCGTAGCAGAAGAGTTTGATATTTCTAAGTGTATAAATTCATTTCCAGAGACTTAGTAGGAAATCTTTATATCTCAGCTACCAGTTAACCCTTCATGGTATTTCAGGCAGTCATTTCTGCAATCCGGCTGGCAGTGTATAGAAAAGATTTCCTCTTGATAGAAAATTGAGACATTTTTGATTTTTATTATTATTATTTTTTTTTTGCGGGGGGGAGGTACGCGGGCCTCTCACTGTTGTGGAATCTCCCATTGTGGAGAACAGGCTCCGGACACGCAGGCTCAGCAGCCATTGCTCACGGGCCTAGCTGCTCCGTGGCATGTGGGATGTTCCCGGACCAGGACATGAACCCGTGTCCCTTGCATCAGCAGGTGGACTCTCAATCACTGTGCCACCAGGGAAGCCCAAGACAGATTTTTTTTTAACATCTTTATTGGGGTATAATTGCTTTAAAATGGGGTGTTAGTTTCTGCTTTATAACAAAGTGATTCAGTTATACATATACATATGTTCCCATATCTCTTCCCTCTTGCATCTCCCTCCCTCTCACCCTCCCTATCCCACCCCTCCAGGCGGTCACAAAGCACCGAGCCGATATCCCTGTGCCATGCGGCTGCTTCCCACTAGCTATCTACCTTACGTTTATTAGTGTATATATGTCCATGACTCTCTTTCGCCCTGTCACAGCTCACCCTTCCCCTTCCCTATATCCTCAAGTCCGTTCTCCAGTAGGTCTGTGTCTTTATTCCTGTCTTACCCGTGGGTTCCTCATGACATTTTTTTTCTTCTTAAATTCCATATATATGTGTTAGCATACGGTATTTGTCTTTTTCTTTCTGACTTACTTCACTCTGATAGACTCTAGGTCTATCCACCTCATTACAAATAGCTCAATTTCGTTTCTTTTTATGGCTGAGAAATATTCCATCGTATATATGTGCCACATCTTCTTTATCCATTCATCCGATGATGGGCACTTAGGTTGTTTCCATCTCCGGGCTATTGTAAATAGAGCTGCAATGAACATTTTGGTACATGACTCTTTTTAGATTTTGGTTTTCTCATGGTATATGCCCATTAGTGGGATTGCTGGGTCATATGGTAGTTCTATTTGTAGTTTTTTAAGGAACCTCCATACTGTTCTCCATAGTGGCTGAACCAATTCACATTCCCACCAGCAGTGCAAGAGTGTACCCTTTTCTCCACACCCTCTCCAGCATTTATTGTTTCTAGATTTTTTGATGATGGCCATTCTGACTGGTGTGAGATGATATCTCATTGTAATTTTGAGTTGCATTTCTCTAATGATTAATGATGTTGAGCATTCTTTCATGTGTTTCTTGGCAGTCTGTATATCCTCTTTGGAGAAATGTCTATTTAGGTCTTCTGTCCATTTTTGGATTGGGTTGTTTTTTTGTTATTGAGCTGCATGAGCTGCTTATAAATTCTGGAGATTAATCCTTTGTCAGTTGCTTCATTTGCAAATATTTTCTCCCATTCTGAGGGTTGTCTTTTGGTCTTGTTTATGGTTCCCTTTGCTGTGCAAAAGCTTTGAAGTTTCATTAGGTCCCATTTCTTTATTTTTGTTTTTATTTCCATTACTCTAGGAGGTGGGTCAGAATGGATCCTGCTGTGATTTATGTCATAGAGTCTTCTGCCTATGTTTTCCTCTAGGAGTTTGATAGTTTCTGGCCTTACACTTAGGTCTTTAATCCATTTTGAGCTTATTTCTGTGTATGGTGTTAGGGAGTGATCTAATCTCATACTTTTACATGTATCTGTCCAGTTTTCCCAGCACCACTTATTGAAGAGGCTGTCCTTTCTCCACTGTACATTCCTGCCAACTTTATCAAAGATAAGGTGACCATAGGTGCGTGGGTTTATCTCTGGGCTTTCTATCCTGTTCCATTGATCTATCTTTCTGTTTTTGTGCCAGTACCATACTGTCTTGATTACTGTAGGATTGTAGTATAGTCTGAAGTCAGGGAGCCTGATTCCTCCAGCTCCTTTTTTCGTTCTCAAGATTGCTTTGGATATTCAGGGTCTTTTGTGTTTCCATACAAATTGCGAAATTTTTTGTTCTAGTTCTGTGAAAAATGCCAGTGGTAGTTTGGTAGGGATTGCATTGAATCTGTAGATTGCTTTGGGTAGTAGAGTCATTTTCACAATGTTGATTCTTCCTATCCAAGAACATGGTATATCTCTCCATCTATTTGTATCATCTTTAATTTCTTTCATCAGTGTCTTATAAATTTCTGCATACAGGTCTTTTGTCTCCTTAGGTAGGTTTATTCCTAGATATTTTATTCTTTTTGTTGCAGTGGTAAATGGGAGTGTTTTCTTGATTTCCATTTCAGATTTTTCATCATTAGTGTATAGGAATGCCAGAGATTTCTGTGCATTAATTTTGTATCCTGCTACTTTACCAAATTCATTGATTAGCTCTAGTAGTTTTCTGCTAGCATCTTTAGGATTCTCTATGTATAGTATCATGTCATCTGCAAACAGTGACAGCTTTACTTCTTCTTTTCTGATTTGGATTCCTTTTATTTCCTTTTCTTCTCTGATTGCTGGGCTAAAAATTCCAAAACTACATTGAATAACAGTGGTGAGAGTGGGCAACCTTGTCTTGCTCCTGATCTTAGTGGAAATGGTTTCAGTTTTTCACCACTGAGGATGATGTTGGCTGTGGGCTTGTCATATATGGCCTTTATTATGTTGAGGACAGTTCCCTCTATGCCTACTTTCTGCAGGGTTTTTATCATAAATGAGTGTTGAATTTTGTTGAAAGCTTTCTCTGCATCTATTGAGATGATCATATGGTTTTTCTCCTTCATTTTGTTAATATGGTTTATCACATTGATAAATTTGCGTATATTGAAGAATCCTTGCATTCCTGGAATAAACCCCACTTGATCATGGAGTTTGATCCTTTTAATGTGCTGTTGAATTCTGTTTGCTAGTATTTTGCTGAGGATTTTTGCATCTCTGTTCATCAGTGATATTGACCTGTAGTTTTCTTTCTTTGTGACATCCTTGTCTCGTTTTGGTATCAAGGTGATTGTGGCCTTGTAGAAGGAATTTTGGAGTGTTCCTCCCTCTGCTATATTTTGGAAGAGTTTGAGAAGGATAGGTGTTAGGTCTTCTCTAAATGTTTGATAGAATTCGCCTGTGAAACCATCTGGTCCTGGGCTTTTGTTTGTTGGAAGACTTTTAATCACAGTTTCAATTTCAGTGCTTGTGATTGGTCTGTTCATATTTTCTATTTCTTCCTGATTCAGTCTTGGCAGGTTGTGCATTTCTAAGAATTTGTCCATGACTTCCAGATTGTCCATTTTATTGACATAGAGTTGTTTGTAGTAATCTCTCATGATCTTTTTTATTTCTGCAGTGTCAGTTGTTACTTCTCCTTTTTCATTTCTAATTCTATTGATTTGAGTCTTCTCCCTTTTTTTCTTGATAAATCTGGCTAGTGGTTTACCTGTTTTGTTTATCTTCTCAAAGTACCAGCTTTTAGTTTTATTGATCTTTGCTATTGTTTCCTTCATTTCTTTTTCATTTATTTCTGATCTGATTTTTATGATTTCTTTCCTTCTGTTAACTTGGGGGATTTTTTGTTCTTCTTTCTCTAACTGCTTGAGGTACAAGGTTAGGCTGTTTATTCGAGATGTTTCCTGCTTCTTAAGGTGGGCTTGTATTGCTATAAACTTCCCCCTTAGAACTGCTTTTGCTGCATCCCATAGGTTTTGGGTCGTTGTGTCTCCATTGTCATTTGTTTCTAGGTATTTTTTCATTTCCTCTTTGATTTCTTCAGTGATCATTTCATTATTAACTAGTGTATTGTTTAGCCTCCATGTGTTTGTATTTTTTACAGATCTTTTCCTGTAATTGATATCTAGTCTTGTGGCATTGTGGTCGGAAAAGATACTTGATACAATTTCAATTTTCTTAAATTTACCAAGGTTTGTTTTGTGACCCAAGATATGATCTAACCTGGAGATTGTTCCATGAGCACTTGAGAAAAATTTGTATTCTGTTGTTTTTGGATGGAGTGTCTTATAAATATCAATTAAGTCCATCTTGTTTAATGTATCATTTAAAGCTTGTGTTTCCTTATTTATTTTCATTTTGGATGATCTGTCCATGGGAGAAAGTGGGGTGTTAAAGTCCCCTACTATGAATGTGTTACTGTCGATTTCTCCTTTTATGGCTGTTAATATTTGCCTTATGTATTAAGGTGCTCCTATGTTGGGTGCATAAATATTTAAAACTGTTATATCTTCTTCTTGGATCGATCCCTTGATCATAATGTAGTGTCCTTCTTTGTCTCTTCTAATAGTCCTTATTTTAAAGTCTATTTTGTCTGATATGAGAATTGCTACTCCAGTTTTCTTTTGGTTTCCATTTGCATGGAATAATTTTTCTATCCCCTTACTTTCAGTCTGTATGTGTCTCTATGTCTGAAGTGGGTCGCTTGTAGACAGCATATGTAAGGGTCTTGTTTTTGGATCCATTCAGCCAATCTGTGTCTTTTGGTGGGAACATTTACTCCATTTACATTTACGGTAATTATCGATATGTATGTTCCTATTCCCATTTCCTAATTTGTTTTGGGTTCATTATTATAGGTCTGCTCCTTCTCTTGTGTTTCTTGTCTAGAGAAGTTCCTTTACCATTTGTTGTAAAGCTGGTTTGGTGGTGCTGAACTCTCTCAGCTTTTGCTTGTCTGTAAAGATTTTAATTTCTCCATCAAATCTGAATGAGATCCTTGCTGGGTAGAGTAGTCTTGGTTGCAGGTTTTTCTCCTTCATCACTTTCAGTATGTCCTGCCACTCCCTTCTGGCTTGTAGGGTTTCTGCTGAGAGATCAGCTGTTAACCTTATGAGGATTCCCTTGTGTGTTATTTGTTGTTTTTCCCTTGCTGCTTTTAATATGCTTTCTTTGTATTTAATTTTTGACAGTTTGATTAATATGTGTCTTGGCGTATTTCTCCTTGGATTTATCCTGTATGGGACTCTCTGTGCTTCCTGGACTTGATTAACTATTTCATTTCCCATATTAGGGAAGTTTTCAACTATAACCTCTTCAAATATTTTCTCCGTCCCTTTCTTTTTCTCTTCTTCTTCTGGAACCCCTATAATTCGAATGTTGGTGCGTTTAATGTTGTCCCAAAGGTCTCTGAGACTGTCCTCAGTTCTTTTCATTCTTTTCTCTTTATTCTGCTCTGCAGTAGTTATTTCCACTATTTTATCTTCCAGGTCATTATCTGTTCTTCTGCCTCAGTTATTCTGCTATTGATCCCATCTAGAGTACTTTTAATTTCATTTATTGTGTTGCTCATCATTGCTTGTTTCATCTTTATTTCTTCTAGGTCCTTGTTAAATGTTTCTTGCGTTTTGTCCATTCTACTTCCAAGATTTCAGATCATCCTTACTATCATTATTCTGCATTCTTTTTCAGGTAGACTGCCTATTTCCTCTTCATTTGTTAGGTCTGGTGCATTTTTATCTTACTCCTTCATCTGCTGTGTGTTTTTCTGTCTTCTCATTTTGCTTATCTTACTGTGTTTGGTGTCTCCTTTTTGCAGGCTGCAGGTTCGTAGTTCCTGCTGTTTTTGGTGTCTGTCCCCAGTGACTAGGGTTGGTTCACTGGGTTGTGTAGGCTTCCTGGTGGAGGGGACTAGTGCCTGTGTTGTGGTGGATGAGGTTGGATCATATCTCTCTAGTGGGTAAGTTCACGTCTGGTGGTGTGTTTTGGGGTGTCTGTGGCCTTATTATGATTTTAGGCAGCCTCCTTGCTAATGGGTGTGTTTGTGTTCCTGTTTTTCTAGTTGTTTGGCATAGGTTGTCCAGCACCATAGCTTGCTGGTCGTTGAGTGAAGCTGGGTGCTGGTGTTAAGATGGAGGTCTCTGTGAGATTTTTGCCGTTTGATATTATGTGGAGCTGGGAGGTCTCTTGTTGACCAGTGTCCTGAAGTTGGCTCTCCTACCTCAGAGGCAGAGCCCTGACTCTTGGCTAGAGCACCAAGAGCCTTTAATCCACACGGCTCAGAATAAAAGGGAGAAAAAATAGAGAGAATTAGTAGAAGTATGAAGAAAGAAAGAGAGAAAAGAGGGAAGGAAGGAAGGAAGGAAGGAAGAAAGAAAGAAGCAAAGAAGGAAAGAAGGCAAGAAGGAAAGAAAGGAGGGAGGGAGGAAGGAAAGAAGGAGGGAAAAAAGGAAAAGAGACAGAAAGAAAGAAGGTACGGTAAAATAAAATTAAGTATAATAAAGTTATTGAATTAAAAAATATTTAGAAAAAAAAAGGGACGGATAGAACCTCAAGACAAATGTTGGAAGCAAAGCTATACAGACAAAATCTTACACAGAAGCATACACATACACCCTCACAAAAAGAGGTAAAGGGGAAAAAATCATAAATCTTGCTCTCAGAGACCACCTCCTCAATTTGGGATGATTCATTGTCTAAAGGAGCGAAGGGAGGAAAGAAAGAAAGAAAGAAAGAACGAAGGTAAAGTATAATAAAGTTATTAAAATTAATTATTAAGAAAATAAAATTTATAAAAAACCATGGACGGATAGAACCCTAGGACAAATGGTGGAAGCAAAACTATACAGATAAGATCTCACACAGAAGCATACACATACACATTCACAAAAAGAGGAAAAGGGGAAAAAATAATAAATCTTGCTCTCGAAGCCCCCCTCTTCAATTTGGGATGACTCGTTGTCTATTCATGTATTCCACAGATGCAGGGCACATCAAGTTGATTGTGGAGCTTTAATCCACTGTTTCTGAGGCTGCTGGGAGAGATTTCCCTCTCTCTTCTTTGTTCTCACAGCTCACAGGGGCTCAGGTTTGGATCTGGCCCTGCCTCTGCATGTAGGTCGCTGGAGGGCGTCTGTTGTTTGCTCAGACAGGATGGGGTTAAAGGAGCCGGTGATTCAGGGGCTCTGGCGCACTCAGGCCGGGGGGGAGGGAGGGGCACTGCATGCAGGGCGGGCCAACGGCGGCAGAGGCCGGCGTGCTGTTGCACCAGCCTGAGGCCCGCCTTGCGTTCTCCCGGGGAAGTTGTCCCTGGATCCCGGGAACCTGGCAGTGGCGGGCTGCACAGGCTCCGAGGAAGAGGGGTGTGGATAGTGACCTGTGCTTGCACACAGGCCCCTTGGTGGCGGTAGCAGCAGCCTTAGCGTCTCCTGCTTGTCCCTGGGGTCCGTGCTTTTAGCCGCGGCTCGCACCCGTCTCTGGGGTCCACGCTTTTAGCCACGGATCATGCCTGTCTCTGGGTTCCACGCTTTTAGCCGTGGCTCGTGCCTGTCTCTGGGGTTCGCGCTTTTAGCTGTGGCTCGCGCCCGTCTCTGGAGTTCCTTTAAGCAGCGCTCTTAAATCCCTCTCCTCGCACACCAGGAAACAAAGAGGGAAGAAAAAGTCTCTTGCCTCTTCGGCAGGTGCAGACTTTTCCCAGGCCTCCCTCCCGGGTAGCCGTGGTTCACTAACCCCTTCAGGCTATGTTCAAGCTGCCAATCCCAGTCCTCTCCCTGTGCTCAGACCTAAACCAAAACCCGAGCCTCAGCTCGCAGCCCTGGCCGCTCCAGCAGGTGAGCAGACAAGCCTCTGAGGCTGGTGAGTGCCGGTCGGCACTGATCCTCTGTGCGGGAATCTCCCCGCTTTGCCCTCCACACCCCTGTTGCTGTGCACTCCTCCGCGGCTTCGAAGCTCCCCCCGCCACCTCCCACATTCTCCACCCGCGAAGGGGCTTCCTAGCGTGTGGAAACTTTTCCTCCTTCACAGCTCCCTCGCACTGGTGCAGGTGCCGTCCCTATTCTTTTGTCTCTGTTTTTTCTTTTTTTCTTTTGCCCTACCCAGGTACGTGGGGGAGTTTCTTGCCCTTTGGGAGGTCTGAGGTCTTCTGCCAGCCTTCAGTAGGTGTTCTGTAGGAGTTGTTCCACGTGTAGATGTATTTCTGGTGTATCTGTGGGGAGGAAGGTGATCTCCGTGTCTTACTCTTCCGCCATCTTCAAGGTCCCCCCCAGATTTTTTTAAAATATAAATATTACCAGTTCCTATGCTAGATTCTCAGTAATATATTTTTCCCTGTGTTTAACATATAGACTATTTTTTGCTTTAGGAAATTAACCTTGCTAGAGATAATGGTAATATTTTATTTCACTTCTACAAACATCATGAAATTGTGGGTGATTTTTCTAGGCAGTATTCATCTATTAAAATCCAGATAATCGAGACGAGGGGAAGATGGTGGAAGAGTAAGATGCAGAGATCACCTTCCTCCCTACAGATACACAAGAAATACATCTACACGTGGAATAACTCCTACAGAACACCTACTGAACACTGGCAGAGACGTCAGACCTCCCAAAAGACAAGAAAGTCCCCACATACCTGGGTATGCCAAAGAGAAAAGAATAAACAGAGACAAAAGGATAGGGATGGGACCTGCATGAGTGGGAGGGAGCTGTGAAGGAGGAAAAGTTTCCACACACTAGGAAGTCCCTTCGCGGGTGGAGACTGTGGCAGGTGGCAGGGGGAGCTTCGAAGCCACGGAGGAGTGCACAGCATCAAGGGCGCGGAGGGCAAAGTGGAGAGATTCCCGCACAGAGGATCAGTGCCGAATGGCACTCACCAGCCCAAGACGCTTGTCTGCTCACCCACCAGGGCAGGCAGGGCTGTGAGCTGAGGCTTGGGCTTGTCAGAGTACAGGGTGAGGACTGGGGTTGGTGGCGTGAACACAGCCTGCAAGGGGTTAGTGCACCATGGCTAGCCAGGAGGGAGTCCGGAGAAAATCTGCACCTGCCGAGGATGCAAGAGACTTATTCTTCCCTCTTTGTTTCCTGATGTGCAAGGAGAGGGGATTAAGAGCACTGCTTAATGGAGCTCCAGGGACAGGTGTGAGCCACGGTTAAAAGCACGGACTCCAGAGACGGGCATGAGATGCTAAGGCTGCTGCTGCTGCCACCAAGAAGCCTGTGTGTGAGCACAGGTCAGTATCCACACGCCCCTGCCAGGGAGCCTGTGCAGCCTTCCACTGTCAGCATCCCGGGATCCAGGGAAAACCTCCCCGGGAGAATGCACGGTGTGTCTCCAACTGGTGCAACATCATGCTGGTCTCTGCCACTGCAGGCTTACCCCGCACTCTGTAGCCCTCCTTCACCCCCGCCTGAGTGAGCCAGAGCTCCCGAATCAGCTGCTCCTTTAACCCCATCCGGTCTGAATGAAGAAAAGTTGCCCTCCGGTGGCTCATGTGCAGAGGCGGGGCCAAATGCAAAGCTGATACCCGGGAGCTGTGAGAATAAAGAAGAGAAAGGGAAATCACTCCCAGCAGCTTCAGAAGCAGCGATTTGAAGCTCCACAATCAACTTGATGTACCCTGCATCTGTGGAATACATGAATACACAACGAATCATCCCAAATTGAGGAGGTGGACTTTGAGAGCAAGATTTATTATTTTTTCCACTTTTCCTGTTTTTGTGACTGTGAATGTGTATACTTCTGTGTGAGATTTTATCTGTATAGATTTGCTTCCACCACTTATCCTAGGGTTCTATCCGTCTGTTTTTTTTTTTTTTCTTTTTAAAGAAAAAAAAATTCTTAATAATTATTTTTTATTTTAATAACTTTATTTTATTTTATCTTATTTTATTTTATCTTCTTTCTTTCTTTCCTTGTTACCCTCCTTCCTTCCTCCCGTCCTCCTTTCCTAACTCCCTCCTTGCTTTCTTTCTTTCTTTCCTTCTTTCATTCTCTTTCTTTCTTTCTTTCTCTCTTTCTTTCTTTCTTTCATTCTACTTTTTCTACCTTTTTTTCTGAGCTGTGTGGATGAAAGGCTCTTGGTGTTGCAACCAGGAGTCTGCACAGGCTCCCTGGCAGGGGCGTGTGGATACTGACTGTGCTGTGCCTCTGAGGTGGGAGAGCCACCTTCAGGACACTGGTCCACAAGAGACCTCCCAGCTCCACATAATATGAAATGGTGAAAATATCCCAGAGATCTCGATCTCAACACCAACATCCAGCTTCACTCAATGACCAGAAAGCTACAGTGCTGGACACCCTATGCCAAACAACTAACAAGAAAGGAACACAACACCACCCATTAGAAGAGAGGCTGTCTAAAATCATAATAAGTCCACAGACACCCCAAAACACACCACCAGATGTGGACCTGCCCACAAGATAGAAAAGAACCAACCTCATCCAACAGAACACAAGCACTAGTCCCCTCCACCAGAAAGCCTATACAATCCACTGAGCCAACTTTAGCCACTGGGGACAGACACCAAAAACAATGGGAACTATGAACATGCAGCCTTCAAAAAGGAGACTCCACACACAGTAAGATAAGCAAAATGAGAAGACAGAAAAACACACAGCAGATGAAGGAGCAAGATAAAAACCCACGAGGCCTAACAAATGAAGAGGAAATAGGCAGTCTACCTGAAAAGCAATTCAGAATAATGATAGTAAAGATGAGCCAAAATCTTGGAAATAGAATAGACAAAATGCAAGAAACATTTAACAAGGACCTAGAAGAACTAAAGATGAAACAAGCAACAATGAACAACACAATAATTGAAATTTAAAATACTCTAGATGGGATCAATAGCAGAATAACTGAGGCAGAAGAATGGATAAGTGACCTGGAAGATAAAAGAGTGGAAATAACTACTGCAGAGCAGAATGAAGAAAAAAGAATGAAAAGAACTGAGGACAGTTTCAGAGACTTCTGGGACAACATTAAACACACCAACATTTGAATTATAGGGGTTCCAGAAGAAGAAGAGGAAAAGAAAGGGACTGAGAAAATATTTGAAGAGGTTATAGTTGAAAACTTCCCTAATATGGGAAAGGAAATAGTTAATCAAGTCCAGGAAGCACAGAGAGTCCCATACAGGATAAAGCCAAGGAGAAATATGCCAAGACACATATTAATTAAACTATCAAAAATTAAATACAAAGAAAACATACTAAAAACAACAAGGGAAAAACAACAAATAACACTCAAGGGAATCCCCTTAAGTTTAACAGCTGACCTTTCAGCAGAAACACTGCAAGCAAAAAGGGACTGGTAGGACATATTTAAAGTGATGAAGGAGAAAAACCTACAACCAATATTACTCTACCAAGCAAGGATCTCATTCAGACTTGATGGTGAAATTAAAATCTTTACAGACAAGCAAAAGATGGGAGAGTTCAGCAACTCCAAACCAGCTTACAAGAAATGCTAAAGGAACTTCTCTAGGCAAGAAACACAAGAGAAGGAAAAGACCTACAATAACGAACCCAAAACAATTAAAAATGGGAATAGGATCAAATATATCGATAATTACCTTAAAGGTAAATGGATTAAAGCTCCAACTAAAAGACATAGACTGGCTGAATGGATACAAAAACAACACCCACATATATGCTGTCTACAAGAGAACCACTTCAGACCTAGAGACACATACAGACTGAAAGTGAGGGGATGGAAAATGATATTCCATTTAAATGGAAACCAAAAGAAACCTGGTGTAGCAATTCTCATATCAGACAAAATAGACTTTAAAATAAAGACTATTAGAAGAGAAAAAGAAGGACACTACATAATGATAAAGGGATTGATCCAAGAAGATGTAACAATTGTAAATATTTATGCACCCAACATAGGAGCAACACAATACATAAGGCAAATACTAACAGCCATGAAAAGGGAAAATGGCAGTAACACATTCATAGTAGGTGACTTTAACACCCCACTTTCACCAAAGGAAAAATCATCCAAACTGAAAATAAATAAGGAAACACAAGCTTTAAATGATACATTAAACAAGATGGACTTAATTGATATTTAGAGGACATTCCATCCAAAAACAGCAGAATCAACATTTTTCTCAAGTGCTCATGAAAAATTCTCCAGGATAGATCATATCTTGGGTCACAAATCAAGCTTTGGTAAATTTAAGAAAATTGAAATTGTAGCAAGTATCTTTCCCGACCGCAACGCTATGAGACTAGATATCAATACAGGAAAAGATCTGTGTAAAATACAAACACATGGTGACTAAACAATACACTATTTAATAACAAAGTAAACACTGAAGAAATCAAAGAGGAAATCAAAAAATACTTAGAAACAAATAACAATAGAGACACGATGACCCAAAACCTATGGGATGCAGCAAATGAAGTCCTATGAGGGAAGTTTATAGCAATATAATCCTACCTTAAGAAATAGGAAATATCTTGAATAAAGAACCTAACCTTGCACCTATAGCAATTAGAGAAAGAAGATCAGAAAATAACCACAAAGTTAGCAGAGGAAAGAAATCATAAAGATCAGATCAGAAATAAATGAAAAAGAAATGAACGAAATGATAGCAAAGATCAATAAAACTAAAAGCATGTTCTTTGAGAAGATAAACACAATTGGTAAACCATTAGCCAGACTCATTGAGAAATAAAGAGAGAAGACTCAAATCAATAGAATTAGAAATGATAAAGGAGAAGTAACAACTCACACTGCAGAAATACAAAAGATCATGAGAGATTACTACAAGCAACTCTATGCCAATAAAATGGAAAACCTGGAAGAAATGGACAAATTCTTAGAAATGCACAACCTGCCAAGACTGAATCAGGAAGAAATAGATAATATGAACAGACCAATCACAAACACTGAAATTGAAACTGTGATTAAAAATCTTCCAACAAACAAAAGCCCAGGACCAGATGGCTTCACAGGAGGATTCTATCAAACATTTAGAGAACAGCTAACACCCATACTTCTCAAACTCTTCCAAAATATAGCAGAGGGAGGAACACTCCCAAACTCATTCAACGAGGTCACCATTACCTTGATACCAAAATGAGACAAGGATGTCACAAAGAAAGAAAACTACAGGCCAATATCACTGATGAACATGGATGCAATAATCCTCAACTAAATACTAGCAAACAGAATTCAACAGCACATTAAAAGGATCATACACCATGATCAAGTGGGGTTTATTCCAGGAATGCAAGGATTCTTCAATATGCACAAATCTATCAATGTGATAAACCATATTAACAAAATGAAGGAGAAAAACCATATGATCATCTCAATAGATGCAGAGAAAGCTTTTGACAAAATTCAACACCGATTTATGATAAAAAAACCCTGCAGAAAGTAGGCATAGAGGGAAATTTCATTAACATAATAAAGGTCATATATGACAAACCCACAGCCAACATCACTGTCAATGGTGAAAAACTGAAAGCATTTCCACTAAGATCAGGAACAAGACAAGGTTGCCCACTCTCACAACTCTTATTCAACATAGTTTTGGAAGTTTTAACTACAGCAATCAGAGAAGAAAAGGAAATAAAAAGAATCCAAATCAGAAAATAAGACGTCAAGCTGTCAATGTTTGCAGATGACATTATACTATACATAGAGAATCCTAAAGATACTACCAGAAAACTACTAGAGCTAATCAATGAATTTGGTAAAGTAGCAGGATACAAAATTAATGCACAGAAATCTCTGGCATTCCTATACCCTTATGATGAAAAATCTGAAATTGAAATCAAGAAAACACTCCCATTTATCATTGCAATAAAAAGAATAAAATATCTAGGAATAAACCTACCTAAGGAGACAAAAGACCTGTATGAAGAAAATTATAAGACACTGATGAAAGAAATTAAAAATGATACAAATAGTTGGAGAGTTATACCATGTTCTTGGATTGGAAGAAGCAACATTGTGAAAATGGCTCTACTACCAAAAGCAATCTACAGATTGAATGCAATCCCTATCAAAGTACCACTGGCATTTTTCACAGAACTAGACCAAAATATTTTACAATTTGTATGGAACACAAAAGACCCTGAAGAGACAAAGTAATCTTGAGAACGAAAAACAGAGCTAGAGGAATCAGGCTCCCTCACTTCACACTGTACTACAAAGCTACAGTAATCAAGAAAGTATGGTACTGGCAAAAAAAAAGAAAGATCAATCGATGGAAAAGGATGGAAAGCCGAGAGATAAACCCATGCACATATGGTCACCTTATCTTTGATAAAGGAAACAGGAATATACAGTGGAGAAAGGGCAGCCTCTTCAATAAGTGGTGCTGGGAAAACTGTACAGGTACATGTTAAAATATGAGATTAGATCACTCCGTAATGTCATACACAAAAATAAGCTCAAAATGGATTAAAGACCTAATTGTACTGCCAGAAACTATCAACCTCCTTGAGGAAAACATAGGCAGAACACTCTATAACATAAATCACAGCAAGATCTTTTATGACCCACCTCCTAGAGAAGTGGAAATAAAAACAAAAATAAACAAATGGGACCTAAAGAAGCTTAAAAGCTTTTGCACAGCAAAGGAACCATAAACAAGACCAAAAGACAACCCTCAGAATGGGAGAAAATATTTGCCAGTGAAGCAACTGACAAAGGATTAATATCCAAAATATATAAGCAGCTCATGCAGCTCAATAACAGAAAAACAAACAACCCAATCCAAAAATGGGCAGAAGTCCTAAATAGAGATTTCTCCAAAGAAGATATACAGACTGCCAAGAAACACATGAAAGAATGCTCAACATCATTAAGCATTAGATAAATGCAAATCAAACTACAATGAGATATCATCTCACACCAGTCAGAATGGCCTTCATCAAAAAATCTAGAAACAAGAGATGCTGGAGAGGGTGTGGAGAAAAGGGTACACTCTTGCACTGCTGGTGGGAATGTGAATTGGTACAGCCACTATGGAGAACAGTATGGTGGTTCCTTACAAAACTACAAATAGAACTACCATATGACCTAGCAATCCCACTACTGAGCATATACCCTGAGAAAACCACAATTCAAAAATAGTCATGTACCAAAATATTCATTGCAGCTCTATTTACAGTAGCCTGGAAATGGAAACAACCTAAGTGTCCATCATTGGATGAATGGGTAAAGAAGATGTGGCATGTATATACAATGGAATATTACTCAGCCATGAGAAGATACGAAATTGAGCTATTTGTAATGAGGTGGGTGGACCTAGAGTCTGTAATACAGAGTGAAGTATGTCAGAAAGAGAAAGACAAATACCTTGTGCTAACACATATATATGGAATTTAATTAAAAAAATGTCATGAAGAACCTAGGTGTAAGACAGGAATAAAGACACAGACCTACTGGAGAGTGGACTTGAGCATATGGGTAGGGGGAAATATGAGCTGTGGCCGGGTGAGAGAGTGGCATGGACATATATACACTGCTAAGCGTAGGGTGGATGGCTGGTGGGAGGCAGCCGCATAGCACAGGGAGATCAGCTCAGTGCTTTTTTACTGCCTGGAGGAGTGGGCTGGGGAGGTTTGGAGGAAGGGGGATGCAAGAGGGTAGAGATGTGGGAGCATGTGTATGTGTTTGGCTGATTTGCTTTGCTGTGGAGCAGATGCTAACACACCATTGTGTAACAATTGTACTCCAATAAAGAATTTTTAAAAATCCAGATAATCACATCAAAGCCAAACTGATCCTTTATGGTATTTATAGTTAGAGTAATATCAAATTTGGCAATTTTATATTTTCTTCTTGACATTCCCTAAACCATATGAGTCAAAAAATCCATATCAAGTTTTACTCAGAATTTGTGGATTTCAAAGCATTCGTTAAAATTCTTTAATTACAAAAACTTCCATAGCTACCACCTATAAATCTCACCTCCCTGAAAACAAAATCCTATGTTCTCCTTCACATCTATTTGAGAGGATGGGATTTAGAGGCAAACAAGAAATAAATTACGGCTGACTACACTGTCATTTTTTGTTGGAGTGCTTCTGATCTGAACCCATCCTGTGAGATCTTGGCCTATAATGTCTTCTTTACCTATAAGCCTTGAAAAAGCTGAGTTGAGTATATACTTTGGGATCAATAACAAATTCCAAAATCACTAAATATATATTTCAGATTTGTTTGGAGACTACTTGTAAATGAGACTCACAAGTCAGGAGTCCCAAGTTCCAATTTTCTAATAAAGGAAAAATATACACATAAAGTAAACCTACCTTAAGTGATTGCAATTTTTTTGTTTCAATATTTTGATCATTTAATTAAATTGTAGCAAACCTCACATTTTTTTTCAAGTTCAGATAATATGCTAGTTGTCACCTTCTGATATTAATTCCGTTCTACATATATTTAAATTAATTTCTAATTAGCCCTAGGTGGATAAGTTTCTGTTGACTATTACACATGTGGTTTACAAAATATCAACAATTACAGAAAGACACTTATGATGCTCAGTCATTGGTTTAATTTAGTATGTCACTGCAGGCAACTAAAAGAATCATAAATATGCTTCTTCTCCTTAAGTATAGATATAATACTAAGAGTATTATTCCAACCGTCTTTTGTCATAGACATATGAGGCTCTTAACCTGGCCACCAAAATGAAACATTTATAATTTAGAAAATAATTGCATATAGTTAAGTGTACAAACTTGCATCAGAGAATAGAGATAATTATCTAGATTCTTTACTGTAAATTCCCAAAGTAATTTTCATCTTACTTGTAAAAATATTTGACATTTTATATCTGAAAAAAAATGCTGTTTTTGCATTTCACTTAAACATCATTACAATACTTGTAAACATATGACCACAAAAATATTTTCTTTAGCACTAAAATTGTATATCATATGTTTAAATATTGTCACAATAATAATAAATAACAGAAGGAAACAAATAAAATAAACTAATTGTGCTAAGAATCTATATTTTTTTGGCTTAATAGAAACATCTTCTCATGAAAGAAAAAAACTGTTCCAGTGTACCAATTATTTTCTTAACAGGATAAATAATCTGCATTAAGAGTATTTAATCTCAGGTAATAGAAGACAAAACCATTAGAACCATTCATACAATTTCTTGGTGTTAACAATCCAATTTGTGAGCTCATTTTGAGGAAATTTCAGTCCCCACCACAAACACTATGGTAGTTTCCTTCCCCCAGATTGGTTCATAACCTTGACTAGAGATATAAAAAAAGAAAGAAAGAAAAAAAAAAAAAATGTTAGACCAGAGTAAAACAATTGGGATAGGAAAAGCTATATAATTAAATATAAAAGAAAATTTTTTAACGATTTCCTTAATCCAAAAATATAATTCGGTATTATGGACATAAAGAATTATTTCCATAAAGAATTGGTATTTCATAGTTATTTTATACCTAGAGTTATTTCCTTTTTTTAATATGAAAAAAGAATTTGCTCCTTGGCAAACATCACATAAGGCTATTAGCTCAATATTTTAGTTAAATATGATTTTTTAAATTTAATTCATAATAACTGAGAAAAAAGGGAAAAATTAGAAAATGAATTTAAAGAGAATGAAGTCTTTATTATGCCCTATATTTATGCCCTATAATTATCAATTAAGTCTATCTGGTCTTATGTGTCATTTAAGCCTTGTGTTTCCTTACTAATTTTCTGTCTGAATGATCTGTCCATTGGTGTAAGTAGAGTGTCAAAGTCCCCCACTATTATTGTGTTACTGTTGATTTCGTCTTTTATGGCTGTTAGCATTTGTCTTATACATTGAGCTGCTCCAATGTTGACTGTCTATATATTTACAATTGTTATGTCTTCTTCTCGGATTAATACCTTGATCATTATGAAGTGTTCTTCCTTGCCTCTTGTAACAATCTCTCTCTTAAAGTCTATTTTGTAGCTACTCTAGCTTTCTTTTGATTTCCATTTGCATGAAATATCTTTTTCCATCTGCTCACTTTCAGTCTGTATGTGTCTCTAGGTCTGAAGTGTGTCTCTTGTAGACAGGTCTTGTTTTTGTATCCATTCAGCCAGTCTATGTCTTTTGGTTGGAGCATTTAATCCATTTACATTTAAGGTAATAATCAGTATGTATTTTCCTATTTCCATTTTATTAATTGTTTTGGGTTTGTTTTCTTAGGTCTTTTTCTTCTCTTGTGTTTCCTGGCTAGAGAAGCTTCTTGAGCATTTATTGTAAAGCTGCTTTAGTGGTGCTGAATTCTCTTAGCTTTTGCTTGTCTGTAAAGCCTTTGATTTCTCTGTGGAGTTTGAATGAGATCCTTGCTGGGGAGAGTAATCTTGGTTGCAGGATTTTCCCTTTCATTACTTTAAATATATACTGTCACTCCCTTCTGGCCTTTAGAGTTTCTACTGAAAAGTCAGCTGATAACCTTATGAATATTCCCTTGTATGTTATTTGTTGTTTTTCCCTTGTTGCTTTTGATATTTTTTCTTTGTATTTAATTTTTGATAGTTTGATTAATATGTGTCTTGTTGTACTCCTCCTTGGGATTATCCTGTATGGGACTCTGCACTTCCTGGACTTGATTGATTATTTCCTTTTCCATGTTAGGGAAGTTTTTGACTATAATCTCTTCAAATATTTTCTCAGTCCCTTTCTTTTTCTCTTCTTCTTCTGGGACCTCTATAATTTGAATGTTGGTGCATTTAATGTTGTCCCAGAAGTCTCTGAAACTGTCCTTATTTCTTTTAATTCTTTTTTCTTTATTCTGTTCCATGGCAGTGACTTCCACCATTCTATCTTCCAGCTCACTTCTCCATTCTTCTGCCTCAGTTATTCTGCTATTGAATCCTTCCAGTGTATTTTTCATTGCATTTATTGTATTGTTCATCACTGTTTGTTTGTTCTTCAGTTCTTCTAGGTCCTTGTGGAACATTTCTTTTATCTTCTTGATCCGTGCCTCCATTCTTTTTCTGAGATCTTGGATCATCTTTACTATCAGTATTCTGAATTATTTTTCAGGTAGATTGCTTATCTTCTTCATTTAGTTAGTCTTGTAAGTTTTTACCTTGCTCTTCCATCTGCAACATATTTCTCTGTCACCTCATTTTCCCCATCAGTGTTTTCCCCACCGTTGCAAGCCACAGCCAACCCCCACCTACCCAGGAGGCATTCCAAGATCTCTAGGTAGGTCTCTATACCTGCTGTGGGCATTGTGGGGGCAGCTCACCCTCTAACCTGGCCCAACCCCCTCATATACATGCCCACAAAATCCACACCTGCTAAAGCTAGACCTTTCTCAGTTGTAGGAGGACTTGTCCATTCAAATGTTCTGCAGACACAGGGTTCACTAAGCCAACTGCGTGGGTTTAATTTGTGGTCTGTGCAGCTGCAAAGAGAGATTTCAGTTCTTTCTTAGTCACACAGCCCCTTGGGCTCAGCTTTGGTTTTGCCACCACCTCTGCATGTAGGCCTTCCTCAGGCATCTGCTCCCCACCCAGGTGAGAGGGAGGTGAAGACAATGACTGACTGGAGCAAGCTTGCTAACTTAAGTGGGAGGGGCAAGTGATGGTGATTGACTGTGACATGTGCTTGCTCAGGAGGAAGAGGAATAAGGTGGCAAGACTGGGACACATGACCTCACCCCAATGGGATTCCCTTCTACTATCTGTGGTGGCAGGGGCCATCAGGAGGTTGCAGCACACTGGGAATATGCACACCCACTTAGGCCTGAGGGGGACAAAGTGGTAACAACTGGAGTACACATGGTAACTCCAGTGGGAGCCCCCTCATTGCCCATGGAGCTGGGGCCGGCAGGAGGTGATGAACAACTGAGGTGCGTGTGCTCTATCAGGTGTGAGGGGGACAAGGTGGCAATGACTGGGGTGTGTGGGCTCCCTCTGGTGGTATTCCCTCCCAGAGCCTGCTGAGGCAGGAGCTGGTATGTGGGGAGAGAGGCAGTGATGTCTCCCCTGCCCCTCATATGGCACTCAACAATGGCATCTCACTTCCAACGCAGTCTGTGCTTTCTCCAAGAGCATTCCCTGCTGCAGAGCTCCTCATTCTGGTACCTTCAGGCTGTCTCACACAGAAAGGCATCTCACTTCTGTCCCTTCAGGCCATCTACATGCAGCCAACAGCAGTCTTGTCCTAGGGTCTGCTTTCCAAAGTCCATGCTTCAGCACCCAGCCCCCACCAGCCCTGGCAGATACCCATTTCAGGCTGGGGCATGCAGGGCTGTGGCATGGACTATCCATGCAAGTCTTGCTCTGTCCTGCCTGCCACAGACTGGCTACTGTGTTTTCCTCCAGTAGCCTCCAAATCACCCCCTCTATTTCAGCAGATCTCACTGGTGAGAGAACTGCCCCAGGTGAGAAAACCTCTCCTCTCCTTCAGCTCCCACCAAGCGTTGCAGGCTCCATCCCCTTTCTTCTTTTCTTTTTCTTCCTTTTCTCTCTTTCATCTTACCTGATTATGAAGGGATCTTTTCTTGTCCTTTTAGATGTCTGAGGTTCTCTGCTAGTTGTCAGCAGGTGCTCTATGTGAATTGTTCCACTTATAGATGTATTCTTAATGTACTTGTGGGGTGAGGTGATTCCCAGGTTCTCCTATTCCACCAGCTTGACCTCTTCTGGGGATTTACTATATTAACTGAATATTGCCTTACTAGGATCAAGAAATTTCTTTTATTTCTCTTTTTTTATTGTTTTATTTTTATTGGAGTATAGATTTACAATGAAGTGTTAGTTTCAAGTTTACAACAAAATGAAAAAGTTTTATATATATATATATATATATATATATATATATATATATATATATATATATATCCACTCTTTTTTAGATTATTTTCCAATATAGGACATTACAGAGTATTGAGTAGAGTTCCCTTTGCTGTACAGTAAGTCCTTATTAATTATCTATTTTATATATAGTAGTGTGTATATGTCAATCCCAATCTCCCAATTTATCCCTCCCTCCCTTATCCCCTGGTAACAGTTTGTTTTCTACATCTGACTATTTCTGTTTTGTAGATAAATTCATTTGTACCCATTTTTACATTCCACATATAATCAATATCAATGATATTTGTCTTATTCTGTGTGACTTACCTCATCCAGTATGATCTCTAGGTCCATCCATGTTGCTGCAAATGGCATTATTTCATTCTTTTTTATGGTTGAGTAATATTCGATTGTATCTATGTACCACACCTTCTTTATCCATTCCTCTGTTGATGGACATTTAGGTTGCTTCCATGTCCACACTATTATAAATAGTGCTGCAATGAACATTGAGGTGCTTGTACCTTTTCTCATTATGATTTTCTGTGGATATATGCCCAGGAGTGGGATTGCTGGGTCATATGGTAGTGTTATTTTTAGTTTTTTTAAGGATCTTCCATACTGTTCTCAATATTGGCTGTACCAGTTTACATTCCCACCAACAGTGTAGAAGGGTTCTCTTATCTCCACACCCACTCCAACAGTTACTGTTTGTAGATTTTTTTGATGATGGTCATTCTGGTTGGTGTGAGGTGATACCTCATTGGGTTTTTTTTTTTTTTTTTTTGCTTTTTTTTGCGGTACACAGGCCTCTCACTGTTGTGTCCTCTCCTATTGTGGAGCACAGGCTCCAGACGCGCAGGCTAAGTGACCATGGCTCGCGGGTCCAGCCACTCCACAGCCTGTGGGATCTTCCTGGACCAGGGCCTGAAGCCACGTCCTCTGCATCAACAGCATCCGCAGGCAGACTCTCAACCACTGCACCACCAGGGGAGCTGCTTATTGTTGTTGTTTTGATTTACATTCCTTTAATAATTAGTGATGATGAGCATCTGTTCATGTGCTTTTTAGCCATCTGTATGTCTTCTTTGGAGAAATGTCTATTTAGATTTTCCACTCATTTTTTTTTTTATTGTGTGTGTGTGTGTGTTTTTTTTATATTGAGCTGCATGAGCTGTTTGTATATTTTGGAGATTAATCCCTTGTTGGTTGCTTCTTTTGCAACTATTTTCTCCTATTCTCTGGGTTACCTTTTTGTATTGTTTATGGTTTCATTTGCTGTGCAAAAGCCTTTAAGTTTAATTAGGTCCATTTTTGTTTTCATTTTCACTGCTCTAAGAAGTGGATTGAAAAAGAGCTTGCTGTGATTTATGTCAGAGAGTGTTCTGCTTATGTTTTCCTCTAAGAGTTTGATAGTTTCTGGCCTTACATTTAGGTCTTTAATCCATTTTTTATTTTATTTTTGTGTATGGTGTTAGGGAGTGTTCTAATCTCATACTTTTACATGTACCTGTCCAGTTTTCCCAGAACCACTTATTGAAGAGGCTGTCCTTTCTCCACTGCACACTCCTGCCTCCTTTTTCAAAGATAAGTTGACCATATGTACGTGGGTTTATCTCTGGGCTTTCTATCCTTTTCCATTGATCTATATTTCTGTTTTTGTGCCTGTACCATACTGTCTCGATTACTGTAGCTTTGTAGTATAGTCTGAAGTCAGGGAGCCTGATTCCTCCAGCTCTGTTTTCCATTCTTAAGATTGCTTTTGCTCTTTGGGGTCTTTTGTGTTTCCATACAAATTGTGATTTTTTTGTTCTAGCTCTGTGAAAAATACCATTGGTAATTTGATAGAGATTGCACTGAATTTGTAGATTGCTTTGGGTATTATAGTCATTTTTACAATATTGATTTTTCCAATCCAATAACATAGTATATGTCTTCATCTGTGTCACCTTTTATTTTTTTCATCACTATCTTTTTCATCATTTTCTGAGAACAGGTCTTTTACCTCCTTAGGTCGATTTATTCCTAGGTATTTTATTCCTTTTTTTTGTAATGGTAAATGTATTGTTTCCTTGATTTCTCTTTCTGATTTTTCATTGTTATTGTATAGGAATGCAAGAGATTTATGTGTATTAATTTTCTATCTTGCAATTTTACCAAATTCATTGATGAGCACTAGTGTTTTCCTGGTAGAATCCTTAGGATTTTTTCTGTATAGTCCCATGTCATCTGCAAACAGTGACTGTTTTACTTCTTCTTTTCCAATTTGGATTCCTTTAATTCTTTTTCTTCTCTGATTGCCATGGCTAGGACTTCCAAAACTATGTTGAATAATAGAGTAGAAAGTGGACATCCATTTCTTCTTCCTGATATTAGAGGAAATTCTTCAGTTTTTCACCATTGAAAATGATGTTTGCTGTGGGTTTGGTTTTTTTGGCCTTTATTATGTTGAGTTATGTTCCCTCTATGTCCACTTTCTGGAGAGTTGTTATCATAAATGGAGAGTTGCTATCATAAACGGGTGTTGAGAGTTGTTATCATAAATGTGTGCTGTTATTATAAACAACACCCATTTCTGTGTGTTGTTATCTGGAGAGTTGTTATCTTAAATGGGTGTTGAGTTTTGTCAAAAGATTTTTTTGCAGCTATTGAAATTATCATATTATTTTTGTTCTTCAATTTTTTAACATGGTGTATCACCCTGATTGATTTGTGGATATTGAAAATTCCTTGCATCCTTGGGGTAAATCTCACTCGATCGTGGTGTATTAGCCTTTTAATGCATTGCTGGATTTGCTTTGCTAGTATTTTGTTGAGAATTTTTGTGTCTGTGTTCATTGGTGATATTGGCCTGTAATTTTCTTTCTTTTGTGTGTGTGTGATATCTTTTTCTGGTTTGGTATCAGGGTGACGGTGGCCTCATAGAATGAGTTTGGGAGTGATCCTTCCTCTGCACCTTTTTGGAAGAGTAAGTGTTAGCTCTCTCTAAATGTTTGATAGAGGTCACTTGTGAAGCCATCTTGTCCTGGACTTTTGTTTGTTGGAAGATATTAATCCCTGTTTCAATTTCATTACTTGTGATTTTTTTAATATATATTTTATATTTCTTCCTGGTTCAGTCTTCAAAGTTTGTACATTTCTAAAATTTTGCCACTTTCTTCTAGGTTGTCCATTTTATTGGCATACAGTTGTTGGTAGTAATCTCTTATGATCCTTTGTATTTCTGTGGTGTCAGTTGTAACTTCTCCTTTTTCCTTTCTAGTTTTATTTGTCAACCAATAGATCACTGAAGAAATCAAAGAGGAAATTAAAAAAATACCTAGAGACAAATGACAATGAAAACACAATGATCCAACCCATTTCTTTTAAATGTTGTTTAATCAATTATATGAATATAGCAACCATAAAATAACACATCTATTCACCAGATTTTTTCTTTTAAATATTTTGTCCTTTTCTGTGTGTATAATTCTCCAAGTTTTAAAAGCTCTCATTGTGTAGCCATCACCACAATCAGCATATAAATCAGTGATTCCAAACCTTCTTCCAAGCCAAGAGGTGATCAACATTTTCCTCAACCTCCACCCTCTGGCAACACTGATATTTCCTCTCCTGATAGTATTTTTTTGTTTGTTTTTTACAATATCATATCAATGGAGTTATATTAAATACACGTTTTAGAGTGTGGATATTTTTAAATTGAATGATACATTTGTGATTTGTCCATGCTTTGTGTGTTTAATAAGTTAATTCTCTTTAACTTATAGTCATTCTACAGTTTGGTTATGCACTCGCCAGTTGACTGACATTTGGATTTTTACTGGTTTTAGATGATTATATAAATCCACTCTAAACATTTACTTACTGTGTTTTATATGAACATGTTTTTATTTTATTGGGTAAATACCTTGAAGTGGGATTCCTGGAATAATAAGTAAGTGTATGTGTGAACTCATAAGAAACTGCCAAACTGTATTCTAAAATGACTGTACCATTTTGAATTTCCACCACCTATATATGAGTTCCAGAAACTACATCTTATTCAATGCTTGATATTGTCAGGGTTTTCTTTTCATATTATTGTTGCTATTGTTTTGTTTTTCCCATTTCATTAGGTATAATCAATTTATTGTATGTTTAATCTGCATTCCTCTTTTGACTAATGAAATTAAGAAACTTTTTTATGTTTGTCTATTTTCTAATTCATACTGAATTCAATATAGACACTCAATAACACTTTGAAAAAATAAAATTGTTACATATTTTTAGAAATTTATTCTTAGCTTCCCTTATCAGAAAAAAGTAGTTCAGTTCTCATCTCTTTATAAAACTAAAATTATCTTTCACAGTTATGTACTAAAATGAAGATCAAAAAAATGCCAGTAATCAAATGCAGTGAATGTTATAATAGTAAAACTCACCCTAGGGATTATTCTAATGTTACTCTGCTAGATATATTATTAAAAAATTTCTAGTACAAAAATTAACATTTAAGGAAGAAATCATTTATAAATGAGAGAAAATACCACAAATAATCAAGAAATGGGAATGTCTCTGAAAATAAGCCTGAAACTTATCATGCTTCCTCAAAGTCAACAGATTATGCTTGTTGAACTAGGTTAACATTGGGTACTTCTGAAAACATGAACTCTGTTTGAATCATGTTGCTATAGGAATTTTAGTATCTAGTATTAATCATTATTTTGTAACCATAGCCACATACAATAATTTCAAGTTACTTATGCTTTGGAACATAAAAGAATGCCCTATAGATAGACTCATTGTATTGGAATGATAGTTAAATACTACAAGTTTTGCTAGTTCAAGTTTGACCTACATTTAGCTCAGCAAAGCTAATCAGTTCTAGTCAGCAAAGAACCAGGCCAGTCCTTCCAGAAATTTGACTCTTTAATAAGTTTGAAAAAGTAGTAGTACTTTTAAGTGGCTACAGTTAAACAAATCATTGTATTAATTTTTAATCTAGTATCAGTCCCATCCTCTACAGACCTCAACATTTTTTGTATTGGATTCAGTTTTATTCATCCCTTTAAGAAGCAAATACTTAAAGCTATTTTGTCTTTGCATTAGACATGCCACATATACATTCTCAACATGATAGGTTTGGAGAAAAAAAGTATATTTGTAGAAATAAAGTATTATTTGAAAATTTTGTCTTGAAATACATACCTATTTAGCCACAATACATTGCATGCATTAATTTAATATATTTGAATCACATAACAGTTTTGCTTCATTTCCCCTCAATTTAATTCAATTCTAGTAAAAAAAAAAAAAGAAAGCTCTCAATGATAAATGATGAATGTTTTGAGAGAATATCAATATATTAGTATTAAGAATGTACAAAACTGATAGTTTTTTAAATAAAAGAACAGCAAATTTTCACTTTCTATGTTGGTGGGAAAATCCTGTATGTGTAGACATACTTAAATGCAAAGACTGTCCACATTTTTATAAGTACAAGATAATTAACTTTTCTTCCACATTTATCATGGATATAAAGATTTATATGCAGCTAAATTTCTTGTTAACTTATAATACAACACATTCTAGATAGTGAATGGGCCCAGTGCAGAAAAGAAATATATATGGCAATCCCACAACCAGAACAACTTTTCTTAGAATTATATCACTTTATTTTGTCTACTGTCTAGTTCATTTTGCCTCTATATCTTCTTTAGATAGGTCCTATATTACAAAATTGAGATTTAAAGTGAGGTTTTATTATACACTACAGAGTTTGAAAATAATTTTTAGATTATCTATTGAAGTCAGCAGTAACATCTAGTGGCCCAAAAATTATTTAAATGGAGGAAAGCTGTTGAAAACCTTTAGGCAACAGAAATAAAGTGACTACATTATTTACCTAGTTTCTATAAACTGACATTTAATAAAGTAATCTTGTGGATGTCAATATATGACAAAATTCTTCCTGTCAGCTACATCTTTAAATCATAAATCTTCTGACATAACTTGCCAAAAGGCTCTATTTAGTATTTGGTATGGAAATATGTCGACAAACAGTACATCCTGGGGATCATATCACCACATTATATATGATATACAACTTCATATCTCAGTAGACTCACATGAGTGATCATTTCTCTCACTTTGCAATTACATAAATTGTGGTTATTTACCTGCTTATGTATAGTACTTTGTAACAAATTAAGGAGTTGTTTGCAGGTACATCTGATTACAAAAATCTGTGACTTTCGTACTATGCTACATTGTCTCTCTATAGCCTACTACTATCTTCTAACATAGTGATGGAAGAGGGAAATTTTTGTGAAACTTAAAGCATGATGTTGCACAGTAACATAGTGCCCGCATGTATTAGGTTTTTTCAGAGAAACAGCACCAATAAACAAAATGTGGTATGTTAACACAATGTAATATTATTCATTCAAAAACAGAAAGGAATTTAGTACTGAACTGAGACATATTACAACATGAATGATCCTTGAAAACATTATGCTGAGTGATAGGAACTAGTCACAAAAAACCCCATATATTATATGATTTAACTTATATGAAATATCCAGACTACATAAATCTATAGAGAAAAAGAGTAGATTAGCTGCTCCTTAGAATGGTGGCCAGAAATAGGGTGTTAAAGGATGATAGCCAAAGGTCATGTGTCTTAATGTGGTGGTAAACATGTTTTAAAATTCACTTAATTGAGGTTGCACATATCATTGAATATGCTAAAATTAATGCATAGTACACTTTAAGTGGGTGAGCTTTACAGTTCTCAATAAAGCTTTTTCAAAAATAAAACTGCTTGACTAAAACAGCAAGGCAAATACACATATTAGCTTTTATTATTATCTATTTTGAGATGTAGCACTTGACACAAACCATTAAATCTTATATTCAGTTTCCTTTAAATTAAACCATATTCTGAGGGGTTTTTTTATCAGAGAAATTATTTACCTGCTTGTCTCTACAAATTCTTTCACTTATATAGTATTCTTTCTAGACAGGAAACTGTGTTTAGTGAATATACAACAGTATTTGGATTTATTCATATTCTAAAAATTGTATGTGCCAGTTCACAGTCAATCTGATCACAGACAGTTTGAAACAACTTTTTTCTACTTTAGAGCAAAAGACACATCTTGAAACTATGCAACATTTTAAAAATCATTTGTTAAATTACCCCGGAGTTTTAGCCAATTTATTCGGAAACAAATTGCAGTAATTTTAGTATTTACAGGGATATTGCTGGGTCACTGAATATCAGTGTTTTTAAACATGACTGTATTTATGTATAGATATAAGAAAAAGAATGAAAAAGATAGTGAATAGAGAGCAAAGTGGCAATTATAACACTCAATTGTCCAACAATAACAATTCAAATGATTGCTAGAATGATTACCATTGCGCTGGCTACAATTTGTCTTCCTTTTCATTTTACTCTTTCATTTTCTGGCCTATATACCCACAAGGTAGATTCTTTAAAAGATACTATTTTATTCCCTACCAACTTTTTTTGCTACAATTATTTACATTTTGAACATTTGCTCTAAATGAATGTTTCTTTGCCACTTATTCCATATCAAGGTTTCTGTTTGCCTTTCCTGTTCCCATTGCCTTTCCTTCCCATGTTTATGTTGTGGACAGCTAGACAACGACTTCACAGTCATTACAACCCATCTGTAATTGAAATTTATGTAAATCACCTCTGATTATCCACAATCACCAAAATTACAAACATTTTTTCAAATGTTCAAGATTACGCTCTCCTGCTTCATATATACAATTTTCCTGACCTTTTCTGGTGATTTTGATGAAAGAATTCATGAAATTGAATTGATTGAAAGGTAAATTTGACACAGTTATTGTGAATGAAAAATATTGCTTGCCATATCAGTAGACAAAGGACGTTGCAGCCATCAAGACATCACATTACAGCTGCCCCTAGGGTGAGCCCTGGGGGAACTCAGGATAGAAATATAATTCCTATCATCAAATCATCAGACACTGTAGCCACCCCCCACCCCCTTGGTCATTGTGCACCCTGAGGAAACTCAGAATGAGAAAACACAGGATACTGTATCCAGATAGCTGAGGTACATATCAAAGGAATGATTTCAGTGAGCCCAGACTCTTGCATCTTCCCATATATAGAAAAGCACTAAATTCCTTAACTTGAGATATCTGGTTTTCTTTAATTAACAGTAATCTTATGATGTTCTGACTACCTGGCCTTTGTTGCAAAAACTCCTACATATCCTGGTTTCCTCCTTGCCTCTTCAGAGCAGTCTCTCAGAGTTATCTGAGATGCTGTATGCGAGGCTTAAGTCTTCAGTTTTGCCCCCTGAATAAAACATAACTTGCAACTTTTAGGTTGTGCACTTTTTTCAGTCAACAATATCATCTATTTGAATAAAAATAAAAACTTTTTTTTACCAAATTTTGTGCATGATAGAACATCACAGCTGTTATTCTGTTCTTAATCACTGCACTGATTTAAATGAAGGCTATACATTTATACAGAATCTGAATAAATTACAAGTTTGGACTACCTCTGTATTTTGGAAAGCCTATATTTTCTAAAACCATACACACAGTTTTAGTGTTAAAATATATATCTTTTAAAGCTGCATACCTCAACAAAGGCATTTATTTATATTAATATCACAGCTAGGCTTAGTTATGAGAAAATTGTTAAAAGTATTTTAGAATTTTCTGTTTGATATGAAGCATAGAACAAGACCTTATAATGTAGCCCACTTTTTTCCTCTCAATTAGTGTCAAATATAATCAAATGTGTATAATCAGGTACTCTAGAAAAATTACCAGTAATCAGATTTTATATTAAATTGATATTCAGATTTGTGATTTGTGAACCTTATTCATTTATTAAACCTTATTCATATATTTATAAAAATTAAAAAGTATAATTTTTGAACTTTTAAGAGAAAAAAATCAAACAATTTTTAATGATTAAAAATAGCAACGCAGGGGCTTCCCTGGTGGCGCAGTGGTTGAGAGTCTGCCTGCGGATGCAGGGAACACGGGTTTGTGCCCCGGTCCGGGAAGATCCCACATGCTGCAGAGTGGCTAAGCCCATGAGCCATGGCCGCTGAGCCTGCGCATCCGGAGCCTGTGCTCTGCAACGGGAGAGTACACAACAGTAAGAGGTCCATGTACCGCAAAAAAAAAAAATAGAAGGAAAAAAGAAAAAAAGAAAAAGAAAAAAATAGCAATGCAATGAATAATTTTAGTGTCCAAATCTAACAAAAAGTAAGGATGTTAACAAACTTGGCAAACACTATGGTTGTGTCAAAAGGTTCAGGAGTCAAAGTAAAGTGGATCCTGCTGGCCAGAAGAAGTAATTTATGCTTGAGTAAGAACTGCGATGAATTAAAACTCATCAAATATGTTTAAACTCATGAGTTTCTAATGATGCTTAGATAAGAAAATAAAACCAGTTAGTCAAGTTCTAAGACATTAGGGAGACAATTCCTTATCTAGACAACTTGTTAAATAGGAAAGAAAAAATGAAGGTATTTCTCCTCCTATCCTATATCAACTATACCAAAGAATAATAGAAGAGTAACTAAATAATATAAAAGACCATCTTTTTATAAATATTATAATATTTATGTACACTCATGCTAAAAATGAAAACTGAAGATGTAGTAATGACTTAAAAGACATAAATTTGAGAAGCAGTGAATGCTAATATCATAAAAAGAAAGACAACCATTACATACTACCTGATAAAAGAACAAAACCACCAATTTTCTTGTCAAATAAATCAAATCTAAGTCTGGATCCACCTTCCTTTTTTTTTTTTTTATAAAAGATTGACACCAGAGGAACCTGTAGAACTTCACAATGAATTTGTAATCTGTAAATTATAGAGAGTGGGATATTCTAAAAAGTAATGGACTGGGTTTGTCAAAAACTAAATTATTTCCTGCAGAAGTTAATTCTCTGACAGGCTTACTAAAAGACATGCTGATTTTTAAAGCCTGACAATCTATTACATATTCAATTTTTTCAAAGAGATATTTCAACTCATACTTTCTTGAAGATAGCCAGGAAGTTACATCTGCATGGCTCCACCTTGGCTATTCTCTCCTCAATCTAAGGGTTTCTTTGATTCCAGAGTGCATTATTGAAATCATGTTTGTGGTAACTACAATGTGGGGGAGGGGCGGTATAACCACATTTTTTTTTTTTAGTGTAATATTAGTTTTCTCTACAAAATGGCAAAATAAGTATGCCATATTCAGTTACATTAGACTAAATTTCTGGAAGTTTTTTTCCTGTTTTTCATCTTGAAGAAAATGTAGCATATTCCACAGCTACAAGACAAAAAGACAATAAATTTTTTTTTATAATTACATTGTTTTCAGTTTAATAAATGATTATTTTTCATTGGAAACCTCCATATTAGACAAATTACTATTCTTCCTTACTATTTCTTTCTTCTAGAATGGCATAGAATTGACTAAATAGCACCCATTAGATATTTCCAATTGTGTTCATGCAGCTCTGGTCTCCCAAAAGTCTATAGATGTGTTACAATCTGTGCCATGTTTATACACTGACAAACTAAAATCAGAATTCTGAAGCAACTTTCCATATTGGTACGATTGAGGTATCTGAAATTTTTTCAGCTTACTCTTTGACTACGATTCCTTCTGTCTTATATTTTTATAAAAGTACCTGACTCCAGACAGCTCCACCAAGAATCAAACTAAGGCTTTTGGCAGCATGCTTGAGTAGTGATTTGGATGGGGACTTAGGTACCTTTACAATTTTTTCTCAGCTTTATTGATATAGAGTTAACATGTAATATTATATTTGCCCAAGGTATGCGACATAGTCATCTGATATACGTATATATTGTGGAATGATCACCACAGTAAGTTTAGTTAACATCCATCACCTCATGTAGTTACAGTTTATGTGTGTGTGTGACTGCTTTTAAGATTTACTCTCTTTGCAACTGCTGCTTTTTTAGTTGAAATATGTGTCAGTGACCTACAACACCATGTTAGTTCACAACATAGTTATTCAATATTTTTATACATTACAAAAAGGTCTATAAGTCTAGTTACCACTTGTCAACAAAGTTATTAAGATATTATTGATGATATTCCCCAAGGTGTCCATGTCATTCCCATGACTCATATATCGTGTAATCAAAAGTTTGTATACCTTAAACTCCCTCATCTATTTCACTCATCATCCCACCTCACTGCCCTCTGGCAACCACGTGTTTAATTTTTGTATCTGTGATTTGTTTCTATTTTGTTATATTTGTTCATTTCTTCTGTTTTTCAGTTGTTCCATGCAGCATGCAGGATCTTAGTTCCCAACCATGGATCGAACCCACAGCACCTGAAGTAGAAGTGCAGAGTTAACCACTGGACCACCAGGGATGTCCATCTTCTGACTTTTAGATTCCGCTTGTGAGTAGAATCATATGGTTTTTATGGTTCTCTGTCTGACGTAATTCACCTCTACATCCATTCATGTTGATCCAAATGGCAAAATGTTGTTATTTTAGTATGGCTGAGTAATATTGCATACACACACACACACACACACACACACACACATATATATATATATATATATACACACACACACACATACCACATATTCCTTTTACATTCATCTATCAATAGACACGTAATTACTTCCATTTCTTAGTTATTGTAAATAATGCTGCTATGAACATTGGGGTGCAAATATCTTTTTCAAGTAATGATTTCATGTTTTCAGATGAATACCCAAAAGTGGAATTGCTTTATCATATGGGAGTTCTAGCTTTAATTCTTGAGGAAACTCCATACTGTTTTCCATAGTACTGCAAAAATTTATAGTCACAAAAACAGTGCATGAGGGTTTGCTTTACTCCACATCTTTGCCAACACTTGTTATTTGTTGACCTTTTGATCATGGCCATTCTGGTAGGTGTGAGGTGATCTCTTATTGTGGTTTTAAGTTGCATTTCCCTGATGATTAGTGATGTCGAACATCTTTCTTTTCTCATGTCTGTTGGCCATCTGTCTGTCTTCTTTAAAAAATGTCTGTTCAGTTCCTCTGCCCATATTTTATTGGGTTGTTTTTTCCTTTTTCTTGACATCAAGTTGTATGAGTCCTTTGCATATTTTGGATATTAACCCCTTAGAGATGTATCTTTTGCAAATATCTTCTCCCATGCAGGAGGCATTTTTTTTTTATTCTTTTTTATTTTGTTCATAGTCTCCTTCACTATGCAAAAGTTATTTAGATTGATGTAGTACTATTTATTTTTTATTTTGTTTCTCTTGCCTGAGGAGACATTTCCAAAAAATTACTGCTAAGGCCAATGTCAAAAAACATACTACTTATGTTTTATTCTAGTATTTTTATGGTTTTACATCTAAGATGTAAGCTTTTGTCTATTTCAAGTTTAATTTTGTATATTGTGTAAGAAAGTAGTCCAGTTTGATTCTTTTGCATGGAACTGTTCAGTTTTCCCAACATGATTGATTAGAGGCTATTGTTTTGCCATTATATATTCATGCATTTTTTGTCATAGAATAATTGAACATCTAAGTGTGGCTTCATCCAGACTATTTTGTTTCATTGAGCTATGTGTCTACTTTTGTGCCAGTTCTAAACTGTTTTGATTGCTATAGCTTTTAGTATAATTTGAAATCAGGAAGTGTGATAAACTTTGTTTTTCTTTCTCAAGAACATTTTTTGTGGCATTCAGGGTCTTTTGTGTTTCTATACAAATTTTAGAATTACTTTTTTAGTCCTGTGAAAAATTTCACTGGTTTTTAATAGAAATTGTATTGAGTCTGTAGATTGCTAGGGTGGTATGGTCATTTTAGCTGTACTGATTCTTCCAATCAATGAGCATTGTATATCTTCCCATTTGTTTGGGTTGCCTTCAGTTTCGGTCATCAATGTCATAGATTTTTGAGTGCAGGCCATTGGCCTCCTTATTTAGATTTACTCCTATGTATTTTATTATTTTTAATGCAATTGTAATAAGGCTGTTTTCTTAATTTCTCTTTGTGATAATTTATTGTTAGTGTATAGAATGCAGCAGAATTCTGCATCTTAAATTTGTATCCTTCAACTTTGCTGAATTTATTTATTTGTCCTAATAGTTTTTCATGGTGGTGCCTTTAGGATTTTCTGTATATAGTACTATGTCATGTGCAAACAGTGACAGTTTTAATTTCATTCCAATTTGGATTTCTTTTACACCTTTTTCTTGTCTGATTGCTAAGGCTAAGACTTCCAATACTATGTTGAATAGAAGTGGTGATAGTGGACAACCTTGTCTTATTCCTGATCTTATGGGAATTTTTTCAGCTTTTCACCATTGAGTATGTTGTTAAGTGTGGGCTTGTCATATAAGGCCTTTATTACATTAAGGTACGTTCCATCTATGTCCACTTTTATGAGAGTTTTTATCATAAATCGATCTTGAATTTTGTCAAAAGCTGTTTCTTCACGCTTCCCTGGTGGCATAGTGGTTGAGAGTCCACTTGCCAATGCAGGGGACATGGGTTCGTGCCCCAGTCTGGGAAGATCCCACAGGCCGTGGAGCGGCTAGGCCTGTGAGTCATGGCCACTGAGCCTGAACATCCGGAGCCTGTGCTCTGCAAAGGGAGAGGCCACATCAGTGAGAGGCCCACGAAATTAAAAAAAAAAAAAAAAAAAGCTGTGTCTTCATCTGTTGAGATGGTTATATGGTTTTTATTCTTCAATTTGTTAATGTAATATATCACAGTGATTGATTTGCAAATATTGAAACATTCTTGCATCACTGGGATAAATCCCACTTGATCACAGTGTATGATCCTTTTAATATACTGTTGAATTTGGTTTGCTAATTTTTTAGGGGATTTTTGCATTTGTTTTCATTGGTGATGTTGACCTGGCATTTTGTGTGTGTGTTTTGTGTGTATGTGTGCATGTGTGTGTGTGGAATTTCTTTGTCTGGTTTTGTTTTCCAGGTGATGCTGACCTTGTGGAAGGAGTTTAGAAGCTTTCCTTTTTCTTTAATTTTTTTGAATAATTTGAAATATATAGATGTTAACTCTTATTTAAATAATTTGTAGAATTCACCCATGAAACCTTCTGGCCCAGACCTTTGTTTGTTGTCAGTTTTATGAATAACAATTCAACTTCCACTGGTAATTGGTCTGTTCATATTTTCCATTTATTCCTGATTCATTCTTTTAAGATTGAATTCTAAGAATTTCTTCTAAGTTGTCCATTATATTGTTGTATTAATGTCAAAATTCTTTGTATTTCTGAGGCAGCAGTTGGGACTTCTCTTTCATGTTTTATTTATTTGGGTGTTCTCTTTTTTTTTTTCTTGATGCATATTGCTAAAGGTTTATAAATTTTGTTTATCTTTTCACACAACCAGCATCTCTTTCATTAATCTTTTCTATTGATTTTTAGTCTCAATTGTATTTATTACTGCTGTGATCTTTATCATTCATTCCTTCTAATACATTTGGGTCCCTTTTTTAAATTCTTCTTTTTATAGTTTATTTGGGTGTAAGGTTAGTTTATTTATTTGAGATTTTTATTGTTTTCTGAGGTAAGCATGTATGGTTATACACTTTGCTCTTAGCATTTTGGCTGTGTCCCATAGATTCTGGGTTATTGTACTCTCATTTTCATTTGTCTGCAATTATGTCTTGACTTCATGTTTTGATATCTTCAGTGACCCATGGGCTGTCTAGCAGAATATTGTTTAGCCTCCAACTGTTTGTGTTTTTTGTAGTTTTTTTCTTATACTTTATTTTTAACCCCATAGTGTCATAGTTGGAAAAGATGCTTGATATTATTTCAATCTTTTAAAATTTATTGACTTGCTTTATGTCCCTAGCATGTGATCTATCTTGGAGAATATTCCATTTCCAGTTGAAAAAAAAGTATATTCTGCTGCTTTGGGGTGGGATATCCTACATATATCAGTTAAGCTTATCTGGTCTAATGTGTCATTTAAAGCCAATGTTTCCTTATTGATTTTTTGTCCTCGTGATTTGTCCAGGATCTGTTACATCTGGTCTGTTACATCACTTGAGGTAAGTGTAGTGTTAATGTCCCTTACTATTATTGTGTTGCTGTCAATTTATCCCTTTATGTTTGTTAATATTTGCTTGATGTATTTAGGAGCTCCTATGTTGGGTGCATATATATTTGCAATGATCATATCTTCTATTGGATTGATCTCTTTATTATGATGTAGTTTCTTTCTTTGTTTTTTATTACCATCTTTGTATAAGTATTGCTACTTCAACTTTCTTTTTGTTTGTTTCCACTTGCAAATAATACTTCTTTCCATTCTGTCATATTCAGTCTGTGTCTTGAATTCTGTAGTGAGTCTTTTGTAAGCAGCATATAGATGGGTCCCGTTTTTTATCCATTGAGCCACTCTATGACTTTTGCTTGGAGCATTTAGTCCATTTTCGTTTAAAGTAATTATTGACATGTATGTAGTTATTGTCATTTTGTTCATTGCTTTGCATTCGTTTTTGTAGTTCTTATATGTCCCTTTTTTCTTTTCTTGCTCTTCTCCCTTGTGATTTGATGATTATCTTTAATATGTTTGGATTTTCTCATCACTTGTGTGAATATTTATTATAAATTTTTGGTAGGTTTTTCTTATGTTATTATTTTTAGTTATTTTTATTATTATTTTATCTATTTATTATATATATTTGGTTTGTGGTTACCATGAGTTATATATAGCAAAACTTATATACATGTGATTAATTTGTGCCTCTTATGTTCAAACACATTTTACCAACCCTGCATTTTTAATCCCCCCCACAACATTTAATGTTTTTGACATCATATATTACATTTTTTATTTTGTGTGTCCCTTAACTACTTATTGCAGATATATGTGAATTTACATCTTTTGTTTTTAATCTTCCTACTAGCTTTCTAAGTAGTTGATTTACTATATTTACTTTATTTTTTCCTATACCAGTAAGAGTGTTCCTTTCATAATTTTGATATTTCTGGTTGTTGTCTTTTCCATTTAAAGAAGTCCCTTTAATATTGCTTGTAAAGCCAACTTAGGAACAGTGAAATATTTAGATTTTGATTGTCTATAAAACTATTTATCTCTATTTCATATCTGAATAGTAGCTTTGACACACAGTGTATTCATTTTTTTTCTTTTTTTGTACATTTCTTGTACTTTCAGTACTTTGAATATATATATATATATATATATATATATATATATATATTACAACTTTATTGGAGTATAATTGCTTTACAATGGTGTGTTAGTTTCTGCTTTATAACAAAGTGAATCACTTATACATATGTTCCCATATCTCTTCCCTCTTGCATCTCTCTCCCTCCCACCCTCCCTATCCCAGCCCTCTAGGTGGTCACAAATCACCGACCTGATCTCCCTGTGCTATGAGGCTTCTTCCCACTAACTATCTATTTTAAGTTTGGTAGTGTATACATGTCCATGCAACTCTCTCACTTTGTCACAGCTTACCCTTCCCCCTCCACATATCCTCAAATCCACTCTCTAGTAGCTCTGGGTCTTTATTCCTGTCTTACACCTAGGTTCTTAATGACATTTTTTTTCTTAAATTCCATATATATGTGTTAGCATAAGGTATTGGTCTTTCTCTTTCTGACTTACTTCACTCTGTATGACAGACTCTAGGCCCATCTACCTCATAACAAATAGCTCAATTTCGTTTCTTTTTATGGCTGAGTAATATTCCATTGTATATATGTGCCACATCTTCTTTATCCATTCACCTGATGATGGACATTTAGGTTGTTTCCATCTCCTTGCTATTAAAATAGAGCTGCAATGAACAATTTGGTACATGACTCTTTTTGAATTATGGTTTTCTCAGGGTATATGCCCATTAGTGGGATTTATGGGTCATATGGCAGTTCTATTTGTAGTTTTGTAAGAACCTCCATACTGTTCTCCATAGTGGCTGTACCAATTCACATTCCCACCAGCAGTGCAAGAGTGCTCCCTTTTCTCCACACCCTGTCCAGCATTTGTTGTTTATAAATTTTTTGGTAATGGCCATTCTGACTGGTGTGAGATGATATCTCATTGTAGTTTTGATTTGAATTTCTCTAATGATTAATGATGTTGAGCATTCGTTCATGTGTTTGTTGGCAGTCTGTATATCTTCTTTGGAGAAATGTCTATTTAGGTCTTCTGACCATTTTTGGATTGGATTGTTTGTTTTTTTGTTATTGAGCTGCATTGGCTGCTTGTAAATTTTGAAGACTAGTCCTTTGTCAATTGCTTCATTTGCAAATATTTTCTCCCATTTTGAGGGTTGCCTTTTGGTCTTGTTTATGGTTTCCTTTGCTGTACAAATGCTTTGAAGTTTCATTAGGTCCCATTTGTTTATTTTTTTTTTTACTTCCATTTCTCTAGGAGGTGGGTCAAAAAGGATCTTGATGTGATTTATCTCATAGAGTGTGCTGCCTATGATTTCCTCTAAGAGTTTGATAGTTTCTGGCCTTACATTTAGGTCTTTAATCCATTTTAAGCTTATTTTTGTGTATCATGTCAGGGAGTGATTTAATCTCATACTTTTACATGTACCTGTCCAGTTTTCCCAGCACCACTTATTGAAGAGACTGTCCTTTCTCCACTGTACATTCCTGCCTGCTTTATCAAAGATAAGGTGACAATATGTGCATGGGTTTATTGCTAGGCTTTTTATCCTGTTCCATTGATCTATCTTTCTATTTTTGTGCCAGTACCATACTGTCTTGATTACTGTAGCTTTGTAGTACAGTGTAAAGTCAGGGAGCCTGATTCCTCCAGCTCCGTTTTTTGTTCTCAAGATTGCTTTGGCTATTTGGGATCTTTTGTGTTTCTATACAAATTGTGAATTTTTTTGTTCTATTTCTGTGAAAAATGCCAGAGGTAGTTTGATGGGGATTGCATTGAATCTGTAGATTGTTTTGGGTAGTACAGTCATTTTCACAATGTTGATTCTTCCAATCCAAGAACATGGTATATCTCTCCATCTATTTGTATCATCTTTAATTTCTTTCATCAGTGTCTTATAATTTTCTTCATACTGGTCTTTTGTCTCCTTAGTTAGGTTTATTCCTAGATATTTTATTATTTTTGTTGCAATGGTAAATGGGAGTGTTTTCTTCATTTCACTTTCAGATTTTTTATCATTTATCATAGGAATGTCAGAGATTTCTGTGCATTGATTTTATATCCTGCTACTTTACAAATCCATTGATTAGCTCTAGAAGTTTTCTGGTAGCATCTTTAGGATTCTCTATGTATAGTATCATGTCATCTGCAAACAGTGACAGCTTTACTTCACCTTTTCCAATTTGGATTCCTTTTATTTCCTTTTCTTCTCTGATTGCTGTGTCTAAAACTTCCAAAACTATGTTGAATAAGAGTGGTGAAAGTGGGCAACCTTGTCTTGTTCGTGATCTTAGTGGAAATGCTTTCAGTTTTTCACCATTGAGGACGTTGTTGGCTCTGGGTTTGTAATGTATGGCCTTTATTAAGTTGAGGAAAGTTCCCTCTATGCCTACTTTCTGCAGGGTTTTTATCATACATGGGTGTTGAATTTTGTTGAAAGCTTTCTCTGAATCTATTGAGTAGACCATATGGATTTTCTCCTTCAGTTTGTTAATATGGTGTATCACATTGTTTGATTTGCATATATTAAAGAATCCTTGCATTCCTGGAATAAACACCACTTGATCATGGTGCATGATACTTTTAATGTGCTGTTCGATTCTGTTTGCTAGTATATTGTTGAGGATTTGTGCATCTATGTTCATCAGTGATATTGGCCTGTAGTTTTCTTTCTTTGTGACATCCTTGTCTGGTTTTGGTATCAGGGTGATGGTGGCCTCGTAGAATGAGTTTGGGAGTGTTTCTCCCTCTGCTATATTTTGGAAGAGTTTGATAGAATGTTTGATAGAATTCGCCTGTGAAGCCATCTGGTCCTGGGCTTTTGTTTGTTGGAAGATTTTTATTTATTTATTTATTTTTTGGCAGTACGCGGGCCTCTCACTGCTGTGGCTTCTCCCGTTGTGGAGCACAGGCTCTGGATGCGCAGGCTCAGCGGCCGTGGCTCACGGGCCCAGCCGCTCCGTGGCACGTGAGATCTTCCTGGACCAGGGCACGAACTCGCGTCCCCTGCATCTACAGGCGGACTCTCAACCACTGCGCCACCAGGGAAGCCCTGTTGGAAGATTTTTAATCACAGTTTCAATTTCAGTGCTTGTGATTGGTTTGTTCATATTTCTATTTCTTCATGATTCAGTCATGGCAGGTTGTGCATTTCTAAGAGTTTGTCCATTTCTTACAGGTTGTCCATTTTATTGGCATTGAGTTGCTTGTAGTAATCTCTCATGATCTTTTGTATTTCTGCAGTGTCAGTTATTACTCCTCCTTTTTCATTTCTAATTCTATTGATTTGAGTCTTTTCCCTTTTTTCTTGATGAGTCTGGCTAATGGTTTATCAATTTTGTTTACCTTCTCAAAGAACCAGATTTTAGTTTTATTGATCTTTGCTATCATTTCCTTCATTTCTTTCTTATTTATTTCTGATCTGATCTTTATGATTTCTTTCCCTCTGCTACCTTTAGTGTTTTTTTGTTCTTCTTTCTCTAATTGCTTTAGGGCAAGGTGAGTTTGTTTTTTCGAGATGTTTCTTGTTTCTTAAAGTAAGATTGTACTGCTGTAAACTTCCCTCTTAAAACTGCTTTTGCAGCATCCCATAGGTTTTGGGTCGTTTGTCTCCATTGTCACTTGTTTCTAGGTAGTTTTTGATTTCCCCTTTGATTTCTTCAGTGTTCACTTCATTATTAAGTAGTGTATTGTTTAGTCTCCATGTGTTTGTATTTTTTACAGATTTTTTCCTGTAATTGATATTTACTCTCATTGTGCTGTGGTCAGAAAAGATACTTGATACAAGTTCAAATTTCTTAAATTTACCACAGCTTGATTTGTGACCCAAGATATGGTCTATCCTGGAGGATTTTCCATGAGCACTTGAGAAAAATGTGTATACTGTTGTTTTTGGATGGAGTGTCCTGTAAATATCAATTAAGTCCATCTTGTTTAATGTATCATTTTAAGCTTGTGTTTCTTTATTTATTTTCATTTGGATGATCTGTCCATTGTTGAAAGTGGTGTGTTAAAGTCCCCTACTATGAATGTGTTACTGTCGATTTCCCTTTTTATGGCTGTTAGTATTGCCTTATGTATTGAGGTGCTCCTTTGTTGGGTGCATAAATATTTACAGTTGTTTTATCTTCTTCTTGGATCTATCCCTTGATCATTATGTAGTTTCCTTCTTTGCCTCTTCTAATAGTCTTTATTTTAAGGACTATTTTGTCTGATATGAGAATTGCTACTCCAGCTTTCTTTGATTGCCATTTGCATGGAATATCTTTTTCCATCCCCTCACTTTCAGTCTGTATGTGTCTCTAGGTCTGAAGTGGGTCTCTTGTAGACAGCATATATATGGGTCTTATTTATGCATCCATTAAGCCAGTCTGTGTCTTTTGGTTGGAGCCTTTAATCCATTAACATTTAATGTAGTTATTGATATGTATGATCCTGTTCCCATTTTCTTAATTGTTTTGGGTTTGGTATTATAGGTCTTTTCCTTCTCTTGTGTTTCTTGCCTAGAGAAGATCCTTTAGCATTTGTTGTAAAGCTGGTTTGATGGTCCTGAACTCTCTCAGGTTTTGCTTGTCTGTAAAGCTTTTAATTTCTCCATCAAATCTGAATGAGATCCTTGCTGGGTAGAGTAATCTTGGTTGCAGGTTTTTCTCCTTCATCACTTTAAATATTTCCTGCCAGTCCCTTCTGGCTTGTAGGGTTTCTGCTGTAAGATCAGCCATTAAACTTATGGGGATTCCCTTGTGTGTTATTTGTTGTTTATCCCTTGCTGCTTTTAATATGTTTTCTTTTTATTTAATTTTTGAAAGTTTGATTGATATGTGTCTTGGTGTGTTTCTCCTTGAATTTATCCTGTATGGGACTCTCTTTTCTTCCTGGACTTGATTAACTCTTTCCTTTATCATATTAGGGAAGTTTTCAAATATAATCTTTTCAAATATTTTCTCAGTCATTTTCTTTCTCTCTTCTTCTTCTGGAACACCTATAATTCGAATGTTGGTGCATTTAATGTTGTCCCAGAGGTCTCTGAGACTGTCCTCAGTTCTTTTCATTCTTTTTTTCTTTATTCTGCTTTGCAGTAGTTATTTCCACTATTTTATCTTCCAGGTCACTTATCCGTTTTTCTGTCTTAGATATTCTGCCATTGAACTTTTCTAGAGTATTTTTAATTTATTTATTGTGTTGTTCATCATTGCTTGTTTTATCTTTAGTTCTTCTAGTTCCTTGTTAAATGTTTCTTGCCTTTTCTCTATTCTATTTCCAAGGTTTTGGATCATTTTTACTATCATTATTCTGAATTGCTTTTTAGGTAGACTGCCTAATCCCTCTTCATTTGCTAGGTGTGGTGGGTTTTTATCTTGCTTCTTCATCTGCTGTGTGTTTTTGTCTGTCTTCTCATTTTGGTTATCTTACTGTGTTTGGGGTCTCCTTTTTGCAGGTTTCAGGTTCATTGTTCCCATTGTTTTTTGTGTCTGTCCCCAGTTGTTAAGTTTGGTTCAGTGGGTTGTGTAGGCTTCCTGGTGGAGGGGACTAGTGCCTGTATTCTGGTGGATCAAGCTTGATCTTGTCTTTCTGGTGGGCAGGTCCACATCTGGTTGTGTGCCTTGGGGTGTCTGTGGACTTATTATGATTTTAGGCAGCCTCTCTGCTAATGGGTGGGGTTGTGTTCCTGTCTTGTTAGTTGTTTGGCATAGGTTGTCCAGCACTGTAGCTTGCTGGTCATTGAGTGAAGTTGGGTGTTGGTGTTGAGATCGAGATATCTGGGAGATTTTCACCATTTTATATTATGTGGAGCAGGGAGGTCTCTTGTGGACCAGTGTCCTGAAGTTGGCTCTCTCACCTCCGAGGCACAGCACTGAATCCTGGCTGAAGCAACAAGAGCCTTTCATCCACACGTCTTAGAATAAAAGGAGAAAAAGTAGAAAAAGAAAGAAAGAAAGAAGGAGGATAAAATAAAATAAGGTAAATTAAAATAATGTTATTAAATTAAAAAAATAATTATTAAGAAAATTTTTTTTGAAAAGTTAAAACAAAAACAAACAGACAAATAGAACCCTAGGACAAATGGTGAAAGCAAAGCTATATCAAAAGAATTTCACACAGAAGCATACACATACACACTCACAAAAAGAGGAAAAGGGGAAAAAATCATAAATCTTCCTCTCATAGTCCACCTCCTCAATTTGGGATGATTCATTGTGTATTCAGATATTCCACAGTTGCAGGGTACATCAAGTTGACTGTGAGGATTTAATCCACTGATCTTGAGGTTGCTGGGAGACATTTCCCTTTCTCTTCTTTGTTCCCACAGCTCCCAGCGTTCAGCTTTGGATTTGGCCCTGTCTTTGCATGTAGGTCGCCCGAGGGTGTCTGTTCTTCTCTCAGACATGATGGGGTTAAAGGAGCCGCTGATTCGGGGGCTCTGGCTCACTCAATGTGGGAGGCGGGAAGGTTATGGATTGTGGGGCGATACTGCGGCAGCAGAGGCTGGCATGACATTGCACCAGACTGAGGCATGCCGTGCGTTCTCCCAGGGAAGTTGTCCCTGGATCCTGGAACCCTGGCAGTGGCGAGCTGCACAGGCTCCCTGGAAGGGGTGTGTGGATAGTGACCTGTGCTCGCCCACAGGCTTATTGGTGCGGCAGCAGCAGCCTTAGCGTCTCATGCCCATCTCTGTGATCCATGCTGTTAGCCATGGTTTGCACCCTTCTCTGGAGCTCCTTTAAGAAGCGCTCTTTATCCCCTCTCCTCACGCACCAGGAAACAAGAGGGAAGAAAAAGTCTCTTGCCTCTTCGGCAGGTGCAGACTTTTCCCCGGACTCCATCCTGGTTAGCCGTGGTGCACTAACCCCTTCAGGCTATGTTCTCACTGCCAGTCCTCTCCCTGCGCTCCGACCAAAGCCCGAGCCTCAGCTCCCAGCCCCGCCCACCCCGTCAGCAGGTAAGCTGACAAGCCTTTCGGGCTGGTGAGTGCTAGTCATCACCGATCCTCTGTGCAGGAATCTCTCCACTTTGCCCTCCACATCCCTGTGGCTGCACTGTCCTCCGGGGCTCAGAAGCTCTCCCCTTCTGCCACCCACAGTCTCTGCCCATGAAGGGGTTTCTAGTGTGTGGAAGCCTTTCCTCCTTCATGGCTCCTTCCCACTAGTGCAGGTCTCGTCCCTATTCTTTTGTCTCTGTTTATCCTTTTTTCTCCTTCCCTACCCAGGTATGTGGGGAGTTTCTTGCCTTTTGGGAGGTCTGAGGTCTTCTGCCTGTGTTCAGTAGGTGTTCTGTAGGAGTTGTTCCACATGTAGATGTATTTGTGATGTATCTGAGGGGAGGAAGGTGATCTCCGCGTCCTACTCTTCCACCATCTTCCCCCTCTCTCACTTTGAATATATTGTGCCTTTCCATTCTGGCCTGCAAATGTTTTGCTACAAAGTCAGCTGAAAGACTTATGGGAGTTTCCTTGTATATAAATAGTATATTTTAATTCTTCATCTTTATTTTTTTGCTATTTTAATTAGAGCATTTTGGTGTGTTCGTCTTTGGTTTAATCTTGTTTGGAACTCTCTGTGCTTCCTGAACCTGGATGTCTGATTTTTTTCCTAGTTAAGCAAGTTTTTAGATACAGTAAGCCCCCTACATATGAATGAGTTCTATTCTGAGAGCATGTTCATGGGTCCAATTTGTTCTTTAAGTCCAACAAAGTTAGCATAGGTACCCAACTAACACAACTGGCTATTATACTACTGAACTGTAATAGGTTTATAATACTTTTCACACAAATTGATACATATAAAACAAACACAAGAAGTAAACATTTTTAAATTTTACAGTACAATACCTTGAAAACTACAGTAATACAGTACAATAGCTGGCACTTCTTAGCAGTACCAGCTACATCACCACTGCTTTTACACTTGCTTCTTGACATCCTGGGCTTGAAGTAAAGATACTGCAGTACTGTACTCTATATAGTACTCTACAGTAAAGTACGCAAAAGCACAACCACTTGTAGAGGATGCACACACATGAAAACGTACACCAGACATGTGAACTAACTTACATGACTGGACATGAGAACATTCTTTTGCATCTTTGAAAGTTCACAACTTGAAGGTTCATATGTAGGGGACTTACTGTATTATATCTTCCAATATGTTCTCTGCCCCTTTCTCTCTCTCTTTTCCTTCTGGTTCTCCTTTAAAGTGAATGTTAGTATGCTTAATATTGTCTCTGAGGTCTCTTAATCTGCTCTCATTTTAAAATTTTTATTTATTTATTTATTTATCTATTTATTTATTTATTAGTTTGGAAGATTTTCACTACTCTGTCTTTAAGTTCGTTGATCCATTCTTCTGTATTAATTAATGTACTATTAATTCCTTCTAGTGTTTCTTTTTTGTGTGTGTGTGGTACACGGGCCTCTCACAATTGTGACCTCTCCCATTGTGGAGCACAGGCTCCAGCTGCACAGACTCAGCAGCCATGGCTCACAGACCCATCTGCTCTGCGGCATGTGGTATCTTCCCAGACCAGGGCATGAACCCGTGTCCCCTGAATTGGCAGGCAGACTCTCAACCACTGCACCACCAGGGAAGCCCTTTTTAGGGTATTTTTCAATTCAGTTATTGTATTCTTAACCTGGTTCTTTTTTATATTTTAAATCTTTGTTAACCTCATTGTGTTCATCCATTTTCTCAAGCTTGTTCAGCATCTTTATGATCATTATCTTGAACTCTTTATCATGTAGATTGCTTATCTACATTTTGCTTATCTCTTCTGCTGGGATTTTGTCTTGTCCATTTGTTTGGAACATATTCCTCTATTGCTTTATTTTGCCTAATTCCTTGTTTTTATCTCTATGTATTATGTCAGTAGGTTACATTTCCCAATTATCAAGAAGAGACCTCATATGGGAGAAGTTATAAGGAGGCCAGCAGCAAAATCCCCTCTGGTTATCTCAACTATATTCTCTAGTATTGCCCCCTATAGGGACTACATTGACCCTTCTAATGTGGTGGAACTGACTACCATCAGAATTTTGGTAGTTGGGGCTGGACGTTGACCCAGTTGGCTGACTTGTCCTGCCTCACGTGAAGCCTGTCAGGCAGCTTGTGATCTGGTGTGGGCCCTGGCATTGCTAGCCAAGTAGCCCAGGGTTTCTGGGGGCTTATTTGCCCTGATGGTATGCAGGGCTGTGTCCCGGGCCCACTAGTGGGTGCAGTCAGATTACTGGGCAGGTGACTGTGGGGCTCTGGGAGACCCACATTTGGTGCTTCACCACTGGTGGATGGGACTGACTCTCCATGTGGCTGGCTGGCTTGTCTTTGGGGTCTTGGGACTGGTGCCAATTTGTTGGTGGTTCAATAAGCCTGCAGTGCTAATAGGGTAAACGTAGGACTCAGAATGGCCTTTTTCAGCACCAGAGACCTCGTGGTATAACAACTTTCAAAAATGGCTGCCACCAGCATCCCTCTCTCTAAGGTAATCCTAGCTGCCTCTTTTCCAGGAGGCATCGACAAATGAATCTGACCCAGCCTCAAATTACTGCCTTGCGCTGGGTCTTGTTGAATGTAAGATTTTGTGTGTGCCCTTTAAGAGGCACACACACACACACACACAAAAGGGACACTCCTTTTTCTATCGCAGTCTGGTTCTTTGTATGCAAGTCCTGCTGGCCTTCAAAACTAGATATTCTGGGTGCTTCTCTTCCTTCCCTATACTGTGAATTCTGATGTGGGGCTCAGATCCCTTACGCCTTAGGAAGAACCTCTGCAATTGTGATTATTCTCTGTTATATGGGTCATCTACCCAAGGGTGTCGGTCTTGACTATACTGTGTCTCCATCTCTTCTACCTATCCCACTGTGGTTCTTTATTTATATCTTCAGTTGTGGAGCAATTTTTCACTAGTTTTCAGGTTGCTTGTACTGACAGTTGCTCTGTAAATAGTTTTATTTTGGTGTGCCCATGGTAGAGGTGAGCTCAGGGTCTTCCTACTCCACTATCTTCAAAAAATCTAAACCTGTTCCATCATTTTTGAGTTGACTGTTTTTAGTCATAGTATGTCTTAAGAAGTTCTACTACTATTAAAAATTTTAGTAACAATAACAATTAGAATAAAGTTGAATCTCCCCAAAATATTTCACACACACACCAAACAAATCTTATGAACTACTCAGGAAAGCTATAAGAAGTTTGGGGATGCCTACTCTCTACAGTTTGTGGTCCATTTTATCTAAGACTGAGGTCTGAGTAAGAATTTCACTCCATGCACAGAATTTAAAGCCAGAGAAATACAGGATTAGAGGTATAGGATCAGAGGATATATCTCCCTATTTTCTTTGTGTTGTTTAATAAAGTACTAATCTAGAGATATTAAATAAAATTCAACATTTTTTTGCAGACACAGAGAGTTATTGCCAACATCTTGCTTAGACATCATGCATTTCTGTGGGACTGTCTTGTTTTTGCCAAGATAAATGAGGACATAGCATGAAATTAGAATCCTTCTATTATCTAAGGTAGGCAAAGAGCACTTCATAAGCAAGAAGTATACATTTTAATTTCATGAGCATTTAATTCTAACACTAAGTCAGAGTCTTTCATATAAATTTCATCCAAATCAAGAAAAGCCAGTTTTATTTAATCAGAGTCCTCTGATCTCTAAGCCATAGAAAACTGTTTCAATCTTTTAAATTGCATACATTTCACCATGTTATGGTAGATATGTTCCAGTTAGATAAATCTATAGTCCACACAGTTGAAAGATTCATCTCCAAAAGTTTTGAAATGGAGCCAATCATAGACACAAAAGGGTTACAGTTAGAAGCAAAATTCTGTAAAACTCCGTTATCTTCTTTTTTATTAGGAAAAGTTGCACATACACTCACCACAAAGAAATATAGATAAGAAATAGCCTTAGTTTTTCAACTTTGGCCACTGATCACATGTAAATACAAAGGACAATTTGCTGTATTTCACAGAAAATTCAGTAATCAGCTGCATCACTTTCAGGTTGGGATGTTTAGGTAGACCTGAATAATCTCTTTGAGATGTTCCTTGAAGCAAAAATTGATTTTCATCTTATTGATCTTTTTAATCTAAGCTCTTTTTGTTATTCACATACACACAGTGTGCAAACAACAAACTTTAAGGATTTTATCCAATAATTAGATTAAATATAATTAATGATTTAACATGTAGTATGAGCACTCTGTTATTCTTTCATTAGACAGAAATCACCTACCTTTTAAAATTATATTATTATGTCCATTGGCAGAGAGAATGGCTTCTAAAAATGAAGAGATAGCAGAATCCTAAACACACATAAACAAAAGGGCTAAAAAGAAAGATATGACCAGTGTTGTCTGTCATTTGGAGAAGACCATATGTTCAGATAATATAATCAAAACTAGCTTCCAAATGTTGCTGTGAAGAAGAAAACAAAATAATACTCATTTAGAAAATGAAATCAGACTTGGCTGAGGAAGAAAACAAAGTCAGAAATAGTCAAGAAGAATAAATGATCTTCCCTGTCCAGTTAGATTTATTATTAAATCCAAAAAAAGAGAATTAAGGGAAAACTCAGAAGGGAAAAGTATTTTAATTTGCAAGTTTTACAGGGGAGTTTAATCTTCTGAAGAAACTTAGTTCTATGAAGGAATAAAAATCAATGGAATGAGTAAACATGTTGTATATATTCTTTCAGTATTAATAACTATTTAAAGGATATTTGATATATGAAAAATAATGAAATGTAGAATTTATAAATTTATAGGTAAAATATATTACACAAAGAATGGATAAGTGTAAAAGGAGTTATACTGTGGTAAAATTCTTACTTAATATGTGAACTGATACTCTGTTATATGAAGGATATCCTTGAGAAGTTAAGAATCTTTACTGTAGTGTCCTTTTTATAGAGATATTTAAATTAATCCTAAGGTAAATAGGAGACAAAGATCTCCCTCAAAAAGTAAAATAAGAGAAAAACAGAAAATGAATGGCAACATGGTAAAGAAATATTTTTAAAGATTATATCTGGGACTTCCCTGGTGGTGCAGTGGTTGAGAGTCTGCCTGCCGATGCAGGGGACACGGGTTCATGCCCTGGTCTGGGAAGATCCCACATGCCACAGAGCGGCTGGTCCCATGAAAAAAAAAAAAGATTATATCTGAAGGTAAAGCATTTTTTTCTGTCGAAATATGCAATGCCCTTAACTTTAGTGATTACAGAAAGTTCCAATTTTGTTTTCTCAATCAGAGTAATATGTGAATCATTGAGTGTCTGCAAAATTCTCACATCAGATTTATATTTGAATTAAATATAAAATTTGGGGTCCAAAATGATTTTCTTTTGGAAATTTAAGAGGCTTAGTTATATTCTATTTTAAAATCATACAAATATTTTCTAATAGACATCTAATTTTTGTTATTTTACAACCAAACCACTTTTTCTCTCAGATGATTTTACAGCCTTCTTTTACATTTAGAAGTCTGATATTTAAGGTACTTTGCTTGGCTAACTTTAAGGCTAACTTGGCAGTTCAATAGCCCTTTCAAGCAGAAGACTGATAACTATCATCTGATTAGGAACAGTTACTCCTATCATATTTAATAATGTATTTTCTTCTTTTTCTGTTCTATAACTCTACACATTTTATTATGAAAATTTGGAAAAAGTGAACAGATTTTCTATGGTTCTTTTCGCTGACATTTTTTTTTTTGTACATTGTGCTCTACATTATAAAACATTTCCTAAACCTCCAATGCTAAATCACTAAGTAATTTTAGCTGGGAAAGTTGATTATAATTAGAAAGACCAAGTGGACATTTGTGGAATTACACTTCACTATATAATCAATAAACCAAAGACCTGTAGGAATAGCAGTGTTTATTAACACCTTACATATTTGAAAGAAAATAAGGTAATTTTTTTCTTTACTTTCTCAATTATTCTCATTTGATATTGTTGATAACAAATGTATCTTGAAGGTTTATGGTGGATTATTGTAAACTAAATTAGACAATTCAAATTGCAATTTATGTTTCAAATATAGACTCTTTAATGGGACAAATCAACACAACCCTGGTATACATTGAATAACCGATAATTTTGTACGTAATTTATCTCTATGAATATAACCCAAGAAAAGTAGAAGCTGTTTGCATTCCCGTGACAAGGACAACAGAGTGCCTTAATTTAAAGTTCTAGAAACTTTGTTTAGGGGTATAATAACACTCCAGCTCTACCTCATAATTAATATGCAAAGTTCTTTATTACATTGACCCACATCACTAATGAAAATTTGACAGATCATCATGCTACCTGAGATGTCTGTGTTACAGTGTTAGGGACATTTTAGGATAGCCCCTTAAAATTAATGACAAATTGCTTTGCCTTGCGACCTGAACAAATAAGAAAGTGATAGAAGATGAGTTTCTTTGGACTTTGGAGATGAGATGCATCACATTTGAGTGTGTTGCTCTTCTCCATTTATATAATTACCAGTAATACTCTCAGCATAAAGAGGTATTCTAACCAAGAAAAGATTTTCTACTGTTCTAGAATGCAGTGCAAACGGATTTTTCATTTGGCTTAGATTCAACTGTGCCTGAAGTGCATATTGCAGGTAATTATGCTCTATGTATCCTGTGGATGACACTACAGGAGAAACATGAAGTAGACCCTGATAGTTTCGGAGCAAAGCAATATCATCTTAGAACATAGATATTTTCTTTCAGTCAGGTGGTGATTTCTGGTAATTCAGAAATGCTCCTATAAGTTAAGCCTAGGAACTTCCAGCTATTCCAATCTTATTTCAATTTGTAAGTCACCTAATACTTACACAAGTCCCTGTCTACTGAAATTATCAATTGCTATTATATGCCATGAAATACAAACTGATAAACCATATATTTATGAGGCAGCTCAGATTCCAACTCCTGCAAGGCACACTTGGTGTGTCTTAGCTAGAAATAATATCTCCTTTGTCAACTCTCTTATAGCACCTGAATATCAACTTTTAAAAAATATTGATCACATTGTCCTTTTATGTGTTATCATTTTTACTATGATGTTGAATACTATTACTAATAGGATATTGTCAATAGTTATAATAATATTTTAGTTTAACATGATAATTAATATCAAAATACTTCTATTTTCATTTATTTGACTTTCAATTTGAGTCAGAAATGCTAGCACCACCAATTAGATGCTAAAATTAGTTATCAAATAAACACATTTTTTAAGAAAGGGAAAAAAAGAACTTTCAATGTTCTTCCCCCAAATATCTATCTCATCAATAAAATTGGATATGGTGAGCCAATTATCCATGCTAAGAATTATACATAATAATTTTTTAAATTAGTAAGGATAAAGGAATGTGACAAATATTAGATCATATATATTTTTTCTTAAAAAAAGTCAGTTTATAGATGGTGAAATATATTATCAAAATATGATATATTTTGAATAAATTACATGGTTTGCTAAACATTTTATTTTTGTCTGTGAGTTTTTTTGCAAGTAAATATTATAAATAATGGAAGAATCTTTTATGAAATAATCCTGCATTCTTGACACAGAGTGATCTGTCTGCACATTTTGCACATTCAGTCTAACTCTATTTCTCTAGTTCACGCATAAAAAGCATTCATTGTAGTGATAAAAGAGTGGATCTGAGGACTATAGCACCAGTGTCCTGAGTAAGGATGATAAAATGGAACAGGAAAGACAAAAAGCTTAGACATTTCACAATGTGTTCCTTCATTCGCAACTCATTCTGCAAAGGAATCCTAGAATACTTTTAAAACCTAGTGTATCTGAAGTTATTTAAGAGAAAATGTGTAGATCAAAGTCGACCCCACCTGGATTTTTTGGTCCTGTTCTTGTTCCCTCGTCTACAACCTCCTAAATTCTCTAAGCTTTGAACAAGGCCATTATTTTCTTTATGATCGGATAGTTGTGAGATTGCAGGGGTATTTTTTTATTTTACTGTTCTTGTAAATAACATACAAAATCAGAAACTCTAGAATCAAATAAGTCATTTATTCATATTAACATTGATGAATAATTTTCAAAGGTCCTTAGGACACTGATGACATCCTTCTGTTAAAAGGCTTTTGTGCTTCAAAGGTTGGGGTTTTACTGTTGTCCACTTTGAGGTCCAAATTTCAAAGACACCAGTCCCACTCATTTACCTCAAGTTAAAGGGAAAATACTAATTCAAAATTCAAAACAAAATTTTTACACTGTGAAAACTCTGGAGTATACATACTGAACTAATAAATGGTAGAATTTTATACACCATTATCTAAAGAACATTATAAGAAACTTCTTATAAATTACTACTTTGATTGTTAAGAGAATTGATGAAATAAAATCCTGGATTTATTAAAAAAATAATAGTATTTACCAAATAATCTTCCAATCATCATAGTGGTTTCTAGGAAGCTTAAAATCCACCTCTGAGAAGTATATAAAAATTGATTGCATTCATTCTGTGTACTAAACCCTCTTTGCTTAATTTAATATTTGCATTTATATTGTAGCTTTGAGATTATCTTTTACTTATTCATTATGGATTACTGGATTTAATACTCATTGGATGATTCTTCAATATTTTGAGTATCATTGATTGACATATTTACATAATCAAAGAATATAATTAGTGACCACTGAATGGTATAAAGTTTGAAAATATGAAATTGAAGAAAAAAGATGTATAAAACATTACATATGTAAACTGATAGCAACTTTATTTAGATGCATCATGTAGATTTCATCTCATGCCCTGTTTATCTGTTGCCCCCATATTAAATGCCTACAGGAATTAAAATTTAATACATCTGTAAATTTGAAGTTGGAGAATGTTAATGTTTCATATGATCACATGTTTTAATCCTTCATCCCCTTAAATTTCCTGCATAAATAATAATTTATTTTAAAGGTATATGGAGACATTAGGAATGCAAGCTAAAACACTGAGAAAATCTAGGCATTAAATATGTCTATATCATTGTAAAAATTGGAATAGAAGATTTTAAAGTGGGTGCTAAGTGGAGTGTGATATTCTGAAACAGGAATTGGACTATATTCAAAAAGAACAGAATATGATCCAAATACAATATATAAATATTTAGAGTAAAAATAAGCAAAGAAGAATTTGAGCAACAAAGAACCTCGCATATGTGATGTGAGAGTGTCAGGAAGCAAGGTTGAGTAATATAACAATCCAAGAATACTATGTCAGGCAAAAAAAGTTTTGTGAATATGGTATAATCTTTGTTAATAAAGGCAAAAGTCCTTAAAAAAGGCAACTGTGGAGTTTGGAAGTAGAGAAAGGTGGAATAATTATTAGCTTGCCCCAGTTTCCTATCACATACAAATTATACTCTCTTAGTTCCAATCTTTAATTACCTGTAGGAGGAAGTATCAAGAACCTTTAATCAATTGGAATTCATGTGATAGTTCTCCAGAAGTTAAAAAAAAAAATCTTTGTGACAACATCAAGCATACTAGCATTCACATAATGGGGACCTGATGGGGAATAGAGAGAGGAAGTGGCAGAGAACATATTTGAAGACATGATAACTATAAACTTCCTTAACCTGGGAAAGGAAACAGACATCCACATCCAGGAAGCACAGAGTCCCAAATAAGATCAGCCCAAAGAGGTCCATAACAGGAAATATTGTAATTCAAATAGCAAAAATTAAAGATAAAGAAATAATTTTAAAGAAAAGCAACTAGTTACATAAACAGGAATTCACATAAGTGTATCAGTGGACTCTTCGGCAGAAATTCTGTAGGCAAGAAAGGAGTAGCACAATGTATTTTAAATGATAAAAGGAAAAAAAATACAAAAAAGAGTAACCTATCCAGGAAGGCTATGAATCAGATTTGAAGAAGAAATAAAGAGTTTCACAGACAAGTAAAAGCTAAAAGAGTTCAGCACCACTAAAAAAGTTGTACATAGTATTAAATGGACCTACCTAAGTGGAAAATAAAAGACCACATCTAGAAATATTAAAAATACACAAGGAAAAAAATCTCATTGGTAAAGGCAAATATACAGTAAAGATATAAATAAATCACTTTATAAAACCAGAAGGAAGATTAAAAGACAAAAGCAGTAAAATCATCACAATAAGTAGTTAAGGTAGACATACACACAAAAAAATGTAAAATATGATGTAAACAAATTAAGCATTGTGGGGAGAAGTAAAAAATCAGAGTTTTAAAAATGTTTTCAAAGGTAAGAGAACATAAACTTAAAATAATCATGTTTAAACACAGGTTGCTATATGTAAACCTCATGGTAACCACAAACTAAAACTCTATAATAGATGCACACACACAAAAGAGAAAGGAATCCAAATATAACTCTAAAGATAGTCATTAAATCACAAGGGAGAGAGTAAAAGAAAAAGAAAGGAACAAAAATAATAACAAAAACAAGAAGAAAATAATTAACAAAATGGAAATAAGTATATACCTATTACAATTGTTTTAAATGTAAATAGACTAAATGCTCCAATAAAAAAACATAGAGTGCCTGAATAGATACAAACACCAAATCCAAATATATGCTGCCTCACATCAGATCTAAAGACACACAGTAATTGAAAGTGAGGAGATGGAAATATGTATTCCATGAAAATGGAAAGTAAAAAAGCTGTAATAATAATACTTATATCAGATAAAATAGACTTTAAAGCAAAGGCTGTAAGAGGAAACACTGAAGGACATGACATAAGGAATAAATCCAAGAAGAAGATATAATAATTATAAATATATATAGAACCAACATAGGAGCACCTAAATACATGAAGCAAATATTAACAAACATAAAGAAAGAAATTGACAGTAACACAATAATAGTAGGGGACTTTAAAACCCATGTAAATCAAGGGACAGATTATCAAGACAAAAAATCAATAAGAAACCACTAATTTTAAATGACAGATTGATGGACATAATAGATACAGAATGTTCCATCCAAAAGCAGAATGCACATTCTTTTCAAATCACATGGCACTTTCTCAGTATATACCACATGCTAGGACACAAAAGAAGTCTCAATAAATTTAAGAAGATTAAAATAATGTCAAACATTTTTTCCAACCACAATGCTATGAGACTAGAAATCAACCACAAGAAAAAAAAGTACTGTAAAAACACACAAACACGTGGAGGCTAAACAATATACTACTAAACAATCAATGGGTCAGTGAAGAAAATAAGAGGAAATTAAAAAAACAAAATTGGAGACAAATGATATTAAAACACTATGATCCAAAATATGGGATGCATCAGAAGTAGTTTTAGAGGGAGTTTATAGCAGTAGAAGCCTACCCCAAGAAACAAAGTAAAGCTCAAATAAACAATATAATGTTAGAACCAAAGGAACTAGAAAAAGAACAACCAAAAGAACAATAAAGTTAGTGGAAGGAGAGAAATAATACAGATCAGAGCAGAAATAAATTAAACAGAGGCAAAGAAACAATTGAAAAGATCAGTGAGGCTAAGACATGTTTCTTTGAAAAGATAAACAAAATTGATAAGCCTTTAGCCAGACTATCATGAAAAAATGAAAGAACAACCAAGTAAGTAAATTCAAAAATAAATGAAGAGAAGTTAAAAATGACACCACAGAAATACAAAGGATCACAGGAGAATACTATGAACAATTATAAGCCAATAAAATGGACAACCTAGAAAAAATAGATAAGTTCTTAGAAAGGCACAATGCCCTAAGTCTGAATCAGGAAGAAATAGAAAATATGAACAGAGCAATTAGCAGGAATGAAATTGAATCTGTAATAATAATTTTTAAAACTCCCCCAAAATAAAAATCTAGAAGTAGAATGCTTCACTTGTGATTTCTACCAAACATTTAAAAGAGTTAACATATATCCTTACCAATCTATTCTAAAATATTTCAGAGGAAGAGATGCTTCCTCATTGTATGAGGCCAGCATCACTGTGTTACTACAACCAGATAAAGACACCACAAAAAAAGAAAATTACTGGTCAATACCATTGATGAATGTAGGTTCAAAAATCCTTGACAAAAAATTATCAAACCAAATTCAACAATACACTAAAAGGATAAAACAAAATGATCATGTGGGCTTTATCCCAGTGATGCAAAGATGGTTTAATATCCACAAATCAATCAAAGTGTTAAACTAAATTACAGGGTAAATATCATATGATCATTTCAGTAGATGAAGAAAAGCTTTTGACAAAATTCAACATCCATTAATGATAAGGAAAAAACCTCTCAACAAAGTAGGTATAGATGGAATGTACCTCAACATAAAAAGGCCATATGTGACAAGCCCACAGTTAACATCACAGCAAAGAGTGAAAGCTGAAAGATTTTTCTCTAAGAGCAGGAACAAGAAAGGATGTTCACTCTCACCATATTTAATAAACAGTATAGGAAGTCCTAGCTGAAGCATTAAGACAAGGAAAAGAAATAAACTAAATTCAAATTAAAAACAAATAAGTAAAACTCTCACTGCACATGACATGATACTATATATATATATATATATATATATATATATATATAAAATCCTAAAGATGTCACCTAAAAGCTGTTAGAACTAATAAATGAATTCAGTAAAGTAGAAGGATACAAAATTAATATACAGAAATTGGTAGCTTTTCTAAACACTAATAATGAAGTATCAGAAATAGAAAATAAGAAAACAATCCCATGTACAATTGCATCAAAAAGAATAAAACACCTAGGAATAAATCTAAGTAAGCAGGTTAATGGTCTGTACTTAAAAATCTATGATGCCTATGAAAGAAATTGAAGATGAAACAAACAAATGGAAAGAGATATTGTGCTCTTAGATTGGAAGAGTTAATATTAAAATGACCATACTACCCTGGAAATCTAAATCCAGTGAAATCCCTATCAAAATAACAATGACATTTTTCACTGAACTAGAACAAATAATTCTAAAATTTGTATAGAAACACAAAAGACTGCAACTAGCCAAAACAACCTTGAGAAAGAAGAACAAAGCTGGAGGCTTTATGATCCCTGATTTCAAGCCATACCATAAAGCTACAACAATCAAAACAGTAAGGTACTGACACAAAACAGATACATAGATCAATGGGACATAATAGAGAGCCCAGAAATGAACTCACAATAATATAGTCAATTAATTATGACAAAAAAATAAGAATATACAGTGCAAATATATAGCCTCTTCAATAGACGGTGTTGGGGAAACTGGACACATATATGCAAATGGATCAAACTGGACTAATTTCTCATACCATATACAAAAATAAACTCCAAATGGATTAAAGACTTAAATGTAAGACCTGAAACCATAAAACTTCTGGAAGAAAACATAGGCAGTACAGTCTTTGACATCAGTCTTAGCAATATTTTTTTTGGATATGTCTTCTCAAGAAAGGGAGACAAAAGCAAAAATAAACAAATGGTACAACATCAAACTAAAAAGCTTTTGTACAGCCAAGGAAACTATCAACAAAACAAAAAGATTGCCTACTGAATAGCAGAAGATATTAGAAAACAATATATATGATAAGGGGTTAATATTCAAATATAGAAAGAACTCATACAACTCAACATCGACACACACACACACACACACACACACACACACATAAACAATGAAAAATTGAGCAGACAACCTAAATAGACATTTTTCCAAAGAAGACATACAGACAGCCAACAAACACATGAAATCATGTTCAATATCACTAATCATCATGAAAATGTAAATCAAAGCCACAAAATATCACCTCATACCTGTTAGAATGGCTGTTATCAAAAAGTCAACAAAGATCAAGTGTTAGCAAAGATGTGGAGAAAAGGAAACCCTAGTGCACTGTTGGTAGGACTGTAAATTGATGCAGTCACTATGGAATGCATTAAGTAGCTTCCTCAAAAATTTTTAAAAATATGACTACCATGCAATCTAGCAATTCCACTCCTGGGTATTAATCTGAAGAAATTGAGAACACTAAATCAGAAAGATATATGCCCCCATTTTTCATTTCAGCATTATATTATGTATATATGTTATGTTATATATATATAGTAATACATAATGTTATATATATATATATATATATACATATATACACACACACACATAATGGAGCATTACTCGGCCATAAAGAAGTATGGACTTTTTCCACTTGCTACCACATAGTTGGACCTAGAAAATATGTTAAGTGAAGTAAGTCAGACAGAGAAAGCCAAATATCATAAGATTTCTCTTATAGGTTGAATTAAAAGACAAAAGAAACAAACAACACATAAACAAACTCACAAATACAGTGAACAAACTTGTTGGCAGATAAGATGAGGGTGTGGGGATGAGTAAAATACGTGAAGCATATTAAGAAGTACAAACATCCAGTTATAAAATATATGTCAAAGGATTAAGTACAACATGAGGAATGTAGTTTAGTACTATAATAACTTTTTATGGTGACAGATGGCATCTAGATTTATTGTGGTGCTCATTTTGAACTGTATAAAAATTTAAAATAACTATATTGTGCACCATGAACTAACATAGTTTTACAGGTCAATCATACTTCAAAAACGAACAAGCAAACAGATAGATTCATAAAAAGAGATCAGATTTGTGGTTACCAGAGGCTTGTGATGTTGGGAAGGAGAATTGAATGAAGGTAGCCAAAAGTTTAGAAGATGAAAAACTATTAGGGATATAATGTACAACATGATAAGTATAATTAACACTGCTTTATGTTATATAAGTTAATAACAGAGTAAATATTCAGTTCTCATCACAAGGAAAAAATTTTTCTTTTATTTTGTATCTACATTTGTTGGATATTAAATAACTTATTGTGGTAATTATTTCATGATGTATTTAAGTAAAATCATTATGCTGTACCCAAACTTATAAAATGCCATATGTGAATTATGTCTCAATAAAACTGGAAAGAAAGAAAAAAAGCAACACCAATTGTTAAGGTAGAATAAAAGTAAATTAGCAATTACAAAGTAATATAATAAATACTATGCTAAAGTACTATGAGATCACTTGTCTCAGTTGGAAGCTCTTCTAGGAAAGTTGAAGACCTTTTCATCTGAATTTAATATTCTTCATGCTGGAGGCTATTCATATTTCAAAACCGCATGATTGAGTTTTCCAGGAAGCACCAGAGCTACCTCTGAAAAAATTAATGCTTCCAAAATTAACCAAAGTTATTAGGATATTTTCTGTGAAAAAAATAAGATCAGTATGTCTTATTATTGAAATAAGTGGTAAGAATTGGTGATTTAACCATATCAAGGGTAGAGACAGAATGAAACGTGAATAATTATTCTGATGATAAAATGAGACATTTTATCTGAAAGTAATTTGAAACGTAATAAAATAAATTTTACATTCTCACTAAATTTCTATAATCTAATATTTTAAGGAAGTGGAGATAAGTGCTAGTAAATAATTTAATATTTCTGATATTAATTACTCTAACTCAGGTATTCTGCCTGATATCTTTTCCTGTGTTCTACTTCTTATTACCTAGAGAAAATAAAATGTAATAAATTGTTCACATATACTCCATCCACATGCAAAAATTCTGGCCCCCCCAAATAAATTCCTTTTTAAAAAAACCCAAAATAAATATATTTTAAGGAAACGTGGAAAAACATAAAACTATCTTATTACCCATATCACCTTGATAATCTCAACTATGAATATTTTAGTTAAATAATTTAACAATACTGGGATCCAGCACTCTAATATTTGTAAATGGCTAACTTGTACTGTTTTTACCAAATGTATTCACAAATAGACCGTGTCACATTACCATGCATATTCTGATTTTGCTTCACATTCATTTGGGGATTCTTCTGTTGGCCTGTTTTATAAGCAGATCAAAAACAATAAGATAACCCTGACTGTAAATGTATCAGTGACCTTGATAGTTATAAAATCTCTGTGTTTTTGTGTCAAGTGGAAGTCCAGGTTTTTTCCAGTTTCATATAATTCAACAAAAAATAGTGCTAGAGTAATACTGCAGAAGAAAGGTATAAATTGTTACACTCCTGCCAGATATTAATGATGTATTAGCAAGAAATAGCACTTTTACTCATGGCAGATGAAAGTACCTATCTAAGATTACCAGTGAGAAGAAAACAATGATTAAAAGTTCTACTTCAAAATAAAGTATCTGGATTAGATATCATTTCAGTGACATGTAAGGCTGGTAATATATTAGTAAAATCATGGTTTTTGCTTCTTTTTTTTTCTTAGAAGTTTGGAGATTTAGTAACTGAATTCACCTTGATAGGATTGGAAATTTTAGAGGGCTGTTGACTTCTCAGAGTATCACAGCCTATCATATAAATGTAATGCACGAAAATTTATAAAGATAAGAGGCAGGCACTTTTATAGTCTTACTGAAAGAGATACTTCCTAGTTACTTGCTAGATGAAATTAGAGTATCTGGAAACTTGATTCTATTTATTGACTCACAGTGGATATGAATAATACGAATAAACTTCACTTGGAAATGAAGTAAATAAACTGAAACTAAAGATTTTTCAATAGTGTAGGAAGGGAAAATCTTTTCAGATATAAGGGAAAGTGTTCTACAAGAAACAAAGGAAATAAAAAGAATTAAAAAGTAGATGTTATATGATTTTAGGTTCTTTGCTGTCAGGAAAAAAAAAATTAATAAATCAGTCATGCAGAACTGAAACTGTCACTCATCTTTGCATGTTGCCCCTGCCAAGTATTTCTAAATCTATTTTCTAAAATTGACATCCTCTAGTTCTGCAAAATTTATCTCCATTTCAACAATTGAAGCCATGGGATACAATCTAGACATTGTTATCAATCTGAACTGTTCTACTAATATAACATAGAACTACGTACTTCTCTGAACATATTCTTTGGATATCTTTGCATATCTCTGTTTCACTATTATGAGGTATTCCAAATGTTTAGTATTCTTCTTTGACTACCAAACTTACCTGTAAAAATTTATTCTGTGGCTATTGCATTGAAAAAAATAGAGATTATCCCTCATGAAACTAATCAATTATATTTAGCTCAGTTATTAAATGGCTTTACACATTTATTTCACCATTATCTGACTTGTTCCTCAGGCAGACAGACCATCTTCACTATTTTTCAAGGACAATTTTCCAGAGATATCTGCAGAACTGTAGGCTTATATATCAAACTGCCTTTTCGATATCTCCACCTGGATGTTAAGACACTTCCAAACTTTTCATGTTCAACAATGAACTTCTGATTTTCTCCACACATAAAACCTGCTCCACCCATAGGTTTCTCATTCTCATCAATGATAACTCTATATTTCCAACTGTTTAGAACAAAAACATGGGAGTCATTCTTGAATCCTCCTTTTTATTTATAAACTGCTTTAATTTGGCAAGAAATCTTGTTGGTTCTATCATGAAAATATATGCATATATAAATACAGTATCATGTCAAATATAATTTCATGATTTCAATTATTGAACTCTGGTTAAAGAAAACATTCTTGTTTTAGGAAAAGGATAAGAAACAAAAATTTGAAAAATAACATATATTATTCTAAAGGAAAAAATAGTCCATAATCAACATTTTCCTCATTCTATTCATTGCTAATCCCCTAGTCTCAGCCGTCATCACTTTCACTTCAATTATCTGAATAGCTTTCTCACTAGTCTCCTTGGATCTACCTAATGAGTCTCCATAGTTCTCAGACTTTATTATGAAAGCTACCATAAGGATCTTTCAATTTTATAATTCAAAGTATGTTAATCCTCTGCAATAAACTGCAATTGTTCCCCATTTCACTCAGGATAAAAGTCAAAGTCTAAACATGACTTAAAATATCTTGCATATTCTCATTCTTCATTATGTTTCTGGTCTCCTATCATTCTATTCCTTACCTCTCTCAGTCTATGCTAAGCTCAGAGGCAGTGTGAAGGCAGTGGACCACTGGGGTGGTAAATACCTATGTACCATCAAAAAAAAAAAATATATATATATATATATATATATATATATATTGTCTTACATATCCTAGCTCTAGAAACATCACATTTTGGTAAAAACTACCTAAAACTATTAGGTAGATGGATACTCAAGACTAATATGACAAAAAAGAATTCCTTGAATGCCTGTTTTTCCAAATCATAATATTTACAACACTTTTGTTTATTTAAAAAAGTGTATTTTATCTGCTCTTAAATCTTAAACTTTGATCTCAGGGACCTAGGCAAGTATTGTACACTATAGGATTCATAATGTTAGTTTAATTAATATCTACTGCTTTAACACAAATATTCTCTCTCTTAAACTTCTTTAATTAACGAATGCTTTGAAGCTTTCTGGATTTGGACTGTTCAGATATATATGCGTATACACAAGTACCTATTTACTATAGCCTAAGGGCAAAAAACCTTCTCTCCTTTACCAGAAATAGAACTCTGGATGCTGCAGTAAACTAAATTTACTTATTCAGCTTAAGTGATTTAGAAATAAAGATGATATTTATTTGTTTGGGTTCCATGTACAAATATACAACTGTATCTACTCAGTACACCCAAATTATAAAACAAAATATATTAGAATAGGATGAGGCTGATGAGATAAGGATCCTTAAGAAATGTTAAGAATTTTAGGTATTATTTATTTGCTTATTTATTGACTTTATTTATTTACTTACTTGTATTTGACAGTGTACTTCTCTTTTATCATAATTAAGGAGTCTCTTCCCTTTAAGGTCTTGATCAAATATCTCCTCTTCTATTAAATATAATTCTCCCTTTATTTACCAACAATATTTCCCAGACATTTCCAAAAGATTTTGCACATATTTTTCATATAAGGCTTATCCTACTAAATTTTACTTAAAACATTAATGTATCTATCAAATCACTTCAATGCCTGCTACTTGAACAAATGTGATCATTTGAATATTTTATTTTCCAGTAAATATTTTATTTCCTTTTATTTTATGAAATATGTAATACAATTATTTTCATTATTTTTTATTTATTTTTTAAGTTAAGAAGCAGTGTAAGCTAACCTTACTCTATCCATAGCAAAGAAGGATGCTTTTAAATTGGTAATGGTTTTCTTTTCCAGAAAATTGGTGCCAGGTCCATTGTAGGTCAGCATACTCTTTGTGAAATCATTTTCCTGCATATGTTTTTTACCAAAATGCTTAGATATTTGAACAGCTTAGGGTATATCTACATATCTATATCTACATAATTAGTCCTAAAACCCCATTCAGAAATATATTTTCAGAACCTGAGAAACATGTAGAAAAGTGTCAATATCAACTGTGGAAACTGGAAATTCTTTAAACGGAAATAAATTTCCTGAGTACAAGAAAAAAAAAATTTCCCATTTGATCTCCGTAGAGTTAGGTTTCATAGGGAAAGTGTTAGCTGAGTCATGACCAAAAGGATTTAAAAATCACTAATGGGGCTTCCCTGGTGGCACAGTGGTTAAGAATTCACCTGCCAATGCAGGGGACATGGGTTTGAGCCTTGGCTTGGGAAGATTCCACATGCTGTGGAGCAGCTGGGCCCGTGTGCCACAACTCTGAGCCTGCAATGTAAAGCCTGTGGGCCACAGCTGCTGAGGCCCGTGTGCCACAGCTGCTGAAGCCCACGCACCTAGAACCCATGCTCCACAGCCATAGAGGCCACTACAATGAGAAGCTCGCATACCACAATGAGGAGCAGTCCCCGCTCTCAGCAACTAGATAAAACCTGCGTGTAGCAGTGAAGACCCAATGCAGCCAAAAATTAAATAAATGAATTAAAAATAAGGAAAAGAAGCTATTAAAAAATAATAATAATTTAAAAAATCACTAATGATAAATGGATTACTTTATTCAGATAAATGGAAATTATAAATAATGTGTAATATTTATTGTTAACAAATGTTTCAGAACTTTTAGAAAATAACAATGTCTTGTTTAGTGTGTATTACAAATAAGTTATTAAAATTGTGTTTGTATTGATGAATTCACAGGCCATTATCCACCATGCATCTGTTATTTAACAATGCTTATAAATAATCTTGTCAGTATTAGAAATAAACAGAAGTTAAATTTATAATGCATTACTTACCCAAATTTACCTTGCTTCAATAAAGCTTTTTCTTTGGCATACAGTCGGTAATTGATAAGTATATATATATATATATATATATATATATATATATATATATATATATATATATCATAGTAAGTTAAACAAATAAGAACCATCATGTACAACTTTTTCTATGCTTGCCCTTATGAAACTGTTCACACTTGCCTCCGTGATAAAATCTAGGACAACTCTTAACAATTCTTCAATTCCTCTGAGTAATAAAAATTCCTCTTTTCATTTTAAGTCACAAAAGTATTGCCATGTAATCAATACAGTTCAGTGTAATGAGCAATCTCTAAATTTCAAGTTATGTCTTCTCACTTTGTCTAGCTCAAGCCTGGGTACGTCTCTTCTCTCTTTATCTAGTTCTACTATTTCGCTTTCCTCAATACTTCTGGTGACTTCAGAGTTGAAAGGAGATAACAAAACAGGAGAGGTAAAGTGCCTTTTTAGGTCCTCCTTTCCTGGTATCAATGTATTTAGGCTTTGTTACCTTTGGCCTGAGCAGTCACCAAGCTGACATACCCTTGGCTTGGGAAATAATTAAAGCTATGAGCTTTTTTGGAGTTTATTTGTGAGTTATTTAGAGACATCCAGTGGAGATATTTGACTAGACTTTCTTTGACATGTGTAATTTATTTTCTTTCTGTTGATCACTTACATTTCTTCTCTCAGCACTTAAAACATTGGCATTTTTGGCTACCTTATTTTTTAAGGGGTGACAGGGAATACCTTTCTTAAACAAGCTCATGGAAGTGATTTAAAATGCCTATAACTTTTTATTCTCTGCTATGTGAGATATATATATATATATATACACACACATAGTAACAAAACCAAAGAAAACCAAAACAAACAAGCAAGCAAGCAAATACCCGGCAATAAGCAAAAAGAAAATGACAAAAATTGAATAAAAATCATACTTTCTTTCATCTGCAGTCAGTGAAGATACAAGCTAGTAAGGATTGACTGTAATGCATAATTTAAATATAAAATCTTTGTTCCAAAGGAAGGAAAAAAGGACTATTAAAGATACTAATTATAAAAATTTTTTTCTTCCATAGTTTTTCTGTCTCCCTGTCATGATATTGTTTATTTGCTATTAAATGTCAATTTCTCCCAGACACTGGGATACTCAGTGGCTGCATTTAGACCATCACAAGCACCTGGGGACCTGACCCCCAACTCAATGAACAGCCAACTTGTTGCTGGGTTCCCTCTCCTGTAAGCTGCTAGACTAGACCTGGGTCCATCACACCTACCCATGGCAGACAAGCAGCCACCAAGGGATTGTGATCTCAACACCAAGCTATGCTGAGTCCTTGGATCATGGGTGTATGAGGAGCTCAGTCTTTCAAGTCACTAACTGAACATGCTGTGCCATTGACAGCCCAGAGCATGATGACTACAACATGCTCCATCCCAAGATGCCACAGGATGTATGCTCCAAAACTAGACAATCTTCATGACGAAGTCCACATCCTTATTTCAGACAGACAACCAAAATAGAACATTGGTTTCCCAAAGGCAATATGACTTGGATGTCACCCTGGCTACTGGAAGTGGAAACTGAACAGGGGCGGTAAGTAGGATGCTGGGAGGGTTCATGAACATTAGGAGTAAGAAGCTAACTTCCAAGAACCCATCTCAGGGAAGTGTCAAGATGCAGGGTCACAAGTGAGGATCGAAATCCCTAGGGCAGAGTTAAAAACAATGAACTAGATTTGCATATTGTACTTTTCATAGTTTTTTGACATAGTTAAATGAAAAAATAAACAGGATGAGATTTATAATACAATACAATATATAAAAATTAAACATTAACAGTGAGAAAAACTCTTTCTTATGGATAACTTATAGATAAATAAACACTGAAGGTAAAAACAAAAAAACAATCCCAAAAAAACAATGCGCAAGCTCCATTGTCCTATGGATTACACTTCTAAACACAGATTCAGGATTAACATTATGAGTTTCAACATGTTGACCACAGAGAATTAAGCCTAAGTATAAGTCCCTCCTAAATGTGGGGCCCTGTGAAACTCCACTGGTCATTGAACTTGAAGCAGCCCCTGACAAGAGTTTGGTGAAATTCTCTCACTCTCCCTCTCTTTCTCATGAGCTCACTCAGTTGAGCTTTCTTTTTCTCGCTCTTGGTTTTTTTCACTTATTTTTTCTCTCTCAATTTCTTCTGATACCTCAGGGTGAAACCTCTTGTCTTTAGATTCTCTAAGAATTGTAAGATCATAATTCAGTACACCTACAGAGTTTTAAATTTCACTCTATAAGGCAGGGGTCCCCAACCCTTGGGGTGTGGACCAGTACCAGTCCATGGCCTGTTAAGAACCGGGCCATACAGCAGGAGATGAGTGGTGGGCGAGCACCCAATGTTTCATCTGCCACTCTCCATTGCTCCTCATTGCTTGCATTACTGCCTGAACAATCCCCCAGTCCCCTGTCCGTGGAAAACTTGTCTTCCATGAAACCAGTCCCTCGTGGCAAAAATATTTGGGACTGCTTCTATAAGGGATTCACTTAAACCTCTCTTAATAGGCTTGGGAAAGGAAGGAAGGAGAGGCAAGACTCACACCCCTTCCCTCCTGAGAATGGAGTGAAAGGTAGATAGAGATTTGGAGTCACAACACACTGACAAATCTCTCCAAATGACATTCTGACTTTTAATTTCCAAATTATTCTTTCATTTATAGATCACAGTATGTAGTCAAATGAGAATGACCACATTTGCTAAAATCCACCTTCCCTGTAAATGTTTGTTTAGTATCTAATATTACAATAAGTTAGAGCATTTAGCCTCTATACTCATGGGATTGCCTCATTCAAGACCAAGATATCCTTTAAATATGTACATACATGTATTAACATAAAAGTAAGTGTAAAGAGGTGGAATCAAGATGCTTGAGTAAGAATACCCTGAGCTCATCTTTGCCCCAAAACACAACACAACTACAATTATGTATACAGCAACTCTCTCTGAGAATGATCTGAAGACTAACAGAATGACACTTCTATAACCAAGGTGATAAAGAATGGTAGATATGGTAGAAGGGAAGGAAAAGTGATCTATCAGGACCCACACCCCTGGTAGTTGACCCATAAAAGGAGTGAATATCACAGGCTAGGGGATCCTCTCTAAGAAGTGAAAAGTTTGAGCTCTACTTTGGGCACTCCAGCCTTGGGGTCCAGCACTGGGAAAATGAGTGGCTAATTTGAAAACCATTGGGACTTACCAGTAGACTGTATGAAACTAAGACTCCACTCTTGAAGAGTACACACAGACTTGCTTGCTCCCAGTGTTAGTGCAGAAGCAGCAGATTGAAAACTGCCTGGTGCTCTGGCTGGTCTGCCAGGATCTCCCAAGGATCCCTCTCACATTGCATGGAGCCCCTTCTCCAGCCCCTCCTGCTACAGCACTGCTCACAATGAAGGCAGACACTGCAATCTGTGCAGGGGAGAAGTGGGGCTAGCTCAGACTTGTGGCTCCAGCCCCTGGGGACCCAGCTTCCACCCCAACCAAGTCAGAGGACACCATTGTGTCAGGAAGAAACAGAGCTAACTTAGATTTGTGCCTCCAGCCCGTTGGGCTCCATCCCTACTCCTGACCAAAGTGGGAACTGCCATCACACCAGGGAGAAGCAGAGCTAGCTCAGATTTGCAACTCCAGATTCTTGTGTCCTGACTTCATTCTTGACCAAAACAAAGAATCATATCATGCTGAGGAGAAGCAAAGCTACCTCAGATTTTTGGCTCCAGACCATGGAGCCCCATCATGGCCCTGACAAAGATGGAGACTACCATCTGTGTAGGGGAGAAGCAGAGCTAGCTCAAAATTTTGGCTCTAGCCACTTAGACTCCAGCTTCACCCTCAATCATGGTGGTTACCACCACTGCATTGAGGAGAAGCCCACCTCTCTCAGGGCTCCTGCTCAAGCCCCTTGATACCAAGCTATGCTCCCCATCAGGGAAGTGACTGCCATTGAGGCTGAGAGAAGCCCTGGCTCACACCTGATTCCAGCTCTAGCCCTTCTGACACCAGCTCTACACCCTACAAAGGTGGTGACTATCAACACACACCAGTAAAAGTTGTGGCCAATACACAGCTCAGACTCTCCCACCAAACCCACTCAGCACACATAGACTATATAGGGATGCTTCTACACAAGAGCATGCTTTCAAGGCCAAGATAGAATTGTTTTTCATAATTTCAAGAGTCAAACATAGAAATGTAAACATAATGAAAGGACAGAGGAATATGTTCCAAATAAAAGAACAAGATAAAAACCCAGGTGCGGAGGAAAATAATGAAATGGAGATAAGCAATTTACCTAACAATTAATTCAAAGCAATAGTAATAAGAGTGCTGATTGAATTTGGGAAAAGAATAAAGAAACACAGTGAGAACTTCAACAAAGTATTAGAAAATATAATAAAAGAAACAATCAGTGCTGAAGAATATGATAAATAAAATGAAAAATATATGAGGAATTAACAGTAGATTAAGTAATAACAGAAGAATGCATAAGTGAAACAATATTCTAACATGTGCATTGTGAGGCCCAAGAACATACTAACATGTGCACTCTGGGGACCAAGAAAAAAAGGAGAAAAAATATATTTGATTAAATTATGGCTTAAAGTTGAAGAAGAAACCAAAGATCCAGGTCCAGGAAGCACAGAGTCCCAAAAAAGAAGAACCCAAAGAGACCCACACCAAGACATATCATGATTAAAATGACAAAATTTACAGACAAGAGAGAATTGTAAGGCAGCAGGAACCAATAAAGAATCACATACAAGGGAACCCCCATAAGGCTATCAGCTGAATTTTCAACAGAAACCTTGCAAGCCAGAAAAGAGTGGTATGATATATTTAAAGTGTTGAAAAGAAAAAAGAAAAGAAAAAGAAAAAACAAACTACAATCAAGGATATTCTACCCAGCAAGTTTATCATTTAGAATTGGAGAAGAGATAAAGAGTTTCCCAGACAAGCAAAACTAAGAGTTCATCACTACTAAATTGGCCTTACAAGAAATGTTAAAGAGTCTTGTTTAAGTAAAAAAGAAAAGACCATAAAAAGAAATATGAAAATATTAGAAGGAAAATATCTCACTGGTAAAGGTAAATATAAAGTAAAAGCAGCCAATCAACAACTATAATAAGCTAGTACAAATATTAAAAGACAAAAATTGTAAAATCAACTCTAACTACAATAAACAGTTGAGGGATATGTGTAAAGATGTAAATATGACACCAAAACATAAAATAGAAGGAGGGAGCAAAAATGTAAAGCTTTATAATGTGTGAACTTAAATGACTATAATTCAAAGACAAGTAAATATATTTATAGATTGTTATAAATGAACCTCATGGTAACCACAAATCAAAAACCTACAATTGATGCACAAAATCAAACATATAGGAGCCCAAACATAATATTAAGGAAGATCATCAAACAACAAAGAAAGAGAATAAAAGGAAAAGAAAATAACAGAGAACTACAAAAACAACCAGAAAACAAGTAACAAGATGACAATAGGTATATACCTAACAATAATCAGTTTAATGTAAATGAAATAGGTGTCCCAATCAAAAGGCAAATTGTGGCTGATTGGAAAAAAAAAGACCCATCTATATTATGCATACAAGAGATTCACTTTAGAGCTAAAGACACACACAGATTGAAAGTAGAGGAATGGAAAAAGATATTTCATGAAAATACAAATAAACAAAAAAGCCAGAGTGGCAATATTCATATAAGACAAAATAGAATTTAAAAAAAAATCTTTCACAATAGACAAAGAGAGACATTTTACAATGATAAAGGGTCAATCCAAGAAAAGGAGATAATAGTTGTAAACATATATGACCCTAACATAAGAGCACCTAAATTTATAAAACAAATATGAGCAGATATAAGAGGATATATTGACAGTAATACAATAAGAGTAGGGGACTTTAATATCCCACTAACAACAATGGCTAGATCATCCAGATGGAAAATCAGTAAGAAAACTTTTGTCTTAAAGGACACTCTACACCAGGTGAACTTAATAAATATTTAAAGAATATTCCAACCAAAAAAAACATAATACACATTTTTTTTCAATTGCACAACATGTTCCATGATAGATCACAGGTTAGGTCACAAAATAAGTCTCAATATATTTAAGAAAGTTGAAATCATATTAAGCATCTTTTCTGACAGCAGTGGTATGAAACTGAAAATCAATTATAGGAAGAAAACTGGATAAAAACACAAATGTGGATACTGAACAACATGCTACTAACAAATAAATGATCAATAAAAAGTCAAACAGGAAATTTAAAAAATACCTTGAGATAAATACAAACACAATTTTTCAAATCTATGGGATGCAGGAAAAGCAGTTCTAAGAGGGAAGTTTAGAAAAATGCAAGCCTACCTCAAGAAACAAGTAATATCTCAACATAACTTTCCATCTAAAGGAATTAGAAAAAGAACAAAGCCTAAATTCAGCAGAAAGAAGGAAATAATAAAGATGAAAGCAGAAATAAATAACTGAAACAGAGATTAAAAAAATAGGAAAGACTGATGAAACAAAGAGCAGGATTTTTGAAAAGCAAAACAAAATTGATAAAACTTTAAACAGACTCATTAAGAAAAATGAGAGCTCAAAAAATTTTTAAATGAAAAAGAAGTTACAACCAATAACACAGAAATACAAAAAAATCATAAGAAAATGCTATGAACAGTTTTATGATTGGAACACATCCAACAAATTGGACAACCTAGAAGAAACTGATACATTTCTATAAACATATAATCTTCCAAGACTGAATCAGGAAGAAGCAGAATATATGAACAGACCAATTACTAGTATCAAACTTGAGTCAGTAAACAAAACAAACAAAAAAACCAAAAAACAAAAGTCATAGGGAATTTCTACCAAATATTTAAAGAGATAATACTTGTGCTTCTCAAACTATTTTACAAAATGGACATAGACACTACAGAAAAGTAAAATTACAGGCCAATATCCTTGATGAACATAAAAATTTAAAATATTCAAAAAATATTAGCAATTCAAATTCAGCAACACATTAAAAGTATCATACATCACAGTTAAGTGGGATTCATTCCAGGGACACAAGAATGGTTCAATATCTGCAAACCAATCCAGGTGATACATCACATTAACAAAACAAAGGATAAAAAAACAGGATCATCTAAATAGATGCAAAAAGGAAGCATTTGAAACAAAAATAGTATGTATTCTTTATTAAAACTTTCAATAAAGTACAGAGGAAACATACCTCAACATAATTAAGGCCATTTATCACAAACACACAGTTCACATCACATTCAATGGTGAAAGGCTCAAAGTTTTTCCTTGAAAGTCAGAAAAAGACAAGGATTCCCACTGTCACCATTCTATTCAACATAGTATTGGAAGTCCTAGCCACAGCAATCAGACTGGAAAATAAAATTAAAAGGCATCTACATTGAAAAGGAAGAAGTGAACTGTCACTACTTGTAGAGGACATGATACTATATAGAGAAAACCCCAAAGACTCCACAAAAAAACTACTCAATCTAATAAACAAATTTATTAAAGTTTCAGAATACAAGACTAACATTCAAAAACCTTTTGCATTTATAAACACTAACAATGGACTATCAGAAAGAAAAAAAATCAAGGAAGCAATCACATTTATAATCACATCAAAAAGAATAAAATACATAGGTATAAATTTAACTAACAAGGTGAAACAACTACTCTAAAAAATATGACATTGATGAGGGAAATTGAAAATGACACAAATAAAAAAGATATCCCATGTATATGGATTAGAAGAATTAATAGTGTAAATATTTCCAGACTAACTAAAGCAATCTACAGATTTAATACAACCTCCATTAAAATACACAGGGCATTTTTCACAGAACTAGAAAAAATAATTCTAAAATTTGTATAGATGTGCTTGCTTTGGCAGCACATATACTAAAATTTGTATAGAACCACAGAAGATCCCAAATAGCCAAAGCAATCTTGAGGAGAAAAAAATTATATTGAAGTATCACACTCCCTGAATTCAGACTAAACAGTAAAACCTCAGCAATAAAAACATTATGGACAACTGCAAGCTCACAATAAGTATAACAATTCTGAGGAGAGGGGGAAGATGGCGGAAGAGTAAGATGCAGAGATCACCTTCCTCCCCACAGATACATCAGAAATACATCTACACGTGGAACAACTCCTACAGAACATCTACTGCACACTGGCAGAAGACCTCAAGCTTCCCAAAAGTCAAGAAACTCCCCACGTACCAGGGTAGGGCAAAAGAAAAAAGAATAAACAGAGACAAAAGAATAGGGATGGGACCTGCACCAGTGGGAGGGAGCTGTGAAGGAGGAAAGGTTTCCACACATTAGGCAGCACTTTTGTGGGCAGAGACTGTGGGTGGTGGAGGGGGGATGCTTCAGAGCCATGGAGGAGAGAGCAGCCACAGGAGTGTGAAGGGCAAAGTGGAGAGATTCCTGCACAGAGGATCGGTGCCTACCAGCACTCACCAGCCTGAGAGGCTTGTCTGACCACCCGTTGGGGCGGGCGGGGGCGGGGGGGCTGGGAGCTGAGGCTTGGGCTTCAGTTGGATCGCAGGGAGAGGACTGGCGGCATGAACACAGCCTGAAGGGGTTAGTGCACCATGGCTAGCCAGGAGGGAGTTCGGGAAAAAGTCTGGACCTGCCGAAGAAGCAAGAGACTTTTTCTTCCTCTTTGTTTCCTGGTGCACAAGGAGAAGGGATTCAGAGTGCCGCTTAAAGGAACTCCAGAGATGGGTGCAAGCCGTGGCTAACAGCACAGACCACAGAGACAGGCATGAGATGCTAAGGCTGCTGCTTCCACCACCAAGAATCCTGTGTGTGAGCACAGGTCACTATCCACACCTCCCCTCCTGGGAGGCTGTGCAGCCCGCCACAGCCAGTGTCCCGTGATCCAGGGACAACTTCCCCAAGAAAATGCACAGTGCACCTCTGGCTCATACAATGTCATGCTGGCCTCTGCCGCCACAGGTTCACCCTGCACTCTGTGCCCTTCTCTCCCCCCAACCTGAGTGAGCCAGAGCCTGTGAATCAACTGCTCCTTTAACTATGTCCTGTCTGAGAGAAGAACAGATGCCCTCTGACGACCTACATGCAGAGGCAGGGCCAAACCCAAAGGTGAACCCCGGGAGCTGTGTGAACAAAGAAGAGAAAGGGAAATCACTCCCAGCAGCCTCAGGAGCAGCGGACTAAATCTCCACAATCAACATAATGTACCCTGCATCTGTGGAATACCTGAATAGACAATGAATCATCCCAAATTGAGGAGGTGGACTTTGAGAACAAGATATATTATTTTTTCCACTTTTCCTCTTTTTGTGAGTGTGTATGTGTATGCTTCTGTGTGAGATATTGTCTGTATGGCTTTGCTTTCACCATTTGTCCTAGGGTTCTGTCTCTCTGTTTTTTGTTTGTTTGTTTGTTTACCTTTTTTAATTAAAAAATTTTTTTTCTTAATAATTATTACTTTATTTTAATAACTTTATTTTATTTTATCTTACATTATTTTATTTTATTTTACCCTGTTTTTTTCTTTCTTTCTTTCTTTCTTTCTTTCTTTCTTTCTTTCTTTCTTTCTTTCTTTCTTTCTTTCTTTCCTTCTACATTTTTTCCCTTTTATTTGGAGCTGTGTGCATGAAAGGCTCTTGGTGCTACAGCCAGGAGGTAGTACTGTGCCTCTGAGGTGGGAGAACCAACTTCAGTACACTGGTCCACAAGAGACCTCCCAGCTCCATGTAATATCAAATGGTGAAAATTTCCCAGAGATCTCCATCTCAACACCAAAACCCAGCTTCACTCAATGACCAGAAAGCTACAGTGTTGGACACCCTATGCTAAACAACGAGCAAGACAGGAACACAGCCCCACCCATTAGCAGAGAGGCTGCCTAAAATCATGATAAGTCCACAGACACCCCAAAAAACACCACTGGACGTGGACTTGCCCACCAGAAAATCAATATCCAGCCTCATCTACCAGAACAGAGGCACTACTCCCCTTGACCAGGAAGCCTACACAACCCACTGTACCAACTTTAGCCACTGGAGACAGACACCAAAAGCAATAGGAACTATCAACCTGCAGCATGTAAAAAGGAGACCCCAAACACAGTAAGTTAAGCAAAATGAAAAGACAGAAAAACACACAGCAGATGAGGAACAAGGTAAAAACCCAACAGACCTGACAAATGAAGAGGAAATAGGCAGTCTACCTGAAAAAGAATTCAGAATAATGATAGCAAAGATGATCCAAAATTTTGGAAATAGAATAGAGAAAATACAAGAAACAATTAACATGGACCTAGAAGAACTAAAGAGGAAACAAGCAATGATGAACAACACAATAAATGAAATTAAAAATACTCTAGAAGGGATAAATAGCAGAATAACTGAGGCAGAAGAAGAGATAAGTGACCTAGAAGTTAAAAAAGTGGAAATTACTGCAGAGCAGAATAAAGAAAAAAGAATGAAAAGAACTGAGGACAATCACAGAGACCTCTGGGACAACATTAAATGCACCAACATTAAAATTATAGGGGTCCCAGAAGAGGAAGAGGAAAAGAAAGGGACTGAGAAAGTATTTGAAGAGATTATAGTTGAAAACTTCCCTAATATGGGAAAGGAAATAGTTAATCAAGGCCAGGAAGTAAGAGAGTCCCATACAGGATAAAACCAAGGATAAACGCACCAAGACACATATTAATCAAACTGTCAAAAATTAAATACAAAGAAAAATATTTAAAGCAGCAGGGAAAAATAGCAAATAACATACAAGGGATTACCCATAAGGTTAACAGCTGAACTTTCAGCAGACACTCTGCAAGCCAAAAGGGACTGGCAGGACATATTTAAAGTGATGAAAGGGAAAAACCTACAACCAAGATTACTCTACCCAGGAAAGATCTCATTCAGATTTGATGGAGAAATTAAAACCTTTACAGACATGCAAAACCTGAGAGAGTTCTCCACCACCAAACCAGATTTACATCAAACAATAAAGGAACTTCTCTAGGCAAGAAACACAGGAGAAGGAAAAGACTTACAATAACAAACCCAAAACAATTAAGAAAATGGGAATAGGAACATACATATCGATATTTACCTTAAATGTAAATGGAATAAATGCTCCCACCAAAAGACACAGACTGGCTGAATGCATACCAAAACAAGAACCATATATATGCTGTCTACAAGAGATGCACTTCAGACCTAGGGACACATACAGACTGAAACTGAAGAGATGGAAAAATATATTCCATGCAAATGGCAATCAAAAGAAACCTGGAGTAGCAATTCTCATATTAGACAAAATAGACTTTAAAATAAAGATTTTTACAAGAGACAAAGAAGGAAACTACATAATAATCAAGAGATCGATCCAAGAAGAAGATATAACAATTGTAAATATTTATGCACCCAACATAGGAGCACCTCAATACATAAGGCGAATACTAACAGCCATAAAAGGGGAAATTGACAGTAACACATTCATAGTAGGGGACTTTAAACCCCCACTTTCACCAATGGACAGATCATCCAAAATGAAAATAAATAAGGAAACACAAGCTTTAAATGATACATTAAACAAGATGGACTTAATTGATATTTATAGGACATTCCATCCAAAAACAACAGAATACACATTTTTCTCAAGTGCTCATGGAACATTCTCCAGGATAGATCATATCTTGGGTCACAAATCAAGCCTTGGTAAATTTAAGAAGATTGAAACTGTATCAAATATATTTTCTGACCACAACCATATGAGACTAGATATCAATTACAGGAAAAGATCTGTAAACAATAAAAACACATGGAAGCTAAACAATACACTACTCAATAGTGAAGTCATCACTGAAGAAATAATAGAAAAAAACAAAAAAATACCTAGAAACAAATGACAATGGAGACACAATGACCCAAATTCTATGGGATTCAGCAAAAGCAGTTCTAAGATGGAATTTTAAAGCAATACAATCCTACATTTAGAAACAGGAAACATCTCAAATAAACAACCTAACCTTGCACCTAAAGCACTTAGAGAAAGAAGAACAAAAAAACCCCCCAAGTTAGAAGAAAGATAGAAATCGTAAAGATCAGATCAGAAATAAATGAAAAAGAAATGAAGGAAATGATAGCAAAGATCAATTAAACTAAAAGCTGGTCCTTTGAGAACATAAACAAAATTGATAAACCATTAGCCAGACTCATCAAGAAAAAAAGGGAGAAAACTCAAATCAATAGAATTAGAAATGAAAAAGGAGAAGTAACAACTGACACTGCAGAAATACAAAACATCATGAGAGATTACTACAAACAACTCTATGCCAATAAAATGGACAACCTGGAAGAAAGGGACAAATTCTGAGAAATGCACAACCTGCCGAGGCTGAATCAGGAAGAAATAGAAAATATAAACAGACCAATCACAAGCACTGAAATTGAAACTATGATTAAAAATCTTCCAACAAACAAATGCCTAGGAGCAGATAGCTTCACAGGTGAATTCTGTCAAACATTTAGAGAAGAGCTAACACCTATCCTTCTCAAACACTTCCAAAATATAGCAGAGGGAGGAACACTCCCAAACTCATACAATGAGGCCACCATCACCCTGATACCAAAATCAGAAGATGTCACAAAGAAAGAAAACTACAGGCCAATATCACTAATGAACATAGATGCAAAAATCCTCAACAAAATACTAGCAAACAGTATCCATCATCACACCTAAAGGACCATACACCATGATCAAGTAGGGTTTATTCCAGGAATACAAGGATTCTTCAATTTACACAAATCAATCAACATGATACACCATATTAACAAATTGAAGCAAAAAAAATATGTTCATCTCAATAGATGCAGAGAAAACCTTCGAGAAAATGCAACACCCATTTATGATAAAAATCTGGCAGAAAGTAGGCATAGAGGAAACTTTCCTCAATATAAGAAAGGTCATATAAGACAAACCCACAGCCAACATCATCCTCAATGGTGAAAAACTGATAGCATTTCCACTAAGATCAGGAACAAGACAAGGTTGCCCACTCTCACCACTCTTATTCAACATAGTTTTGGAAGTTTTAGCCACAGCAATCAGAGAAGAAAAGGAAATAAAAGGAATCCAAATCGTAAAAGAAGAAGTAAAGCTGTCACTGTTTACAGATGACATGATACTATACATAGAGAATCCTAAAGATGCTACCAGAAAACTACTAGAGCTAATCAATGAATTTGGTAAAGTAGCAGGATACAAAATTTGGTAAAGTAGCAGGATACATTCCTATACACTAATGATGAAAATTCTGAAAGTGACATTAAGAAAATACACCCATTTACCTTTACAACAAAAAGAATAAAATATCTAGGAGTAAATTTACCTAAGGAGACAAAAGACCTGTTTGTAGAAATTTATAAGACACTGATGAAAGAAATTAAAGATGACACAAATAGTTGGAGAGATATTCCATGTTCTTGGGTTGGAAGAATCAACATTGTGAAAATGAATCTACTACCCAAAGCAATCTACAGATTCAATGCAATCCCTATCAAACTACCACTGGCAATTTTCATAGAGCTAGAACAAAAATTTTCACAATTTGTATGGAAACACATAAGAACCCAAATAGCCAAAGCAATCTTGAGAACGAAAAACAGAGCTGGAGGAATCAGGCTCCCTGACTTCAGACTATACTACAAAGCTACAGTAATCAAGACAGTATGTACTGTCACAAAAACAGTAATATAGATCAATGGAATAGGATAGAAAGCCCGGAGATAAACCCACACACATATGGTCACCTTATCTTTGGTAAAGTTGGCAGGAATGTACAGTGTGGAAAGGACAGCCTCTTCAATAAGTGGTGCTGGGAAAACTGGACAGGTACATGTAAAAGTATGAGATTAGAACACTCCCTAACACCATACACAAATATAAGCTCAAATTGGATTGAAGACCTACATGTAAGGCCAGAAACTATCAAACTCTTAGAGGAAATATAGAGAGAACACTGTATGACATAAATCACAGCAAGATCCTTTTTGACCCACCTTCCAGAGAAATGGAAATAAAAACAAAAATAAACAAACGGAACCTAATGAAACTTAAAAGCTTTTGCACAGCAAAGGAAACCATAAACAAGACCAAAAGACAGCCCTCAGAAAAGGAGAAAATATTTGCAAATGAAACAACTGACAAAGTATTAATCTCCAAAATTTACAAGCAGCACATGCAGCTCAATAACAAAAGGACAAACAACCCAATCCAAAAATGGGTAAAACACCTCAATAGACATTTCTCCAAAGAAGATATAGAGATTGCCAACAAACACATGACAGAATGCTCAACATCATTAATCATTAGAGAAATGCAAATCAAAACTACAATGAGACATCATGTCACACAAGTCAGAATGGCCATCATCTAAAAATCTAGAAACAATAAATGCTAGAGAGGGTGTGGAGAAAAGGGAACACTCTTGCACTGCTGGTAGGAATGTGAATTGGTACAGCCACTATGGAGAACAATATGGAGGTTCCTTAAAAAACTACAAATAGAACTACCATATGACCCATCAATCCCACTACTGTTCATATATCCTGAGGATACCATAATTCAAAAAGAGTCATGTACCAAAATGTTCATTGCAGCTCTATTTACAATAGCCAGGAGATGGAAGCAATGTAAGTGTCCATTATTAGATGAATGGATTAAGAGGATGTGGCACATATATACAATTGAATATTACTCAGCCATAAAAAGAAATGAAACTGAGTTTTTTGTAGTGAGGTGGATGGACCTAGAATCTGTCATACAGAGTGAAGTAAGTCAGAAAGAGAAAGACAAATACTGTATGCTAACACATGTATATGGAATCTAAGAAAGAAAAATGTCATGAATAACCTAGAGGTAAGATGGGAATAAATATGCAGACCTAATAGAGAATGGACTTGAGGATATGGGGAGGGGGAAGGGTAAGCTGTGGCAAAGTGAGAGAGTGTCATGGACATATATACACTACCAAATGTAAAATAGATAGCTAGTGGGAAGCAGCTGCATAGCACAGGGAGATCAGTTCAGTGATTTGTGACCACCTAGAGGGGTGGGATATGGAGGGGGGGAGGAGGGATACGCAAGAGGGAAGAGATATGGGAACATATATATATGTATAACTGATTCACTTTGTTATAAAGCAGAAACTAATACACCATTGTAAAACAATTATACTCCAATAAAGATGTCAGAAAAAAAATTATGATACCAGCACAAGAACAGATGCATAGTTCAATAGAACAGAATAGAGAGACCAGAAACATATGGTTAATTAATCCATGACAAAGGAGGCAAAAACATACATTGGGGAAATTAGAGTCTCTTCAATAAGTGGTGTTTAGAAAAATGGATAGGTATATGTAAAAGACTGGAATTTGAACACTTTCTTATACTATATAAAAAAATAAGCTCAAAGTGGGTTACAGACCTAAATGTAAGATCTGAAACCATAAAGCTCCTAGAATAAAGCATAGGCGTAAGTTCTCCACTTAGTAATATTTTTTTTGGACACATCTCCTCAGGCAAGCGAAACAAAAGTAAAATGTTTTTTAAAAAGGAATTACTTCAAAAACCTTTTGCACATTCAAGAAAATAAAGAGACCACCTACTGAAGGGGAAAAGATATTTGTAAACAATATACCTGATAAGGGATTAATATACAAAATATACAAAAACTCATACAACTCAACATAAAAAAAAAAAAAATTGGGCAGAGGACCTGAACAGACATTTCTCTGAAAAAGATATACAGATTTCCAACAGGTACATGAAAAATGCTCAAAATCGTTAATCATCAGGGAAATGAAAATAAAAACCACAGTGAGATATCACGTCACACCTGTCAGAATGGCTATCATAAAACACACAAGCAATAACAAACGCTGGAGAAAGTGTGGAGAAAAGGGAACCTTTATGCACTGCTGGTAGGAATATAAATTGGTACAGCCACTATGGAAAACAATATGGAGATTCATCTAATAAATAAAAATAGAACTACTTGTAATTCAGAAATTTCACTCCTGGATATTTATCCAAAGAACACTAAAGCTCTAATTCAAAAAACATTTGAACCTTAATCTTCATAACAGCACAATGAACAATTGCTAAGATATGGAAACAACCTAAGTGTCCATCAACAGATAAATGAATAAAAAATTTAATATTATTCAGCCATAAAAAATAATGAAATTTTGCCATTTGTGACAACATGGATGTACCTAGACAGTATTATGCTTAATAAAATACGTCAAATATAAATACTATAATATTATTCCTTATATGTGAAATCTAAAAAAAATAAAACAAATGGATAAATTTAACAAAACAGAAGCACACTCACAGATACAGATAACAAGCTAGTGGTTACCAGAGGGGAGAGGGATAGTGGGAATGGCAAAATAGGTAAAGGAGATTAAGTGGTACAAACTACTAGGTATAAAATAAATGTTACAAGGATACAATGTCCAGAACAATGAATATGGTCAATATTTTACAACTACTTTGTATGGAGTATATTCTATAAAAAAATATTAAATTACTATGTTATACACCTGAAACTAATATAATACTGTAAGTCAACTATATTTTATACTGTATAAATACTAAACCAAAGTAAGTATATAGTGTATGTTATATAACCATAGGTTAAATTTTGCCATGAATAATAATCTCTTAAGTATAAACCACTCAATTTTGCACACACATTTTTGAAGATTCAAATTGTGTTTAGGGTAGTCAGAAAACCCAACATATACCTTTGCCCAATTCACCTCAAAATAATCAAATCAATTGACAGTAAGCTAAAGTGTTCATTGTCAATGCAGGTCTCTACCTCGGTTAGGGGCAGGGTTGGGGCCCAAGCATTTGGAGCCACACTTCTTAGCTGGCTCTGATTCTCCCCAGTGTATGTGCCTGATGTCTATGGCAGTCTTTCCTGGTCAGAAGCAGAGTTGGGTTTGAGTGGATGGAGCTGGACTTCTGAGCTGACTCCAGTTTTTCACTGGTGCCTGTGCAATGGCAATGTCAGTGTCTGCCTCAGGGAGCAGGAACAATGCAGAAGCATGAAGTTCTGGAACAGGAACCTGGTGTGGACTGGGGAGACTGCTGGGGTGGTCCTGGCAGGCCTGCAGGAGCCCCATGTGGTTTTTAATCTTTTGCCTCTGCACTGGGGCTGGGATCAAGAAAGTCTTCTTGTACTCTTCAAGAACAGAGTCTTGGTTTCCCTATAGTCCTCCGGTAAACCCCACTGGTTTTCAACTGGCTAAGCAGGCTCATCTCCCTGAATCAGATAGTAAATATGGGGCTTGAACCCTTTGCTTCTCAGGGAGGATCCCCTAGCCTTTGATATCCTCTCTTCTTCTAAGTCACCAGCTAGGGGTGTGGGTCCCAAATAGATCTCTTCTCCTACCCTGCTACCAGACTCTGTGTAGCTCTCTGTGTACAAGCTTGCTTGTAGAAGAGCCCTTGGGCTAGTCCTCAGGTCATTCTCAGTGAGAACTGCTTTATATGTAGTTGTAGTTTTGATGTATTTGTCGGGGAGGTGAGCTCAGGGTCTTCCTTCTCCATTATCTTGATCCCAACTAAAGAAATACTTTAGTATGTACATTTATCCCATTTATTTTGATAATTTCCGAAGTTATTAAATATTTATTTAGTCTGTTTTGAGTTCTTTCAATTTATCTTGATTGGATAGGTTCAACATTTCAATACCTCTATATATGTTATGCAACTATTTTTCTACTTTACATTTTCCAGATCTACCTCCCTATATTTTATAACTTACTAAAATGTGTTTACATTCAATAATAAGCTTATATCTCTTATTTTTTCCTAAAATCCTTAGTTTACTCATACTGTTCATTCTTCAGTAATTTCCTCCATAAATACTCCTCGAGACCCCAATATCCAAACTATTCTTTTAATAATTATTCAAGAAGTGTATTATGAGTTATCTTGAATTATTTTATTAATTTAATTTAATTTTTTTAAAAAATTAGATGCTATAAAATATTTTTTCATTATAGATCGCAATGTTATATTGGTAAGTGCTATATGCAACTATTCTGTGGAGGAAGAAGGGAAATGAGATTAAGGAATGTAAATAAAGGAAAATAAATGATAAATTAGCTAAGTGATTAAGTAAATAATTTGAGGGGTTTTGCATGGGGCATGTTGGTAATGTGGCATAAACTGAAAATAAAGATTCACTCAAACTTCTGACCTTAGTTTCAAAAAGCAAAGCAAAGCTTATGAAAAAGTAATAAAATTTAAATACATATGGATGTTTTTGCTTTCCAAAAAACAGGAGAAGGAATACTGAAAACATAATTACTTTTTAAGTGTTCTCTTATTCATAAGAATTTTTAAAGCCTAAATATTCAAGCAAAGTTTAGGATTTATCTTTTTTTCTGTATTATTTTAAGAAATGTATCACCATATATGGCTTGAGAAAAAAACACTTACAGAACATTTCTTACCTTGGTATAGATTAGAACTGCTAGAGCACTGAGAAAGAAGAAAATGACCTAAGTATATATATGGGACAGGAACTGAGACGAGAGTTCCTGATGCAAGGGAAAATAAGATACAACCTTATTCCAAAAATTTATATCAAGAGGAATATAGATAAATGAACAAAGTAGATTCATTAAAAATAAGACTACATTGAAATCACAATGGATAAAATGTTGTAAAGAATTGCTTTCTTTGTTTCCTAGCATCTGTATAAAATACATGTATAAAGATTGAATGAATAAATTTAGGACTCTGTAAAATTCCCTCTAAGGTTGAGAAACTGTTTTTCTCTTTTACTACTTTAAACCTAGTGCTTAACATATATTATATGTTAACATTATATGTTATATTATATGTTAACATATTTATATGTTGATTAACTAAGTCAAAATTTTCCCAAATAATGAGATACTGAATATGCTAGTCAAATTAGTAGCAGTTTAGGTTCTAATTAAAGATGACTTAACTCAATGTGTAACTTTTATTAGGCATAACATAATTCTAAAATAAGAGACAAAGATTGCCTGAAAAGACCCCAGGGATCAAAGAACACATATCTTTAACCCTCACATGAGGAGGGTTTGAAATGTTTAAACAGCTATTTCTAGTTCTTATTTCAGAGATTTTCTTTTCCTCTTGGAAGATTTTTTTCCAAATTTTATACAAATTGGATTCTTTTTTCTCTATTTCATATGACAGACACAACTATGAAAACTCTATTCTGGGGTAGAGATGAAAGAGTTTTAAAAATGGAGCTCCTATAGCCCCAGAGACACAATATAGATAGAGGTAATTCCCAGGAAAAAAAATGGCAACCATAGCAACTGTACAGAGCACACTAAAGGCAGTACATATCCTTGAAGATCAGACTTGTTCAAACTAAGCAGTATCTGAAAGGAATTGTGCTACTTATAGCTACAAAATATAATTTCATAAAACTCTGCCCTTAATGTGTGAATTTGTTAAAAGATATGATCATAATTAGATTTAAAAACTTTGACACAAGAAGAAATTATATTTTTATATATTTAAACTTATATGAGATTGCTTAAAATTCTATTAGAAAAAACATAAACATATAAAAGTAATTTAAGATGGTAAAGGAAGACACATTTACATAGCATTTGACTCATTAAAAAGAACAGAAAGTAATTCAAATTGATAAATGTATTATATGCTGTTTGTAAATTTAGATGCATAACTCTCTCTAGATTATAACAGGAAAAGGAGGAAACGCTAAATGGGATAATGTGAGTAAGGTTTAATTGCAATTTTAATATTTACAAAGATGTAGTTTTTAATGGAAACAACAAGACTACTGCAGTAACTCAGGGCTGCTAGTAGGAAATCATTACCATCCCTAGGCCTGGAGGAGATAGAAAGGGGGCTAATCACATCAGAGACCAGATATCATGACCTAACAAACATATATCATAAAAGTCTGAAGGACAGAACATTGAATAAGGTCAGCAATCTTGAGATCAATATGATTTGAGTCAAGAATTGAATTCAGAAGCCTAAAGCAACTTTGTCAGAAGTTAGACAAAGAAATACTCTCATCTTTCTTTCACAATTTTTTAATGAGGTTTCCCATTGTCTGAACCTAGTTGAAACCCAGTGGTATAGAGCACTGCTGATGAAATAATACAGGTCATCTACCTTGGCCAAAAAGAAAGGCAGAGACAGATAATTAGGAAAAATAGAGGGATATAGAAAATATAGTCAGATCAAGCAACCACACTTAGAATAATTTTTAAGTTAATATTCACATAGTTTATTTCACAATATGTGTTGACATTCTTTTATTTAGAGTTTTCTCTGTTTGTTTAATTGAGGAAGTCATATGTTAAAATATTCCCTCAGGTCCAAATGATGACTGCATTCAGGACACCAGTACTCCTATTAAAAAATTGTATCCAATGTCACTTTTTCTACTCTGGAAGTGCTTTTTCCTAGGTTCTCCAGAAGCAGACTCTGAGATGACAATTTGTTGACAAATCGTTCACTAAGGAAGTGTACCCACAGAAGAAATGGGGAAGACAGTAGGAGAAGCAGGCAGATTAGGAAAATAACCCAACCCAGGCTGTACTTTCTGCAGAGGGCTCAAGCCTCAGCCTGATCCTGTAGGGAGCTCTAGAGTATATATATACACACACACACACACACACACACAAAACCACATATATAGGTATGGGTGTGTGTTTGTACAGAACAATTATATGTACATATATATAATATACAAATTTTGACCATGCTATATAAGATTTGTATAATCTGCTTTATTCATTTTAAATGAAATTCTATAATTTTATTATAACTTTAATAATTATTTGCTTAAAAAAGGACAACAGTTCAAATATAAGGGCCAAAATTTTGACTGTTTACTTAGGATAGATTCTTGAAATATCCTTGATCAAAGGAAATATTTTTCTAAGGGCTTCTGGTGCTTTATTCACAGAAAGTTTTCTATCCTACACAACAGTGTATGAGACTCATTCTTCCACTGCAGCTTTTCAGCACTAACTATCTGTTTGTGTTTTTCTTAATATTTCCTTATTTTACATATACAGAAAAAAATGATATGTCACAATTTAAATATGCAAATCTTTTATTTCTTGGACACTGGAACCATACTTTTGTTATTAGCAATTTGTATTTCTTCGTTTAAGTTCTTAGACAATTTTTCTACTGCTATGTTAGTGTGTTTCCTTCCTTTAGTCATTACGTCTCATATAATAAGGATAGTAATACATTAATCCTGTATCAGTCATATTTACTACATGCATGTTTTTACAAATATTCCATACTGTTACACTCTATAAATATTGTCACTAATATAAAAGTTTTTCCTATTAGTCAAAAGTTTATAAAACATACATTAAGAGTCTCCAGGAGTGCTGTAATTTGTTGTGACATCTAGCTGTCCAGGAACCACTTTTAATTCATATTCACTTGAACTCTGTACATTCTATCCACAGTTACCAGGGTCAGTTTACGAGTTTGTTCCAAAGTCACTTAATTTCACTCCACATGTATATGCCCAATTTTTTTCCTTAAAAATCCTTAAGGACAGCTAGAGTCAGACCAATATAAAAAAAATGTTCTCCTAGAACTAGCAAGAGATTAGAAACTTTGTTTGGTTTTTTGACGACAAAATAGATCGTTTCTCCATTTCATGAATACAAGTAATGGCAAGTACTTTCATGAATCCTTGTCCTATAAGAAAAAGCAAGAAATTTGCCTTAGAGAGGTCAATTATTTTAATGTCTTTTTAACGTTCATTTTGTGGCTCCATATGTGCTGGATTAATTTGCACAAGAGCTATGTAGGGAAATGATACAAAACAGGCTGTTCTCTCTAATGTGAGTAAGCATAGAATAAAATAATTATAATTTAGTAATTTCTTGAATGATTTCAAATTTTATCTCTTTCGAGTGAAAATACTGCAAAGTATAAGATATTATTAATGTACACTGATGAACTTTCATCTCATTTATTTCTCAAAGCTCAGCATTAAGTTTTCTTTTGTTCTTCTGTTTCTTTCATATTTGTGGTTGTACAAGGATGTTTTGTTCTGTTTCTTTATCTTTCATATAGGTTAGATGTAATAAATTTCCCACTTGTCTTAATTAGAAAACTAAAACTATATATATAGTCTAAGATTTTATATATATATATACACACAAATATATATATATATATATATATGTTCTTGTGTGCTAACACCAGTATTCAAAATCCATCAGGCATATATGATATATGTCACAGAATCACAAGAATTCAGCTAGATGTAAAGTTATAGTTATTTAGTGCAGCTCACTCCTCTAAAAATGAAAGGTTTCATAAGTCCATTGCATAAATTCTATGAACTATTGCTCTGCTATATAAGAAAACAGTAATCAATGTTCAGTGACCACTTTCTATATCAATGGGTGTTCTTTTTTATCCAGTTTCATTGAGATATAATTGACATAAAACACTGTGTAAGTTTAAGGTGTAGAATATAATGATATGACTTACATATATCATGAAATGATTATGACAATAAGTTTAGTAAAAATTGATCATCACTTATAGATACAAAATTAAAGAAATAGAAAAAAAAATTTTACTTGTGATGAGAACTCTTAGAATTTACTCTTAATAACTTCAATATATAACATAGAGCAGTGTTCATTATATTTATCATGTTGTACCTTACATCCTTACTACTTATAACTGGAGGTTTATACCTTTTGACAGCTTTCATCTAATTCCTCTTCCCCTCAACCCTCCACCCCTACCTCTGGTAACCATATATCTCATCTCTTTTTTCCATGAGTTTGTTTGTTCTCATTTGTGAGAATTTAAAGCAGCTCTTCCTTGGTTAAGCACAATAGAAGATAATTAAGAGCATAATGGGCATTTCATAAAATCATTAGGAAGGTTGGGAACTATGCCAGATACTAAGCAGCAAGAAAAGTACCCCAAACCTTATTTTAATGACCAGTACAAACATACAGGTAGAAATGGTTAAAACCAGGATTTCACATAAAATACCCCAAACTGTTTTTGGTAATGGATCTTCTCCTTTGTTCCAGCTCTCTCTACCAAATCTTGAAAAAGAGCTCTCCTTGTTTCTTGAATTTATCTGCCAACATCTGAGCCCATGTTGGCATGATGAGTCTGATTGCCAGATCCTGGGTCACATAGGTGTATCCTACTTGAAATGGAGACTTGAGAAAAGAGCAACCAACACTCAAACCCTGTGGTGGAGGCAGCACTTGCTGCTAGTTAACAATCATAACATAGAAGAATGTCTAAAACATAAAATGTAAGCCTGACTGGTAAAAAAGTATCGATAAAAAGTCAAACACTTGGGCTTCCTTGGTGGCGCAGTGGTTGAGAATCTGCCTGCTAATGCAGGGGACATGGGTTTGAGCCCTGGTCTGGGAAGATCCCACATGCCGTGGAGCAACTAGATCTGTGAGCCACAACTACTGAGCCTGCATGTCTGAAGCCTGTGCTCCTCAACAAGAGAGGCCGCAACAGTGAGAGGCCCGCACACCGTGATGAAGAGTGGCCCCCACTCGCCGCAACTGGAGAAAGCCCTCACACAGAAACGAAGACCTAACACAGCCAAAAGTAAATAAATAAATAAATATTTAAAAAGAGTCAAACATTCATTAAAATGTCCTTGTGCCAGGCATTGTGCTCAGATATTTGTAAGAAATTCCCAATTTTCTTTTCTGTATGTGAGAAGATTATTTAGCTAGAGAAAAGCTAAATAATTTGTCCAATGTCACAAGGTTAATAACTCCACCAATATTCAAACAAAGATTTCCCAAATCATGGGGTGTAAAATCTCTCTTTAGCTACATTCTTGAAAAACAAAAAACAAAAAAACACAAAGACATCATTAAGTGACTTATAATTTTTCTTAAGAACAATATATATTTGAAAAAAATTCAGACTTTGATTGTGCTTCCAATCATTTCCACATTCATTCTGAGCATTCAAATATATATGGAAATTGTGAGGGTAGCATTCACTTAACCAGTATTATTCAACATAGTTTTGGAAGTTTTAGCCACAGCAATCAGAGAAGAAAAAGAAATGAAAGGAATCCAAATCAGAAAAGAGGTAAAGCTGTCACTGTTTGCAGATGACATGATACTATACAAAGAGAATCATAAAGATGCTACCAGAAAACTACTAGAGCTAATCAATGAATTTGGTAAAGTAGCATGATGCAAAATTAATGCACAGAAATCTCTTGCATTCCTACACACTAATGATGAAAATTCTGAAAGAGAAATTAAGGAAACACTCCCATTTACCATTGCAACAAAAAGAATAAAATACCTAGGAATAAACCTACTTAAGGAGACAAAAGACCTTTATGCAGAAAACTATAAGACACTGATGAAAGAAATTAAAGATGATACAAACAGACAGAGAGATATACCGTATGCTTGGATTGGAAGAAGCAACATTGTGAAAATGATTCTACTACCCAAAACAATCTACATATTCAATGCAATCTCTATCAAACTACCAATGGCATTTTTCATGGAACTAGAACAAAAAATTTCACAATTTGTATGGAAACACAAAAGAGCCCGAATAGCCAAAGCAATCTTGAGAACAAAAAACAGAGCTGGAGGAATCAGGCTCCCTGACTTCAGACTATACTACAAATCTACAGTCATCAAGACAGTATGGTACTGGCCCAAAAACAGAAATATAGATCACTGGAACAGGATAGAAAGCCCAGAGATAAACCCATGCACATATGGTCACCTTATTTTTGATAAGGAGGCAGGAATATACAACAGAGAAAAGACAGCCTCTTCAATAAGTGGTGCTGGGAAAACTGGACAGGTACATGTAAAAGAATGAAATTAGAACACTCCTTAACACCATACACAAAAATACACTCAAAATAGATTAAGGTCCTAAATGTAAGGCCACACACTATAAAACTCTTATAGAAAAACATAGACAGAACACTCTATAACATAAATCACAGCAAGATCCTTTTTGACCCCCCTCCTAGAGAAATGGAAATAAAAACAAGAATAAACAAATGGGACCTAATGAAATTTAAAAGCTTTTTCAAAGCAAAGGAAGCTACAAACAAGACAAAAGGACAACCCTCAGATGGGAGAAAATATTTGCAAATGAAGCAACTGACAAAGGATTAATCTCCAAAATTTATAAGCAGCTCATACAGCTCAATAACAAAAAAACCAAACAACCCAATCCAAAAATGGGCAGAAGACCTAAGTAGACATTTCTCCAAAGAAGATATACAGATTGCCAACAAACACATGAAAGGATGCTAAAAATCACTAATCATTAGAGAAATTCAGATCAAAACTACAATGAATGGATAAAGAAGATGTGGCACATATATACAATGGAATATTACTCAGCCATAAAAAGAAACGAAATTGAGCTATTTGTAATGAGGTGGATAGACCTAGAGTCTGTCATACAGAGTGAAGTAACTCAGAAAGAGAAAGACAAATACCGTATGCTAACACAGATGTATGGAATTTAAGGAAAAAAAAAATGTCATGAAGAACCTAGGGGTAAGACAGGAATAAAGACACAGACCTACTGGAGAATGGACTTGAGGATATGGGGAGGGGGAAGGGTGAGCTGTGACAGGGCGAGAGAGAGGCATGGACATATGTACACTAACAAACGTAAGGTAGATAGCTAGTGGGAAGCAGCCACATGGCACAGGGATATCGGCTCGGTGCTTTGTGACTTCCTGGAGGGGTGGGATAGGGAGGATGGAAGAGAGGGAGACACAAGAGAGAAGAGATATTGGAACATATGTATATGTATAACTGATTCACTTTGTTATAAAGCAGAAACTAACACACCATTGTAAAGCAATTATACTCTAATAAAGATGTAAAAGAAAAAAAAAGAGTCATGTACCACAATGTTCATTGCAGCTCTATTTACAATAACCAGGACATGGAAGCAACCTAAGTGCCCAGTGAGAGATGAATGGATAAAAAAGGTGTGGCACATATATACAATGGAATGTTAGCCATAAAAAGAAGTGAAATTGAATTATTTGTAGTGAGGTGAATGGACCTAGAGTCTGTCATACAGAGTGAAATAAGTCAGAAATAGAAAAACAAATACCATAAGCTAACACATATATATGGAATCTAAAAAAAAAAAAGAGTTCTGAAGAGCCTAGGGGCAGGACAGGAATAAAGATGCAAATGTAGAGAATTGAATTGAGGACATGGGGAGGGGGAAGTGTAAGCTGGGATGAAGTGAGAGAGTAGCACTGACAAATATACACTACCAAATGTAAAATAGATAGCTAGTGGGAAGCAGCTGCATAACACAGGAGATCAGCTTGGTGCTTTGTGACCACCTACAGGGGTGGGATAGGGAGGATTGGAGAGGGACACAAGAGGGAGGAGATATGGGGATATATGTATATGTATATCTGATTCACTTTGTTATCAAGCAGAAACTAACAAACCATTGTTAAGCAAATGTACCCCATTAAAAATTTTTTAAACATTAAAATAAAAAGTTAAAAAAATGATTGAGTTCATATTGGAAGTTTTTCCCTTAATGAGTGGCATCAGCAGAGATAATTTTTTTAGGAAATAAAATGTTCATTTTACTACAAATACAAAAACTTTAGGCTTGTAAAAACATATTCTTCTAGTACAAGTGCAGTAAGTTAAATATGTTAAATAATTCCTTTACTAACTACTGTTCAGCTCTATAAGGAAGTTCATCAAATATTCAAACACATTTGCCCCCTCCCAAAATGATAAAAAAAAATATATAATATATCCCAGAAGCTATAAGAACAATGTAATTAAGAGCTCACTTATATTTTAATGAGAATGTATTAGATCTCCAAATACAAGATTAGGGTTAAGTGATGCAAAATTGGCTTAATAAAATGCAGTAATTTTAACGATAGACATGACATTGGTCTATATATTTTTTACATCAATCTCTTTAACTGGATACTCTTCCCTCTCCTTATTATGAGGGTACATTACAAGCAAGTATGCAAGAGATGAAAAGTGAAAATTTATGTTAAAGGTAATGATCTTTGAAAATTTTTTTCTCTAATGAGAACTTTGTTTCTCAGTAGATTTCAAGAGATTATTGGTTTTGGAAATCGATTATATCAACTAAAGAGGTAATGAAAATTATTAGGGCTGAATAAAATAAAACAGCAAATTTATAATGCACAGTAGCATTTTCCACGTCTCTAGCTTGCCATACAATTTTAAAGCCTTTTTTAAAAACACAGATATGAAAGTTGCTCTATGTAGGCTAAGATATTTCTGTATAATACAGTTTACATATGCAGCAAGAAATAATATTATTTTGAATGTATTTTTTGAATACAAATATTTCAAAATATGAAATTTAAGATGATATTATATAATACAAAAGAGAAAGTAATCTCCATCTGCTTGATATACAGTAATTAATTAATTTACATGTTAAATATATTAAAATAATTTGACTCAGAACAAGTTTGTATAATATTCTCTCTCTCTCTCTCTCTCTCTCTATATATATATATATATATATTTAAAAATATATGTATATAATTATAAATTTAAATATATATATTTTTAAAAACCTCCCAGTATTATTTCTGGATGATTTGTTTGACAAACTAGACCAATTCTTTAACATTTTATTTTTCTCATACATTCTTGTCTGTTTCAGTTTTTGTATTCTCAAGCCTTAGATCTGTTCCATATACACAAGAGGAACTCAATTAAAATTTGTTAAATAGCCATGTCAAGGAATGATATATATTCACACTTAAAGATGAATTACAGAAGCTTTAATTGTATAAGATTAAATGATTAACTCCACGAACTTCTTGAAACATGTAAATATGTATTATATTAATGTATTAGAAAATGAATGGATTATACTTATAAAACTAATATTTTAAAAGCTTAGTTTGGTCATTTTTAACCACTAAGTGGAAACCAGTTATTAATAAAATTCTTGATAAAACTTTACAAAGTATTTTCTTTAGGGAATGTAAATATATAAAAACAAATCCAATAAACCTTTTGTTTAATTAAAAACATTGAAATATCTACTTCATATAGCTCCCCTGATCTCAATTATTTTCTTTCCTGACCGTTTCTCATTAATGAACCCTATTATAAAATACTTTTAAAAGAGCTCATTCATTTGTATTTGGTAATTTCAAGTGCCAATTATAGATGTGTACAGTGTATGAAACTGACTAATACACAGGTGAGCTGTGAATTTGGAAATGCTGATATGATATATTCCTAGAGTTTTAATTATGTTAATATCAAAATTGTCCTACTGAAATAAGAAAAAATGGTGAGATCACTAAAAATAAATATGACGCTATTTAAAATACTATATTATTCATCTAAGAAGACATATAGGCATGGGCATAGACATAGTCTTAATTGTATTCATCTATTAGTATAGAAAAATAATGCAAAAATAACATCAAATATCTAATTATTTATGATATTTTTGTAGTGGATTGTAAGTTGCAGGATAGAAAATTAATACATAGAACTCTGTTGCATTTTTATACAATAGCAACAAAATGTCAGAAAGAGAAACTAAGGAAACAATCCCATTTAGCATTGCATCCAAAAGAATAAAATACCTAGGAATAAACCTAACTAAGGATGCAAAAACCTGTACTCCAGAAACTATTATATAAGACCCTGGTGAAAGAAATTGAAGATGACACAAACAGGTTGGACAGGTATGTTCTGATCTTGGATTGGAAGAATCAATATTGCCAAAATAACCATACTACCCAAGGCAATCTATAGATTCAGTGCAATTCCTATAAAATTACCAATGGCATTTTTCACAGAACTAGAACAAAAAAATTTAAATTTGTATGGAAACACAAAATACCTCGAATAGCCAAAGCAAACTTGAGAAAGAAAAATGCAGCTGGAGGAATCAGGCTCCCTGGCTTCAGACTATACTGCAAAGCTACAGTAATGAAAGTAGTACAGGACTGACAGAAAAACAGAAATCAATGGAATAGGATAGAAAGCCAAGAAATAAACTCACAGATATATGGTCAATTAATCTATGACAGAGGAGGCAAGGCTATACAATGGAGAAAAGGAAGTCTATTCAATAAGTGGTGCTGGGAAAACTGGACAGCTACATGTAAAAGAATAAGATTAAATTATTTTCTAACACCATACACAAAATTAAACTCCAAATGGATTAAAGAACTAAATGTAAGACAGAATACTATAAATGTCCCAGAGGAAAACATAGGCAGAGCATGCCTTGACATTAATTGCAGCAAGATCTTTTTGGTTTGCTCTCCTATAGTAATGGAAGTTTTAAAAATAAACTAATGGGATCTAATTAAACTTAAAATCTTTTGCATAACAAAGGAAACCATAGACAAATCAAAAAGATAACCTACAGAATGGGAGAAAATATTTGCAAATGATGTGACCAACAAGGGATTAATTTCCAAAATATACAAACAGCTCATACAGCTTAGTACCAAACAAACAACACAATCAACAATTGTGCAGAGGCGCTAAAGGGACATTTCTCCAAAGGGGACATACAGATGGACAAGGGGCACATGAGAAGATGCTCAACAACACTAATTATTAGAGAAATGCTAATCAAAACTACAATGAGGTATCACCTCATACCAGTCAGAATGACCATCATCAAAAAGTCTACAAGTATTAAATGCTGGAGAGGGCATGGAGAAAAAGGAACCCCCTACACTGTTGGTGGGAATCTAAATTGGTACAGCCACTATGGAGAACAATATAAAGTTTCCTTAAAAATACTAAAAATAGGGCTTCCCTGGTGGTATGTGGTTGAGAGTCCGCCTGCCGATGCGGGGGACACAGGTTCGTGCCCCAGTCCAGGAGGATCCCACATGCCACTGAGCAGCTGGACCTGTGGGTCATGGGCACTGATCCTGCGCGTCCGGAGACTGTGTGCTGCAACAGGAGAGGCCACAACAGTAAGAGGTCCATGTACTGCAAAAAAAAAAATAAATTAATTAAATAAAAATAAATAAATAAATACTAAAAATAGAGCTACCACATGATCCTGCAATCCCAGTCCTGGGCAAATATCCAGAGAAAAACATAATTCAAAAAGATACATGCACCCCAATATTCATAGCATCACTATTTATAATAGCCAAGACATGAAAACAATGAAAGCAACATATGTGTCCTTCAACAGATGAATGGATAAAGAAGATGTGGTATATATATATATATACACACACACACACACACACACACACATATATATGTATATATGTTATTTGTTGCTTTTCCCTTGCTGCTTTTAATATTTTTTCTTTGTATTTAATTTTTGATAGGTTGATTAAAATGTGTCTTGGTGTGTTTCTCCTTCAGTTTATTGTGTATGAGGCTCTCTGCACTTCCTGTACTTGACTGACTATTTATTTTCCCATGTTAGAGAAGTTTTCAGCTATAATATCTTCAAATATTTTCTCAGTCCCTCTCTTTTTCTCTTCTTCTTCTGGGACCCCTATAGTTTTTTTTTTGTTGCTTTTTTGTTTTTTTGTGGTACACAGGCCTCTCACTGTTGTGGCCTCTCCTATTGTGGAGCACAGGCTCCAGACACACAGGCTCAGTGGCCACGGCTCATGGGAACAGCCGCTCCATGGCATGTGGGATCTTCCTGGACCCGGGCACGAACCTGTGTCCCCTGCATCGGCAGGCGGATTCTCAACCACTGCACCACCAGGGAAGCCCCTATAGTTTGAATGTTTGTGCGTTTAATGTTTTCCCAGAGTTCTCTGAGACTGTCCTCAATTCTTTTCATTCTTTTTTCTTTATTCTGTTCCATGGCAGTTATTTCCACCATTCTATCTTCCAGCTCTCTTATCCATTTTTCTGCCTCAGTTATTCCACTATTGATCCCTTCTAGAGAATTTTTAATTTTATTTATTGTGTTGTTCATCATTGTTTGTTTGCTCTTTTGTTCTTCTAAGTGATTGTTAAATGTTTCTTCTATTTTCTCCATTCTATTTCCAAGATATTGGATCAACTTTACTATCATTACTCTGAATCCTTTTTCAGGTAGGTTGCCTCTTTCCTCTTCATTTATTTGGTCTGGTGGGTTTTTACATTGCTCCTTCATCTGCTGCATATTTCTCTGCCTTCTCATTTTGTTTAACTTACTGTGTTTGGGGTCTCCTTTTCACAGCCTGCAGGTTCATAGTTCCTGTTGTTTTTGGTGTCTGTCCCCAATGGGTGAGGTTGGTTCAGTGGCTTTTGTAGGCTTCCTGGTGAAGGGGACTGGTGTATTTGTTCTGGTGGTTGGGTCAGGGCCACATAGAGTGGTGTGTTTTGGGGTGTCTGTGAAGTTAGTATGATTTTAGGCAGCCTTCTTCTAATGGGTAGTGTTGTGTTCCTGTCTTGCTAGCTGACTGGCATGGAGTATCCAGCACTGGAGCTTGCTGGCCGTTGAGTGGAGCTGGGTCTTTGTGTTGAGATGGAGACCTCTGGGAGAGCTCTTGTCAATTACTATTCCTTAGGGCCAGGAGTTTTCTGGTAGTCCAATGTCCTGGACGTGGCTCTCCCACCTCAGGGGCTCAGGCCCAACCCCTGTCCAGAGCATCAAGACCCCACAAGCCACATGGTATGGAAGAAAAGGAAAGAAAAAAAATGAAAAAGGAACAGACACACACAAAGAGACACACACACACAAAAGAAAATGAACAGTCGAACTAAGCCCCAAGACAAGTGGTAAAATCAAAACCAAACAGACAAAAACACAAAAAGAATAACACACACACACAAATAGAACACAAAAAAGAAGAGCAACCAAACAAATAAATGAACCCAAAATCAAAAACAAACACTAAAAACTAAACTAACAAAAAAAGAACCAAAAACAAATCAAAAGCTGAAAGCAAACCCTAGGTAGCTCTCTGGGCCTGCTGTAGGCAATGTGGGGCCAGCTCAGACTCTGACCAGACCTAACTCCTGCTTATACTTGCCCCCAAAGTCCACAGTTTCACCCAAAGTACACAGCTTCAGTTGTGGGAACACTAGATGTCTATTCAGATATTCCACAGATGTAGGTAGGGTTTTCCAAGCATATTGCAGGGATTCAATCTGCTGTTCCATCAGCTGCATGGAGAGATTTCCCTTTCTCTGGCCACGTGGAGTTCAACTTTGGTTTTGGCCACTCCTCTACATGTGGACCACCCTCAGGCAACAGTTACCCACCCAGACAAGAGGGGGTGAATGCAGTGGCTGATTAGGGCTCACTTACTCACTCAGGCCAAGTGAGAGGGAGAGATATGGCAGTCACAGTTGGGATGTGTGACAAGTGCCTTGTGGTGGCACAGGCTGGCAGGAAGTTGCAACAGCCTGAGGCAAACCATTCACTCTTCTGGGAAAATTGGCCCTGGATCATGGGACCCTTGGCCGTGGTGGGTTGCTCATATTCCTGGGAAGGTGTGGGCAGTGACCTGAGCTTGCTCATAGGACCCTTGGTGGCAGCAGTGGTAGCTATAGCTGTTGCATCCGCCTCTGGAGTCCAAGATAGCAGCCATGACTTGTGCCCAGCCCTGGAGCTGTGTAGGCAGTGCCCTGTTGTCTGTGAGCACACAGAGAAAAAGCTCCTATGGTGGACCTGCACTTCTCCTCACACATCCTGCAACAATGGTCCCTTGCCTCTTGGGCAGGCCCAGGTTTCTTCCTGGACTCCCTCAGCTGTGATGCACTAACCCCCTCAGGCTGTCTTCATTCAGCCAACCCCAGTCTTCTCCCTAGGAACTGATCTCTGAAGCCTGAGCCTCAGCATCCAGCCTCCACCATCCCTGGTGGGCAGGAAAATGTCTCAGGATGGGGAGTGCTGGACAGTACCAATCCTCTTTGCAGGATTCTCTCTGCTTTGCCCTCCACACCCCTGTTGCTGCACTCTCCTCTGAGACTCCAAAGCTCCTCCCTGTCCCCACCAGTTAAGGGACTTCCTAGTGTGTGGAAACTTTTCCTCCTTCACAGCCCCCTCCCAGAGACACAGGTCCCATTCCAATCCCTTTGTCTATTTTTTTTTCCTTTTTTCTTTGCCCCACCCAATTACATGGAGATTTTCTTGCCTCTTTGGAAGTCTGAGGTCTTCTGCCAGCCTTCAGTAGGTGTTCTGTAGGAATTGTTCCACATGTAGAGGTATTTATGATGTATCTGTGGGGAAGAAGGTGATCTCCACATCTTACTCCTCCACTGTCTTTCCAAAACTTTCCAATTTCAACTATTTTGTTTAAGAAATGTTTTCTTCTTATGGAATGGCATACTAGAATCACAGTAGATTACTGAACAAATTCTCTTGTCACATCCTAATGATAGTTTTCTTTCTTTGACAGGTTATTTTTTGTTCATCAATTTTGGACTACCAGACATAGTTTCTAACCAAAGCTTCAATTAATGATGATGTGCAGATATTCTATATACCCTGCAAATAATCTATGCAAGATAATTTTGCAGACACTTTGAGCAGGAAGACAAGAGTACAGCCATTTTGGAAAAGGACCAGAAAATGGCCATGGGCAAAACGGGTCTTCCAAGCTAAAGAACAAAGTCCTTGGGGGCCTGAGTTCTAGAGACAGAAACAAACAAAAAACAGTCTCATAGGAATAAAAGGTTAACTTTATCTCTGTTACACTAATGAGTATATTTAATTGTACCACAAAACAAGAAACTCAGCTATAAATTTTAAATTTATCCATTTCTGTGTTTTCTTTCAGAAAATTCCCATGCATTTCTCTCCCCTCACAGAAGCACTTCTTATTCCTGATAGCCACCTGCTGATAAAAGAAGTTTGAGGGGCTTCCCTGATGTTTTGCAGTGGTTAAGACTTTGTGCTCCCAATGCAGTTTCAATCCCTGGTCAGAGAACTAGATCTCACATGTATGCCACAACCCAGAATTCACATGCTGCAACTAAGATCCAGCCAACCAAATAAATAAATTAAATATTAAAAACTTTAAAAAATTTTAAAGAAAGGAGTTTGAATATTTCTGGAAATTATCAGTGATCATGAGACAAATTCTCTTTTGTTATAAAAGCAACTCACCACTTCTACTTGGGGAGCTGGCAATTTTTTTCTGCCTTCTCCCTTGTGCACAAGCTATTTCTCTTAAGAAAAAGCTTTGCTTGCCTTAGAGTCTTGTGTAAGTGCTACTCATTTCTATGATAATGTTGTCCAAGAATCTGGAAAGGGTCAGTAACAACTTCTAAAATAACTGAGTGATTTCCCCAAAAAAGATGCCTCTTAGATGACTAAAAACTGAGTGAGACAATTTAATATTTCATAAATATCTAATGCAGTCTAAGATAACATAGTATAAATAAAATCTAAAACAGAATAAAAAAATGAAAACCTCTTAATGATACTGTATATGTTAAATTGATCAGTTTATATTAAATAATATATTCAGTTCTGGGAAACAAAATTCAAAACACAGTTCAAAATGAACCTTATCAAACAGATATGCATGGGATATCAATAATGCTTCTCTTTCTAAGAGTTGTTCTAAAAGAGCTTTGTAACCAGTGATATAATAAGGATAATTATCTTCAAACTGGGAGAATAAGGCAATCATAGATAAACAGAAATTGAAGCAGAAAGAAAGTGAGTAGTTAATAAAAGAGTACCTATCTAGCTAAAATATTTCAAATTTTAGGCCTTGATTTGTTAAATGTCAGTGTACTGAAAACATTGGAAAGTGCAAATACAATCCTCAATCTTCTATCCCTATTCCTTAGTGGGTCATAGACGGTAAGAGATGTATACACTAAGCAGAAATTAATGTATGTGAGTGTGTATGTTATAAAACACTTTCTAGAATAATTTAATAAAATAAGCTACCATTACCATCATTTCCTTAAAGGAAGTATTTTTTTCTGAAATACATGAAAGTTACAACTTCAAAGTAAGTCTTAAAATATATTTATGTTTATCAAAATTAACCATATAGTGCTCATTTTTTCTAATTTTGCTCTGCACATAAGAAAATATTACTGTTTGGCATTTGGAAACCAGTGACTTACAGTGGTTTCTAAAGTTATTTGACATGCTACTTTGTATAGCGTCTCAAGGGGTATGTAATTATGGAACAATGTCTCATTAAAGTTTGTGATCAATGACTGTTACAAAGATGTTGAACACAAGATTTTGCTCTTGAAAATACCACGTCTGGAAGAAATAAAATGATATACACAAAAAAGTTGTTAAATACATATGGTAAGATGGATGAAATAAACAAGGGCAATTCAATAGTTACAAATGCAAAATCCTTTCACTAGGTGAAAAAGCAATTAAAAAGAGGATGTGAATTATTTATTTAAAATAATTTAATGTTAAAAGGTTTTCTGTAAGAAGTGAAGTAGAAATAAACAATGTAGTATATTATTAGGCTTGATCTGGAGTCAGCTCACCACTTGTTTTTCTCTAGGTTTTGTTTTTTTTTAACTAATCATGCACATTCATTTATATGTAATCTATGATTGCTTTCATGCTACAGTGGTAGAGTTGAGTAGTTGCAACGTAGACCATATAGTTCACAAAGCTAGAAATGTTTAGTATCTGTTTTTTAAACAGAAATGTTTGCCAATCCCTGGGCTATACCAAGAGAAAAATAATATATTGTCTGAGTCAAAAGAAGTAATAATGTCTATGTTCTTTATGTTGTTTTAAAAACAATAATAAACCCTATTCATTATTTAGATTTCAGTTCAAAAGTCACTTTGTCAGAGAAACATTTATGACCCACACTCACCTAGTCCACATAAGGCACTTCTCTGTATAAGGTATCAGAGTATTCTGTTCTTTTTTGTAACAGTAATCATCATAATTATAAACAAATATTTTGGTGTGATTACTTGATTATCCCTTTATTCCCCATAAGTCAAAAGCTCTATAACTGAAGATACACGTCTATTTTGTTTATCATGAATAAACAGTTATTGAAAGTATCAGTGGAGGGCTTCCATGGTGGTGCAGTGGTTAAGAATATGCCTGCCAATGCAGGGTACACAGGTTCAAGCCCTGGTCTGGGAAGATCCCGCATGCCATGGAGCAACTAAGCCCATGCACCACAACTACTGAGCCTGTGCTCTAGAGACCAAGAGCCACAATTACTGAGCCCACATGCCTAGAACCCATGCTCTGCAACGAGAAACCACCACAATGAGAAGCCAGCACACCGCAAAGAAGAATAGCCCCCACTCGCTGCAACTAGAAAAAGCCTGCACACAGCAACAAAGACCCAACTCATCCAAAAATAAATAAATTATTTAATTAAAAAAGAAAGAAAGAAAGAATCAGTGGACAACATAGAAAGTATAAGTAACATAAAAAATAAATTAAGATAAATGTAATAAAAGAAGAAACACTGTATGTCATGTTGTAATTATGGGGGAAGTACTGCAAAAAACATCTTTCTTCCCCTCTGTTATTCAGAGGTAAATAGGAAAATAGAGATTTGATAAATGGGATTAATTGAAAAATGAGTTTTCTATATCTATGAGCAAGTAAATTTGCTAATACTTAATCTCTGAAGATAAGTAGACTTCCACATAAGATCATTTGCACAGTTGTACAACTACAGGATTACCAGAGAGTAGTAAGTCATTTCTCATACAGAAGCAGCAGATTAAAACACAACTGCTCTCCAGAAGGAAAATCTAACAGCAAACACAACAACAACAGATCTTTCAACTGTCCTTTTCCAAAATTTGCCATTCAGGTAAATCACTCCTACTTCCCTTAGCAAAGGTAGGAAAACAATGAAAGGCCAATGGTTTTACTATACTAGAAATCAACTCATATAAAAACATAAAATCACAAAGAAAGGAAGCCCTTTTTATACACTGGAAAATGTACCAGAGTATAATATCTCATAAACCTTTTCTCTCTTTTGATTGGAGAGATCATATTTAGTTGTTTTATTAATAGAAATAACATTTGACATAAATGTAGACAAAAATATTTAAAAGGTACATTTACAATAACATCAAACATCTACCAACTGGTAAAAAATCTATTAGATGTACAATATCTATATGTAAAATATAGAAATATTATTGAGATAATCAAAAGGCATATAATTAAATAAATTAACAAACCATAGTCACATATTAGAAAGTTAATGCTGTTTCTCCACAATAAACTATTGACTCATAATTGCAATATATTAGTAGAATCTTAAAAACAAAAATTGTTGTTTTTGAAATTTAGAAATGCAAAGGATGTTGGGTAGTCAAGACACTATTGAACATAATGTTTGGAGGAATTATAGTATTATTTATCAAAACTTACTATAAATTTTCATTGTGCATTTTGATTTTCTATTATATGCATGCATGTTATAAACTTTCCTCTAAGCTCTGCTTCCACTTCATCTGCAAATTTTGACAAATTGTATTATTTGCTCAGAGAGATTTTATTTATTTTTCATATTGAAATATAGTTGGTGTACAATATTACGCTAGTTTTCAGTGTTCTACCTTATGATTTGATATTGGCATACATTAATAAAGTGAACACCACAAATCTAGTAATCATATGTTCCCATTGTAATAAGGTTATTATAATATTATTGTCCATATTCCTTACGCTGTATCCCCGTGGCTTATTTATTTTGTAATTGGAAGTTTGTACTTCCTAATCCCATTTACCTATTTTATACAACCCAACCCCCCCCCCCCCGGCATCAACCTGTTTGTTAGCTGTGTCTACAAGGCTATTGTTGTTTTGTTTGTTAGAGTTAGGGTGTTTTAGATTCCATGTATAAGTGAGAGCATATGGCATTAGCTTTACCTGTCTGACATATTTCACTTAGCGTAATACCCTCTAGATCCATCCATGTTGTTGCAAATGGCAAGATTTCATTTTTAAAAATGGCTGAATAATATTCCATTGTGTGTGTATACCATGATAAATATATATATATATATATGTATATATATATATATATATATATATGTATAAATCTTTCCTATCCATTCATATATTGATGGGCACTTAATTGCTCCCATATATTAGTTATTTTAAATAATGCTGCAAAAAACATTGGTGAGCATATATCATTTTGAATTAGTGTTTTAGTTTTCTCTGGGTAAACACAAAGAAGTTAAATTGCTGGATCATATGGCAGTTCTGTTTTCAATTATTTGAGGAACCTCCATATTGTTTTCCATAGTAGCTACACCAGTTTGTAATCATCAACACTGAACAAAGCTTCCCCTTTATCTAAATCCTTCCCAACACTTGTCATTTGCTATCATTTTAAAAATGACTATTCTGATAGATGTGAAGTGGTATCTCACTGTGGTTCTAATTTCCCCAGTGATTAGTAATGTTGAGCATCTTTTCATGTATCTTCTGGCCATCTGTATGTCTTTTTTCTAACAATGTCTATTCACGTCCTCTGCCCATTTTTTAAATTGGGTTGTTTGTTTTTTGTTGTTGGGTTGTATGCATCCTATGTATATTTTGGATGTTAACCCCTTATCACATATATCATTTGCAAAAATCTTCACCCATTCAATAGGTTGCCTTTTTCTTTTGTTGATAGTTTCCTTCATTGTGCAAACACTTTTTAATATATTGTAGCCCCAATTGTTGATTTCCCTTGCCTGAGGAGCCAGATATTTAAAAAAATGCATTGTTATAACTGATGTGAAAGAGACTCTGCCTGATTCTTCTAAGTGTTTTATGGTTTTAGGCCTTACATTCAAGTCTTTAATCCATTTTGAGTTTATTTTTGTATACAGTGTGAGAAAGTAGTCCAGGCTGATTCTTTTGCATGTAGGTATTCAATTTTCCCAACACCACTATTGAATAGGATATCTTTCCAACACTGTATGTTCTTGCTTCTTTGCTATAGATTAACTGACCATATAAGCATGGGTTTACTTCTGGATTCTCTATTCTGTTCCATTTATCTGAATCTGTTTTAGTGCCAGTGCCATACTAGTTTGATAAATTTAGCTTTGTAATATAGGTTACAATCAAGGAGCATGATATCTCCATCTTTGTTCTCCTTTCTCTAGAGTGATTGCCTATTTAGGACCTTTTGTTGTTCCATACAAATTTTAGGATTACTTATTTTATAAATTATGGGTATGAAAAATACCATGAGTATTTCGATAGGGATTACATTGAATCTGTAGATTGCCTTGGGGTGTATCATCATTTTAACACGATTGATATCTCCAGTCCATGCACATGGTATGTCTGTTGATTTGTTTGTGTCATTTACAATTACTTTCATCTATGTCTTATAGTTTCCAGAGTACAGGTCATTCACCTCCTTGGTTAGATTTAATCCTAGTTATTTTCTTCTTTTTTATGCAATTGTAAATAGGATTGTTTTCTTAATTTCTCTTTCTGAAAGTTCATTGTTACTGTATAGAAATGCGACATATTTCTGTAAGTTAATTTTGTATCCTGTAACTTTACTGAATTCATTTATTAGTTCTGATATTTTTTTGGTGGCACCTTTAGAATTTTTTATATATAGTATCAGGTCATTTGCATACATTGACAGTTTTACTTCTTCCTTTCCAATTTGGATTTCCTTTACCTCTTTTTCTTCTCTAATTGCTGTGCCTGGAAATTCCAATATTATGATGAATAAAATGGCAGGTGTGGGTATCCTTGTTTTGTTCCTCACCTTAGAAGAAATGCTTTCAGCTTTTCATTGTTGAGTCTCATGTTAGCTGTGGCCTTGTTATATGTGGTCTTTATAATGTTGAGATATGTTTCCTCTATACACACTTTTTTGAGGGTTCTTATCATAAATGGTATTGAATTTTGTCAAAAGTTTTTTTTGGATCTACCAAGATGATTACATGATTATTATTCCTCTGTTTGCTAATGTGGTGTATCTCATTATTTGAGTTGTGCATATTGAAAAATTCTTGCATCCTTGGGATAAATCCTGCTGGATCATGGTGTATGATCCTTTTCAGGTACTTGTTGAATTTGGTTTGCTACTATTTTGTTGAGAATTTTGCATTTATAAATAACTGGTATTCATCATCCTGTAATTTTCTCTTTTTGTGGTATCTTTGTTTTTGGTATCAGGATGAGGATGGCCTTATAGAATGATTTCAGAAGTCTTCTATTCCTGTCAATTTTTTGGAATAGTTTAAAAAGAATAGTTGTTAAACCCCTTTTAAATGTTTTATATATTTCACCAATGAAGTTTTCTGGTCATGGAATTTTGTTTGCTGGGAGTTTTTTTTTGTTTTTAATTACTAATTCAATTTCATAATTCATCATCTTTCTGTTCATGTTTTTTATTTCTTCCTAATTCAGTCTTGGGAAATTGTATGATTGAGGAAATTTATTCATTGCCTCTAAGATGTCCATTTTTTGGCATATAAATGAAGTAATCTCTTACAATACTGGGTATTTCTGTGGTGTTGTTTCTAACTTTTATTTCTAATTTTATTTATGTGGGCTTTCTCTCTTTTCTTCTTGATGAGCCTAGCTAAAGTTCTAAAATTTTGTTTATCTTTTCAAAGGACCAGCTTTTAGTTTTATTTTTTTTCCTATTTTGGGGGAGCTGTATTTCATTTATCCCGCATCTTTATTATTTTTTCCTTCTACTGACTTCAGATTTTGTTTGTTCTTTTTTTTATAGTTTCTTCAAGTTTAAAGTTATATTGCTTTTGAGATTTTTCATGTTTTCTGAGGTAGACTGTATGGTTATAAGCTTCCCTCTTAGACCTGCTTTCTCAGTGTCTTGTAGTTTTTGCATGGTTACATTTTCATTTTCATTTATCTCCAAGTATTTTAAAATTTCTTCCTTGATTTCTTCAATGACCCATTGGTTATTTAGTAGCATGGTGTTTAAACTTCACATGTTTGTATTCTTTACAATTTTTTTCTTTTAGTTGATTTGCAGTCTCGTACCTTTGTTGTTGGAAAAGATGCTTGATATGATTTCAATCTTAATTTTACTAATACTTGTTTTGTGGCTTAACATGTGATCTGTCCTAGAGAATGTTCCAGGTCCATCTTAAAAGAATGTATATTCTGCTGTTTTTGAATGAAATATTCTGTACAGATCTATTAAATCTATCTGACCTAAGGTGTTCTTTATGACTATGGTCTCCTTACTGATTTTCTGTAGATGATCTGTCCACTGATGGACAAAAGCCCCTCCTATTTTGTGTTACTGTTAATTTCTCTCTGTATGGGTTAATATTTGCTTTTTGGCATTAAGGTGCTGATATATTGGGTACAAATACATTCATAATTGTTATATATTCTTATTGAGTTGAGCCCTTGATCATTATGTAAAGTCCTTCTTTGTCTCTTGCTACAGCCTTTTTTTTAGTATATTTTGTCTTATGTAAGTAATGCTACCCTGGCTTTCTTTTCATTTGCATTTGCATGGAAAATGCTTTATCATCCCCTCACTTTCAGTTTGTGCATGTATTTAGATCTGAAGTGAGTCTCTTGTAAGTAGCATATATATGGATCTCGGGATTTTTTAAAATCAATTCAGCTATTTTATATTTTTTGACTGGAGCATTTAGTCCATTTACATTTAAAATAAATATTGATAATAAGTATATACTTATTGCCATTTTGTAATTGTTTTCTGGTTACTTTGTTTTGTCCCCCCCCTTTTTCTTTTTTTTTGCTTTTAATATGTCAGTGCCGTGTTATTAGGCACACACACCTAAAGATTTGCTGTGTGTTCTGGAGACATAATCCATTTATGATTATGTAAGGCCCTCTTCATCTCTGATCATTTTTCTTGCTCTGAAATCTACTTTGTTTTTAATATAGCTACTCCAAATTTTTTGATTAGTGTTATGATAGTGTATCTTTCTCCATGACTTTACCTTTAATATATAATTTATTTTATATTTAAAGTAACTTTCTTATAGAAAGATAGAGGTTTTTTTTTTAATATACTCTGATAGTTTCTATTTTTTATTTGGGATACTTAGATCATTGACATTCAATCTGATTGCCATTATAGTTGGTTTAAGTGTTTACCATAATTGTTACTCTATTTTATTTATTATCCTTTCTTTTTGTTTCTTTCTTGCTTTCCACCCTTTTTCTGACATTTCTGGTTTTAAATAAGCATTTTATATGATTCCATTTTTTTTCTCTTCTCTTTTAACATATTAAATATGTTTCTTTTCTTGTTTTCTTTAGTGTTCACTCTGGAATTTGCAATGTATATTTGCAACTAATATAATTTTACTTTCAAATAACAATATACCACTTGATAGGTAGTGCAAGTACCTATGAACAATGAACAGTGTTCCTAATTCCTCATTCCTGTTCTTATAACATTGTTGTCATTTGTTTCACATATCCATAACCTATAATTACCAAATAAAGAGCTGCTATTATTGTTGTGACCAAACTGTTATCTGATGATCAATAAAAAGTACGAAAAATAGATTTTATTTTACTTCACTTTTTTTTTTTCTCTAACACTCTTCCTTTCTGTTTTCTGATGTAAGTTTCTGACCTATATAATTTTTCTGCTCTCTGAAGAACTTCTTGTAACAGTTTTTGCAAATCAGGTCTACTGACAACAAATCATGTCATTATTTTTTTTCCTGAGAACATCTTTACATCTCTTTCACTTTTGAAGAAGAATTTTTCTGGACACACACATCTAGATGATAGAATTTTTTTTTTCTTTCAACATTTTAAGTATTTCACTGTACTATCTGTTTGCCTGTATTCTGAAGAGAAGTTCAGTCTTAGTCAATTCTTATCATTGACCATCTATAGGTAACATGGGGTACGTTACCCCTCTGGCTTATTTCATAATTTTTCTTTGATTTTATGAAGTTTGAAGATGTTATGCCTATGTATAGATATTTGGTATTTATCCTACTGGATGTTCTGAGATGCCTGAATCTGTGGTTTGATGTCTGTTATTGTTTGGAAAATATCAAGAATAATTAGTTAAAATAATTTATTTTACTCCATTCTTACTAATCCTTCCATTATTACAATTACATATATGTAACACTCTGAGATTGTATCACCATTCTTGAATACTGTTCTATCTTTTTCATTCTTTTTCTCTTTATATTTTTGCATTGTAAATTTCTTTTTACATATTGTCAAGTTCATTGATTCTTTCTTTGGCCTTCTCCAGTCTACTACTGATCCCATAAAAGTATAATCCATTTATGTTAGAGTATTTTTTTTTTCATTGGACATGGGTTTTATAGTGAGGGAAGAGAGGTTCAGAAATTTTCAGAAATCGACAAAGAGGCTTTTTTTTTTTCTTCCAGGAGATTTATGGTTTTGGGTTTCACATTAAGTCTTTTTTTTTTCTTTTACATCTTTATTGGAATATAATTGCTTTAAGATGGTGTGTTAGTTTCTGCTTTATAACAAAGTGAATCACTTATACATATACATATGTTCCTGTATCTCTTCCCTCTTGCATCTCCCTCCCTCCCACACTCCCAAACCCACCCCTCCAGGCAGTCACAAAGCACTGAGCTGATCTCCCTGTGCTATGCAGCTGCTTCCAACTAGCTATCTACCTTACGTTTGGTAGTGTATATATGTCCATGCCTCTCTCTCACTTTGTCACAGCTTACCCTTTCCCCTCCCCATATCCTCAGGTCCATTCTCTATTAGATATGTGTTTTTATTTCTGTCTTACCCCTAGATTCTTCATGACATTTTTTTTTAAATTCTATATATATGTGTTAGCATATGGTATTTGTCTTTCTCTTTCTGACTTACATCACTCTGTATGACAGACTCTAGGTCTATCCACCTCATTACAAATAGCTCAATTTCGTTTCTTTTTATGGCTGAGTAATATTCTATTGTATATATGTGCTACATCTTCTTTATCTATTAATCTGATGATGGACACCTAGGTTGTTTCCATCTCTGGGCTATTGTAAATAGAGCTGCAATGACCATTTTGGTGCATGACTCTTCGAATTATGGTTTTCTCAGCCTATATGCCTAGTAATGGGAATTGCTGGGTCATATGGTAGTTTTATTTGCAGTTTCTTAAGGAACCTCCAAACTGTTCTCCATAGTGACTGTACCAATTCACATTCCCACCAGCAGTGTAAGAGTGTTCCCTTTTCTCCACAACCTTTCCAGCATTTATTGTTTCTAGATTTTTTGATGATGGCCATTCTGACTGGTGAGACATGATATCTCATTGTAGTTTTGATTTGCATTTCTCTAATGATTAATGATGTTGAGCATTCCTTCATGTGTTTGTTGGCAGTCTGTATAGCTTCTTTGGAGAAATGTCTATTTAGGTCTTCTGCCCATTTTTGTATTCGGTTGTTTGTTTTTTTGTTATTGAGCTACATGAACTGCTTGTAAAATTTGGAGATGAATCCTTTGTCAGTTGCTTCATTTGCAAATATTTTCTCCCATTCTGAGGGTTGTCTTTTGGTCTTGTTTATGGTTTCCTTTGTTGTGCAAAAGCTTTGATGTTTCATTAGGTCCCATTTTTTTATACTTGTTTCTATTTCCATTTTCTAAGACGTGGGTCAAAAAGGATCTTGCTGTGATTTATGTCATAGAGTGTTCTGTCTATGTATTCCTCTAAGAGTTTGATAGTTTCTGGCCTTACATTTAGGTCTTTAATCCATCTTGAGCTTATTTTTGTGTATGGTGTTAGGGAGTGATCTAATCTCATACTTTTACATGTACCTGTCCAGTTTTCCCAACACCATTTATTGAAGAAGCTGTACTTTCTCCATTGTACATTCCTGCCTCCTTTATCAAATATCAGGTGACTGTATGTGCATGGGTTTATTTCTGGGCTTTCTATCCTGTTTCATTGATCTATCTTTTTACATGTGTGCCAGTACCATACTGTCTAGATTACTGTAGCTTTGTAGTATAATCTAAAGTCAGGAAGCCTGATGCCTTCAGCTTCGTTTTTCGTTCTCAAGATTGCGTTGGCTATTCAGAGTCTTTTGTGTTTCCATACAAATTGTAAAATATTTTATTCTAGTTCTGTGAAAAAAGCCAGTGGTAGTTTGATAGGGATTGCATTGAATCTATAGAATGCTTTGGGTAGTAGAGTCATTTTCACAATGTTGATTCTTCCAATCCAAGAACATGGTATATCTCTCATTCTATTTGTACCATCTTTAATTTCTTTCATCAGTGTCTTATCATTTTCTGCATACAGGTCTTTTGTCTCCTTACGTAGGTTTATTCCTAGATATTTTATTCATTTTGTGGCAATGGTAAATGGGAGTGTTTTCTTGATTTCACTTTCAGATTTTTCATCATTAGTGTATAGGAATGCCAGAGATTTCTGTGCATTCATTTTGTATCCCACTATTTTACCAAATTCACTGATTAGCTCTAGGAGTTTTCTGGTAGCATCTTTAGGATTCTCTATGTATAGCATCATGTCTTATGCAAACAATGAAAGCTTTATTTCTTCTTTTCCAATTTGGATTCCTTTTATTTCCATTTCTTCTCTGATTGCTGTGGCTAAAACTTCCAAAACTATGTCGAATAAGAGTGGTGAGAGTGGGCAACCTTGTCTTGTTCCTGATCTTAGTGGAAATGCTTTCACTTTCTCACCATTGAGGATGAGGTTGGCTGCAGGTTTTTCATATATGGCCTTTATTATGTTGAGGAAAATTCCCTCCATGCCTACTTTCTGCAGGTTTTTTTTTTTTATCATAACTGGGTGTTGAATTTTGTTGAAAGCTTTCTCTGCATCTATTGAGATGATCATATGGTTTTTCTCCTTCAATTTGTTAATATGTTGTATCACATTGATTGATTTGCATATATGGAAGAATCCTTGCATTCCTGGAATAATCGCACTTGGTCATGGTGAATGATCCTTTTAATGTGCTGTTGGATTCTGTTTGCTAGTATTTTGTTGAGGATTTTTGCATCTATGTTCATCAGTGATATTGGCCTATAGTTTTCTTTCTTTGTGACATCCTTGTCTGGTTTTGGTATCAAGGTGACGGTGGCCTCATAGAAAGAGTTTGGGAGTGTTCCTCCCTCTGCTATATTTTGGAACAGTTTGAGAAGAATAGGTGTTAGCTCTTCTCTAAATGTTTGAATGAATTCGCCTGTGAAGCCATCTGGTCCTGGGTTTTGTTTGTGGAAGATTTTTAATCACAGTTTCAATTTCAGTGCTTGTGATTGGTCTGTTCATATTTTCTATTTCTTCATGATTCAGTCTTGGCAGTTGTGCATTTCTAAGAATTTGTTCATTTCTTCCAGGTTGTCCAATTTATTGGCATTGATTTGCTTGTAGTAATCTTTCATGATCTTTTGTATTTCTGCAGTGTCACTTGTTACTTCTCCTTTTTCATATCTAATTCTATTGATTTGAGTCTTCTCCCTTTTTTTCTTGATGAGTCTGGCTAATGGCTTATCAATTTTGTTTATCTTCTCAAAGAACCAGCTTTTAGTTTTATTGACCTTTGTAATCATTTCGTTCATTTCTTTTTCATTTATTTCTGATCTGATTTTTATAATTTCTTTCCTTCTGCTAACTTTGAGGTATTTTTGTTCTTCTTTCTATAATTGTTTTAGGTGCAAGGTTAGGTTGTTCATTCGAGATGTTTCCTTTTTCTTAAGATAGGATTGTATTGCTATAAACTTCCCTCTTTGAACTGTTTTTGCTGAATCCCATAGGTTTTGGGTCATCATGTCTCCATTTTCATTTGTTTCTAGGTATTTTTTTATTTCCTCTTTGATTTCTTCAGTGATCACTTTGTTCTTAAATAGTGTATTGTTTAGCCTGCATCTCTTTGTATTTTTTACAGATCTTATCGTGTAATTGATATCTAGTCTCATAGTATTGTGGTCTGAAAACATACTTGATACAATTTCAATTTGCTTAAATTTACCAAGGCTTGATTTGTGACCCAAGATATGATCTATCCTGGAAAATGTTCCATAAGCACTTGAGAAAAATGTACATTCTGTTGTTTTGGGATGGAATGTCCTATAAATATCAGTTAAGTCCATCTTCTTCAATGTATCATTTAAAGCTTGTGTTTCCTTACGAATTTTCATTTTAGATGATCTGTCCATTGGTGAAAGTGGGGTGTGAAAGTCCCCTACTATGAATGTGTTACTGTTGATTTCCCCTTTTATGGCTTAGTATTTTCCTTATGTATTGAGGTGCTCCTATGTTGGGTGCATAAATATTTACAATTGTTACATCTTCTTCTTCGATTGATCCCTTGACCATTATGTTGAGTCCTTTGCCTCTTCTAATAGTCTTTATTTTAAAGTCTATTTTGTCTAATATGAGAATTGCTATGCCAGCTTTCTTTTGGTTTCCATTTGAATGGAATATCTTTTTCTATCCCCTTACTTTCAGTCTGTATGTATCTCTAGGTGTGAAGTGGGTCTCTTGTAGACAGCATATATATGGGTGTTGCTTTTGTATCCATTCAGCCAATCTGTGTCTTTTGGCAGGAGCATTTAGTCCATTTACATTTAAGGTAATTATCAATAGGTATGTTCCTATTCCCATTTTTTAAATTGTTTTGGGTTTGTTATTGTTGGTCTTTTCCTTCTCTTGTGTTTCTTGCCTAGAGAAGTTCCTTTAGCATTTCTTGTAAAGCTGGTTTTGTGTTTCTGAATTCTCTTAGCTTTTGCTTGTCTGTAAAGCTTTTAATTTCTCCATCAAATCTGAATAAGTTCCTTGCTGGGTAGAGTAATCTTGGTTGAAGGTTTTTCTCCTTCATCACTTTAAATATGTCCTGTCAGTCCCTTCTGGCTTGCAGAGTTTCTGCTGTAAGATCAGCTATTAAACTTATGGGGATTCCCTTGTGTGTTATTTGTTGTTTATCCCTTGCTGCTTTTTATATGTTTTCTTTGTATTTAATTTTTGACAGTTTGATTAATATGTGTCTTGGCATATTTCCCCTTGGATTTATCCTGTGTAGAACTCTCTGTGCTTCCTGGACTTGATTAACTATTTCCTTTCCCATATTAGGGAAGTTTTCCACTATAATCTCTTCAAATATTTTCTCAGTCCCTTTCTTTTTCTTCTTCTGGGCCCCTATATTTCGAATGTTGGTGCATTTAATGTTGTCTCAGAGGTCTCTGAGACTGTCCACAGTTCTTGTCATTCTTTTTTCTTTATTCTGCTCTGCAGGAGTTATTTCCACTATTTTATCTTCCAGGTCCCTTATCCATTCGTCTGCCTCAGTTATTCTGCTATTGATCCCATCTAGAGTATTTTTAATTTCATTTATTGTGTTGTTCATTGTTTGTTTCATCTTTAGTTCTTCTAGGTCCTTGTTAAATGTTTCTTGCATTTTCTCTATTCTATTTCCAAGATTTTGGATCACCTTTACTATCATTATTCTGAATTCTTTTTCAGGTAGACTGCCTATTCCCTCTTCATTTGATTGGTCTGGTGCGTTTTTGTCTTGCTCCTTCATCTGCTGTGTGTTTTTCTGTCTTCTCATTTTGCTTATCTTACTGTGTTTGGGGTCTCCTTTTTGCAGGCTGCATGTTCGTAGTTCCCATTGTTTTTGGTGTCTGTCCCCAGTGGCTAAGGTTGGTTCAGTGGGTTGTGTATGCTTCCTGGTGAACGGGACTAGCGCCTGTGTTCTGGTGGATGAGGCTGGATCTTCTATTTCTGGTGGGCAGGTCCACGTCCAGTGGTGTCTTTTGGGGTGTCTGTGGACTTAATATGAATTTAGGCAGCCTCTCTGCTAATTGGTTTGGTTGTGTTCCTGTCTTGCTAGTTGTTTGTCATAGGGTGTCCAGCACTGTAGCTGGCTGGTCATTGAGTGAAGCTCGGTGTTGATGTTGAGATGGAGATCTCTGGGAGATTTTCACCATTTGGTGTTATGTGGAGCTGGGGGGTCTCTTGTGGACTACTGTTGTGTAGTTGGCTCTCCCACCTCAGAGGCACAGCACTGACTCCTGGCTGCAGCATCAAGAGCCTTTCATCCACACAGCTCAGAAGAAAAGGGAGGAAAAGTAGAAAAAAGAAGTAGTAGAAATAGAATGAAAGAAAAAAAGAAAGAAAGAAAAAGAAAGAAAGAAAGAAAGAAACTAAGAAAGAAAGAAACAAAGAAAGAAAGAAACTAAGAAAGAAAGAAAGAAAGAAAGAAAGAAAGAAAGAAAGAAAGAAAGAAAGAAAGAAAGAAAGAAAAGGAAATAAAGAAAGGAGGGAGGGAGAGGGGGAGTGAGGGAGGAAGGAAAGAAGGAAGGAGGGACGGAAGGAATGAAAGAAAGAAAAGAAGGAGGGAAGGAGGAAGGAAGGAAGGAGGGAAGGAAGGAAGAAAAGAAAGAAAGAAAGAAGATAATGTAAAATAAAATTAAGATAAAATATAATAAAATTATTAAAATAAAAAATAATTATTAAGAAAAAAAAGAAAAAAAAAAGAAATACAGATGGATAGAACCCTAGGACAAATGGTGGAAGCAAAGCTATACATAAATATCTCACACAGAAGCATACACATACACACTCACAAAAAGAGGAAAAGGGGAAAAAAATCATAAGTCTTGCTCTCAAAGTCCACCTCCTCAATTTGGGATGATTCATTGTCTAAAGAAGGGAAGGAAGGACAGAAAGAAAGAAAGAAGATAAAGTAAAATAAAATAAAGTTATTAAAATAAAAAATAGTTATTAAGAGAAAAATTAAAAAAAAAAAACGGATAGAACCCTAGGACAAATGGTGGAAGCAAAGCTATACAGACAAAATCTCACACAGAAGCATACACATACACACTCACAAAAAGAGGAAAAGGGGTAAAAATCATAAATCTTGTCTCAAAGTCCACCTCCTCAATTTGGGATGATTTGTTGTCTATTCATGTATTCCACAGATGCAGGGTACATCAAGTTGATTGTGGAGCTTTAATCTGCTGATTCTGAGGCTGCTGGGAGAGATTTCCCTTTCTCTTTGTTTTCACAGCTCCCAGGGACTCAGCTTTGGATTTGGCCCCACCTCTGCATGTAGCTCGCCAGAGGGCATCAGTTCTTCGCTCAGACAAGATGGGGTTAAAGGAGCAGATGCTTCAGGGACTCTGGCTCACTCAGGTGGGGGGGGGATGGAGGGGCACGGAGTGTGGTGAGAGCCTGCAGAGGCAGAGGCCAGCGTGATGTTGCACCAGCCTGAGGCGTGCCATGTGTTCTCCCGGAAGTTGTCCCTGGATCCCGGTACCCTGGCAGTGGCGGGCTGCACAGGCTCCCTGGAATGGGGGTGTGGATAGTGACCTGTGCTCACACACAGGCTTCTTGTTGGTGGCAGCAGCAGCCTTAGCGTCTCATGCCCGTCTCTGGGTTCCGCGCTTTTAGCCGTGGCTCACACCCATCTCTGGAGCTCCTTTAAGCAGTGCTCTTAATCCCCTCTCCTTGCGCACCAGGAAACAAAGAGGGAAGAAAAAGTCTCTTGCCTCTTTGGCAGGTCCAGACTTTTCCCCGGACTCCCTCCCGGCTATCCATGGTGCACTAACCCCGTGCAGGTTGTGTTCACACCGCCAACCCCAGTCCTCTCCCTGCACTCCAACAAGCCCGAGCCTCAGCTCCCAGTCCCGCCTGCCCTGGCTGGTGAGCAGACAAGCCTCTCGGGCTGGTGAGTGCCGGTTGGCACCGATCCTCTGTGCGGGAGTCTCTCCGCTTTTCCCTCTACACCCCTGTGGCTGTGCTCTCCTCTGGGGCTCTGAAGCTTTCCCCCTCCTCCACCCACCGTCTCAGCCCGCGAAGGGGCTTCTAGTGTGTGCAAACCTTTCCTCCTTCACGGCTCCCTCCCACTGGTGCAGGTTCTGTCCCTATTTTTTGTCACTGTTTATGCTTTTTTCTTGTTCCCTACCCAGGTACTTGGGGACTTTCTTGCCTTTTGGGAGGTCTGAGGTCTTCTGCCAGCATTCAGTAGGTGTTCTGTAGGGGTTATTCCACGTGTAGATGTATATCTGGTGTATCTGTGGGGAGGAAGGTGATCTCTGCGTCTTACTCTTCCTCCATCTTCCCCTCCTCTCTCTATGTTAGAGTATTTTTTATTTCTAGCATTTCCTTTTGATTCATTCTTAGAGTTTCCATCTCTACATTAATCATCTATTATTTTATGTTGTCTAGTTTTTCCCTTAGAGTCTTTAGCATGCTCATCATAATTGCTTTAAATTCCCACCCTGCAATTCCAAAGTTTAATTCCAATTACATACTTCAAAATATAATCCCCAAATCTGTCATAACTGATTCTAGTCTTGATTAATGTTCTGTCCCTTCAAGCTGGGGGTGTTTTGGCTTTTGTGTGTGTGTGTGTGTGTGTGTGTGTGTGTGTGTCTTTTTTTTTAATGCCTTTTAATTTTTGTTTCAATCTGAATATGATGTTCTATTCAAAAGGAACTGAGATGAATAGAATTTTAGTGTAAGTTTTTAATATTAACTGACTCAAAATTAGGCTTTTGTTAGTTGTAGGTGTCAGAGCCTAAATTTTTTTTCTATCTTTTTTGTTTTCACCTCCTCCATTATCTCTTTTTTTTCTACAGACTTATTCTTAAGTAATGTTTAATACTTGCAGTTTTTCTTTTTAAACCCTTTATTATGCAGGAAGTCTATTGATTTGTTGGAAAGGTGTCTGAGGAGACGTTTTCTATTGTCCTATGATTATAGGTTCTTAGCTTTTAGTCAGCCTGTTCCCATGAGCTGTGATCTTCATATGTGCTTCTCATTTTTTGTCCCTTCTTTTAGGTGAGACTGGAAAGCTAGAGGAGCTGGAGCCTGATATTTGCCTTACTCTACAGGAAAGCTGAAATTTTGTATTTTCTTTGCTCCACATGGAAGTTTAGAGTAGGTTGGAGTTGGATATTTTATTTCCTCAAGATTGGATAGGCTCTGAAAAAATCTGTCAGTAATTCTCTGATAAATAATTTTCTTTGAAGGCAGGCCTTATTAAGGATAATAGAATGCACAGGATATATTCCAAAATTACTACCTTGCTCTTCCCCTCTTTAAGTACAAGGGATTTTCTCTGATCCTATCTGTGAGAACCTGGTATGGCTCCTGAAGGTAAAACTCACCAAAGTATTGACTTCTCCTTAAGATTGCAGCTCCCTGGTAATTTTAACTTCATATTGTCCACACTGAGTTTCCAGCAATCCATCAGTTACAGTATAATTATCCTACTCCAGTATTGGATCCATTGGTTTTCTGTTCTTGGGCTTCTAATCCAATAAGCTGTGGCTCTCTGTATTGCTTGCTGATCATTCCAATTTGTGGGGGTGGGGGTTGTTTTTTGCCCTGTGACCTCAATTATCTGATGGCTCTAAGAAGAGTTGTTGATTTTCAGTTAATTCAGCAGATTCCTAGTTGGAGGATGAGAATGATGAATTCCAAACTCTTTGCATGCTGAAATAGAAATGAGAAGTTCTCCATATATTTTATATTTTGAATTGCTGCTGTTCGGTGCATTCACATTAAGGATTGTTGTGTCTTACTAGAACACTGTTTATCATTATGTAATGTATATCTTTATCCATAATAATTTTCCTTGCTCTCAAGTCTGCTTTTTCTGAGATTAATAAAGCTATTCTAGCTTTCATTTGTTTAGAGTTAGCATGATATATCATTCTCCATCTCTTTACAGTATACATATATTGGGTTGGCCAAAAAGTTCGTTCGAGTTTTTCCATAACATCTAACCGAAAAACCCAAATGAACATTTTGGCCAACCCAACATAAATATATTAATATTTAAAGTTAAAATATGATAATAATAGCTTAATATTTTTAGTGTGGTTAAATATATTATAGATGATACATTATATAAGTAGATGTAAATATACTTTATGTTTACAGTGGTGAGCTTTTTTGTTGTTGTTAGACAAAATGTAATTGGGTCTTTTTTTTTTTTTTTTTTAATCCACTCTGGCAATCTCTGTCTTTGAATTGGTGTTTAAAGTGAATATTGGTGTACTTTTATTAATATCTCATGTATGCCATTGTACCTCTTTTACTGCCCTCTCTGGCTTAAATTCAGTATTTTATATGATTTTATTTTCTCTCCTATCTTAGCATATCAATACTTCTTTTCTTTTTTAAATTAGTGTTTGTCCTAGATTTTGTAATATACATTTACACCTAACCTAAGTTCACCTTCAAATAACACCATACCTTTAGACAAGCAGTGTATGTTATAACAGAGTATTTCTAGTTCCTCCCCTCTGTTCTTATAATTTTGTTGTCATGAATTACATTTATACATATACTATAATAACCCAATATATTTTACTATTATTTATTTGAATAAACTGTTTGCTCTTTGATAAATTTAATATGATTACCTTTATTTATTTCTCTTCCGATATTTTTCTTTTCTTTTTCTGACAAATATTATTTTCCTTCTCCCTCAGAACTTCTTTTAAGATTTATTACATCATAGGTGTATTGTCAATTAATTCTCTGTTTTTATTTGTCCAGTAAGTCTTTATTCCACCTTCCAATTTTTAATATACATTTCTAGGTAGTTGATTTTTTTTTCCTTTCAACATTTAAAAAATTTTTACTTCACTCTCTTATTGCTTGCAAGGTTCCTGGCAATGAGTCCAATGCAATTATTATCCTTGTCTGCTATATATTGATACCAACCAGCCCCACTCTGGCTGCTTCTTTTAAGATTTTCTCTTTGGTATTCATAGTTTAAAAATAATATGCCTAAGTTAATATTATTTTGATTTATTCTGCTTAGTGTTATCTGAACTTCCTGTACCTGTGCTTGATTACCATCTGTAATTAATTTAGGAAAAAATTTAACCATTATTATTTGAAATGTTTACTCCTTTCTTCTCCCTTTTCTTCTTCCTTTCATTTTCTTCTATTTATTCCAATTTTGTGCATATAACATATCTTTAAATTGTCTCTCAGTTCTTGGATATTCTGTATTTAAAAAAGAAATACATTTCTCTGTTTGCATTTCAGTTTGGGAAATTTCTATTGATCTGTCTTCAAGCTCACTGATTCTTTTCTTGGACATATCCAGTCTATTGCTGAGACCATCAAAGGCATATTTATTAATGTTACAGTTTGTTAACATTATTTCTAGCATTTCTTTTTGATCTTAGATTATTCATTTTTCTGCTTACACTATCTCTCCTTGAATTATGTCTACATTTTCCATTACACTTCTTAACATTTTAAACATATTTTAAGGCTCTTTCTGTTAACTCTTGGTTCTGCACTATACCTGATTCTTTTTCTCTTAAGATTGTTAATTTTTTGATTATCATCATAAATTGTAATTTTTTTTGTGAACCAGACATAATATATCACATTGTAGAAACAAAAGTATTATGCCTTTAGTGTGAAATTTTATGTTAAGCATGCTAGGATTTGGGTTGTCTTTGGTTTTTGCCATAGTTATAGGTGTTAGAATCTTCAAGTTCTATTGTTTTTATTTTTGAATTCTCTGCTGTTTGGTGGGGTTTCTTAAAATTGCTTCTTAGAGAGTGTACCTTGCAGCTTTTTCAGCTGCAATCCACTGTTGTTCTACTGGAGCACTGTTAAAAGTGATAAGAATTTTGGGTGGAAAGTGTCCTATACTCCTATGACTAAATCTTAGTTTTTAGTCTTTTAGTAAGTCCTTGTCCTTGGACTATGACAGTCACAAGTGTTGTTCACTTCTATTTTCCCCCTTAGGTGAGTTAAGAGGCTAGAAGTGTCAGGAGTTCGGTAACTTCCCTTCCTCCATTTCACATCATGAGCTGGGAAAGTATTTTAAGCTGCCTTAGTAGGAGTTGGTTATGAGAATACTCTGGATGTTTTTCCAAATGCTTATTTTCCCCTCCTCTTGCCAGAAATGTGAAGGTTTTTATTTATCTCTCCACCATGAGAACCTGCTGTTTTTCCTAGAGGTTAAACCCATTAATGTGTGGTAGCCCCTATTACTGAGGTCCCTAGGAATCTCTCACTCCCAAGCTAATCCATATTGTGCTGGCAGTAATTCATCACATTCTTTATTTATGTGATCCTAACAAGTTATGGATTAAGTAGATCCTGCTGTAGACAAATTTACCTTGAATGTGATTCTCTGTTTTTACCTGTTTCTCCAGATTTAAGAATGGCAGTTTTCTCTGTGACTTTAATTCTCTGATGGCTCTAAGAAAAGTCATCGGTAATCTAGTTTTTATCTTTTATGTTGTTTTTGTTAAAATGGTTAAGATGACTTCTAAGTTCTTCACACATTGTCACTTAACCAGACCATCCTTTCAGAGATATTTGTTTTCTAAACCGCCTTAGCAAGAAATTGCATAGTTGCCTCTTCTGAGGTGTAAAGCATAAATGTTTATAGTCCAGTAAATAAAAGTAATGTCTTAGAGGGCAGGTGTGTTTACTATCCACTGTAAAATATTTGGGTTCCCTATGCTCAGGGTTCTGTAATATATTCCAGCTTATGTGAAGATGTTAGCTGGCCCTTTTCACATTTTTCTGTGGGAATTGGAGGTAAGGGGACCAATACAAACAATGTTATTCTCACTGTTGAAATTTCTGTGAGTAATAAACTGCCCTATGTCTATGACTCAGGAGTTTACGACTTCTACCTACACTAATGAATTTATGAGATGCCAATTGTTGGCCTAATATGTTAGGTAAAATCTCAGACCCTTCACATTTCTAGACAATTTCGTTAGCAAGAATAACCCTCTGGAAGAGGAATGTTGAGGGAATTTCAGGCAGATTGAAAAGATTTGAAGAAAGAGTTATATAATCCAACTGCCAGGAATTACATCTAAAGACAGCTATTCAAATGGCACCCTAGGTTTTTTTTTCCTTTCTTGCAGGAAGGGAAACTTCCTTGGCAACCTGGAAGTCAGTTATTTCCTAATTGTAACAACTAGTACAGGTCTGCAAGGACTAATATTGTGTGAATATCCCAGAAAAGCAGTTAAGCTTATGAATATGGTTGCCCCCATAAAGCACTCATCTCCTCTTGACTCCTTCCTGAATTATATTCTAGAAGAAAGATGGGAGCTATTTCAGACTTATTTTGAAAATTTTGACAAGGATTCCACCTTGATGATTCCTTAGCATAATACTTCTTTCTTTCTCCTAATGACAATTTCACGCCTGTATATTTGTTACATCCTATAGATATCACTTTGGCCAAGATGTGTCTGAAGTCTTTAAACTTATTTACAGTTTAGCCATCTTGTTTTTCTTGTTCAAATTTCATGTCTGTATGTAATAATAATAGTAATAATAAACACTTGTTTGCATTGATTGCTTGCTGACTCTCCCAAGAGAGGCCCATATGTACCTCTGTAGAAAGATGGGGGCTATTACAGACTTATTTTGAAAATTTTGACAATTAAGGACTCCACCCTGAGGATTCTTTCTTTCTCCTAATGACAATTTCAGGCCTGTATTACATCCTACAGATATCACTTTGGCCAAGATGTGTCTAGAGTCTTTAAATTTATTTACAGTTTAGCCACCTTGTTTTTCTTGTTCGAATTTCATGTTTGTATATAATAATAATAATAATAATAATAATAATAATAACAACCACTTGTTTACATTGATTGCTTGCTGACTCTCCCAAGAGAGGCCCATATGTACCAGTGTAAGGGACATAATATGTCTTTGTAAACTGTGTAATATAACAGTGTTTTCATATCTTATCTTTCTAGACAACAGTTCTGTGCACAAGTAAGATATTGTTGGAAATAGGGTGAATTTACAGCTACTGGAATGTTATACACTGATTTTGTCATGACTGAGGGAGAGCATTGGTCCCAGAAAAGATTACTTAAATTTGACTTTTTAACTTTCTGCCAGACCTGACATCTACTGCCAGACATCTCTGACCATGTTCTGTTTGTCTTCATCATTAAACTTTCTTGAGCATCTATCATAAACAGTAGAGTATACTGCAACTCTTTAACCTCCCTTGGAAAGCACCTGAAAAAAATGTTGGGATGTCTTCCTAAATCCTATTGTCACAGTCATTTCTCAGTCATGGATCAGGTTAATGCTACTCCATTGATAGTGTGGAAAAACAGGTCAGGTTGGGCCAATTGTTCTCAGATATTTGTCCCCAAAACATACACTAGATTCAGATATCCAAATTCATCCCTAAGACTGTGATCTAAAATAAGGCTATCTCCTATGTACCAAGAGGCTGTGCTCCACAACAAGAGAAGGCACCGCAATAAGAATATGTGCACTGCAATGAAGAGTAGCCCCCATTCACCACAACTAGAGAAAGCCCGTGAACAGCAATGAAGACTCAATGCAGCCAAAAATAAATAAATAAAATTTTAATAAATAAATAAATAAAATAAGGCTACCTTGATTCATTGGGAGAACCAATGGACTTGTTGGCTTTGTGAGAGTGAGATAATGAACTTGTTATTTATGTTGACACTGCATGCAAAGATCTCTACCATGAGAGTCATTCAATTAGAAAAGGTGATCAATAATATAACCTCTGCCCTTGAAATCATTTATTCAGTCTCGATGCACTATTGCACGTTGATTGTTATGATGCTCCATCTGAGGAGAAAGAGAGTCTGCTATTGTAAACACATCCTACTATATGATAATTAATGTTTCAGGGCAGGCAGAGAGGTCAACACAGAAAACTAAGGAGAAATACACCTGGATTTCTAAGGTAGATCCTTATGGTCCATAGAATTTATGGAGCAGTTTGGGTATAGAACCTTGATGGACACTGTTGGGTCTCTTCCTTATGCTTAGAATTTTATTGATAATAACCTCAACTAAATTCAAAATGAGACAAGTTGAATGACTTTGGTGACAGCCAATGTCTATCAGATTAATCAGACATCAACAAAGTAACATACTCAATGAAGTTTACCAGAAGGCAGGAAAGTGAATAAATTTTAGGTGGTTATTGTTGGGAGACAATTTTTCATGAGTCTTTCATGTTTCTAAATGATGTATGAGAAGTCTTTGATTCTCTTTGTTCAAAACTATATTCTCAGGGATAATTGTATTATAAATAACCTTGGAAGAGAGAGATCATGAGCATCTCCTTACAGAATGAAGAATAATTTTGATCATAGTCTTGGAAAAAAGACAGTGTCTTCCTTCATAAAAAACAGCAGGCATGCTCACTGCACATTACTGAAAAGTTAAGCTCAAGTTCTCTCTCCTGCAATGCAACCTTCTCCTTATTTATCCTTCTGCATATAGCCCTAAAGATACTGTTACTTGTAGAACTGGCAAAAATGCTGATAATATAGCTATTGCTTTTGCTGCAAATAATAAACTTTGTTTCTAGTCAGAAATCTTGAGTATTCTACCAGCATCCATGAATTAATTTGGAGGCACACTAATTTATAAACTAGAAGTGTTGTAAAATACCAGACCACTCTCAGTCTTGGCAAACATACACATATATTAAATTGAAGTACTTAATATACTTAATAGAAGTAAGTATGACATATTCAACAAATATAAGGAAATACAGAAGTGTATCTACAGGATTTTGAAAAATGTCCAAACAGGACACAAACACAAAATTAATTAAACAACAAAATTGATAACTGCAATTCAACTAAAGATAGGAACTTAATTTCTTCAGCAAAATGCAGGGTGGCCTAAGGGAAATTTCATAATTAGTATTGATAGAGGTAGGTGGGGAAACTAAAATTAATTCTTTCAGAATATATCATGGACATTGACAGATGGAGAGAAGCAACATTATCTCCAGGTAGAAACACATGCAAAATTCCTTGGGGGAAAACCAGCACCAAATTAGACTCCCAAAATTTTCACAAAATTATCTCAAGTAATTGTGGGATACACAATCACAATATTTTTTAGTTGCTTTAGTATAGCTTGCAGCCATAAAGTCCCTATGCATCTAAATATTTCCATTTTGTATTTATTAAGAAAAAGACACTGAGATTACCTATAACAAAGATTACTCTACCCAGCAAGGATCTCATTCAGATTCAACAGAGAAATCAAAAGCTTTACAGACAAGCAAAAGCTAAGAGAATTCAACACCAGCAAACCAGCTTTACAACAAATGCTAAAGGAACTTCTCTAGGTGGGAACAACAAGAGAAGAAAAAGAGGCTTTCCAGGGAAGATGGTGGAAGAGTAAGACGTGGAGATCACCTTCCCCTCCACAGATACACCAGAAATACATCTACACGTGGAACAACTCCTACAGAACACATACTGAATGCTGGCAGAAGACCTCAGACCACGTAAAAGGCAAGAAAGTCCCCACGTACCTGGGTAGGGCAAAAGAAAAAAGAATAAACAAAGACAAAAGAATAGGGATGGGACCTGCACCAGTGGGAGGGAGCTGTTCAGGAGGAAAGGTTTCCACAAACTAGGAAGCCCCTTAGTGGGTGGAGACTGTGGGAGGAAGAGGGGGAAAGCTTCATAGCCCTGGAGGAGAGCACAACAATAAGGATGCGGATGGCAAAGTGGAGAGATTCCCGCAGAGGATCTCAGCCAACAAGCACTCACCAGCCTGAGAGGCTTGTCTGCTCACCCGCCAGGGAAGGTGGGGGCTGGGAGCTGAGGCGGAGCGCAGGGAGAGGACTGCAGTTGGTGGAGTGAAAACAGCCTGCAGGGTGTTAGTGCACCACGGCTAGCCAGGAGGGAGTCCGGGGAAAAGTCTGGACCTGCCAAAGAGGCAAGAGACTTTTTCTTCCCTCTTTGTTTCCTGGTGCGCAAGGAGAGGGGATTAAGAGCACTGCTTAAAGGAGCTCCAGAGATGGGTGTGAGCCGCGGCTAAAATCGTGGATGCCAGAGACGGGCATGAGACACTAAGGCTGCTGCTGCCACCACCAGGAAGCCTGTGTGTGAGCACAGATCACTATCCACACCCCCATCCCGGGGAGCCTGTGCAGCCTGCCACTGCCAGGGTACCGGGATCCAGGGACAACTTCCCTGGGAGAACGCACAGTGCGCCTCAGGCTGGTGCAATGTCCTGGCATCCTCTGCCACTGCAGGCTCAAACCGAATCCACACCCCTCCCTTTCCCCAGCCTGAGTGAGCCAGAGACCCCAAAGCAGCTGCTCTGTTAACCTCATTCTGTCAGAGCGAAGAACAGACACCCTCCAGTGACCTACATGCAGAGACAGGGCCAAATACAAAGTTGAGCCCCGGGAGCTGTGTGAACAAAGAAGAGAGAGGGAAATCTATTCCAGCAGCTCAGAAGCAGTGGATTAAAGCTCCACCATCAACTTGATGTACCCAGCATCTGTGGAATACATGAATAGACAACGAATCATCGCAAATTGAGGAGGTGGACTTTGAGAGAAAGATTTATGATTTTTACCCCTTTTCCTCTTTTTGTGAGTGTGTATGTGTATGCTTCTGTGTGAGATTTTGTCTGTATAGCTTTGCTTCCACCATTTGCCCTAGGGTTCTATCCGTCCTTTTTTTTTTTCTTAAAAAAATTTTTTTCTTAATAATTATTTTTTATTTTAATAACTTTTATTTTATCTTGCTTTATTTTGTTTTATTTTACTTCCTTCTTTCTTTCTTTCTTTCCTTCCTTCCCTCCCTCCCTCCCTCCCTCCTTCCCTCCTTCCTTAGTTCCTTCTTTCCTTCCTTCCATCTTTCTTTCTTTCTTTCTTTCTTTCTATCTACTTTTTCACACTTTTATTCTGAGCCATGTGGATGAAAGTCTCTTGATGCTGCAGCCAGGAGTCAGTGTTGTGCCTCTGAGGTGGGAGAGCCAACTTCACAACACTGGTCCACAAGAGACCCCCCAGCTCCACATAACACCAAATGGTGAAAATCACCCAGAGATCTCCATCTCAACATGAGCACCCAGGTTCACTCAACGACCAGCAAGCTACAGTGCTGGACACCCTATGCCAAACAACTAGCAAGACAAGAACACAACCCCACTCATTAGCAGAGAGACTTCCTAAAATCATAATAAGTCCACAAACTCCACAAAACACATCACCAGACGTGGACCTGCCCACCAGAAAAACAAGATCCAGCCTCATCCAGCAGAACACAGGCACTAGTCCCCTTGACCAGGAAGCCTACACAACCCACTGAACCAACCTTAGCCACTGGAGACAGATATCAAAAACAATGGGAACTACAAACATGAAGCCTGCAAAAAGGAGACACCAAACACAGTAAGATAAGCAAAATGAGAAGACAGAAAAACACACAGCAGATGAAGGAGCAAGATAAAATCCCACCGGACCTAACGAATGAAGAGGAAATAAGCATTCTGGCTGAAAAAGAATTCAGAATAATGATAGTAAAGGTGATTCAAAATCTTGGAAATAGAATAGAGAAAATGCAAGAAACATTTAACAAGGGCCTAGAAGAACTAAAAAAGAAACAAGCAACAATGAACAACACAATAATTAAAATTAAAAATACTCTAGATGGGATCAATAGCAGAATAACTGAGGCAGAAGGGATAAGTGACCTGGAAGATAAAATAGTAGAAATAACTCCTGCAGAGCAGAATAAAGAAAAAAGAATGAAAAGAACTGAGGACAGTCTCAGAGACCTCTGGGACAACATTAAATGCACCAACATTCGAATTTTGGGGGTTCCAGAAGAAGAGGAAAAGAAAGGGACTGAGAAAACATTTGAAGAGATTATAGTGGAAAACTTCCCTAATATGGGAAATGAAATAGTTAATCAAGTCCAGAAAGCACAGAGAGTCCCATACATGATAAATCCAAGGAGAAATATGCCAAGACACATATTAATCAAACTGTCAAAATTAAATACAAAGAAAACATATTAAAAACAGCAAGGGAAAAACTACAAATAACACACAAGGGAATCCCCATAAAGTTAACAGCTGAACTTTCAGCAGAAACTCTGCAAGCCTGAAGGGACTGGCAGGACATATTTAAACTGATGAAAAGGAAAAGCCTACAACAAAGATTACTCAACCCAACAAGAATCTCATTCCGATTTGATTGAGAAATTAAAACCTTACAGACAAGCAAAACCTGAGAGAGTTCAGCACCAGCAACCCAGCTTTACAACAAATGCTAAAAGAATTTCACTAGGCAAGAAACACAAAAGAAGGAAAAGACCTACAAGAACAAACCGAAAACAATTAAGAAAATGGGAATAGGAGCATACATATTGATAATTACCTTAAATGCAAATGCACTAAATGCTGCCACCAAAATACACAGACTGGCTGAATGGATACAAAAACAAGACCCATATATATGCTGTCTACAAGAGACCCACTTCAGACCTAGAGACACATACAGACTGAAAGTAAGGGGATGGAAAAGATATTTCATGCAAATGGAAACAAAAAGAAAGCTGGAGTAGCAATTTTCATAGCAGTCAAAATAAACTTTTAAATAAAGACTATTAGAAGAGACCAAAGGACACTACATAAAGATCAAGGGATACATCAAAGAAGAAGATATAACAATTGTAAATATTTATGCACGCAACATAGGAGCACCTCAATACATAAGGCAAATGCTAACAGCTATAAAAGGGGAAATCGACAGTAACACAATCATAGTAGGGAACTTTAACACCCGACTCTCACCATTGGACAGATCATAAAACATGGAAATAAATAAGGCAACACAAGCTTTACATGATACATTAAGGAAGATGTACTTAATTGATATTTACAGGACATTCCATCCAAAAACAACAGAATACACATTTTACTCAAGTGCTCATGGAATATTCTCCAGGATAGATCATATCTTGGGTCACAAATTAAGCCTTGGTAAATTTAAGAAAATTGAAATTATATCAAGTATCTTTTCGGATCACACTGCAATGAGACTAGATATATATAACAAGAAAAGATCAGTAACAATACAAACACATGTAGGCTAAATAATACACTACTTAATAACGAAGTGATCACTGAAGAAATCAAAGAGGAAATTAAAAAAAAATACCTAGAAACAATTGACAATGGAGACATGACGACCCAAACCTATGGGATTCAGCTAAATCAGTTCTAATTGGGAAGTCTATAGCAATAAAATCCTACCTTAGGAAACAGGAACATATCGAATAAACAACATATCCTTGAACCTAAAGCAATTAGAGAAAGAAGAAAAAAAAAAAAACCAAAGTTATCAGAAGGAAAGAAATCATAAAGATCAGATCAGAAATAAATGAAAAAGAAATGAAGGAAATGATAGCAAAGATCAATTAAACTAAAATCTGGTTCTTTGAGAAGATAAACAAAATTGATAAACCATTAGCCAGACTCATCAAGGAAAAAGGGAGAAGACTCAAATCAACAGAATTAGAAATGAAAAAGGAGAAGTAACAAGTGACACTGCAGAAATAAAGAAAGATCATAAGAGATTACTACAAGCAACTCTATGTCAATAACCTGGAAGAAATGGACAAATTCTTAGAAATGCACAATCTGCCAAGACTGAATCACGAAGAAATAGAAAATATGAACAGACCTATCACAAGACTGAAATTGAAACTGTGATTAAAAATCTTCCAACAAACAAAAGCCCAGGACCAGATGTCTTCACAGGCGAATTCTATCAAACATTTAGAGAAGAGCTAACACCTATCCTTCTCAAACTCTTCCAAAGTATAGCAGAGGAAGGAACACACCCAAACTCATTCTACGAGTCCACCATCACCCTGATACAAAAACCAGACAAGGATGTCACAAAGAGAGAAAACTACAGGCCAATATCACTGATGACATAGATGTAAAAATCCTCAACAAAATACTAGCAAACAGAATCCAACAGCACATTAAAAGGATCATTCACCCTGATCAATTGTGGTTTATTCCAGGAATGCAAGGATTCTTCCATATATGCAAATCAATCAATGTGATACACCATCTTAACAAATTGAAGGAGAAAAGCCATATGATCATCTCAATAGATGCAGAGAAAGCTTTTGACAAAATTCAACACCCAGTTATGATAACAAAAAAACTTGCAGAAAGTAGGCATAGAGGGAACTTTCCTCAACATAATAAAGGCCATTTATGAAAAACCCACAGCCAACATCATCCTCAATGGTGAAAAACTGAAAGCATTTCCACTAAGATCAGGAACAAGACAAGGTTGCCCACTCTCACCACTCTTATTCAACATAGTTTTGGAAGTTTTAGACACAGCAATCAAAGAAAAGAAAATAAAAGGAATCCAAATTGGAAAAGAAGAAGTAAGGCTTTCACTGTTTGTGTATGACATGATACTATACCTAGAGAATCCTAAAGATGCTACCAGAAAACTCCTAAAGCTAATCAATGAATTTGGTAAAGTAGCAGGATACAAAATGAATGCACAGAAATCTCTGGCATTCCTAAACACTAATGATGAGAAATCTGAAAGTGAAATCAAGAAAACACTCTCATTTACTATTACAACAAACAGAATAAAATATCAAGGAATAAACCTAGGTAAGGAGACAAAAGACCTGTATGCAGAAAATTATAAGACACTGATGAAAGAAATTAAAGATGATACAAATAGATGGAGAGATATACCATGTTCTTGGATAGGAAGAATCAACATTGTGAAAATGACTCTACTACCCAAAGCAATCTACAGATTCAATGCAATCCCTACCAAACTACCACTGGCATTTTTCACAGAGCTAGAACAAATAATTTCACAATTCGTAGGGAAACACAAAAGTCCCCGAATAGCTAAAGCAATCTTGGGAATGAAAACTGAGCTGGAGGAATCAGGCATCCTGACTTCAGACTATACTACAAAGTCACAGTAATCAAGACAGTATGGTACTGGCACAAAAATGGAAAGATAGATCAATGGAACAGGATAGAAAGCCCAGAGATAAACCCACGAACATATGGTCACCTTATCTTTGATAAAGGAGGCAGGAATATACAGTGGAGAAAGGACAGCCTCTTCAATAAATGGTGCTGGGAAAACTGGACAGGTACATGTAAAATATGAGATTAGATCACTCCTTAACATCATACACAGAAATAAGTTCAAAATGGATTAAGGACCTAAATATAAGGTCAGAAACTATCAAACCCTTAGAGGAAAACATAGACAGAACACTCTATGACATAAATCATAGCAAGATCCTTTTTAACCCACCTCCTAGAGAAATGGAAACAAAAACAAAAATAAACAAATGGGACCTCATGAAACTTCAAAGGTTTTGCACAACAAAGGAAATCAGAAACAGGACCAAAAGACAACCCTCAGAATGGGAGAAAATATTTGTAAATGAAGCAACTGACAAAGGATTCATCTCCAAATTTTACAAGCAGTTCATGTAGCTCAATAACAAAAAAGCAAACAACCCAATCCAAAAATGGGCAGAAGATCTAAATAGACATTTCTCCAAGGAAGATATACAGACTGCCAAAAAACACATGAAAGAATGCTCAACATCATTAATAATTAGAGAAATGCAAATCAAAACTACAATGAGATATCATCTCACACCAGTCAGAATGGCCATCATCAAAAAATCTAGAAACAATAAATGCTGGAGAGTGTGTGGAGGAAAAGGAAGTCTTGCACTGCTTGTGGGAATGTGAATTGGTACAGCCACTATGGAGAACAGTATGGTGGTTCCTTAAAAAACTACAAATAGAACTACCATATGACCCAGCAATCACACTACTGGGCATATAGGCTGAGAAAACCATAATTCAAAAAGAGTCATGTACCAAAATATTCATTGCAGCTCTATTTACAATAGCCAGCAGATGAAAACAACCTAAGTGGCCCTCATCGGATGAATGGATAAAGAAGGTGTGACACATATATTCAATGGAACATTACTCAGCCATAAAAAGAAACAAAATTGAGCTATTTGTAATGAGGTGGATGGACCTAGAGTCTGTCCTACAGAGTGATGTAAGTCAGAAAGAGAAAGACAAATACCGTATGCTAACACATATATATGGAATTTAAGGAAAAAAAAAATGTCATGAAGAATCTAGGGGTAAGACAGGAGTAAAGACACAGACCTCCTAGAGAATGGACTTGAGGATATGGGGATGGGGAAGGGTAAGCTGTGACAAAGCGGGAGAGTGGCATGGACATATATACACTACCAAATGTAAAATAGATAGCTAGTGAGAAGCAGCCGCATAGCACAGGGAGATCAGCTCGGTGTTTTGTGACCACCTAGAGGGGTGGGATAGGGAGCGTGGGAGGGAGGGAGACACATGACGGAAGAGATATGGGAACATATGTATATGTATAAGTGATTCACTTTGTTATAAAGCAGAAACTAACAAAAAATTGTAAAGCAATTATACTCCAATAAAGATGGAAAATAAAAAAAGGAGAAGAAAAAGACCCACAAAAACAAACCCAAAGCAATTAATAAAATGGTACTAGGAACATACATATCAAAAATTACCTTGAATGTAAGTGGTTTACATTCTCCAACCAAAAGACGCATACTGGCTGAATGGATACAAAACAAGACCCATGTATATGTTGTCTACACGAGACCCATGTCAGACTTAAGGACACATAGAGACTTGAAGTGAGGGGATAGGAAAAATATATTCCATGCATATGGAAGTGAAAAGAAAGATGGAGAAACAATACACATACCAGATACAATAGACTTTAAAATAAAGACTGTTACAAGAGATAAGGAAGAACACTACATAATGATCAAGAGATCAATTCAAGAAGAAGATATAACAATTATAAATATTTATGCACCCAACATAGGAGCACCTCAATACATAAGGCAAATGCTAAGAGCCATAAAAAGGGAAAACAGCAGTGACATAATAATAGCGGGGGGCATTAACACCCCATTTACACTGATGGACAGATCATTCATATAGAAAATAAATAAGGAAAAACAAGTTTTAAGTGACAGAAAAGACCAGATAGATTTAGATGATTTTTATAAGACATTCCACGTGAAAGTGGCAGAATACACTTTCTTCTCAAGTGCACATGGAAAATTCTCCAGGACAGATCACATCTTGGGTCACAAGTCAAGCCCCTGTAAATTTAAGAAAATTGAAATTGTATCAAGTATCTTTGCCTGCCACAACACTATGAGATTAGAAAACAGCTACAGGAAATCAAACTGTACAAAAACACGCAAATGGAGGCTAAATAATACAGTACTACATAACCAAGAGATCACTGAAGAAATCAGAGAAGAAATTTTAAAAAAACTTAGAAAAGGTGACAATGAAACACAATGACCCAAAACCTATGAGACTCAGCAAAAGCCGTTCTTTTGCTGAGAGGGAAGTTTACAGCAATTCAAAATCACCTCAAGAAACAAGAAAAATCTCAAATAAACATTCTAACCTTACACTTAAAGCAACTAGAGAAAGAAGAACAAAGAAAACCCAAAGTTAGTAGAAGGAAAGTAATCATAAGATCAGGGGAGAAATTAATGAAATAAAAATGAAGAAAACAATATCAAAGATCAGTAAGACTAAAAGTTGGTTCTTTGAGAAGATAAACAAAATTGATAAAACTTTAGGCACACTCATCAAAAAAAAAAAAAAGGAGAGGACTTAAATCAATAAAATCAGAAATGAGAAAGGAGAAATTACAGCTAAACCTGTAGAAATGCAAAGGTTCATAAATGATTTTTAAAAGCAACTATATACCAGTAAAATGAACAAACTGGAAGAAATGGACAAATTCTTGGAAATGTACAAGCCTCCAAGACTGAACCAGGAAGAAATGGAAAATATGAACAGACCAAACACAAGTAATGAAATTGAAACTCTAATTTAAAATCTTCTAACAAATAAAAGTTCAGGACAAGATGGTTTCACAGGTGAATTCTAGCAAATATTTAAATTTATTTTATTTATTTATTTTTGGCTGCTTTCGATCTTCATTGCTGCATCAGAATTTCTCTAGCTGCAGCGAGCAGGGGCTACTCTTCATTGCGGTGCGTGAGCTTCTCATTGAGGTGACTTCTCTTGTTGTGGAGCATGGTGTCTAGGCGCCTGGGCCTCAGTAATTGTGGCACATGGGTCCAGCTGCTCCATGGCATGTGGGATCTTCCCAGACCAAGGCTCAAACCCGTGTTCCCTGCATTGGCAGGCGGATTCTTAACCACTGCACCACCAGGGAAGCCCTTGCAAACATTTAGAGAAGAGCTAACACCCATCCTTCTCAAACTCTCCCAAAAATTTGAAGAAGGAGGAACTGTATGAGGCCACCATCACCCTGATACCAAAGCCAAACAAAGATATAACACAAAAAAAGAAAGGAATCGAAGACCAATATCACTGGGGAACATAGATGCAAATATTTTTAAGAAAATACTAGCAAACAGAATTGCAGAACACATTAAATGGATTATACCCCATGGTCAAGTGTAATTTACACCAGGGATGCAAGGATTCTTTAACAAATCAACAAATTTGATACAACTTATTAACAAATTGAAGAATAAAAAAATAATATGATCATCTCAATAGATGCAGAAAGGTTTTTTTGACAAAATTCAGCACCCATTTATGATAAAAATAAATCTCCAGAAAGTGGGCTTAGAGGGAAACTATCTCAACATAATTAGTGTCATATACAACAACCCCACAGCAAACATCATTCTAAATAGTGAAAAAGTGAAAGCATTTCCTCTAAGATCAGTAACAGACAAGGATGTCCACTCTCACCACTATTATTCAACATAGCTTTGGAAGTTTCAGTCACAGCAATCAAAGGAGAAAAAGAAATAAAAGGGACACAAATTGGAAAAGAAGAAGTAAAACTATCACTGTTTGCAAATAACATGATGCTATACATAGAAAATCCTAAAGATGCCACCAAAAAACTAAAACAGCTAATCAATGAATTTGGTAAGGTTGCAGGATACAAACTTAATGCACAGAAATCTCTTGCATTCCTATATACTAACAATGATATTTCAGAAGTAAAAATTAAGGAAACAATCCTGTTTACCACAGCATCAAAAAAATAAAATACCTAGGAATACACCTACCTAAGGAGGCAAAAGACATGTACTCAGAAAGCTATAAAACACTGATGAAAGAAAGCAAAGATGACACAAATAGTTGGATAGATATACCATGTTCTTGGATTGGAAGAATCAATATTGTCAAAATGATATTACCCAAAACAATCTACAGATTCAATGCAATCCCTATCAAATTACCAGTGGCGCTTTTCACAGAATTACAACAAAAAAATTTATAATTTGTATGGAGACACAAAAGACTCTAAGTAGCCAAAGCAGTGATGAGAAAGAAAAACAGAGCTAGAGGAATCAGGCTCCCTGACTTCAGAATATACTACAAAGCTACCATAATCAAGACAGTATGGTACTGACACAAATGTCATGAAGAACCTAGGGGTAAAGCAGGAATAAAGATGCAGACCTCCTAGAGAACGGACTTGAGGTTATGGGGAGGGGGAAGGGTGAGCTGTGACAGGGCGAGAGAGAGTCATGGGCATATACACACTAACAAACGTAGTAAGGTAGATAGCTAGTGGGAAGCAGCCACATGGCACAGGGATATTGGCTCGGTGCTTTGTGACAGCCTGGAGGGGTGGGATAGGGAGGGTGGGAGGGAGGGAGACGCAAGAGGGAAGACATATGGGAACATATGTTTATGTATGACTGATTCACTTTGTTATAAAGCAGAAACTAACACACCATTGTAAAGCAATTATACCCCAATAAAGATGTTAAAAAAAAAAAACAGAAATATAGATTAGTGCAACAGGATACAAAGCCTAGAGATAAATCCATGCACCTGTGGTGACCTAATCTATGACAAAGGAGGCAAGGATATACAATAGAGAAAAAACAGTCTGTTCAATAAGTGGTGCTGAGAGAACTGGAGAACTACATATAAAAGACTGAAATTAGAACACTCCCTAACACCATAAACAAAATTAGCATCACAATGGGTTAAAGACCAAATATAAGACTGGACACTATAAAACTCTGAGAGAAAAACATAGGAAGACTACACTTTGACATAAATCACAGCAACATCTTTTTTGACCGACTTCCTAGAGTATTGGAAATAAAAACAGAAATAAACAAATGGGACCTAATGAAACTTAAAAGCTTTTTCAAAGCAAAGGAAACTACAAAGAAGACAAAAAGACAACCTTCAGAATGGGAGAAAATATTTGCAAATGAACCAACGGACAAAGGATTAATCTCCAAAATATATAAACAGCCCATGCAGCTCAGTATTAAAAAAATAAACAACCCAATCAAAAAATGAGCAAGACCTAAATAGACATTTCTCCAAAGAAGACATGCAGATGGCCAAGAAGTACATGAAAAGCTGCTCAACATCACTAATTATTAGAGAAATGCAAATCAAAACTGCAATGAGGTATCACCTCACACCAGTTTGAATGGGCATCATCAGAAAATCTATGAATAACAAATGCTGGACAGGGTGTGAAGAAAAGGGAACTCTCTTGCACTGTTGGTGGGAATGTAAATTGATACAGCCACTATGGAGAACAGAATGGAGGTTCCTTTAAAAGCTACAAATAATACTACCATATGACCCAGCAATCCCACTACTGGGTGTATACCATGAGAAAACCATAATTCAAAAAGACATTTGCACCCCAATGTTCATTGCAGCACTATTTACAATAGCCAGGTCATGGAAGCAACCTAAACGCCCATCGACAGACAAATGGATAAAGAAGATGTGGTACATATATACAATGGAATATTACTCAGCCATAAAAAGGAACAAAATTGGGTCATTTGTAGAGATGTGGATGGATCTAGAGACTGTCATACAGAGTGAAGTAAGTCAGAAAGATTAAAAACAAATATTGTATATTATCACATATATGTAGAACCTAGAAAAATGGTATGGATGAACTGGTTTGCAGGGCAGAAATAGAGACACAGTTGTAGAGAAAAAAACGTATGGACATCAAGGGGGTGAAGTGCCGGGGGCAGGTGGTGGTGGCATGAATTGGGAGATTGGGATTGACATATATACATTAATATGTATAAAATAGATAACTAATAATAACCTGCTGTATAAAAAATAAATTAAATTAAAAAAAAAACAAAACAAAAAAAAAGGAAAGGCATTTTCCTATATATTAACAACAGCAACAAAAAAAAATTGGGCAGAAGGCCTAAATAGACATTTCTCCAAAGAAGACATACAGATAGCCCAGAGGCACCTGAAAAGATGCTCAGCATCACTAATTATCAGAGAAATGCAAATCAAAACTTCAATGAGGTATCATCTCACACCACTCAGAATGACCATCATCAAAAAATATGCAAACAATAAATGCTGGAGAGGGTGTGGAGAAAAGGGAACCATCTTACACTGTTGGTGGTAACGTAAATTGATACAGCCACTAAGGATAACAGTATGGAAATTCCTTAAGAAACTAGAAATAGAACTTCCCTATGACCCCACAATCCTGCTACTGGGCATATACCGTGAGAAAACCATAATTCAAAAAGAGTCATGTACCCCAATGTTCATTACAGCACCATTTACAATAGCCAGGACATGGAAGCAACCTAAATATCCTTCAACAGAGTAATGGATAAAGAAGATGTGGTACATATATACAATGGAATATTACTCAGCCATGAAAAGCAACAAAATTGGGTCATTTGTAGAAATGTGGATGGACCTGTCTGTTAAACAGGGTGAAGTAAGTCAGAAAAACAAATATCATATATTAACACATATATGTGGAATCTAAAAAAATGGTACAGATGAACGTATTTGCATGGCAGGAATAGAGATGCAGAAATAGAGAACTGAAGTGTGGACATGGAGGCAGAAGGGGCAGCTGGTATGAATTGGGAGATATGGATTGACATATATACAGTGTCATGTGTTAAATAGCTAGTGTGAACCTGCTGTATAGTACAGGGAGCTCAGCTTGGTGCTCTTGATGACTTAAATGGGTCGGCTGAGGAGGTAGTAGGGAGGTCCAAGGGGAAGGGGATATATGTATACATATAGCTTGTTCACTTCGTTGTACAGCAGAAACTAACAGAACTTTGTAAAACAATTATACTCCAATAAAAAAAATAAAAAAGACACTTGCTAACATAACTATGTTGTAATTAACAAAATAAGGACATTAGCACTCATCTAAAACTATTATGTATTCTATAGACATTTAATAAATAAGTCCTAATTTTCCCATTAATATCAAAAAAGAATGAAAACTAAAATACATCCCATAACCAAGAAATCATTTATAACATGTTGCATCCAGTCTTCATGTTTCATCTCTTTATTCACGTCTAAACTGCACAAGTTAACAGTCTTTTATTGTCGTTATGGACCTTGATCTTTTTTAATAGTTCCAGCCATTATTTTTTAAAATATTCCACAGTGTTGGTCTGTCTGGTATTTCCTCAAGATAATATTAAAATTATGCATTTTTGGCAAGGATGTGACAGATGTGTTGCTTAATTCTTTCCAATGTATTATGTTAGGAGGCCCTTGATGTTGGTTTGACTCATTTTTGGACATTAACTTTGATTATGTGCTTAAGGTAGTTTATGCCAAATTTCTAGAGTTAAATTGTTTCCTCTGTGTAAGTAAAAAGTATATTGTGGGTGACATTTTGTGAATATCATGTGTCATTACTCAACAGAATTTTACTCATGACCCTTTACTCATCTATTGATGATTCTAATTTTTCCAAATACTTGTCTTTTAACTTGATTATTTCTTCTATATTTATCAATTGACATTATGTTATAAAAAGTTTCTCCTTAAAATACTCAAGATAACTGATTTTTAAAATGATTTGTCATATTTCTACTGTGTCTTCACATTTTCTTTGACTCATTTCGTAATAGCACAGGTCTATTATAATAACTGGTCTCAAATGAAATTAGTTCAAGGAATATAGGTTAATGGAACTAATTTATAAATTAATCAACCCAACTATGTATCATCTCAAAATATCTGGGTAGTATTATCAAATTTACATTAAACAATAACTGTTTAGTGAATAATAATGTATGACAGAAAAGTTGTCATTAACTCTGTCAATGTTCTTCAGGGAAGATCATTGCTTTCTTTTATTTCAATGAGACACAATATACCTTACACAGAGATTATTGTTTGAATGCCAAGCTACTATACTTGCTTTAAAAATACAGAGAACTTCTGTGTAATATTCTAACTTCTTTTTAAGTAAGCATCAATTATATTTTCTCTGCTAAATATCTTAGAGCTCTGCCATGTTATGTATTAGAACTTAACTATATATTTGAAAAGTGAAAATTGGTGAGCAATCATATGTATTGCGTTAAGTGTATTAATTATCAATAAACCTATCATTCCATGTTTACAAAAAATTCATGTGCAAAAAGTTCTGAATTGTATTTTAATTTAAAGTAATTAAATTAATTACAATAAACTGTAATCAATAATGTTTCATCAGAAATCAACCTGTGATAGAACATTTTGGAAATTAGACTGTTTTGAGGCAGCTCATGTAATGAAAATGTTATAGAAAGAACACTTCAAGAATGCTAGGAACCATTTATTCAGAATAAGTGTACTAAATTAGCCATATATCTTCTGAATGATTCATTTTTCTATATTATTGGTTTTGACATGACATAAATATAACAATTTAGATTTTCTCTTCTTAAAGTAAAATCTCAGTTGAATTCAAACTGTTTAATTCTTACCCTTTTAAAAATTATGGCTCCTTTATAACTTTAATGTGACTTTTTATTAATTTTTCCCCACAGTAGAACTTCAAGATATTTTGTATGAATATCTCAAGGGGAAAACAGTTAAATCTTTGCAACCAGGACCAAAAGCATCCATTTGAATTATAGATTATTACCAAATATCTGTCTAGTTGTTTTTAAAGCTATATTAATTAATTTTACTTCACCACATAATCCTCTTCTTTCTATTCTGAGAACACCATGCTTGTTTTAACCCTTTTATTGCCAATTACTAATTACCATTAGTCTATTTTACTAATGTCCTGCATACTTCATAATGTTTTTATATTTGTTAAGAGATTTATTCCTAAATATAAGATGCTCTTTCTAAATTAAATACAGAAAATTATGAAGTATTAAGATTGATAAAATTATCTTATTTAATCTTTTTTATATATTTTGATGTAAAATGTTACAGTATAATTGCTTCCATTAGAAAAAAAACAGAAGTATAATAAAGATAACACTTTAATTTAATAAGTTTAATGTGATCAATTTTATATACAAAAAATAAATGCACTTCAAGTTTTATAGTTTAATTCATTTATTTGTGGAGTCTTCATTAAAATAATATCACAACAAACAAAAATAAGTCCCATATATCTGTAGCAGCTAGAACCAACTACATATTTTAATTAATGTGCTTTTTCACTCCTTCTTGAAATTAATAATGTTATAGTCTAGAAAAAATATTTAATTTAATTCAGTTTACATTTATATGTGAATATGCTGACAAAACATGATTCTCTCAGAATGATTTCTACTTTTGATATAAAAAGACAGTATTTTGTACTATGCTACTCAATGTGCTTACTGCAAAACAGAAAAATAATAAATTATTAAAATTGATGATATATGCAAAAATATGACCTGGATGAATGAAGATTTTTTATTCATTTTTATTTAACAAAATGTATGTGGGTAATTAACATTATGGACTCTGGATTATAGAAAAAATATGATTTCTTCCTCCCAATTTATTTATCTGTAAAATGGGAAATTGAGAATAAATTAAAAAAAAACATTCAGTGTGGCATAATTTAATAAAATCTAACTATTAAAATCATTCTCATTATTATGAATATGCCTGAAACACTTCACATTTAAGTAGTCTTACAAAAATGTGTATCTCTGTCAATATAAGAAGATATTTGATATAGATGATATGGGAACCATGCTGAAAGCAGAAGAGAGAGAATTTTGAATTGAAACTTGGAATAAATTCCAGACCTTTCTCTGCTCCTAAATTTAGTTGCCATTTGAGCAAGTTATGTACCTTCTGCTTAAAGTCCTTCAGCTATAAAATATATAAGATAGAGACAAAAGTTAGAAAAATGATAACAAAATTACTAATTCCCTAGTTCATAATCACCTGAAGGGGAGACTAAAGCTCATTCAATGTAATTTGATGTGTACCCTTGAAATAAGGCAGAGATCAAAGCGACGTCTTACTAGGCAATATTCATCAAAGAAGAACTCTGACTTCTCCTAAGTTATTGTTCTCCTAAGGTATATGCTTTTAGTCAGAAAAGGAACAGTCCTATTTGTCTTTTCTTTTAACTTCTTCATGGTCACTAGTTTGTTAACACTTCACCCTCTAGAGAAATAACTGCCTGCTTTCTGTCCATCTCATTAATACTCCCTTCAATGACTCCTGGCTGGTGCTCAGCTAGAATGCTTTTCTTCTTCAATAATGATCCGCATAGCACAGGGAGATCAGCTTGGTGCTTTGTGACCACCTAGAGGGGTGGGATAGGGAGGGTGGGAGGGAGGGAGACGCAAGAGGGAAGAGATATGGAAACATATGTATATGTATAACTGATTCACTTTGTTATAAAGCAGAAACTAACACACCATTGTAAAGCAATTATACTCCAATAAAGATGTAAAAAACAAAGATAGAGATAAGTGATTAGAGTAGAGTTAGATTTTAAACCATCTTGTTTCACAGTGAAGTGAAACATGAAGCCTGAAGGTCGGGTGCTGATAAGTTGCTGTTTTGAGGAAGAGTATAAAACTGGTTGAGTAAGATCATTTATTTTATTAACTCTAGTCTAAATTTTTGGAACATAGTCATTAAGTTATGCCTATAGTATTTATTTTTTTATATTTTGTACATGTTTTAAACTTATTGGAATTTATTTAAATTTGAAAAGTAATGACTATTTTCTTTTTGAATGCTATTTACCAAATTGATTTTCTAAAAATGCTGTTACTTTACAGTCACGATTCATAGTAAATCTACAGATAATAAAGAAAGAAACCAATATTGAACAAGATTCATCATAGAAAAATACTCAGGTGAATTCCTTCATTTCCAATTTGATCATGAATCACCATTAAAGAATCATCTTGGGCTTGCCTGGTGGCACAGTGGTTGATAGTCCGCCTGCCAATAGAGGGGACACAGGTTCGTGCCCCAGTCTGGGAAGATTCCACATGCTAAGGAGCCTCTAGGCCCGTGAGCCATGCCACTGAACCTGCGCGTCCAGATCCTGTGCTCTGCAATGGGAGAGGTCACAACAGTGAGAGGTCCACATACCGCAAAAAAAAAAAAAAAAAAAGAATCATCTTTACATTCTTTGGAAGGTACATAGCTAATGGAGTGGAATGAAATTTCAAGTATATAGTAATTATATACTTCCAGGTAGAAGTAGTAGGAACTATTTTTGTATATACAAGAAGTTTTCTTAATCTTTACTTTTGAAACTTGGCACGTGAAATTTTATATAGAACATTTTCTTGATGGATTTCAAACAATACTTTCTATTCATTTTCCACAGAAAGCCCAAACTATAGCTTGTTCATTAAGGTTTTTAATCAATTTAATTTTCTGATGAGATATGAAAATAATTTAACAAAAGTGGTGCCATTTACAACCATACTTTAAAATACAAACATATCCAAGAAAGCAACATTGTATACCACACTGCTTGAAAATATATTTTAAATGTTTTTTTTTGTTTTGTTTTGTTTTTTGTTTTGCGGTACGTGGGCCTCTCACTGTTGTGGCCTCTCCCGTTGTGGAGCACAGGCTCTGGGCACACAGGCTCAGTGGCCATGGCTCACGGGCCTAGCTGCTCCATGGCATGTGGAATCTTCCCGGACCGGGGCACGAACCCGTGTCCCCTGTATTGACAGGTGGACTCTCAACCACTGTGCCACCAGGGAAGCCCTTAAATGTATTTTTATACTTTACTTTTAATATGCTTTAATATATAAGAAACGTGCTGTTATGACCTCAAGTAAATAAAGTCTGACATTTTAATAGAATAGGAAAATGTTTATTTCTATACTGTGAAGTATTTCACTAGCCATCAGAAGAATGTTTGCTAGCTATTTCTGCCTTATAAACTGGAATAGAACTTCTGATTGCCAGATGACATTATTTAGCTGATTCATGCATGTATTTTATAGTTTAAAGGTAAACGTTACACATTAAACTTATTAGTATGAAGCAATAGGCTCAGTCAAAACTGCTTCATTTTTAAGCTCATTATTTTTTTTAGACTCACACAAGCTTCACTTGGTGATGTGATAATGTCTTTGGGTAAATTAAAAAAAACATTTACTCCTTCCCCTAACTAAACACATACCAGTATTGTGATGTAGGATATCCTGAGCAAAGAACAGAGTGCATTTGCCTTGTAATTTTGTGCATTGTTATTTGTGCTTTAAGTATTCGTTTTAGATACTAATGAATATATGCAGACTATTTTTAATACTAATTAAAAATATATAATACAAAGAGTCATATCTGCTTTTGTGATTTCAGAAAACACGTTGGCATTGTGCTCCCCTACAACTCAAATATATGCATTGATATTTACATTTTCTTACTTTCTTTTAAATGTGTGAATGTTTGATACAAAATAACATTTCATGGTGTACCATAATAATTAACTTATTTTTCTTTTACTAGAAGTTTCATATTTTACAAATTGAAACTAGCAATGCTTTTATTTATTTTTTTCTTTTTTTAGATGGTAGGTTTATTTTTTCCCAAAGAAAAAAAGTGCATATCAGGGATTTAGTTGCAGTTACAAATAATTCTATCATTAGTAGTAAATAGTACAAAAAAAAATCTCTATTTATATAATGAAAGTACAGAGCAAAGAATATATTTTCCATGGAAGTACAACTAGGAATTTACAATCATTCCTTGCTGTATTTCCTTTCTCAAAGGACAAGAGTTTTGACTGAATTATAATCAATAGTGATTATAAGTAGGTGCAAGTGTATTTGCACTCCCACATCTTTTTTTTAACATCTTTATTGGAGTATAATTGCTTTACAATGCACATACTCTAAGGTATCATTCAGAAATGATAGCATTAGTTTCTGCCTTATAACAGAAAAGTTAGTTTCTGCTTTTTTTCTGTTATAAAGCAGAAACTAATGCTTTCATTTCTGAATGACACCTTAGAGTATGTATTTATTCTTAATATCATGTTATGCATTTACAATGGTTAGGATTAACACAGATGAGTTGTAACAAGCTTTAAAATATTAATGCTATAGAGAGAAGGACAATACATTTTAAAACATTGTTTAACAAAATGTTGCAACAGTTTTCATACTCAGATTAGGTGAGGGATGTAGTAGCAACATTTTGAATGTCTTTAATTACTCTTACTTCTCTTTTAGATTTGGGGAGTTATTGGGCTTGAAAAAAAATAGAATTCTTCTCATTCTTAAATGTTTTGTTTCAGGAGTTCAAATTTAATTATTCTTTTAGCTGTTTAGATTTCAAATTATATTTAGTTTCATTTGAATCTTTTATTATCATACATTTCTCTTGAAAAATATTCTTGAATAAGATTCAAATAAGGCAAACTAAACATATGAATTATAAGATAATTTATGCATAAGTGAACCCTGGGACAATTTTTAAAAAGATAATTTATGCATAAGTGAACCCTGGGACAATTTTTAAAAAGATAATTTATGCATAAGTGAACCCTGAGACAATTTTTAAAAAGCAAATCAAAATTGAGGTATAGATAAAGAAGTTTTATTGCAAATTCTGAAAAAAAGAATAATGGCCCACAACTGTAAAAGACTTAGGACCCAGTTTTCTGTACTTCTATATTACCAATATTCTATAATTTAAAGAAATTCAGTACTTTAGAAATACTTTGATCCCACTTTTCTTCCTTGAAATTATTAAACAAACCAAACTAAGATTTGGAATTATAATTAAATATGATAATATTTTGAGTGATTTTGAGAATTCTCTGAGATTTTCTAATATAAATTGAGCCTACTGTGTTAAAAACATCAAATGTTTTATATATATATATATATATAATGTGTATAATTATAAAAATAATATATATAGTTGTATTATATATAAAACATGTCATACATGCCAACATATTTATTATTTCTCATGAAAATATATTCTTGAATATGTTTTCAAATATGTCTGTTACAGAAATATATACATATATATAGCATAAATCCATACTTGCATTTTCAATCATAAATGACTTTACTGCAAAATATATCAACATATAAAGATAGAATTTGAGGAGAATTTTTAATGCAGCTACTTGAAATATATACAACCTACATGTATGGTAATAAGAACATTAGTTCCTTGGTGGAACATTAACAAATATCAGTGAGAGAGTGTTAAATGCTCTTACAGTAAAAGCAAAGATAAATTAAATTTGAATAAAGTAATTTTTGGAAAAAAATTGATTTTTAAAATTTTTTATTGAAGTATATTTGATTTAAAATATTGTGCTAATTTCAGGGTAGAGCAAACTGAGTCTGTTATACATATATGTATACCCACTCTTTTTTAGATTCTTTTCCCATGTAGACCATTACAGAGTATTGAGTAGAGTTCACTGTGTTATACAGTAGGTCCTTATTAGTTATCTATTTCATATACAGTAGTGTGTATATGTCAATCCCAATCTTCCAATTTATCCCTCCTCCCCCTAGCCCTGGAAACCATATGTTAATTTTCTACATCTGTAAATCTATTTGTTTCGTAGATAAGTTCATTTGTACCCTGCTTTTAGATTCCACATATAAGTCACATCATATAATATTTGACTTACTCAGTATGAAAATCTCTATGTCCATGCATGTTGTTGCAAATGGCATTACTTGCTTTTTTTATGGCTGAGTAATATTCCATTGTGTATATGTACCACATCTTTATCCATTCCTCTGTCAGTGGACATTTAGGTGGTTTCATGTCCTGGCTATGATAAATAGTGCTGCAATGAACAGTGAGGTGCATGTATCTTTTTGAATTATGGTTTTCTCTGGATATATGCCCAGGAGTGGGATTGCTGGATCATATGGTAGCTCTATTTATTTATTTAAGGAAACTCCATACTGTTTCCATAGTGGCTATACCAGTTTACATTACCACCAACAGTGTAAGATGGTTACCTTTTCTCCACACTCTCTCCAGCATTTATTGTTTGTAGATTTTTTGATGATGGCCATTCTGTGCAGTCTGAGGTGATACTACATTGTAGTTTTTATTTGAATTTCTTTAATAATTAGTTAAGTTGAGCATCTTTTCATGTGCTTTTCAGCCAACTGTATGCCTTCTTTGGGAAATGTCTATTTATATCTCTCCCCACTTTTTGATTGGGTTGTTTGGGGTTTTTTTTTGATATTGAGCTGCATGAACTGTTTGTATATTTTGGAAATTATTCCCTTGTCAGTTGCTTCATTTGCAAATATTTTCTCCCATTCTGAGGGTTGTCTTTTAGTTTTGTTTATGGTTTCCTTTGCTGTGCAAAAGCTTTTAGGTATAATTTGGTCTAATTTTTTTTTGTCTTTATTTTTATTACACTATGAGGTGGATTGAAAAAGATCTTATAGCAATTTATGCCAGAGAGGGTTCTGCCTAGATTTTCCTCTAAGAGTTTTATAGCATCTGGCCTTACATTTGATCCCTAATCAATTTTGAGTTTACTTTCTTGTATGGTTTTAGGAGGTGTTATAATTTCATTCTTTTACATGTAATTGTCCAATTATCCTAGCGTCACTTACTGAAGAGACTTTTTTCCATTGTATATTCATACCTCCTTTGTCATAGATTAGGTGCACGGGTACCTCTAGATTTTCTATCCTGTCCCATTGATCTATATTTCTGATATTGTGCCAGTACCATAAGGTATTGATGACTGTAGCTTTGCAGTATTGTCTGAAGTCAGGGAGCCTGATTCCTTCAGATCCGTTTTTCTTTTCCAAGATTGCTTTGGCTATTTGGGGTCTTATTGTTTCCATCCAAATTGTAAAATTTTTGTTCTAGTTCTGTAAAAAAAAATGTCACGGGTAATTTGATAAGGATTTCATTGAATCTGTAGATTGTTGTGTAGTATAGTCATTTTCACAATATTGATTCTTCCAATCCAAGAACACGGTATATTTCTCCATCTGTTTTTATCATCTTAGATTTGTTTCATCAGTATTTTATACTTCTCTGAGTACAGGTTTTTTACCTCCTTATGTAGATTTATTCCTAGGTATTTTATTCTTTTTGATGTTATGGTAAATGAGATTGCTACCTTCATTTCCATTTCTGATATTTAGTTGTTAGTGTATAGGAATGCAAGAGATTTCTGTGTATTAATTTTAAATCCTGAAACTTTAACAAATTATTTGATGATCTCTAGTAGTTTTCTGGTAGCATCTTTAGGGTTTTCTATGTATAGTATGATGTCATCTGCAAACAGTGACAGTTTTACTTCTTTTCCAATTTGGATTCTTTTTATTTTTTTTTCTCAGATTGCCATAGCCAGGACTTCCACAAATATTTTGAATAATAGTGTTGAGAGAGGACATCCTTGTCATGTTTCTGATCTTAGAGGAAATACTTTCAGCTTTTCACTGTTGAGAATGATGTCTGCTGTGGGTTTGTCGTATATGGCCTTTACTATGTTGAGGTAGGTTCCCTCTATGACCACTTTCTGGAGAGTTTTTATCATAAATGGATGTTGAATTTGTCAAAAGCTTTTTCTGCACCTGTTGAGATGATCATATGGTTTTTATTCTTCAATATGTAGATGTGGTGTATCACACTGACTGATTTGTGAGTATTGAAGAATCCTTGCATCCCTGGGATAAATCCCATGTGATCATTGCTGTATGATCCTTTTAAGGTGCTGTTGGATTTGGTTTGCTAGTATTTTGTTGAGGATATTTGCATCTATATTTATCTGTGATATTGGCTTATAATTTACTTTTTTTGTTATATTTTTGTCAGGTTTTGGTATCAGGGTGATGGTGGCCTCATAGAACGATCTTGGGAGTATTCCTTCCTCTGCAATTCTTTGGAAGCCTTTCAGCAGGGTAGGTGTTAACTCTTCTGTAAATGTTTGATAGATTTCACCTGAGAAGCCACCTGGTCCTGGGCTTTTATTTGTTGGATGATTATTATTTTTTAATTATTACAAAAACACTTCAAGAATTTAATGCATTAATTACACACTCTCAGAGTCTGAACACTTCATGTTGTGGACTACCACATCTATTTGTTGAAACTTAAGCCCTCTCTCACCCAACTGACAGTCTTATATTTCTACTACATATCTCACCTCCTCAAATTCAACCTATCCAAATCCAAACTGATTTTCTATCAGAACTTCCATTCATCTACAGATGGAGGATCCTATGAATTATAATTGCCTGTGGGCCATTTGATCATGCCACCAGTTTTAAACAGACTAGTGTGATTTCTCCACCACTGGCCAATCCTCTTTAATTATTTATTTATTTGTTTATTTGTTAATTTATTTAAACATCTTTATTGGAATGTAATTGCGTTACAATGGTGTGTTAGTTTCTGCTTTATAACAAAGTGAATCAGCTATATATATTCATATATCCCCATATCACCTCCCCCTTGTGTCTCCCTCCCACACTCCCTATCTCACCCATCTAGGTGGTCACAAAGCACTGAGCTGAGGTCCCTGTTCTATGTGGCTGGTTCCTACTAGCTATTTATTTTACATTTGGTAGTATATATAAGTCCATGCCACAATCTCACTTCGTCTCATCTTACCATTCCCCATCCCCATGTCCTCTAGTCCATTTGCTACGTCTGCATCTTTATTCCTGTCCTGCTCACAGGTTTCAGAACCTTTTTTTTTTTTTTTTAGATTCCATATATATGTGTTAGCATATGGTATTTTTTTCTCTTTATGACTTACTTCACTCTGTATGACAGACTCTAGGTCCATCCACCTCAGTACAAATAACTCAATTTCCTTTCTTTTTATGGCTAACATTCCATTGTATATATGTGCCACATCTTCTTTGTCCATTCATCTCTCACTGGACACTTAGGTTGCTTCCATGTCCTGGCTATTGTAAATAGAGCAATGAACATTGTTTTACATGACTCTTTTTGAATTATGGTTTATTTAGGGTATATGCTCAGGAGTGGGATTGTTGGGTCGTATCGTAGTTCTATCTTTAGTTTTCTAAGGAACCTCCATACTGTTCCACATACTGGTTGTATCAATTTACATTCCCACCAACAGGGCAAGAGTATTCCCTTTTCTCCACACCCTCTCCAACATTTATTGTTTGTAGATTTTTTTTAATGATGGTCATTCTGACTGGTCTAATGTGATACCTTATTGTAGTTTTGATTTGCATTTCTCTAATGATTAGTGATGTTGAGCATTGTTGCATATGTTTGTTGACAATTTGTATATCTTATAGCAGAAATGTCTACTTAGGTCTTCTGCCCAATTCTGGATTGGTTTGTTTGTTTTTGATATTGAGCTGCATGAACTGCTTGTAAATTTTGGAGATTAATCGTTTATCAGTTGCTTCATTTGCAAATGTTTTCTCCCATTCTGTGGGTTGTCTTTTTGTCTTGTATATGGTTAACTTTGCTGTGCAAAAGCTTTGAAGTTTCATTAGTCCCCATTTGTTCATTTTTGTTTTTATTTCCATTTCTCTAGGAGGTAGGTCAAAAAGGATCTTGCTGTGATTTATGTCACAGAATGTTCTGCTTATATTTTCCTCTAAGAGTTTTACAGTGTCTGGCTTTACGTTTAGGTCTTTAATCCATTTTGAGTGCATTTTTGTGCATGGTGATAGGAACTGTTCCAATTTCACTCTTTTACATGTAGTTGTCCAGTTTTCCCAGCACCACTTATTGAAGAGACTGTCTTTTCTCCATTGTATATTCTCGCCCCCTTTGTCAAATATAGGTTGACCATATGTGCATGGGTTTATTTCTGGGCTTTCTATCCTGTTCCATTGATCTATATTTCTGTTTTTGTGCCAGTACCATGCTGTCTTGATTACTGTAGACTTGTAGTATAGTCTGAAGTCAGGGAACCTGATTCCTCCATCTCCATTATTCTTTCTCAAGATTGCTTTGGCTCTTCGGGGTCTTTTGTGTTTCCATACAAATTGTGATATTTTTTGTTCTAGCTCTGTGAAAAATGTCATTGGTAGTTTGATAAGGATTGCATTGAATCTGTAGATTGCTTTGGGTAGTATAGTCATTTTCACAAGGTTGATTCTCCCAATCCAAGTACATGGTATATCTCTCCATCTGCTTGTATCATCTTTAATTACTTTCATCAGTGTCTTATCATTTTCTGCATACAGGTCTTTTGTATCCTTAGGTAGGTCTATTCCTAGGTATTTTATTCATTTTGTTGCAGTGGTAAATGGGAGTGTTTCCTTAATTTCTCCTTCAGATTTCTCATCACTAGTGTATAGGAATGAAAGAGATTTCTGTGCATTTATTTTGTATCCTGCTACTTTACCAAATTCATTGATTAGCTCTGGTAGTTTTCTGGTAGCATCTTTAGGATTCTTTACGTATATTATCATGTCATGTGCAAACAGTGACAGTTTTACTTTTTTTCTGATTTAGATTCTTTTTATTTCTTTTTCTTCTCTTATTGCTGTCACTAAAACTATGTTGAATAATAGTGGTGAGAGTGGACATCCTTGTCTTGTTCCTGCTCTTAGAGGAAATGGTTTCAGTTTTTCACCATTGAGAAAGATGTTGGCTGTGGGTTTTTCAGATATGGCCTTTTATATGTTGAGGTAAGTTCCCTCTATGTCTACTTTCTGGAGGGTTTTTATCATAAATGGGTGTTGAATTTTGTTGAAAGCTTTTTCTGCATCTATTGAGATGATTATATGTTTTTTCTCCATCTGTTTGTTAATATGCTTTATCACATTGATTGATTTGCATATATTGAAGAATCCTTGCATTCCTGGGATAAATCCAACTTGATCATGGTGTATGATCCTTTTAATATGCTGTTAGATTCTCTTTGCTAGTATTTTATTGAGGACATTTGCATCTATTTTCATCAGTGATATTGGCCTGTAGTTTTCTTTCTTTGTGACATCTTTGTCTGCATTTGGTATCAGTGTGTTGGTGGCCCCATAGAATGAGTTTGGAAGTTTTCCTCCCTCTGCTATATGTTGGAAGATTTTGAGAAAGATAGGTGTTAGCTCTTCTCCAAATGTTTGATAGAATTCACCTATCATGCCATCTGACCCTGGGCTTTTGTTTCTTGGAAGATTTTTATCACATTCTCAATTTCAGTGCTTGTGAGTGGTCAGTTATATTTTCTATTTCTTCCTGGTTCAGTCTCAGAAGGTTGTGCATTTTAAAGAATTTGTTCATTTCTTCTAGGTTGTCCATTTTATTGGCATATAGTTGCTTGTAGTAATCTATCATGATCTGCAGTGTCAGTTGTTACTTCTCCTTTTCCATTTTTAATTCTGTTGATTTGAGTCTTCTCCCTTTTTTTCTTGATGAGTCTGGGTAATGGTTTACCAATTCTTTTTATCTTCACAAAGAACCAGCTTTTAGTTTTATTGATCTTTGCTATTGTTTCCTTCATTTCTTTTTCATTTATTTCTGATCTGATGTTTATGATTTCTTTACTTCTGCTAACTTTGGGATTTTTGTTGTTCTTCTTCTTCTTCTTTCTCTAATTTCTTAAGGTGTAGAGATAGGTGGTTTATTTTGAGATTTTTCTTGTTTCTTGAGGTAGGATTGTATTGCTGTAAACTTCACTCTTCGAACTGCTTTTGCTGCATCCCATAGTTTTTAGGTCATTGTATTTTTACTGTCATTTTTTTCTAGGTATTTTTTGATTTCCTCTTTGACTTCTTCAGTGACCTATTGGTTATTAAGTAGTGTATGGTTTAACCACCATGTGTATGTATTTATTAACCATATATCCCTGTAATTGATATCTAGTCTCATAGCATGATCAAAAAAGATTCTTGATATGATTTCTATTTTCTTAAATTTACCAAGGCTTGATTTGTGACCCACGATATGATCTATCCTGAAGAATGTTCCATGAACACTTGAGAAGAATGTGCATTCTGTTGCTTTTGGGTGGAATGTCCTATAACTATCAATTAAGTCCATCTTTTTAATGTATTATTTAAGTGTGTGTTTCCTTATTTATTTTCATTTTGGATGATCTGTCCAGTGGTGAAAGTGAGGTGTTAAAGGACTCTACTATGATTGTATTACTGTTGATTTCCCCTTTTATGACTGCTAGCTTTGCCTTATGTATTGAGTTGCTCCTATGTTGGGTCTGTAAATGTTATATCTTCCTCTTGGATTGATCCCTTGATTGTTATGCAGTGTCCTTCTTTGTCTCTTGTAATAGTCTTTGTTTTAAATTCTATTTAGTCTGATATGAGAATTTCTACTCCAGGTCTCTTTTGATTTCCATTTGCATGGAATATCTTTTTCCATCCCCTCACTTTCAGTCTGTATGTGTCCCTAGGTCTGAAGTGCGTCTCTTGTCAACAGCATATATATAGGAGTGTGTTTTTTTTTATCCATTCAGCCCGTCTATATCTTTGGGTTGGAGTATTTAATCCATTTACATTTAAGGTAATTATCAACATGTATGTTCCTATTACCATTTTCTTAATTGTTTGGGGTTTGTTATTGTAGGTCTTTTCCTTCTCTTGTGTTTCCTGCCTAGAGAAGTTCCTTTAGCATTTCTTGTAAAGCTGGTTTGGTGATACTGAATTCACTAAGCTTTTGCTTGTCTGTAAAGGTTTTAATTTCTCCATTGAATCTGAATAAGATCCCTGCTGGGTACAGTAATCTTGGTTGTAGGTTTTTCCCTTTCATCAATTTAAATATATCCTGCCACTCTGTTCTGGCTTGCAGAGTTTCTGCTGAAAGATCAGCTGTTAACCTTATGAGGATTCCCTTGTATGTTATTTGCTGTGTTTCCCTCACTGTTTTTAATATTTTTTCTTTGAATTTAATTTTTGATAGTTTGATTAATATGTGTCTTGCCATGTTTCTCCTTGGATTTATCCTGTATGGGACTCTCTGTGCTTCCTGGACTTGATTAACTATTCCCTTTCCTATATTAGGGAAGTTATCAACTATAATCTCTTCAAATATATTCTCAGTCCCTTTTTTTTTTTCTCTTCTTCTTCTGGGCCCCTATAATTCGAATGTTGGTGCATTTAATTTTGTACCAGAGGTCTCTAAAACTGTCCTCAATTCTTTTCCTTCTTTTTTCTTTATTCTGCTCTGCAGTAGTTATTTCCACTATTTTATCTTCCAGGTCACTTATCCATTCATCTGCCTCATTTATTCTGCTATTGCTTCCTTGTAGACAATTTTTAATTTCATTTATTGTGTTGTTCATCATTATTTGCTTGCTCCTTAGCTCTTCTTGGTGCTTGTTAAACGTTTCTTGTATTTTCTCCATTCTATTTCCAAGATTTGGATCATCTTTACTATCATTACTCTGAATTCTTTTTCAGCTGGACTGCTTATTTCCTCTTCATTTGTTTGGTCTGGTGGGTTTTTACCTTGCTCCTTCATCTACTGTGTGTTTCTTCATCTTCTCATTTTGCTTAACTTATTGTGTTTCAGGTCTTCTTTTCACAAGCTGCAGGTTCTTAGTTCCCATTAGTTTTTGTGTCTGCCCCCTTTGGCTAAAGTTGGTTCAGTGGGTTGTGTAGGCTTCCTGGTGGAGGGGACTAGTGTCTGTGTTCTGGTTGATGAGGCTGGATCTTGTCTTTCTGTTGGGCAGGACTGCCTCCTGTAGTGTGTTTTGGCATTTCAGTCACTGTATTATTTTAGGCAGCCTCTCTGCTCATTGGTGGGGTTGTGTTCCTGTCTTGCTAGTTGTTTGGCATAGGGTGTCCAGCTCTATAGCTTGCTGGTCATTGTCTGGAGCTGGATTTTAGCATTGAGATGGAGATATCTGAGAGAGTTTTCACCATTTAATATTATGTGGAGCTGGGAGGTCTCTGGTTTACCAATGTCCTCAACTCAGCTCTCCCACCTCAGAGGCACAGGCCTGACACCTTCCTGGAACACCAAGACCCTGTCAGTCACATGGCTGCTAGTGTTGGAGGGTCTCCTGCTGAGGTGGGGGTATGGCTGTGACTCACTTTGAGGACAAGGACACTGGCAGAAAAAGTTCTGGGAAGTACTCTTTGGCATGATCCCTCCCAGAGTCTGCCATTACCCCACCAAAGAGAATGTAGGCTCCAGTGCTGTGAATCCTCAGGCCAAACAACCTGTTGGAAAATTTTCTTCCTGGTTCTTCCTGGTTCAGTGTTGGAAGTTTGTAATGTTACTAAGAATTTATCCATTTCTTGTATTTTTCCATTTTATTGGCATCTAGTTGCTTGTAGTAGTCTCTTATGATTTTTTGTATTTCTGTGGTGTCAGTTGTAACTTCGTCTTTTTCATTTCTAATTTTATTGATTTGAGTCCTCTCCCTTTTTTTCTTGTTGGGTCTGAGTTTTCTATTTGAGTTAACCATTTATCAATTTTGTTTATCTTGTCAAAGAACCAGCTTTAATTTCATTGATATTTGCTATTGTTTTCTCCATTTCTATTTTATTTATTTCTGTTCTGATCTCTATGATTTCATTCCTTCTACTAACTTTGGTATTTTTTTGTTCTTCTTTCTCTAGTTTCTTTAGGTGTAAGGATAGGTTGTTCATTTGAGAATTTTCTTGTTTCTTCAATTAAGATTGTATTGATATAAACCTGCCTCTTAGAACTGTTTTTGTTGTGTCCCATATGTTTTGGACCATCGTGTTTTCATTGTCACTTTTCTCTAGGTGTTTTTTGATTTCTTCAGTGATCCATTGATTATTTATTAACATATTGCTTAACCTTCCTCTGTTTGTGTATTTTCCATTTTTTCCCTCTAATTTATTTCTAATCTCACAGTGCTGTGGTCAGAAAAGATACTTGATATGATTTCAATATTCTTAAATTTACTGAAACTTGATTTGTGACACAAGATGTGATCTATTCTCAAGAATGTTTCATGTGTACTTGAGAAGAAAGTGCATTCTGATGTTTTCAGATGGAATGTTCTATAAATATCAAGTATGTTCATCTACTCTAATGTGTCTTTAAGGGTTGTGTTGTCTTATTGATTTTCTGTCTGGATGATCTGTCTATTGATGTTAGTGGGATGTTCAAGTCCCCCACTATTATAGGATTACTGTCAATTTCTCCTTTTCTGGTTGTTAGCATTTGCATTATAAATTGAGATGCTCCTATTTTGCAGGCATATATATTTACAATTGTTATATCATCTTCTTTGATTGATCACTTGATCATTATGCAGTGCCCTTCCTTGTCTTTTGTAACACTCTTTCTTTTAAAGTTCATTTTCCTGAAATTAGTAGTGTTATTCCAGCTTTCTTTTGATTTCAATTTGAATGGAGTTTCCTTTTCTATTCCCTTACTTTCAGTCTGTATGTGTGCCAGGTCTGAAGTGGGTCTCTTGTAGACAGCATATATATGGGTCTTGTTTTTGTATCCATTCAGTCCATCTGTGCCTTTTGGTTGGAGCATTTAATCCATTTAAAACATTTAAGGTAATTATCCATAAGGATGTTCCTATTGCCATTTTCCTAATTATTTTGGGTCTGTTTTTGTGGGTCTTTTTTCTTCCCTTTCTTTTTTGTTCTCTTTTCTTTTTTTCTTGCCTCTAGAAGCTCATTTAGCATTTGTTGTAAAGTTGGTTTTGTGGAGCTGAATTCTCTTAGCTTTTGCTTGTCTTTAAAGGTGTTGATTTCTCCATTGAATCTGAGTGAGAGCCCTGCTGGGTGGAGTATTCTGGGTTGCAGTTATTTCCCTTTCATCACTTTAAATATATCATGCTTCTCCCTTTGGGCCTAAGAGTTTCTGTTGAAAAATTAGCTGATAACCTTATGTGGATTCCCTTTATGTTATTTGTTGTTATTCCCTTGCTGCTTTTAATATTTTTCTTTGTATTTAATTTATATTAGTTTGATTAAAATGTGTCTTGGTGTGTTTCTCCTTGGATTTATCCTGTATAGGACTCTCTGAAAATCCTGGACTTAGGTGACTATTTCCTTTGCCATAATATATAAGTTTTTGACTGTAATCTCTTCAAATATTTTCTCAGTCCCTTCCTCTTTCCCCCCTTCTTCTGGGACACCTATAATTTGAATGTTGGTGAGTTTTATGTTGCCCCAGAGGTGTCTGATACTGTCCTCATTTAATTCTTTTTTTCTTTATTCTGTTCCACAGCAGTGATTTACACCATTCTATCTTCCGGCTCACTTCTCCATTCTTCTGCCTCAATTATCTGCCAATGATTCCTTCTAGTGTATTTTTCATTTCAGTAATTGTATTGTTCATCATTCTTTATTTTTTCTTTAGTTCTTCTAGGTCCTCACTGAAAATTCCTTGTGTCTTGTTGATCTGTGTCTCCATTCTTTTTTTCACGATCTTGGATCATCTTTTCTTTTATTACTCTGAATTGTTTTTCAGGTAGATTGCCTATCTCCTCTTCATTTATTTGGTCTTATTGGTTTTTACCTTGCTCTTCCATCTGCAACATATTTTTATGGCATCTCACTTTCTCTAACTTAGTGTGTTTGTGGTCTCCTTTCTGCAGCTGCAAGGTTGTAGTTCCTTTTGCTCTGGTGTCTGCACCCTGGTGGGTGAGATTGCTTCAAGGGCTTTGTAGCCTTTCTGGTGGGAGGGACTGGTGAATGTCCTGTCTTGGGTGGATCTGGGTCTTTTCCCTCTGGTGGGCAGAACCATGTCAAGGGGTATGTTTTGGGGTGTCTTTGAGCTTGGTATGACTTTCAGCAGCCTGTCTGCTGATGGGTGTGGCTGTGTTCCTTTCTTGCTCATTGTTTGGCCTGAAGCATTCAAGGACTGGAGCTTGCAGGCTTTTGCATAGGGCCAGGTCTTGGTGCCGAGATGGAGACCTCCAGGAGAGCTCACAGCAATTAATATTCCCTGAGGCTGGGAGTTTCCTGGTGGTTCACTGTTCAAGACTCAGTGCTCCCACTGCTGGGGTTCAGCTTTGACTGCCAACCAGGGAACCAAGACTCTGCAAGCCATGCACTGTGGTCAAAAATACAAAAAGGAACAAACAAAACAAGACAGACTGACAAAAATATAAGAAAAAAAAGGCAAATAATAAAAGAAAACCAAACAAAAGAAAACCAAAGAAAACCAAAAAAACCCAAGAAAACAATTAAGCAAACAAAAACCAATAACGAAAACAAACAGTAAAAAATGAAGCTAACAAAAACAAAATTAAAAAATAAAAGTAAAAAAATATATATACTAAATTATTTTTAAAAATTAAAAATTTTAAAAACAGCAGCAACAACTCATTAACAACAATTATTCCCTGAAGCCTCTTCTACCAGTGTCCTTGTCCCTACTTTGAGCTACAGCTGACCCTTGCCTCCCCAGGAGGCCCTCTAAGGCCTCTAAGTAAGTCTCTGGACCCTCTTTGTGCACTGTGTGGGCAGCTCAGAGTCTGACCTGACCCAACTCGCATGTGTATGTGCCCACAATGTCCACAGCTCCTAAAGCTAGATCTATCTCAGTTTCAGGAGCACTTTTTTCTATTCAGATGTTCCACACTCACTGGATTTACCAAGTTGATTGTTGGCATTTAATCTATGGCTTGTTCAGCTGCAATTGGAGATTTCAGTTCTTTTTCCTTAGTTACACAGTCCCTGGGCCTCAGCTTTGGTTTCAGCCCTACCTCTGCATGTGGGCCACGCTCAAGAATCTGTTTCCCACCTAGGTGAGAGGGGGCAAAGGTAGCTACTGGAGGCCCATTATTGGCCCATTTTGGTGGGAGGGGTGAGGGCAGTGACTGACTTGTGCATGCTTGCCCCAGTCAGTCACTGTCTGCGTGGCAGGCAGTGACTTAGGTGGGAGGAACAGGAGGCAGCAACTGGCAGGGGTGCATGTTCTCTCTCAGGTGGAGGGGGATAAGGCCAAAGTGACTGGAATACAAGTGCTTGCTCTGGTGGGAGCCCCTTCTAGTCCCTGCAGAGACAGTGGCTGACAAGAGGCAGCAACTGACTGGAGCACACATGCTCACTCAGGTGGGTGAGGGATAAGTCAGCAATGACTGGAACAAACACACTTGTTCTGGTGGGACCCCCTCCCAGTGTCCACAGAGGCAGGGAATGGCGCGTGGGGAGAGATGCTGTGATGGTGACCCTGACTTTCATGTGTCACTCAATAATGGAGCCTTTTTTCTATGGTGGTCTGGGTTTCTTCCAGGTGCATTTCCAGTTTCAGAGCTCCTCACTCCCATCCCTTTAGGCTGTCTCTGCACAGCCAACCACATTCCTCTCTTCAGGTCCACTCTTCAAACCCCATGTTCCAGCACCCAGCCTCTATCAGCACTGGCATACATCCATCTCAGGCTAGGGCATGTAGGGCTGTGGCACGGACTGTCTTTGTAAGCCTTGCTGTGTCCTGCCTGCCATAGACTGGCTGCTGCACTTTACTCTGATATCCCCTGAAGATCCCCTTCTATCTCACCTGATCTCCCTGCTGGCGAGGGAGCTTCCTTGGATGTGGGAACCTCTCCTCTCCTTCAGCTCCCACACCAAGGTGTGCAGGTCTCATCCTGTTTCCTCTTTTTCTTCTGTTTCTCTTGTCCGTCCTATTAGGTTATATGGGGATATTTTCCTGTCCTTTTAGGTGTCCAAGGTCCTCTGCTAGTGTTCAGCAGGTGTTCTCTGTGAATTACTCCATATGTAGATGTATTCTTTTTTTTTTCTTTTTTGCGGTATGCGGGCCTCTCACTGTTGTGGCCTCTCCCATTGCAGAGCACAGGTTCCAGATGCGCAGGCTCAGTGGCCATGGCTCATGGTCCCAGCCGCTCTGAGGTATGAGGGATCTTCCTAGACCGGGGCATGAACCCTTGTTGCTTGCATCAGCAGGCAGACTCTCAACCACTGCACCACCAGGGAAGCCCTGTAGATGTATTCTTGATATACTTGTATGGAGAGGTAAACTCCAGGTCTTCCTCTTCTGCCAACTTGACCTCTCTGATGATTTTTGTATTATCACTGCTACTGTTATATTTTCCCCAGTGAATTTTATAATCTATATTTTCATGAAAATTTCCCTTATGGATTTTTAAAATATTAACAGGTTTCCATCCAGTAATTCAGTGCATTAGAATCAATAGTCTCACATGAAAGAATGAAATATATTTAATGTCACCTTCATTCATTTACTTGGCTATGCAGAAAATTTAAAACTCTTTCCAGTTTTTGTCACTGATCAAAGAAATATATATTGACAGATAATGAAGCAGCTTATGCACTTTTATGGGTGTATCAAATTAGATTAACATGTCTGAAGAATAGACAGGGGTTTGATTTTATAGAGGAAAACACAAGTTGAGAAGGGCTGTCCCTTCTCAAATTCAAAGAGTCCAGGGTAGTTATGACTATTCATCTAATGGACTGATTCTAGGCAATAAAAAATCTCCCTTCCTCCTGCTGAGATATGAGTGGCTGTGCATGAAAGTGCCCCTTTCAGGGGCTTTCTGACTCTACTTAAAATGAGGTTTCCTTGGGCTTCCCTGGTGGCGCAGTGGTTGAGAGTCCGCCTGCCAATGCAGGGGACATGGGTTCGTGCCACAGTCCGGGAAGATCCCACATGTCGCAGAGCGGCTGGGCCCATGAGCCATGGCCGCTGATCCTGCGTGTCCAGAGCCTGTGCTCTGCAAAGGGAGAAGCCACAACAGTGAGATGCCCACGTACTGCAAAAAAAAAAAAATGAGGTTTCCTTTATTTATTTTCATATAGATATGGATGATATAGATAAAAATGTAGAAAATAAATTAGATAATTCACTTTATGATCTTTAAGAAAGGGAATGGCAAAGTCTTACTTGTGTTTTAGAAACACAGCTATATAAGTAACTGCTGATACAGATTTACTGGTGCAGTGAAATAAAATTCTGTTCCTTTATAAAAAAAATTTTCCCTTGTTGATTTTGCCTCCTTCACTTTGCCATCCACTGCACTCCAAAAGAAGGATAATATGCAAATCTAAATGTCTCAATCTTATTCTCACTTTGTTGGCTGACTAATTCAGAATACTGAAATAAATCCACAACCCAAGTGTATTTAGTTAGCATTTGTAGTGCTTAACATGGGAAGACACAACTAAACAAGACAAAATCACCTTATAAGGAAACTCTTGTGAGCTTTCAATATCAGTTTTTAAGTCACATTTATGGTGACAATTATAAGACAAATTGTGATGGGTGGCATTGCTGGCTCCTTGTTATACACAAGGAAGGAATTCATTCAGATCATAAAAGGTTAATAATGAAGGGCCTCAAACTATAAGCCACTGGTGCCCACCAAAAGCTTTGACATCAGAGAAACTACAAAAGGATGTTTGAGTTCCACATATGAAAAGAGAAAGACAGAAAGAAAGAAGACTCAACTCATACAGATCATGAAAGTTGGGACTTGCCCTAGCAAATGGATTTTCTCTTCCTCCCTCTTTTTTTTTACGGTACGTTTGCCTCTCACTGTTGTGGCCTCTCCCATGTGGAGCACAGGCTCCGGAAACGCAGGCTCAGCAGCAATGGCTCACGGGCCCAGCCGCTCCGTGGCATGTGGGATCCTCCCAGACTGGGGCACGAATCTGCTTCCCCTGCATCGGCAGGTGGACTCTCAACCACTGCACCATCAGGGAAGCCCTCTTCCTCCCTCTTGTCACAAAAAAATTCTGTTCCTACTACCAAAAATAATCATTTCACATTTGCTCTGTATATACCACATGTTTCCTTTTCATGGACTTTAGTGTTTTTATCAGTTTCTCCACTACTCTCCACCTGTGAAATTGTGATTTGTAATAAGAAATATATATTTGGTCTTCATCCCACTTTCTGGCACAGAAGTCCTAAAACCCTTGGAATTTCCTAAGTGAGGAAAGCTTAAAGGTGTCCCTTGTCATGTTAATGAGATTTTTGTGCCTCACTTAAGGATAAGGGTTGGTATCCAGGAGAACCAACCAAGTGATTACAGGTGTGAAACTTTCAGTCTCACTCTCCTAACCTCCAGGGGAGGTCAGGGGAGAGAGGCTGGATGTTAAATCAGTTGTCAATGATCAATAATTAAATTGATCATGCCTGTGTAATGAAGCCTCCATAAAAACCCAGAAAGCTTCCAGGTTGGTGAACATGTGGAGACTGGCGGAGAAACATGGAAGAAGCTCCATATCCCTTTCCCATGCCTTGCCTTATATATCTCTTCCATCTGACTGTTCCTGAATTACATCCTATTGTAATAAACTGGTAATCTAGTAAGTAAAATGTTTCTCTGAATTATATGAGTGTCTCTAGAAAAATAGTTGAACCTGAGGTGGTGGTTGTGGGAACCTCTGACTTATAGCTAGTTAGTCAGAAGTACAAGTGACAACATGGGTTTGAGTTTGGTATATTAAGTGTTGGGGGAGGGGGAGCAGAATTGTAGGATTAGTGCTCAGTCTGTGAGATCTGACACTATCTCTAGGTAGATAGTGTCAGAATTCAGCTGAACTCTAGGACACCAGCTAGTGTTGAAGAATTGCTTGGATGTATGAAGAAAACCACCACCACCACACTTTGTAATTGGGTACTAGAATCTATACAGCCTTTTTTCTGAATTGTTCCTAATTTCATACAAATATTGCTTAGTATTCTCTGTCAGAGAGCACTCCTTCAGCATATTTCTTTAGTCAATTTTTGCCTTTTCTTCCTAGTGGATTATAAATCCCACTAGGGCAAGCGTTATCACTATTTGTTAAACTCTCTGTATCTAGCACACAGATCAGTTCTAGAGACACAAAATGCATCCAGAAATCAATGAAGGGTCATTAAAAGATATTTAAGCAAGGTAAATGACATGATTAGATTTGCATTATGTATTGTTCATAGGCTTGTTGGAAAGATCGATAGAAGAACATCTTGTGAGAACAATAATTTGTCATTTGGCTTCTCAATCTCCTGCATCTTTAATTTCCTCCTCTATGCTACATTATTTCCATGAGGATGAAAACATGCTACCACACTCATAGAAATCTTCAATGAACCCATCTCCCTTCCAGCAGCATCCAAGTTTGCACACAGACCTCTAGAATAAAAAAATAAATAAAATATCTTAAAATATTAAAGGTATTTCCTGCTTTATTTCTATTCCATTCTTAACATTTCACATCTCATTCTTTCCAAATATTTAAGGAAAAATATTTATTAAAATATGCCAAATTCTTGGAAAGGAACACAATCATAAGTCTACATGTTGGTAAGTTTTTTACAGAAGGAAAATACGTGTGTAGTCATCAACATTATCATGTGTTGACCTGAAATAAATAGATGCCAAATATTCTCCAGTGAAGATGGGTTTATCTGGGATCAGCAGAAAATTGCAAATTGGGGTCTGCAACCATTGCCAGCTATGAGCAAGTTCCTATATGACAGGGGAAAGAGAATACTTTTATAGAGGGGGAAAAGAAATCAGCAGGGCTATAATTATAAAGAGTCCATGTCTTTTCATTTGCTGAGTCCATGGCAGGAGAAAAGAGGAGTCTTTCTTCTTCCTGTCGGACTCTACTATCATTGTAGGGTTTGAGAGCTCCCCCTTCTGGTCTCCTGATTATTTAATTGAAGATTCAGTTTATTAATTTTTTACATTTCCCCCTTTTGAGCAAGATCATCTTCTGAAAACTTTGTTGATAAGGAGTCAGGTTTTCTAGTTTCAGTGTTTTTTGTCCACTAATGGCAGAAAGGACCTTCATGGATGTAGTGTCTCACAGTGGAAGGAAAGTGCACAGATTGGAAAGCTCTTGAGGTCACATTTGTGTAACACTGAGGAGTAGGAGTTAAACTCTTAGACAATTTTTATCTAAAGTTCATGTGTTATCAAGATCATTTGAAATGCTTTACTATCATTAAAATCTTGGTGACAAACTTTGGACAGTCCTGGACTGTGTAACTTGGGAAATCTGTCTCATCAGATTTTGTTGGCATCAATTCTGGGAAATCTTTACTTTTAGGCCACAAGTTGGTGTGCAGGTCCAGTAAGAGTTATATGCTTTCTTTAGATATTTCATGTGAATCTAAGAGTCCCTTCCTTGTAGTTTCATGGCACAAGTTTTCAAATCATACCTGATAGGTTGAAGAGAGGTCTTCCAAAACTGTATTTTATAATAGACAAAATCTCTAGTTTGCAAGGTGTGATGCTTAAGGTCTTCATCTCTCAAAATCACACTATGAAAAGATTACCCTACCAAATCTTGGTTATTTTTAATAGAAGCAATTAGGCCTTTGGAATATTGGAGTATCTCACATTTTATCAGTTCTGGGTCAAAAGAAGCAGGAGACAAGTTTTTCTGATGCCTGTGACTACTTCAAAAATGAGTCTCAAAAGGGTTGAATCTAAGATTTAGAAAGACGAATTGAAATGATTTTGGCCAAGATATTCAGAGGACTTCCACAAATTTTGCCAACTGAGTCCTCGATTATGAAATGAGTTCCCTGATTACTATGAAATTTGAGAGGAGTTACCCAGGTAGATATAATCTTCTCCAAAAGGACATTAGCCACAGAAGATTCAGTAGCCTGTCTGCAAGGGAATGTTTCAGTCCATTGTGAAAACATACAGACCAGTACTAAGACATATTTATATCCATTAGATGAATAAAGTTGTATGAGATCCATTTGCCAGACCTTGAATTGTCCATTAGGCAGTTTACTGTCCAGGAGCAATAAAAACAGGCTTTTCTGGGTTGTACTTTGTATGAGAGGGACAAGTGAGATATTCACTTGTGCAGCCTTTAAATGTTTCACCACCAGTGTTAAATCATAAATGCTATCATTTTGTTAGACCAATGATTTAATGCATGTATAGTGGTGAGAAGTAGGAATTTTAGAACCTCTGGTAGCACTGTGTTGTTATTTAGTCTAAACCAGAGCTTTCTCTTTTTTTATCCAACCAAAAAGCATTGTTGAATTTCCAGTCTTTTATTTTTCCTTTTTCTGAGGTCAATTGTTGGGCTTCTATAGCCACATCTTCTGAATTATCATTTGGAGAAATAACCCTTTGGATCATGACAGGTTTGGCTTCATATTGATCCCTTTAAGGGCAAAGTTTCTTGTGGACATATCAATAAGGTGATTTCCCTTAGCTTCCATATAGTCAAGTAGAGAAAGCTCTGAATCCTAATAATAGCTAAAGTGGTAGGTAAAAGTATTCCATGTAATAATTTCTGAGCATAGAGGTCATTTAAAATTTTATTTCTGCTGGGAGTAAGGAAGCCATATTGCATCCATAGCACTCAATAATCGTAAAAACATATCTATTATTAGTATAAATATTGGCAGTTTTGTCCTTGGCTGAAGTACAAACCCATGTAAGAGTGCATAGTTCAGCCTGTTGGGCTGAAGTAGCCTTAGGTAAAGATACTGTCTCAAATGCATCAATAAGAGTTGCAATAGCATGCCTAGCACAATTTTTATCATTGTCACTTTTTAAAGTAGGTACCATCAGTGAATCATGAGAAGTCTGCACTCCTAAGAAGGTTTCTCATAGATCATTACAAGGAGTCAGGAGGATGTCTGTCAGCATTAAGCAGTCATGAGGGACTTCATCAATGATGGAAAGGAAAAGGGTAGCAGGGTTAAGGTTATCACAAAGTAAGAGTTGTGTGTGAAGCAGTTAACAAAAGACTTCATAGGTGGTGAGGGAGCTGAGAAGTGTTGAGTGTGATGATAATTTAGGAGAGATGCTTTGGCAAGAGGTACAAAAACGGTTAAAGGGGATCCCATAACAATTTCCTCAGTGGTCTAACCAAAAGGGTAGTGGTCATAATGGCTCTAAGGCAAAGGGATATCTCTGTTCCACAAGGGCCAATTGTTGATTATAATACCATATGGGTCGATGGTGGTCCCCATATTTTTGGGTTAGTACCTAAAGGACATTTTCTTCTTTTCATATAGAAAAATATAAAATAGAATATGTTAATTGGGATGCTCAAGGGCTTGTAGGTTTATCAACTCTCCTTTAAGGCCTCAAAATATATGTTGACTAGTTCTCACAAAACTGGCTCATAATTTGGCTATAAGAAAAAAAAATTGGAATCCAATTTTGGCAATAACTATGTAGCCTGAGAAAACCTCACATTTGGCACTTTATTTGCGGTTTGGAGAAACTTAAGACACCATAAATTCTATCTGTATCTAAGTGTAGCCCTTGTTCAAATATCAGATCCCATATATATCAAGCTTGAATTTGGGCACTGCAATTTCACTTTGGTTGCATTGTGTGCCTCTAAGGATAAAGGCTTTTGCAAGTGGATGCTGTCTTCCTATAAGGAGGCTTGAGAAAGAGAGCAAAAAAAAAATCATTCACATATTGCAACAAAGTAGAACCTCTAAATAAATCTATATCAATAGATCAACCTTCAGGATTGTGAGGAATAAGAAGAACTCTGAGTAAAACCCTGAGGCATTAATATCCAGGTGAATTGATTTTCTTCCCAAGTGAATATAAAAATTATTGACTATCTTCATCAACTAGAATACTAAAGAATGCACTGCATAAATCAATTACAGTAACAAATTTACTTCCAGTGAGAATGGATTTTAGTAACATATGAAAGTTAGGAACAACAGAGTGTCAAGGAATAATATTGCTTATTGCTCAGAGGTCTTGGATAAGCCTCCACACTGAGGACTTATGTTTTCTCACCTGTAAAATGTGAATGTTATAAGGGTTTCTACAAGGAGTAGTGAAACCTTGCCCCTTGTAATCTTCTAATACAGGATTTATGTTTTGAGGGGCTTCCTTACTTACAGTGTATTGATTAACTCTGAGAAGAGTTTTTAAGGGATATATTTGAATCTCATGGGAGGTGCACTGTGAATTTTGCCAACATCAGTCAAAGGTTTTGCCTATAAAGAAATTTGGAGCTGATTCAGCAGGAACAAATGATCAGTGTTCCAATATTCAGCTCTAGTGTCATCAGAGATGGAACAAGTAAAAGATGTCAAAGGGTTATTTAATTCACCTGATTCGTTACTCTAACTAATGCCAAATACTTGAATTATTTTCCCCTTTTGGAGAAAGAAATTTTGGCATGATACTTCTGTAGGAGGTCTTGGTCTAACAAATGGGTAGGAATGGAGGAAGTAAGGAGAAAAGGGTGTGTATCTCTCAAAAGGCTTAAACAAAAAGGAATAAGTTTAGAGACAGGGAACTCTTTAGGTTCATTAGACATCTCCACTGTGTAAACAGTTTTAGTACTCTGAGGCAGGGGCTCTTTCATAATATTTGAGTTGAGCACTGAGAATGTGGTACCTGTGTCAATTAAGACTGGAGAAATTTTTCTCCCATCAATTAAGAGGAGGATTGTGAAGAGCCTCTGTAGTTCTTTGGACCCCAATCATTGAGCATCAGGAGGATTTTGGAAAGGCTGTTAGAGGGCTGAAGGTACCTAAAGCACTTAATTTGTAACAATCTGATTTCCAGCTTCTTGGCTTTTTGCAATAATAGCATAAACTAGGAGGATTTTAGTTTCATTTAGGAGCCTTCATTTGCTGGAGTTGAAGACTAACAATTTTGGTGACTTATCTAGGGTACAAGAGAGCTGGTTTACCAGATTAACTAAATCTAGAATTGACATAGTTTCCTATTCTTCCAGGTCCTTTTTACTAGAAGGGAATGGTTCCAGTTCAGTCCATTAAAAAACATATAGTTAAGAGTTACCTGGATAATCAGTGTTGAGAAGGAAGACCAGAATTTTCTTTAAAAAGAATCTGAAGTTGATCATAACATTCATGAACAATTTCATCAGATTTTTTTGTGTGTGCATGCCTGAGCTTTGCTCCAATCAACAGGTTTTGGAAAAGCCCTAGGAACTGCTTGATAAATTTGACAAGCAATTGCTCAAGCCTGTTACATAATAAGTTGGTGTGCTTCTCTCCTTCTTGTACTTCTAAAGACTTTTCAGGGGCTTCCCTGGTGGTGCAGTGGTTGAGAGTCCACCTGCCGATTCAGGGGACATGGGTTCGTGCCCCAGTCTGGGAAGATCCCACATGCCGTGGAGCAGCTAGGCCCGTGAGCCATGGCCACTGAGCCTGCGCGTCTGGAACCTGTGCTCAGCTGCAGGAGAGGCCACAACATTGAGAGGCCAACGTACCGGGAAAAAAAAAAAAAGACTTTTGAGGATTTTCCCAATCAGCAGTTTTCATCCAATGCTAAGTCTGGCCTTCACTGACAAACATATGAACAAGATGATGTAAGTCAGAAAACCAGGTTGATAAGTATGAATGATTATATTAAATTCTTCAGCAAATCTGTGGGATCTTCAGATGCTTTGGGAAAAAAATTTGTTTTTCAATTTTTTTTAACATCTTTATTGGGGTATAATTGCTTTACAATGGTGTGTTAGTTTCTGCTTTATAACAAAGTGAATCAGTTATACATATACATATGTTCCCATATCTCTTCCCTCTTGCGTCTCCCTCCCTCCCACCCTCCCTATCCCACCCCTCCAGACGGTCACACAGCACCGATCCGATATCCTTGTGCCATGAGACGGCTTCCCACTAGCTATCTACCTTACGTTTGTTGGTGTATATATGTCCATGCCTCTCTCTCGCCCTGTCACAGCTCACCCTTCCCCCTCCCCATATCCTCAAGTCCGTTCTCCAGTAGGTCTGTGTCTTTATTCCTGTCTTACACCTAGGTTCTTCATGACAATCTTTTTATTCTTAAATTCCCTATATATGTGTTAGCATACGGTATTTGTCTTTCACTTTCTGACTTACTTCTCTCTGTATGACAGACTCTAGGTCTATCCACCTCATTACAAATAGCTCAATTTCGTTTCTCTTTATGGCTGAGAAATATTCCATCGTATATATGTGCCACATCTTCTTTATCCGTTCATCAGATGATGGGCACCTAGGTTGCTTCCATCTCCAGGCAATTGTAAATAGAGCTGCAATGAATATTTTGGTACATGACTCTTTTTGAATTATGGTTTTCTCAGGGTGTATGCCCAGTAACGGGATTGCTGGGACATATGGTAGTCCCATCTGTAGTTTTTTAAGGAACCTCCATACTGTTCTCCATAGTGGCTGAACCAATTCACATTCCCACCAGCAGTGCAAGAGTGTTCCCATTTCTCCACACCATCTCCAGCATTTATTGTTTCTAGATTTTTTGGTGATGGCCATTCTGACTGGTGTGAGATGACATCTCATTGTAGTTTTGATTTGCATTTCTCTAATGATTAACGATGTTGAGCATTCTTTCCTGTGTTTGTTGGCAGTCTGTATATCTTCTTTGGAGAAATTTCTATTTAGGTCTTCTGCCCATTTTTGGATTGTTTTTTTTTTTGTTTGTTTGTTTTTGTTATTGAGCTGCATGAGCTGCTTGTAAATTTTGGAGATGAATCCTTTGTCAGTTGCTTCACTTGCAAATATTTTCTCCCATTCTGAGGGTTGTCTTTTGGTCTTGTTTATGGTTTCCTTTGCTGTGCAAAAGCTTTCAAGTTTCATTAGGTCCCATTTGTTTATTTTTGTTTTTATTTCCATTTCTCTAGGATGTGGGTCAAAAAGGATCTTGCTGTGGTTTATGTCATAGAGTGTTCTGCCTATGTTTTTCTCTAAGAGTTTGATAGTTTCTGGCCTTACATTTAGGTCTTTAATCCATTTTGAGCATATTTTTGTGTATGGTGTTAGGGAGTGATCTAATCTCATACATGTACCTGTCCAGTTTTCCCAGCACCACTTATTGAAGAGGTTGTCCTTTCTCCACTGTACATTCCTGCCCCTTTATCAAAGATAAGGTGTCCATGTGTGCGTGGGTTTATCTCTGGGCTTTCTATCCTGTTCCATTAATCTATCTTTCTGTTTTTGTGCCAGTACCATACTGTCTTGATTACTGTAGCTTTGTAGTATAGTCTGAAGTCAGGGAGCCTGATTCCTCCAGCTCTGTTTTTCGTTCTCAAGATTGCTTTGGCAATTCGGGGTCCTTTGTGTTTCCATACAAATTGTGAAAATTTTTTGTTCTAGTTCTGTGAAAAATGCCAGTGGTAGTTTGATAGGGATTGCATTGAATATATAGATTGCTTTGGGTAGTAGAGTCATTTTCACAATGCTGATTCTTCCAATCCAAGAACATGGTATATCTCTCGATCTATTTGTATCATCTTTAATTTCTTTCATCAGTGTCTTATAAATTTCTACATACAGGTCTTTTGTCTCCTTAGGTGGGTTTATTCCTAGGTATTTTATTCTTTATGTTGCAATGGTAAATGGGAGTGTTTTCTTAATTTTACTTTCAGATTTTTCATCACAAGTATATAGGAATGCCAGAGATTCCTGTGCATTAATTTTGTATCCTGCTACTTTACCAAATTCATTGATTAGCTCTAGTAGTTTTCTGGTAGCATCTTTAGGATTCTCTATGTATAGGATCATGACATCTGCAAACAGTGACGGCTTTACTTCTTTTCTGATTTGGATTCCTTGTATTTCCATTTCTTCTCTGATTGCTGTGGCTAAAACTTCCAAAACTATGTTGAATAAGAGTGGTGAGAGTGGGCAACCTTGTCTTGCTCCTGATCTTAGGGAAAATGCTTTCAGTTTTTCACCACTGAGGATGATGTTGGCTGTGGGTTTTTCATATATGGCCTTTATTATGTTGAGGAAAGTTCCCTCTATGCTTACTTTCTGCAGGGTTTTTATCATAAATGAGTGTTGAATTTTGTTGAAAGCTTTCTCTGCATCTATTGAGATGATCATATGGTTTTTCTCCTTCAATTTGTTAATATGGTTTATCACATTGATAGCTTTGCGTATATTGAGGAATACTGGCATTCCTGGAATAAACCCCACTTGATCATGGGGTATGATCCTTTTAATGTGCTGTTGGATTCTGTTTGCTAGTATTTTGTTGAGGATTTTTGCATCTATGTTCATCAGTGATATTGGCCTATAGTTTTCATTCTTTGTGACATCCTTGTCTGGTTTTGGTATCAAAGTGATGTTGGTCTCGTAGAAAGAATTTGGGAGTGTTCCTCCCTCTGCTATATTTTGGAAGACTTTGAGAAGGATAGGTGTTATCTCTTCTCTAAATGTTTGATAGAATTCACCTGTGAAGCCATCTGGTCCTGGGCTTTTGTTTGTTGGAAGATTTTTAATCACAGTTTCAATTTCAGTGCTTGTGATTGGTCTGTTCATATTTTCTATTTCTTCGTGATTCAGTCTTGGCAAGTTGTGCATTTCTAAGAATTTGTCCATTTCTTCCAGGTTGTCCATATTATTGGCATAGAGTTGCTTGTAGTAATCTCTCATGATCTTTTTTATTTCTGCAGTGTCAGTTGTTACTTCTCCTTTTTCATTTCTAATTATATTATTTGAGTCTTCTCCCTTTTTTTCATGATGAGTCTGGCTAATGGTTTATCTATTTTGGTTATCTTCTCAAAGAACCAGCTTTTAGTTTTATTGATCTTTGCTATTGTTTCCTTCATTTCTTTTTCATTTATTTCTGATCTGATTTTTATGATTTCTTTCCTTCTGCTAACTTTGGGTTTTTTTTTGTTCTTCTTTCTCTAATTGCTTTAGGTGCAAGGTTATGTTGTTTTTTCAAGATGTTTCCTGCTTCTTAAGGTGGGCTTGTATTGCTGTAAACTTCCTTCTTCGAACTGCTTTTGCTGCATCCCGTAGGTTTTGGGTCATTGTGTCTCCATTGTCATTTGTTTCTAGGTATTTTTTTTATTTTTCTCTTTGATTTCTTCAGTGATCACTTCGTTATTAAGTACTGTATTGTTTAGCCTCCATGTTTTTGTATTTTTTGCAGATCGTTTCCTGTAATTGATATCTAGTCTCATGGCATTGTGGTTGGAAAAGATACTTGGTACAATTTCAATTTTCTTAAATTTACCAAGGCTTGATTTGTGACCCAAGATATGATCTATCCTGGAGAATGTTCCATGAGCACTTGAGAAAAATGTGTATTCTGTTGTTTTTGGATGGAGTGTCCTGTAAATATCAATTAAGTCCATCTTGTTTAATGTATTATTTAAGACTTGTGTTTCCTTATTTATTTTTATTTTGGATTATCTGTCCATTGGTGAAAGTGGGGTGTTGAAGTTCCCTACTATGAATGTGTTACTGTCAATTTCCCCTTTAATGGCTATTAGTTTTTGCCTTATGTATTGTGGTGCTCCTATGTTGGCTGCATAAATATTTACAATTGTTAAATCTTCTTGGATCGATTCCTTGATCATTGTGTAGTGTCCTTCTTTGTCTCTTCTAATAGTCTTTATTTTAAAGTCTATTTTGTCGGATATGAAAATTGCTACTCCAGCTTTCCTTTGGTTTCCATTTCCAGGAAATGTCTTTTTCCATCGTCTTACTTTCAGTCTGTTTGTGTCTCTAGGTCTGAAGTGGGTCTCTTGTAGACAGCATATATATGGGTCTTGTTTATGTATCCATTCAGCCAATCTGTGTCTTTTGGCAGGAGCATTTAGTCCATTTACATTTAAGGTAATTATCGATATGTATGTTCCTATTCCCATTTTCTAAATTGGTTTGTGTTTGTTATTATAGGTCTTTTCCTTCTCTTGTGTTTCTTATCTAGAGAAGCTCCTTTAGCATTTGTTGTAAAGCTGGTTTGGTGGTGCTGAACTCTCTCAGCTTTTGCTTGCCTATAAAGGTTTTAATTTCTCCAACAAATCTGAATGGGATCCTTGCTGGGTAGAGTAATCTTGGTTTCAGGTTTTTCTCCTTCATCACTTTCAGTATGTCCTGCCACTCCCTTCTGGCTTGCAGAGTTTCTGCTGAGAAATCAGCTGTTAACCTTATGGGGATTCCCTCGTGTGTTATTTGTTGTTTTTCCCTTGCTGCTTTTAATATGCTTTCTTTGTATTTAATTTTTGACAGTTTGATTAATATGTGTCTTGGCGTATTTCTCCTTGGATTTATCCTGTATGGGACTCTCTGTGCTTCCTGAACTTGATTAACTATTTCCTTTCCCATATTAGGGAAGTTTTCAACTATAACCTCTTCAAATATTTTCTCAGTCCCTTCCGTTTTCTCTTCTTCTTCTGGAACCCCTATAATTCGAATGTTGGTGCGTTTAATGTTGTCCCAGAGGTCTCTGAGACTGTCCTCAGTTCTTTTCATTCTTTTTTCTTTTTTCTGCTCTGCAGTAGTTATTTCCACTATTTTATCTTCCAGGTCACTTATCCGTTCTTCTGCCTCAGTTTTTCTGCTATTGATCCCATCTAGAGTACTTTTAATTTCATTTATTGTGTTGTTCATTGTTGCTTGTTTCATCTTTATTTCTTCTAGGTCCTTGTTAAATGTTTCTTGCATTTTGTCCATTCTATTTCCAAGATTTTGGATCGTCTTTACTATCATTATTCTGAATTCTTTTTCAGGTAGACTGCCTATTTCCTCTTCATTGTTAGCTCTGGTGCATTTTTATCTTACTCCTTCATCTGCTGTGTGTTTTTCTGTCTTCTCATTTTGCTTATCTTACTGTGTTTGGGGTCTCCTTTTTGCAGGCTGCAGGTTCGTAGTTCCCGTTTGTTTTTGATATCTGTCTCCAGTGGCTAATGTTGGTTCAGTGGGTTGTGTAGGCTTCCTGGTGGAGGGGACTAGTGCCTGTGTTGTGGTGGATGAGGCTAGATCTTGTCTCTCTAGTGGGCAGGTCCATGTCTTGTGGTGTGTTTTGTGGTGTCTGTGGACTTATTATGATTTTAGGCCACCTCTCTGCTAATGGGTGGGGTTGTGTTCCTGTTTTGCTAGTTGTTTGGCATAGGTTGTCCAGCACTGTAGCTTGCTGGTTGTTGAGTGAAGCTGGGTGCTGGTGTTAACATGGAGGTCTCTGGAAGATTTTTGCTGTTTGATATTATGTGGAGCTGGGAGGTCTCTTGTTGACCAGCATCCTGAAGTTGGCTCTCCTACCTCAGAGGTAGAGCCCTGACTCCATGCTGGAGCAGCAAGAGCCTTTCATTCACATGGCTCAGAATAAAAGGGAGAGAAAATAGAGAGAATTAGTAGAAGTAGGAAGAAAGAAAGAAAGGAGGGAATGATGGAAGGAAGGAAGGAATGAAGGAAGGAAGAAAGAAAGAAAGAAAGAAAGAAAGAAAGAACAAAAGAAAGAAAGAAGGAAAGAAGGCAGGAAGGAAAGAAAGGAGGGAGGGAGGGAGGGAGAGAGGAAGGAAGGAAGGAAGGAAGGAGGGAAGGAAGGAAAAAAGACAGAAATAAAGAAGATACAGTAAAATAAAATAAAGTATAATAAAGTTATTGAATTAAAAAATAATTATTTAGAAAAAAAAAAGGGATGGATGGAACCTTAGGACAAATGGTGGAGGCAAATCTATACAGACAAAATCTTACACAGAAGCATACACATACACCCTCACAAAAAGAGGTAAAGGGGAAAAAATCATAAATCTTGCTCTCAAAGTCCACCTCCTCAATTTGGGATGATTCATTGTCTAATTGAGGGAAGGAAGGAAAGAAAGAAAGAGAGAAAGAAAGAAAGAAAGAAAGAAGGTAAAGTGTAATAGAGTTATTAACATTAAAATTAATTACTAAGAAAAAAATTAAGAAAGAAAAAACAATGGACAGGTAGAACCCTAAGACAAATGGTGGAAGCAAAACTATACAGACAAAATCTCACACAGAAGCATACACATACACTTTCACAACAAGAGGAAAAGGGGAAAAAAATCATAGATCTTGCTCTCGAAGCCCAGCTCCTCAATTTGGGATGATTCGTTGTCTATTCATGTATTCCACAGATGCAGAGTACATCAAGTTGATTGTGGAGCTTTAATCCGCTGTTTCTGAGGCTGCTGGGAGAGATTCCCTTTCTCTTCTTTGGTCTCACAGCTCCCAGGGGCTCAGCTTTGGATTTGGCCCTGCCGCTGTGTGTAGGTCGCTGGAGGGCATCTGTTTTTTGCTCAGACAGGACGGGGTTAAAGGTGCCGCTGATTCGGGGGCTCTGGCGCACTCAGACCTGGGGGAGGGAGGGGCATGGCATGTGGGGCGGGCCTGTGGCAGCAGAGGCCAGTGTGACATTGCGCCAGCCTGAGGCTCACCGTATGTTCTCCCTGGGAAGTTGTCCCTGGATCCCGGGAACCTGGCAGTGGCGGGCTGCACAGGCTCCCCGGAACAGGGGTGTGTATAGTGATCTGTGCTCACACACAGGCCCCTTGCTGGTGGCAGCAGCAGCCTTAGCATCTCCCGCCCATCTCTGGGGTCCGCGCTTTTAGCCATGGCTCTCACCCCTTTCTGAGGTCCGTGCTTTTAGCCGCAGCTCGCACCCGTCTCTGGGGTCCGCACTTTTAGCCACGGCTCGCAACTGTCTCTGGGGTCCGTGCTTTTAGCCGTGGCTCGTGCCCATCTCTGGGGTTTGTGCTTTTAAGCCACAGCTCGCTCCCATCTCTGGAGTTCCTTTAAGCAGCGCTCTTAAACCTCTCTCCTCGTGCACCAGGAAACAAAGAAGGAAGAAAAAGTCTCTTGCCTCTTCAGCAGGTGCAGACTTTTCCCCGGACTCCCTCCCAGCCAGCCGTGGTGCACTAACCCCTTCGGTTGTGTTCGAGCTGCCAACCCCAGTCCTCTCCCTGTGCTGCGACCAAAACCCGAGCCTCAGCTCACAGTCCTGCCCACCCTGGCGGGTAAGCAGACAAGCCTCTAGGGCTGGTGAGTGCAGGTCAGCACCGATCCTCTATGCGGGAATCTCTCCGCTTTGCCCTCCGCACCCCTGTTGTTGTGCTCTCCTCTGCAGCTGCGACACTCCCCACTCCACCTCCCGCAGTCTCCGCCCACTAAGGGGCTTCCTAGTGTGTGAAGACCTTTCCTCCTTCTCAGCTCCCTCCCACTGGTGCAGGTGCCATCCCTATTCTTTTGTCTCTGTTTTTTCTTTTTTTTTTATTTTGCCCTACCCAGGTATGTGAGGAGTTTCTTGCCTTTTGGGAGGTCTGAGGTCTTCTGCCAGCATTCAGTAGGTGTTCTGTAGGAGTTGTTCCACGTGTAGATGTATTTCTGGTGTATCTGTGGGGAGGAAGGTGATCTCCATGTCTTACTCTTCCGCCATCTTCCCAGCACCACCCACTTTGGGAAAATTTTTGAGCATGGCCTGAAATTAAGCATTAGGGAATATAAGAAATTAAAGGTTTAACCTCTGGATCCTCAGAAGGTTTAATTTTACAACAACAAGTTCTAATAAATTCAGAGGAAAAGGAAGTGGAGAGAGTTTTAGAGAAAAGGTAAAGTTTGGTGAGAGACTTAATATGGAAGAGTTGAGTGTATAGAGGTGGAGTAGGCACCACAGAAGGAAATGAGGAAGATGGCATCAGAGGTAGAATCTGACCATGAAGAGCCAAGGAAATGAAACAAGATGGTACCAGATGCAGAGCCTGAGACAAAAAAGTAAAGGAAGAAGAAACTAAGGCTTTGGGAAACATTTTATCTTTCCTTAATCATTTGTTTGCCTCAGTTAATCTTAAAATCTTACTTTGCAGAGAGGCAATTTTAGACTTTTGATAAAGTTTGGAAGCCTCAAAATACCAATTGAAATAGGTATATCATTTAGTTCTGAAACTTTTGAACTATTGTAGTCCAGTTCAGTGTATAAGAAAATTGTTTGGGGATTTCAAAAATTCCCCATAATGGCCATTGACATTCTAAATTGTCTTTGATCAAGTCAGTCCATTTATTTAGAAATGTGCAGAAGGAAGAACTACAGTATTTAACCATAAGATTGACCAGAGTTGCAGTAGGGGCTTGCCCTCACAATATTTAGATAACTGGGATCCCATTTATCAGAGTAAAAGTTTCCCATTTTCTCTAGAGTGAAAGAAAAATTTTCAAAGCTCAAGCAGCTTACATTACAAACAGCTCAATTCATACCATTTGCAAGCCTAAATACCAGCCAGGTCTAAGGAAACAGCTTAGTCCCAGAGGAGCCAAGCCAAGGGCTTTTTCAGCCTGTTTCCAGAGAAAACGCTTTTAAAAGAAATAAGCTAAAGGATGGGAAAAACAAACAAACAAAAAACAGTTTCAGTGAAGAAGCCCCTGCTCCTGAAGCAATTCACAGTTTGCAACCATGGCAAGCCATGTGCAAATTCCCACATGACAAGAGAAAAAGAACACTTTTATAGAGGGAAAAGGAAGTTGGGAGGGCTATAGTAAACATAGTTCATTTTTTTTTACTGGCAGAAAACATGCCAGGAAAGAAGAGAAGTCTTTCTTATTTGTGTTGTGCTCTGGTATTATTGCAGGGCCTGCAAACTCTCCCTTCCGACCTCCAAACTCTATTTAAATGAGGTTTCTGTTTATTAATTTTTATACATTATTTTGAAATTTACCAAAAACTTTCCTGTGCACTTTCCTAGACATGATACATCAAAGCTGAACAATACCAATATTTCTAGTACAGTAGAATAATTTTACTGCTTTTAAATATGTTTTCATGATGCTGTAATTGTTAATTTTTCATTTCTATATAAAATTAAACAGTATGAACGAGCCTCTATTTATTTTTTACTACTAGTACTGATTGATATTTTGGTTGTTTCAAGTTCTTTTAAGTAGAAAAATCTTGCTATGTATATTTTTGCATGTGTTGTTTGGTACACATATATAACATTACTATTGGGAGTGGAATCCCACATAATTATAAAATTACTGGAGCATAGTATATGTACACATTAGGATTTAACAAATACTGGACAAATTTTTTATGAAATATTTGTACCAATTTACAACTTCATGGGAAAATTGTAATGAAATCAGTTGTTTCAAATTATCATCAAAACCATACATTTATTGACATATATACACTACCAAATGTAAAATAGATAACTAACACGCCATTGTAAAACAATTATACTTCCATAAAGATGTTAAAAATACCCATATACTTATTCTTTATAATATTGAATATTGAGGTGGATATATGCTGAAATTTTGCTGCTGTTTAATTTACATTTCTGTTAACAAGCTATTGTAAATATTTTTAACATGCATTTTAAACATTTTTGCTTTCTTTTTTAAGAATTACCAGACACCTTTCATCTATTTTACATTGAGTTTTCAGTCTTATTTTAGTTTTAGGAATTCTTATATTCTATTTAAATACTTTTATCTGTAAATATCATCTTGCTGTTCTCAGCTTCCTCTATCATTTGATCTTCTGAGATTTTTGAATAGATGGTATTAATTTTTGAGATGAATTTGGAGATAGATATGTGTACAAAATTGAGTCATCTGAGACATTAGAACAACTTGACCATGATATTTTATACATTATATTTGTTTATATATCACTGGACTCTTTTAGCTAATATTCTTTTAAGCTCACATTTAATCAATAAAACTTTTTATTAAGTCTTTATGATCTTGGACAATTTCCTGAAACACTCTGACACATCACTGAATTTTTTAAAAATTTCTTTATCATTTTTATTTAAGGTTTTATTAATCTAAAACTGGTTTTACTGTGGTGGTATGAGATATACATGCATTTTTTCTTCTTTCCCCCAAGGATAATCATTTTTCTAGCATCATTAGTAAAACATGTGGCTTTCTACAATGATATGCAATGACACAAATATTTTATATGAAGTGTTATATACCAAGTTATATTTTAGAGTTAGGTTGAAAGTGTACACACACACACACACACACACACACACATGCACACCAATTTAATTTGGATTTTGAATGAATTGCATTGAATCTACAAACCAATATGGAAAGAATGGACATATTTATAAAATTGAGTTCTTTAATTACATTATTTTTCTCAGGAAGTCTTGCACACATTTTTTAGATTACTTACAGATTATCATTTTGTAGCTATTGTAAACAAAATTTTACACGTTAAGTTACTGAGCTGTCTCAATGTAATGAAATGAAAAATTGTTTTTTTATTGATATTTTTAATACAAAAAATATAAAATGACTAATCTGTCTTATTAATTCATTTATTTTATCTGTAGATTATCTAATGTTTCTCAAGGGAGGAAGTTATATAATTATTTAATATTAACAGTTCCTTTCTAATTAAAAAATTATCACCTTTTTTAACTTTCTCAATGCATTATTGGGTAGGAGTTATAATAATCAGTATTTTTATTTTCTTATTCTTGATTTTTAAATAAATTAACATTCTCTAATGTCTTATGTAATACAGGGTTTCTTGTGCTGTTCTCATCAGGTTAAGGGAACTTGCCTCTATTTTTACATTTTTCAAGTGTTTTATCATGAAATGATACTGAATTTTACCAATGCTTCTTTTTTCTGTTTTTATTGATACAATATATTAAACCATTTATTTTCCTTTTGAACTCAATGTGATCCTAATATTATTTTATTTTCTAGCATTAATTAATCTATTTGTGATTATTTTTGTTAATCCATTATTTGGTTTTGTTAACTTTTTTAAAGAGGATATATCACTGCCTCTGAGTTTTTCAGTTAAATATCTTATAATATTTATTTCTTGTGCTTATGAGTTGGATTTTGTTTGACATAAAATGAAGAATGTTGGTGTAATATCTATATAAATACACTGATGAAATCTTCTAGTACATGGAGGAAAATTGATTGATACTACTAGCTAAATGCCTCTGGATACACCACAGTGTACACACAAAGAACACATGCTCCCAGAAAAACAAACAAACAAGCAAACAAAAAACCTGAGCACAAAGTATCTTTTTGTTCAAACAGGAACCACTCTAATGGGAGAGTTTAACCCTTATATTGTCTGAAGCTTACTTAGAATTGCACTGTCATCTAAGATTTGCCCAAACGTCCTTCCTTGTCCTTTCACAGATTTTAGACCAGCATCATAGTCTGAAGGCTTTCCTTAGCTATTTCCCTTCCACCTCTTTAATATTCCCTGGTATTTCGTCCTATAAATCCCTCACATGTGTAATGATCCCTTAGAATCTGCTTCTTGAAGAACATAAACTAACACTGGTGGCACTTTTTTTTTTCATTACAAGTAACAAACAGTTTAGAGACAAACTTTTCAAGTACAATACAGTAGAAATTTTCCAAAACTCACCAACTTCTCGTGGAGCCAAGAAACTTGCTGAGAAAATGTGGTTTAACCAGGATTTTGTCTGACGGTTCTAGATATACTGAAATTAACTCATAAAGTTACAGATAAGAAAGAGTGATAAGCTAATGATGAATAAATTTAGCAAGGAGGGCGGAGTCAAGATGGCAAACTAGGAGGATGTGGAGTTCACGTCTCTGCATAACTAAGGCACCTACCAGGCACTAGAAGGGGGCCATGGACACCTAAGGGGATGGGAGAACCCCAAGTGACTGGGTAAGATGTGAGGGGACTAAGGGAGGAAGAGAAGTGGAGGTGGGATGCCCCTGAGGGGTGGCTGGAGGAGACGAGGGGTTCCCACTCCCAAAGGGGGAAACAGGGAGGCTATCAGGAGGGCAGAGGATCAGAACAGAACATGGGTAACATTTCCCCTGCTCACCCAGGGAGCCTGCTGAACACCCTTCCCTGTTCCTCTGCCCACTGAGGCACCCTCCAGCCACGTGGGTCCTGAGGGAGTGATGGGGAGGAAAAGTAAAGGCCCAATGGATGGGACCAGTGCCCCTGAGGGGTGGCTTGGAGGGGGAAGGGGTTCCCACACTTTTGGGGGCCCACTACAGTTAAGGGATCAATGGGTATAGGAGAGACCCTCAGGATAGTGGAGAAATGGAAGGGATCATGGGTAGCACTTCCCTTGTCCACTTGGGCACTGGGGAATCTGTTGGTCTCCCAGGTCAGATCCTCCATCCTTGGAGACTCCCTCTGGTTGCACTGAGCATAAGCCCTGCCCCACACCCTCACCCAGGGCCTTACCAGTACATGGTACACTCTGGGACCCACTCCAACTGTGCTGAGCTTAAACTCCACCCACAAACCCCCACCCAAGGCCTTACCTCCAAACTCCCAAACTCCACACCCATTCCAAGGCACTCTGGGGTCTCCCTCAGGCCATGCTGCCTTTCCCTGTTGCACTGGTCCTGAGCCTAGGCTCCGCCCAATGCTTAAACATCACATGCTTAGGCCCCACTCCAAATCTACATCCCGCCCATGCCTAAGTTCTGGACCCACCTAAGCACCACCCTCTACAGCCAAGGTCTTTTCCGGAATATTTTTGTTTGTTTTTTAGTTTGTGGTTCTCTTTTACCTTGTTCTTGATTCATTTATGTTTGTTTTCTAATATATTTTTTTTTATTTCTCTAATTTATTTCTTATACTTTGTTGTTGTTCTGCTTATTTTGGCTTCATCTTTTTTTTTTTCTTTTTTCTTTTCTGGTTCTGTTTTACCTTGTTGCAGTTGGTTCACTCATGTTTTTATTTCTTCTAATATATTTCTTATTTTTCTAATTTTATTTTAAGTTTTATTCTTTATTATAGTACTGCAACTTTTTTTCTATTTTCTCTTGTCATGCCATGCAGCTTGTGTGTTCTTCGTTCCCAGGCTGGGGGTCAGGCCTGAGCTCCCACAGTTGAAACCCTAAGTCCAAACTGCTGGGTTAAGAGAGAACCTCAGGCAGCAGGGAATATTCATCAGAATGAGGTCTCCCAGAGTTCCTTATAACAGCACCAAGACCTGGCTCTACCCAACTGCCTGCAAACTCCAGTGCTGGATACCTCAGGTCAAATAAGAAGTAAGATAGGAATACAGAACCACCCATTGAAAAAATGAGATGACAGATAAATATGTAATAGACAAAGAAGCAAGGTAAAATCCTACAAGACCAAATAAATGAAGAAGAAATAGGCAACTTATATGAAAAAGAATTGAGAGTAATGATAATAAAGATGATCCAAAATCTCAGAAATAGAATGGAGAAAATACAAGAAACATTTAAAAAGGACACAGAAGAACTAAAGAGCAAACAGTGATGAATAACACAATAATTGAAATTAGAAATACTCTAGAAGGAATCAATAGCAGAATAACTGAAGCAGCTGTGAGAAGAATAAAGAATAAAAAGAATTGACGACAGTCACAGAAACTTCTTGGACAACATTAAACCACCAACATTCAAATTATAGGAATCCCTAAAGAAGAAGAGAAAGAGAAAGGGTCTAGAAAATATTTGAAGAGGTTATAATCAAAAGCTTCCCTAACATGGGAAAGGAGTCAGTCAAGTCCAGGAAGCACAAAGTGTTCCATACAAGATAAATCCATGGAGAAACATGTTGAGACACATATTAATCAAAATATCAAAATTAAATACAAAGAAAAAAACCAGTAAAACACCAGGGAAAAAGCAATAAAAAACATTAAGGGAATCCCCATAAAGTTATCAGATGATTTTTCAGCAGAAACTCTGCAGACCAGAAGGGAGTGACAGGATATATTTAAAGTGATGAAAGGGAAAAAACTAAACCAAGGTTAATCTTCCCAGCAAGGATCTCATTCAAATTCGACTGAGAAATCAAAAGCTTTACAGACAAGCAAAAGCTAAGTGATTTCAGCCCCACCAAACCAGCCTTATGACAAATGCTAAAGGAACTTCTCTAGCTGGGAAACACAAAAGAAGAAAAAGACCCACAAAAACAAACCCAAATCAATTAAGAAAATGATAATATGAAAATAAATATAAATAATCACCTTGAATGTAAATTGATTAAATGCTCCAACCAAAAGACACAGACTGGTCAAATGGAAACAAGAACAAGATCATTATATATGCTATCTACAAGAGACTACTTCAGATGTAGGGACACATAGAGATTGAAAGTGAGGGGATGGAAATAGATGTTCCATGCAACTGGAAATCACAAGAAAGCTGGAGTAACAATACTCATATCAGATAAAATAGACTTTAAAATAAAGACTTATAAGATATAAGGAAGGACACTACATAATGTTCAAGGAATCAATCTAAGAAGAAAATATAACAATAATAAATATTTATTCACCCAACATAGAAGAACCTCAATACATAAGGTAAATGCTAACAGCCATAAAAGGGGAAATTGAAAGTATCAAAATAATAGTGGGGGATTTTAACACCACACTTACACCAATGGACAGATCATCCAGACAGAGAATAAATAAGGAAACACAAGTTCTAAATGACACAATAGACCAGCTAGACTTAACTGATATTTATAGGACACTCCACCCGAAAACAGAAGAATACATTTTCTTTTCTAGTGCACACAGAACGTTTGCCAGGATAAATCACATCCTGGGTCACAAATCAAACTTTGGAAAATTTAAGAAAAGTGAAATTGTATCAACCCTTCTTTCCAACCCCAATGCTATGAGATAAGAAATCAATTACAGGGAAAAAAAACTGTATAAAACACAAACACATGGAAGCTAAAGAGTGCACTGCTAAACAACCAAGAGATCACAGTAGAAATCAAAGAAGAAATTTAAAAAATACCTAGAAAAAAATGACAATGGAAACACAACAATCCAAAACCTATAGGATGCAGCAAATGCAGTTTTAAGAGGAAAGTCTATAGCAATACAAGTTCACTTTAATAAACAAGAAAAATCTCAAATAAAAAATCTAACTGTACACCTAAAGCAACTAGAAAAAGAAGAACAACGAAAACCAAAGTTAGTACAAGAAAAGAAATCATAAAAATCAGAGCCTAAATAAATGAAATAGAAAGGAAGAAAACAGTAAGAAAGATCAATAAAATTAAAAGTTGGTTCTTTGAGAGGATGAACAAAATTGATAAACTTTTAGGCAGACTCATCAAGAAAAAAGGGAGAGGAATGAAATAAATAAATTTAGAAATGGAAAAGGAGAAATTACAACTGACACCACAGAAATACAAAGGATAATAAGAGACTATTACAAACTACAATATGACAATACAATGGACAACTTGCAAGAAATGGAAAAATCCATGGAAATGTACAACTTTCCAAGACTGAACCAGGAAGAATAGAAAATATGAACAGAGCAGTCATGAGTAATAAAATTGAAACTGTAACTAAAAGTCTTCCAAAAAGCAAAAGTCCAGGACCAGATGGCTTTACAGGTGAATTCTATCAAACACTGAGAGAGGAGTTAAGCACCCATCCTTCTCAAACTCTTCCAAAAATTTTCAGAAGGAGGGACACTCCCAAACTCGTTTGACAAGGCCACCATCACCCTGATACTAAAGCCAGACAAAGATATCACAAAAAAAAGAAAATTATGGACCAATATAACTGATGAACATAGACACAAAAATCCTCAACATAATACTGGCAAAGAGAATCCAACAACTCTTTAAAAAATCATACATCATGAATAAGTGAGATTTATCCCAGGAAGGCAAGGATTCCTCAATATACACAAATCAGTCAATATGATGAAACATATTAACAAATTAAATAATAAAAGCCATATGATAACCTCAATAGATGCAGAAAAAGCTGTTGACAAAACTCAACACCCATTTTTGATAAAAACTCTCCAGAAAGTGAGCATAGAGGGAACCTACCTTCACATAATAAAGGTCATATAAAAAATCCACAGCAAACATCATTCTCAATGGTGAAAAATTGAAAGCATTTCCTCTAAGATCAGGAAAAAGACAAGGACATCCACTCTCACCACTATTATTCACACAGTATTGTAAGTGCTAGCCACTGCAATCAGAGAAGAAAAATAAATAAGAGGAATACAAATTGGAAAAGAAGAAGTAAAACTGGCACTGTTTGCAGATGGCATGATATTATACATAGAAAATCCTAAAGATGCCACCAGAAGACTAGAAGAGCTATGATTGCAGGATACAAAATTAATGTACAGAAATCTCTTGCATTCCTATACACTAATGACGAAAGATCAGAAAGAAAAATTAAGGAAACAGTCCCATTTACCATTTCAACAAAAAGAATAAAATACCTAAGAATGAACCTACCTAAGGAGGCAAAAAACCTGTACTCATAAAACTATAAAACACCAATGAAAGAAAGCAAAGATTACACAAAGAGATTGATAGATATACCATGTTCTTTTATTGGAAGAATCAATATTGTCAAAATGACTATATAACCCAAAGCAATCTACAAATTCAATGCAATCCATATCAAATTATCAATGGCAATTTTCACAGAATTAGAACAAAAATTTTACACTTTGTAGGGAAACACAAAAGACCCTGAAAAGCCAAATCAATTTTGAGACAGAAAAATGGAGCTGGAGGAAGCAGGCTCCCTGACTTCAGAATATACTACAAAGCTAGTAATCAACACAGTATGTTATTTGCACAAAAACAGAAATATAAATCAAAGGAACAGGATAGAAAGCCCAGAGATAAACCCATGCACCTATGGTCACCTAATTGATGACCAAGGAGGCAAGACTATACAATGGAGAAAAGACAGCTGCTTCAATGAAAGGTGCTGGGAAAACTGGATAACTACATGTAAAAGAATGAAATTAGAACACTTCCTAACACCATACACAAAAATAAACTCAAAATGGATTAAATACCTAAATGTAAGATGAGACACTGTAAAACTCTTAGAGAAAAACATAGGAAAACTCTCTTAGACATAAATCACAGCAAGGTCTTCTATGACCCACCACCTAGAATAAAGAAAATAAAAACAAAAATAAGCAAATGGGACCTAATTAAACTTAAAATCTTCTTCACAGCAAAGGAAACCATAAACAAAACAAAAAGACAATGTGCTGAATGGGAGAAAATATTTGGAAACAAAGGAATGGACAAAGGATTAATCTCTAAAATACACAAACAGCTCGTGCAGCTCAATATTAAAAAAACAAACAACCCAATAAAAAAATGTGTGGAAGACTTAAATAGACATTTCACCAAAGAAGACACACAGATGGCCAAGAAGCACATGAAAAGATGCTCAACATCACTAATTATTAGAGAAATTCAAGTCAAAACTACAATGAGGTATCACCTCACACCAATCAGAATGGCCATCACCAAAAAATATACAAACAATAAATGCCAGAAAGGGTGTGGAGAAATGGAAACCCTCTTGCACTGTTGGTGGGAATGTAAATTGATACAGCCACTATGGAGAACAGTATGGAGGTTCCTTAAAAAACTGAAAATAGAACTACCATATGACCCAGCAATCCCACTACTGGACATATACCCTGAGAAAACCATAATTCAAAAAGACACATGTATCCCAATGTTCTTCACACTCTATTTACAATAGCCAGGACATGGAAGCAATATAAATGCCAATCTATAGATTAATGGATAAAGAAGATGTGATACATGTATACAATGGAATATTACTCAGCCATAAAAAGAATAAAAATTAGGCCATGTGTAGAGATGTGGATGAACCTAGAGTCTGTCTTACAGAGTGAAGTAAGTCAGAAAGAGAAAAACAAATATCATATATTAATGCATATATGTGGACTCTAGAAAAATGTTACAGATAACATATTTGCATGGCAGGAATAGAAACACATATGTAGAGAATGGACTTGTGGACACAGGGTCGGAAGGGGAAGGTGGGATGAATTAGGAGATTAGGTTTGACATATATACACTGCCATGTGTAAAATAGATAGCTAGTGGGAACCCACAGTATAGCACAGGGAGTTCAGCTCAGTGCTCTGTGATGACCTAGATGGGTGGGACAGGAGAGGAGGGATATCCAAGTGGGAGGAGATATATGTATACATATAGCTGATTCACTTCACTGTACAGCATAAACTAACACAACCTTGTAAAGCAATTATACTCCAAATAATTTTTTTTAAATTTAGCACTTCATATCTTTTTCTGTGTGTATATATGTGAGCTTGTGTGTAAAATTTGCATATATTTAATAGAAAATCTAACAAGCCCTTATATGCCAGGCTTGCTAGGTTTAGTTGTTCAAGCTTTACAATGACATGTTTTGATTAATATTTATAAAAACATTACCTTTTTTCAGATCAAGAATCTATGGCACACAGAGTAAATAATTTGCACCTGGTTATGATGTTTTTCAATGGTAAAAGAGATTTGACCTGGCTTGTCTGCCTCCAGAGCTTATCCTATTTAACAAGGTAATGTAGTGTTTCCACTGAGTTAAATATAAATAAGGACAACTTTTGTCAAGAAGAGTATTCCACATTATTTTATCTTGACACTTTAGCAATTTCCATTTCAGAAAAATACTCAAAAGTAAGATCAAAGCTTTACACCATGAAATGTAAATCAAGCTTATTAATATTGATTATACCTCATCATATTTGAATGAATGTTACCTATATAATTGTTTACAAATGAGAAGCATTTCATATAATTTTAAATGAAAATTCTTTTTAGCTTTCTTACAACATCATTACAATTTTATCTAAGTACTGATTCAGTCACCTTCAAGCAATAGCAATATAGGACAAATATCTTCAAATATACTGTATTATATTAGGTCAGATTATATTTATAAACATCTTAAAGTTAGTTTTAAATATGAAACAGGATAGCAAGCACACAAAAGAAAAATTTTCTTCTATATTAAGTATTCTGATCCAAAATTAGAACTATAGTTGAGGGCTACTGTCTTTATTCCTTCACCACATTTTCAATTTTGATTGAGTTAATCAATATATTGTAAATAATGAAATGGTAACTATGATAAACTCTGTAAATGTGAAAACAATTTATTAAACAGTTTATTGGAAACACATTTTAAATGGTAATTATCTTATTCCAAACTTTTTAAAACTTACCTTTGTCTACAGAAGGTTTATGATATTTCTTCCAGTTGATCTCAATCTTTCTTTCTCGGCTTACTTTGTATATACATGTGTGTATATGTATATATATATATATTCTAGATATATTTGTTGTGGTCCAGTAGTTTCAGCTTAGTCAAAGCTATAAACACAAATTTAAAAATTACAAAAGGGAATATATCTTAACCAACAAGAAGACTTGAACAATAAAGAATAACCCTAACTGTAAAATAAGTCATTAAGAAATACAATAAATGACTCTTTTTACAAAGTATTTTATGAATTTAGAAGATGTCAAATTCACCACCAAAAGGTAAATAAATTAAAAATAACAGTGTGCTACATGAATGGACATAGGAGGGGTTATAATATTTTAATTTCACCAAAGGATTATCAGGTTATATATCTGAGAGTACACAGCATCAGCAAAGTTATTTCTATGGGAGTGGTTATTGTATATAAAGAAAATGTAAGTTGCTCACTGCATACAAGAATGTGTGTGTGTGTGTGTGTGTGTGTGTGTGTGTGTGTATGTGTGTGTGTTTGTTAAGGTTTTTGAAGTAAATTTAAATTGGAACAATGCAAGTGTGCCACATAGGATATTGAGTATGTAAATTACTTATTATTGTTTGTTAGAAATAGTATTTTACAATTTGCTCATAATTGCACTCTATAATTTAATCAATGTTGTTAAATTTATCTATGTAAACTTCTTGCACATATTTATTTTATTTCCTTAAAATGAAATCATAAATATGTTATATTTAGGTACAATTTTATCTTTTTCTTATGTTAACTATGTTACATTCTATATTTTAATTAGCACCATGTAAAGTGTATTTTTTCACTTTACTTCATTTTGTTTCCCTGACCTCTAAAACACTCATATATTTTTTCCTTATTACAGTATTTTTCTTGCTCATACTATTGTGTGTGTTATAAAAATAATATAATCTACTTGTATAACTCAAAGGTAACAAACAATAAAAATTTATTAAAGCTTGCTTTCCCACTCATTACTATATCATGAAAACACAACTCCTTGAGTTAAAAATTAAATAATTCAATCTTTTGTACAATGGCTTAGTACTCAATAGTAAGGATTTTCTATAATCATTTCAGTCTTTTCACTAATGATTGGCATTTAGATAAATTTTAAGTTTATTTTTCTCCCTCAAAAGTGCTGTAATGAATTTTCTTGCAGCATGCCCTGGGTATATGGATGCGTTTGTGCTGTCTCTGTGTGTATATTTGGTTTCCAGAGATGAGAGAAGTAGGTCAAAGGGTATGCATTATTTGTTACTTTACAAATATTAAAAAGACTCACTCCAACATATTTGTTGAAGTTCACATTTCTGGGGCAGTCAATGAGAGTGAACTTTAGCATACATTCATGCTAACACTTAATTTTTCAGCCATCAAATTATTGTACTTTGAGAGTTAAGTAGTTATGGCTCAGTTACTTTAGTTTGCATTTTTCTGAACACTAAAAAAATTCAGTGAGTTTTCATGTACTCTGGACATTTAAATTTCCACTTCTGAGTATTACTTATCAATAACTCTGCATATGTTTAATTAAGTTCTTACCATTTCTAATTAAATTTAGTATCTATGTAAGTTTTAGAAACTACCCATCACACTACCATTTGATTTTCATATATCTTTATTATACTGTTTTTTTCTTGTTTTTAGAGAGCAAAGGTGGCAATACTCAACAAAAGACAAATAAGGGCATTGGATAATAATAAAGGGATCAATAAAAGAAGAGGATATTACACTCATTAACATATGTGCACCCAATACAGGATCACCTATATATATAAAGCAAATACAGACATAAAGGGAGAAATTGACAATAATATAATAATAGTAGGGGATTTTAACACTCCACTACATCAATGGGCATATCATCCATACAGAAAATCAATAAGGCAACAGTGGTCCTAAATGATACATTAGACCAGTTGGATATAATAGATATCTACAGGACATTATATCCAAAAACAGCAGAATACATATTTTTTAAGTTCACAATGAATGTTCTCCAGAAGAAATCACATGCTAGGCCATAAAACAAGTCTCAACAAATTTAAGAAAACAGAAATTATATTGAGCATTTTTTCTGACCACAACGGTATGAAACTACAGAAAAAATGGGAAAAGGACAAATAAGTGGAGACTAAACATCATGCTATTAAAAGAGAAAAATCAATCGGTCCATAAATAAATCAAAGAAAAATCATAAAATACCTAAAGGCAAATGAAAATGGAAACACAGTACTCCAAAATCTATAGGATGCAGCAAAAGCAGTTTTAAGAGGGAAGTTTATAGCAACAGTCTTCCTCAAGAAACAAGAAAAATCTCAAATAAACAACCTAATCTATCAACCAAAGGAATTAAAAATTAAAAGAGGAACAAACAAAGCCCAAAGTCAGCAGAAGGAAGGATTACAGAGAAAATAACTAAAATAGAGATCAGAAACACAATAGAAAAATAATCAGTAAAACTAAGATCAGGTTTTTTGAAAAGATAAACAAAATTCATAAACTTTAGCAAGGTTCACCAAGATGAAAAGAGAGAGTACCCAAATAAACAAAATAAGAAGTGAAAGAAGAGAAATAATAACTAATACCACAGAGCTACAAAAAAATCTTAAGAGAATACTATGAATAATTATATGACAACAAATTGGACAACCTAGAAGAAATTGACAAATTTCTACAAACGTCCTATCTGCCAAGACTGAACCAAAAAGAAACAGATGATTTGAATAGACTGATACAATAACAAAATTTAACTTGTAATAAAAGGAAAAAAAAAATCTCCCAGTAAAGTCCAAGAGTGAATGGCTTCACAGGAGAGTTTTGCCAAACAAATAAAGGGACAATACCTATTTTATGCAAACTATTGCAAGAAGTTGAAGAGGATGGAACACTCCCAAATTCATTGTACAAAGTCACCATCACCCTGATATCAAAACCAGGCAAAAATACTACCAAAAAGAAAATTACAGGCTAATGCCTTTGATGACTGTAGATGCAAAAATGCTCAACAGTATATTAGCAAACCGAATCCAAAAATATATAAAAAGGACCATACACCATGCTATTGTTGGATTTATCCCAAGGACACAAAGATAGCTTGTTTCTTTTTGTGCTGAATAATATTTCCTTATATGGATGTACCACAGGTCTGTCTATTTACCTACTAAAGGGCATCTTGTTTGTTTTTTTGGCAATTATGAATAAAGTTGCTATAAACATCCATGTGCAAGCTTTTGTGTGGACATAAAATTTTAACTCATTTGTGTTGCTATGAAGGAGCATGATTCCTGGATCATATAGTAAGAGTATGTTCAGTTTTCTAAGAAACTGCTAAACTGTCTTCCAAAGTGGCTGTAACATTTTACATTGCCATCAATGAATGAGAATTCCTATTGCTGCACACCCTTATCAGCATTTGGTGTTGTCAATGTTCCAGGTTTTGGCCATGTCAATGTTCCAGGTTTGGGCCATTCTAATAGGTGTGTAATGTATTTCATTATTGTTTTAATTTGCATTTCCCTGATGATATGCTGTGACACATCATTCTCTATGCTTATTGGCACATATACATGTGTGTGTATATATATATGTATATATATATATATATATATATATATATATATAATTTTGTAAAAGTCCATGTTTTAATTAGGTCGCTTTCTTATTGTTGCTTTTAAGATTCCTTAGCATATTTTGGATAACAGTCCTCTATCAGAAGTGCCTTTTTCATACATTTTCTCTCAGCCTGTGACTTTTCTTTTTTGCGGTACACGGGCCTCTCACTGTTGTGGCCTCTCCAGTTGCGGAGCACAGGCACAGGCTCTGGATGTGCAGGCTCAGCAGCCATGGCTCACAGGCCTAGCCACTCCACGGCATGTGGGATCATCCTGGACTGGGGCATGAACCCGTGTCCCCTGCATCGGCAGGCAGACTCTCAAACACTGCGCCACCAGGGAAGGCCATCTTCTCATTCTTTTCACATTGTTTTTCACAGAGAAGAAATTTCTAATTTTAATAATCTCCAGCTTATCAGTTATTTTATTCATGGACTGTGGCTTTGGTGTTTTATCTGAAAAGTTAATATCTGCTGCTGGCCAGACATCTGGTCCACATGTGTGCACTCCTGAGGCCTCACCTGCCCTCCACGAACCACCCAGTGAGTGCCTCTGAGATGGGGTGAGCCACGGCGGGCAAGGCCAGGTCAGAGGCCCTGGGTACGTAGTACGCTGCATGGGCAAGTGGGAGCAGCCGGGCCTGGGGGAGGGGGAAGGCCGAGTGGCGGCCCCCGGGTTGCATTGCTCTCTTTGGTGCCCAGGCCACTCTGCCTGGAGAGCTGGATCCACCCTGGAGGTATTGTGTCCCAGGGCCAGGCTCTGGGCACACCAGTCGTGCTGTGTGGTGTAGCATAGAGTACGTGCCTTTATTTCAAGCCTTGGTTACAGTTTATTGAGCACATACTATTTTACCTCCATGGCTCATTGCCTTGACAGCAACCCTACTAAGTAAGGTGACGTTTTCCGTGTTTTACAGCTGTGGAAACCAAGAAAGGTTTATAACTAGAATGCAGTGGAAATTGAATTCAAACTCTGGTTCAGTCCAAAGCTACTGCACTTCAGAACTTTGTGGTCAAATATAAGTTTGATTTTGAATCCAGCCTCTGCTACTTCTAGTTGTGTGATCTTGAGTGCCTTTCTGACTCTGTTTGATCATATGAAAATTTGGAGGCATGGAATTCCCACCCATGCATTGATGAAGAGGGCAGCACGACTCCCTGTTTTCCTCCACCTCCTAGTTTCCCAAATGGAGGTGTTGGCGCCTCTGGCACTGAGTGTGTTTACGAAGTTTTCAAAGATGTTTCTCTCCCAGTAATGGGGAAATTGTCATCTGAATGAACTTTGATATTAAGTCCTAGTTTTAAAGTTGAGGAAATGGAAGCCTTTGCATATGGTTTTTTGGAGGGCCAGCTGTGCAGATTTTGCCTAAATAAATCAGATGGATTTTGTAGGGTGCAGACAGGTGTGGAGACATGATGAAATGCTAGAGATCTAGCTGATGATAGAAAGTGGACAAGCCAGTTGGGGTTGTTCTTCCTTAGAGCCCTAAATTCCCACCAGATCGTCTTCTGTCTTTTGAGCAAGGTCTGAATGTGTCCTCCTGAGTAATCTGGCTAAAGGGTTCAGAACCTCACTTAGCCTTTAGGTCTGAAGGCAGGCCAGCAGTAGCAGTGAGCTTAGCTTTCTTTTGAAAACTACCCACTCTCCCATTTTTAGATTGCAAAACTTTTTTCTCTGAAAATTTCAAAGGATATGATTTCTGGTTAATTGTAAATATTGACATTTAAAAAATAAAACTGTTGCATCAGGCATTTAAATCTGCAGTGAAATCTAAATACCATAGTGATTTGATTTCCCTCATCCTTTGAAAAGAATACATGAACCAGTTTTTTAATATATATATAGGGTTTTTTAAAATATAAATTTATTTATTTTTGGCTGCATTGGGTCTTCTTTGCTGCATGGGGGACTTTCTCTAGTTGTGGCGAGCGGGGGCTACTCTTCATTGCAGTGCACGGGCTTCTCATTTTGGTGCACACACTTCAGTAGTTGTGGCTCATGTGCTCTAGAGCTCAGCCTCAGTAGTTTTGGTACTCAGGCTCGGTAGTTGTGGTGCATAGGCTTAGTTGCTCCACAGTAAGTGGGATATTCCTGGACCAGGGACCAGTGCTTGAACCCGTGTCCCCTGCATGGGCCGGCAGATTCTTTTTTAATTAATTAATTAATTTATTCTTGGCTCTGTTAGATCTTTGTTGCTGTGCGTGGGCTTTCTCTAGTTGTGGTGAGCCGGGGCTACTCTTTGTTGCAGTGTGTGGGCTTCTCATTGTCGTGGCTTATTTTGTTGCGGAGCATGGGCTCTAGGCACGCAGGCTTCAGTAGTTGTGGCACACAGGCTCAGTAGTTGTGGCATGCTGGCTTCAGTAGTTGTGGCTCGCAGGCTTTAGAGTGCTGGCTCAGTAGTTGTGGCACAAGGGACTTAGTTGCTCCACAGCATGTGGGAACTTCCCGGACCAGGGATTCAACCTGTGTCCCTTGCATTGTCAGGCAGATTCTTAACCACTGCGCCACCAGGGAAGTCCATCAGTTTTCATTTAACATTTGAAATTTTACATTGCTCCTTTTTCCTCCTTGAACTTGTATTCCCACTTTATTTCCTCCACAGAATTTTTTTCTAGTAAAATCGAATTTATGCTAGAAAAAAAAAATTTAACATCACATTCAAGTTCATCTAGGATTTCTCCTGTTTTATCTTCTGAGAGTTTTATAGTTTTGCATTTTACATTTAGTCCTGTAAGCTATTTTTAGTTTATTTTTGTGAAGGGTGTGATGTCTGTGTCTAGAGTCTTTTTTTTTTTGGCATGTGGATGTCAGGTTGTTCCAACATTTGTTGAAGAGGCTGCCTTTGTTCCATTTTATTGCTTTTGTTCCTTTGTCAAATATCTGTTGACAATATATTATTTAGGTCTATTTCAGGGCTTTTAAATTCTGTTCCACTGATCTATTTGCATTTTCTTCTACCAATACTACACAATCTTGATTACTATAGCTTTATATTAAGTTTTGAAGTTGGGTAGTGTCAGTCCTCCAACATTTTTCTTGTCCTTAAATAACAATAGTTAACAAAATATTATTGGTTATTCTGGGTCTTTTGCCTCTCCATATAAACTTTAGCATCAATTTGTTGATAGCCACAAAATAACTTGGCATTCTGACTGGTATTGCACTGAATCTGCAGTTCAGTTTGGGAACTGACTTTTTGACGATATTGAGACTTCCTATCAATGAATATGGAATATCTCCCCATTTATTTAGATCTTTGATTTCATTCATTAGAGTTTTGTAGTTCCTCAAACATATCTTGTATATACTTTGGTATATTTTTCCTAAGTATTTCATTTTCAGGTGCTAATGCACATGGTATTGTGATTTTAATTTCAATTTTACTTTGTTCATTGTTGCTGTATAAGAAAGTTATTAACTTTTGTATATGAACTTTGTGTACTATAACCATGCTATAATTGTTTATTACTTCCATAAGGATTTTTTCAAAAAATATATATATATAATGTCATCTGAAAACAAAGACAATTTTATTTCTTCCTTCCCAATCTGTATGCCTTTTATTTCCATTTCTTATCATATTGCATTACTTAGGTCTGAGAACACAATGTTGAAAAGCAGTTGTAAAAGGGACACACTTATCTTGTACCTGATCTTAGTGGGAACACAGTTTCTCATCATTAGGTATGATGTTAGCTGTAGTTATTTTGTAGATATTCTTTATCAAACTGAGTAAGTTTCCCTCAGTTCCTAGATTATGGTTAGTTTTTATGATGAATGTGTGTTGGACTTTGACAAATGCTTTTTCTTCACCTACTGATATGACCATATGATTTTTTTTTCTTTAGTCTGTTGATGTGATAGATTACATTAATTTATTTTTTAATATTGAACCAGCCTTATGTACCTGGGATAAATTCCACTTGGTTTCAGTATATAATTATTTTTTATAAATTATTGGATTCAATTTGCCAGTTCTTTACTGAGGATTTTGACACCTATGTTAATAAGAGATATTGGTCTGTAGAATTTTTTTCTTGTAACATTTTTGCCTGTATTTGGTACAAATATTATGCCAGCATCTGAAAATGAGTTATGAATTATTATCTCTGCTTCAGTATTCTGAAAGAGATTATTTGGAATTGGCATAATTTCTTCCTTAAATGTTTGATAGAATTCACCACTGGACCAATCTGGGCCTGATGCTTTTAGTTTGAAATGTTATTCATTGTTGATTCTATTTATTAAATAGATATAGGTCAGTATAACTTTCCTATTTCTTGTTGTATGAGCTTTGACAGATAGTGTCTTTGAAGAAACTAGTTAATTTCACTAGGATATCAAATTAAGGGCACAGAATTATTCTAGTATTCCTATATTATCCTTTTAATGTCCATGGGATATGCATTCATTTGGGATATTAATAATTTGTATTCTCCCTTTTTTCTTGATTAGCCTGACACCAATTTTATTAATCTTTTCAAATGTTGGTTTTATTATATTTATTTATAAATTATTTTTTTCCAATTTCATTGATTTCTGCTCTTTTTTATTATTATTCCTTTTCTTCTGCTTACTTTGGATTTAATTTTCTCTTTATTTTCTAGTTTCCTAAAGTGTTAGCTTAGATTATTGACTTAGTATTTGCTTCTTTTCTAATACACATATTCACTGCTATAAATTTCCTTCTAAGCATTGTTTTCATTGCATCTTCCAAATGTTGATATGTTGTGTTTAATTCCTTTAGTTCAAAATATTTAAAAATTTTGCTTGACATTTCTTCTTTGACTGATATGTTATTTAGAAGTGTATTGTGTAATATACACGTATTTTAGTGTTTTCTAGCTATCTTTCTGTTATTGTTTTTTAGTTTAATTCCATTGTGGTTTGAAAACAGACATTATATGATTTTTATTATTTTTAATTTCTTAAGATATTTTCTTTGGCCCACAATATGCTCTACTGTGTTGAATGTTCCTGGTAAATTTGATAAAAATGTGTATTCTGCTGCTATTGGATAAAGAAGTATAGAGATGTCAATTATATCCAATTGATTGATGGTATTGTTGAGTTCAACTATGTCTTTAAATATTCTTTTCCTGCTGTTTCTGTCCATTTCTGACAGAATGGTGTTGAAGCATGCAACTATAATGGTAGATTTATGTATTTCTCCTTGAAGTTCTATCATTTATTCCTCACATACTTTGGTACTTTTTTTAGGCACATACACATTAAGGATTGTTATGTCTTTCTAGAGAATTAATTTCCTTATCATTATGTAAGGGGCCCCTTTATCTCTGATAACTTTCCTTACTTTGAAGTCTGCTGTATGGAATTAATAAAACTATTTCTGATTTCTTTTGATTAGTGTTACTGTGATATATGTTTCTCCATTTATTCACTTTTAATTTATGTTTAAAATATCTTTAAGCTTAAAGTAGGTTTGTATCCTTACGCTAAAAGTAGGTTTGTAGACCATATATATTGAGTCCTGTTTTTGATCAACTCTGATAATCTCTGCTTTTAATTGGTGCATTTAAACAAATAATGTTCACAGTGATAATTGATATATTTGGATTGATATCTACCATATTTTTTTACTCTTTTCTGATTATTGCCCTTAATAATTGTTTTTATTCTTACCCTCCATTTATTTTTGACTTCTGTAGTTTTAATTGAGCAATTTTATGACTCCATTTTCTTTTTTTCTTAGCAAATCATTTATAAAAATAGATAGATAGATATACTATATATATATATATATATATATTTTAGTCATTTTAGTGGTAGTCCTAGAGTTTGCAATATACATTTACAACTAATCCAATTATACTTTCAAATAACAATATACTGCTTTTTATCTTTTTTTTTAATATTTATAGGAGTATAATTGTTTTACAATGGTGTGGTAGTTTCGGCAGTATAACAAAGTGAATCAGTTATACATATACATATATCCCCATATATCCTCCCTATAACGTCTCCCTCCCACCCTCTCTATCCAACCCCCCTTGGTGGACACAAAGCACCAAGCTGATCTCCCTGTGCTATGTGGCTGCTTCCCACTAGCTATCTACTTTACACATGGTAGTGTATATGTGTCCATGCCACTCTCTCACCTCGTCCCAAGTTACCCTTTCCCCTCGACATCCTCATACCCATTTTCTACATCGGCATATTTATTCATGTCCTACACTAGGTTCTTCAGAGCCATCTTTTATTTTAGATTCCATATATATGTGTTACTGTACGGTGTTTGTTTTTCTCTTTCTGACTTACTTCACTCTGTATAACAGTCTCTAGGTCCATCCACCTCACTACAAATAACTAAATTTCATTTCTTTTTATGGCTGAGTAATACTCCATTGTATATATGTGCCACATTTTTTTTTTTTTTTGTGGTACGTGGGGCTCTCACTGTTGTGGCCTCTCCCACTGTGGAGCAACAGGCTCTGGACACGCAGGCTCACTGGCCATGGCTCATGGGTGCAGCCGCTCTGTGGCACGTGAGATCTTCCCGGACCGGGGCACGAACCTGAGTCCCCTGCATCAGCAGGTGGACTCTCAACCACTGCACCACCAGGGAAGCCTGCCACACCTTCTTTATGCACTTGTGTGTCGATGGACACTTAGGTTGTTTCCACTACCTGGCTATTGTAAATAGGGTTGCAATCAACATTGGGGTGCATGTGTCTTTTTGAATTATGGTTTTCTCAGGGTATATGCCCAGTAGTGGGATTGCTGGATCGTATGGTACCTCTATTATTAAATTTTAAGGAACCTCCACACAGTTCTCCATAGTTGCTGTATCAATCTATATTCCCACAAACACTGCAAGAGGATTCCTTTTTCTCCACAGCCTCTCCAGCATTTACTGTTTGCAAATTTTTTGATGATGGCCATTCTGACTGGTGTGAGGTGATAAATCATTGTGGTTTTGATTTGCTTTTCTCTAATGATTAGTGATGTTGAGCACCCTTTCATGTGTTTGTTGGCAATCTGTATATCTTCTTTGGAGAAATGTCTATTTAGGCCTTCTGCCCATTTTTGGATTGGGTTGTTTGTTTTTTTGATATTGAGCTGAATTAGCTGCTTCTATATCTTGGAGATTAATCCTTTACCAGTTGCTTCATTTGCAAATATTTTATCCCATTCTGAGTGTTGTCTTTTTGTCTTGTTTATGGTTTACCTTGCTGGGCAGAAGCTTTGAAGCTTCATTAGGTCCCATTTGTTTATTTTGTTTTTATTTCCATTCCTCTAGGAGGTCAGTCATAAAGGATCATGCTGTTATTCATGTAGTAGAGCATTCTGCCTAGGTTTTTCTCTAAGAGTTTGATAGTGTCTGGCCTTACACTTAGGTTTTTAATCCATTTTGAGTTTATTTTTGTGTGTGGTGTAAGGGAGTGTTCTAATTTCATTCTTTTACAAGTAGCTGTCCAGTTTTCACAACACAACTTATTGAAGAGCCTGTCTTTTCTCCATTGTGGAGCCTTCCCTCCTTTATTAAAGCTAAGGTGACCATATGTGTGTTGGTTTATCTCTGGGCTTTCTATCCTGTTCCATTGATCTATATTTTTGTTTTTGTGCCAGTACCATACTTTATTGATTATTCTAGCTTTGTAGTATAGTCTGAAGTCAGGGAGCCTGATTCCTCCAGAGCCATTTTTCTTCCTCAAGATTACTTTGGCTATTCGGGGACTTTTGTGTTTCCATACAAATTGTGAAATTTTTTGTTCTATTTTTGTGAAAATTGCCATTGGTAATTTGATAGGGATTCCACTGAATCTGTAGATTGCTTTGGGTAGTATAGCCATTTTCACAATATTTGTTCTTCCAATCCAAGAACATGGTATATCTCTCCATCTATTTGTATCATCTTTAATTTTTTTCATCAGTGTCATACTTTTCTGCATACGGGTCTTTTGTCTCCTTAGGTAGGTTTATTTCTAGGTATTTTATTATTTTTGTTTCAATGGTAAATGGGAGTGTTTCCTTAATTTCTATTTCAGATTTCTCACTATTAGTGTATAAGAATGAACGAGTTTTCTGTGCATTAATTTGGTATCCTGCTACTTTACCAAATTCATTGATTAGCTCTAGTAGTTTTCTGGTAGCATCTTTAGGATTCTATATGTATTGCATCATGTAATCTACAAACAGTGAGAGTTTTACTTCTTCTTTTCTGATCTGGATTCCTTTTATTTCTTTTTCTTCTCTGATTGCTGTGGTGAAAACTTCCAAAACTATGTTGAATTATAGTGGTGATAGTTGGCAACCTTATCTTTTTCCTGGTCTTAGAAGAAATTGTTTCAGGTTTTCAACATTGAGAATGATGTTGGCTGTGGGTTTGTCATATATGGACTGTATTATGTTGAGGTAGGTTTCCTCTATGCCTTCTTTATGGATAGTTTTTTTTAGCATAAATGGGTGTTGAATTTTGTCAAAACTTTTTCTGCATCTAGTGATAATATCATACTGTTTTTCTCCTTCAGTTTGTTAATATGTATATCACATTGCTTGATTTGTGTGTATTGAAGTATCCTTGCATTCCTGGGGTGAACCCCACTTGAACATGGTGTGTGATCCTTTTAATGTGTTGTTGGATTCTGTTTGCTAGGATTTTGTTGAGGATTTTTGCATCTAAGTTCATCAGTGGTATTGGCCTGTAGTTTTCTTTTTTTCTGACATTTTTGTCAGGTTTTGGTATAGGGTGATGGTGGCCTCATAGAATTAGATTGGGAGTGTTCTTCCCTCTGCTATAGTTTGGAAGAGTTTGAGGAGGATAAGTATTAGCTCTTTAAATATTTGATAGAATTCACCAGTGAAGCCATCTGGTCCTTGGCTGTGGTTTGTTGGAAGAATTTTTATCAGAGTTTCAATTTTAGTGCTTATGATGGGTGTGTTACATTTTCTATTTCTTCCTGGTTCAGTTTCAGAAGGCTGTGTTTTTCTAATAATCTGTCCATTTCTTCCAGGTTGTCGATCTTATTGGCAATTAGTTGCTTATAGCAATCCCTCATGATTCCTTGTATTTCTAGAGTCAGTTGTTAATTCTCTGTTTTCATTTCTAATTCTACTGATTTGAGTCTGCTCCCTTTTTCTCTTGATGAGTTTGGGTAATGGTTTATCACTTTTGATTATCTTCTCAAAGAACCGGCTTTAAGTTTTATTGGTCTTTGCTCTTGTTTCCTTCATTTTTCTTCATTTATTTCTGATCTGATCTGCATGATATCTTCCCTTCTGCTAACTTTGAGTGTAATTTTTTTCTTATTCTTTCTCTAATTGCTTTAGCTGTAAGGTTAGGTTGTTTATTTGAGATTTTTCTTCTTTTTTGAAGTAGGATTGTACTGCTCTAAACGTCCCTTTTAGAACTGATTTTACTGCATCCCATAGGTTTTGGGTCATCATGTTTTCATTGTCATTTGTTTCTAGGTAGTTATTGATTTCTTCAGTGATCTCTTGTTTATTTATTAGTGTATTGTTTAGCCTCCATGTGTTTGTATTTTTTACAGATTTTTTTCCTGTAATTGATATCTAGCCTCATAGCATTGTGGTTGCAAAAGATACTTGATAAGATTTCAATTTTCTTATATTTACCAAGGCTTGTTTTGTGTCCCGAGATATGATCTATCCTGGACAATGTCCCATGAGAACTTTAGAAGAAAATGTATTCTGGATTTTTTGGATGGAATGTCTATAAATATCAATTAAGTTCATCTTGTTTAATGTGTCATTTAAAGCTTGTGTTTCCTTATATATTTTCATTTTGGATGATCTGTCCATTGGTGAAAGTGGGATGTTAAAGTCCCCTACTGGGATTGTGTTACTGTCGATTTCCCCTTTTGTGATTGTTAGCATGTGCCATATGTATTGAGTTGCTCCTATTTCGGGTGCATAAATATTTACAATTATTATATTTTATTCTTAGATTGATCCCTTGATCATTATGTGTCCTTCTTTTTGTCTTGTAATAGTCTTTATTTTAAAGTCTATTTTGTCTAATATGAGAATTGCAACTCCAGCTTTCTTTTGATTTCCACTTGCATGGAATATCTTTTTCCATGTCCTCACTTTCAGTCTGTATGTATCCCCAGGTCTGAAGTAGGTCTCATGTAGAAAGCATATATATGGGTCTTGTTTTTATATCCATTCAGCCACTCTGTCTTTTGGTTAAAGCATTTAATCCATTTATATTTAAAGTAGTTATTGATATGTATGTTCCTATCACAATTTTCTTAATTGTTTTGGGTTTGTTATTGTAGGTCTTTTCCTTCTCTTGTGTTTCCTGCCTAGAGAAGTTCCTTTATCATTTATTATAAAGCTGGTTTTGTGGTGCTGAATTCTGTTAGCTTTTGCTTGTCTGTAAAGGTTTTAACTTTTCCATTGAATCTGAATGAGATCCTAGCTGGAAAGATTAGTCTTGGCTATAATTTTTCCCTTTCCTGCCACACCGTTCTGCCTTGAAGATGTTCTGTTGAAAGATCAGCTGTTAACCTTATGGGGATTCCCTTGTATGTTCTTTGTTGTTTTTCCCTTGCTGCTTTTAATATTTTTTCTTTGTATTTAATTTTTCATAGTTTGATTAATATGTGCCTTAATATGTGCCTTCATAGTTTGATTAATATGTGCCTTAATATATCACTTGATTGGCATGATATGAATGCTACTGGTCATCTACTAGAATATTTCTCCTTGGATTTATCCTGTATGGGACTCTCTGTACTTCCTCTACTTGATTGCCAATTTCCTTTCCCATATTAGGGAAGTTTTCAACTATAACCTCTTCAAATATTTTCTCAGACCCTTTCTTTCTTTCTTCTTCTTATGGAGCCCCTATAATTCAAAAGTTGCTGTGTTTAATATTGTCCCAAAAGTCTCTGAGACTGTCCTCAATTCATTTCCTTCTTTTTTCTTTATTCTGCTCTGCAGTAGTTATTTCCACTATTTTATCTTCCAGGTCATTTATCCATTTGTCTGCCTCAGTTATTCTGTTACTGATTCCTTCTAGGGAATTTTTAATTTCAGTTATTGTCTTGTTCATCATTGTTTGTTTGCTCTTTAGTTCTTCTAGGTCCTTGTTAAAGTTTCTTGTATTTTCTCGATTCTATTTACATGATTTAGAATATCTTTACTATCATTACTCTGAAATCTTTTTCAGGTAGACTGCCTATTGCCTCTTCATTTCCTTGTTCTGGGGGGTTTTTACCTTGCTCCTTCATCTGCTGTGTATTTCTTTGTCTTCTCATTTTGTTTAACTTACTGTGTTTGGGGTCTCCTATTTCACAGGTTGCAGGTTCATAGTTCCCATTGTTTTTGGTGTCTACCCCTAGTGAATGAGTTTGTTTCAGTGGCTTGTGTAGGCATCCTGCTGGAGGTGACTGGTGCCTGTGTTCTGGTGGGTGGAGCTGGATCTTGTCTTTCTGGTCAGCAGGGCTCTGTCTGATGGTGTGTTTCGGGGTGTCTCTGAACTTAGTATCATGTTATTCAGCCTTTCTGATAATCGTGGTGTTGTATTCCTGTCTTGCTAGTTGTTTGTCCTGGGACATCCAGCACTGGAGCTTGCTGGTCCTTTGGTGGAACTGGGTTTTAGCATTGAGATGGAACTCTCTGGCATAGCTCTCACCAACTGATATTACATGGTGCTGTGTGGTCTGCCTTGGTCCAGTATCCTGACCTCAGCTCTCCTGCCTCAGAGGCTCTGGCCTGACACCAGGTGGGAGCACCCAAACCCTGTCAGCTACATGGCTCAAAAGAAAAGAGAGGGAAAAAAAAGAAAAAAACAATTGAAAAATAAAATAAATTATTAAAATAAAAAAGAGGAGTTCAACCAAAGCAGTAAACAAATCCCCCAATGATTACAAGCACTAAAAACTAAGATAAACATAAAAGTCAAAAACTAATCATTTGCAGACAGCAAACCCTAAGTCTACAGTTGCTCCCAACGTCCACCACCTCAATTTTGGGATGATTCATTGTCTATTCAGGTGTTCCACAGATGCAAGGCTTATGAAATTGATCATGGGAATTTAATCTGCTGCTCTTGAGCCTGCATGGAGAAATTTCCCTTTCTCTTCTTTGTTTACACAGCTCCTGGGGTTCAGATTTTGTTTTGGCCCCACCTCTGCATGTAGTTCATCCTCAGGCAACTGTTCCCACCCAGACAGGATGGGTTTAAAGCAGCAGCTGATTAGAGGGCTCTTGCTCGCTCATGCCAGGGGGACAGTGGGGTACAGTAGTCACAATTGGAATGCAGGGCAAGCCTGCAGCAGCAGAGGGCAGCATGTTTTTCCAACAGCCTGAGACATGCTCAAGTGTTGTCCTGGGGATGTTGTCCCTTGATCACAGGACCCTGGCAGTGGCGGCTGGCACAAGCTCCCAGGAGGTGGTGTGGATAGTGACCTGTGCTTGCATACAGGATTCTTGGTGGCAGTAGCAGCAGCATTAGTGTTTCATGCCCATCTCTGTGGTCTCAGCTGATAGCCATGGCTCATGCCTGTCTCTGGATCTCATGTAGGCAGTTCTCTACCTTCTTTGGGCACATAGGGATGGAATCCCCTCTCCTCACTCACACTGAAACAATGATCTCTTGCCTATTCCACAGACCCAAACATTTTCCCAAACACCCTCCTAGCTAGCTGTGGTGCACTAGTCTCCTCAGACTGTCTTCATGCAGCCAACCCCAGTTCTCTCACTCAAGTCTGACCTATGAAGCCTGAGCCTCAGCTCCCAGCCCCACCCACCATGGCAGGTGAGCAGACAAGCCTCTCAGGCTGGTGAATGCTGGTTGGCACCAATCCTTTGTGTGGGAATCTCTCCATTTTGCCCTCTGCACCCCTTTTGTTGTGCTCTCTTCTGTGGCTCTGAAACTACCCCTCACCCACCCACCATCTTCACCAGTGAAGGGACCTCCTAGTGTGTGGAAACATTTCCTCGTTCACAGCTCCCTCCCAGATGTTCTGGTCTCATCCCTATTCTTTTGTCTCTGTTTTTCCCTTTTTTCTTTTGCCCTACCCAGATATGTGGGGACTTTTATCCTTTTGGGAAGTCTGAGGTCTTCTGTCAGCATTCAGTAGGTGTTCTGTAGGAGGTGTTCCACATGTAGATGTATTTTTTATGTATCTGTGGGGAGGAAGGTGATCTCTAGGTCTTACTCCTCCATCATCTTGAAGGTCCCCTCTCTCTCCTATTTTTAACGATGGAAATTTTCATCTCAGCATAACTAAGGTTATATCTGTGTATTTCCAAAATATTTGAATGTGGTAAAGTGAAAAATCAATTGCTACAGTAGAACAATAAGTCTAGATTTCTGTGGTATAAACAGTCTTACTGTAACATCTAGAAATCTAAACATTTAGAAAAATATTTCCCTCTGTATATTGATTGGTAAAAATGAGGACATTTATAATGCTATGATAACAATTTCATCTGAAAATAAAATTTCTGTATACTAATTACATCTCCAGTTTAATATATCACTTGATTGGCATGATATGAATGCTACTGGTCATCTACTAGAATATTATTGTTATGTATCTTTAGCTTTTATAAAAATGAGTTAGCCCAATTACCTATTTTCAAGTTATAAGATTATTGTGACATTTATCCATATGTATTAAATAAATAAAGCTCACATAATCCTCTAATTTTAGTACCCAAGATATGGTCATTACCGGTGTTGTGACACAAGGTCAACCACCTATATATCAAATCAAATATTTATTTTAAAAATGATGTATTTGTTAATATTTTCCTTTTAATGGAATGCAGTGATGTTGCTCCTTCACTGTATTTATTTTGATAAGAATAGTAAGTGGTAGATTTTAGCATTCTAGTATCACTAGAGTACAAGCACTGAGCAAGGTAAGATGCTTCTTGCAGAAACTTGACCTGTATATCCTGGTGTTTGGGAAGCCAATTAAGAGACCAGTTGGAACTAATAATGATTTCTGAGCCAGGAAAAATGTATGCAATATGAGTAAATTAAACTTCCAGGATGCAGCAGAGCAAAGATAATGAGTTTCCTGTATGTTATGAGAGCACAGCAATTATTAAATTTAATAGAATGAAATACAATGTGTCTTATTCAAGAGAGTTACCTATTATGGAGTGAGGCTTCTACACATGCATAGGCCAAAGACAAAGTGATAATATATCATACAGAGAGTGCATCTCATTTTCAATGTTACATAATCTCATAGGTCACTAGGTGTCTGAAGCAATCACACAAAACAAAGAGTCAGATGGCACCAAAATCAGATTATCATAAAATCAGTAATTAGGATTCTTTGATTGCTTGTCACTTCTACCATACGTCAATGTGGAGGAGACAAAAATAGAACAGAAAGACCTAGAAGAGGGAGGAGTAAGGACATTGAGGGTACGTCATCTCTTTCCCCACTGCAGATTTTCTAATCTGGTTCAAGCATAAGCCAAAGCAGAAACACTATAAATTGGGTGATGAAAAATTTCTTATTTAGGTTAGAATGGTCACTTTAATAAGTAACTTATTAAAATATGAGATAAAGCTCATACTTGAAAGTGATGGAAAGTCTATGGAATTTATTCAAGATACTATTCATGGCTAAGGAAGAGATATGAAAGATTGTGAGTTCAAAGGACACAGAGGAAGGGAAAAAATGGGTGATTTATTATTTACTCCCTAAGGAATTTATCTCTTTAAGTAGGTTAGTTACATATAAATGCAGATTTACTACTTCTAAATATGAAGATATAGTGCCTGGTAGATACAGGAAGAAACTATGATAATTATTAATATTTTGGTATTTTGAAAATATACTAATGGGCATGATTTTTTCCTATCTCAATGTAATGGAATATAGGACTAGAGAACTGAACATTTTATAAGAAAATGCAGTTTAAAAAAATCAGACCACATTTATTTTATCTGTTAGAATAAAAATAATTATACTGTTGATTCCTGCAAATCTATTTGGGCTAGAAAACATAAATATGTTATTGTAAAATATAAATTAAAATTATTTTTAGACTGGATTTCTCCAAATATAGTGAATTTTTAATACACAATTTTTGATTACCTATAATAGAAGAGAAATTCAGTGAAAAAATGGTGGTGTCTATTAGCCAATATTCCATTTGTAAAATTCTGGAAATACAAAGAAGAATGAAAAATGAGCCATGACAGGAAACAATGCTAAAAAATCAAGCAAAAACATTCTTACATTGTGCTGTAATTTCTATTTACCTTTCATGTATTTTTAAATATTAATTTTAGACAATTTGATCCAAATGTGAGCTGTAAAAATAATTTAATAACTAGTGTACTGAACAAGCGGGTTAATTAGGTCCAGTGTAAGGAATTAGTGCACCAGAATGGAGGTCAATAGCTTTTTCCAGTATCAAAGGGAGGGAGAAATCCTAAGGAAATTAGGTAAAGAATAGTCAAATTTTCCTTATTCTCAAGTCACTCACTGAACTCTATGAAACCAAAATAAAGTCCTTATTCCTGTGTTTTGCCTGAGTTAAGCAAAGTAATGATAATTATAATAATGAACAGGTAATAGGATTCAGGTTTCACCCTTTATTTAGGGTGAAAAAAAAAAAAAAAGACCAGTGTTAGTGAGGATATGGAGAAATCAGAACCCTTGTTTACTCTTGCTGGGACTGCAAAATAGTGCAGCCACTATGGAAAATGGTATGGGGGTTCTTCAAAAAATTAAAAGTAGAACAACCTTATGATCTAACAATCCCAATTCTGGGTATTTACAAGAATTGAAACCATGATCTCAAAGAGATCCCATTATCATTGCTCTCCCATGTTTATTGCAGCACTATTCACAGTAGTCAAACAGCTTATCCATCAACAGATAAATGGATGAAGACAATGTGGCATACACTTAAAATGGAATATTATTCAGCTTTAAAAAAGAAGAAAATTCTGCAATATGCAATTAAATGAATAAATCTGAAGGACATTATGTTAAATGAAATAAGCATTGAATGACAAATATTACGTCATTTTACTTAGTCTTAGAATGGTGGTTGTCAGGAGCTGGGTGGAAGGAGAAATGTTGAGTTGCCAATCAAAGAGCTTGAAGTTTCATTTAAGCAATAAAAATGTTTTATACATCTGTTGAACTACTTGTTCAAAAACTTGTTGAGAGTAGATTTCATGTTGTGTTCTACCACAATAAAATAAAATTCATAAAATTTTAATATTACTTAATTTAGAATTGGATATAATGTGAATAACACTTCATTAAATTGTCTCATCAAGAAAGTTATTGTGTCCCCACCCTTACCACCCTTCAGAAATTCTTTAAGAAAAAGCAAAAGTTAACAAAAAATCAAATAAAAACAAAAATAGAGTAGAAAACCAAAAAAGAAAAAAATTTTTTTGTTGTTGTTGATAACCTCTTAGAGCAGCAATCCCCAAACATTTTGGCACCAGGGACCAGTTTCATGGAAGAAAATTTTTCCACAGATGGTCAGGGAATGGTTCAGGCAGTAAAGTGAGTGATGGTTCAGGTGAAAATGCGAGCAATGGGGAACGGCAGATGAAGCTTCGCTCACTTGCCCACTGCTCACCTCCTGCTGTGTGGCCTGGTTCCTAACAGGTCACAGACCAGTACTGCTCAATGGCCTGGGGGTTGGGAACCCCTGTTCTAGAGGACGAAACAAATTGAGAGTCTCTTCAAGTTCTCTGCAGATCAAAATACCTTTTTTTATTTTATATGTATATAAAATGTCAATATTAACAACTATTTTCAGATGTAGAGCTCATGTTGTGCAACCAGATAAACCTAGCTCACATTTTAAGTTCTACTAATTATTAGCTATATTACCTACAAGCAGCTTCTTAATGCTGTTGTGCTTCTGTTATTCTACCTAAAAATAGAGATATTAATATGCATCTCACAGAACTGTATTGAAAATGAGAGTATTTGAGTCATATTTTACAATTTTAAAAAAATCTTTACTTTCTTATATGATTTTTAGGACTTCAATGGATTCATCAAGGCTCTTGTTTTATTGTTCAACACCACAGAGATTTCTAAGTGATATTTCAGAGGGATTAAAAAAGTGTATCAACATTCAGTGACAAATTTCCTTGGACAAATTTATAATGTTACTTCCTATAAATAACATCAACATTGAACATACTTTAGTCTAAAATACAAAAATATTATTTTATGAAAAGAATAGCAGACTAGTTATATAATGAAACTGAATCAGGATAGTGTACTTGTTAAATTGGTAATGTGATCTATTAATATATGAGAATTAATAATTTGTCCATCACTTTATAAGTTTTGCTTTCTGATCATACTTGATAAAATACTGATGATACATGTATAGCCAGATTATGCAGATAGATAGAAGGTAACAAAAAATCAAAGAGACATATTTCTCTTCATCAATGTCAAATTGTACTCTCTTATCCAGTGAACTGATAATTACATCATTTACCTTTAATTTTGAAAGATAATCTATTTGACTTATACATCTGGTAATTCCTGCCACAGAAATAGATGAGATTGGGCTTTTGAGTTTATCATCATAGCCACAAGAGAATTTAATGAGCAACGTTTGTTCAGTAAGGAGACGATTCTTTGGCAGTACATTTTCATTTGCAGGCCAGGATATGGAAGATTAATGCATGCTTTCTAATTGTTCCTTTTATGATTGATGTAGGAAGGCTTTTTGTCTGCATAAATTTGTCAAAAGAAATCTTAAAATGACCTCTCCTCAGCTTAGAAAGCACCAATTTCACAATTTTATTGTCATCAAAAAAAATGTTGATGTAGCAGTGACCTGAGCTGTATTTGTGTATACTTTTATATTGCTTAAATGTTCCCTAAAAGAGCTAAGAAATAATAGACATTATTTTTATTTTTTCTATTGTAATCTATTTTTAGTTATTAGTAAGAAATCATAGGTAAGGAAATAATAATATTATTATAATTATTATAATAATCATACAAAATTAATATATCAATATATATGTAAAAGTTTTCTCTAATTTGTAAATAATTAGATCCTTCAAAGTCAGCCATATCTAATTTTGGTGACCATATTTAAAGGCGATTCAGGTAAACTAGGAAAGAAGCAGTGAGGATACAAAATTATAAAAGAAATAGGAACTTCAACTTCTGTAATAATAAATGAATCCCTACCTGACTGACTCTCCTAATAAAAAAATCAAAACTATTATATATAAACATATTACCCTGGAAAAAGCAGCTTCTGGAAAGCACTAGTGTGAAAGATGCAGACAGATTCTCCTGGGGAGTTTAGACTTAGAGAAGAGGAATTGTATGAGCTGAGTTTTTATTTTTTGATCCAATATATTGTTACAGGGTTACCTAATGGAAAGGCACACAAACTTCCAGCCAAGAGATCCAGAACACTAAAGGCATGGAATTTCTGGCTAGTAAAATAGATGAGTAAAATCCTAGAAGGGAAAATCTGGAGAGGAGATATCAAATTCTAACTATCCACAACCCAGATTAATCCCTGAAATATCCATGCATATGCATATATATCTGAACTGAGACCAAAGATGCTGTCCAAGAGATAGTATTTACTGTTGAACTCCAAGACAACTGTCTGCTAAAACAAATAAATCATATTTACTTGACAAAAATAACAGAATCCAGAATCTCCACAATTTAACATTCATAATGTCTAACTTACAATTCAACATTGTCCTAGTACAAGCTACAAAGAAAATTTAACACATTCTCAAGTGAAAAGAATACCAAATAAGACTAACTCTGAGATAATTCAGATGTCCAAATTATTAGACAAGGATTTTAAAGCAGCTACTAAGACCACCTAAAATAAATTAAAATAGAATGTATTCTCAATGAGAAAATATAGAAAAAAATGAGTAGAGAAATAGAAATGATATTTTAATAGAGTTTAAATATTGTAAAACATGTACAAAATAAAAATGATAACTGGGGGGGATCCATATAAATTATACAGTAAAAACAGAAAAAAATGAAATAAAAGTAAACATAGCCTCAGAAACTGGTAGATAATATTCAATGGTACAGCATCTGTACATTTGGAGTAAAAGAAGAAGAGGAAAGAGAATGAGAGAGAAAAATACTTGAGTAAATAATGGCCAAAATGTTTCCCAAATTTGCTGAGAGACAAAAATTGACAGCTATGAAATGTTAAAGAAAAAAAGCACAAAGAAGCAACTCTTATGCCAGCACTGGAAGGCAAAGAAAAAAAAAACAAATCTTTAAAGTAGTAAGAAAAAAATGAGACATTCATTGCATACAGTGGGGCAACAATTTGATTAATGGCTAATTTCTTACCAGAAAACAAATAAGTCAATCAATCAATAGAAGAATGGATAAAGAAGATGTGGTATATATATAAACATTAGAAAACATAAGAAAAACCAAAGGCTTATTCTTTAAAAGTATTGGTAAACTAATTATTCACTACCCTCATTGATGAAAACAAAGAGAAAGGCAAAAAAATCACGGATATGTGGAATAAAGAATGGACATTACTATATAGTCTAGACATTAAAAGTATATGAAATTGAATATAATGAACAAGTTCTGCTCAGCATTTGCACCTCTTACCCTGGACAAATGATCATATAATTTTTTTCTCTATAAGAAAATGAAAACCGTTTGTTGATTCTGAAATATTACACTAACTTTGAATTCCCCAAATTAATTCCTCTTGGTTATGATTCATTATCTTTTTGTATTGTATATTCCATTGGTGAATTTTTTTTTATGGATTTTTCCATCTATATCAATGAGGATTGTTGATGGGTATGTTTCTATTTTTCTAATGTCTTTTTTTTTGCAATACACGGGCCTCTCACTGTTGTGACCTCTCCCGTTGTGGAGCACAGGCTCTGGACGTGCAGGCTCAGTGGCCATGGCTCACGGGCCCAGCCACTTCGTGGCATGTGGGATCTTCCCAGACTGGGGCACGAACCCGTGTCCCCTGCATCAGCAGTTGGACTCTCAACCACTGCGCCACCAGGGAAGGCCCTCTAATGTCTTTTAATTAGCTATAAGAACAACGTTAGCCTTACATTTAGGTCTTTAATCCATTTTGAGTTTATTTTTGTGTATGGTGTTAGGAAATGTTCTAATTTCATTCTTTTGCATGCAGCTGTCCAGTTTTCCAAACCACTTATTAAAGAGGCTGTCTTTTATCCATTGTATATTCTTGCCTCCTTTGTCAAAGATAAGGTGACCATATGAGGGTGCGTTTATCTCTGGGCTTTCTATCTTGCTCCATCAATCTATATTTCCGTTTTTGTGACAGTACCATACTCTCTTGATTAATGTAGTTTTGTAGTAGAGTCTGAAGTCAGGGACCCTGATTCCTCCAGCTTAGTTTTTCATTCTAAAGATTGCTTTGGCAGAAGACCTAAATAGACTTTTCTCCAAAGAAGTGATACAGATTGCCAACAATCACATGAAACAATGCTCAACATCCCTAATCATTAGAGAAATGCAAATCAAAACTACAATGAGGTATCATCTCACACTGTTTGGAATGGCCATTATGAAAAAATATACAAACAATAAATGTTGGAGAGGCTGTGGAGAAAAGGGTACTCTCTTGCACTGTTGGTGGGAATGTAAATTTATACAGCCACTGTGGATAATAGTATAGAGGTTCCTTAAAAAGCTAAAAATAGAGCTACCATATGACCCAGCAATCCCAGTACTGGGCATATACCCTGAGAAAACCATAATTCAAAAATAGTCATGTACCACAATGTTCATTGTAACACTATTTACAATAGCCAGGACGTGTCCATCAACAGATGAATGGATAAAGAAGATGTGGCACATATATACAATGGAATATTACTCAGCCATAAAAAGAAACAAAATTGAGTTATTTGTAGTAAGGTGGATGGACCTAGATTCTGTTATACAGAGTGAAGTAAGTCAGAAAGAGAAAGACAAATACCATATGCCAGCACATAAATTTGGAATCTACAAAAAAAAAGAAAAAAGAAAAAAGAAAAAACATTTTGAAGAACCTAGGGGGAGAATAGGAATAAAGATGCAGACGTAGTGAATGGACTTGAGGACATGGGGATGGGGGGGAAGGGGAAGCTGGGACGAAGTGAGAGAATAGAATTTACATATATATACTACGAAGTGTAAAATAGATAACTAGTGGGCAGCAGCTGCATTGAACAGGGAGATCAGCTTGGTGCTTTGTGACCACCTAGAGGGGTGGGATATGGAGGGTAGGAGGGAGACGCAAGAGGGAGGGGATATGGGAATATAAGTGTACATATAGCTGATTCATTTTGTTATACAGCAGAAACTAACAACATTGTAATGCAATTATACTCCAATAAGGATGTAAATAAATTTTTTTTAAAGAGAGCAATGTTGACCTATATAATGTGTTGAGGAGTACCTCCTCATCTATTTTCTGAAAATATTTGTGAAAGGTTGATATTAATTTGTTTCTATATGGTTGATAGAATTGAATATTGTAGCTATTTGAGTCTAAAGTTTTCTTTTGGAGACTGTTTTTAAATTACTAGCTCAATGCTCCTTATTGCTATAGAGCTGTTCAAGTTTTCTATGTTATTTTGTGTTATTTTTGGTATTTGTGTTTTGCAGAACATTTGTTCACTACATCTACTTTTTCAAATATTCTGACAAAGTTTTGTTTAACACATTCCTTTACTATCCTTTTAATATCTGTAGGACCTGTACTCTGGCATTTGATTAAGTGTAGCTATATAGATCAAATAATAAAATAGAGTTCAAATTGACCCAAAGTTTTACAATCAACTTAATAATGCTTCCAAAGTAAAAAATAAGGAAAAATAAATTTTGACCATAAAAAGAATTTTTGCACCATGTCAAAAAGACATAATTTATCATAGACACACCCATTTACATGTTGTAATTGTAAGAGCTATAATAAAATCTTTGTGATATTTTGGCACATTTTCTTAAACAGGACAGAAAGATAATTAAAATCAAAAGCAAAAAGTAAATATACTTACATATTTTTCTCTTCAAATGATATTTTTAAAAACATCATGACACAAATTGAGAGAAAATATTTTTAAATGTGTAGAGTTGACCCTTGAACAACACAGATTTGAACTGTGCAGGTCCATTTACATGCAGTTTTTTCAATAAACATATTGGAAAAATTCTTGGAGACTTGTGACTTTGAAAAAACTCACAGATGAAACATGTAGTCTAGAAATATTGAAAAAAATTTTAAAAGTTAGGTATGTCATAGATACATAAAATGTATAGAGATACCAATTTATTTTATCATTTGCTACCATAAAATATACATAAATCTATTATAAAAAGTTAAAATTTCTCACAACGTGTGCACACAAACAGACTACATGACACCATTCACAGTGGTGAAAAATGTAAACAAATGTAAAGATGCAGTGTTAAATAATAATTGCATAAAATTAACTGTAGTACCTACTTTATGACTGTAGTATTTTTGTAGTCACCACCTCTTGCTTTTGTGGTGATTTCAAGTGTTGCAAGTATACCTGCTTAAAGAGCCATGTGATGCTAATGATCTCCTCTTAAGCAGTTCCTCTCTCCAGTAAACTGCATATTGTGGTAAAAAGTGACCTCCTTTAGTTCACATGTAATTTTAATCATGTTCAGTGCAATACTATAAAACTTGAATAACATCATGGGACCCATATTAAATTCCACTAATGAAATGAGAAGTATTCCCAAGAAGCAGAGAAAAGTTAATATATTACAAGAAAAAGTTGAATTACTTAATAAGTACCATAGATTGAGGTCTGCTGTTGCAGACCAGTTTAAGATAAATTAATCCAGCATAAGGACTACTGCAAAAAAGTAAAGAAAATTCAAGAAACCATCACTCCAGCAATGCCAACACGTGCGAGAACCTTGCACTTTTGTGAAATACGTTTTTAATCTAGTATTGAAATTGCAGCTTTTTTGTGGATGCATGATTTCTATAAGGCATACTGCTGGAGAAAACAGTGCCCAGATATTGTGCATGGCTTCACAACATTTATGACAGAGACAATTAAATAAATCATGAAAGAAATTGTGGATATGGCCCCAAAAAAAAAAGTGGCAGTGAAGATTTTAAATATATGAATCTTGGAGAAATTCAAGCGCAGATAGACACCACCCAGATGAATTAACAGAAGATGACTAGTTGTGTGCTTTGTAAACAATGCCAGATGATTAAGAAGATATAGAAGAAGCAGTGCCAGAAAACAAATTGATATTGGATAATCTGGCAGAAATGTTCTGATTATTCAAGACTGCTTTTGATTTCTTACGGACCTTTCTATGATAAGGACATTGAAACCAAAGCAAATGCTAGAAGAAAGATTGATACCATATAGAAACAATTTTAGAGAAATGAAAAAGGAAAAAATCGCAGAAAATATGATGTATTTCCATAAAGTTATATCAAGTGTGTCTGCATCTCCTGTCTCCCCTTCCACCTCCTTCACCTTTTCCTCCCCTTCCATTCCTGAGAATTCAGGACCAACCCCTTCCCTTTCTCTTCCACCCCAGTCTACTCAATGTGAAGTAAATGAAGATGAACACCTTTATAATGTTCCATTTCCACTTAATGAATAGTAAATAATCATCATGATGTACAGTTAATAAACTTATCTGTTGTGTAGTCTTCTAATAATTATAAGGCAAAAGTGTGAGACATTTTTGTGTAATCATTACCATCACCTAAGTATTCATTGTGTAGAATACTGTGTGTAAGACTTGTATTGAAGTGAACGTCTGTCCTTATATAGGCATAAGGAGAGTGCTACTTAGCATAAAATTAATAATGTGTTAGTTTTCTTACTGTTTTATAGCTTTCCTTTCAAAAAATTACATTATCTCACAGTATGTCTCTTTCTCATAATTGGAGACACTATGTATCAGCCTACCTTCACAGGTAAATTTTTTCAATGTAACGATGTTTCCAATATTGCTTTATGTATATGACTGTAATAATGTATGCCATAAAAATGTTATAACATTCATTCATTAGTGTATATACTAGGCTTACAGTGAAGCAATCTTTTTGATTGCACTAGGCTACCATAAAGCAATCATATTTCTGCTTCTTCATTATCAGTGCATGAATCATTATACTTGTACATAAATATGAATTTCTTTTTCACATTATCTTTTTTTAACATCTTTATTGCAGTATAATTGCTTTACAATGGTGTGTTAGTTTCTGCTTTATAACAAAGTGAATCAGTTATACATATATATATATATATATATATATATATATATGTTCCCATATCTCTTCCCTCTTGCATCTCCCTCCCTCCCACCCTCCCTATCCCACCCCTCTAGGTGGTCACAAAGCACCGAGCTGATCTCCCTGTTCTATGTGGCTTCATCCCACTAGCTATCTATTTTACGTTTGGTAGTGTATATATGTCCATGCCACTCTCTCACTTTGTCACAGCTTACCCTTCCCCCTCCACATATCCTCAAGTCCATTCTCTAGTAGGTCTGTGTCTTTATTCCTGTCTTGCTCCTAGGTTCTTCATGACATTATTTTTTTCTTAGATTCCATATATATGTGTTAGCATACGATATTTGTCTTTCTCTTTCTGACTTACTTCACTCTGTATGACAGACTCTAGGTCCATCCACCTCACTACAAATAACTCAATTTCCTTTCTTTTTATGGCTGAGTAATATTCCATTGTATATATGTGCCACATCTTCTTTAGCCATTCATCCGATGATGGACACTTAAGTTGTTTCCATGTCCTGGCTATTGTAAATAGAGCTGCAATGAATATTTTGGTACATGACTCTTTTTGAAATATGGTTTTCTCAAGGTATATGCCCAGTAGTAAGATTGCTGGGTCGTATGATAGTTCTATTTGTAGTTTTTGAAGGAACCTCCATACTGTTCTCCACAGTGGCTGTATGAATTCACATTCCCACCAGCAGTGCAAGAGTGTTCCCTTTTCTCCACACCCTCTCCAAAACTAGACCCATATATATGCTGTCTACAAGAGACCCACTTCAGACCTAGGGACACATACAGACTGAAAGTGAGGGGATGGAAAAAGATATTCCATGCAAAGGGAAATCAGAAAAAAGCTGGAATAGCAATTCTCATATCAGACAAAATAGATTTTAAAATAAAGACTATTACAAGAGACAAAGATGGACACTACATAATGATCAAGGGATTGATCCAAGAAGAAGATATAACAATTGTAAATATTTATGCACCCAACATAGGAGCACCTCAATACATAAGGCAAATACTAACAGCCAAAAAATGGGAAATCGACAGTAACGCATTCATAGTAGGGGACTTTAACACCTCACTTTCACCAATGGACAGATTATCCAAAATGAAAATAAATAAGGAAACACAAGCTTTATATGATAATTTAAACAAGATGGACTTAATTGATATTTATAGGATATCTTTTCATTTTTGATATCTAGTATACATATAAGCCACAGTGTTTTGTATCATACAAGACAATATTGATATAGGTAGTGACAGATGATTCATCTTTTAAACAAAGTAAACTTTGTATTGACAAATACAGTACAGTACTGTAAATGTATTTTCTTTTCCATATGATTTTTCTTAATAACATTTTCTTTTCTCTAGCTTATTTTATTGTACAAATACAGTTTATAATACATATACCATACAAAATATGTGCTAATCACCTGTTTATGTTATTGGTAAGTCTTCCAGTCAACAAAAGGCTATTAATAATTACGTTCTGGGGAGAGTCAAAAGTTATATGGGATTTTCAACTGCATGGGGAGTCAGGGTCCTTAATCCCTGCATTTTTCAATGGTCAACTGTACTTGATAAAACTATTCTATTGATAACTTAGAAATAATATGAGTAAACTAATAAGAAAAATTAATAAAAAGTCAGTATATTTTAACAGACAAGTCATCAAAGCATGAAAAAAAGCATAAGAAGAGAGGCTCAATTTTCATCTAGGAAATGAAAATTAAAAGATAGTGGCATATGACTACATAGACACTAGATGAATAAAGGTAAATAGCATACCAGTGCTAAGTGGTGATAAGAATGTGAAGCAACTAGCACTCATATATTGCTGGGGTAATAGACTGGTACACCTACTTTGGAAAACTATGTGGCAGTATATTTTTAAGTTGAGTATACCCCTACCATACAACCCAGAAATCCCACTCCTAGGTAATTTTCCACAAGAAAGAGAACTTATGTTCAGGCAAAGAATACCACATTAATGTTAATAGAAGTATTGTTCATAACATTACTTCCTAAAATTAGGAAGAAACATAAATGTCCATGAACTGGTGAATGTATAAGCCTATTTTAATATGAACATATCATTAAATACTTGAAAGTAAATAAAGAAATAAAATATCACCACAAACATCACCATGGATGAATTTCAAATGACTATAGTAAAAACCAAAGACTATAAAAAGTACAATTGATGTTTTATGAAGTCCAGAAAAGGAAAAATGATAGTGAGAGAAAGCAGATCTGTGATTTTTGTGGGTTAAGAGGCAGTGGAACAGACTGACTATACAGGGCCGTGGAGGTGCATTTTAGGAGGATGGTGATCTTCCATATTTTGTTTGTTTGTTTAATTTTATTTTAGATTCCACATATTAGTGATGCAGTATTTGTTCTTTTTTGTCTACTTATTTCATTTAGTATAATCCCTTCAAGTCCATCCATGTTGTTGCAAATGTTTTTAATGGCTGAGTTGTATTTTACAATCTACTTATCCATTCATCTGTTGATGGACACAGAATGCTTCCATACCTTGACAATTGTAAATAATGTTTCTATGAACATTGGGGTGCACGTGTCTTTTCAAATTAGTATTTTCTTTTTGTTTCAGATATATACAGGAGTGGAATTGCTGGGTCATATGGTAGTTCTGTTTTTAGTTTCCTGAGAAACCTCCATAGTGTTTTCCTCAGAGGCTGCACCAATTTACATTCCCACCAACAATGTACAAGGGTTCCCTTTTCTCCACATCCTCACCAACATTTGTTATTCGTGTTCTTTTTGATGACAACTATTCTGACAGATGTGAGATAATATTTCTTTGTAGTTTTAATTTGCTTTTATCTGATGATTAATAATGTTCAGCATCTTTTCATGTACCTGTTGGCCATCTGTATGTCTTCTTTGGAAAAATGTCTGTTCAGGTCTTCTGCCTATGTTTTAATCAAGCTGTGTGTTTTCTTGATGTTGAGTTATATGTGTTATTAGTATATTTTGGATATTAACACTTTATTGGTTATATCATCTGCAAATATTTTCTCCCACTCAGTTGGTTATTTTTGTTTGTTTTATTTGTTGATGGTTTCCCTTGCTGAACAAAACTTTTATGTTTAATTAGGTCACATTTGTTTATTTTTGCTTTTACTTCATTTGCTTTAGGAGACAGAGCCAAAAAAAATACTCCTATGATTTATGTCAAAGAGTGTTCCACCTATACTTACAATCAAAATCCAACAATACATTAAAAGCATCATATACCATGATCAAATGGGATTTATCCCAGAGATGCAAGGAGTTTCCAATATCCAAAAATCAATCAATGCAATACACTGCATTAAAAACTGAGCAATAAAAACCATCTCAGTAGATGCAGAAAAAGTTTTTGGCAAAATTCCATATCCATTTATGATAAAAACTCTCCAGAAAGTGGACACAGAGGTAATGTACCTTAACCTAATAAAGGCTATATATGACAAGCCTGCAGCTAACATCGTACTAAACAGTGAAAAGCTGAAAGTCTTTCCTCTAAGATCAGGAAGAAGACAAGGATTTTATTCAATATAGTTTTGGGAGTCTTTGTCACAGCAATAAGACAGCAATAAGAAAAATAAATAAAAGGGATCCACATTGGAAAGGAAGAAGTAAAACTGTCACTGTTAGCAGATGACATGATACTACATGTAGAAAACCTTAAAGATGTGAGCAGAAAATTATTAGAGGTCAACAATGAATTTCATAAAGTTGCAGGGTACAAAATTAATATACAGAAAGCTGTTGCATTTTTATACACTAACAATGAACTGTCAGAGAAATTAAGGTAACAATTTCATTTACAATCCCACAATAATAATAAATTACCTAGGAATAAACCTACCTAAGGAGGTAAAATACCTGTATTCAGAAAACTATGATATATTGATGAAAGTGCTGCTTGAAGACAACACAGAAAGATGGAAAGATATATTGTGTTCACAAACTGGAAGAATTAACATTGTTAAAATGACCATGCTACCCAAGCCAATCCCTATTAAATTAAATGCAATGCCTATCAAAATACCAAGGGAATTTTTCACAGAACTAGAAAAAATAACTTTAAAATTTGTATGAAAACCCAAAAGACCCTGAATAGCCAAACCAATATTGATAAAGAAGAACAGAGTTGGAGGTATCATACTTCCTGACTTCAGACTATACTACAGAGCTACGGTAATCACACCAGTATTGCACTGGCACAAAACAGAGACATAGACCAGTGGAACAGAATAGAGAGCCCAGAAATAAACCCACCCACTTATGGTCAATTAATCTATGGCAAAAGAGGCAAGAATATACAATGGAAAAAAGACAGTCTCTTCAATACGTAGTGCTGGGAAAACTGGACAGCTACATGTAAAAGAATGAAATTAGAACATTCTCTAACACCATACACAAACTAAACTCAAAATGGATCACAGACCTAAATGTAAGACCAGAAGCATAAAACTTCAAGTTATTCCATATCTGGATCATAGCAGTTGTTAGACAACTGTATACAGTAAAAAAAAATTTTTTAATAAAAATAATAAAAATATAGTCAAAATCTATAGATTTTATTGTATGTTTAACACATTTTAATAAAATGGAAAAAATAGACAACATTCAAAAGAGCATCAGAGAAATACATGTGATTTGACAAAAGAAAGAGGCTAAATGATGATTGCAGAATACACTGCATTTTAACCTTTATGTATCTCAAAATGTTGTAAGGGAATTCTCCTTAATTTAAGAAAGAAATAAATATTGTGAAAATTTTAAGCATTGTTTCATTGGATATGTTTTAGAACATGTGTATCATTGGCTATACTTATTTGTTAAAGTTTATAGGACAATTTGATGTAATGAGATGAAGATGACATCATTGTGTCATAGCTTGTAAACCTTCTCTTAGTGGAATATATATTTCTTAAATAACACAACATGGAACTCCTCATTTATAATTTATATGAAAAGGGTATTTCTATGTCAGAAACTCTGAATCTTGTGTCATTCCCTTATTACCAATATTCAGAGGGCATTTTGTGAGAGCCAGGTGTTACCTGTGTGTGCAGTGGGTACATCACAGGAGTGGAACCAGAAAATTATACAACACTGATCTTATCTAGGACTACTGGTGACCTAAATGTCATTCACTCTTGAAATGGAGAGAGAAAGAGAGAGAAAGGCCTTAACTTACTTTAATCTTATCTTTATTTTGCTTTATTTTATTTACTTCCTTATCCTTATTTTGTTTATCAATGTACGCAAGTCTTTCTTGAAAGGAAAGAAAGGTGTTTACCTTTATACCCTGGAATCACTTTGAAGAGGGTGATGTCTCTACACTTTAACCTTCAGGAATGTTTCCTTATATGTAACATTGTTATTTTTTTTTTTTTTTTTTTTTTTTTGCCAAGCTATGCAGCATGCAGGATCTTAGTTTCTTAGTTCCCGGACCAGGGATTGAACCTCTGTCTGCTGCAGTGGAAGTGCAGACTCTTAACCACTGGATCATCAGGGAAGTCCCTACATTGTTATCTTGACAGTAAATGTCATAAATTTCTATATATATGACATTCATGGAGGAATATGTCCCCAAATGGGTGGTATTTTATATATCTTTTTAAATAAAATTCATAATTATAATATTTATATTACATTTAAACAATAATTATCTTTGATAAGCATGGCATTGTGAATCAGAGATGAAATTTGCAATCTTTACCTAACATTTCTCAAATTTATTTCCACATTTTATTGTGATTATGCATTATGACAGAATCCTCATTCATAAAGCTAAATGCCAAAGACAATAGGTTTTATAGCTGTTTTAAAGAAAATTCAACAGAGTAAATTCAAAAATCTAATTAGCTTTATTTGGTGATTCATGAATTAAGCAGCATCCCATCTAACAGATAGAAGGGTGCTCCAAGGAGCTGTACGAAATAGAAGACTTTTATAGGCAAAAGGAGGGTGAGACATGGAAGTTAAAAGAGTGGATTATTTCAGGCAAATTCTACTTCCCTTAGGGAAAAGCAGCGAGTCTTATCAGGCTGATTACTCACTAGTGTATCCAAAATCAGTTTGGATATTCCAAACTGATTCATTTAAATTCCACTGCTGGAAGAGGATGAAACTAAAAATAGGTTAGGTAGTAAATCTTAGTGGTGTTTATCATAAATGGCTCCATTTTGGACCTGTTGTTTCTTTTTTATAGAGCTTAACTTGCAATCTCAACCTATTCTTGAGAATCTTGAGGGGGAAAAGCAGAATATTTTTAAGTTAAATTACTACCTATATAAATCTTTGTAATAAACATAAATATCAAAATCTATTCAAAACTTAGTATAACACTGAAACGTTTGTTTGGATGAGAGCAATCACAGAGCAGAAATGCCTGAATTGAGTGTGGCACAGCATATATGCTCTGAAGCAAAGCATTTGTTAATCAATTTGGGATATGCAACAAGTCAAATATCTGAATTTGAAACTGAAAAGTTATGAATTCCTATCTCATCTATAATAGAGAGGCTAATAATGAATCTCTGATACAACCTTTCCTTCACAGGCATGCCGTTTTAGCTATGGACATAGTCAGTAAGAACCAAGTCTTCAAGTATGTGCCTTATAGCCCAGCTGGATTGGCTTTCCTATGTATGGACTAACTGCAGTCCCTGTGGAACACTGTACATTATGGGAATGCTTTATTTTTTAGTAATATTTCTATTTTTTATTATCTATATATACTCCCCATGTGTGTATGTGTGTCTTCTCTATAGTTTGCAATACAAAGAGTTAATTTCAACATATTAGCAATATTTTATCTTGTACAGTACAACATTATTGCATATTTAGGTCATGTAAATACTTTTATTCTTTCTGAGAACTATCAAAACTATGTTTTCTAACCTTCTTTTGGGAACTTCAGTTATCTACAGGCACATTGTTACCAAGGGAATCTAGTAGTTCTCAGCTCTAACTAACCTCACTTTCAAAATGTAAAAATTTTCAGCATTCCTGGGCTTCCCTGGTGGCGCAGTGGTTGAGAATCCGCCTGCCGATGCAGGGGACACGGGTTCGTGCCCTGGACCAGGAAGATCCCACGTGCCATGGAGCAGCTGGGCCCGTGAGCCATGCCCGCTGGGCCTGAGCGTCCGGAGCCTGTGCTCCTTAAAGGAAGAGGCCACAGCAGTGAGAGGCCCGTGTACCACAAAAAAAAAAAAATTTCAGCATTCCAAAGGGGAATATTACAAATATAACTCATATGTTTATAAAAATTGCACTGTTTTTCATTTTGCTACAATTGCAGACTCCTTCCTCTGCCCAAATAATAGTTGAATCTTGCATATGCCACTCCTAGCTACAGTGTAATTATTTACAAGCAAGAGTTATGATATGTAATATAAGGGTATAAATAAAATACTCTGAATTGCTGTGCACCGACTATAATTTACTTTTGTGTTGTATTACAACACTTGGTTCAAGTTCTCAATTTTAGACCTTAAAAACTTACAAAGTTATAAATAACGTCTATAGTGTCTGGAAACACTTCCTCCTCATTATAATTGTTACAGCTTTGACATGTTGCTGTTGGATCTTAGGCAAAATGTTCCAAGTAATGTGAAAGACTAATTTCTTCTGGTTGCAGAGTCCTCTAATGGAGAAAACCTGAAAATACAATTTTCAGTGAAAAATCGGAATTTCATGTTGCAAAAATATTTACTTAAATCTTACTTATTGCAGGGGGAAAAAAGCCCTGAGGTTATGCTGTATTTGTAAAGACTATTTGTATCACTGTATGTTCTTCTTAGCAATGATTTATCACAGCTATTTCAACATTCATCTAAATAAGGTTTTCTGGTAGAGTATGGAAAGATATACAAACCAGAGTTTATCTTTATGACATAAGTCAGTGTATATGTGTTTGGTAACATCTATGATTAGTATCTTCAAGATATATATGCATACCACTTTTCTACATCAGCAAAAGCAAATCTAAATCTATTTAGTTATTTTGGATGGAATATGTAGGTTTGTGTTAACACACAAACACACACACCCCTCAGGTATTCTTGGGGTAGTTCCCATGACTTTTTTTTTTAACGTCTTTATTGGAGTATAATTGCTTTACAATGTTGTGTTAATTTCTGCTGTGTAACAAAGTGAATCAGTTATATGTATACATATATCCCCATATCCTCTCCTTCTTGCCACTCCCTCCCACTCTCCCTATATCACTGCTCTAGGTGGTGAAAAAGCACCAAGATGAACTCCCCATGCAATACAGCTGCTTCCCACCAGCTGTCTATTTTACATTTGGTAGTATATATATATGCCAATGCTACTCTCTCACTTCATCCCAGCTTACCCTGTCCTCTCCCCATGTCCTCAAGTCCAATCTCTACCTCTTTATCTTTATTCCTGTCCTGCCCCTAGGTTCACAGAAAATTTTTTACTTTTTTTTTTAATCCATATATATGTGTTAGCATATGATAATTGTTTTTCTCTTTCTGACTTACTTCACTTGGTAAGACAGACTCTATGTCCTTCCACCTCACTACAAATAGCTCAATTTTTTTATGGCTGAGTAATATTCCATTGTATACATGTGCCTCATTTTCTTTACCCATTCATCTGTTGATGGACACTTAGGTTGCTTCCATGACCTGGCTCTTGTAAGTATTGTTGCAATGAACATTGTTGTACATGACAATTTTTGAATTATGGTTTTCTCAGGGTATATGCCCAGTACTGGAATTGCTGGGTCATATGGTAGTTCTATTTTTACTTTTTTAAGGAACCTCCATACTATTCTCAATAGTAGCTGCATCAATTTACATTCCCACCAACAGTGCAACACAGTTCCCTTTTCTCCACAGCCTCTCAGGCGTTTATTGTTTGTAGATTTTTTGATGTTGGCCGTTCTGAATGTTGTGAGGTGACACTTCAATTTAGTCTCGATTGGCATTTCTCTAATGATTAGTGATACTGGACATCCTTTCGTGTGTTTGCTGGCAATCTGTATATCTTCTTTGGAGAAATGTCTATTTAGATCTTCTGCCCATTTTTGGATTGAGTTGTTTGTTTTGTTGATACTGAGTTGCATGAGCTGCTTGTATAGTTTGAAGATTAATCCTTTGTCAGTCGCTTCATCTGCAAATATTTTCTCACATTATGAGCGTTGTCTTTTCCTATTGTTTACGGTCCCCTTCAATGTGCAAAAGCGTTTAAGTTTCATTAGGTGCCATTTGTTTATTTTTGTTTTTATTTCCTTTTCTCTAGTAGGTGGATTATCAAAAAGGATAATGCTGTGATTTTTGTCATAGAGTGTTCTGCCTGTGTTTTCCTCTAAGAGTGTTACAGTGCCTGGCCTTACATTTAGGTCTTTAATCCATTTTGAGTGTATTTTTGTGTATCATGTTAGGAAGTGTTCTAATTTCATTATTTTACATGTAGCTGTCCACTTTTTCCAACACCACTTATTGATGAGGCTGTATTTTCCACTGTATATTTGTGCCTCCTTTAACAAAATTAAGGTGGCCATATGTGCGTGGTTTTACCTCTGCGCTTTCAGTCCTGTTCCATTAATCAATATTTCTGTTTTTGTGCCAGTACCATACTGTCTTGATTACTGTAGCTTTGTAGTATAGTCTGAAATCAGGGAGCCTGATTCCTCCAGCACCCTTTTTCTTTCTCAAGATTACTTTGGCTATTCGGGATCTTTTGTGTTTCTATACAAATTGTGAAATTTTTTGTTCTAGTTCTGTGAAAAATGCCATTGGTAATTTGATAGGGATTGCATTGAATCTGTAGATTGCTTTGTATTGTATCATGTTATCTGCAAATAGTGACAGCTTTACTTCTTCTTTTCCAATTTGGATTCATTTTATTTCTTTTTCCTCTCTGACTGCTGTGGCTAAAACTTCCAAAACTATGTTGAATAATAGTGGTGAGAGTGGGCATCCTTCTCTTATTCCTGATTATGGAGGAAATGGTTTCAGTTTTTCATCATTGATAATGATGTTGGCTATGGGTTTATCATATATGGCCCTTATTATGTTAATGCAAGTTCCCTCTATGCCTACATTCTGGAGGCTTTTTTCATAAATGGGTGTTGAATTTTGTTGAAAGATTTTTCTGCATCTATTTAGATTATCATATGTTTTTTATCCTTCAGTTTGTTAATATGGTATATCACATGATCGATCTGCATATATTGAAGAAACCTTGCATTCCTGGGATAAACCCCACTTGATCATGTTGTATGATCCTTTTAATGTGCTGTTGGATTCTGTTTGCTAGTACTTTGTTGAGGATTTTTTCACCTATGTCCATCAGTGATATTGGCCTGTAGTTTTCTTTTTTTCTGACATTTTGTCTGGTTTTAGTATAGGGTGATGGTGGCCTCATAGAATGTGTTTTGAAGTGTTCCTCCCTCTGTTATATTTTGGAAGACTTTGAGAAGGATAGGTGTTAACTCTTTGCTAAACGTTTGGTAAAATTCACCTGTGAAACCATCTAGCCCCAGCCTTTTGTTTGTTGGAAGATTTTTAATCAGTTTAAATGTTTGTGAATGGTCTGTTAAATTTTCTATTTCTTCGTGATTCAGTCTTGGAAGATTGTGCTTTTCTAAGAATTTGTCCATTTCTTCCAGGTTGTACATAGTATTGGCATATAGTTGCTTATGATAATTCCTCATGATTCTTTGTATTTCTTCAGGATCAGTTGTTACTTCTCCTTTTTCACTTCTAATTCTGTTGATTTGAGTCTTCTCCCTTTTTTTCTTGATGAGTCTGGCTAGTGGTTTATCAATTTTGTTTATCTTCTCAAAGAAACAGCTTTTAATTTTATTGATCTTTGCTATCATTTCCCTCATTTCTTTTTCATTTGTTTCTGATCTGGTCTTTATGATTTCTTTCCTTCTGCTAACTCTGAGGGTTTTTTGTTCTTCTTTCTCAAATTGCTTTAGGTGTAAGGTTGGGTTGTTTAGGATTGTATTGCTCTAAATGACCCTCTTAGAACTGCTTTTGCTGTATCCCATAGGTTTTTGATCATTGTGTATTCAATGTTGTTTGTTTCTAGGTATTTTTTGATTCCTCTTTGATTTCTTCAGTGAGCTCTTGGTTCTTTAGTAATGTATTGTTTAGTTTCTATGTGTTTGTATTTTTTACAGTTTTTTTCCCCTGTAATTGATATGTATTCTTACAGTGTTCTGGTCAGAAAAGATACTTGATGCCATTTCAATTTTCTTAAATTTACCAAGACTTGATTTGCGACCCAGGAGAAGTCTATCCTGGAGAATTTTCCATGAGAACTTGAGAAGAAAGTGTAATTTTTTTTTTTTCCTGGATGGAATGTCCTATAAATACCAATTAAGTCTATCTTGTTTAATGTGTCATTTAAAGCTTGTGTTTCCTTATTTATTTTTATCTTAGATAATCTGTCCATTAGTGAAAGTGCGTGTTAAAGTACCCTACTTTATTGTTTTACTTCATTTCCCCTTTTATGGCTGTTAGCATTTGCCTTATGTACTGAGGTGCTCCTATGTTGGGTGCATAAGTATTTACAATTGTTATATCTTCTTCTTGGATCAATCCCTTGATCATTATGTAGTGTACTTCTTTGTCTCTTGTAACAGTCTTTATTTTAAAGTGTATTTTGTTTGTTATGGGAATTGCTACTCTATCTTTCTTTTGATTTCCATTTGCATGGAATATCTTTTTTCATCCCCTCACTTTCAGTCTGCATGTGTCACTAGTTCTGAAGTGGGTTTCTTGTAGACAGCATATGTACGGGTCTTGTTTTTGTATCCATTCAGTAAACCTGTGTCTTTTGGTTGGAGCATTTAATCCATTCACATTTAAGGTAATTGTCAATATGTATGTTCCTATTACCATTTTCTTAATTGTTTTGGGTTTGTTTTTGTAGGTCTTTTCCTTTTCTTGTGTTTCCTGTCTAGAGAAGTTCCTTTAGCATTTGTTGTAAAAGCTGGTTTGGTGGTGCTGGTTTCTCTTAGGGTTTGCTTGTCTGTAAGGTTTTAGTTTCTCCTTTGAATGTGAATGAGATTCTTGCTGGGTAGAGTAATCTTTGTTGTAGGCTTTTCCTTTTCATCACTTTAAATATGTCCTTCCACTCCCTTCTGGCTTGCAGAGTTTCTTCTGAAAGATCAGCTGTTAACATTATGGAGAGCCCCTTGTATGTTATTTGTTGATTTTCCCTTGCTGCTTTTAATATTTTTTCTTTGTATTTAATTTTTGATAGTTTGATTAATATGTGTCTTGGCATGTTTCTCCTTGGATTTATCATGTATGGGACTCTCTGCACTTCTTGGACTTGATTGATTATATCCTTTCCCATGTTAGGGAAGTTTTCAACTATAATCTCTTCAAATATTTTCTCAGACCCTTTCTTTTTTGTCTTCTTCTTCTGTGACCCCTATAATTCGAATGTTCATGCATTTAATATTGTCCCAGAAGTCTCATAGACTGTCCTCAATTCTCTTTATCCTTTTTTCTTTATTCTGTGCTTTTGTAGTTATTTCCTCTATTTTATCTTCCAGGTCACTTATCATTTCTTTGCCTCAGTTATTCTGTTATTGATTCCTTCTAGAGAGTTTTTAATTTCATTTATTGTGTTTTTCATCAGTCTTTATTTGCTCTTTAGTTCTTTTATGTCCCTGTTAAACGTTTCTTGTATTTTTTCGATTCTTTTTCCAAGATTTTGGATCATCTTTACTATCATTACTCTGAATTCTTTTTCAGGTAGGCTGCCTATTGCCTCTTCATTTGTTTGGTCTGGTGGGTTTTTACCTTGCTCCTTCACTTTCTGTGTATTTCTCTGTCTTCTCATTTTGTTTAACTTACTGTGTTTGGGGTCTCCTTTAGCAGACTGCAGGTTCATATTTCCCATTGTTTTTGGTGTCTGCCCCTAGTGGGTGAGGTTGTTTCAGTGGCTTGTGTAGGTATCCTGGTGGAGGGGACTGGTGCCTGTGTTCTGGTGGGTGGAGCTGGATCTTGTCTTTCTGATCAGCAGTGCTCTATCTGGTGGTGTGTTTCGGGGTGTCTCTGAACTTAGTATGATTTTAGTCAGCCTTTCTGCTAATGTGTGGTGTGTTGTATTCCTGTCTTGCTAGTCATTTGGCCTGGGAGGTCCAGCACTGTAACCCGCTGTCTGTTGGGTCTATCTTGGTCTTAGGTTTGAGATGTAGGTCTGTGGGAGAGCTCTCACAAATTGACATTACAAGGTGCTAGGACCATTGGTTGACCAATGTCCTGAACTCAGCTCTTCCACCTTGGAGGCTCAAGCCTGACAGCTGGTCAGAGCACCAAGAACCTGTCAGATATATGGCTCAGAAGAAAAGGGAGAAAAAAATAAAGAAGAAAAATAATAGTAATAAAATAAAATAAAATAGAAAAAAATAAAAAAGTAATTAAAAAAGAATAGAGCAACCAAACCAATAAACAAATCCACCAGTGATAACAAGCATTAAACCTATACTAAGATAAACATAAAAATCAGAAACAGGTCAGTCACAAACAGCAAACCTCAAGTCCACAGTTGTTTCCAAAGTCCACTTCCTCAATTTTGGGTTGATTCATTGTCTATTCAGGTGTTCTACAGATGAAGGTACCTCAAGTTGATTGTGGAGATTTAATCCACTGCATCTGATGCTGCACAGAGAAATTTCCCTTTCTCTTCTTTGTTCACACAGCTTCTGGGGTTCAGCTTCAGTTTTGGCCCCACCTTGGCATGCAGGTTTCCCTCAAGCTGCTGTTTCCACCCAGAGAGGACAGGGTTTAATCAGCATCTGATTAGGGTTAGGGGGCTCTGGGTCACTCATGCTGGGTGGAGGGAAGGGTACCGTAGTTATAATTGAAATGTGGGGTGAGCTTATGGCCCCAGAGAACAGCATGACATTGCAATAGCCTGAGGTGTTCTGTGTGTTCTTCCAGGGAAGTTGTCCCTGCATAATTGGACACTGGCAGTGGTGGACTGCATGGGCTCCTGGGGTGGGAGTGGTGGGTGGCATGCGGGTAGTGACCTGTGATTGCACATAGGATTCTTGGTGGCTGCCGCAGCAGTTTTAGCATTTTGTTCCCATCTCTGGTTTCCAAGTTGATAGCTGTAGCTCACACCTGTCCCTGGAGCTCATTTAGGCAGTGCACTGCCTTCTTTTGTGGAGCATAACGTTTTCTGCCAGCATTCAGTAGGTGTTCTATAGGAGTTGTTCCACATGTAGATGTATTTTTGATGTATTTGTGAGGAGGAAGGTGATCTCCACATCTTACTCCTCTGCCATCTTGATGGTCCCCCCATGACTCTTTCAGGTGATAACTTCTACTTCCTTTACTTTTCTCAACCATTAAATTATAATATACAGTGTGGTAAGGAATATAAAATGTGTAACTTTCCTTTTTTTGTATACTGTTGAGAATCTTATATTTGGAATTAATTTTTCTGTGAAACAGAAAAAATAGTGTTGGAAAAGGAGAACTGATATACTCAAGGTAGGATTCATTGTAGAAAATGCATTGGGAGTTGTCTAACAATAAATTGTGAAGTTCCAAGGATTGGTAAACAATTTTATGAAGATCCAGAAGAAAGTCCCTATAAAATTAATTTTGACCTTCCACCAATCTTATTATATTCTCTCAGATATCACGTGAGGTTACCAAAAGTACTGAAGAAATATATTCTTAATATTTCCTTACATCTACCACTTATTCCTATGTCAAAGATAAATCTTGTATAATCTATGTACTCCTTTGAGTTTGCCCCATGGTATTAATTTGAATGCTGTAACATTTCCTTGAAACATGCCTTAGAGTTACTTTTTCCTTCTAAGTATGTTGTTCGAAAATTCAGTAGTTACCTTGATATGAATTGTGGTAAACATTTATCCCAGTAATTACCAAATTCTAATCTGTGAAATATTTACTAGCTGGCTATAGAATGAAGATCACAAAAGAATATTAATAAAACTATACACATCTTCCTGATACTACCCTAGATATTCTTAATCCACATATCTGACATAGATAGTTCTTGAGATTAATTTTTATATACAACCACATTGGAATACTAATAATCTAGTAGAGTAGTTGTTCTCCAGCATTTGTAATGAAATCAAGTGAACCATATGTTCTATGATTATATATTAATAACATTTTATAACATTTTAGTATAAGTAATTTTTAGACATTAGTTACTGTAACTTTGTTTTTATGTAATTATCTTAAGAGAAAGTGCCACTATATGAAAAACATATATGAGCAGATAAATTGTGTAATACAATATCCACACAATGAACTCTATTTTCACATTTACTTCCAGATAGCTCATATTATCCTAACTCTTTCCTCTTCTACTGTTTATTTCCAATTATTTTTAAAAACCAACTTCACAGACACAAAATCCACACCATACAATTTGCCCATCTAAAGTGTACAGCTCAATGGCTTTTAGTACATCCACAGATATGTACAAGCATCACCACAGTCAATTTTAGAACATTATCATCATCTCACCTTTAGCTATTTCTCCCCACCCCCACTCTTGGCTCTAAAACACCACTAATCTGTTTCCTCTCTAATTTGCCCAGCCTCTGAGATAATCCACTTTAATCCACCCCACTCCCTGTTCCTGCCACATGTCATAGAACACAAAAGTTACCATTCCATACTGGGTTAATCAGAATATGATTCCCTGGATCTATGAGAGGAAAGGGAGAATTTCTTTATTTCAATAGTTGATTTACTGGAGGAGGGAATCACTGAAGCACTCATTACCTTAATAATTCACCTGTTCTATAAAGTGAAATAAATTCTAGCAATGTAATACAGCAATCCTCACCCAAGAGAATATTTTTCTTACCTTAAAATGCACTTACAGTCATTTATTTCTCAACATTCTTCATCCATATTGATTTCAGTACTGAAATCTGTGAGTTGTTTTTCCTTCTTGTTGAAGATAATTAGAAAAAGAAGGAAAATGGAGGTGGTAGTAAAATGGGAAGTAGAAGTAAAGATAAAGGTACAGTTTTTGCAATAATTCTTGGGATAGGTAAATGGTGTAGACAACAATCATCTCAGAGCCACAAGCAACATCTGTGAGGAAAACAAAAAGCTGAAATAAAAGTAAGAGTTTATAACAGCCTTTTATTTTTTGCTATGAAGTTATCAAATGTAGAGCTAACCATACATTTTGCCCACTCAGCTAAATAATAAATATGTTGTTGAAAAGCAGATATAAAAAATAAAAAAAAAAAACTTGTTTTTCTAAATCAAAATTCAACATAATCAAATAATCATATATGGAAATACAATTTTACAGATATACATTCTGAGAGTAGAAAAGTAGCAGGGGTTAAGTTTCTACAAAGTACCTGAAAACTTCAGGGAGAGAAAATCCTGACAAAATTTTTGTGAAGCAAGAATTGTAAATAAAAATTGTTTGGGAGCTTATTAAATAACTTAAATGACCATAATTGCCTAATGAGATACCCAACTACTGTACATTTCAATGGTCAAGAATCAAAGCTTACCCTAAGATACAGAGCTGTTAAAACTGAGAAAGATATTGCCACAGAGCTTAGAGAGGGTCATGTAAAAAGGTGATTAATAAATGCATCTGTTAAATAAATTAAATATATTAAATGTGGAAATAGAGTCCTGGGATATTAAGGGAAGTTCAAATTGCAGATATAATTTGGAAATTATCTGAATAGAGATGATATTTAAAATACTGAATTGACTAGTACTTTTGGCGAAACTAGTATAAAAAAATGATGGTGTCCAAGGGCAGTTTTTGAAAACTTTAAATAGTAAGAGCTCAGTTGAATAATTTTATTCTTTCAATTGCCCTGGTATAAGGGATATCACTAAATTAAAATTGCCTTCAGGAATGGAAGCACAACTCAAATGTTGCCTTCACTGCAGTACCACCTGGAGTATTAAGCAAATGATAATAGTTATAAATGCTTGTTGGTTGATTACTGAGCAATTCATAACCTTTCTCCCCCCTCCGCCATAATGTTTCACTCTTACCAAGTTTTGTCAGTGATAAAATGTCCAAGATCTAAAATTTCTACTATTATTTTCATTCTTCTTCACATGTGAGACACCAAAACAAACAATTTTCTGCTTATAAAAATGAAAAAAAATGCATACTGATCCTTTATAAAGCTGACCATCAGAATAAGGGCAAATAATATAAATTCAGTAATAAGCAGTATGATACCTGCAAGAAATGTACAACTTATTCCCCCTAAGGAATACTTTGTAATAGACCTGAATCTTTGCTAGACACTGAAGGACAAAAGGAAAGGTAAGAAATGAAAAGACTGAGTCAATATGGCAAAAAGATACATGAAAAACTGAATTCATGAGAATGAATGATGTGCAGGACTAAAATTTTCTTTTTCTATTGGTTTTACTTGTATCACCATCTCCTGGAATGGATCTTAGAAATCTCCAAATTGTGCTAAATTCTACAATCTAACCCAATCAGATCTTCATAACATGTTATTTTCCAAATTTATTGAATCTACAATGTAATTACCTCCAATATATCACTTATTTTCCAAAATGACAAGGATATTCTCACTTAAATCTTCAATATTATTTCCTATTTTAGCACTTTTTGGTTTTTCAGTCATGTATTTCCTAATTCAGTCTCTAATCTGCCTTAGATATGGATACTTCTTATGTATCAATTAATGTTGTAATATTGAAGCATTTTATTTTTCTTTTATAGAAAACAAGATAATTTTATTTATTCTATGAAAGAATAGCCTACTTGGGATATCCCTGGTGGCCCAGTGGTAAAGAATCCACCTTCCAGTTCAGGGGACATGGGTTTGATCCCTGGTCTGGGAACTAAGATCCCAAATGCCACGGGGCAAAGAAGCCCATGCACCACAACTACTGAGCTTGTGCACTTCAACTAGGGAACCTGTGTGCCACAAACTACAGAGTCCATGTGCTCTGGAATCTGTGCACCAAAACTAGAGAAGAGAAAACCCACATGTGACAACTAGAGAGAATCCCACATGCCGCAATGAAAGATCCCACATGCCTCAACGAAAATCTTGTGTGCCACAACTAAGACCCAACACAGCCATAAATAAATAAATAAATAAATAAGAAATCTTAAAAAAGAATAGCCTATTTAAATTAGGTTTTCCCCCCTTTATGTATATTTTGGAAGTTGAAACTAACCATTTAATTGTTTCTTTCTTTTTTTTTTTTTTGGCTTGCTTTTTGGTTTTGGGCACTTGATTAAAACTGGGCTTCTTTATGCCTACATCTATGATAATTTGGTTAGACATATATTTGTAGCACTCTGAAGCAAAATAATTAAGGATGTTGAATATAAGATGATTATATTTGATTGCCGGACAATAGGAATATTTTAGTTGCTTCTTCTTTGATTTGTTTATTTTTTATAGACAGAGTACAACTAGGTTTCACCCATCATGTCTTTCATAAATCTATACAAACAAATGAGAGTGGATTATAAAAGCTTTTTGAGATTCCAGATTGAAGTATTTTGACCTGCTGTCAAGAATAGTCTATATTTGCCTAGATCAAACAAAGGCTTCCACAGACAACATTTTACCCTTATGCCATTTAGTTTTCTGATCATTTTACTACAAGGAAAGTAAATTTATTACCAGAGATAACCTTGTGGCATGTTCATCTGGCATCTGTATCCACTTGAAAAGACTTGTTTTCCTTTCATGTCAAATGTGCTTATGCATGGATTATAGGTGAGATATTGGAGTATTTGAAATTTAACTCTTTTGTAGATAAACTAAATGTAACATTTAGTTGAAAACTGTTAAAAATGGGAAGAGTATTTAGTTAAAACTATTCAATTTCTTAGTATCAGTTAAAAAAATAAAACAATAAATATATACATTATGTTTAATCAATAAACTCTTTCTTTACATTTTTATGTAATTCCTATAATCAAAAAGAAATGTCTTTACTTAATACATATTGAATGATTATAAATAAATCTTAGCAAAATACAAAATAAAATGTTCAGCTATATATTCATAAGACAAGCATATAGGACATTGATTAAACAGACATCTTCAAGTTAACTCACACTTCTCCTGTCAAAAAAAAAAAAAGAAGTTAAAATAAGATATGTACATAAACAATATTTTAATATGTTTATATATAGCTCAGGTATTTTTGGTTTCTCCAGTAATAATTTTTTGAGGAGTCACTCATACAAGGCTATATTAAAAGTCTATTTTTTTCATACTTCATTAAAAATTAATTTAAAAAAGAGAAGGTGAATAAATAATTGAAAATGGTATAACATTAAGTGAAAAATTAGGACACAAACAGTGTATACAGTATGATTGCAACTATGTAATGATATATAGTTATACATGTGTAGAAAACAAAAGATCAGAAATGAATGTATCAAAATTACCAGTAAAGGTGAAATTACAAAAAGAATCTATTTTTCAGATGAGAAAATAAGCTCAGAAATATATGCAGGTATAGGAAATAAATTAATAAGTTATAAGAGTATGATTTGAACATAGAGTTGCCATAACACCCTAATATATCTGGATTTTGCCAACGTAGCACATTATATGTAGAAGTATGACCTTTAGGAAATATGAGTCTTGCTTTAAGTAAACCTCTGCTGTTATTGGCTATGATTCCAGTAGTGCTTAATAAAACTATCTTTTACAGTTTTTTTTTTAAATCAGTAAAATTGGAATAAAAATGGTAACATAAATATTATGAAAATTATTTAAAATAGCATACAATATCTAGTATGTCATCTGACATTTAGTAAAGACTCAATAAATCTTAATTTCACTTCTCTTTTTTTTCTTCTAGGATGTATATGTATGCAATATGTGTAGGTGTGTGTGTCTGTGCATATGCTTGAATGTATGTGCATACATATATGCCTACATCCACACACACATTAATTTATTACAAAGAATTGGAATACGAGATACATTTTCTTATGTAAATACATAGTAAATATAAGGTAGTAAGTTCTTTTTCACTTTTAGCAATGCATGAAGCACGAAAGATATCCCAATTTATAAATTTCCCACTTTTCTACTTTTATAATGTTAAGGATTATAGTCTTGACATAGAAAGTGCAACCAAAAACTATGAAAAAGTTATGCAATTCTAATGCCTTGCACTCAGTTAGCTCCATCTTAATTAAGCTGAAAGTATCACCACAGCTTTTTCCAAGTATTGCAGAAGCAATTCTTTGGTGACATCATTAAATATTCCTAAGAGTCCAATGGAGACATGATCTTGGGTTAGCACAGCAATACATTAGTCATTTTTGCTACTTTTATTGACTGATTGATTTATTGATTGATTGAAGTAACATTTCAATATTTTCTGCTTTCACTTATATTCCAGTTTTACTTATATTCCATTTTCTTACTTAATTGACATTTATACATAAAGGGTTTTGTTATATTTCTTCTCTTATTTGTGTAGATATTTAGGTCCTAACATTTCACTTTTTGTTCTTTTAGCTTTATTGAGGTATAATAGACAAATTTAAATTGTATATGTTTAAGGTGTGTAAGCTGATGTTTTTAGATGCATATACATTGTGAAATTACCACCACAACTAAGCTAATTAACACATCCATCACCTCACATTGTTACCTTTTTTACAAGTGTGAGGACACTTAAGCAAATTTCATGTATACAATACAATATTGTTAACTGTAATCATCATGCTGTACATTAGCTCTCCAGAACTTACTCATTTTTCCTAAATGAAACTTTGTACCACTTGACCAATATCATTTCATCTCCTCCACCAACACACCTCCTGGTAATCACCATTCTACTCTGTGTTTCTATAAGTTCAACTATTTTAGTTTCCACATTTAGTGATGTCATGCAGCATTTGTTCTCTGACATAAATTAAATGCTTAATGTATGTCTGACTTATGATATATAAAAGTCAGGTTACATAATATTATATCTATAAAAGCAATATACAAAGAGAAAGAAAATAAAAAGATATTTGTTATAATCTTATATACCTCACCACACTCTGATCTTTACCACTTGAGTCGTTACTTCATATACTATATATGGCTTGAAATACATAATTATTAGTGCACTTTTGTTCAACAGCACTCTTCTACACTGGTAAACCAGGAAGAACTTTTCTGGTTCCTTAATAGCTTATGTAATCTCTTAGTTCCTTGGAACAAATTAAGTCTGGGGCGATCTTTGAAGTTTAACTCCCTATATGTACTTTATAAGAAATTAATGGATTTCCAAATTATGGCTGATTTTAGAAGAGTGAAGTCTATAAAAACTTTTGTGTTTCAGTGATTTTTTAAAAAATATTTTATTGGCATATAGTTGATTTACAATGTCATATTAGTTTCAGGTGTACAGCAAATGATTCAGTAATACATATACATGTATTCATTTTTTTCCAGATTCTTTTCTTATATAGGTTATCACAGAATATTGAGTAGAGTTCCCTGGGCTATACTGTAGGTCCTTGTTGATTATCTATCTTATACATAGTAGTGTGTGTATATTAATCCCAAGCTCCTGATTTATTCTTCCCACCTCAAATTTCCCCTTTGGTATCCATAAGTTTGCTTTTGATATCTGTAAGTGCATTTCTATTTTGGAAATAAGTTCACTTATCAATTTTAATTAGATTCTACATATGAATGATATCATATGATATTATCTTTGTCTGACTTACTTCACTCAGTATGACAATCTGTATGTCCACCCATGTTGTGCAAATGGCATTATTTCATTTTTTATGGCTGAGTAATATTCCATTGTATATATGTACCACATCTTTTTTATCAATTTCTCTGTTGATGGACATTTAGGCTGCTTCCATGCCTTGGCTGTTGTAAATAGTGCTGCAATGAACATTGGGATGCATGTATCTTTTCCAATTATGGTTTTCTCTAGATATATGCCCCAAAGTGGAATTGCTGGATCATATGGTATTTCTATTTTTAGCTTTTAAAGGAACCTCCATACTGTTCTCCATAGTGGTTGTACTAATTTACATTCCCACCAACAGTGTAGGAGGGTTCTCTTTTCTCCACACCTTCTCTGGCATTTATTATTTGTAGACTTTTTGATGATGGCCATTCTGACTGGTGTAAGGTACTTTTTAATTTTTTATTGATTACTAAATTCCAACATATATACCAGTGTACTTTCTTACTCAATATTTTACCTTTAAGATTTATTGACATTGATGCATTTGAGTATGGTATAATCTTTGTGTTTCAGAGTCTACCAAATAAATATGGAATAAGTTGAGGATTCATTCAGTTTTACTTATTAGAAATTTTCAACAAAGCTCAATTTAAATGGTGATTATTTCTCAAATAATTAAGATTTGGAGGTAGCAGGTCTGTAGCTAAATAATGTAATAATGAAGCCAGTCCCACCTCTTTCCATCAGAGGTTCTTAGCAGTTATCCTTAGATTTGCCTCATAATTAGAAGGTAGTGACTGCAATTCACTGCATCATGCCCTCATTCTTAAGCAGCAAATACATAGGCAGTAAGAACCCCTTCACTTATTTCTCTCTATATATAGAGAAATAACTTTCTTGGAAGCTTCACAACAGATCTTCTTCAAATCACACTGGCTAGGATATAATTTGCATGGTCATTCCAAGACAAAAAAAAAATGACACTTCAGAATTGTTTGTTTATTTTCTATGGTAAAATGTCAAAGAGAGTGGTTTATTGGGACTGGCTAGGTAACCAAAAATAGTTTACCAACAACATGCCATAATTTATTTTTCTATTGGTCAACATTTAGGTTTTCTTCAAGCTTTTACTATTACATGGATTGCTGAAACAAATATCTTTGGGCATATGTGTAGTGAGAGCATATACATGTGAGTATGTATGTAGTTTGGCCGCTCATTATCTGAATCACATTCATATGATTGTGAAACCTTCAACTTTATGATTGTTGGTACAATGCAGACCTTGTCACCCCCTATAGAAGTTAAAGATAGATAATCAGTACCTGTTGGGTATGTGTGCAAAACTCTATCAAACTCCCTGGAATCTCTCCCTTTGCAAGAGCGTTCTTGGAAAAAGTGCAGTTGTAGCCCACTGAACAGCAGAGAGCTTTATTGATTTATCTGGGTCTGACTAGTCTATAATGACTGAACAAGCAGAAAGCAACCATGTTCAGCACAGGTGGTACACAGCCGAATCTCATTAGTGGACCTAGGCGGGAGTGTGCAGAAGTAGAGGGCCAACGGCAAAATGAGGCACTGCTGAGCCAGTGGGGAATCAGCACACCTGTGTGGACAGGAAAGGTGGAGTGTAGAGAGGACTGTGGAAAGATTATCACTGGGTCAAACCTGGGCTCTCAAGTTGCTGAGCGACTTCCTGTCAGGGGTAGAGCACCTCAGAATGTTCTCATGCCCACAGATCCCACTGCTGTGAGCAGCCAGAAGCCACCTAGGAGCCCCTTCATCCTGCAGTATCCCTCCAGCACCCTCTACTAAGAGCACAACACCATGCTCACTGTGAAGAAATACATACAGGAGGCATTCCTCCCAGTATGACAGAGCATATATTGAAGGGTAAATTTGGAGCTGAGAGGTAAAAAATTGCTTACTGAAAAATAAGACATGCCCAAAAGCATATGTTAAGATGTCACAATAAAGATAAAAGACAAAATTAATGTCCCCATAGATGCGGCAGTCTAGTAGGGGATACATTATCCAAAGAGATGATTATATAATTAAAGGTAAAATAAAACAATAAAGGTGTGAAACAAAAATAAAGAATTATAAAAAGTATAATGGCATTTACTGAGGTTAAACAAAAGTAGCTTAACTACCAGGCATATGTTTGGCAAATTAACACTTAAGCTGTCACCTGTGTACATGAATATGCAGATAAACAACTGTTCCTTTAAGGGCCAACCAGGAATGTGTGCTAAATGCTTAAGGTTAGGACTTACTGGCATGACAGATAATAAATAAAATGTGATAACAGGTGAGCTTGACAGGGGAGAGTAGCAATAGATAGAAAGCCAAGTGAAGGAATCTTTATTTTTTTTAATTTTTATTGAAGTTTATTTGATATATAACATTGTATAAATTTAAGGTGTGCAGCATGTTAATTTGATGCATTTATATACTGTAATGCTTGCCATTGTAGGGATAACTAGCACTTCTGTCATGTTACATAATTATCCCTTTTTTTAGTGACTCAGTAATCTTTCAATAAACATATGTAAGGACAGTTCTAAACTGCTGATCAATCAGTTAAGATGTGAATTAAAATGTATGAGAAGATGATATGTAAGTCATTGCCAACTTCCATTATTGTGGAATGTTGGTGTACCCCAGATGTCAGAGAGTTAAGCCGTGAATAATCTGGGGGAAGTAAATGTACTGATCATAGATAAGAAATTATAAATTGGTTTTAATTTTTTGACTCACTATTTAAAATTAAGAGATTTTGCATACAACCTTAGATTTATGGTTCCCTATGAAAAATTGGAATACTTATCAATCTCTGCCCACATTTGCTTGAAACAGTATATGACAGGGTTGATCAGGGCCATGCAGTCTCAATGTTATCTCTTTCAGTACTGGGATGCTTCACTCATAATATTCTCAGATGCCCTTTTTAGGCATTTGAATTTATAAACTGTAATATGCCACTCTTTAAAGAAGTTGATGTGAGAGAAGAGGTAATGTTAGAGTGGCAGAGAGTTATGGTTTCTTTTCTTTTCTCATCCCCTACTTTCTTCCTTTTCTTCCTTCCTTCTTTCTTAAAAGAAAGTGAATGATTAATTGCTGAAATGAAGATGTGTACAGGCTGATAAGAAAAAAGCCTATACCTAAGGAGAATGACAGAACAAAGACACTTTTACTCTGTCTATTTTATTTCTGGAATAACACTGACTAAGCTATTTAAACTCTCTGAAACTTAATGCCTTCATTTATAAAATGGTAATTAACATCCACTGCCTAAAGTTTTTATGCAGACTGAATGAAATTATTCCAAATCTTTTAAAACAGTTAATGACTAAGGATTTAAAAATATATAAGGGAGATATATATCATTAATATATTGGCTAAGATATCATAATACTTGAAAAGGAATTAAAACTCAGATCACCACATCAGTCATTATACAATCCCAGGTTTTTTCATCAGGCTGGTGATTGCAATCCTTGCAGTACATTTGATCCTATCCAAAATGTCCATAACACATTTGGACCAAAAAACATTTGGTCCATATCAAAAGGTCCTTAATATTTAGTCCTATCTAAAATGTCCATGAACATATTTGGTCCATGTTAAATGGTTTTGGACAGGATCAATACCAAGGATGCTGTAGCAGAAATTAGTTGAGGTGCCTCCATTTTGTTAGCCCTTATTCTTTCCACCCATTCAACAAGGCTCCTACAGATTTTTTTCCCCTCTCTTTCTTGGTTAATTGCACTCCGAAAATGATTGCCCTGTAATTAAAGTTGTACTGTACTATGCACCTGATGTTTACTTCTCCAAGACAACACTCCCTAACACTCCTTTCCTTTGTAAGCATTCATCATTCCAGAAAGAAGGTCATGGAACAGTAACCTCGAGGACCGCCAGAACCTGTTCCAGAACCACCTGACTTCAGGCCTAATGATCTCAATGTCTCCAGGAGGAAAGAAGAATGCAACACTATATCAGCCCAGATCCTTATATACAGCCCTATTTTTCACCCGGAAACTCTAAGACCCCTTCCTATTTTCCAGGAAGTGGGGCACAGTCTTGAGGGCATTAGCTTGCTGTGGCCTCCTTTGCCTGACAAATTAATAAAACTACCCTTTCGTATTCCTCCAAATATCTGTCTCCCCATTTCTATTCAGCACCAGTGAACAGAGGCCAGATTTTTGGCAACAAAGACCTTTTGGTGTAGACCAAATATCTCCATGGATGTTTTGGACAGGACCAAATGTCGGCTGGTTGATGGTGATGTGTGGGGAAAGCAAAAGTAAATCATGAGAATAAATCAGATATTTTACAATAATTGTTCTAAATTGAAATCTAAAATGTTTTATCTTTATTTTTTTGAAAAATTCTTAAATTCCTAAAAAATATGCTACACAATTATTCTTATATGTCTGGCAAATATTAATGCATAAATTCTTAGGATGGTAAATCTTAGGATTGTCTTTTATTATTAGAAGAAAATATAACCAAAGTATTGTTTGAATGAATAATTATATATTATTATTTTTTCCCATTTTTGTTACCTGGTGATGATTATTATATTTTCTTTCTGTTTAAAGTTGAAATACTCCTCCATTACTGATGCAATATATTTTACTTATAACAAACATTAAAATTTCACTTTTATTTTATAAATTGATTTCATATGCCTGAGACATTGTTATGTTTAGAACTATTTTTACAATGTTAAATAATATTCCAGTGAGTTCTTCCATTGAATATTTACTAAATAGAAAAGTAGTTAAATACATTTTATGTAATACAATTTTTACACATTAAATAGTTAATACAAATGCATCATTATTATAATAAACCAGATATTCTGTTAATAGTTATTTAATAATATAATTACCAAGAAGAAAAGTAAATAAAAACACACTGAATATATTACTGATGAAATAGGGATTCTTTTATTTTCCTCACATAATTGTGATTAAAATTAGCAAGTCTTAAGCTCTTTTATGATTTGAAAAATAATATTAATCTTAGAATTTATGTTTTAAATAAAAATATAATCCAGGAAACCACATAGAAGAAATAAGCAGTACACACAAACTCATAAGTTCTCTGCGTATCCTGTATTTTAGCCATAAAGTATAAATAGAGAAACATAATAACTTTTTTTTTAACTTGATAGGTAAATTTGAGTTGTAAACTAGGGACTTAAGTATAAGGAATCCAAACTATTACTACTACTTTCACTGATTAAAGAATTCATGGGAGAGTTATTGTGTATGAGTGAAAGAACAAACAGATATCAAAGGGATAAAAATTGATTTGGCGGCAAGAGTAAAATAATGTGAACAGAATTCAGTGAAAGATAAAACAATAGTTTCAGCTGTTTTAGCATTTTTCATTTGTTCACTAGTCCTCTAAAGCTGCTTTTACACATTTAAGCTTAGTATACCTTGACACTTACTGCTCATAAGTTTATATTAAATTACATCATTCACAGACTGAAAATTCATGGAATAGACCATCACAAAAATACATCAGAAGTTAGATTGTGTGTGTGTAAAACTCCTCTCTCAGCCCTCAGCATCTAGGTCTGTAGCACATGATGAACATGAACTTGATGGCACATTAACTGTCATCTTTATTTCTCATATTTAAGCTTCTAATTTTTAGGTGCTTTGCATTCACAATGACAATTACATACTTCATGCTGACTTAAAACTCTGAGTTCATATTACCAACTTTGCAAATGTAATACATACTATAACAATACAAGTAAAATACTGAATATTTTTATGCTTTCATTATTAATCTCTTCCATTTGAACTGCAACAAAAACTTAAGAAAGGCCACTTTTCTAGAAAAAAAAAAGAAGAAAGTAGGTAAATGAGTATTTTATATGTTATATAGCATGTTCTATGTAAAAATCAATGTGTTAATGTTCTTCTGTAGTTTTCTATGAAATGTTCATTTATCTTTATTTTAAAAATAAGAAACTAAGTGAAGTTAGGTCATTAGTTCTTAGAATTCACACCTGGTTGAGAGTTCAGGTGGGATGAGAAGTGTGTTTTTGTTTGTCTTGTTTTGTTTTTCATTTTGCTAAAGCCTATACATTCCAACCCTGTCTCTTAAAACATAAATATGCTCAGAATTAATTATTGATGCATAAGACATTAATCCTATATAAATAACTGGAAAGTCATTTTCACTGACCTGGTCAAGAATTATTGTGGAATTGATTAAAACTGTTGACACTTAATATTCTAGAAAGATTTCCATTGAGTACTGCAGTAATTGAGGTGTTCACATAGTAATGTACACTTTATTTTTTCAATAAAATTTAGGTAAAATTTTAGGTTATCTATCTTAAAGAAAAATATTATTGACCATTTGAGGAAAGTTAATCTGGATATCAGTTCATAAAAACAATGTATTGAATTTAAATCTATGTGAAGTACAGCTCATCATTGTATATTAACTCTAAAGTTTGAAAAGCAACATGTAAATCTGTACATATAATACTTTCAAATAGTTACATCATAAACTAAGTATTGATACATTTATGCTTCAATACATTGGGATAGTGTGAACTCCATCTACCAAAGGTAACATTATTCAGATTATATTCCTTACTACACGTTACCTATCAGTGTATGTGAAGCTTAAAAAATATTGGTTGTACTGCACTGAAGTCTAGCCATTAATAATAATAAACAATAGTTATTAATGAAATAACCATTAAAATGCTCTGAGTTTTGAGAAACCTTAAGTGATTTAGAATATTATTATTTACTCAAAAATATGAACGTTATGAACATTAAAATAATATTTATCCACCTTATAATATTTCTATAATAGAGCAGACAATAACTAAAGGAATACATAAATGTGAAGCATGAATTTACTTAATTTTTCCTGTGTCAGAGACCGTCAATTAAGGTACAAAGAGAGATAAGCTCTTCTTTATTGAAGTATAGTTGATTTACAATGTGGTGTTACTTTCAAGTGTACAGCAAAGTGATTCAATTATATATATATATATATATACACTTTCAGATCATTTTCCCTTATAGATTATAACAAAAATATTGAGAATAGTCCCCTGCGCTATAGAGTAGGTCCTTGTTGATTATCTGCTTTAAATATAGTAGTGTGTATATGTTAATCCCAAACACCTAATTTATTTTTCCCCCCAAACTTTCATCTTTGGTAACCATAAGTTTGTTTTCTATGTCTGTGGGTCTATTTCTGTTTTGTATATAATTTCATTTGTATCATTATTTTTTTAAATTGCACATATAAGCGATATCATATGATATTTTTCTTTTTCTCTCTGGCTTACTTTGTTTAGTATGATAATCTCCAGGTTCACCTATGTTGCTGCAAATGGCATAATTTCATTCTTTTTTATGGATGAGTAATATATATATATATATATATATATATATATGTATACGCATATATGTGTGTGTGTGTGTGTGTGTGTGTGTATATATATATATATATATATATATATATATATACACATCTTTATTCATATATCTGTTGATGGGCATTTAGGTTGCTTCCATGTCTTGGCTATTGTAAATAGTGCAGAAATGAACATTGGGGTGCATGTATCTTTTAAATTATTGTTTTCTCCAGATATATGTCCAGGAGTGGAATTGCTGGTAGCTCTGTTTTTAGCTTTTTAAGGAACTTCCATACTGTTCTCATTAGTGGCTGTACCGATTTACATTCCCACCAACACTGTAGGAGGGTTCCACTTTCTCCACACCTCTCCAGCATTTAATATTTGTAGACATTTTTTTTAACATCTTTATTGGAGAATAATTTCTTTACAATGGTATGTTGGTTTCTGCTGTATAACAAAGTGAGTCAGCTATACGTATACATATATGCCCATATCTCCTCCCTCTTGTATCTCCCTCGCACCCTCATTAACCCACATCTCTAGGTGGTCACAAAGCACCAAGGTGATATCCCTGTGCTATGCAGCTACTTCCCACTAGCTATCTATTTTACATTTGGTAATGTATATATGTCCATGTCACTCTCTCACTTTGTCCCAGCTTACATTCCCCTTCCCATGTCCTCAAGTCCATCCTCTACACCTGTGTCTATTCCTGTCCTACCCCTAGGTTCTTCAAAACGTTGTGTTTTTTTTTTTGTTTTTTGCTTTTTGTTTTAGATTCCATATATATGTGCTGGCATATGGTATTTTTCTTTCTCTTTCTGACTTCACTCTGTATAACAGACTCTAGGTCCATCCACTTCACTACAAATAACTAAATTTCATTTCTTTTTATGGCTGAGTAATATTCTATTGCATATATGTGCCACATCTTCCTTATCAATTTATCTGTCGATGGACACTTAGGTTGCTTCCTTGTCCTGGCTATTGTAAATAGTGCTACAATGAACATTGTGGTACATGACTCATTTTGAATTACAGTTTTCTCAGGGTATATGCACAGGAGTCAGATTGCTGGGTCGTATGGTACTTCTATTTTTACTTTTTTAAGGAACCTTCATACTGTTCTCCTTAGAGGCTGTATCAATTTACATTCCCAACAAAAGTGCAACAGCCTCTCCCCACATCCTCTCCAACATTTACTGTTTGTACATTTTTGTTGATGGGCATTCTGACTAGTGTGAGGTGACACCTCATTGTATTTTTGATTTGCATTTCTCTAATGATTAGTGATGTTGAGCATTCTTTCATGTGTTTGTTGGAAATCTGTGTATCTTCTTTGGAGAAATGTTTACTTAGGTCTTCTATTCATTATTAGATTGGGTTGTTTGTTTTGTTGATATTGAGCTGCATGAGCTACTTGTATATTTTGAAGATTAATCCTTTGTCAGTTGCTTCATTGGTAAATATTTTCTCCCATTCTGAGGGTTGTCTTTTCATCTTGTTTATGGTATCCTGTGCTATGCAAAACCTTTTAAGTTTCATTAAGTCCCATTTGTTTATTTTTGTTTTTATTTCCCTTTCTCTAGGAGATGGGTCAGGACCTTGCTGTGATTTATATCATAAAGAGTTCTGCCTGTGTTTTCCTCTAAGAGGTTTAGAGTGTCTGGCCTTACATTTAGGTCTTTAATCCACTTTGAGTTTATTTTGTGTATGGTGTCAGGAAGTGTTCTAATTTCTTTCTTTTACATGTAGTTGTCCAGTTTTCCCAGCACCATTATTGAAGAGGCTGTCTGCTCTCCATTATATATTCTTACCTGCTTTATCAAAGATAAGGTGACCATATGTGTGTGGGTTTTATCTCTGGGCTTTCTATCCTGTTCCATTGATCTATATATCTGTTTTTGTGCCAGTACCATACTATCTTGATTACTGTAGTTTTGTAGTATAATCTGAAGTCCAGGAACCTGATTCTTCCAGCTCCATTATTCTTTCTCAAGATTGCTTTGGCTATTCGGGATCTTTTGTGTTTCCATAAAAATTGCAATTTTTTTTTTCTAGTTCTGTGAAAAATGCCATTGGTAGTTTGATAGGGATTACATTGAATCTGCATATTTCTTTGGGTAGTATATTTACTTTCAAAATGTTGATTCTCCAATCCAAGAACATGGTATATATCTTCATCTGTTTGTATCACCTTTAATTTCTTTCATCACTGTCTTATAGTTTTCTACATACAGGTCTTTTTTCTCATTAGGTAGGTTTATTGCTAGGTATTTTATTATTTTTGTTGCAATGGTAAGTGGGAATGTTTCCTTAAATTCTCTTGAAGATTTCTCAACATTAGTGTATAGGAATGAAAGAGATTTCTGTACATTAATTTTGTATCTTGCTACTTTACCAAGTTCATTAATTAGCTCTAGTAGTTTTCTGGTAGCATCTTTACAATTCTCAATGTATCAGGTCATCTGCAAAGAGTGACAGTTTTACTCCTTTTCTGGTTTGGATTCGTTTTATTTCTTTTTCTTCTCTGATTGCTGTGGCTGAAACTTCCAAAACTATGTTAAATAATAGTGTGAGAGGGAGCAACCTTGTCTTGTTCCTAATTTTAGTGGAAATGGTTTCAGTTTTTCACCATTGAGAACGATGTTGGCTGTTGGTTTGTCATATATGGACTTTATTATGTTGAGGTAAGTTCCCTTTATTCCTACTTTCTGGAGGGTTTTTACCATAAATGTGTGTTGCATTTTATTGAAAGCTTTCTTTTGCATCTATTGAGATGATCATGTGGTTTTTCCCCTTCAATTTATTAATATGTGTATCATGTTGATTGATTTGCCTATATGGAAGAATCCTTGCCTTCCTGGGATAAACCCCACTTGTTCATGATGCATTATCCTTTTAAAGTGCTCTTGGATTCTGTTTGCTAGTATTTTGTTGAGGATTTTTGTATCTATGTTCATCAGTGATATTGGCCTGCAGTTTTGTTTGTTTGTGACGTCTTTTTCTGATTTTGGTATCAGGGTGATTTTGGCATTGCAGAATGAGTTTGGAAGTGTTCCTCCCTCTCCTATATTTTGGAAGAATTTGAGAAGGATAGGTGTTAGCTCTTCTCTAAATGTTTGATAGAATTCGCCTGTGAAGCCATCTGGTCCTGAGCTTTTGTTTGTTGTAAGATTTTTAATCAGAGTTTCAATTTCAGCTTGTGATTGGTCCGTTTATATTTTCTATTTCTTCCTGGTTCAGTCTCGTAAGGTCATGCATTTCTAAGAGTTTGTCCATTTCTTACACGTTGTCCATTTTATTGGCATTGAGTTGCTTGTAGTAATCTCTCATGATCCTGTGTATTTCTTCAGTGTCAGTCGTTACTTTTTCATTTCTAATTCTTTTGATTTGAGACTTCTTTGTTTTCTTATGAGTCTGGCTAGTAGTTTACCAGTTTTGTATATCTTCTCAAGGAACCATCTTTTATTTTATTCATCTTTGCTATCATTTCCTTCATTTCTTTTTCATATATTTCTGATCTGATCTTTATGATTTCTTTCCTTCTGCTAACTTTGGGGCTTTATTGTTCTTCTTTCTCTTACTGCTTTAGTTTTAAGGTTAGATTGTTTATTTTAGACGTTTCTTGTTTCTTGAGGCAGGATTGTATTGTAAATACTTCCCCCATAGAACTGCTTTTGCTGCATCCCATAGGTTTTGGGTCCTTGTGTTTTCACTGTCATTTTTTTTCTTGGTATTTTATGATTGCCCCTTTGATTTCTTTACTGATCTCTTAGTTATTTAGTAGCATATTGTTTAGACTCCACGTTTGTATTTTTTGCAGTTTTTTCCCTGTAACTGGTATCTAGTCTTAAGTGTTGTGGTTGGAAAAATATTTGATATGATTTCAGTTTTCTTAAATTTACCAAGGATTGATTTGTGACCCGACAAAATGATCTATTCTGGAAAATGTTCCATGAGAACTTGTGAAGAAAGTGAATTCTGTTTTTTTGGATGGAATGCCCTATAAATATCAATTAAGTTCATCTTGTTTAATGTGTCATTTAAAGCTTGTGTTTCCTTATTTTCATTTTGGATTATCTGTCCATTGGTGAAAGTTGAGTGTTAAAGTCCCCTACTATTATTGTGTTACTGTCAATTTCCCCTTTTATGGCTGTTATCATTTGCCTTATTTATTGATGTACTCCTATTTTGGGTGCATAAATATTAACAATTGTTATATCTTTTTCTTGGATTGATTCCTTGCTCATTTTGTGGTGTTCTTTTCTGTCTCTTGTAATAGTCTTTATTTTATAGACTATTTTATCTGATATGAGGATTGCTACTCCAGCTTTCTTTTTATTTCCATTGTATGGAAAAAAATTTCCATCCCTTAACTTTCAGTCTATATGTGTCCATAGGTATGAAGTGGGTCTCTTGTATACAGCATATATACAGGTCATTTCTTGTATCCATTCAGCTAGTCTGTGTCTTTTGGTTGGACTATTTAATCCATTTACATTTAAGGTAATTGTCAGTTATGTATATTCCTATTACCATTTTCTTAATTGTTTTCAGTTTGTTGTTTGGAGGCCTTTTCCTTCTCTTGTGTTTCTGGCCTAGAACATTTTCTTTAGCATTTGTTGTAAATCTGGTTTGGTGGTGCTGAATTCTCTTAGCTTTTACTTGTCTGTAAAGCTTTTAATTTCTCTGTCAAATTTGAATGAGATCATTGCTGGGTAGAGTAATCTTGGTTGTAGTTTTTTCCCTTTCCTCACTTTAAATATGTCCTGCCACATCCTTCTGCCTTGCAGAGTTTCTGCTGGAATATCAGCTGTTAACCTTATGGGGATTCCTTTGTATGTTATTTGTTGTTTTTCCCTTGTGGCTTTTAATATTTTTTCTTTGTTTTTAATTTTTGATAGTTTGATTAATATGTGTCTTGTTGTGTTTCTCCTTGGATTTATCCGGTATGGGACTCTCTTCACTTCCTGGAGTTGATTGACTATTTCCTTTCCCATATTAGGGAAGTTTTCAACTGTAATCTCTTCAAATATTTTCTCAGCTGCTTTCATTTTCTCTTCTTCTTCTGCAACCCCTTTAATTCAAATGTTAGTGTGCTTAATGTTGTCCCAAAAGTCTCTGAAACTGTCATCAATTCTTTTCATTCTTTTTCTTTATTCAGCTCTGTGGTAGTTATTGCCACTATTTTATCTTCCACTCACTTATCCGTTCTTCTGCATCAGTTATTCTGCTATTGATTCCTTCTAGAGAATTTTTAATTTTATTTATTGTGTTGTTCATCTCTGTTTGTTAGTTATTCTAGGTCCTTGTTAAACGTTTCTTGTATTTTCTCCATTCTATTTCCAAGATTTTGGATTATCTTTACTATTAGTACTCTGAATTCTTTTTCAGGTAGACTGCCTATTTCCTCTTCATTTGTTTGGTCTAGTGGGTTTTTACATTGCCCCTTCATCTGCTATGTGTTTCTCTGTCTTCTCATTTTGCTTAACATACTGTGTTTGGGGTCTCCTTTTTGCAGGCTGCAGATTCGTTGTTCCTGTTGTTTTTGGTGCCTACCCCCAGTGAGTGAGGTTGTTTCAGTGGCTTGTGTAGGCTTCCTGATGAAGGGGACTAGTGAGTGTGTTCTGGTGGGTGAGGCTGGATCTATTTTTTCTGGTGTGCACATCTGGTGGTGTGTTTTGAAGCGTCTGTGAACTTAGTACGATTTTAGGTGGCCTCTCTACTAATGGTTGGGTTTGTGTTCCTGTGTTGCTAGTTGTTTCACATGGGCTATCTAGCACTGGGGCTTGCTAGTGGTTAAGTGGAGCTGGGTTTTAGCATTGAGATGGAGATCTCTGGGAGAACTCTTGCCAATTAATATTATGAGGAGTAGGGACATCTCTGGTGTGCCAATGTCCTAAACTCTTCTCTCCCAACTCAGAGGCTCAGGCCTGATACCCGGGTGGAACACCAAGACACTTTCAGCCACATAGCTCAGAAGAAAAGGGAGATAAGAAAAAAAAAAGGAAAATACTGTTATTAAAATAATATATATATATATATATATCATTGAAATAAAAATAAAAATGTAATTAAAAATAAAAGAAGAGAGCAAGCAAACCAATAAACAAATCCACCAATGATAACAAGTCCTAGAAACTATACTAAAAAACAAACAAACAAACAGAGAGAACCCTAAGACAAATAGTAAAAGCAAACCTATATAGACAAAATCACACAAAGAAACATATATATACACACTCACAAAAAGAGAAAAAGGAAAAAAAATATATATATATATATTAAAAAAAAGAAGAGGGCAACCAAGTTAACAAACAAATCTACCAATGATAATAAGCTCTAAATACTAAACTAAGGTAAACATAAAACTAGAAACAAATTAGATTCAGAAAGCAAACCCCAAGTCTACAGTTGCTTTCAAAGTCCACCACCTCAGTTTTGGGATGATTCATTGTCTATTCATTTATTCTAGAGATACAGGGTACATAAAGTTGATTGTGGGGATTTAATCTGCTGCTTCTGAAGTTGCACAGAAAAATTTCCCTTTCTCTTCTTTGTTCACACAGCTCCTGGGGTTCAGCTTTGTGTTTGGCCCTGCCTCTTTCTGTAGGTTGCCCTCAGGCATATTTTCCTCACCCAGACAGGAGGGCATTAAATGAGCGGCTGATTTAGGGGCTCTGGCTCACTCAGGCCAGGGGGAAGGAAGGGTACAGAATGCAAGATAAGCCTGCAGTGGCAGAGGCCAGCATGATGTTGCAACAGCCTGGGGCATGCTGTGTGTTCTCTGGATCACAGGACCCTGGCAATAGCGGGCTGCACAGGCTTTTGGGAGGGGAGGTTTGGATAGTGACCTGTGCTTGCACACCGGCTTCTTAGTGGCTGCAGCAACAGCGTTAGAGTTGCATGCCTGTCTCTTGTGTTGTCACTGATAGCCGCAGCTCATGCCTGTCTCTGGAGCTCATTTAGGTGGTGCTCTGAATACCCTCTCCTCATGCACCCCAAAACAATGGTCTCTTGCCTCTTAGGCAGTTCCAGACATTTTCCCAGACTCCCTCACCATTAGCTGTGGTGCACTAGGCCCCTTCAGGCTGTGTTCACACAGCCAACCCTAGTCCTCTCCCTGGGATCTGATCTCTGAAGCCTGAGCCTCAGCTCCCAGCCCCCACCTGCCCCAGTGGGTGAGCAGACAAGCCTCTCAGGCTAGTGAGTACTAGTTGGCACTGATCCTCCATGCAGGAATCTCTCCACTTTGCCCTCTGCACCCATGTTGCTGCACTCTCCTCTGTGGCTCCGAAGCTTCTCCCCTGCCCACCCTCATCTCCACCAGTGAAGGGACTTCCTAGTGTGTGGAATATTTTCCTCCTTCACAGCTCCCTCCCAGAAGTGTAGGTTCCATCCCTATTCTTTGGTCTCTGTTTTTTCTTTTCCCTTTTGCCTTACCCAGGTACGTGGGGATTTCCTTGCCTTTGGGGAATTCTGAGGTCTTCTGTCAGCGTTTGGTAGGTGTTCTGTAGGAGTTGTTCCACATGTAGATGTATTTTTGATGTATTTGCTGGGAGGAAGGTGATCTCCACATCTTACTCCTCTGTCATCTTGATGGTCCTCCTAGACATTTTTTTTTTTTTTTTTTTTTGCGGTATGAGGACCTCTCACTGTTGTGGCCTCTCCCTTTGCAGAGCACAGGTTCCAGACACGCAGGCTCAGCGGCCATGGCTCAGGGACCCAGCCGCTCCGCATCATGTGGGATCTTCCCAGACTGGGGCACGAACTCATGTCCCCTGCCTTGGCAGGTGGACGCTCAACTACTGTGCCACCAGGGAAGCCCCCCTCCTAGACTTTTTGACGATGGTCATTCTGACTAGTGGGAAGTGATAAATATAGTTTCGAGTTGCATTTCTCTAATAATTAGCGATGTTGAGCATCTTTTCATGTGCCTGTTGGCCATCTCTGTGTCTTCTTTGGCAAAATATCTATTTAGATCTTCTTCCCATTTTTTGACTGGGTTGTTTGTTTTTTGGGTTATTGAGCAGTATGAGCTGTTTGCATGTTTAGGAAATTAATCCCATGTTGGTCACATTGTTTTCAAATATTTTCTCCCATTTGGTAGGTTGGCTTTTTGCTTTGTTTATGGTTTCCTTTGCTGTGCAAAAACTTTTAAGTTTACTTAGGTCCCATTCATTTAATTTTATTTTTTCCATTACTCTAGGAGACAGATCCTAAAAGATACTGCTGCTAAATGTCAAAGAGTGTTCTGTCTATGTTTTCCTCTAGAATTTTATATTATGTTGTTTCACATTTAGGTCTTTAAAGGATTTTGAGTTTATTCTTGTGTATGATGTTAGAGAGTGTTCTAATTTCATTCTTTTACATGGAGCTGTCCAGTTTTCCCAGCACCAATTATTAAAGAGAGGATTTTTTCTCCATTGTATATTCTTGCATCCTTTGTCATAGATTAATTGATCATAAGTGTTGGGTCTATTTCTGGACTTTCTTTACGGTTCTATTGGTCTATATTTCTGTTTTTGTGTCAGTACCATGCAGTTTTGATTACTGTAGGTTTGTAGTATAGTCTGAAGTCAACAAGGCTGATTCCTTCTGCTTCAGCTTTTCTTTCTCAAATTGCTTTGTCTATTTGGGGTATTTTGTGTTTCCATACAAATTTTAAAATTTTGTTTAGTTATTTGAAAAATGCCATTGGTAATTTGATAGGAATTGCATTGAATTTATAGATTGCTTTGGATAGTATTTTCATTTTGACAATATTGATTCTTCTAATCCAAGAACACAGTATATCTTTCCATTTGTTTGTGTCATCTTCAAATTCTATCATCAGTGTTTTATAGTATTTTATGTACAGGTCTTTTGCTTCCTTGGATAGGTTTATTCTTAGGTATTTTATTCTTTTTGATGTGATGATAAATGGGATTGTTTCCTTAATTTCTCTTTCTGGTTTTCCATTGTTAATGAATGTCATGGTCTGAACATGGGTTCAAAAAGAATTTCCAGATACAAGACAGAATGTAAAGAAGATAGAATTTATTAGAGGGAAGGGTCATTGCCACAACAGCAGGCCAGCTTCCTAGTAGTCTGGGAGAGTCGAGCCTGAACTTGTGCTATTGATCAGTTTTTATGGCCAGAAAACAAAGAAATGGTCCAAGGTGAAAATTTCATTTACTGATTGGTCGAGACACATATACCTTCCTTCTATAGGGTGGGAGTGGTATAGGCCAGATGCCTTTCCTATTTGGAACAGGTCCTGTTGCCCAGGTGGGCATCACCCAGGTGGCTCAGGGATTTCATAATCATTGCAACATGGTGAGGAGGGCAATTAATAGTCTGGTAGGGGGTGTAATGCTGAAACTTTTTCAGGCAGGTAGTCCTTTGTCCTTGAAACACCATTGTTCTTGGAGCACCACAGTGAATAGAAATGCAACACATTTCTGTGTATAATTTTTTATCCTAAAACTCTACTGAATTCATTGATGAGTTCTAGTAGTGTTCTGATAGCATTTTTACGATTTTCAATGTAGAGTATCATATCATCACTAAGCAGTGACAGTTTTACTTCTTTTCCAATTTGGAATTCACTTCTCTGATTGCCATGGTTAGAACTTCCAAAACTATTTTGAATAAAAGTGGCAAGAGTGGGCATCTTGTCTTTTTTCTGATCTTAGAAGAAATTCTTTCAACTTTTCCTGTTGAGTATGATATCAGCTGATGGTTTGGCATATATGGCTTTTATTATGTTGAGGTAAGTTCTCTCTTAGCCCACTTTCCAGAGAGTTTTTGTCATAAACCGGTGTTGAATTTTGTCAAAAGCTTTTTCTGAATCTATTGAGATGATTTTATGGTTTTTATTCTTCAAATTTTTAATGTGGTGTATCACATGGATTGATTTGCCAATACTGAAAAATCCTTGCATCACTTTGACAAAACCCGCTTGATCATAGTGTATGATCTTTTTAATGTATTGTTGGATTCTGCTTGCTAGTATTTTGTTAAAGAATTTTGCATCTATGTTCATCAGTGCTATTGGCCTTTAACTTTCTTTTTTTGTGGTATCTTTGTCTGGTTTTGAAATCAGGGTTATGGTAACCTCATAGAATGAATTTTGGAGTGTTACTTCCTTGAAAAGGTTTTAAAATAGTTTCAGAAGCAAAGGTGTTAACTCTTCTCTAAATGTTTGATAGAATTTGCCTGTGAAGCCATGTGGTCCTGACCTTTTGTTTGTTGGGATTATTTTAATCACAGATTCACTTTCAATTTTGTAATTGGTCCGTTTATATTTTTCTCTTTCTTCCCAGTCCAGTCTTGGGAGATTGTACCTTTCAAAGAGTTTGTCCATTTCTAGGTTTTCCAGTTTATTAGCATATAGTTGTTTGTAGTAGTCTCTTATGGTCCTTTGTGTGTCTGTGGTGTCAGTTGTAACTTCTCCTTTTTCAATTCTAATTTTATTGATTTGGGTCTTTTTCCCTTTTTGTCTTGATGAGTCTGCCTAAATGTTTTTCAATTTTGTTTTATCTCTTCAAAGATGCATCTTTTAGTTTCATTGATCTTCTCTGTTTTATTTTTAGTCTTTATTTCATTTATTTCTGCTCTGAATTTTATAATTTCTTTCCTTCTACTAACAGCATTTTATTTGTTCTTCTTTCTCTAGTTGCTTTAGGTATAAGGTTAGGTTGTTTATTTGAGATTTTTCTTGTGTTTCCTAGGTAAACTTGTATTGCCATAGACATCCCTCAAAGATAAACTCTGAAACTGTGTGTGTTGTTTTTAAGCTTAATATATATGTGTGTTAAAGCACGCTTGAGGTTTAATTACTTACTTTCTAGTATACACTAAGGTTGACATTACCTATTCTAGAAAAAATGATGACAAATTCTGTCAAGTACCTAAAGTTTTCTGAGTAAACACTTGTATTAAATTATATTGTTACTTACTCAGGTGAATCAAATGATTCTATTGAATTTTTTTCACAGCCTGAGTCTGCTCTTCCTTATTTAATTCTGTTTTAATTATCTCTGTCTTCATTCTCTATTAGGTTAAAATATTCTCTCTCTCCTTTTTCCCCATTTTTAAACATGGTTTTATATCCTAATAACCTGAGAGTAAATCAAAAGCAAACAATAAAAAATATTAATTACATAATTGTGATGTCTTTATGTTTCACTGAAATATTTTTTTAGTAGAGAAGATTTAAGTTGTTCATCTTTACTTTTCATCAGTTTGTTAGGAAATTTAACCTGTTCAAGATGAACATCCAACAGGAGCCATAAATTCTGATCTTTCTAGATTGAGCACTACCTTTTATCTTCTTTTTCATAACTATAAAGACAAAATAGAGAATCAGCTGAATGTACCATTTAGCAATTGTTTTCCCTGTGATCCTCATACTACAATAAAAGGCCACATGTGAAAAGACTTAGGCAGTCTGATAAAGAGTCTCAGTATGAAGCCAGGTTTCCTGCATTTCATCCTGACATTCTTTACACTGACTTATTTAAAAGGTGTTACTTCTTATAAATGGTTAGCTATTAAAGTGTTTGAAGCTTTGGTTCTATTCCGCTTTTATCATTGACACAGAGAACAATATACGTTTCTGTCTGAGTTGATAATCACATCATTTACACGTCATAAAAATCCAGGAAAGAGACAATCTATTGTCAGCTTAAAGTTCATTACAGTAAAATGATTAGGCAGGAGAATGGTATTTATTAAGGTACTTATAAATAAATGCTTTGACTTTATGTCTCCCGTAGCATATCCATATTTATTATAGAAACTGAGAGTATAAATATTTACTCTTTATTATGGTGTAAGGATAAGAAAGAACTCTATAGGTTTAACCTGCGAGGCCTTAAGGTAGCTTTAAAACTCAAACTGAACTTCATATTTTGTATTTCTATATTTCTACTCTTATTTTTTATTTGTAGATAATCATTTTAATTTTACATTTACATTATATTATTGTGGAAAGGATCTTGCATATGTCCTTCAATAATTTGTCAGTAGAATAAACTTAAACTGTTTTACTTTTATTTTATCTGAACTTAAGTTGTAAAGTATTATGCAAGAATTTCTCCCCACTCTTGATATCTTGTCCTATTCATCGATATTAATAATTTTTAGTGATAATAGATGGTAGGTTCTTGTCTTCTCACAGAAAGAATTCAGAGACACAACAGGGTGTGTCAAGAAAGCAAAGCAAGGTTTTACTAAATGATAGTATGTCCTCAAGGGGAGAGCAAGTAGTCTCACATGAGTGGCTGCCTTGAGTTTCTATGGCAAGCAGGTTATGTGGGGTGTAGATATGAAGGGGCAAAATATTCATTGGGGAGGGAGAGGTTTGGGGGGCTATATTTCCTGATTTTCATCTCAGCTCCAACTTCCTGATGGGAGGAGGGATTTTTGTCCTTATGTAGCCCTGATTGGAAGTGTCATGACATCAGTGCATCATGGGTACTTCTTATCTACAAGGTTAGTTTTATTTTAATGAAAGCATAATGAGCAAAACGTTACATTCAGATGCTGGAGATTCCTGCCTTTTCCCACCTTTCTTCATCTGCCTCTAGGACACTTGTCACCCCAAAATGTGTGGTTTCCTGTCAGTCTGGAGACTCCTGACTTTCTTTGCCCAAGGACCAGCACTGTTTACAAGATGTGTGGTTTCCTGCCATTTGAGCTGTGTCCCCCTTTTTCTGCTCATGTCTACCTAACTACTTGCTTTAAAATTAGTTTTCTAGGGGCTTCCCTGGTGGCACAGAGGTTGAGAGTCCACCTGCCGATGCAGGGGACACTGGTTCGTGCCCCGGTCCAGGAAGATCCCACATGCCGCAGAGCGGCTAGGCCTGTGAGCCATGGCCACTGAAGCTGCACGTCCAGAGCCTGTGCTCCACAATGGGAGAGGCCACAACAGTGGGAGGCCTGCATAGAGAAAAAAAAAATTTTTCTAAAAATATAATTCAGAACATGTAAAAATATCATCATTCCTAATATAGAAAACATAATGAGTGATAAAAAAAGAGGCTTCTCATAATGCATTTCTGAAAGAGAAGAAAATAAATTACTGTAAAATAGACACTTGTATTTAGGATCCCAATAGTTTATAAAAAAAGACTCTTCCCTTGAAGGAATCACTTCCTTGTTAGTTTCAGATTTACATCATCCACAGCTTTGAATGTTTTGATAAACTTTTCCCTAACAGCTCCACAGACTTATCAATATTTTCTCATGGACAGCCAAGAAAGGTCATTTTGATTTCTGTCATAATAATGACATCCATCAAATTAAACCTCTACTGAAAGAGAATACAAACTGTTAGATTATTATTTCTAGCAATATAGTTCCATTAGTCTAAAATACTACTTTAGAGAATAGACTATAGTCAACTGAGCAAAAAATATCATAAATGAAAAGAATATAAAAGTGGAATAAGAATGTTTCTCCTCAGAAAGGATTCTTCTTATGAACAAAAAACCTCTTCAAATTTCTACCTCCAGAAAGGCAAAGGACTATGGAAGATTATGTTTTTCTAAGTCAAACAACAGCTAATATTAGTTTTTTAGGCAGAGCTCAAGATCAAGGTGTTCCTCCAACCTCTGACCTCAAGAAATACCTGAGAGTCAAAAACTTCCCTTCCCAAATTGGTGGGGTGAACTGTCATACTGAGACAATAAAAGATCTATCATCCTTTATCATAGAAAAACTAATTTTGGGTCTGTTATTCTTGCTTTCTAAACATGTTTTGGGTAACTTTTGATTAGTGAATCCTAAAGATGTGTATAATGCTCATGTAAATGATGAGAAGTATATTAATATTTAAACATAGAAGACTGCTACATGAGTAGATTGGTACATGATATTTTTTTACCAAACTATCCCAACAACTTAAAAAGGCTGTTTCCTTGAAACTGTGTTTGTCAGCAGCCCAACCTGGCAGGATTGTTCAACATGGCCTAACCTATAAGTTTGGTGGTTGGTACTGGATTCTGCTGGGAGTCTTAGTTCTTATTCACATGGACTTCTATATATTATCTGGCTAGGCTTTTTGTTTCATGTTAGAAGGATTCTGAGAGGGCAAGAATAAAAACTGCAAGAGATTGTAAGGCCTTGAATTCACACGATATCATTTTTGACATATTCTATCAGCCAGCATTAGTCACAAGGCCAGATTAGTTTTTAGGGATGGGTAAGTGGATTACTACTCAGTGACATAGTCACCCTGCAAAGGGTTGTTGACACAGGAAGAGGTGATTCATTCAGGACCATCTTGATGTAGAAGTCTATTCTACATGAAAAGAGTATTATGCAATCTGAGAAAATCAATGGTAAACTCAAGGGTAATTTCTCATTACTATCTATTTCCTAATGGTGAAAAGTATTATTTGACACTAACTAGAACTAAAGTCATATAGTATTTTAAAATTATGGAATAAATATTAAAATATTAAAAATTATTAAATAATTTATTATTTTAATTATAATAAATATCTATTAGTAAAATTATTAAAATACACTATTAAAATGAACAATTTTAATAATAAATTATTATGAAAATGAAAGTATATAACCAAAAATTTCTCATTGAGAACTGCAAATTCACAAGGATAAGTCTGCAGACCCCTATGAGATATACATAGACCTATATTTATCACCACATGGAACATTCCCCCAGAAATTTCCTATATTAGAATGCTGAGAATAAAACATGAGAATGAGAAGAGTTTTCATGAAAAAATTTAAAGTAAAATGGAAAAACTTTTGGGAAGTGTACGGTTTATTATATTTTATATTATTCCTCCTATTCAGATTTTTGAGATGACTAAATCTAAGCAAAAATGAAAGTGTTACTTAAAATTTCTGTGTTTCCTGAAGGTTATATTCTCTGGTTTTAAACTTAAGAAACTCACATGTTACAAATCAGATCCAGGAAATTTTGTTCAGGGTAAGATTTTTTTGAGTAATATTTATATTAAAATGGTTTTTTAAATTATTTTTTAAAATATACATGTATTTTGGGCTTCCCTGGTGGCGCATTGGTTGAGGGTCCTCCTGCCTATGCGGGGGACACGGGTTCGTGCCCCGGTCCAGGAAGATCCCACGTGCCGTGGAGTGGCTAGGCCCGTAAGCCATAGCCACCAGGCCTGCACATCTGTAGCTTGTGCTCCGCAATGGGAGAGACCACAGTGGTGAGAAGCCCGCATAACGTCAAAAAATATATATATATATATATATATATATACATGTATTTTAATAGAACTATAAAAAAGAAAGGGATTTGTAACCCTAAATTCTATAACTACTTTTAATCCATCAGAACACATTTTTCCTACTGATCATACTCCTTCTCTAGGTCATGTTTGTGGATTATTTCATGTTGTTAAAAATATCTGATACAGTCCCATGATCAGCAAGATCCCAGGAGAGAATGAAAAGAGTTATTTCAAGGGAGAGGCTGGTGGTCTCCTACTGCCTTTTGTTGTTTATACATTGCATTTATGAGTTTCAAAATAAAAGGTTATATTGTCTCTGCAGTGTTTTCCATTTATATACATCCTAATAGTAGACATATAGAGACTGTATACATAATGTATCACCAAGTTTGATAATATCAACTATGTAATGGCTACAAATTACTCTTCTAGTAATTATATTGAATAAGATGTGCTGTTAACATTATTTTATAGATCCATTTTTGTTACTTCTAAACTGAGAAACAAAAGCTGGTATGTTAGTACAACTGGTCCACAGAACAGACATAGTTTACTTCAGTCAAAGAATCAAGCACCTTCCCTGAAAATCTTCAATACTTACTAAGACATGTGGTGTGTGGAGTGTGCTATATAATGACTTTAAAGGGTTTCTTATTGAAACAAACAAATGTATATTATTAGAAAATGGTAAACAATAGTGAATTTAAAGGTACAAGTAGAATATAAATGATAAACTGAATAATTATAAAATTATAGAGTGTGATATCATGAGCCCACTTACAATTCCCTTATACCACAACATTTCTCTAGGAATCTATTTGCATAAGGGGTTAAGAAAACTTCTGAATAAAGTAAGCTGATGAAGTAGAAGAGATCATGAGGACATTTTTCTATGAGCAGTACCTTCAGCTTGAGAGAAAAAGTTATTAAATGGAGCATGGTGCATGTCATTCAGAATAAAAGTTCCCTTCCCATTTCACACACAAGTATACACATTCTTCTCCTCAAACTCCCTAGGGAATGGGTAAAGTAGACTGTTAAAAAGAACAGTCAAAAAAATTTTTAACTCCTAAAGCTGTGAGAAGATTTCAATAACAAACCAATATTGCTTTTGTACCAAATTAATAGAATGTGTCACAAAAGTAGAAATAGGAATTCTCTCTTCTGGGGTGGGATAAATTTTAGGACAGGGCAGTGATGTTGACATATTATTTCTGTGGCTATCACCAGAAGACAGAAACTACACTAGAAGTACTATCACCTACAGAAACAGTTACTGGGAAACATCTAGCATAGAAACTGACACCTATAAGGGTCAATTAGATATTTATGCAGTGAATGAAACACTAAATTGACACAGCTGCATAGTAAACCTTAAGAAAGAGGTAGTGGTTTATTTCAGTTGCACTAAAAATACTTTTGAGTGGTGGTAGCAATGTAGATGGTGGGAATAGTAATGCAATTATTTGGTGATTAATGATAACTTTATTAGCTCCAGAAAGCATCACTGATAATTTTTGAGAGAACACAACTCAAAAGCATTATAATAATACAGTTTTCCTGATGACTATCTTTTTCAGGTAACAAGGGTGATATTTCATCAACATGCCTTGCCAAAGACAGAACTGACAGAAAGAAGATTGAATTATTAAATTTAAGGCAGTGGTCAAGAGAAGCTTTCTTAAACACACACTAAATGCATTATTTAGGATCAAATACTTTTAGGGAGTATTACAAGTATAGATTTATAGGTATTCAAAATAATGGTGATAGGGACCAAGAGCATCCAAACATTGCTTGTGTAGCTGACATCTCACACCAATAATTTAGAGTTCAAGTATATTTCACATGGAAACTGAATGATTATGTCTCTCTGCCTGCCTACTGAAAAATGAATTGTGTGGCTCTGACCTCCCTGGAACTTCAAACATCAATTTAACCCAATTATCTATAGCAGATGGTCATATAACAAGGAGTGTTTTCCAGAATTACATGAGAAGCTTTTAAAATATACTGTGCCCAGACCCCATCCTCAGCAATTTTGAGGTGAGGCCAAAACATGTAGTTTTTAAAAGCTCCCCAAGTGATTCAGATATGCAACTAGGTTTGAGAACCATTTATCAGGATGAAGGTTTCTGTGTTCTAAGGACAAGAGTAACACATTCCAGTCTTCTGAAATCAACCTCACTAGCTCATGGTAATGAGTTATAACTGCTCAAAAGTTTATAATAGAACTCTATTTTGGGGGGATTAATTAACAAACCTAGGTTTCATAGTGGAGCTTCCTATTCCCTGAATTGCTTTAATTCTATGAGTTCATAGCTACACTTCTTATTCAGGAAACTAAACTTTAAAAATAATAATAATAATAATAAATAACAGAGTAGGAGAGGAATAGGCAGTTGTATTAAGGACTAATTTCAACAGCTATTTTTAATATGAATTAGTACTGAAAATCTCAGTTAAAGTTTACCCTCACCTCTGTTTGAGTCCCTGCTTTTTCAAAAACCCCATAATGTTTTTCCCCAGCTTCTCTCTCTGGCCTAATTGATTATAAAACATACATAGCCAATTGTGCAAAATTCTGGTGTTTATTTACCTATTGCTCTTTTACCAATAATCCTTGAGGATGGTAGAAGACGGTGGGGAAAGGGGTGCTACATAGAGCTTTTGCATTCTCCCATTTTTCACCAACATGCAAAAATTTTAACTCCCTTGATTATAATGGGTGAGAATGCAGGAAAAGAGGAGGGACAGAGGGGTGTAATTGGTTGGAAAAGGATGAGGGTGAATGGGGAGAGATCAAATATAAAGGGATGGATAGAAGTGTAGAAAAGCAGGAGTACAGAGACAAAAAGGAAAGAACAAAGTGGGAAACTAAGAAAGAGGAGAGTGAGAGGAAAGATGAGAGTGTCACCCCCTTTGTCCTTTTCTTTTATGCAAGTCAGATTTTTATCTCTAATCCACAGTTTTGGCAAATCCACTTTAGAGTGTGGTGTTACTCAGCAAAGGTTGATCTTCAGATCCTACTCATCCTAAATGTGAGTAATTACATATCACTTTTAAAGTATATCTGTATTTCTAAATAGATATTGCCTGAAGAGTTGTTAAATAATTATCACTATAGGTATTTCCTACCCTCTTAGAATCATCTTTTTTCAAATCCAATGACTATGCTACATTCTTAAATTCATATATAATTTAATTACATTGTTTATTTTATAGCTTTTTAAGCCAGTGCCATAATAACTTTTCATTTATAGATTAATTTCTTTTACTCAGAGCAACAAACTATGCTCCAAACAGCACAGCTTATTAAGAATATTATTATGCATGCACAGTTGCATGTTACCTTAAACAGAGTCTGTGATTATTCACTAAGGAATCCTTTATATACTCATTATCCACAGGAGAGTCTTCCTCTTCTTTATTTGTATACCTATCAGGAGTGAGGCCTCCTGCAAGTTACAATTTACATGTAAAAGGAGTTTATTTTAGGAATATTCATCTTTCAGTGTGAAAGGGTACACCCTTGTTGAAGCACATGCAAAATTTCCAGGTTTAATGAGACTTCTATGTGTACAACAGGAAATGGGAAAACCTTTGCTCACAGACAATGTCTCCAGCAGTGAGAGGGGCATATTAATTTTCTGATCTAGCAGTTATCAAAATCAGCATGAGCTCTCCTTTTTCAGGTAGGAACTGCTAGATAGGGAACCTGATTCTGACTCCTTAGGATACATAATATGGAAGAAAATAAATCATAAAATATTTATGAAGAGCTAATGTCTTCATTATTCTTTATACAGTTCACAGTTCATTATTCTTTATTACTGCCTGTGACACAAATACTGTAGAGAACACAGTTGTCCCATTTTACATGGATTTATACTCTGAAGAAAGAGTTTTTAAAAACTGGGGAAAAAAACTAAAAAAATATTTTTTCTCAATGATATTTAAGTATAAGCTACCACACAGACTAGGCCAGTCTCTGTAAGTCCACATATTATTGAATTTGGCCAATATTATACCTGTTCATTTAAGTTTTACTGCAAGTTACTCATTTAATATACTACACATATTTATTTTTCTACAATAATAGGCAGAAATAGGATACAAAGCAAATATATGATTCGTCTCCAGGAACTATTTGGAAAACAAATATAGGAAATATCAAAATGATAGAGAATTAAATCAAATAGTAAATACTGGAGTGTCAAAACATATTTCAGAGATGCCCGGTCCTATATAGGGTCAGAGAAGAAAGAAATTCACATGATCTTATTGGGACAAGGAGTTTTTTAGTTATGTGATAATTAAGTATTTAGATTTAAAGAAAAATGAGAGATGAAAATATTCTGGTTGGGGGAAATGTTTGGGTAAAGCTTTAGCATGAGAAAAAAAGATGGACCATAGGGCTCTCCTTGAAAGAGGGTTAGGGATTTAGAAAGACAAAATTGTATAACAGCTGGGATTTATTGTGTGTAGCTACTGTTGACTGAAACAACAACAACAACAACAACTTGAAAGATGTAAGTTCAGTTTTATTTGGTGCCTTACTGAGGACTATTTTCTGGGAGGCAACCTCTCAGATAGCACTGAGGAACTGCTCTAAAGGATAGGGAGGAGGTCAGTATATGTGTGATTTGGTGAAAGGGGGCTGTGTAATCAACACACATCTCAGTAGAAGGTTGCTGCTAGTCACAAGGAGCAGATGTCTTCCTTAATGATTTTTAGTGCTTTTCTAAGTATGAGAAGTTGCAAGAAATTAGGTTCATAAAATTTTCTCCCGAAAATATCAAACGAATTGAAGGCCTGTTTTGACAGTTTTTCCCAGAGCACATCTCCAGTCTGAACTCCTTTTGGGGTGTGTTAAAGGTCAGTGACTGCTGTGGCTAGTGACTTAATTCTTGTAGATCCAGATGGTGAGCCATATTCTTTACTTGGCAACACAAATCTCAAACTGCGGCGTTTGAAATTGTTTCTGAGGAGAATTATTAAGACTTTGGAAGCTGTTCAAAAAAGCCAGGTTAATTCTATCGCTGATTTGACCAGCAGGATTTTCTAAACTCTAGTTATGCAAAATCTCTCTATGCAACATAAATCAGTGGGGGGACAACCTTCAGTAAATTTCAGTTTTTAATGAGCAGGTTCTAGGACTAAAATAAGTTTCTGTTAAGTCATTCACATCTGATGTTGATTTAAAAGTGAAGAACAATACCTGCTTCTGATGACAGCAGCAGAATTGGGAGATTCTATGTTGTCTGAGGTCTATTTAGAAGGTGAGTCACTGGAATATGAATTCTGTTTTTTCAAATAATGTTATTTTATTCCTGCTTTCCCACAAACAAAATGCCAACTTTCAATAATACTCAAATCAGAAATATGGCTTAATATGCATCAAATTGAGTGCAGAATATTCCAGTCCAGAAATCAAAAACCTAACATTGAGAGAAATGAGCAATTAATGTCACTATGTTTTTTCTGAATCCACTAAATGACAGTCCTTCCAATTTTTAATATTCTGGTATTTAGAGTGTTAATTAAATTTATTCAAGTATATAAGTAGTAGATAAGGCAACAATATAATTTATTGTATAACTATGAACATTACTGAGAAACAATACTACTAATAATTATAGAAGTACACATGTAAGTTGTGACTGTCCCAGAAAATTAGGGCATATGGGCACCCTACTAATAGAAGATTGGACTGTTTTTTCTTCCATATCAATTTTCTCTGGATAATTCAAAGGTTTATCTAAATAAGTGAATTGTACTGTAATGTTTGGGAGTAGTAATATAAACATTTTTCTGGGAAAAGAATCAACAGATTTTGAAAACCAACCATATAACAGAGATGGGAGTTAAAGAGTTGGAAAAAATAAAAGACAGGGTGCTTTCACTGCACACTGGGTGAAACCTATATACAATAGCTTAAGGAGATACAGGATTGGTTTGGTCTTTAGAGGCTCAATTATATTTGAGCCCATTTTTTTTTCTTTTTTTTAACATCTTTATTGGGGTATAATTGCTTTACAATGGTGTGTTAGTTTCTGCTTTATAACAAAGTGAATCAGTTATACATATACATATGTTCCCATATGTCTTCCCTCTTGTGTTATTTTTATTCTTCATATGGCCTTTTCTACATGTTCACTGGATAGTTTCTGCCCTCAAGCTATCATACCTTCTCAGAGGAAGAAAAGAAGAAAAGACAAATAGAATTATTATCTAAAATTCTCACTACATGCAATATATGCCTCAATGAATAGATCTCTGCTACACAGATATGGATAATTGAAAAATGTCTTAGAAGAATCGGATTGAGAACTGACATTATATCAGTCAACCAATACTGTATACCATAAAGATTTCATATCAATACAATTTCAGGAGTGTCAATGCCATTAGTAGGAATAAGGAAAGGGAATCTTATTTGCTTTAAGAAAATTATAAGATTCTGCTTTGTTTTTTGTTCATTTGTTTTAGATTTTTAATTTGTATATAATCAGTTTGACATAAAGGATAGACACACACACAAAAACCCATGAACAGTTGAACATATGAAACTGGAGACCTCTGGGAGGTTAAGGAGCTAAGAATAAAAATTTGAGAAGTAATAGAATTAAGCTATCATAAAATGTCAAAGGAGACAAAAAATATAGAGTGATAATAAGAGAGTAAAATGTTTCAGGACTTAGGAAATATTTAAACTTAAGTGTTATACAAGCAAAATAATGCTTACCCAGTGAAAAGTTATGTTTTTTTATTTTTAAATTTTGTTTTGTTGGTTTGTTTAGTATGTAGTTGTAGAAAACTCTGTTATCAAGTTTGGTTTAGCTTTTCTGAAGATATATTAATTAAGAATGTATAATAAAGTGTCTGAACTATGCAGGTTCCAAATTTACTGGGTAAATTTTGAATATTATTGCGCAACTCTAAATGAAAAACCATTATTCCAACAAGTGTAGACACAATAACGAGCATCATAATTAAGTAGAAGAAGATGTTGGAAGATCAATTTTATTCACCCTTCCAATATGACAACTGGAAAACTCTACTGTCTACACATTTTTCTATGTCATCACTATTAAGACTATTTACATAGATATTAATTAATACCAACCTTGGCAATTAAAATATTGGTTAATTTTTCCTGTGCTAGTTTTTTTGTCTTTTTTTATTGAATGAAAGATTTTTAAAATTGTATAGTGCTTTACATGAACACATGTGAACACATAATTTCATACAATCCCATAATAACCCTTTTTATCTCTCCCCCTATATTTCCCCTGCCCCCTTCCCTCTCCCCATTGGTAACCACTAGATTGTTCTCTATACTTGTGAGTGTGCATTTTTTGTTTTATTCACGAGTTTGTTGTATTTTTTAGATTCTATATATAAGTAATATCATACAGTATTTGTTTTTCTCTCTCTGACTTATTTCACTTAACATAATGCCCTCCAAGCCCATCCATATTGCTGCAAATGTCAATATTTTAATATTTTATGGCTAAGTAGTATTCCATTGTGTGTGTGTATATATATATATACATATTTATATTTATATATCTTGTTTATGCATTCATCTGTTGAGAGACACTTAGGTTGCTTCCATATCTTGGCAATTGTAAATAATGGTGCTATGAACATTGGGGTTCATGTATGTTTTCAAATTAGTGTTTTTGTTTTTCAGATATATACCCAGGAGTGGAATTGCTGGGTCATGTGGTATTTCTATTTTTAGTCTTCTGAGAAACCTCCATACTATTTTCCACAGTGGCTGCACCAATTTACATTCCCACCAACAGTGTACTAAGGTTCCCTTTACTTCACATCTTTCACCAACATGTGTTATTTGTGTTCTTTTTGATGAAAGTCATTCTGACTGGTGCGAGATGATATCTCATTGTGGTTTTGATTTGCATTTCCCTGGTTAAATTCCAATATGTCTTTATGTGTATATGAAAATGATGGCTTATCTTCAATTGTTTCTCGTGGTTTATGTCTAACACTAAATGTAATCATCTATACCAGGGATAAGCAAACAATGCTATGGAATAAATGTGGTTTGCAGCCTTCTTTTTTTTTTTTGTAAATAAAGCTCAATGCAACACAGTCATACTCATTCCTTTATTTATTGCCTATGGCTCCTTTTGTATAACAATGACAGAAATGATTAGCTATGGCTGAGATTACATGGCCCACAGAGCCAAAAATATTTACTATGTGGCCCTATACTTTACTTTACAGAAAAAGTTCAATCAACCTTTGAGGCTACAACCTCAATCTAAAGGAATTAGGGTAAAATATAAATGCTTATTTCTTTTTAAATGTATATTCTCTCATTAAGGAGTAAAAGAAAAAAATCTGATAGTGAATTTGGATCTAATGGAAGTAACTTTTATTGAGTATTTCTTTTAGTCTTCAGAATATCTTATGAGAGGGCTTCTCTGGTGGCGCAGTGGTTGAGAGTCCGCCTGCCAATTCAGGGGACACGGGTTCGTGCCCCAGTCCGGGAATATCCCATAAGATCCCATATGCCGTGGAGTGGCTGGGCCTGTGAACCAAGGCCGCTGAGCCTGCACTTCTAGAGCCTGTGCTCCGCAACAGGAGAGGCCACAACAGTGAGAGGCCCACTTACCGCAAGAAAAAAAAAAAAGAATATCTTATGAGATAGGCATTATTACCCTCATTTGCAGTTAAGAGGGTCAGAATTGTTAAATCTTATCAACAAATGTACATATAACTAGTAAGTTGTAGGTTGAAATTCAAGCCTGGGGTTATTTTATACTATTTATTTTATGTTTTTATCAGTGTGATTTCAGGTGATCTCTCTATTATTAGCTTTTCCAAGTAAAAATAGTCTGATTTAAGTAGGATTGTATTTTTCCTGTTACTTTTATTTATTTATTTATTTATTTATTTATTTATTTATGGTACACGGGCCTCTCACTGTTGTGGCCTCTCCCGTTGCAGAGCACAGACTCCGGATGCACAGGTTCAGCGGCCATGGCTCATGGGCCTAGCCGCTCTGCGGCATGTGGGATCTTCCTGGACCAGGACATGATCCCGTGTCCCCTGCAACAGCAGGCGGACTCTCAACCGCTGAGCCACCAGGGAAACCCTTTCCTGTTACTTTTAATGTTACTGATTTAACTATAAAAGTCCTACTGAATGAGATAATTCCAACAGAAGCAAACATATTTACACATCTTTCTTGTAACTCTTAGTACTGCTACTGAGTTAAATCTTTTATTTAATTATATTATTCAGTTAAGCATGTCTGTAAATTTTTTTTCTGTAAATTTTTTTTCTGAACCTAGTTTTCTTCTATTTTCTTAAGTCATTGTGTGTGATTTCTGAACTTCTACAATTTATTAAACTATTGCCTAATGCTGATAAATAATTCCCATATCCCTGTTTTCAACTGTGAATTCTCTTCTGAATTAGAAGCTAATATATCCAATGGACTGTTCTGCAAGTAACTAAAATCTAGTATATTCAAAAAGTACTCTCATGACCCTACAAAACGTTTAGGTCCTTGGCCCAAACAAATCAAAGTAATGCAGATGGAACTAGAATGGAGCTCTGGGCAGGGGTATTAAATACTGTCTAAGCAGCTTCTGCCCTGGACAGTGACCAAATATAAAGAAGAGACCTTCTAATATGTGAGTTTGTAAGCATAGAATTTTTTCTTCCAGTTATATTGAGATATAATTGACACATAGCACTGTATATCACAGTTTAAGGTGTACAGCATACTGATTTGATTTATATACATCATGAAATGACTACCACAACAAGTTTAGTGAATATCCATCATCTCATATAGGTACAAAATTAAAGAAATTTTTAAAAATATTTATTTTTCCTTGTGATGAGAACTCTTAGTGTTTACTCTCTTAAAAACTTTTGTGTATAACATATCCCAGTTTTAATTCTATTTCTTATGCTGTACATTGTATCCCTAGTTCTTATTGATCTTATAACTGGAAACTTGTGCATTTTGAATGCTTTCACCCAATTCACCTTTCCCCACCTCCTGCCTTTGGTAATCACAAATCTGATCTCTTTTAATATGAGTTTACTTTTGAAGTATAATTGGCTTACAACACTATGTTGATCCCTGGTACAAACCATAATGATTCTATATGTCTATGCATTTCAAAATGATCACAATGATAAGTCTGGTTATGGTCTGTCATCAGCAAAGATATTGGAAGCCTAGAATTTGAATTGTCCAACCATATTTGGTGTATTTTGAATGTGTATCACACAAACAAAAATTAGAATATGAATACAAATTAATAATAAATGATTAAAGGAAAATTTGCACTTCTAATTTTTTACAGGAATGTCAGTATTAAGTCCATGCTTGAAAAGTCATTAGATGCAATAGGGATAAGAAATAGACAACTTTACATTAGATTAAATTCCTATGCTATTCTCTAAAGAAAATTATATTTTTAAATAATCATTTTATTTTCCAAATTATATTTTATATGAAAATGAGACATATGGTATAAGATATATATATATATATATATATATATATATATATATACACAAAACCTGTCTTTCTGTATGGCTATAAAATAATTTTTATTCAACTCAAATCAAATCACTTTTAAGAAATATCAAAATAAAGCCCTAAAGTATAGTTTTATATACCCACATTTAATTATAAGTTTTGTTTGAATTACATTTTGAAAATGACAAATGTTTAAAATAAAATTTTATTACCACAATATAAAATCTTATATGTAATCTAAACTCTAATAAGGGAAAACTACTACTATATCAATATGGTAAACTACTACGGTAACCTAATAGCCTAATTTTCAGAAGGGGCAGGACTCAAATTATTACTGCCAAAACAATCCTACACCTTCCTTAAAAAAACCCACGGAGTTGGGCTTCCCTGGTGGCACAGAGAATCTGCCGGCTCATACAAGGGGAAACGGGTTTGAGCCCTGGCCTGGGAGGATCTCACATGCCACGGAGCAGCTAGGCCCGTGAGCCACAACTACTGAGCCTGCGCGTCTGGAGCTTGTGCTCCGCAACAAGAGAGGTCGCGATAGTGAGAGGCCCGCACACCGCGATGAAGAGGGGCCCCCGCTTGCCACAACTAGAGAAAGCCTTTGCACAGAAACGAAGACCCAACACAGCAAAACTAAATAAATTAATTAATAAACTCCTACCCCCGACATCTTCTTAAAAAAAAGAAAAGAAAAAATAAAAACCCACGGAGTCAAAACATCATGCTATGTTTTTCTAAATCATCTCTATTCTTAGCTTTTAGGATTCTCTATGGTGGGATTCATCACAATATCTTTCTCCTCATGCTATCTCTAAGAATTTCAGGCCTTTATAACATATCATATAATTCATTTAATTATATCACATAACTTGCTTTATTGGATTATCAAAAGTTTCAAAACTATAAATACATGAAGTGATTATGAAAGAATAAAGTATTTAAGAAATGCAGTCTTGGAAATTAACCTGGAACCTGGCACTTTGTTCTCTACTATTCTCTCTTTTTCCCAGTTTAGACAAACTATCTTGCCAATTTTAAGTCTCTGTAGGGAAAGAACAATGCCTTTTAGTACTAATGCTTCAACATAGAACTGGGCATACCACCAATACTTAATTTAATGTAAAATGATAGTGAAACAATCTAGTATAGTATAGTCAAAATTCACTCTATTAACAGTTTTGAGATAACAGCATATTTGTAATTACATTTCTGTGTCCTGAAGGAAAGAGTGAATCTTAGCTAGCTTAGACTAATTTCACATTTTAAATTTGATTTAAATTTAACCTTATGTTGGTCAATAAAAGATGCAAACCTGTGAAAGTTTTCAGCTGGTTAAATTTGCCTTAATAACATTATATACAAACATTAATTATTAAACATTCATTGTCTTAATTATGCTGAAATGTGTCTATAAAATTGAGTAACATTTTTATTGTCTCCATATCTTTGTTTTCCTTCACCCATAGAATGGGTTTCATTGTAAATATGCCCCCTCATACTATCTCCAGTGGCTTCTTAGTAGGGATACTAAAATATAATTACTGTATTACTTTAAAGTTATTTTTGAACCCTTTCTTAATACAAGTGACTTTTTAAGTTAGATAACAATTAATCATTTTTCTCCTTAATTCTTAATCATTCTTAATTAATTTTAAATATTCTTAATCACGAAACACACAATCATTCTTAAAACCTTTAAACATTCTTAGTCGTCCTTAAATATTCTCAATCATTCTCTGGTTTCAGGGATGTTTAGACAATGATAAACATAGTATCTGTATCTGGTCTTGTTGTTTTAATGTCTAATAATTTCATACCTATAGTTCTTCTATGCAATATAGCAATCAATATGCTCTATATAGCAACAAATTTGTTCCATATATATGAAAATCAACATTCTAAATGGAGATTTTCAAGCTACCCAGTTAAATTTCCATTATACACTACCAAAATCCTTTCAGCAACATGTTAGTTTTCTGCTTATCTTGGTGTTGTATTAATCTTCATTGGTAAAAACATTTTGTCATTCTTTACATAATTCATTTCTCAATGATAGAACAAGAAATAATGATTTTGAATAAGATGTGGGGATGATGTGTACTGAAGAGAGAGTATGTAAAGGAGCTAATGGTATTTCTCTTTCCGTCTCTGAAGCCAAATATGTTTGCAGATTTGAAGCTATGATTTTGGTTAACTAATTAAAAGTTTTGTACTAGAACCATGTTTCTGAAATTGTTTCTTGAATATTCTTTTAGATTTTATTTCACACCTGGGTATAAATTTTAAGATTAATGGTTTAATTTTAAACTATAACAGTAACTACTAAGATACAGATGAACTTATTAAGAAAACAGAAATAGACCCACAGACATAGAAAACAAAATTAAGGTTAATAAAGGAGAAAGGGGAGGGGAAGAGGGATAAATTAGGAGTTTGGGATAAACATATACACACTATGATACAAAAAAACAGATTAAAAAAAAAGAGTCAACTATATAGCACAAAGAAATGCAATCAGTATTTTATAATAACCTATAAGGAAAAAATTCTGATAAAGAATATATATATATATTAGAATTAGAATTTTATTAGTATTAGAATTTTATTGCACTTTATTTTCCTGAAATTGAATGAAATGGTAATTTGTGATATTTTTTTAATATATGTGTTCCAATCTATTTGTTAGAGGCCTATTAATTCATTGTTTATGATAATAATAATAATTATTGCTATTATTATTATGCTACTGCTATTTGTGGCAGAGTTAGGATGTCAGAGTACTTTACACTTAAGGAAAATGAAATATAAGAGTGAAGAGGGAATGATATACAATGCATATACTATTTTGGGGGTATTTTTGGTAAAATATTAAAAGGAAAAAACACGACCATAAGTAAAAGAATAAACTTCCAATTTTTTTGTTTTTTATCCCCTTTGTTTTATATTTTATAAATTATTGTTTTAAAATTTATAACTAACCTTATAAAACATTACTTATAAAAAACAGTAGCTACTAAAACTCAACCTGGAATATTGGACAAATTAGGCATAGTTGTGTACCCAATTCTTTAAAAAATTTAGACTGTGAGAAGAAAACTGCTATGTTATAAATAACAATTGATTGATTCGTAAAATTATCTTTGACACAGAACAGAAGTTTCATTTGTAATTTACTCTATACAGAGAGTATTTTTGAAATTCTAAATTTATTTTTAAGGTATACTGTGCGATTATTTAAAATACATATACATTGTGAAATGTTTACCACAATCAAGTTAATTAACATATCCATCACCTCACATAGTTAATATTTTATGTGTGTGTGTGATGAGAACACTTAAGATCTAGTCTTGTAGCAAATTTCAGGTATACAGTACAGTATTATTAACTATAGTCACCAGGCTCTGTATTAGATCCCCAGAAATTATTCATCTTATAAGTAAAGGTTTGTATCCCTTGACCATTTGAAACTAACAAACAAAAAATTAGTCAATGAGGATATTGTTATTAAATTTAAGTTGACTTACCCCTGTAGCAAAATTAAAACAACCACATTTTTAAATGTACCATCAATCTTTTAGATGGCTAATAGAATTTTAGCAATACTCTAAGATTAATTACTATATTATTTAATGTAATTATATAACATAAAAGCAAAATAGCAGTGATTATAATACTTAAATCTTATTCTGCTCATAAGAAATTTTATTTTACCTACTTTAAAAAAAATATGATTCTAAATTAAAATTGCCATACTTATACAATAAATTATTTGAAAGTGATTCTACAAAGTAATTAAATGCTTTAATCAAAAATAATAATGTGTGGTAAAGTTTAAAACATCTGTATAAATGTATGACAAAGGTTGCATAAAGGCTAGGAGAGGGGAAATGGAAGTATATTTTTGTAGAATTCTTATACTATATATAAAATGAAATATTACTTGATGTTATTGTTTGATCAATTCAAGATGTATACTCTACATTTCACCCCCCTCACTTACACACATTAAGTAAATACTGAGGTGAAATGACATCTCAACAAAATGTACAAAGAAGAGAATACAAGATTGTGGAGGAGAAGACCTTGAGCTCACCTCCTCTCATAAGAACACTAAATTATAACTAACTACTGAACAACCATCAGTAAAAAAGATGGGAACCTACCAAAAATATATATTCTATGTTTAAAGACAAAGAAGAGATCATGATGAGATGGTAGGAGGGGTGCACTTGCAATATAATCAAATCCCAGAACCCATGGTTGAGTAACCAACAAACTGGAGAATTATATCCCAGACATTCTCCTATGGGAGTGAGAGTTCTGAGCTAAATGACAGACTCCCCAGCCTAGGGGTCTGGCACCAGGAAGAGGAAGCCCAAAAGCATTTGGCTTTGAAGGCCAGTGAGTCTTGATCACAGGAGCTCCACAAGACTGGGAGAAATAGAGACTCCACTTTTGGAACCAGGGCCCAGAGCAAAAGCAGTGACTTTATAGAAGCCTGGGCCAGACATACCTAATTGTCTTGGAGGGTATTCTGGGGAGGTGGGAGTGGCTGTGGCTCTCTCTTGGAACATAAAAGCTGGTAGTAAACTTATCCAGGAGTACTCATGTGAAGGCTGACATCTTGCTTGGGACATTACCACAAAGACCTGGTCACACGTAACAACCTGTAGGCTCCAGTGCTGAGACACCTCAGACCAAATAACCAACAGGGCAGGAACATGGTCCTATGCATCAACAGGCAGACTAGCTAAAGGCTTCCTGAGCCCACAGCCACCTCTAGACATGTCCCATGACACAGCCCTGACCACAAGAGGGTCAAGACATAACTCCAACCACCAGTGGAAAGGCATCAGCCTCCCCCAGAAGGAAGCCTGCACAAGCCTCTAGACCAGCATCTAGACATCAGAAGCAAGAAATGTACAGTTCCACAGCCTATGGGACTAAATCAGCAACACAGCTCAGAACTTACCCTGAGACCAACTGGCCATTGGGTGAAAAGAGGGTAGTGTACTGCTGGGACACACAGAACATCCTCAACAGAGGACCACTTCTCCAAGGTCAAGAAACATAACTAATCTTCCATATATAAAAAAAATACAAATAGAAGTTTAGACAAAATGAGACAGCAGAGGAATATGTTCCAGGTGAAGGAATAAAATAAAACCCCAGAACAGCTAATTGAAGTGGAGATAGACAATCTACCCAAAAACAGATTCAGAGTAATGACAGTAAAAATGACCCAAATTCTCGAAAAAGAATGGAGGCACAGACCAAGAAGATACAAGAAATATTTAACAAAGAGCTAGTACTTATAAAGAACAAACAGAGTTCAACAATACAATAACTAAAATGAAAAATACACTAGAAGGAATAAATAGCAGAATAAATGAGGCAGAAAACCAGATAAGTATGCTGGAAGACAGAGTAGTGGAAATCACTGTCATGGAACAGAATAAGGAAAAAGAAAAGAAAAGAAAAGAAATGAACATGTTAAGAGACCTCTAGGGCAAAATCAAATGCACCAACATTTACATTATAGGAGTCTCAAAAGGAGAAGAGAGAGAGAAATGACCTGAAAAGATATTTGAAGAGGTAATAGCTGAAAACTTCCCTAATATGGGAAAGAAAGCACTCACCCAAATCCAGGAAGCACAGGGAGTCCCACACAGGATAAACTCAAAGAGGAACATGCTGAGACGCATAGTAATTAAATTGACAAAAATTAAAGACAAAGAGAAAATTTTAAAAGGAATGAGGGCAAAGCAAAAAATTACATGCAAGGGAACCCCTATAAGTCCATCAGCTGATTTTTTAGCAGAAACTCTGCAGCCCAGTCCTTTTTGATGAAAGGGGAAAACCTACAACTAAGAATACTGTACCCAGCAAGGCTCTCATCAGATTCAATGGAGAAATCAAAAGCTTTATAGACAAGCAAAATATAAGAAAATTCAGCACAACTATACCAGCTTTACAACAAAAGATAGAGGAACTTCTCTAGGAGGAAAAGAAAAGGCCACAGTAGAAACAAGAAAATTATGAAATGGAAAATCTCATTAGTAAAGGCAAACATACAGTAAAGGTAGAAAATCATCCAGACACAGATATGATATCTAAACTAATAATCATGAGAGAAGGAGAGTACAAATGCAGGACATTTGAAATGAATTTGAAATTAAGAGACCAGCAACTTAAAACAATCTTGTGTATATAGGGACAGCTATATCAAAATGTCATGGTCACCACAAACCAAAAATCTGCAATAGATATACACACAAAAAAAAGAAAAAATGATCCAAACACAACAATAAAGAAAGTCATCAAATCACAAGAGAAGAGAAGCAAAGAAGGTAAGAAAAAAGACCTACTAAAACAAATGCAAAACAATTAACAAAATGGCGTAAGAACATACATATTGATAATTAACTTATACGTAAAAGGTTTAAATGCTCCAACCAAAAGATATAGACTGGCTGAATGGATACAAAACAAGACCCATACATATGCTGCCTACAAGAGACTCACTTCAGATCTAAAGACACATATAGACAGAAAGTGAGGGGATGGAAAAAGGTACTCCATGCAAATGGAAGTCAAAAGAAAGCTGCAATAGCAACACTCACACCAGACAAAATAGATTTTGAAATAAAGGCTGTTACAAGAGCCAAAGAAGGACACTACATAATGATCAAGGGATCAATCCAAGAAGAAGATATAAAAATTGTAAATATATATGCACCCAATATAGTACCACCTAAATACATAATGATAATATTAACAGACATAAAGGGAGAAATTAACAGTAACACAATAAGTGGGGAAATTTAACACCCCCTTTACATCAATGGACAGATGATCTAGACAGAAAATCCATAAAATAAAATAAAAAATAGGCCTAAATGACACATTAGATCAGATAGATTTAATTGATATTTATAGGACATTCCACTTGAAAGCAACAGAATACACTTTCTTCTCAAGTGTACATGGAACATTCTCCAGGATAGATCACATGCTGGGCCACAAAACAAGCCTTGATAAATTTCAGAAAACTGAAATCTAATCAAGCACCTTTCCAATCACAGCAATGTGACATTAGAAATCAACTACAAGATAAAACTGCAAAAGACAAAAACAGGTGGAGACTAAACAATATGTTATGGAACAACCAATGGATCATTGAAGAAGGCAAAGTGGAAATCAAAAACTACCTAGAAACAATTGAAAATGAACCCACAACAATCCAAAACCTATGAGGTGCAGCAAAAGCAGTTCTGTGAGGGACCTTTATACCAATACAAGCTTACCTCAAGAAACAAGAAAAATCTCAAATAAACAACCAAACCATACACCTAAAGCAATGAGAGAAAGAAGAACAAAGAAAACCTAAAATTAGTAGAAGGAAATAAAGATCAGAGCAGAAATAAATAAAACAGAGATAAGAAAACAATAGAAAAGAATAATAAAACTAAAATTGGGATTTTTGAAAATATAATCAAAATTGATAAACACTTAGGCAGACACATCAAAACAAAAAGGGAGAGGACCCAAATCAACAAAATTAGAATTGAAAAAGGAGAAGTTACAACCTACACAACAGAAACACAAAGGACCATAAAAGACTACTACACGCAACTATGTGCCAATAAACTGGACAGAATAATTGGACAAATTCTGAGAAAGGTACAATTTCCCAAGACTGGACCAAGAAGAAATAGAAAATATGAAGAGACAAATTACAAGTACTGAAATTGAATCTGTGATTAAAATACTCTCAACAAACAAAAGTTCAGGACTAGATGGCTTCACAGGTGAATTCTATCAAACACTGAGAGAGGAATTAAGACATATCCTTATGAAACTATTTCAAAACATTGTCAAGAAAGGAATACTCCTAAACACATACTATGAGGCTGCTATCACCCTGATACCCAAACCAGACAAAGATACCACAAAAAAAGGAAATTGCAGGCCAATATCACTGATGAACATAGGTGCAAAATTCTTCAACAAAATACTAGCAAACTGAATCCAACAATATATTAAAAGGATCCAGTGGGGTTTATCTCAGGGATGCAAGGAGTTTTCAATATTCACAAGTCAATCAGAGTGATACACCATATTAATAAATTGAAGAATAAAAACCAAAACATCATCTCAATAGGTGCAGAAAAAGCTTTTGACAAAATTCTACACCAATTTATGATAATAAAAAAAACTCTCCAGAAAGTGGGCTTAGGGGCTTCCCTAGTGGTGCAGTGGTTGAGTCCACCTGCTGATGCAGGGGACACAGGTTCGTGCTCCGGTACAGGAAGATCCCACATGCCGCGGAGCGGCTGGGCCCATGAGCCATGGCAGCTGGGCCTGCGCGTCCGGAGCCTGTGCTCCACAATGGGAGAGGCCACAACAGTGCGAGGCCTGCATACCGCAAAAAAAACAAAACAAACAAAAAAAAAGAAAGTGGGGTTAGAGGGAACCTACTTCAAAATATTTGCATACAATATGATACTCTATGTAGAAAATCCTAAAGGTGCTACCAGAAAACTACTAGAACTGATGAATGAATTCAGTAAAGTTGTAGGATACAAAATTAATACACAGAAATCAGTTGCATTCCTATACATTAACCATCAAAGACCATTTACCATTGCAAAAATATAATAAAATACCTAGGAATAAACCTACCTAAGGAGGCAAAAGATCTTTACACAGAAAACTATAAGATACTGATGAAAGAAATCAAAGAGGACACAAAAAGATGGAAAGATATACCATGTTCTTGGATTGGAAGGATTAGTATTGTGAAAATGTCTATAGAACCCAAAGCAATCTACAGATTCAATGCAATCCCTATCAAATTACCAATGGCATTTTTCACACAATTAGAACAGAAAATTTTACAATTTGTATGGAAACACAAAAGACCCTGAATAGCAAAAGTAATCCTGAGACAGAAGAACAGAGATGAAGGAATCAGGTTCCCTGACTTCAAACTATACTACAAATCTACAGTAATGAAGACAGTATGGTACTGGCACAAACACAGAAATATTGACCAATGGAACGGGATAGAAAGCCCAGAGATAAACCCAGTCACTTAATTTATGACCAAGGAGGCAAGAATATACACTGGAGAAAAGATACTCTCTTCAATAAGTGGTGCTGGGAAAACTGGACACCTACATGTAAAAGAATAAAATTAGGACACTCCCTAACACCATACACAAAAGTAAACTCAAAATGGATTAAAGATCTGAATGTAAGGCCAGAAACTATGAAAGTCTTAGAGGAGAACATAGGCAGAACACACTTTGACATAAATCACAACAAGATCTTTTTTGACCCACCTCTTAGATTAATGAAAATTTTTAAAAAAGAACAAATGAGAGCTAATTAGACTTAAAAGCTTTTGCACAGCAAAGGAAACCATAAACAAGATGAAACAGCAACCTTCAGAACGGGAGAAAATATTTGCAAATGAAGCAATTGATGAAGGATTATTTTCCAAAATATACAAAGAGCTCATGCAGCTCAGCATCAAAAAACCCAAAACCACCCAATCAAACAATGGGTGGAAGACCTAAATAGACACTTCTCCAAAGAAAATAGACAGATGGACAACAAACACATGGAAAGATGCTCAATATCAATAGGCAAATGCAAATCAAAACTGCAATGATGTATCACCTCACCCCAGTTAGAATGGCTATCATTAAAAATTCTACGAACAATAAATTCTGGAAAGGGTGTGGAGAAAAGGGAACCATCTTGCACTGTCGGTGGGAATGTAAATCGATACAACCACTACAGAGAACAATATGAAGGTTCCTTGAAAACTGAAAATAGAACTACCATGTGACCCAGCAATCCCACTACTGGGCATATACCCAGAGAAAACCATAATTCAAAAAGACACATGCACCCCAGTATTCACTGCAGCACTATTTACAATAGCCAGGACATGGAAGCAACCTAAATGTCCATCACCAGAGGAATGGATAAAGAAGGTATGGTACATATATACAATGGAATATTACTCAGACATGAAAAAAGAATGAAATACTGACATTTGCAGCAACATGGATGGACCTAGAGATTATCATACTAAGTGAAGTAAGCCACACAGTGGAAGAATGATAAATATCATGTGTTATTGCTTATATGTGGAGTCTAAAAATGTATGATATGAATGTACTTATTTACAAAACAGAATAGACCAACAGACATAAAGAAACAAACTTATGGTTACCAAAGGGGGGGTTATTGGAGGGATAAATTATGGGTTTGGGATTGAAATATACACACCACTATATACAAAATAGATAACTAACAAGGACCTACTGTATAGCACCGGGAAGTATACTCAATATCTTGTAATAACCTATAATGAAATAGAATGTTAAAAAAGAATATATATATATATGTATGTGTGTGTGTATATATATGTATGTATGTATGTATAGCTGAATCACTTTGCTGTATACCAGGTACTAACACAACATTGTATATAAACTATATTTCAATAAATATTAAAAATATATACAAAAAAATACTCCATTAACTCAAACGAATGCCTCAAAAGAGGAAAATCTGGGGAAGAGTACAAAGAGAACAATTAAAAACAAATGATGAAATTGCAGTTTTTAACACAATCATTTCAAAATAAAACCAAGTAAAATTCCAGAAGTGAAAAAGCAATAATATAAAATTTAAAAACTTAATGAATAATTTTAACAGCATATTACACATAGTTGAAGAGAGGATTTGAGAATTGGAACATTCTCAAGCTTACATATAAAAAGAAAGATACACTAAGACACAAAAAGTTTGAAAAAAAGAAAAGAGGATAAGAGACATAAGGGATAAATTGAAGGTATAATATATGTAAAACTGAATCCTAAGGATGAAAAGAGAAACAAATGGGATGCTTGACATATTTGAAGAGACATATACTAAAATTCCTCCAAAATGATAAAAAGTCATTAAGACTGAGTTTCAAAAAGTTCTAGGAACCCCATACAAGGATAATTACATATTTCCACAATATAATTAAATAGCTAAAAACCAAAGAGAAGGAGATAAAAATGAAGAAACTGAAAGGCATTATCTTGAAGTAAGCAACACAGAGGACTATTGCCAACTTCTCAAAAGAGAAATAAAATCTAAGCAAACAAATGAACAAAAAGGAAAACAGAATTCAGTGACATGATACCTTAGGATAGCAGAGTGAAAATGAATGGCAACCTAGAATTCTGTCCTCAGTGGTAGGGAAGGGGGATGTCCCCTCAAAAATGAAGCTGAAATAAAGATATTTTCAGAATATAAATAAAGAAATAAAAATTGGTAGAAATTGTCAATAATTTTGTGGACTGAATTATGTCCCCCCAAGTTCATATGTTGAAGCTCTAATGCCCAGTACCCTTGAATGTCACTGAATTTGAAGATAAGGTCTTTAACGAGATAATTAAGTTTAAAAGAAGTCATAGGGTTTAGTCTTATTTCAATATAACTCATGTCTTTATAAGAAGAGGGAGAATATCAGAATTTGTTTGCACAAAGGAAAGACCAAGTGAGGACATAGAGAGAAAATAAACATTTGAAAGCCAAGGAGAGAGACCTCAGGATAAATCAAACCAGCTGAAACCTTGATCTTGGATTTTATCTCCAGAATAGTGAGAAATAAATTTCTATTGTTTAAGCCACCTAGTCTGTGGTGTTTTGTCATGACAACCTAGCAGACTAACATACTTGCAAGCTATTTTTCAAATATAAATATAAAATAAAGTTCTGTAATATAACAAGAAAAAAAATAACAAATATAAATGCATTAACAAATCTAAATGACTATCATATGAATCAAATAATAGTTTGATTCATTTGATAAAGAGTTAAAGAATGTATATTATTAAAGCACATGACAAAGATGGCATATATGGTAGAAGGGAATTAAACAAGGTTATTATATTCAAAGGATCTTGCTTTATATAGGAAAAGAGAGAGATATAGCACCACGCATTTATTTCTTTTTTATTCTGTGGTATCATTGACATTATATTAGTTTCATGTGTACAACTTAGTGATTCAGTATTTGTATATATTGTGAAATGATCCCTACAATGTCTAGTTAACATCCAACACTGTACACAGTAACAAAAAATATTTTTCCTTGTAATGAGAACTTGTAAGAGCTATTTTCTTAGTAACTTTCAAATGTGCAATACAGTATTATTAATTATAGCCACTATGCTGTACATTTCATTCCCATGACTTATTTATATTAATACTGGATATTTGTACCTTTTGACCCCCCTCACCCATTCATCCACCCCCACTCCCCACCTCTGGCAACCATGCATCATGTTCTACTAAATAAATTTTTACTTTATCCAAAGGATAAAATAAAGATGGGTTCTAAGCAGGAGAGTGATGTGTCAGATTCACTAAAACACTGACTGCAATGTAAATAATCAGTGTTTTGACTAAAATGGTTCTATCTGGAAGAAAAGACTGGAAACAGGATGATTGTGGCTGTATTTTTGGTGTGAAATAATGGTAAATTCAGTTGTGGGTGGTGGCAATATAATTAAAAATAAAAGACTTAGGAGACATTTATGATTTACATTTATAAAGACATAGGTTATTAGGATGTAATTTGTGAGAGGAAGATGAGGATTGTCATTCTGTTTATAGTTTTCCAGTTTGGACAACTGGAAGTATTTTGACAACATTCAGTAAGAAATGGCATAAATAAGACCCTGTGTTTGTAATCATTTATCAGAGTTTTGTTTAGGACATTTAGTGTCTATTTATGATTTTGTCTATTTATATAGCCACCAAAACCATGAAACCAATGAAACTGACCCTAAATAAGGAAGATTAACTTTATTATTATGTTTTAACAATGTTGTTGTTTTATAACTTTTTAAACTACTTTCAGCTGTTAACAAACCTGCTGTATGAGCTTCTGTAAGTTTTAGTTAACAGAAAATATATTGGCAGAATATATCAAACCAATGTTATCTCTGACTTCATCCTTTGTTACCAGAAGTCTTCTGGTGTTTTGGGACCAAGCTAAGGTGTTTCTTACAGTGAGTTCCTAAAGTATTCATGGCTAGATCTCAGAAGCTTAAGGTGGTTGTCTTAGTCTAACAAAGTTTTATTAAAATATACATACAAAAGTGCAGAAATCTTAAGTGTACTCAATAAATTGTATCATTGAAAGGTAAGAGAGAATGAGGCAATAGCAACTTAGGAAAGTAAGACTGAAATGCACCACATACTTAAGCAGGAGGTAATTATACCTTTTTGTAGGCAGTCTCTCTGTGCAAAGTGAGGATCCAATGAAATATAGAGTTCAGAGAAACAAGTTCAGAGATTGGTGGTCTTTCAGAGTGGAGTGTCAGTTAATGTCACCTATGGTTATTCAGGTGAGACTGTTGAACTGTTGACAATGAGGTTTTAACTAACTGGCTCATGTTCAAAAGTATGTGGCTATGGCTGAGAGGTTGACTTTTAGAAGTGCTTCTGGTTCAAAGCACCGATTGATTAAAATCAATTAAACAAAGTTCAATTAAAACAAAAACTATATATGTATATCCACTCTTTTTTGGATTCACTTCACTGTACAGCTGAAACTAACACAACATTGTAAAGCAACTGTACCTCAATTTTTTAAAACATCTGGTTATTATGACTACAGAATAATCAGTCTTTTCCTGGGAGCAAGGGAATTAAAAAAATAATAATAATGTGATATGTAAAACACTGCACCTATTTAATGTGTACAACTTGATGAGTTTGAGAAAAAGTATACGACTGGGAAACCACCACTACCACTAAAGCCAAGAGTTGTACAGATAAAGAAGTACAAATTATTACATGTCAAAAAATAAAGTTTAGTACAAATTTTTTTTTAAATAGGGGATTAGGGAAAGATGGTGGAAGAGTAAGAAGTGGAGATCACATTCCTCCAACAAATACATCAGAAATACATCTGCATGTGGAACAAATCCTACAGAACACCTACTGAATGCTGGCAGAAGAACTCAGACCTCCCAAAAGGAAGAAACTGCCCACATACTTGGGTAGGGCAAAAGAAAAAACACACAAAAGAATCGGGATAAGACCTACACCAGTGGGAGGGAGCTGTGAAGGAGAAAAGGTTTCCACACACTAGGAAACCACTTTGCAGGCAGAATCTGCAGGTGGCAGAGGGGGGGAAGATTTGGAGGCATGGAGGAGAGCGCAGGAACAGGGGTGCGGAGGACAAAGCAGAGATTCCTGCGTGGAGGATTGGTGCCAAGCAGCACTCACCAGCCCGAGAGGCTTGTCTGCTCACCCACTGGGGTGGGTGGGGGCTGCGAGCTGAGGCTCCGGTTTCAAAGGTCAGATCCCAGGGAGAGGACTGGGATTGGCTGTGTGAACACAGCCTGAAGGGGGCTAGTGAGCCACAGCTAGCCGGGGATGGGGGGTGGGAGGGGTGGGGGTGAGAGTCCAGGTAAACGTCTGGAACTGCCTAAGAGGCAAGAGGCAATTGTTTTGGGGTACACAAGGAGAGGGGATTCAGAGCACTGCCTAAATGAGCTCCAGAGATGGGCACAAGACACAGCTATCAGCCGGGACCCCAGAGATGGGCATGAAACTCTACGGCTGCTGCTGCAGCCACCAAGAAACCTGTGTGCTAGCACAGGTCACTATCCACACCTCCCCTCCATGGAGCCTCTGCAGCCCTCCACTGCCAGGGTCTTGTGATCCAGGGACAAATTCCCCGGGAGAACACATGGTGTGCCTCAGGCTGTTGCAGTGTCACTCTGGCCTCTGCCGCTGCAGGCTCGCCCTACATTCTGTACCACTCCCTTCCCCTGGCCTGAGTAAGCCAGAGCCCCCTAATCAGCTGCTCCTTTAACCCCATCCTGTCTGAGCTGTAACACACGGCCTCAGGCAACCTACATACAGAGGCAGGGCCAAATCCAAAGCTGCACCCCAGGACCTGTGTGAACAAAGAAGAGAAAGGGAAATTTCTCCCAGCAGCCTCAGGAGCAGCAGATTAAATCTCCACAATTAACTTGATGTACCCTGCATCTGTGGAATACCTGAATAGACAACAAATCATCCTAAATTGAGGTGGTGGACTTTGGGAGCAATGATATATATATATATTTTTTTTCCTTTTTCTCTTTTTGTGAGTGTGTATGTGTATGCTTCTTTGCGTGATTTTGTCTGCATAGCTTTGCTTTTACCATTTGTCCTAGGGTTCTGTCTGTCCGTTTCTTTGTTTTTGTTTTTTAGTATAAGTTTTCACTTGTTACTATCAGTGGATTTGTTTTTAAGTTTGTTGCTCTCTTCTTTCTTTTTTCATTACTTATTTTTTTTAATTTTTAATAATTATTTTTCATTTTATTTTATTTTGTTTTATTTTTTCTTTCTTTCTCTCTTTCTTTTATTCTGAGCCGTATGGATGACAGGGTCTTGGTGCTTTGGCCGGGCAGCAAGCCTGTACCTCTGAGCTGGGAAAACCGAGTTCAGGACATTGGTACACTAGAGAACTCCCAGCTCCACATAATATCAAATGGTGAAAATTTCCCAGAGATCTCCACCTCAACACCAAGATGCAGCTCCACTCAACGACCAGAAAGCTACAGAGCTGGAAACCCTATGCCAAACACCAAACAAGACAGGAACACAATACCACTCATTAACAGAGAGTCTGCCTAAAATCATAATAAGGTCATAGACACCCAAAAACACACCACCAGATGCTGATGTGCCCACCAGAAAGACAAGATCCAGCCTCATCCACCAGAACACAGACACTAGTCTCCTCCACCAGGAAGCCTACACAACCCACTGAACCAACTTTAGCCAATGGGGGCAGACACCAAAAACAATGGAAAATACAGAACTGCAGCCTGCAAAAAGGAGACACCAAACACAGTAAGTTAAGCAAAATGAGAAGACAGAGAATTGCACAGAAGGTGAAGGAGCAGGGTAAAAACGCACCAGACCAAACAAATGAAGAGGAAATAGGCAGTCTACCTGAAAAAGAATTCAGAATAATGAGAGTAAAAATGATCCAAAATCTTGGAAATAGAATGAAGAAAATACAAGAAACATTTAACAAGGGCCTAGAAGAACTAAGGAGCAAACAAACAATGATGAAGAACACAGTAACTGAAATAAAAATTCTCTAGAAGGAATTAATAGCAGAATAAATGAGACAGAAGAACAGATACATGACGTGGAAGATAAAATAGTGAAAGAACTACTGCAGAGTAGAATAAAGAAAAAAAAGAATGAAAACTATTATGGACAGTCTCAGACACCTCTGGAACAAAATGAAAAACACCAACATTCTAATTATAGGGGGTCCCAGAAGAGGAATAGAAAAAGAAAGGGACTGAGAAAGTATTTGAAGAAATGATAGCTGAAAACTTCCCTAATATGGGAAAGGAAAGAGTCATTCAAGTCCAGGAAGTGCAGACAGTCCCATACAGGATAAATCCAAGGAGAAACACGTCAAGACACTTATTAATCAACCTATGAAAAATTAAACACAAAGAAAAAATATTAAAAGCAGCAAAGGAAAAGCAACAAATAACATACAAGGGAATCCCCATAAGGTTAACAACTGACCTTTCAGAAGAAACTGCAAGCCAGAAGGGAGTGGCAGGACACATTTAAAGTTGATGAAAGGGAAAAACCTTCAACCAAGATTACTCTACCCAGCAAGGATCTCATTCAGATTTGACAGAGAAATTAAAAGCTTTACAGACAAGAAAAAGCTAAGAGAATTCAGCAATACCAAACCAGCTTTTCAACAAATGCTAAAGGAACTTCTGTAGGCAGAAAACACAAGAAAAGGAAAAGACCTACAAAAACAAACCCAAAACAATTAAGAAGATGGTAATAGGAACATACATATTGATAATTACCTTACATGTGAATGGATTAAATGCTCCGACCAAAAGACATAGACTGGCTGAATGGATACATAAAAAAGACCTGTTTATATGTTGTCTGCAAGAGACCCACTTCAGACCTAGGGACACATACAGACTGAAAGTGAAGGGATGGAAAAAGATATTCCATGCAAATGGAAATCAAAAGAAAGCTGGAATAGCAATTCTCATATCAGACAAAATAGACTTTAAGACAAAGACTATTACAAGAGACAAAGAAGGACACTACATAATGATCAAGGGATCCATCCAAGAAGATATAACAATTATAAATATTTATGCACCCAACAAAGGAGCACCTCAGTACATAAGGCAAATGCTAACAGCCATATAAAGGGAAATTGACAGTAACACAATCATAGTAGGGGACTTTAGCACCCCACTTTCACCAATGGAAAAATCATCCAAAATGAAAATAAATAAGGAAACACAAGGTTTAAATGATACATTAAACAAGATGTACTTAATTGATATTTATAGGACATTCCATCCAAAAGAAAACCAATATGCTGTATCATAATAATAAAATAAAAGATGAGAAAACTGTGCTCTACTATATATTTCATTTAACTTGATTATATTTTTAAGCTTGTCATACTGCTCTGAATTTTATTTGTCATATCTCTTTTTATTTTCATATCTGAATGAAGCTGAGTAATTTATAAGACTGTTCATTCTGCTTTTTAATTTTGTTGTATTTTGTTTTTATCTATTGCTATTTGGTTATATTTTTCTTCCTCATGTATCTAAATATATGTGATGAGGTGTCAACTTTGTACATTTAAATTCCAAAGACTACTTTTGCTTCTCTCAATCACATAGCCTTCACAGATGACAGGTATCATACAGGTAGTGAGATGATTCAAAGTTGGGTTTTTGTTCTTATGAGAGCTATTTCTAATTCTTGTTTACTCCATGTTACAGATCTTCTGGTTTCCAAACAAAAGCCTCTGAATGTTACATTGTCCTCTTCATCTTAGCCCTTGCTGATAACTTCTTTCCCCCCCTTTAGATTCATTATCCATGCAAACGTCTGATAAGCTTCTCAGTCTCCTTGCACTGCTTAATCTTATTAATCCTTCATGCTATAAAATATCTAACAGCTAATATAGACTAATAAGGAAGTCTTCCATCTTCTACTACAAACAGTACACATCAGGGTAAACAATTTGCTTATTATGATTATAACAAAATTAGAAGTTTTAAGTTTATATGTGAAACAAAATATCAATATGTGTAAAATATATAGCAAATATAGCTAATAATAATAATAATAAAATTAGCAGCAGGGATACAATAACATTTTTAGTTAAAAAAAAGAACAGATAGGAAATTATAACTTTAGTGAAATTTGTAAAAAGTTAATAATGTTGGTTCATTTTTATCTTTCTTTGAAACAAGAGTCCCTTGTTGTTCTTTGAAGTAGACTCTGATGTCTCTTTATCTCTCATTTTCAATGCATTTTATTACTTGTGGTTAATTCAAATTAGGTTTAACAACAAATATTTTTCCAATTTTAAATTACAATTATTTTTATTCATTGATATAATGAGTCAGTACCTGAAAATAATCTTGTAATGCTTTTGCTTTTCTTTTTATTAACACTGCATCCTTCTTAGAGGATATTTAAATATGATTATGTTTTATAGGTGTATATGAGTCTTGGATATATATTTTCTTCTATTGTAATTGTAATTGTAATCATTATTTATTAATGTGCATTGAAGCTTCCAGACTAAAAATAATGTACTCTTTTTTAAAATTCCATTTTTATGAGATATAATTGACATATATAACTGCATAATTTAAGGTTTCTAGAAAAAGATTTGACTTACATACATCATGGAATGATTATTACAATTAGTTGAGTGGACCTCTATCAACTCATATAGATACAAAATTAAAGAAACAGAAAGAATGTTTTCCTTGTGATGAGAACTCTGGATTTTCTCTCTTAACAACTTTCATATGTAACATACAGCAGTGTTAATTATATTTATCACATTGTACCTTACATCTCTAGTACTTATTTATGTTATAACTGAATGTTTGTACATTTTGACTACCTTCATCCAATTCCCCTCTCCCAACCCCCACCTCTAGTAATCACAAATCTGATCTCTTTTTCAATGAATTTCTTTGTGACTTTTAAACATGTCATTAGCCTAAAACACTCTTAGTTCCTGTTACAAAATACAGTGATTCAATATTTTTGTACATTTCAAAAAGATCACCATGTGAAGTTCAGTCATGATCTGTCACAATACTAAGATATTACATAGCTACTGACTATATTCCCCACACTGTACATTTCATACCTAAAGCTTTCTAATTTGATGTAGTCCCATTTGTTTATTTTTGTTTTTGTGTTTCTTGCCTTAGGAGACATATCAAAGAAAACATTACTAAGACTGATATCAAAGAGTGTACTACCTAGATTTTCTCCCACATGTCTTATGGTATCTGTTCATACATTTAAGTCTTTAATACATTTTGAATTTATTTTTGTTCATGGTGTGAGAAAGTAGTTCAGTTTGATTCTTTAGCATGTAGTTACCCAGTTTTCCCAATATCATTTATTGAAGAGTCTCTCTTTTCTCCATTGTTTAGTCTTTGCCTCTTTGTCATATATTAATTGCCCATATAAATGTAGGTTCATTTTTTGTCTCTCTGTTCTGCTCCACTGGTCTATGTATCTGTTTTTCTGTATTATATTGTTTTATTACTGTAGTTTTGTAGTATGGTTTGCAATCAGGGAATGTGATACCTGGGTCTTTGTTCTTTCTGAACATTGTTTAGGCTATTTAGTGTCTTTAGGTTTTCCATACAAATTTTAGAATTATTTGTTATAGTTCTGAAAAATGCCACTGTTATTTTGATAGGGATTTCATTGAAGCAACATATTGCCTTGAATATTTATGGTCATTTTTAAAATATTAATTATTCAAAGCCATGAACCCTTTTTCCATCTGTTCATGTCATCTTCATTTTTTTTTTTTTTTTAATCAGTGTTCCATAGATTTCAAAGAGCAGGTCTTTTACCTCTTAGATTTCTCCTTAGGTATTTTATTCTTTTTGATGCAATTGTAAATGGGATTTTTTCTTCATTTCTTTCTGATAATTTATTGTTAGTCTATAGAAATACAATAGATATCTGTATATTAATTTCGTATTCTGCAAATTTACCAAATTCATTGATGAGTTCAAGTAGGATTTTGGTGACATCTTTAGGATTTTCTATGTATAGCATAATGTCATCTGTAAACATGTCAGTTTTACTTCTTTTCTGAATTGGATTTGTTTTATTTATTTTTCTTGTCTGATTTCCATGGTGAGGACATACAATACTATGTTGAATAAAAGTGGTGACAATGGGCATTCTTGTCTTGTTCCTGACCTTAAAGGAAATACTTTCAGCTTTTTACTATTGAGTATGATGTTAGCCATGGGTTTGTCATATATGGCCTTTATTATGTTGAGGTATGATTCCTCTATATCCACTTTGTTGAAAGTTTTTGTCTTAAATGATGTTGAATTTTGTCAAAATCTTTTTCCACGTCTGCTGAGATGACCATATGATTTTTATTCTTCAGTTTGTTAATATGGTGTATCAAATGGATTGATTTGTGGCTATTGAGCAATCCTCACATCACTGGGATAAATCCCACTTGATCATGGTGAATGATCATTTTAATGTATGGTTGAATTCGGTTTGGTAATATTTCATTAAGGAATTTTGCATCTATGTTTATCAGTGATATTGGCCTGTAATTTTCTTTTTTGTGATATATTTGTCAGGTTTTGTCATCAGGGTGATACTGACCTCATAGACTGAATTCTGAAGTGTTTCTTTTTCTGCAATTTTTGGAATGATTTGAGAAGGATTTGTGTTAACTGTTTTCTAAATGTGTGGTAAAATTCTCCTGTGAAGCTACCTGGTTCTGAACTTTTTTAGTTTGTTTATTTATTAGGAGTTTTCTTAAATTATCGATTCAATTTTATTACTGGTAATTATATTCTCTATTTCTTCCTGTTCAATCTTGGGAGATTGTAAATTTCTAAGAATTTATCCATTCTTTCTATGTTGTTCATTATATCACTGTATAACTTTTCGTGGTAATCTCTTATGACCCTTTTAAGTTTTATTGTCTAGGCAGTCAATTCTCCTTTTTTATTTCTGATTTTATTGATTTGGACCCTCTTTTTTTCTGTCTTGATGAGTCAGCTTAAAAGTTTATCTTTTCAAAGAACTAGCTCTTGTTTCATTTATACTTTCTATTACTTTTTAGTCTCTATTTTTTTTCTGCTCTGATCTTTATGCTTTCTTTCCTTCTATTACTTTTGGGTTTTGTTTGTTTTTCTTTTTTTTACCTCCTTTAGGCATAAGGTTATGTTTATTTGAGTTGTTCTTGTTTTCTGAGGTAGGTTTTTTATCACTATAAACTTCCCTCTTCAAACTGAAGGTGACAACATACTGCCACAGAGAATAAAGTTTCACAGCACTTTTGTTTACCGCTTCCTGCCCACCTTGCTGACAAATTCATTATGTCAGCAATCAAGTTCCACAGATTTTAGATTATTTTGTTTTTATTTTTATTTCTCTCCAGGTAGTTTTTTTCTATTTCTTTGATTTCTTCAGTGATCCTTAGATTGTTTAATCACATGTTGCTTAGCCTCCACATATTTTTCTTATGCAGTCTTTTTTTCAGTTGATTTCTAGTCTCCTAGTATTGTGCTTGCAAAAAAATGTTTTATACGATTTCACATTTCTTAAATTTACTGACACTTGTTTAGCTTGTGATCTATCCCGGAGAATGTTCCATGTGCACTTGAAAAGAATGTTATTATATTCATATAACATTCCAACCAAAAGCAACAGAATAGAATATATATATATATATATATATATATATATATATATATATATTCCATTTTGTGAATTGTTTTGGTGTTGTTTTTGTTATATTTGGATTCCTTTATCTTTTTTGTGTGTATATTTATTACACACTTTAGGTTTGTGTTTACCATGAGCTTTATATATAGGAATACATATACATACATAACTAAGTTGCCGATTTCTTAAGTTTAAACACACTTTAACAACACTGTGTTTTTACTACCTGACATGTTTACTGTTTTTGACATCATATTTTAAATGATTTTGTTTTGTGTATCCCTTAACTACTTATTGTGGATATAGATGATTTTACTACTTTTGTCTGTTAACATTCCCACTAGCTTTATACATGGTTGATTTAGTAACTTTACTATATATTTGCCTTTACCAATGAGAATTTCCTTTTCATAATTTTTATATTTCTGTTTGTTGCCTTTTTCTCAAATGCAGAAGTCTCTTTAACATTTCTTGTGAAGCTGGTTTGGTAGTGCTGAATTCTTTAAGCTTTTTCTTCTCTACAAACTTCCTTTCAAATCTTAATAAATGCTTTGATGGATATAGTGTTCTTGGTTGTAGTTTTTTGTTGTTGTTTGTTTGTTTGTTGTTTTTTAATTTCATCACTTTAAATATATTGTGCCCTTCCCTTTTGGCCTGCAGAGTTTCTGATGAAAAGTCTGCTGATAATTTTGAGTTCTACTGTGCATAACTAGTTGATTTTCCATTGATGCTTTTATATATTCTCTTCTCAACTTTAATTTTTGCCATTTTAATTACAACATGTCTTGGTGTGGTCCTCTTTAGGTTGATCCTGCTTGGGACTCTCTGTGCTTCCTCAACCTGGATGTCTGTTTCCTTTCCCAGGTTAGGTAAGTTTTCAGCTATTATGATTTCAAGTATGTTCTCTGCACTTTTCTCTCTCTCTTCTTCTCTTATAAGTCAATATTAGTAAGCTTGATGTTGTCTTAGAAGTCTCTTAAACTTATCCTCATTTCTTTTTATTCTTTGTTTCTTTTTTATGTTCTGTTTCATTTATTTCCACTACTTTTTCTTCCAGTTAGATGATCTGTTCTTCTGTATTATCTAATCTGTTGATTCCTTCTAATGTATACTTTTTATTTCAGTTATTGTATTCCTCATCTCTTTTTTGTTCTTTTAATTTTAATAAATTTATTTATTTATTATTTATTTTTGGCTGTGCTGTGTCTTTGTTGCTGCTCATGGGCTTTCTCTAGTTGCAGTGAACAGGGGCTATTCTTCGTTTTGGTGTGTGGGCTTCTCATTGTGGTGGCTTCTCTTGTTGTGGGGCACAGCCCCTAGGCATATATGGGCTTCAGTAGTTGTGGCACGTGGGCTCAGTTTTTGTGGCTCATGGGCTCTAGAGCACAGGCTCAGTAGTTGTAGTGCATGGGCTTAGTTGCTCCATGGCATGTGGGATCTTCCTGAACCAGGGATTGAACCCATGTCCCCTGTATTGGCAGGCAGATTCTTAACCACTGCACCACCAGAGAAGACCTTATTCTTTATATTTCCTAACTCTTTGTTAAAATCTTCTAACATCTCATTCTGTTCAGCTATTCTCCTGAGTTCTCTGAGCATCTTTATGATCATTACCTTGAACTCTTTATATGGTAGATTGCTTATCTCCACTTCATTTAATTCTTTTCTGAGGTTTTAACTTATCCCTTCATTTGAAACATATTCTTCTTTTGCCACATTTTGCTTAATGTGTTGTTTTTATTTCCATGTATTTGGTAGATTGGTTGTATTTCCTGACCTTGGAAATGTGGCCTTTTGTAGATAATCTATGAATACCAGCAGCACACTTTCCTCTTGTCACAAGAGCTACAAGTTCTCAGGGTGCCACCAATGTAGGCTGCATCAGCTCTTCTGTTTTGGTGGGCTAACTACTGTGGGTGGCCTGGTAGGCATGGCTGGCTCATGGTCCAGGTGTTTATCAGGTTCTAAAATGTGTGGTTTTTCTGCATCATGAGGTGCCTGGCTATGGAGACTCAGGGGATTCCCTGGCTAGTGCTGGCCCTCTGGTGGACAGAGCCAGATTTCTGGGTGGGTGGTTGCTGGGATAAGGTTCTCAGATTTAGTGTCAGCCTGTCAGCACACTGGTTGGTTTGGCCGGTTCTGACATGGTTGGCTGTGGTTTCAGGGTATCCCAAAGCTGGTGTTGGCCCACTGGTAAGTGGTCCTAGATCTGGAGTGTCTGACTGAGTTGTCCAAGGTGTCTTAAAACTGGTGTTGGCCTGCTGATAAGCAGTGCTGGGGCCCCAGGTGTCCCAGTACTGATGTTAACCTGCTGGTTCTTGACATAGTTGGTTGCAAGGTTTTGAAGCTGGTGTCAGTCAGTTAGTGGATGTGGTTGGACCTAGGGTCTTCCTGGATGGTGCTGGCCTAGAGGTGCATGGGCTGGATACTGACACAGTAGACTGAGTGTCTGTGTTGGTCATGGGGCTGCTGTCTGACCTCTTGTGGTCAGGGTTGGGGCTCAGGAGATACTTGAGCTAGTGCTTGTCCACTGGTGGGGGAGGCCAGGTCCTGAGGTTAGTGTCCACACCCTGGTGGGCAAAGTCAGGTCTTGGGATTTCTGGCTGCAGGGCCCTGGATGGTGTGTTAGCCTATTTGTGAGGGGGGCTGGGGCCCAGTACCTTCTGAGGCTGGTGCCTTCCCACTGGTAGAGGAAGTTTAACCCAGTTCTTGGTGTGTAAGGCCATGTCCTGGGCCCTCTGGTGGAGGCCAGGTCCTGGGGCAGCTGATGGCTCAGGGGGTATTGATGCAACCAGACTGCTGATAGGTGAGGCTGTGTTCACAGCCAGCTAGTTGCTTTGCCTAAGACATCCCAGTACCGGTGCTGACAGACTGGTGGGTCAGGCTGAGTTCTGGTACTAATAAGCCAGAAGGAGGATTCCAGCACCAGTGTCCTCATGGTAGAACAACCTCCCCAAAGTGGCTGCAGCCAGTGTTTATCTCTCCAGTGTGAGATGCAGTTGCCTCCAGCCTCTCAAAGAGGCTCTCCAAGATAAGCAGGTGGATCTACCCAGGCTCCTTTCAAAGGGCTGCTTCTGCCCTTTGTCCCAGAGTATATGCAATTTTGTGTGCACACTTTACTTGTGGGGTCTCTACTTCCAACCACCCTCTGGCCTTCAAAGCCAAACATTCTTTGGGCTTGTCTTCCTGGGATAGGAGCCTTGGGCTGGGGAGTCTGATATGTCTGATAAGGGGATGTCAATCCCCTTGCTCCTTGGGCAGACACTCTGTAATTTTAATTATCTTCTCATTTTTGGGTCACTCACCCATGGCTATGGGTCTTGATTATACCATGTCTCTGCCCCTCCTACCTGTCTCATTGTGGTTCCTTCTTCATATCTTTACTTGTAGAATATCTTTTCTGTTAGTCTTCTAGTCTTCCTCACCAATTGTTTCTCTGTAAGTAGTTGTAATTTTGGTGTGCCCATGGATGGAGGTTAGCTCAATGTCCACCTACTCCACTATCTAGGTCACTCCCTTTCCATGCACCCTCATAAATATTCATTTATCTGAGCCAAATACTAAATAAATCTTATAGAAAGCTAAATAATGATCAAACAAGTAAACCCTTCTATATTTTTCTTGATTGTTGATTTATTTATTAATATTAAGTTACAGAATATTATGAAGTATCTCCCTGTGCTTTAAATTATTTAATTTTAGGGGGAAATCCTTCTAATCTTATATATTTGAAAAGTTGCATGTCTCTTACTTATTTTAAAATTGTGTTTACTCATACTTTGTCAGATATATGCATTGCAAATATCTTCTCTCTGTTGTGGCTTGTCTTTTAATTCTTTTAATAGTTTCTTTTGATGAGCAAATTTTTTTAATTTTAATTATATCAAAATATTCCAATATTTTCTTTTAGGCTTAATAATTTTGGTGTATGGTTTAATAAGTCTTTGTCTACCCCAATGATTTAAATATATTTTATTATGTTTTATTCTAGGAGTTTTCTATGTTAGCTTCCATATTTAAGTTTATGATATATCTTAATTATTTTTATAGTATTAAGTACTGTTCAAAGTTTATTTTTTGTCTAATCTGAATATTAACTTTCACCAACACCACTTGTTAAAGAATAAGTGCTGCTTTCTTTCTCTCTCTCTCTCTTTTTCTTTTTTTTTTTTTTTCAAATATGGTGTAAAGATATAAGAATGAGTCTTTGTCTGGACTCTTTTTTTCTTTATTGTATATTCTATTTTAGTCTAATACTACACTCTCTTAATTATTGTAGCTTTTTATAGGGGAGTGTATGGTCTCAAACTTTTTTCTTCAAAAGTCACTTGTGTATCTTAGTTCCTTAGAATCTGCTTGAAACTTCCAAAATAAAATACAACCAAACAAACAAATTGAAGACAAAGAAAATTTTCTGTAACATTAAATATAAGAGGTTGTATGCAAAAATGTCCACATTTATAAAGTCAATATCTACATTATTTCATTTTGGAAAAAAATAAATAAATTACTAAATATTCAAATTGACTTACGTGAAAAAAAAATGATAGTATTATAAGATGAACAGAAAACTACACAGAAATGAATTAGAAAAAAGCAGTAACCCACAGAGATTAATGCAAAAACTTTAAAAAAACAGTAAGCAGATTAATATCTAGAAAATCTGATCATAAAAATTATAAAAAATAAACTTCAGATAAGATAAAGGCATTAATATATACAGAGGTTACTCAGAATATACAGTGGACTTCATAGTATTTTAATGTTATATGTGTTTAAAAATACTATTTTCATTTGTGTGACTAAGATTGCAGTACCAAAGAATTTACATAGTAAGAGAACTAGTAATAGTAAAACAGTAAACAAAGAAGGAAAGTAGAAAAGGTTAATTTTTATTACAAAACTCTGAGGATTGTTATGTATATTATCAATATATGAGAACAATTATTTCACTTTATTCTATACGAATGGAATTTAAATTCAAATACTTCTATCTTAATTATTTTATTTCTTCTTTAGTTTCTTTTTAAATTAATACTGATAGTGTTTTCCTATCTAAAGAAGATCTGTGAATTAGCATTCTAGAGAAGAAAAATTCTCAACCCAACATAATAGAACAGCTGGGAACTAAAGTAAAAAGTTTAAAATGGAATGAATAACTTGAATAAAGGTACATTTTAAATTGAAGTTATGTTTTAAAATTAAATCTCTGAAAATTTATTTAAAGTACTAGCTAACCAAATAAACACAGAAATATGTATTTGTGCAAGCAGTAAAAGAACATAATAAATTCATTAATAGAAAGTGTTGAGTCATCATTCTGTACTTTGACTATGCTTATTTAATCTCACCTTGCTTGTAATTATTCCTCATTTAACAATTTATGTCTCAGAGGTTTTCTGATATAAAGGCAACAAGAAAAATCCCAATGCTTGAATGCCTTCAAATTCATACACTGGGATATACTTTCACAATTCACAAGGCCCTCTTGTAAATTACCACTGCATCAGTGAAATGAGGTGAAAAACATTGCTTTTTACCTTAGGCATCCTCTTCAAGGAAACGTTAGGATTTCACAAATGAGATTCTTTAATTATTCATTTAGCATATTTGTCAATTTCTTAAAGTAGTTGTTTGCCATTTCTTGTATAAACAATATATCCAATCACCCTGAATATTCTAAGAATAGAACAACAATCTGTATCTGTAAAAGCATCATTATATTAAATTGTAGATCACAATAATTAATAGCCTTGTTTTGTTTGCTTACATAAAAACCTAATAATACATACTTTATCCAAATAATATTGTCACATATAAAAGAGATCATTTCACAAATCACTTCTTCTCCAATGAATTATTTTTGAATAAAATCATGCTTTAAGACTTTATGAGAAAAATAGGGATATATTAAACATATAAGCTTACAGGTTCTTAACAACTTATAAGTGAAAACAGAGATAAAAATATATCTACCTTGACCCATCTCTGTCCTGCTTTTCACTTCTTCAAGGTTTTTCCTTAACCTTTCTAATTTCTTTTTCATCCCCCTTCCCATGCTACCCCAATTCTATAGATTTTTATTTAATTAAATATTGAGTTGTTAGGGAAACATTTTTTTCTGTTGATGTCTATGGTATTATGGGGTTGTTTGTTTTGACATGCTAGCTAAGTTTCTCGATTTTCTAGAAGACCAGTGTTCCCAATATTTAGGATCATCACTCCTACATGGGAATGTAGTAAATTGAATATTTTTGATCAGTGACTATATCATTGTAGTGGAGGAGGATATAAAAAGTGCTGTTGAACCCATAGCAAATATTACTTTAATCATTCAATTCTAGTTTTATATAGGTGACATAAAAAGAAATTTCAGTATATAGAAATATAGTGTTACTTTTAATGAAGATTTCAAGCAAAATTTCAGAACAGCACCATTTTCCCACAACATAAGGTGGGAAAAGTACTGAGAGTTTTCAATACATAAGTGTTTTTGCATATGTCATTATGCCTAGAGTTACTGAATAAATATTTTACTAATATTAAGAAAAAGGCAAAAGAATTTTCAGTAAGTAAATCAGACATATTTTGAACTTAAAATATGGTGAGTTTGCTTTGGGAGCTCTCCTGTAAAAGGGAAAGAGATCTCATTAAAATATAGAAAATGTAAATATTATGGTCAATACCTTACAAATCTCATGGATTTTCAACTGTCTCTAGGAATAAATGAGAAGAATAAAAGTTGTTGTCATAGCTTGCTGAGTTGATTTTTTGTTTTCAAATGCATGCTTTGAAGGAGTGCCTGATGCAAGCTGCTTGGCAATTTTGCTAAATTTCTAATTTCCAACTCTCATTTGCATTAAACTACCAATATCTGGTTCCTTGAATGTGGAGACATGTCATAGGAAATGAATTAAGTAGATGTAAAATGAACTTTAGACAACTATTAAGTTTACTGTATTAAAGAGGAAGTAAAATTTCCAGCAACTAAAAAGAAAAAAAAAAAAACATATATAAAAGTAAATAGGTAAATAATAGCTAAACAAATTACTTTATAGCTATATTTACTAATTTTGTCTCTTTATATATTTTATTTTATAGTATATAATTAGTCACTGAAAAAAACTAAATGCTTACCATACAAGATGAGGTATTTATGAAATTACAACCATAAAAAGATACTAGTCTACTTTCTTAGTTGAAGATATTAAAGGGGATAGAATGCTTTTCTAGTTGAATACCAAAGGAATAATAATCTTTCAATGTTAAGCTTCCTTCTTACTTGTACTCCTGAAACCTGCTCTAAGAAGTCAGACAAATGTCCTAATATCACTAATGCATTTATCATTAAACTAACCATCTCTCAGTACCTTCACTATCTGGCATATATTTTAGTTCTATTCAAACAACACTTGAGTATGACAAAAAGCTATTCTAAGTAACTATGCATTAATAAAGTATATTTTTAAACATAAGTATTTCTCTAGAATTATCCTATGTTGTACCAAAATTGTTGGTATTTGATGAATGTAGCCTAAGTTTTAAATTAAAACAGTTTTGACAAACACACAAAAAAAGCTGCAGACATGAAAATAGTACTTATAGCAGAGAATTAATTAAATCAATCAGGGTAATATTGAAAAATGGCAGGTAACTGAATAGCAGGTTGAAAGACAAATTTTCTTCTAAATATAAGCAAATAGTGTTTCGTGTCGAAACCAAAAATGGATTTACTACTAAAGAAACTGTAGATATGTTTTGACATTTACATGAATATGTTAGAGTAATGGCCAAGTGAGGCAGTCTAGAAACTGACTGATTTGGACAGAATATGAAATAATTTTGCTTCACGTGTATTATTCTTCTTACCTTACACAGATAGTTCTGTAAATGAGAAGTTAATCCAGGAACACTATACTCTGAAGACAAATGGTGACTTTATGATTCAAATCAAATATAGAAAATACTCAGAAGAAGTAATACCACACCCTTGTTAATTAAGGAGTTAAAACTGAAAAGGTGTCAGGAAACACATACTTTAGAACTGCCCATCTTCTCTCTGTGATTTAGTTTTAACTCTAGATACAAACCAACATTAATGTATCTTGATGTCATAAATGTACTCAATAAATTTAATTTTAACTTAATATCAACTTGAATTAACTGATGTAATAAAACCATGGTAACTTTTTAAGATCTTTTAATATGTTAGGTAGTATTCTAACTTATTTGATGTGTTTTATACTCACAACTCATTGAGAAACTCATTTTTTTCTATTTATCAAGTAAAACTTGGAGAGATTTAAATAAATTTCCCATGACTGTACTACTACTAACTTGATACCATTTGTGTCCTAGTCTAAAATCAAAATTAAAGCTCTACTTTAATTGTGTTTAAAATGTGTGTAGGGAATATTATATTTTCTGTAATTTATTTGTCTATCAACTTCATTTTTTACAAAATCAAAATTGCCAAATATCTGGGCACTGCAGGTCATTCAATCTATTCTCAAAATTAAGAAGAGATTTAACATTTCTGGGTGATATTTTGACTATAAATGAAATGTTTTATGACTGACATTCAAGTTTAAGAGCATCAGTTATCTGACAAGTGCCATTTTGAAGGAAAAAATAATGCATTTTAAAGATAAATTTGGAATGAAAAGAAAAACTTCCTAATGTGGACTCATGACTAGATTAGAAGTCAAAAGACCAGCACTGGCTCTGCCACTAACACTTTCAACAGCTCTTTGTATAAAAATATCTGATATTTTACGTTTCATTCATTTCTGATTTCATTCAACAAGCACTTAATGTGATGTGCCAGACACAGAACTGGAAATAATGTGAATATAACAGAGCTATCAAACATTCAGATAACATTCACGGGCATTGGACTGAATAAGATAACTTAGGAAGTGAATGTAGAAATAACTCAGGTTTGAACTCTGAGAGCCATAAAATGAGAAGGAATAAGCAAAAGAGACAGAGAAGCAGCTGTCAATGTTATAGAAGCAAAACCAACTAAGAATATTGTGGTAGTCCATAAAATTAAATACTCCAGAAGGATGAGAGTGGTAACAACATGTGAAATGATTCTGCCATGACACCTTAGATATGAACTGATAATCGACCACAGAATTTGGATGAGTTGAGGTGAGTATGACATATACTATTTCTTTGGAGTGAGGGAAACAAAGCTTGATTGGAGTTGGTTGGAGAGAGAATGAGGGAAGGTGTTGAGACAGTAAGTACAGTTACATTTTCCATGGATTTTGCAGAAAAGCAGGACAGGTGAGTCAGGCAATAGAAGGAGATACAGGATAAAAGGAATTTTATTTTGGTTTTTATTTTATTTTTAGGCTAGGAGAAGTAACAATATGTTTCTATGAGAATGGCCAAGCAGCAAAGAGAATATTGATGATGGAGGAGCAAAACCAGGAAATCTCAGGAGAGATATACTTTAAAGACAAGAGGGAAGGAGATCCAGTGCACAAGCAGAGATCAGGCATATAGTTATATAGGAGCATGTAGATCACGTGGTGTAAGAAGAGGGCAGGCATGTGAAAGTTGACAGATTTGATGGTGGCTCCATGCAGTACTTTCTTCATAGTTCTACTTTGACAATGAAGTAACAAATATCCATGGATATGCGAGAAGATTCTGTAGTTTCATAAAGAGGAGAATAATCCTAACAGTTACCAGAGTAGTGGTAGAGTCAGTGGAGTAGGAAAATGTGGTGGGATCATCAGACAGTGCTAAGGATGCCCTTTAGTTCAGTGGTGAAGAAATTAAAAATGTAAAATTTCCAGAAACTAAAAAGGAACCCTGATGCTTAAAAATAGATAAATAATTGCTAACCTCATTACCTTATAGCTATATTTACTAATTCTGTCGCTTTATATATTTTAATCTTATAGTATATAATTATCCACTACAAACACTAAATGCTTACCATATAAAATAAGGTGTTTATGAAATTACAATCATTAAAGGTACTAGTCCACTTTCTTAGTGGAAGATATTTGAGGAGATAGAATGCTTTGCTACTTGGATTCTAAAAGAAAAAAAATATCCTTTAAATGTTAAGCTTCCTTCTTACTTTTACTCCCCAAACCTGCTCTAAGAATTCAACAAGTGACCTAAATTAAAAGTAAGATTATTTAACATGGTTGTAAGTTTTTTCTCCTTCAAGTCTACCTATTTGATAATGGCTTAGAGCAGGTGACTGGTTTATAACTATAGACTTTTTCCAAGAAAATAAGACAGAAAAGGGAGTGGGTAACTTTTTTGAAACTTTATGCACAAAGGAGAGATATTGTAATAGTAGCTGTTCATTTTAAATCATATATGTAAGGAAGACAGATATGAGGGCATGAAGCACAGTGAAAATACTGTGATATTAATGGATTAAATGGAAGATGGAATGCACATAGTAATAAGTGAGGATAAATATGCTACATTTCTCTCATTATAGCATATCAATACCTACCCTCCTTTCCCCAAACCTTCAGTTATTTTTGAGGCTAACGACAACAGTCTATGCCACATATTGTCACTTTGTGCCCCAGTTATTTATAATCCTCAGTCCTCTCCTTCTCATTTTCTGAAGATTTGGTCCCCCAGCTCATTGTCTTTCTCTTTCACATTATCCCTGTCACAATTTTCAGTTATTTTCATGTCCACATACATGATATTGTCAACATCCACTTAGACACACAGTTCTTTGAAGAATTTTCCTTCTAGGCACATTAGATAACTCTTTTAGACTTTAAAGATTACCAGTAACAGCTTACTCTTCTTCCTCACTGATTACTCTGGTATGGATGCAAGAGAGACAATAGTTACCATTTTAGAAGACTATGTGGGAAACACAGGGTATGTTTATAATTAATATTATATACATAATACTGTAATAGGCATTGTGAGGTCACATTAAGAACATAAAACATCTATCTTCAATGATTACAATTTACCTGACAAGAAACTATTTAATGTTAAATAAAAAGATGAACAAGAACAAATTTTAAAATAATGTATAATACCACAGATTATTATGGAATGAGTATTAAAATTTTGGATGGATATTAAAAGACCAGTAGAACAAGATTATATGAGCATCAAATGTATTTCTTGATACCAAATCATGTGGGCTTGGTGAGTTAGTGAACTGTGTTGCACTAGATGGTTCCCAAGATTCTTTTCCTCAAACTTGGTATGTTACCTCTCAAGGGTTTATCTGTTGGAATCACATCACTCACTTCCTAGTCAAAGGGAGTTGGGTATTTAAGAAATTACTATGTTGCTACCATGGTAGATCAGCACCTTATCCTAAGCTCTCAGTACGGTTTCCACACTTCCTCACATTAGCACATCCAATTTAATGCTATAAAACAAGGAGTGCAAACAAATATCTACAGGTAATTTAAATAACTTTTTAGAGGTAAGAAAATCAACTACCAGAAATATAATAAAACTATTTTTTTACAAAATTATGTGGTAGGGACACAACAATATAAGTATAATTAATTCCTGAGATTATATTTTAAACTAAGAAAATGAAAAAATGCAAGTTAAAAAATCAGTGGAACTATGTAATGATCCTTTTTATTCAATTTCAACTTATTTGATACTATAAAACTGACAGCTAGGGCTTCCCTGGTGGTGCAGTGGTTGGGAGTCCGCCTGCCGATGCAGGGGACGTGGCTTCATGCCCTGGTCCGAGAGGATCCCGCATGCCGCGGGGCGGCTGGGCCCATGAGCCATGGCCGCTGGGCCTATGCATCTGGAGCCTGTGCTCCGCGGCAGGAGAGGCCGCAGCGGTGAGAGGCCCACGTACCGCAAAAAAAAAAAAAAAAAAAAAAAAAAAAAAAAAAAACTGACAGTTTTTAAAAAATTCAAAATGGCAATGTTCCTGATTTTTTGAAGGTTGTGATATGCATCATAGCAGATTGGGAACTATATGAAACTTAGTAAGTTTATTATAAATAAGGAACCATATTAAGATTATTTTTTTAATCAGTTCTGTTATAGTTGTAAACTGTAAAATAAAATTGTTACATTTTAATTTTTTAGAAGTAATTCTATTTTAATTGTAACTTTAGAGAAAAATATGTTAAAGTGATTTTTTAAATTTTTAAGACAGTATCAATAGCTATGTGAAATATCAATTAGTTATGTGAAAATTTTCACTGAAATGTAGGCGTTAAATTATAATTATACCATTAAGAATAATTTCATTCTCAGAAGTTTTTGAAACTAAATGTACTCAGAAGTCACAAGAATATAAGAATCATGAGGACAAGAAATGTGTCTATATTGTTCATTGCTGTATTCTTAGAATCTAGAAAATGACTGGAACATAATAGCCATTCAGTAAATATTTCTGAGTTTATTAATAAAACATATCTCATATCTGTGAAAGAAAATATCTATTAATACTATGCAAATTGACATTTCTAGGAAACTGTGAGTACCTGCTTTAAAGCTGGATGAATGAACAAGTAATTTAAAAAAAAAAATGAAAGAAACCTAATTTAATATAATAAACAATTAATATAATTGATTTGATTGAGTAAAATTTTGTGAAATCCATGTTCCCTCGATTTTGTTTGTTTCCAGACATGTAAAATGCTGTTCATTCACCCTTGAAAGAAAGATGTGTTTTAAAAGATTACATCAAAACCTACTGTCTAAGGGTATAAATGCATCCTTCTAAAGAATTTACATTTGGAAATATAGACTGGTGAAAGTGACTGTACTCATTTTGAAGTGTACACAGAATCATAGGCTATATAGTGATAACAGAATATGATCACATATGATCACAGAATCATAGGCTATATAGTATTCACCTTCACAATGATACAATAAACCAGCCCAAGTGGATGACTATTTTAAAAATTCCCTAAAGAAACACACCCTTGTTGTCCACACATCAAATAAAAACCTAGGAAAAAGTTTGAATATGGGAAGAAATTCTCTACTTTTTCTTATTCCTGTCCCCATCTACTCTGGTTGAGGGTGCAGGTGAGAAGCATTACCCTACCCACTTTGATGAATGACTGAGTTTATTTTTAACTATCTCTTACAAACAATAGTGCTTCTTTAACCTTTCTTTGTATCCAATATTTCTATTTGTGAATGATTTTCTTGTTTGTGATGTTTATTTTGTTGTCATTTTGTGGGAATTTTTGTTTGTTTTGGTGCTCTCCCTGGTACAACTGTTTCTATTATTGGGGTGTGTGTGCACGTGTGTGTGTTTAGGTAGTATTTTGTGGAGAAATTTCAGAGCTCTGAATCCCATGAGGTTTCTGTTGCAATATTGAGAATATCTAGAGTTGATCTTAGTCTAAATCAATGTGGGAAATTTACAAGACATAAATTAAAACTTGTTAAGTAAATAGGAAGAGAAATAAGTTAACAGTTTCTAGGTCTTTCAAAGTTTTACAGTTCATCTGACAAGATTATAAAGCCTATTTTATTGATATGAGTCGGTATGCTCTGTTTTAACATCCTTCAAAGTAAGACTGTTTACATTTGTTCCTAGGAAGCAGTCACATTACCATCAGTGATAATTGCCATCATTAAAACAATACCTTAGTAAAATGCTAATTTGGAGGTCCTTTCAGTTTTTCATAGTAAGTGGTATATGCATGAGTGGCTGTTACACTTACTTTAACTGAAACACCTAATAATAATGAACCACTGGAGAGCCTCCCATTGGGAAATGCCTCACCAAACATCACAGAATTACACAAAAAGTAGTTTTAGTACACATATAAATATAGACATAGCGACTTTGACTTGTTTAGTTATTGGTATTTTAATAAAGAGCAAACAAGTATTCCATAACTATATTTTGAGTTGGGGAAAGGGATATCATCATCAACTGTTTTGTTTTAAATTCTAGTTATAATCCTTACCAGGGAGAAGGTGAGTTAAATACGTGTATCTCACCTAGTAGACTTAAAGATTATTGGCTAGTTAGTTTTAAAGTATTGATGCAGCTCTGTGGGAACAATGGTGATAAAAATATAGTAAGTTTGAAGGTTTAAAATACCTTGAACCTGCTTAGTATTTGCACAAGATAGTCCCTTAATTAGTAGTTCTCTCCCTTAGCTGCCCTTTAGTATCACTTGGCAGCTTTTTAAAACCCTGACACCCTGGACAAAACCCAGTCCAATTAAATCAGTATCTCTGGAGGTAGAACTCAGGCATTTGAATTTTATACAGTTTCCTAGGTGATTGTACTGTGTAGACAAGGATAAAAACCACTAAGGAAAATCTGAATACACAAGGAAGCTTCAACCTAAAGTGAAAATTTTCCCAGCAAAAAAGATGAAGATGTGAGTTAAACCAAAGCATGAATTTTGTTGAGATATTAATAAAAATGTTTTTTATTCAAGAAAATGTGCTGTAATTTGATCGTCACAACTAGCCACCAATTTTGAGTCAGTATTTTCTCACTTTTTTGTGTGATTTTCCATTAAAGTTTAATGCCATGTAAGTTTGTTTTATTTATCCTTTAATTCAGAAAAGCAGTCAGTTTTTCAGAATAAAATTATATTTGCCTTATTTTTCCTCAACATGTAAGGTACATTGGGGATTTGTATATATGTATATATCACTATATATCATATTATAGATTATATATATTTTTATATATATTTCACTATTTTCAAATGAGGAAAAACTATAGTTTTATTATATTGTAAGACATATCAGATTAGAGGTTTGTCCAAAGAGCTATGGTGGTATATTTTTTTTTTGAGGAAATATACATATATTTTGAGAGAAAATAATATTTGTGCCATATGTATATTGTCTCAGTATAAAATTTTATCTAATATCCTTTAAGACAACCATTCTTTTTTTGCGGTACGCGGGCCTCTCACTGTTGTGGCCTCTCCCGTTATGGAGCACAGGCTCCGGACGTGCAAGCTCAGCGGCCATGACTCACGGGTCCAGCTGCTCCGCAGCATGTGGGATCTTCCCGGACCGGGGCACGAACCCAAGTCCCCTGCATCAGCAGGCAGACTCTCAACCACTGCGCCACCAGGGAAGCCCCGACAACCATTCTTATTCTTATCATCCTATAAGGTAACTGATGCTAAATATTATCTTGTCCAATATTTCTCACTTATTAAATGTCCAAATCAGTATTTGAGCAAAGATTTTTCTACTTTCAAAGCCTGGGCTCATTTCTTGGTTAGATTATGTTGATTGAAAGTCTTTAAGATAACTTCAGTTATCTTTTCTGTTTCTTTTCTGCAAAAAGTTCGTGCATAAAATTTGATTAAAAAAATATGTTTACTTAAGTATACCCCCATCTGAATATAAATCTTACAAAAATTCCCGTTAGTATTTGTATTTTATTTAAGCATTTAAAACATACCTGTACCTATTTCTAACTCAGAAAACATTCTGCTTTTTGTTAAAATTCAACAAACTCCCTTGGACATTAAGTGGATTATATATGCTTTATGCAAATGATAAATTTTATTTTCCATATATAAATATTTTTAGCATTAAAATAAGTACTTTCACAAGGATATGGGTGTTTTCTGAACACTTAGAAGTGACCTTATGGTAATCTCTCCTGCGATAATCCTTTAAACCAAAGCATTACTCTTACCTAGAGAATAGCTTCTATATATATTGTCTTTTCAAAAGATCAAAACCAATGTTATTGTAATTTTAATTTGTAAATCACATGGTAGTAACCATTTTATTATTATTCTATATCTTAAATTTAACATGTAATTTATCACACAATTTGCATACAAAATTAGATAATATGCTGTGCATAATGATAGAAGTGAATATAATTATCCTTTATATTCTCAGTGTCTTTGCAGCTGTCTAACCAAATGTTTTAGAATTATATGATTAAATCAAATTATGAAAGAATTAAATAGCTGCATATCTCATCTATTGATTACAGCAGAAGCCTGTTGGTTTTTATCAACAATAAAATGTATCTCATTCTAAGTATGCATTTTGATATGTATTATTCTTTGAAATAACTATTATAGTTATAAGCTATAACAAAATATTAAAATGTGGCTAATGTTGAATTATGCCATTTTTTTAAACCAAAGCCCTTTCAATGTTTATTTATGTCTGTTTTGGGCATTACATTTTTAAAAAGCTATTAAAATATAAAACAAAGCAGCAGCTTTTAAAACACTAGTGAAAAAATACTTGATTATGTTGGTAATTGTCCTAGTCACTGATTTATTTGGACACAACGAAAATACCACTTAAATACACCTGTAATTTGTTATCTAGAGTATAATGATAATGTAATCACTCTTATATCACACATATTATTAGGAACCGTTAAGAATACTAAGTGTAGTAGAACAAACAAAAAGTCATTTTTTCTTACAACCAGGTTTTAAAGGATATATGTTTGGTAGCTGCTGCAGCAGGAGATAAATTATGGCTATGACTCTCCTGGAACAGATTCCTACATGCTACATGGAGAGCTCTCCACAAGTAAAGATGTGATAGATGATAGTAGGTAGTATAAAAGAAAAATTAAGTTAAGTCAAGAAGTTGAGAAAGGCAGTTGTGTATAGTTTCTTGTCCACTGCATGACAGCCTGAGTGGCCTTTACTAATTTTCAGGGTAATGGAAATCAAGACCACAATGAGATATCACCTCACACCTATGGTAATGAATAAGTTATGAGGATGTAAAGTACAACATGTTGACTTTAGTTAACAACACTGTATTACATACTTGAAAGTTGCTGAGAGTAGATCTTAACTGTTCTCTCTACAAACATACAAAAGTGGTAATTATATGAAGTGATTAATGTGTTAACTCACTTTATTGTGGTAATCAGATATTTCACAATATATATGTATATCAAATCATCACGTGTACAAACACAAATTATTTACTGAGGAACCTAACTTTGTCTCAAACCTTAAAGAATTTCTATGAATAAGCACCCAAATTAAATGGTAATTCACATTCAAAACAAATCAACACACAATAAATCATAATAATTTATTATGAGAACAAGCAAAACAAAGAAACAGATAATATAAACATTTTTAGACATGCAATAATTTCTAATAATTTATGTATCTCAAAAATGCTTAGAGGGCTTCCCTGGTGACGCAGTGGTTGAGAGTCCACCTACCGATGCAAGGGACATGGGTTCGTGCCCTGGTCCGGGAAGATCCCACATGCCGTGGAATGGCTGGGCCCATGAGTCATGGCCGCTGAACCTGTGCATCCGGAGCCTGTGCTCTACAACGGGAGAGGCCACAACAGTGACAGGCCCGCATAACGCAAAAAAAAAAAAAAAAAAAAAAATGCTTAGAAAGAGGGATGAACAATATATATAGAGAACAATATGATTTGAAAAACATACAAACATACATAACTACTAGGGATTAAAAATGATTTGGATGTTGAGACTGATGATACCACAATTCATCAAGATTGAAAAGATTTATTGCTTGCATAATGGGACTTTCTGGTTTAGTGGTCAGTTTGGAAGATCAGGATGAGGGAACCCAAGTTTGAGTGGTTCAGTCTTCCCTGCCTGCAGCATGACACCTGCCTCCCCTATGGCAAGTGGCTTGCAAGTTTTATCTGCTTCCCCAGACAGAAAAACAGGAAGGAGTAGGTGGGGCCTGAAAGCTATTAGTGGTCAAACATCAGAAACAGAGTTATTTAAAAATGATTTTATTTTACAAAGAGCATTCCATGACCACAGGGCAATTTAGCAAAAATAATTAGATGGGACCCAGGAAATTAATGTGTTGGGAAATTAGAAACATATTTCTGAATAAACCAATGTAAAAAAAAGAAAATATAACAAAAGGAGGAGATTGTACTATCAGATACCATTTTTTAAAAAGCTATAAAAATAAAGCTATAATAATTAATACTGATATTGGTTCAGAGATAAATTAATTGACAAATGGAATGTTACCAAAAAAATGTGACGACACAACAAGAAGGTGGCCATCTGCAAGCAAAGGATGAGAGACCTCACCAGAAACCGACACTGATGGCACCTCGATTTTGGACTTCCAGCCTCCAGAACTGTAAGAACATAAATTTCTGTTGTTTAAACAACCCAACCTTTGGTATTTTGTTATGGCAGCCCAAGCAGACTAAAACATTGCATAACAAAATAGCATAAAGAGGTGGCATTAATGAAAAAAATAAAATTTATTCTTTCTCTTGATTCCTTGAGTTAGGAACCTGGTGCTTATTCTGTGTGTTATCTGGAGTCAATTATGTTTCCACAGGCATCTGCCATCTAGACTGGAGGTAACATATCAGAGTCTCAGACTAGTAGTGCTTCACCATACACCCCCAATATTCCATCACACCAGTAGTAGAGAATTGTCTACAAAGCCTTGTGCCACCCCAACTTCACTTCAAATGACCAGAGCACACCTTCTCTGATCTCAAAATTTATCTTGGGTGGAAGAGTGTTCCTATGTACACCCTGAGACACCCATTAGCATTTAAGCATTATCTTCACTTCTTCCAGCCCTTCCCTGTGCTAGCCTGGCTCTTCATTTACTTTTTCATTTGCTGTTTACAGTATAAAATTTATAGCAGAATTTTGTTTTGTTTTGTTTTTGAAATTCTAATGACCTTTTCACTGCTTAAAAAATGCATGATTTGAAAATTTAAACTCTTGACTTTCAAGACTTCTTTTATTTACTTCTTTACATTGAAGTATAGTTGATTTACCACATTATATAATATTAGTTTCAGATGTAGAATGTAATGATTCAATATTTTTATAGCTTATACTCCTTTTAAGTTATTACAAAATATTGCCTACCTTCCCTGGCTCTATAACATATCTTTGTAGCTTATTTATTTATACATAGTAGTTTGTACCTCTTAATTCCCTACCCATATCTCACCCCTCCCTCTTCCCTTTCCCTACTGGTAACCAATAGTTTGTTCTTCATATCTATGATTCTGTTTCTTTTTTGTTATAATCATTCCTTTGTTTTATTTTTTAGATTCCACATATAAATGCTAATATACAATATTTGGCTTCCTATGTCTGACTTACCTCATTAAGCATAACTTTAAAGTTCATCCATATTGTTGCAAATGGCAAAATTTCATTGTTTTTTTATGACTGAGTAATATTACATTACATATATATACCACATATTATATATATGTATACATTTAAATATATACACATATATAGTGCACCTTCATTATTCATTCATCTGTTAATAGACACTTAGGTTGTTTCCATATTTGGCTATTGTAAATAATGTTGCTATGAACATATAAACATTGAGGTGTGTATACCTTTTCAAATTAGAGTCTTTTGTTTTTTTCGAATTTATACCCAGGAGTGGAACTGGTGGATCATATGGTAGTTTTATTTTTAGTTTTTTGAAGAACCCCCATATTGTTTTCCAGAGTGGCTGCACCAACTTACATTTCTACCAACAGTGTACTAGGGTTCCCTCTTCTCCACATCCTCTCCAACATTTGTTATTTGTAGGCTTTTTCATGATAGCCATTGTGACAGGTGTGAGATGATATCTCATTATGGTTTTGATTTACATTTCTCTGATGATTAACAATGTTGAACATCTTTTCAAGTGCCTATTGGCCATCTCTGTACCTTCTTTGGAAAAATGTCTATTCAGGTCTTCTGTCCGTTTTTTAATCAGGATTTTTTTTTTACGTTGATTTGTATGAGTTTTTTATTACTCTGGAAATTAACCCATTATCAGTCATATCACTTACAAATATTTTCTCTATTTCAGTAGACTGTCTTTTACTTTCCTTTGCTGTGCAAAGGCCTTTAAGTTTAATTAGGTCTCATTTGTTTATTTTTGCTTTTGTTTCCTTTGCCTTAGGAGACAGATCCAAAATGCTATGCTTTATGTCAAATAGTACTCTGCCTATGTTTTCTTTCTGAAGTTTTGTAATATATTCTGAAGTCAGGGAATGTAGTACCTTCAGCTTTTTTTCTTTTTTTCAAGAATTCTTTGGCTATTTGGGGCCTTTTGTGGTTCCATATGAATTTTAGGATTATTTGTTCTAGTTCTGTGAAAAATGTCATGGGTATTTTGATAGAGATTGCATTAAATCTGTAAATTGCTTTGGGTAGTATGGAAATTATAACAATATTTATTCTCCTAGTCCATTAACACAGGATATCTTTCAATTTCTTTATATTATCTTCAATTTCTTCACCAATGTTTTATAGTTTTCAGAGTATAGGTCTTTCATCTCCTTGATCAAGTTTATTCCTAGGTGTTTTATTCTTTTTGGTGTTATTTTTTAAAGGGATCTTGTTCATGCTTTCTCTTTCTGATAGCTCATTATTAGTGTATAGAAAAGCAACAGATTTTTGTGTATTAATCTTGTATCTGCAACTTCTCTAAATACATTTATTTGTTCTAAATTTTTTTCATGAAGACTTTAGGGTTTTCTATATAAAGTGTCATGTCATCTGCAAATACTGACAATTTTTACTTCTCTTCCAATTTAGATGCATTTTATTTCTTTTTCTTGTCTGATTGTTGTGGCTAGGACTTACAATATTATGTTAAATAGATGTGGTGAGAATGAGCATTCTTGTCTTGTTGATTTTACAGGAAAAGCTTTCATGTTTTCACCATTGTGTATGTTGTTAGTTATGGGTTTATCATAAATGACCTTTATTATGTTGATATATGTTACATCTAAACCAAATTTGATGAGAGATTTTTTTATGAATGGATGTTGAATTTTGTCATATCTTTTCCTTCATCTATTGATGTGATTATGTAATTTTTATTCTTTCTTTTGTTAATGTGGTATATACCATTGATTGATTTATGGATATTGAACAATTCTTGTGACCATGGAATGAATACAACTTGATTGTGGTGTATGATCCTTTTTATATACTGTTGGATTCAGTTTGATAATATTTTTTGAGGATTTTTTCATCTATATTCAACAGTGATATTTGTCTCTAACTTTCTTTTTTTACAGTGTCTCTATCTGGTTTTGGTATCAGAGTAATTGTGGCCTTTATAATAAGTTTGAGAGTGTTCCCTCCTCTTCAATAATTTGGAGTAATTTGTGAAAGATAGGTGTTAGCTCTTTGCTATATGTTTTGTAGAATTTCCCTGTAAAGCCATTTTGTCCTGGATTTTTGTTAGCTGGTAGTTTTTTTGATTGTTTTAATTTTATTTCACTACTAATGGTTGGTCTATTCAGATTTCCTTGTTTTAGTCTTGGAAGATTGTATGTTTTTAGAGATTTATCAGTTCCTTGTAGGTTATCCAATTTGTTGTCATATAACTGTTTTTTTTTTGTTTTGTTTTTTGGGTTTTTTTTTTGCGGTATGCAGGCCTCTCACTGTTGTGGCCTCTCCCGTTGCAGAGCACAGGCTCCGGACGTGCAGGCTCAGCGGCCATGACTCATGGGCCCAGCAACTCTGCGGCATGTGGGATCTTCCCAGACCGGGGTAGGAACCCATGTCCCCTGCATCGGCAAGTGGACTCTCAACCACTGCGCCACCAGGGAAGCCCCATATAACTTTATAGTATTTTTTTGATTTTTTTTCTGTTTCTGTGATACAAGGTATTATTTCTCTTCTTTCATTTCTTGTTTTGATATTTGGGTCTTCTCTCTTTTCTTCTTGGTGAGCCTGGCTAAAGGTTTATCAATTTGGTTTGTCTCTTTTGGGAAAAAAAAAACAAAACAAAAAAAACAAAACAAAACAGAAAAAACAGCTCTAGGTTTCATTGATTTTTTTTCTATTTTTATTTTTTGGTGCATATTAATTTATTTTCTCTCTGATTTTATTATTTCCTTCCTTCTGCCCTTCTTTCTCTTTTATTACAGACTTTATTTTAAAGTCAATTTTGTCTAATATAGGTATTGCTGCTCCAAGTTTTTTGTCATTTCCTTAACTAGAATATCTTTTTCCTCACTTTCAGTCTGTGTATGTATTTAGCTCTGAAGTGAGTCTCTTGTAAGCAGCATATAGATGGGTTCTGTTTTTATTTTTTGTTTTTTTAACCTAATCAGCTACCCTATAGGTTTTAATTGGTACTTTTAGTCCATTAGCATTTAAAATCATTGATAAGTATGTGTTATTGCCAATTTTGTTGATTGTTTTCTGGTTGTTTTGTACTTCTTCTCTGTTCTTCGCTTCTTACTTTCTTCCCTTGTGATGTTATGATTTTCTTTAGTGTATGTTTCTGTTCCTTTGTCTTTAGTTTTGTATCTTTTGTAAATTTTTCATTGTGATTACCATGGGGTTCATATATGTTGACCTATTGACTTTTTTAAACTGGTAGTCATTTAAGTTCAACACATTCTAAAATATCTATATTTTTATTCCCCTCCAACATGTTGTTTTTTTCTGTTTTTGATGTCACATTTTACATATTCATGTTTATCCTTTAATTGTGTATTGTGGTTACATTTAATTTTACACACCAGAGCTCCAGAGGGCTCCCAATCTGCTACCCCTGTGAACACCTGTTTGAACACCCAGCATGGCATGCTGCATCTGTGCTGACTCTATCTTTCACAACTGCATATTCCCTTTGGCTATGGCAGGCTTCATTTTAGTGTGGAGCTATGCTGTGGAGCAAGAGGGGCCAAAGTGGGTACTCAGTTCAGGTTGGGGTATGTGCTGAGGCTGTTTTGAGAAATAGCCCAGAGTCTTGGGTAGTTTCTATCTGCTTCTTCCATCTCTTTCTCTTTTCAAGTATGTGTGTACTCTTCACAAGTAAAGTGTAGGTTTCTTATAGCCTCACTGTTAGTCACACTGGTTTTTAAATCAGCTAAGGGGACTCATCCTCACAGCGTTTGACCCCAGGGCTGTGGCACCCAATAAGTGGTTCAAATCACTCACTCCCCAGAGAGGATCTCAAAGCTTACATAAGTACCCTTGTCCCCTGTGTCCCCTCTTAGGGGCATGGATCCCAATCTGGTAGCTTCTCTTCCCTTACTACCCACTCCATGTGGAACTTTCTTATAGCCTTGGTTGTATAAGAGTTTTTCTGTTACTCTCATTTGCTTTCAGTAAGAATTTCTCAATGTGTAGATGTATGTTTGATGTGTTCTTGGGAGTGGTGAGATCTGCATCCTCTTATTCTGATATCTTGATCTCCTCTTCAAGAATTTTCTTCTCATATACGTTTCTAGATTATATTTTGAGACCCTATAGCAATCATTATTTTTTTCATTATGTAATCATACCACCAGAATTTGAAGGCCTATGATTAAATAAGGAGAGTGTTTCGAAGTCTGCCAGGTTAGGTTGTATTATGCTGCTCTATAAAATATTCTGAAAATCTTACAAGCTTATAAAAACATAAGTTTATTTCCTTTTCCTACTTCATTTCCATTATGGTACTCTAATGTCATCTAATTTATAGGATAAATTGACAGAAGTTTCTATCTTGAATATTTCTATATATTACAGTAGAATAGAAGGAACATCTGCATCTGATTATTTAAGCTTCTCCCTCCAAGTAACTCACATCATGTCCTTCTACATTTAATTGCCAATAATGGCCACATGTCACTCCTGAGTAGAACAGGGAGAAATTCTAAATTTGCCCCATATAGAAGAGGGTGAAACAAGGAGAGAAAATGTAATATTTTCAAATCTTACAAGGGTCACCTATATGGAAGAGTAGGTAAAACATATGCTGCCACATCTTTTCTACTAATATATGTAACTAAGTATATGAAAGATTTATCAAGAATCATACAGCACTTTTAAAATATTATCTCAATTAATTTTCAACATAATTTCATGATTAAATTTTCCTAAACCAGACAACTTTTAGTGACAGTTCTTGTATGAACCCAAACCTGTGATTCCTGATTCTATCCTTTTTGCCAAATGACCACTCATATTTCTGAAATATGAATGACTATCTATTGCTTCATAATTATAGCACATTTTGTGTGTATAGTATGTATAGTATACTAGTAGTTCTTTCAGTTTTTCACTCATAAAATCAACTTATTTATACATCCATTCATAAAATATGTCCAGATAATCTAACATGTGCAAAAAATTCCTCCTGGCCACAGTGTTGAACATAACAAATATGTGTCCTGCCATCATGAGGCATACTGTCTAGTGGGTAATACAGACACATCACTAAGTTGATGAATAATCTACAAATAGAGTATACATAGTCACAGAAGTATAAGTGGTAGAACCTATGTCTATAATGTCTGAATTTAGGGAAGGCCACACTGAGAACTCACTTTTAAATTGAGATCTGAAAGGTAAGTGGGCAATTTGTTCCCAAAAATCACCTCACAGCTAAAATGTATTATATTCTCCATGTAATCAGGCATTTGTTCCATCCATTATCCAGTACACTATTGTGCATTAAAAAAATGATCAGGGGCTTCCCTGGTGGCACAGTGGTTGAGAGTCCGCCTGCCGTTGCAGGGAACACGGGTTCGTGCCCCGGTCCGGGAAGATCTCGCATGCCGCAGAGCGGCTGGGCCCGTGAGCCATGGCCGCTGGGCCTGTGCGTCCGGAGCCTGTGCTCCGCGATGGGAGAGGCCACAACAGTGAGAGGCCCGCGTACCACAAAAAAAAAAAAAAATCAAACTTTTCTATTTACTGACAACTAAAGTACAATTGTAGTTGTTTAGCACATTCTCAAGTATCTTTTTGACTAAGCAGTTTATCAAGAAGCATTGAGGTAAGCAAGTCTAAAAGATGGTGAGTTCTTCAGCAAGAGTGTTAATATACTTTAGAGCTCTAAATGTAATGACTTCCCTCTCATCTCCCACAACTGCTGTCCCTCCTATGTAATTTTGGATGAACATAGGCAGTTCTAAAGAACTTGCAGTCAAAGAAGTAGTGCACGTTGTGGCCTGAGGTAAAATTGCTCTTCATCAAGTAAATTCCTTTTAAGCTTGGCTTGCACAGTTGTCCTTGATTTTTAACAGCTGTTATTCTCAATATGGTATAAACACAGTCCATCATCATAGTCAATATAGGTGTGTACACTTTGTTTTTCTCTATATAGCAAAAAAAAAAAAAAAAAAGATGTAAAAAGTGATATAAAATTACCCCTATGTGATCTAAACATTTGAGTGCAGAACAAATTTTAAAATAGCATATATGTGTTATTTCTCTATGTAAGTAACTATGCTTATAACTTTTTCACCTCTGAATTAAAATTTGTTTTTTTCTTTGGAATTCTATAATGAGTATTTTATTAAAAATTTTATGCATTTATAATATAGTATAATAAATAAATATACATATATATAATATAATATAATATCAAGTAAGTAGGGACTATTTTTGCCTCGCAAAATTTTAGGATTACAGTAAAGATTGTAAACAAATCTTAATCTTAATAAAGTTCTCACAAATAATGGTTAACAGTATATACCAGAAAAAATCCTTGGGAAACTAATTTAAAAATACAAAGGGAGAAAAAAACGAAAGGGAACAAGTCATCTACAAATATTTATGTACTTGTCTTAGGAAAATACTCTATTTCCTTATTTCATAATAACAAATAGTAAACAAAAGTTTCAAGAATTCATAAAAATTATTACAAAAGAAATTTCTAATTGTCCAAGTAGTGCCTCAACTATTAACCTGGTAATACAATACATGAGTTAAAGAATATGATGTGTGTATGTGAAACTAAATAAAATTGTCACTGACAAAGTTACCATCTTTCAGCAAAATGATTGCTGGCTGCAAAGAGTGTTTCATTAACAAAATCAGTTATGACAAATGAAAAAAAAATGTATCTGCAAATGGATTTAGGAGAAAATGTTCTCATGTCAATTCATGATAACTCTCTCAGGAGAAGAAAAGAGAGTATTATTTCTATAACTCACAAGAAGAAAATTGTTTTATCTAACCCAGATTTTTTGTAACTTCATATATGTTATCATTGGTCTCTTTGTATTTTGACGATTTTCTAAAATAAATTGTGGCTAATATTACATTATTTTAAGTGAAGTTCTCCTAGTGGAATAAACCATCAGTAAAAATCTGCATTTATGTTACAATGCTATGATACTCTTCTATTTCTGAAATACTTTATCCACATATTCACATTCCACATCCCAGTAAGCATTTTTTGGTACGCTGTCAGACACTGGTTCAGTAATATTTATTTAATATCAGCAAAAATATATTTTTTGGTTATCAGAGGTGGTATATAATCAATTTGCTATTCAAGAAGGTAGGGTTTTATTTTAACCAGCAATACATCAGTAAATATAATTTAAGAAATATATTATTCTAAGACCTGTGAAATAAATTGCATCAGGGAATGATTTTATTCTGATTACAGATTGTCTCTCTTCCCCATTCAAAGTTTCATTACTTTTTTTTAAAAATCAAGTTAGGTAAAGCCAAAATACCCAAGAATATAGCTATAAATTGAAATAGGGCTCTAGAACTAACCACATACTTATTATTAAACTGCAAAAGTTACTCTGTCTTCCTGGTAATCATATTTCACTTTTCTTTCAATATACCTTTTCTGATGGTATGTTAAACTTTTTAGTGTAGAAGCCCCATTAATTGCAAGTGAACTTAAGCTTTTATATTCAGACAAATTACTTAAATATCTTATGAGCAGGTGATAGAACCCAATCAATGACAGTTTTTATAAAATATTTTCCAATAACAAAGTTAACGTATGAACATTTATGTACTGTACTTTTATTACATTTTCCTTATTTAAATAATGAAAGACAGCTGAGTGGACACCGTATTTTTTAAAATCCCAAATGGATTTTATTAATATCTTGTTTATTTGCTGATTCTAGAATTATGAATCTATTCTAAAAATGTATAAGTCCCCAGTATCTGGTTTATTAAGCAGAGTAAAAAGCTAAAATAAAAACCAAAATAAAACAAAATCTGTAGCAAAATAAATATGTAAAGTGTGATGAAGATCAATATTTAACGTTATGATATACTATAGCTTCCATTTAAATTTTAATTTATAATTAATATGATCATTCTTTTTCAAAATTCCTCCTATTACTCCATTTATAATGCTTCCATTTAGTAATAATTCACATATTGATTAATGACTCAATTTAATATTTTGTGGAGGTTTAATTGATGTACAATTACTGTGAATATTTGAAGTGTAAAATTCAATGAATTTTCATCCATACATGAATTCCCAAAATAAACTAATGAATATATCAACCAACTTCAAAAGTATCCTCTTTTATAATCAGTACAGACCACTTTTACCTCTCTTCCTGACAACTACTATTCTTTCTGTCACTATAGATTCATTTGCATTTTTTAAAAAAATTATATAAGTGGAATCTTACATCCTGTACTCATTTTGTGTGGTTTCCTTTATTCAGGTTGTTTTTGTTTTCAGATTTATTCACATTTTTGTGTTTATCACTAGTTCATTTCTTTTTTCTGCTGAGTAGTAGGCCCTTTTATGGATATACCACAATTTGTTTATCCATTCCCCTGTTGATGGATATTTGGGTTGTTTCCAAATTTGAGGCTATTACAAATAAAGCTATGGAAATTTGTGTACACATTTTTGTGTAAACATAAATATCTAGGAATGGAATGACTGGAATACATTAAAGCTTACAATAGGAAAAATTAGTAAAGACTATATTACAAAAAGTAGAAGACCAAACTTCTTACAATTTTAAGAAAATTATTTTTAGTTAATGGAAACTTGTTTCAGATTAAAAGTATATGCCAAGTAATTTCTTACAATCTCATAGTCTTTTGTAAATAGAATAGTAAAATGTTATATTCACTTGTGCTTAAAGAACTTTGTTGTGTCATTAGGCTTCAGTCTCTCAAATTCAAAGGGCATTAATTTAACATTTTAAGATATTACTCTCCACACTGACATACTAAATATGACCACTACATAAAAATCAGCCTGCTAATCTTGTAGTTTACTCTCAGATGACCATTATCATCTGTTGCCTGGACCTTCATAATGATCTCCATGCTATTATTTTTGTTTCCACTTCTGTTATAGAGGACCCAGAAGAATGCTTTAGGAACATAAATCATTTCATATTACTCCTTGGCTTTCCAATACAGTTTAAAAAGAAATCCAGTATTCCATACAGTGTTCAACACAACCGGACTGAACAATTTGTTTATTGCTTCTAGAATTCTCCAAAGTGAGTGAGAGTGATGAGTGTTTTGTTGTATCTCAAGAATCTAAAGCTTTCTGGCATGTATTAAGCATCTAGTATATATTTGTCTGGAAGATAAGTAAAAGCTTGCCTTTTTCTTTCTTCAAAATAATTGTATTCATGTATTCTTGTTTATTTAAGCTGCTAATGGTTTATTCAAAGTAAAATATAGCTGTTACCTACAGTTAAGGAAGAAAATATATATCCATTTTGAGGTTAAGAAAGTGTAGCCAGCAGTATCTTTTGAGAAAGAAAATTAGCTGATAGTGTCTATGCCCAGGGACTAGAGTATAAGTAGGGTATATTGAATGTTTGCAAATATTCTTTCTCTGTAAATGTACTGGAAGCAGTGTTTTTTTTTCCATAGTAAACACTGTACACTAAATTAGTTGAAGCTGAAATTTATCCAAAAATCTAAACGAAAGTCTGAAATAAAGACATAGAAGAATGAAGACGGTGAGGAGCAAAACTTTCAGAGAATTTATTCTCATTTTAATAGGGATATTGCTAAAATTGGATCTATTAAGCATGAATGTATCAGCAGGAGGTCTCTTAACATTTTTTTTTTTACTAGTGTAGAATATTTGTCTGCAACTCTTGGATGCAGACCCATGAGAAGATCTCCTTTTCAGTGTGGCTTCTCTGTTCCCTGAGACAATAAAAAGGGATGACTCTGCCATGTTTTATTTATATCAAGTGGTGAGAAATTATGCTGAAATCTGTGAGAAAATTTTCTGGACTTCTACTTTCTCATATACAATCTTTATTAATTCTTTCTGACTTAAAACCCTTGTCAAGAGAGATGCACGAAACTTGTCATGATTTTCCAAATTTTGAAATAGTGACTGTTAAACTAAAGACATGTGGAGTCCTAGAGACAAAATTATATGAAATAATATCCCTTCTTTCAATTAAGTAATAAAGCTTGAGAAGATTAATGCATCACCATCTGAAAGCAGCAGTATTCTCCATTAAATATTAAAATTATTGCCATAGTAATGTGATAAATAAAAATGGAGAAAGCTTGTCCTTCATCTAATTTTTCACATTTTTATGTTTCATTTTAAAGTGTTCTATTGAGCATAATTTTACATAACATGTGTTTTATATAGAGATATAAATTGATTTACTTTGAGTGTGCCTAACTTATTTACATGCTCTCTTGTTTATCTTAGTGGTTATATCTTTAGACTTTTCCAAAATATATTAATGTCTTGTGATTGTTTATTATGTATGAATGAGATGGATTTGACAATGATACATACTTTTGGTTATATGGCATATACATAAATATTCTGAAGTATTTACTGCATTTACTATATACAGAATAGTATGTGAAAATTACTAAAGTAATATCATTTGTCCTATGTTTATCACAAAAATGTTTATGGTTAATATTTCCTAAATTAAGCCAGAAATTGATGAACCACTTTTGGAGAGCCATTACTGAAGTTCTTTCAGAGATAAAAATGACTTTGAAAGATTTTTTTCCAAATTATCTGTGTAAGTATGGATTCATTTTCCAAACTGCATGGCCTGTACAAATGCAGTTGTCATTAATTTTTATATTTACTCAAACATTTTTTTCAATATTTGTAAAGGTCTTTATATGTTATCAAGATTTTATGTATTCATATATTTATAAACTCTTAAGTGTAGACTTTTATATTTAAATAGTAATAATAATTATTAACAGTTATTGAGTGGCTTTCCTGTGCTAACCACTGTGATAATTGGTTCATAAGGAATATTTGTTTGGGTCAACAAAATTATACTCTAAGGAAGTCATTTTTACTAACACTGTTTTATAGGGGAGGAAAGTGAGATGGGTTATGTGACTTGCTCGGAGATGTATACCCAGTGAGAGGAGAAACTGGAATGTAAATTAAATCATTCTAATTCTGCATAGCATCATCCTAACAAAATACATCATGTTTATACATCTCATATCTATTTTTCATGGATAAAGATGATGCTAATTATGATCATGATCATAATGTTTTGTCATATAGACTATGTTTCTACATACACTTTTATGTTAAGTGACAAACAGCAACAACAAAAATATGAAAGCACTAAATGTAAATTTCTTACCTTTAGTAAATTTATAAGGTAATTCAAAGGTAAACTCACAATAGGCGCAATTAAATAAACCAATTGTGGCAATGCATCTGGAAGAGTTAGGAATATACAAAGTGAGGAAATATAGTGGAAGACATTTAACCTTCTGAGTCAAATACAAGTTGTGTTCCAATCCATGTTCCCATATTTATAATATTTTCTTTAATAAATAACATATACAATTGAAAGATCAGTTTCTTCATTTTAAATCAATTATTAAAATACTTAGTCTTTATATTTTATTTTTTATTATTATTATTTTGCGGTATGTGGGTCTCTCACCGTTGTGGCCTCTCGCATTGTGGAGCGCAGGTTCCGGATGTGCAGGCTCAGCAGCCATGGCTCATGGGCCCAGCCACTCCACGGCATGTGGGATCTTCCACGACCGGGGCACGAACCCGCGTCCCCTGCATTGGCAGGCAGATTCTTAACCACTGTGCCACCAGGGAAGCCCCTATATTTGATTTTTAACAGTTTCATAATTATGCATCTCTGATTTTTTTTCTTGGAGGGGACTATTTATTCTGATAAGATCTTAAAACTTGTAGCTTGATGTTTCTAATGAATTTCATAAAACTTCTGAGCAATACCTCTTCAAATATTGCTTCTGACTTATTTTCCTCCTCCTCTCCTCTGGTTCTCCACTCATCTGTTTTTTTTTAACCTTTTGACTCCTTTTCTTATGACTCCTAACATTACTTTCTTGATTTAGATATTTCTTTCTTCCTATTTTCCAGTTCACTATGCCTTCAATTTTGTAAAATATGTTTTTAAATGCATCTAATATATTCTTAGTTTCATTTGTTGTGTTTTTCAATTTTATACATTTCTTTTCTTAATGGCTTCTGCTTTTCTGCCAAAATTTCCCTGTTTTAAAATCCATTCTCCATATAAAGCAGAAACAAACACACCATTGTAAAGCAATTATACTCCGATAAAAATGTTTAAAAAAAATACATTCTCCATTCCAATTTGACTGAATTAGGGCTTGCATGTTTTTTTGTGTTTTACTATCAGAGGGCCTCAGAGTAACTTAAATAAACCTTTTCCAAAAAAATGTTTTACACATTATTCTCAATGCAATATTTCTACAAAAAATATTTCCTAGTCATATCAATTAACTATTAGTCTGTAATAACCTACCATAAATCTCACTAACATAAAACAAGAATATTTATTATTACTCACTAGTCTACAGATAGCTAAGCTATTCAACATTCTCAGGCTAGGCTGTTGATCTCATTTGGTCTCACTCTTGAAGCTCTTATGAGCTAATGTTTTGGTTCTCTGACTGCTCTAGGATGCTCTTAGTTGGACAATTTATCTCTGAACCAACTGTACATTTATCTTCTAACTAGCTAGCTCAGGCTTATTCTCATGGTAGTTTCAAAAGAGAGAAGATGTTTGTGAAGACACTTGAAGCCTAAGTTTGGACCTAACATAACTAACATAAGCTTGGAACTCAGAATTCTATTGGTCAAAGAAATGTACAAAGCCAGCTTAAAATCAAAGAGTGAGGAAATAGATTTCATCTCTCTCTTTTTATTTGTTTTTATTTTGTGCAACATCTCTGTAACTATGTGTTCTTAAAGTTGCCTCCATTTTACAGATGATAAGATGGCTGAGCACAGCAATAGTTTTTTTTTTCCACAACTCACACACACACACTGTATTTTATTTTTACAAGAGATAAATAAACTGACACCAAGCACTATAAATGGATGAACACAAAAGCAAAAATGATTGCAATTCCCAAACATGAAACACACTCATACTATGTCATAATATTGACATTCAGTCCAGTAATCCACCACTGAAACAGCTCCTTTACTTTGCAGTTAAAATTGATTTGTATATGTTTTGCCTCTGAGTCCTTGTGGGATTTTTTTTTATTCAAACAGAAAGTCACAAAAATTATAATCATCTTCATCAGTTCACTCAGTTCCATGTAATTAATTTTTTTAATCTTTATCTTTTGTTAGCACTTTTATGAATTTGTCAGTTTTCCATTAGAGTTCTGAAAATGTTTATTCATTCCGTTCAGCAGTATAGTCATTTACCAGAAACCTGTCAGAGTCTTTTCCATGAATTCCTTGAAGGTGAAACCCTGTTATAAGAACATTTTTGTGAAAGCATCAGTCTACACCCAGAACTGTCTGTAAATGACAAAAGACTTAAAAATGACCACAGTTAAAGATCTGATGAAAGTTCATAATAACACAATTGACAAGGAAATTTAGTTATTTCTGAGATATACACCTTGAAGTAATAACTAGTATAATGACTTATAACATTATACCAGAACATATAAGATTATTAGAAATTTCATGTAATGTCTGAAACATTTATATTAACATATTTCCATACAAATAAGCCAAAGAAAGTTTAGTATTAGTTGTTTTTTCTGTTTGTTTTTTTTATACTGCAGGTTTTTATTGGTCGTCAGTTTTATACACATCAGTGTATACATGTCAATCCCAATCACCCAATTCAGCACACCACCAACCCCACCCCACCGAGGTTTTCCCCCCTTGGTGTCCATACATTTGTTCTCTACATCTGTATCTCAACTACTGCCCTGCAAACCCGTTCATCTGTACCATTTTTCTAGGTTCCACATACATGCGTTAATATACGATATTTGTTTTTCTCTTTCTGACTTACTTCACTCTGTATGACACTCTAGATGCATCCACATCTCAACAAATGACTCAGTTTCACTCCTTTTTATGACTGAGTAATATTCCATTGTATATATGTACCACATCTTCTTTATCCATTCATCTGTCGATGGGCATTTAGGTTGCTTCCATGTCCTGGCTATTGTAAATAGTGCTGCAATGAACATTTGGGTGCCTGTGTCTTTTTGAATTATGGTTTTCTCTGGGTATATGCCCAGTAGTGGGATTGCTGGATCATATGGTAATTCCATTTTCAGTTTTTTAAGGAACCTCCATACTGTCCTCCATAGTGGCTGTCTCAATTTACCTTCCTACCAACAGTGCAAGAGGGTTCCCTTTTCTCCACACCCTCTCCAGCATTTGTTGTTTGTAGATTTTCTGATGATGCCCATTATAACTGGTGTGAGGTGATACCTCATTGTAGTTTTGATTTGCATTTCTCTAATAATTAGTGATGCTGAGCAGCTTTTTGTGTGCTTCTTGGCCATCTGTATGTCGTCTTTGGAGAAATGTCTATTTAGGTCTTCTGCCCATTTTTGGATTGAGTTGTTAATTTTTTTTAATATTGAGCTGCATGAGCTGTTTATATATTTGGAGATTAATCCTTTGTCTCTTGATTCATTTGCAAATATTTTCTCCCATTCTGAGGGCTGTATTTTTGTCTCATTTATGGTTTCCTATGCTGTGAAAAAGCTTTGAAGTTTCATTAGGTCCCATTTGTTTATTTTTGTTTTTATTTCCATTACTCTAGGAGGCAGATCAAAAAAGGTTTTGCTGTGATTTATGTCAAATACTCTTCTTCCCATGTTTTCCTCTAAGAGTTTTATAGTGTCTGATCTTATATATAGGTCTCGAATCCATTTTGAGTTTATTTTTGTGTATGGTGTTAAGGAGTGTTCTAATTTCATTCTTTTACATATACTGTGCAGTTTTCCCAGTACCACTTATTGAAGAGGCTGTATTTTCTCCATTGTATATTGTTGCCTCCTTTGTCATAGATTAGTTGACAACAGGTGTATGGGTTTATCTCTGGGTTTTCTATCTTGTTCCATTGATCTATGTTTCTGTTCCAGTACCATACTGTCTTGATTACTGTAGCTTTGTAGTATAGTCTGAAGCCAGGGAATCTGATTCCTCCAGATTCGTTTTTTTCCCTCAAGACTGCTTTGGCTATTCAGAGTCTTTTGTGTCTCCATACAAGTTTTTAGATGATTTGTTCTAGTTCCATAAAAAATGTCATTGGTAATTGGATAGGGATTGCAATGAATCTGTAGATTGCCTTGGGTAGTATAATCATTTCCACACTATTGATTCTTCCAATCCAAGAACATGGTATATCTCTCCATCGGTTGGTATCATCTTTAATTTCTTTCATCATTGTCTTATAATTTTCTGGATACAGTTCTTTTGTTTCCCTAGGTAGGTTTATTCCTAGGTATTTTATTCTTTTTGTCGCAATGGTAAATGTGAGTGTTTCCATAATTTCTCTTACAGATTTTTCATCATTAGTGTATAGGAATGCAAGAGATTTCTGTGCATTAGTTTTGTATCCTGCAACTTTACCAAATTCATTGATTAGCTCTAGTAGTTTTCTGGTGGCATTTTTAGGATTCTCTATGTATAGTATCATGTCATCTGCAAACAGTGACAGTTTTACTTCTTCCTTTCCAATTTGGATTATTTTTATTTCTTTTTCTGCTCTGATTGTCATGGCTAAGACTTCCAAAACTATGTTGAATAATAGTGGTGAGAGTGGACATCCTTTTCTCATTCCTGATCTTAGAGGAAATGCTTTCAGTTTTCACCAATGAGAATGATGTTTCCTTTGGGTTTGTCATATATGGCTTTTATTATGTTGAGGTATGTTCCCTCTATGCCCACTTTCTGGAGAGTTTTTATCATAATTGGGTGTTGAATTTTGTAAAAAGCTTTTTCTGCATCTATTGAGATGATCATCTGGTTTTTATTCTTCAATTTGTTAATATGGTGTATGACATTGATTGATTTGTGTATATTGAAGAATCCTTGCATCCCTGGGATAAATCCCATTTGATCATGGTGTATTATGCTTTTAATGTGTTGTTGGATTCTGTTTGCTAGTACTTTGTTGAGGATTTTTGCGTCTATATTATTCAGTGATATTGGTCTGTAATTTTCTTTTTTTTGAAGTATCTTTGTCTGGTTTTGGTATCAGGGTGATAGTTGCTTCATGGAATGAGTTTGAGAATGTTTCTTCCTCTGCAAATGTTGGAAGAGTTTGAGAAGAATGGGTGTTAGCTCTTCTCTAATTGTTTGATAGAATTCACCTGTGAAGCCATCTGGTCCTGGACTTTTGTTTCTTGGAAGAATTTTAATCGCAGTTTCAATTTCATTACTTCTGATTGGTCTGTTCATATTTTCTGTGTCTTCCTGGTTCAGTCTTGGAAAGTTATACCTTTCTAAGAATTTGTCCATTTCTTCCAGGTGGTCCATTTTTTTGGCATAGAGTTGCTTGTAGTAGTCTCTTAGGATGCTTTGTATTTCTGCGGTGTCTGTTGTAACTTCTCCTTTTTCATTTCTAATTTTATTGATTTGAGTCCTCTACCTCTTTTCCTTGACAAGTCTGGCTAATGGTTTATCAATTTTATTTATCTTCTCAAAGAACCAGCCTTCAGTTTTATTGACCTTTGCTATTGTTTTCTTTGTTTCTATTTCATTTGTTTCTGCTCTGATCTTTATGATTTATTTCCTTCTGCTAACTTTGGGTTTTGTTTGTTCTTCTTTCTCTAGTTTCTTTAGGTGTAAATTTATGTTGTTTACTTGAGATTTTTCTTGTTTCTTGAGGTAGGATTGTATAACTCTAAACTTCCCTCAGAACTGCTTTTGCTGCATTCCATGGGGTTTGGATCCTCGTGTGTTCATTGTCATTTGTCTCTAGGTATTTTTTTTTTCCTCTTTGATTTCTTCAGGGATCTCTTGTTTATTTAGTAACGTATTGTTTAACCTCCATGTGTTTGTGTTTTTTACTTTTGTTTCCTTGTAATTCATTTCTAATCTCATAGCGTTGTGGTCAGAAAAGATGCTTGATATGATTTCAATTTTCTTGAATTTAGTGAGGCTTGATTTGTGACCCAAGAACTGATCTATCATGGAGAATGTTCCATGCACACTTGAGAAGGAAGAGTAATCTGCTGTTTTTGGATGGAATGTCCTATAAATATCTATTAAATCTATCTGGTCTATTCTGTCATTTAAAGCTTGTGTTTCTTTATTTATTTTAATTTTGGATGATATGTCCATTGGTGTAAGTGAGGTGTTAAATTCCCCCACTATTATTGTGTTACTGTCGATTTCCTCTTTTATAGCTGTTACCAGTTGCCTATGTATTGAGGTGCTCCTATGTTGGGCGCTTATATATTTATAATTGTTACATCTTCTTCTTGGATTGATCCCTTGATCATTATGTAGTGTCCTTCCTTGTCTCTTGTAACATTCTTTATTTTAAAGTCTATTTTATCTGATATGAGTATAGCTACTCCAGCTTTCTTTTGATTTCCATTTGCATGGAATATCTTTTTCCATCCCCTCACTTTCAGTCTGTATGGGTCACTAGGTCTGAAGTGGGTCTCTTGTAAACAGCATATATATGGATCTTGTTTTTGTATCCATTCAGTAAGCCTGTTTCTTTTGGTTGGGGAATTTAATCCATTCATGTTTAAGGTAATTATCAATATGTATGTTCCTATGACCATTTTCTTAATTGTTTTGTGTTTGTTTTTGTAGATCTTTTTCTTCTCTTGTGTTTCCCACTTAGAGAAGTTCCTTTAGCATTTATTGTAGACCTGGTTTGGTGGGGCTGGATTCTCTTAGCTTTTGCTTGTCTGTAAAGCTTTTGATTTCTCCATCGAATCTGAATGAGATTCTTGCTGGGTAGAGTAATCTTGGCTGTTGGTTCCTCCCTTTCATCCCTTTAAGTATATCATGCCACTCCCTTCTGGCTTGTAGAGTTTCTGCTGAGAAATCAGCTATTAACCTTATGGGAGTTCTCTTGTATGTTATTTGTCATTTTTCCCTTGCTGCTTTCAATTTTTTTCTTTGTCTTTAATCTTTGCCAATTTGATTACTATGTATCTCGACGTGTTTCTCCTTTGGTTTATCCTGTATGGGACTCACTGTGCTTCCTGGACTTGGGTGGCTATTTCCTTTCCCATGTTAGGGAAGTTTTTGACTATAATCCCTTCAAATATTTTCTCTGGTCCTTTCTCTCTCTCTTCTCCTTCTGGGACCCCTATAATGTGAATGTTGTTGCATTTAATGTTGTCCCAGAGGTCTCTTAGGCTGTCCTCATTTCTTTTCATTCTTTTTTCTTTATTCTATTCCACAGCAGTGAATTCCACCATTCTGTCTTCCAGGTCACTTATCTGTTCTTCTGCCTCAGTTATTCTGCTATTGAATCCTTCTAGTGTGGCTTTCATTTCAGTTATTGTGTTGTTCATCTCTGTTTGTTTGTTCTTTAATTCTTCTAGGTCTTTGTTAAACATTTCTTGCATCTTCTTGATCTTTGCCTCTATTGTTTTTCCGAGATCATGGATCATCTTCACTATCATTCTGAATTTTTTTCTGGAAGTTTGCCTATCTCCACTTCATTTAGTTGTTTTTCTGGGGTATTATCTTGTTCCTTCATCTGGTACATAGCCCTCTGTCTTTTCATCTTGTCTATCTATTTGTGAATGTGGTTTTTGTTCCACAGGCTGCAGGATTGTAGTTCTTCTTGCTTCTGCTCTCTGTGCACTGGTGGATGAGATTATGTAAGAAGCTTGATGGGAGGGATTGATGGTGGTAGATTTGACTGTTGGTCTAGATTTCATCTCTTGATGTGAGAATTTGGAACCATGTTACAGATAGCATAGGGAAAATTGTAAAATATAATCATTTTTCCAATCAACCTAATATATGAGCTTATAGTTGAAATTTTCTAAGTTAGCTAAAGTTTGAATAGCACAACAATATAAAAGTTTTGTTGGGTTTTTTTTGATACTGAAGTATTTTTTTGTTTGTTTGTTTTGTGGTACACGGGCCTCTCACTGTTGTGGCCTCTCCCATAGCAGAGCACAGTCTCTGGATGAGCAGGCTCAGCTGCCATGGCTCATGGGCCCAGCTGCTGTATGGCATGTGGGATCTTCCCTGACCGGGGCATGAACCTATGTGCCCTGCATCAGCAGGCAGACTCTCAATGACTGCACCACCAGGGAAGCCCTGATACTGAAGTATTTTTAATTACTTTGTGATGTATATAGACAAGGGTAAGGGCAATGAGGTATCTCAAGCATAGCTCAAAAGAGTCATTAGCTATTTTTCTTTATAAAAAAATAAATCTGTCTCCAATATGCAACAGTTTCTCCACTCCTCTCCTGCTATACCTCTTTACCATCACCATAGCAACTCTTGTCCTTTAAGTAACATAAACTGCCATTATAATAACATAGAGTAACTAGAGAATGGATTTGAGGATATGGGGAGGGGGAAGGGTAAGATGGCACAAAATGAGAGAGTGGCATGGACATATATACACTGCCAAATGTAAAACAGATAGCTAGTGGGAAGCAGCCACATAGCACAGGGCGATCAGCTCGGTGCTTTGTGACAACCTAGTGGGGTGGGATGTGGAGGGTGGGAGGGAGGGAGACACAAGAAGGAAGAGATATGGGGATATATGTACATGTATAACTGATTCACTTTGTTATAAAACAGAAACTAACACACCATTGTAAAGCAATTATACTACAATAAAGATGTTAAAAAAAAAAAAAAAGCCTGGAAATGTGATTTTTCTCCCAAGTCAAAAGTGTTTTCTTGGAGTTTTCCCTGTGGGAGGCCTTGTAGACTTGGAAATTTCCAGAAAATCAGCATTATAAAGACTACCTCCTGGGTCTGAATCTCTAGATTTCTTTCTTTCTTTCTTTCTTTCTTTTAATTGAAGTGTAATTGACATTTAACATTATATTAGTTTCAGGTATTCAACATAATAAGGATATTTGTATATATTGCAAAATGAACACCACAATAAGTCTATTAACAGCCATCATTGTTATAGATTTAGTCTCTTGGCAACTTTCAGATATATAAATCGGTATTAACTATAGTCCCCATCCTGTACATTACATTCCCATGACTTACTTTATAACTATTTATTTTATAAGTTTCACCTTTGGATGCCCTTCAACTATTACTCCCACCCCCCACCTTTTTTCTGGCAACAAATCTCCTCTCTGTATTATCTATGAGCTTCTTTCTTTGGTGTGTGTGTGGGTTTTGTTTTTATTAGCTTTCACATGTAAATTATATCATAAGGTATTTATCTTTCTCTGTCTTATTTCACTTAGCTTAATGCCCTCAAGATCCATTCATGTTGTCACACATGGAAAGATTTCATTCTTTTTTTTATAGAAAGTAATATTCAATTATATCTATCTATATATCTCTCTATCATCTATCTATCTATATCTATCACATTTTCTTTATCCATTCACCTATCAATGGACACTTAAGTTGTTTCCATATCTTGGCTATTATAAATAGTGCTGCAATGAACATGGGGGTGCATATATCTTTTTGAGTTAGTATTTTCATTTCCTTTAGATAAATACCCAGAAGTGGAATGGCTGGATCTGAAAATTTATAATCATGTCCAAAGAACTATATTAATCAAAAAAGACTTAACAAAAATAGTTTAATAACTATGTAAAGCAATAATAATAAGGGTCTTATCAGGTGGCCTATTAGCATAATACTTTAACCCTAGCTTATAGTTTCAAAAACATTATACATAATATACTATGTAATTTAAGCACATATTTAAATTTAAACACTTAATTAAGCACAGTGTATGAAATTCTCCATATATTATTTATAAATAAATAATTTATCCAAATTAAATGATGACATTATAGTAAACAAAATTTTCTCTATAATTATTATAGCCAAAATGTTAAAATGATAACCAGTTATCAAAAGTTTAATTTTTCTTCAAATATTAGTCAATTTTTTACTCAATTTTATGATTTGCATATTGTTTGCAATTACCCATGTAAAGATAATACTCAAAGATATTCAAGAAATAGAAATATATGTTTTAAAAGTAATTTTTAGAGAACATTAATGCTATTGATCTCAAGTGGCCACAGCCTGCAGCACCTTGAAGCAGTGTTTCAGTTCCTAGTCAGTGATTGAGGTCGGGTCACGGTGCTTAGAGCACTGACTCCCAGCCACTAGACCAGTGGTCAGTGGCAAGGTCCTGGTCCTATGGGTTTGCAGAAAAAGAATTCCCACAAATACGGAAAGTAGTGAAACAAGTAAAGTACTTATTAAGAGAAAAAAGAGTACATGTGGATAGATCCACAGGCAGACTAAGAGAGAGTGTCACGCCCTCGTGGCAGCTTGAATCACTTTTATGGGGCATTTCTTCCGTGTTTCTTTTGACCAATCATTTTGATTTGCCTGGTTCAGAGTCCATATTTGGTGTATCTCAGGATTTTCCCATGTATGTGTGCACATCTTTTAGCCAAGATGGATTCTACCAAAGAGGTCTATGGATAAGTGAGCATTAGTTGGCGTCATGCCCCTTTTGACCTCCAAGGAGCCTTTCTGCCCATGTGTAGTTGGGGAGGTCTCCTGACTTCAAGAATGCAGAATATGTGGTCTCTTATCTTCTTTCTGGGCAGGTCCCAGCCTTCTCCCTCAATTGTTCTTTCATTCTCATTTCAAAGTTATCGGTCTACAAGGACCAAACTCAGACCATTTGCCCTGGGGACCCATCTGTCTCCTGCTTCACTATGGGAAGAAAAGAGAAAGTAAACAAAGTTTTTTTTGTTGTTATTAATTCACAGACTTGAAAAATTCAAACTTTCCAGTGTATAAAAGATTTTAAATATTGTGTTAGTGAATTAATTTTGACATAGACCATTTTATAAGCCCAGTGACATCAATTACAGGATAAAAAGGATTACAAATACTCCTTATCCAAGACCTTGATATTATGTCTTAATTTCTGAACCAAATCCAATACTTAGTTAATAACTTTAAATGAAAGTCATCTTAATTACAAACTCTCACATTATTCATCTTTATTCCTGCATTTCATAGAGAAGGAAACTGCTTTCCCTCTTAAAAAATGTTCCTTTTGGCATATTAAAAAAAAAATAGAAATATATTATAAATTTTCTTGTGAGGGAAAGAAAATGTTTCTCCACCAACATTCACCAGAAAAAGAACCCTTTTATGTGACTGCTTTAGTAACAAATAATTTATGTTGAAAGGATAATTTATTTCCTTAAAGTTAATACATGGTTAAGAGAATTATATCTGCTTAGTATTTTGTTCTTTATACTTGGCACAATGTAGTTACTTTATGAATATTTGTTTAATAAATAATTATATAAATCATAATTGAAAGTAAATATTATATTGTCAACAAGATTTATGTTATTGGGCCATAGTTATTTAATTATCAAAGACCTTTTAAAATCAGTGACAGAACAAATATACAGAAAGTGAAATTAGTCCAAGGACAGATTCCAAAGCAGAAGTTTTTCAATTCAGTTTTCCCAAATTCTCACTGATTTTCCTCTTCCACAGATTAATTTATTTTTTCCTTTCACAGCTATATCCCTTTTCTCAACACACACGAATCCAGAGCACAAGGACACAATATGATCAGTACATTTACTGAGACCTGATATTATTAAATAGATGCCTTGGGTTGTCTGTTGACATTAGGACTTGTCAATGCAAACTTCATTCCTCTCATCTCTATATCTATAGAGATTAGCTGATACTTATAGGTCACAGGCTTAACATACCTGGTGAGACAAATTGGGTAAAATAGAGTAAACAGAGTTTAGAGAGACAGAGCTTGAAAAAAAATAAGAATAAAAGAAAGTATTTTATTCAGTGTAAGACTAAGATTACATCATATACTCTTTTTCATTCCTTTCAGGAAAAATTACTTTAGAAAAATTTTTAAAAGAAGATTAAGAAAAGAAAGGTCTTGGTTTTCTAGGAAGTTAAAGGTTATGTTAAGTAATAACAGAATTTGTTAAATTTCTCTTAAATATTGTTTAAATGCTCTGGAAGACTTAAAGAAAGAGGGATTATAGCTTATGATTTTTCAATAATAATTTATTGACTTGGTTATCTTTTTTTTTTTTTTTTTTTTTTGGAGCAGAGAAAGTTTTATTGCAGGCCATGCAAAGAGAAGGAGTGGTTCATATGCAAAAAAACCCCAAACTCCCTGAAGGATTAGCTATTTTATTGATAGAACTCTTTTAATAAAAGTGTGTTAAAGATAAATTAAGGTATATGACATGCATAACTTTTCTTCTAGTAGGAATCTTATGTTTTCTCCTTCTCTAGAATAATATTAACACTACTCTGCTTACCACTGTTTTCTATTCCTTCAATTGATTGTAAGTTTTCATATCACTGAAATTTTTGAACCCAGACACAATGAGGGGGGCAAGTAACTTAAGCATTCAGAGAATCAGTGTCTTGTCTTTGTGCCTGTGGTCTCCAAGGTCAACTTCAGGTTTGTGAATTATCTAGAAGAAATTACAAGACTCAGCATGTAGTCATGTTTATGGTTAGATTAATTGAAGCAAAAGAATATAAAGCAAAAGGAAAAGGTGCGTGGGACAAATTCCATGGGAAACTAGGCACAAGCTTACAAGAGTCACATAATACATGCTTATTTCCTCTAACAATGAGGTGTGACAACACATGTGAAATGTTTTCTATCAAGGAAGATCATTAGAGACTTCGGCTAATCATGTAAGTACTTTCTACTTTGTATTGATACATTCCCAAATTCCAGACCTCAGAAGGTAAGTAGGTGTTCAATATAAACCATATTATTTGCACTAACAATTTTGGTCTAATGAGGCACCCATGAGTTCTGGAAATGGTGAGAACCCTACCGAGATCCAAGTTCCCAGATGCCAACTAAGAGACAACCTTATAGTTGTCTTTTAGCAGTCTTTTCCAAGGACAGATTCAGACCTGATATGTTAACTGTTTTCTGCACAATCTTCATTTGAAAAAATAGGAATAAATGCTTATTTTCGAAGTGTAGAGTATTATAAATATAATGCATACCATGTTGCAGAGATATTTATTATATCCTTGGTTTATTATTTTTAGAACTTATTTGTTTTTATTACTATTTGACATAAAGCAATTCTCTCTGTGTTTTGACTAACAAGAATTGAAAACAGCTAACTTTTTTTTCCTGTCAGTTTTATACATTTGTCTTTGCATTTTGTAATGTTCACTCTCTGGCTTTCAAAAGATCAGGCCAATAAATCTTGCACTGGTGTGTGAAAACTGTAGATAGCTGCACTAATGTATCAGTCAAAATGAACCTCTGCTGACACACTACTATATATGTTACCTCTTTATGTATTTAATGCCTGTTTGTCCTCACTAAAATGTAAAACATTTAAGAGCAGAAATCTTTATTTTTTGTTCCCCACTGAATATCCTCAGTGTCTGGACCAGTGTGTAAAAATTAATAGATGATTGATAACTATGTATTCAATTAATTAATTAATCAGTTAATAATTAGTGGTAACTATTCAGGTTTCAGGTCATTCTTTATTCTTTTCCTCCGCTGTCTTCTCTTACTTTTATTTTCTTCCTTCACCTCTTCTATCATCATTATTTTTTCTCCCCTTTTTTAGCACTCTCCCACTTCTCTCCCTCCTCCTCCTTCCTCTTCTCTATCTTACTTTGGAAACATCAGCAATACATTAAAACATGTATTTTAATATTATTATCTATCATCTGGATGTTTTAGCAGGAGAGGGTTTAAGAATATCAGAGCTGCCATACTACATAATTCCAGAACCCAGAGCTCATTTATTTAATTTGTAAAATGAAAGTAATATAATACAATACAGATTTTTAAGAGTGAATTAATCAGCTAATGGATAAGAAAACATTTCTTAAATTGAAAACATTAATAATTGATAATAGTTGTTTTCTGTCACCTTGGAAAAATTTGCATAGCTTTCACTCATTGACGTTTTATTTTACCTTTATAAGGTAGCATATAATTCATTTAATATGTTTTATGAGACATAGTTTATATATACTTTATAAGGTATGTATAACATATACACTTTAAAGTTTATGTATTAACTTTTATGAATTAAATAGTATTTAAATTTATTTTGTAGAAAGGTTTTTATTCTTTTAATAGAAAATTATATTTTATAAAGATTTTAAGGTAACTACAATGATGTATCTGGCTTATGATGCCAAAGAATCTCAGGATAACAAGAATCCCCAAGTGATATCTATGATTCATTGATTGTCTTCATAAATCTACTACCATTTCCACTGCATCTGTGGTCAACAGTTAATTTAGTGACCCCCAGTGAGCTATACATCCTGATATTAGAGCCTTTGTAGATTTTTTTTTCCATATGAACTCTGGTCTCGGCCTGTGGTTTGCTTTAACCAGTAAAATATTACACAAGTGATACTGTTCAAGTGTCAGACCTGAGCCTTAAGAAGCTCTGGAAGCTTCTGCTTTTGCGTTCTTGAAATGCATGAGTGACTATGTTATTAGTCTGGCTACTGTGAACTAAAAATGCTACCAGTCATATCAGTGAACAAAGGACGTTGCAGCCATCAGCCGCTTTAGCTGCCCTCAGTGGTGATCCCTGAGGGAGCTTAGGAAAGAAACATAATGCCCGTCATTATATCATCAGACACTACAGCAACCCCCCCCCCCCAGCAGTGCACCCTGAGGAAACTCAGGATGAGAAAACAGAGGATACTAGCCTCAGATAGCTGAGGTGCATATTAAAGGAATGAGTTCAGTGAACCCAGACTCTTGAATCTTACCATATATAGAAAAGTGCTTAAATTTCTTAACTTGAGATACCTGGTTTTCTTTAATTAACAGTAATCTTTTGATGCTCAACTATCAATATTTTGCAACTATTTCTTTGTTGCAAAAAATCCTATATATCCTGGCTTCCCTCCTTGCCTCTTCAGAGCAGTCTCTCAGAGTTATCTGAGGTGCTGTATCCAGGCTTAAGTCCTCAGTTTTGCCCTCTGAATAACTCTCAACTTTTAGGTTGTTCATTTTTATCCAGTCAACACTACACTGTCGGGTCAGATGGATAGTGTGGAGAGAGAAGCAAATGTAGAGGAAGAAAAGCTCATTCATCCTAAAATTCAAACTGCCCACCAGCTGAATGCAGCCACACAAGTGACCATCACAACATGAGGAGAAAAGTTGCTCAATTGAATGCAGTCCATTTTGAAAAATCATGAGAAAATTTTGTAAGAAAATTCGATTTAGAGTGGTTTATTTCATAGCAAAAGATAACAAAAGAATGCCTTTGAGCAAATGGAACTACTTCTACATCTCTACTTATGTCTTTTCCTCTATTTTAGACTAGTTTGAAAATTTAAATTTTTTTTAATATTTTAATAGCAAATGTTCTTAGTACACTCTTACATTTAACTAAAGTGAGAAAAGACATTGCCTTGTAGTCATTTTATTCTTGGAGGGACAGCAATGAGAAGTCTTGAGGCAGGATCTTATTTCTCTGCCCAGGACTTGAACCAGAGTAGCCTGGATGAAAACCAGAAATCTTAGCCAATAGTGCACCAGGGGCTAGAGACTAGAAGCAAATTTTTCCTGGCTCTTGTCCACATTTGAAAGCAAGAATGTTTCAAGGAGGTAAAAACTGTAAAAACAGGTACAACGTTTATTATTAGATCACAGCACAACATGTGAGAGAGCACACAGAGAAGCAGTTTAATTATTTAAGACAGAAGCAAGGCAGAAATACACACCTGGAGAGAAAGGGTGTGGGCATCCTTCCTAATGAGAAAGAGTGCAGTAAAGAAGCAGTTAAATCATTTATATTGAGACAGTTCTTTCTGGTATATGTCCTCCTCTGGCCAATTATCCTGCTTCTTTTTCTACACCTGACCAATGTTAGGGCCCTCCCTAATATATGTGCACATCTTTTTGCCAAGATGGATTCCAGAACAGAGGTTAATGGAAGCTTTGACAATACCTATTATGGTATGGCACCCCCTCCCTTTTGGACCCCTGAGGAGATTTCCTGCACATGTGTAATTGGGGAGGTTTCTTTGGCCACAGGAGTGATATATGTGGTTGTCTTATCTCTTTACTCTAGCAGAGCTCAGCTCCTGCCATTGTTTGTCCTTGGAGTGTCTAGGGAAAACAAAGCTCCAATTTATTCCACTTGATAAATTTCAGCTGCTCAGCCCAGGGGCCCGTCTACCTTCTATCTCAATTTCATTCTTTATTTACCAGGTAAATATTTATTGAGTTTTATACCACATGTAGGTACAATTCAAAGTATATATAAAGTCTTATTGCATCCTTATGTAACAATTGTAAAAAAAATCTTAATTTAATCAACAGTTTATACAAGAGAAAGTGGAGGTAAAATACATTTAGTGAATTTCCTACAATCATACAGCTAGTATTTTTATAGCTAGTTTAACTCTGGAATCTGTAGCCTTGACAATTATGCTCTACTGGCTAAAATTTTCTCATCAGAATATAGCCTCACACTTTCAAAATAAAATACAGATGAACTTTGTAAGTTTTCCTTAGATTAAAATACATGAGGAAAAAGGAAAAAAAAATAAATTGTAGGAAAAGTTGAACCAAATAAGATAGATTTTTTGATTGTAAGAGTATATACATAAAGGATGTTTTGGTGAGAAATCTAGTTCTGGTGAGAACTCTCTTCCTGGCTTGCAGAGGGAATCTAACTTCACTCTGTGACTTCTTCTGTTTTGGGGTGGGGAGAATGTAAGATTTGTAGCATCACTTCTTAAAAGAGTACTAATTCCATCATGAAAGCTCCACCTCCAAGACCTCATCTAACTCTAATTACTTCTCAATGTCCTTATCTCCAAGAACTATAACAATGGATGTTAGGCTTTCAATATATGAATTTGGGAAGAGATGCAAACAGTCAACTCTTAACAGTTTTATTTTTACCATTTTACAGATGAATAAACTGTGATAATGATTAAGTTTCTCAGGATCACACAGATCGTATCTTCATTGTAAATTCCCTTTATCTTGCTTTGCTCTTACTGTATCATTAAAACTTTTAAGAAGTATATCATAATTGAACACTTAAAAAGAGTTAGAAATAGATAGGGAGGATAGTAGGGGATGTATTGTAATTAGGTTAAGTAAAATTAACAGGACTTGGCTATTAATAAAATGTGAGTTTCAAAGTACATAAAAAAAGATTTTCTTAAATCGGGGATGTAATAAAAGTCTCGCAAATTAACGATTGTGTAAAACCTTAGGCAGTTACTTAACCTCTTTAAATGTCATTGTCATCATCTGTTAAATTGAGATAATAATAAGACTTGAATCACTCTTATAGGACCAATTACCCCATACCTACACTTATCTCTGGAGTTCCACATATGTGGGTTTGGTACTAAGGGTGTAATTCTGATTTATTTCTATTGAAATATCCCCGAATAATTTTGTAGACATTTCCTAGTTTGCTTATCCCATTCTTTTAAATTATTTATTTTGTGCACCTACTGTTCAGATTTGAAAATTATATTGAAAATTTTAACTTCTGTCCCCTTTACTAATGCTCTTATCCTTGTAGATTTTTAAGGTTTAAATTTTTTTCTGTTATAATAATAATACAAAGTAGATGAGCACAATCCTTTCTATTAAGTACCTCACTGTTCAGCAGCAAAAAGAAGATACACACATAAGTATTATATGTGAAATTAAAGTGATTTTATATCATATGTTATATAAATTAATACTCTATGAAAATTAAAGTTGATATCAGATTGTGGACATGGGATTTTTTGTGGAGAAAAAAGAATTATAAAAAAATTTGATCGATGAAGATGATTTGTATGAACCTGAGGAAGAACATGAGCCAGGCAATGATGAGAGAAATTTTGAAGCCCAGTGGAGGAAGAACGAAAACTTACATTTGGTGCATAAAACTGTGGAAAATGAAAAGTAGGCCTGGGTATCTACTTATCATATTTTATAGTTATCCCAGACATTTACTATATTTACTGTATTGAGAAATGGATCAAACAAAGCACACAACATTTGTTAATTTCAACTCATTTAATAACCATGCTAATGATAAGGTCTTAGAGTTGCATACTTAAGTATGCAACAAAATAAACATATAAATATTCTTCAAGAGATGTAAAAATATGAGAGTAGATGGAAGAATGGTAGGCATCCTGGAAAGTATAGGCTACTGAAGAGACAAGCACTACACTATATTCCTATTTGAAAAGCAAATCTAGATTAACCATGTGCCTCATATTTTGAAGAAAAAAAGAAGTAACAACTTAAGAACACTAGTATTATAGGATAAAATTATTTTTTTTTAATTTTATTGGAGTATAGTTGATTTACAATGTTGTGCTAGTTTCTGCTACACCAAAGTGAATCAGTTATGCATATACATATAGGGACCCTTTTTTCAGATTCTTTTCCCATATAGGCCATTACAGAGTACTGAGTACTACTCAATACTGTGCTTTACAGTAGGTCCTGATTAGTTAACCTGTTTTATATATAGTAGTGTGTATATGTCAATCCCAATCTTCTAATTTATCCCTAGCCTCCCCCTTACATGCTGGTAACCATAAGTTTGTTTTCTACATCTGTACCTCTATTTCTCTTTTGTAGATAAGTTCATTTGTACCCTTTTTTTAGATTTCACATATAAGTGACATCATATGCTATTTGTCTTTTTCTCTGATTTAATTCACTCCGTATGACAATCTCTAGGTCTATCCATGTTGCTGCAAATGACATTATTTCATTTTTTATGGCTGAGTAATATTCCATTGTGTATATGTACCACATATTCTTGATCCATTCATCTGCTGATGGACATTTAGATTGCTTCCATGTCCTGGCTATTGTAAATAGTGCTGCAATGAACATGGCTGTTCATGTATATTTTTGAATCATGGTTTTCTCTGGATATATGCCTAGGAGTGGGATAGCTGGATCATATGGTAGCTCTATTTTTAGTTATTTAAGGAATGTCCATACTTTTTTCCATAGTGGCTGTACCAGATTACATTCCCACCAACAGTGTAGAAAGGTTCTCTTATTTCCAACTCTTTCCAGCAGTTATTGTTTGTAGATTTTTTTGATGATGGCCATTCTGACCCATGTGGGTGATACCTTGTTTTTTGATTTGCAATTCTTTAATAATTAGTGATGTTGAGCATCTTTTCATGTGCTTTTTAGCCATCTGTATGTTTTCTTTAGATAAATGTCTACTTAAATCTTCTGGTCATTTTTTGACTTTTTTTTTTTTTTTTTGACATGGAGCTGCATGAGCTGTTTGTGTAATTTGAAGATTAATCCCTTGTTGGTTGATTTTTTGTAAATATTTTCTCACATCTGAGGGTGTCTTTTTGTTTCATTCATAGTTTTCTTTGCTGTGCAAAAGCTTTTACATTTAATTAGGTTCCATTTGTTTGTTTTAATTTTCATTACTCTAGGGGGTGGATCAAAAAAGATCTTGCTGTGATTTATGTCAGAGTGTTCTGCCTTTATTTTCCTCTAAAAGTTTTATAGCAACTGGCCTTACATTTAAATCTTAATCCATTTTGACTTTATTTTTGTGTATAGTGTTAGGGAGTGTTATAATTTCATTTTTTTACATGTAACTGTCCATTTTCCCTGGCACCACTTAATGAAGAGACTGTCTTTTTTCCACTGTATATTCTTGCCTCCTTTGTCATAGATTAGGTGACCATAGGTGTGTGGGTTCATCTCTAGACGTTCTATCCTGTTCCACTTATCTATATTTCTGTGTTTCTGCTAGTACAATACTGTTTTGATTACTGTAGCTTTGTAGTATTGTCTGAAGTCAGGGAGCCTGATTCCTCCAGCTCTGTTTTCCTTTCTCAAGATTGCTTTGGCTACTCGGGATCTTTTTTTTTCTATACAAATTGTAAAATTTTTTATTCTAATTCTGTGAAAAGTTTCATTGGTAATTTGACAGGGATTGAATTGAATCATAGATTGCTTTGGGTGGTATAGACATTTTCACAGTATTGATTCTTCCAATACAAGAACATGGTATATCTCTCCATCTGTTTGTGTCATCTTTTATTTCTTTCATCAGTATCTAATAGTTTTCTGAGTACAGGACTTTTGCCTCCTTGGGTAGGGTTATTCCTAGGTATTTTATGCTTTTTGATGTGATGGTAAATGTGATTGTTTCCTTGATTTATTTTTCTGATCTTTTGTGGCAGTGTATAGGAATGCAAGAGATTTCTGTGCATTAATTTTGTATCCTGCAACTTTACCTAATTTACTGATGAGCTCTAGTAGTTTTCTGGCAGCATCTTTTGGTTTTTCTACGTACATTATCATGTCATCTAAAAACATTCCATAAGTAGGACTTCCAAAACTATGATAAATAAAAGTGGCCAGAGTGGACATGATTGTCTTGTTCTTGACCTAAGAGGAAAGTGTTTTTCATCATTGAGAACAATGTTTGCTCTGGGTTTGGCATATATGGTCTTTATTACGTTGATGTAGGTTCCCTCTATGCCCACTTTCTGGAGAGTTTTTATCATAAGTACGTGTTGAATTTTGTCAAAAGCTTTTTCTGCATCTATTGAAATGATCATATGGTTTTTATTTTTCAACTTGTTGATGCAGAGTATCACATTGATTGATTTGTGTATATTGAAGAATCCTTGAATCTCTGGGATAAATCTTACTTGATCATGGTGTATGATCCTTTTAATGTGTTTAAAATTAAGAAAGCTAGTATTCTGGTATTCTGTTGAGAATGTTTGTGTTTATGTTGATTAGTTATACTGGCTTATAATTTTCTTTTTTTTGCGTGTGATATCCCTGCCTGGTTTTGGTATTAGGGTGAAAGTAGGCCTCTTAAAATGAACTTGGGAGTGCTCATTCCTCTGCAATTTTGGAAGTGTTTCCAAAGGGTAGTTATTAATACTTCTCTAAATGTTTGATAAATTTGTCCTGTGAAGCCATCTGGTCCTGAACTTTTGTTGGTTGGAAGATTTTTAATCACAGTTTCAATTTCATTACTTGTGATTTGTCTGTTCATATTTTCTGTTTCTTCCTGGTTCAGTCTTGGAAGGTTGTACCTTTCTAAGAATTGGTCCATTTCTTCCAGTTTGTCTATTTTATTGGCATATAATTGCTTGTAGTGGTCTCCTATGGTCGTTTGTATTTCTTTGATGTCCATTGTAACTTCTCCTTTTTCATTTCTAATTTTATTGCTTTGAGTCATCTCCCTTTTTTTCCAGATGAGCCTGGCTAAAGGTTTATTAAATTTCATTTATCTTCTCAAAGAACCAGCTTATAGTTGATCTTTGCTATTGTTCTGTTCATCTCTATTTCATTTATTTCTGCTCTGATCTTTATGATTTATTTCCTTCTACAAACTTTAGGTTTTGTTTGTTCTTCTTTCTCTAATTGCTTTAGATGTAAGGTTAGGTAGTGTATTTGAGATTTATCCTGTTTTTAGAGGTAAGATTGTATTGCTATAATTTTCCCTCTTAGAACTGCTTTTGCTTTGTCCCATATATAGGTTTTGTATCATCATGTTTTCACTGTCATTTGTATCTAGGTTTTTTTTTTTTTTGATTTCCACTTTCACTTCTTCACTTATCCATTGGTCATTTAGTAACACATTATTTAGCCTCCATGTATTTGTGTTCTTTACAGTTTTTTTTTTCCTGTAATTGATTTCTAATCTCATATTTTTGTGGTCTTAGTAGATGCTAGATATGATTTCAATTTTCTTAAATTTACCAAGGCTTGATTTGTGACCCAAGGTGTGATTTATCCTGGAGAATGTTGCATGTGCACTTGAGAAGAAAGTGTATTCTGCTTCTTTCATCTGGCATGTCCTGTAAATATCTATTAAGTCTACTTGGTCTAAAGTGTCATTTAAGGCTTGTGTTTCCTTATTAGTTTTCTTTCTGGATGATCTGTCCATTACGTAAATGTGGTGTTAAAATTCTCCACTATTATTGGGTTATTGTCAATTTCTTATTTTATGACTCTTAGCATTTACCTTATATATTGAGGTGCTGCTATATTGGGTGCATATATATTTACAATTGTTACATCTTTTTGGATTGATTGCTTGATCATTATGTAGTATCCTCCCTTGTCTCTTGTAACTGTCTTTATTTTAACATCTATTTTGTCTGATGTGAGTATTGCTACCCCAGCTTTCTTTTGATTTCAATTTGTATGGAATATCTTTTTCCATCCCCTCACTTTCAGTCTGTATGTGTCCCTAGGTTTGAAGTGGGTTTCTTGTAGACAACATATATACAGGTTTTTTTTTTTTTTTAATCCATTCATCCAGTTTGTGTCTTTTGTTGGAGCATTTAATCCATTTTCTTTTAAGGTAATTATCAATATGCATGGTCTTACCTCCATTTTCCTATTTGTTTTGGGTTTGTTTTTCTGGGCCCATTTTTTCCCCTTCCTCTTTTGTTCTCTTCTCTTGTGTGTCCTGCCTCAAGAAGTTCTTTTAGCATTTGTTGTGCACTGCTTGATGTTGCTGAATTCTCTTAGATTTACCTTGTCTGTAAAGCTTTTGATTTCTCTGTCAAATCTGAATGAGAGCCTTGCTGAGTAGAGTATTCTCGTAGGTTTTACCCTTTCATTGCTTTAAATATATCATGCCACTCCCTTCTGGCCTGCAGAGTTTCTGCTGATATTCTTATGGGAATTACTTTGTATGTTATTTGTTATTTTTCCCTCACTGTTATTAATATTTTTTCTTTGTATTTAATTTTTTTAGTTTGATTAATATGTGTCTCAGTGTGTTACTCCTTGGATTTATCCTGTATGGATTCTCTGTGCTTCCTGAAGTTGGGTGACTATTTTCTTTCCCATGTTAGAAAAGTCTTCAACTATAATCTCTTCAAATATTTTTTCAGGACCCTTTTCTTCTTCTTCTGTGACCACTATAATTCAAATGTTGGTTCACTTAATGTTTTCCCAAAGGTCTCTGAGACTATCCTCATTTCTTTTCATTCCTTTTTCTTTATTCTGTTCCTTGGCAGAGATTCCCACCATTCTGTCTTCCAGGTCACTTATCCATTGTTCTGCTTCAGTTATTCTGCTATTGATTCCTTCTTGTGCATTTTTCATTTCAGTTATTGTATTGTTCATCTCTGTTGGTTTGTTCTTTAGTTCTTCTAGGTCTTTTTAAAACTTTTCTTGTATCTTCTTGATCTATGCCTCCATTCTTTTTCCAAGATCTTGGATCATCTTTACTATCATTACTCTGAATTATTTTTCATATATATGGCCTATCTCCTCTTCATTTAGTTGTTCTTGCAGGATTTTTTTTCTTTCTTCTTTGTCTGCAAAATATTTCTTTGTCTTCTCATTTTGTCAGCTTTACTGTGTTTGTAGTCTCCTTTCCATATACTGATGGATCATAGTTCCTCTTGCCTCTAGTATCTGCCCCTGGTCATGAGATTTGTTCAGAGATTTATGACATTATCCCCTTGATAGCAGGTTTGATTGGTGTTTTGGTGACCGGACCCTGCCCTGGATATTGAGTGGGGCCTTCCCTTTGCTCTGAGGTCATCACTGCCCTATCAGGGGTTGGGTCTGCTCCCTAGTTGTTGGAATAGAGTCCCCCAGATCTGTTTCTTTGTGTTTCTGATATGCGGTCAAGGTAGGTGGGATTGAATCACTCCCACTGGGAGAGAAGCCACAGCTCCTCTGGAGCTGTTCATCTATGAATGCACTCTGTTGTGTCCCCTTTTGCCCATTGTGTGAACTCACAAAGTACAGTATGTTGGCACTGCTCTCAGTCCCACTTTAACTATGGGTATGCCAGCAATTGGCCCTGGGGCGTCTCAGGCCTTGTTTTCACCAGGCCACTGGTACAGATTCACTGAGGTCAAGTCACAGGACTGCAGTAGTTGTGCACCTGGACCCTCTGTGAGAGCAATGGAGGCAGGTTACACTCTAGCCTGGCTCAACCCCCACATGTACATGCCCACAAAGTCCATGGCTGCTAAAGCCAGACCTGTCCCAGCTGCAGGAATACTTTTTGTCTTTTCAGATGCTTCACAGGGGATGAATTTAGGAAGCTGTCAGCGGAGGTGTAACTCTTTGGTTCACTCAGCCACAAGGAGAGGTTGCAGCTCTTCTTCCTTAGTCACCTGGCCCCTGGGACTCAGCTGTGGTTTCAGCCCCACTTCTGCATGTGTTCTTCCCACTGGAGTCTGTTCCAGAGGTTGCCAGAGTACATGAGCCTGTCAGGCCGGAAGGGGTTGAGGTGGCAATCAGGGTGAGCAGGCCACCCATGTGGGAGGATGCTGGAGTAGTGACTGGAATGTGCAAGCCCATCAGGTGGCAATCTGGAGGTTGGGGCAACTGGGTCACTCAGGCAGGGAGGGGGTGTGGAGGAGGTGATGGCAGGGACATGTAAGCTGGCTCTAGCAGGAGCCCTCCCTAGTGCCTGGGAGGCAGGGGCCAACAGGTGAGGGGAGAGGCTGCAGTGGTGTCTCCGTCCCTTGAAAATCACTCAACAATGGTGGTACCCTTCTGTGGTGGCCCTGGCTTCCTCCACAAGCATTCCCAGTTGCCAAACTCTTCACTCCTGTGCCCTCAGGATGTATCCTCACAGCCAACAGCAATCTTCTCCCTGGGTCTGCTTTCCAAACCCAATGTTTTAGTTCCCAGCCCCTGTGTGCACCAGCAGACAACCATTTCAGGCTGGGACATGCAGGGCTGTGACATGGACCATCTGTGTAAGTCTCACTTTGTCCGGCCTGGCACAGACTGGTTACTCGGCTCTCCTCCAAGACCCTGAGGCACTCCTTCTGTCCCAGCTGATCTCCCCACTGGTGAGGGGCTTCCTCAGATGCAGGAACCTCTCATTACCTTCAGCTCCCCATCAGTGGTGTAGGTTCCATCCTGCTTCTTCTCCTCTTCCTTTTCCCTTCTTTTATTTTTCATCCTACCCAGTTATGTGAAGATCTTTCTTGTCCTTTTAGGTGTCTGAGGTCCTCTGCTACTATTCAGCAGGTGCCCTATGAGAATTGTTCCATTTGTAGATGTATTCTTGATGTGTTTGTGGGGAGACATGAGCTCCATGTCCTCCTACTCCTCCGCCATCTTGGAAAGTCCCTTTGATGTCTTCTGCTAGTTTTTCCCAGGATTCTGCAAGCTCTGGAGCAAGTGAGATGTCCCAGCTGGTCTTATCCTGCTCACCAGAAGCTCATGAAGAGGAGGAAAAATAGTTTTCCCTCTACTCTTCTTAGTGAGTGCTTGGCCAAAACCCTATTTTTCCTAGGGCAGCTCATAAATGGAAAAGCTTATCTGGGTTAAAAGTTCTTGCTGCGGCTGCTGTAAATAAAGATTATCTTGGGTATGTTTAACCTGCTTTTATGGCCTTAAAACAAAATTTTATTCACCTGATGCCTCACACTGGGCCCAGTCCGGCTTCAGTTGGCCCCAGTCTGACCAAGAACCAGTCTTATTTCTAACTTATACTTGGTCCAACCCCAAACCCAGTCCAGTTTCTAAGTCAGACCCAGTCTGACTCTTAACTTGGTCCCATTTCTAAGTTGGACCTAGTCAGACTTCGGCATGTTTCCACATTGAGTCTGGAAAAAGGTACATTCAAATACAGTCTGAAAGCTCCTCAGGCAAAAGCCAAGGAGGCTCCTAGAGGGACAGACCTGTCACCTCCTGAGGCAGTAAGAAATCTGCCAAAATATTTCTAAATAAATAAATGGTTACAAGGTGTTTGAAAAACTAAGTGAATAGCAATTAAAAAATGCTTGCTAATACAGGTCTTCCTCAACTTATGATGGAGTTATATGCCATAGGTTGAAAATATCCTAGGTCAAAAATGCATCAAATACACCTAATCTACCAAACATCATAGTTTAGCCTGGCTTACCTTAAACTTGTTCAGAACACTTACATTAGTAATCAGTTGGGAAAAATCATCTAACACAAAGCCTATTTTGTAATACAGTGTTGAATATATCATGTAATTTATTGAATACTGTATTGAAAATGAAAAAAACAGAATCGTTGTATGGATATAGAACAGTTGCAAGTGGTTGTTTACTCTTGTAATCACATGGCTGGCTAGGAGCAGTTGCTCCCTGCCATTGCCCAGCATCAGGAGAGATGCTGCCTTAGCCTGAGAGAAGATAAAATTCAAAATTTACAGTTTCTACTGAATAGTATAGCTTTCACACCATCATAAAGTCAAAACTTTGTAAGTCAAACCATTTTAAGTCAGGAAATGTCTGTATAAATGAAACAGTGATCAAAAGTGGTGATCATTATTAACCTTAGCTATTTAAAAAAGTAATAATTTTCTTATTTGTCCATATTTCTTTTTATATATTTTAAAAAATATTTTTAAAAAGCCAGAATAATATTTATTCCTTAGAAACACATTTGGAAAAATGTATCAATACATTTTTAAAAAGTCAGAACACATTTATTTGTATGTAGCACATACCCTGAGTACTAAAACATCTGCTAAAAGGGAATACACCTGTAAGCAAATATCTTAGGGAGAGATTATAGGTGATTGATTCCTATTTTTTATACTCCTTGGATAGCATAGTAGTTGAAATAAAGCAGGAACTCTGTAAATATGTTTGCTTGTTTATTTTAAAAAGTGATTTTAAGTAATTGAAGAGTTCATGAAGTCCTGGGTAAATTACTAACTGTATCTCAATTATATTAAATGTTTTATTAAATTAAGTACTTTTTTTCTCTTTCAATAGATGACAAAGATGAGAAGACTTGGTTAAATTGCAGGCACTGATGTTATTATTCAAACCCAGAGCTATCTGACATCATGGTCCAATCTATTCCTATTTTATAGAACCATTCAAATAATCTGACACTTAAAGTTTAACTTATAGAATTGATGCCGAGTTCTCTTGAAATTTCAATATCTAGCATATATGTATCACTTTAGGGAGCTAGTAGTGGCAGTGTAATCATAGATTTTTGACACATGAAATCTATTACTTTAAAATTGATATTTTCTATGTGTTTATCATTTAAAATTCATTGATTCTTTATAAAGTATAAATGATAACTTTGCATTAATCAAAATATTCAGTGATCTAGAATAACTCATCTCTGTTTGTGTGTTTGTTTCTATATATGTGTGTGTGTCTGTTTGGGGGTAATGTGTGCCAGGAATCATAAATTACTCTGTGAGTATTTTTATTTTAGATACACATGTGTTATCATTTAAGAATTGTTAAAGAAATAACAAAGTATTACAGACAGATTAAATTTTCAGAAGTATTGAATTGATAAGAAATGAGAAGACAGAATTTTATAAGGTGAGTTTTGCTATTTGGCTCATGTATTCAATTTCTTTAAAAAGTTTGAGCAAGAAAGCTCATATTTTCATAATGGTAAGGCATCATTCTGTTAAAAATTACCTAATAATATATTTCTTATAACTATAATCATAATCATATAATTTCTTTTTTGAATGTTACAAATGTAGCTTTAGGAAACCTTGAAAATATTATTTTTTAATTTGCAAAATTGCAAGTTTATCTCTGTCTATCTCAGTTTTATATTTATCTCTATTTTTTAAACAAAGGTAAGCCTGTGAAAAAATAAAACTATAATGACTTCATTTTATGTATGTGCCAAACTATACAATTCCAAGAAAAATGTTGTTTAAAAATATAAAAATGTGCAATTTATTAAATTGTACCTTCTAATAAATAATAACTACAGGACTTCCCTGGTGGTGCAGTGCTTGAGAGTCCACCTGCCAATGCAGGGGACACGGCTTCATGCCCCAGTCCGGGAAGATCCCCACATGCCATGGAGCTGCTGGGCCTGTGAGCCATGGCCACTCAGCCTGTGCGTCCAGAGACTGTGCTCCACAACAGGAGAGGCCACAACAGTGAGAGGCCTGCATACTGCAAAAATAAATAAATAAAAATTAAAAAAAAAACTACACATATTTTAAATGATTATAAGCTAGTTGTGTAATGAGACGGATGTTAATTATTTCCCCCGACAGTTACATTTTAAAGAATTCCATGTTATTTATGCTCCATCATGGATTATAAAGTATGAAAAGATTAAATTATAAAGAGTTATAACTTTACTTCTCTGCAAAGGACAGATTTTTTTAAGACACTACTTTAATTACTCTTTTAAATGTAATATTATGCACATGTGAAAAATATTAACCCAGAAAAAAAGTCAACCCAGAAAGCAAAATGGAAGGCAAGGATATGTGCAAGTTCTGTGATGAATTAAGTAGAATTTCACTTTGCTGTTGATTCACTTGCAATGCATTAGCTGAGTTAATACATTAATTAGAAACTTATGCTGAGGTCATGTATTCTGATGTTTGTCAGAATACGCTTGCTATGTTGTGGTAGCAAACAACACCAAATGAATAACCTATATTTCTCAGTCCCAAGCATTGTCAGTCTTCCAAGGGTTATCTTAGTATTTTACACTCCTTTGATCTTGGGGACACTTTCTTATAAACATTTCATTACATGCTTACATGGACTGCATCTATATAAGTAAGAATAAGAAATTTAATACTTCTACCCAGAAGTAAGAGAGTTATTACTTTTACTCATCATATTCATTGTCAAAAACAAACCATTTGACTATGGTCTAACTTAAATGTATCAGAAAAGTTCAGTTCTTCCCTGTGCCAGGAAGGGGAAGAGAATCTGATACACAGATTAGCTGCAGTGACATTTACCATGCCATGTTTTAAGAATTACATTTATCTACTTAAGTTTGTTGGAGAAAACATAGTTACATGAGGAGTACAATTTTTTTAAGTTCAATTTTGATACCTGATGATAACTAAAATTTTACACAATATCATGTAATTTATTCAAAGTGACAATCTCTTGAAAGAGTCATAACTTCAAAAGAGAGAACCTAAAGTTGAGTAAGAAAAATTTATAAAATATTTTTCCTGCAGATTCCATATTGATTTATGATGGTATTCATTTGCCATTTAGGTCTTAAAATTGACTATTAATAATCCTTAACGTTAAAAGATAAATGTCTTTTTCTTTTTAACAATTAAAATAAACCTATGATATTTTTCAAAAATCAGATATATAAGTTATAGTTATGACAAGAAAAGCAGTTTCCAAAATTTTTATAGGAAAACAGAATTGCAACCAAGACAGCACTCTAACAATATTGCCTTTTTAAAAGTAGTCAATCAAAAGTTTAACACAAATGACTTAATATTATTACAACCATGAACCCATTGCAAATATCCTGGTTTATTAAATGATAAGAGAATCATTTAAGACTGCTCTTGAAAAATCTACAATTTTAAAATAAACAATTTATCAATACTGCATATTAATAGAAAATCATTTTACTTGTGACATTATAAAATTAAGCACTTGAGTCAAAATTTAAAAAAAAAAATCAATCAGGTTAATTTGCATTAATTTGCAATGCGAGGCATGATGGTTACATATTCATGATGGTTTCATATTCATATTACTATAGAAAACTGTCTATAGTATAATAGCCAACTAATAAGCATGAAGAATATATTAAAGTCCATTGTCAAATTAACCTTAGATTCTTTGTAGAGCAAAACATCAATATTTGGGGTGGGGGAAGAAGCCTGCTGTTACTTACTATAAATTTCCTGAATGCTATTTTATGAACATTAGCAATTATCAGCTTTTTCTATTATTATTTGGAAGCTTTATCTGTAATATATTTTTCTAGATTACTGTGAACTACGAGTCTACTTAAGAAAAAATAGTGGCAATTTAGCTGTTTAGAGCAGTTTTCTGGTAAATGTGCATCCAAAATTTTGTAAACACTGGATTATTCAAATGTATCAAAGCTATTTAACAAAACTGTATTCTATGTGTTTTCCATTGCTTGAACCAAATGATATATTTTTTAAATCACTTTGATAAACAGAGAATGGAAATAAGAAGTGAAGCAAATAATGGTGGGCAAGATGAAGGAAAATAAGTACTATGGAAATTTAACTTAACAATGACATTTTTTTCCCTGTATTCTGTGGGTCAAGAAAATGATCTATACAAGTTTTAGTTCGACCTTGTATTATTTATCATATTAATTCCAATAACTATTCAAATTTAAATTTTAATATGTACTTTATTATCCCCTAAACATTTTAAAACATGAACCTAGGATTAAAATATTGCCTGTAATATTTTGGTATGGAAGATTACTAAATCATTATGTAGATTATACAACATATTTTTCTATGTATGTTTTCTTAATCTAACCAATTTGGTATCTTTAAATTAGAAGACCAACTCATAAGCCACTGTATTGAATTTACTAAAATTTGTAGATGTTAGAACAAATGAAGAAACAACAAAAGAAATAAATTATTAATATTCTTAACATTTATGAGAGGTGGTAATGGCCTGAGGCTTATAAATATCAATGTATAGACATCATTCAGATGTCAATATCTTTTTCAGACTGGAAACATAAAGATGTTCAGGAAAATATGTATTAAGGAACAAAAACATTACTTTGGTCACATAAAATTTCTAGAATTTATATTTTAGTTAAAGGAGTGAAATATAAGCAATGCAACTTATATTTTCATATATTATTGTTGTATTTTGATTTTATATTTTCCTCCACTTAAAAATACACTAGAAAAATATAAAATATAAATATATATAAAGCTTACATTTCTATTTCAAAGCATTTTATGTTTTCAGGTTTAAAAAAAATTATTAAAAGTTCATATTTTCCTAGAATATCTGCATCTGTACTTCTGAAAGCCTAGAATGACTTCCTTCATTAGGATAATTTAAAGTAATTGAGATATGTGTAGAAGACTTTCAAGTTATAAAGAGCACTAAAAACACTGGAACATCCTTTGTTTCTCATCCATAATACTACCATCAGCTTCTCAGTGTGATAGGGGTATTAGTAAAAATTGGGGTCTCGTAACTTAACAAATGACAATCTAAATGGCAAAGCAATAAAGAATGGAATTTAGGTTTTTTTAATTAAAACTGTCTTTAGCCTCTTTGATATCTTAAATGTATTATCTCATTTAGCCCTTTCATCAATTCCATTTGTAGATATTATTATTCAAATTTAACAATCCTCATAGCAACAACTATACACATCATATTTAATAGTAATATTATTATTTAATATTATTATCTCATTTAGTTCTCAGTCAAGTGTGAAAATTGATATCATTCCCTCTGTCATTTGATTGATTGATATCAGTTCTCATCATATCAAAGATGAGAACACAAAGGTACAAAGAAGTTATGTAAATTGCCTGATGTCAGACAACTAGTTTGTGGCCTTATATACATGAAGTTCTGCTAAGAATGATATTATTCTTTTGTAAATAGTATTCTTCACTTGGACCCTTAATTAACCACCACAATTTTAAAAAATATTTACCTCAGTCTCTTACTCTTTTTTGTCCTTCTCTTCTATCCTTCCTTTTGTGAGAATTTCTTTATTATATGGGTAAGTCTGAGTTTGATTTTGTCAGGCCTGAGTTGCCCTACTGGCATGGAATACTTAGATTGTTTAGAATAAAAGGCAAAAAAAAAAAAACCCAAAAAGACATATTTCCTCTGAGTTTTGCTCACAGCTTTTGCATACAAATGTCTAAGAAAAACCTTTGATGTTTGTCAATAATTATCACCTTCTCAGTCAGGAAGATATCATATAATCTACCAATGATTTTAAGTTTCATAACAATTGCAAGCATGCTTTTATCTAATATAAGCAATGAAGATATCTTCTGGTAACATCATTAAGCATGTAGGAAAGGCCATTCTTTTAACCTCCACAATTGATTGCATTCATTTTACAGTTGGAAAAAAATTTCATTTAAATTATTTTTTACATTTTCACTGATAAATAGCGAAGAATAAAATAAAAGAGGGAAAGATTATGGGAAATATGACCTTATTTAGAAGGGGGCATATAAGCAAAGACTTTCAGAATGAAGTAGTCAACCAAGTGTATGTCTGAGGAAGACACCACTGAGAGAAAGAGAAGAACAAATTCAAAAGACTTAAAACAGAAGTGTACCTGATATGTTTGAGAAACATTTAGACTAGTGTTAATGAGCAGAGTGAGCAAGTGAGAGTGCAGGAGAAACAGATATGGAAGAAACAAAAGCATCTATGGTCTAGGATCCTGGAAGAAGCTTGGCTTTTAATGTGAGAAGGTGTTTAACAGAGGAGGGTCATGATCTCACCAACTTTTGAATAAGATCACACTCACTGTTATGTTGAAAATAGACTAAATAAATGTGGTGGCAACAAAGCAGGGAGACAGTTTAAGAGGCAATCAGTGGCTCAAGAACAAATAGAATAGCAGTTGAGGCATGTAGAGTATATGAATTGCTGATATAAATTTGGCATTAGCTATTACTAGATTTGAAAATCAACTGAATGTAGGCACACCTTCAATAAACAGACATAGAACAATAAAAAAATGATTCAAAGGGTTTTGGTTTAGAACTGGAACAATGACATTTCCATTTATGTTGAGTTTTTCTTAAAAAACATTTGTCAGTGGTGATGAAAATGACACCAAGAAAACTGGTAGTCAAAATTATTTTCTTTCACAAGCCTGCAAAGGTCTTTGAAATTTTGTTACACTTTGGAAGTAACGCAAAAGTCTTTTCTTAAAATATAAACATTTGTTGTGTAAAAGATGATGCAAAAAGAGTAAAACAGCACCCATTTAACAAATTACTAGGGGAAAAAAATCCAATTAGTGATCTATTATCCCTCCAGAGTCTGAATAAACTATAGGAAAATGCACAAAGGAGTCATTACAATAAAAGTTAGGAAATTGATATTAGGAAATCTTTATGAAGTATTAAAATGTAAATCCAGAGGCTAGGATGATACTGAAGGCAATTGGAATGATGGATGAGCAGATTAAGATATATTTCATCAACTTCAATAATTTGCCTTGACCAACAGGCTCTTAATCTTTGTTAATTAAAGACTGAAAGTAAAATAAGAAACAAAATAGTAAGTTATTACATTTCATTCTCAAAGTGGATTCCATATATTGCATACCAGATTATTCTTTCATAGGACATTATTAAACATTTAAACAGTATAGACCATGGAGGGTGAAAAGTTGCTTTATGGATGGACCTTTCAGATTTAAAAGCTTATCTTGTTACTCTAACAAGTAACACCCAAGTAACACCCAAATTATCTTGGGCACCCAAGATAATTTAGTTCAATATCTCAATGTGATAAAGTAGAAAATATGCAATAGTGTACTTTAACAATATTTAGTGGTAAAGTTAGTCATACATCCAATGTATGACTATATACTTTTTTCTACTATACTATTCCTCCTTGCATTTTTTTCTAAATTCTTCTAAACAAAACTGACCATCATATTTGCATCATTCTTCTCTGCACACCATGTTTGTCATGATTCCCTTCAAGTGTATTATATTTTTGCAGGAAATATTTTGTTGAGAACACTTGGGTTACTATTGGCTTCTGTACTTATTTCAATTTTATTTGTTATATTTATCATTTTACTTTTCTACAACTTCCATTTATGTAACTACACATAAGTACTAACATGAGTGAGTTTCACAATTAGTAGTAAATATTATATCTTTGTGTAAGTGGAAACTCAAGACATGAATACAATTTTTTTTTTCTAACAAAGAGGCAAATATTCCCTACCTTGGAAAAATATAAATCCTCTGTTTTTCTTTTGTAACTTTTCCTAAATAGTTCTTTCAAAGAAACTGTGAGTGAGATAGACTTTTCCATTTCAACTTATTTATTGTTTTATCCAATAAAAATTAAGTTCAATATATTTTTCAATTCTTAACATATACAAGGCACTCTTTTGAGTACCATATAAAATTTTGTTAAGGAAACTACTAAAAGTGTCTGTGGTATGAGTAGTTGTCCCCAACTAATTTCTCTAATTTCAGATTGAAATGCTGAAAAATAGCATAAATAATCATTTTTTAGTACACATTTACATCTGATGAAATAAAATTATTTTTAGGCAGGACAAGAATAATTTTAAACATAAAATTCTCTTTCTGTCCATTTCATCTGCTACTTCCTCTCCTTTAGTGTGCATTGGACATCTGTATTACACACTAACTAGATCACCTTTGAAGACACAAGAATATATACTCACCAAAATAGAAAAGAGCAATTTCCTCTTGTCACCAGCAAGGTAACTCCTTAGGAATAATATTCCTTTCTAAATCTTGTAAGCGGTCTCAATAACCCACTAATCTCTTTGCTAGACTATGTAAACTGTCAATATGCTATTTTGATGTTAACCCTTTGTCTCAGAAACTAAACTTATATAACTATGCTTTGACCACTAACAAGTGAAACAGTTCTCAGAACTTTCTCTCAGGTTATAATCCTAAGTTTGGCTCAAATAAATTTTTTTATTTCTTTCTTAGAATGAATATTATTTTTTTCATTGACATTTACATGGTGTAGCCAGCGGGATATGAGAGATACTCATCAGAGGACACTTGGAGTCTACAGGTGTAACAAAGGGTGATAACCTAGTCCTCCAAGCACACACGATGGTTTTAGACTATTTGAGGGAATAACAGGGACATGTAAAATAATAGAACTGTCCCAATGGTAACTTCTTTGAGAGCTAGACTCAGAAACAGCATACATATGATTCACCACACTGTCCTCAGAAAGTTGCTTAGATCTCATCTCATACCTGAATTAGGCTACCAAATGAATAACCAGCTCCCTGAAAGACAGCTACTTATGGGAGTATCAACTGTGTTTATGTATAACACTGAAACTTACAAATGCTTACTTAGGTGGAAAAAGAGGGAAGTCTCATCCTAAAAATGGCCAAGAAGGGGTTCTTTTGACAATCCAAATCTCATCTTGCATGCAGTTAGAGAAAACCAGCTTCATAAAACTTCTTTTCAAAATTCTGATCATGAAGGAAAAAGTCCCACTAGGAGTACTTGCTTTCTTCTCTCTGTGCCTTGAGATGTAAATGTTCTATCAGTGTTTTCAGGAACTCCTTTCTTATCTAGACCACCTCCAATTCCTGAGACTGAAAAGAAAGAGAAAAAAGGCTTTTTTAACTCAAGTAGGAAAATTATGAGATCTCTGTGTCTATTTGGATGTATTTATGTCTTTGTACATTGTATATATATCTTTATCTCCAAATGGTACCATCAAAGTTAATTTGTAAATGAGCCCTATTTAAATTGTCTTAAATGAAATTAAGCACTTAAAGAAATTCTCAGAAATATAAGAGAAACTAACCCAAATAAATTTCAGGTTTATGTTGCCTATGAAATATTATTATATTAATATCTGGCATTAAAGCTAGTTTAAGGTTGTTGGGTTAATTAATGTAGACAGGTATTTAGAATCATCAATATTAAGTATAATACTTTTATTATTTTATTACTTTTGTTATTTAATACAAACCTAGGTTTACTAGAAATCAATAAGATATTATTACAACTGTTGTAGTTTGCCAGCAAGAAAAATAACTTGATACATAAATTTTTATGAGTAAATTTATGAATAAACAAGGTGAGAGCTTTTAGGTAAACTTTTTGGAATAATTTTGTTTTAGTAACGTCTATTTAAAAATAGTCTCTCCAGATTTTGGTAACTTGAAGCTTTAGAGTTTCGCTAAATTAAGTTAAGTGATGGAAGTTTATTAAATACCAAGGTCATTCCAAATAAAATAAGATACTGAAACATTAATTACTGAACCCTAGCTTCTTTTTTACAGATAGACTAAAGATATTTTACAGAGAGACTATTAATAAATATGTTTGGTGACACACTAAAACATTTCCTATAATAAAGCACATGTTTTTAAGAAATTATAAACAGTACTTATGTTTGCCAATCTACACAATGTAGAAGACAGTCCATAATTGCTTACTTCTTTGTTTTTCACTAGAAATTAAGGTTTTTAAGAGTTTAGAAGTCTAATTAATGTATGTAATTACAACTAAAAGTTAGTAAAGAAAACATATTTGTATACAAGAAAAAGGAAGATATAAGAAATGGAAATGATTTTTTTAAGGGAAAAGAAAGGAATTTTGTTCTAAAGCTGGTTATTTCTAAATGGGAAAAAAATGAGGGACAAACTAATACAGAAAGTTGTGGAAAGTTTATGATAAAGGAATCCTGAGAAAATTTTATGTATGATCAGGACTGGGTAAGATTAAATTGAATTTAATTAAGTAAATGAATTTTAATATTGAAGGTAAAGTGGTGCAAAACTAGAGTGTGGTTTTCTCTTTGTTAAGAGAACAAGTTATTATTATCATTCTTTTAATATTGAGCTGTTTTTGATAAAAGATTATGTTTATTTACCTTTTAAAGTAAATTGTAACTTTCTGTATTAGCTTTTAAAATATTTTATTGTTGCTTTGCTTAAGTGAATAAGTATTGTTTCACAGTGACATATGATTCTAAATGAAAAAAATATTTCAAAACTTTTTAATATTTTTGAAAAAATTTCCAAAGATTGACCTCCAACTAACTTTAGAATGCTTAAGAAGGGCCCTAGGGCTTCCCTGGTGGTGCAGTGGTTGAGAGTCCACCTGCTGATGCAGGGAACACGGGTTTGTGCCCCAGTCTGGGAAGATCCAGTATGCCGCGGAGCAGCTGGGCCTGTGAGCCATGGCCGCTGAGCCTGTGCGTCTGGAGCCTGTGCTCCACAACGGGAGAGGCCACAACAGTGAAAGGCCTGTGTACCACAAAAGAAGGGCCCTGAAGCACCTCAGAGAGAGTGAGAGATTAAAAATGTTAGGATTATTTGATGTGTTGGGTTACATGGGAAGCATTATCAAGTGAGTGAAAACCTTAGGTTATATTGTATGGGTAAAATGTCATTAATATTAATATTCTAGAAATTATATGAAAAAATATAAAAATTGGATATATCCTGGTATAATGTTATTGGTCATAATTCTAGCTATTATCTTGAATTATTGTATGCCACAGCAATAACTGTTTCATTATCAATTGCATTGTAATCAGATTTTTAATCACTTATTTTTGTCATTTATAGATAGTTATTGTTTTACTCTCATGCTTTTGCAAACAATATTTCAAGAAGATTCATAGAAAGAACTTCTTGAAAGTATAGGTTTCTGATAACATTGAAATCATATTGCTGAAGTGGGTGAGAAATTAAAGAATTCTGATGGAAACTCTAATGGCTTCATAAAACTGTTAACAAAAGAGTAACATCAAGAATCAGTTACATAGGGCTCAATGAACTGATGAACATGGTTATAATTTTTATGGGTTTTTGGCTAAAATATTCCTATCTTTTAATCTGTAGTTTCCAGATATAAGGAAATCTTTCCCCTTAAGTTAATTATGACTTAAGCAACTTGGTAAATTACACCCTTATAAGTAGAATTAAAACATTTATCTTTTCTTTCTACTTAATCCCTCTAGAATTTGGAAACTCTTAGTGAGTATTCTTATTTTTATGGCAATATAATTATTTTCATAAGTTCAAGAAGAATCTGTTCTCCTATAACAGGACACAGTTGGAAACATTGGTTATATTACCATGGTCTTGACAGAAATGTCATATTTTGAAAATACATAACATCAGATATGACCAGATGCTTTAAAGAACTAAGGTGAACTTTATGGAACCATAAAATCCCTGGGAAAAACAACCTGGAACTTTACTTAGAGGGTTCACAACAGTCTTTCCAGGTAAACAAGAAATAAGAAAGACCACCTCCTGACACCTGCAGGAATCTCAATATATTTGGGGAAAGTCAAGAAGAGAATTCACCCAAATCTATATACATCACTGGGGGAATCTGTGGCAATTCCTTGATGTAGTTTTCCTGGCCTTGAGAGGCCTTTTTAAAAAGTTCAGTCTGAGATATCTTATGAAAAGTTGCAGCACAGCCAATTTTTAAAAACCTATGTGATCAATTAACCAGACTTATTTTGCAAACAAATTAACCTTAATTTGGCTATATTTGGTAGAAATGAAGGTAGTTTTATAGACACATTTATATCTAATAAAATAAAATTATTTTTAGGCAGGACAAGAAAATTTTTAAACATAAAATTCTCTCTGTTTATTTGAGCCACTAAACTTTCCCCTTTACTGTGCATTGTACATTAAATAGATCACTTTTGAAGACACAGGAATGCCTACTCATAAAAAATAGCAATTTCTATTTCCTCCTGGTACCAGCATATAACTCCTTAGGAGATAACATTCCTTTCTCAGTCCTGTAAGGGGTCACAAAAGCCCAATACTTGCTTTGTTGGACTATGTTAACTGTCAGTATGTTACTTTTCTATATAACCTTTTGTCTCAAAAACTTATATAACTATACTTTGACCTCTAACAGGCAGGACAGTTCACAGAGATTTCTAAAAGATTGTCTCCCAAGTTGTAATCTTCAGGTTGGTTTGAATAAAATTTTCCATATCTCTCTTAGATTGACCATTGATTGTATTGTTTTATTGTTGTCGTTGACACATCTAAGGCTACCTAACATGGGCTAGTCTCAGCTACTCTAGATTGTCCACATACTTATCTCCAAGGTTACATGGAGCATAACAAAACCTTTGAATCAATAGACTGAATAAAAATAAATTACATTCTGTAACTGTGGACCTGTAAATTGTCTTGGGAGCAGGTCATATCACTCTGTCAGCATTATTTAATAACATTAACTGGATTTTATTTTTTTAACATCTTTATTGGAGTATAATTGCTTTACAATGGTGTGTTAGTTTCTGCATTATAATAAAGTGAATCAGTTACACATATACATATGTTCCCATATCTCTTCCCTATGGCGTCCCCCTCCCTCACACCTCCTATCCCACTCCTCAAGGTGGTCACAAAGCACCAAGCTGATCTCCCTGTGTTATGCGGCTGCTTCCCACTAGCTATCTATTTTACGTTTGGTAGCATATATATGTCCATGCCACTCTCTCACGTTGTCACAACTTACCTTTCCCCTCCCCATATCCTCAAGTCCATTACCTAGTAGGTCTGTGTCTTTATTCCCGTCTTGCCCCTAGGTTCTTAATAACCGTTTTTTTTTTTCTTTTCTTAGATTCCATATATATGTGTTAGCATACAGTATTTGTTTTTCTCTTGCTGACTTACTTCACTCTGTATGACAGACTCTAGGTCCATCCACCTCATTACAAATAACTCAATTTCCTTTCTTTTTATGGCTGAGTAATATTGTATATATGTGCCACATCTTCTTTATCAATGCTTCTGTTGAAGGACACTTAGGTTGCTTCCCTGTCCTGGCTATTGTAAATAGAGCTGCAATAAACATTTTGGTATATGACTCTTTTTGAATTATGGTTTTCTTAGGGTATATGTCCAGTAGTGGGATTGCTGGGTCGTATGGTAGTTCTATTTTTGGTTTTTTAAGGAATGTCATACTGTTCTCCATAGTGGCTGTACCAATTTGCATTACCACCAACAGTGCAAGAGGGTTTCCTTTTCTCCAGACCCTCTCCAGCATTTATTGTTTCTAGAATTTTTGATGCTGGCCATTCTAACAGGTGTGAGATGATATCTCACTGAAGTTTTGATTTGCATTTCTCTAATGATTAATTATGTTGAGCATTCTTTAATGTGTTTGTTGGCAATCTGTATATCTTCTTTGGAGAAATTTGGTCTTCTGCCCATTTTTGGATTGGGTTATTTCTTTACTTGATATTGAGCTGAATGAGTTGCTTGTAAATTTTGGAGATTAATCCTTTGTCACTTGCTTCATTTGCCAATATTTTCTCCCATTCTGAGAGTTGTCTTTTGGTCTTGTTTATGGTTTCCTTTGTGGGCAAAAGCTTTAAAGTTTCATTAGGTCCCATTTGTTTATTTTGTTTTTATTTCCATTTCTCTAGGAGGTGGGTCAAAAAGGATATTGCTGTGATTTATGTCTTAGAGTGTTCTGCCTATGTTTTCCTCTAAGAGTTGGATAGTGTCTGGCCTTACATTTAGGTCTTTAATCCATTTTGAGATTATTTTTTTGTATGGTGTTAGGGAGTGTTCTAATTTCATACTTTTACATGTACCTGTCCAGTTTTCCCAGCACCACTTATTGAAAAGGCTGTCTTTTCTCCACTATATATTCTTGTCTCCTTTATCGAAGATAAGATGACCATATGTGTGTGGGCTTATCTCTGGGCTTTCTATCTTGTTCCATTGATCTATATTTCTGGTTCTGTGCCAGTACCACGCTGTCTTGATTACTGTAGATTTGTAGTATAGTCTGAAGTCAGGGAGCCTGATTCCTCCAGCTCCATTTTTCCTTCTCAAGATTGCTTTGGATATTCGGGGTCTATTGTGTTTCCATACAGATTGTGAAAATTTTTGTTCTAGTTCTGTGAAAAATGCCAGTGGTAGTTTGAGAGGGATTGCACTGAATCTGTAGATTGCTTTGGGTAGTAGAGTCATTTTCACAATGTTGATTCTTCCAATCCAAGAACATGGTATATCTCTCCATCTATTTGTATCATCTTTAATTTCTTTCATCAGTGTCTTATAATTTTCTGCATACAGGTCTTTTGTCTCCTTAGGTAGGTTTATTCCTAGATATTTTATTCTTTTTGTTGCAGTGGTAAATGGGAGTGTTTTCTTGATTTCCATTTCAGATTTTTCATCATTAGTGTATAGGAATGCCAGAAATTTCTGTGCATTAATTTTGTATCCTGCTACTTTACCAAATTCATTGATTAGCTCTAGTAGTTTTCTGGTAGCATCTTTAGGATTCTCTACATATAGTATCATGTCATCTGCAAATAGTGACAGCTTTACTTCTTCTTTTCCGATTTGGATTCCTTTTATTTCCTTTTCTTCTCTGATTTCTGTGGCTAAAACTTCCACAACTATGTTGAATAATAGTGGTGAAAGTGGAAAACCTGGGCTTCTTCCTGATCTTAGAGGAAATCGTTTCAGTTTCTCACCATTGAGAATGGTGTTGGCTGTGGGTTTGTCATATATGACCTTTATTATTTTGAGGTAAGTTCTCCCTATGCCTACTTTCTGGATGGTTCATTTAAAAAATGGGTGTTGAATTTTGTCCAAAGCTTTTTCTGCATCTATTGAGATGATCATATGTTTTTTCTCCTTCAGTTTTTTAAAATGGTGTATCACATTGATTGATATGCATATATTGAAGAATCCTTGCATTCCTGGGGTAAACCTCCCTTGATCATGGTGTATGATCCTTTTACTGTGCTGTTGGATTCTGTTTGCTAGTATTTTGTTGAGGATTTTTGCATCTATGTTCATCAGTGATACTGGCCTGTAGTTTTCTTTCTTTGTGACATCTTTGTCTGCTTTTGATATCAGGGAGATGGTGGTCTTGTAGAATGAGTTTGGGAGTGTTCCTCCCTCTGCTATAATTTGGAAGAGTTTGAGAAGGATAGGTGTTAGCTCTTCTCTAAATGTTTGCTAGAATTTGCCTGTGAAGACATCTGGTCCTGGGCTTTTGATTGTTGGAGATTTTTAATCAGAGTCTCAATTTCAGTGCTTGTGATTGGTCTGTTTGTATTTTCTATTTCTTCCTGGTTCAGTCTCAGAAGGTTGTGCTTTTCTAAGAATTTGTCCATTTCTTCCAGTTTGTCCATTTTATTAGCATATACTTGTTTGTAGTAATCTCTCATGATCCTTTGTATTTCTTCAGTGTCATTTGTTACATCTCCTTTTCCATTTCTAATTCTGTTGATTTGAGTCTTCTCCGTCTTTTTCTTCATGAGTCTGTCTAATAGTTTACCTTCTCAAACTTTTATTGATCTTTGCTATTGTTTCCTTCATTTCTTTTTCATTTATTTGTGATCTGATCTTTATCATTTCTTTCCTTCTGCTAACTTTGGGATATTTTTGTTTTTCTTTCTCTAATTGCTTTAGGTGTAAGGTTAGGTTGTTTACTTGAGATGTTTCTTTAGGTAGGATTCTATTGCTATAAACTTCCTTCTTAGAACTGCTTTTGGTGCATACCATAGGTTTTGGGTCATCGTGTTTTCCTTGTCATTTGTTTCTAGGTATTTTTTGGATCCTCTTCGATTTCTTCAGTGATCTTTTGGTTATTTAGTGGTTTATTGTTTCACCTCCATGTGTTTGTATTTTTTACAGACATTTTCCTGTAATTGATATCTACTCTCATAGCGTTGTGGTTGGAAAAGATACTTGATATGATTTCAATTTTCTTAAATTCACCAAGGCTTGACTTTTTACCCAAAATGTGATGTTTCCTGGAAAATATTCCATGAGCACTTGAGAAGAAATTGTATTCTGTTGTTTTTGGATGGTATGCCCTATAAATATCAATTAAGTCCATCTTGTTTAATGCATCATTTAAAGCTTGTGTTTCCTTATTTATTTTCATTTTGGATTATCTCTCCATTGGTGAAAGTGGGGTGTTAAAGTCTCCTACTATGATTGTGTTACTGTCGATTTCCCCTTTTATGGCTGTTAGCATTTGCCTTATGTATTGAGGTGCTCCTATATTGTGTGCATAAGTTTTTACAATTGTTATATCTTCTTCTAGGATTGATCCCTTGATCATTATGTAGTTTCCTTGTCTCTTGTAATAGCCTTTATTTTACAGTCTATTTCTTCTGATATGAGAATTGCAACTCCAGCTTTCTTCTGATTTCCATCTTTTTCCATCCCCTCACTTTCAGTCTGTATGTGTACTTAAGAGTGACTTGAGTCTCTTGTGGACAGCATAGATATGGGTCTTGTTTTTGTATCCATTTACCCAGTCTATGTCTTTTGGTTGGAGCATTTAGTCCATTAACATATAAGGTAGTTATCGATATGCATGTTCCTATTACCATTTTCTTAAATTTTTTGGGTTTGTTATTTTAGATCTTTTCATTTTCTTGTGTTTCCTGCTTAGGGAAGTTCCTTTAGTATTTGTTGTAAGGTTGGTTTTGTGTTGCTGAGTTCTCTTAGCTTTTGCTTATTTGTAAAGTTTTAATTTCTCTATCGATTCTGAGTGAGATCCTTGATGTGTAAAGTAATTTTGGTTGTAGTTTTTTCCCTTTTGTGACTTTTAATATGTCCTTCCACTCCCTTCTGGCTTGTAGAGCTTCTGCTGAAAGATCAGCTGTTAACCTTATGGGGATTCCCTTATATGTTATTTGTTGTTTTTCCCTTGCTGTTTTAATATTTTTTCTTTGTATTTAATATTTGATAGTTTGATGAATATGTGTCTTGGCATGTTTCTCCTTGGATATATCCTGTATGGGACTCTCTGTGCTTCCTCGGCTTGATTGACTATTCCATTTCCCATATTAGGGGATTTTTCAACTATAATCTCTTCAAATATTTTCTCAGTCCCTTTCTTTTTCTCTTCTTTTTCTGGGACCCATGTAATTCGACTGTTGGTGTGTTTAATGTTGTCCCAGAAGTCTCTGAGACTGCCCTCAATTCTTTTCATTCTTTTTACTTTACTCTGCTCTGTGGTAATCATTTCCACTATTTTATGTTCCAGGTCAGTTATCTGTTCTTCTGCCTCAGTTATTCTGCCATTGATTCTTTCTAGAGAATTTCTAATTTCTTTTATTTTGTTATTCATCATTGTTTGTTTGCTCTTTAGTTCTTCTAGGTCCTTGTTAAATGTTTTTTCTGTTTTCTCCATTCTACTTCCCAAGTGTTTGGATCATCTTTCCTATCATTACTCTGAATACTTTTTCAGTAGACTGCCTATTTCCTCTTCATTTGCTTGGTGTGGTGGGTTTTTACCTTGCTCCTTCATCTGCTGTGTGTTTCTCTGTCTTCTCATTTTTCTTAACTTACTGTGTTTGGGATCTCCTTTTCACAGGCTGCAGGTTTGTAGTTCCCATTGATTTTTGTGTCTGCCCCTAGTGGCTAAGGTTGGTTCAGTGGTCTGTGTAGGCTTCCTGGTGGAGGGGACTGGTGTTTATATGCTGGTGGATGAGGCTGTATCTTGTCTTTCTGGTGAGGATGATCACGGCTGGTGGTATGCTTTGGGGTGTCTGTGATCTTGTTATTATTTTAGGCAGCCTCTCTGCTAATGGGTCAGGTTCTCTTCCTGTGTTGCTAGTTGCCGTAGGGTGTCCAGCACTCTATATTGCTGGTCGTGGAGTGGAGCTGCGTCTTAGCATTGAGATGGAGGTCTCTGGGAAAGCTTTTTCCATTTGATATTTCATGGAGCCAGGAGGCCTCTTGTGGACCAATGTCCTGAACTTTTCTCTCCTACCTGAGAGGCACAGGCCTGACACCCAGCCGGAGCACCAAGACCCTGTCAGTCAAATGGCTCAGTAGGAAAGAGAGAAAAAAATAAAATAAAGTTATTAAAAAATAAAAAATTAAAAGAAATAGTTAAAAATTAAAAAGTAATAAGAAAAAGAAAGAAAGAAGAGAGGAACCAAATAAAAAAAAAAACAAATCCAGCAATGATAACACACACTAAAGAGTATACTTAAAAAAAAAAAAATGACAGAGAGAACCCTAGGACAAATGGTAAAAACAATGCTATACAGACAAAATCACACAAATTCCACAGCCTCAATTTTGGGATAATTTGTTGTCTATTGAAGTATTTCAGAGATGCACAGTACATCAAGTTGATTGTGAAGATTTAATCCACTGCTCCTGAGGCTGCTGGGGAAAATTTCCCTTTTTCTTCTTTGTTCGCACAGCTCTTTCTGTTGCACTTTAGATTTTGCCCTGGCTCTGCATGTAGGTCACCTGAGGGAGTCTGTTCTTCGCTTAGACAGGATAGGTTTAAAGTAGCAGCAGATTAGGGGGCTCAGGACAATAGGGAGCGAGGGGTACAGTATGCGGGGTGAGTCCATGGTGGCAGAGGCTGGCGTGACATTGCACCAGTCTGAGGTGCACTGTCTGTTTTCCTCGGGAAGTTGTCCCTGGATCACGGGACCCTGGCAGTTTTGGGCTGCACAGGCTCCCAGGAGGGGGAAGTGTGGTTAGTTACCTGTGCTTGCACCCAGGGTTTTCGGTGGCTGCAGCAGTAGCCTTATAATTTCCTGCCCCTCTCTGGTGTCCTTACTGATAGACACAGCTTGCGCCCATCTCTGGAGCTCATTTAGGCAGTGCTTTGAATTCTCTCTCCTCACGCACCCCTAAACAATAGTGTCTTGCCCCTTAGGCAGTTCCAGACTTTTTACTGGACTCCCTCCCAGCTAGCTGTGGTGAACTAGCCCCCTTCAGGCTATGTTCACGCTGCCAACCCCTTTCCTCTTCCTGGAATCTGACCTCCGATGCCTGAGCCTCACCTAAGGGCCCCCACCCACCCCAGCTGTTGAGCAGACAACCTCTCAGTCTGGTGAGTGCTGGTCAGCACCGATCCTCTGTGTAGGAATCTTTCTGCTTTACCCCCTGCACCCCTATTGCTGTGCTGTCCTCTGTGGCTCTGAAGCTGCCCCCTTGCCACACTCCCCAATTTCCAGCAGTGAAGGGGCTTCGTAGTGTGTGGAAACGTTTCCCCCTTCAGAGCTCCCTCCCAGAAGTGCAGGTCCCATCTTTATTCTTTGTCTCTGTTTTTTCTTTTTCCTTTTGCCCTACCCAGATACGTGGGGGAGTTTCTTGCCTTTTGGGAAGTCTGAGGTCTTCTGCCAGTGTTCAATAGGTGTTCTGTAAGAGTTGTTATACATGTTGATGTATTTCTAATGTATCTGTGGGGAGGAAGGTGATCTCCACATCTTACTCTTCTGCCATCTTGAAGGTCTCCCTCAGATTTTTTTAAATTAATTAATCAATTAATTTTGGTTGCATTGGGTTTTCGTTGTTGTGCACAGACTTTCTCTAGTTGGGGTGAGCAGGGGCTACTCTTCGTTGCAGTGCATGGGCTTTTCATTGTGGTGGCTTCTCTTGTTGCTGAGCACAGGCTCTAGGTGTGCCAGCTCAGTAGTTGTAGTGCCTGAGCTTAGCTGCTCCACAGCATGTGGAGTCTTCCCAGACCAGAGATTGAACCCATGTCCCTTGCACTGGCAGGTGGATTCTTAACAACTGCACCACAAGGGATGTCCCCAGATTTGTTTTTGATTTAACATGTGTATTTCATAAAACTTGTCTAGATACTATCTGTGTTAAAAATACATGACAGGAATATTTAATTTTGTGTAATATATTTTTCTAATTGATATTCTATATTAAATTATTTACCTTAAAATGTTTAAATATCATTTTAAGGCTTTTGTCAAAAATAATGTATTTTAGGGACTTCTCTCATGGAGCAGTGGTTAAGAATCCACCTGACAATTCAGGAGACACGGGTTCAAGCCCTGGTCTGGGAAGATCCCACATGCCGTGGAGCAACTAAACCTGTGCACCACCACTATTGAGCCTGTGCTCTAGAACCCGAGAGCCACAACTACTGAAGCCCATGTGCAACAACTACTGAAGCCCATGTGACTAGAGACTGAGCTCCACAACAAGAGAAGCCACTGCAATGAGAAGCCTGTGCACCACAATGAAGAGTAGCCCCTTCTTGCCACAACTAGAGAAAGCCCACGTTCAGCAACGAAGACCCAATGCAGAAATAAATAAATAAATAAATAAATAAATTTAACTATTTCAACTACATTTAAACAACTAGGTTTCACATTTCCTCCAAAGCACTTTGCAGATGTCACAACACAAATGACTGAAGTTTAAATTTCAGCTTAAGACTCCATGTATAATTAAATGGCGGACATTTGCTAACTGTAGTGAAAAAGCAGGTTCCATCAAGGACTCTAAAACTTCATCTACTTAAGAATGGGAAGTTCATTGTGTTAAAGATATTCTGGGGCTCCCCTGGTGGTGCAGTGGTTGAGAGTCCGCCTGCCGATTCAGGGGACACGGGTTCGTGCCCCGGTCCAGGAAGATCCCACATGCCACAGAGTAGCTGGTCCTGTGAGCTATGGCCGCTGAGCCTGCGCGTCCGGAGCCTGTGCTCTGCAACGGGAGAGGCCACAGCAGTGAGAGGCCCGTGTACTGCAAGAAAAAGAAGGAAAAAAAAAAAAAGATATTCTGGTGTCCCCAAGGAGTCCATTAAGCATGATGGACATGCTGAGATTATAATTTAACTGTCACTTCTGAGAAACTGGGAAAATTCAACTTGAGATACAGCGCCTTTAACAATAACAAGCATTAGTTAATGTATACATTGCTTTGAATCAGAGATAGACTTACACTGATATTTATAATAGCTCTGATTTCTGTATTCATTTCTAAAATAGTATAAAATATCTGGGAATTAAGAGATATAGAGACATTTCCACCCATCCCAGTCTTGTCCTTAAAAATTATTATTACCCATAGGTTTCAGTTGCTTAAAACCTATTGTTGCATTATGGGGTCAACTGAAATTCTTCATTAGCTTTAATGAAAGTTGTAAGAGTAAATATGAAGGAAAAATGGAAAAATACAGATGTTAAAATAGGAACAAAATTTACTGTTAATTTTTAAACAAAATTGATATATGTGTGTATATGTATGCATATATAGAGATACATATAACAATGTGAATGATTTGGAGGGGAATTTTATTTTATAAACACTGTTCAAATAAGCATAAATATGTGAGAACCTGGAATCATTTTGTACTATGATGAAATGTTAGTGCCAGCACATTGGAAATCTACTTGGATTATCCAGTTCTATAGTGAAACTATCCTTCACTATATAAGGTGCTTTATTCTTTTAGGAATCAATTTAAAGCATTAAAGAGAGAGTATTTCTCTTCTTGAAACAATGTTTTAGCGTTAATCATATGTCACTCAAAAGTGACATAAAACTATACTGCTAGGGCTTCCCTGGTGGCGCAGTGGTTGCGAGTCCGTCTGCCGATGCAGGGGACGCGTGTTCGTGCCCCGGTCTGGGAAGATCCCGCATGGCGCGGGGCGCCTGGGGCCGTGAGCCATGGCCGCTGAGCCTGCGCGTCCGGAGCCTGCGCTCCGCAGCGGGAGAGGCCACAGCAGTGAGAGGTCCACGTACCTAAAAAAAAAAAAAAAAAAAAAAAACAAAAAACTATACTGCTAGAAAGAAAAACAGGCTTTTTCTAAGAATTGCTCAATTTCTGTGTTTCAACTCATTTTTTTATCCTTTTAATGCAACAAACCAGTCTTTCTACTTAGTGTTTTCATACAGGCCAGTAGTAGTGAGGAAATTTCAGTGTCAGAACAATCTAAGTATTTTACTATTTCTATATGTGTCCCTGAATAAACTTTTAATGCCACTTTGGCTCCATTTATTTGTTGGTTTTTTACATATCATTCACAAATGTCACAATATCACTCCTTAATCTAAAGTATTCTCTGTCGCATCATCTTTTTTATGTCTTTTTAAAAAATTTTGTTTGACAGCTTATTTTCACCCTCAAAAAAAGGTAAATTCCATGAAATCAAGGGCTATATCTATCTTATTCAACACCATATCTCCAGTGTTGAGGATCCTGCCTGACACATTCAAGCGGTTCTGTATATGTAGCTATTTATTAAGCCTCTAGTATGGGTGATGGTGACAGCAGGGAATAAAATGAAGTTCCTGCTTTCATGGAGATTATATTCTATTGGGGGGAGGCAGGGGAGGCAGATGCAAACCTACTATGCCAAGGGGTGATGAATGCAGAAAAAAAATAAGGCAAGATGGGAGAATAGAGAATAATGAAGAAAAATTAAGCAAGGGGAGAAAATAGTAATTGAAGAGGGCTATGTGAGATATAAATGCTTCTCAGTATCGTTTTCTCTGCCTATGTACATACTTGATATAAATTTATCAACTCAGAATTTGAAAGCAGCATTCAGTTAGTGTTTCTTAAATGTGATATTTTCAGAGTTACTGTGTAAAGTAAATCAGACATTATACTTGACTAGTACTATTTTAAAAAACTGAGATTTTTAACCAGGTCATTAACTGAAAGTAAGTTCATCTGAAAGGCACATTTCACATCCATCTCTGAACTTACTATGTCATTATTTAATATTGATATATTATCAGTATTTAATAATGCTATGTCATTATTTCAAAATGTCATGATTGAAACTTAGAATCTAGAAAAACTAATACAGAGACTATATTTGGGCTTCTCTCTTCTGGTTTATATCTAGAATGAGGAAACTTGAATATTCAAAAAGGAGAAATACTTTGTGTAAAATTCCTATCTGCAAAGCTGCCTCTCTCTCATCCCTGATGCAAAGCAAATCAATTAGTTGATAAAAACAAAAATGTTTCATAGACTGGCAGCAATGTTAAAAATCTGTAGTTAGTTATAAATGTACTTTCTTTTAATTCTCATATATTGCACATCCTTGTGACAACATCACATTTATTTATTACTACACATCATATTTCTTATTTCCATATTTTAATTGTATGACCAATGGCATAAAGTATATTCATGTATATATTTTCATATGTATTGTATGCCACTGTAAAAGAATTCTGGAGTTAGCAGAGGTGAATTGTTGGGGTATGGTTTTCCTCTTTAACTGATACTGCCACCTCACTCTTTATTATGATTGAATTATTTACATTACCATCCACAGTATAGGAGACATTTTTCTTCACTGTCATTTTGTCTCTAGATTGGAATTCAACTTAATTGTTTTCACATTTATTTGGGTAAGTACATGTAATATGTTGTTAGTTTCTCTGATAAATAGTGAGATTGAGAACCTCTTTATATTTATTGACCATCCATCCACTTACTTATTCTGTGAAGGTCTTCTTTCTTATTCTTGTTTACTCTCCAGATTATACATAATATTTTACTTTTAAATTTCTGGGAACTTACATGTATTCTAGTGTTTTTTGTGTTATTCAAGAAAATATCTCTCAGACCAAATGTTTATAGTTCTCAATATCAAGTGTTTTATATTTATTTCTCTCATAAATTTGGTAAATGCTGCCACTAGTCAATATTAGAGTATATTTCAATATTGTCTATAAATTTGCCCAATATTTGGATTTTATGCTGAGTTGTTTTAGGCTTAACATATCAGCATCTCATATTGTTCTGCAAGACAGGCTCTTTGAATGGATATCTTCATGTGCTTAATATTTCCATTGAGAAGCAATGAGAAAAATCTGAGACATTGGATAGCCTGGATATGTAACTAGAATATGGCACAGTGATACACATTGAATTAGAGGCTCAAGAAGGCTTTGTTTCAAAAGAAAAAAGAAAAGGATTTATAGATGGATATAAATAAAGGAGAAAATTGAAATACAAAGGAAAGACTGAAAAGAAATTTCACATGCTGTCATAAATTAGATTTATCCCTGTTAACATCTCCCCAAACCAAAATGGCATGTCTTTCACTTACAGATGGAGTGATTTTTTGGCAAAGAGTTGAAATGAGGTGTATTTAAGTATTCTTCTTGAATAAATAGAGTAAAATCTGTTTCACAGGTAGTTTCTTGGAATTCAACTTAACGAAGAGATTTTGGCAAACCTCCTCCTTGTCGCCATTCTCATTACTTCTAATTGCTCCTCCAATTACCAGAATGAAAACATACAAACATCGGCCTGTTTAAAATACTGTAAAACAAAAGTATTCCCACATAAGAGATGCTCATGAAAACAAACAAAACAAAGAATGGAACAGAAAATTAGTATCTTTAAAAACATTTGTTAGATTTTCTTTAGACTGGGACTGATTTTTTCAGGATGTTGATACATGGAATTGTGCTTATTCTCATGGGTGATTATATATTATTTTGATTATTATTATAATTACTGCTGTATGAAATGAATTTGGCAGTCCCAACATAGTATTAATTTCCATTATTTTACACCGTGTAACACATTGGAATCAATGGTGGTAGAACAAATAAAATTGTGCAAAAAAGTGACAGTAGATTTATGTTCCCTGGACATACATTTCCCTATTTTACTGCCAGAAGAAAATTTAAATGGCTGTTGACTTCCCTGGTAAATCACAGGAAAGCACGTAAAACAGGCTGATGGTTTAAATTCCTTATTATTCACCTCCAATAAAAATATAATGACACATATTATATAATTTTAAAATACTCAAAGAACTTTGAAATAAATTTATCAGAGTTTATTTTGTAACATATATAATGGTTTGTTTTTATATACATGATAGAATATTCTTAATATTACTTGCATTTCCTCTATGAGGTTTATTTTACATCTAATTAAAATTTGCAACTCTCCAAATTTAGATGATATATTTAATTAAATTTCTTTATTTGATTTATTAAATTAAATATGCAAATATATACACATTATATTTATCTAGATAACCAAATCAGAAATGTTGGAAGTTAACTCAAAATAAACTATATATTCCACTACCAACATTAGAAAAATTATATATTTGTGATTGATGACTTGATTTTGTCTCTGTCTTGCCAAACAACTAGTTGATTTTTTCTCACATAACACTATTTTTTTTTTGTAAGTGACAGAGATAAATGATCAAGTGTTGTGTTTAAGAGAGAGAATAAATGTTAAGGCAGTTAATTAAATGGGGGAATAATCTTAGTTTAGACTTAAGTAATTGGTTTGGTGGAACACAGTGCTTTATTTCCAGGACTGCTTTATAATTGCTCATTTATACATTTTCTGAAGGTCAACAACTGAATTTGCCCATGGTATTGCCTAATAAGAAGAACTGCTGATGATGTATTAATTATAAGTATATTTAATGCATATTAAATGCATGTTGGAGAACCATAATTGCAACATTCAGTTTCTTTTACAGTTATGTCACCCTGCTCATGTTAAGAACATTTCTAGTCCTTGCTCAAATTTGTGACACAAGTGTCTTGACTTTTTAGCAATGATTAATGTTTTAACAGACATATCACTACTCAACTGTTTTATTCTTAAGAATATCTGCAAGGCCATACTTTAATTCAATCATACTTATGTTGACTGAAAAAAAAAAAGCACAACATAAGAGTTGTGAGTTAAGTTTTATTTGGAGCAAAATGAGGACTATAGCTCAGGAGACAGCATTTCAGATAGCTCTGAGAAACTGCTCCAAAGAGGTAGGGGTCAGTATATATGTGATTTTGATGAAGTGGAAGTACATGCAATCAAGCACATATTTTTTTGCAGAAGGTTACTTCTAGTCATGAGGAGCAAATGTCACTATGAAGGATTTTAGTGCTTTTCTAGATATGAGGAGATGCAAGAATTGGACTCATAAAATTTTCTCCTGAAAATATCTAACTATCTGAAGCCCTGTTCTGCCAGTTTTTCCCAGAGGACAGAGTGCCTCATTCCTGATCTCCACGCTGAACTCATTTCAGGGGGGTGTTGAAGGTCAGCAGCTGCAGTGGCTCATAATTTAATCCTTGTAGAGGTAGATGGCAAGTGCCTATTTGTAGGTGACAATGCCCCCTCATGGTCATAATTAAGACCATGGTAGGGGGGCATTTCATAATTATTTAATCTCATGGTGTTAGGAAGGTTCATTCCCAGGTCTGGTGAAGATTTTACTGATAAGCCACTCAATGTGCTATTACTGGACTAGGCCTTATTAACAGTAACCAAAGATCTCTGGACCACCTTTCTTACTAGTCTGTTATTGTCCAGGGGAAAAAAAAAAACTCTCTTGTTGAATCTTTCCATATCTATAGTTACACTATTAACAATCATTGATCTCATACAGAACTATTTATTTGATCAACTGCTTCAAGAGGCCTAGTCATCATTAATTTTTTGTAGGCTCAGTCACACATTTGGTAATAGAAGAAACAAAAATCTTGTAAAACAGGCAAAATACAAATAATACCATTAATAGACTTATAAGTAAATATTTAAGGCAAGAATTTCCCATACCAAACCAGTTTTTGAAGAGGTGGTCAAGACTAGGGAATGGGTCACTTAAGGCAGAAATCTGATTTTTCATATGGTTCATTAAACATGTTATATTAGACTATTCATTTGTGAAATGACAGCATTCAGTTTGAATTATGGCACAGCTCCCTCCTTGAAATGCTGTAAGGACATCAAGGGCCGTGTGGTTTTATAGCACTGCTTTTCTCATCATAGAGATGTCAGAATTCAGTAAGCTAATAGCCTGGTTATTATCATGTAAAGGATATTGAGTGAATTTTGTTAAGGCTTCAGTATGGCCTATTACATTCTCCAATCCTATTGAAAGTACAAAAATAGCTGCTAATTGGTCATACCAGAGAAATACAGATCTCTTGATCCATCGGGCTCATACCAATGGTAGATTGGCTGGAGTCATCTCTAAATTGTTACTTATATGACCTTAAGTCCAAGGGAGTCCCAGGGTACATCTTCCTATACATCCCAGTAGAAACCAAGGCCATAAATTATTACCACAAATCCACTGAGTTCCACTAGGTGCCACCCAGTGTCTCTGGTCATCTGACCCAATCGGTTCCATACAAATCACTACCTCTAAGGGTAATAATATGTAGACATTGTTCATAAGGCTCCCAGCCTAATTTTCTAATGTTACTAGGCTGATCATCAATATGATTTGATTTTTCCCAACATAGAGGAGCTTTTAAGCTTAAATGACCATAACCTGGTGTTAACCACATAAATCCATCCCATAAGTGTGTGAGGTTTCCTTCTAATAAACAGGAGGTTACAGTTTTTGATTGAGACTTAGCTTGTTGTTCTGATTGAGCTTGAGTGACCCCGAAATAAAATTTGTATTTATGGCTAGAATCAAGGCAGGTATTATTATTGTCCAGGTGAGAGGATCCCATCTAGTAATATCAATAGTAGCCTGAACTGGACTGAATTTCTTTCTTCTACAATAAATTTTCTAAGGATTATCAAATCAGAGCCTTGGAGGGGAGAAATCCATCAAGGTAACTCAGAAGTACTAGACACAGGTAATTGGCAGCAAACCCAACAACCGAAGGATTTTTAAAATTAGCATAAGATTGTGCCCATGATAGGAAAACATTTGATTCACATGCAAAATTCCAAGAAGTCAAGCAAACACTATAAATGATCATATGAAATAGGCCCAGCACCTTGGGTAAGCTGCCTACTTCTGATGTGATCTTCTTCACATCCTGCTCTGAGTGTAGTTTCGGTTCATACTATCCTTCATCTATTCTCATTGGTCTCCCAGTGATAATTTCAAAAGGAGACAAATGATGTTTCTCAAAGGGAGTAGATCTTAGGTTGAGGAGGACCAATGGAATGGCCTTTGGCCAGGATAAGAAATAAACATCTACAATTTTAGCCAATTGGGTTTTAATTGTTCCATTTGTTCTTTCTACTAGCCCAGAGGACTGCGGGTGTTAAGCACAATGGAAATGCTGCATAATTGGCCGGATTTTACAAATTTCCTTGACAATTTATCCAGTAAAATGGATTCCACTATCACTCTGTATTTCTGCAGGGACTCCCCAGATGGGAATCACCCTTTCTAGTAGTCATTTGCCTACCAACTGTGCAGTGGCCCCTCTGTATGGGAATGCATCAACCAAATGGGAAAACATACAAATCATGACAAGTTCGTACTGGTAGCCTTGAGAGGGGACATTGGATAAAGTCAATCTGCCAAATTTCAAAAGGACCAGCAGGTAATGGAAAGTTTCCTTGAGACCTATATAATGGCTTTCCTTGGTTGTATTTTGGATATGTGGTGCATCTAGAATAAACTGTCCTAGCTATAGTGAAGGAAGGCTTCCAAAAATATTGTTTACCCACAATACCATCTTATCTGTGTTTCAATGAGTTAGCTCATGAATATATTGTAAAACGGTGTATTAAGCTGCAAATATAAAGATAGGCTTTCCGTTTGGGCCTATCTGGAGCACTTTATTGGAGTCAAACCTTCCTTCTTTTTGTTTCCAAGTATCCTTTTCTCCTTTTGGTGCCGCTTCCTGAAAATTTAACAGGGAGGCTGAAAAGAGAAAACAACTGTGAGCTGTCTATTATCATTTTGCAGAGCTTCTGTCTTGGCAGTGTGATCAGCTAAGGAGTTGCTTTTTGCTTCTGTGGTATCAGCATTTGTGTGACCAGATACCTTAATCATAGCTAATAATGATAACCAATAATTCTGCAACTTGTATTCCAATTTTGATAGGCTGTTCTGAGGATGTTAAAAATCCTCTTTTTTTCCAAAGCTTGCCAAAATCATGTGCTACCCCAAAAGTATAGTGGCTGTTGGTGTCAATGTTAGCAGATTTCCCTTTTGCCAACTGACAGGCTCTTGTTAGTGTTATTAATTCAGCCTTTTGGGCAGAAGAGACATTAGGTAAGGGACAATTCTCAAGGATTGATACTGGATAAATGACAGCATAACCAGCCTGGTACTTTCCATGTGGTCCTCGAAGATATGAACTGTCAGTGAATAATATAAAATCAGGATTATTCATAGGGCTTTCTTGGAGATCAGTCCTAGGAAATAAGAGATTGTCAGTTAAAACAACACAATCATGTTTTTTGTCATTGACTTTTGATTCTTCTGGTAGCAAGGTGGCTGAATTAAGCTTGTTGCATCTGTGAGGAGTTATATTTGGCAAGAGCATGACAATCTCATGGGAAGTTAATTGACTTGCCGAATAATGTTATGTATTATGAGTTTAGTAAGATTTCCATGGAGTGAGGAGCAAAGATAGTAAAAGGGTGACTCATGACTATCTCTTCTATGGTCTGACATAGCACAACTGTCGCTGTGACAGCCCGGAGGCATGGGGGAGGCCCATGGCTACCCAATCTATTGGCCAGTAGTAACAACCATCTTGCTGGTTTAGTACTCCTAGTGCAGTTCACTTGTTTTCATGAACAAAGAAGAAGAAGGGTAGATCATAATTTGGATGCCCCAGGGCTGGGGCCTTGGCCAGAAGTTTTTTTGTTAAGTTCTCCATGGCTTATGAATGTTCTACATCCCAGCAAAGAGGTTCAGTTTGGTCTTATTTGAGTAGATTATATAATGGCTGAGCTATTAAGGAAAAATTTGGAATCCAATTCCTACAGTAGCCTGCAAGGTCTAAAATTCATCTTAATTATCTTTTTGTTTTGGGGGCAGGAAAGGCTAGAATGCCTTTTGCTCTATCCAGATCAATTAAAAGTCCTTCTTTAGATATCCTATGTCCTAAATATTTTATACTAGCCTTCAGAAACGCAATTTCTTTTTGGACACTTTATGTCCCTTTAAGTCTAGCTTCTGAAGTAAATACAGGTGTCTTGCTGGCTGTTTATCAAAGAATTTGAACACAGCAGAAAATTGTCTACATATTGTATCAAAACTGACTTATGAGGACAATCCAGATCATCTAGATTGGTTTTTAATATCTGGGAGAAGTAAATGGGGCTTTCAGTAAAGCCCTGTAGCATTACAGTCCATGTATATTGCCGTTTTCATTCCAAGTAAAGGCAAAAAGATACTGATTGTCAGGAAGTACAGGGATACTAAAAAACGTGCGACAGAGATTTATCACAGAAAAGTCACTGTTTTTAGGAAAATAGGACAGTAAGATATGGGGTGTTGGTACTACAAAATGTTGAGGGATAATAGCATTGATAAATCTCAAGCTCTGTACGAATCTCCAACCCTTGCCATCTGTTTTTTTAACCAGCAAAATGGGAGTGTTATAAGGGCTGGTGGAAGGCACAATAAGACCTTTCTCAATGTAAGCTGATATTAATGGTTTTATTCCTTCTATGGCCTCCTACCTTAATTAATGATAAGCAGGGTCTTATCCTTATCTATAGGAATTCTGATGGGTGATGCAGAATGTATCCTTCCAATGTCAGTAGAATCAAGTGCCCTTTATTCTTTAGGTACTGAGCCTAGCAATTTGTCTTGTTCAGTGGCATCCTCATCATGGGTCACAAACATTATATGATGAAGGAAGTCTGATCCTTTAGATCTAGAAACATTTCTCCCTTAGGAGTAAAGGAAATATGAGTTTCATAAGCTTCTAATAGGTCTCTACCTATCAGGTAAACAGGAGCACTTTCTACTAGAAAAAAAGAGAGTCTTCCTTTAAGTTCCCCTAAGTAGAATTCTAAAGGTAATGATTTAAGAGCCTTAAAATGTGTATTAGAAACCCCTACCATCTGTACTGATGTTTTACTCTGAGGGAGAAAGGCTTTAATTTTGGTAGTGTTCAAAACTGAAAAGGTGTCCCCTGTATCTATTAGGGCTTTAATTGTTTCTCCTTGTATAATCATTTTTACTTTTCCCAGGGTGTTAGAGATGAGAAGGGGAAAGGCTCCCCATGTTCCCTTGGAGCAGCCCTATTCTTGTTTAACTCGAAATTCCTGTCTAAAATCCATTTTTCTTTCTAGGTTTCTCCTTCTTAACTTACAGGTTAGAGAATAATTCAGGCATCAAGCCAGAATACTGCTTAAAAGGTTATTCAAAGCTTTCATAATAGTCCAGAATTGATTCATCCGGTTTTGCACTGTTGAATCTTTATCCAGTCTATGTTTTTTGGAAATATTTCTAGGATAAGTTCAAGTACTTTCTAAGCTAATTCCTTCCATTCATTGTAAGCCTGTGGACTATGCTTTCTCTATCCATTCCCTTGCTTTGATTTCAGAAATTAATAGCTATATAAGTGATATAGATCTGAAAACCTGAGATTGTAGGTCCAGATGGTTAACTCAAATCCCTTAGCAAATCCCAATGGATCCTGACTTGGACTGGGAAATTCCTTAGCCAAGGCTCTAAGTTCTGCTCAGGTCCAGAGTGTGCATGTAAGCACCAAGGATTGTTCACCTCTCCCTGTAATAGGGTTCTCCTTAAAATGAGCTAAATTCATTTCTGATTTTTTATCCTCCTTTGCTGGGGAAGGGAGAATAGCAGGAGGTAGAAGAATTGGAAGAGAAAAAGATATAGCATATGGGCCAGGCAGTTCAGATAGAAGAGGATATGTGGGAGGAGCAGACGGAGAGACAGAGTCAGTGCTAGTGACCTTTTCTAGTTCTGATATAGTTTCAAGCAATTTCTTATTGTTTTCCTGCAAAGAAGTTACTCTAGCATTTCCTCTTTTAGAAGCTCCTAAATACCAATTAAAGTAAATATTCCATTTAGTCTGTTTGATGATACAGCCAGCTTTTTCTAACTGTGTGTGTAAAAATATGAATTTTTGAATATCAAAAGAAACCCAATTTGGCCATATGAGACCGAGATATACTTTAGTATAATTTCCCCATTTAAGTAGGTACTTGCAAGTATGAGCTCCATACGTACTGTATATGAATCTGGCTGGGGTGTTAGCTGGAGGCTGGAGGTTGGTTTTCTGACACCCCTCTTTTCTCTGTTTGAGAGACTCTATTTCCCATTTTAAGTTGAATTTGTCAGGGATAAAATTTACTACTGAAATTGTGTTGTGGGTCACTGTGCTGCTTGTGAGCTTAACTCCTCTATGCATCACCCTAGAGTCATTTCATCCCTCTCATGTGTCTCAGTTTCTTCCTTTAGTGGTCCAAGGTCAGAGCAGGTGCTCGGATCGCTGAATGGACAACTTTTATATGTGACCCCCAGATGAGTAAGAGTTTTAATTAATGAGTGGGTTCCCCTATGGGACCACTGTATGGTATGAGGACTCTGACTTTACCACCCCTGGCAGCCGAACTGAAAAGTATCAGATCAGCCTCATGCCTAACCACTAGCCCATACCACTCAGTTTTCTTCAACTGAGCAAACCACAAAATCTTTCAACTGAGCACCTCTCCAGCACTTTTCAACTGGGTGGGCATTCCCCAGTATCTTTCAACTGATCCTCAGTATCTTTCAGCTGGAGGGACAAGTACCTGTTATATTCAGCCAAATAAAACTTAGGATCATCAACCAATATGGGAGATCAGAGAACCAGGGGACACTCACACAAATTCATCTGGACTCCACAGGGAGTGAACAGCTGCAAGGGACCTCTGCTGGTACCAAAGTTCTAGTTCTTTGTAGAGTTCAGATGGAGAGAAGTCTATTCTCTTTCCCTTCATTGGTCGCCGAATCTGTCAACTGAAAAAATAATGCACAGTGTGAGAGTTGTGAGTTAATTTTTATTTGGAGCAAAATGAGGACTATAACCCAGGAGACAGCTGAGAAACTGCTCCAAATAAGTAGGGGGGAAGATCAGTATATATGTGATTTTGGTGAAGTGGAAGTACATGCAATCAAGCATATATTTTTTGCAGAAGGTTTCTGCTGATCTCATGAAGGTTACTGCTAGTCATGAGGAACAAACGTCACCATGAAGAATTTTAGTGCTTTTCTAGATATGAGGAGATGCAAGAATTGGGCTCATAAAATTGTCTCCTGAAAATATCTAACTATCTGAAGACCTGTTTTGCCAGTTTTTCCCAGAACATAGGTTGCCTCATTCCTAATCTCCACCCTGGACTCGTTTCAGGGGGTGTTGAAGGTCAGCAGCTGCAGTGGCTCATAATTTAATCCTTGTAGCAGTATATGGCAAGTGCCAATTTGTAGGTGACACATATGTTTAAGCTCTTTCAGAACAGCTATGTAAGAATTGCCTCCATCTCAATGTCAAGTCAGTGGAAGAGCTCTGGTACTTCTTGGTCTCATATGCGTGGTTGAAAAATTAACAGCTATGACTGCCAGATTTATTAACAAATAATAAATTTATGAATTAAAAAACAGCTCAGAGCAGGAAGATGGCGGAAGAGTAAGACGCGGAGATCACCTTCCTCCCCACAGATACACCAGAAATACATCTACACGTGGAACAACTCCAACAGAACACCTACTGAAGGCTGGCGGAAGACCTCAGACCTCCCAAAAGGCAAGAAACTCCCCACGTACCTGGGTAGGGCAAAAGAAAAAAAGAATAAACAGAGACAAAAGGATAGGGACGGCACCTGCACCAGTGGGAGGGAGCTGTGAAGGAGGAAAAGTTTCCACACACTAGGAAGCCCCTTCGCGGGTGGAGACTGCGGGAGGCGGAGGGGGGAGCTTCGAGGCCGCGGAGGAGTGCACAGCAACGGGTGCGGAGGGCAAAGCGGGGAGATTCCCGCACAGAGGATCGGTGCCGACCGGCACTAACCAGCCCGAGAGGCTTGTCTGCTCACCCGCCGGGGCGGGCGGGGCTGCGAGCTGAGGCTCTGAGGCTCGGGTTTCGGTTTCGGACGGAGCGCAGGGAGAGGACTGGGGTTGGCGGCTTGAACATAGCCTGAAGGGGTTGGTGCACCACAGCTAGCAGGGAGGGAGTCCGGGGAAAAGTCTGCACCTGCCGAAGAGGCAAGAGACTTTTTCTTCCCTCTTTGTTTCCTGGTGCGTGAGGAGAGGGGTTTAAGAACGCTGCTTAAAGGAACTCCAGAGACGGGCGCGAGCCGCGGCTAAAAGCGCGAACCCCAGAGACGGGCGCGAGCCGCGGCTGAGGGCGCGGACTCCAGAGACGGGCGCAAGCCGCGGCTGGAGGCGCGGACCCCAGAGGCGGGCGGGAGACGTTGGGGCTGCTGCTGCCGCCACCAAGGGGCCTGTGTGCGAGCGCAGGTCGCTCTCCACGCCCCTCTTCCGCGAAGCCTGTGCAGCCCGCCACTGCCGGGTTCCCGGGATCCGGGGACGACTTCCCCGGGAGAGCGCACGGCGGGCCTCGGGCTGGTGCAGGGTCACGCTGGACTTTGCCGCCGCAGGCCCGCCCCGCATTCCCTGCCCCTCCCTCCCCGCCGGCCTCAGTACGCCAGAACCCCCGAATCAGCGGCTCCTTTAACCCCGTCCTGTCTGAGCAAAAAACAGACGCCCTCCAGCGACCTACACGCAGAGGCAGGGCCAAATCCAAAGCTGAGCCCCTGTGAGCTGTGAGAACAAAGAAGAGAAAGGGAAATCTCTCTCAGCAGCCTCAGAAGCAGCGGATTAAAGCTCCACAATCAACTTGATGTACCCTGCATCTGTGGAATACATGAATAGACAGCCAATCATCCCAAGTTAAGGAGGTGGACTTTGGGAGCAAGATCTATGATTTTTTTCCCTATTCCTCTTTTTGTGAATGTGTATGTGTGTGCTTCTGTGTGAGATCTTGTCTGTATAGTCTTGCTTCCACCATTTGTCCTAGGGTTCTATCCGTCCATGGTTTTTTCTTAAAATTTTTTTCTTAATAATCATTTTAATTTTAAGAACGTTATTATACTTTACCTTCGTCCTTTCTTTCTTTCTTTCCTTCCTTCCTTCCCTCCTTTAGACAACGAATCATCCCAAATTGAGGAGGTGGTCTCTGACAGCAAGATTTATGATTTTTCCCCCTTTTACCTCTTTTAGTGAGGGTGTATGTGTACGCTTCTGTGTAAGATTTTGTCTGTATAGCTTTGCTTCCAACATTTGTCCTAAGGTTCTATCCGTCCCTTTTTTTTTTTCTAAATAAGAATTTTTTAATTCAATAACTTTATTATACTTTATTTTATTTTTACTGTATCTTCTTTCTTTCTGTTTTTCCTTCTTTCCCTCCTTCCTTCCTTCCTCCCTCCCTCCCTCCCTCCTTTCGTTCCTTCTTGCCTTCTTTCCTTCTTTGCTTCTTTCTTTCTTTCTTCCTTCCTTCCTTCCTTCCTTCCCTCCTTTCCTTCTTTCTTTCCTCATACTTCTACTAATTCCCTCTACTTTTTCTCCCTTTTATTCTGAGCCGTGTGGATGAAAGGCTCTTGGTGCTCCAGCCAGGAGTCAGGGCTCTGCCTCTGAGGTAGGAGAGCCAACTTCAGGACACTGGTCCACAAGAGACCTCCCAGCTCCACAGAATATCAAATGGTGAAAATCTCCCAGAGACCTCCATCTTAACACCAGCACCCAGCTTCACTCAACGACCAGCAAGCCACAGTGCTGGACAACCTGTGCCAAACAACTAGCAAAACAGGAACACAACCCCACCCATTAGCAGAGAGGCTGCCTAAAATCATAATAAGGCCACAGACACCCCAAAACACACCACCAGACGTGAACCTGCCCACTAGAGAGACAAGATCCAGCCTCATCCACCACAACACAGGCACTAGTCCCCACCACCAGGAAGCCTAAACAACCCACTGAACCAACCTTAGCCACTGGAGACAGACATCAAAAACAGGAGGAACTATGAACCTGCAGCCTGCAAAAAGGAGACCCCAAACACAGTAAGATAAGCAAAATGAGAAGACAGAAAAACACACAGCAGATAAAAATGCACCAGACCTAACAAATGAAGAGGAAATAGGCAGTCTACCTGAAAAAGAATTCAGAATAATGATAGTAAGGTTGATCCGAAATCTTGGAGATAGAATGGACAATAGAATGGACAAAATGCAAGAATCAGTTAACAAGGACCTAGAAGAACTAAAGATGAAACAAGCAACGATGAACAACACAATAAATGAAATTAAAAATACTCTACATGGGATCAATAGCAGAATAACTGAGGCAGAAGAACGGATAAGTGACCTGGAAGATAAAATAGTGGAAATAACTACTGCAGAGCAGAATAAAGAAAAAAGAATTAAAAGAACTGAGGACAGTCTCAGAGACCTCTCGGACAACATTAAACGCACCAACATTCGAATTATAGGGGTTCCAGAAGAAGAAGAGAAAAAGAAAGGGACTGAGAAAATATTTGAAGAGATTATAGTTGAAAACTTCCCTAATATGGGAAAGGAAATAGTTAATCAAGTCCAGGAAGCACAGAGAGTCCCATACAGGATAAATACAAGGAGAAATATGCCAAGACACATATTAATCAAACTGTCAAAAATTTAAATACAAAGAAAGCATATTAAAAGCAGCAAGGGAAAAACAACAAATAACATGTAAGGGAATCCCCATAAGGTTAACAGCTGATCTCTCAGCAGAAACCATACAAGCCAGAAGGGAGTGGCAGGACATACTGAAAGTGATGAAGGAGAAAAACCTGCAGCCAAGACTACTCTACCCAGCAAGGATCTCATTCAGATTTGATGGAGAAATTAAAACCTTTACAGACAAGCAAAAGCTGAGAGAGTTCAGTACCACCAAACCAGCTTTACAACAAATGCTAAAGGATCTTCTCTAGGCAAGAAACACAAGAGAAGGAAAAGACCTATAATAACGAACCCAAAACAATTTAGAAAATGGGAATAGGAACATACATATCGATAATTACCTTAAATGTAAATGGACTAAATGCTCCCACCAAAAGACACAGATTACCTGAATGGATACCAAAACAAGACCCTTATATATGCTGTCTACAAGAGACCCACTTCAGACCTAGAGACACATACAGACTGAAAGTAAGGGGATGGAAAAAGATATTCCATGCAAATGGAAACCAAAAGAAAGCTGGAGTAGCAATTCTCATATCAGACAAAATAGACTTTAAAATAAGGACTATTAAAAGAGACAAAGAAGGACACTACATAATGATCAAGGGATCGATCCAAGAAGAAGATATAACAATTGTAAATATTTATGCACCCAACATAGGATCGCCTCAATACATAAGGCAAATACTAACAGCCATAAAAGGGGAAATCGACAGTAACACATTCATAGTAGGGGACTTAAACACCCCACTTTCACCCATGGACAGATCATCCAAAATGAAAATAAATAAGGAAACACAAGCTTTAAATGATACATTAAACAAGATGGACTTAATTGATATTTATAGGACACTCCATCCAAAAACAATAGAATACACATTTTTCTCAAGTGCTCATGGAACATTCTCCAGGATAGATCATATCTTGGGTCACAAATCAAGCCTTGGTAAATTTAAGAAAATTGAAATTGTATCAAGTATCTTTTCTGACCACAACGCCATGAGACTAGATATCAATTACAGGAAAAGATCTGTAAAAAATACAAACACATGGAGGCTAAACAATACACTACTTAATAATGAAGTGATCACTGAAGAAATCAAAGAGGAAATCAAAAAATACCTAGAAACAAATCACATTGGAGACACAACGACCCAAAACCTGTGGGATGCAGCAAAAGCAGTTCTAAGGCGGAAGTTTATAGCAATACAAGCCCACCTTAAGAAGCAGGAAACATCTAGAATAAACAACCTAACCTTGCACCTCAAGCAATTAGAGAAAGAAGAACAAAAAAAACCCAAAGCTAGCAGAAGGAAAGAAATCATAAAAATCAGATCAGAAATAAATGAAAAAGAAATGAAGGAAACAATAGCAAAGATCAATAAAACTAAAAGCTGGTTCTTTGAGAAGATAAACAAAATACATAAACCACTAGCCAGACTCATCAAGAAAAAGTGGGAGAAGACTCAAATCAATAGAATTAGAAATGAAAAAGGAGAGGTAACAACTGACACTGCAGAAATAAAAGAGATCATGAGAGGTTACTACAAGCAACTCTATGCCAATAAAATGGACAATCTGGAAGAAATGGACAAATTCTTAGAAATGCACAACCTGCCAAGACTGAATCAGGAAGAAATAGAAAATATGAACAGACCAATCACAAGCACTGAAATTGAAACTGTGATTAAAAATCTTCCAACAAAGAAAAGCCCAGGACCAGATGGCTTCACAGGCGAATTCTATCAAACATTTAGAGAAGAGCTAACACCTATCCTTCTCAAACTCTTCCAAAATATAGCAGAGGGAGGAACACTCCCAAACTCCTTCTACGAGGCCACCATCACCTTGATACCAAAACCAGGCAAGGATGTCACAAAGAAAGAAAACTACAGACCAATATCACTGATGAACATAGATGCAAAAATCCTCAACAAAATACTAGCAAACAGAATCCAACAGCACATTAAAAGGATCATACACCATGATCAAGTGGGGTTTATTCCAGGAATGCAAGGATTCTTCAATATACGCAAATCTATCAATGTGATAAACCATATTAACAAATTGAAGGAGAAAAACCATATGATCATCTCAATAGATGCAGAGAAAGCGTTTGACAAAATTCAACACCCATTTATGATAAAAACCCTGCAGAAAGTAGGCATAGAGGGAACTTTCCTCAACATAATAAAGGCCATATACGACAAGCCCACAGCAAACATCATCCTCAATGGTGAAAAACTGAAAGCATTTCCACTAAGATCAGGAACAAGACAAGTTTGCCCACTCTCACCACTCTTATTCAACATAGTTTTGCAAGTTTTAGCCACAGCAATCAGAGAAGAGAAGGAAATCAAAGGAATCCAAATTGGAAAAGAAGAAGTAAAGCTGTCACTGTTTGCAGATGACATGATCCTATACATAGAGAATCCTAAAGATGCTACCAGAAAACTACTAGAGCTAATCAATGAATTTGGTAAAGTGGCAGGATACAAAATTAATGCACAGAAATCTCTGGCATTCCTATATACTAATGATGAAAAATCTGAAAGTGAAATCAAGAAAACACTCCCATTTACCATTGCAACAAAAAGAATAAAATATCTAGGAATAAACCTACCTAAGGAGACAAAAGACCTGTATGCAGAAAATTACAAGACACTGATGAAAGAAATTAAAGATGATACAAATAGATGGAGATATATACCATGTTCTTGGATTGGAAGAATCAACATTGTGAAAATGACTCTACTACACAAAGCAATCTATAGATTCAATGCAATCCCTATCAAACTACCACTGGCATTTTTCACAGAACTAGAACAAAAAATTTCGCAATTTGTATGGAAACACAAAAGACCCCGAATAGCCAAAGCAATCTTGAGAACAAAAAAAGGAACTGGAGGAATCAGGCTCCCTGACTTCAGACTATACTACAAAGCTACAGTTATCAAGACGGTATGGTACTGGCACAAAAACAGAAAGATAGATCAATGGAACAGGATAGAAAGCCCAGAGATAAACCCATGCACATATGGACACCTTATCTTTGATAAAGGTGGCAGGAATGTACAGTGGAGAAAGGACAGCCTCTTCAATAAGTGGTGCTGGGAAAACTGGACAGGTACATGTAAAAGTATGAGATTAGATCACTCCCTAACACCATACAATAAAATAAGCTCAAAATGGATTAAAGACCTAAATGTAAGGCCAGAAACTATCCAACTCTTAGAGGAAAACATAGGCAGAACACTCTAAGACATAAATCACAGCAAGATCCTTTCTGACCCACCTCCTAGAGTAATGGAAATAAAAACAAAAATAAACAAATGGGACCTAATGAAACTTCAAAGCTTTTGCACAGCAAAGGAAACCCTAAACAAGACCAAAAGAAACCCCTCAGAATGGGAGAAAATATTTGCAAATGAAGCAACCGACAAAGGATTAATCTCCAAAATTTACAAGCAGCTCATGCAGCTCAATAACAAAAAAACAAGCAACCCAATCCAAAAATGGGCAGAAGACCTAAATAGACATTTCTCCAAAGAAGATATACAGACTGCCAACAAACACATGAAAGAATGCTCAACATCATTAATCATTAGAGAAATGCAAATCAAAACTACAATGAGATATCATCTCACACCAGTCAGAATGGCCATCATCAAAAAATCTAGAAACAATAAATGCTGGAGAGGGTGTGGAGAAAAGGGAACCCTCTTGCACTGCTGGTGGGAATGTGAATTGGTTCAGCCACTATGGAGAACAGTATGGAGGTTCCTTAAAAAACTACAAATAGAACTACCATATGACCCAGCAATCCCACTATTGGGCATATACCCTGAGAAAACCGAAATTCAAAAAGAGTCATGTACCAAAATGTTCATTGCAGCTCTATTTACAATAGCCCAGAGATGGAAGCAACCTAAGTGCCCATCATCGGATGAATGGATAAAGAAGATGTGGCACATATATACAATGGAATATTACTCAGCCATAAAAAGAAACGAAATTGAGCTATTTGTAATGAGGTGGATAGACCTAGAGTCTGTCATACACAGTGAAGTAAGTCAGAAAGAAAAAGACAAATACCATATGCTAACACATATATATGGAATTTAAGAAAAAAAAAATGTCATGAAGAACCTAGGGGTAAGGCAGGAATAAAGACGCAGACCTCCTAGAGAACGGACTTGAGGTTATGGGGAGGGGGAGGGGTGAGCTGTGACTGGGCGAGAGAGAGTCATGGACATATACACACTAACAAACGTAGTAAGGTAGATAGCTAGTGGGAAGCAGCCGCATGGCACTGGGATATTGGCTCGGTGCTTTGTGACAGCCTGGAGGGGTGGGATAGGGAGGGTGGGAGGGAGGGAGACGCAAGAGGGAAGAGATATGGGAACATATGTATATGTATAACTGATTCACTTCGTTATAAAGCAGAAACTAACACACCATTGTAAAGCAATTATACCCCAATAAAGATGTTAAAAAAAAAAAAATTGTCTCCATGCAAAAACAAAGGAAATTATTGTCACTGTTCTTTTCTTTTTGTAAACAAATCTTGTTTTGACAAAAATTCTTATCTTGAATATCAACCTCCATACAATCTTTAAACAAATATTTATTGAGCATAACTATATTTCAAATATTGTCTAAGGATATGGAGTACAGCAAAGAAACACACATATTCTCCCTGCCTTGCAGAGCTTACATTTGAGCAAGTTATTTTAAGATAAATTTTTTATCTTAAAATAAAATTTTTTAAAATAAAAGTGGGCTGACAATGTGATCTGTTTTCTAGTTCTCATCTTACAATCGACTAATGTGATGCTGAACAATTACTCAAATTATTTGACCCTCAGTTTTTGTATTTGTAAAATAAATCTACTGTTATCTCCAAGGACACTAAGATTCATGAGGGTATTTAAATGAATGTGCAATTAAACTTGGTACTGCCCTTGTTTGAGGGGGACTGTACCTAATGATGAATTTTGATTGTGCTAAAGGCTTCAGAATGTAATATGGGTGACTAAAGTATAATGGAAGTACCCATCAAGATAAAATATGTATATTTCAACTTTTGCACTGTAATACTGAATGACTTTTAAAGAAACATGATCATATTATGTACTCTTAGCTCAAAAACCTGAATTGAGTTCTGGAGGCCTAGTAGTTAATACTATTGTACATTTTGAACAATTAACTAAAAAATGTTCTATATGATTAGGTGATGCTCTTACTCTCCCACAATCCAAAAATTAATCTGTAGATGACTACTATCCTAATTAGTCTTTTGACAAAGTGTACTTTGTTTGAAAACAACAAAGTATTAAGATACGATAACTGAAGCCACACAGGACACAAACACCAGACTCATATTCAATGGCAGCTTTATATGTAGTCATCCTCTTTCCTACATCTCCACCCTACCTGAAACGTCTTTGTTTAGGTGGAGTTGTGGTGGAAGCATTCTGTTTTCCCAAGTACTCAGCCTATTTAATAACAAGGTTCTCATTTATTAGTTACTGAGATATTGCTGTCAGGAGCTGATGTTTATAAAATTGCAATTCAGATCTCAATAACAAACTTTATATATTGTCTATCACCTTTTTTTTAATGCCTAAATGATACTTTAGTCTATTTTTTTATTCTATTATTTTATTTCTTTATCCCTGGTAACTCTCTCCTTTTTGACTGTTTTGTTATTAAAATAACATTATCATAGCCTTTTATCATGGTGGCATTATATGTCAACTAAGGCAACAGTGAGCTACTTTCCCTCACAGGACGTATGAAGATTAAGAAGAATACATTTCACTTCTATATCACTTCTGTTAGTTCTTATCTGTGAAACAATTCCAGAGCTAATGGAAATGAGACTGAAGAATGTATACCTATAAAGCTTGATCATCTTCTGCCCCACAAAAGACACAGAGAAGAAATACTTTGTTATGACCTTTAGGCAGGAGGAAATGTAATAATTGGATTGGTAGCTCCAATCTGTGGAGATTATTAAGTAATATTAAATGATTACCATAAACATAATTGTACCTGTTTCATTTGATAATTACCAATCTCTCTATATATAAATAAACATTCACTCTTTAAGCAAGGTCATGTAAAATGATAACCCATTTAACATTAAAGATGTTTTCATAAACTAATATTTAGAAAAGTGACATAAGTATATTTAACATAAATATTTTCCTAATTATTTCTTATAAGGTCTATTTTTCAATTAAGATTTGAGTTTACCATCTGTTCACATTTTAGTAGTCCTATTAGAGAATTAAAAATGCATACAAATCTTTAATCTTCTAAATACCATATTTTTATTATGTGACATTAGAAATAAAATTAAGTATAGAAAAATATGAATCTAGTGATTCTCGATTTATCAAAATAATATTTATATAGTCTAGGATGTTTCCCTGGAAAATTGTGTGTAATTTTTAAACATAAATTTCTGATTCATGCATTTTAATTTTTATCCAAGTGCCCTGAGTCACCTAAATTTTATTCATCACATTTGCAAAGTTTACTGTCAGCATGGTTACAAATAAATACAGAACATTAAATTTAACTCTGATTTTGTCTAACATAACACAATACCTTTGCAGTTACAACTAGGAATTCAGTACATTTCTCTATAGGATAATAATCTAAGGATTAAATATGGCTTTTGTACATGGGACCTAAGTGCAGATGTCCAGCGGGTTAAGGAGAGTTCTAAATGTGTGTGTAGATGATTCAGTTAGGAAAACTATGTGGTCATGTAATATCTATTCACTTGTGGTAGTTTCTAAATTCAAAATAAAAGGATAAACTTTTGAAGTCTGGCAGAGTGAGAGGGAGAAGGAAGGGTTATTGGGTGTCTTGTTCCACTCTCCAGGATTTTTGCCACAATTGCAGTCACATTTCTTGGGGAAAAATATTGTGTATTCTTAACTCAACTCTTAACACAATTGTAGTGATAGTGTTAGGAATGAAGGCTTCTAGTCATCTTCTCTGCATTTTAACTACCAAAGCCTCCCTCTCCAAATTTTTTTCTTATACAATCCCTGGCTTTAGACTGGAAATACTAGTAACTTTTATAGACTTCTTACAGTAAAAGAATGTAATTCTTCTAAATCTGGGTCTGTCTATTCTTCAGAAGAATTTCTTGAAATGTCTTGAAATTTCCAAGAATGTTTAAAAATAAAATTTGTATTGTAATATACAAAGTCTACATTAATTTTGCAATTAACTGAAAAATGAAAATTAGATATAGAAAATATATGTACTTTTTTGTCCACTAATTATATGTATTTAAAGTTTACTTTTCAAAGAAATTCAGAGGAGGTTGAAGACTGTTTAAAACTTTGCCCAATCATCTCAAACGTAGTCCACTGTGTTAATACACTGTTATGATATTTAAGAAATTGGGAATTCTTAAAAACTATAAGTAATATCTGCACATGTATCTGATTCTTCTTTTCCTAATTTGAAATAATTTCCAATATGACATTTCAAAGCTTTATTGATAATGTTAGACCTCTGTGAGGTGGAGAAGATGCTATAGTGTTTAAGAATATAAAATTTGGATTCACAATAACAACACATTATGTGTTGAATTGTGAATGAATGTAGAATTCTTAGCAAGGTGTGTAAATAAATAAGCTTTCCCTTAGAAGAAGCTATTATTACTCAGGCCCAATATATATCTTTTTAAGAGAATTCTGTACTCAAACATTTAAAGAACTTACTATTTTCCTATTAATGGATCTTATATATTTTGGATAGAATGTTGATGAACAAAAATGTTCTTTTAAATTAAATTACCAGTCATCTGATACTCTTTCAAAAGTAGTCAGCATCAGTGACTTGTAATTTCTAATACCAGTGACAAATGACCTAAATTAAAAATATTAGATTTGCATATTCATAATGTAATTTGTGCACTAATGCTTTTGACCACTAGGGAACTCTTGATATAATTATGTTAATTTCCAGTATGTTTTCCAGTGTTCTCTCTGTATCAGGGATGCTTACAAGAAAGTTAATATTTTACATTTAAAATGAAGTATAAAATTAAATCATACTTTATTTTGCAGAAACTACATTATACTCGAAAATATATTCACATAAGCAAATTTGAAGATAATTGACCAATTGTAGTAAATTAATACCAAGAGTCTTGTTTATATTTAAGTTGCCTTTAGATCAAAGTCACTAAGTCATAACACTTCTGTGAAAAGTTCATTAGCTATGTCCATATGAAAATACTTCAGTTAATTTGGCCACCTTACCAATCAATGCTATGGTTTCTTGATCAATTTGATGGCAACAATGTATATACAGAGATATGTAGAAAGAAAAAATAAATGAATTGATATGCCCCTGTCCAGAGCAACTTCAGAATAAAACCTTGGCAGTTATTAAGTAAATTCTATTGCTTCAGTGAATAATTAATGATGTAAGCAATACAGGAAAATAAATAATAACAAAGCATATTTGTTCAACTTACAAATATAAAATGAAATTGAAATCTTAATGTTTCCATCAGGTTGCAGGAAAGTAGATGTGAACATAACAGTGAAAACATTTTCAGGTTCTCTTCTTTTTGACTAAGCTAGGTAAATTTCCATCATGGAGATGTTATACTAACTTTCTCTAGTTTACCTTGGTTTCACCCAAACAAAAACATCAAATTATATTTAGCTATAACTCACATAAAATAGTTACATAAACTATTTAGTACACTCAAACTACTATGTGACACAGTAAGGAATTACACTAACCTCTTCTTCTTAGATATAGTGATTAAAGGTAGAATGTCATTAAATGTATAACGAACATAATAATTATATGTGAGACATATGAATTTGGGATACCGTGATGTAACAGTGTATTCATTGTAATGATGATATAATGTCAAATTTAGAAGACCAACTTTATTATGTAGATTGATTAAATAAAAACAGTAAAATTTCTTATATATTTTGGCTATATAGCAAAAGTTTTTGTTGAATAAAAAGGATTGCTGATTAGAAGCTCAGAGTTCTGAGGTTCTGCTTTATAAAGTTGTCTGAGAACTTGCACAGTGTCTCATTTGAGTGCCTCAGTGGTAACCCTAAAAATAGTGAGTCATTGCTGAAGTTAAGAAAAGGAGAGTTTTTTCATCAAGATCTAACTAGAATGAATAACAATGAGCTCATTAATCAAAACAATGTCAATGTTCAAGATATTTCAAAAATTTAGAAATGCAGCATATTTCTACATGAAGGGTCACATGTCAATGAAGACAGTGGTAGAAAAAGGCTAAGAGAAAAGAATCTCAACGACATAGTGAAATAAATTTTCATAGTGTATTTCACCTTTCCCAGGGGGAAGAGGATATTTGTTCAGTCCTACCTTGGCCATCCTAATTATAAGCCCTGACTATTAAATTAGATAGGCTAGTGTCTATGGTGTGTTTTACTGATTTTGTTAATGTTTTATGAAACACACCTCTCAAAGTTGAAAAAAAAAAAAACTTTTACAGTCATATTATTTTATATTGATCCAATGAGTTGTGGCCTTCTATTGGTGCTATATAATATTCTGTGTAGCTTTTGTTATTAAAATAATTGCTCTGGGAATTGGGTCTGTAGCCCTTGACACCCAAGCTGTGATTACCTAGATTTTTTACCAAGACTGGAGGATCTACACATAATCAGTTCCCACAGTAGATGAAGCCTAAAATTGAGTTATTATCTTAAATACAGTCTCTCCTGCACATCAGAGAGTCTATTTTCTTTTTTTCTAATATCTGCTATACTGCCCAATCTTTCTGATGGACTTATTTCTTTGCTTTTTTATTTTTAAAAAGCAACTGTTTTTTTTTTGTTTGTTTGTTTTCTTTTTGTGGTACGCGGGCCTTGCACTGTTGTGGCCTCTCCCGTTGCAGAGCACAGGCTCTGGACATGCAGGCTCAGCAGCCATGGCTCAGGGGTCCAGCTTCTCCACAGCATGTCGGATCTTCCCAGACCGGGACATGAACCCGTGTCCCATGCATCGGCAGGCAGACTCACAACCACTGCGCCACCAGGGAAGCCCAAAAAGCAACTGTTTTTAAAAAGTTAAACCGTACTCAAATGACCTTGCCAAGAGGGAAAGTCTATGGTTGATTGACAAATTTTTTCTCCTGAGCCATGCTCAACGGCCTACATTATAGTTTCCTTCTCAGCATAACCTAATTTATCAGGGTTTTTTTCTTCTTGTCATTGTAGTTTCTCTCCATGGCAGTTCTTCCCATGGAGGATTAGTAGTATGTCTAAGACCAGATGTCCTAAGTTATGAGGAAGATGGTACTTTTCTAAAAACTGGGCTCAAAACCCATTACTAATGTATACCTGCTGCCACTATAGCCCATATTAGACATGAAATATCACATTCTATATTTTAAAATTAATTTTCATTCCAAAGCAGTATACACTTACAGAGTATTATAATCATATCCACATAAAGGAAACCATCTATTATAATATATATAATTATTACATTATATATATTATAATATAATATTATATATTATATAATTATATTATATTATAATTTTATATAATTATAAAATAATTATATTATAAAATAATATAATATAATATTATAATAGAATTTATTTTAAATAGATTTTATAATAATTTTATAATAGATGGTTTCCATGTAAAGGAAACCATCTATTATAAAACCCAAAAGTTTTTATAATAGATCATTCTAAACCACAAATTTTGGGGAACAATGTGTATTTTGTCAGGGTTTGTTAATTTTAATGAATTTTTACGTACAAAATTTCTTAAATTCAGTGCAATATTTACATTGAAATAATAGAACATGAGCTAACCATCATTTTCTTAGACTTTCTTAGACTTAGAATCAGTGCCATTTTACACTGATAAAGACATTCTCACTTCTTTAAAGCAGTCTTCAACAAAGATAATAGAGAAGTTTTTTTAATTAAAAAAATTTATTGAAGTACAGTTGATTTACAATATTGCATTAGTTTCATGTATAGAGCATAACGATTTTAGGGTTTTGACAGATTATATTCCATAAGAGGATTTTACAAGATATTGACTATAATTCCCTGTGCTATACAGTAAATCTTTATTATTGCTTATCTATTTTATGTGAAGTTGTTTGTTTCTCTCAAACCTATACTCCTAATTTGTCCCTCCCCACCTCTCCCATTTGGTAATCATAAATTTGTTTTCTATGCCTGTGAGTCAGCTTCTGTTTTGTATATAGGTTCATATTTATTATTTTTTAGATTCCACATATAAGTGATATCATTTAATATTTGTCTTTCTCAGTCTGACTTACTTCACTTAGTATGACATTCTCTAGGTCCATCCATGTTACTGCAAATGGCAATATTTCACTCATTTTTATGTCTGAGTAAAATACACACATCTTCTTAAACCAATCGTCTGTTGATGGGCACTTGAGTTGTTTCTAAATCTTAGCTACTGTAGTTCGTGCAGCTATGAACACTAGGCTGCATGAATTTTTTGAATTAGTTTTCATATTTTCAGGATATATGACCAGGAGTAGAATTGCTTAATCATATGGTAGCTCTATTTTTAGTTTTTTAAAGAACATCATACTGTTTTCCATAGTGGGTGCACCAATTCATATTTGCACCAACAGTGTATAAGGGTTCCCTTTTATCCACACCCTCTTCAGCATTTATTGTATGTAAACTTTTTGATGATAGACATTCTGCTGATGTGAGGTGATACCTCATTGTAGTTTTGATTTACATTTCTCTAAGAATTAGTGCTGTTGAGCATAGTTTCATGGAACCATTGGATATCTGTATGTCTGCCTTGGAGAAATGTCTATTTAGGTCTTCTGTCCATTTTTTGATTGGGTTGTTTGTTTTCTTGATATTGAGCTGCATGAGTTGTTTGTATATTTTGGAGATTAATCCTTTCTCCGTTGCTTCATTTGCAAATATTTTCTCCCATTCTGAGGGTTGTCTTTTCATCTTGTTTATTGTTTCCTTTGCTGTGCAAAAGTTTTTAAGTTTTATTAGGTCCTATTTATTTTTGTTTTTATTTTCATTATTTTAGGAAGTGAGTCAAAAAATCTTTGTGTGGTTTCTGTCAAACCGTGATTTTCCTATGTTTTCCTCCAAGAGTTTTATAGTGTCTGGCCTTACATTTAGGTCTTTAATCCATCTTGAGTTTATTTTTGTGTATGGTGTTAGGAAGCATTCTAATTTCAATTTTTTACATATAACTGTCCAGTTTTCCCAGCATCACTTATTGAAGAGACTGTCTTTTCTCCATTGTGTGTTCTTGCCTCCTTTGTCATAAATTAGGTGACCATAAGTGCATGGATTTATCTCTGGGCTTTCTATCCTGTACCTGTGATCTAAATTTCTGTTTTGCCAGTACCATACTGTCTTGATTACTGTAGCTTTGTAGTATAGTCTAAAGTCAGGAAGCCTGATTTCTCCAGCTCCTTTTTTCTTTCTCAAGATTGCTTTGGCTGTTTGAGGTCTTTTGTGTTTCCATACAAAATGTAAATTTTTTTGTTCTAATTGTGTGAAGAATGCCATTGATAATTTGACAGGGATTGCATTGAATCTGTAGATTTCTTTGGGTATTATAATTATTTTCACAATGTTGATTCTAACAATCCAAGATCATGGTATATCTCTCCATCTGTTTGTGTCATCTTTGATATCTTTTACCAGTGTTTTATAGTTTTCTGAGTACAGATATTTTACCTCCTCAGCTAGGTTTATTCCTAGGTATTTTATTCTTTGTGTTTCAAAGGTAAATGGGATTGTTTCCTTAATTTTTCTTTCTGATCCTTTGCTGTGAGTGTATAGGAATGCAAGAGATTTCTGTGCATTAATTTTTTTCCTGCTATTTACCAAATTCATTGATTAGCTCTAGTAGTTTTCTGGTGGCATCTTTAGGATTTTCTATGCCTAGTATCATGTCATCTGCAAACAGTGACAGTTTTTCTTCTTTTCCAATTTGTATTCTTTTATTTCTTTTTCTTCTCTGATTGCCGTGGTTAGGATTTCAGAACTATGTTGAATAAGAGTGGCAAAATTGGACATCCTTGTTTTGTTCCTGATCTTAGAGGAAATGCTTTCAGTTTTTCACCATTGAGAATGATGTTTGCTGTGGGTTTGTCATATATGGCCTTTATTGTGTTGAAGCTGGTTCCCTTTATGCCTATTTTCTGGAGAGCTTTTTATCATAAATGACTGTTGAATTTTGCCAAAAGCTTTTTCTGCATCTATTGAGATGATCATATGGTTTTTATTCTTCAATTTGTTAGTATGGTGTATCACATTAATTGATTTGTGTATATTGAAGAATCCTTGCATTCCTGGGACAAATCCCACTTGGTCATGATGTATGATCCTTTTAATATGTCATTGGATTCTGTTTGCTAGTATTTTCTTGAGAATTTTTGTGTCTATGTTCATCAGTGATATTGGTCTGTAATTTTCTTTTTTTTTATGATATCCTCGTCTGGTTTTAGTATCAGGGTGATGGTGGACTCATACAACGAATTTGGAGTGTTCCTCCCTCTGCAATTTTTTGGAAGATTTTGAGAAGGATGAGTGCTAGCTCTTCTCTAAATGTTTGATAGAATTCCCCTGTGAAGCCATCTGGTCCTGGACTTTGGTTTATTGGAAGATTTAAAATTACATTTTCAATTTCATAACTTGTGATAGGTCTGTTTATATTTTCTAATTCTTCCTGGTTCAGTCTTGGAAAATTGTATCTCTCCAAGAATTTGTTCACTTCTTTGTGGTTGTCCATTTTATTGACATATAGTTGTTTGTAGTAGTCTCTTATAATCCTTTGTATTGCTGAGGTGTCAGTTGTAATTTCTTGTTTTTCACTTCTAATCTTATTGATGTGCATACTCTCCCTTTTTTTCCTGATGAGTCTGGCTAAATGTTTATCAATATTGTTTATCTTCTCAAAGAAACAATTTTTAGCTTTATTGATTTTTGCTATTGTTTTCTTCATTTCTATTTCATTTATTTCTGCTCTGATCTTTATGATTTCTCTCCTTTACTGACATATTTGTTGTTTTTCTTCTTCTTTCTCTAGTTGTTTTCAGTGTAAGGTTAGATTGAGATTTTTCTTGCTTCTAGAGGTGAGATGGAATTGCTATAAACTTCCCTCTTAGAACAGCTTTTGCTGCATCCCATAGGTTTTGGGTCATCATGTTTTTGTTGTCATTTGTTTCTATGTATTTTTTAATTTCCTCTTTGATATCTGCAGTGACCTGTTGGTTATTTAGCACTGCATTGCTTGTGTCTTTTCAGTTTTTTTTTTCCTGTAATTGATTTCTCTTCTCGCAGTGTTGTGGTTAGAAATTATGCTTGAATTGATTTCAATTTTCTTTCATTTTCTGAGGATTGATTTGTGACCCAAGGTCTGATCTATCCTGCAGAATGTTCCATGTGATATTGAGAAGGAAGTGTGTTCTGCCACTTTTGGGTGGATACCCTATAAATATCAATTAATTCTATCTGGTCTATTGTATCATTTAAAGCTTGTGTTTCCTTATATATTTTCTGTCTAGATGATCTGTCCATTGGTTTAAGTAGGGTAATAAAGACCCCTACTATTGTTACTGTCAATTTCCCCTTTTATGGCTGTTAGCATTTGCATTATGTATTGAGTTGATCCTATATTAGGTGTGTATGTATTTAAAATTTTCATATCTTCTTCTCCTTGGATTGATCACTTGATCATTTGTAGTGTCCTTCCTTATCTCTTGTAAGAGTCTTCATTTTAAAGTCTATTATTATCTGATATAGGTATGGCTACTCCCACTTTCTTTTGATTTCCATTTCCATGGAAATTTTTTCCCATCCCCTCACTTTCAGTCTGTATATGTCCCTAGGTCTGAAATGGGTCTCTTGTAGACAGCACATATACGAATCTTGTTTTTGTATCCATTTGGACAGTCTGTGTCTTTTGGTTGGAGCACTTAATCTGTTTACATTTAAGGTACTTATCAATATGTATGTTCCTATTAACATATTCTTAATTATTTTGTTTTGTTTTTGTGGGTCTTTTTCTTCATTTCTTTTACCCACCTAGAGAAGTTCCTTTAGCATTTGTTGCAAAGCTGGTTTGGTGGTGCTCTTAGCTTTTGCTTGTCTGTAAACCTTTTGATTCCTCCATTGAATCTGAATGAGATTCTTGCTGGGTGGAGTAATCTTGGTTGTAGGCTTTTCCCTTACATAACTTGAAATATTTCCTGTCATTCCTTTCTAACCTGCACAGTTTATGCTGAAAAATCAGCTGATAACCTTATGGGGATTCCCTTGTATATTATTTCACTTTTCCCTTGTTACTGTTAATATTTTTTCTTTGAATTTAATTTTTATTATTTTGATTAACATGTGTCTTGCTGTGTTTCTCCTAGAGTTTATCCCATATGGGACTTTCTATGCTTCCTGGACTTAGGTGGCTACTTCCTTTCCCATGCTAGGGAAGTTTTCAACTATAATCTCTTTGAATGTTTTCACAGACCCTTTCTTTTTCTCTTCTTCTTCTGGGACCACTATAATTCAAATGCTGGTGCATCTAATGTTGTCCAAGAAGTCTCTAAGACTGTCTTCAATTCTTTTCATTCTTTTCTCTTTATTCTGCTCCTTGGCAGTTATTTCCACCATCCTATCTTCCAGCTCACTTATTCTTTCTTCCACCACAGTTATTTTGTTATTGATTCCTTCTAGTGTATTTTTTCATTTCAATTATTGTGTTGTTCATCTCTGTTTGTTTGTTCCTTAGTTCTTCTAGGTCTCTGTTAAACATTCCTTATATTTTCTTGATCCTTGCCTCCATTCTGTATCCGAGATTTTGTGTCATCTTTACTATCATTACTCTGAATTCTTTTTGCCTATTTCCTCTTCATTTATTTGTTCTTGTAGTTTTTCCCTTTCTCCTTCATCTGTAACATATTTTTTTTTGTTTTCTCTTTTTTTTTTTTTTTTTTTTTGATAGGTGTGACTATGTTCCTGTCTTACTGCTTGTTTGGCCTGAGGCTTCCAGCACTGGAGTTTGTAGACTGTTCTTTTGGGTAGATCCAGGTCTTGGTGCCGAGATGAGGACCTCCAGGAGACCTCACTCTGATGATTATTCCCGGGGTCTGAGAGTCTCTATTAACCCAGTGGTTCAGACTCTGTGTGACCACCCTAGGAGCTCAGGGCCAACCCCCACATCGTGAACAAACATCCTGCAAGCCACATGGGGTGGCAGAAAAAAAAAAGTGGAACAATAACAATAAAAAATGAAATAAGATTAGAAAATTAACATATATGTTTGAAAAAATAAAAACATAAATGAAACAATGGGAAAGTAAAACAGAACCAGAATAGCAGAAAAGAAAAAAACCTAAAAGGCCAGAAAAGGCCTTGGCTGTGGGTGGCTGAGGTTTAGTGGGTGTGGGGCTTAGGCAGAAGTGGGATTTAGGTGGGGGCAGGGTCTAGGCTTAGGACTCACACAGCCAGAAAAGACTCTGGGGGTGTGAGGAGCAGGGCTTAGGCTTAGTGCAACCTGAAGGGCCTCAGAGTTCCTCCAGCCTCAGAGTGCAGCTGATCAGGCCAGAGACCTCAGCAGGCTCTCTGGGGCCTGAGTGGACAAGGAAAATGCTTGCCACATTCCAGAGGGTCACTCCCTGTTCGCCTCTACTCTTCTTCCCCCATGCCGCTAGGACCCACACTGCTGGTGGCGACCTCAGACAGTGAAGGACCAAGCCCAGGATCCCAGCAGTCTTCCTGGGGTCCGAGTGGGCAGGGCAAATACTAACCACATTCCTCCCACAATCCTCCAAACAAATGATAGACCTTCCAGGCATGGCAACACCTCCTTTCCCCCAGCCACCCTTCAAGGGCACTGGTCCCATCCAGCCTCCACTTCTCTTCCCACTTCATCCTGCCCCCCACATCCTACCTGGTCTCTTGGGGGTTCCTCCCATACTATTGGATGTTGAGGTCCCCCACCATATCTGGTAGCTGCCCTAATTGTGAGGAGAAGTACTCTGCATCCTCCTACACCACCATCTTTACTCCACCCCTTGGTCTGCCCATTTTTGGATATTGAGTGGTATAAGCTGTTTTTTTCAGTACTGAGTTGTATGAACTGTTTTTGTGATTTGGATATTAACTCTTTGTTGATCATATCATTTCCAAATGTTTTCTCCCATTCTGTGAGTTGTCTTTTCATTTTGTTGATTGTTCGCTGTGCAAAAGCTTTTAAGTTTGATTAAATCCCATTTGTTTATCTTAGATTTTATTTCTTTTACCTTGGGAAATTGATCTAAAAAATCATTGCTATGATTTATGTCAGAGAATGTTTTACCTATGTTCTCTTCTAAGAGTTTTATGGTGTCATGTCTTACATTCAGCTCTTTAACCTACTGGAGTTTGTTTTAATATATGGTGTAAGCAAGTGTTCTAATTTCATTGATTTATGTGTAGTTATCCAGATTTTCAAACACCACTTGTTGAAGAGACTGTCTTTTCTTCATTGTATATTCTTGCCTCTTTTGTCATATATTAATTGACCTTAACTGCATGGCTTTATATCTTGGCTCTCTATAGTTTTCCATTGATCTATATGTCTGTTTTTGTGCCAATGCCATGCTGTTTGATTACTGTAACTTTGTAATATGGTCTGACGTCTGGATGTGTTATGCCTCCAGCTTTGTTCTTTTTTTCACAGGGTTGATTTGAAAGTTCTGGGTCTTTTGTAGTTCCATATAAATTTAAAGATTATTTGTTTTAGCCCTCTGAAAAATGTCATGGATATTTTGATGGGGATTGCATTAAATTTGTAGATTGCTTTGGCTAGTACGGCCACTTTAACAACACTAATTCTTCCAATCCAAGAGCATGAGACATATCTATTTGAGTCATCTTCAGTTTCCTTTATCAGTGTTTTATAGTGTTAATCAAGGAGGTCTTTCACCTCCTTGGTTAAGTTTATTCCTAGGTATTTGTTTTTTGACATGGTTTTAGACAGGATTGATTTTTAACTTTCTCTTTCCTCTTTTTTTTAAATTTTTATTTTATTTTTGGCTGTGTTGTGTCTTCGTTGCTGCGTGCGGGCTTTCTCTAGTTGCAGAGAGTGGGGGCTACTCTTCGTTGTGGTGCTGTGGCTTCTCTTTTTGTGGAGCGTGGGTTCTAGAGTGCAGGCTCAGCAGTTGTGGTGCACGAGACTAGCTGCTCCGTGGCACGTGGGATTCTCCCAGACCAGGGCTTGAACCCATGTCCCCTGCATTGGCAGGCAGACTCCCAACTGCTGTACCACCAGGGAAACCCCTACTTTCTCTTTCTGATATTTCATTATTAGTGTAAAAAAGCACAATGGAGTTCTATATATTAACCTTGTATCCTGCTACCTTGCTGAACTCATTTATTAGTTTTAATAGTTTTTGTGTGGAGATTTTAGATTTCTCTATATAGAGTATCATGTCACCCTTCCATACTGACAGTTTTACTTCTTTCCTTCCAATTTAGGTACGTTTCATTTTTTATATTTTTCTTGTCTGATTGCTGTGGCTAAGTTTTCCAATATTATGTTGAACAGAAATAGTGAAAGGGCACCATTGTCTTGTTTGTGAATTAGAAGAAAGGTTTTCAGCTTTTCACCATTGAGTACTATGTTAGCTGTGGGTTTGTCATAAATGGCCTTTATTATGTTGAGATATATTACCTCTATACTCACTTTGGTGAGAATTTTTTATCATGAATGGATGTTGAATTTTGTCAAATGCTTTTTCTCTGTCTATTGAGAAGATCATGATGTTTTTGTCTTTCCCTTTGTTAATGTGGTGTATCACATTGTTTGATTTGCATATGTTGAACCATTCTTGTGACCCTGTAATGAATCCAACTTGATCATGGTGTATGATCATTTTTATGAATTGTTGGGCTTGGTTTGCTAATAGTTTGTTGAAGATTTTTGCATACATAGTCATCAAAAACATTGACCTGAAATATTTTTTGTAGTGTCTTTGTCTGGTTTTGATATCAAGGTTATCAGGTTGCCTCATAGAATGAATTTGGGAGTGTTTCCTCTTCTTCAATTTTTTAAAATAGTTTGAAAAGAAGGTATAAGTTCTTTTATATATGTTTGGTAGAAATGCACTGTGAGGCCTTCTAGTCCTGGACATTTCTTTACAGGAACTTTTGTTTTGTTTTGTTTTCACAGATTCTAGTTCATTTCTAGTAATTGGTGGGTTCAAATTACCTGTTTCTTCTTGACTCAGTTTTGGTAGGCTGTGTTTTTAAAACTTGTACATCTCTGCTAGGTTGTCAAATTTGTTGGTCTAAGCAGGTTTTAATTTTAGTAATATGAAGTAAACAAAAGCTATTATCTGAATTATAGCTTCTAACAGAAAAGAAGTTGTAGATAATGATGAAAAAAGTTGTCTTGCAAAATTGAATTAAGGAATCAGGAACTTGAAGTTTAGACCATTAATACATAGATGATGAAGTCAGATTAGTTATTTCCATGTATGAATTGTAAATGATTGTTTTTTAAATCAATGGATAAATAAAGAATGTGCCATGATCTCCTAATTTTATTCATAAACATTTCAATAAAATATATATTAAACAATGCATTGAATGACCAAGTATTCATATAAGTTCAGAGTACATTATCTTTGTGAACTGTTTTATTATGTAGCTCTTCTGTAGCTCCATTGCATTCAACAATTTATATTCTGGATTTACATACTTGAAAAAGTTGAGTAATTCAAGATTTAAAAGAATAGATTTTATTTAATTCCATCTCTACTAAATACATTCAGATCAGTGTATAAACAGAGTTCAATTCATTTACTAATGATACAGTACCTTCTTCCAATGGTGTAAATTTGATTAAAGGTCAGTTGAGTATTATTGGATACATGGACCATATTTATTTCCAGCATGGTCCATTTTTGTCAACAAATGACCTAAAAACTTACCATTCCCTATGTTACATTCTACTTTGGATGAGGAAATTTCACATTGTGAAACACTGTCAGCTATTTGTGAAACTGACAGCAAAGGTTCATGGATTTAACTTGATTAAGTCATGTATTTTTTTTAACATCTTTATTGGAGTATAATTGCTTTACAATTTTGTGCCAGTTTCTGCTGTACAACACAGTGAATCAGCTATACATATATCCCCATATCCCTTCCCTCTTGCATCTCCCTCCCACCCTCCATATCCCACCCTTCTAGGTGGTCAAAAAGCACAAAGCTGATCTCCCTGTGCAATGCAACTACTTCCCACTAGTTCCCTATTTTACATTTGGTAGTGTATATATGTCAATGCTACTCTCTCACTTCATCCCAGCTTATCTTTTCCCCTCCCCATGTCCTCAAGTCCATTCTCTACATCTGCATCTTTATTCCTGTCTTGGCCCTAGGTTCTTCAGAACCTTTTTTTTTTTTTTTTAGAGTCTATATATGTGTTAGTATATGGTAATTTTTTTTCTCTTTCTGACTTACTTCACTCTGTATGACAGACTCTAGGTCCATCCACCTCACTATAGATAACTCAATTTCATTTCTTTTTATGGCTGAGTAATATTCCATTGTATATATATGCAGTTGTCAAACAACATATAAAATATCATGGGCAAGGAGAATTGTATTATTGCATCAATAAATTTGGTATTGACAAGTAAGTAAATTTTAGTTTTAAAGATGTTATTTATTTTAACTTATTCTGACCAAATAAGAATGAGTAGTTATCTTAAGTCTGAGTGTCCATTTATATGTGTGCTAACTTTAACCCAGAAAAAACAGATAGATAAATAAAGGTGTAAAACCACACATGCACAAGTACATATCTATAAGTAATATAGGACATTATTCACCATTTATTCATTCTTTAGAGAGAAGTTATTAGATGTTTGCTATTCACATAGGTGAATAATAATGATTTGTGGAATTAAACTATTTTTGTTATATAGCATACATGCACTTCATATTTTTAAATAGGAAAATAATTTAATAAGTTTTAACTTCTATAAAAGAGAATGTTATAAATAAAATTTTTCATGCATTCATGTCTCTCTCTCATTTTCTACTTTCACTCTTCATTTCAAAGATTGTTTTAGAATCTAAAATGTAGAGTAAGCAAGTTTATGCATTATGGGAAAAAAACCTCTTAAGTTGTTTTTAATTAGAGCCCCCTTCTCAACACTCATTTTGCTCACCACCACTCTCCCTTCTTCTAGAAATGTTTGCTTATACTCTCACCTCAAAAACATTTTTATATCATGGATTTAAGGTATAGTTGCTTTTAATATTACACTATTTTATTTATTCCCAATTTATTTTTATGCTAAGAACCATTGCTTTTCTTGACATGTTCACTGTCATTAGAAATGTGATAACTTTTACCAAAAAGTGAATTTTAAACCACCTTAAGAGGCAGTGTGTCTGTATTTTCCCTTTATTCACACATAAAGGGAAAATAATATGAAGCTTGATTCAATTGACAGTCCTAACAAGTCAGCTGGCCATACTCACTCATACTCATAAGGAATATAATACAAAATTAGTTTACAGGTCACCACACATATTTCTTGCAAAAACATTAATAGTGTACACATGTAAAACTCAATATTTAAATATTATTTAAATATTTCAAAGGCAAATAAGAGGGAATTCCACTTCCAGCAGATTTGGCATCCTGACTGAATCTCCAAATGAAAGTGTAGGTGTAAATTAAGTAGCACACACACACAAAAAGTATACTATGCAGAGGCCAAAACTAAGCACAACCTTGAACACAGAGATTATTTTCTGAGCCAGATAAGAAAAGTTCAATTTTCCTAGGCTCAAAGTTTCTGAAACAATCAAGACTGAGACCAGGGTTCACCCAATGTGGGCAGTCTAATATGAAAGAGCACCTCCCTCTGTTCCTTTTACAAAACTGGGAAGACAAAGGCTACCCTCTTATAAGTGTATAAAAATTGGCCCTTGTATTAGGGTATACAAATAAAATAAACATAAAAACTATCCCTAGAAGATTTCAAACAAAATTTTCTGACTGAAAGCTTGGTGTTAAATAGGGCTTTTTAAAAAATAAAAGGATTGCATCCTGAATTTGTATTACATTGATTTCATTAAAAATGGAAACAGTGTGAGATTGCCACCAGGATTCAGGCAACAACAAATGCAAATTCTCTCTGAAGAAAGCCATCTTTGAAATAGACCTCAACATTTTCTGACAAATCAAGCTCTTAAATATATGAGATTAGAGTAAAAAATATCATAGACTAAACATGAAAATAAGACACTGAGTGAGAAAAAACTGAAGATAGCTTGGTCAGAATCTCAAAAAATAGAAATTCTCTGTCACACAGAAAATATTAAATATAAGTATGTTGAAAGAAAAAGGATGGGAATATTAAAATGACTATAAATTTTAAAAATTACCGAAGAAGATGGCCATGCATGAAAACTTACAATAGAAAAATTTAATACAGATTAGAGTTAACTGAAAAATTATTTGTGAAATTATATATAAATCTGAAGAAATAACAGATCAAGACCAGAGAGAAAAACAGATGGAAAATATGAAAAAGAGATTGATTTTGCAACATATATTTAATGAGAGTTCCATAGGAAAAGGAAAAGAGAAACCATCAGAAGTATATTTGAAGAAATAAAATTTGAAAAAATCTCTTAAGACTCTGATCCATAGAAATCCCTATAAAACTCATAAATGAGAAATAAGAATAAATCCACATTTATAACATAAGAATAAACCTGCCAATCCAAAAAGAAAAGGGAAAATCTAAAGAGCAGATTGAAGTGTTGGGAGTGAGAGTGTGGAGTGAAGAATGGAAACAGAATATCTTCCAAAATGTCTTATTTACCAGTATCTATTTTCTCATCATTGGTTATCTGAATATAATGAGATAATAGTTTTTTAGTTTGCTGAGAGAATATGACTTTCAACCTAGTATTTAATTACCTCTAATAATGGAACAACCATAAATTTATTTTAGGAAAACTGGAGAGATTTTGCCATTGAAAATCTTCCTTTAAAGAACATTTTGAGAGTTATCTTTCTAGAAGAAGGAAAATAATCAAACAAGGATATTTTTGGAAAAAAGAACAAATAAATATTAAATGTTTGGTTAATAAAAATGATTATTGACTGTAGAGCAAAAATTTTACCTTTGGGTTAAAACTGAACTAAAGTACACAAAAACACTATCCTACAAGTTAAGGTGTTTTCAGGCTCATTCTATTTTCCATAATCAGGAAGATGTCAAAGATGGTTTGATACAATGGCTCAACAATGGCAAAAAGAATGCTACTTTTTTATAGAGCTGTAAATATGGATATAGATACACATATGGATATAGACCTAGGTATATTTATGCATGACAGTAGATGATGGAGATTTCAGTTAAGCGCATACACTGTTTTCCTATATAAGTTCCATCTAATTTTTTCTTGATTTTAACCCAATTTTGACTTATTTTTTCTTCTTATTCCATGTATAGGCAGCCATTCTAATGTATATATGTTGTATCTTTTTTTAATGTACTTTTGTGAAATGAGTGCTGTTCTATATGCATGCATATTAATTAAGGTAGATTATATTTTTGACCAAATGCCTTTTCTATCTTAATCCTCTGCCTTTTGCAATCACAGTTTCATTCTAAGGCCACCTCTCTTTCTGGTGCCATAATTTATAGGGACACATTTTTGTATTCATGCTAATTTCTCCCTTAGCAATTACAAAATACAGAAAAGATTTGTTTATGGTTTCTTTTGATAAACAAAACCTTTTTTTTTTAACATCTTTATTGGGGTATAATTGCTTTACAATGGTGTGTTAGTGTCTGCTTTATAACAAAGTGAATCAGTTATACATATACATATGCTCCCATATGTCTTCCCTCTTGTGTCTCCCTTCCTCCCGCCCTCCCTATCACACTCCTCCAGGCTGTCACAAAGCACTGAGCCAATATCCCTGTGCCATGTGGCTGCTTCCCACTAGCTATCTACCTTACTACCTTTGTTAGTGTGTATATGTCCATGACTCTCTCTCGCCCTGTCACAGCTCACCCTTCCCCCTCCCCAAACAAAAGTTTTTAAGTTTAATTAGGTCCCATCTGTTTATTTTTGTTTTTATTTCCATTACTCTAGGAGATGGATCCAAAAAGATATTGCTGCTATTTATGTCAAAGAGTGTTCTGCCTATGTTTTCCTCTAGGAGTTCTATAGTATTCAGTCTTACATTCAGGTCTTTAATCTATTTTGAATTTAGTTTTGAATATGCTGTTAAAGAATTTTCTAATTTCATTCTTTTATATGTAGCTGTCCAGTTTTCCCAGCAACACATATTGAGGACACTGTCTTTTTTCTCCATTGTATATTCTTGCCTTCATTGTTGTAGATTGATCATAAATGTGTGGGTTTATTCCTGGGTTTTCTATCCTATTCCATTGATCTATATTTCTGTTTTTGTGCCAGTACCATATTGTTTTGATTACTGTATCTTTGTAGTACAATCTGAAGTCAAGGAGCCTGATTCCTCCAGCTCCATTTTTCTTTCTCAAGATTACTTTGGCTAATTGGGGTCTTTTAGATTTCCACACAAATTTTAATTTTTTTTTTGTTCTACTTCTGTGAAAAATGGAATTGGTAATTTGATAGGGATTGCACTAAATCTGTATATTGCTTTTGGTTGTAAAGTCATTTTTACAATATTGATTTTTCCAAATCCAAGAAAGTAAAATATCTTTATATCTGTTTGTGCCATCTTAGATTTCTTTCATCATCATCTTATTAGAGTTTTTGAAGTACAAGTCTTTTGCCTCCTTAGGTAGGTATATTCATAAATATGTTATTCTTTTTGATGCAAAAAATAGATAAATAAATAAATAAATAGGATTGTTTCCTAAATATCTCTTTCTGATCTTTTGTTCTTAGTGCATATAAATGCAACAGATTTCTTTACATTTATTTTGTATACTGTAACTTTACTGAATTCATTGGTGAGCTCTACTTGTTTTCTGGTGTCTAGTGTCTAGTGTCTTTAGGATTTTCTATGTATAGTACCATGTCATATGCAAACACTGACAGTTTTACTTCTTGTTTTCCAATTTGTATCTTTTATATTTCTTTTCTTCCCTGAATGACATTTCTAGGATTTTCAAAACTATGCTGAATGAAAGTGGCAAAAAAAGACAACCTACAAAACAAGAGAAAATATTTGCAAATAATGTGACTGACAAGAGATTAAACTCCAAAATATACGAATAACACCTACAGAGCAATATAAAAATGACAACCCAATCAAAAAGTGAGCAGAAGATTTAAATAGACATTTCTCCAAAGGAGACATACAGTTCACCAAAAGACACATGAAAAGATGCTCAACATCGCTAATTATTAGAGAAATTCAAATCAAACTACAATGAGGTACCACTTCACTCAGGTCAGAATGACCATTATTAAAAGGTCTACAAATAATAAATGCTGGAGAGGAGGAGAAAAAGGAACCCTACTACATTTTTGGTGGGAATATAAAATGATACAGTCACTATGGAGAACAAACAGTACAGAGGTTCCAAAATTAAACTAAAAATAGATCTACCATATAATCCTGCAATCCTTCTCCTGTGCATATAACCAGAGAAAACCTTACTTTGGAAAGATACATGAACCCCAGTGCTCATTCCAACACTATTCACAATAGCCAAGACATAGAAGCAACTTAAATGTCCATCAAAAGATGAATGAATAAAGAAGATGTGGTATATATATATACAATGGAATATTACTCAGCCATTAAAAAGAATGAAATATGCCATGTGCTGCAACATGGATGGAACAAGATATTATTATACTAAGTGAAGTAAGCCAGAAAGAGAATGACAAACATTATATAATATTACTTATATATGGAATCTAAAAAAAAATGATAAAATGAACTTATATACAGAACAGAAATACACCCACAGACATAGAAAACAAACTTATGGTAACCAACAGGGAAAGGGGGAGGGGTAAATTAGGAGTTTGGATTAACATATACAGACTCCTATATATAAAATAGATAACCAAAAAGGAGTTACCATGTAGCAAAGGGAACTATACTCAAAATTTTGTAATAACCTATATGGGACAAAGAATCTGAAAAAGAATATATATATAAAACTAAATCACTTTTCTGTACACCTGAAACTAACACAACATTGTAAAACAACTATACTTCAATAAAAATAGAAAATAAAATTAAGTTTCTGAGTGTTATTTTGATATGGCTAACTTAAAGTCCAACACCTACATAAAATTGAGCCAACACTACTGCATAGGACGTGGAATCAAACTGATCGGCTTAAGCCAAATAGGTGTTTGGGAAATGAATTGATTCTACCCAAACTATAAGTTTATTTTAAAAAGAGGAGATAATTGAATTAGATCCCAGGACAAGATGGCAGAGTAGAAGGACCTGAGTTCACCTCCTTTCACTAAAACACCAAAATCACAACTAACTGTTGAAAAAACATCAAAAAAATTACTGGAACCTACAAAAACAAGATACTCTACTTCCAAAGACAAAGAAGAATCCACATTGAGATGGTAAAAAGAGTGCATTTGCGATACAATCAAATCCAATATGCACCAGGTAGGTGACTGACAAACTGGAAAATACTTATATTGCAGAGTTTCTCTCACAGGAGTGATAACTGTAATCCCCATGTCAGGCTCCCCAGTCTGGGGGTCCAGCATCAGGAGGAGGAGCACCCAGAGCATTTGGCTTTGAAGGCCATCAAGCCTTGATGGCAGGAGCTCCATGGGACTGGTGGAAAAAGAAACACCATTTTTGGAGGGCATACACAAGTTCTCATCTCCACCAGGACCCAGAGGAAAAAGCAGTGACTTCATAGGAGCCTAAGCCAGACCTACCTTGTGGTCTTGGAGGGTCTCCTGTGGATGCAAGGGGAGGCTGTGGCTCACTGTGGGGACAAGGACACTTGTGGTGGAGGTACTGAGGAGTACTTATTGGTGTGAGCTGTCCTGGAAGCCACAATTTTGACACCAAATCCTGGCTCCACCCAGCAGCCCTAAGGCTCCAGTACTGAAACTCCTCAGGCCAAACAACCATTTACCATTGCATCAAAAAGGATAAAATACCTAGGGATAAATCTACCTAAGGAGGTAAAATACCATACTCCAAAAACTTTAAGATGCTGATGAAAGAAAGCGAAGATAACACAAACAGATGGAAAGATATACCATGTTCTTGTATTGGAAGAAACAATATTGTCAAAATGACTTTACTGCCCAAGGTAATCTACAGATTCAATGTAATCCCTATCAAATTACCAATGGCATATTTTGCATATATAGAACAAAAAGATCTTAAAATTTGTATGGAAACACAAAAGACACCTATTAGCCAAAGCAACCTTGAAAAAGAAAAAGAAAGCTGGAGGAATCAGGCTCTCTGACTTCAGACTATATGATAAAGATACAGTAACCAAAACAGTATGATCCTGACAGAAAGAAAGAGTTATACATCAATGGAAGAGGATAGAAAGCCCAGCAATAAACTCATGCACCTATGGTCAATTAACCTATGACAAAGGAGGCAAGAATATACAATGGAGAAAAGACAGTGTCTTCAATAAACAGTGCTGGGAAAACTGGACAGCTACATGTAAATGAATGAAATTAGACCATTCTTGGACACCATCCACAAAAATAAACTCAAAATTGATTAAAGACCTAAATGTAAGACCAGATAATAAAAACCCCTAGAGGAAATCATAGAACGCTCTTTGACATAAATTGCAGCAATATCTTTACGGATCCACATCCTAGAGTAATGAAAATAAAAATAAACTAATGGAACCTAATGAAACTTAAAAGCTTTTTCACAGGAAAGGAAACCATAAACAAAACAAAAAGACGATCTACAGAATGGGAGAAAATATTTGCAAATTATGCAACCGACAAGGGATTAATCTCCAAAATATCAAACTAGCTCATGCAGATCAATGTAAAAAAGACAAACAACCCAATCAAAAAATAGGCAGAGGATCTAAATACACATTTCTCTAAAGAAGACATATAGATGGCCAAAAAGCATATGAAAAAAATGCCCAACATCAGTAATTATTGGAGAAATGCAAATGAAATCTACAATGAGATATCATCTCACACCAGTCAGAATAACCATCATCAGAAAGTCCACAAAAAATAAATGCTGGAGAGGGTGTGGAGAAAAGGGAATCCTCCTTTTGATAGGACTGTAAATTGGTACAGCCACTATTGAGAACAGTATGGAGGTTCCTAAAAACTAAGAAAACCTAAAACTACCATATGATCAGCAACCCCACTTCTGGACGTATATCCAGAGAAAACCATACTTCAAAGAGATACATGAACATTAATGTTCATTGCAGCACTGCTTACAGTAGCCTAGACATGGAGGCAACCTAAGTGTCCATTGACAGACGAATGGATAAAGAAGATGTGGTACATATATACAATGGGATATTACTCAGCCATAAAAAAGAATGAAATAATGCTATTTGCAGTGACATGGATGAACCTAGAGATTGTCATATGGAGTGAAATAAGTCAGACAAAGACACACAGACTTAGAAAACAAACTTATGGTTATCAAAGGAGAAAGTTTGGTTGGAGGGATAAATTAGGAGGGTGGGATTAACATATACTCACTATTATAGACAAAATAGATAATCAACAAGGACATACTATATAGCACAGGGTACTCTACTCAATACTATTTAATAACCTTTATGAAAAAAATGTGAAAAAGAATAGGTAAACGTGTGTGTGTATATATATATATATATATATATATATAGAGAGAGAGAGAGAGAGAGAGAGAGAGAGAGATAGATATAACTAAATAACTTTGCTGTACACTTGAAACTAACACAACATTGTAAATCAACTATACTCCAATATAAAATTTAAAAAAAGAAAAAAAAGAGGAAAAGATCGTTCACCAAAGGAAGTTTGAAAGGTTTAAAATTGATGGTAGAATGGAAGCTGTATCTTACCAATATCTGAGTTTTGCATTGGTTCTTCTCCAAGTAGTTTCTGCAGATCAGTGACATTCCACTGTTCCTAAACTGTGATGAGATACATAAAGAAATTGAGAATAAGCATTTTTAAATTTGTAGAGCAATTTGACCTTGCTGAAGCATACAAGTCTGTGATGAGGAAATGTGTTTAATTGGACAGGGTACAGACGAGCTCAGGCATTTTGAACCTGCCTGGTTTGTCATTGGTTGTAGGTGCATATAGAACTATGTTAAAACATGATATTTTAAGGTTAATTTTAAACTATGACCCATTTCTTCCACTTAAAAATCATTGAAACTTCAATATAACAACAGAATAAGTTGATAGCACTGACTACTGATTAAGAAAGAAGTGTTTGAGATTATATCACTTCCTTCATTATGGATAAAATTAAAAACGAATATACTTAGTTTGCCTGTATTACTTTAAAATTTCTTCTTTTCATCCCAACAGACAGGTTTCTCTACTTTGACAGTTAAAACAGTCAGCATTAGTGGAACCACAGAACCAGTTTCAATGTACATTATTCCTTGTGAATAACATTGTTATTACTACATCCTAAAATAATTAACAAGCAAAAAGCAAAGTCTTTTGTTATATCAAAACTTTAATATTGGTATACACAGTGTTTGTTTAATGTGAGCATATAGACATTCAACATGCAGGATCCTTATTTCACTCCTAAACAACAAAATGTTAAATATGTAATAATGATGTTCTAAAGTATTCATCTATTGGCATACATTCAATAAAGTATGCATACAATTTTAAAATTATTTTCTTCTTTCACTGTGTGATATTTTTCTGATTTATTTATTGAAATATTATGTAAGCCTTGTTAAATCTAATATTTAGAAATTGAGACAAAATTTTAAATCTTTTTTCATTAAATTTTTTCTAGTTATTCATTTTTATTTTGTTTTACAAAAACATTAGACTGGACAAGCAAGCAAAATAAAGCTAAACAAAAACTTGGTACTTCACCACATTTAGTTTGAGAAGCACTGTTGCACTGGACTACACTAAATCAATGGTTTTTAAACCATGTAGTTCCAAGTGTTTCATATACTTCAAAACACTTGTATCAGTTTTACTCTTTGAATAAAGGGGTTTTAGAACTGTGAAGTACAATTTGCAATTCCTGAATATAATGCTCTCTCACCATTTGATCTCACTTCCAGCTTAAGAAGAAGGTTCAATTAATAATAGTTATTTTCTATGGGATTTTAAGATTTGTCTAGAGCTTAATTCCTTAATTAAAAATAGAGTAAATTAAATAAGGTAATTCAAAATATAAAATGTAAAGGGTATAATACATTAGCAACAACGTGTATAGGAATATAGATGGAGAGGACTCGAATAGTTCTATTAGCTAATGAACAAGAGGTTACCATGTCTTATATACAGCCCACAGGGCCTGTAGGGTAAGCCCCAAAGAGGTGAGATTACAGTCCATAAGTAAATAATAGTATTCATCAGCTTTTATTCCCTTGTCTAAATATTTGAGGTAATGACACTACTTGATAATTTTCCTTTACTATTTTAATAAAATTAAATGCATACATATATAATATAATGTTTTATTTTTTAAATATATTTTTTCAATATCTAGCAACTGGCTTTCAGATGCATTGTAAATGTTTAAAATTATTTGCTCACTGATAAAATTATTCACTTTCATAGGACTTAATTATTTGTAGTTATCTTTATATTTTAATTAACCATGCTAAAATAAAAGTAATCATGCCATAGACAGTATTTAAATCAAGAATATTAAAATCTTTTAAAACTGTATCTCAAAAATCAGATCTCATCCCGGCTCATTGAAAGATTTTTTTTTTTTAATGCCAGACAAAAGTTGGTTTAAAGGAAAGCTTGCTAACATGCTTGCAGTTCATTTTACATTTCTCTTCTGTTCACGATTCTATTTTTTCCCCTAATGAATTTCACCATGATGCACCAGTTGCCAAAATAAGATAAAACAAAAAAATGAGAGTATGTGTCCTATGCATATCTTCACCAATTATTGTCAAATTGTTCTAACAATTTTGAGTGTTGTAGTTTGAAAAGAACTGAGAAATCCCAAGGAATATATAGAATTGTCTCTATGTGTCTCTTACTGCAGCATAGTCATGAAAAATCCATATTTGTGTTGATTACTATAGTATATGATTGAACTCGAAATAAGATTTATGGATGCATTTAGAGTTATGGAATTATTTCATAGTTTTATGGAAGATACTTTATATCTTATGACTTTTATGTATGAAAGTACAGGATGACAAATTAGTGTCAGAAGACAGGACTAAAAAATGACTATATATCTATCCTAAAATGAGAGAGAGAGAGAGAACCTAGTTTCCGTCTGCTCTTAATAGGAAGGTATTTAACCTTGGACTTGGACAATTCTCTCAATCTGTGTGGACCACAGTTTACATATCTGTAATTGGCTGGGTTGAACGAAAGAAAGACTCCTTTAGGCTATAAATTCTATAATTCTATCAAACATTTGTTGAAGATTAATAGAGTATGAAAGAACTCAGTGAAATCCCCATTGCTCTGAAGTTGGTCAAGTGAGTTTATGTTTTAACATGAGTGCCAGGAAGTATATCCAATCAAAGCATGTTTTGGCATTTATGCAGAGGTTGCTTCTGGTCTCAAATCAAATAGTCCTAAAAAGTTCTTCAGCTTTAGCTGCGGAAAACTTTCTAAAGGAAGTGACTCCACTTAAATAAATAAAAATAACAATCTATAGGTCCATCTGAAAATTATTTGTGAAATTGAAATTGTTCTCTGAGTTAGATTATTATTTTATTTTTAAAGAGAGGAACTATTTTATTGTCATTTAAAAGTCCCTGTCTGTGAAAATGTATTCTCCTGGTTCCCATCTAATGTGATATGCCATGATATTTCACATTTATTACAATCTTTTTGGCAGTTTGAGTTGGAGGTTGAAGAAATGACAGTGAGGATATAGCAGCTGCTTGAGTTAGGTTTCATTTGTGTTTGTTTTATTTTTGAATTGTACTTTTCTGGTAATAGATCAACAGAGAAGTAAAATAATTAAGCACCCATCAGTTTAAGAAGAATAATGTAAAGCTAACTTTTACCACAATATATAGGTCAAAGAGAGAACACAATAAATATTTTTTGAAGAAGTTAGCTATGCCTTTTAAAAAATGGTCTCATATCTCTCTAGATAAACTAATTTTGCTCTTCTCAATGTAGCCAATATTTTATTTCTTCTTGAAAAAATTAAGACTCATCAATGATGATTTTGAACATGCTGTTAACTGCCAAATCATACATTCTTCTTAAAGGAATTTAGACCATATGTAATTAGTGACTTTTATGTATAGCCTAATGCTACCTAAGAGAGATGCAGTATCTCTTACTAAAGTTCATTTATTCATTCAGTCATTTATTTATTCAGCAAACAAATATCTCTCAAGTGATTATTAAATATAAAACCAATTATTCACATTCACCTTTATTCTTGCTTTAAACCTGAAATGACTATTATGTAGGCCCAAGGGTAACAGAAAATGAACCCAAAATAAATCATCTTTTCATGTAGAAGATGAGGACCAAAGATTAACAACTAAGTCTATCTCCCATTTATATTTAACATTCTCCAAAATGTGTTAAATATTTTACTTTATTATCAATTATTAATGATATTATTTTTGTTGTTGTTGATAGCTGTTATTTACTTCTTTGATGACTAATATGATAGAACAAGATTTAGCTAAATTCACAGAAGCAATAGTAACTGACAGGTTCACATCAGTTGAACCTCAAGGTCTAACTCTAAATCTAATGTTTTCTGTATTACATAAAAGAAACCTCAAATGATCACTTCTATGTTACAGGTGCACACAAAATAATGTGAACTTATGAGGAAATCCATCAACCTATCAACAGAATTGTACTGAGGAAAGTCTCACAGATGCAATAGCATTTTTGATATAACAAGTAAAAATGAGGTTTTTGCATTGAGAAATATGTTGCAGTATAAATGACAAGGGGGGAAAAAAGCAGAAAATCAGGAAACTACACATTAGAGGAAATACTATGTAACTACCTTTATTTATTTTTAATTAATTAATTTTTATACAGTTTTAAAAGATTGCATTCCATTTACAGTTATTTCAAAATATTGGCTATATTCCCCATGTTGTGCAATTCCCTTTAAATAAAATATTGGAAAATGCCAGGAAATGAGACACATTGAAAAATATGCTAGATATGGAGTATGAGTATGGAGTAACTTAAATCGCAGGTTAAGGATTTTTTTTCTAACTATAGAGGGCAATCAATAACATTATTTGAGACTGGAAAAGAATAGTAAGTTCAGATCAGTTTCTCTTATAATTCATTCAGAAGTGGTTTTAATATAAATTGGAATGGGAATGAAAAACGACTAGAGGTGTTGATAATTTTAGGTAGTATGACAACAGTATCTGTACTGTGTAGTGATAACAGAAAAAGAAGAGCATAGAATAGATGCATGTGACAAATAAGTGAGAAGAAGAAAATAACTCTGCATCTTCATGCTTTGGAGAATAGAAAAAATAATGGAGACACAAGTGTAGGAAAATAGGAAGAAAGAGAAGTTTAGTCTGGCACATATTGACCTTAAGATGTCAGCGGAACATTCAAAAAACACCATCAGCCGACTTGGAAATGTACTAAGATATTGTGAGTCCATTAATATGTGAGTTCCTAAAGTGCAAGGCCCTTTTGCAGTCTAAACAGCAATCACAGAGCCTCAAAGTGACATGTGCCTAATATGCTCCTCATAGAATAGATTCTAGATAGATCCCAATTGACAATTAAGCACTACAGCCACTTCTGGTGTATATTTTGCATATTTCCAACTTAGTATCTGTAATATTATTTCAGTCATATATTTAAATAACTGTCTCTTCCTACTAAGCTACATGCAATTTGAAGGCAGAGAACAATGTCTGAGTCATTATTTTTCTTGCACATAACTTAATGCTTGACACATAGACTATGCAACTCTTGGTGCATAAACAAATGAATGAATATCACATCAGAAAAATACGTGTGGTCGTGTAGTAAACTTGACCTGGGGGATTGTACCACATTTTTAATTAACATTGTTGTATACTGCCACAATATGAAATGCCCCAAATCTCAGGTATACACATAAGTAGATAAAAATGATTGGTCTTAACTTTTGTTCCCATTCTTTGTTGTATCAGAAACAAGATTATTATAATTAAGAACGACTAGTTATTCTCTGACCATTCTTAAGTATAAGAATCTAATTATTTTTATCTGCCATTAGATTTAATTATCAAGCAAGATTACTCAGTTGTAATTTCCTTATTCTAAATATTTTCTTTCCTGAATTATTATTTGGTGTTTGTGTATATAAATGTATAATAGACAGTCCCAACACTAAAAACAATTTATCCAATACAAACTTTCATTTTACTGACTGAAAATGAAGCTAAAAACACATTTAAAGTGTTAGTGATTTTGTCTATCTACTAAACCTTCTTAGATCTCACTGAGGAAAGCATTAGTTTTGTCTTTTTCTCTTGCCTTATCGGAAACTTTTGAGTTCTTCACAGAAGAAGCAGCAATAGAAAAAACTTCGAGTAACTTATTAGTAGTTACCTTCTCCAGATGGCAGTGGACTGTTAAATGCAGGAAAGCAAACATAAGCACCCAGCTTGCATCCAAATCCAGTACAAAGATACTCTAAGAAAATATCTAATTTGGGTCATCAATTAAATTCACTCTGAGAGGCTATTAAAGTATAATATATTGTCAGTTCAGCTAAATTAGTCCTAAACAAAACCAGTTTCATTTGTCTTCTGTCTGTAGCTCCCCCTATTGGCAGTATCATGCTGTTACCTCATAGCAGATGAAATAATACCCAATAGCAGTGGCAAATAACCCATCAGCAGCAAGGTCACCTTCATATTTCTATCCAAATTTTAGGTTCCAAATTTTTATACTATCTCTCACAATGAAATATGCTGGTAATAAATAAATTCAGGGAGAGTATTGCTTCATTTAGAAGCCAGGTGAATTCTGTCTCAGAATCTCTTATTTTTCAGATCAGCCCTTCATATAAATCTTCATAAAATGTGTGTGAAGCTCATCTTTCAGAGTGTTCAAAAATATATTCATATGTTATTTTTATTGCCTAAATAATATTTCATGGTATAAATACATGATATTTTGTTAATCCATAAATATCTTGGGGAAAAAATAAGAATTAAGCTGGTGATCATGTGTTAGACAATATCTTAGCTACAGCTCTTAAAGCACGAGTGATAAAAGAGAAGGTTGGTTAGCTGGACTTAATTAAAACTAAAATGTTTGAGGTTTCATAGGATAACATGCAAAAAGTGAAAAGGTAACCCACAAAATTTGGGAAAATATTCACCCATCATGTATCAGATAAAGACTTGTATCCAGGGTATATTAAGAACTATTAGAAAATTTTAAAATGAAATAATATAAATACAATAGTAAAAGTACAACTCAATTTTTAAAATAGGCATGTGATTTGAATAAACATATCTCAAAGAAAATATATTAATAACTAATAAGCACATGACAATATGCTCAATGTTATTAGTCAATAAGGAAATGCAAATCAAAACAATGAGGTAACCCCCACTAGAGAAGCAATCATTTAAAAATAGATGATAAAAGGTGTTAATCAAGATGTGGAGAAATTATCATTATTATTCATTGTTGGTGAGAATGTAAAATGTCACAGCCACTTGGGATAACAGATGGGAAGTTCCTTAAAGTTTTAAACATAAAGTTACCATGACCCAGAAAATACCCTAGAGAACTGAAATATATGTCTACACAAAAAACATGTACATTAGTGTTCCTAGAAACAGTATTCATAGCAGCCAAAAGTAATAAAACTACTAACAAATTATTCAATGTTATTTTTATAAGATTATTTTAAATGTGATAATGTTATCATTGAAAAATGGCAGTTTTCTAAAACAAATATACATTAATTATTTTATTCTAAACTAGTAAAATCAACATACCCCTTACATCATTTTATTATCTAGAACCAAAGCTTATTATTTTATTTATTGGGTTTAACACTCTTAGGTAGTTTACCATTGCTTAACAAAATAAATTAAAATCTTCATGTCATGTGACTTTAAAATACTTCCTCAGTATCTTCTCCCCAGCTCTATCAAAATGTCACTCTGCAACCTCTGCTTAGCCAGTATCTTCTCACAAATCCATGCACATTCTGGCATAGTCATTATTGAGTATTCCATGCACAAGTGAGTATTTTGATGTTTCTTTTCACCTCCTTCTAAAATATAATCCTCCCATTTTCCTCCAAATATACCTTCATACTGCAAATGTAACTCTTTTATTTAAATAATTAATTTATTCATTTAGTCAACATTTTTAAGCACCTGTCTACCTTTATTGGAGTATTATTGGAGTATAATTGCTTCACAATGCTGTGTTAGTTTCTGTTGTACAACAAAGTGATTCAGCCATATGCATACATAGATCCCCATATTCCCTCCCTCTTGAGCCTCCCTCCCACCCTCTCTATCCCACCCCTCTAGGTCATTGCAGAGCACCAACCTGATCTCCCTGCGAGCACCTGTCTTGTATCAGACACTAATTTAAGCTCTGATGATACAGCAGCTAATAAAAAAAAAAATCAGAAACAAATGATCTCTTCTGACTTTACATTCTCGTAACTCTAGATAATCTTTAGATAGTACTTTCTCCAGAAAATGAAATATGACCATATATGCACCCCACCATCACCACAACCACCATCACTACTACTACCACCATCACTAAGCTTAGATTATGTATTCTCTTTAGGTGAATTGATAGTATCCTGTACTTTTTATCGTATTATACATCACACTATAAATAATTTATCTGATTATTTATGCAAAGGAATACAATGCTTAAGGTGAAACTTCATGGTTGAAGAGGAATTTTCTAAAGGGAAAATTTATGATGTGGGTTTCTATCAGAAAATACCTAGCAGCAACATAATGCTTAAGTGGGGAAACGATTTACTTATACTACATACTTATAAAATATGTGTTGATTTGTTATCTTGATTTGATGTCATTGTCTGAGTCAATAGCTCTGTGAATCATAAATCCTCTTTTAGCATAGAGACTGAGCTACCAAGCAAGAGATTTTATGCTCCACTTTTTTTTTTTTTTTTAGGTACGCAGGCCTCTCACTGTTGTGGCCTCTCTCATTGCAGAGCACAGGCTCCGTACGCGCAGGCTCAGCAGCCATGGCTCACAAGCCCACCCGCTCTGCGGCATGTGGGATCTTCCCGTACCGGGGCACGAACCCGTGTCCCCTACATCGGCAGGTGGACTCTCAACCACAGCGCCACCAGGGAAGCCTGATGCTCCACTTTTGAAATACTAACAAAGGTCTTCACTAAAGAATACAGACAATTCACCACTTTTCACAGATTTTTTTTTAACATCTTTATTGGAGTATAATTGCTTTACAACGGTGTGTTAGTTTCTGCTTTATAACAAAGTGAATCAGTTATACATATACATATGTTCCCATATCTCTTCCCTCTTGTGTCTCCCTCCCTATCCCACCCCTCTAGTTGGTCACAAAGCACTGAATTGATCTCCCTGTGCTGTGCGGCTGCTCCCCACTAGCTATCTATTTTACGTTCGGTAGTGTATATATGTCCATGCCACTCTCTCACTTTGTCACAGCTTACCCTTCCCCCTCTCCATATCCCCAAGTCCATTCTCTAGTAGGTCTGTGTCTTTATTTCCCATCTTGCCCCTAAGTTCTTCATGACCTTTTTTTTTCTTAGATTCCTTATATATGTGTTAGCATATGGTATTTATTTTTCTCTTTCCAACTTACTTCAGTCTGTATGACTGACTCTATATCCATCCACCTCACTACAAATATCTCAATTTCTTTTCTTTTTATGGCTGAGTAATATCCATTGTAAATATGTGCCACATCTAAGAGCTTTTAGGAAAGAGTTGTTACTATGCTATTACCATCCCTTGCCTTTACGTAGGAGAATATCAGAAGATATAAAAAGAAGAATATCTGCAGACATTTTAATTGCTGAAAAGATGGATATTGAAACAACTAAAAAAATCTGTATCTTAAAAGAATTTTATATTCATATATGGTGGGTATCACCCATCATGAATGTTTAAGCACTTAATGACCCAGATTCTTTCCACTTCATAAAATAGAATAAGTAAGTTACATTTTTTACTTAATTAATTCAGGTGCCTCAGATACCATTAGTAAATTAATACTTAAATGCACTAAATTTGATATACATATGTCAAAGTAAATTTGATGAAATAAACATCTATTTGCTTATTACACTTATTACTTATTCTTGCCTGATATCTGTACTACTGAAATCTGTTTTGTTTTTTTTTTTTTTTAATTTGAAAGTACAAATGCCTCATTCTTTGACTCACATGAACAGGATTGGATCAACTTCCAGGGAATAGGGAGACAATTATCATTTATGACAAATTTTACTTTACAATAGAGAACAGGGAGTATTTAACAGGTTAAATATAATTCCACCTGAAATTGGCTTACAGCAGAAATACTAGGCTGTGGGAGAGGAGTTATTGACTCATCTAACTAAAAAATACTGATGTATATTAGGCAAGGTTGAGTCCAAAATTCCAACCACTTCATTACTGTCTACCTGATTTTTGGATATTCTGTTACAAGTGTGTTGACTTTAATGATAGGCAGGCTTTTCATACCTGAGACCTATGTACAGTAGCAAAGATAATTACTACTTCTGGTTGTACATCCTACTGTTTGCAAAGTAAATGATAGGGATCGTATTTTCCCTGATATCATCAGCAAAGATAGTTTAATATTTACAGAACCAGTCATTATGGCAGTGGGCATTGTATTCTCATTAATTAGTCAATAGCCACATGCAGTCTCCTGAAGGAAGGTATGATAGTTACTTCACCCAAAATACATAGGCTGAAAGTGAAGGAAGTGCAAGTTGTCTACTAAAAAATAGGTGTAGGATGGAAAAAAATCAGACATTTACCTAATAACCAATATGCTATTAACATTCTAAGCTCATCCATACATTAAAAATGAAAAAAAAAATCCATGTACTATCGAATAGAAATCTTCTTTTGACCCTTTTTTGAAATCAAGTTGGGTGCCCATCCTGACTGAATTAGTGTGATGAATGTTAATTTGGTATTTTAAATTCTCTCCTTCCTTTTCATCATTTGAATCACAAGTGTCAAATGTTCAAGATAAGAATTCTACATTAAGGATTAAATTAAGAAATAAATTTTTACTTGATAGAGATTTTCTAAGGTAGGTAAGTTAAAGAGCATTAACATGTTAATTAATACACTTCTGGACCACAACTTGAGACAGGAATAAAGGTGCTGCCAGTTTTATCCCTCATCATTATGAGGATTGGCTTATGTACAATTTGGTGAGAAACTTTTCATTCACTGGCACACCTTTATACAGAATGTCCCATAAGAAATAAAAAATTTCATTTTAAAGGGCAGATTATACATCTTCAATATTGGTACTAAGATTTCAAAGAGTAAAATATATCTGTCATCTATTCCAAGAAAAAAAGGATGAGATCAACAAAATATATCCAAAATATCTAATAGGTCAATTTCAATTGAGAAAACATTAAACACTATGAAAGCTTAAACATTATGATATTTTTAGAATAATTCTATCCAGTTCATTAAAAACTTTAAAAATGAGAAAAATTCACAGGTTTCTCTTATAAGTTTTGGAAAGTGTAGTATTGACATCTTAACAAGTCTCCAATCCAACCTCATTTATTTTTACCTTTTCTTTATATAGTTTTACAAAACTGTGATATTTCTTACTTGAATGATTAAAGAAATTCCTAGGATGTTTTGTTTCCGGTTTCATGCTGCTATAGGCCTGCCTCACATCCCTGTGGCTCCCTCCATTTTTGGCTACGGCAAAGTGAATCTGTTTTTCTGTTTCAAGGCTTTGCTCTGAACTTATATAGGAGCTTGGTCACCATACATAGCTACAACCTTGGGTGAGAAAAGAATTAAATGCCTCTGAAGGAATCTTTAATAAGGGATAAATTAGAGATGGTGAATAAATATCTCTGCTTTGTGAGGATAAATACAATGGATGGAATTTCTGGAAAATCTCAATAGGAGAGTTGCAACACCAACCACTAAGAATCTACAGCAAAGCCATGCCTTTTACAACAGAAGAAAACTTAAAATTTGTAAAAGACCTCCTGAATCCATGGTAGAGACAATACCCTCCCGTGGGACATCAAGTGATTATGGGATTGGAGCTGTCAAAAATGAACTACATAAGTATTTTCTAATCTACTGAATCATAATTGTCAGGCAAGCATTGCAGCAACACATTGTACAATAGAAATGGTACATGTGGGATTGAAGCTAAAACTGGAGGACAAAACATGTAAGTTACCTCAATGACTAGGCCAAACCCCTTTGTAACATGGCTTTGTTATACTTTCCTCTATCTTTCTTCTCATTCCTTTGGCCTCATGGCTACAGTAGGCTAGCCAAGAAAACTAGATTGGAATAAGCTACAGTTTCTTCTGCAGCTGCTCTTGAGGTATTGATTAATAGACATTATTTCCTGTCCTACTCCCATTCTAGATTTGGATGGCTAATGATCAGAGAAATCTAGTTTTCTGAGTTGAACCTCCTCAAACTGAGCACCATATTGGGCTTCAAAGTAGAGCTCTTTTTTCCTTCACCCACCCAAAGTTAACTCCAGGAGCAATATTAAAAAAACAGGGGAGGGGAGCAAAGGTCTACATGCTCTAGGCTTTCATCCTTTGGAATAAAGAATCAGGAAGGCACTTTGCATATATCTCAGAGGGCCTATGAAAATAACCTTCATAGCACACGATTTATTAACATTTTCTCTATCACTGTCTCACCTTGATTGTTTGTTTTCACACTCCTTCATTTTATTTTACCTCACAAACTGAATTCATGCATCCAAGATTTTGTATATCACCCAAAGAATAATAGTTATAATAATAGCTAGCTATGTATTATCCTGATTCCTGATTTTGAATAGTATTTTCTTGCTTGCAGAAATATGAAAGGGTAGTAAGAAATAACTGCCTTAAATATATGACTCTTTTTATCTTTTGTATTTTATAAATAGCCCAAACTCACTGAAGAGATTATGATTAATAATTTAGATGGAGTGGAGTAGGCAAAAATGCCTTTGTGAAACTAGTGGAAGTAGAGACTTAGAACCCCAAGATTTTCGTGGGTATTATGAAAGATGAAGCTGAGTGCTGCTTCATAGCACTGCACAAAGGGTGTAGTATGACCTCAGAGAAGATGTCTGCCTGGCACAGGTAGGGGGTTTTTGTACTCAGAAAAGTTTCCCATTGCTCATAGATAAGCAGAGTTGCTTGACACAAAAGAGCACTGAGAATTTGAACAAACTGAATTTTGGCAGTAGCTGTATTTGATGCATTGAAATTGCTCTTGCTAATTAAGCACCACTTAATCATTCTATATTCTAGAAAGAAAAGTGGGTGTGGTTTCAGTAATCAATAATATGGATTTTTCTCATTTATTATGTGTGGGTGCTCTTAATCAGGATTGTATTAATTTAAAGAAATTAAATATTAATTTCTGGATTGAGAACCATTGTGCGTAACACTTGGATTAATCCATTTTGATTTCAGATAGTCTTAAAATGTTGTTGTTATTAACACTTTGTGTGTGCCAAACATTTTTCTATATCAACATAGTCAATTAAGATCATCAAAGGAGGGACTTCCCTGGTGGCACAGTGGTTAAGAATCTGCCTGCCAATGCAGGGAACATGGGTTCAATTCCTGGTCTGGGAAGATCCCACATGCCATGGAGCAACTAAGCCCGTGTGCCACAACTACTGAGCTTGTGCTCTAGAGCCTGTGAGCCACAACCACTGAGCCCCCATGCCACAAATACTGAAGCCCTCACGTCCTAGAGCCCACGTTCTGCAGCTACTGAACACATGTGTCACAACTACTAAAGCCTGCATGCTCTAGGGCCCACGTGCTGCAACTACTGAGCCCACGTGTAGCAACTACTGAAGCCCGCATGCCTAGAGCCCATGCTCCACAACAAGAGAAGCCACTGCAATAAGAAGCCTGCACACTGCAATGAAGAGTAACCCCCACTTGCTGCAACTAGAGAAAACCCGCACACAGCAATGAAGACACAATGCAGTCAAAATAAATAAATTAATTAATTTTAAAAAGATCGTAAAAGGAAAATATCTCCCATTCCACTTGAGAATGAAAATAAAAATATTGTTGAATAATTTGAAAATGAAGTAACTTGTTTTTTTAGAATCAATATGTCTGTATATTATGTATGTTTATATTGGATTGTATAAATATGTTTATATTGGATTTTATCAGTTCTAAGATTCATATTTTTTATATTTAAATATCTATAAAGTTAACCTGTCCAACAATTGATGGCTTACCATACTTTAGTGGGAACAGTTTGTTTTTTTTTTTTCTTAACAGTTTCTTTCTCAGAGGTACATAAAATACCAGTTTGTCTTATAATTGAGGTTGCTTAAATTAGATAAAATAGAAATTAGACATTTTAAGTTTCTTTAATTTATGCTATATTCCAGAACTTGATATCAGTTATTAAAAGGCATACTTCAGAATGTTAACTGCTTCTACAATATGTGTCCAAGACATGTTAATGTACACCAAATCCTTGCCTGCCACATTATATGAGTTACTACAAGTCAAGATTTTCTTTTTTCATAGAAAACATTTAATTGATTTCCAGAATCAGAGTAATATACTACTTTTCTAAGTTACCTCGGTTGCTTAGGGTGTAATTCACAAGGAAATTGGTCACAAGGCAGGGAGATTATTCTCATGCTTTACTGACAAAGTAGAGATGGACAGTAAACAGGAGGACCTTGTGAAACAGTGTATAAAGGATTAGTCAAAAGACAGTTTCCCCTTGAGGAAAAATTTTAAAATGGAAATATTCAACTTCTTTGTAATACTCAGTCACTTATTTGTCACATGATTTACTTGATTTATATAAAATCAATATATTTGTAAATACATTATGGTACTGCAATATTTTAAATTACATCATACAATCTTAAAAGGTAAGGAAGTTTTTAAGATAGCTATCAGAGAACAATTAGGTTAGAGCAAGTGGGTGCAACATATATCTTTTCTTATTCAATTCAGGCATATTTGGCCACAGACAGATACACAGTGATGTTATGTATTTCATACTTCTCTTACTGGTTTCTACATCTCCTCCTATTTATTATAGGAACAGTTGATTTCTGAAACTGATGATACTGTACCACAGAAGCTTTTCCTAGAAGCCAAATAATCATACTTTTCTATGCTAATATCAGACTCCCAGTTATCCTAAGCTTTGCTACAAAGCAGTGGAAAATTTCCATGGCTATGATATAGGAGAGAAAAAGAGTATGTGCAATTACATAATAAGGAGACTAAAAATACATGGCTAGATTTTAAAAATCTGGTAAACACTGGTTAAGGTTAAATGAATAGTGAGGGCAGATAATGAGGTTAGAAAGTTGAATAAGATGAAAATATGCATAAAGTTAGAAAAGTTGACCAAGAGGTATATAATTATAAATAATAATAAATGGAAACAGTGACCTAAGATTCAATGATAGCAATATAAAGAGGGAAAATTTTCAGCATAATAAATAGGGGGGGAAATACAAAATGTTAAGAGAAAAGAAAAGGTAAAATCATTGCAAATGGAGAAAAAATGGAGGCAAAATATATAAATTAAGAAGCTGGAAATTGATAAATGAAGAACAAGAAGAAGATGAACACAACAAGAAAATGTAGAGACCTTATCACTGAAAGGAAAAGAAGTAAAAGAAAGATAAGGGATAAGAAAGGACAAGATGAAAGAAATCAATCCCACAAGATATGTGACTCTTGTCAGCTATAGGTGAGAAAGATGTTTCATTTCAGACAGCAGGAAATGAAAGCTTGATAGGTCGAAACTGGTTGAACCTACTAAGAGTTTAAATGAAAAAAGTAACCACTTTGATGATAAAAAGGAAAGTGAAATACAATTTTTTTATTTATGCTTAAGCCAATGATCATTTTAGTGCTTCTACAAAGCAATGTATTTTCAGCAAAAAATTATCAACGTGTTAAAAATTAAATTTCAGACAGCATATGAGGAAATGCATAACATAACTTTGCTGTATTATATATTATACATTTGAGATAATAAGAAGTTTGTTGTAAGATGTAAATTACTTTTTAGGATCTCTCTGGATCTATTGTGTGAACATTTGACACATATTGCCTACTGTACCTCCTTAGGCTATGATAGTGTACTGAGATGGAGACTCACCAAAGAGAGAAGAGAAAATCCAAAGTATGTACATTCACTCATTCATTCATTTACTCACTCACACATACACATTCTTAGTTTATTTCTGTCACGTTAGTCTCTGAAAATTTAGAAATGAGTTAGACACTGTCTTTTTCCTTTAAAACTCTGAAGTAATGAACAGAAGAAGAGAGAGATAAGAAGTCAAGGTCATTGGAGAGAATGATAAATGTTATCATTCATATATGCATAGAATACTATGTTGAGAAGAAAGTGTTCCACAGGATGAAATTTCAAGACAAGAGTCAGAGAAAGCAAATCAGTGCAGGACTAAGAGGGCAGCTAAGAAAGGGCAAATTTCATTCTATTTACATTTCAGTAAAAATCAAGTGACAATTATTTTCATTTCAATGAAAATCAAGTGACAAAATCAATAATAAAATTACTTTTAAAATAATTCCTGTACACTTGTTCCTTTTTGTTATATTTATCATGGTTTTCAGATAATTAGTTAAAAACCAAAATAGCCTTGTAAAACTGATGGTACTTTTTACTTAAAGAGGAAGGAGGGGTACAAATTAAAGGGAAAATATTTAATGTGGATGAATGCCACCTTTTTCCTCATCACCACATAGGTGTGTGTATAAATAGAAATGTACTCCACACCCTTCAGACACAAAAAACACAAACACACGTGCATTTATTTTCTGAAAGTTTTGTGAAACACTTTTTGGACTCTGGGAATAGAAAAGTTCTACCTCCAAGTATCAAAAATTATTGAAAAGATACACACACAAATTGGAAGCATGAAAACATTTTCTTGTGCTAAAAAGTCATCCCTCTTAGTGTGAAACTTGTGAATATGTAATACTACATCTCAAAGGGGACTTGTGGATGTAATTAAGGCTACAGACCTTAAAATAGGTATATTACTCTGGATTATCAAATTGAACCCAATCACCCTTCTGAGTGAACAATTTCAGAAGAGGAACTTTCAGCCTATGCCTAATCCTAAACTTACAGGTTGCAGCAGCCCATTCTGACAGCTTGATTGTCAACTCATGAAAATCTCTGAAACAGAGGAAGAGACACTTCAACTAAGCTACTTATAAATTCCTGACCAAAAGAAAATAAAAGATAGAAAAATTTGTATTTTTAAGTTTATGGTTTGGACTCCAAGAAATAAATAATAAATCTTACATAATCACAATTTCTATTTTTCAACCTCACATTTTATTCTCAATAAAACGGTGCCAAGTCATTATTAATGTTATCTCATAATCTTCTTTTTCATGTCCATATGAAGTGTAAAATATAAGACCAAATTATCCAGGTTTCTGTGTAACAGTGCTTGTGACCTATTTGCACTGCCATATTATATACAAATAAAGTCTGAAAAAATGATTTAAAGATCTGTTAGTTCAAAGCAGATTTTAGCATTTGGAAAGTAATTCATCTTTCTTAAGTTGTTCCCTTTTTTTAAAAAAAACTATGATATATTACTATTAACTGCTATAATCAAACCTCCACTTTCATTCTTGCAAGTAGTATATGGAAAGAAAGCATGAAAACTGAAAGAACAGGATCACTTACTACTTTAAATTAATAGAGTTTAGTAGAATTGAACAACTTATTTAATGATGTTGTATTTCTATACAGTGCCTAACACTGGAGTTTTATTATTTTATCTGAGTTCTTTAAAGGAATTCCAAAAGAATATTTATATGTGTATCAGCAAAAGTAAGTGATAAGCAGATAAAATTGGAAATCTATCTGCTCCATATAAGATAGAGATTGGGTCAAAATGTGATCAATAATAAATGAATTATCATATAAAACCTCACTGTTTACAAATATTCCTCAGACTTTGATTATTGTATATAGGTTTATCATGAAAGCTACCATGCATATTCGCTTAGAAAACCTAAACCAAGTTTCTTTCTTGAGAGAAATTGTAAAGGGTCACATTCCATAAAATATCATTTGACAACAACTGAGTGGGCCAGGGAAGAACAACTGACCCAGGACTCACAATTCAGAAGCTGACCAGCAACATATGAGGCAATTTGGCATGAAAATAACTATGTTCTCAGAGAGAGACAATGTTGGATACAAGGACATCCTCCACTTTGGCAAGCACAACTAGAAAATATAAAATAATCAAGCAGCTGTTAGAATAGACAATTAAACTGGGTATAAATGTAAGATATGAAACAGGAGAGACAGTGATTGATAGTAAGTTGTGAGTAAGAAGAAACTACAAATAAGCAAAAGCCATCGGTCAAGAATCTATAAAGAGTATCAGTGACAGATGCAGTAAAAGAGGAATAATGAGAAAAATGCCAACCATTATAGAGATTTATAAATTACTAATTACAAAGAAGTGATAAAATACAGGATATTAAACGCTTTCACTCACCCAAATAAACAAAATAAGAAATAAAAGAGAAGAAATAACAACTGATACCCCCAAAATAAAAAAATCATAAGAAAATACTAAGAACAGCTATATGCCAAAAAATTGGACAATGTAAAAGAAATGGGTAAATTTCTAGAAACATATAACCTGCAAAGACTGAATCAAGAATAAACAGACAATTTAAAGAGAACAATCACTAATAGTGAAATTAAATTTGTAATAAAAAAAACTCCCAGCAAATAAAAGTCCAGGACTGGATGGCTTCACAGGGGAATTTACCAAACATATAAAGAAGAGATAATACCTATCCTTCTCAAACTATTCCAAAAAATTGAAGAAAATGGAACACTCCCAAATTCATTCTATGAGTCCATCATCACCCTGATAACAAAACCATACAAAGTCACTACAAAAAAAGAAAATCACCGGCAGGTATCTTTGATGAATATGAATACAAAAATCCTCAATAAACTTTAGCAAACCAAATCCAACAATACATAAAAAGCTTTTTACACCATGGTCAAGTTGGTGTATCCAGCATCACAAGGATTGTTCAACACATGCAAATCATTCAATGTGATACACCACATTAACAAAAGGAAAGACAAAAACAATATGATCATCTTAATAGACACAGAAAAAAGATTTGATGAAATTCAATATCCATTCATGATGAAAATTCATCAAAGTGGGTATAGAGGGAACATATCTCAACATAATATAGGCCATTTATAGCAAACTCACCACTAATATCATACTTATCTGTGAAAAGCTGAAAGCCGTTCCTCTAAATTCAGGAATAATACAAGGATACAATATACTCTTACACTCTTAACATGTCCTAAATTCAGCTCCCATTCTCCCTGCCCTGTCAAAACTGCTCTTCATTATTTCAGTTATTGGGAAGTCCACTTGCTTTAAATAAAAACTTCCACTTGCTTTAAATAGAAACCTCAGTGACATCCCGGATATATCCTTTTCTCTCAGAATCCACCTTCATTCTATCAATATATTTTATAGGCCTTATCTTCAAAGCACATTTAGAATCTAACCACTTTCCACCACCAAAATTGTTATTATCTTAATTCAGGCCACCATAATCTCTGGCCTGGATTATTACAATAACCTCCTGATAATTTCCAGCTTCTTCTCTTGCCCTTTTCACTCTATTCTTAGCCTAATAGCCAGAGTAACCCTAACATAAAATATGTCAAATGATGTCACTCAAATCTTGATGTCCCCAATGCTCCCCATATCAGTAATACTAAAACTAAACTCCTTTAGCACGTAATATTTATCTATCTGAAACTGATTTTTATTATATTTTATTGCCTGTAAAATTGGTATCAATGATATACTTATTACCTAAGGAAGTTGTGAGAATAAAATTAATATTTGTTACTTATAAACCACATTATGAGAAACAATATTCAATGATTAAACCATTATCATTATTGTTGTTATCTCATATTTTTGAGCTGGTCCCCTGTTTGATCTGTGATATATTTTTCTCAAGAATATCCCAATATTTCAGTATTTTCCTTTTTCTTCTACTCCTCAAAGTATAAAATTGTATAAATCCAGTTTCCTTGACTTCAGAGCAGAGACCTAATATATTATTTTATTTATTACAATCATCCAAAAATGTAATGTTTGTTCATTATACATTCTCTCAGATAATTAATTTGAATTCCATAGGGATCTACAAAGTCATATTTAAAAAGTGAATTTATGTAGTATACATTATAGAATTCCAAAAGAGAGATGTTGATAAGATGGAGATTTGGGGTACCTCACATTTCACAATGTGCATATGTTCCTATCTCAGTGCATGGGAAGTTACTTGGAACTGGAATATACTCTTATTTTTCTTAATATGTTAATAAAGCAGAATATGTTGTGACTTTACTTGAAGGATGTATTTTAGAAATTTTTTGAGAAGTTTATTTACAAACACACGCACAAAATCATTTCTACTTTTCCCTTAAGCCACTATCACTGCAGTCAAACACACACCTGAGTTCAAAATTTCAATGACCAGTTTCTTGTGGTTTTACCTCAGATACTTGTTTACACTCAAACAATGGTTCCATATTCATTATTACTTTTTATAATTCTGATTAATCAGAATCATTCCTGACAAACAAGAAGTAAGTTCTCCTGCTATTTTAACCAATCATTCCATTACCTCATGTGTACAGAATGAGATTAATCAGGCTGAACAGTGGAGTGAGGAAGTGACAATCTTAATTAATTTGCCAGGTAGAGAAACCAATTGGGAAAATTAAAACATGTCTTATAGTAATAAGGGAGCAACGGACATAAGCAAATAGATGAAAAGATTAACAAGAAAGCAAAATTAATAAAAACGGAGGTGAGGTATATCAGAAAATACAAAATGCTTAAAAACAAGAGCAATAATAACAAAAATAATTATGCAATGTGCGAGAGGCAAATATCAGGATAGTAAGAAAATATTAATACTAATTTTAATCGTTGCTCAAAGGGTACAATTTAAAAAGAGCCTAATGTATGTGTATAAGTGTCAGAATAACCATAGATACAATGCAAAATGATAACGAAGGTTAGTCTAGTTAACATCCATCACCATACACTGTAACAATTTTTTTTCTTGTGATGAAGACTCTTAAGACCTACTCTCTTAACAACTTTAAAATATTCAATAAGTAATTATTAACTATAGTCACAATGCTATACATCACATACCTGTGACTTAGTTTATAACTGGAAGTTTATACTTTTTGACCCCCCTCACTCACTATCTTGTGAACTTTTTATATGTGCTTAATTTGAACTAAAAATTGAAATAAAATAATTGACTTATGTGTTAAAATAACAATGAATTACTTTTCTGAGACAAATGACTTCTCCCCAATCTCTTACTTTAAGAAAATTGTGAGAAAAAATGTATGTCATATATAGAAAACTTTAAGTATCAATCTTTACATTAACACTTTAGAATACTTAAATTTTAATGTGATCTTAAGCTCAAAAATATAATATTTATTTAACTTTATTAAGTTGAATGTAATGACTCCATATTCTCGATATTCAAAAGTGGCTATTTTAGTTGCTCTAAGAATAGAACAGTAATTCAATGAGAAAATAAAAGAAAAAAAATAGGCTAAATATTACCTAACTGCAAGTCATATAAACATTAATGAAAACACACTGGCTTGAGAAAGAAAACCCTGGACACAGATATATTTTCCCATCTTCACTGAGTGGGTAAAAAAAAATAGAGTGAGATAAACCTAATCTCAAGAAGCAGGTTTAAAAAGTCAATATTGCAGCTTGATAAATAGAGGATAGAATTTTGAAGGGTATTGGACTCTTCTTTCCTTGAAGTTATTAAGAATAAAATTCTTATGCTTTACACTGAAGACAAGAGAAATAATAAGTGAAACTCAAGGTGACTTCCAGTCTTATTTTTGGATTCTAAGGAATAATGCATTTTTTTGGAAATAATATTTAGAATCAAAATATAAGGACATCACAGAGACTGATGCAGCTGGCAACAGGGAGAAAATGTTTCAATAATTCTTGTGAAGCAGCAGGGGAAGCAGGTTATTGTGTATGTGAGCACACAGGAGAAATAATGTCTAGGCCTGATTATCCCCTGCCCCAAATGGACATGCCACTGCTATGGAGAAATTCCATCTAGTCTTTAAAATGAGTGTGAACTGAAGTAATGTAAAGAGGAGCTAGCCAAGCACAGGTAATCAAAATCCATCAGAAAGCATTATAGTTGGCATTGGGCTTGTTCTGTATAGAATCAAACTAGATGAAACTAGTGCCTTGCCCTCCAAGACTCCAGCTTCCATCTGTCAGTTACATTTTGGACTGTTCTGGTATTTAAAAAAAAAAAAAAAACGCCTTCAATAATAAACCAAGAGCATAAATTTTCTCCTTTAGAAACACCTCTTCCTGGTTCAGTACAATTGAACCTGTGTTCTACCATCCAGATAAAGCATTCTTAAGAACTAAGGGAAAGTATGGGGAAAATAAATATACAGAATATATTTTTGTTTTGTCAGTAACAAAAATATATGGATGGTACCCTATTGTGAACAAAGAGGGATAAATTGTTGAGTGTTGGATAACCATTGAGATTTTAATGAAATTTGGTATCTGTGTGTTCTATGTTATAGGTGATATTAAAAAATATTCTGAAGTAATAGCAGTACTAATGAGTTTATCACAACAAAGCACTATTTCTTTAAGTATATCCGATGCATTTCTCCATAATGACTACCTCACAATCTCACAAGGGAGGACAGGGGATTATTTGTGACAAACTTGCATTAATGACAATGAATTTTGATGAGAACTTTGCTAATGGAGTTTTATCTTATGATGGATGTGAGTTGTGGGAGGTCAGCAACACCATCTTAGTTGAAGGAGAACATAAGGGCAAACTATTATCTATGTTAAAAATTCAGAAGACATTCTATTTCAATCATGATAAATTTTCAGCAAAAAACTCACAGGGTGTTTTCCAGTTTGATTTTTCTGAATAATCATTCATCAAACTGACATACACATCATTTTAGTGTTGAAATTTGAAAAACATATAATACCTTTATACCAGAGACTTAATGGAGTTTAACTCACTATATTACTATTCAGATATATTTAAGATACACTTAGAGATGTATAGCTTTTTAGTATTACAGCACAATCAGGGCAAGCTGATTGAACTTTGTTTATCCCAGGACTGTAGCATGTTTGAGTAATACTGGATGACTCTCTGAACAGATAGAGAAACTTGAGTAAGAGGCTCTATGGTGAATCAACCTTTATCCTCTAAGAGAATCTCACACAACTTTCAGAAAAGGAAGAATGGTTAAAAGATATTTAATACACCATCATATCTCACATAGAATATCCTCTGACCCAGCCCCTCATGCACTCATGTAGTAAAGCAAAAGGCCTGCAAAAAGAATTTTGAAAAGTGTATGTTGGGACATTGAAAATCTCAGAAATTCTGCAGTAGAAGACACCTTTAGAGCACATGATTGCAACTTTAATGTAGACCTTCAAGGACTTGATAAAGGTCACTCACAGCAAGGGTGTTGGCAGCAGCATCACTTTTTTAGTGGCCATTGGTGTTAGTTTTGCCACTTTGAGTTTGCATTATAATACAAGATAACACCCTAGTGAAATGGAGCTGGAAACATGAAGAATAGAGTATGTCAACTTGAACTGTTTGGCCAAGTTGTGAAATGCTACTTACGTAATCAAAGAATGAGCTGGCAGAGGTGTGAAGGGAGCTCTAGTTCTCACAATGCATGTAAAATCATATAACTCTTGTTTATTTTCCATTTATGAATATATCTGTTGACCACAGATTACATAAAAATAAGAACATCAAAGCCCATTATAGTCATCAATATGGAACCAGAATACGGATTTAACTTCCAGATTAATGTTTCCATCTTTTAGGCTTTTTTTCACTACACAAAGGATCACTTCTAATATAAACACTCATATTAAAGACATCTGTCATGTTGTAGGAGATGATGCCAATGTCCTGCCCAAATTCCTCTAACCTAATCCAAACAGCCAATTTCTGCATCTATTTCTGTACTCTTTCTAGGACACTAGGTGGCTTTATAGAACATTTTCTGGCCCAGTATCCAGAAAGACAAAATGTGCCTGTGAATTACCATCTCCCACCCTCCAACCAAGTTCTCTCTGCTCCCTTAAGCTACCAAATCTTTACCTCCCAGCCCACCCAAGTAGCTTCAACCTAAATGTCTCAAATCTCTCATATCTCAATGGTGTTTTCCAGCATTTCCCAGAATTTCCTTATGGGATCAATAACATCCTTTTTTTAACTACATTTCTTTACCATTTCACTTCCCACTTCCTCACCTTTCTGTGTTTCATGCAACTCCAAAATAAACTATAGGCACTTACATTCTTGCGTCACAGTCTGTTTGAGGGGAAACCCAAACATGCTACTCTATGACTTTTCTTGAATTAATTTCTAAATTAATTTTTCATAAAGTAGAATGTAGTACAGAGCTAAAGGTACATGTTTATAGAAGGAATAAATGAATTATAACAATGACGTATGAAATAAAGGTCATGTTTCCTTAAGGAGGCTTTCCAGATTTTTGTCTAACTGAATATCTAGTCAAAGGAAAAAATAACAAGATAAAGCAGTGGGAACTTTGGTTATTTGGTGATACTTTCTTTGCTACATCATTAAAAATGTCTGAAATTATTTGAGGTAGTTTTCTTTCATTGAAGTTTTTCTACAATAATATGGGCACCCAATTGCAAATTTGTACTGGTTAAAAATTAGTACAAATTTTTAATATAAATGAACAGTTTTGTTTGAAAGTGGGAATGGGTTTTGCATAGTGGTTTTCATCTATTTATATACAGAAATAAAGAAAAAGGCCCAGATATAATGAAGTGACTAAAGGGAAGTGATGCAATGGAGTACAAGATGATAGACAAATTACACTTTTCATAGAGGTTCACTATGTTGCTACCAAAGTAATAACATGAAATGTCTTATTTACAAATCGAAAGTAGAACTATTATAATAATGAATGAAGAAAAATAAAACAATAAATAAAAGTTTAAATCCTTTCTTTCAAATAATAGGTAATGTATCACTTAAATATTAACATAAGTTATATCTTTCCTAATTGCTTTTTTCTTCCCTAAACTTTGGACCACCACTTCACTATGTGAACAGATATTCATTTCACCATTTAAAAGTAAAAGAACCTATTTATTTCACAGGGATCTTATAGAAATACTGGAAATGCTTGTTTAGAAAATAAATTTAAGAAATAGATAATGCATATCTCTACAATGTTCAATAGTCTTGATTATTATACACATACAATTTGTTCATTGTTATCACATAAGAAATCTTATACAATCATATCTCAAAGATATACATAAATATATATATATATATATATATATTTTTTTTTTTTTTTTTGTGGTACACGGGCCTCTCACTGTTGTGGCCTCTCCCGTTGCAGAGCACAGGCTACGGACGCGCAGGCTCAGCGGCCATGGCTCATGGGCCCAGCTGCTCCACGGCATGCGGGGTCTTCCCGGACCAGGGCACGAACCCGTGTCCCCTGCATCGGCAGATGGACTCTCAACCACTGCGCCACCAGGGAAGCCCTCTCGGATATATTTGACTTCCTTTAATCTTCATCCCACAGTGAAAATCCAGGCTGTCTGTATACAATGCCTTGTGTAATAGAAAAATTGTGTAATAAAATAATTTTGGAATAACAAGAAATAAAGATTTCAGGTGTAAGGAGAGAGAAAATGAGAGAATATTACTGAAAGGAAGTTTGTGCATGTGTGTTTGTGCATTACTATCCAAGGTTTTAACATTGTTTTAAAACTCTAAGGTAAAATAATAATTTTTGCTTAAGTAATTTGAAGCTAATATTTACCTTTATTATCAAAGTAAAGCAATTTACCATGATTCCTATCATTTTAGATCTATGTTTGATAATTACTTCATATTTTAATTGAGAAGGTACTTGAAGATAAAAGAAGAAGAAAAAGGACACATTCATATGTGTCTCATTGTAGATATGTGAAATAAACAGACTTTATAGTAATTGTGGAGAATGCATGGGGTATTTTGCTCCTGGTATTACTGTGTAGGAAAAAGTATATGTAGGAATTACACAACATATTTGAAGTTAGGAAAAATTTTAAATGCCATTATTTTTCAAAATGCATGTAGTTACCACTGTTTCTAATAGTGACATTTTAAAACACAAAATTCCCGCTTTCATGGAGCCTCTTATACAGCCTTGGGTATAAGAGGATAAATATTTTTTCAGTCTTTTTTTTTTCTTTCTTTAGTTTCCAGTAATTTAAGTCTTTGGGCCTGTTTTGTGTCTTTTCACATATCTACAGTAACCTTATACTCATGTCTGACCACTAAAGGAAAAGTATATTCTCAGTACTAACACAGAAAGGTTATCATTTGAATTATTAATAAGACATAAGCAGACAATTAGCTAGCCAACTGAGTATGGGAAGACTGCTTTATTGTAGTCGACCTGTTAATTAACAGATAACTGAATTTTCAGTTGAATTATTTATATAAATAACATTTATTTTTATATTACATAAATATGTATTAAAATTTCAAGATTGAATTCTAAGCAAGGATGACACAGATGTCTCTTTTAGGCTTCTGGCTGATTTTCTTGTGCTGATATACAATTTGAAACATTATGACAAATTTGTGGACTGTGGAAGTCTGGGATGGAGACAAAGCCTCAGAATAACATGAGTCAAGGCAGCGTGGGTATTAAATCTAGTAAGAAACTAGCTCACTTAGCAACTTGATGCCAAGTATGCATCCACATGAATTACTACTAGAATTGGCATAAAACATCACAAAGATTCAAAGCAGAGGACTAAAAATTCAGTATAAAAAAAAACAGTGTTCAATTTTTTTTTTAATTTAAGTAATTCAACAAGTGACAGAATAATTATAAATTTTTCACTGGCTTTCATTGAGGAAAATAAAACAGTAACCTTATTTGTAAATGAACTCTGGTTTCTTCAAACATGTTATACTGGAAAGAGAATTTTGACACAGAGAAACCTAAATTCTGGTTCTGAATGCTAATTGACATTTGACAAATAACAACATTGAAATCCATTGTCTTCAGCTGTGATAATGAGAGAATACTTCATATATGTTAGTTTTCAAGGTTGGAGTCAGTATATGCAAACCATTCTACACAATATATGTAATGCACACATAAAAAGGGTGAGACAAATAAGATAAAATATTATCATCTTTATTTACAATTTGAGTACCTAGCTACAGCTCATATCACTCTGTCCATTCTATTACTTAGTTTTGTTACTTCAGAAATGATTAAGATTTCTTATTCTCTTCAGGAAGTTTGAGTGCTTCTCTCAGAAGTGATTCAGTTGAGATCTGAAAGTAGAGTATAAGAGTGCCCAATAGAAGTAGGGAATTCATACTAGGTATGCTAGGTTGGACGATGTGGCAGAGAGGAGTGTGTTGGGAGTGATCAAGGAAATAAAAGCGTCATTGTTGTTGGAGCAGAAGAACCTGGGAGATGCTGGTGAATCATCAGGTGTCAGATGTATGTTAAGTAAGGGATGCACTGTGAGAGATACTTTAACTTAAGAACAATGGGAAGTTTTAAAGTTACTTTTATTGAGTTACAAAATGACTAGACCTGTCTTTCAAAGAATGCTTTAAGTAACATAGTATTGATTGATAGTATTGAAAGAATTAGTGATGATATTTTGTAGTGATTGGAGAGGCAAAGAACCAGATGACCAAAATGAGAAGTCAAAATATACCTCTTAGAATCATCTAGATTATGCAACAGGAACAAAGTTTTGCAATTTACCCCAATAAAGGTTAAATTTTAATTCATGTTACATATCTATTGAAGGTCAACTGCAGCTCTGTTCCTTGACATCTTAACTTTCAGTCCCAGCTGATGGAAGAGCCTGTACCTGGAACGCTGCTGGTAGTCTTGGCAGCAGGAAAATGGCAGAGGAAATGTTGGCTCTTAAAGTTTCTGTTGCACAGTGACATGTCATTTCCTCACATATTTTATTGAGCAGGTCACAAACCCTATTCTGACATTAATGAGATGGGGAACTATTTTCAGGGAGAGGCACTACAGAAAAGTGAATTGGAATAAACTAATACAGTTTAACACAAAGTAAGGAGCCTATGTTTTATTACGGAGTCAGCAGAGAACCAGTGAACAACTTCAAAAAGAAATGCATTTAAAAGTAGTGCATATGGGGCTTCCCTGGTGGCGCAGTGTTTGAGAGTCCGCCTGCCGATGCAGGGGACATGGGTTCATGCCCCGGTCTGGGAGGATCCCACATGCCACGGAGCGGCTGGGCCCGTGAGCCATGGCCACTGAACCTGTGTGTCCGGAGCCTGTGCTCCGCAACGGGAGAGGCCACAACAGTGAGAGGCCTGCATACGGCAAAAAAAAAAAAAAAAAAAAAAAGTAGTGCATACACATGAAGGCATAAAAGCTAAGTAAGGAGTATACAGAAGTCAGTATCTGTTACTCAACTTAACAAACCATGACAAACCTATTATTCTGATTTCTGGACTATATAACCTTAAATGGCATAGCAGTTATATATATATATTGATATGTCATATATTTTTGTGAAGGAAGTTATATATACATATATGTATATATCCTAGTGAAGTGTTTGATTCATAATTGTCACCTCATTATTATAGCTAACATTATCCAAGATATATTATATTTCTTTAAACAAACTTGTAATACTAGTAGTTATATTTTCAGACTTGGTCTTGCTGGCTTTACCAGGCCTACTCTATTGTTTACAGGCAAATATAAACTATCCCTGTTTTCCCTTTCACCCAAGTTTGTTCAGAAGCCTACATTTCTTATACTTTGTCACTGTCAAACTCTAGACACAGAGTAGGTGTTTCAAACTTCAAATTCCTCAGCCTTGTGTCATAAGAAAGACTGGTTTTTTTTCATATTTAAAAATCTTTGAATTTTCATATATTTATATGAATATATATATATTATAGTAAATAGTCCATAAGGGTAGAACTTTACAGAGAGAGGCATTACTCAAAATCCTTGAGTACACAGCACCATAGTTTGTAATTTCATTCATATTTTATCCATTATTTACTAATTATATAATCAACATTCACCAAAATAAATTACCCCCATGATTTAATACATATGCTAATTTTCAAACTTTTATTTTGAATATAACTATGGAACTACTGTGACTATAATTACTGGTCTAAGACTCCATGTAATTAGAATCTATGTACACAATGACAAATTAGTCATTAATTGTGAAAATCTCAGAGTAACTGTGCACTCTGCTGTGGTTACCAATTCTGGTTTTGACAGGGTTCACTTAATGAGCCATTTATTTTCTCTTAAACTCAACTGTATCATCAATGTAAACAATGAATATAGTTGCAGTGTTTATGTGTGGGTTCATTGTGAATCCAGACATTATTCATAAGGAAAGACTTTAGATGTAAGAACAAGGAGCACTAACATTATTGAAAAGGGGAGGGGTGTATGATGCTCTTGCCATAACAAAAGGAGGCATATCAGACAAGAGTAATGAATTTGTTTGTCAAATTGTGGTCATTCAATCAAAAATAATTTTTAAAATTCTAAATTATTTGTAGAATATTCCCTATATGAGATAGTAACAAAAATAGAAGATACAGCCTTCAAATAATTATAAAATATTAAAAATTTACTATTATAAATGTCATTTACATGGACTTTTAATTGGATTTTTGATTTTGTGTTTTCTTTTTTGTTGCTGTTGTTGTTTAGCAGAAATAGGAGGGATTATCTATCTGTGTATCTACCTAGCTATCTATCTAGCTAGCTTTCATTTGTCTTTATCATTTAAATTGTCAGAAGAAGAGCTTGGCTTCCCATAGAGTGCTAAGTGTAAATGGAACACACTCACAAAAAGGTTGGGCATGAGTGAGAGTCTGGGATTTGGATAGACCGACTAACATGGAGCTAGCATTTTGGTTGAATGAAGCAATGTACAGCAGGAGTCTAGGTCAAATAAAGATCAAGCTCTGATTTTAGTTGCTGGTTGATCATTTTGTAGTATGAAATTTGACTTCCCAGGAACGGTCTGGTCATTGTCCTAGCTCTTGAGAGGTAAGTTCTAAAAGCTTTGAATTTCTGGAGTTATAGAAGTGTCCATTATTCATGGTGGACCCCTCTGACAACACCTAATATTTCCTGTTAATAAGGTAACTCATGATGTCAATAGTTGTGCTAATGAGATGACACAGGTTGGGGGCTGGCAACACCAGACAGATCAACTTTGTGACTAGAGGATTGTGTCTTAGGCTACATGAGACCTCTGAGGAGGGGAAGGGGCCAGAAACTGAGTTCAACCACATGGATAAAGGATCATTCATATCTACTTAATGAAACCTCAATAAAACTCTCAATTTGAAGGTCCAGTGAACTTCTTATGTTGGTAATACTTCACACACACAACCCCACACTGATGCTTGAAGAATAAAGAATCTCTGAGGACCATGGAAGCTTTAACTTTAGATACACATACATCCCTTCCTTTGATTCTAATTTGTAACTTTTCATTGTAATAAACTGTAATCATTAGGCATAGTGCTTTTCTGAATTCTGTGAGTCTTTCTAGTGAATTATTTATCCTGGGAGTAGTCATGGAGATCTTTGAATTTGTGGCTAGTTAGTCTGAAATGAGAGTGGCTCTGGGGAACCTTAAAATTGCAAGTGGCATCTGAAATGAGAGCAGTTTTGAGGAATTTTTTTCTCACATTTTAAAGTTTGGCCAAACTGCTTTGCAATTATCAAGAATAAACCTGAGTTATGGTTTGGGCTGAAACAGAACTTAAGCTCAGAGAATTTAGAGACTCAGTTACTAAGCTGCAAGGAATGTAGATACAGTGACTGGACTTGGGTCACATAGTTAGAATCTGGCTAATAATTTTATACTCTGAAGACCATCTTCATCACTACCATTACCTGGACTTCATTGTTTCATCTCAGTCTTTTTTAGTCCAAGCTATTTCAGATTTTTGTTGTATATAATGAAGTATGTTATCTAATAGATCTAACAGAGTGAATTCTCAGGGCAATCAGGGCATGATACTTATATTTCTTGTTTAATGGTAATAGAAAATTTAATCTTCTTGAAAACTAGAATGTCAGCTTATAGAGAATAGTCTACTGAAAAGTCAGATAAGATAAATTTTATTTTTATGTAGTCCTTTATATAAGACAATGCTGGAAAACCACTATCACAAACACTTCATCAATACTAAATATAAATGAAGTTGGTATTACCATGACTAATGGAAAATTTTGTATTAAATCAGATCTTTTAATTTATTTATTTATTTTAAATTTTTATTGGAGTATAGTTGATTTAAAATATTTTGTTCATTTCAGGTGTAAGCAAAGTGATTCAGTTATGCATATACTTATATCTATTCTTTTTCAGATTCTTTTCCCATATAGGTTGCTATCTTTTTAAGTATATGCATTTGACACCTATCCTTCAAGTATATTCATTTTTAAAATATATCCATATATTTTAAATATATACATTTGTGTACATTTGTCTTAATGATATACAACTAAATTAATTTATATGCATTAAGTGTATGCATTTTAAGTATTAGCATATATTTATATGCATTCAAAATATACACTTGAACAAATTAAAATATTAAATATTGATATAATAATTAAAAGGTTAGTATGATAGAAGTATTTTCCAAGTTGGTAATTTTATGAAGAAAATAAAACATAATTGTTCTATTCTCAAATATATACATACATATTCAATACATATACACATATAGAATCAGTGTCACAGATAATCTATTAAATTAGATATATATTTAAGGACATGCTTATAATATTATCATGTTCCATTTTTCTATAAACTTCTCAATGTAAGAAGTGTCTTCACTGTGTCCTCTTCAAGATCTCATAAAAGATCATTCACATTGAGAACTATTTACAAATATGGAAGGATAACTTAAATACTTAAAATAATATCAAACCAAGAACATTTAAATCACCTTAACAAGAATTGTTCTTTTAACAAGAATATAAAAATAAATTGGCAAAATACTCTTAAGAAAATTGAGAACCAATGGGAACCCAAGGTAGACTGTAGAGCATACTTCAAGAGCATATTTCTGTGAAGTCAAAATCAAAAGTATAACTATTAGCATTAGAAGAGGAAAGAGCCAAGTGTATCTGGAAGAATGCCAGGATTGAGCAAATTGCCATGAAGGTATGTTTAGTTTACTGGAGTACAGGCATGGCAGCAAATGACTGCGTACTTAAAGGCGATAGATTTAACTGAAGGATGCCAGCTCTGTGGTAGATAAGGTAGTTTAGACATTAGTATGTTCAGCCTCATCAGAACAGAAAACATTGTCCCAGAATGTGAAACAAAATTAGCTATTCTATGGCTTTTTAACTTCTGATCTGGAATCCACATACTTTCCATTTTTGTTTTGATGAAATGACTTTTAAGTAGTTTGGGAATTGCTTAACATATAGAAAATATTTATATCTGAAAAATATCCTAAACATAAAAAAATTAGAAAGGAACTCTCTAGAATAAATCACAACCTGATACTGTTTACACAGAATAAAAACAGATATAGTATAAAACTTTTTAAACTGCATTTTCATGAATAATTTACATTTATCAGCTTCAGATATTTAAACAGTAAAAGAACTAATGAAGACTGAACACTTACTGCAATGTTCTTTATTCCTTTTCTTCTAAAGTCTTAATGAGCTGTAATTACATTTGCTCATATGTTGTCTCAAACATGCTTTGTTATAAAGAGTATAATAAGGAGCTGTATCTCACTTCATGAACTACAGCAGACATATAAATGAGAAGCTACAAAACTAGAGAAGAGCCTGGAGATATTAACATCTGTGTGACTGAAGCAGCCATTTCACAATCCAGTAGACCTTAAACACGGCAGACATTGAAATCTGTTCAGCACATGGAATAGATTTTTAAATATGTTTGGTTACTGCTTTCTCCAAGTTGCTGTCTGAACATGGCTTCTATAATACTAGGGAATCTGCTTTGACATCACTGGCATATAAAAATTATGTCTTTGATTAATATTTACTACCATAATCTGTCCATTTACAATCATAAGTACGAATTTTAATTGTACCATTGTCAAAGCCTCTCTTGGAGTGGAGAAGTTGGAATATACTTACTAAGAAGAGAAATATGAGAAAATGACTTCTGAAAACTTGGTTGTTATTTTTTTATGTCAATTTGAGAAAGGATATTCCATAACTTTGATATAGATAGATAGATAGATAGACAGAAAAATAGATAGATAGATATAGATAGATAGATAGATAATTTCAACATAAATTCGTCATTAAATCAGTGAATGTTTTAGTAAGCTACTTGGAAAATCAAGGACATTTTTGAGTAGAAACTGTTCAATCATAAGAAGGAAATAAACACTTTGAAAGGCCATGTTTATTTCTCTTCAAAGACAATGTTTTAAATATTATGTTAAGGTTTATTTAAAATAAATTTTCAGGAAATTTGTGATTATTTTCTAAACTGTGTGAAGTTACTATTACAAATAACTTGAAATATCAGGCATATATGTGACAATGATCCAAAATTTAATTTTCAATTGTTGAAATATAACCATAAGGATTTTAATTAATAATATCAAATTGATATGTCATACAAATTACAAAAACTTTCACTTTATATCATAGATTCCAGTCTATAATTGATGTAAAAACATACAACTACTAGTTTTTCTAATATAATTAATAGAATAAACTTCTCTACTCCTAACCTTTATAATAAAAAATGTTATTGGTGCTAAAAATTTGCAGAAAAGCCATTGTTTCCACTTGAATGGCAATTTCATGATTTTATGAGTATATAATGATAGCAAATTGGCATTATTATCTTCATGTTTGATATCTTTGCCATTATAATAGACTATTTCATCAATTAGTCACAGTTTAAAAATCCAGATGACATCTATTTTGAAGTTTATACAAATTATAGTAAAAAATGTTCTATATACTAGGCTACAAGTAATAAACATTTTAAATAATCACTCAGATTATTTAAAATTCCATATTTTCTTCAATTATTGAAAGATTCCTTAGGCACATTAAGGATGAGGGACAACATATGAATCCTCCACTTTCTAAGTTTATCAGTCATGAGTGAGTAAGGAGTTCCATCACACACTTTAAAAGGCTGTAACTGCCTCAGAATTACATTGCAACTTAGTTTAACTCTCAAATAATTTCTATAATGTTATTTCTTGGCCTTTAACAGATTCATATTTTCATTTTCTCCATGTGAATGACTGTGGATTGGTATATAAAATGAGTTGGAGTTAATTAGCAGAGTTAAACTTTGAGGAAGCCTAAGTAATTGACCCAGAATTTGAAGGGTATTATGCTAATCATACTTTTTGGAGCTTAAACCTCTTTGTTTTCCCTAAAATGTAGAAAATTTGTAGTGGAACAGTATAACAGAGATTCTAAAATATGTGAATAAGTCAAACATAATCATTATTTATTCGAAGCAGTATGCCACCAATTTTCAAAGGTCAAGTCTGTGAAATAACTCAAGAAAATATTTCTCTAAGAAAAGAATTCCATATAGTATAATAATTTCATCTCCTATTTATGCATTCCAGCAAAGTTGTAAAATTATATTCCTATTGCCTGATGTTATTAAAACAAAGACACTAGAGCAGTAAAATAAAAGAGCAACTTCTCACAAAGGACTATGAAAACCAAAATGTTTATTGCATATGTATGTTTTTCTAAACAAAATGTCCATTATTATTATTTTTTTTACTTCACAAAACAGCTTTTATTCATTCTTTCAGCAAGTGCTTTTAATGTATGTCATAAATATCAGGTACACTTCTAAGATTTAGGATATTGAGAAAAAAATGTTTTCAGAGAGCTTACTTGCAGTGTAATACCAAAGGAAAAAATGAATAAGAAAGCATTAATTAATTAATTAAAAAGATAGTAAGGAGGATAGAGTTCTGTGGACAGGGAAGGCCTTGCTGGGAACACACCATTTAAGCAAGGACTTAAAGGAAATATGGTAGTAAGATATGTGAGTAACTGTAAGAATAGTACTAAGCAGACAGAAGTGCAAGTGTTAAGTATCTGAGATGGAAATGTGCCTGGTTTACATCTATTGGTGCTCTTCTTTATGATTGCTTCTTGATAGAAATATATTTAACTTAATGATTAAATATTTAACCAAAAGAAAAGAGGAAAATAACTAAGCAATATTGAAGTTAATAACAAAGAGAGAGAAATAGTTTCTAGAAACTTGAATATTAATTTTTAAATGATCTGTCACACAATTGTTAATATATGTAACAAAATATTCTATGACTCCATGTCAACAAATCTATGCCAACAAATGGCATACAGCCTACAAAAATAAAATCAGAGATCAGCCAAAATGGCAGAGTAGAAAGACCCTGAACTCACCTCTTCTCAGGAGCACAACAAAATCACAGCAATTTGCAGAACACCCATCTATGAAAAAGACCAGAACTGACCAGAAAATACCTTCTACAACTAGAGATATAAAAAAGGAATCAAAATGAGATGGGTAGGAGTGACAGGCTCATGATATAATCAAGTCCCATATCCCAGGACGGGTGACCAGGAGAATAATTATAGTGCAGAGGTTCTCCCATAGGAGTGAGAGTTCTAAGTCCCATGTAGGGCTCCCAAGCCCAGGGGTCCTGTATCAGGAAAACAAACCCCCAGAGCATTTGGTTTTAAGGCCCATCAGGGCTTAATTTCAGGAGTCCAAAGGAACTGGGGTAAATTGAGACTTCACTCCTAAAGAATGCACACAAACCCTCATGCCCACCAGGACCCAGGACAAAAGCAGTAATTTTATAGGAGCCTGGGCCATAACAAGTTGCTGGGCTTGGAGAATATCCTAGAGAGACAGAGTGTGACTGCAGCTCATCCTGGAGACATAGACACTGATGGCAGCCATATCTAGAAGCTTTCTACCACATGGATAATACAGCTAGTTGTTGCCATCATGGGATCCTCCATCTAGGTGATTAGCACCAAGACCCGGCCCCACCCAACAGCCTATAGGTGCCACTACTGGGATGCCTCAAGTGAAACAAGTAACTGGGTGGGGAAACAGCACCACCCATAAGCAGACAGGCTGCCTAAAGGCTTTCTGAGCCCACAGCTGCCTTTAGACATACATCTAGACACAGCACTACGTAACAGAGGACCAAGTGCCAGCTTCACCCAACAGGAGGCAGACACTAGACACAAGAAAATGCCAGTCCTACAGTCTGCAGACCCAAATGACCCACAGGAGGCCAGGCACTGCCCTAGGACTAGCTGGATCATGGCCCTGCCCACTAGCAGTCCAACACAAGCTTTGGGAAGCCTCAGAATTCATACCCAACTGTTTCAGGAAACAGTCTCCCCCGTACCAGAGATCTGACACAAGCTGTGGAATCCCTGAGGCTGAAGCCAGTCTCCAGGACTTGACTTTGCCTCCCAGTAGTCCAACATTAATCCCAGGATCTAAATTGACCCACCAGTGTAGGAGGGACAATAGCCCCAGGGTCTTTTGAACCTTGACTCTGCTCACAAGTGAGCCAGCATTACCCCTGGGGCCCCTGGAGTTTTGCTGTCAGCAAACAAAAATGATGAAAGGGAAAAACCTACAACCAATAAGACTCTACCAAGCAAGGATCTCATTCAGATTTGATGGAGAGAGCAAAAACTTTACAGACAAGCAAAAGCTAAAAGATATCATTGGCACCAAACCAGCTGTACAACAAATGTTAAAGGAATTTCTCTCGGTGAAAAAGAAAAGGTCACAAATAGAAACAAGAAAATTACAAAATGAAAAATGTACCAGTAAGGGCAAACATACATTAAAGGTAGGAAATCTTACACACACAAAGCTACTAGAGAAGTTAAAAGACAAGACTAGTAAAATCATCTATATCCACAAAAAGCAGTTAAGGGATACACAAAAAAATCAGATGTAAAATATTATATTAAAAAACAGTAATTATTAGAGGAGAAGAATACTGATGCAGGGTATTTAAAATGCATTTGAAGTTAGGAGATCAGCAACTTAAAACAATCATGTATATATAGAGAGACCGCTATATAAAAACCTCAAGGTAACTACCAACCAAATATCTATAATAGATATACATACACAAAAAAAGAAGCAAACATAACAGTAAAGGTATTGAACAAATTACAAGAGAAGAGAACAAAAGAAGTAGAAAGGAAAAAGAAAAAATATATAAAAATAAACCCAGAACAATTAACAAAATTACAATAAGAATGTACATATTGATAATTACCTTAAATGTGAATGGACGAAATGATCCAACCAAAAGATACAGAATGGCTGAATGAATAGAAAAACAAGACCGATATATGTGCTGCCTATGAGAGACTCATTTTGGATCTAGAGACACACACAGACTGAAAGTGAGGGGATGGAAAAAGTTATTCCATGCAAATGGAAATCAGAAGAAAGCCAGAGTAGCAATACTTGTATCAGACAAAATAGACTTTAAAATAAAAACATTTGGGCTTCCCTGGTGGTACATTGGTTGAGAGGCTGCCTGCCTATGCAGAGGACACAGGTTCGTGTCCTGGTCCAGGAAGATCCCACATGCCACAGAGCGGCTAGGCCCATGAGCCATGGCCACTGAGCCTGCACATCCAGAGCCTGTGCTCCGCAACGGGAGAGGCCACAACAGTGAAAGGCCTGCATACTGCAAAAATAAATAAATAAATAAACAAATAAATAAAAACATTTACAAGAGACAAAGAATGACACTGCCTAATGATCAAAGGATCAATCTAAAAAGAAGATAATATATATATATATATATATATATATATAAACATCTTTATTGGAGTATAATTGTTTTACAATGGTGTGTTAGTTTCTGCTTTACAACAAAATGAATCAGTTATATATATATATATACATATGTTCCCATATCTCTTCCTTCTTGTGTCTCCCTCCCTCCCACACTTCCTATCACCCTACATAGGAACACTTAAATATATACAGAAAATATTAACAAACATAAACTGAGAAATCAACAGCAACACAATAATAGCAGGAGACATTTACCTCAATGGACAGATCATCAAGAGAGAAAATCAATATGGAAACATGGGCCTTAAATAACACATTAGACCAAAATAACTTAATTGATATATATAGAGCATTCCATCCAAAGGCAGCAGAATACACATTCTTTTCAAGTCCACATAGAACATTCTCCAAGATAAATCAAATGAAAGGCCACAAAACAAGCTTCAGTAAGTTTTTAAGAATTGAAATCACATATAACATCTTTTCTGACCACAGAACTATGAGAATAGAAATCAGCTACAAGAAAACACCTGCAAAAAACCACAAACATGTGGAGGCTAAAAATATGCTATTAAACAACCAATGAACCACTGAGGAAATCTAAGGGGAAATTTTTAAAATACCTAGAGCAAATGAAAATGAAAACACAATGATCCAAAATCTATGGAATGCAGCAAAAGGAGTTCTAAGAGGAAAGTTTTTAGCCATACAAGCTTACTTCAGGAACCAAGAAAAATCTCAAATTACCTAACCATACACCTAAAGGAAATAGAGAGGGACTTCCCCAGTGGTCCAGTGGTTAGGACTCTGTGCTTCAACTACAGGGGATGTGGGTTCGACCTCCGCTCTGGGAACTAATATCCTGCATGCCATGTGGTATGGTCAAAAAATAAATAACTAAAAATTAAAGGAACTAGAAAAAGAAGAATAAACAAAACCGTAGTTACCATCAGGAAAGAAATCATAAAGATCAGAGAAGGAATAAATGAAAAATAGACTAAAAAACAAAATAGAAAAGATTGATGAAACTAAAAGTTGATTCTTTGAAAATATAAATAAAATTGATAAATCTTCAGCCAAACTCATGCAGTAAGAAATGGAGAGGGTCAAAATAAATAAAATCAGGAATAAAAAAGGAGAAATTACAACAGAAATACAAAGGCTCATAAGAGACTACTATGAACAACTATATGCCAATAAAATGGATAACCTAGAAGAAATGGACAAATTCTTAGAATGGTACAATTTCCTAAGACTGAACCAGGAATAAATACAAAATATGAACAGACCAAATAGAAGAAATGAAATTGAATCAATAATTAAGAAAACTTACAACAAACAAAAGTCCAGGACCAGATGGCCTCAGTGGTCAATTCTACCAAAAATTTAGAGAAGAGTTATTACCTATCCATCTCAAAATATTCCAGAAAATTACAGAATGAGGAACACTTCCAAGCTCATTCTATGAGTCCAACATTATCCTAATACAAAATCCATAAAAGATACCAAAAAAAGAGAAAATTACAGGCCAATATCACTGAAGTACATAGATGCAAAAATCCTCCACAAAATACCAGCAAACTGAATCCAACAATATATAAAAATGATAATTCACCATTAAGTGGAATTTATCCAAAGAATGCAAGCATTTTCCAATATCCGCAAATCAATGTGATACATGTCATGAATAAACTGAAGAATAAAAACTATATGATCACCTCAGTAGATGTAAAAAATCTTTTGACAAAATTCAACATCCAATTATGATAAAAACTCTCCAGAAAGTGTGCATAGAGTGAACATATTTCAACATAATAAAGGCCATATATGTCAAATGCACAGCTAACACTGTACTCAATAGTGAAAAACTTAAATTATTTCCTCTAAGATCAGGAAGAAGACAAGGATGCCCACTCTCACCACTTTTATTCAACATAGTTCTGGAAGCCCTAGCCACACCAATCAGAGAAGAAATAGTAATAAAAGAAATAAAATGGAAAACAGGAAGTAAAACTCTCACTGTTTGCAGAAGACATGATACTATACAAAGAAAATCCGTAAGACACCACCAGAAAACTACTAGAGCTCATCAATGAAATTGGTAAATTTTCAGGATGCAAAGTAATATACAGAAATCTGTTACATTTGTATATACTAACAATGAACTATCACAAAGAGAAATTAAGGAAATAAGCTCATTTACCATCAAAATGGAAAGGAATAAAATTACCTAAGGAGATAAAAGACCTGTACTTGGAAAATTATAGTACAACACTGATGAAAGAAATTGAAGAAGACACAAACAGATGGAAAAATACACCATGTCATTGGATTGGAAGAATTAACATTGTTAAAATGACCATAGCCTCCAAAGAAAATACACAGATTCAATGCTATCCCTGTCAAAATACCAATGACATTTTTCACAGACCTAAAACAAATAATTTAAAATTTTGTATGGAAACACAAAAGACCACGAATAGCCAAAACAATCTCAAGAAAGTAGAACAGAGCTGAAGAAATTATGCTCCCTGACTTCAGACTATACTACAAAGCTACTGTAATCAAAACAGTATGGTGCTGGCACAAAAACAGACAGAGATAAATGGAACAGGTTAGAGAGCCCAGAGATAAGCCCACGCCATTATGTTCAGACAATCTACAACAAAGGGGGCAAGAATATACAATGGAGAAAAGATAGTCATCTTCAATAAGTGGTGTGAGAAAAACTGGGCAGCTACATGTAAAAGAATTAAATTAGAACTATTCTCTAATACCATACACAAAAATAAACTCAAAATGGTTTAAAGACTTAAATGTAAGACTGGATACCATAAGGTATGGTATCCTAGAGGAAATCATAGACAGTACACACTTTTACACAAATCATAGCAATAGTATTTTTGGATCCATCTCCTAAAACAAAGGAAATAAAAGAAAAGATAAACAACTGAGAGCTAATTAAACTTAAAAGCTTTTGTACAGCTAAGGAAACCATTGCCAAAATGAAAAGACAACGTAGTGAGTCAGAGGGAATATTTGCAAATGATATAAACAATAAGGGGTTAATATCCAAAATATACAAACTCATTCAACTCAACATCAAGAAAACAAAATCCCTGATTAAAAAAATGGGCAGCAGACCTGAATAGACATTTTTCCAAAGAAGACATACAGATGGACATCAGGCACATTAAAAGATACGCAACACCGTTAATCATCAGAGAAATGCAAAACAAAAACTACAAAGAGATGTCACCCCACACCTGTCAGAATGGCTGTCATCAAAAAGAACAGAAATAACAAATGTTGGTAATGATGTGGAGAGAAGTGAATCTTTGTACACTGTTGGTGGGAATGTAAATTGGTGCAGCTGCTGTGGAAAACAGTAGGGAGGTTTCTCAGAAAACTAAAAATAGAACTACCATATGACCCAGCAATTCCACTCATGGGTATATATCTGAAAAATAAAAACACTAGTTTGAAAAGATACACAAACTCCAATGTTCATAGCAGCATTATTTACAATTGCCAAGTTATGGAAGCAATCTAAGTGTCCATCAACAGATGACTGGATAAAGAAGAAGTGGTGTATATATATATATATATGATGTATATATATATATGTATATATATATGGTATATATATATATATACGGTGTGTGTGTGTATATATATATATATATATCTATATATATATATATACACACACACCGTATATATATATATAGTGGAATACTACTCAACCATAAAAAGAATGGAATTTTTCCATTTACAGCAACATGGATGTCCTTGGAGAGCATTATGCTAAGTGAAATAAGTCAGAGAGAAAAAGACAAATACTGTGTGATATCACTTATATGTGAAATCTGAAAAATAAAACAAACTGTGAAAATAACAAAAGAAGCAGACTCACATATATAAATATCAAACTAGTGGTTGCCAATGAGTAGAAGGAAGGGAGGAGTGACAACATAGGTTTAGCAGATTAAGAGGCACAAACTATTAGGTATAAAATAAGCTATGAGGATATATTGCAACAACATGGAGAATATAGAAAATATTTTAGTATAACTATAAATAGAGTATAACTTTTAAAAATTGTGAATCTCTATATTGTACACATGTAACATATAATATTACACAGCAACCATACTTCAATTAAAAATAAGAAGCTGAGGAATAAAAATAAAGAAAGAAAATTTTAAAATTAAGATGCAAAGTTTACAGTTATATGTGAAACCAACCATTGATTATGGATATATATTGTATTATGAGGAAAAAATGCCAAAATAACTTAAGTAGTTATTTATGTGAAAGTGTGCATAGGGGTGTGTGTGTGTGTATGTGTGTGTGAGTGATTGAGAACAGGAAATACTGGTGGGTTCTTCAGTGTTTGTTGAAAATCCAAAGGGTAAATATGCATTTAAATAGCAATAGCTACAGAAGTTATCTCACCAAATAAAAAGAAGTAACATCTATTTTATAGATATTTACCTTTTTTCCCCTCTCTTTTTCATTATTTGAGTGTCAGATGCACAGTGTTGTTAATCAACACATGAGGTCATAACATAAATGCCTTATTGTTCCATGTAAAGTTTAACTTAATTACTGTAATACTGCTGTATTTTTATCTCTTTCTGTCTTCCCATTGTCTGATTTTTCACAGCCAGCACCCACTCTGAAAGTTTAAAATGTGAACACAGATCACTATGTATCCTTGAAAAAATACATACAGTTTTTGCATATGTTTATTATTTTTAATGATTTTACACAATATATGTATTTTTTAACTTTAATAAATTTTAAAGTACTCTTCACATTCAACTATGTAGAAAATTTTCATTGATTTTTTTCTTCAGCATAATATTCCAGTTTGCCAATAGTACCACATTGTAGTAACCCAATCCTACACTGATAGACTCTAGCCTGACTCTAAAGCACTGCTACTGTAACTAATACAAAGATATGGCCTGTGTAAGAATTTCTCTTGGATGTTTTCCCAGGAAAACTGTGTATAAATGATCCTATGAATCTACAACTTTACCTATACATTATATGATTTTATTTTGAAAATTTGGATTTATAAATACAAAATATAAAACAATAAATACAAAAATTAGGTATGAAGAATATATTTATAGAAATATTATACACATGTTTTCTTCTTTGTTGTTATATTATTTTCTTAAATATATTTTCCCCTTATCAGTATCATGCTACATTTCATTTTGTCATTATAACTGTGCATCTGATTTTTTCTTCCACTTATATTGAGATGTAATTGACATACAACACTGTATAAGTACAAGGTGTACAGCATAGTAATTTGACTTACATACATCATGAAATGTTTAATACAATAAGTTTAGTGAACATCCATCATCTCATATACATACAAAATAAAAGAAAAAGAAAAAACTTATTTTTCCTTGTGATGAGAACTCAGGATTTTCTCTCAACAAATGTCATATATAATATACAGCAGTTTTATTTATAATAATCATGAAGATTACATCCCTAGTACTAATGTATCTTATAACTGGAAGTTTGTACCTTTTGACCACCCTTGTCCATGCCCTCCCCCTGCTCCCCACCACTGGTAACCACAAATCTGAACTTTTTTCTATGAGGTGGTTTGTTTATATTTGAAGTATAATTGACCTACAACATAATGTTAGTTCCTGGTGTACAATGTAGTGATTCGTATTTCTATACATTGCAAAATGATCACCATGTTAAGTCCAGTTACCATAAAAATATTTGTCACCATGAAAAAAATATGTTATTATTGAACAGATTACCCACTCTATACTTTTCACCAGCAGGATGCATTTATTTTGCAATTTAAATTTTGTACCTCTTAATCTCTCTCACTTATTTCACTCATCTGCCCAGCCCCAACCCCTCTGACAACCACTGGTTTGTTCTTTTTATCTATGAGTCTGTTTCTGTTTTGTTATATTTGTTCATTTGTTTTGTTTATTAGTTTCCACATATAAGTGAAATCATATGGTATTTGTCTTTTTCTGTCTCACTTATTTCGCTAACATAATACCTTCCAGGTCCATCCATTTTGTTGTAAATGATAAGAATTCTTTTTTTATGGTTGAGTAATATTCCACTGTATGTATATGTGTGTGTGTATATATATATATATATATATATATATATAAATATAAATATATAATCACGTGTTTTTTAATCCATTCATCTATCAATGGACAGATAGTTGCTTCCATATCTTGGCTATTGTGAATAATGCTGCCATAAACATAGGGGTGCCTATACCAGTTTGATTTAGTTTTTGTTTTCTTTGGAAAAATAACCATAAGTTCAAGTTTGGATTGTATACTCGTTCAGTTTTTAATTTTTTGAGGAATCCATACTGTTTTCCATAGTTTTGCACCAACTGACATTCCTGCTAATAGTGCACAAAACTTCCCATTCTCCACACCTTCTCCAACACTAGTTATTTGCTGTCTTTTTGATAATGGCCATTCTGACAGGTGTGAGGTTATATCTCTTTGTGGTTTTGATTTGCATTTCTCTGATGATTAGTGACGTTACCATCTTTTCATGTATTTGTTAGTCATTGGTATGTCATCTTTGGAAGAATGTATATTTAGGTTTTCTGCACATTTTTAGTCAGGTTGTTTGTACTATTGATGTTGAGTTCTATATGTTCAATGTATACCTTTGATATTAACCCCTTGCCAAATATATCCTTTGCAAGAATCTCTTTCCATTCAGTACCTGGTCTTTTCATTTTGTTGGTAGTTTCCTTTACTGTGCAAAAGCTTTTCAATTTGTTGTAGTCCCATTTCTATATTTGTTTTGTTTTGTTTTGTTTTGTTTGACTTGAGACTGATGTCAAAGAGTGTACTGCCTGTTTTCATCTAGGAGATTTATGAATTCAAGTCTTACATAATGCATTTTTAGTTTATTTTTTTGTATACAATGTGAGAAAGTAGTCTGGTTTGATTCTATTCATGTAACTGTGCAGTTTTCCCAACACCGTTTACTGAGGAGGCTGTCTTTTCTCCACTGTGTATGCTTGCCTCCTTCATCTTAGTGGTTTAATTTACCACATGTGTGTGGGTTCATTTCTGGGTTACGGGGTTTTATTTTGTTCCATTGATCTATGTGTCTCTTTGTGTGCCAGTACATGCAGTTTTGATTCTGTTTTGATAACCATAGTTATATATTTTGAAATCAGGGAACATGATACATCCGGCTTTGTTTTTCTTTCTCAGTATGTTTTTGCTCTTTAGGGTCTTTTGTGTTTCCATACCAATTTTGAATTATTACTTGTAATTCTGTAAAAAATGCCATTGGAGTTTCATTAGACATAGAATTGAATCTGTAGATTGCCTTGCATAGTATGTTCATTTTAGCAATATTAATTCTTATAATCCATGAACATGGTATCTCTTTTCATTTGTTTTGAAGTCTACAGTTTCTTTCATCAATGTCTTTTACAGCTTTCTGAATACATGTATTTTCCCTCCTTGATTAGATGTATTCCTAGAGTTATTCCTTTTTGATGCAATTATAAATGGGATTGTTTACTTAATTTGTCTTTCTGACAGTTTACTACTGTGTATAGGAATGAAACAGATTTCTGTACCTTAATTTTGCAACGAACAACTTTACTGAATTCATATATTCTAAAAGTTTTTTAGTGGCATCTTTAGGATTTTTACATATAGTATCATGTAGTCTGAAAATAGTTACAGTTTTACTTCTTCCTTTCCAAATTGAATTGCTATTATTCCTTTTCCTTGTCTGATTGCTGTGGCTAGGGCTTCCAACAGCATTGTTTAAAACTGGTAGGAGTGGTCATCTTTGACTTGTTTCTGATCTTTGAGGAAGTGCTTTCATCTTTTCACTGTTGAGTATAATGTTAACCATGATCTTGTCATATATGTCTTTATTATGTTGAGTTATGTTTCCATTATACTCACTTTGTTCAGAGTTTTTCATCATAAATCAATGTTGAATTTTGTTAAAAGCTTTTTCTGCAACTATTGAGATTTTTATTCTTCAATTAGTTAATGTGGTGTGTTACAATGATTGGATTTCGAATATTTAACCATACTTGCACGACTTGGATAAATCCTTCTTGATCATGGTGTATGATTGTTTTAAAGTATTGTTGAATACAGTTTGCTAATATTTTGTTGAAAATTTTTGCATCTATGTTCATGAGATATATTGGCCTGGGATTTCCTATTTTTATGGTGTTTCTGTCTGATTTTGGTGTCAGGGTAATACTGGCCTTGTAGAATGAATTTCATCCTCTTCAATTTTTGGAATATTTTGAGAAGGATTGGTGTTAACTTTTCAAATATTTGATAGAATTGTCCTATGAAACTGTCTATTCATGGGCTTTGTTTGTTGGTATACTTTTTTGTTTTTGGAGTATAGTTGATTTACAATGCTGTGCTAGCAGCTGTCATACAACAAAGTGAATCAGCCATACATATACATATATCAATTCTTCTTCAGATTCTTTTGCCACATGGGTCACTACAGAGTATTAAGTAGAGCTCACTGTGCTATACAGTAGGTCACTGTTAGTCATCCATTCTATATATAGTAGTGTGTGTATGTCAATCCCAATTCCTGAATTTATCCCACCCCCCCTTTACCCCCAGTAACAATAAGTATATATTTTATATCTGTGACACTATTTCTGTTTTGTAGATAAGTTCATTTGTACCATTTTTTTGTAGATTGCACATAGAAGTGCTGTCATATGGTATTTGTCTTTCTGTCTGACTAACTTTACTCCATATGACAATTTCTGTGTCCATCCATGTCCCTGCAAATGACATTATTTTGTTATTTTTATGGCTAAATAATATTCCATTCTATGTATGTACCACATCTGCTTTATCCATTCTTCTGTTGATGGCTATTTAGGTTGCTCAGATGTCCTGGCTATTGTGAATAGTGCTACAATAAATATTGGGGTGCATGTATCCTTTCAAGTTATGGTTTCTTGGGATATATGCCCAGGGGTGGGATTGCTGGATCATACGGTAGCTCTATATTCAGTTTATTAAGGAACTTCCATACTGTTCTCCATAATGGCTGTACCAATTTACATTCCCACCAACACTGTAGGAGGGTTCCTTTTTTGCTACACCCAGCATTTATTGTTTGTAGAGTTTTTGATCATGGTCATCTTGAATGATGTGAGATGATACTCATTGTAGTTTTGATTTGCATTTTTCTAATAATTAGTGATGTTGAGCATCTTTGCATGTGCTTTTTGGCTATCAGCATGCTTTCTCTGGAGAAATATCTATTTAGAACTTCCACACATTTTTTTCTCTTTTAAATTTCCATTGTTACTTTTTTTTTTTTACATATTTATTGGAGTATAATTGCTTTACAATGGTGTGTTAGTTTCTGCTTTATAACAAAGTGAATCAGTTATACATATACATATGTTCCCATATCTCTTCCCTCTTGTGTCTCTCTCCCTCCCACCCTCCCTATCCTACCCTTCTAGGTGGTTACAAAGCACCGAGCTGATCTCCCTTTGCTATGCGGCTGCTTCCCACTAGCTATCTATTTTATGTTTGCTAGTGTATATATGTCCAGGCCACTCTCTCACTTTGTCACATCTTACCCTTCCCCATCCCCATATCCTCAAGTCCATTCTCTACTAGGTCTGTGTCTTTATTCCTGTTTTACCCTTAGGTTCTTCATGACATTTTTTTCCTTAAATTCCATATATATGTGTTAGCATATGGTATTTGTCTTTCTGTTTCTGACTTACTTCACTCTGTATGACAGACTCTACATCCACCCACTTCATTACAAATAGCTCAATTTCGTTTCTTTTTATGGCTGAGTAATATTCCATTGTATATATGTGCCACATCTTCTTTATCCATTCATCCGATGATGGACACTTAGCTTGTTTCCATCTCCAGGCTATTATAAATAGAGCTGCAATGAACATTTTGGTACATGACTCTTTTTGAATTATGGTTTTCTCAGGGTATATGCCCAGTAGTGGGATTGCTGGGTCATATGGTAGTTCTATTTGTAGTTTTTGAAGGAACCTCCATACTGTTCTCCATAGTGGCTATACCAATTCAAATTCCCACCAGCAATGCAAGGGTGTTCCCTTTTCTCCACACCCTCTCCAGCATTTATTGCTTCTAGATTTTTTGATGATGGCCATTCTGGTTGGTGTCAGATGATATCTCATTGTAGATTTGATTTGAATTTCTCTAATGATTAATGATGTTGAGCATTCTTTCATGTGTTTGTTGGCAGTCTGTATATCTTCTTTGGAGAAATATCTATTTAGGTATTCTGCCCATTTTTGGATTGGGTTGTTTGTTTTTTTGTTATTGAGCTGCATGAGCTGCTTGTAAATTTTGGAAATTAATCCTTTGTCAGTTGCTTCATTTGCAAATATTTTCTCCCATTCTGAAAGTTGTCTTTTGGTCTTGTTTATGGTTTCCTTTGCTGTGCAAAAGCTTTGAAGTTTCATGAGGTCCCATTTGTTTATTTTTGTTTTTATTTCCATTTCTCTAGGAGGTGGGTCAAAAAGGATCTTGCTATGATTTATGTCATCGAGTGTTCTGCCTATGTTTTCCTCTAAGAGTTTGATAGTTTGTGGCCTTAAATTTAGGTCTCTAATCTATTTTGAGCTTATTTTTGTGTATGGTGTTAGGGAGTGATCTAATCTCATACTTTTACATGTACCTGTCCAGTTTTCCCAGCACCACTTATTGAAGAGACTGTCCTTTCTCCACTGTACATCCATGCCTCCTTTATCAAAGACAAGGTGACCATAAGTGTGTGGGTTTTTCTCTGGGCTTTCTATCCTGTTCCATTGATCTATAGTTCTGTTTTTGTGCCAGTACCACACTGTCTTGATTAATGTAGCTTTGTAGTATAGTCTGAACACAGGGAGCCTGATTCCTCCAGCTCCTTTCTTTGTTCTCAAGATTGCTTTGGCTATTCGGGGTCTTTTGTGTTTCCATACAAATTGCGATATTTTTTGTTCTACTTCTGTGAAAAATGCCAGTGGTAGTTTGGTAGGGATCGCATTGAATATGTATCTTGCTTTGTGTAGTAGTGTCATTTTAACAATGTTGATTCTTCCAATCCAAGAACATGGTATATTTCTCCATCTGTTTGTATCATCTTTAATTTCTTTCATCAGTGTCTTATAATTTTCTTCATACAAGTCTTTTGTCTCCTAGGTAGGTTTATTCCTAAATATTTTATTCTTTTTCTTGAAATGCTAAATGGGAGTGTTGTCTTGATTTCACTTTCAGATTTTTCATCATTAATGTATAGGAATGCCAGAGATTTCTGTGCATCAACTTTATTTCCTGCTACTTCTCCAAATTCATTGATTAGCTCTAGTAGTTTTCTGCTTGATACAATTTCAATTTTCTCAAATTTACCATGGCTTGATTTGTGACCCAAGATATGATCTATCCTGGAGAATGTTCCATGAGCACTTGAGAAAAATATGTATTCTGTTGTTTTTGGATGGAGTGTCCTATAAATATCATTAAGCCCATCTTGTTTTATGTATCATTTAAAGCTTGTGTTTCCTTATTTATTTTCATTTTGGAATATTTTCCAATTGCTGAAACTGGGGTGTTAACGTCCCCTACTATGAATGTGTTACTGTCGATTTTCCATTTCATGGCTGTCAGTATTTGCCTTATGTATTGAGATGCTCCTATGTTGGGTGCATAAATATTTACAATTTTTATATCTTCTTCTTGGATCGATCCCTTCATCATTATATAGCGTCCTTCTTTGTCTCTCCTAATAGTCTTTATTTTAAAGTCTATTTTGTCTGATATGAGAATTGCTACTCCAGCTTTCTTTTGGTTTCCATTTGCATGGAATATCTTTTTCCATCCCCTCACTTTCAGTCTGTATGTGTCTCTAGATCTGAAGTAGGTCTCTTGTAGACATTGTATATATGGGTCTTGTTTTTGTATGCATTCAGCCAGTCTGTGTCTTTGGGTGGGAGCATTTAACCATTTACATTTAAGGTAATTATTGATGCATATGTTCTTAATCCCATTTTCTTAATTGTTTTGGGTTTTTTATTGTTGGTATTTTCCTTCTCTTGTGTTTCTGGCCTATAGAAGTACCTTTAGCATTTGTTGTAAAGCTGGTTTTCTGGTGTTGAACTCTCTCAGCTCTTACTTGTCTTTAAATGTTTTAATTTCTCCATCAAATGTGAATGAGATCCTTGCTCGGTAGAGTAATCTTGGTTGTAGGTTTTTCTCCTTCATCACTTTAAATATGTCCTGCCATTCCCTTCTGGCTTGCAGAGTTTCTGCTGAAAGATCACCTGTTAACCTTATGGGGATTCCCTTATGTGTTATTTGTTGTTTTTCCCTTGCTGCTTTTAATATGCTTTCTTCTTATTTAATTTTTGACACTTTGATTAATATGTGTCTTGGCGTATTTCTCCTTGGATTTATCCTGTACGGGACTATCTGTGCTTCCTGGACTTGATTAACTATTTCCTTTCCCATATTAGGGAAGTTTTCAACTATAATTCCTGCAAATATTTTCTCATTCCCTTTCTTTTTCTGTTCTTCTTCTGGAACCACTATAATTCTAATGTTGGTGCATTTAATGTTGTCCCAGAGCTCTCTGAGACTGTCCTCAGTTCTTTTCATTCTTTTTTCTTTATTCTGCTCTGCAGTAGTCATTTCCACTATTTTATCTTCTAGGTCATGTGTCCGTTCTTCTGACTCAGTTGTTCTGCTATTGATCCCTTGTAGATTATTTTTAGTTTCATTTATTGTGTTGTTCATCATTGCTTGTTTCATCTTTAGTTCTTCTAGGTCCCTATTAAAAGTTCCCTGCATTTTCTCTATTCTATTTGCAAGATTTTGGATCATCTTTTCTATCATTATTCTGAATTCTTTTTCAGCTAGACTGCCTATTTCCTCTTCATTTGTTAGGTCTGGTGGGTTTTTATCTTGCTCATTCATCTGCTGTGTGTTTTCCTGTCTTTTCATTTTGCTTATCTTACTGTGTTTGGTGTCTCCTTTTTGCAGGCTGCAAGTTCATAGTTCTCATTGTTTTTGGTGTCTGTCCCCAGTGGCTAAGGTTGGTTCAGTGGGTTGTGTAGGCTTCCTGGTGGAGGGGACTAGTGCCTGTGTTCTGTTGAATGAGGGTTTATCTTGTCTTTCTGGTGAGCAGGTCCACGTCTGGTGGTGTGTTTTGGGGTGTCTGTGGACTTATTATTATTTTAGGCAGCCTCTCTGCTAATGGGTGGTGTTGCCTTCCTGTCTTGCTAGTTGTTTGGCATAGGGTGTCCAACACTGTAGCTTGCTGGTCATTGAGTGAAGCTGGGTTTTGGTGTTGAGATGGTGATCTGTGGGACATTTTTGCCATTTGATATTACGTGGAGCTGGGAAGTCTTTTGTGGACCAGTGTCTTGAAGTTGACTCTCTCACCTCAGAGGCACAGCACTGACTCCTGGCTGCTGCACCAAGAGCCTTTCATCCATATGGTAACGTGGCTGCAGTTGGAGGCCTCAGTTTCTTGTCACATGTATGTCTCCTTAGGGCTGCTTTAGTGTCCTCATGACATGGCAGCTGGCTTACCCCTGAATGAGTGATTTGGCCCTCTGTCCCCACAACTGTTATGGCTTTGGCCACTGGGTCCCCACTGGAGCTGGCAGCCTCAGTGAGGCCACCCTCCCCTCAGGCTCTGGGGCAGTTCCATGATGGCAGAGGGAAGAGACCCCGAGCAGGGAGTTCCAGCTCTGTGGAAAACTCCACACATTTTAAAATTATTTGTTTATTTGATATTGATCTACATGAGCTGTTTGTATATTTTGGACATTAATCTGTTGTTGGTTGATTTTGTGAAAATATATTCTCCCATTCTGTTGGCTGTCTTTTCATTTTGTTTATGGTTTCCTTCACTGTGCAAAACATTTTAGGTTTAATTATATCACAGTTGTTTAATTTTGTTATTTTCATTACTCTAGGAGGTGGATAAAAAATGATCTTGCTGCAATTTATGTGAGCGTGTGTTCTGCCTGTGTTTTTCTCAACAAGTTTTATAGTCCAGCCTTACATTTAGATCTTTAACCCATTTAGAGTTTATTTTTGTGTCTTGTGTTAGAGAGTGTTCTAATTTCACTCTTTTAAATGTAGCTCTCCAGTTTTCCAGGAACCACTTATTGAAGACACTGTCTTCTCCATTGAATATTGTTGCCTCCATTTATTTATTTTTTTATTCAAGTGTTCATCTGGATTTTTTTTAACACCTTTATTAGAGTATAATTGTTTTATAATGGTGGGTTAGTTTCTGCCTTATAACAAAGTGAATCAGCTATACATATACATATATCACCATATCTCCTCCCTCATGCGTCTCCCTCCAACCCTCCCTATCCCACCCCTAAAGGTGGACACAAAGCACTGAGATGATCTCCCTGTGCCATGTGGCTGCTTCCCACTAGCTATCTATTTTACATTTGGTAGTATATATACATACATGTCACTCTCTCACTTCGTCCCAGCTTACCATTACCCCTCCCCATGTCCTCAAGCCCATTTGCATCTTTATTCCTGTCCTGCCCCTAGGTTCTTCAGAATCTTTTTTTATTATTATTATTTTAGATGCCACATATATTTGTTGGCATACGGTATTTGTTTTTCACTTTCTGACTCACTTCAGTCTGTATGACAGACTCTAAGTCCATCCACCTCACTACAAATAATTCAGTTTCGTTTCTTTTTATGACTGAGAAATAGTCCTTTGTATATATGTGCCACATCTTCTTTATCCATTCATCTGTGGATGAATGGATAAAGAAGATGTGGCACACGGGGCTTCCCTGGTGGCGCAGTGGTTGAGAGTCTGCCTGCCAATGCAGGGGACATGGGTTCGTGCTCTAGTCCGGGAAGATCCCACATGCTGCAGAGTGGCTGGGCCTGTGAGCCATGGTCACTGAGTGTGCATGTCCAGATCCTGTGCTCCACAATGGGAGAGATCACAACAGTGAGAGGCCTGCATACCGCATACTGCAAGAAAAAACAAAAGATGTGGCACATATATACAATGGATTATTGCTTACTTGCATGTCTTGGCTCTTGTAAATAGAGCTACAATGAACATTGCGGCACATGACTCTTTTTGAATTATGGTTTGCTCAGGGTATATGCCCAGTAGTGGGATTGCTGTGTTGTATGGTAGTTCAACTTTTAGATTTTTAAGGAACCTCCATAATGTTCTCCATAGTGGCGGTATCAACTTACATTTGCACCAAGAGTGTAAGAGGGTTCCCTTTCCTCCACACCTTCTTCAGCATTTATTGTTTGTAGATTTTTTAATGATGGTCATTCTGCCTAGTATGAAGTGATACCTCACTGTCATTTTGATTAGCATTTCTCTAATGATTACTAATGTTGAGCATCGTCTCATGTGTTTGTTGGCAATCTGTATATCTTCTTTGGAGAAATGTCTTTTTAGGTCGTCTACCCATTTTTGGATTGGGTAGTTTGTTTTTTTGATATTGAGTTGCATGGGCTGCTTGTAGATTGTGGAGATTAATCCTTCATCAGTTGCTTCATATGCAAAAGTTTTTTTCCCATTCTGAGGGTTGTCTTTTCATTTTGTTTATAGTTTCCTTTGCTGTGCAAAATCTTTTAATTTTCATTAGGTCTCATTTGTTTATTTTTGTTTTTATATCCATTTCTCTAAGATGTGGGTCAGAAAGGATCTTGCTGTGATTTATGTCATAGAGTGTTCTGCCTACATTTTCCTGTAAGAGTTTTATAGTGTCTGGCCTTACATTTAGGTCTTTAATCAATTTGAAGTATACTCTTGTGTATGGTGTAAGGGAGTATTCCAATTTCATTCTTTTACATGTAGCTGGTCAGTTTTCCCAGTTATTGAAGAGGCTGTCTTTTCTTCATTGCATATTCATGCCTCCTTTATCAAAGATGATGTAACCATATGTGTGTAAGTTTATCTCTGGGATTCCTATCCTGTTCCATTGATCAATATTTGTGTTTTTGTGTCAGTACCATACTGTCTTGACTAATGTAGCTTTTAGTATAGTCTAAGACAGGGAGACTGATTCCTCCAGCTCTATTTTTCTTTTGCAAGAATGCTTTGGCTATCAGAGTCTTTTGGGTTTCCATACAAATTGTGAAACTTTTTGTTTTAGTTCTGTGAAAAATACCATTGGTAGTTTGATAGGGATTGCATTCAGTCTGTCGATTGCTTTGGGTAGTATAGTCATTCTCACAATGTTAATTCTTCCAATCCAAGAACTTGGTATATCTCTCCATTGTATCATCTTTAATTTCTTTCATCAGTGTCTTATAGTTCTGCATACAAGTCTTTTGTCTCCTTATGTAGGATTATTCCTAGGTATTTTATTCTTTTTGGTTGCAATGGTAAATGGGAGTGTTTTCTTGATTTCACTTTCAGATTTTTCATCGTTAGTGTATAGGAATGCAAGAGATTTCTGGGCATTAATTCTGTATCCTGCTACTTTACCAAATTCATTGATGAGCTCTAGTAGTTTTTGGTAGCATTTTTAGGATTCTCTATGTATAGTATCACGTCATCTGAAAACAATGACAGCTTTACTTCTTTTCTGATTTGGTTTCCTTTTATTTCTTTTTCTTCTCTGATTGCTGTGGCTAAAACTTCTAAAACTATGTTGAATACCAGTGGTGAGAGTGGACCACCTTGTCTTGTTCCTGATCCTAGAGGCAATGGTTTTAGTTTTTCATCTTTGAGAACAATGTAGGCTGTGGGTTTTTTATATATGTCCTTTATTATGTTGAGGTAAGTTCCCTCTATGCTTACTTTCTGGAGGGTTTTTACCATAAATGGGTGTTGAATTTTGTTGAATGCTTTTTCTGCATCTACTGAGATGATCGTATGCTTTTTCTCCTTCAATTTCTTTGTATGGTTTATCACATTGATTGATTTGCATATATTGAAGAATCCTTGCATTCCTGGGATAAACCCCACTTGATCATGGTGTATGATCCTTTTAATATGTTCTTGGTCTGTTTACTAGTATTTTGTTCAGGATTTTTGCATCTATTTTCATCAGTTATATTGGACTGTAGTTTTCTTTCTTTGTGATATCTTTGTCTGGTTTTGGTATCAGGGTGAAGGTGGCCTCATAGAACGTGTTTGGGAGTATTCCTGCCACTGCTATATTTGGAAGAGTTGAGAAGGATATGTGTTAACTTTTCTGTAAATGATTGATAGAATTAGCCTGTTAAGCCATCTGATCCTTGGCTTTTGTTTGTTGGAAGAATTATAATCACAGTTTCTATTTCAGTGCTTGTGTTTGGTCTGTTTATATTTTCTATTTCTTCCTAGTTCAGTCTTTGAAGGTTGTGCTTTTCTAAGAATTTGTCCATTTCTTCCAGGTTGTCCATTTTATTGGCATATGGTTGCTTGCAGTAATCTCTCATAATCCTTTGTATTTCTGAAGAGTCAGTTGTTAATTGGCCTTTTCATTTCTAATTCTATTAATTTGAGCTTCCTCCCTTTTTTTCTAAATTAGTCTGGCTAATGGTTTATCAATTTGTTTATCATCTAAAAGAACCAGTTTTTAGTTTTATTGACCTTTGCTCTTGTTTTCTTCATTTCTTTTTCATTTATATCTGATCTGTTCTTTATGATTTCTCTCCTTCTGCTAAATTTTGCTTGTGCTTTTTTTCTTCCTTTAATTGCTGTAGGTGTAAGGTTATTTTTTTTATTTGAGATGTTTCTTGCTTCTTGAGGTAAGATTGAATTGCTATAAACTTGCCTCTTAGAACTGCTTTTGCTGCATCTCATAGGTTTTGTGTTATCATGTTTTCATTGTCATTTGTTTCTAGGTATACTTTGATTTCCTATTTCATTTCTTCAGTGATCCCTTGGTTATTTAGGAATGTATGGTTTAGCCTCCATGTTTTGTTTGTTTGTTTGTTTTGTGGTACACAGAACTCTCACTGCTGTGGCCTCTCCCATTGCGGGGCACAGGCTCCAGATGTGCAGGCTCAGTGGCCATGGCTTACAGGCCTAGCCACTCCATGGCATGTGGGATCTTCCTGGACCGGGGCATGAACCCGTGTCCCCTGCAGTGGCAGGTGGACTCTCAACCACTGCACCACCAGGGAAGCCCCATTTGTTTGTATTTTTTACATATTTTTTCCTATAGTTGATATCTAGTCTCATAGCATTGTGGTCAGAAATGTTACTTGATATGATTTCAATTTTCTTAAATTTACCAAAGTTTGATTTGTGACCCAACATATGATCTAACCTGGAGAATGTTCCATGAGCACTTGAGAAGAAAGTATTCTGTAGCTTTTGCTTGGAATGTCCTATAAATATTGAATAAGTCCATCTTATTTAAAATATTATTTAAAACTTATGTTTCCTTATTTATTTTCACTTAGGATGATATGTCCACTGGTGAAGGTGGGGTGTTAATGTCCCCTATTATGATTGTGTTACTTTTGATTTCCCCTTTTATTGCTGTTAACATTTGCCTTATCTATTGAGGTGCTCCTATGTTGGGTGCATAAATATTTACAATTGTTATATCTTCTTCTTGGATTGATCACTTGATCATTATGTAGAGTTCTTCTGTGTCTCTTGTAATATACTTTATTTTGAAGTCTATTTTATCTGATATGAGTATTGCTACTCCAGCTTTCTTTTTATTGCCATTTGCATGGAATATCATTTTCCATCCCTTCACTTTCAGTCTGTCTGTGTCCCTAGGTCTGAAGTGGGTCTCTTGTAGACAGCATTTATATTGGTCTTGTTTTACCCATTCAGCGAGTTTATATCTTTTGGTTGGAGCATTTCATCCATTTATATTAAAGGTAATTATCGATATGCATGTTCCTATTACCATTTTCTGAATTATTTTGGGTTTGTTATGGTTGGTCTTTTCCTTCTCTTGTGCTTCCTACCTAGAGAATTTCCTTTAGCATTTTTTGTAAAGCAGCTTTTGTAGTGCTGTATTCTCTTAGCCTTTGCTTGTCTGTAAATGTTTTAATTTCTCTGTCAAATCTGAATGAGATCCCTGCTTGGTAGAGTAATCTTTGTTGTAGGTTTCTCCCTTTCATCCCTTTAAATATAACCTTCCTCTCCCTTCTGGCTTGCAGAGTTTCTGCTGAAAGGTTAGCTGTTAACTTTATGGGGATTCCCTTGTATGTTATTTGTTGCTTTTCCCTTGCTCCTTTTAATATTTTTTCTTTGCATTTAATTTTTGATACTTTGATTAATATGTGTCTTGGTGTCTTTCCCCCTGGATTTATCCTGTATGGGATTCTTTTCACTTCCCGAACTTGATTGACTATTTCTTTTGCCATATTAGGGAAGTTTAGAACTATAATCTCTTCAAATATTTTCTCAGTCCCTTTCTTTCTCTCTGCTTCTTCTGGGACTCCTATAATTTGAAGATGCATTTATTGTTGTCCCAGAGGTGTCTGAGAATGACCTCAATTATTTTCATTCATTTTTCTTTATTATGCTCTGCAGTAGTTACTTTCACTATATTGTCTTTCAGGTCACTTCTCCGTTCTTCTGCCTGTTATTCTGCTCTTGATTCCTTCTAGAGAATTTTTAATTTCATTTATTGTGTTGTTCATCATTGTTTGTTTTCTCTTTAGTTCTTTCAGATTCTTGTTAAACATTTTTTGTATTTTTTCCTTTCTATTTCCAAGACTTTGGATCATCTTTGCTATCATTACTCTGAATTCTTGTTCAGGTATACTGCTTGTTTCCTCTTCATTTGTTTGGTCTGGTTGGTTTTTACCTTGCTGCTTCACCTGCTCTGTGTTTCTCTGTCTTCTCAATTTGCTAACTTACTGTGTTTGGGGTCTGCTTTTCACAGGCTGCAGGTTGATAATTCCCTTTGTTTTTGGTATCTGCCCCCAGTGGCTAAGTTTGGTTCAGTGGGTTGTATAGTTTTCCTGGTTGAGGGACCTAGTGCCTATCTTCTGGTGGATGAGGCTGGATCTTGTCTTTTTGGTGTGTGGGACCACATCCAGTGGTGTGCTTTTGGGTGTCTCTGACCTTATGATTTTAGGCAGCCTCTCTGCTAATGGGTGAGATTGTGTTCCTGTCTTGCTAGTTGTTTGGTATAGGGTGTCCATGACTGTAGCTTGCTGGTCATTTAATGAAGCTGGGTCTTAGCGTTGAGATGGAGATCTGTGGGAGAACTTTCACTGTTTGATATTATGGGGAGCCAGGAGGTCTCTGTTGGATGAATTCCCTGAACTTGGCTCACCCACCTCAGAGGCACAGGCCTGACTCCCAGCCACAGCACCAAGATCCTGTCAGCCACATGGCTCAGAAGAGAAGGGAGAAAGAAAGAAAAGAAAAAAATAAATTTAAAAAGGTATTAAAATTAAAAAAAAATTAGAAATTTTTAAAAATTGAAAAGTAATAAAAAAAGAGAGAAAAAAAAAAGAAAGAGAAGAGAGCAGCCAAACCAAAAATACAAATCTGCCAATGATAACAAGCACTAAAAACTATACTAAAAAAAAAAAAATGTGAGAGGCAGACAGAACCCTAGGAAAAATGGTAAAAACAAAGCTATACAGACAAAATCTCACAATGAAGCATACACATACACACTCACAAAAAGAGAAAAAGGAAAAAAAAAATATAGAAACAAAAAAGGAAAGGAGCAACCAAATCAATAAAGAAATCTATAATGATAATAAACTCTAAATAGTAAATTAAGATAAACATAAAACCAGAAACAAATTAGATGCAGAAAGCAAACCCAAAGTCTACAGTTACTCTCAAAGTCCACCACTTCAATTTTGGGATGATTCATTGTCTATTCAGGTATTCCACAGGTTCAGGGTACACCAAGTTTACTGTGGAGTTTTAAACCACTGCTCCTGAGACTGCTGGGTGAAATTTCCCTTTCTCTTCTTTTTTCATACAGTTCCTGGACTTCAGCTTTGGATTTGGGCCCGTATCTGTATGTAGGTCACCTAAGGTTGTCTGTTCTTCACTCAGATAGGACAGGGTTAAAGTAACAGCTGATTAGGGGGTTCTGGCTCTCTCAGGCTGGGAGGAGGGAGGGGTATGGAATGAAGGGTGAGCCTGTGGTGGCAAAAGCTGGCATGAAGTTGCAAGAGCCTGAGGTGTAGTGTGTGTTCTCCTGGGGTAGTTGTCCCTGGATCATGGGACCCTGGCAGTGGCAGGCTGCACAGGCTCCCAGAAGGGGAGTTGTGGATAGTGCCCTGTGCTTGTACACAGATTTCTTGGTGGCTGCAGCAGCTTTAGCATTTCATGCCTGTCTCTTGTGTCACACTGATAGCCACAGCTTGCACCTGTCTCTGGAGCTCATTTACGTGGTGCTGTGAATCCCCTCTCCTCGTGCACCTCAAGACAATATTCTCTTCCCTCTTAGGCAGTTCCAGACATTATTCTGGAATCCCTCCCAGCTAGCTGGGGTGCAGTAGCTCCCTTCAGGCTGTGTTCATGCAGCCAACCCCAGTCCTCTCCCTGGGATCTGAACTCTGAAGCCTGAGCCTCAGCTCCCAGCCTCTACCCACCCCTGTGGGTAAGCAGATAAACCTCTCAGGTTGGTGAGTGCTTGCTGGCACAAATCCTCTGTATGGGAATCTCTCCTCTTTGCCCTCTGCACTCTTATTGTTTTGCTCTCTTCGTTGGCTCTGAAGCTTCCTCCCACCACCGCCCATCTCTTCCCATTAAGTGGCTTCCTAGTGTGTGGAAACATTTCCTCCTTCACAGCTCCCTCCCAGAGGTGTAAGTCCTCTCCCTATTCTTTTGTCTCACTTTTGCTTTTGGGAAGTCTGAGGTCTTCTGCTAGCTTTTAGTAAGTGTTCTGTCAGAGTTGGTCCACATGTAGCTGTATTTCTGATGTATTTGCTTGGAGGAAGGTGATCTCCATGTCTTATTATTCCACCATCTTGAAGGTCTCCTCCTCCTTTTTCATAGATAAGGTGACCATAGATGTGTGGGTTTATCTCTGAATTTTTATATTGTTCCAATGATATATATTTCTCTTTTTATGCCTGTAACATACTGTTTTGATTACAGTAGCTTTGTAGTATAGTCTGAAGTCAGGGAGCCTGATTCCTCCAGCTTTGTTTTTCTTTCTTAAGATTTCTTTGCCTACTCGGGGTCTTTTGTGTTTCCATACAAATTGTAAACATTTTTGTTCTAATTCTATGAAAAATGTTTTTGGTAATTTGGTAGGGACTGCATTGAATCTGTGGAGTTATTTTGGTAGTATAGTCATTTTGACAATATTGATTTTTCCAATCCATGAACATGGTATATCTCTCCATCTCTTTGTGTCATATCCATCAGTATCTTGCAGTTTTCTGAGTACAGGTTTTTTGCTTCCTTAGGTAAGTTTGTTCCTATGTATTTTATTCTTTTTGATGCAAAGGTAAATGAGATTGTTCCCTTAATTTATTTTTCTGATCTTTTGTTATTAGTGTGTAGGAATGCAAAATATTTCTGTGTATTAATTTTGTATTCTGAAACTTTTCCTAATTTACTGGTGAGCTTTTGTAGTTTTCTGGTAGCATCTTTAGGATTTTCTATGCATAACATCATGTCATCTGCAAACAATGACAATTTTACTTTTTCTTTTCCAATTTGGATTCTTTTGATTTCTTTTCCTTCTCTGATTGCTGTGTTTAGGACTTCCAAAAGTATGTTGAATAAAAATGACATGAGTGGATATCCTTGCCTTTTTCCTTATCTTGGAAAAAATGTTTTCAGTCTTTCACTGTTGAGAAAGATGTTTGCTGTAGGTTTGTCATATATGGCCATTATTTTGTTGAGATAAGTTCCTTCTATGCTCACTTTCTGGAAAGTTTTTATCATAAATGGGTGTTGAGTTCTGTCAAAAGCCTTTCCTACATCTGTTCAGATGGCCATGTGGTGTTTTTTCATCAATTTATTAATGTGGTGTGTCTCATTGATCAATTTACATATATTGAAGAATCATTGCATCTCTTGGATAAATCCCATTTGATCGTGGTGTATGATTTTTTGATTATTAATTCCATCTTATTACTGACAATTGGTCTGTTTATATTTTATGTTTTCTTCCTGATTCTGTCTTGCAAGAATTTGCATTTCTAAGAATTTATAAATTTCTTCTAGTTTTCCCATTTTATTGGCATATAGTTTTTCAGATGAATCTCTTATGATCATTTGTATTTCTCTGTTGCAGTTTGTAACTTCTCTTTCAATTCTAATTTTATTTATTTGGGTTCTCTAACTGATTTTCTTGATGAGTCTAGCTACAGTTTTATCAATTTAATTTATCTTTTCAAAGAAATTGGTCCTGTTTTCATTGATTCTTTTGTTTTTGTTGTTCTTGTTTGTTTGTTTGTTTTGGCCATGCCATGTGGCATGTGGTATCTAGTTCCATGACCAGGGATCAAACCCATGTCCCTGCAACAGAAACTCATAGTCTTAACCACTGGACCACGAGGGAAGTCCTCTATTGTGTTTTAAGTCTGTATTTTATTTATTTATACTCTAATCTTTATGATTCATTTTCTTCTACTAACTTCATGTATCATTTGTTCTTCTTTTTCTACTTTCTGTATGTTTAAGTTAGATTGTTTATCTGAATTTTGTTTCTTTGTTTCCTGAGGTATACTTGTATCACTATAAACTTCCCTCTTATAGCTGCTTTTGCTGTGTACCATAAAGTTTTGGTTCTTTTGATTTCATTTACTTTGGTTTCTATGTATCTGTTATTTCCTGTTAGATTTCTTCAGTGTGCCACACGTTGTTTAGTAGATTATTTTCAATCCCCACATGTCTGTATTTTTTACATTTTTTTCTTGTAGTTCGTTTCTAGTTTCATACCATTGGGGTCAGGAAAGGTGCTTGATATGATTTCAATCTTCTTAAATTATTGATAATTTTTTTGTGACATAGCATGTGATCTATCCTAGAGAATGTTTTATGTGTACTTGAAAAGAATGTGTATTATTTTCCTTTCAGATTTATATATACATATATATACATAATTTATATATAAATATACATAATTTATATATAAATTGCATATAGTCAATTTATTTAAGTTTGGTGTTATATTCTACTATTCTTTTGTTACTGTCAAATTATCCTTTGATATTTCTTTCTTTTTTTTTAACATCTTTATTGGGGTATAATTGCTTTACAATGATGTGTTAGTTTCTGCTTTATAACAAAGTGAATCAGTTATACATATACATATGTTCCCATATTTCTTCCCTCGAGTCTCCCTCCCTACCACCCTCCCTATCCCACCCCTCCAGGCGGTCACAAAACACCAAGCTGATATCCCTGTGCTATGCGGCTGCTTCCCACTAGTTATATACCTTAAGTTTGTTAGTGTATATACGTCCATGCCTCTCTCTCACTTTGTTACAGCTCACATTTCTCCCTCCCCATATCCTGAAGTCCATTCTCCAGAAGGTCTGTGTCTTTATTCCTGTCTTACCCCTAGGTTCTCCATGACATGTTTTTTTCTTAAATTCCAAAAACATGTGTTAGCATACGGTATTTGTCTTTCTCTTTCTGACTTACTTCATTCTGTATGACAGACTCTAGGCCTACCCACCTCATTACAAACAGCTCACTTTTGTTTCTTTTTATGGCTGAGTAATATTCCATTGTATATATGTGCCACATCTTCTTTATCCATCTACCTGATGATGGGCACTTAGGTTGTTTCCATCTACAGGCTATTGTAAATAGAACTGCAATGAACATTTTGGTACATGACTCTTTTTGAATTTTGGTTTTCTCAGGGTATATGCCCAATAGTGGGATTGCTGGGTCATATGGCAGTTTTATTTCCAGTTTTTTAAGGAACCTCCATACTGTTCTCCATAGTGGCTGAACCAATTCACATTCCCACCAGCAGTGCAAGAGTGTTCTTTTTTCTCCACACACTCTCCAGCATTTATTGTTTCTAGATTTTTTGATGATGGCCATTCTGACTGGGGTGAGATGTTACCTCATTGTAGTTTTGATTTGCATTTCTCTAATGATTAATGATGTTGAGCATACTTTCATGTGTTTGTTGGCAGTCTGTATATCTTCTTTGGAGAAATGTCTATTTAGGTCTTCTGCCCAATTTTGGATTGGATTGTTTGTTTTCTTGTTATTGAGCTGAATGAGCTGCTTGTAAATTTTGGAGATTAATCCTTTGTCAGTTGCTTCATTTGCAAATATTTTCTCCCATTCTGAGGGTTGTCTTTTGGTCTTGTTTATGGTTTCCTTTACTGTGCAAAAACTTTGAAGTTTCATGAGGTCCCATTTGTTTATTTTTGTTTTTATTTCCATTTCTCTAGGAGGTGGGTCAAAAACGATCTTGCTATGATTTATGTCATAGAGTGTTCTGCCTATGTTTTCCTCTAAGAGTTTGATAGTTTCTGGCCTTACATTTAGGTCTTTAATCCATTTTGAGCTTATTTTTGTGTATGGTGTTAGGGAGTGATCTAATCTCATACTTTTACATGTACCTGTCCAGTTTGCCCAGCACACTTATTGAAGAGGCTGTCTTTTCTCCACTTTACGTTCCTGCCTCCTTTATCAAATATAAAGTGACCAAATGTGCATGGGTTTATCTCTGGGCTTTCTATCCTGTTCCATTAATCTCTATTTCTGTTTTTGTGCCAGTACCATACTGTCTTGATTAATGTAGCTTTGTAGTATAGTCTGAAGTCAGGGAGCCTGATTCCTCCAGCTCCGTTTTTTGTGCTCAATATGACTTTGGCTATTCGGAGTCTTCTGTGTTTCCATACAAATTGCGAAATTTTTTGTTCTAGTTCTGTGAAAAATGCCAGTGGTAGTTTAAGAGGGATCACATTGAATATGTATCTTGCTTTGTGTAGTAGTGTCATTTTAACAATGTTGATTCTTCCAATCCAAGAACATGGTATATTTCTCCATCTGTTTGTATCATCTTTAATTTCTTTCATCAGTGTCTTGTAATTTTCTTCATACAGGTCTTTTTTCTCCTTAGGTAGGTTTATTCCTAGATATTTTATTCTTTTTGTTGCAATGGTAAATGGGAGTGTTTTCTTGAATTCACTTTCATGTTTTTCATCATTAGTGTATAGGAATGCCAGAAATTTCTGTGCATCAATTTTGTATCCTGCTACTTTACCAAATTCATTGATTAGCTCTAATAATTTTCTGCTAGCATCCTTAGGATTCTCTATTTATAGTATCATGTCATCTGCAAACAGTGACAGCTTTACTTCTTCTTTTCCGATTTGGATTCCTTTTATTTCCATTTCTTCTCTGATTGCTGTGGCTAAAACTTCCAAAACTATGTTGAATAAGAGTGGTGAGAGTGGGCAACCTTGTCTTGTTCCTGATCTTCGTGGAAATGCTTTCAGTTTTTCACCATTGACGATGATGTTGGCTGTGGGCTTGTCATATATGGCCTTTATTATGTTGAGGAAATTTCCCTCTATGCCTACTTTCTACAGGGTTTTTATCATAAATGGGTGTTGAATTTTGTCAAAAGCTTTCACTGCATCTATTGAGATGAGCATATGGTTTTTCTCCTTCAATTTGTTAACATGGTTTATCACATTGATAGATTTGCGTATACTGAAGATTCCTTGCATTCCTGGACTAAACCCCACTTGATCATGTTGTATGATCCTTTTAATGTGCTGTTGGATTCTGTTTGCTAGCATTTTGTCGAGGATTTTTGCATCTATGTTCATCAGTGATATTGGCCTGTAATTTTCTTTCTTTGTGACATGCTTGTCTGGTGTTGGTATCAAGGTGATGGTGGCCTTGTAGAAGAAATTTGGGAGTGTTCCTCCCTCTGCTATATTTTGGAAGACTTTGAGAAGGTAGGTGTTATCTCTTCTCTAAATGTTTGATAGAATTAGCCTGTGAAGCCATCTGGTCCTGGGGTTTTTCTTGTTGGAAGTTTTTAAATCACAGTTTCAATTTCAGTGCTTGTGATTGGGCTGTTCATATTTTCTATTTCTTCCTGATTCAGTCTTGGCAGGTTGTGCATTTCTAAGAATTTGTCCATTGCTTCCAGATTGTCCATTTTATTGACATAGAGTTGCTTGTAGTAATCTCTCATGATCTTTTTTATTTCTGCAGTGTCTGTTGTTACTTCTCCTTTTTCATTTCTAATTCTATTGATTTGAGTCTTCTCCCTTTTTTTCTTGATGAACCTGGCTAATGGTATATCTATTTTTTTATCTTCTCAAAGAAGCAGCTTTTAGTTTTATTGATCTTTGCTATTGTTTCCTTCATTTCTTTTTCATTTATTTCTGATCTGATTTTTATGACTTCTTTCCTTCTTCTAACTTTGGGATTTTTTTGTTCTTCTTTCTCTAACTGCTTGAGGTGCAAGGTTAGGTTGTTTATTTGAGATGTTTCCTGCTTCTCAAGGTGGGCTTGTATTGCTATAAACTTCCCTCTTAGGACTGCTTTTGCTGCATCCCATAGGTTTTGGGTCCTTGTGTCTCCAATGTGATTTGTTTCTAGGTATTTTTTTATTTCCTCTTTGGTTTCTTCAGTGATCACTTCTTTATAAAGTAGTGTATTGTTTAGCCCCCATGTGTTTGTATTTTTTACAGATCTTTTCCTGTAATTGATATCTAGTCTCATGGCATTGTGGTTGGAAAACATACTTGATACAATTTCAGTTTTCTTAGATTTACCAAGGCTTGATTTGTGACCCAAGATATGATCTATGCTGGAGAATGTTCCATGAGCACTTGAGAAAAATGTGTATTCTGTTTTTTCTTTTGTTTTATTTATTTATTTTTTTTGAGGTACTTGAGCCTCTCACCGCTGTGGCCTCTCCTGCTGTGGAGCAAAAGCTCCAGATGTGCAGGCTCAGTGGCCATGGCCCACAGGCCCAGCCACTCTGTGGCACATGGGATCCTACCAGACCCAGGCATGAACCCGTATCCCCTGCATCGGCAGGTGGACTCTCAACCACTGCACCACCAGGGAAGCCCTATTTTGTTGTTTTTGGATGGAGTGTCCTATAAATATCAATTAAGTCCATCTTGTTTTATGTATCATTTAAAACTTGTGTTTCCTTATTTATTTTCATTTTGGATGATCTTTCCATTGGTGAAAGTGGGGTGTTAAAGTCCCGTACTATGAATGTGCTACTGTCGATTTCCCCTTTTATGGCTCTTAGTATTTGCCTTATGTATTGAGGTTCTCCTATGTTGGGTGTATAAATATTTACAATTTTTATATCTTCTTCTTGGATCGATCCCTTGATCATTATGTAGTGTCCTTCTTTGTCTCTTCTAATAGTCTTTATTTTAAAGTTTATTTTGTCTGATATGAGAATTGCTACTCCAGCTTTCTTTTGGTTTCCATTTGCATGGAATATCTTTTTCCATCCCCTTACTTTCAGACTGTATGTGTCTCTAGGTCTGAAGTGGGTCTCTTGTAGACAGCATATATACGGGTGTTGTTTTTGTATCCCTTCAGCCAATCTGTGTCTTTTGGTGAGAGCATTTAATCCATTTACATTTAAGTTAATTATCGATATGTATGTTCCTATTATCATTTTCTAAATTGTTTTGGGTTCATTATTGTAGGTCTTTTCCTTCTTTTGTGTTTCTTGCCTAGAGAAGTTCCTTTAACATTTGTTGTAAAGCTGGTTTGGTGGTGCTGAACTCTCTCAGCTTTTGCTTGTCTGTAAAGGTTTTAATTTATCCATCAAATCTGAATGAGATCCTTGATGGGTAGAGTAATCTTGGTTACAGGTTTTTCTCCTTCATCACTTTCACTATGTCCTGCCACTCCCTTCTGGCTTGCAGAGTTTCTGCTGAGAGATCAGCTGTTAACCTTATGAGGATTCCCTAGTGAGTTATTTGTTGTGTTTCCCTTGCTGCTTTTAATATGCTTTATTTGTATTTAATTTTTGACACTTTGATTAATATGTGTCTTGGCGTATTTCTCCTTGGATTTATCCTGTATGGACTCTCTGTGCTTCCTGGACTTGATTAACTATTTCCTTTCCCATATTAGGGAAGTGTTCAACTATCATCTCTTCAAATATTTTCTCATTCCCTTTCTTTTTCTGCATTCCCTATAATTCGAATGTTGGTGCATTTAATGTTGTCCCAGAGGTCTCTGAGACTGTCCTCAGTTCTTTTCATTCTTTTTTTCTTTATTCTGCTCTGCCAAGTTATTTCCACTATTTTATCTTCCAGGTCAGTTATCCATTCTTCTGCCTCAGTTATTCTGCTATTGATCCCATCTAGAGTCTTTTTCATTGCACTTATTATTTTGTTCATCATTGTTTGTTTCATCTTTAATTCTTCTAGGTCCTTGTTAAATGTTTCTTGCATTTTGTCCATTCTATTTCCAAGATTTTGTATCATCTTTACTATCATTATTCTGAATTCTTTTTCAGGTAGACTGCCTATTTCCTCTTCATTTGTTAGGTCTGGTGCATTTTTATCTTGCTCCTTCAACTGCTGTGTTTTTTTCTGTCTTCTCATTTTGCTTATCTTACTGTGTTTGGGGTCTCCTTTTTGCAGCCTGCAGGTTCATAGTTCCCTTTTTTTTTTGATGTTTGTCCTCAGTGGCTAATGTTGGCTCAGTGGGTTGTGTAGGCTTCCTGGTGGAGGGGACTAGTGGCTGTGTTCTGGTGGATGAGGCTGGATCATGTCTCTGTAGTGGGCAGGTCCACGTCTGGTGGTGTTTTGGGGGTGTCTGTGGACTTATTATGATTTTAGGCCACCTCTCTGCTAATGGGTGGGGTTGTGTTCCTGTTTTGCTAGTTGTTTGGCATAGGTTGTCCAGCACTGTAGCTTGCTGGTCATTGAGTGAAACTGGGTGCTGGTGTTGAGATGGAAATCTCTGGGAGATTTTCACCATATGATATTATGTGGAGCTGGGAGGTCTCTTGTGGACCAGTGTCCTGAAGTTAGCTCTCCCACCTCAGAGGCACAGCACTGACTCCTGGCTGCAGCACCAGGAGCCTTTCATCCACGTGGCTCAGAATAAAAGGGAGAAAATGTAGAAAAAGAATTAGTAGAAGTACGAAGAAAGCAAGAAAGCAAGAAAGGAGGGAAAGAAGGAAGGAAGGAAGAAAGAAAGAAGAAAAGAAGGAAAGAAGGAAAGAAGGGAGGGAGGGAGGGAGGGAGGGAGGAAGGAAGGAAGGAGGGAAGGAAGGAAAAAAGAAAGTAAGAAAGAATATACAGTAAAATAAAATAAAGTATATTAAAGTTATTAAATTAAAAAATAATTATTTCGAAAAAAAAAAAGGGATGGTTAGAACCTTAGGACAAATGGTGGCAGCAAAGCTATACAGACAAATTCTCACACAGAAGCATACACATACACACTCACAAAACGACTAAAAGGGGAGAAAATCATCAATCTTGCTCTTGAAGTCCACCTTCTCAATATGGGATGATTCGTTGTCTATTCATGTATTCCACAGTTGCAGGGTACATCAAGTTGATTGTTGAGCTTTAATCTGCTGCTTCTGAGGCTGTTGGGAGAGATGTCCCTTTCTCTTCTTTGTTCTCACAGCTCTCAGGAGCTCAGCTTTGGATTTGGCCCCGCCTCTGCATATAGGTCACTGGAGGGTTCCTGTTTTTTGCTCATACAGTACGGGGTTAAAGGAGTCACTGTTTCGGGGGCTCTGGCTCACTCAGGACGGGGGGAGGGAGAGGCATGGAGTGCGGGAAGAGCCTGCGGTGGCAGAGGCTGGCTTGACATTGCATCAGCCTGAGGCTTGCCGTGCGTTCTCCTGGGGAAGTTGTCCCTGGATCCCGGGAACCTGGCAGTGGCGGGCTGCACAGGCTCCCCTGAAGAGGGGTGTGGATAGTGATCTGTGCTCACACACAGGCCCCTTGGTGGCGGCAGCAGCAGCCTTAGCATCTCCTGCCTGTCTCTGTGGTCCGCGCTTTTAGCCACGTCTCACGCCCATCTCTGGGGTCCATGTTTTTAGCCATGGCTCGCGCCCGTCTCTGGATTTCCTTTAAGAAGTGCTCTTAAAACCCTCTCCTCGTGCACCAGGCAACAAAGAGGAAAGAAAAAGTCTCTTGCCTCTTTGGCAGCTCCAGACCTTTTCCTGGACTCCCTCCCGGCTAGCCGTGGTGCACTAACCCCTTCAGGCTGTGTTCACACAGCCAACCCCAGTTCTCTCCCTGCACTCCGACCAAAGCCCGAGCCTCAGCTCACAGCCCCGCCTACCCCGGTGGGTGAGCAGACAAGCCTCTTGGGCTGTTGAGTGCCGGTTGGCACCAATCCTCTGTGCAGGAATCTCCCCACTTTGCCCTCCGCACCCCTGTTGCTGTGCTCTCCTCCATGGCTCCGAAGCTCCCCCCTGTGCCCGTGAAGGGGCTTCCTAGTGTGTGGAAACCTTTCCTGCTTTACAGCTCCCTCCCACTTGTGCAGGTCCCATCCCTATTCTTTTGTCTCTGTTTTTTCTTTTTTTCTTTTGCCCTATCCAGGTACGTGGGGAGTTTCTTGCCTTTTGGGAGGTCTGAGGTCTTCTGCCAACATTCAATAGGTGTTCTGTAGGAGTTGCTCCACGTGTAGATGTATTTCTGGCATATCTGTGGGGAGGATCCAGGTCTTACTCTTCCACCATCTTCCCCTCCACCCTCCTCATAGAGCCCCTTGATATTTCTTAATATTTGGTTTATGTATTTAGGTGCTCCTGTGTTGGGTGCATATATACTTACAATTTGTATCTCTTGGGTGTTGAATTCTTTATCATTATATAATGTCCTTCTTTTCTCTTGTTACATTCTTTGTTTTATAGTCTACTTTGTATAAGTATGGGTACCTCAGCTTTCATTTTGTTTCCATTTGCATAGAATACCTTTTTCTATTTCCTCACTTTCAGTCTGAGTGTGTCTTCTTTAGATCTCAAGTGAGTCTCCTATAAACAGCATATATATGTGTAATTTATTTTGAATTCCTTCAGCCCCTCTATTATTTTGATTGGAGTATTTATTCCATTTACCTTTAAAGTAATTATTGATAAGTATGTATTTATTGCCATTTTATTTATTGTTTTCTGGTTGTTTTTGTAGTTCTTTTTAGTTCCTTTCTTCTTCTTTTGTTATCTTCACTTGTAATATGGTCACTATATTCAGTGTTATGTTTTGATTCCTTTCTATTTGTGTGTGTGTGTATATCTGTTATAAGTTTTTAGTTTGTTTATTTTTTTACCATGAGCTTCATCTATCACAAGCTATATATATTTATATTCATGGTTATTTTAAGTTGTTGATCTCTTAAGATCAAATATATTCTAATGATCCTGCCTTTTTAATTTCCTTCACCACCTTTAAGGTTTTAACATTATATTTTACATATTTTTGTATTGTATAACCCTTAACTACTTATTTTTGATATAGATGATTTTATTACTTTTGTTTTTCAAAGTTTCTACTAGTTTTTTAAATGGTTGATCTATATATCTTTACTATATGATTTCATTTACCAATGAGGCTTACCTTTCTAATTTTCATATTTCTAATTGTGCCCTTTTCTTTTCTGCTTTGAGAAGCCCTTTTAATATTTCTTATAAAGCTGGTTTAGTGGTGCTGAAATCTTTTAACTTTTATTTGTTTGTAAAACACTTTATGTCTCCTTCAATCTCAATGATAGGTAGAGTCAGGTAGAGTATTTGTTGTTGGATTTTCATTTCATTCCTTCGAAATATGTCTTGAATATACAGTCTTCTGGCCTGCAAAAGTACTACCCAAAAGTCAGGTGATGACCATGTGGGAGTTCCCTTGTCTGTAACTAGTTGCTTTTCTATTGTCACTTTTAAGATTCTTTCTATATCTTTAATTTTTCTCATTTTAATTATAGTGTGCCTTGGTGTGAGACTCTTTGGATTTATTTTTTTGGAACTTGTACTTTCTGGACTTGTATGTCTATTTTCTTCCCTAAATTAGGAAATTTTCAGCTATAATTCTTCAAATAAGTTATCTGCCTTTTTCTCTCTCTCTTCCCCTTTTGGAATGTCTAGACTGTTAATGTTAGTATGCTTGATATTGTCCTGGAGGTGTCTTACACTACCCTCATTTTTGAAATTCTTTTTCCTGTTCAGCTTGGGTGATTTCCACTATTCTGTCCTCCAGTTTATTGATCCATTCCTCCATATCATTTAATCTACTGTTTATTCCCTCTAGTATATTTTTTACTTCAGTTACAGTATTCTTAATCTCTGTTTGATTCTTCTATATATCTTCTAACTCTAGTTAAAATTCTCACTCTGTTCACTCATTCTTCTCCCACATTCGTTGAATCACTTAATCATTACTTTGAACTCTTTATCAAGTAGAATGCTTATCTTCATTTCATTTAGTTCTTTTTCTGAGGTTTGTCTTCTTTTTATTTATTTGTTTGTTTGGAACATATTCCTCAGTCTCCTCATTTTATCTAATTCTGTATGTTTATTTCTATGCCTTAGGTATGTTGGGTACATTTCTTGACCTGGGAGAAATAGCTTTATTTAGATGTCCTATAAGGCTCAGTGGCACACTACTTTATGGTGAGTAGAGCTAATATGCTCTCAGGATGCACCCTATATGTGTTGTTTGTGTCATTATGTTGTGGTGTGGACAAATATTGTGGGTTTACTGGTAGGTGGGGCTTGGCCAAGCCCAGCTGGCTGCTAAGCCCTGTCTTTTGTGATTGCTGCCAGCCCTCTGGTGGGTGTGGCCAGAGCTATTCACAGTTGGCTACATGGCCCACAGGATGTGGGACTGTTACAAGCTGCTAGTACGAGGTCCCAGGGCAGCTTCTGAGGGGCTTGTGGGAACATGGTGCTGGCCTTTGGGGTGTGGGCTTGGCTCCCTATGTGGCTTGATGTTCAGCCTGGGGTGTCCAAGTAATGATGCCAACTGGCTTGTGGGTGGGTAAGCCCTCCAGCACTAACAGGTCAGGGAAAGACTCCAAAATATTTCTAGTCAGCACCAGTGTCCTCATGGTAGAGAAAGCTCCCCAAAATTGTGGCTACCAGCATCTCCACTATCAAAGGGAGTCTTAGTTGCCTTCTGCCTCTCTGGGAGGCTCTCCAAAATCAGCAAGTGTATCTAATCCAGAATCTTTTCAAATCATTGCCTCTGTGCTTGGTCTCAGATCATGTGAGATTTTGCATGCAACCTTTAAGAGCAATGTCTCTGTTTCCTACAGGTCTCCAGCTCTCCCATGTGCAAGTCCCAATGCCAGACATTCTTGGGGCAAAACCTTTTTATGCAGATTTCCTGGGCTGAGGAGTTTGATGTGTGGCTTGGACCCTTCACTCTTTGGGAAGAACATCTGCAATTATTATGGCATCATTTGTGGGTTGCTTACTCAGGGCTATGTGTCTTGATTATACTATATCTCCTCCCCTCCCTCCCATCTTACTGTGATTTCTTCTTTATATCTTTAGTTGTGGAAAATATTTTCTTCTAGGCTCCAAGTCATTCTCATTGATAGTTGTAAATAGCTGTAATTTGGGAATACCTGTGGGAGGAGGTGAGATCAGGGTCTTCCTACTTTTCTATCTTAGATACTCCCTCTCATGCCTCTGATTTTTTTTTCTTTTTCTTTAGCAATATCACTTTTCTTCCTTTTTACATCTGGGAAACTATGCATTTTTGTGAAAAACTATGTAACTTGGAAATGTTTTTTTTTCATGAATGTTATCCTTTTCCATCTGAACTTTTTTTTTTGAAATTCTTTCTTTTTTTGTTTTGGTACTTTGCAAATAATTATGTGGGTTATTTTTTTCTCATATATATTTAGCCAACTCATTCTATTTGCCCAAGTATAAAGTGGATATGTTTTACTTTTTCCATGTCTACTTAACTGAGATTCTCCATTAGTCTTCAATCAGTATTTTGAGGGTGTGCAATATTGCCTTGACTTCTGTCTTTTTCATCTCCTGAAACAAGTAGAGTGCTCAGCTAGGGCCATGATTCATAGGATTAGTCTCAGCTGGTTTCCTTTGTGTGTAATTTGATTAAAATCTCTCTATCATTCCTGATATAAGGTTTGTTTTACATAGCCATTTCTTACTTATACATGTTGAGACACTTGAACTATTTTTCCAACACAAGGTCAGTCATGAACCATTTACTCAAAATGACAAATACCTCTTAAGGCACTTATTTCTGCAGGTTAACTCATTGCTACCCAAAAGTTATTTTTGTTTTCCCCCTTGCTATGGGAAGACAAGCTTATGAATTTTGGCCATAATATTAATGTAAATGCTTAGAAAGAGATAACTGTGTGCCTTAGCTTCTTCCCCCACTTCTTTTCTTACTATCTTTTAAATCTCATTTATTTTCTTTTATGCCCTTTACTTATTTTAAATCTCACATCCCAGTAGATCCTAACTGCAATCATCTTTTTACAGGTAAAGTTATCTTTTGTGTTCGTGAATCACATCATATGCTGCACAAGCTTTACCCCTTCAATGGCTTCTCATTACTCTTACAATAAAAGCTAGACTTATCATTGTGTACAAGACCACAGATTACCTTGCCCCGGATATAGTTAACCTCACTTTATTTTACTCTCATGTCCACAGACACATCAGTTACACTAGGCTTTCTTATCTTAAATATATATAGAGATTGAAGCAGTTTTTTGAGTGTTTATATGTATATTTTTGACCACTGTTCATTAAAGAGACTTACAAAAAATGGCATCTGGCATTAATAGGAACACTCAGCACCTAGATGTTGGTTTTTAAATACAATGCAACAAAGAAGTTTTTTGGATAAATTGTTGATTCTAGGGCTGTGACTGAAAAGTAGAAAATGAGACTGTAATATCTTGTGGTGACAGAAAGTAAGAAATTGTTTTAACAAAATGATGAGGGCATATCAAGAGATTATAGGACTTACTAGGAAGAATTTCTCAATGGCCAAATAATATTTTTAACAAATGAAATAAGCAATGTTGCTACTTAATTATAATGCTAGAAGAAAATAAATATTCATGATTACATACTGATATAAAGAACCAAGTGAATTAATGAAGAGTAAAGAAGAATTTTTCCTTATATTAGAATTCATACTAATCAATGTAGAAAGAAGGATGGACATAGAAAACCACCGTTTGACAAATACCAAAATAATCATTGTTGTAGGCAATAACTGAGGGATATTATGTTAATTGGGCAAAAGTTTAATGATAAACAGGATATTTTCATAGTATCAAAATATCTCCCAACAGATAGTGATTAATTACAAATAGAAAAATAGAAATTTATAGTGGAGAAACCTGGCAGGTACTACTCCCCCAAAATGCTCTAATTTTACTGGTAAGAAGACATGTCAATATTATTTGCTGGTATATTACCCTGAAAAGAACAAAGCAACACTTCTTTTATATTCCTGCCAAAATTGCACAAACTCAGTCTAATCTGAGGAAACATCACATAGATCCATTTCCAAGGACATTCTATCAGTCAGTGTTTTTCCAAATGGTCAAGACTGTGAAAGACAAGTAAAAATTGAAGGGCTGCTCTAGATTGAAGGGGACTAAGGAGATGTGACAACTAAGAGAAATGTACAATTCTGGATTAGATCTTCAACCAGAAAAAGAACTGTATTGAGTTAACTAGTAAAATTCAAATAAAATCTGTGAATTAGTAATATTGTATCAATATTAATTTCCTGGATTGACATCTTCACTATAAGTTTTTTAATGTAAACATCAGGGGAAACAGTGAAGATATACGTGGGTTCTTGGAATATCATTTTTGCCACTTTTTTGTAAGATCATATTGCCTTTCTGCTTAAAATCATCTAATAACTTCCCATTTCACTCAGAGCAAATTCCAAAATTAGTAACATCTTGTAAGATGCTATGTGATTCAGATCCAGATACATCTCTGATCATTCTTTTTCCATACTCACCTCACTGACTGTTTCATGTATAATATCCTTCCACTTTCTCCTTCAAAATTCTAAGCACATTTTGCCTAAAATATTTTCATTTGCTGCTTTTTCATTTGCTGGAAGTCAATACCCACATGGATCACCCCCTTCCTCTTCAGGTTTTTATACCCTATAAGATGAAATAAGCCCCTCTCCAATTATCACTTATTATCCATTTAACCAATTTTGTTTTACTTCATAATATATAACATAATTTGACATTTTATGTCATCCTTTTTTTCCTTTAATTTTAGTGTCTTTAATCATGTGTTAAAAGCAACTAGTTGATCAAAGACACAGACTCCATTCATTACATAAAATCATTGCCTAAAAGAGAATGCCTGCCTATGATTACATTCCTAAACCACTGTTTTATCTAGTGGAGCCACATGATTATTTGCAGTAAATAAAATGTAAGCATAAAACTTGTGTGTCCCTTCTGAGTTAACAAACAAGTGTGCTCTCTAAGAAGCTTTTCCCCTACCTATCTTTAATAGAGAGGAAACTGAAGGCAAAGAAGGGTACTGAGTCACAATATGGAAGTGTCTGTCATTTTTCAAAAATAACCAGAAGGAAGGCTGCTTGATCAGGAGCATTCTTAGTAGAGTGTGACCCAGAAATAAAATCAAGATTGATTATGTCAGGTTGTCAAGAATTCAGAACTGATCTTTACTACATCTAGAATGACCTTAAATTCTAACGAATAATAATAAAATGTGTTTCTTAAAGTAAAGATTAGCTATATCATTGGCTTAGTAGGTGGCATGGAAAACAAAGCAAAATTTCTGACATAACATTCAAGGTTGAACATTTACTCATTGAAACTATGGATCTAAGCAAAAAAGTTCAAAACTGGAATTCTAATTATGTATCTTGTTTGTCCAGGTCAAAAAAAACCCTGCTTTTATTTTGAGAATTAAAATAATTCTCAGGCATTAAGCTTGCTAAGTCTTAAAGCTGACTAAAGAAATTTACAGCATCTCATGAAGGCACAGTTTCCATCTCAGCTTCAGATGTTGCCAAAGAGAATAATGCACAAGGGATAACTTCTCCCATTGCCATACAGAGAAAGAACTCATGAAGAACAATGGATAAAAGAATTTCTACCAAAAATAAGAAATTGTACCTAACTTAAAAAGGAGAACAGTCATCCTCACAATGTCATTCAACTCAGATTTCATTATACCTATGATGATAAGTGTTGTGTGGCCCTAATTCTTTCCTTTCTCAAGTTTGTTGTTACTGTTTGTTTTTGTTTTAATTGTAATTTTACTTTGTCCCAGCTCTACTCCTATACATTCTGAGATTTGGAGTGGCAGACACTAATCAATTTTATCTCAGTTTGCTGCCCTGAGAAGAACCATATCTAGAACTTATGGAGGAAACTTTTCATAAACTGGACTTTAAATTGGTTGCTGTTTTAAAGGTAACTTGGTTTGCCTTCTTTGGGGAAAGGAAAATGTGTTCTGTGTTGGAAAAGAAAAGCAGAAGCAAGGTTTGTATATCATCATGGTGGACAGTTGCAATGACAGTTAGCTGACCGTTAACATCTTGCTCTATCCACAGGGTCTAATTTTGTTTGGAATCAGTTGTGAAGTCAGAATTACATTTCCCTTGTGTTGCTCCCTATTCCCTAGGGCCTAAACCTGGTTCTCACTCATGAAATGTGAACAAAAGTAATTTGTCCCTTTTTAGATGAAATAGTTAAAAGACTGCTGTGCTTTCCTCCCTTGTTCACTTTCCCCATCAGCCATCTGAATGGAATGTAATCCAAGGCCCTGAGGGAAATGATGCTTCAAGATGGAAAGAAAAAAAAAAAAAAAAGCTGTTTGCTTAATTTAATCACATGGAAGGCCCCAACTAGGAATATTCTTACTGTAGGGTGACATAAAAATATATTAAACCTTTGTTTGTTTCATCTATTGGGTATTTTAGAATTATCTGTTACAGCAGCCAGCATTACTTGAACTATACGTCTCGTAGAAAGTTAGCTTCATGAAAACTGTTTTGTTGTTGTTTATTGCTTTATCCACAGCATGTAGAACAGTGATTGGTTCTAAATGAATAAATGTAATCATGAAATAATAAATGAATAAAGAAAGGAATAAAGTAAGAAGGTGAATAAATATGTTTATTATCAATTTTTATTGTATTATATAAGAATATTAAAAATAACAAGATACCACCCAATATCACTATTACTTTGAAAAGTTTGTTATTATACCCATATATGTTATAGTATTTTAGGAAGAACAATTAACCCTAGAGTAGATCACATTCTTCAATTGTACACATTCTATATGTAATATATAGAATATACATTATATATATATATATATATATATATATATATAATTTTTCTTTGGTTTTGCTTTTGTTTGCCAATGGCATATTAAAAAAAACTTTATTGAGAACACCATGAGTATGTAAAATATTATTTGGAAACAGAGCTCTCTCAAAGACATTGCACTCAGGCTTTTTAGTGACTTTATGATGGACTGGTAGTTTTTTAATTTTTAACAAATGTAAAACTCTCAGCACATTTCCTGGTATATTGTAGGTCTTACATAAAATTTGTAGAATTTTATCCTCATCCTATAAATTAACTAGTAAGAAAATAGGCACTCGTTTATATTTTTATGAGATGAAAATATTCATGTATGACTTATTAAGTTTCATGTACATCTCATTTATCATTTTATTTATGTAACATGACACACAAATTCATATAGATAGTCTGTTGCATGGCGATATTGAAACCTAAGTGTAATATTTCCTATTATGTTATTTAGCCTGAGGGCTCATTATGCTTCCATAAGAGAATATATAATAATGTAGTCTCTCTCCTAATTGTAACACAGAGGACTGTGAACAGTGATTTTCAAGTTTCCTTAACTAAGTTGAGAGAATCAGTTAAAGCTCCGGAACTCTCTATGGTATAGGCTTGGTGCATGGTTATTCATTCAACAAAAGAATTGAGGTGAATAAAAAAAAAAATAGAGAAATCTTTCAAAGTTCTTATGGTATAGGGCTTCCCTGTTGGCGCAGTGGTTGCGAGTCCACCTGCCGATGCAGGGGACATGGGTTCATGTCCCGGTCCGGGAAGATCCCACATGCTGCAGAGCAGCTAGGCTTATGAGCCATGGCTGCTGAGCCTGCGCATCCGGAGCCTGTACTCCACAACGGGAGAGGCCACAACAGTGAGACGTCTATGTACTGCAAAAAAAAAAAAAAAAAAAAGTTCTTATGGTATAAATTCTGTTTTCCACCAAGAATTAAAAATAATAACACATTCAATCAGAACCCTGAAAGAGAATATGTACACTTTTTACTACAGAACTTACTCAATGTTAGCATCACTGAAGAATAACATTTAAGCTTATTAAGTAAAACTGGAAATAATTTTAACAGCAAAAACAAAGACTTCATTCTACCCTTTAACACAGAAATGCACTGAACATTATTTTCCTTAAAAATTAAAAATATACTTTTGATTTTGGAAATAATTTAGAAGTTAAAAGTCATTTTTTAAAATTGCATAAGCCCAGAGTTATTATAATGCAGCTGGATAATACATAACCTGTTAAAGTAAAATTTTGTATAGAAATCAGTTATTTTCCTTCAAAGAAAAGTATTAATCATAAAACTGTAGAAAGTTAGATTATGAATTTATATAACAAAAATAATAATTCTGAATCACAGAAAAACAGAAATTACATCAAAAAATGCTTTCATATGGTAACTCTATTTTTAGTTTTTTAAGGGACTTTTTTTTTTTAACATCTTTATTGGAGTATAATTGCTTTACAATGGTGTGTTAGTTTCTGGTATATAACAAAGTGAATCAGCTATATATATACATATATCCCTATATCTCCTCCCTCTTGCGTCTCCCTCCCACCCTCCTTATCCCACCCCTCTAGGTGGTCACAAAGCACTGAGTCGATCTCCCTGTGCTATGTGGCTGCTTCCCACTAGCTATCTATTTACATTTGGTAGTATTTAAATCCATTCCACAGTGTTTTCAATAGTGGCTGCACCAATTTACATTCCCACCAACAGTGCAGGAGAGTTTGTTCTTCTCCACATGCTCTCCAGCATTTATTATTTGTAGACATTTTACTAATGGCCATTCTGACCTGTGTGAGGTGATACTTCATTGTAGTTTGATTTTCATTTCTCTAATAATTGGTGATGTTGATCATCTTTTCATGTGCCTATTGGCCATCTATATGTCTTCTTTGGAGAAATGTCTATTTAGATCTTCTGCACATTTTTTGATTAGGTTGTTTTGTTTTGTTTTTGCTATTGAGTTGTATTTCCTCTTTGTATATATTGGAAATTAAACCCTTGTTGGTCACATCACTTGCAAATATTTTCTCCCAGTCCATAGGTTGTCTTTTCATTTTGTTTATAGTTTCTCTTGTGCAAAAGCTTATGTTTGATTAGGTCCCAATTGGTTTATTTTTGCTTTTATTTCTATCTCCTTGGAAGACTGACCTAAGGAAATATTGCTAAAACTATGTCAGAGAATGTTTTGCCTATGTTCTCTTCTAGGAGCTTTATGGTTTCCTGTCTTAAAATTAAGTCTTTAAGCCATTTTGAGTTTATTTTTGTGTATGCTGTGAGGGACTGTTCTAACTTCATATGATCAAGTAATCCCACTCCTGAGCATATATCTAGAGAAAACTCTAATTCAAAAAGATACATGCAGCCCAGTATTCACTGCAGCTCTATTTACAATAGCCAAGACATGTAAACAATGTAAGTGTCCATCAACAGATGAATGGATAAAGAAGATATACCTATCTGTCTATACACACATACATACATACATACATAAGATATATATATATATATATATATATATATATTTGCATACATAAAATTGAATACTACTCAGCCATAACAAAGAATGAAATAATGCCATTTGCAACAACATGGATGGATCAAGAGATTATTGTACTAAGTGAAATAAGTCAGAGAAAAACAGATATATGATATCACTTATATGTGGAATCTAAAATATGATACAAAACAGAAACAATTCAAATATGGTTACCAAAGCAGCAAAGGGCTGGGGGAGGGATAAATTAGGAGTATGGGATGAGTATATACAAACTACTATATATAAAATACATAAACAATGAGGTCCTATTATATAGCACAGGGAACTATATTCAATATCTTATAATAAACTATAATGGAAAAATATGAAAAAGAATAAGGTGTATATATGACTGAATCACTTTGTTGTATACCAGAAACTAACATAACATTTTAAATCAACTATACTTCAACTAAAAAAAAAAAAAGAATGCTTTCAGAAAACTAAGAATTTCTGAATGTTAATTTTGGTAATATCAAATTGAGGCATGAGTAAAGTAATAAGACCTAAAGTAGAAAGTGCCTAAGTTGTTACCTTATCCATTAAAATCAGAATGATAGTTGAAATAGAGAAGCACATATAAAGAAAATTATAAAAGAAAGTACAATGTTCTTATTTATGATATTGCATATTTATTTTTGGTCTTTTTAGTATAATAATATTCTATCCTTACAACATCTATGTTGAAATACATTACACTTGCAAGTATGTATGTTTGGATAGTGTAATCTGTGAATTTATATTTTCAAAAATTTATTTCACCAAGTTGTTACTCTGGCTTTATAGACCCTGCTTTTCAAGTTAATGTTATGTAACATGAAGGTTTTTGTGAAGAGATAAAAACATAATTACTGGATATTGTCTCATATTTACCATGGCATAGCTTCATTACTAGAATTATTTAGTTTTTTTTTAACTAAAAATACTATTTTTTAATTACATAGAAAATTAGTGAATAGAAAGGAATGCTTTTTTTCCACACATATACATTTTCAAATTCATGTCATACCTTATAAGATGACTAAAAAGGCCAGTTGTCTCATTGCCCCCATTATATAAACTTTACCTTACTTTTACAACTTATGTAACACCACTAGTCTTAATTATAACACTCTTCTGGTTCCTTGTCCAGTTTATCATCATGAAATCAGACAAGCCAAGTTCTAAACTCATAGGTCCTATGGTGACTTCTCTGAATCACTTCATTTATTTTGCCAAACTACTATTTTGTTTCAAGAGCATTATGTCAAAATACATTTCTAAGTTATTCCAAAATGGATTTCAATTTACTAGAATGCCAATTGACATTTTTAAATACACTTATATATTTATAAATTTCCATATGTGTACGTGTTATGTATAGTCTCTCCATTATCTGATCATATTTCCAGTAGTCAGATAATTGCCTGGCATTTGGTTGGAGCCAATAAATAGTTATCAATTGCCATCATTCCCTAATCTCTTTTGTTCACCTTGAAGTTTATTAATAAGCAGTTCTCAAAATGTGCTATTTCTCATACTCCTAGAATTTTTTACTTTTTTCTTATTATTAGTCTTCATTCTAGATAAGTCTTCATATTTTATTTCATGCTAAATGCTACAAAAATTAATTTCAGAGATGAATTAGGGTAAGTATATAGGTATTCTTTAATATTTATTAATTAATTGTAAGAAAGTTTACTCCTAGAAAATGCAAATCAAAATCTTCATGGATTCTGTACCCTGGGATAGATATTTAATTTCATGTTTTTAAATGAAAATATTTGATTCCTACAAGCTGAATGAAATAATGTTTGACAAAATATTCTTAGTTAATAATATGCTGAATATGAAGTACCAATTTTAACATTTGGAATTGATTTTTAAATTGAGGGATATGTTCCCCCAATAAAGAGGAGAAGAAATATATGAGATTCTTCTGAGGAAGTTAAACATTTTAAGTTACCATAAAGAAATATGAGATTTTAAAATTATTACATTACAATCCAATACAGCAGAAATAACCTAATTTTTTGAATGATATGTATGTTGATTTGCCACAAAATCACTAAAATCCTGAATCTATACTTTAATTGTTAAGGTTTCTTTTGAGTAGCAAGTCATTTAACTTTTGAACTTCCAAATCTTCATCAAAATAATGGGTGTGCTTTTCAATATATGGTCATTGGGTTTAGCAATGTGTATTTAGTGTCAGCACTTGGAAAATAATTAATGTTTGTTTCTTCTCTACAGTCTGAAACATGATCTTTATTAACAACAAACTTATGTTGAACACTCAGCACCATAATAGAACATAAGGACACAAATCTTAACAAGAAACATTCCTTTACAGTAAGAAGCTCACAACCATGTAACAAGAGCACATATCTTTGAAAAATATTTCTAATTCCTTCCTCTCTGTCATCCAAGAATAATAACTACCTGTGCTCATTTTTCCAATAACTAACTATATATATTTAGGTTTATAATAATTACTATATTATTTGTTAAACTTGTAGTAACTTTTCTGTGTATTCCATTATTAAGGGTATTCTCAAGGTAAAATTTTGTCTTCTTATATGTGCAGTTCTGGAGACTTGTAATGATGGACACATGGCATCATCATCAAATAATCAAAGAAAAAATGTTCCTTTTATGAAGAAATAAATAAATACTTATGTCCTCTGAATACATAATTTCTAATGCAATGTTTATGTTTAGCACATTCTCAAAAATGTTAATTTTTATCTCTTTTGTTACTTTCTCTTTTCCAGTTATTGCTCCTTCCTTATAGTCTGAAGTGATTTAGCCTGAAGTCATTGAAAATCCCCAAATATGGAAAATTGTCTCTCTTGAAATAAAAACTATTTTTCTATACTATTTCCTGGGCCTCTACTCATATACCATCTGCTAAACTTTAAAGATGTGTTATATACTTAATAGCAATTTTAAGAAAATATGCAATTTTTTGCCATGGGTATTGTTCTCTAAAGAATGGAAAAATAGAGGCAGAAGACAAGAGTAGAAGGACTTGAACTCACGCTCCTTTCATGAAAACAACAAAATCACAACTAACTGTTGAACAATCACCCCCCAAAAAAAAGCAGGAACTTAAAAGATATTCTTCACACAAAGACAAAAAATAAGTCATATTTGAGATATAATTAATTCCCATACCACCAGGTGAGTGACTCACAAACTGGAAAATAATTATATCACAGAGGTTCTCCCATAGGAATGACAGTTCTGAGCCCCACATCAGGCTCCTCAGTCTGGGGATCTGACATCAGAAAGAGGATCTCCCAAAGCATTTCACTTTGAAGGCAAGTGGGGCTTGCTTGCAGAAATTCTACAACACTGACAAAACCAGAAACTCCCCTCTTGAAGGGTGCACACAAGGTCTCATGCACACTGGGACCCAGGGAAAAAACACTGACTTCATAGGAACTTGAGCCAGACTTACCTGTTGGTCTTGGAGTGTCTCCTAGGAAGGTGGAGCAGGGGAACCATGGCTCACTGTGGGAACAAGGACACTGGTGGCAAAGCACTGGGGAGTACTCATTGGTGTGAGCTATCTTGGAAGAAGCAATTTTGACACCAAGACCTGACTCCACCCAACAGTCTGTAAACTGGCATCCTTCAGGCCAAACAATCAACAGGGCAGGAACACAGACATACCCATCAGCAGACAGACTGCCTAAAGTTTTCCTGAAGCCACATCTGTCTCTAAACACAACTTTTGACATGGTCATGTCCACCAGGGATATAGACCTAGCTTCACCCACCAGTGGGTAGACGCAAGTCCCTCCCATGAGGGAGCCTGCACAAGCCTCTAGACCAGCCTCACTCACTGGGGAGAGACACCAGAAACAAGAACAACTACAATCCTGCAGCCAGCAGAACAGAGACAAGAAACACAGAAAGTTAGGAAAAATGAGATGGCAGAGAAATATGTTCTAGAAAAAGGAACAAGATAAAACCCCAGAAGAACAACTAAGTTCAGTGGAGATAAGCAATTTACCTGAAAAAGAATTCAAAGTAATGATAGTAAAGATGATCCAAGATCTCAGAAAAGGAATGGAGGCACAGACCAAGAAGATACAAGAAATGTTTAACAAAGAGTTAGAAGATATAAAGAAGAGATGAACAATACAATAACTGAAATGAAAAATACACTACAAGGAATCAATAGCAGAATAAATGAGGCAGAAGAACAGAGAAGTGAGCTGGAAGACAGAATGATGGAAATCACTTCCACAGAACAGAATAAAGAAAAAAGAATGAAAAGAAATGAGAACAGTTTAAGACACCTCTGGGACAACGTCAAATGCACCAACATTCACATTATAGTGGTCTCAGAAGGAGGAGAGAGAGAGAAAGGGCCTGAGAAAATATTTGAAGAGATAATAACTGAAAACTTCCCTAACATGGGAAAGGAAACAGTCAACCAAGACCAGGAAGCAAAGAGAGTACCATACAGGACGAACCTAAGGAGGAACACATCAATACACATATTAATCAAATTAACAAAAATAAAAGGCAAAGAGAAAATATTAAAATCAACAGGGCAGAAGCAGCAAATAACATTTTCAGCAGAAACTCTGCATGCCAAAATGGAGTGACATGATATATTTCAAGTGATGCAAGGGAAAAACCTACAACCAAAAATATTCTATGCAGCAAGGCTGTCATTCAGATTCAACAGGGAAATCAAAGGTTTTACAGGCAAGAAACAGCTGAAAGAATTCAGCACAATCAAACCTGCTTTACAGCAAATGCTAAAGACACTTGTCTAGGCAGAAAAGAAAAGGCCACAACTAGAAAGAAGAAAATTAATGGGAAAACTCTCTGGTATAGACAAGCATACAGTAAAGTTAGGAAATCATCCACACAAAAATATAATATCAAAACAAGCAACTGTGAGAAGAGGAGAGCACATATGCAGAATATTTGAAATGCACTTGAAATTGAGAGACCAGAAACTTGAAACAATCTTGTATATATACAGACTCCTAATCAAAACCTCATGGTAACCACAAAACAAAAATCTAAAATAGAGGGAATTCTTTGGCAGTCCATTGGCAAAGACTCCACACTCTCACTGCTGAGGACCTGGGTTCGATCCCTGGTTGGGGAACTAAAATTCCACAAGTTGTGTGGCGTGGCCAAAAAAAAATGTCAAAAATCCACAATAGATATTAACACACATGCAAAAATGGAATCCAAACATAAAACTAAAGAAAGCTATCAAATTACAAGAGAAGAGAACAAAAAAGGAAGGGAAGAAAAAATGACCTACAAAAACAAACCTAAAACAATTAACAAAATGGCAATAAGAACATACATATTGGTAATTACATAAAATGTGAATAGATTAAATACTCCAACCAAAAACACAGACTGGCTGAATAGATAAATAAATAAGACCCACATATAAGCTATCTACAAGAGACCCACTTCAGATCTACAGACACATACAGACTGAAAGTGAGGAAATGGATAAAGGTATTCCACACAAAGGGAAATCAAAAGAAAGTTGGAGTAACAATATGCATATCAGACAAAATATACTTTAAAAGAAAGACTGTTACAAGAGACAAAAAAGCACTACAAAATGGTCAAGGGACCTATCCAAGAAGACAGTATAACAATTGTAAATATATATGAATGCAACATATGAGCACCTCAATTTATAAAGCAAATGGTAACAGCAAGAAAAGGAGAAATTGCCAGTACCACAATAATAGTGGAGGATTTGAACATCCCACTGACATCAATAAACAGATCATCCAGACAGAAAATCAGTAAGAAAACAGAAGCCCTAAATGACACATTAGATTAGATGGACTTATTTATATTTACAGAGCATTCCATCCAAAAGCAGCAGCATATACATTCCTCTCAAGTGTACATAGAACGTTCTCCAAGATAGATCACATGCTGGACCATAAAGCAACCCTTGGTAAATTTAAGAAAATTAAAATCATATCAAGCATCTTTTTCAACCAACACGCTATGAGATTATGAATCAACTACAAGAGAAAAAACTAAAAAGCATAAACACTTGGAGAATAAAAAATATGCTACTAAACAACCATGGATCACTGAAGAAATCAAAGAAGAAATAAAAAAATACCTAGAGACAAATGAAAATAAAAACATGATAATCCAAAATCTATGGGACATAGCAAAAGCTGTTCTTAGAGGGAAGTTTATAGCAATAAAATCTTACCTCAAGAAACAAGAAAAATCTCAAATGGACAACCTAAACTTACACCTAAAGCAACTAGAGAGAGGAGAACAACCAAAACCCAAAGTTAGTAGAAAGAAAGAAATCATAGAGATCAGAGCAGAAATAAATGAAATAGAGACAAAGAAAACAACAAAAAAGATCAATGAAACTAAAACCTTGTTCTTTGACAAGATGAATGAAATTGATAAAACTTTAGCCAGACACATGAAGAAAAAAGGAAGAAGGCTCAAGTTAATAAAGTCAGAAATGAAAAAGGGAGAAGTTACAGCTGACACCACAGAAATACAAAGAATCATAAGAGACTATTACAAGCAACTATATGCCAAGAAAATGGACAACCTAGAAAAAATGGACAAATGTTTAGAACAGTACAATCTCCCAAGACTGAACCAGGAAGAAATAGAGAATATGAGCAGACTAATAACAAGCACTGAAATTCAAACTGTGATTGAAAAACTCCCAACAAACCAAAGTCCAGGACCAGATGGTTTCACAGGTGAATTCTAACAAACATTTAGAGCAGAGATAACACCTATCTTTCTGAAAATATTTCAAAAAACAGCAAAGGAAGGAACACTCCCCAACTCTTTCTATGAGGCTGTCATAACCCTGTTACCAAAACCAGACAAAGATACCACAAAAAAAGAAATATATAGGGCAATATCACTGATGAACATAGATGCAAAATTCCTCAACAAAATACTAGCAAACCAAATCCAACAATACCGTAAAAGGATCATAAACTATGATAAAGTGAGATTTACCCTATGGATGCAAGGATTTTCCAATATCACGCAGTGTGATACACCACAATGACACATTGAAGAATAAGATCATATATTCATTTCAATAGACCAGAAAAGCTTTTGACAAAATTCAACAGCAATTATGATAAAAACTCTCCAGAAAATGGTAATAGAGGGAACATACCTCAACATAATAAAGACTATTTGTGACAAACCCACAGGTAATATTGTACTCAATGATGAAAAGCTGAAAGCATTTTCTCTAAGTTCAGGAACAAGACAAGAATGTCCACCCAGGCCATTTTTATTTGACATAGTTTTTGAAGTCCTAGACACAGTAATCAGAGAAGAAAAAGAAATAAAAGGAACACAAATTGGAAAAGTAGAAGCAAAACTGTCACTGCAGATGACATGATAATATACATAGAAAATCCTAAAGATGCTACCAGAAAACTACTAGAGCTCATCAATGAATTCAGTAAATTTGCAGGACTCAAAATTAATATACAGAAATATGTTGCATTTCTATACACTAATGACAAAAGATCAGAAAGGGAAATTAAGGCAACAATCCTATTTACCATAGCATCCAAATGAATAAAGTACCAAGGAATAAACCTACATAAGAAGACAAAAGACCTGTACTCCAAAAACTATAAGATGCAGATGAAATAAATCAAAGATGAGACAAATATCTAGAAAGATATACCATGTTCTTGGATTGGAAGAATCAATATTATCAATATGACTATACGACTCAAGGCAATCTGCAGATTCAATGCAATTCCTATCAAATTACCATTGGCTTTTTTAACAGAGCTAGAACCAAAATATACAAAAATAAAGTCAAAATGGATTGAAGATCTAAATGAAAGACTGGATGCTATAAAACTCTTAGCAGAAAATCTGGTCAGAACACTCTTTGACATAGATCACAGCAGTATCTTTTTGGATCCATCTCCTAGAGTAAAGAAAATAAAAATATATAAATGGTACCTAATTAAACATAAAAGCTTTTGCACAACAAAGGAAACCATAAACACAACCAAAAGACATCCCACAGAATGGGAGAAAATATTTGTAAATGATGCTACTGACGCTACTGACAAGGGTTTAATTTTCAAAATAATCAAAAAACATATGTAGCTCAATAGCAATAAAACAAACAACCCAATCAAAAAAATGGGAAGAATATCTAAACAGACATTTCTCCAAGGAAGACATACACATGGTTAAGAAACTCATGAAGAGATCCTCAACATGGCTAATTATTAGAGAAATGCAAATCAAAACAATCGGATATCACCTCACAGCAGTCAGAGCAGCCATCATTAAAAAGCCTACACACAATAAATGCTGGAGAGGGTGTGGAGCAAAGGGAACCCTCCTCTACTGATGGTGGGAATGTAAAATGACATAGGCACTATGGAAAACAGTATGAAGGTTCAACTAAAAATGGAACTACCATATTCTCCAGTAAGACCCCTGCTTGGGCATGTATTTGGAAAAAAACATAATTCAAAAAGATAAATGACCCCTAATGTTCTTTGCAGCACTACTTACAATAGCCAAGACATGGAAGTAACAAAAATGTTCATTGACAGAGGAATGAATAAAGAAGATGTAGTACATATATACAAAAGAATGTTACCCAGCCATTAAAAAGAATGAAATAATGCCATCTGCAGCAACATGGATGGACCTAGAGAGTGTTATACTAAGTGAAGTAAGTCAGAGAAAGACAAATATCATATGATATCACTTTTATGGGGAATCTAAAAATGATACAAATGAACTTGGTTACAGAACAGAACCAGACTAATAGACTTAGAAAACAAAGTTTTGATTACTAAAGGGGAAAGGTGGGGAGAGGGCAAATTAGGAGTTTGGGATTAACATATACCCACTACTATCTACATAATAGGTAATCAACAAAGACCCTCTGTACAGCATGTGGAACTCTACTCAATACACTGTAATAACTTATATGGAAAAGAATCTGAAAAGGAATAAATATTTGTATATGTGTAACTGAGTCATTTTGCGGTACACCTGAAACTAAAACAACCCACTGAGACCGACTTCAGATCTACAGACACATACAGACTGAAAGTGAGGAAATGGAAAAAGGTATTCCACACAAAGGGAAATCAAACGAATACCTAGATTATACCTAGATTATCAATCAAACATTATACAAAAAAAAATGATTGTAAATCAACTATCTCCAATATAAAATAAATTTCTTTTAAAAAAAGAATGGAAAAATAAATGCAAAAAAAAAAAAAAAACTATGCTGGATGTTATGTGTATTAGGAAGAATTATGATCTCCCCAAAGATATTCATGCCCTAATCCAAAGAACCTGAGAATGTGTTTCCTTACATGGCAAAAAGTCTTTGCAGATGTGTTTAATGTTAAAGACCTTGAAATGAGAAGTCTGGATTATACAGGTGGAATCAATTAATCATATAAATCACTGAAAGGGGAGAACCCTTCCATCTGTGGTCAGCAAAAGAGATGTGAGGACCAAAGCAGGAACAGAAGGATGATACCTTACCAGATGAAAGGTATCACAGCCAAGGAATGAGGAAAGATTTTAGAAGCTAGAAAAGGCAAGGAAATTCCCACAGAGCCCTCTAAAGGGAATGCAGCTGTACAATGCCTTGATTTCAGCCCAGTGAAACTTGTGTGGAATTCCACCTAAAGAACCATATGGTAATAAAGTTGTCTTGTTTTAAGTCACTAACTGTGCAGAAATGTACTGTGGCAAAAATAGAAAACAAATACAATATGCAAGACTCAATTCAACTGATTTTCAACACGTGCAAATGAAATTTGAGTCTCAGTAAAATTAAAACTTCAATGTGAAATATAATTTTAGGTTTATACATGAATGAATAAAGCTGTACTATTAAATTCATGAATGCGTTTGATTTATTATATTCAAAAAATAATTATTGAGACAATTTAAAAAATTTGTGAATAAATACATAACTAGAATTGGTCTATTTATATCATATTTCTTTTGCTGTAGTACAACTTTTATCAGACCAATACTAATTGTTTTTCTTGACAGAGCTATATAAGACTTAATTTGTTCAAAATAACATTATTAAAAATAATTTAAACTATAAGAAAATATAGTATATTATGTTTAAAAGATTATTTAAATATACAATTGAATACAGCTTAAATAAATTTTCAATTAAGACTTCCTCTTTTTTCATTTGAAATTGTATTAGGTTCAAAATATAGCTAAAGACCATAAATCATAGAAGAAAATTTGGTTTTCTAACTTTAACAAAGAAATAACTGCATTAAGAGAAAATTTCATTTCTACTAATAATGTAAAGAATATGAAATTTTCTCCTGAAAAATTCATATATGCTGTTCTGACTTCACTATTGTCTAGGAATTTAGTACAGTTCATGAGGGACAAATGATTCTGAATGTTAAATTCAAACTTTTCAGTAATGATATTTTTTTCCAATGAGAAAAAAATAGGAAAAAAAGAAGTATGAGACATATGACACTATTAGATCTGCTTCCATTTCTATATCTTTATCTTTCTTATTGTCTTTATCTTCCTTATTGTCTGAGTCAATATTATTAAGAATGTATTTATACTTAAATGAATGTTCCATTGGACAAATAAAATGTTAGTCAAGGTACTTAATAAACATAATATTCAGTTCATGTGCATAATAAGAAAATAAATTTAAATCAATAGAAAATAAATTAAATAAAAGCTTATGTTTTTTTCTTAGAGGATAAATATCTGGGGATACATAGATGAATATAGCACCATTAATTGGGAGCTCAACATCTACTATAAGACAGAACATCAAAAACAATATCCATCACCACCACAGCAAAACAAATCAACCCTACCATTATTGAATAGTGTTCATATTCTCACAGGCATTCAGGGACAGGGACTGAAAGTATTTAGAAGAGATGAATGTCTATCCTTTTCAAAAAGTTTCAAGACTTTTGGATGAAATTATGTAAAACAGAAACTAAAATAATCTAATAAAATATAATATGGAAAATAAAAGTTTAATATTTTTTAACAATTTTGCTAAATACCCAGCACAATCAGCATCTAATAAGTTGAAATGTAGGTGAGTCACTAAGGGATAAAATTTGAACATCCATAGCACACTCTATGGTGATTCTGAAGTTAGTTGAAATAGCATTATTCAGTTTTGGACATTCCTTTTTTTTTTTTTTTTTTTTTTTTGCTGTACACAGGCCTCTCACTGTTGTGGCCTCTCCCATTGTGGAGCACAGGCTCTGGACGCGCAGGTTCAGCGGCCATGGCCCATGGGCCCAGCCACCCCGCAGCATGTGGAATCTTCCCAGACTGGGTCATGAACCCATGTCCCCTGCATTGGCAGGCAGACTCTCAAACACTGCACCACCAGGGAAACCCCTGGACACTACTTTTGAAGTGAATATTGATCAACTAGGTACTTGTGGGTGGAATGCAGACAGTATATTAAATGACCTTAAAAATAATTTAACAGAAAAATGATTGAAAGAACTAGGTAGAGTTAACATTGAATATTCAAGAGGGACCAAATTACTCTCTTCATATTTTGGGGAAACTGTCATTTGAATGATGAAATCCACTTAATCAGAGGTAAAAGTAAGAAGAGAGGACATAATCAATAAAGAGGCTCATCTCCTTAGTATATATATATTTTAATTCTAACTATTAAACCTACTTTACAAATGAATAGGAGGCTGCCTAAATTAGTAAGCTCCATACTGAGAGAGTCCACACAGAGATTGGATGCATTTTCAGGGCAAAACATTATACAAAAAAAAAAAAAAAAAAAAGACAGTCTGCTCTTTAACTAAACTTGATGAAAACTAAGGTTATCTTTATCATTGAAAGGCTGTTATTTTGTTTCTGGTTGACAAATGAGGGAGTGATATCAGGTAAGTATCAGACATTCCAGGCAATTAATAAGTTATATTTGCTCAGCAGAATAGTATGCCTAACTAGTATGCCTATTATTATGATCTGAAGAAATAAACACAATTATTTTCTTTAAGAACTTTTTTCAGTTTTTCTACCCAAAATAATGCTGAGATAGAAATGACCAAGGAAATATTAAAGATAAAACCTGAACTAAACCAGGGACACATAACAGGGTTAAAAGACTCTCTGACATATGATATTTTATTCAAGAAGCAAAATGTTTTGTTTTGCAGTTTGTGACTTTTAAATTTTTATTACAGCACCATGGCAGCTCTTCAACTGTAAGGGATACTCCTGGAAAGGTCCCTAATAACTATGTTAATAGTATTAGTGATCCTTTCTCTAAAGGGATGAGCTACTTTATTTTGACAAAGGGTGTATATCCATTAAATTAACTCTTCTTCCCTGTACTTCCCATAACACCAACAAAAGGAAAAATCTAGAATGCTATTAATGTGTTCTGTCAGAAACAAGAAATATATGAGAATAGTTACAGCTTTTGTGACTTTGGTAATGACATTTTTATTGGTAAGCATCAATAACAATTTTTATTTCATACTTTTATAACTATAATGCTAGTCATTATCTTAGGTAACAACTAATTTAACTTTGTATTAGAAAAAATACACCTATATTTTCATCAATAGCATGAATAAACATAACTTAATGTATAAATCATACTAAAAATTTATTAATTAACATTACAATACTAACAGGTGTCCTCTTCTTAGTCTTACTCCCAGAATGAAAACTTTCTAATTTTTACTGTTTTCTGGTTGGTCCTACCTCCATGTTTCTAAATAATATATGTTTGAAATTTTTGACCATATTTATTGCTATCAGGTAAATAAAGATTTTTCACTGTTTCAATTCATTTACATGTCTATGGATTCTGTGCATTCCAATTTTAATTGAATTATTAGTATGCATTTACATTATTATTACTATATAAATACTGTACAATACTGAGCAAAATGCTATACTTGTTTTTCTTTTAATTTCTATTTTATATTGGAGTATAGTTTATTTACAGTGTTGTATTAGTTTCAGGTGTACAGCAAAGTGATTCAGTTATACATACACATGTATCTATTATTTTTCAAATTATTTTCCTATTTAGGTTATTACAGAATACCAGGCAGAGTTCCCTGCTGCTATACAGTAAGTACTTGATGGTTAACTATTTTAAATATAGCAGTGTGCACATGTCAATCCCAAACTCTCAATCTATCCTCTCACCACCCTTCTCTCCTGGTAGCCATTAATTCTTTCTCAAAGTCTGTGAGTCTGTTTTGTAAATAAGTTCAATTGTATTATTTTTTAAGATTACACATATAAGAGATATATGATATTTGTCTTTCTCTATCTTACTTACTTGACTTAGTATGATAACCTCCAAGTTCATCCATGCTGCTGCAAATGATATTATTACATTCTTTTTAATGGCTAATATTCCAACGTGGCATATATGTACTACATCTTCCTTATCCATTCATCTGCTGATGGACATCTACGTTGCTTCCATGTCTTGGCTATTGTAAACAGCACTGCAATGAACATTGGGATGCATTTATGGTTTTGAACCATGGTTTTCCCAGATATATGTCCAAGAGTAGGATTTCTGGATCATAAGGTAGCTCTATTTTTATTTTTTTGAAGGAACCTCCATATTGTTCTCCATAGCAAATGTACCAATTTATATTCCCACCAAGAATATAGGAGGGTTCCCTTTTTTACACACCCTCTCCAGCATTTACTGTTTGTAGATTTTCTGATGATGGCTTGTGAGGTGATATGTCATTTTAGTTTTGATTTGCATTTCTCTAATGATTAGTGTTGTTTTCTTAGTCTCAGCCATGACACTCTCATTGTCTCTGTTCCTTTCACATTTGTTTTGTTGTGGTACTTGTTTTCTTGATTCATTCATGTTGGATAATTTTCTGAAATACTGTTGGTAATTGCTATCATTTAATTTACTTCATATTTAAAATTCAGAAGTAAAAGTTTGATTGAAAGTTTGTTTTCATAAGAAAAACCTAGGTAATTTCAAGATGATGAGAATGAGGGAGGTTCTCTGTCAAGCAACAAACAGATTTCACCAAACACACTTGAGTTCTTTCCTTTGTAATTCCAGCTGTTTTCTGTCTGAAGGCCAATCTCTTGACTGCTGTCATTTACCAAAAGAAAAGGATAGTGACTGATTAGTCTTAGTGTTTTGTTCATCATATTGAATTTTATGTGTCATTGGAAACATCAGCAGGACATTTTGAGTCATCTTATGGGCTATAGGAGGCTAATTTTTTCACTTTAGTCATCTGGATAGCTTTCTATAATAAGTCATTTACATTACTGAATCTATCTATTTTCTATCATCCAAAACTTTTGTAATTACTTTTTTTACTCAGTACTATATTCCTATTTTTCTTCTGTACTAATGTTTTCAACTTTATTTTCACTTCAATGAGATATCAAGTGGTAAAAGAGTATATATGGTGAAATTGTTATCTTTCATTGGAAATCAGATTCGTTTCAACCTTAAAAGTTTACATTGAGATCTATTTGAGTGAGTGGAAAGGAGGCACGGTGCTCAGAAATTAGAACAGAGCCTTTGGATGTGGAGCTATAACATTAGGTACACAGGAAAGGTTGGTGTCTGTTTTGTCTGAAACTATCCCTGCACATTTGACTTCAAGATGATGGAGGGGTAAGAAGTAGAGATCACCATCCTCCCCACAAATACATGAAAAATACATCAACATGTGGAAAAACTCCTAGAGAATACCTACTGAATTTGGGCAGAAGATCTCAGACTTCCCAAAGGCCAAGAAATTACAAGGTACATAACAGTGTGGCTGACAGGGTCTTGGTACTCCAGTCAGGTGTCAGTCCAGAGCCTCCAAGGTAGGAGAGCCAACTTCAGGACATTGTTCCATCAGAGACTTCCTGCTCCATGTAATACCAAAGGGCAAAAGCTCTCTCGGTGATCTCCATTTCAATGCTAAGACCCAGCTCCACTCAATGACCAGCAAGCCTCAGTGCTATGCCCTTTGCCAAACAATTAGCAAGAGAGGAACACAACCCCATCCATTAGCAGAGATTTTCAGAGGCTGCCTAAAGATCCAACCTCATCCACCAGTACACGGGCACAAGTTCCCTCTACCAGGAAGCCTACACAATCCACTGAAACAACCTTAATCACTGGGGCAGACACCAAAAACAACAGAAACTATGAACCAGCAACCTGTGAAAAAGAGATGCCAAACACAGTAAGTTAAGCAAAATGAGAAGAAAGAGAAACCTGCAGCAGATGAAGGAAGAGGGTAAAAACCCAACAGACCAAAAATATGAAGAGGAAATAGTGAGTCTACCTGAAAAAGAATTAAGAGTAATGATAGTAAAGATGATACAAAATCTTGGAAATTGAATGGAGAAAATAAAAGAAACGTTGAAAAAGGACTTTGAAGAACTAGAGAGCAAACAAACAATGATGCACAATACAATAAATTAAGTTAAAAATTCTCTAGAAGGAGGGCTTCCCTGGTGGCGCAGTGGTTGAGAGTCCACCTGCTGATGCAGGGGACATGAGTTCGTGCCCTGGTCCAGGAAGATCCCACATGCCTTGGAGTGGCTGGGCCCATGAGCCATGGCCACTGAGCCTGCGCTTCCAGAGCCTGTGCTCCAAAATGGGAGAGGCCACAACAGAGAGAGGTCCACGTATCACCACAAAAAAAAAAAAAAAAAAAAAAAAAAAAAAAAAAAAAAAAATTCTCTAGAAGCAATATCAAAATAAATGAGGCAGAAGAACAGATAAGTGGCCTGAAAGATAAAATATTGGAAATAACTACCACAGCGCAGAAGAAAAATTTAAAAAATAAAAAAAAATTGAGGACAGTCTCAGAGACCTCTGGGACAACATTAAGCTCACCAACATTAGAATTTTAGGTGTCTCAGAAGAAGAGAGAAAAAAAAAAAGGGACTGAGAGTGCTTCCCTTGTTGCACAGTGGTTGAGAGGCCACCTGCCGATGTGGGTGACACAGGTTTGTGCCCAGGTCCGGGAAGATCCCACATGCCACAGTGCAGCTGAGCCCGTGGGCCATGGCCACTGAGCCTGCATGTCCAGAGCCTGTGCTCTGCAATGGGAGAAGCCACAACAGTGAGAGGCCTGCGTACAAAAAAAAAAAAAAAAAAAAAAAAAAAAAAAAAAAGGGACTGAGAAAATATTTGAAGAGTTTATAGTTGAAAACATCCCTAATATGGGAAAGGAAATGGTCAGTCACATCCAGGAAGTGCAGAGAGTCCCATACAGGATAAATCCAAGAGAAACATGCCAAGACATATATTAATCAAACTATCAAAAATTAAATACAAAGAAAATATATTAAAAGCAGCAAGGGAAAAGCAACAAATAACATACAAGGGAATCCCTGTAAGGTTAACAGCAGATCTTTCAGCAGAAACTCTGCAAGCCAGAAGGGTGTGGCAGGATATATTTAAAGTGATGAAAGGGAAAAACCTACAACCAAGATTACTCTACCCAGAAAGGATCTCATTCAGATTCAACGGAGAAATTAAAATCTTTACAGACAAGCAAAAGCTAAGAGAATTCAACACCACCAAACCAGCTTTACAACAAATGCTAAAGGAACTTCTCTAGGCAGGACATACAATAGAAGGAAAAGACCTACAAAAACTAAACTGAAACAATTAAGAAAACTGTAATAGGAACTTACATATAAATAACTACCGTAAATGTAAATGGCTTAAATGCTCCAACCAAAAGACATAGACTGGGTGCGTGTATACAAAAACAAGACCCATATCTATATTTCCCACAGGAGACTCATGTCAGACTTAGGGGACACATACAGCCTGAAAGTGAGGGGATGGAAAAAGATATTCCATGCAAATGTAAATCAAAAAAAAGCTGGAGTAGTAATTCTCAGATCAAACAAAATAGACTTTAAAATAAAGACTATTACAAGAGACAAAGAAGTACACTGCATAATGATCAAGGGATCAATCGAAGAAGAAGATATAACAATTGCAAATATTTATGCACCCAATATAGGAGCACCTCAATACATAAGGCAAATGCTAACAGCCATAAAAGGAGAAATCGACGGTAACACAATAATAGAACAGGACTTTAACACACCACTTTCACCAATGGACGGATGATTCAAAATGAAATTAAATAAGGAAACATAAGCTTTAACTGACACATTAAACAAGGTGGACTTAATTGATATTTATAGGACATTCCATCCAAAAACAACAAAATACACTTTCTTCTCAAGTGTTCATGGAACATTCTCCAGGATAAATCATATCTTGGGTCACAAATCAAGCCTTGGTAAATTTAAGAAAATTGAAATCATATCAAGTATCTTTTCCAACTACAACACTATGAGACTAGTTATCAATTACAGGAAAAAATATGTAAAAACTACAAACACATGGAAGCTAAACAATACACTACTAAATAACCAAGAGATCATGGAATAAATCAAAGATGTAATCAAAAAATACTTAGAAACAAAGGACAATGGAAACACTATGGCCCAAAATAATGGGATGCAGCAAAAGCAGTTCAAACAGGGAAGTTTATAGCAATATAATCCTACCTCAAGAAGAAAGAAACATCTCAAATAAACAACCTAACCATACACCTAAAGCAATTAGAGAAAGAACAACAACAACAACAAAAAAAAAACACAAAGTTAGCAGAAGGAAAGAAATCATAAAAATCAGATTAGAAAAAAATATAAAAGAAATGAAGGAAATGATAGTAAAGATCAATAAAACTAAAAGCTGGTTTTTTGGGAAAATAACCAAAATTGATAAATCAGTGGCCAAACTCATCAAGAAAAAGGAAGAAGTCTCAAACCAATAGAATTAGAAATGAAAACAGAGAAGTATCAACTGTCACTGCAGAAATACAAAGGATCATGAGAGGTTACTACAAGCAACTATATGCTGTAAAATGGACAACCTTGAAAAATTGGATAAATTCTTAGAAAAGCACAGCCATCTGAGACTGAACCAGGAAGAAATACAAAATATAAACAGATGAATCACAAGCCTTGAAATTGAAACTGTGATAAAAAATCTTCCAACAAACAAAAGCCCAGGACCAGATGGCTTAACAAGCAAATCCTATCAAACATTGAGAGAAGAGCTAACACCTATATTTCTCAAACACTTCCAAAATATAGCAGAGGAAGGAACACTCTCAAACTCATTCTATAAGGCTACCATCACCCTGATACCAAAAACAGATAAAGATGTCACAAAAAAGAAAACTACAGGCCAACATCACTGAAGAACATAGATGCAAATATCCTAGACAAAATACTAGCAAACAGAATCCAACAGCACATTAAAAGTATCATACACCATGATTAAGGGTGTCTATACCAGGAATGTAAGGATTCCTTAATATATGCAAATTGATCAATGTGATACACCATATTTACAATTTGAAGGATAAAAACCATATGATCATCTCAATACATGCAGAAATAGCTTTTGACAAAATACAACACCCATTTATGATAAAAACCCTCTAGAAAGTAAGCATAGAGGGAACTTACCTCAACATAATAAAGGCCATATATAAAAAACCCATAGCCAAATTGTTCCCAATTGTGAAAAACTGAAAGCATTTCCACTAAGATCAGGAAGAAGACAAGGTTGCCCACACTCACCACTATTATTCAACATAGTTTTGGAAGTTTTAGCCATAGCAATCAGAGAAGAAAAAGAAATAAAAGGAATCCAAATCAGAAAAGAAGTAAAACTCTCACTGTTTGCAGATGACATGATACAACAGAGAATGGAAAAGATGTTAACAGAAAACTACTAGAGCTAATCAATGAATTTAATAAAGTAGCAGGATACAAAATTAATGCACAGAAATCTCTTGCATTCCTATACACTACTGATGAAAAATCTGAAAGAGAAATTAAGGAAACACTTCCATTTACCATAGCAACAAAAAGAATGAAATACCTAGGAATAAACCTACCTACGGAGACAAAAGACCTGTATGCAGAAAACTATAAGACACTGATGAAAGTAATTAAAGATGATACAAGCAGATGGAGAGATAGACCATGTTCTTGGACTGGAAGAATCAACATTGGGAAAATGAGTATTCTACCCAAAGCAATCTACAGATTCAATGAAATCCCTATCAAACTACCAATGGCATTTTTCACAGAAATAGAACAAAATATTTCACAATTTGTATGGAAACACAAAAGGCCCCAAATAGCAAGAGCAATCTTGAGAAAGAAAAACGGAGCTGGAGGAATCAGGCTCCCTGCCTTCAGACAATAATACAAAGCTACAGTAATCAAGAGAGTATGGTGCTGGCAGAAAAACAGAAATATAGATCAATGGAACAGGATAGAAAGCCTAGAGATAAACCCACACACATATGGCCACCTTATCTTTGATAAAGGAGGAAAGAATATACAATGGAGAAAAGACATCCTCTTCTATAAGTGGTGTTGGAAAACTAGACAGCTACATGTAAAATTAGACAACTCCCTAACACTGTACACAATAATAAACTCAAAATGGATTAAAGACCTAAATTTAAGGCCAGACACTATAAAACTCTTACAAGGAAACATAGGCAGAGCATTCTATGACATAAATCACAGCAAGATCCTTTTTGACCCACTTCCTAGAGTAAAGAAAATAAAAACAAAAATAAACAAATGGGACATAATGAAACTTAAAAGTTTTTGTACAGCAAAGGAAACTGTAAACAAGATGAAAACAAACCCTCAGAATGGGAGCAAACATTTGCAAATGAAGCAACTGACAAAGGATTAATCTCCAAAATATACAAGTAGCTCATGCAACTCAATATTAAAAAAAAAAATAACCCCATCCAAAAATGGGTAGAAGACCTAAGTAGACATTTCTCCAAAGAAGATATACAGATTGCAAACAAACACGTGAAAGGATTCTCAACATCACTAATCATTAGAGAAATGCAAATCAAAACTACAATGAGTTATCACCTCACACCAGTCAGAATGCCATCATCAAAAATCTACAAACAGGGCTTCCCTGGTGGTGCAGTTGTTGAGAATCTGCCTGCAGATGCAGGGGTCATGGGTTCGTGCCCTGGTCCGGGAAGATCCCACATGCCTTGGAGCATCTGGGCCCGTGAGCCATGGCTGCTGAGCCTGCACATCCAGAGCCTGTCCTCTGCAATGGGAGAGGCCACAACAGTAAGAAGCCTGTGTACAGCAAAAAAAATAAAAAATAAATAAATAAAAATTCTACAAACAGTAAATGCTGGAGTGGGTGTGGAGAAAAGGGAACTCTCTTGCATTGTTGGTGGGAATATAAACTGATACATCACTATGGAGAAGAGTATGGTGGGTCCTTAAAAAATTAAAAATAGAACTACCATACAACTCAGCAATCCCACTACAGTGTATATACCCTGAAATCACCATAATTCAAAATGAGTCTTGTACCACAGTGTTCATTGCAGCTCTATTTTCAATAGCCAGGAAATGGAAGCTACCTAAGTGTCCATCAACAGATGAATGTATAAAGAATATGTGGCACATATATACAATGGAATATTACTCAGCCATAAAAGGAAATGAAATTGATTTATTTGTAGTGATGTGGATGGACCTACAAACTGTCATACGGAGTGAAGTAATTCAGAAAGAGAGAAACAAATACCATATGCTATCACATATATAGAGAATCTAAAAAAAAAAAAAGTTTCTGAAGAACCTAGGGACAGGACAGGAATAAAGATGCAGATATAGAGAATGGACTTGTGGACATGAGGAGGGGGAATTGTAAACTGGCACAAAGTGAGGGTGTCATGGATATATACACACTATCAATTGTGAAATACATAGCTAGTGAGAAGCAGCCACATAGCACAGGGAGGTCAGCTCAGTGCTCTGTGTCCACCTAGAGGGGTGGGATAGGGAGAATGGGAGGGAAATGCAAGAGGGAGGAGATATGGTGATATATGTATATGTATAGCTGATTCACTTTGTTTTTACAGCAGAAGCTAAGACACCATTATAAAGCAATTATACTCTAATAAAGATGTTAAAAATAAATAAATAAATAAAACTATCCCTATTTCTCAAAAAAAAAATTTACATTGAAAAAATGTTCACATTGTACAAGGACAGAAGCCAAGGGACGACTTAATAGATATGTGACTCAAATAACCACAACTGGATTTATTCACAGATTTTTCCACTAAAAGGCAGTTTTGCTTAACCAGATATTATCTCTGTAATTTAATAAACATTTTATGTTTTCATATTCATCTTTTTTACTTTAAAATTTTTTCTCTTCAATTTTATTTTACTTTTTCTTTGCATTTATTTATTTATTTTTATTGTTGTAAGGACATTTACTTGAGATCTACCCTCTTATACAAATTTTAAAAGCACAAGATACAATGTTGTACAGCAGGTCTCTAGAATCATTTATCTTACCCAAGTGAAATCTGCATCTGTTGAACATAAGCCCCCCCATTTCCCCTCTCCTCAACACCTGGCAACGACCATTTTACTCTCTGCTTCTATGATTTTGACTATTTTAAATAATTCATAAATGTGGAGTCATACAGTATTTTCTTCTGTGCTTTGATTGTCTCACAGCATAATGTTCCCCACGTTCATTCTTGTTGTTGCACATGTAGTATTTTCTTCCTTTTTAAGGCTCATAATATTCCATTTTATGTGTATACCAAATTTTCTTTATCCATTTACCTGTCTATGGTCATTTAGATTGTTTCCCTATTTTGGATGCTGCAGTGAACATGGGACTGCAGTTAGCTCTTCAAGATCCTGATTCCAATTCTTGTGGATATATACCTAGGAGCAGGATTGTTGGATCATATTATAGTTCTATTTTTAGTTTATTGAGGAATATCCATACCTTGTCCATGGTGGCTGCAGCAAATTACATTTACATCAACATTGTACAAGGGTTCCAATTTCTCCACATTGTTGCCAACACTTGTTATTTTATTTTTGTTAATATCTGTTCTAACTGGTATGAGGTGATATCTCCTTGTGGTTTTGATATCTATTTCCTTCATGATTATGATGTTGAGCACAGTTTCATGTACCTGTTGGTCATTCCATATGTCTTATTTAGAGAAATGTCAATTCAATTCCTTTGGCCACATTTTTGTTTTTGTTGCTATTGCCTTGTTGGAGTTCCTTATGTGTTTTGGCACATATCAGATATATGGTTTATAAATATTTTTCCCATTCAGTAGGTAAACTTCTAATTCTGTTGTTTTTTTCTCCTTTTCACTTATCTATTTTTGATTTTGTTGCTTGTGCTTTTGGTCACATGCAAGAAATCATTGCTAAGAGTAACCATGAACTTTTTTCTCTAGGAGATTTATAGTTTTGTGTTTAGCTCTTTAATCTATTTTGAGTTTATTTTTGTGTATGGTGTAAAATGTGTCCAATTTCATTGTTTTGTAGGTGTATATCCAGACATAGAAGAGACTATCCTTTCCCCATTATATATTGGCACCTTTCTTGATTATGTTTTTGTGGGTTTATTTCTGGGCTCTCTAGTCTCTTCCATTGGTCCATATGTCAGTTTTTATGCCAGTACAATACTGTTTTATTAATTATAACTTTGTAATATATTTTGAAATTAGTATGTGTTCTTTGTCAAGATTGATTTGGCTATTTGGGATGTTTTGTTGTTCAACATCAATTTTAGAATTTATATTTTTCTATTTCTGTAAAAAATGCCATTGGGATTTTTATAGAGAATGCACTGAATCTGTAGGTCCCTTTGGGTACTATGGACAGTTTAACAATATTAAATCTTCCAATCCACAAAGACAGAATGTCTTTCCATTTATTTGTGTTCTTTAATTTATTTCATCAGTGTTTTGTAGTTTTCAGTGTACATCTTTCACCTCCTTAGTTAAGTTAATTCTCAAGTATTTTATTATTTTTGGTACTATTGGAAATTGGATTATTTTCCTCTTTTCTTTTACAAAGGGTCATGGTTAGTGTATAGAAACATAACTGTTTTTTGTTTGTTGACTTTGTACCCCACAAGTTTACTGAATTTATTTATTGATTCTAACAACTGTAAGTGTGTGGGGGGTGGATATTTAGGTTTTCTACATGTAAGAGTATGTCATCTGCAAAAAGAGATAATTTTACTTCTCTCTTTCCAATTTGGATGCTTTTTTCTCTCTTTACCCTGCCTAATTGTTTTGGCTAGGGCTTCCAGTAATATGTTAGATAGAAGTGGTGAGAATTAACAATCTTGCCTTGTTGCTGACCTTGGAGGAAAGCTTTCAGTTTATCACCATTGAGTATGAAGTTTACTGTGGACTTTTCACATATGGTCTTCATTATTTTGACATATTTCTTCTATACCTACTTTGTTGACTTTGTTGTGAGTTTTTATTATGAAACTGTATTGAACTTTGTCAAATGACTTTTCTGTTTCCATTGAGATTATATAACTCTTTTCTGTGCATATACCATGTCTTCATTTTACCCCCTACTCTGCTTCATGTAAATTTAGACACTACTGCTCAGCTCCTTAAGGAATATTTCTGTAACCACAACATATAAAGCTATATTACATCATGATTCATATCTTAGATTTGGAAGGCCCATATCACTTTCCAAATAATTTGTTTTTTTAATCTACCATCACTCCCAGACTAACATGCAAAGATAGATAATCCAATCTTTTAAGAGAAATTATTATACAATATCTGCTATAAACATTGAGTGAATCTCTACTCCTGTAATCCAATTTCATAAGCTTCTACATAGACTCTCTCCTACACTGAAAATACATACTTCATTTTCATTAAATCCCCACAATACTAGAAATTATCCTGCTATTGGCAACTGATAAATAGATTCATTCCAGGTCACCTAAGTTAATCTGTTAAGTTTCTTCTGGTTGTCCAAATATTACTGCAAATAATTCACTGGTATGTATTAATTTTGAGGAACAACTATTCAAGTAGATCAATTTTGGCATTCTACTCATCATATTAGTACCACATTCAACAACTCTTACCACTTTATCAATTTTTGATATCTTTTTAAGAGTCAAATTTAAAGTTCAGTGCTGCAATTTCATAGTTCATTCTGTCTATTCAATTCCACAGTATTCTAGTCTAGTATAAATAGCCTCATGCTTCAATCTATTCCTAATTTTTTTATTATTAATAAGTTTAACCATAAATTTAAAGAAACAGAATAATAAAATATCAAAAATAGATGATCAAAATTAATTTTAAGGTCCCTTAACATTCATTAAATTTATATATTTTATACCAACTATCACAGAAGTATAACTAAATGCCATGCATAGCTACATACAACTAATTAATTAGCAGAATTCATAATTGCTAAAAACTTTTTTAAAGGATTTAGAGTGTATGTGGTAAAGCAGTTGAAAAAGCTTTTGTGAATTCATGTCAAAATGAAGATATTTTTAAATTAGAGGTATTCTAATGAGCTATCTGTGTATCATATGCCAATTTACATATTTGTTATTGAATCATATAATATACAAATAATATTAATAAAGCACAATGACATCACAAAGAATAAATAGTATATTTGGTTAAAATACCAAACTAGACTTCAGTATGGAAACATTTGTTTGCAAAAGAAGAAATACATTCAATTCAAATTATTGTTTTTCTATATTAGTATACAAATACAGGATGAAAAAGAAATGAATAATATAATTCATTTACCAAAAAATGTTGAAGAAAGCCCCTAACAATATTAGAATAAACAGTGGATAGACCAAGAGTTTAGTGAACAAAATAAAATTATGTTACTATACTGTTTATTATGTTTGCTGAAATTTTCAAAGTAGGAAATTATTATGAAATACTAATTTGTGATAACACTGGCATTTTTAAAGATAGAATTTTAAATCATAGAAAATAAATATTTCTACTAGCTTGTAACATTTATATTCTGAAGAATGAACCTTATCTATAGAATAATGTATACAAGCTGTTCTAAACCATTGCCTTTCTTGGAAGTTAATTCTTTCAGGCAGAGGACTCTGTTTCAGAACTTCTTGTTGAAAGCCTTCCCATGTAGTTGATCCTTCTGTTGTTATATCATTCTGCTGTGCTGAGCTTTGTGATAATTAATAATGGAGACTTTATTTTATGACAAAGGACTGTGAAAGCTGTAATGTGAAAGCTGTCAAGCAGCAGAATTTTGAAGCTAATAAAAAATAGATTAAGAAAAAGCTTTTGACCAAATTCAACACCTATTTATGATAAACACTCTCCAGAAAGTGGGCATAGAGGGAACCTATCTTGACATAATAAAGGCCATATATGACAAACCCACAGCAAACATCATTCTCAATGGTGAAAAATTGAAAGCATTTCCTCTAAGTTCAGGAACAAGACAAGGATGTCCACTCTTACCACTCTTGTTCAACATAGTTTTGTAAGTCCTGGCCAAGATAATCAGAGAAGAAAAAGAAATAATGTAATCCAAAATGGAAAAGAAGAAATAAGACTGTCACTGTTTGCAGATGACATGATACTCTGCATAGAAAAACCTAAAGATGCCACCAGAAAACTAAGAGCTAATCAATGAATTTGGTAACGTTGCAGGATACAAATTTAATGCATAGAAATCTCTTGCATTCCTATATACTAACAACAAAAGAACAGAAAGAGAAATTAAGGAAACAATCCCATTTACCTATGCAACAAAAAGAATAAAACACCTAGGACTAAACCTAGCTGAGGAGGTAAAATATCTGTACTCAGAAAACTATAAAACAGTGATAAAAGAAATCAAAGATGACACCAACAGATGGAGAGTATATACTATGAAAATGGATTGGAAGGATCAATGTTGTGAAAATCACTATACTACCCCAATCTACAGATCCAATGCAATCTCTATCAAATTACCAATGTCACTCTTCACAGAAATAGAACAAAAATTTTACAATTTGTATAGAAATACAAAAGACCCCAAATAGCCAAAACAATCTTGAGAAAGAAAAATGGAGCTGGAGGAATCAGGTTCCCTGATGTCAGACAACACTATAAAGCTACAGTCATCAAGAGAGTATGGTACTGGCACAAAAGCAGAAATATAGATCAATGGTACAAGATAGAAAGCCCAGATATAAACCCATGCACCTATGGTCACATAATCTATGACAAAGGAGGCAGGAACATACAATGGAGAAAAGACAGTCTCTTCAATAAGTGGTGCTGGGAAAATTGGACAGCTCTATGTAAAGGAATGAAATTAGAACACTCCCTAACACCATACACAAATATAAGCTTAAAATGGATTAAAGACCTAAATGTAAGACCTGATACTATAAAACTCTTAGAGGAAAATATAAGTAAAACACTCTTTGACATAAATCACAGCAAGATCTTTTCTGACCCACCCTCTAGAGTAATGGGTATAAAAACAAAATAAGCAAATGAGACCTATTTAAACTTAAAAGCTTTTGCACAGCAAAGGAAACCATAAAAAAGATGAACAGACAACACTCTGAATGGGAAAAAATATTTGTGAACAAAGCAACTGAAAAAGGATTAATCTCCAAAATAAAGAACTCATACAGCTCAATATAAAAAAAAAAAACTATCAAAAACTGGGCAGAAAACATAAATAGACATTTCTCTAAAGAAGACATACAGATGGCCAAGAGGCACATGAAAAGATGCTCAGCATCACTAATGATTAAAGAAATGTAAATCAAAACTACAATGAGTTATCATCTCACACTGGTCAAAATGACCATCATCAAAAATCTACAAAAACAAATGTTGGAAAGGGTGTGGAGGAAAGGGAACCCTCTTGCACTTTTGGTGGGAATGTAAATTGATACAGCCACTATGGAGAACAGTATGGAGATTCCTTAAAAAAACTAAGAATAGAACTATCAAATGCCCCAGCAATCCCACTACTGGGCACTACCTTGAGAAAACCAAATTCAAAAAGACACATGCATCCCAGTGTTCATTGCAGCACTATTTACAATAGCCAGGATATAGAAACAACATAAAGGTACACAGACAGATGATGGATAAAGAAGATGTGGTAAATATATACAGTGAAATATTACTCAGCCATAAAAAGGAATGAGATTGGGTCATTTGTAGAGATATGGATGGACCTAGAGTCTGTCATACAGAGTGAAGTAAGTAAGAAAGAGAAAAACAAATATCGTATATTAACACATATATTTGGAATCTAGAAAGACAGTACAGATAAACCTATTTGCAGGGCAGGAACAGAGACACAGATGTGGAAAACAGATTTGTGGACACAGGTTGGAAGGGGGTGGCAGGACAAATTGGGAGATTAAAATTGACATATACACACTACCATGTGTAAAATTGAGAGCTAGTAGGACCATGTTGTATAGCACAATGAGCTCAGCTAGGTGCTCTGTGATGACCTAGATGGGTGGGATTTAGATGGGTGGGAAGGAGTTCCAAGAGGGTGGGGATATATGTATACATATAACTGATTCACTTCATTGTACAGCAGAAACTAAAACAACATTTCTTTGTAAAGCAATTACACTCCAAAAAATTGTTTTAAAATATAGATTGAGATTAAAAGCTCTACACATACTATGGAGCTTATATATACTTTTATATATACTATAAAACAACTTGCCCAAGACAGAAAAAATTTGAATTCCCATAAAAATATCACATATATATATAAAATCTTCATCTCTTCATTCCATTTTGAGGACAAGCTGGATGAATTTGTGATTCTATAACTTAATTTGCTCTGGATGAAAAAGTGATATGAATATTGATTATTGGCCCATATTCAATTTGATTTGATTCAGTTCAACAAATATTCAGTGATTGCCAAGTGCAAGACATTATACTAGTCTTGTGAAGTACTCTGGTGAGTAAAATTTACAATGATAAATGAGAAGATATGATTTACTCCTCCAGAGGAGGTGAAATAAATTTATGTATATAGTAATATGAAATGTAATATATGTTATAAAGGAAATATTAGGTTTGGAGAATATGGAATTATGCATGAAAATTATATATAAAGGGAAAAGACTCATAGGTATTACTTACCTGGATGAGCATAATTCAAGGAATTATAATAATGACTATGACATAACCAGGAGAGCTTTTCTAACTTATTACCTTATGAAAATAGTAAAAAGTAAAAACCAAACATTGAAAAGGACTAGCTGCATTGTGTCAGAGCTTTGATATTAATTCGGATTTTTTTCTATTTTAACATAGTGAGTATGATTTAGAAAATCATGATGTTACCATGATCACCTGTACAATTTGTCATGGAAAGAATTTAAAGTGACATTTCTCCCTAACTTAAAGGTTTAAAGAAGGATAAAAAAAAAGTTTAAGGATGATATAGAATGTAATTTATGACCTCAGCAACAAAGAGGAGTTATTTAGGGAAAGAACACAAAAGAAAGCACCAGATGAAAAGAGTTTAAGAATAAGAAAGAAGCAAAATCATAAAATTTCCCTTAAACTGCAATGTAACACTGGATAGGGTGAAAGTATAAAAGTCTTTGTAAGACATGTTAACACTTTCTCAAAGAGGGAGGATTTTAAGTGGGAGAAATTAAATGATGACTTTTTCTCTTCAGAAAGAAGCACCTGAATTTGCCTAATATAATATAGTTCAAGGAATATCGACATATTTAGAATACTGTTAATAAAATATTTTCCAGATTTATTGATATTGAGCTTTGGAAATTGACTATAATATTTATGATCCCCAAACATTCAAATTGACAGCACATAGTTGTGATCATAAACCAGTAGGAAACATATCTGTTTTATATATAAGGGCTTTCTAATTTCTATAAATCTTGTAGTTCACCATGTCCCAAAAATATGGATTTGAACTTTGAGGGAAAACAATTAAAATTAAATTAATATTTAGATTTTATAATCTTTCCTCAGACTGAGACAGCAAATGAAGAATTATATATGCCTCTCTACAAAGTTCTTCTTGAGATTCCCCCAAAGGTAACAATGATGTTTATCTTATTTTCTCCTCCCAAAGAAGTGGGCTGATTCAGTTTGGGATTTTCTTTTTTTTCTGATTTCTACCAAGCTGTTTTATTTTACATAAATACATCTTTCTTATCTTGTAACAACTTCCACTTTCTTTTTTTAAGGCTAAAGTTTCAAGGAAAAATTTGCTGTCTGATTTTAGTAAACAAGCTTAATCACCACATCAGTCTTGGCTATCTTATTACAGCAATGATAAGTTAGATCATTTCATGTCCAAATAAGTTAAATATGTTGATATTTCTAAATATCACATAAATCCCAATTTAAACTCACTGACTTTTTTTTAAAACTTTTCCACCTATTTTTAAAGCATATATGATAAAGTGTATTGAAATCTTTGCCTCTGTTAAATTTTACTCCTTTCTAAAGATTTATGTATAGACTTCACTCTATATTTAAAATTAAGTACATAAGCTCAAAGCCCAGTTGTTCCAGTCTAATTGTAAATTTTGAAAATTATTGTGTTTTTCAATATCCCTGATACAACATTTTTCATTCTTTTATGTGATCATTAAAAAAAAAAAAAACAAAGGCACATAGTCTTTGACTCATCTCATTGAGAGGTAAATTCTATATCTCTTCCTCTTGAGTTTGGGTAAACTTGTGACTTCTTTGACCATTAGAATGCTATGGAAATTGCAATATTTAACTTTAGAGGTTTAGTCACAAGAGGCCATGGGACTTTCACTTTGTTCACTGGAAAACTTTCTGGAGTGCTAAGCCACCTTTAGGAAGTTTGACTATCAAAAAGTCACCATGTGGGTTTCTCTGGTGGGGTAGTGGTTGAGAGTCTGCCTGCTGATGCAGGGGACACAGGTTTGTGTCCAGGTCTTGGTAAAGCCAGCAGTGTTTGTGTACAGGAATTCCATGGGAATGGGGGAAACAGAAACTCTACTCTTGGAGGGTGCACACACATCTTGTTTGCACCATGATGAAGGGAAAATGTACTGACTTAATAGGAGTCTGAGCCAGACCTATCTGCTGGTCTTAGAAGGTCTCCTGAAGACTCAAGGAGCACCTGTAGCTCATTGTGTGGACAAGGACATTGGTGTCAGAGGTACCAGGGTATACTTGTTGTTATGAGTTCTCCTGCAGGTTGCCATTTAGACATCAAAACCCGGCCCCACCCAATACCCTGTTGGTGCCAGTACAGGGACACCTCAGGCCAAACAACCAACTGAACAGGAACACAGCCCCACCCTTCAGCAGACAGGCTGCCTTAAGTCTTCCCGAGCCCACAGCCACCTCTAAACACACCCCTGACACTGTCCTACCAACCACAGAAACAAGACCCAGCTCTACCCCCCAGTGGGCAGGCACTAGTCCCTCCCACAAGGAAGCCTACACAAGCCTCTAGACCAGACTCACCCATCAGGATACAGACACCAGAACCAAGAGGAACTACAGTCCTACATCCTGTGGAACAGAAACCAGAAATACATAAAGTAAGACAAAATGAGATGGCAGAGGAATATGTTCCAGAAGAAGGAACAAGATAAAACCCCAGAAGAACAACTAAGTGAAATGGAGATAGGCAATATCCCCATAAAGAAATTCAGAGTAAAGATAGTAGAGATGATCCAGGATCTCAGACAAAGAATGGGGTCACAGACGTAGAAGATACAAGAAATGTTTAAAAAACAGCTAGAATATATAAAGAACAAACAAACAGAGTTGAACAATACAAAAATTGAAATGAAAAATACTCTAGAAGGAATCAATAGCAGAATAAATGAAGCAGAAGAATGGGTAAGTGAGCTGGAAGATAGAATTGTGGAAATCACTGACAAGGAACAAAATAAAGAAAAAAGAATGAAAAGAAATGAGAACAGATTAAGAAACCTCTGGGACATTATTAAACACACCAAAATTTGCATTATAGGGGTCCCAGAAGGAGAAGAGAGAGAGAAAGGGCCTGAGAAAATATTTGAACAGATAATAGCTGAAAATTTCCCTAACATGGGAAAGGAAAGAGTCACCCAAGTCCAGGAAGTAGAGAGAGTTCCATACAGGATAAACCCATACAGGATAAACTGAAGGAGGAACATGCCAAGACACATGTAAATCAAATTGACAAAAATTAAAGACAAATAGAACTTATTAAAAACAACAAGGGAAAGCAACAAATAATATACAAGGGAATCCCCATAAGGTTATCAGCTGATTTTTCAGCAGAAACTCTGCAGTTCAGAAGGGAATTGCACAATACACTTAAAGTGATGAAAGGGCAAGATTACAACCAAGAATATTCAGCAAGGCTGTCATTCATATTTGACAGAGAAATCAAAAGCTTTACAGACAAGCAAAAGCTAAAAGAATTTAGCACCACCGAACTGGCTTAACTATGAATGCTAAAGGAAATTCTCTAGGTAGAAAAGAAAAGGCCACAACAGGAAACCAGAAAATTATGAATGTGAAAGCTCACCAGTAAAAGCAAAAATACAGAAAATGTAGGAAACCATCCACACACAGGTATAATATCAAAGGCAGCAATCATGAGAAGAGGAGTGTACAAATACAGGCTATTTGAAATGCATTTGAAATTGAGGCCAGAAATTTAAAACAATCTTGTATGTATATAGATGGCTAAACTTATGGTAACCAAAACCCAAAAATCTACAATACATATGCACACAAAAAGAAAAAAGAACCCAAACTCATCACTGAAGATAGTCATCAAATCACAAGCGAAGAGACCAAAACAGGAAGGTAAGAAAAAAGATCTACAAAAACAAATCCAAAACAATTAACAAAAATGACAATAAGAACACACATATTGGTAATTACCTTTAATGTAAATGGATTAAATATCCAACCAAAAGACATAGACTGAATGGATACAAAAACAAGACCCATATATATGCTATCTACAAGAGACCTAATTCAGATCTAGGGATACATACAGACTGAAAGTGAGGGGATAGAAAAATATATTCTGTGTAAATGGAAATCAAAAGAAAGCTGTAGTAACAATACTCGTATCAGACAAAGATTTTAAAATAAAGATTTTACAAGAGACAAAGAAGGACACTACATAATGATCAAAGGATCAATCCACAGAGAAGGTATAACAATTGTAAATATGTATGCAGCCAACATAGGAGCACCCCAGTATATAAGGCAAATGCTAAGAGCCATAAGAGGAGAAGTCAACAGTAACACAATAATAATGGGGGACTTTAACACCACACTTACATCAATGGACAGTTCATCCAGACAGAAAATCAATATGGAAACACCGGATTTAAATGACACATTTCACCAGATGGACTTAATGGATATTTATAGATCATTTGATCTAAAAGCAACAGAATACACTTTCTTTTCAAGTGCACATGGAACATTCTCCAGGATTGATCACATACTTGGCAATAAAGCAAGCCTTGGTAAATTTTAAAAAATTGAAAGCATCTCAAGCATCTTTTCCTACCTCACCACTATGAGATTAGAAATCAACTACAAGAAAAAAACTGTAAAAAACACAAACACATGGAGACTAAACAATATTCTACTAAACAACCAATGGATCACTGAAGAAATCAGAGGAAATAAAAAATACCTAGAGACAAATGAAAACAAAACCACAATGATCCAAAACCTATGGAATGCAGCAAAAGCAGTTCTAAGAGGGAAGTTTATAGCAAGACAAGCTTAACTCAGGAAAATAGAAAAATCTCAAATAAACAACCTAATCTTATGCCTACAGCAACTAGAGAAAGAAGATCAAAAAAAGCCCAAAGTTAGTAGCAGGAGAGAAATCATAAAGATAAGTGCAGGAATAAATGAAAGATATGAAGAAAACAATAGAAAAGATCAATGAAACCAAAAGGTGGTTCTTTGAAAAGATGAAAAAGTTAATAAACCTTTAGCCAGGCTCATCAAGGAAAAAAAGGGAGAGGGTGCTAATCAATAAAATTAGAAACGAAAATGGAAAAATTCCAACTGACATCAAAGAAATGCAAAGGATCATAAAAGACTAATATTAGCAACTGTATACCAATAAAATGGACAGCCTAAAAGAAATGGACAATGCTTAGAGAGGTACAATCTCCCAGACTGAACCAGGAAGAAATAGAAAATATGAATTGACCAATCATAAGTACTGAAATTGACACTGCGATGAAAAGTTTCCCAGCAAACAGAAGTCCAGGACCAGATAGCTTCACAGGGGAATTCTATCAAACATTTAGAGCAGAGATAACATCTATTCTTCTGAAACTATTTCAAAAAATTGCAGAAGGAACACTCCCAAACTCATTCTCTGAGGCTTCCATTACCATGATACAAAAACCAGACAAGGATACCAAGAAAACAACAACAAAATAATACAGGCCAATATTACTGATGAACATAGATACAAAAATTCTCAACAAAATATTTAACAAAAATTTAGTAACACAAATCCAACAATACCCCCAAAATTTCATGCACCATGATCTAGTGTGAATTATCCCACTGATGCAAGGACTTTTCAGTATCCACAAATCAATCAGTATGATATACCACCTTAACAAATTGAAGAATAAAAACCTTATAATCATCTCAATAGATGCAGAAAAACTTCTGACAAAATTCAATGCCCATTTATTATTAAAAAAAAAAAAAAACTCTCGGGCTTGCCTGGTGGCGCAGTGGTTGAGAGTCTACCTGCTGATGCAGGGGACATGGGTTCATGTCCCAGTCCAGGAAGATTCCACATGCCGCGGAGCGGCTGGGCCCGTGGGCCATGGCCACTGAGCCTGCACGTCTGGAGCCTGTGTTCTGCAATGGGAGAGGCCACAACAGTGAGAGGCCCATGTACTGCAGGGAAAAAAAAAAAAAAAAACTCTCCAAAAAGTGGGCAAAGAGGGAACATACCTCAACCTAATAAGGACCATATGTGACACACTCACAGCTAACATCATACTCAATGGTAAAAAGATGAAAGCTTTACCTCTAAGATCAGGAACAAGACAAGGATGCCCACTCTTTCCACTTTTATTCAACATAGTTTTGGAAGTTCTAGCCACAGTAATAAGACAAGAAAAAGAAATAAAATTCTCCAAACTGGATGTATCGCACTGGTCAGAATAGCCAAAATAAAAAATTCTACAAACAATAAATGCTGGAGAGCATGTGGAAAAAATGGAACCCTCCTACACTGTTGGTGGGAATGTAAATTGGTACAGCCACTGTGGAGAACGGTATGGAGGTTCCTTAAAAAACTAAAAATAGAGCTACCATAAGATGCAGCAATCCCACTTTTGGGCATATATCTGGACAAAATAATAATTTAAAATATACATGCACCCCAGTGTTCATTGTAGCACTATTTTTACTATCCAAGACGTGACAGCAATCTAGATGTCCATTGACAGATGAATGGATAAAAAAGATACATATATACAATGGAATATTACTCAACCATAAAAAAATAAATAATACCATTCGCAGCAACATGGATGGACCTAGAGATTATTACACTAACTGAAGTAAGTCCGACAAAGACAAATATCATATGATATCACTTATATGTGGAATCTTAAAAATAAAATGATACAGGAGACTTCCATTGTGGTCCAATGGCTAAGACTTCACTCTCCCAATGCAGGGGTTCTGGGTTGCATCCCTGGTCAGGGAACCAGATCCCACATGCCCCAACTAAGTGTTCACATGCCACAATGAAGATCCCACATACCATAATGAAGATCCCGCATGCTGCAACTAAGACCTGGTGCAGCCAAATATATAAATAAGTATTTTTTAAATGATACAAATCAACTTATTTACAAAACAGATACAGACTCACAGACTTAGAGAACATACTTATAGCTACCAAAGGGGAAGGTTGTGGGGGGAGGGATAAATTAGGATGCTGGGATTAACATATCCACTATATATACAATAGATAATCAAGAGGAGACCTACTGTATAGCACAGGGAACTCTACTCAATATTCTGTAATAATCTATATGGGAAAGGAATCTGAAAAAGAATAGATACATGTGTGTGTATGACTGAATTAGTTTGCTGTACACCTGAAACTAACACAACATTGTAAACCAACTATACTCCAATACAAAATAAACATTTTTAAAAAAGAAAAATATGTTCAGTGCAGTTTTAGTTGAACGTACCAAGAAAATGGTGCCTTTCCTACTTTCACAAAACACTTAAGAGCAATCTGGTTTTAAGACATATTTGATGTCATGATAAATAATATTTAGTCCTTGTGGGTCAGGAAAAACAATTGAACCCTTGAGCTAAGGGATAAAGTGGAGAAACATAAAAAAAAATATTTTTTTAGTAGTGTTTTAACTACTATCCACTAACAAGCTCTAGTAGATATTCATGTTCTGACCAGTACAGACATGGAAATCTATTTTTCCTGACTACATAAAAAAAATTAGGTAAATCTACAGTAGGTATCACAGGTAAAAATAAAACACTTCTGTTTGATTGGGTCTGATTCCTTTATATATATGTTTTTAAATCCTATTTTACTAAAATTCTTTCCTAAATCTTTTCTGCCTGTATTATAATTCTCAGGTTATTCTGTAAGTGCTCTTTACACTAACAGTCTTAAGATGAACTTTCCTCTAATACAACATAATTCTTAACTAGTGTAAATGATTAAATATTTACTACTGCATAGATATGAAAATAAAAACAGTATCTAACTGTTTTGGAGTCTCTATGTAGTCATTTAGTTACAAGCAATATTGAAAACATTTGTTACATCATTAGAGAATAAAACAAAATCATCTTTAAGTTTAGGTATTAAAGAGTCAAAAATCTTCTAGTATGTTGATGGCCTAATTCTATTTCCTCTTTTCACATATCTATATCTAGATATATAGATGATAGATAGATAGATGATAGATAAATAGATAGATAGATAGATAGATATAGTGATTTCTTACCTGAATGTCTCTTAGGTTACTAAGTAAATATCCTCAAATATTAGTGTACCAAATAATGTGGTCAAAGAATATTTGTATATGTTCTTTCATAGTTCTTCTTCTGGGCAAAATATTTGTGCTGTGCTATTCTCCTATGATGTTTATTTTCATTATTTCTTCAGTTACCATTCCAGACTGAATTAAGCCACAATTGAGCTCTCAGCTTATGTGATGATGATGCTATTGTGCTTATTGTCCCTTGTCCCTTTTTTAAGTTATCTGTTACTAATAGAGTATGAATAACAAGATCATAAACATTCCTAATTTAAGTCATAATACATGAAAGGTTGTGAATTATGTTGTAATGTTTCACACCTAGTGTGTTGTTACGCATAAGGCTGAAGGCTCTGAGCCATCAATACACCTAAGGGTGAATTAACACGATGCAATTCATGCCCTGGAGTACCTGACTTTGATTATGAAATAGTGAGTTTATTTGGTAATTAAATAAATAACTTTGTTTTGTGTTTCCTCTTAGTTTAGTTTTATAAATACAGGTTAGACAATATAAATATGTTTGAAAAAAATTTTTCATATAATTTAAGATAAAGTATGGAATATAATATTTTGAACCAAAGAAAAACACTATTGAAATTTACTTCTTGAATATACTTATAGGAAGTTTTCCTTTTGACAATGATTGACATAATTTTGTGAAAATGATTTTAAAGCCTTTGAAGGTAACTCTTGCCTGATAACCACTGTAATGATATGCAGTTTGAATGATTTTGTCTCATTCAACCGTTACTTTAATGCTATATGTGTATGACAAGTATAAATAAGGAGAGTCATGGTTAAAGCCACCATAGAGGCAGGTGACATTATAGAAAATAATTATAACATTATAACACAGCTGACATTTAGAAAATAATACAGCAATATACTTTGTAATACTCAGATAGTACCCCTTATTATGCATGCACTTTGAACAAAATCATTGAAGACAAAATAATAGTTATAATGTAGAGCTAAACACCTATTCAATTCAGTAGGTATTATATAAATATATAAATTATAAATATTAATTAATTGGTAATCAAGACATCAATGTCAGGCCACTCAAATCTTTTTAAATGGAAGTAATTAATCTGATAAAACAAATATATCTTGTAACTTTGTTTTTACTTAATATGATTTTGCCTTTCCTAAGAGTCCTGTGTTTACTGTAAAATAACAAAAGGTATACTATAAGCTGTGCTAGATTCCAAAGGAAATATATTATTATTTTGAACAACATAGGTTTTGATGTTAGATAAAATTGTGTTTATTTTCTTGATAAAAATGATTGTCTTTTTATTTTAACTTGAAGAAACTCCTTTAACATTTCTTATAAGGAAGATCTAATGCTGATGAACTCCCTCACCTTTTGTTTTCTGGGTAAGTCTTGTGTTGATGTCTGCACATTTTATGGAGCAGTTTCCTCTTCCAGACTTTATAGACTTTTTTTTTTTTTTTGTGGGAAAGGTCTTTACCTTGGGTGAGTGTGAGGATGTCAGCTGGGTGACGTTTAGTGGTTCCAGCTCCAGGGAAGGCCCAGTGCTATAGTCTCTATGCCCCTTCATTAGTTGGGGTCAGCATCTTGTGAAGATCACAGGGATCCTCAGTGGCTAAAGCTGAGGGTATCTGTAGCAGTGGCAAGGGCTACTGTGGTCTTCTGTAGCAAAGGCTGCTGAGGATGTTTTAATCCCTTTTTCTCACACAGGGATGTCTATGGCTGTGGGAATCCCTCATGGCACCAGGTCTGACTTGTGGGTACTCTTGTCATGGTGGGAGCACTAGTGTATAATGAATGGTACTTGTGGAACAGCCTCAGAGCTGGGAACCAAAGTATAAGTGAATGAAAATGTATAACATTTTATAACCTGTATAAAAGCTGGACTCAAAGCAAGCAGAAGGAAACCCATTAACTACTCAAAGATTTCTTCCATCAGCCAGGAACCCAATGAAAACCGTACAGCCTTCCTGGAAAGGCTCAAGGAGGCAATAATTAAATATACCAACGTAGACCTGGTATAGGAAAGGACAACCCCCTTTAAAAGATAGATTCTTTACCCAGTCCACAACAGACATCAGGAGGAAACTCCAAAAGCTTATGCAGAAGCCCAATGTTAATCTAGATGAACTTTTAGCTAGGGCCACCACTACCTTTCATAACTGAGACCAGGAGGAGCAGGTCAAGGCTTGGGAGAGGGAAAAGAAGAAAGAGAATAGGCAGGTCCAATTATTGGCAGCCCTACAGGGGCAACCCCCATGCAGAGAAGCCCTGACCTGCCCCAATAGAAAGAAAGACTGATGCCAGGTCTGCAATAAGCCTGGCCACTGGGAGAGGGAATGCCCCAACGAGGACAAGCCTCCTACAACGTCCTGTCCAAAATGCCAAAAAAGTGGCCATTGGGGAAACAACTTTCCCCTGGGCCAAAGGGCCCAGGTTCAGCCCCTCAGATGGCCCTACATTGACGGGACCCTCTGCTCCAGATGGCCCCCCTGTTTAACGTCAGTATTACTGGACTGGAGCCAAGGGCAAACGTGGATGTGGCAGGTAGGACCATATCTTTCTTATTAGATACGGGGGCTGCCTATTCTGTCCTAGTTTCCTTCTCTGAACCCTTCTCCTCCAGCTCCTGTCAGGTTACAGGAGTCTCAGGTAAACTTACTCCTAGGTCTTTTATTGTCCCTTTATATTGTTACTGGGAAGGATATACTTTCTGTCATTCCTTCCTGGTCATACCTGAATGTTCCCTCCCACTATTAGGTCGGGACATCATGAGCAAGCAGGGAGCCAAACTGGTACTCGAGGGAATCACCCCAGTAACACCCTCTAGTTCTTAGTCTTAGAGACACAGCCTCCTCTGAGGACTGGCACACCAGCCTTAGCTGATTTGTCAGTAGACACCCAGGTCTGGTCCAATAGAATACCAGGGATAGCTATAACTGCCTCCCCAGTAGAGGAGGACCCAACCTCTTTCCCCAATCAGAAACAATATCCCATTTGTCCAGAAGCCTGAAGGGGACTGCAGTCGCTCATAACTAAATTTTTACAATGTGGGCTACTTATTCCTCACAGTTTTCCCTGCAACACCCCTATCTTACTTATAAAGAAGCCAAATAGAGAATACAGACTGGTCCAAGACTTAAGAGCTATCAATGAGGCAGTTGCCCCACTCCATCCAGTAGTCCCCAACCTATACAACTTGTTGGCACAGCCTCCTGGTTTACTGTGTTAGACCTAAATAATGCCTTCTTTGCCATACCTCTGGAACCCTGGTCCTACCACCTATTTGCTTTTGAGTGGCATGAGGAAGCAAATAGAAGACAACAACTCACCTGGACAGTCCTACCCCAAGGGTTCCGAGACAGTCCTCACCATTTTGGCCAGGCCCTGGCCAAGTACCTCCAAGATCTACACCTGGAGGAAGGGACCATCTTCCAGTATGTGGATGACCTTCTTGTTTGCTCTCCGGACTATAAGAGAGGCTTAACTCATGCTACACAGATCCTCAATTTTTTGGTCAAATGAGGCTATGAAGTCTCCAAGTCGAAGGTCCAACTGGCACAATAAGAAATCAAATATCTGAGAGTAATCCTCTCTCCAGGGGAACAAAGCCTCTCTCCTGATAGAATACAAGGGATTTTAGATCTGCCAGAGTCAACTACCCTAAAACAGCTCTGAGCCTTTTTAAGCCTCACGGGGTATTACAGATTATGGATTCCTAATTAAGGACTAAAAGCACAACCTCTTTATGAGGTCCTGAAAGGAAAATCTGACTCTGAACCTCTGTTCTGGGACCCTAACCAAACCCAAGCTTTCCAGCAGCTAAAGACATTCCTATACCAGGATGCAGCTTTGGGAATCCCAAGAACTGATAGACCTTTTCAACTATTTATGGCAGAAAAACAAGCGATGGCTTTAGGAGTCTTAAATCAGGAACATGGCCCTGTCCGGAGGCCTGTAGGTTATCTGTCAAAGAGACTGGACCTGGTGGCCACTGGATGGCCTAGCTGTATTAGGGTAGCTGTTGCCTTGGCCTTATTGGTTAAAGAAGCCTCCAAGTTTATGTTGGGGCAACCCCTGACAGTATACACCTCCCGTCAGGTTACCTCTCTCTTGGAAGGGAAAGGTCATTTCTGGCTCACAGATAGCAGAATCCTCAAGTATCAGGCATTACTGTTGGTGAATCCAGACTTATGTGTCATGATCTGCTCTTCTTTAAATCCAGCTACCCTGTTCCCCCTCCCTGAGGAAGATCTACCAGTTCACCCATGTGAAGATATAATATCTCATTCCTTGTTGCCTTGAACCAATCTAAGCAATATTCCATTACAAAACCCTGAGGAGGTTTGATTCACCAATGGAAGTGGTTTTGTTTCCAAAGGATGTAGAAGGGCAGGATATGTGGTGGTCTCCTTGACACAGGTTACTGAGGCTTGGACTCTTCTCCCAGGAACCTCAGCCCTATTAGCAGAAATAATTGCTTTATCTTGAGCCTTAACCCTAGCTAAAAATAAGGCCCTAACTCTAAATATGCTTTTTTGGTTCTACATGCTCATGCTGCTATCTGGAAGGAACGTGGCTACCTGATGGCCTGAAACAGCCTGATTAAGTATGGGCCTCAAATTCTCTCCCTCTTGGACGCAGTCCTCAAGCTTTCCCAGGTAGCAGTGATTTATTGCAGATGTCACCAGAAGGGTGACGATGAAATAACAAAAGGAAATCAGCTAGCCAATCAGGCTGCCTGATAGGCAGCCCTTCAGTCCTTTGTGATAGCGTGTGCCTTAGTTCCTTCCCTTAGTTCTCTCCCTTCCCTGTCTCACCTGCCTGAGGAGATTAAATGAGCCATAAATCATGAGTAGCACCTGGACCCAGACAGATGGTACCAGAGAGAAGGCTTAACTCACCTGCCCCAATTGCTACAATGGAAAATTATTAAACCTTTACATGAGGCTTTTCACCTAGAGATAGATACCTTATACGAGATTGTTTCTTCTATCTTCTCTGGGAAGGGACTTTACAATGTAGTTAATAAGGTAACATCATCGTGCCCTACTTGTCTGACTAACAATCCTCAGGGAAGTAAGCCACCATCATTGGTCCTTCTGGCTCAGAGACATGGAACATATCCAGGGGAAGACTGGAAAATGGACTTTACAATGGTTCATCCTTACCGATGATATAAGTACATTTTGGTGTTCATGGACACGTTTACCGGTTGGGTAGAAGCTTTCTGTACCAGGACAGAAAAAGCTTTGGAGGTAGTCCAGAAGTTTTTAATTGAAATTATCCCTAGGTTTGGCTTTCTGTTGTCTCTTCAGAGTGATAACTCACCTGTCTTTGTTTCCCAAATTACTCAGCAGATAACCAAGGCTCTAGATATTGAGTACCACCTTCATTCCTCCTGGAGACACCAATCCTCAGAAAAGGTAGAGAGAGCCAACCAACGTTCTAAAAATACCTTAAGAAAAATAACCCAAGAGACCTCCTTCATTTGTAAGGAAGCCCTCCCTATTGCTCTTTTAAAGATCAGAACAGCCCCAAAGGCCTTACTTTACCTTAGCCCTTATGAAACGCTGTATGGTAGGCCTTTCTTATAAGGGGACCTACTGATGGACGCTGACACCTCTGCCATTACATCTTATATCACCCCCCTTGGACAATTCCAACAAGCCCTCCAGGATTACGGGGTAAAATGTCTTCCTTCCTCAGAGTCTGCTCCTTGCCTTTACTCTCCAGGAACACAAGTACTCATCAAAACTTGGAAGGATGGCTCCCCTGGTTCTCAACTTCAGCTGACCTGAAAGGGACCCTATCCAGTCTTGCTCTCTTCTCCTACAGTTGTTAAAGTACCAAGGATTACCAGTTGGATTCACCATTCCCAGATAAAGCCCTGGACAGCCACCGAGTCTGAGGACATCTCCCCAGTGAAGTATACCTGTGAACATTTGGAGAACCTCCAGATCCTGTTCAAATGAAAACTGCAAGATAAGTAAATTCTATATCCATGAACCCACCATTCCCACAGCTGGCAGAAGTAATAGGCCTACTGTATCTCCTGACTTGTCTCACTGTGCTCACTTTCATTCTATTCTGCATATCGTCACAAAATGAATTTGCATGCTGCCTCTTCTTTCCCTAATATGACATCTCTCCTTGCAGTTATTGGACTTTGCTCCTTTCCCTTTATTTCTTCATATTCTTACCATCTACTGACAACCACTGTAAATCAAGTTGCAAAATTAACCAATAAAACTGACTTTTGGATATGCCCCAAGGGAACCCCAAACCTAGAGGACCTCTACTTATTGGCCCTCCCTACCTCCATCAAACAGCTGTATAACTTAGCAGGTCCATATTATGGGATGTATTATCTTTTATATGAGGGCCAAAGCCAAGTAGACCCTGACTCTTTTGCCTTAGGCCTAGCTGTCTGTGTAGGTACAGCCTCCAAACTTCTAAGAAAGGCACAGCTTTGTTTCCAGAACCTGGAGGGATAGGGACCCATCTTGGACTGGTTAAATGACTCCTTCTGTAACTATACCCTCAACTTTAATTGGACTAGTCTGGGATGGGATCCATGGTCAGAAGAAGATGAATATGATGTACACGAAGGTAATTTCACTTTGTATTGGGGAAACTCAAGGAAAAATTCAACTAAGAAGAATATTACTGAGGACCATATCCCCATAAACAGATAAGCCCTGGGAACTGAGTATGTAGGGATTGGCATGACCACTAGACACTTACTTAACATAACTTTCCTACAAAATCGTCCTCCAAAATATAATGTAATCCAGTTAATATTCAGAAATTTGTTATGTCAATCCCCCCATCACACTCATAATCAGTCAGAACCCGGATTCTCCCCTCTGTGTATAGATGATTACTTCCTCGGTGTTTGGCCTTCCAAATATAATCCTAGGCCATGGGACCCCAGCCATTTTCCAGAGGAAAACTCCCAACAGGTGAAGGCCTGGCTCTGGAGACGCACAACCAGGATATTCTTGAGGGCCACCAGATTTTCATTCCCATGTTTTACCAGGGTATATCTAGATCTTCCCACACTTTGGAGGGGCACCTGCACAATCACTGCTGCTCTCCCAGAGGCATCTATTATGACTACAAAGGATTTAGCTTCCTCAGGAGATGTCCCAACCTTGGATCATTCCTTGAAGAAGTCTTAAAACCTGTCCAAAAGAGACAAAAATGAACTATTGTCTGTGGGGGGTGGGGACATGCTCATGATAGCCCAGTTCTTGATAGGCCCGAAGTGATCCACAGTGTCTTTAGGGGAGTTTTTTGGTTTGTGATATACCCCTCTTAGAGAGGAGCATTCTCAATCTTACCATCATGATCCAGGAATCTTGGAAGGCTACAGCAGCAGCCATTGAGGAGCAACAATCAGCCTTAGATTCTCTGGCCGAGGTGGTTTTACAAAATAGGAGAGCCCTCAATGTTATGACAGCTAAGGCTAGAGGTGTCTGTGCCCTGCTAAATGAAACGTGCTGCTTCTATATTAATACCTCCAGGCAGGTTGAAGAAAACCTTTGGGTTTTAAAGAAAAACATCAAACTAATAGAGAATCTGAAAGACAGAGCAGGACAAAGCCCTAGCTGGCTTTCTTCCCTCCTCTCCTCTATGGATACCAAGATATGGACATGGCCTCATTGGGACCATTAGTCCTGTTAGTCTTTGTTTTGTTGTTAAGCCCTTGTATCATTAACCTACTTGTTTGACTCATTTCAGAATGCCTACAAGCTATCTGATTCCAAATGGTTCTACGAGGTGGCTACTTGTCTGTTCAGCCTAGCCCTGAGACTGAGATCTACATGAGGTCCTTTGATGGTCATCACACCAGACCACCCCCTTGCTGAAAGAGAGCAAGAAGAGGGACCCAATCAAAACTCTACCCCTTACCAGCAGGAAGCAGCCAGAGAGGTTGTTGTCCATGTCCCAAAGAATTGGGTCCCATACTCTTGAGGAGGAATGTTAGGTAGTTAGACATTAGCAGCAAGGAGGTGACAGTGGTGAGAAAGACAAGAAGGAGCAATCATGTCGCACCCAACCATCTGGATTCTCTCCCCTGACTCCACCCAGAATGGGTGAACCTGTGGTTGTGTGGTGGGCAGCTTATCCTGATGAAGAGGAGCACAGTAACATGAGGGAACTTCCCTGGGCTGCACATGTCCAGACCAGACAGGAATATAACCTATAGTAAACACAAACTCATTTTACCATCATTAAAGGTGAGAGTATGCACAGTAGTAAACTTGTTACATAGCTCTGGACCATCAATCAAATAATGATCCCCTGTCACTCACCCCCGCCTCCCTGAAAACTGCTCCTTAAAAGTGCCCTTAAGCCTGTACGGGAATACTGCTCTCAATTCGCAGAAACAGCCCGCTCTCTCTCTCTGAGAGTGCTTTGATAAATTTTGCTTTGGGCTTGCTTCACTTTGCTGAAACAGCCCACTCTCATAAACAGCCCACTGTCGATCTTTCTCTCTCTTTCTCTATCTCCCTCTCTGAGAGTGTACCTATGCTTAAATAAACTTTGTTTTGTGCTTGAGCTTAAAGTGGTACTTTAATTCTTTGCTTACTATCACGGGACCAAGATTGCTGGTCCAGGTCTTCCATTGACATCCGCAGTTGAAGCTGTTTTGTTACAATGCACGTCAACCTGGTGACAGAAATATAACACTGAATAAAAAGTAAAATAAAAATCCTCACTCATGTAACTTACAATTTAACAAAACCTGAATTAAGGAGTGTTGGTCCTTTGTGGTATTGAGCAGTCATTACTGTTAGTTTTGTTGCCACTTTGAAACATGTTGTTGAGCATACTCAAAGGAAGCATATTTGTTTCAAAGTCATTGCTTTATAAGTTTTCCCTGTGTAGAAGTATGTATCTAAAATAGAACACCGGGCTTTGGTTAGTTTTAGCTCTGACAAAATTATATACATATGCCACAATATAACCCATGTGTGTAATTTTCACAGTTTTTAAATTTATAATAAAGCCAACATTGAGAAATTAAAAATTGCCTGCCATATCAGTAAACAAAGGATGTCACAGTCACCAGTGATTGTAGCTGCCCGATGGTTAGCCTAAGGGAACTCAGGAAGGAAACAAAGAATACCTGCCATCTAGCAGTCATCAGACTGCATCCTCCCCCAAGGGTACAGCTTAAGGAAACTAAGGATGTAAAAACACAAGATACTGGCCCCAGATAGCTGAAGTGCATATCAAAGGAATAATTTCAGTGAGCTTGGACTCTTGCATCTTCCCATACATAGAAAAGTGCTAAATTTCTTAACTTGAGTTATCTTGTTTTCTTTTATTAATGGTAATGTTTTGTTCCGACTACCTGCCCTTCTTGCAAAACTCCTATATATTCTAGCTCTCTCCTCGCCTCCTCTGAGCAGTTTTCTCAGGGTTAATTGAGATGCTGCCTCCCAGACTCAAAGTCCTAAGAATGTGCCCTGAATAAAACATAACCCTCAACTTTTAGATTGTGCATTTTTTTCATTCGACAACATGTAGCCTAGGATATGAAAATCTATAATATTATGGAAGAAGCTCTGATAATTTAGAACTTTTGGGTTTTTCAATCATGAGTAAAATATTGTCATAAGAGAAAAAAACTACTCATTGAATTATTTCACCTTCATTGCTGTGAAAGTGTACATATCTAAGAAAAAATGATGAAGAATCTAAATTATATGATTCTGAGGCAAGAGATAGATTGGCCTCAGGCTGAGCAGCTGGAGTTTTTCCCCTGTGGATAGATACTCCAAGATGAAGATAATAGCAGGAACGAGAGAGGAGCTGAGACCTGCCCAAATAGGAGGCCACATATTTCTCATTCTCGAGGTCAAGGAGACCTTCCAGACTACACATGCATGAAAGGTTCCTCAGAGGTCAAAACGGAGGGGACATCACCTCATGGTAAGTGATGTCAACCTACCCATATGCCTCTTCTCTAGAATACATCTTGGCTAAGAGATGGAGGACATATGGGAGGATCCTGAGATAAACCAAATAGGGACTCAGAACCAGGTAAAGCAAGATGATTGGTCAAAGGAAAGCCAGAAGAAATGCCCCATATAAGTGATTCAATCTACCACAAGGTCACGACTCTCTCTCTGAGTTGGCCCATGTGTCTATCCACATGTACCCTTTTTCCTCCTAATAAACAATTTTACTTGTTTCACTTCTTTCCATCTCTTCATGGGAATTCATTTCTACAAAGCCTACTGTCCAGGGTCTTTTCACTGGCCACTGATCCACTGGCTAGGATTCAGCACTCTCACTGCTGTGGCCTGATTTCAATCTCTGGCTGGGAAACCGAAATCCTGCTTCAAGCCACTGCAGGCGGAAGCAACCCAAGGTCAATTCCTTACTTTGTATCATATAGAAATGCAAATGGTATATTATGAAATGTGTGATTTAAAAAATGTTTTTGAACTATAGCAAGTACCAATAAAGATTAAATCCTAACGGTAAAAATATTCTCATCTAAAGATTCTTGAGGTACATCTCTCAGTTTTACACATATATATTTTTCTATCTAAATACTATTATATATTTATATCCTATAAACAATAAGCTATTTTCTACTAGGGTATCATTATTTACTTTGAAAGCAGCTCATATTTTATTCAATTTAGAAAACACTGGAATTTGTCTCATTGCAAATTTAAAATGTTTATTTTAATGACAAGCATCTGCTATATTTCAAAGTCTAATTTCAAAAATAGGTATTGAAAAGAGGAATAAAACATAAACTGTATATTTTGCTAATGGTGCAAACTAGCCTGAAAGAACAGACAGGTTGAAAATAGAAAAGTCAATGTAGTAATCAATAAACTCAAAGAAGGATAAAATAGAGGATACACAAGTCCTATGATTAGTAAGCACACAACAATTCATATAGCATTTCTACACAGAATGTAATCTATTTCTCTAATGTTTGGAGAAGGAATAAATTGTGAAGCTGGACATAAATTCATACTCTCAATCTAATAGGTACATTATTGGAAAAATGAAATTGAATGCATAATCATACATAAAAACTGTGTATGAGTGCCAGATTCTATTTAAATTCTTTGTTATCTTTATATGTTAAAATATGTATAATTTCTGAATAAATACTTCAAGTAATTTAGCACTTTAAAATTCTTACTAGGTGTGCTCAATTAAGCTTTAACATAATAAATGACAAATATCCATTCTATATAGAACCACTGTGATTCTCAGCCCTTTTTAATTTTTTTTTTTTTTTTTTTTTTTTTGCAGTATGCAGGCTTCTCACTCTTGTGGCCTCTCCCATTGTGGAACACAGGCTCCGGATGCACAGGCTCAGTGGCCATGGCTCACGGGCCTAGCCACTCCACGGCATGTGGGATCTTCCTGGACTGGGGCACAAACCCGTGTCCCCTGCATTGGCAGGCAGACTCTCAATCACTGCGCCACCAGGGAAGCCCAACCCTTTTTAATTTATAGTTATAGATTTTTTTTAATTTAACAAAGAACAAAAATGATTTTAAGCATAAATCCAAAAAATGTAGGAGACAATTTCTAATGAGTATTAGGTGTTCTAATTAAATCCTAGATATATATTAAATTTATTCTCAAGATAACCAAAATACAATCAAATATAACTTTGCCCAGTAAAATATATTTGAGTTGCAATCACATTTATATGCAGATGTAAATGCTAAATAGGGAAAATAATAATAATAAAGTCATGAAATCCAATTCTATCTAAATCTACCTCCTTTATTTTATGTTAGTTTCTGTATTATTTGATGATTTAACTGTCTCTTTCCCTCATAGGTTTATTCCTTCAGAAAACAATCTGAAAAGATGTTTCACAGAATAATTACAGAATACTTAATTCTATAAATAAACATAATTTTTCGAGAGTCCTTCAAGATGGAGGAAGAGTAAGATGTGGAGATCACCTTCCTCCCCACAAATACATCAGAAATATATCTACACGTAGAACAACTCCTACAGAACACCTACTGAACGCTGGCAGAAAACCTCAGATTTCCCAAAAGGCAAGAAACTCCCCACATACCTGGGTAGGGCAAAAGAAAAAAGAAGAAAACAGAGACAAAAGAATAGGGATGTGACCTGCACCACTGGGAGGGAGCTGTGAAGGAGGAAAATTGTCCACACACTAGGAAGCCCCTTCACTGGCAGAGACAGGGAGTGATGTGGGGGGGAAACTTCAGAGCTATTGAGGAGAGTGCAGCAATAGGGGGGCAGAGGGCAAAGCAGATACATTCCTGCACAGAGGGTCAGTGCCAATCAACACTCACCAACCTGAGAGGTATGTCTGCTCACCCGTAGGCCAGGATGTGTTGGGGATGGGATCTGAGGCTCTGGCTTCTTTGGAGGTCAGATCCCAGGGAAAGACTGGGGATGGCTGTGTAAAGACAGCCTGAAGGCTAGTGGTATGTGGGCTAGTGCACCACAGCTAGCCAGGAGGGGGTCTGGGAAAAAGTCTGGACCTGCCTAAGAGGCAAGAGACCATTGTTTTGGGGTGCACGAAGAGAGGGGATTCAGAGCACCACCTAAACGAGCTCCAGAGACAGGCATGAGCTGCGGCTATCAGTGCTGACACCAGAGACAGGCATACAACACTAACGCTGTTGCCACTGCCACCAAGAAGCCTGTGTGCAAGCACTGGTCACTATCCAAACATCCCCTCCCAAGAGACTGTGCAACTCGCTATTGCCAGGGTCCTGTGATCCAAAGAACACACAGCGTGTCTCAGGCTGTTGCAACGTCATGCTGGCCTCTGCCACTGCAGGCTCATCCTGCATTCTGTACCCTTCCCTCCCCTCAGCCTGAGTGAGCCAGAGCCTCCTAATCAGCTGCTATTTTAATCCTGTCCTGTCTGAGTGAAGAACAGATACCCACAGGGGACCTACACGCAGAGGTAGGACCAAATCCAAAGCTGAACCCCAGGAGCTATGTGAACAAAGTAGAAAAAGGGAAATATCTCCCAGCAGCCTCAGGAGCAGCAGATTAAATCTCCACAATCAACTTGATGTACCCCTACATCTCTGGAATACCTGAATAGACAAGGAATAACCCCAAAATTGAAGTGGTGGATTTGGGGAGCAACTATATATATATATATTTTCCCCTTTTCTCTTTTTGTGAGTGTGTGCTTCTTTGTGTGATTTTTATCTGTATAGCTTTGCTTTTACCATTGATCTTAGGTTTCTGTCTGTCCGTTTTTGTTGTTGTTTGTTTTAGTATAGTTTTAAGTGGTTGCTATCATTTGTGGATATGTTTTTTGGTTTGGTGGCTCTCTTCTTTCTTTCTTTTCTTTTTTAATTACTTTATAAATTTCTATTTTTAATAATTATTTTTTATTTTAATAACTTTATTTTTTTTTATTTCTCTCTTTCTATTTTCTCACTTTTCTTCTGAGCCATGTGGCTGACAGGGTCTTGGTGCTCTGGCCAGGTGTCAGGCCTGTGCCTCTGAGGTGGGAGAGCCGAGTTCAGGACATTGGTCCAACAGAGACCTCCCAGCTCCACATAATATCAAACAGCAAAAGCTCTCCCAGAGATCTCCATCTCAATGCTAGGATTGAGCTCCACTCAATGACCACCAAGCTACAGGGCTGGACACTCTATGCCAAAAAACTAGCAAGACAGGAATACAACCCCACGCATTAGCAGAGAGGCTGCCTAAAATCATAATAAGGTCACAGACACCCCAAAACACACCACCAGATGCAGTGTTGCCCACCAGAAAGACAAGATCTAGCCTCATCCACCAGAACACAGGCACTAGTCCCATTGACCAGGAAGAATACACAACCCACTGAACCAACCTTAGGCACTGGGGGCAGGCACCAAAAACAACAGGAACTACGAACGTGCAGCCTGTGAAAAGGAGACACAAAACATAGTAAGTTAAGCAAAATGATAACACAGAGAAACACATAGGAGATGAAGGAACAAGGTAAAACCCCACCAGCCCAAACAAATGAAGAGGAAATAGGCAGTCTACCTGAAAAAGAATTCAGAGTAATGGTAGTAAGCTTGATCCAAAATCTTGGAAAAAGAAAGGAGAAAATATGAGAAATGTTTAAAAAGGACCTAGAAGAACTAAAGAGCAAACAAACAATGATTAACAACACAGTAAATGAAATTAAAAATTTTCTAGAAGGAATCAATAGCAGAATAACTAAGGCAGAAGAAAGCATAAGTGACCTAGAAGATAAAATAGTGGAAATAATGACTGAAGAGCAGAATAAAGAAAAAAGAATGAAAAGAATCGAGGACATCTAAGAGACTTCTGGAACAACATTAAACACAAGAAAATTTGAATTATAGGGTCCCGGAAGAAGAGAAAAAGAAAGGGACTGAGAAAATATTTAAAGAGATTATAGTTGAAAACTTCCCTAATATGGGAAAGGAAATAGTTAATCAAGTCCAAGAGGCAGAGTCCCATACAGGATAAATCCAAGGAGAAACACGTCAAGACACATATAAATGAAACTATCAAAAATTAGATACAAAGAAAAAATATTAAAAGCAGCAAGGGAAAAGCAATAAACAACATACAAGGGAATCCCCATAAGGTTAACAGCTGATCTTTCAGCAGAAACTCTGAAAGCCAGAAGGGAGTGGCAGGGCATATTTAAAGTGATGAAAGGGAAATACCTACAACCAAGATTACTCTATCCAGCAAGGATCTCATTCAGATTCGATGGAGAAAATAAAACCTTTACAGACAAGCAAAAGCTAAGAGAATTCAGCACCACTAAACCAGCTTTACAACAAATGCTAAAGAAACTTCTCTAGGCAGGAAACACAACAGAAGGAAAAGACCTACAATAACAAACACAAAACAATTAAGAAAATGGTAATAGGAACATACATATTGATAACTACCTTAAATGTAAATGGATTGAATACTCCAACCAAAAGATACACACTGGCTGAATGGATACAAAAACAAGACACATATATAGGCTGTCTACAAGAGACCCACTTCAGACCTAGGGACATGACTGAAAGTGAGAGGATGGAAAAATGTATTCATACAAATTGAAATCAAAAGAAAGATGAAATAGCAATTCTCAAATCAGAAAAAATAGACTTTAAAATAAAGACTCTTACAAGAGACAAAGAAGGACACTACAGAATGATCAAGGGATCAATTCAAGAAGATATAACAATTGTAAATCTTTATGCACCCAATGTGGGAGCACCTCAATACATAAAGCAAATGCTAACAGCCATAAAATGGGAAATCAACCATAACACAATCATAGTAGGGGACTTTAACCCCCCAATTTCAGCAATGTCCAGATCATCCAAAATGAAAATAAATAAGGACACACAAGCTTTAAATGATACATTAAATAAGATGGAATTAATTAATATTTATAGGACATTCCATCCAAAAACAATAGAATACACTTTCTTTTCAAGTACTCATGGAACATTCTTCAGGATAAATAATATCTTGTGTCACAAATCAAGCCTTGGTAAATTTAAGAAATTTGAAATCATATCAAGTATCTTTTCTGACCACAACGTTATGAGACTAGATATGAATTACAGGAAAAAATCTGTAAAAAATACAAACACATGGAGGCTAAACAATATATTAATTAATAACCAAGAAATCACTGAAGAAATCAAAGAGGAAATCAAAAACTACCTAGAAACAAATGACAATGAAAACACAATGACCCCAAACCTATGGGATGCAGCAAAAGCAGTTCTAAGAGGGAAGTTTATAGCAACACAACCTTTCCTCAAGAAACAGTAAACAATAAACATCTAAAATAAACAACATAAACTTACACCTAAAGCAATTAGCAAGAGAAGAACAAAAAAAACCCAAAGTTAGCAGAACAAAAGAAATCATAAAGAGCAAATCAGAAACAAATGAAAAAGAAATGAAGGAAACAGTAGAAAGGGCTGGTTCTTTGAGAAGATAAACAAAATTGATAAGCCATTAGCCAGAAACACCAAGATAAAAAGGGAGAAGACTCAAATCAATAGAATTAGAAATGAAAAAGGAGAAATAACAACTGACACTGCAGAAATAAAAAGGATCATGAGAGATTACTACAAGAACCTCTATGTCAATAAAATGGACAACCTGGAAGAAATGGACAACTACTTAGCAAAGCACAACCTGCCAACTCTGAACCAGGAAGAAATAGAAAATATAAAAAGATCAATCATAAGTGCTGAAATGGAGACTGTGATTAAAAATCTTCCAACAAACAACAACTCAGGACCAGATGGCTTCACAGGCGAATTCTGTCAAACATTTAGAGAAGAGCTAACACGTATCCTTCTCAAATTCTTCCGAAATATAGCAGAGGGAGGAACAATACCCAAACTCATTATACAAGGCCACCATCACCCTGATACCAAAACCAGACAAAGATGTTGCAAAGAAAGAAAACTACAGGCCAATATCACTGATGAACATAGATGCAAAAATCCTCAACAAAATACTAGCAAACAGAATCCAGGAGCACATTTAAAGGATCAGACACCATAATCGAGTGATGTTTATCCCAGGAATGTAAGGATTTTTCAATATATGCAAATCAATCAATGTAATAAACCATATTAACAAATTGAAGGAGAAAAACTATATGATCATCTCAATAGATGCAGAAAAGCTTTTGAGAAAATTCAATACCAATTTATGATAAAAACTCTCCAGAAAGTAGACACAGAGGGGACTTACCTCAACATAATAAAGGCCATATATGACAAACCCACAGCCAAAATCATTCTGAGTGGTGAAAAACTGAAACCATTTCCTCTAAGATCAGGAACAAGACAAAGTTGTCCACTCTCACCCCTATTATTCAACATAGTTTTAGAAGTTTTAGCCACAGCAATCAGAGAAGAAACAGAAACAGAAGGAGTCCAAATCAGAAAAGAAGTAAAACTGTCACTGTTTGCAGATGACGTGATACTATATAGAGAGAATTCTAAAGACTCTATGAGAAAACTAGTAGTGCTAATCAATTAATTTGCTAAAGTAGCAGGATACAAAATTAATGCACAGAAATCTCTTGCATTCCTATACACTAATGATGAAAAATCTGAAAGAGAAATTAAGGAAGCACTCCCATTTGCCACTGCAACAAAATGAATAAAATGCCTAGGAATAAACCTACCTAAGGAGACAAAAAACCTGTATGAGGAAAACTATAAGACACTGATGAAAGAAATTGAAGATGATACAAACAAATGTTTGTATCATGTTCTTGGATTGGAAGAATCAACATTGTGAAAATGACTATACTACCCAAAGCAATCTACAGATTCAATGCAATCCCTATCAAAGTACCAATGGCATTTTTCACAGAACTAGAACAAAAAATTTCACAATTTGTATGGAAACACAAAAGACCTCGAATAGCCAAAGCAATCTTCAGAAAGAAAAATGGAGCTGGAGGAATCAGACTCCCTGACTTTAGACTATGCTAAAAACATACACTAGTCAAGACAGTATGGTACAGGCACAAAAACAGAAATATAGACCAATGGAACTGGATAAAAAGGCCAGAGAAAAACCCACGCACATGTGGTCACCTTATTTTTGATAAAAGAGGCAAGAATATACAATGGAGAAAAGACATCCTATTCAATAAGTGGTACAGGGAAAACTGGACAGCTACATGTAAAAGAATGAAATTAGAACACTCGTTAATGCCATACACAAAAATAAAATCAAAATGGATTAAAGACCTAATTGTAAGGCCAGACACTATAAAATTCTTAGAGGAAAACATAGGCAGAACATTCTATGACATAAGTCACAGCAAGATACTTTTTGACCGACCTCCTAGAGAAATGGATATAAAAATAAACAAATGGAACCTCATGAAACTTAAAAGCTTTTGCACAACAAAGGAAACCATAAATAAGATGAAAAGACAACTCTCAGAATGGGAGAAAATATTTGCAAGTGAAGCAACTGGCAAAGGATTAATCTCCAAAATATACAAGCAGTTCATGCAGCTCAGTATCAAAAAAACAAACAACCCAATCCAAAAATGAGCAGAAGACCTAAATGGACATTTCTCCAGAGGAGATATACAGGTTTCCAACAAACACATGAAAGAATGTTCAACATCACTTATTATTAGAGAAATGCAAATCAAAACTACTATGATGTATCCCCTCACACCAATCAGAATGGCCATCATCAAGAAATCAACAAATAATAAAGGCTGGAGAGGGTGTGGAGAAAAGGGAACCCTCTTGCACTGTTGGTGGGAATGTAAATTGATACAGCCACTCTGGAGAACAGTATGGAGTTTCCTTAAGAAACTACAAATAGAACTACCATATGACCCAGCAATCCCACTACTGGGCATATACCCTGAGAAAACCATGATTGAAAGAGTCATGTACCACAATGTTTATTACAACTCTATTTACAATAGCCAGGACATGGAAGCAACTTAGGTGTCCATCGGCAGATGAATGCGTAAAGAAGATGTGGCACATACATACAATAGAATATTACTCAGCCATGAAAGGAAAGGAAATTGAGTTATTTGTAGTGAGGTGGATGGACCTAGAGTCTGTCATACAGAGTGAAATAAGTCAGAAAGAGAGAAACAAATATAGTATTCTAACACATGTATATGGAATCTAAGAAAAAAAGTTTATGAAGAACCTAGCAGCAGGACATCACTAAAGACGCAGACCTAGAGAATGGGCTTGAGGACACATAGAAGGGGAAGCGTAATCTGGGACAAAGTGAGAGAGTGGCATGCACTTATATATACTACCAAATGTAAAATAGATAGCTAGTGGGAAGCAGCTGCATAGCACAGGGATATCAACTCAGTGTTTTGTGAGCACCTAGAGTGGTGGGATAGGGGGGCGGCAGGGAGACGTAAGAGGAAGGAGATATGGGGATATATGTATATGTGTAGCTGATTCACTGTGTTATAAAGCAGAAAATGTATACCATTGTAGAGCACCGTTGTAACACACCATTGTAAAGCAATTATACTCCAATAAAGATGTTAAATAAATAAATAAATAAATAGAGCTTGCCAAAGCAAAAATAAAGTTAAAAAATAAAAATAAACATATTTCTTATGAATGTCAATCCTGACAAGAATTAGCAATGAGGGAAATTCCTATTTCACATGTTCATCCTTCTCTCTTTTTGTAACACACCACCTATAAGAAATGTTTGAAGCCCTGTATTTTCTTTTTCTTTGCCTGTTTTCCTAGTCAAAATATATTTAGAGTAAATTGTATTTTTGTCAGTTCTTTCTACATAAATGTGCATTTTGTCACTATTACCTATAACAACATGTCACTGTTTAGAAAAATAAAAATCCATGCAGTGATACACAGGTGGGGAAGAAATTCTTTACATTAGCAACAACTTACTCTATTGGTGCATAATTTACCTGCTAAAATAACATCCTAAATAGAACAAAATCAGTAAGATATAATTAAAGTGTCTACTACTGTGGTCTATTATTGACATTGTTTTTGTCTATTTAGAATTTACTTACTCCTAATTGTTTTCTACCAAATAAACAATATTATTCTATTCTCTGCTGAATGCCACAGAACTGCATAAATCTAGAGAAACTTCCTAAAACCCGTGCCCCTATCCTGTAGGAATAGATGCAGTTAAGTAAGCCAATTGGTGCATGGACAAGGTGAACAAGAAACAATCAGTTTAAAGGGAAAGACTCCTACTCCATGCTTGAGAAGAAACGGTTATCACTTTCTCTCTTTGGCTGTGAACTAGAACCTAGAATATTGCTCCAGTTTCTCTGACTGACATTTTATGTCAATGAGGGAATAATCTTAGAGGAAACACAAGCATTGATTAAAAGACCAGAGATAAAGAAACTGGTTGTTTTCCTACCTAATGCTATGTTGAATAATATTCTATTTTATTCTTTGTTTACACTTTATGTTTTACTTGGATTTTTTGTTACTTGCAGCCGATAGCACTTTAATTCTGAGCCATAATGGCTCTCAAGTTGCAAAGCTTCTAACATCTCAGTTCTAAGTTAGCAACTTAGTTACAGAAGTATACAGACCAATAACCTTCCAATATAAATTTCACATTAAAATATATTTTGGATTTTATATATATCTATATTTTTCCAGTCCTTGTGGTATAAGGTAATGGCTAATGTTTATTGAGACTTGTTTCAGTAAGGCACAGGTGTGAACACAACTTGAACTAACCTATTTAATCCTCACAGCACAATAAAGAGATGCTCTTCTTCCATTGCTTTTCAGATAAAATGACTCCAAAGAACAAAGGGATTAAGTGAGTTTTTTAAGTGGCAGAGCCATGATCAAAAGCAGGCTGTCTGAATTCAAAATCTATTCTCCTTATGGCCTTCTTATATGTCCATTTATAACAAAAACACTCTATAAAAGTTATTTAGTAACTCTCATGAATAATAACATTATGATGGATAATAATCCATCTATGCTATAGTCTATATTTTTCTAATAAACTTGATTGGTGCTTATTTCTGCATGTTTCATTGAATAACAACAAGTTGAAGTAATAAAATAAATAACAAAAACAGTGTTTACTCTAGCAGTGTTCTCCTTCTAAACTCCTTTGAGTTGTCACAGTGTTTTTCACTTCATTAATTTTGGCTGACATAGTTTAAATTTTATTTTCTGATAAAGTCATGGCATTATACTTCTTTTATTCTGTAAATATAAATGTTTGGTAAAAAGACAAATCAAATCCAGAAAGGAAATTATTTCTAGATTTCTTCTAGATTCTAGAGAGAAAAAGTAAAATGTAATCAAGAATGTAATCAAGAGAGAAATTGGTCTATTTTTACGTACATTTCATAAAAAAAAACATTTAAAATGAGTATAAATAATTATTTGTAATGTTTTTCTTAGCTCCATGACCCTGTGTCATGTTAATTTTGAATTTTGGAGCATTTAATGCCACCTAACATTTTCACCTTTCCTCAGATTCATTGACCAATCTAAAAAAAAAAAAAATTAAAACAAAGAATGAGATTATTAGTTATTCATTAAATATCTTTTCAGTTGCTTCCACTATGAATTTGTTCCATATTACTGGGAACTGGTTCCTTGCCTCTCACTTTCTTCCCATATCTAGGTTCCCAATTTCTTCTGTGTTTTCAAATATCTGCCTGGTTCAAAGCCCAGTGACCCAGTTTCCCTCACATTATCATTGAATTTTGTCATAAAATACAACTTGATTTTTTAAAATTTGGCAAACATCTGTGTCCTATAACTGTGTTCACCTCTTATACTTGTGGCCATATTGTTTCTGATGGTGTGATTTGAGTGTCTGTTGGGATCTCTTCCCATCCTTCTTGCTACATCTCTTTGGAAGTAAGAGCTAAGCAGCAAGAACTTCATCCTCCTGCCTGCTATTTGAAATTGATTTAATATGGACCTTTCACACAGAGCTCAATATGATCTCCTTGACCTAACCAGCCAAACCCTAGTTAAGAAAAAAAAATGTCATGGGGAATAACCTCTTCAATACCAGATCTGAAACAATTTCAAAGCACTCAGCACTCCTGGCCCAAGGATATGGATTTTTTAAAAAGCCTTATTTAATGGGGAAAAATGGGAACCATTATTTCATCATTAGATACACATTAAAGGCAAATTAATAGTAATATTATTGAAACAGAATTAATACTGTTAAAACATTAGCTATCATAAATTTAGATCTTATAGATAAAAGTCAGTATTTTTTATACCAGAAGACCAATTTATAAAACAATATATTTAGGAAGTAATCTCTTTCAAAGAAAGGACAGGGAGACACTATAAAAGAGAAAACTCTGATATAAATATATATATGAGATACTTTTAATATTACCAATTATTTTCCTGGAAAATTTTAATAGATTAAGTGGAAGTAAGCTTTAGAAGTACAACCAATAAAGTGACTAAAACTATATATTTTGAATTTATAGTTGTTTTTGTTCACCTAAGGCAGAACTCACTAAACTTTGAAAAGAGTCAGATAGAAAATATCCTAGGCTTTCTGGGCCATATGATCTCTGGTTTCCTTGCAACTGCAGTTGTCCCCCCTTATCTTCAGGGACTACATTCTAAGATCTCCAGTGGATGCCTGAAACCATTGATAGTACCAAACCCAATATACACTGTTTTTTCCTCTACAGATATATCTAAAATAAAGTTTAATTTAAAATTAGTTTCAATTTCAGTACTTGTGATTAGTCTGTTCATATTTTCTATTTCTTCCTGGTTTAGTCTTGGAAGGTGTACCTTTCTAAGAATTTGGCCATTTCTTCTACGTTGTCCATTTTATTGGCACATAGTTGCTTGTAGTAATGTCTTATAATCCTTTGCATTTCTGTGGTTTCTATTGTAACTTGTGCTTTTTCATTTCTAACTTTACTGATTTGAGTCCTCTCGCTTTTTTCTTGATCAGTCTGGCTAAAGGTTTATCAATTTTGTTTATCTTCTCAAAGAATTAGCTTTTAGTTTCATTGATCTTTGCTACTGTTGTCTTCATCTCTATTTCATTTATTTCTCCCCTGATACTTATGATTTCTTTCCTTTTACTAACTTTGGGTTTTGTTTGTTTTTCTTTCTCTAGTTACTTTAGGTGTAAGGATAGGTTGTTTATTTGAATTTTTTCTTGTTTCCTGATGTAAGATTGTATTGCTATAAACTTCCCTTTTACAACTGCTTTTGCTGTGTCCCATAGGTTTTGGATTATTGTGTTTTTGTTGTCATTTGACTCTAGGTATTTTTTGATTTCTTCCTTGATTTCTTCAGTAATCCATTGGTTATTTAATAACATATTGTATTGCCTCCATTTGTTTGTGATTTGTACAGTTTTTACTGTAATTGATTTCCTATCTCATAGTGTTGTGGTCAGCAAATATGCTGATATTACTTCAATTTTCTTAAATTTACCAAGGCTTGATTTGTGACACAAAATGTGATCTATCCTGGAGAAGGTTCCATGTGCACTTGACAAGAAAGTGTATTCTGCTGCTTTCATATCTATAGAATGGCCTATAGATATCAATTAAGTCTATCTGGTCTAATGTGTCATTCAAGGTTTGTGTTTCCTTATTAATTTTCTGTCTGGATGATCTGCCACTGGTGTAAGTGGGATGTTAAAATCCCCCACTATTATTTTGTTATTGTTGATTTCCCCTTTTATGGCTGTTAGCATTTGCCTTATATATTTAGGTGCTCCTATGTTGTGTGCATATTTATTTAAATTTGTTATATCTTCTTCTTAGATTGATCCCTTGATCATTATGTAGTGTCCTTCCTTGTCTCTCCAAAGAATACAAACAGATAGCCAAGAGGCACATGAAAAGATGCTCAACATCACTAATTGTAGAGAAATGCAAATCAAATCTACAATGAGGTATCAACTCACACCAGTCAGAATGACCATTATCAAAAAATCTACAATCTGGGCTTCCCTGGTGGCGCAGTGGTTGAGAGTCCACTTGCCGATACAGGGGACACGGGTTCGTGCCCCAATCCAGGAAGACCCCACATGCCGTAGAGAGGTTGCGCCTGTGAGCCATGGCTGCTGAGCCTGCACGTCCGGAGCCTGTGCTCCACAGTGGGAGAGGCCACAACAGTGAGAGACCTGCGTACCACAAAAAAATAAATAAATAAATAAATCTACAATCCATAAATGCTGAAGAGTGTGTGTAGAAAAGGGAACCCTCCTATACTGTTGGTGGGAATGTAATTTGGTACAGCCACTATGGAGAACAGTATGGAGGGTCCTTAAAAAACTAAAAATAGAGGTACCATATGATCTAGCAATCCCACTCCTGGGCATATATCTGGAGAAAATCATAATCCAAAAATATATATGTACCCTAATGTTCACTGAAGCACTAGTTCCAATATCCAGGACACGGAAGCAACCTAAATGTCCATTGATGGAGGAATGGAGAAAGAAGATGTTGTCCATATATACAATGGAATATTAGTCATAAAAAGAATGAAATAATGCCATTTGAAACCTAGAGATGTTCATACTGAGTGAAGTAAGTCAGACAAATAAAGACAAATATCATACGATATTGTTTATATATGAAATCTAAAAAAAAAATGGTACAAATGAACCTATTTTCAAGACAGAAATAGAGTCACAGATATAGAAAACAAACTTATGGTTACCAAGGGGGAAAGGAGGGGGAGGGATAAATTGAGAGATTGGTATTGACATATACACACTACTTTATATAAAATAGATAATTAATAAGAACCTACTGTATAGCAAAGAGAAGTCTACTCAATACTCTGTAATAACCTATATGAGAATAGAATCTAAAACAAAGAGTGGATATGTGTATATGTATAACTGATTCACTCTGCTGTACAGCAGGAACTAACATAACATTTTAAGTCAACTATACCCTAATAAAAATTAATTTTAAAAAATTTTAAAAATTAAAAATATAATTAGGCACAGTAAGAGATTAACCATAACTAATCATAAAATACTATGGAAAAAGTTATGGGAATATGGTCTCTCTCTCTCAAAATATCTCATAGTATAAATTTAATGCCTATTCCATCTTAACTAAGTACTTATTTTGCACTGCAGCCATAACTTTTTCAGTTTGAGTTGTGACAGCAAAACTAGTGCAAATTTTTTTTCCTTCTTCGCAATTTCATGGATGGAAGATTTGTTCTTACCATAGATCTCAACAACCTCAAGATATTTTTTTTTCTTTTCTTTCCTTACTAAGTTGAGAACTTACACCTTTTCACCTAAAGAAGCACTTTACACCTTACCTTTGGCATGTCCGAATTGCCAGCACTAATGCTCTTGCATTTTAAAACCATTATTAAGTAAAATAGGGATGACTTGAACACAATCAATATAATAACCAAGGGCTACTAAGTGGAATATTCAGAAAAAGGGGATGATTTATGTCCAGGGCAGGATGGAGGGAATAGCATGAGATTTCATCATGCTACTCAGAACAGTACACGATTTAAAACTTCTGAACTATTTTTGGAATCTTCCATTCAATATTTTTGGACTATGGTTGAGCACAGGTAACTGAAATGCAGAAAGTGAAACCATGGCAAAGGGTAAACTACTGTATTCAAATTTGCCACTTTAATGTAAAAGCAGCCATACACAATACATAAATGAATGGGAATGGCTGAGCTCCAATAAAACTTTATTTACAAAAAAAGGAGCACCAGACCAGATTTAGATGGCAGGTTATAGTTTGTTGACCTATTAGAACTATATGAAACTTACAGGAATAATGCTTGAAAATTACATAATATAAAATTTAATTTCTCCTTAATGATATTGTATACTTCCTGCTTTAATTTTTTTTTTTTTTTTTTTTTTTTTTTTTTTTTTTTTTTTTTTGCTGTACACTGGGCTCTCACCGTTGTGGCCTCTCCCACTGTGGAGCACAGGCTCTGGACACACAGGCTCAGCAGCCATGGCTCACGGGCCCAGCCACTCCGCGGCATGTGGGATCTTCCCGGACCGGGACACGAACCTGTGTCCCCTGCATCGGCAAGTGGACTCTCAACCACTGCGTCACCAGGGAAGCCCCCTGCTTTAATTTTTATCCTTAATTATTAGATTTCTTTTCCCACATTTCATCTGTTTCTAATATGAAAGCTATATGCAGATGTTTTAATTCAGTAAGATGAAAAATTGTTGACAATAACTAGAGGGCATTTTTATGTTATTGATGCATTCCAATGTATACTTCCTGAACAACATAATTTTTTTAAAAAAATTAAAAAAAGGGCTTCCCTGGTGGCACAGTGGTTGAGAGTCTGCCTGCCAATGCAGGGGACGTGGGTTCATACCCCGGTCCGGGAGGATCCCACATGCTGTGGAGCAGGTGGGCCTGTGAGCCATGGCCACTGAGCCTGCACGTACAGAGCCTGTGCTCCGTGATGGGAGAGGCCACAACAGTGAGAGGCCCGCGTACTGTAAAAAATAAATAAATAAAAATAAATTTAAGGAAAGAATAAATTTTGATTTATTTTTGTTCAGAATAATTTTTTTTCTTCCAGTTTTATTGAGATGTAACTGACATACAGCACTGTATAAGTTTAAGGTGTACAGCATAATGATTTGAATTACATACATCATGATCTGATTATCACAAGTTTAGTGAACATCCCTTATCTCATATAGATACAAAATTAATTAATTAATTAAATTAAATTTTCTTGTCATGAGAATTCATAGGATTTATTCTCTTAACAATTTTAATATATAGTGTAACAACAGTGTTAATTATATTTATCATGTTGTGCATTACATCCTTAGTACTTATCTATTCTATAACTGGGCATTTATATCTTTTGAGTGCCTTCATCCAACTTCACCTCACCCCACCCTCTGCCTCTGGTGACTACAAATCTGATCTCTTTTTCTATGAGTTTCTTTGTTTTTTTGAAATATAATTTACCTATAAAACCGTGTTATTTCCTGTTACACAACATGGAGATTGGATATTTCTGTACATTTCAAAATAATAACCATAATAAGTCTAGTTACAGTACGCCATAATACAAAGATATTACACTATTATTGATTATATTTCCCACACTGTAAATTTCATACCCATGATTCATTTATTTTGCAACTGAAAGTTTGTACCTTTTAATCTCCTTTCACCTACTTCTCCCTTCCCCCAACCTCTTCCCCTCTGGCAACAACCTGTTTGTCCTCTGTATCTATAACTCTGTTTCAGTTTTGATATGTTTGTTCATTTGTTTTGTTTTTTAGATTCCACATATATAAATAATATCATAAAGTATTTATTATTTTTTGTCTGACTTATTTCACTTAGCATAATACCTTTAGGTCCATCCATGTTGTTATGAATAGCCAGATTTTATTCTTTTCTATGGCTGAGTAATATTCTACATTTTCTTTATCCATTCATGTATTTATGGGCACTAAGTTTCCTTCCATATCTTGGCTATTGTAAATAGTGCTGCAATGAACATAAGGTTGCATATATCCTTTCTAATTAGTGTTTTTATTTTCTTTGGATAAATACCCAGGAGTGGAATTGTGATATCATGTTCAAATTTTTTTAACACTTATCCACTACTATATTTTTGGCACTATATATGCACTAGGAACACAAAGCTAATTAAGAGAATGCCCATACTAAAAGGAATTTACACTAAGTGTCAGCTTTATTTCTCTTTGGAGGATGGGACAGGTAGAAAAGCATTTGTATGAGCAAAGCTACAAAGGTACAAAACAGTTGGGTACCTGCACAGTAAAGAATTAACTCCGCAGGTCTGGGTTGCACAAATTTTGTGCATTTCAAAGAAAGTTTTGGTGTTTGCCTCACTTATGGAAGTTAATCGCTAAACACTTACACTATCCTTCCTGTTAAGAATGGCCTGTCGAGTTTATAGATTCTTGTTCTTTCCAAGTTATTTTGGTCCCCTATGTTTCCTGTTGTATTGACTTAAACATTTAAAATGCACTTCCAATATTTAAGTTAAAAAAAAAAAAAGAATGCCTTTGACATCTCTGTTTATCTGAGGCTTTGGCCATGCCGGATAGTTTATGCTAACAATGTGATCAATGGTGAAGGCTTTGACCACCTTATGTCAGTTTGACCTTGAGAGGGGCTTCAGACTGAGTAACTAAGGTCATCTATGCAGGCAGTCAAGCTGTGCCAACATGTCCAATCCCCAGTAAAAACCCTGGACACCAATTATTAGATGAGCTTCCATGGTTGTCAATACTTTATGTATGTGGCTACACATTGTTGCTAGGCATATAAGCATGGTCTCAGTGACTCCACTTGGAGAGAAAATTGGAAGCTTGCACCTGGTCTCTTCCAGACTCTACCCTATGCACTTTTTTCTTTTGCTAATTTTAACCTGTTTCCTTTCACTGTAATAAACTACAACTGATAGCATGGTAGCTTTGCTGAGTTCTGTGATTCCTTCTAATGAATCATTTACCCGAGGGTAGTCTTGAAGATCCTCCATAACAATACCTTTAAGGAAAGGTAAGCTGTTTAGAATGGCTAGGCTATAAAGTGAGGGCAGTGGCTAGTAGTCAATGTAAATGCGTATGTAGGTTGGGCAGGTATTGAAGTGCTTTGTAAAACATTCTTAAAATTGTGGGTTTTTTCTTACATATTAGAGGTTGTCAAATCAACCCTGCCATCTTTTTTGTAAATAAAGTTTTATTTGAATATGGTCACGTAGTGGCTGTGATTACGTTCATGTTAAAACAGAATTATATAGTTGTGACAGAGACTGTATGGTCCACAGAGCCTAAAATGTTTATTATCTCTACAGAAAAAGTCATGAACCTCTTATATATAATGGGGAGTTACTGAAAGATTTAAGCATGGGAGAAATGGGGTCAAATTTAAATTTTATCGCTGGAGCTGAAGATTTGTTTTAATTCGGTCTATGTTGCTAAACAATGCTTGTGAAAATATTGCTTATATTAAATGTGGCTACATTAAATGGATGACTAAAGTGAAATAAAACACATTTCACTCTAGTAAAGAGCAGCATTAATTTAATGAAATTACTTTTTTGACATTTGAAATGTAAATGAAATATATAATTGGAATATTGTCTCTATCTATTTTCTACCATTTAAATATAAAATTTTTGACAAGGTGATAGGAAAAGATGTTTTTTACATCTTTTACAATTATAAAAACAGCCTAGTTATCTATTTATACTCTAGCCACATATGGCCCTGACTTTGAAATTTAACAAGCATACACTAAATTTTTTAAAATTTATTTTCTTCCTAAATAAATAATAGGACTTCCTGCTTCTAGTTCAACATGTAGGAAGCCTGGATGCCTCTACTCTGTCCTAACAATAAGCAAAAAGCTGAGCAGACTGAAAATTCACCAGTTCCTTTCAAATCCTTAAATAAGGACACAGGGACAATGACTACCTCCAATGGTGGTGAGACAGAGAGAGGTGAATATAGGGAGTCATGGCTTACTGGAGAAGAGACCGATGAGCAGAAACTGCTGTGGGAACCAGTGCTGAGATAGAAAAAACTGAATGGTAATTAAATTGTTGGAGGCTCAGTGTGGACAATTCTAAGAGTTAAAAATTCCAGGGGGCATAGTTATAGTCAGGCTTCCATACTTTTTTGAGCTTTATCTCCAGAAGATTGAATAAGTTCTCACAGTAAATATCAAAGAAAAATCCTTTCATGTTTCTGACAGGGGGAGTGGAAATGAACCATTTTGAAATATCCTAGGGCAACTCTGTTATTCTTAAAAAGGCCTGCCCTCAGGGATAACTAGTTAACCAGAGCCTAAATTCCTGGGATATTATCTGAGCTTAACTAACCTGGAGAAAGGAAATACCCAACTCAAATCCACTCGAGCTAACCATTGTCCTAAAAACTGGGTTTTTTGAAACCTTTGGCAGAAGTTCTAATTCAGGGCTCATGAATTCTTGCAGTGATATCTTGAAATATCATTCAGAGTCATTCTGAGCCATCCTTACTTTGAAATTAGTTATTGGAACCATGACAAGATCTTGTTAAAGAAGCATATACATTTCTTTATCACAAATTTACTTATTCAATATTTGTAAACTATATTTAAATAAAATTATTTATTTTCCTTAATTCTAATTTATTTTATTAAACTAAACCTTTATTATTCTCAGAAGGGATCCATTGGTTTTACCAGACTGCCAAAGGGTTCCATGGCATAAAAATGATTAATCAACCCTTTATGTAAGTCAGATATTTGATGACCTTGAGTTTGGGGAGGCTGTCTCAGTAATCTGAAGTTTAGGCACTGAAGTCAGCACCAGGAGGATACCCTGAAGTTGGAAGTACATATGTCTACAACTTAACCATAGTGTCTGAAATCCATAATAAGCAGGAGAGTGAGCAGGCAATAAAGAACAGGTCTTCTGGAGTGAGAGTGCTGAGTTTGAACTCTTAACAACTTCACCTCTGATTCTCCACTTTTTATCTGAAAAATAAAAGCAATGTTACCTATAGTAGAGTTAGTTTAAGAATTGCATTATTTATGCAAAGCACTAAGAAAAATAACTGTCCTATAGTAATCAATTAGTAAACATATTTTTTTGAAGAGAGAATGAACAATTTTCATTTTATTCAACAATGTATGATTTCTCCCTCAAAATTAGCAATGTTTGATGTTCTTATTAGTATAAAAACACAGTTAAATTTGGGGAGATCACATTTTACATTGTGTCTCATAAGTAGAAAAATTTTTTCAATATTTTTGTAGCATTTCTTGGTTTGTGAATTATGTTTCATGTTATTTGCTTATTTTTATATTATAGAATTTACCTCTCGTCGTTTTTATTTCTAACAAAGGTTTGTATGGTGGGATTCCCAGAAAGCATAGCTGGAGACAAGTGTTAATGTCATACTTATTTTTTGAGGAAATGTAAAATCAGAAGAGTGAGAGTGAAGAACAAGGGGACAAGAAGGGAAAGAGGAAGTCAGTGCAAGATGGTTATCACTTAATATTAACACTACTGACTGCTTGATCTTATTACTTTCTTTTGAGTAATAGTAAAATGGATGCATCTTAGCAGAGACTATATGAAAGAGGGAGAGGTAAGAAATTACATCCTAAATGATGTTAGTCAAAAATTTGCACTCCTACATTTTACATTTAACTAACTGACCTGCAAAGTTCAGTTTTTCATGCATATGAGCTGAGACATTTTAAGCCTCAAGGTCGACAGGGAAGCCCCGGGTTTCAGGGAAGACCCAGGTTTGGAGGGAAAAGCTTGGCCTGAGCTTGGCCAAACCAAGCTTACATGAGCTTGGCCTTAGTAAGGACCCGTGCACATGAAATCAGGGGCAAGCTGCAAAGTGACAGGTGCTATAGCAATATCTGGTTTGGAACACCTATCCAAGACCAGGGAGACACAGGAGGATCTGAAGTGGTACACAAGAGGTTCTTCATACAAATAACAGGGATGTTAATCTTTTGTCATATATGTTATAACATTTTCTGAGGTTTCTTTTAAAATCTGGAACAAATAAATAGTTAAATGCATATAGTCTGATACCTCTGTTTTAAAAGATGTTTTATTGGGTTGAATTTATATCATACCTAGTTATACATATATATCAATATATCATACTTGGTTACTTAGCATAATCTTAGAACTTTTCCTTAATGTCAATAAAAGGAATTAATAGTTAAGTTTATATTTTTGTCTGTTAAGATTATAATTCTAATATATTTAAACAAAATTAGATACAAAGAGTGGTGTTCTATTACATTTAAAGAAAAACAAGACAGTACAGCAATACATCTTGACTGAAATGGAGCTAAATTTAACATAACGTTTCTTGATTACTTGTGGTTATGAATGAAGAATGACTTCTATAATTTTAATTAAATAACATTTTCAATAAGCATTTATTTTATACCACCATGCAGGTATTTTTTTTCTTATTTTCCTTTCTTTCTGGAACACATTTTTGTTTTTAATTTGTTTATTTATTTACTTATTTTTGGCTGTGTTGGGTCTTTGTTGCTGCGCATGGGCTTTCTTTATAGTTGCGGTGAGGGCGGGGGGGTGTCTACTCTTCATTGCAGTGCGTGGGCTTCTCATTGGGTGGCTTCTCTTGTCGCGGAGCACCGGCTCTAGGCGTAAGGGCTCTAGAGCGCAGGCTCAGTAGTTGTGGCGCACGGGCCTAGCTGCTTTGCAGCATGTGGGATCTTCCTGAACCAGGGCTCGAACCCATGTCCCCTGCATTGACAGGCGGACTCTTAACCACTGTGCCACCAGGGAAGCCCCTGGAACACATTTTAAAATAAAATTCTGATAATGATTGCACAGTTAATTTTTTTGCCAAATATAATAAAATAAGCATTTTTAAAGAAAAAAATCATTTCTTCCTATACAAAGGTGTTGAATTACCTACTTCTTTGTTATACAAGACATTAGAAATGGAATTGAGTTCTAAAATTACTGCTATAAATTATTTTCTTTTATACTGTTGATATTTTATAGTTGATTGCAAGTTCAGTGTCCCATATTAGCAATTCATCATTTTACATATTAATATTCATCTCTACTAAATATGGAAACCTCATATAATCAGCAATTTCCTTATCAGTTTGAGGAAATCAATTCGTTATTAAGTTAGTATAATATTAACAGCAAAATGCCATCCTGGTTTAAAAATAAACAAGTCTTGATTTACCTACTATGTATAATTTTGCATGTTATAAGAAGAGAGAAAATTTTATAATATAATTTTTATATTACTTTAAAAGGTATCTAACACATTCAGTCTATGCATTAAGTGAAATAGTGGAAGAAAGAATGAAAGAAAGAAATGAGAGAGGAAGGAAGGGTAAACTAAAAATAAAGTTTATATTTTTTTCATTCTAATGTTACCTACACAAACTATGAATGCATTTCTTATTTTCTAAGCATAGATTTGTTTTCAGTCTACAATCTTATTTTTTTGGCCAATATAAATACAAAGTTAGCACAATTTTATCTATTCAAATAAGATAAATATCTAGAGTTTTTGAGGATAAAAAGCTATTAATAGCAGAGAAATATCTATTTCTATTACAGGAGGCTATATGACAAAGGAGGGTAAAATTATGTATATTACAGTAAAAGCAAGAATCTCCTGCTGTTGAAGATAAAGAATAAAGTAGTCAGGGGGCCATCGGGAAGATGGCAGAAGAGTAAGACATGGAGATCACCTTCCTCCCCACAGATACACCAGAAATAAATCTACACGTGGAACAACTCCTACAGAATACCTACTGAACGCTGGCAGAAGACCTCAGACATCCCAAAAGGCAAGAAATCCCCCCACGTACCTGGGTAGGGCAAAAGAAAAAACAATAAACAGAGACAAAAGGATAGGGAAGGGACCTGCACCAGTGGGAGGGAGCTGTGAAGGAGGAAAGGTTTCCACACACTAGGAAGCCCCTTCACAGGTGAAGACTGTGGGTGGCAGAGGGGGGAAGCTTCAGAGCCACAGAGGAGAGCACAGCAACAGGGGTGCGGAGGGCAAAGTGGAGAGATTCCCCCACAGAGGATCAGTGCCGACCAGCACTCACCAGGCCGAAAGGCTTGTCTGCTCACCCACTGGGGTGGGAGGGGCTGGGAGCTGAGGCTTGGGCTTCTGTCGGATCAGAGGGCAGGGAGAGGACTGGGGTTGATGGCATGAACACAACCTACAGGGGGTTAGTGCACCACGGCTAGCCGGAAGGGATTCCGGGGAAATGTCTGGACTGCGGAAGAGGCAAGAGACTTTTTCTTTCCTCTTTTTTTCCTGGTGTGCAAGGAAAGGGGATTAAGAGCACTGCTTAAAGAAGCCCCAGAGACCGGCGCAAGCCTCGGCTAACAGTGCAGACAACAGAGACGGGCATGAGATGCTAAGTTTGCTGCTGCCACCACCAGGAAGCCTGTGTGCGAGCACAGGTCACTCTCCACAACTCTCTTCCGGGAAGACTGTGCAGCCCGCTACTGCCAGGGTCCCGGGATCCAGGGACAACTTCCCCAGGAGAACACATGGCACGCCTCAGGCTGGTGTAATGTCACGCCTGCCTCTGCCGCCACAGGCTCACCCCGCACTCCGTAACCCTCCCTCCCCCCAGCCTAAGTGAACCAGAGCCCCCGAATCAGCGGTTTCTTTAACCCCACCCTCTCTGAGCGATGAACAGATGCTATCCGGCAACCTATATGCAGAGGCGGTCACAAATCCAAGGCTGAACCCTGGGAGCTGTACGAACAAAGAAGAGAAAGGGAAAACTCTCCCAGCAACCTCAGAAGCAGTGGATTAAAGCTCCACAATCAACGAGATGTACCCTGCATCTGTAGAATTCATGAATAGACTACGAATCATCCCAAATTGAGGAGGTGGACTTTGAGAGCAAGATTTATTATTTTTGTAACTTTTCCTGTTTTTGTGAGTGTGTATGCTTCTGTGTGAAATTTTGTCTGTGAGCTTTGCTTCCACCATTTGTCCTACGGTTCTATCCATCTATTTTTTCTTTTTTAAAATAAAAATTTTTTTCTTAATAATTATTTTTATTATTTTCAAAACTTTATTTTATTTTATCTTCTTTCATTCTTTCCTTTCTTCCCTCCTTCCTTCTTTCCTTCCTTCTTTCTTTCTTTCTTACTTGTTTACTCGCTTTCATCCATTCTTTCTTTCTTTCTTTCTATCTATCTTTCTTTCTTTCTTTCTTTTGACTTTTTCTCCCTTTTATTCTCAGCTGTGTGAATGAAATGCTCTTGGTGATGCAGCCTGCAGTCAGTGCTGCACTTCTGAGGTGGGAGAGCCAAGTTCAGGACACTGGTCCACAAGAGACCTCCCAGTTCCACATAATATCAAATGCCGGAAACCTCCCAGATATCTCCATATCAACGCCAACACCCAGTTGCACTCAACGACCAGCAAGCTGCAGTGCTGGACACCCTATACCAAACAACTAGCAAAACAGAAACACAACACCACCCATTAGCAGAGAGGCTGCCTAAAATCATAATAAGTCCACAGACACCCCAAAACACACCACAAGACATGGACCTGCTCACCAGAAGGACAAGATCCAGCCTCATTCACCAGAAAACAGGCACAAGTCCCCTCCACCAGGAAGCCTACACAACCAACTGAACCAATTTTAGCCACGGGGGACAGACACAAAAATCAACGGGAACTATGAACCTGCAGCCTGCAAAAAGGAGACCCCAAACACAGTAAGATAAGCAAAATGAGAAGACAGAAAAACACACAGCAGGTGAAGGAGCAAGATAAAAACCCAACAAACCTAACAAATGAAGAGAAAATAGGCAGTCTACCTGAAAAAGAATTCAGAATAATGATAGTAAAGTTGATCCAAAATCTTGGAAATAGAATAGAGAAAATGCAAGAAACATTTAACAAGGACCTAGAAGGACTAAAGATGAAACAAGCAACAATGCACAACACAATAAATGAAATTTAAAATACTCTAGATGAGATCAATAGCAGAATAACTGAGGGAGTAGAGCGGATAAGTGACATGGAAGATAAAATAGTGGAAATAACTACTGGAGAGCAAAATAAAGAAGAAAGAATGAAAAGAAATGAGGACAGTCTCAGAGACTTCTGGGACAACATTAAATGCACCAACATTCGAATTATAGGGGTTCCAGAAGAAGAAGAGAAAAAGAAAGGGACTGAGAAAATATTTGAAGAGATTATAGTTGAAAACTTCCAAAATATAGAAAAGGAAATAGTTAATCAAGTCCAGGAAGCACAGAGAGTCCCATACAGGGTAAGTCCAAGGAGAAATATGCCAAGACACATAAATCACACTGTCAAAAATTAAATACAAAGAAAACATATTAAAAGCAGCAAGGGAAAAACAACAAATAACACACAAGGGAATCCCCATAAGGTTAGCAGCTAATTTTTCAGCAGAAACTCTGTAAGCCAGAAGGGACTGGCAGGACATATTTAAACTGATGAAGGAGAAAAACCTATAACCAAGATTACTCTACCCAGCAAGGATCTCATTCAGATTTGATGGAGAAATTAAAATCTTTACAGACAAGCAAAAGCTGAGAGAGTTCAGCACCACCAAACCAGCTTTACATCAAATGGTAAAGGAACTTCTCTAGGCAAGAAACACAAGAAAAGGAAAAGACCTACAATTACAAACCCCAAAAAATTAAGAAAATGGGAATAGGAACATACATATTGATAATTACCTTAAATGTAAATGGACTAAATGCTCCCACCAAAAGACACAGCCTGGCTCAATGGATACAAAAACAAGACCCATATATATGCTGTCTACAAGAGATGCACTTCAGACCTAGAGACACATACAGACTGAAAGTGAGGGGAATGAAAAAGATATTCAATGCAAATGGAAACCAAAAGAAAGCTGGAGTAGCAATTCTCATATCAGACAAAATAGACTTTAAAATCAAGACTATTAAAAGAGACAAAGAAGGGCACTACCTAATTATCAATGGATCGATCCAAGAAGAAGATATAACAATTGTAAATATTTATGCACCCAACATAGGAGCACCTCAATACATAAGGCAAATACTAAGAGCCATAAAAGGGGAAATCGACAGTAACACATTCATAGTACGGGACTTTAACACCCCACTTTCACCAATGGAAAGATCATCCAAAATGAAAATAAATAAGGAAACACAAGCTTTAAATTATACATTAAACAAGATGGACTTAACTGATATTTATAGGACATTCCATCGAAAAACAACAGAATACACATTATTCTCAAGTGCTCATGGAACATTCTCCAAGATAGATCATATCTTGGGTCAAGAAACAAGCCTTGGTAAATTGAAGAAAATTGAAATTGTATCGTTTCTTTTCTGAGCACAATGCTATGAGACTAGATATCAATTACAGGAAAAGATCTGTAAAAAATACAAACACATGGAGGCTAAACAATACACAACTGAATAAAGAAGTGATCACTGAAGATATCAAAGAGGAAATACAAAAATACCTAGAAACAAATGAAAATGGAGACACGATGACCCAAAACCTATGGGATACAGCAAAAGCAGTTCTAAGAGGGAATTTTATAGTAATACAGTCCTACCATAAGAAACAGGAAACATCTCAAATAAACAACCTAACCTTGCACCTAAAGCAATTAGAGAAAGAAGAACAAAAAACCCCCAAAGTTAGCAGAAGGAAAGAAATCATAAAAATCAGATCAGAAATAAAGGAAAAAGAAATGAAGAAAATGATAGCAAAGATCAATAAAACTAAAAGGTGGGTCTTTGAGAAGATAAATAAAATTGATAAACCATTAACCAGTCTCATCAAGAAAAAAAGGGAGAAGACTCAAATCAATAGAATTAGAAACGAAAAAGGAGAAGTAACAACTGACACTGCAGAAATACAAAAGATCATGAGAGATTACTGCAAGAAACTCTATGCCAATAAAATGGACAACCTGGAAGAAATGGACAAATTCTTAGAAATGCACAACCTGCCAAGACTGAATCAGGAAGAAATAGAAAATATGAACAGACCAATCACAAGCACTGTAATTGAAACTGTGATTAAAAATCTTCCAACAAACAAAAGCCCAGGACCAGATGGCTTCACAGTCGAATTCTATCAAACATTTAGAGAAGAGCTAACAACTATCCTTCTCAAACTCTTCCAAAATATAGCAGAGGGAGGAACACTCCCAAACTCATCTACGAGGCCACCATCACCTTGATACCAAAACCAGAGATAGATGTTACAAAGAAAGAAAACTAAAGGCCAATATCACTGATGAGCATAGATGCAAAAATCCTCAACAGATGTAAGGAGGGGGAAGCGTAAGGTGTGACAGGGTGAGAGAGAGGCATGGATATATATACACTGCCAAGCGTGGGGTAGTTAGCTGGTGGGAAGAAGCCACGTGGAGCAGGGAGATCTGCTTGGTGCTTTGTGGTCACCTGGAGGGGTGGGATATGGAGGGTGGGAGGGAGGGAGACACGGTAGGGAGGAGATATGGGAGCACATGTATATGTGTGGCTGATTCGTTTTGTTGTAGGGCAGAAAGTAATACACCATTGTGGGGCAATTATACTCCAATATGATGTTTAAAAAAATCCTCCACAAAATACTAGCACACAATCCAACAGCACATTAAAAGGATCATACACCATGATCAAGTGAGGTTTATTCCATGAATGCAAGGGTTCTTCAATGTATGCAAATCAATCAACGTGATACACCATATTAAAAAATTGAAGGGGAAAAGCCATATGATCATCTCAATAGTTGCAGAGAAAGCTTTTGACAAAATTCAACACCAATTTATGATAAAAATCCTGCAGAAAGGAGGCATAGAGGAAACTTTCCTCAACATAATAAAGGCCATATATGCCAAACCCACAGCCAACATCGTTCTCAATGGTGAAATACTAAAAGCATTATCAATAAGATCAGGAACAAGACAAGGTTGCCAATTCTCACCATTCTTATTCAACATAGTTTTGGAAGTTTTGGCCACAGTAATCAGAGAAGAAAAGGAAATAAAAGGAATCCAAATTGGAAAAGAAGAAGTAAAGCTGTCACTGTTTGCAGATGACATGATCCTATACATAGAGAACCCTAAAGATGCTACCAGAAAACTACTAGAGCTAATCAATGAATTTGGTAAAGTTGCAGGATACAAAATTAATGCACAAAAAACTCTGGCATTCCTACCACTAATGATGAAAAATCTGAAAGTGAAATTAAGAAAACACTCCCATTTACCATTGAAACAAAAAGAATAAAATATCTAGGAATAAACCTACCTAAGGAGACAAAAGACCTCTATGCAGCCAATTATAACACACTGAGGAAAGAAATTAAAGATGATACAAATAGATGCAGAGATATACCATGTTCTTGGATTGGAAGAATCAACATTGTGAAAATGACCCTACTACACAAAGCAATCTACAGATTCAATGCAATCTCTATCAAACTACCACTGGCATTTTTCACAGAACTAGAACATAAAATTTCACAATTTGTATGGAAACAAAAAGACCCTGAATAGCCAAAGCAATCTTGAGAACGAATAACAGAGCTGGAAGAATTAGGCTCCCTGACTTCAGACTATACTACAAAGCTACAGTAATCAAGACAGTATGGTACTGGCACAAAAACAGAAATGTAGATCAATTGAAGAGGATAGAAAGCCCAGAAATAAACCCATACACCTATGGTCATCATATATTTGGTAAAGGAGGCAGGAATGTACAGTGGAGAAAGGACAGCCTCTTCAATAAGTGGTGCTGGGAAAACTGGACAGGAACATGTAAAAGTATAAGATTAGATCACGCCTTAAAACCATACAGAAAAATAAGCTCAAAATGGATTGAAGACCTAAATGTAATGCCAGAAACTATCAAACTCTTAGAGGAAAACATAGGCAGAACACTCTATGACATAAATCACAGCAAGATCCTTTTTGACCCACCTCCTAGAGAAATGGAAATAAAAATAAACAAATGGGACCTAATGAAACTTCAAAGCTTTTGCACAGCAAAGGAAACCATAAACAAGACCAAAAGACAAAACTCAGAATGGGAGAAAATATTTGCAAATGAAGCAACTGACAAAGGATTAATCTCCAAAATTTACAAGAAGCTCATGCAGCTCAATAAAAAAAAAAAGAAGAAAAACCAAACAACCCAATCCAAAAATGAGCAGAAGACCTAAATAGACATTTCTCCAAAGAAGATATACAGACTGCCAACAAACACATGAAAGAATGCTCAACATCATTAATCATTAGAGAAATGCAAAGCAAAACTACAATGAGATATCATCTCACACCCTTAAGAATGGCCATCATCAAAAAATCTAGAAACAATAAATGCTGGAGAGTGTGTGGAGAAAAGGGAACATTCTTGCACTGCCTGTGGGAAAGTGAATTGGTACAGCCACTATGGAGAATGATATGGAGGTTCCTTAAAAAACTACAAATAAAAATACCATATGACCCAGCAATCCACTAATGGGGATATACCCTGAGGAAACCATAATTCAAAAAGCATCACATACCAAAATGTTCATTGCAGCTCTATCTACAATAGCCAGGAGATGGAAGCAACCTAAGTGTCCATCATCGGATGAATGGATAAAGAAGATGTGGCTCATATATACAATGGAATATTACTCAGCCATGAAAATAAACAAAATTGAGCTATTTTTAATGAGGTGGGTGGACCTAGAGTCTGTCATACAGAATGAAGTAAGTCAGAAAGAGAGAGAGAAATACCGTATGCTAACACATATATATGGAAGTTAAGAAAAAAAATATCATGAAGAACCTAGGGGTAAGACAGGAATAAAGACACAGACCTACTAGAGAATGGACTTGACGATATGGAGAGGGTGAAGGTTAAGCTGTGACAAAGTGAGAGAGTGGCATGGACATATATACACTACCAAACGTAAAATATATAGCTAGTGGGTAGCAGCTGCCTAGCACAGGGAGATCAGCTCGGTGTTTTGTGACCACCTAGAGGGGTGGGATAGGGAGACTGGGAAGGAGGTAGACTCTATTGGGAAGACATATGGGGACATATGTGTATGTGTAACTGATTCACTTTGTTATAAAGCAGAAACTAACACACAATTGTAAAGCAATTACACTCCAATAAAGATGTAAAAATAAGTAAATAAATAAAATAATAAAAATAAAATAAATAAAATGAATAAAGTAGTCAGGAGTCATTCACAAAATCTTTGTGAGTATATATTAACATCCTATTGCCTTACTGTGTGATTATTGAATACATAGTTAATTAAACTGCAGTTCATATTTTTAAAAATATAATCTTTATGCTTCACAAAATAGAGCCTGTGCTTATAACTTAGGACTTAAAACAGCCTTTCTCCCTTCTGAAAGAGGCAATAAAGGACCCTTCAAAATAAAAAAAAAAAATCTAATTGATAACAAAGTTTTACATTGTTTATGATTTTTTTTTTTTTTTTGGTAAATAGACAGGAAATAGGAAAGTAGTATTTTATAAGAGAAATGAAGTAAATAAAATGAATCAAGTACCTTTCCTATAATATAAAAATTCTCAGTAATTCTTCAGTGTTGTATATGATTTGTTCTTACCTGCCTCGCTACTAAATTTATAAACTCTCACATATAAAAGATCAAACAATATTTGACAAAGTGGTCAAGAAATCTTAATGGAGAAAGAATAGTCTTATCAATAAATGGTTTGGAAAAACTGAATAATCTCATACAGAAAAATGAAATTAAACCTGTATCTTACATCACAGAAAAATTAACTCAAAATGTATCAAAGACTTAAATGTAACACCTTTATTCATAAAAATCTAAGTGTAAAACAGGTTAAAAGCCCTTTGACATTGAGCTTGGCAATGATTTTTTTTTTGATATGGTACTAAAAGCATAAGCAACAAAAAATAAATAACTAAAAAGCTTCAGCCCAACAAAATAAATAATCAACAAAATGAAAAGACAACTTACAAAATGGGAGAAAATAGTTGCAAACTAAATGTCTGATAAAGCGTTAATATCCAAAATATAAAAGAAACTCATACAGCCCAATAGCAACAACAACAAAGCACAGTCTGATTAAAAAATGGGCAGAGGAACTGAATAGACATCTTTCCAAGGAAGACATCCAAATGCCAAACAGGTACATTAAAAGATGTATGATCTCATTTATATGTGGAATCTTAAAAAGTCAAACTCATAGAAACAGATTAGAATGGTGGTTTCTAGGGGCTGGGAAGATGGAGATAATGGGGCGATGTTGGTCAAAGGGCATAAAGTTCTAGTTATTAGATGAATAATTTCTGGGGATCTAATATAGAACATGGTAACTACAGTTAGCAAATCTGTATCATATACTTAAATTTGCTGAGAGAGTAGTTCTTAAATGAAGAGCTACTTCATACTATGAAAAAAAACATGGTAATTATGTGAGGTGATGGAAATGCTAAGTAACCCTCTTGTAGTCATCATTTTGCAATATATATATATGTATCAAATTATCATATTGCACACCTTAAACTTACCCAAAGTTACATGTCAATTATATCCGAATAAAGCTAAAAAATTTAAAACAATATTGCTTAAATTAAAAAATAAGTAAAATAATATTGTTATGGTCACGTGATTTAAAACCTATTTCAATGAAACAAAACAGAAATCACAGAATTAAATCCACAAATATATTCATACTTGCTATAAAGATTAGCTTTACAAACCAGTATAGAAAAAGAAACTCAATATGTGACTTCGGACAATATCCTATCCATAGGGGGAAAAAATGAAATTACAACACTATTTCAGCGTATTTCCCAAAACAACTTACAAATAAAAATGCTTAAAATTTGAACATACTTCATATATACCTTTGAGAATTGGCATAGCAAAGGTCTGCTTTAAAAAGCATAAACAGCACAAATCATAAAATAAAGGACTGATGAGTATTATTACATTTAATAAGCAAACTAGATGAAAAAGCATAATATTACAAGACCAGAAACAGACAAGTAATGTGTATTTTCACTGTGTAAGAGACATTTTTGAAGTAAGAAAAAAAAAGGAAAGAAAAATGGTCCAATAAAATTGGACAAAGTTAAAAAACAGGAAATTCATCTAGAAATAGATACAAATGGGCAAGGCATATGAAATAATATCCAGCTGTACTAGTCATCAAGAAACTAAATTAAATATGCCACAATTATTAGACTGGAAAAGAATGTTAATGCATGCTAATGCTCAGTGTTAGTGATGATGTAGTGAAATGGGAACTCTGAAGTTGCTTTTGGAAATATAACTTTGTATAAACTTTTGAGAGGCAAATTTTTACTCAAAATGTTGAAAAATGCACAATCTTGAATTAGTGCATATGTATGTATATATGAGAAATTCTTGTTTATGCAAACTAGGGAAAAGTGTTCAAAGAAGTACATTGCATCATTATTTTTTTCCAATAGCCTAACTTGGAACTAACCTAAATAGGGAGAATAAAAAAGATCAATATTATATATTCATGTAATGGTATTCAAATTAAGAAATAAAATAAATGAATAGATCTATGTGTATGAAGAATGGACAGATGTCTAATACAAAAGGTGTAGTGAAAATATAAGTCTTATGAGGATGTCAGAAGTATAATTTTTAAATGTACAGATTAACGCATACATATCGTAAAATATACTTTTATATGTAGATTAAAAAGATGTTTTTAAAATTCTTACTGCTAATTAGAGAAATAAAAGAGAAATGGGAATTAACAAACATACAAAATGTATATTAGGCCTGAGTAAAAAAAGATACATCAACTTCAAACTTATGTCTAAGTATGTTTATGTGTATTGAGAGTGAAATTTTTCCTTCCTTCCAAAACACTGTACTAAGTGTGTGCAATCTATGGCCATTGTTGCAAGCAAAAAGGATTTAGCAATGAATGAAATCCCTCCCCTCAAGGAGTTCATATTTTGTTGGGGGAGAAATATAATAAGAATATAAGCAAAGTATGTAGAATAGTAGGTATAAAAAATTCTATTTAAAAAAATGTAATGGGGAAGAGAGGGTAGACAGTAGTTAATGGGAGGTGAAAATATGACATTTTAGTGTTCAGTGAAGGCTTTAATTATAAGGGAGCATTGGCACTGAATTGTATTTATCCTTTTTTTCTTAAAAATATAATCTTAAGAAAATGCATTTATAATTCATTAAAATTTCCAATTTTTGAAATTGAGCAATTAAAATTTGTTTAATTTTCAATAGTTTCAAAAGCACCACCCATTGATTAATGGGTAATTTTTGAATGATTGTTGCATGTGAAGATTGCTTCTGATACAACATTAAAATATACATTAGGAATATTTTCTTTTTTTTTAATTGAAGTGCGGTTGATTTACAATGTGTTAGTTTCTGGTGTACAGCAAAGTGATTCAGTTATATATATATATACTGAATATGTATACATATATATATACTAAATAAGTATACATATATATATATATATATATATACATTCTTTCTCATATTCTCTTCCATTATGGTTTATTACAGTATATTAAATACAGTTCCCTGTTCTATACAATAGAACCGTTTTGTTTATACATTCTATATATAATAGTTTGCATCTTCTAGTCTCAAACCCTCACTCCAATCCTCCCCCATCCCCCTCTGCCTTGGCAACCACAAATCTGTTTTCTATGTCTGTGAGTCTTTTTATGTTTTGTAGATTTTTGTATATTTTCATTTTGTAGATTTTTGTGTCATATTTTAGATTCCATATGTAAGTGATGTCATATGGTATTTGTCTTTCTCCTTCTGACTTACTTCACATAGTATGATAACCTCTATGTCCATCCATGTAGCTGCAACCAGCATTATTTTACTTTTTTTTTTAATATATGAGTAATATTCCATTATATGCATACAACATATTCTTTCTCCATTCATCTGTCAATGGACATTTGGGTTGTTTACATATCTTGGCTATTGTAAATATTGCTATGAACATAAGGGTGCATGTATTTTTTTGAATAACAGTTTTGTCCAGATATATGCCCAGGAGTGGGATTCCTGGATCATGTGGTAACTCTATTTTTGGTTTTTTGAGGAAACTCCATACTGTTCTCCATATGGCTGCACAAATTTACATTCTCACCAACAGAGTAGGAGGGTTTCCTTTTCTCCACACCCTCTCCAGCATTTGTTATTTGTAGACTTTTTAATGATGGCCATTCTGACTGATGTGAAGTGGTATGTCATTGTAGTTTTGATTTGCTCTAATAATTAGTGATGTTGATCATCTTTTCCTGTGCCTGTTGGCCATTTGTATGTCTTCTTTGGAGAAATGTCTATGTCTTCTGCCTATTTTTCAATTGTTTTTTTGTTTTGTTTTGTTTGTTATTGAGTTGTATGAAGTGTTTGTGTATTTTGGGAATTAAGCCCTTGTTGGTCACACCATTTGCAATATTTTCTCCTAGTCCATAGGTTTTCTTTTCATGTTGTTTATGGTTGCTCTTGCTGTGCAAAAGCTTATAAGTTTGATTAGGTCCCATTTGTTTATTTTTGCTTTTATTTCTATTGCCTGGGGAGACTGACCTGAGAAAACATTGTTACAATTTATGTCAGAGAATGTTTTACCTATATTCTCTACTAGGAGTTTTATAGTGTAATATCTTATATTGAAGTCTTTAAACCATTTTGAGTTTATTTTTGTGTATGGTGTGAGGGTGTGTTCTAACTGCATTGATTTACAGACAGCAGTGCAACTTTCCCAACACCACTTGCTGAAGAGATTGTCTTTCCCCCATTGTATATTCTTGCCTTTTTTTTCAAAGATTAATTGATCATAGGTACATGTGTGGGTTTATTTTTAAGTTCTCTGTTCTGTTCCATTGATCCATATGTCTGTTTTTGTGCCAATACCATGCTTTTTTGTTTACTGTAGCTTTGTAGTTTTGCCTGGAGTCTGGGAGGGTTATACCTCCTGCTTTGTTCTTTTTCCTCAAAATTGCTTTGGCCATTCTGGGTCTTTTATGGTTTCATATACATGTTTGGATTAGTTATTCTAGAACTGTGAAAAAAGTATGGGTAATTTGATAGGGATTGCATTTAATCTGTAGATTGCTTTTGGTAGTATGGCCATTTAAAAAATATTAATTCTTCCAATCCAAGGGCATGGGATATCTTTCCATTTCTTTAAATCATCTTCAATTTCCTTTATCCACATTTTATAGTTCTTAGAATGTAAATCTTTCACCTCCTTGGCAGGTTTATTCATAAGTTGTTTTTTTTTTTAATGTGATTTTAAAAGGGAATTTTTTTTTAACTTTCCCCTTCTGATATTTCATTGTTAGTGTAAAGAAATGCAACAGATTTCTGTATGTTGATCACATATCCTGCTACCTAGCTGAATTTGTCAATCAGTTCTAGTAGATTTTGTGCAGAGAATTTAGTGTTTTCTATATATAGTATCATGTCATCTGCATATAATGACAATTTACCTCTTCTCCTCCAATTTGGATACCTTTTATTTCTTTTTCTTGTCCGATTATGGTGGCTTGGATTTCAAGTACTATGTTGAATAGAAGTGGTGAGAGTGGATATCCTTGACTTTTTCCAGATTTTAGGAGGAAGGCTTCCAGCTTTTCACCATTGAATATTATGTTGCCTGTGTGTTTGTCATAAATAGCTTTTATTATGTTGAGATATGTTCCTTCCATGCCCACTTAGGTAAGAGTTTTTATCATGCATGGACACTGAATTTTATCAAATGCTTTTTCTGCATCTATTGAGATAATCATGTGGTTTTTGTGTTTTCTTTTGTTGATGTGGTTAGTGTATCACATTGATTCTTTTGCATACGTTGAACAATGCTTGTGGTCCTGGGATGAATCTGACTTGCTCATGGTGTATGACAGTTTTTATGTGTTGTTAGATTCAGTTTGCTAATATTTTGTTGAGAATTTTTGCATCTCCATTCATCAAAGATATAGGACTGTAATTTTATTTTTTGGTAGTGTTTTTGTCTGGTTTCGGTATCAGGGTGATGGTGGCTTCATAGAATGACTTTGGGAGTGTTTCCTTCTCTTCAATCTTTTGGAAGAGTTTGAGAAGGATTGGTAAAATTTCTTCTTTGTATGTTTGGTAGAATTCCCCAGTGAAGCCATCTAGTTCTGGACTTTTGTTTTCAGGGAGGTTTTTGTTCTGTTTTTTTATTACAGATTCTATTTCATTGCTAGTGGTTGATCTGTTCAAATTATCTATTTCTTCTTGATTCAGTTCTGGTGGGCTGTATGTTTCCAGAAACTTGTCAATTTCTTCTAGGTTGCCCAATTTGTTGACATATAATTGTTCATAGCATTCTCTTATAGTTTTTTGTTTGTCTGTTTGTTTTTGTATTTCTGTGGTATCAGTTGTAATTTCCCATGTGTCATTTTTATTTATTTATATATAATTTTTGAGCTCTCTTTTCTTGGTGAGCCTGGCCAGAAGTTTGTCAATTTTGTTTACCATTTCAAAGACCCAGCTGTTGGTTTTATTAAATTTTTTCCATTGCATTTTTTTTTTGGGGCGCTATGCAAGCCTCTCACTTTTGTGGCTTCTCCCATTGCAGAGCACAGGCTTCAGATGCGCAGGCTCAGCAGCCATGGCTCATGAGCCTAGCTGCTCCACAGCATGTGGGATCTTCCTGGACTGGGGCACAAACCCATGTCCCCTGCATCGGCAGTTGGACTCTCAACCACTGCGCCACCAGGGAAGCACTTCCATTGTTTTTTGTACATATTTTATTTATTCCCTGATCTTTGTTATTTCCTTCCTTCTGCTGATTTTAGTTTTTTTGTTCTTTTTCTAGTTATTTTAGGAGGTAGGTTAAGTTTTTTATTTGAGATTTAATATTCCATTAAAAATAGTATAAGATAATGGTTGTAATTCCCTGTGCTATATGATATGTCCTTGTTGCTTGTCTATTTTATACATAGTAGTTTGTATCTCTTAATCCCATACCCCTATCTTGCCCCTCACCCTTTCCCTCTCCCCTTTGGTAAGAACTAGCTTGTTTTCTATATTGTCTGTTTCTGTTTTACACATACATTAATTTGTATTATTTTTAGATCCCACATATAATTGATATCATACAGTGTTTGTCATTCTCTTTCTTATTTCCTTAAGCATAATATTCTCTAAGTCCATCCACCTTGCTGCAAATGGCAGAATTTCACTGCTTTATTTTTTTAATAGCTGAGTAGTATCCCAATATTGTATACCACATCTTTATCCATTCATCTGTTGATGGGCACTTGTGTTGCTTCTATACTTGGTTATTGTAAATAGTGCTGCTATAAAGATTGGGGTGCATGTATCTTTTCAAATTAGTGTTTTCATTTTTTTCCAGATATATACCCAGGAGTAGAATTACTGGATTATATGGTAGTTCTATCTTTTTTTTTTTTTTGAGGAACTTTCATACTGCTTTCCATGGTGGCTGCACCAATTCACATCCCCACCAACAGTGTACAAAGGTTCTATTTTCTCCACATCCTTGCCAACATTTGTTATTTGTAGACTTTTGATGATAGCCATTCTGACAAGTATATGGTAATATATCATTGCTTTTTTTGATTTGCATTTTCTCCCAGACTTCAGACTATACTGCAAAGCTAATCGAAATGGCATGCTACTGGCAAAAAAGCAAACACATAGATCAATGAAATAGGATAGAGAGCCCAGAAATAAACCCATGTACCTATGGTTAATTAATCTACAACAAAAGGAGCAGAAATATACAATGGTGAAAAGACAGTCTTTCAATAAGTGGTGCTGGGAAAACTGGAGAGTTACATGTAAAGCAGTAAGAATAGAACATTAGTTCACACCATATACAAAAGTAAACAAAATGGATTAAAAATCTAAATATAAGACCAGAAACCATAAAACTCCTAGAAGAGAATATAGGTGGAACACACTTTGACACAAATTGGAGCAATAGTTTTTTGGATCTATCTTCTAAGGCAAAAGAAAAAAAGCAAAAATAAGGAAACAAGACCTAATTAAACTTAAAACCTTTTACACAGAAAAATATTTAACAAAATGAAAAGACAGCCTAGGGTATGGAGAAAATATTTGTAAATGATATGACTGACAGGAGGTTAATGCCCAAAATATATTAACAACTCATACTCTTCATTATCAAAAACAAACAAACAACCCAATCAAAAAGTGGTCAGATGACCCGAATAGACATTTGTCCAGAGTAGACTTACAGATGACTAACAGGTGCATGACAAATTGTTCAACATCACTAGTATCCAGTTATTTTTAATACATTCACCATAGTTGTACAACCATTGAAAATAATTTTTGAAAATATGTATCCCCCTAGAGGAATCCCCATACCATACACATCTCTTTCCATCCCACCTATCCCTGACCCCTAGCAACCACTACTTTCCTTTCCTTTCCTTTGATTTGCCTATCTTGGACATTTCATGTAAATGGAATCATATAATACGTAGTCTTTTAGGACTGGCTTCTTTCACTCCACATAGTGTTTTCAATGTCCATCCATGTTGTATCATGTATCAGTACTTCATTCTTTTTATTGCTGAAAAATATTCCTTTGCATAAATATACCATATTTTTTATGCATTATCAGTTGATGGACACTTGAGCTCTTTATATTTTTGTCTAGTATGAATAATGCTGTTATAAACCTTCATTTACAAGTTTTTGTTTAGATGTATACTATTATATCTATTGTCTATGTACGTAGAAGTGGAATTGATTAGTCATATGAAAACCTTATATTTAACATTTTGATGAACAGCCAAGATGTTTTTCAAGGAGCTGCATCATTTCACAATTGTCATAAGCAATATATGAGGGTTGCAATTTCTCCACATTCTCCACATTCATGTTTTTATCTGTCCTTTAGGTCATAGCCACCCTAGAGGAAGTGAAGTCATATTGATTTGCATTTCCCATGTGGGTAATTATTTTGAACATCTTTTCACTGTACTTTGTATATACTGTTTAAGAAATCTCTATTTTTTAATCGGGTGACTTGTCCTTTAATTGTATAATTGTAAGATTTTTGTTTTGTTTCTTTTTTTAATATACATTCTGGATGCAAGTCCCTTGTCAAATATAGATTTGCAAACATTTTATCTCATTCTGTGAGTTGTCTTCTCACTTGATGGTGTCCTTTGAAGCACAAAAATTTTTAATGTTTATGTACTTTTTCTTTTGTCACTTATTTTTTGGTGCCATATCTAAGAAGTAAAATGTACTGATGTGGATATATAATAGCAGGAAAAAAAAAACTTTTCCATTACTGAACACCTCTAAAATCTTGGTGATAATTTTAACAGTTGAAATTACTACTGTCAGCTAATGTAGATTCATTGAATTACCATGGCTTTAAGAAAAACCATTAGTGATAAATGACAACTTAAATGTTTGAACTTACAATACAAAAGCAAAGAAATTAGCTCTTTAATGCTTGACATTTTGTATGAATACTCAGCAGAGTTGGGTACATTAATAGCTGAAATGTTAAAAAGAATGCACAACTTATAATATTATAAGATCTATTAAATAATAAGAATTTTAAAAATATTCTCATTGATCGCTTCAAAAGTAATCTTTTGTCAATTATGGAATCTAGAGAGTACTTAGACTGTTACTCTAATAAAAGAGGAGTAAAAATTATTCCAAGACTCTGTTTTGGAATTTCAGCTATGTAATTTATCCTTTAAAAACAAAACTTTTAAATCTATACCTACTTTTCATAAAAAAATGTATTTTATCAACATGCAAACTATAGAAAGTGAATAATTAGATATTACAAAATTTGTGTTTATAAAAATACTAATTATTATTTTAATTGGCTTTATGGACAAAAGTAGTCATAATTTTGAACTAATAAAATACCATTTGTTATGGATTGAATTATAAATTGTGTTCTCCCCAAATTCATATGCTGCAACCCTAATGCCCAATGTGACTGTGTTTGGAGACAAGGTCATTAAGGAGATAATTAAGGTTAAAAGAAATCATAAGGCTGGGGCCAAAATCAGATTTAATTTGATATATTATATGGAAAAAAAGCATATACAGAACAATCACATATCTGTTCATTTATATGTACTGAAGCCAACTGTATTGCATGGAATGTTTACAAAAATTTTAGAAGTTCAGATTTTTTTAATTGAATATGACACTTGTTTACTTTAGCAAATTCAGTAATTTTAATAACATTTAATCTTTTCCTTTAAAGTATACTTTGTTTTTATCAATCAAAAATCATATTGTATTAGAGCTATATATCAAATAAACTTCATAAAGTATTAATATTCTGTTAGAAATGTGGTTCCAGCAATAGTTACCCAAATACACTGTAGTTTTTATGTCAGCTTTGATAAGATCATTATAAAGAAAATGTTGCCATATCCGTCAGTCAACAATAGTCAGTAAATGGTATCAACTAGAAGAATTGTGATGAAAAATAGTTATAAAATAAATGGTCAATATTTCGTTATTCTATTCTTTTCCTATTTTTAATGGGCAACTTAATTTTTCCCTTTCATCTAATCTCAAACTGTGTTGGATAACTTCCATTTGCCCCTCTAGATCTACTCATTACACTTCTTCACCTAAATGTCTGCCCTGGCATATATGTACTCTATCATTAGAAATTTTTTTGTCTGTTTCCTGGCTACTGGTTTATTTCAGTGAATGAGATCCTAGACAGGATGTCAACCAGAAGTTGGAGCATGAAGTGAGGGCATTTATCTTTCCCTGCCATGTTAACCTAGTTTGGTTGGGTTCCATGATTGTAGAGCACTGATTTTTACAAGCTATCTGTACTTTTCGTCCAGGTTTTGGTAATTGTTCCCTCCCTTCTTTATCTTAGTTCTAGAAGTGGTAATAGCTTTGCTGTTATAAACTCCCTAGAATCATATCAGCCTTTCTGATTTGCTATACTCTGCTCACACTTTATAAATGTTCTCTTTATTAAGCACTCCCTGCGTTTTTCTATTTAGTAAATCTTTTATGCTAATACCCTGTCTGAAACTTCCAAAACAGATACTTTTCATTTTGAGAGAACTTCTGTAAGTTATGTTAATAATATGATGCTAATGTCCTCAATTTAAAACATAAAAAAAGTTATTTAAACTGATTTTCTCCAAATTATCTATGTGCCAACTTAGAATTACTAATCTCAGTAATCATAATGTATGAGTCAGATTTCTGTAATGAAACTTGCAGACCTATTCTGGTACTGAAAATTTATTTGGAACCCTAAAAATGTCACAATATTCAACAGAGCAATTAAAGTTTATGACTTACATTCATGAAATTTAGAATTCTATTTGTAGTGACCAAACTGGTGACTTTTAGTATTGAGTTCATTTGAGAATATATTTTACGTAGCTCACTATATTATGAAAAGAATGTTTTGTGAATCACAGAAAGTGGAAATTTGTTTTCATATTATAAGTAGCTGCATAAAAAGATGATACCATATTTGTAGCAAACATAGAATGCAGGGTACTATATTTAGCTAGTCTCATTTCATGGATCTAGGAATGAGAATGTACTGATGCTTACACTTATAAAAAAGAAACTAAAGATTTTGATGAGCCAGTTTTGGACATCACTGCTATACCCAGTCTTTCTGCCCTAAGAAAATCTTCTTTCAAGTCTGAGTTTACATTCTGTTGCTTCTGCACAACTTTCTGTAAGCAACCCCTTAAAAACATTACCTTAGGGAAAAAAGTCTTTCATTCTTGTGCAAAACTGATTCCTTCTTCTGTTCTGTTCCTTCCTCTCCTCTACTATTTGAAGAAAGAAAACAAGTTAAAAGGGAAATCATTATAATACAGTGTGGACAATACTGTTAGTGCTCAGAGAATTCCCATCCACACCTCTAAAACCAGTCCTTCATGAAATTGGGTTAGAGCCATGTGACTAGTTCTGTTGTAAAAAAAAATTGTGAGCAGGGTATAATGCACAGCATAGGGAATAGAGCCAATAATATTGTAATAATCTTGTATGGTGACAAATGGTAACTAGACTTATTGGGGTGATCATTTTGTTGTGTATAAAAACAACAAAACCACGATGTTGTAAACCTGAATCAAGTATTGTAAATTAATTTACTTCAATAAAAAATGTAAGTGAATGTGATATAGAAATTAGTGCCAAAAGGAGGGTGTAGCTCTCACAAAAAATAATATCTGGCTTAGTATCTGAACGGATATCAGTGACAAAATTATTCTTGAAGATTGGAATGATGATTATCTGTATCAGGCAATGGTAAAATATTTAGTAATACTGCTATCTGTTCTAAGTAGGAAAGAAGACTCTTTCCTCCCTCAGCCATGGCATTTAAGAAAAAAAAAGAGGTTTAAAAATATGCATTGATATTTATTGACTATGTTTATCAAGATATTACAAGAAGGAGATGGAGGAAAGAATCAGCAGATTCAATAATTTTCAAAAAAAGATAAGAGCCCTATAGAACTAGACAAAACTACTGCTCTTATATCCTAAATAGGTAGAAAGGGGATTAAAAAAAGCTTTGAACAAAATAATATAATGATTCAGGGATAAATAGATTAAGGATGAAGACTTTACACCTATTTTTCCTGATATTTTCAATGTAGACACCATTAGGTTGAGAGAGAGGAATGGGGCAAGAAAATAAGAAATAAAGCAGAATTGAGAAGTATATTAGCATTTTGTTACTAGAGTATACAACTCAATAAGATTAGAAATCAAGTAAACATTTGTGGGAAATCTATTTCCAAATAAACTACAAATCTAGGGGCAGAAAATTCTGACCTGAGGCTTACAATCATGTTGAGTCCTGAAGTTGCATTGACAACATAGGTTCCTGGTGTTTCTATTCCCTCACTTTCTGTTCCCTTTATTCTCATATTAGCTTTTCTCCTATGTTCCAGACTGATTTTGGACCCAGTCTATTCCTTCTACATTTCTTTCATGAAATCAGTTACAAAATCATATAGTTTTATCTAAAAATAGATTATGACAATTCAAAAAGACTGAAATCCACAAACTCCTTTCTAGGTTTCACAATATATATTCCAAAGCTTATTTGACCTTTCCACTTAAATAGACCTCAAATTTAAAATGTCCCAAAATGGAGCTCTTGTTTCTCTCACTACTCATTCCACCATTTTGGGCTTGTCCTACTCTCAGCTTTCCCATCTCAGTAAATGGTACCACAATCAAACCAGAGTTTCATTAAAAAAAGAAAATATATATGTATATTATAAATATTTAATATAGTATTTATATTTATTTCTATATAATATTTATTTATGTATTGTTATTATATATTGGTAAAAATCTCTTCTGAGACAACAACTTTACAGTCCTATTACTCCCACAGTATCCAGAGAAGTCATGCAATTTCCCCGCACATATACCTTTGTCATCCCTTGGAGCTTGGAATAAACTCCTTACCTTCTATACAGTGTATAATCTTCAGCTTGATTAAATCTCCAATTTATTCAACTCCTTGCTTTTAATGCCTTTGTTTCAGCCATGTCAGTTGGTCTTTCTTATTTTCCTTAATCATAATGCACTCCTCATATTCCTCAAATTAGTATTCTTGCTTCTATAGTTGATATATTTTCATCTATCAGGTCTCAGGTCATCTGACATCTCCTCACAGAGGCTTTTAGATCTATTTATATAAAATAGTACCATCATTCCTTTGAAATTTCATCACTGTATTAATTTCATTCAGCATTTATTAAAATTTGAATTATCTTGTTTATTTATTACTAGTCTTCACAGCTTGAGTAATGACCTACATGGGGCCAGTCTCTTGATATTTTTGGCCACTACCGTGTCCCTAAATGCCTCACTTTGGAAAAAAAATGTTGAATGAAATAAGGAAGATAATGAATAGATTGAGTATATCTAACCAGTATTTATTCCTCACTCTATTATGTTAGAATAAGTCATTAATATGATGACTATGACTATCATTCTTTTCTCTTTGACCTAAGTGTAATTCTATTATGAAATTAGATGAAATTTAACTTTTTTTTGATTTTTAATTATAATTTTTTATTATATAAAAATTTGGAAGCCTCTATTGGGAACAATACCCACAGTCCAGTAATAATTAATGTTTGGAAATCCATAAGTTATGTTTTTAAGAGATTCTCCATTCCTGGTCATGTATAAATAGCTATGTGCACTTGCTAATAACTCTGATAATGAACCTACCAGCCAGTGACAAGAATATGTATATATCCTACCTTGTAATAATTTCTCAGTATAGGAAAAAAATTTACTATATCTAAGGATATATATTAGATGTTTGTATTTTTCATAAGAAAATAATATTAACTGTATAACTGTTAATTTAGGTCTTCTTATTACATCAAATGAGAGATGAGAGAACAGAGTAATACCAAGGAATCAAAAAGCAATGAGACACAAGATAACTAATCCAGAGACCAAGGATTCAAGTAAATAGTAACAGCTTAAAACATCCTCTCTTATTACTATAAAATGTCCACAGTCACATAACAGTTGATACCAAAACCAACAATAATTTGCCGAATGTTTTGTCAAACATTTGGAATGAACATTTAACAACTTTACATTTATAATTTTATTTATAAGTTTCTACTTATCTCATTGAGTTATTGCAAGAATCAAATGAGTAAGCACACACAAAGCATTAGGAACTCATGCCACTCAATCATACTAGTTTAAATCTATATTAAAATGTAGCTTTCCTTAAATGTTATATTAGAGGTATCATGTCTGAATTTCAATTTGCAGTTCTGTAAAAAACCAAATACCTGTCAAAGTAAGGACTGAAACTACATAACAACTTTGCCTAGACTTCTGCTAAAATAATCTATTACCTTATTGAGTCTCTGTTTCTTATTTGTAAATTAAAAAAAAATATTGGAAAAATAGAGCTACTGGATAGTACAGGTTTTTAGAATTTCTGAATATATGCTGCACTTGTAGGAAGTATAGTTATATTGTAGTTCCAAAACAAGTCCATTGTAACCATCGATTTAATATGGGGAATGGGAAAGGAAAGCTGTGACAAAGTGAGAGAGTGATATGGACATATGTACATTACCAAACGTAAAATAGGTAGCTAGTGGGAAGCAGCCTCATAGCACAGAGAGATCAGTTCGGTGGTTTGTGACCACCTAGAGGGGTGGGATAGGGATGGTGGGAGGGAGGGAGACACAAGAGGGAAGAGATATGGGAACATATGTATATGTATAACTGATTCACTTTGTTATAAAGCAGAAACTAACACACCATTGTAAAGCAATTATACTCCAACAAAGATGTTAAAAAAAAAAAAAGAAAGTTCGTGAGGAGCCTACAAAGAACCCAATGTATGCATTCTGACTTAAAAAAAAATTCTATTCAATATTAGTTTATGGCTTAATGATATATACAACTTCTTTCTAATTAATTAAATGTGTTATTAAAAAAACAGGTTTATCACCTAAACTCTAAACATTATTTCCAATGATAAATCTAAATATTTTCCTAAATGTTGCTGTTGATAAGAACCACAGAGACATTACTTTAAAAAAAAGAGGAGAAGGGCTTCCCTGGTGGCGCAGTGGTTGAGAGTCTGCCTGCTGATGCAGGGGACACGGGTTCGTACCCTGGTCCGGGAAGATCCCACATTCCGCGGAGCAGCTGGGCCCATGAGCCATGGCCGCTGAGCCTGCACGTCCGGAGCCTGTGCTCCAAAACGGGAGAGGCCACAACAGTGAGAGGCCCGTGTACCACAAAAAAAAAAAGAAAAAAAAAAAAAAGAAAGAGGAGGGAGATGGAAAGAAAGAAAAAGAGAGAGAAAGAAAGAGAAGGAGTGGGGAAGAGAAGGAGGAAAGAAGATTTTAAATCTTCTTGGAATTTCTGATTCAGTGGGTATGCAGTGGTACCCAGAAGGGTGTGTTCTCAAGTCAGATATATGCACAAGTTACTATAAGAAAGCTGCTTAACTCATAATGGTTTCTGAAATAGATTTTAAAGGATCATTAACAAATTAATATAAGGACTAAAGTTCAGTCTCAACCTCTTATTTTACAATAGTATTTGTGAAATGGCTTTATATTTTTAGATGTAGATTTTAGCCTAATTATCATTAAATAATTTTTATTTAGAAAGAAGACATGTTTCAATTAAATATTTTTCTTAGCCTCTTGTTCATGTAGTTGAGTGATCAAACTATATAAAGACATATTTTGATTCTATTTCTTTAAATAGTTAATTCAAATTCTACTTAATTGGCACCAAAAAGGGTGTATATTTAGGCATGTATGCTTAAAAATATGGAATGTAAAATAAACATAAAATATATTTTTGTATAGTCTATGTGATTGTCTAAGGAATCTCTTTAACATATGAAATAATATTTTATTCATCATTTTATTGTGCATAATACTTTGAAATTTAGTAATGATCATAAAACCAAACACAATTTTTTAAATGCTACTGCTTGTATGTCATCCATTTCAAACACAATGGTTTGTAGATTAAGAAACTGAATTTGGAAAATGTAAAATGGTTTGTCTTTCAGAGATTCGATCCCAAGTCACCATATCATACAGCATATTAATATAATCTCCATATATGTATATACATTGGAAGATTTAAAATTAATACATAGGAGTTGTGTTATATTAAAAAGTTTTTAAAATTATAATTTTATAATGCGTGTTTCAGAATCTTAAAAAATGCAGACAGTTACAGAAACACATCATATGATCACAAAGATTTTTAAGCTGTTAAATGAACTTCAGGTCAGATGCAGAGAACATGTAAAACTTGGAAAAGATAATGTCTAACAATAATACAAACCCTTTATTGTACATTAACACCTTCAGAAATGAGTAATGTTCTAAGATTAACTCCACAGAAAGTTACAAATGAAGGTCAAAATAAAATGTAGTTTCATGAAACAAAATCAGCCATAGAATCCATCTAATATTCTATTATGTTTGTTGCCATTAATATTTTCCAATAAACGTAACTTAAGATGTGTCTATGATGGATGATATATATTTCTTTTAGAATCTGAGATATTTTGCTATTTATCTGAATTAGAAATATTATGTATTATATTCCTCATTATGTGCCTAATTAATTCACTGTATTAAAATTTTATCTTACTTTGTTCAGATCAGGCAAGCTAAAAAATTTTAATTTCATTGTGCTCAAAAATTAATTCTTTCTGCTACTTTGAGGACAGATAACTTATTCATATTCCTCAAATCATTAGAAAGTATAATCTTACTCAACTTTTTTGTGAAAGTAGAAGACTTCTTGAAGTGTTTTTCTTCTTGCAAAATACTCAAATTTAATAATAGTTTCAAATAGTAAATCAAATAATGCAATAATTTATTTTATATGTGATTTGTATTGTTTATTGCATTATTATGCAGAACAATGTAAATAATGACTTTATGAAGCTAGATTTCCAAAGACTAATTCTAATCATTTTAAAATACTTTGAATCTTTAGGTTAAAATTTCAATATATTTTATTGTAAATATTTTAGAAAGTTATCTCCTGTTTTCTTCATATCTATGAATAAATTGGAACAGACAAAATAAAAGTTTGTTAATTCTAAATAGCAATAATTTATCAAAACAGCAATCACATGATAGTGTTTGAATATTGCATAAAGTTGTTATAAGTAATACCAAAAGAACTATCTCCCATTAGCTGTCTGTCCCACAGAAGCATTTAGCTCTCCAGTTGTTCCATTAGAGTCTTGGTACAAAAACGAATAAGTTAAATGTAATTATAGACTTAAGGTTTTAGAAAAATCAATGTCCTTGCCTGTTTATACACTATCCTTTTCATTGAGTGATTCTAGTGGTTAGAATTATTCATTATCTTGAAGGCTTTAGGTTGCAGAATAGAAAATACAAATGGAATCAACTCTTTACGTAGAAAAGTCCATCATTAGTGAAACACTAGTTTTTTTTTTTATTATACTGAATACTTTTATTGGTGTGGTATGAACTTGCTTTTTAATATCCTGTGAATTTGCCTACTTGCTTTTGATTTCACAGTTACCTATAACTCCTTTCTTGTGAAATGTCCAGAATAGACAAACCCTTAAGGACAGAAAGTGGATTAGTGATTGCTAGGGCTAGTTTGCAAGAGAGGAATGGAAAATGAGTAATAATATCTATGGGTTTTTTGAGGGGAGTTATAAAATATTTGAAAGTTAGAAAGTAATAACAATAACAAAACTCTGTGGATATATACCAAAATCCACTGAATTGTATAATTTTTAAAGGGGGTATGTGAATTATACCACAATAAAACTGTTATAAAATAAATTAACTTTGAAACTTTTTCTGAAATGAGAACTCAGTGGTGATAGGAAGTAGGAGAACACATGAGAAATGTACCAGTATAACATGAAAAATATAATCTGGCAGGAAACTTCCAGCGTGGGGAAATGATAATTTAGAACTGTACAAATTAGTAAGTGTGAAGAAGGGAGACAATTGTATTGTATACTAAAAGCATAAGTTCATAATTTTTTTTCCTGATGGAAGTGGGATTGAGTGTGGAATATAATATAGGACAAAAGAATGGCTTAAAAATGAATTTTGTTGTCTCAGGTAATCTTAGAACAATATGGTAAATGTTATGTATATTAAAACATAACAGCATATAATAGACCAGTTCAATTAAATATATCACCTATATAATATTCAACTGGAGCTTCTTTTGTGGTATCAGCTGAAATTCTTAATGAAAAATGGAGATAGTCATAAATTTCTGTGTGTATGTGTGTGTGTGTGTGAGAGAGAGAGAGAGAGAGAGAGAGAGAGAGAGAGAGAGAGGGTATTTGTAGAGTGGTAAATGCCATGTTAGGTTGGGAAGGAGGTGGCTAGATCTTTGGCTTAGGTTCACACATTACATACCTGCTATAGAAGTAAAACATTAAATTACTAAATATGACAGAGAAGAATTTAATATTGTGGGGCTCTACAACTTGACAAAAATTTAAGAAAAGAGTAAAGTTATAAACAAGGAGAAATATAAGGTTTACATTCCAATAAAATCCTGAATTCAAATTTGCTTCTTTCAAATAACTTTTATAATTTATACTTTTGCATTTGAAAGTCAAGAATATATTGTCTCTTGCAAGTTTCCTATATCAAATCTGACAGCAAGCCTCTCTGGCACAGTGGCAGAACCAAATTATTTTTTAAGCATTTATGCCCTGCGTATGTTATATCTCAAGCAGAAATTAAATTTATGAACAGAAATTCAGTTGATTTTATAACAATTAAAATGTATTCCTTTATAGAGAATATGTAGATAATCAAGATACAGATATTTATCACCTTATCTCCAAAATTGAATATAGATTCTATAATGACAGTGTAAATGAGAATGAAAAAACTAGTAATTAGCTTAAATGTGGTATAGTTTTTTTAATTAAAATTACTTTGTTTTGGGTGCTAGTATATCAGTTAGGTTCAATTGTTATGTGGTGGTTAACAAAATTTAACCTAAAATCTTATTGTCTAAAAACAACAAAGTTTATTTCTCATTTACACCACATGACCAAGAAGGGGCAGACAGGTCACAAATAGGTAGAAGCTAATGAAGGCCTCATATCAATGCAATTATTCACCTGTGCTTTGACATGGAAATGTGTACTGGCATTTAATGAATATTTCAACAGGGTACTGATATCTATTTCTTGTTCTTGCATTTCACTGGTCAATGTAATGACTGTGCTTATCTTCAAAAAAGTAGGGAATGTGCAATCCTATTATGTTCCAGAAAAAAGGAAACAGGGCTTATAAGGTGAAGAGCATTAATGAACCCAAGCATATCTCAGAGATATTTCAGGTTCAGTTCCAGACCACCACAATAAAGTAAATATCACAGTAAAGTAAGTTCATGAATTTTTTCGTTTCTCAGTGAATATAAAAGTTATGTTTACAATATACTGTAGTCTATTAAGTGCAAAATAGCATGTCTAAAACATGATACACATACATTAATTTAAAAAGTCTTTATTGCTAAAAACTGCTAACCATCATCTGATCCTTCGGTGACTTGTAATTTTTTGCTGGTGGTGTGTCTTGCCTCAATGTTTTGTTTTGTTTGGTTTGGTTTTTTTAGAACACAGCAGGATTTTTCTTTTTAACAGATTTTAAAAGGATCCTTTGGCAGAGTTCCACGCTTTCCAAATGGTTGGACTGATCTCCAGACCACCTTCTTGCACTGCCTATAACTTGGGTTTGCCTCTCCTACAGGTCACTCATGCAGTGAGACTGTCCTGTCTGCCTCTCAGGCTGGAGTGTTGCCCCAATGTTGATGGCTGCTGACTGATCAAAGTGGTGGTTGCTGAAGGCTGGCATGGTTGTGGCAAAGACAACAGTGAACTTTGCTACATTAACTCTTTCTTTCACAAATGATTTCTCTTTAAGTTCTTTGATATCATTTTACCCCTGTCAAACTTCTTTCAAAATTGGAGTCTATCCTCTGAGAGCCTGCCCCTAATTTATCAGCTAAGTTTAGTAATATTCTAAATTCTTTGTTTGCATTTCAACAGTCTTCATTTGTAGTATATTCCCTCTCAAGAAACCACTTTCTTTGCTCATCCATAAGAAGCAAATAATTTCCAGAAAGTTTTCAATCGACTTTTCCCAGATCCATCAGAAGAATCACTATGCAGCTATAGCCTTAGAAAATGTATTTCTTAAATAATAAGACTTGAAAGTCAAAAGTATTACTAGATCCGTGGACTGCAGCATGAGTGTTGTATTAGTAAGTATGCAAACACCATTCATCCCATTTTATATCTCCATCAGACCTCCTAGGTGACCAGGTGCACTGTCATTGAACAGTAATATTTTGAGAAGAATATTTTTTTTTCTGAGCAGTAGGTCTCAAGAGTAGGCTTCAAATATTTACTAAACCATGTTATAAATAGATTTGCTGTCATCAAGTCTTTGTTGTTCCGTTTATAGAACACAGGCAGAGTAAATTTAGCATAATTCTTAAGGGACCTAGGATTTTCAGAATGGTAAATGAGCTTAAATTTGCTTAAATTTCAAGGCATTAGCTGCATTAGCCCCTAACAAGAAAGCCAGCCTGTCCTTTGAAGCCAGGCATTGACTTCTCCTCTCTAGCTATGAAAGTCCTAAATGGGACCTTCTTTCAATAAAAGGTGATTTCATCTACATAAAAAAATCTGTTGTTCGTGTACTTACCTTCATTTATTGTCTTAGCTAGATCTGGATAACTTGCTACAGCTTCTACATTAGCACTTTCTGCTTCATCTTGCACTTTTATATTATGAAGAGAGCTTCTTTCCTTAAACCTTATGAAACAACCTTTGCTAGCTTAAGCTTCTCTTCTACAGCTTCCTCACCTCTCTCAGCCTTCACAGAATTGAAGAGAGTTAGGACCTTGCCCTGGATTAGGTTTTGGCTTAATGAAATGTTGTGGCTGGTTTGATCTTCTATCCAGACCACTAGAATTTTCTCCATATTAACAATAAGACTGTTTCATCCACGTGTTCATTGAAGTAGCACTTTTAATTTACTTCAATAACTTTTGCTTTGTATTCACAACCTGTTTGGCACAAGAGGCTTAGCTTTCAGCCTGTCTCAGCTATCAACATCCCTTCTTTGCTAAGCTATTTCTAGGTTTTGATTTAAAGTGAAATATGGACAAATCTTCCTTTCACCTGAATACTTAGAGACCATTGTAGGGTCATTAACTGGCCAAACTTGACTATTATTTTGTCTCAGGGGACAGGGAGGTTGAGGAGGGGAACAGAGATAGACAATGGAGTGTAAGGGGAGCAGTCAGAACATACCTTTATCAATTAAGTTTGCCAGTTTTAATGGGGGTGGTTTGTAGCTCCCTGAAACTATTACAACAACAACATCAAAGATCACTGATCACAGATCGCCATGACAAATACAATAATAGTTAGAAAGTTTGAAATCCTATGAGTATTATCAAAATGTCACACAATGACAGGAAGTAAGAAAATGCTGTTGGAAAAATGGCACCAATAGACTTGCTTGACTCAGGGTTGTCACGAACCTTCAGTTTGTAAAAAAATTTTAAAAAATTTTTTAAATGCAATAAAATGAGGTATACCTGGACTGAATAATTTCTGAGATAAAATTTTAATGTGCTAAATTAAGACTGAAAATAACTTTTATACTCATCTACCTTGTAAAAAGTTGAGAATTTGCAGAATTTTAGGAGCTTTAAGAAGTTATTGATAAAAGTTCACCATACCACCAAAAACATTTTGTTAGGACTAAACTTAAGGCTAAGTTTTCTAAGTATGATAAAAAGTAGTTAAAACAACTAAATATCTGTATAATAAAAAGACGTTATTGTATTTCAGTGATAAAAGTAAATGTAATAAATATATCTAAAATATATTGCATTTCAGTTCTGTTAATTGATATAAAAACAAGGTGCTACAAAAATAAAACCTGGATAAATTTTATCTCTTAAACTTTGGAGTATTAATTGAGATAAGTGATTAGCACAGAGATGTCTCATAGCAAATATTCATAAGTAAAAGCTAAAATCATAAATAAAAATTTTTAACACATTTATTCTCAGTCCATAAACAAATCAAAGTTTGTTTTAATGAATGTATTATTACATTAATTAGTTAATAACAGTGTATTAATTTCCTGTAGTTGCTGTAACAAATTACCATAAACTTAGTGGATTAAAACAACACAGATTTTGTATCTTTCAGTTAAGGAGATCTGAAGACCTAAAATCCATGTGTTGGTAGGCTATAGTGTGGAAGCCCCAGGAGAGAATCTCTTTCCTTGTCTTTTACAGATTTTAGAGGTTACCTGCATTCCATGGATCATGGCCCCCTTCCTCAATTTTCAAAACAATAGTGCAACATCTTCAAGTTTCTCTTACCTCTGCTTCCATCATCATGTCCACTACTCTTTCTCTGACTTTCTTGTCTCCTTCTCATCAGAAAAGTATAACTTGTTCACATTATATTGAATTTCCTTAGACTAGTTTGTTTTTGAATTTTAAAAACTTTACAAATTATTCTCAGTTAAAATACTTTTCTCCAATTAAAAAGTAATTTTAGTAGAATTTTCATTTGTGATGGTATCAAATTTACCAATCATAACATTTTATTAAAAGTTTTATATAGACAGATTTAAATGTACCAGGGGATTGACTAAATAAAGTCGGTACATAATAATTGAAAGTCGGTACAATATGTCCATCAAACAATGTGGTATTTTCCTCCAATGAACTCTTTCACATTATTTTTAACAAGTCTGAAATGAGATTTTCTTTCAAAAACAAACATGTAAAAATAAAGGAATCTAGTAGTTGTTTAGCAGAAATACTCCACCTTATCCTTGTTAACCTAAGGTGAAATAGAAATACTTTCACAAAATAACTGTCCCAATGATATAGAAAGTTAAAAACTGAAGTCAATACTATAAATAGTCTTTGGAAACAAACTAGTAGCAAATGGTCAGTCTTGTTCATTGATATAATATGTTCTTTGCAATTTATACTTTTTAATCATTGCTTTGTTATTTGAGTTTATCATAATTGATACTAATGAAATCAAGGAGCTGGACTCAAGTTTTTACATGCTACAAGAATCACTTCTCCACTGAGAAGTCTCTGGCAAAATAAAAGTTTCTGACAGACATGCTGGAAATTGAAGTTAATGTAAGGTAATCTTGGCATAAAATTATTATAAAACTGTAATGTATGACACAAATTTTAACATTTTAGCAGGAATATTAGTAATGATTCAAACATTCATATATATTACAGCTTAATACAGATTGATGGTTTGGAGAGTGGATATTAATTTGAAAAACAATATTAAAAAGATATCAAAATCAGGCATTATGCAAAGTGGTAAGTGATGTGAGATCAAAGAGAAGTTTAAAATTTTAATATGTGAATTTCTGAAACTTGTCCATTTAAGAAGAAGTGGATAATGAGGAACTATTTGAAGAACCATGAAAAGCTCAGTGTTACTACATAGACAATAACTATTATACAAATTAAGTCTTAAAGTGCAAAAGAAGCTTGGAGCAACTTTAAACAGAAAAGATGAAATCTGAATTTTCTGAAAGTGTTGGTTTAGAGATACTGTTTAGCACATATTTTGTAAATGTAGAAATTATTTTTGTGTGAATATACATTTTGTTATATGTACCAATGATTAGTTAAGTAGTATATGCGTATGTATTTCAGACAATTACTGGATTACACTGAGCACCAAAGAGCAACATGAATAAATTTAAGAATTTCTTCTTGTAAAAATATTAGGAAGTTAATAACTTCCCAAAATTATTGTGTAATAAGTGTCATCAATTTTTTTCTACATCTGGTTACTTTAAAGAAAAACTCAGTTTCTAATATGTTCATTTTGTATTTAAAACCTTGAGTACAATTTATATCTTCACATAAATATATGCACACTCTATTGCCAGGCACACCACACAATAACCTCATGACTACTTAAACTAAAAATGGAGCTACAATATGATGTTGCAATCCCAGTCCTGAGTGTATATCCCGAGAAAAACTTGGTCTGAAAGGATACATGTACCCCAATGCTCTTTGCAGCATTGTTTACAATAGCCAAGACAGGGAAGTAAACTATATGTCCATCAACAGAAGAATGGATAAAGATGTGGTACATATATGCAATGGAATATTACTCAGCCATTAAAAATAATGAAATAATGTCATTTGCAGCAGCATGGATGGACCTAGAGACTGTCATACAGAGTGAAGTAAGTCAGAGAAAGAAATATTGTATGATATCACTTATATGTGGAATCTTAAAAAAATGATACAAATGAACTCATTTACAAAACAAAAACAGACTCAGAGAATGAACTTATGGTTTCCAGAGGGCAAGGGTGATGGGGGTAAGTGAGGGACTTTAGGATTGACATGTACAAACTGATATATACGAAATGGTTAACCAACAAGGACCTACTGTATAGGACAGGTACTTCTGCTCAATATTACGTAAAGACCAATATGGAAAAACAACTTGAAAAAGAATAGATACATGTATACATACAACTGAATCATTTTGATGTACACCTGAATCTAACACAAAAGTTTTAGTCAGCTATATTGCAATATAAAATAAAAAGTTAAAACAAAAACACCTGATGGAAACTGAAAACAAAAATCTACAATAAGCATATGCACACCAAAAAACAAACGAATAAAAAGCACCACACTAAAGATAGTCATCAACACAATAGTAGAGAATAAAAGAGGAAAGGAAGAAAAATGACCTAAAAAAAAAACCCAAAGCAATTAACAAAATGGTAATAAGAACATATATATTGGTAATGACCTTAAATGTAAATGGATTAATTGCTCCAACCAAAAAGCATAGATTGGCTGAATGTATACAAAAATAATAACAGTATATATATGCTGTCAACAAAAGACCCACTTCAGATCCAGGGACACATTCAGACTGAAAGTGAGGGGATGGAAACAGTATTCCATGCAAATGGAAATCTAAAGAAAGCTGGAGTAGCAATACTCATGTCAGACAAAATGAGCTTTAAAATAAAGACTCTTATAAGAGGCCAAGAAGGACATAACATAACCATCAAGAGATCATTCAAAGAAGAAGATATGACAATTTAAATACATATGCACCCAACATAGGAGCAATTCAATTTATAACGCAAATCCTAACAGGCATAAAAGGAGAAATCAACTGTAACACAATAATAGTGGGGAGATTTAACACCTAACTTACATCAATGGTCTGAATATACAGACAGAAAATCAATAAGGAAACACAGGCCTTAAATGACATTAGAACAAATAGATATTTATTGATAATTATAGATATTTATTGATATTTACAGATTATTCCATTAGAAAGAAACAGACTACACATTATTCTCAAGTGCACATGGAACATTCTTCAGGATAGATCACATGCTGGGCCATAAAGGAAGTCTTGATAAATTTAAGAAAATTGAAATAATATCAATCATCTTTTCAAATCACAAAGATATGTGTTTAAAATCAACTACAAGATAAAAAAGATGTAAAAAACACAAACACATGGAAGCTAAACAAAATGCTACTAAACAACCAACGGATCACTGGAAAAATCCAAGAGGAAATCAAAAAACACCTAGACAATTGAAAACGAAACCATGGTGATCCAGAACCTATTCAATGGAGCAAAAGCTGTTCTAAAAGGACATTTATAGTGATAAAACCTTATCTCAGGAAACAAGGAAAATCTCAAACAACTTAACCTTAAACCTAAAGCAACTAGAGAAAGAAGAACAAACAAAACCTAAAGTTAGTAGAAGGAAAGAAATCATAAAATTTAGAGCAGAAATAAGAGAAATTTAGATGAAGAAAACAATAAAAATATCAATGAAACAAAAAGTCGGTTCTTTGAAAAGATAAACGAAATTGATAATCCTTTAGCCAGACTTATCAAGAAAAAAAGGTAGAGGACTCAAATCAATAAAATTAGAAAAGAAAAAGAAGTTACAACTGACACCACAGAAATACAAAGGATCATAAGAGAGTAATACAAGCAACTATATCCCAATAAAATGGACAACCTCAAAGAAATGGACAAATCTTTAGAAAGGTTCAATCTCCCAAGACTGAACCAGGAAAAAATAGAAAATATAAACAAATCAATCATATGTAAAATGAAACTGTGATTAAAAATCTCTTAACAAACAAATGTAGAGAACACAATGTCTTCAAAGATGAATTCTATCAAACATTTAGAGAAGACCTAGCACCTATCCTTCTGGAAATATTTCAGAAAATTTCAGAGGAAATAACACTTCCAAATTCATTGTATGAGGCCACCATCACCATGATACGAAAACCAGACAAAGATACTACAAAAAAAGAAAATTACAGACCAAAACACTGATGAACACAGATGCAAAAATACTCAACAAAATACTAGCAAACTGAGTCCGATGAAAAAGTAAAAGGATGATATACCATGATCAAGTGGGATTTATCCCAGGGATGCAAGCATTCTTCAATATCCACAAATCAATCAGTGTGATACACCACATTAACAAACTAGAATAAAAACCATATGATCATCTGAAAACACGCAGAAAAAGCTTTTGACAAAATTCAATACCAGTTTATGATAAAATCTCTCCAGAAAGAGGGCAGAGAGGGAACTTATCTCAACATAATAAAAGCCATATATGACAAACTCTCAGCTAAAATCATATTCAATGGTGCAAAGCTGAAAGCATTTGCTCTAAGAACAGGAACAAGACAAAGATGTTCACACTAGTCACTTTTACTCAGCATAATTTTGGAAGTCTTAGCCACGCCAATGTGAGAAGGAAAAGAAATAAAAGGAATCTAAATTGGAAAAGAAGAAGTAAAACTGTCAGTGCTTGCAGATGACATGATACTATACACAGAAAATCCTAAAGATGATGCCAGAAAACTACTAGAAGACTTCAATGAATTCAGTAAAGATGCAGGATAAAAAATTAATCCACAGAAATCCCTTGCATTCCTATACACCAACAATGAAATATCAGAAAGAGAAATTAAGGGAACAGCATTTACTATTGCATCAAAAAGAATAAAATACCTGGGAATAAACCTACCTAATGAGACAGAAACCTGTGCTCTGAAAACTATAAGACGCTGACGAAAGTAACTGAAGATGACACAAACAGATGGAAAGATATATCATGTTCTCAGATTGGAAGAGTCAATATTGTCAAAATGACTATACTACCCAAGGTAATCTATAGATTCAATGCAATTCCTATCAAATTGTCAATGGCATTTTTTGCAGATCTACAATTTAAAAATATTAAAATTTGTATGGAAGTACAAAAGACCCTGAATAGCAAAAGCAATCTTGAGAAAGAAAAATAGAGCTGGAGGAATCAAGCTTCATGACTTCAGACAATACTACAAAGTACATTGAGCAAAACAGTATTATACTGGCACAAAGACAGACTTATAGATCATTGGTACAGGATAGAAAGCTGAGGAAAAACCCATGCACCTATGTTTCAATTAATCTATGACAAAGGAGATAAGAATATACATGGAGTAAAGATACTCTCTTTAGTAGTAGTGCTGGGAAAACTGGACAGTTACATGTAAAGGAATGAAATTTTCACATTCTCTAACTTCATATACAAAAATAAACTCAAAATTAATTAAAAACCTAAATGTAAGACTGGTTACTATAAAACTCTTAGAGGAAAACATAGGCAGAACAATCTCTGACATAAATTGCAGCAAAATCTTTTTGTATCCACCTCCTAGAGTAATGAAAATAAAAACAAAAAGATAAACAAGTGAGATCTAACTAAACTTAAAAGTTTTTGCACAACAAAAGAAACCATAAAAGAAAATGAAAAGACAACACACAGAATGGGAGAAAATATTTACAAACCCTGACACTGACAAGAGATTAATATCTAAAATATGTAAACAGCTCATGCAGCTAAATATAAAAAATAAATGAACAAACAACCCAATAAAAAATGGGCAGATGACCTAAAAAAATATTTTTCTAAAGAAAACATACAGATGACCAAAAAGCACATGAAAAGGTGCTCAACATCATTAATTATTAGAGAAATACAATTCAAAACTACAGTGAGGTATCACCTGACACTGGTCAGAATGGCCATCATCGAAAAGTCCACAAATGGACTTTCCTGGTGGCACAATGGTTAAGAATCCACCTGCCAATGCAGGGGACATGGGTTCAATCCCTGGTTGGGGAAGATCCCACATATCACAAAGCAACTAACTCTATGTGCCACAACTACTGAGCCTGCACTCTAGAGCCCATGTGTCACAACTACTGAAGCCCACGTGCCTAGAGCCCATGCTCTACAACAAGAGAAGCCACTGTAATGTGAAGCCCCCTCACCTCAATGAAGAGTAGCCCCCACTCACCACAACTAGAGAAAGCCTGAACAGCAACGAAGACCAAACACAGCCCCAAAAAACAAATTAAAAAATCTTAAAAAAAAAAAGTCCACAAATAATACATACTGGAGACGGTGTGGAGAAAAAGGAACCCACCTACACTGTTGGTGGGATTGTAAATTGGTGCAGCCACTCTGGAAAACAGTATGGAAGTTCCTTAAAAAGCTAAAAATAGAGCCACCATATGATACAGCAATGCCACTCCTGGACATATATCCAGAGAAAACCATACTTCAAAAGACACATGAACCTCAATGTTCATTGCAGTACTATTTACAGTAGCCAGGACATAGAAGCAACCTAAATGTCCATTGAGAGATGAATGGATAAAGAAGGTGTGGTACATATATGCAACAGAATACTACTTAGCCATAAGAAGAATGAAATAATGCCATCTGCAGCTATATTGACGGACCTAGAGATTATCATTCTCAGTGAAGTAAATCAGACAGAGAAAGAAAAATATCATATCACTTACATGTGGAATCTAAAGTTGCAAATGAACTTATTTATAAAACAGAAACAGAATAAGAGACTTAAAAGCAAACTTATGGTTACCAAAGGAAAAGGTGGGGGGAAAGGGAAAATTAGGATGTTAGGTTTAGCATATACACACTACTATATATAAAATGAATAATCCACAAGGACCTACTGTATAGCACAGGGAACTCTACTCAATACTCTGGAATAACCTATACGGGAAAAGAATCTGAAAATGAATAGATATATGTATATGTATAACGTAAGTTTGATCTACACCTGAAACAAACAGAACATTGCAAATCAATTATACTCCAAGATAAAATTAAAATATTTTCAAATAAATAAATACCCAAGATAGTTAAAACATAGAAAACAAACAAACAAAAAGAAATAAACACTCAGATTCTAGCATGAAATAGATATGAGTGTGCAAGCCCTCAAACAGTTTGTTGTTGCAGAGATGTTCCCTCAGTCATGGAATCCATCCAGTCCACACCTGAATTTAAAACAAAGAAAAAAAATAAAGCTTTTTAATGCTTTAAATGTGAATAAGTAAAATATGATTTTTTTTGTTTTTCAAAACTGCAATTGAGAATAAGTAAAATATGGCTTTGGTATTAGAACACTGGACAAGACAGAAAGGCATTGGTTATCGGTTCACAAACAGAGAAAAACATTAACATGATTTTAACATCTTTGAAAGATAGAGATAGAAATTAGTATTAAGAACTTTATATTATATACTTATCAGTGTGACTCTTTGAACTAATTCAATGACTGAATAATTTTAATTTAAAAGTAACTCTGACTTCTTCCTGACTTCTACCACCTTGTAAAAATAATGTAATACCATATCTGAATTTTTATTGTTTGCAAGATTAGGGTTTTACTTCTTATGACTTATTTATTTTTTAATCTTTCAATTGGTTTTATAATTAATATCCAGATTCTTAGTTAACTTTAAAATACTATACTTTTATTAAATTGAATTAAATAATGATTACTCTGTGGAAACCTGAAATATTTCTGATGAAGAAAAAGCACAAAATATTGATCATTTTACATTTCTTTAATTTACTCTTACTTTTTATACAATATAAAATGTTGACATTAATATTTCCTTTTATTTGTTAATCAAATTGTGTAAATTAAAATGAAATGTGTGATTATGAGAAGGCATTTTGGAAATTCCTGATTTTCCATCTTTTATTTTGTTCTTGTGTCTTATAAATAAAACTTGGTTACTTTGATTACCAATTTAATTGGTATTTTATATAATATTTGAGATTTTACTAGGTATAATAGTTATTATAATACATGAACATAGAAAGGAAAATAAATATGATCTTTTTGTTTTACAAGAAAAAGCTTTCAATTTGTTGAGATAAAAATGTATTATAATACGTATGTTATCTACATATTATGCTGTGGATCTAAGTATGTTTAAAAGTGAAGTATTTTAAATATATCATCTGTATTTATAATTATGTATTGGTATATGTCTAACCACATGTATTTACAGGTATATATATACTAGTAAAAAACAAGAATAACAAAAACCCTTAGGTATTTTATATGAATATTATACAAGAAGAGACAAATATGAATTTGTTTCTTTCCATAAAATGGTTAAGTCATCCTGTGCCCAGAAAACAGTTTGTATTTTATAAAGACAATGTGTTAAATTTCTATTTCTAAATTCCTTAAGATTGCTATTTATTATTGTAAATTTTGAAAATCTTGAGTATAGATTGCTTTTTTTCTCTAAGAAAATATGTTTACATCTTCTCTCTTCTGATAACTGGTCTTCATTTTGCCTTTTCCAACAAATTTTCTAAATTTAGAGCACAAAACCTGGAAAGATGTGTTTTAAATGTTAATTCTTTCAGAGTTTGTTGGAATGACTACTAACATAAAGACTTGCTTTTCATTTTGATAAAGATAATTATATATATATATATATGTTTATTATTCTCAAATTTCAATTAACACAAAACTACTCTAAACACTTTTATTTTCCTTTTAACAAATTTCAGATTAAAAGACACTGGTTTGACTTCTTAGTTAGTTAAGATGGAGAGAGTCTACATCAGCCTATCTCTCCCTTTGACTGTATCTAAAAAATGTCTGGACAGAACAAAAAGCAACTCTATGATAACTCCCAAAACTAAAGAATAACAGGTGGAGGAAGGCAGAAATCATAATTGAAGAATCTCTTTGTGGTAACTTACACTGTTATATTTTTGTGGGGGTAGAGTTGCTTTACAATGTTGTGTTTGTTTCCACTATACAATGAAGTGAATCAGCTATATGTATACATATATTCTCTCCCTTTTGGACCTCCTTCAACCCCACCATTCTACATATCTAGGTCAACACAGAGCACCAAGCTGATATCCCTGTGCTATACAGCAGGTTCACACTAGCTGTTTTACACATGGTAGTGTATATATGTCAATCTCAATCTCCCAATTCATCCTATCCCCCTTCCCCCCAAAATGTCCATACATCAATTCTCTACATCTGTGTCTCTATTCCTGCCCTGAAAATAAGTTCATATCTTTTTCCAGATTCTGCATATATGTGTTAATATACGATAGTTTTTTCTCTCATTCTGACTTACTTCACTCTGTATAACAGACCTTATGTCCATCCACATCTCTACAAATGACCCAATTTCATTCATTTTAATGGCTGAGTAATATTCCATTGTATATATGTACCACATCTTCTTTATCCATTCATCTGTCAATGGACATTTGTATTGCTTGCTTGACCTGGATATTGTAAATAGTGTTGCAATGAACATTGGGGTGCATGTGTCTCTTTGAATTATGGTTTTCTCAGAGTACGTGCCCAGTACTGGGATTGTTGGGTCATATGGTACTTCTATTTTTAGTTTTTTTAAGGAACCTCCATACTGTTCTTCATAGTGACTGTATAAATTTACATTCCTACCAACAGTGCAAAAGGGTTACCTTTCCTCCACACCCTCTCCAGAATTTATTGTTTGTAGATTTTTTTGATGATGGCCATTCTCACTGGTGTGAGGTGATACCTCATTGTAGTTTTGATCTGCATTTCTCTAATAATTAGTGATGTTGACCATCTTTTCATGTGCCTTTTGGCCATTGTATGTCTTCTTGGGAGAAATGTCTATTTAGGTCTTCCACACATTTTTTGATTGGGTTGTTAGTCTTTTTGATATTGAGCTGCATGTGCTGTTTGTATATTTTGGAGAAAAATCCCTTGTCAGTTGCTTCATGTGCAAATGAATTCTGCCATTCTGAGGGTTGTCTTTTCATGTTGTTTATGGCTTCCTTTGCTGTGCAAAAGCTTTTAAATTTAAGTAGGTTCCATTTGTTTATTTTTGTTTTTATTTTCATTACTCTAGGAGGTGGGTCAAAGAAGATCTTGATGTGGTTTATGTCAGAGTGTTCTGCTTATGTTTTCCTCTAAGAGGTTTATAGTGTCCGGCCTTACATTTAAATCTTTAATCCATTTTGAGTTTATTTTCGTGTATGGTGTTAGGGAGTGTTCTAATTTCATTCTTTTGCATGTAGCTGTCCAGTTTTCCCAGCACCACTTATTGAAGGGGCTGCCTTTTCTCCATTGTATATTCTTCCCTCCTTTATCAAAAATAAGGTGACCATATGTGCGTGAGTTTATCTCTGGGCTTTCTATCATGTTGTGTTGATCTATATTTCTGTTTTTGTGCCAGTACCATACTGCCTTGATTACTGTAACCTTGTAGTATAATCTGAAGTCTGGGAGCCTGATTTTTCCAGCTCTGTTTTTCTTTCTCAAGGTTGCTTTGGCTATTCATTTTCACAATATTGATTCTTCCAATCCAAGAACATAGTATACGTCTCCATCTGTTTGAGTCATCTTTGATTTCTTTCATGAGTGTCTTATAGTTTTGTGAGTACATGTCTTTTACCACCTTAGGTAGGCTTATTCCTAGGTATTTTATTCTTTTTGTTTCAATGGTAAATGGTGTGTTTCTTCATTTCTCTTACTGATTTTTCATTCTTAGTGTATAGGAATCAAGAGATTTCTGTGCATTAATTTTGTACTGTGCATCTTTACCAAATTTATTGATTAGCTCTAGCAGTTTTCTGGTGGCATCTTTAGGATTTTCTATATATAGTATCATGTAATCTGCAGACAATGACAGTTTTACTTCTTTTCCAATCTGGATTCCTTTTATTTCTTTTTCTTCTCTGATTGCCATGGCTAGGATTTCCAAAACTATGTTGAATAAGAGTGGTGAGTGTGGACATCCTTGTCTTATTCCTGATCTTAGAGGAAATGTTTTCAGTTTTTCACCATTGCGAATGATGTTTGCTGTGGGTTTGTCATATTTGGCCTTTATTATATTGAGGTAAGTTCCTTCTATGCTCTCTTTCTGGAGTTTTTATCATAAATTTGTGTTGAATTTTGTCAAAAGCTTCTTCTGCATCTATTGAGATGATCATATGATTTTTATTTTTAATTTGTTAATATGGTGTACTACATTGATTGATTTGTATATATTGAAGTATCCTTGCATTCCTGGGATAAATCCCATTTTATCATGATGTATGCTCCTTTTAATATGTTGTTGGATTCTGTTTGCCAGTGTTTTTTTGAGGATATTTGTATGTATGTTAATCAGTGATATTGGTCAGTAATTTTCTTTTTTTTATATATATATCTTTGTCTGGTTTTTGTATCAGGTAGATGGTGGGCTTGTAGAATGAGCTTGGGAGTGTTCCTTCCTCTGCAATTTTTTGGAAGAGTTTGAAAAGAATGGGTATTAGCTCTTCTCTAAATGTTTGATAGAACTCATCTCTGAAGCCGTCTATAATTGCATTTTCAATTTCATTACTTGTGATCTTTCTGTTCATATTTTCTGTTTCTTCTTGGTTCAATCTTGGAAGGCTGTACATTTCCAAGAATTTCTCCATTTCTTCCAAGTTGTCTATTTTATTGTCATAGAGTTGTTTGTAGTAGTCTCCTATGATCCTTTGTTTTTTGCAGTGTCAGTTGTAATTTCTTCTTTTTCATTTATTATTTTATTGATTTGAATCCTCTCCCTTTTTTCTTGATGAGTCTGGCTAAATGTTTATCAGTTTTGTTCATCTTCTCAAAGGACCAGCTTTTAGTTTCATTGATCTTTGCTATTGTTTTCTTTGTTTCCGTTTCATTTATTTCTGCTCTGATTTTTATGATTTCTTTCCTTCTGCTAAATTTAGGTCTTATCTGTTCTTCTTTCTCGAGTTGCTTTAGGTGTAAGATTAGGTTGTTTATTTGCAATTTTCTTGTTTCTTGAGGTAGGTTTGAATTGCTATAAACTTTCGTCCTAGGGCTGCTTTTGCTGCACCCCACAAGTTTTGGGTTGTCGTGCTTTTGTTGTCATTTGTTTCTATGTATTTTTTAATTTCCTTTTTGATTTCTTCAGTGATCTCTTCGTTGTTTAGTAGTGTATTGTTTAGCCTCATTGTGTTTGTGTTTTTTATAACTTTTTTTTCTGTGATTGATTTCTAATTTCATAGTGTTGTCATTGGAAAGGTGCTTGATACCATTTCAATTTTCTTAAATTTACTAAGGCTTGATCTGTGCCCTAAGATGTGATCTACCCTGGAGAATGTTCCTAGCCCACTTGAGAAGAAAGTGTATTCTGCTGCTTTCACATGGAATGTCCTATAAATATCAGTTAAGTCTATCTGGTCTGTTGTGTGATTTAAAGTTCATAAATTTCTGTCTGGATGATCTGTCCATTGGTGTAAGTGTGGTGTTAAATTCCCTCACTATTATTGTGTTACTATCAATTTCCCCTTTATGCCTGTTAATATATACCTTATGTATTGTGTTGCATAAATATTTATAATTGTTATGTCTTCTTCTTGGATTGATCCTTTGATCATTATGTAGTGTCCTTCCTTGTCTCTCATAACAGTTTTTCTTTTAAAGTCTAGTTTATCTGGTATGAGCATTGTTACTCCAGGTTTCTTTTGATTTCCTTTTGCATGGAGTATCATTTTTCCATCCCCTCACTTTCAGTCTGTATGTTTCTTTAGGTCTGAAGTGGATCTCTTTAGACTGCATATATATGGGTCTAGTTTTGTATCCATTCAGCCAGTGTGTGCTTTTTTGTTGGAACATTTAACTCATTTACATTTAAGGTAATTATCAGTATGCATGTTCCTATTACCATTTCCTTTATTGTTTGGGGTTTATTTTATGTATTTATTTATTTATTTTGTGGTACATGTGCCTCTCACTGTTGTGGCCTCTCCTGTTGTGGAGCAGAGGCTCCAGACGCGCAGGCTCGGCGGCCATGGTTCATGGGCCCAGACACTCTATGGCATGTGGGATCTTCCCGGACAAGGGCACGAACCCGTGTCCCCTGTATCGGCAGGCAGACTCTCAACCACTGCGCCACCAGGGAAGCCCAGGGGTGTTATTTTTGTAGGTCTTTTCCTTCTCTTGTGTTTCCCACTTAGAGAAGTTCCTGTAGCATTTGTTGTAAAGCTACTTTGGTGGTGTTGAATTCTCTCAGCTTTAGCTTGTCTGTAAAGCTTTTGATTTCTCCATTAAATCTGAATTAGATCTTTGCTGTTCAGAGTAATCTTGGTTGTATGTTTTTCCCTTTCATTACTTTAAATATATCCTGCCACTTCCTTCTGGCCTGCAGAGTTTCTGCAGAAACATCATTTGATAACCTTATGAGGAATCCCTTGTATATTATTTGTTGCTTTGCCCTTGCTGCTTTTAATATTTTTTCTTTGAATTAAATTTTTGTTAGTTTGATTGATATGTGTCTCGGTGTATTTCTCCTTGGATTTATCCTGTATGGGACTCTCTCTGCCTCCTGGACTTTGGTGGTTATTTCCTTTCCCATGTTAGGGAAGTTTTCAACTGTAATCTCTTCAAATATTTTCTCAGACACTTTCTCTTTCTCTTCTTCTTCTGGGACCCCTATAATTTGAATGTTGATGTTGTCCCAGAGGTCTCTGAGACTGTCCTCATTTCTTTTCATTCTTTTTTCTTTATTCTGCTTCTCAGCAGTTATTTCCACCTTTCTATCTTCCAGCTCACTTATTAATTCTTCTGGCTCAGTTATTCTGCTATTGATTCCTTCTAGTGTATTTTTCATTTCAGTTATTGTGCTGTCCATCACTGTTTGTTTGTTCTTTAGTTTTTCTAGGTTCTTGTCAAACATTTCTTGTATTTTCTCAATCTGTGCCTCTATTCTATTTCCAAGATTTTGGATCATCTTTGCATAATTACTCTGAATTTTTTTTCATTTAGATTGCCTTTTTCTTCTTCATTTATTTGGTCCTGTAGGTTTTTACTTTGCTTCTTTGTCTGTAACATACTTTTCTGTCATCTCATCTTTGTTGATGGCTGGGGCTGTGTTCTTATCTTGCTGTTTGTTTGGCCTTAGGTGTCCAGCACTGGAGTTTGCAGGCAGTTAGGTGGAGCAGGGTCTTGGTGCTGAGATGAGGACCTCTTGGAGACCTCACACTGATTAATAGTCCCTGGTACCTGAAGATCTCTCTTTGTTCTGTGGCTTGGACTTGGCGCTTCCACCACAGGCCTGGGAAGCAAGACCCCACAAGCCCTGTGGCACAGAAGAGAAAAGAAAGAAAGAAAAGGAATAAAAGCAAAAAACAGAAAGGAGCAGAACAATAACAAAGAATAAAATAAAATTAGAAAAATTAAAATATATTAGAGAAAATAACAATAAAGAAGTAAAATCAGAAAAACAAAACAGAACCACAACAGCAAAGAAAAATAAAAAATAAAATAAGGAAAATTAAAAGATGAAAAAGAATAAAAATAAAAGATAAAAAAATTTTAAAAGTTTAAGAAAAATTAAAAAAATTTTAAATTAAAAATAAAAAATTCCCTGGTGCCTCCTCTATTAGTGTCCTTGTGGTCACAGTGAGTTATAGCCTACCCCTGCCTCCACAGTAGGCCTCCAAGACCTCTAGGTAGGACTCTGGACCCACTGTGTCAGTCCCACCTCTGGATGTGTCCTTCTCACCAGCATCTGTTTCTGGAGATGGTCCTTAGCACATGTACCCATGTAAGCCAGTTGTTGCATAGGCTTACACAGCCATGCCCACCTGGATCACACAGCCAGAAGAAGCCCTGTGAGGGGTGGCACTTGGTTTGCCAGGACCCACAAGGCCTGAGGAAGTTTTGGTGGAGACAGGCCTCAGGACTGGGACCTGCTCAGCTGGAAGTGGCTTTATTGGGTCCGTACACAGGCTTTTGCAACCCACACAGCTTGTGCAGGCCTTGTGGAGGGCCGTACTCAGGTCAGCTGGGACACACGCAGCCTGTGGAGGCTTTGGCAGGTTTGGGGTTCAGGCCCAAGACCTGCATGATTAGAAGAGGCCTTGGCAGGAGACGGCTCAGGCCCAGGACCCATGCAACCATGGGGAGTCTGGTGGGGGGCTCAGCTCAGGCCCAGGACTCATATGACCAAAAGAGGCCTTGGCAGGGAGTACAGGTGGGTTCAAGCCCAGGACCTGTGCATCCAGAGGTGGTCCCAGGAGGTTGGGGTTCAGACCTGGGACCTCAGCAGGATCACTGAGGCATGAAAGGGTTGGGGAGATTCTGGTCATATTTGCATCTAATCCCCCAACCCCCCAAAGGTCCTTCTCTGTCCCTGATGATCCTCTCACTGTGAGTGGGCCCTTCTGTTTGTGGGAACCTCACTCCTCCCCCATCCCCCTTCAGGGGCACCAGTCCCATCCTGCCTCCACTCTTCTTCCCCCATCTTTCTTTCCTACTTCTTACCTGGTGGCACAGGGATTCCTCCTATCCCCTTAGATGTCCGAGGTCTCCCACCAGTGCCTAGTAGGTGTCTTAGTTTTCACTGTTTATTTTCTTCTTATTATTTTTCCCCCTTCCTTTATCTATTGATTTTCATCTAAGAATAGGTCAATTCTTGGAACTGGACATTGAATGCAGATTGCAAAAAATCAGAGAGAAAGCTACACTTTCCAGCTAGAGGAATAAGAAAAAGGGTCTATGCATTCAGGAGAGTGTGGGAGAAAAAACTTTTTCTCAAACCATTTTCAAAGTCAAGTCCAAGCAACAAGCCACAGTATTACATATTAATAAGACTCATAGATGTTAAAAGGTACAAACTTGCAACTTGTAAAGAAATAACTTCTGGAGATTTAATGCACTACATAGTGATTATAGCCAAAAATACTGTATTATATACTTCACAATTATTGAGAGACTGCATTTTAAATGTTCTCACCACAAAAAAGAAAATTAATATGTGAAGTGATATAGTTTTTAGGTAAAGCTAAGGTGGTAATCATGCTGCAATATATAAATGCATCACATCAACATATTATTCACCTTAAACTTACACAATATTATATGTCAACTTATCTCAATTTAAAAAAAGACACAGAGAGAGTTCATCTCTCTATGCAGAGGAACTAGGAAAGGGGCTCCTGTGATCCATGGAGTGTGAGGGAAATCTGTGGTATTTTTTCTGTCTTTTCTCTTACCACTTCAACACAAGACACTTCCCCCAAGTTTCATGAAACTGTAAGAGAGCAGGGAAGGGTGAGGGTGGCTAAAATTCTGAGTTACCCCTGCTTTCTAGCCAGTGGACCAGTAAAAGTGCCCATGGAAGCCAGGGGGTGAGAAATAATCCCTGGAGTGGAGAGATTAAACTGAAGGAAAACAATGCCCAGCAACATCATAATCAAAGTGCTAAATCAAAGAACTGATAACTCAAAATTTTATGAAGTTATCAACTTCATAAGGGATAGGATGAAATAAAGATCTTTGCAGATTAGGGGAAGGTATGAGAATTTGTGACCAATCAACCTGCTCCAAAAGAAATGCAAAAGAAGATTTCCAGGTTGAAGACAAATTATAGCAGATAGAAATTAGGAATTTCAGGAATAAAGGAAGAGCAGCATAATTGGTAGGTATCTGGTAAATATAATAGACTAGATTAGGAAGCAAAAATTCTTTTATTGTCTGAAGAATTGTAATATATGCAGGTATAGTTCATGTGAGAATAATCATAATATTATTAACAATAATAAAGAGAGAAGAGTAAAGGGACATATGATTTGTCAAAAACAACCAAAAAATTCAATTTCTTTCAGTCTAAGAAAGAAATCAAAAATTTTATTTGAGCCAATTTGAGGATTATAACTTGGGATACAGTGTTTCAGTAAGCTCTGAGGACTGTTCTACCCCTTAGCGATCAAAGCATATTATATATATTTTCAAGACAGAGGATTACACATTAAAGTAACATACTGATAGTTTACATAATCCAGGTCTGCACATACATGGTGAGTCATCATGATCCCTTACAGGATTAAGAAAGGAATTATCTCCTAATAGATTACCTTGCTGTCACCAGAAAATTGCTCTTTTTGGTCTAGTAGGCATGCCTGTTTCTTCTAAGGAGATCTGGTTAATGTATAATGCAAATACACATTGCACATTAAAAGTGAGGGAGTAGTGGCCCACATGGGCAGAGAAGAATTTTATGTTTGACTTTTTTTCTTGCTCTGCCTTAAAATAATTTTATTTCATTAGCTCGTAAGCCTTCTAAGTTTTAGTTAACTGGTAAAATATTACCTGTAAATAGCCTGTGAATAATTAAGTATGCAGGTTATAATCTCCATGCAAAAGTAATAATAAAAATAAAAATAGAGATAGTCAAATAGCAAACAAAATAAAATTAGAATTAAAAATAATGTAACTTACCAAAACACAACAATTTAAATATAGAGCTTATTGGTGAGATCAGATAAAAATATAAGAATTATATGCTGTCAACAGAAAATAAAATTTAATTACAAAAGTATCAGTAAATTAAAAGCAAAAGATGGTAAAAGATATACCATGCAAATACCAACCAAAAGAAAGCTGGAATGTATATATTAATAGCATACAATATTACTTCAGAACCAGGAAAATTACCAGATATAAAGGGTGACATTAAACAAATATGAGCAATTGATTTTTGAAAAAAAGTGCAAAAGCAAGGATATTATTTTTAATTGGACATGCAAACATAAAATATAAACCTCAATATATACCTCAATATTGTTAAAAATTGAATAATAGCACTAAATATAACAAATAAAAAAATAAAGTTTTAGAATAAAACATAAAGCAACAAGTTCTTAGATATAACATCAAAACCATGCTTTAAAAGAAAAAAACAATAAATCACATTTCATCAACATTTGAAGTTTTTGCTCTGAAAACTACAATGCTAAGAGAATGGAAAAAGTTAAAAATGGGAGAAAATGTTTTCAAATAATGATGAATATATTTATATATATATATATATATAAATAAGACTATAAAAAGAAAGTTCACAACACAACAATAAGACAACCAACCATACAAAAATGTGGGAAAAACTGAACAAATACTAATTCAAAGAAGGCATACAGATAACAAAGATGTCCATGAAAAGATGCTTAATCTCACTAGTTATTCAGGAAAAATAAAGTAACACCACAATGAGACATCAGTGAAATAGCTGTTAGAAAGGAGAAAAAAACCTGATAATGTTAATTACTGGTGAGGACAAAGGGTAACACAAAAACTCATGGGTTGATAGTGGGAATATAAAATGGTATATCAGATTTGTAAAACAGTTTGGAAGTTTCTTATAAACATGCATTACCATATTATCCAGCAATCCCAATTCTAGGTATTTACACAAGTGAAATAAAAGACTGTTTATACACAGATACACACATAGCCCACAATTATCAAGTGTTTATAGTTGCTTTACTCATAATTACTAAAAACTGGAAATAACTGAAATGTCCCAATAAGGTGGTAAATAAATAAGCTGTAGTATATCCAATTAAATTCTCCTCAGCAATAAAATGGAATGAACTATTGATAAAAACAACAGTATGGATGAGCTTGAATGAACTTTGCCAAATAAAAGAAGTCTCAAAACGCTATGAATCTAACTTTATCACACACTGGAAAAAACAAAACTTTAATGAAGGATAAAAGATCAGTGGTTGCCAGTGATTAAGAAGAGAGGTGATTTGGATTATTATAAAGTTGGTAGCATGAGGGAGTCATTGTTGTAGGGATTACTGAACTGTTTGGTTAAATTTGTCAAAATTTATAAAACTGTATACTAAGAGTGAATATTATTGTATAAAATTTAAAAATAAACAATTTTTATAAATATTACCAATGTTTTCTTAGGTCAGTCTCCCAAAGCAATAGAAATAAAAGTAAATGGGACTTATAAACTTATAAACTTTTGCACAGCAAGGAAACCATAAACAAGATGAAATGATAATCTATAGACTGGAAGAAAATACTTGCAAACAATGCAACCAACAAGGGGTTAATTTCCAAAATATACAAACAGCACATATAACCCAATAACAAAAAAACAAACAACCCTATCAAAAAATGGGCCAAAGACCTAAACAGACATTCCTCCAAAGAAGACACACAGATGGCCAACAGGCACATGAAAAGATGCTCAATATGGTTAATTATTAAGATATGCAAATCAAAACTACAGTGAGGGGTATCACCTCACAGCAGTCAGAAAGACCATCATCAAAAATCTATGAACAATAAATGTTGGAGAGGTTGTGGAGAAAAGGGAACTCCCCTGTACTGTTGGTGGAAATGTAAATTGGTGCAGCCACTATGGAAACAGTATGGAGGTTCCTTATAAAACTAAAAATAAAGTCTTGCCTGGCAGTCCAGAGGTTAAGACTCTGTGCTTCCACTGCAGGGAGCATATGTTCAATCCCTGGTCAGAGAACTAAGATCCCACATTCCATGAATTGAGGCCAAAGGAAAAAAAAAAAAAAAACTAAACATAGAGCTGCCACATGATCCAGTAATCCCACCCCTGGGCAAATACCTGGAGAAAACTGTAATTTGAAAACCTACATGCACCCCAATGTTCATACAGCATTACTTACAATAACCAAGACATGGAAGCAACCTAAAGGGCCCTTGACAGATGAATGGATAAAGGGAATACTACTCAGCCATAAAAAGAATGAAATAATGCAATTTACAGCAACATGGATGTACCTAGAGTTTATCGTGCTAAGTGAAAGAGAAATAAGTCAGAAAGAGAAAGACAAATACCATATGATATCACAATATGTAGAATTTAAAATGCAATACAAATGAACTTTTTAATGAAACAAAAAGACTCAGAGACATAGAAACAAACTTGTGGTTACCAAAGGGGAAAAGGGGTAGGGTAGAGATAAATTAGGAGTTTGGGATTAGCAGATACAAACTACAATATATAAAATAGATAACAAGATCTTACTGTATAGCACAAAGAACTATATTCAATATCCTGTGATAAAACATAAGAGAAAAGCATATATATATATTCACTTTGCTGTACACCAGAAACTAACACAACATTGTAAATCAATTTTAAAAATAAACAATTGTGTATGCATATGTGTATTTGTTTATGTGCTTTATATGTATATGACATATATATCATTATATATGTTATACACATATTCCCAAAACCACTATAAAATAATACAAAGAGAAACAGACAAAGAAGCCAATATCTAAATTGAAGTGGAGCACTACAAATATTCAGATAATCCCAAAGAAAGGCAGGAAAGGGGAAACTGATCAAAAACAGACCAGACAAATGCAAAACAAACAAAATGGTATACCTAAATCCAACCACATTAATAAGTATTGTAATGAAAATGATCAAAACACACAAGTTAAAAGACAGATTTTCAGGGCAGATTAAGAAGATACTACTCAACTACATGATGTAAATAAGATTAATATTTTAATAGTGAACATTATATTGATAAAAGGACTAAAAGTGATATACTATACAAATATAACCCATAGAAAGCTAGAATGGTTCTATTGTATCAACAATGTAGTCATTGAGATGATGAAAATTACCATGGATAAAAAGGTTATTAAAATTGATTTAAAAGTTCAATTTACCAAGAAGATATAATAATTTTAAACATGTATGTACCTAACAGCAAAGTTTCAAAGTTCATGAAGTAAATACTGCTAGAACTTTCAAAGGAGAAATTAGACAACTCTGCAAGGTAAGCATCTCTTAGTAATCAATAGAACAAGTAGGTGAAAAATCACGAAGGATGTAGAAGACCTCAATATCTCTATCAGCCAAATTTATCTAATTGACATGTATAGAACATTTCTTCCAGCAAGAGTACCTTGCTTCCCTTTGTCCACTGGATGTTATAATAGAGCACCCCATGGAAAATATATGAAGAATAGGTTAAAGAAACTTCTGATTAAACCCGGTCTTGAGGACTAAGGGCTAAGTTTCTTTAGAAAAGAGAACAAATTGTGCAAACATGCATGTCTTATCAATTTGGGAAGTAATATATCAATATCACTTGTTTAGTCCAAATTCTGAGGTCAGTGATTAGAGCTTTCTCTAGCCCTTATTCATAAATACACCTTGTAACCAACTGTGGTCTTGTATTGTACCGACTAGTTGACTATGTCATCATAGGACAAAAACCAATGCATTATTTATAAATACATTTTAACAATAAAGGGGCTTTCTTGTTGACACAGATGCCACTACAACAACCAAAGAAACTATACACTCTGGAATACAAAACTACTCAAGTAGTGGAAATTCTTAACAGTCCTAAGTCCTTGTCCATGTCCCTGTCCATGTCCCAATTGTTACTTTACATTTATCTTTAAATAAATCTTTTTTTTTTTTCTGTGAAAGTCAACCTACACAATGTAATAGGCAGGAATTTATGCTGCAAAAGGAAGTGCCAGATAAAATTTTAATGCAAAATAAATATTTTTGCAACAGCTAAAAAATTATCACACAGTTGGTCACATCACAATCCTGTCTCTGAAACCAAAACTAATTATTTTAAGAATTATTTAGATTTGTACAGAAGTGATTCTGCTACAAATTAAAAATTTCTCCTTTTGGCATTGCTCTGATTTAATGATTCATTGCTGGTAAGGATATTCCTAATCATTTCTGGAAAAAAAAGACAGATAAGCAAAACTTACTTTGGTTCCACCATTCTCTGCCATGTCATACCCTCTTCCTTAATACAATGTCCAATTTTTCTACCTCATCTAATTTATTATTACACTTGAAGAGACCATTTCTTCCAGGATTAAAGCCTGGTCTCATACTTTATTACTGTGACTGGAATCCTGAATCTGAGTTCTTGCTTCATTGATCACATTAAACTCTTATCCCCATTGTTATATTCAACCTATTGACTTTTTTGTTTTTTGATTATTCTTGCCATAACTACTTCACACAATGTTTTATTATACTGCTTCAAGTTGGGTTCTGTCTTCTGCTTTCTGATTATGATTTCTTATTTAGTAAACATTTTGGCTCAGATTTATCTCAAGTTCAAAACACAAGCATTACATTCTTCCAATATTCCATACCCCTTCAGAGCTGCACATTATATGATATATAAATTTGAAAAATATCTGTAAGCACTACAAAGTTTTAAAAGGCTAATTGCACATAGACTTCTTTAATTCTAGAACTACATTGACCCAAATAAAATATATTTAAAAATGTTAAGCATGTTTAGACTTTAGAATAAAGGCTGATACCTATTTATTAATACCAAAAGCATTAAAAAATTTTGATGTCTATTTCAAGTAAGAGTGATTTTTTTTCTTCTTTTAGAGAGCTAAATTACTGACATGTGTTAAACAAATAACATCCCCATGGTTCCCTGCTTCTTCTGGTGTTATTATTTTTGTATCTCTTATCTTGAATGACTGTCGCATAACATAAAGCTGTCTGTGATATGTTTCACCTTTAAGTGAACAGAATTCTGATTATAAAGATACTTCAGAATCTGATTCAATGGAATAGTAAGATAAATAATGCATTATTTCTTTATTATTCATTGAAAAGTTTGGATAGAATCATATAGAAATTCAGACTCACTGGCCGAAAATTTAAGGGAGAAGGAATTATTACTTATAATTTTATTGTGTGTTTTTCTTCTAATGTTAAAGGCAGTAAGGCTGAAAATTACTCATGATATTTATATATAGTTTGGATAATAAGAAAAAATGAGGTTCTTTTTATTTTAAAAATGTTAACTCAAGAGATTTTCTTCCTGTGCTAAGATTTCTTGACTCAAATGTATTTTTGCATAAGTTTCAAAGAAAATATAGATTAAATGCACTTCTAATATGTGAACTATGAAATTAAAAAGGAGTTTATATCTTTTAATTTTAGGAGAGAAAGTTATAAGTTTGAGATAAAGACCACATAAGAAGGACCTTGGAATCACTTTCATTTTGGTTGACCATTGCAGTTTACCAAATCTCTGCAAGTTTTATTTGTTAATCTGTAAAAATTAACCTGTATATTAATTAATAATCTGACTATTAACAATATAATTCATCATAGTGTTATTTTGATAATTATATCAGTTAATATCTGTAAACTGCTTAATTAAATGCATGGAACTATATATGGAACCCATAGATATGTATTATATGGTATTTAGAATGCATTTGATTCCAAGTAAGAGAAAACCTCACTCAAAAAGTCTTTCTAAAATTGAAACTGTGATTAAAAATCTTCCAACAAAAAAAAGCCCAGGACCAGATGGCTTCACAGGCGAATTCTATCAAACATTTAGAGAAGAGATAACACCTATCATTTTCAAACTCTTCCAAAATATAGCAGAGGGAGGAACACTCCCAAACTCATTCTAGGAGGCCACCATCATCCTGATACCAAAACCAGACAAGGATGTCACAAAGAAAGAAAACTACAGGCCAATATCACTGATGAACATAGATGCAAAAATCCTCAACAAAATACTAGCAAACAGAATCCAACAGCACATTAAAAGGATCATACAACATGATCAAGTGGTATTTATTCCAGGAATGCCAGGATTCTTCAATATACGCAAATCAATCAACGTGATACGCCATATTAACAAATTGAAGGAGAAAAACCATATGATCATCTCAATAGATGCAGAGAAAGCTTTCAACAAAATTCAGCACCCATTTATGAAAAGTACTCTGCAGAAACTAGGCGTAGAGGGAAATTTCCTCAACATAATAAAAGCCATATATGACAAATCCACAGCCAACATCGTCCTCAATGGTGAAAAACTGAAAGCATTTCCACTAAGATCAGGAACAAGACAAGTTTGCCCACTCTCACCACTCTTATTCAACAGAGTTTTGGAAGTTTAAGCTACAGCAATCAGAGAAAAAAGGAAATAAAAGGAATCAAGTCGGAAAAGAAGAAGTAAAGCTGTCACTGTTTGCAGATGACATGATACTATACATAGAGAATCCTAAAGATGCTACCAGAAAACTACTAGAGCTAATCAATGAATTTGGTAAAGTAGCAGGATACAAAATTAATGCACAGAAATCTCTGGCATTCCTATACACTAATGATGAAAAATCTGAAATGGAAATCAAGAAAACACTCCCATTTACCACTGCAACAAAAAGAATAAAATATCTAGGAATAAACCTACCTAGGAGACAAAAGACCTCTATGCAGCAAATTATAAGACACTGATGAAAGAAATTAAAGATGATACAAATAGATGGAGAGATATACCATGTTCTTGGATTGGAAGAATCAACATTGTGAAAATGACTCTACTTCCCAAAGCAATTTACAGATTCAATGCAATCCCTATCAAACTACCACTGGCATTTTTCACAGAACTAGAACAAAAAATTTCACAATTTGTATGGAAACACAAAAGACCCCGAAGAGCCAAAGCAATCTTGAAAATGAAAAATGGAGCTGGAGGAATCAGGCTCCCTGACTTCAGACTATACTATAAAGCTTCAGTGATCAAGACAGTATGGTACTGGCACAAAAACAGAAATATAGATCAATGGAACAGGATAGAAAGCCCAGAGGTAGACCCACACACATATGTTCACTTTATCTTTGATAAAGGAGGCAGGAATATACAGTGGAGAAAGGACAGCCTCTTCAATAAGTGGTGCTGGGAAAACTGGACAGGTACATGTAAAAGTATGAGATTAGATCACTCCCTAACACCATACACAAAAATAAGCTTAAAATGGATTAAAGACCTAAATGTAAGGCCAGAAACTATCAAACTCTTAGAGGAAAACGTAGGCAGAACACTCTATGACATAAATCACAGCAAGATCCTTTTTGACCCACCTCCTAGAGAAATGGAAATAAAAACAAAAATAAACAAATGAGACCTAATGAAACTTCAAAGCTTTTGCACAGCAAAGGAAACCATAAACAAGACCAAAAGATGACCCTCAGAATGGGAGAAAATATTTGCAAATGAAGCAACTGACAAAGGATTAATCTCCAAAATTTGCAAGAATCTCATGCAGCTCATTAAAAAAAAAAAAAAATCCAAATATGGGCAGAAGATCTAAATAGACATTTCTCCAAAGAAGATATACAGATTACCAACAAACACACGAAAGAATGCTCAACATCATTAATCATTAGAGAAATGCAAATCAAAACTACAATGAGATATCATCTCACACTGGTCAGAATGGCCATCATCAAAAAATCTAGAAACAAGAAATGCTGGAGAGGGTGTAGAGAAAAGGGAACACTCTTGCACTGCTGGTCGGAATGTGAATTGGTACAGCCACTATGGAGAACCGTATGGAGGTTTCTTAAAGAACAACAAATAGAACTACCATATGACCCAGCAATCCCACTACTGGGCATATACCCTGAGAAAACCATAATTCAAAAATAGTCACGTACCACAATATTTATTGCAGCTGTATTTACAATAGCCCAGAGATGAAAACAACCTAAGTGTCCATCATCGGATGAATGGATAAAGAAGATGTGGCACATATATACAATGGAATATTACTGAGCCATTAAAAGAAATGAAATTGAGCTATTTGTAATGAGGTGGATGGACCTAGAGTCTGTCATACAGAGTGAAGTATGTCAGAAAGTGTGTCAGAAAGAGAAAGACAAATACCATATGCTAACACATATATATGGAATTTAAGAAAAAAAAATGTCATGAAGAAGCTAGGGTAAGACAGGAATAAAGACACAGACCTGCTAGAGAATGGACTTGAGGACATGGGAGGGGGAAGGGTAAGCTGTGACAAAGCGAGAGAGTGGCATGGACATATATACACTACCAAACGTAAAATAGATCGCTAGTGGCAAGCCGCCACATAGCACAGGGTGATCAGCTCGGTGCTTTCTGACCACCTAGAGGGGTGGTATAGGGAGGGAGGGAGACGCAAGAGGGAAGAGATATGGGAACATAGGTATATGTATAACTGATTCACTTTGTTATAAAGCAGAAACTAACACACCATTGTAAAGCAATTATACTCCAATAAAGATGTAAAAAAAGGCGTATTTCATAATAATAAATTATTTTTTTATATGACAGCTAAACCATAAATCTAATAAATTCTGAAGACTACTACCTTGCCCCAAAACCCCAGTATGTCCTGAAATAGCCTACGACTTTTCATCCCCAAGGTTATCTCTAGCCTACTAGAGTCCCACAAAAGGAAAGTGGGATCCTAAAGATATGCATCCCAAGTAAGGACACTATCCAATGAGAAAACCATGTATGACCATGGGGAACTCTCTGGGTTCATGCAGATCAAAGGACAAACCTGGTCAACAGATTTAACGTGGAACAGATGATGAAGTCACCATCCTCTGAGTCATATTGAGTAGGGTAGGAGACCTGAAAGAAAGCAATGTTCTACTAGCAAGATAGGTGGGGGAGAAATGCATGTTGAACAGTGTTTTTCTATACCAATATTTTCTGTATTAAATGCCAGTGTTTTCTATATTAAGTAAGCAGTATTTTGCATGTACTATTTTATTTCTAATTGTAATTGCAGAAATACATCTTTATTTCTAATCTAAGTTTTTATATCAGTATATATTTTACAATATTCTGTCGTAGTGGTATGATTTACCCCAAATGTGCTTTTTATTGCAGCTATCTTATTAGCATAACATTGTTTACCTTTCTTTAATGTTTAGATCTATCATAGAATTAGTACTCTAAAGTGGTAGATTAAGTTGTATCTCATAGGGAGAAGGTGGATAACTTTATATCCTTTAAGCTTCATAGTACAAGTCTTCCCAATTACTCATGAGTAATGAAAAGTTAATAGTTAATCTTTGTTCAAAGCTCTGATGTTAACAAAATCCCCCAAAGATGGTGTGGACTAAGAATTCCACCCAGCCATATCAATAAACAATGGATGTTGCGTCCATCAAACTGTCATCCATTACAGCCACCCCCAATGGTGAACCCTGAGGAAAATCATGATGGAAACAGGATGCCCTCCATCAAGCAGTCAGCCACTGTAGCCAACCCCAGTGATGCACCCTGAGGAGAGTCAGAATTGGAAAGCACAGGATACTGGCCCCAGATAGCTGAGGTGCATATCAAAGGAATGATTTCAATGAGTCCAGACTCTTGCATCTTCCCACATATAGAAAAGCACTAAATTCATTAACTTGAGATGTCTGGTTTTCTTTAATCAACAGTAATCTTTTGATGTTCTGACTACCTGTTTTTTGGTTTAAAACTCCTACATACTCTGGCTCCTCCCTTACCTCTTTGGAGCAGTCCTTTAGAGCTATCTGAGAGGCTGCCTCCCGGGCTTGAAGGCTTCAGGAAGCCCACTGAATAAAATGTAATTCTCAACTTTTAGGTTGTGCTTTTTTTTCAGTTGACAGTGGAATGAATAGAAGCACACAGACCAAATGCAAAAATATAGATTGTTTAGCAAGTGGTAATTTACACATATATTTAGAAAAAAATTTGATTTTAAGAATCTCTACAGATGAATTAATAAAGTATTTTCAATAAATACATTAACTTTTAAATTATAATGAATAAATATTATTATTAGCTTTCATATACAGAGAAGAGCTCAATTCTTCCAAGGAATAACTGAAGGAAAATAAATAAAATATATCTGTATAAATAACATTTGGCATTTGCAGAGATAAACATTTGATATTCCTCAATAGATCCATTGTTATGATGAATTATATTAGTAGTTATACTAATAGCAAGTAATTATTATTTCCTAGAATAAGCCACACTAAGTAAAAATGTAATTTTTAAATATTTTTTACGTTTTCAATTTCTTAAATATCTTAATATAACTAGTAATTTTAATTGTACTAATTTCAAAATCAGTTCCATGTTTAATTAGCAACATTTTTAATAATCCTATAACCATACTTCTTTAACTCTTTAAGACATTTCTAGTTACTTAAAGAAACAGTTAAAGTTATTTAACTTTGACATTATATGTGCTGTAGGCACTGGTATTTAAAATTTACTGATCATCTGCATTACCTGGGAAAAGTTGTTTTGTTTGTTTGTTTTGCTTTGCTTTTGGTATGTTTTCTTTTATAACTATGTTGCAGCAAGGGGGACCCCTTCCATGGCCTGAGAATGGGCTCTTGTACAACACTCAGCAATGAATGTCCGAGGAGACACATGTGCTGACAAAGCAAGAAACTTTATTGGGAAGGGACACCCGGGCAGAGAGCTGCAGGGTAAGGGAATCTAGGAGAACTGCCCTGCATGTGGCTTGCAGTCTCATGTTTTATGGTCATGTGGTTGGTTTCCAGCTTGTCTCTGGCCAATCATCTTCTTGGCCCATAGTCTGACTCGGTCCTTCCTGGTGGAGCAAGCGTCTCTCAGCCAAGATGGATTTCAGCGAGAAAGACACTGGGAGGTTGGTCATCCTCTTCCTCTTTTGACCCCTTCAGAATTCTCCAGGTTACTCTTCAGCAGCAGTACCATGTTCTATATAGGGACCTTCTGTTGTGAGACAACTCAGGCAAGCAGGCCTGTCCAAGACAGGTGGTTTCAGTCAACAGTCCCCTAACAGCTACAGATTCTAGGAAACAGCTTCAGACCCATTCAATCAGAAAACCCTTACTGTGAGACTCAAGAGATGCTTATGTTTTCTGCTGTTCAGTATACAGCTAAGCATCAAGGTATTACCTAGTCCAAGCTCATTCAACTCACTGCATGACAGGCCAATAAATTGGGAGACGAGGTGCTGGAGCAAGAAATAATGACTTTATTCAGAAAGCCAGGAGTCCGAGAAGATGGTGGACTAGAGTCCTAGAGAATCATCTTACTGGGGTCTGGATGCTAATTCCTTTTATAGAACACAGAGTGGGGGAGGTAAAAAGGTAACTTTCAAAAGGCCGTAAGTTTTGCAAATATCTCCTGGTTTTGCAAGACTAGAGGAAGAGATGTGTTAATTTCTTCTTTCCTGCAGCCATTCCCAGGTGAGCTGGGTCAGGATGTTTCACCTGTGAGCTGGGTCAGGATGTTTCCCTGTGAGCTGAGCAAAAGTATTTTAATTTAACATTCAGGCAGAGGGGGCAGGGTTCCCTGAGATGAGCCATTATGTATGCTTTTAGCTATAGGCAACATCCTTTTAGTGATTAACTTGTAACAAAAGCAACAGAAGGCAAAAAAAAAGACATAATGACTGATGAGTCATTTATATGACTAAATGTACAAAGTCTGAATACCATTCCTTGCAAATAAAAAATAAGTGCTTGTTTTAATATATGACATCATATATTTGTATTTCCATTAAATATAGAAATTAATATGAATGAAACTCATCATCTTAGAATGTCTCATTGACTTTGTAATGTAGATATAGCTTAACAAAATGTATAGATGTTGAACTTTTAAGATTATCTGACATTTATTATGTTTTTCTATGTTGAGGCATATATTTATTGAAATTTAGAAACTCATTCTACTAAAAAAATATTCACTCTTTACCCAGAATGTATGCATTATGGTATTTTTTTCTACTTTTAAGTGTAGTAACCAAGCAGGCACCAGTTCACCAAATTCGGGTATTTCTGATATAAACTTCAAGATTTTCTAGTACAATCAATGCCTCTTTGTGTTTCCAGAATTATTTCCCTCATAATATATTAATATAAACGTTCATAAAGTCAGATACACTAAAAGCACAATACTTATTAATTATAAATAGTCTATGTATCATAAGACATATTAAAGATTTTTACTTTTAAACATCAAGGCCTTCACTTTGTTATTTATTATAGGATGCAAACAGAGTGGCTATAAGAGACACATCTAAGTTCCATTATCTTTATCTGTCATCTTCTCATAACATTTGTAAATGCAAATTATAAGAATGTTGCAGATGTCTTTGCAAGTATCTCTGTTTTCAGTAATTATCACCTAGACTTATCCTGAATTTTCTGCAAGATTTTTTTTTAGCTAGTTTCTTTTCTCCTCTATTTCTTTCTTATGCATTCTTACTCATTTACATAGCATTTCTTTGGTAATTTTAATTTTGAGGACAATGCATTCTCAATGTACTGCATTGATTACATGCTATTCTGCTGAATGTTCTATCAGAGTAGTTACTTTGTTATGCTGATTCTTTTTTTTTTTTCAATTTACATTTCAAGTGAAAGGTTGTTTTTGTCTTATAGATAAAGATGTTTTTCTCGCTGTATGTTACTGGTAATACCAGTCCCTATGAAAGATTTTCCTCTTTATACAGTGCTTCTTATTTCTTCACTTTAGTCCTCCTCATCCCACCTCTAAACGGTTTTTCTTCAATGACTGCTAAGTGATCAGCCAAATGCTACATTGACATGTTTATTTTTAAACAGTTTATTGAGTATTAAATGTAGGTTACACTTGATGTTAAACATAATTTAAAAGTCTTCACATCTGGCATATTAAAATATTAGTAGGCTTCCCTAGTGGCACAGTAGTTGAGAGTCCGCTTGCCGATGCAGGGGACACAGGTTTGTGCCCCCGTCCGGGAAGATCCCACATGCCACGGAGCGGCTAGGCCTGTGAGCCATGGCCACTGAGCCTGTGCGTCCAGAGCCTGTGCTCTGCAACAGGAGAGGCCACAATAGTGAGAGGCCTGTGTACAGCAAAAAAAAAAAAAAAAAAAAAAAAAATATATATATATATATATATATATATATATATTAGTAAACTATAGTCAATATAAGAATCTAATAAATATTAAAGATAGATGATGGTTTATGTTCCCATGTACATGCATTTTCAAGCATCAGATTTTGTCTGGGTTGGCAAGTCTACAATGTGTAAAAATGGATGAGTCCAGCCAATCTATTTTCAGAGATTATTTTTCCTACTATAGAACTAATTTCTGCTGATGTGAAAGTATCATTTGCTTGACCTAGCAAGTGTGAGTGTTTAATGGGCTTAGTCAATCTAAAACTGTGAACTAGTTATATGAGTCCTAAACCTGAGAACACCGCTAATTTGCTGATAGATTTAACTAACTCATTTTACCATTTTAAACCTAAAGTACATTATTAATAATTTGGAACTAATGACACTGGACTTTTGCATACTAATTTAGGAATAAATAGCTAATCAATAGAGGTTTCTTATTATAATAAAATGCGTTAAATTAACACCCAAATTGCCCCATTCAGAGTCATAAAATTCAGTCACTTATTTTAGCATTCTAAATGTTGGGAAAAAATGTGGAGGGTTATTTGTTTAAAAGGAATCTTGCAGGAAGTAAAAAGGTGTTATGGTTAATGGTGCTCTAATTCAACAATTTCCTGTTAGTTCCATCTCAATATATCAGCATGACATTGAATTTCTGATTTTTAGATTCTATTCTAAAGCTATGATTTCACACTAAACCTTGGTATAAAGGCCACCCCATCTTCCTACAAACTATTTGGAGAGATCCTATTTTTAATCTCTTAAGCAAATAATAAGACACATTGCTTTCAATTTTAGTTGAGAATGTAACATCTAAAATAATGTTTCCTTAGAGTTAGCAAGATTAACAAATTTTCCCATAAATTATTTCTAATACAATGTAAAATAGAATTTAAAATTATATTCCAAAAGCTTATTGTGTTAATATATTGCATACAATGAAGTTTAATCTAAAATTGCTTTAAAATGAAATTATTTAGAAAATGTCACAGATGTGTGTTCCAGAATTTTGAAATTCAAGAATAACCAAAAGAACATTAATTAAAAAACTACCCCAGGTAGTTTTTTGTTTTTTTTTTTTTGCGGTGTGTGGGCCTCTCACTGTGTGGCCTCTCCCATTATGGAGCACAGGCTTCAGACACACAGGCTCAGCGGCCATGGCTCACGGGCCCAGCCGGTCCATGGCATGTGGGATCTTCCCAGACCGGGGCATGAACCCGTGTCCCCTGCACTGGCAGGCAGACTCTCAACCACTGTGCCACCAGGGAAGCTCTCCTCAGGTAGTTTTATTTAAAGTTTAAAAAAGTCAAAGCCTACATTTTAAAAATATTTTCTTCTTTGAAATCATTAGGGTGATAAATATTTTTCTGATTCTTTCTGGAATAATTAAGATCTGATGATTCTTGGTTAATTGTTCTTTTTTTTTTTTTAATTTTTTTTTTATTTTGCGGTACGCGGGCCTCTCACTGTTGCGGCCTCTCCCACTCCGGATCCGGACGCTTAGTCTCAGCGGCCATGGCTCACGGGCCCAGCCTCTCCGCGGCATGTGGGATCTTCCCGGACCGGGGCACGAACCCATGCCCCCTGCATTGGCAGGCGGACCCTCAACCACTGCGCCACCAGGGAAGCCCTAATTGTTCTTTTTTAACTACAAAACAAATAGAAATGCTAGTGAACATCTATCATTGATTTTCTACTTAAAAGGTATCATAATATTGAATTAAACAAAGAGATATCTTACTATTAATCCATTTATCATTTTATACACACAGACACATCTACACAAGTGGAAGGAAATTCTTTATTGCATCCTTTCTTATAGTTTTTCTGTTGAAGTGACAAAATAGTTCAGAATGAAACATATGCATAAAGGAGTAATATAGAAAATCCATAAAAGCAAGCACTCTAGGTATATCTTGCTTACCAAAGGAGTGAAAAATAATTTTACTACTAAAAGTATAAACTTTTATCCCAAGAAAATTGTTTGATTATTTTATCCACCCTTTAACATGCTGTGCTGAACCTTTCACATATTTTGAAGATCATCTTATATAAATACAGAAATAAAACTATTAGAAATGAAATTAAGTACTAGAAATAGAATAAACATTAAAAATAAAAATATTTCTAAATTATCAATTTTATTAATGTGCATTTCTTTTTATTAATGTACTCCAGATTAACTTATTCCCTTACTGTAAGAACATAGGTAGTGTCTAATCTTCTGCTAAGTACAATGCTACAATAATATACGTCTACACACATCATTTTTCACATTTGTGAGTGCACCTATAGAGACAAAATACTTTGAATTTGTATAGTTGGATAAAAATTATATGCACGAACATATGCTGTACATTTTTATGGGTAAATAACTGGGAGTGAAATAGTTGAATATTGCTTAGATACCTATTTAACTTATTAAAAACTTGCCAAATCATTTTCAAAGTGTTTGTACCATTTTACATTTCCACTAAATATATATATATATAAAGACATATATGAACATTCATAGTAGTTTTATTTGTAATAATAAAGAACAGGAAACAATCCAAATATTCTTCAACAGATTAATGGGTAAAGAACCTCTAATAACACATAAAATGGTATTAAATTCAGCAATTAAAGGAGACAAATATTACATATACCCTAACAACACTGATGTATACAAAAGTAATCATGCAGAGTGAAAGAAACAGACAAAAAAATAAAAATATATACATACAGTATAATTTCATTTGTATAAATTTCTCATAAATACAAACTATTCAGAAGTCAGATTAATGGTTGTCTAGAGATGCAAGAGTGGGAGGAAAGTATAACAAAGGGACAGGAGGAAAATTTGAAGGGTGATGAATATACTCATGAGCTTGATTGTGAAGGTAATTTCATAAGTGTGAACATAGGTCAAAACTTATTAAATTTTATGCTGTAAATTCTTGCAGTTTTCCATATGTCAACTATACTTAAAAAATCTGTTAAAATGTATAAAATATACTTCAGTACAAAGCAGAATAAAATAAGTTGTCTAGAGCACTGTTATTCAAAACAGCAGCTCCATGTACTCTTTGCTATAGGTCTGTAACAAGGAGTATTCATCAGAACATAGTGCAATGTCCTGTTCCAATAATTGAGAAAATCTTGCTACGAAAGAAAAACATACTAACTGAATGAAGTAGTCAGCATATTACACACCACCTCTATTGTTAAAGACAAACATCAAAGATTTCCACCGATCTTTCATCTACTTATTTGATTCTACCTCAGAACTTAATTTTTTTACATTGATTTGTCTTTCTCTTTACATTCCATTACCATACTATTCCAAATATTTCAACAAGTTTTAATATCAATCAGGGTTTATACATTACTACTGTGTTTTAAAAAATTGCCTGGCCATATTTGATTTTTATTCTTCCAAAATAGTTTTAGAATGAGTAACTGCAGTTCCAAATATAGTTTTATTGCAATCATATGACATTTCTTATATTGACTTAAAGAGAAATTGACATCTTTTATATTGAAATTTCAGAAGAGTATTTTTACAAATTAATTCAAGCTTTCTTCTATTTCAATAAGAATATTTTAGGATTTCTTCTTTCACAGATATCAATATTGCTTTGGGGCACTTAATTATATTCTTTGCATTACAAATAGCATCACTAATTATATATTTTCTGATATGTTGTCAATTAATTTATTTATTCAACAAATATTTTTAGGTATCTATTATGTTCCTGGTACCACTCCAGGCACTGGGGATAAACCAGGGAACAAAGCAGATAAACATTTCTTCACCCAGGCAACACTTAGTCCATCAGGCAACAGATGATAAACAAAAGAAATATGTTTACGGTTTGCAGTTTTACATAAGGAGGCCTGAAAATGCTTGACTGAGAAGGTGAGTTGTGCGAAAGAAACTGATTAAATGTGTCACATAGTCATATAGTTATCAAGAGAAGAATATTCTAGGAAGAATGAAGATCAGATATAGGAAACATATTCACTGGAAAATGTCAGGAACATTAAGAAAACCCATGTAGCTGGAACAGAGTGAGCCAAAGTGTAATGCTGGATTCTAAGAAATACTCACAGGTGGGAAATGTAACACTTTCCATCTGACTGAAATGGGAAATCCGTAGAGTTCTTTGAGCAGAGGAGTAGCAATATCTAATTTATGTACACAGAGGAAAGGCCATGGGAGGAAACAGCAAGAAGGTGGTTTTGTGTAAGCCAGGAAGAGAGGCCTAACCTGAAACCAACCTTGATAGCAACTTGATCTTGGACTTCTGACCTCCAGAACTGTAAGAAAATAAATTTATGCTGTTTAAGCCATCCAGTCTGTGGTATTTTGTTATGGCAGCATCAGCAGACTAATACTGTGGCCACTTTAATTATCTTATATTTAAATAGTTTTTCAACTAAAATGATATCATTTGCAAATATACTTTATTTTTTTTCTTTGCTATCATTGCTGGCTAATATCTATAGTGTAATAAAAAATGATAAAAATTATGATGGATATATCTATCTTTTATTGATTTTCAAAGGAATACTTTCATCATTTTCCCAGTAAATACAATGCTGGCTTTCAGTTTGAGATATATAGTTTTAAGTAATTGTCAAAGCATCTATCTAAGTTTATTTCATTTATTTTTTAATCAAGAAAGAATGAATAATTTTAACAAATGTGCCAGTACATATGGAGATAATCATATGATTTTTTCCAAAAGATATCAATTAATAGAACACATTTTACTTAAGATTACCTACTGTTGACATCCAATTTCAGCTCAAACATAGAGAAAGCTGAAAAGAGCAGATCTCACACTTACAAGAAAAAATCTAGACAGGGAACAAACAAAAAATTTTCTGTGCAATTTGGTTACAGGAGGCTAAAGACATTAGACCCATATAAAGAGACAAAAACAACTAGAAATTTTGACAACTGCTAGAGGCTCAATATCGGCTAGTGTGAAAGTATAAAAATCTTAGATCCCCATCATAGAGGATTTCTCATCATTTTGCAGGCTTTTCCCCCAGGAACACCACCAAAGCCTCACAAAGAGGATTTAGAAGAACTTGATGAAAACTCACCCAGTGGTGCTTAAGGGAGGGAAAACGTGGGATGGGGTGGGGTTTGAGAACAGCAGACACTGGAATTTTCTCAGAAACATATCCCTTATAAAACAAAAGACTTAACTATGGGAGAAAAATACCACAGGAGGAGAATCGTGACATTCCAATGCAGATATGGAAAGGGAATATTGCCAGTCATGGCCTTCCTGGATCTTATAAGAAGAAACAAAGACACATTAATTTTTCCTACTGTATAGCACAGGGAACTCTACTCAATGTTCTGTGGTGACCTAAATGGGAAGGAAATCCAGAACAGAGGGGATATATGTATACATATAGATGATTCACTTTGCTGTACAGTAGAAATTAACACAACATTGTAAAGCAAAGATACTCCAATAAAAATTAAAAACAAACAAATTTTTCAGGGAAGGACTTCAAAGACATAGATTAAAGCACTGGAAAATCACTGCTGCAACTAGGAGAGGGTACTGGGACAGAGATAAAAAGGCTCTGTCCCTGAAGAAGGTACAGAACATTAGGGAGGTGAAGATACAGTCCCATTGTGCACTCCAAGACTGAGACTTAATCGGGACACAAAAGAATGTGCTGCCCTTCCTCCACACTACCACTATGCTAACAAGATTCCAGTAATAGCAAGGCATTACAGGTGGGAAACATGTAAAAATAGACTTTTTAAAGAGCAGCACAGTGGGAAGATGAAAAGTCCAGATGGGAGGAAAAAAACAAGGATACTAGAGAAAATTCAAGCTTTGTTGCCTACAGCTATAAAAAAACATTAAACAGAGTCAAACTCCTGGTCAGATTAGCATAAATGCTCACACTAAAAGTCTTTTTTTCTTTTTTACCTCAGTTCCTATTATCTGGCTTTCAAAATAAAACTACAAGGCATTTCAGAAGACAAGAAAAAATGAAGAAACAGAGAAATCATCACAACCACACTCAGATGTGACACACATGTTAGAATTATCAGGCAGGAATTTAAAACAAAACAAAACAAAACAAAATTAATATGTTAAGGAAGCCAAAGGAAAAGGTAGGTAACAAGAAAATCAGAGGTAATTTGTGCAAATATATGGAAGCTATAAGAAAGAATCAAATGGAAATGTCAGAAATCAAAATTGCAGTATAGATAATAGAAATGAAGAATACCTTTAATGGATTTCAAGTAGACTTGGTATGGTTGAAGAAAGAATCAATAAGTTTGACAACAGGGCAGTATAAATTACCCAGTAAGACACAAAGAGCATAAAGAGTTTGAAGAAAACAACAATAGCAGTGCAACAACAACAGAAAACAGTGAAAGTCTGTGGGACAATATCAAATGGTATAACATACATGTAATTAGAATCCTACACAGAAAACAGAACAGGGCAGCAAAAAGGTTTGAAGAAAAATGGCCAAAATTTAAACAAAATCAATGACAAACACATTTATTTTTATTTGTTTGAGCAGAGTGTATCTATAATGATTTAATTATTTCTCTGCTTATTTTCATATTGTTAATTCTACTCTTGGATATAACTGTCTCCATTCTACTTCTTGATTTGCTTAACTAGAATTTATTATCCTATATTTATTATTTTTTTCTCCAAGTAAATATCTCTTTATTTAATTATTTGTCTCTCATGTTTTTCTAGTGGCTACATCCCATTATGTTTAGTAATTCTTTTACTTTGAATGTTGGATATAATAAAGGAAAAATGATCTACAAATATTACCCTCCATATGTTAGCTTAAGAACTCTGGAGATTAAAAAAATAATAAAAAGGTTTTCAAGTTTCCTAAATATGAAGAAGACAAATTTAATTTGGTTAACTCACATGAGCAGTATCACCATCTAGTTGCAGCTTCAATTAGCATGCAGGGCATAATCTGAGGCTACTCAGATATCAGAAGAATGATGAGTTTGTAAATGTCAAATTAAAGCATGATTGTGCCAATCCCTGTAATTTTACCAATACGTATTCAAGAGCTATAGTTGATGAAACCAGGCACAGCAACTTATTCAGGACAGGCCATGTCAGCAAGGATTTTTTGTTTTTATATCACATGGATGGGGATAATAAACATAGTGGCAGGTCAGAAGCTTGCAGCAGTTGAACCTTGATTTAGGCAACAGTGCTGCCTCTAGGGGGACAAAAATAGCTTTAAGTGCTTGCCCCCACACCCACTGCTTGCCCCTTCTTGCCCCCTGCACAATATAGGGTCTAAGGTCTTGATTCCTTTGCTACTAAGGTTGTTACTTTCCCTTCACCTTCACAAAATTGACGAGTCCAATTCCAGTAGCTGAAAATTCACATTTTTTCCTGATCATCTCTTATTGGATTCATCAAGTTGATGATGATTACTACCAAGGACCAAACTGCCATAGCAATATGTGTAGACCAGGATGAGGTGAATGCAATAACCAAGTCTTTCTTTCTAATTTTTTTTTTTTTTTTTTTTTTTTTTTTTTTTTTTTTTTTTGCGGTACGCGGGCGTCTCACTGCTGTGACCTCTCCCGTCGCGGAGCACAGGCTCCGGATGCGCAGGCTCAGCGGCCATGGCTCAGGGGCCCAGCCGCTCTGCGGCATGTGGGATCCTCCTGGACCGGGGCACGAACCCGCGTCCCCTGCATCGGCAGGCGGACTCTCAACCACTGCACCACCAGGGAAGCCCACCCCAATTTTTTTTACAATGTCAAATACCGTAGTTTGTAGGGAGCTTAGAATTTTCCATTGAATGCTTTGCCTGTAAAAGAATTGCTGGTTGACCTTTATAACAAAAGATGCACCATTGTCAAAGTGTAGATGCTCTTGAAAGACAGAGACACAGCAGAGATAGGTCTCAAAGGCCACGATTCTGTGGGTGGAACCAGCTAATCTGATTAGTGAAAAAGCAAATGTGGTGAGACATCACTGATTAACCCAAGAGGGAATCAAGACCTAACTAAAGAATTTAGCAGGAGCATGTTGGGCCAACACCTTCTATAATATGACCTCCATTACCACAAGAAAAATAGGACAACTTTGGAAGGAGTCACAAGTCTGGTATATGGGGTAGCTTTTGCATTAGAAATATAGAGTCTTTTCTTTTATGCCCAGTATATGATGGTGGATATGTCACCATTTTTGGTGTCATTCTGATCACTGTAGGCTTGATCAGAACTTGATTCCAGTTTGTCTCATCAAAGAACAAGACCTTAATATGGATATCTATGTGATTGATTCAGTTGATCCAATTAGCAGCAGCAATTTATTTTCAGTTTGGGGCCCCAAAGAAGAATATCTTTAATCTCCCACTCTGTAGTATTTTAAGTGGCATTCCAGAACTGTAAGCCAGCCTCACATTTAGCAAAAAATATAACATGATTCATCAAGAGAAGCATTGGCCAGAACTATGAAAATGGCTTAAATTATTAAATTATTATGGCTTAAATATCTTAAATTATTCCCATTGACTGGAGCAACCATGTCTATTTGTGATTCTACATAGCTGGTATTGATGTTGAACTGGGTCCTTTAATTGTGAGCCTTCAAATCCAATTTGACCCACCTCAAAATGAGAACATTAACCCAGAGAGTCAGAAGTCCTCCATAGGCAAGTTATTCAATTTCAGAGGAGCTCTTTAGCAAGCTAATAGCCATTTTTAAAAGGTGTGTACTTGTTAGCTGTATTGAGAGGCAACAATCTAAGAGCCCAGGAGGAGACCGGGAGGAGTGGAGGCTGCCTCATTAGCCAGAGGCTCCAATAGACAAAATAATGTTGCACTGACTTGTACCTGTACCAAAAAGTACAATAATCTGCTGGTCCTCCTTCCTGGTGATGGTGAGGCACCAAAGAGGCAGCAGTTTTTCTTTAACTACCAGAGGTCAGCATTGTGAATTTGTTCACATAGTCTCAAGAAACTTTGACAAAGCTATCCCTAAATTTTGTTAGGTTTCTCAAACACCACTGGTGATAGAGGTGTGACACCACCAGTCTAGCCATTGAGACTCAGGCTTCTGACTTGCCAACCAGGAGGACATAATGTATCTATCTCTGCATGTATGTATGTATTTATGTATGTGTGTGTGTATGTATGTATGTATGTATGTATCTATCTTTCTAATCTATTTTCATCCATCATTTATCAAAATCTTTGGATATCAGAAGGTAGAGAGGCATTTGCACTAAACTCTGACTCACCCACTGTAGGAAAATGGTAGAAGAGCTTGCTCCCACTGCATGTGGGAATGTACTGAATGGGAGATTCATCTCTCATTTTATCAGCATTTACAGGACAAGCATGTAACACATCAAAAGCTACTATATATTTCTACAACAGTACATTCAATTGTCCCAGAGGATACACCCACACAATAGCTTTTCTTTTTCTTGGCTGAAAGTTTTGATCAAACCCTAACAGTTGAATATGGGCATTTTTCTTATTCCCCATGGGAACATAGAGCAGGGAGCTTAACACCTGATCATGAGGACCTATAACAGCTGTCAGGAAAATACATCATCTCCTGTTGGGAGCTTGGGGAATACAGCAAGCCAGAGGAAGCTAGCTTGTAGGGGATGGCTGAGATTTACTAAAGAGGTTTCTTTCTTTTGTCTCTTTACTCCTTATACATGCCTCCTCCTCCTTAGTGCACCTTTCATCATCCAGAAAGCCCTAGATTCAGGGGCTCCTTTGCTTTCTCCCTTTATATACCACAGCTTCTCCTCACAGTTCTCAGCAGTTTCAGATACTCTGAGTCCGGTGACTCTTCCTCCCCATGAGAGAGGATATGTTAGTGACCTGGGTGACTATATCCAACAGAGTTGTAGAAGTTTGAGTCCCTCCATTCCCTGAATTTCCCCAACATACTCAACTTTTTCCTTAAGGTAACTGACGTCAGAGTAGAGAAGGAGAACAGTATCAGAAGGCTCAGAGGGAGGGAGAGAGAAGCTCAGTTCCAGTAAACAAAAATGTGCATGTACTTTCAGTTTCAAGTGGCTGCACACTGGAACTCAGCAAAGGAGCTGGTTTTGGTTCAAATAAATGGTTTTGTTCCATTCAAACCTGTATGTCTTTATTGCTGACACCTCTAATTTTAACTTTGGAGAAATTTTGACAACAAAAGCCATATTGTCATTACTTTGTGGCCTCAGCCTATTGTTATGATAACATCCTTCCTTCCTCCCAAACGAGAGTGAGTAACTAACCAAGCAGAGTTATAACAACCAATCAGGGAGATGGTTTCAATCGTACCACTCCTTGCTTAGCCTCTAAACATTCGTTAACAATAGGACAGTGGAACACAGTCACTCTGCCCTTTTTCGTCCCTGCACTTGACTGATAACATTCAATATCCAATTCTGGGGAGTTTTCTCATGTCTATCTTCTCCATCCTTTCTCTTCTAGGAAGCCATGTCTCTGTCAGCAACCCATCCTTTTCACCAAGACTGTCCAGAACTTTGCAGGATTTGAGATTTTATCTTTAAAATCTTAAAAGCTAACAAGTTCACCACTTTGTGGATGCTGAAAGAAGACATGAGACTCCTGGGTTAGAGACAAACACTTTACAACTCATGGCAGAAGTAGTAGCCAGAGTTCTTGTTGACTAGTGTCAGTTCCCCATGCTTCTCAGAGTACCTCACAAAAAGCCCATTGTTTATGCTTGCACACAGAGTAAGTTGTGTTACAGAAGAGGAGCACTGAACTTATGGAATTATCATTTTCATAGTGAGTTGACGCAAGCCTACTCTTTATCTGGGAGTAGACAAGGCTTTGCATTTTTGGCTTTCCCAGCAAAAAATGTGCAAGAACACTGAGCCATCCTAGCAAATTACCTCTCCTAACAAAGAGATGGGCTAAAGAAACATAATGACAAAAGGAATCTAGTTGGTCAGCGTTGGGCAATTCTATCTAGGAAAATAAAAGTGATGTTAAATCATGTAACTAGGGTAGAAGTCTGGAGGCCTTATTTTGATACCTAGGAACATAAGCATTCATCTTCAGATTTAACAAAAGAGTTGTAGAGTCCAGACACATTGATATAGTGAAAACATATATGTATCAGGGATATCAGGGATCAGATGGCTATGGACACAGGCCAGTTACCTGTTGTTTTGTAAATACCAAGCAGTTTTAATGGAACACAGTCATGCCAATTCATGTACTTATTGTGTATGCCTGCTTTTTTTTTTTTTTTTAATAAGGACAGAGTTATATAGTTGCAACAGAGACTGGATAGCCTTAGATTTAAACTGTCCACCATTTGGCTTTTAGGTAAAACATTTGTTAACCTCTGATGTATAAGTCACATGTATATAATGGAGAATGAGAGATTAAAAAACTGATATAATTTGCTATATACTTCTCTAAATAACATTTTAAGGTATAAAACCAGATGATAAAAAAACAGCTTTATGTTCCTTTTCTTCCTTAGCTTTATTAAGGTATAACTGACAAAAATTGTGTACATTTGAGGTATACAAAATGATGATTTAATATTCATAGACACTGTGAAATCAACCAAGCTAATTAGCACATCCATCATTTCACCTATTTAATGTTTGTGTGTGTGTGTGTGTGTGTGTGTGTGTGTGTGTGTGTATGTGTGTGGTAAGAACACTTAAAATCTACTATTGTAGCAAATTTCAGGTATATTATACAGTGATTGACTATAGTCACTATGCTGTACATCCAGAACTTATTCATCTTTTAATTGAAAAATTTGTACCCTTTGACTTACATCTTCCCATTTCCCCCACCCGGAAGCCCCTTCTCTCTGCTTCTCTGAGTTTGATTTATTTTTATTCCACATCTAAGTGAATCATTTAGATGAATCATCAATGCTGTAATCAATACAAAATTAGACAAGAGTTAAAGCTGATCAATATTTAGGCAGTTTGGTTACCTGTATCTTTCAATCCCACAGAGAATATCGTCTCTGAAAGAAATGATATGTAATGCTGAACTGATTTGGGTAGTCTGTTAATGCAAGCAGCTTGAAAGAAGCCTGAGGTTAGATGAAGGTCAAAGCCACTAATATGAACTAAAATCATCAGTAAATGAGATTTCATATGATATTTTAATTAGGCTCACTCTGTCACAGTATGAATTGTAAATGTGAACTTTAGAATCAAATCAATTTATTAGGTACGTTTGGCGTTTCCTTCATACACATTTTAAAATAAAAAAATTAAATTGTATTCCTTATGCTATTTCAAAAGTAAGATCTTGATTTAGATTGGCAGTTTTGATTTTTATATATTTTTTTTACATTAAATGAATCTGTAATACACACTGGATTTCTATTCTAGAGCATGTGTGATATGATTTGGAATATGTTCACTCTTAGAAATTAAGCCAGTAACAAAGATATTTTCTGTTTAGAGGTTTAAGTAATAGTCTAATGTCTTTTCAAGGAAAAACGAAGTAAGTAGAGATGACTCCTGTTGATACTAGATTCTATTTCTTAAATATATATATGGAAAAAGTATATTTATATATTCTTCAATGTTCTAAGGAATTTTCTTGTTTCCTACACTGCAAGCCACAGACTTCACTCTTCTCTAGAAATTTAGAAAAACAATTCTTTGGAATTCTTACCAAGGGAAAACTTCATGATTTTTTAATAACTAAGAAGCCCCAAAGGATTGTGTTTTCTGACCTACTATAAATTTTCATAATGAGACAAATAAATCTTGTTACATAGTGAAGCTAGACTTCCTCTATAGGGAAATCCCCATCTGTTACTCTATACTTAACAAGATATTGCAGCCAATTTTAATATTAATAATCACAGAAAATAATCACATGCCTGATGACACTATTCAGATCTGCTCATGTTTCAACTGTTTACATACTCAATATATTTTATGTAATGTAGCAATACATTTTAAAGGAAAGTTCATATTAGTACATCTATATGTGGTGCAACTTAATGAATCAATACAACCAAAATGATGAGACTGTTTATGAGATCGAACAGTCATAAACATTGCTTTTATTTAGTCATGCTCTTGTCCATATCCTACATAGGTTATGGGGAAATAAGCCTAGAGCACAGACTAACAGATTCTTAGAATTCTACCACTGTTGGTTTTTGTTTATTTTTACTATATCCAAGAACATTTTTCTTAATAAGGTTCTCAAATAATGGAGATATCATAATATCTCTTTTACCACTTGTTATTAGTGGTCCTCTTCTAATGTGAACTTTCAGAATTTATCATTATCAAGCTAACTAATGGAAACTGAAGAGACAATATACATCATGTGATGATAATTTGCATGCTTCTTGAAATAATTCTACAATATCCAGGTAAATATATATTAAAAGTATAGTGTAAGGTTGAGCATGAAAGCATAGTTGAATCCTCTTTCCTCCAGTTTTCTCTAACAAACCATTGGGACTAAATTCATGATAACTCACAAAAAATATTCTTTCGGCACTAGTCAATACATACTTTTTATTGTTCAACTCCTACCCTCATAATCTTTTGTAATTTTCTTCTCTTTATCTAAATTTGCACCTTTCTCCACTGTAATCTTTCCTTGTACTTTGCAGAGTGTCACTTCTAATTTATTTTCCAATATCAACTCCTTTTAAAATATTGCCTCCTTTACATCTCTGTGGAAAACTTGCTGTCTGTCAGTACATCCACCTCAAGACCTTGGCTTTTTGTATAACACTTTCCAATGGAGGATATTTTTATTCTTATTAATGTGACTCCAAATTGCTTAGTGTGATGTGTTTCTCCTTCTTATTCACCATTAATTTTCCAAAAATCTAATGTATTTAGGCTCAGACCATCTGACTATAACCTCTTTCCTATTTATTTTGCTTTTCACTAACCAAATACCCTTCACTTAATTAATACTAAACTTTAACAACTAATTCAAATACTTCCTTTGGAATTCAGTTTTGTCCATGCACCTGGGTGACTATATAGTGAAGATATCATCTAAATAAATGACCCATTCTACATACAAGACTCACAGCTCTCAATCGCCTATGTGACCTCCATTCAATTCTAATTTATTTTAACAATTCACTGCAAGAATGGCTCATAAAATTGCCATAATTCAAAAATCCAGTAAATCAAAATCCTTCTCTGATAACTCCTTCCAATTCTTCCACCTTGTTAGCTCACACATAAATATATAAATATATATATATATATATATATATATATATAGTTGATTTACAATACTGTGTTAGTTTCAGATGTATAGAAAAGTGATTCAGTTATTTCTTTTTTAGATTCTTTTCCATTATAGGTTATTATAAGATACTGAATATAGTTTCCTCTGCTCTACAGTAAGTCCTGATGTTTATCTATTTTTATACATGGTAGTGTGTGTCTGTTAATACCAAACTCCTAATTTATCCCTCCCCCCATTTCCCCTTGGTAACCATAAATTACCTCCCCCATTCTATGATTTTAATACCACTCAATAAGATTAGAATTGTTTCAGTTGCAAGATTTATAAAAGAGAAATCAATAAGTGTATTTAAAGAATAACAGCTTAAAATATGAGATTTCCTTGTAAGATCAGTAAACTGAAACAGCTTTCAAGTGTACACCCTCTGATTCACAGTTGCCAAACAAGAACTACATCTGTGAAAGATTAATTACAATGTCAACCTATAATATAATGTCTCCAGGAATTGTTTTGTTGAGAAAAGAGCTTCTCTTCCTAGGTGTGATTTAATAGGTGATACTTTTAGCTGCCTGGCCTGTTGTGGTCGTGACCATCTAAAAAGCTGTTTGTGGATTGAGTCCAATTAGCTCAGAAATCAACTGAGTTATTACAATGTACTGACAATAAGGAAGGAGGGTGGCACCTAAAGGATGGTAGGTAGAAACTCAAGAGTTGTTTCGACTGTATATTTTGTTCAATTTACATGAAAAATTGAAGCTAGATTTTGGACTCATACCAAGGAGTGACTAGAGATGCAGATAAGAGTATTAGTGATAGACGCCTCACTAAAGTCGCAGTTAATGTGTGGTAAGTGACGGTTAGCCATTTAGATATTGAAACAGAGGAAAGAAATATGAATTATTAGTTAGGAAAAAAATAAACAAAAAGATCATGCAGATCGAAACGTGAATATCTATGGTATTATTTATATGCGTCATGTTTAGGAGGTCTTGAATAAAAGTTGTTTACTTCATACAATCATTCAACGGTATGTAAAGAGACAAGAATTTTTACACTCTTTTTGTTGTTCAAATCATAATGAAATGATAAAAACCAGTAGTTAAATATCTCTTGTTAATACCATTTTAATTTATTGATGAATTAGACAGATGTGGTTATATGTAGTAAATTAAATTTTCATAATATTATAGGTTGGATATTATCTTTCCAAATAAAGAAATCTCCCAATACTAGGTCTTTCTGTTGTAGACTGTTTTGTAATCTCTGAAAAATATTAAGTGGGAAATTAATTTAACAGTCTATATCCATGGTTAAGTATCCTAAACATTCTTAGTAACTTAGTTAAAAATAAAACCTGGCTTGGAAAAAATTAGCTATTAAGGTCTCTTTTTAAAAATAGGAATAAAATGCTTCATTTTTAAAGTTGAAAAATTAGCTCAGTGTAAATTAAAATGATTGATGCAACTTACCCTAGATTGCCTGCAAATAAATTTAATTTTCTTTCCTTGTTCTCATTCATTTGTATAACAAAATACTTATAAATTATCCTCAGTGTACTGTTATTAAGTAAACTTTAATGAATTAAGATGATACCAAGAGGCTATTTTGAGTATGTTTTTGGCAAGAATTAGGGAAAATATACATTCTTTTTATAATAAATTTGTTCCTGAAATTTCTAAAAGAAAACAAAGTAAATGGAATTGCTACTTTGAAACGAGCTTGAAGTTTTGCCCTTACACTCTAGTGCAGAATTCCTTGGAGAAATCATTATCAAGAGAGAATTTCCCCCAAACTACAAAAAGTGAAGGAGGAAACTCTCAAGAGGGGGCTGGGCATCCTACTCAAATACAGTTACATCTAACTAAGAAACTGGTTGTGATAGGGCTGTTTTGCTAATCTGGACACATTGAAAGTAGAGAACATAAGAAAAGTTATTAATTCAAATACTTCAGATTTCAAATGGGAAGTTTGTACTTGTCTTTTACTGTATTTGATAAACCTGTATTTGATAAATTTAGTCATAACTTATGAGAAGAAAATCCAAAAAATCTGTCTCTAACATTTTCCCATTTTAGAGCTTCCATTAAACATTTTAATTGCACATCAAAGTCACATTCCTAATATTCAACAAGCATCACATATTAAATATGTTGAAATTGGACTTCATTTTTTCATTTTGGGGGCTTTTTTTTCTTATTTACTTTGATTAATGGTGTAGCCAGCAACCTTATGACTTTCTCTTATAAATAAAATATAATGTGTAAGTATTTTTTTCTTGTCTTCCATCTCTAAACAATAAAACATTCTGTTGATTTGTTCTCCACCATAACTCTCATAGATAGGTATTCATAAACACTGCCATTCTTAATAACATAGTTATGTTTATATTTTAATTCAAAATGGTACCAAAACCGGACACTATAAAACTCTTAGAGGAAAACATAGGAAAAACACTCTGTGACATAAACCACAGCAAGATCATTCTTGACCCACCTCCTTGAGTAATGAAAATAAAAACAAATAATAAATAAATGTGACCTAATTAAACTTAAAAGTTTTTGCACAGCAAAGGAAACCATAAACAAGATGAAAAGACAGGGGAGGAACTTCAAGATGGTGGAAGAGTAAGACGTGGAGACCACATTCCTCCCCACATATACATCAGAAATGATTCTACATGTGGAGCAACTCCTACAAAACACCTGCTGAACGCTGGCAGAAGACCTCAGACTTCCTAAAAGGCAAGAAACTCCCCACGTACCTGGGTAAGGCAAAAGAAAAAAGGAAAAACAGAGACAAAGTACAGGGACGGGACCTGCACATCTGGGAGGGAGCTGTAAAGGAGGAAAAGTTTCCACACACTAGGAAGCCCCTTCACTGGCACAAATGGGGGCTGTGCTGGGGGGGTGGAAGCTTTGGAGCCATGAAGGAGAGTGCAGCAACAGGGGTGCAGAGGGAAAAGTGGAGAGATTCCCACACAGAGGATCAGTGCGACCAGCACTCACCAGCCCGATTGGCTTGTCTGCTCACCCACCAGGGCAGGTGGGGACTGGGAGCTGAGGATAGGGCTTCAGAGGTAAGATCCCAGGAAGAGGACTGGGGTTAGCTGCGTGAACACAGCCTGAAGAGGTCTAGAGCACCACAGCTAGCTGGGAGGGAGTCTGGGGAAAAGTCGGGAGCTGCCGAAGAGGCAAGAGACTTTTTCTTCCCTCTTTGTTTCCTGGTGCATGAGGAGAGGGGATTAAGAGCACCTCTTAAAGGAGCTCTACAGAGGGGTGCAAGCCACGGCTATCAGCATGGACCCCAGAGATAGGCATGAGACACTAAGGCTGCTGCTGCAGCCACCAAGAAGCCTGTGGGCAAGCACATGTCACTATCCACACCTACCCTCTGAGTAGCCTGTGCAGCCCACCACTGCCAGGGTCCCTTGATTCAGGGACAGCTTTCCCAGGAGAACACACAGTAAGCCTCAGGCTGGTGCAATGTCACACCGGCCTCTGCCATCGCAGGCTCACCCCACACTCTGTACCCCTCCCTCCCCCTGGTCTGAGTGAGCCAGAGCCCCTAATCAGCTGCTCCACTAACCCCGTCCTGTCTAAGCAAAGAACAGACACACTCAGGTGACCTATACGCAGAGGCAGGGACAAATCCAAAGCTGAATCCCAGGGGCTGTGCAAACTGAGAAGAGAAAGGGAAATCTATCCCAGCAGCCTCAGGAGCAGCGGATTAAATCTACGCAATCAACTTGATGTACCCTGCAACTGTGGAATACATGAAAAGACAACAAATCTTCCCAAATTGAGGAGATGGACTTTGGTAGCAATGTATATATATATTCTTTCCCTTTATCACTTTTTGTGAGTGTGTATGTGTATGCTTCTGTCTGTGATTTTGTCTGTATAGCATTGCTTTTACCATTTATCCTAAGGTTCTGTCTGTCCGTGTTTTTTGTTATTTTGTTTTTAGTATAGCATTTGCTATCAATGGTGGATTTGTTTTCTGGTATGTTTGCTCTCTTCTTTCTTTCTTTTTCTTTTTTATTACTTTTTAAACTTTTTTAATAATAATTTTTACCTTAATAACTTTATTATATTTTATTTTATCTTTTTCTTTTTTTCTTTCTTTTTTTCTCCCTTTTATTGTGAGCTTGTGGATGACAGGCTCTTGGGGCTCCAGTCAGGCGTCATGGCTGTGCCTCTGAGGTGGGAGAGCCAAGTTCAGGAAATTGGTCTACATGAGACCTCCCAGCTCCACATAATATCAAAAATCTCCCAGAGATCTCCAACTGAATGTCAAGCCCCAGCTCCACTCAACGACCAGCAAATTACAGTGTTGGACAACTTATGTCAAACAACTAGTAAGACAGGAACACAAATCCACCCATTATCAAAGAGGCTACCTAAAATAATAATAAGGTCACAGACACCCCAAAACACACCACTGGATGTGTACCTGCCCACCAGAAAGACAAGATCTGGCCTCATCCAACAGAGCACAAGCACTAGTCCCCTCCACCAGGAAGTCTACACAACCCACTAAATCAACATTAGCCACTAGAGACAGACACCAAAAACAATGAGAAATACAAACCTGCAGCCTGCAAAAAGGAAACCCCAAACACAGGAAGCTAAACAAAATAAGAAGCCAGAGAAATACACAGCAGATGAAGGAGCAAGGTACAAACCCACCAGACCTAACAAATGAAGATGAAATACGCAGTCTACCTGAAAATGAATTAAGAAAAATGATAATAAACATGATCCAAAATCTTGGGAATAGAAAGGAGAAAATAAAAGAAACGTTTAACCACAACCTAGAAAAACTAAAGAGCAGACAATCATGAACAACACAATAAATGAAATTGAAGATTATCTAAAAGGGATCAATAACAGAATAACAGAGGTAGAAGCACGGATGAGTGACCTGGAAGATAAAATACCAGAAATAACTAAGAATAAAGAAAAACAAAAAATGAAAAGAATTGAGGACAGTCTCAGAGACCATTGAGACAACATTAAACATACCAATGTTCGAGCTATAGGGGTCCCAGAAGGGGAAGAGAAAAAGGAAATGGACTGAGAAAATATTTGAAGAGATTATAGTTGAAAATGTCCCTAATATGGGAAAGGAAATATTTAATCAGGTCCAGGAAGTGCAGAGAGTCCCATACAGGATAAATCCAAGGAGAAACACGACAAGACACATAGTAATCAAACTATCAAATATTAAATACAAAGAAAAAATATTAAAAGCAGGAAGGGAAAAGCAGCAAATAACATACAAGGGAATCCCCATAAGGTTAATAGCTGGTCTTTCAGCAGAAATTCTACAAGCCAGAAGGTGTGGCTTAAATTGATGAAAGGGAAAAACCTACAACCAAGATTACTCTACCCAGCAAGGATCTCATTCAGATTTGATGGAGAAATTAAAACGTTTACAGTCAAGCAAAAGCTAAGAGAATTAAGCACCACCAAACCATCTTTACAAAAAATGCTAAAGGAACTTCACTAGGCAGGAAACTAAAGAGAAGCAGAGATGTACAATAACAAACCCAAAACAATTAAGAAAATGATAATAGGAACATACATATCAATAGCTACCTTAACTGTAAATGGATTAAATGCTCCAACCAAAAGACATAGACTGGCTGATTGGATACAAAAACAACACCTGTATATATGCTGTTTACGAGACCCAAATCAGACCTAGGAATACATACAGACTAAAAGTGAAGGGATGGAAAAAGATATTCCATACAAATGGAAACAGAAAGAAAGCTGGAGTACCAAGTCTCTTATCAGACAAAATAGACTTTAAAATAAAGACTATTACAAGAGACAAAGAAGGTCACTACATAATGATCAAGGGATCAATCCAAGAAGAAGATATAACAATTGTAAATATTTATGCACCCAACATAGGAGCACCTCAATAAATAAGGCAAATGCTAACAGCCATAAAAGGGGAAATCAACAGTAACACAATCATAGTAGGTGACTTTAACACCTCACTTTCACCAATGGACAGGTCATCCAAAATGGAAATTAATGAGGAAATATAGGCTATAAATGACACATTGAACAAAATGGATTCAATTGATATTTATAGGACATTCCATCCAAAAACAATAGAATACACTTTCTTCTCAAGTGCTCATGGAACATTTTCCAGGATAGATCTTATCTTGGGTTACAAATAAAGCCTTGGTAAATTTAAGAAAATTGAAATTGTATCAAGTATCTTTTCCAACTACAACACTACGAGACTAGATATCAATTATAGGAAGAAAACTGTAAAAAATACAAACACATGGAGGCTAAACAATAACTACTAAATAACCAAGAGATCACTGAAGAAATCAAAGAAGAAAAAAAAAATACCTAGAAACAAGTGACAATGAGAAGATGGCAACCCCAAACCTATGGGATGGAGCAAAAGCAGTTCTAAGAGGGAAGTTTATAGCAATACAATCCTACTTTAAGAAACAGGAAACATCTTGAATAAACAACCTAACCTTGCACCTAAAGCAATTAGAGAAAGAAGAACAACACCCCCCCAAAGTTAGCAGAAGGAAAGAAATCATAAAAAGCAGATCAAAAATATATGAAAAAGAAATGGAGAAAACAATAACAAATATCAATAAAAATAAAAGCTGGTTTTTGAGAAGATAAACAAAATTGATAAGCCATTATTAGCCAGACTCATCAAGAAAAAAATGGGAAAAGACTCATCAACAGAATTAGAAATGAAATAGGAAAAGTAACAACTTACACTGCAGAAATACAAAGGGTCATGTGAGATTACTACAAGCAACTATGTGCCAATAAAATGGACAACCTGTAAGAAGTGGACAAATTCTTAGAAAAACACAGACTTCTGAGACTGAACCACGAAGAAATAGAAAATATAAAGAGACCAATCACAAGCACTGAAATTGAAACCATATTAAATATCTTCCAACAAACAAAAGTCTGGTACCTGAGAACTTCACAAGTGAATTTAGAGAAGAGCTAAAAACTATCCATCTCAAACTTTTCCAAAATATAGCAGAGGGAGGAACACTCCCAAACTCATTCTAGGAGGCCACCATCACCCTGATACCAAAACCAGATTAAGATGTTACAAAAAAAAAAACCTACCAACCAAAATCATTGATGAACATAGATGCAAAAATCCTCAATAAAATACTAGCAAACAGAATCCAACAGCACATTAAAAGGATCATACACCATGATCAAGGGGGTTTTATGCCAAGAATGAAAGGATTCTTCAATATATGCAAATCAATCAATGTGATATACCATATTAACAAATTGAAAAACAAAAACCATATTATAAATTCAATAGATGTAAAAAAAGATTTTGACAAAATTCAACCTTCATTTATGATAAAAACCCTCCAGAAAGTAAGCATAGAGGGAAGTTGCCTCAACATAATAAAGGCCATATATGATAAACCCACAGCCAACATCATTCTTAATGGTGAAAAATTGAAACCATTTCCTCTAAGATGAGGAACAAGACAAGGTTGTCCACTCTCACAACTATTATTCAACATACTTTTGGAAGTTTTAGCTACAGCCATCATTTAAGAAAAATTAAAATGAATCTAAATTGTAAAAGAAGTAGTAAAACTGTCACTGTTCACAGGTGACAGTATACTCTATATAGAGAATGCTAAAGATGCTACCAGAAAATTATTAGAGCTAATCAATGTATTTGCTAAAGTAGGAGGATACAAAATTAGTGCACAGAAATCTCTTGCATTCCTATACACTAATGATGAAAAATGTGAAATGAAAATTAAGGAAACACTCCCATTTACCATTACAACAAAAAGAATAAAATACCTAGGGATGAACCTACCTAAGGAGACAAAAGACCTGTATACAGAAACTATAAGACACTGATGAAAGAAATTAAAGTTGATAAAATAGATGGAGAGATATACCATGTTCTTGGATTGGAAGAATCAACACTGTGAAAATGACTATACTATCCAAAGCAATCTACAGATTCAATGCAAGACTTATCAAACTACCACTGGCATTCCTCTCAGAGCTAGAACAAAAAAAATTCACAATTTATATGAAAACACAAAAGACCCTGAATAGCCAAAGGAATCTTGAGAAAGAAAAACAGAGCTGGAAGAATGAGGCTCCCTGACTTCAGACTATACTACAAAGTTACAGTAATCAAGACAGTATGGTACTGGCACAAAACCGGAAATATAGATCAATGGAACAGTAAGGAAAGCCCAGAGATAAACCCACGCACTTATGGTCACCTTACCTTTGATAAAGAATGTAAGAATAAACAATGGAGAAAAGACAGTCTCTTCAATAAGTAGTGCTGGGAAAACTGGACAGCTATATGTAAAAGAATGAAATGAGAACAGTCCCTAAAACTAATGCACCAAAATAAACTCAAAATGGATTAAAGACCTAAATGTAAGACCAGAAACTACCAAACTCTTAGAGGAAAACATAGGCTGAAACTCTATGACATAAATCACAGCAAGATCCTTTTTGACCCACCTCCTAGAGAAATGGAAATAAAAACAAAAATGAACAACTGGGACTTAATGAAACTCAAAAGGTTTTCACAGCATAGGAAACCATAAACAACATGAGAAGACAACCCTCCGAATGGGAGAAAGTATTTGCAAATGAAGCAACTGACAAAGGATTAATCTCCAAAATTTACAAGCAGCCCATGCAGCTCAATATCAAAGAAACAAACAACCCAATCCCAAAATGGGCAGAAGACCTAAATAGACATTTCTCCAAAGAAGATATACAGATTGCCAACAAACACATGAAAGAATGTTCAACATCATTAATCATTAGAGAAATGCAAATCAAAACTACAATGAGATATCATCTCACACCAGTCAGAATGGCCATCACCAAAAAATCTATAAATAATAAATACTGGAGAGGGTGTGGAGAAAAGGGAACCCTTTTGTGCTGTTGGTGGAAATGTAAATTGATACAGCCACAATGGAGAACAGTATGGAGTTTCCTTAGAAAACTATAAATAGAACTACCATACAGCCCAGCAATCCCCCTACTGGGCATATACTCTGAGAAAACCATAATTCAAAAAGAGTCATGTACCAAAATATTCATTGCAGATCTATTTACAATAGCCAGGACATGGGAGCAACCTAAGTGTCCAATGATGGAAGAATGGATAAAGAAGATGTGACACATATATACAATGGAATATTACACAGCCATAAAAAGAAACGAAACTGAGTTGTTTGTAGTGAGGTCGATGGACCTATAGTGTGTCATACAGAGTGAAGTAAGTCAGAAAGAGAAACACAAATACCATATGCTAACACATATATATATGGAATCTGAAAAAAAAAAAGGTCATGAAAACCTAGGGGCAGGACCTACTAGGGAATGGACTTCAGGACACGGGAAGGGGGAATGGTAAGCTAGGACAAAGTAAGAGAGTGGCATGTACATATATACACTACCAAATGTAAAACCAATAGCTAGTGGGAAGCAGCCACATAGCACACGGAGATTAGCTTGGTGCTTTATGACCACCTAGAGGGGTGGGGTATGGAGGATAGGAGGGAAGGAAATGCAAGAGGGAAGAAATATGCAGATATATGTATATATATGTATATGTATAGCTGATTCACTTTGTTATAAAGCAGAAACTAACACACCATTGTAAAGCAATTATACTCCACTAAAGATGATTAAAAAAAAAAAAAGGAAGAAAAGAAAAGGAAAGGAGGAAAAAGCCTCCACATTGGCTTGGTGGTCTTGGGATGAAATGGATGCAGAAGACAGCTTGATTGTCAAACTGGAAACTTTTATTTTCCTTTTCCTTTTCTTTTTATCTTTCCTATCAGGGCTTCTGCACACTTCCCACCCCCTTCTTTCAAACAGGAAAGACGCTGATTAGCTGCTATTTTTGGTAAAACAACTGTTGTTTTAGACTTCTTGTTCAGTGAATGTTATTGTTTTTACTGCCAAATGAGCTTTGGCCGTTGATGTAGGGGATCTCTTGGGAACTTAACTTTTTCCCAAGTTTAAGTGTAAAACCTTTTTTGTTTGAATTGGCTTTTAATGGGTTCTTCAAGATTTGCTCTTGGCTCTTTGATGCGGGACTGAATAGCACTATGTTTCCTTTGAGCTTCCAATAAATAAAGGATCCCATGTCCTCCTGGGCACTTTTTGGTGATTTTGCTGTGTGTGGTCTCTAATAGCCAGATGCAGATTCCAGGAAAATGACTTATAAATGAATATAAATAACCTTATATTTTTAGAATTTTCTTTGGCTCATTCTACTTCTTGTAGCAGATGGCTTTAAAGAGCATTAGCTATGTATATATTAAATATAATATAAATATACCAATATTAAATTGATGTGTAAGTGTAATATATTAATATTTATATTAAAGTCTAACAATTATGTATATTAAAATATAATTTTGCATAGCATATATTATATACAAAGTATATGACTAATGTAATGTATTTCTATGTTTAATATATTCATAATATTAATATGATATATTATGTAATATTGATTATAACATAATTATATCATAATATATAGAGATATAATTATTATTATCTGATATAATACATTATATTTAATATATTCTATATGACAAAATATATTGTGTATTATTATAAGAACGTTATTATTATAAGATAATATATTATTATAATGTATTATAAGAACATTATATTATATAATTTAAATATAATACATATATAAAACTATATATATTTTAATTATACATTACACATACAAGTATGTATAGCTATTTATAATTTTATTTACATAGGAATCTCTTCATCATAACAACTGATGTAAAAATATGCTGTATTTAAATCAAATAGGCCATAATTTCACTACTTACACATAACTACTCTTAAAATCTTGAACCCTGTCTAAATCATGCTTACATATCTCTCAACCTGTTTTTCTACACTTGCATGTATGCAATCATTTATACACAATATATATGTGTACTACCAGTTTTCACTTCAATGTATATAAATATATGACATATATAATTATATTCCTGTGTATGTATACAAATATTAATCAAAGGTGTGTGTATATGTATGTATAACATATGTTTATATAAATATATCATACAAATAATGTATGTGTATATAAATACATGACTATATACGTACATACACAGAAATATACTTATTTAAACAAAAGGGTCCTAAATAATCATAGTTCTCTAAGAATAAAAGTAGTTATGTCTCACTGTTTCAATAACTTTTTATACTTTTCTACTGTATGTGCTTCTATAATTGTTATGAACAATCCCCATTTGTTGAATGTTAAGTTGTTTTAATTTTTAGCCATTATTAATGAAGCTATGAAGAATTAAAAAAAGTCAATATGAAAAAGAAAACAATATTAATATTATTACATAGAATAAATCAGTAGTGACAATATTTTGGTCTACTTTGCTCCTAGTTTGCTTTTTCTATGAGACCTGATTATTTTATTATTAAACTATGACTACTTAATACATATATCTTTTAAAAAATTTTATTGTGATATAATTGACATATAACATTGTATTAATTTTGTCATAGTTACAAGTTGGTGTACCTTGTTTTTAATACGTTATATATTACAAACACAATATTCATTCATATGATTTGTAAAAGCTCATTATTTGCAATCATGTAATTATATCAACATGTTTATACATATTTTTTAATGTTGGTAGTTTTACCTATTAACTTTATAATATTAATAAATACTTATCTAATATATAGTTGAAGAAGTAAAATGTTATACCTTTCTATCTATTATGTTGAAACAATATGTTTTGTTAAATTTCCACAATTAATAGTTTTTAGTTACTAGTTTTATCCACACTTTCTAGTCTTTCTGGAGTACACACTCTCCAAAGGAGAATATCTTTGTTATGACCAAAATGACATAGAGAAGTTAGCTACATATGATGGGGAAAACTGGAGATTTTAAATGAAACAAAGACTTTATTAATTCTGTATGTACATACATAGGTTAATTTACATATTGAATTGTTTCTCTAAATTAATGGGTCTTTCAACTATTTTTGGACTATGTTTTAAAAATGTCATCTTCCTTTTGGTAGATATGTCAAGATGGTTTCTACCCCATACTTTCTTATGAATACATACTCACACACTTATGAAGTCAAAGTAAAGTATGGCATAGTCCAGGGGAGAATAATACTAAGTTTGGTCTATAGTGTTAGGTTTATCTAAGGAGAACATTCAACCAATAAATGCTGATGTATTTTGGTTAGAGAACGATCTTTTTAGACATGGCAATATTTGTGTCTCTCAAAGAAAATGGAACATAAAAAGCCAAGTAAAATTTATTTAAATATATGATTTAAATTTACAATAATATAAATTAGATAAAAAATAAGATGAAAGACATCAGAATAACTTGTCTTCTGTGCCACATTGTGATTTAAGTGACTTTTTAAAGCTGCCTCTTTTTAAATAACCATCACAACAATATTTGATAAATCCTACCATATCCTAATTCTCATATGAGGATATTTAAGCATAAAATGATGGCACTACTTTCTCAATGTCACATGCCACAATTCTAACTCCATAAGTAAAGAGAACAAGAAGAAATGGAATATGATATAAGTCTGCAAATAACAATTGAGCACAATTTGAAAATTAAATATACAAGATGAGAAAACTTATTAATACAAACAGAGACTATGAATATTGTGGCATACATAAAGAACTGAGATTCATCTATTAAAACTTCTTGCTTAAAGATTTAAAAATAGAGCTGAAACAATATTCAATATTACAGTTGAGGAAACAAAACTTAAAAGGAATATTCCTAAGTGGAGGATGAGAATAATTTACCATGTACTATATAAAAAATATAACACACACATTTATTTAAAAATGCCAGCCATAACAAAATCTCATGCATTTTTTATCAAGGAGATTAAGATGTTACCTATAAATGGATGGAGACCTTTCTACTGGTTGCAGATTCCCCTTCAGAACTGGGAAAAATTATTTCTCAAAGTTTTCACCAGGATAAAAAAAAAATTCCAAATTAAATGTCATCCACACATTAAAACAGAAATAAACTATTGTTAGATGCTCAAGGATTTAAAAAGCATACCATTCATCTACACATATTCTTAGAGATTTTCTTTTTTTAACTAACCAAATAATAAATCAAAATACAGTCCTCAAAAAAAAATTGTATAATTAAGAACTGATTGAAAGTACTTCAATGTGTAATTAAAACTAAATTACTATAAAAATACACTTAACATATGGTCCATGAATCTTACTCCTAGGTATTTACTTAAGAGAAATGAACACACATAGTCACACAAATACCTATAAATGAATTTTCACAGCACTTTTTTTTTCTTAATAAGTCAAAACTGAAAACAATCTAAATATCCAATAACTGATGAATGGATAAATGAATGATAGTCCAGCTATAAATAAATTATATGCAATAATAAACAAAGAAATAAAAACTATTGAGATATACAACATGGACATATATCCAAAGCCCTAGAATAATTGAAAAGTTTAGATACAATGTCTCTGTATTTATGTGATATTCTTCAAAAGGTAAACCTATAGGAAAGAACACAAATCAGTGGCAACTGTGGACTTGGGGGTACTTGTGAAGGACATTGGAAGCAAAGAGGAAAAAGGAGTGTATGGAGAGTAATAGAAATATTCTGTATCTTAGTTTTGATTATATTACTCTATGAATCTGTCAAAACTAATTGAATTGTACACTAAGAAATTGTCAATTTTATTGTAAGGAAATTATAAAAATAACTTTTAAAAAGATTTAAAAATACAAAAATCCCTACTCCTCTACTCTGTAGCTCTCGATCTGTGCAAGTCACTAATAACTTTAACCATTGATTTTATCATCTGTCAAATGGGATGATGTTGAAGGGAGAAGTAAATGAAACATATACATCAATATTTGGCACACAGTTTATGCTAGAAAAATTGGTGACTATTAATGTATGTGTAAAGTGATGATGATGATGATGTGTAAAGTGATAATATATGTGTAAAGTGATTTTATATACTTATAATTCCAGGAGACAGTCCAAATACAGGCATGAAAATCTGAATAGACCCTTAAGAAGTCTCTGTACCCTTTTCCCATAATTTTACATGATCTACATAATTTTTCTGAGTGAATGGACACAGTAGGTGATATCAGTTTGAGCCTGGGATAGCCATACTGACATATCTTTCTTGGGAAGACCCAAAATATGGGTTGGGTTGAATGTAAGGATCTAGGAAAGGAAGTGCAAAACTGTTGGTGAACTAATGCTGAGTAGGAGGGAATGCTCATTGTTTAGCATCTAATTATCACCAGTAAAGAGAGGTAGGTGAAAAAGTGTAAAATATGCAAAGATCATAATAAAATTATTGTGGAATTAAAACTTTAAACCCACAATCTCTTAATTCCAAAATAGTTGCATTTTTTTTCTAAAAGTTACTTTATGTTAGGAATTCCATAGGATAATTATTGTCTTAAAAGCAAATATTCACAGCCAGAACCCTGGCTGGCCCAAAATATGACTGATAGCTTCTTGATTGATATTCAGTGTATATATTAAATGTAGAAATGTTGTAAATTTTAGACATGATTAAATATTAAAAGGTCATATTCTTTAACAGAAAAAACTATTTTTAATAAAACACAGGGTTTGAAGTCCCTTTAAAGTAAAATGATTTTTTAATATTTGAATATTTGTATATATTATTATAAAATTTTAACTTTTGACATTTTTCCAGATACCTGTTACTTCCCAAGTTTTCCCCATATTAATGAAAGCATTTGCATTCACCTAGGTGCTCTTCCAGAAATCCAAAATTTATCCTCAATAAATCATTCTCCCACTCACAAATATGTTATTAAATCTTATCTATTTTATTTCCAAAAAATATTTTTAAGCATCTAGGTTATAGCCACCATATAGGTTTTATGTGCATACCACTTCTATTCAACATAGTACTGGAAGTCCTAACCACAGCAAATAATAGAAAATAAAAAGAATTAAAAGGCACCTAAATAGAAAAGAAAGTAATAAAATTATCTCTATTTGCAGATGACACAATCTTATATGTAGAAAACATAAGGACTCCACCAAAAACAACAACAACAACAAAAACTGTTAGAACTAATATGCAAATTCAGTAAATTAACAATTCAGCAAAGTCTTAGAGTACAAAATCAATACACACAAAACGGTTGCATTTCAGAGGTGGTTCAGACATAAAGCTGCATCTGAGAAAGACAGGGGTAACCATTACTGGTGCTTACAGAGAGAGCATATCAGAAGCAGCCCTCATCTCTCTGTGAAGCTGGACCAACACAGCCTGTGCAACAAACCATGCTGACAGCCCATACAGGACCCACATTCCCTGCTGTGCTGCTCCATACCAGGGAAAGGATGGCAGAGACTGAGGGGAGAGCTCAGTTGTGAGAGAAAAGAGAGGTTCAGACAAAGAAGCATCTGAATAGGCAGTCATTACTGGCATTACATGAGCAGCACATCAGAAGTAGTCTGGGTCTTGGACACAAACCAGACTGCCACAGCTAGTGCTCCAACCTGTGCCAAGTGCCCACATCAGTCCCTCTTGCTCCAGTACTGCTGCCCTCTACATTTAGTGTTCCAGTGCTGGGATGGAAGAAAGCACACACTTAAAAGGAACTCAACCAGCTTGACCACAACCTTCAGGGATTTAGCTAATACTTGGGAACAGACCCCCACCCCCAATAGGGCAGTGATGGCCACTAAGAAGAGGGAAAGCCCTCTTTCACACCTGGATTCAGCCCTAACTATTTCTCCAGCTCCACCTCCTACCAAAATTCCAGCACACCCTGAAGAAAGGTATGGTTTGTACTCATATCAATACCAACTCTCCCACAAAAGTGACTGGGCACACGCACACTGTAAGGGATCCTCTCATATAAGGACACCCCTAAGAGACTGCAAAAGGTAATTGTTTTACCTAGTTTCAGGCACAGAGAAAGGAAAATAAGATAACACAGAGAAATTGGCCTTGACTGAACAAGCAAGAGAAAACCCCTGAAGAAATAAATAATGGAACAAAAATATACAAATTGCCAGATAATAAGTTCAAGGCATTAGTAAGAAGAATGCTAATTCAGTTAGGGAAAAGAACAGATGAACACAGTGAGAATTTTAACAAGGAACTAGAAAACATAAAAAGAACCAGTCAGAACTGAAAAATATAATTGAAATGAAAAACAATCTAGAAGGAATTAATAGCAGACTAGGTGATTCAGAAGAATGCATAAGTGATCAAGAAGAAAGAATGAAAATCCCACGATCAGAAAGAAAAACTAAAAACAAATTTAAAGAATAAGAACAGTATAAGAGACCTCTAGGACAACATCAAACATACATTCCCATTATAGAAGTCCAAGGAGAAGAGAGAGACAAGGGGTTCAAAAATGTATTTGATAATATTATTGCTAATTTTTTTTTCAAACCTGAAGAAGGAAACAGATATCCAGCTACAGGAAGAACAGAAGATTACAGAGAGACCCACACCAAGACATTATAATTAAAATGGCAAAAGTGAAAGATAAAGAGAGAATTCTAAAGGCAGCAAGAGAAAAAGAGTCATATACAAGGGAACCACCATGAGACTATCAGCTGATTTTTCTGCAGAAACGTTGCAGGCTAGAAGGGAGTGCCATGGTATATTCAAAGTGTTAAAAGGGAAAAACCTGCAATCTAGGATACTTTACATAGTAATATTAACATTTACAGTTGAAGGAGAGAGAACTTCTCAGAGAAACAAAAACTAAAGGAATTTATCAATACTAAGCCAACCCTAAGAGAAATGTTAAAGGATCTTCTCCAAGTGGAAAAGAAAAGAAAAGACAACAAGAAGTAAAACTCTATAGGAAAGAAAAAACCCTACTAGTAAGGGCTGAATGTCAACTACTTAAATAAGCTAGTACAAAGACTTAAAGTCAAAAATTGTAAAATCACCTAAAGTAATCAGTAAAGAAATAAACATGATGTAAAATATGACATCAAAAACACAAAATGTGGATGAGGGGAGAACCACAAAGACAATTAGAAAACAAGCAATAAAATGGCAGTAAGTACATACCTATCAATCATTCTTTAAATATTAATGGACTAAATGCTCCAACCAAATGCATAAAGGTGGCTGATGGAATTAGAAAAAAAAAGACCCCACTATATGCTGCTTACAAGAGCTTCACTTCAGAGCTAAAGACACACACAGACTGAAAGTGAGGGTGATGGATTAAGATATTTAATAGAAATGGAAATAACAAGAAAGCAGAGGTAGCAAAATAAATTTTAAATCAGAGTCTATAGCAAAAGAAAAAGGAGGACATTATAAAGGGATTGATACAAGAAGATACTCCTTAGTATATACACACCCAATACAGGAACACATAAATCTGCAAATCAAATATTAACAGACATAGAGGGAAAAATTGACAATGATACAATAATAGTAGGGAACTTTAACACCCCACTTGCATCAAAGGACAGATCATCCAAACAGAAAACCAATAAGGCAACAGTTGTCTTAAATGACACAGTAGACCAGTTGCACATAGTAGGTATCAACAGGACATTCCATTCAGAGTCAGCAGAATGCACACTTTTCAAGTGCACATAGAATGTTCTCCAAGATAGATCACAGGGTAGGCCACAAAAGAAGTCTTAACAAATTTAAGAGGTTAGAAATTATATCAAGCATTTTTTTTTTGTAACCAAAACAGTATGAAACTAGAAATCAATTATAGGATGAAAAATGGGGAAAGCACAAACAAATGGAGACTAAACAACAAGCTATAATAAAACCAATAGATCAATGAAAAAGTCAAACAGGAAATCAGAAAATACCTCAAGACAAGTGAAAATAGAAACACGACATCCAAAATCTATGGGATACAACAAAAGCAGTTCTAAGAAGGAAGTTTATAGTGATACAGGTCTACCTCAAGGAACAAGAAAAATCTCAAATAACCAACCTACCATCTAAAGGAATTAGAAAAAGAGAATCAAAGCTCAAAGTCAGTAGAAGGAAGGAAATAATAAAGATCAAAGAGGCAATTTTAAAAATAGAGACAAAAAAATAGGAAAATCAATGAAACCAAGAGCTTTTTTTCCTTTTTGAAAAAATAAACAAAATGATAAACTTTCAACCAGGTTTACCTAGAATAGAGAGAACCCAAATGAGCAAATTAAGAAATGAAAGAGGAAAAATAACAAGTGACAAAAAAAAAATCATGAGAAAGGAAATGGATAAATTTCTAGAAACATATAATCTGCCAAGACTGAATCAGGAAAGAATACACAATCTGAACAGACTAATCACTAGTAGTGAAATTGAATTTGTTAAAAAAAAAAAATCCAGCAAACAAAAGTGTGAGACCAGATGGCTTCACAGGAGAATTCTACCAAACATATAGAGAAGAGCTAATACCTATCTTTCTTAAAATATTCCAAAAAACTGAAAAGAACATTCTCAAATTCATTGTAAAAGACCACCATTTGGTATCATTACCCTGATATCAAAACCAGACAAAGACACTACAAGAAAAAAAAAAGAAAGAAAATTACAGGCAAATATCTCTGATAAATACAGATTAAAAAATCCTCAACAAAATATTAGCAAACCAAATTTAACAATATATAAAAAATATCATGCACCATAATAAAATGAGATTTATTCTAGTGATGCAATGATGGTTGAATATTCACAAATCAATCAATGTGATACACCACATTAACAGAAGGAAGGCTAACAATCACATGATAATCTCAATGGATGCAGAAAAAACATTTGACAAAATTCAACATCCATTCATGATAAAAACTTTCATCATAGGTTGTATATACTAAGAGATACAAACTACTAAAAATATTGAATTACTATGTTTTACACCTGAAGCTAATACAATATCATAAATCAACTATACTTCAATTTAAAAAATATAACAGGAAAAATTCATGAAAAGTAATATCCATATTGAAAAAAATCCTTGTGTTCCAGAGAAATCAATGCACAAAGGCACAGACAAGGATGTAACCTGGAAACAGTTAATTCATAAGCATACGAAAAAACTTTCACAAGTATATAAGTGGAGGAAACAGATTACCTAAGCTAATAAAAAAACAAACAAGAGCTGACCAGTTGTGGCTTTTACTCTGGAAGCTTAAATTTGGAAAATAATGCAGTATCATACAGAGTTTGAGAACAAAAGATTTCAATTTACTGTTATCATAACCAGCCTAGTCACCTTTAACTTGTGAAATATCAAAAAGACATCTCAGATATACATGGACTGAAATATGTGCCCTCCTTGAAAACAATTATTGAAAGAAAAGCCTAAGAATGGAGAACTAGAAAAGGATTGTCCTTAGGTCTGAAACCAGTTAAAATAGGGATATGTCCAAATCAGTGCTTAGCAAATGCTTTTTAGTCATAAAATTCTTTATCTAGAGGAACTCGTTCTTGAAAACCCAAAATATAAGAGAGCTACAATTGTCATTTTCTAGTTAAAGAGGTATAAAGAACCAAGAGATCCACCCACTGGCAACCTCTGGGCTACCTTTTCAAACCTGAGGACTCAATGGAATAAAATTTGAAAACAACTTCTCAAAAAAAAATTATTGTAAATTTGCCTATAGAACTAAATGCAGATGTCAGAAGTAATTGTCAAAGGAGATTTATAATGGATAAATACATTTGAGAATTAAAAAATGTCAGTTGTGTTTCTGTACACTAACAAAAAATACTCCCATTTACAATAGCACCAAAAAGAATAAAACACTTAGGAATAAAGCTATCCAAGGAGTTGAAAGATTTGTATTATTGAAATTATTAAAAAATTGATGAAAGAAATTAAAACAGACACAAATAAATGGGAAGACACTCCATGTTCAGAGTTGAAAGAATTAACATTGTTCAAACATCAATTCTACCTAAAGGACTTTGCCTGGTAATAATGTGTAAATATAGTTTCATCAATGCTAACAAATGTACTACTCTGGTGAATAATGTTGATAACGGTGGAGACTATGTTTGTGTGGTGAAAGGGGATAAATGGGAAATCCCCCCAATATTTCTGTGAACCTAAAACTGCTATAAAAAATTCTTTAAAAAAGAAGTTTCCATGGAGCCACAACAGCCCCAAATAGGCAAAGCAATTTTGTGCAAAAATAAAGCTGGAAAATTGCATTTCTTGGTTGCAAAATATATTATAAAGCTACAGTAATCATAACAGTATGATACTGCCATAAAAACAGACATATAGTCCAATGGAACAAAATAGAAAGCCCAAGAATAAACCCACTGATATGCTGTCAACTGATCTTTGACAAGGAAGCCAAGATACACAAAGGGGAAAAGATAGTTTGCTATCTTTCCTAATATAATATTAGGAAAACAGATTATCCACATGCAAAATAATGAAATTGGACCCTTATTTTTTACTATCCATAAAAGTAAACTCAGAATGAAATAGAGACTTATATGTAAGACTTAAAACCATAGAAGTCCTAGAAGAAAACACAGTAAAAATTTCTTGACATTGGCCTTAGCAATGATTTATTGGATATAACACCAAAGGCACAGGCAAGAAAAGCAAAATGAACAAGTGAGATTGCATCAAACTGACAGCTTTCATGAAGCAAAGGAAATAATCAATAAAATGAAATTTCAACCTACAGTTAGGGATAAAAATTTTTAACACTTTCTATTTACTCATTTGTTTCAAGTGTTTTTAACTGCCTATTAAATCATTTTTATCATAGATGATTAAAATATTTTTCAGATAATTCTAACAACTCATTTATCTTCATTTTGGCATATACTGACTGTTTTTTTTTTATTCTTTTGGATATCTTCATGGTTTTTTGTATAATTAATGATTTTCAATTGAGACCTGTACATTTTCAGGTTACGTTATTAATTTCTGGATTTTATTTAAACGTTCTATTTTAGTTGACTTTCTTTGACACAACGTCAGCAGGGGAAGGATGTTGTTTCATTAGTTCCAAGAAGAGGTAGAAGTCCAGTGTGGTAAAAAGAATAATGCCCACTCCTCCAGGAAGCCCATGTCCTAAAACCTGGAACATCTAAATATGTTCTATTACATGGCAAGGGGTGATTAAGATTGATTAAGATTGCAGATAACATTAAGTTTGCTAATAGACAATGAGATGCAGAGATTATACTAAATGGGCCCAGTATAATCACAAGGATACTTGTAAATATAAGAAGGAGGCAAAAGTGTCAGTACCAATGATTGATAGATGCTATATTTCTGAAATTAAAGATGGATGAAGATTCCACGAATGAAGAAATGCAAGAACCTCTAGACACTGGAGAAGGCATAGAAACATATTCTCCCACAGAGATTCCAGAAGGAATTCCGTCCTGACAACATCTTAATTTTAGCCCAGCAAGATTCTTTTCATCTTCTGAATTCCAGAATTGTAGCTAATAAATGTACTTGTTTTAAGTCACGTCTGTAGGAATTTGTTACATCAGCCATAGGAAACTTATATTTTTCTAAATTGCCTCTTTACCGGTTCCTTACAGAGAGTGGAATTTTGTTGAATCTTCTTTTCTTGTGGCTATTAATATTCCCAAATGCCAGCTTCTCTAGCTCCAAGTCTGGAGTATATGAGGCAAAAATAAGACCACTGAACTCTATACTGTGTCATTCCTTATGTCCTGGTATCCCCAGCCAGGCTGTTCTCACCACCTTTAAGAGTCTTCTTATGTTTGTTTTACATATAATATCAACAGTTTATAGTTGAAAATGTTGGCAGTAATAGAGAAAAGTATATCTACTCCTTCTTTCTAGAAGCAGAAGCCATCCTACAATTAACTATTAATAGTTAACTACTCAAAGGTCAGTAGGTTTCAATCCTGACTACAAATTTTGTCATAATATTACCAACATTTGAGTATAAAATTTTAAATGAGAGAATGTTTTCAAGAAACCATTAGGGAGAAAAGAGAAGTCTACAAAATATAAAAAAAAAAATTAAATTTTACCAAAATGTAATTCTAAATATAAAGAAACATAGTAAAACATATTCAAGATAGGTAGATAAAATTAATTAAGTAGGGAGAGGTGGAAAAATATAGCATCATAATGAGAGTCCTTAACATAATTCTCTTGATTATCAAAGATGAAGCCAACAAAAACTCTAATTATAAAAAAGTATTGAGTAATATGGTTAGTAAAATCCAATAAGTAGACCTATACAGAGTTTTGTATTCAACTACTAGAGAATATACATATTTCTCAAGCATACATTGGACACTATAAAATTTGATCACAGTAGTAGGCCTTAGTACAATTATTAGTAAATTAAAAAATAATTATTATGTTGAACATACCATACATGGCTTGATGAAAATGCAATCCAACTGAAGTTAAAAAGAGAAAACATTTTTTTAAATCCCCATTTATTTGGAAATTAAGTAATACAATGTTATATGTCTATGAATCAAAAATAAATCATAATAGAATTTTTTCAAATATTTAAAACCAAAGAAGATAAAAACATTGCATATAAAACTTGTAGGATGAAGCCAAATCAACATTTTGAGGTAAGTTTATTGCCTTAAATGTTTACTTTAGAAAGAAAGCCTAAATATTAATTATTTACAATTTAGAAAGTTGAAGAACAACACAAAAATTCATGTATAATAAGAATAAGACAGAAAAGAACTGAGATCATTTTTTTATTTTGGCAGCACCCTGCCAGAACTGAGGCTATTTAAATATTAAATTATTTAATTTATATTATTAAATTAAATTAATATTAAATTATTATAATAACTGAGGTTATTTAAATATTAATTTAAATAACTGGTAATATGCTTCTTAAAGAAATGCCAAGTTCAAATTGCTTTACAGGTGAATTCTGCCACGCATTATATATTTAAGCACATATTCTAACCTTATTGAAAATCGTTTGGGAAATATACTATGGAGGAATACTCCAAAATAGTTTACATAAGGCTATTATTATCTGTATTTCCAAAACACATAAAAACTGAAAGAGAAGGAATATTACAATCACATTTCTCTGTAGATGAATTCCAAATAAAATAATAGTCAGCTAATCTGAGTGTATTAAAGAGAAAACCCTTCATGAAAAATTTGAGACTAATTCAGGAATATAAGGACTATTTACTGCTGGAAAATTCAGATTTTTCACTGCATTCAAAAAGGATATGACCTATGCATGCTTTCCCACCTAAAAAAATCATATCTCCCAGGCTGCTAAAGAATATTATGATGATCCTCCATCACAATTTTTATTCTTTTCTTTCTTATTATTTTGTGTTCTGAATTACATAAATTGACTATCCATAATCCTTGTTTTATAACATACATCATAACTTTTCCATGAATGGCCTTGTTTTATCCCTGTGCTGCAATCAATGAAAATTTTGTGGTAGGATTTCATTTACACACACACAAACACACACATCTGCATATAGATTTATCATTTAAATGGTGTTTATTTTTCTTAGTTTCAAGCTTTTTATTCTCTCTGGTTCTTACCATCCATCAACCTTTATTGCCAGAAGAGTTCTCAGGACTCCACAGTTCTGGGAGAGGGAGGCACAAAGTCTTTTTTGGGAGAACTGCCTATCTATCCTCCCTCACTGCAGATGATAGAAACACAGTGTCAGGGTAGAATGGCAGATTCAGCTAGTATTTCTTTTTGAGAACAGGTGGCATGAAACAATCCCCCACGTAGTGATAGCATCAGGTAAACTGCAGACTTTTAGAGTGCTGTTAGGGGGGATGAGCAAGTCTGGCTGGATCCTTTCAGAATTTCCCTTCTCTACTTCCTATTCTGAGGAATGTTAATGCTTCCATTGGGCACAGTGAGTCCACTCAGGGCACAAGATGCTGTGGAATGGCTCCCAGGATGGCATCCATGACTAGATTACACAGCATTCTTCTGCGCTTTGCCTTAGTTTTTGACTTTGTTAAATTACTGTGAGACAATGCAAAATAGCCATTATAAGTTATTCTTGGAATCTAGTTAGTAATCTAGCATTCACTGTTGGCATTTTAACTTTTTATTATGACTAAATAACTATTCATATTAAAGGTTTGTGAGAAGTTTTGCCATCTTTTCCCAGCCAGATAGCTTTTTAAATTGAAAATAATAATGAAATATTTGAAATTACAAAGATGTTAATGAGGTTACCTGAGTTAGCTTTGGTCACAAACCACTACTGTGAGCATATTGAGGTTAGACAGCATGAACTCACTGAAATTACAGCCAGGATACTGCTAGGACTTAATTCAACTTGTTTAGCTAATCTTGGGAATAGGAGTAGGCTGATTATGTGATAAGAATTAATGAATGCTCAAAATTGGTGCACAGAAAATTTTGAAGATGTAGCAATGTTGAATTAGGTCATAATAGGGTATAAATACAAAGAAAAGAAAGTGACATCAGAAGGCTAATATAAATTAAGACATGAAGATAAAGCAAACTGAGTAAAAGTAAAGGAGTGAGATGCACTATGATAGAGAAAGCATATGTAGATTTAGCTATGAATCAGATACCAAAGCCAAGTAACAAATTATTTGAAAATGAATTATGGAGTTCAGGCAAAGACAAAAAGTATATGGTGAATAAATACTACAAAATGATGATGTGACCTACAGAAGAGGAAAGAATGTTTAATCATTCATTTATTCAAAAAATATAAATTGCACTTCAGCAACACACAATACAGTAGGTACAGATGAATGAATGAGCCCTGCTTTCCTGATTAGGACACTAAATGAGAAAAAGAAACAATTACACATACATGTAGTAATAATAAGAATAGGGTGTGTGAGACTCTATAAAGGAAAGGATATTTTTGTATGAGTAGAGTAGGATAAATTTTCCTAAAGAGGTGATATGTAAGCAGGATAAGATAAGGAGAATAAATCAGTCATAACAGCACTTCAGGCAGAAGGTAAAAGCATCTGGAAAGAGTATAAATTCTTTAAAACTACTGTATATGGAGGTTATTAAAAGAAGGGAAAGAGTTAGACAATGTGAAATTGGTGAGTTAGGCAGGATTCAGCTCATTTAGTGCTTTGTAGTTCACTTGAAGAAAACAGGATTTTGTCCCATGTGCAACAATAACCCTTGAAAAAATGCAATCAGTGAGTGGCATACAGAGTTTAACACATTAGAGAAAAACTCCTGGTTGCTGTGTGAAGAAAACAGAAAAGACAGATCAAAGTGAGGAGACAAATTAGAAAGTTGTTGCATTAATCTCCACTCTATGAAGAAATAGTGAAATAGACTGAGGTAATGACATTGGTGGTATAGTAAAGATATGACTAGTATTAAGATATATTTACAAATAAAATCAACACAATTTGCTTATGGACTAGGCTATAGAGGATATAACAAAGCAATGTTAAAAACAACTTGAAGGGTTTGCCTTGAACAGTATGTATACTAAGTGAAAGAAGTTAGGCAAATAGTAAAAAAGGGCACAATAAAATTTCAAAAATGTTGCATTTGAGACACAAAGTTGGAAAAGTTCAGATTTCACATGGTACTGTATGTGTCAGCTCAGAGGAGATACCTGCATTGAATTTCAAATGATAATTAACACATTAACAAAATTCCAAAGCTTATAATGATAAAAGAAGTCTTAGAAAATTCCTAGAGTTCAGTAATCATTTCAAAGGAACCAGGGCAAAAGAATCTTTTTAAATTAGAAATTAGAAGGAGAAACAGCAGCTAGAGGGAAATAAGCAAACAAAAATAATATGGTGTCAAGAAAGTTATTTGGCAAATGGAAACAGTGATATTAACATTGTGGGTCAAATTATAGGAGCTAATTTGAGCCTGAATCAGTTGAAGAGTAAATGTAAACTGATGTGCTTTAGGCAAAACATCTTTAATGTACTAGCTACAAGGGAATGAGGTCTTTAACCAAAAAAAAAAAAAAAAAAAGCCACAGAAAATAACAAATAAAATACAAACCCTCTGTAGGGTTTTACTATAACATATTTGTGTGTTTGTGAAAACATTACACTAGAACAGGGAAAATTTGAATATGTAAGAGAGACAGAAAGAGAAGGTAAAGTACAGTCTATGTTAGGGTAACAGTAAATGATGAGTTGGTAAGTGAAAATTAGACAAGAAATGAATCATTCATCTTTTTCTTTTTCTTTTTTTTTTATGCGGTACGCAGGCCTCTCACTGTTGTGGCCTCTCCCGTTGTGGAGCACAGGCTCTGGATGCGCAGGCTCAGCGGCCATGTCTCACGGGCCCAGCCACTCCACGGCATGTGGGATCTTCCCGGACCAGGGCACGAACCCATGTCCCCTGCATCGGCAGGCGGACTCTCAACCACTGCGCCACCAGGGAAGCCCAAATCATTCATCTTTACTCAGTCCTGGGAAAAGAGTATCAATTGCTGAAGAATGCAGTTTTACTCCTCAATTGTCTTTGAGGAGAAAATTGCAGATGATACAGGGATTTTAAGAACTGTACTTTAAGTTGAACTTGGATATCATGGAACAAAATAAGAGTTTTCATAAAATTAGTAGCTTTTATAAAAGTATACTTCTTGTGCCTTATGCTACAGTTTATTATCATTTAATATAATAAATTTATTAAATAAAATAATGATTAAAATCCATAAAAATACAAGGTTCCCAATTGTGGCAAGAATTTAAACAATACATATATATGTGTATATATATACGCATACACTGTGTGTATATATATATATATATATATATATATATATATATATATACATAGTCAATCTGAGACACATTGATCACAAAATAACAAAATTTAGTATTTTGAAAGTAATATTTACAAATATCAAATTTTCTAAACATGTCTAATAAAAATAATAATAAACAGTTATCAAAAAGCCTATTTTCTGAATACTGAGGAGATAGTTTAATATTGAAATAATTTTTTAGAAGACAGATTAAATATAAAAAATACTTTATGTACTGTTAAACATATTTTAGAATCTTGAAAAATTCCTGCCTTTTAATATGTTGGAGAGAGTATTAAAGAGAATAGATGGATATTATTTATGAAAGTTTGAGAGGCTTATAAAATGTGATTTATTGTAAATAATTCATGATGCACTTTGCATTACTAAAAAATGTGTTTTTTTTTCAAATTTACTCTTTGGATATAAATAGCCATGCATGGTAGTCAAACTTTAAGAGATAATTTAATATTTTGTGCAGTTTTTTGCATCTGTTTGTCTCTGCATAAACAAAACATGTAAAATTTCTCCAGAAATTTTTCATATATTTTCTGTTATGGTTCCAAAAAAATGATAATAATCTCTTCAAAGTTTATAGGAATTTAATTTTACTTAGAAATTATTTTATTTTATTATAGAATCAGTTTTGTTGCTTTTGGTAAATTTGTGACTAAATGGAATAAGGCAATGAAAAAAAAAGATAATCAGGTAAATATTAAAATCAACCAATTCAAATAGGCGATGTTATGATAAATAACTCTCCTTTCAGATCTACATAGACAGTAACACAGACAGAGGATAGAGAGGTGAGTCCAGAAAATTAAAGCTAAGAAATACTGCAATTGAAAAAATATATACGTAATTAAGGAACAAGATAATTCAAGAGTGATAATATAAACATTTTTTAACTTTAAAATTGTGTCTTGGAGGTGAAAATATCATGGCCTTTTTTTGAGATAATTTCTATAATGAAAGAACTTTAAAGAAGGACACAATCAGACTGCTGGTTCCCATTGTGTATTATTCTGGATAGCTAAGGTTATGTTGAGGCTTAAAAACAAACAACAGTAACAACAAAACTATATAGTAATTTCATATTATAACAAAGTTTTGTTTCTATGTTTTGTTACTATGCAAAGTCAACTGTGACTCCAAACAATTTTCAGGCAGTTCAAAGACACCTGCTTGTGTTTCTACCCTTTTACTAAGAGGCATCTTACATGATTATTCCAGGAGAGAAGCAAAGTCTCACATAGGAAATCAGATCCTTGGCTTGGAAGTTGTTTACATTCACAACCAATTAGCAAGAATTTGTCATGCAGCCCCACCCAGCTGCAAGGGGACTGAGAAATGTACTTTTCTATGTATCCACAAGAGAAAGAGAATCAGATATTGTAAACCACAGAATTCCTTTAACAACCTAAAACATATGGATATGGATATGATGGTTTTCTCTGTATATTCAGTCTCTCTGGGAGTATCATGCTATATTGCAACTACTAGCATTTATAATTTTTTTCTTAACCTGTCCTGAAAAATCTTACTATGATAATAATGATCTTTAATGTAAAGATCCATTTCTCAACACTGACCCCACCCTAGAAAAATCAGGAATTCAAACATCATGTATAAACTTTAAAGTTGTGTGATCATTACATGAAAAGTTGCATCCTTTCACTCGCTATCACAAAGTTGAAATTGCATATTTGTCATTTCTATCATTGGATGTGTTGTTTGAACATCCTGATACTGATTACTGAGCACACTACTCCCTCTAGAGCTTGATCTTCTAGAGTTTCTTTTCCCATTCTTTCCCATCTATCCATCTCTCTTTCATCCACATTCAAATTTCTTTCAAATTATGTCTCAGAATCACTTTTGTATATGCAAAATTAGTACTATGGATGAGAATGTATGGACTGCTCTGAAATTGAGGGTATTTTTTCTTCTCTTTAAAAATCATCTCACTTCCTTAGAAATCAGTTCTAGGCAACACTGTGTTAGTGTTGGGTAGTTTAAGTTTGTACCTAAATAAAATATTCTTTAAGCAGATCCTGGCATAAAACTATAAAATTTATGTTAGTTATTATTGTTGTTACAAACAAATAGCATTCCATATGCTTTTACTCTTATTCAACCCTTTATCACATGTAAAATTTTGTCAAAATTAAATTGTATTTTTTCTCAAATTTTATTGAGATTTTTATAGTTTATATTTTAAGAGTTTTCAACATCTTATTGTTTCATACTTATGTTAGCACCACTTATTTAGACTTTTTGTAAATGATACCAAATTCATTGATATTCTATGTTTATTTTACAAATATTTTTCCCATTATTGTCAATTCATATCCTGTAGTCTCTAATTTTTTCCTAAAAGGATTATAGAAATAGCATACTTTCTGACTCCTTGTGTGTCAGTGAATGCCCTTTTCTCGTCTTCCCTGAACAGGTCATAACCTGTCACAGAGGGCATGCAAACATTTTCTTCACATAATGCTGATAATCAGCTCTTATCTTCTGGCATTGTGTTGAACAATCTAATGTCAACCTCACCATTTCTTCATTTTTTTTTTTTTTTTTTACCATTTCTTCATTTTGATTGTAGGGTTTCTTCTTTCTCTTTTTTTTAAAGCACCAGTATCTAATTACAAATTTGTCTTCATCGATATTACCTATCATTGTCAACTCATTTGATCTCTTTACTAAAATCTTTGTTCAGATAGAGAACTTTTAATTTAAAACAATGTCCATATTTCCTTGTTCATGCTAATTATTGTTTGGTTACCTCTCCTAACACACTCCTTACCTATTCACTTTTTTCACACATTTTGTTTTTTACTCAGACACTTCAAACACATTCTTGCCTAAAGGTCTTACATTTACTTTTGCTTTTGTCTGTAACACTCCTCTATTTGATAGTCACATGCCCAGTTTCTATCAGTTTCTGCTCCAGTGTCACTTTCAGATAACACAGATACTTTCACAAAACTAGAAGATCAACATTCATTTACACAAATATTCACACTCCCAATACTCTTTATAACCTTGCCTTTCTTAATTTCACAGAACTTCTCATATAACGCTCCTGTTATGTGTTTATTTTAATTTTTTGTGTAATTATTCCTGCCATTGCATACACAAGATGAGCTCCTTAAGACTACGTTCAACATTTTTTTTTCTTCTCAAGTTTATCATGCTATCTCCAACTCTGAGAGAGGTTTCTGGAATATATAAATACTTTTAGATGATAAATGAACTGATGAATGGATGTATTAATGAACAACAGATGGGTGAATGAATTATTTCCTCACTTTACACCTGACAGAATACAAATTACGCAAGTGTAGGATCTCATCATTTTTCTTCATATTTGTTCATTTTACCATCATTAAAAAATGTATTTTGGGACTTTCCTGGTAGTCCAGTGGCTGGGACTCTGTGCTCCCAGTGCAGGGGACCTGGGTTCGATCCCTGGTCAGGGAACTGGATCCTACATGCTGCAACAAAGATCCCAAGTGCCACAACTGAGACCTGATGTAGCCAAAAATAAATATTTTTTAATGTATATTTTTCCTTTGGTTATGGAAAATAGCTCCACCTGGCCCTTCTCATTACTTTGTGTGTGTGTGTGGTACACGAGCCTCTCACTGTTGTGGCCTTTCCCATTGTGGAGCACAGGCTCCGGACACACAGGTTCAGTGGTCATAGCTCATGGGCCCAGCTGCTCCGTGTCATGTGGGATCTTCCCGGACCAGGGCACGAACCCACGTCCCCTGCATCAGCAGGCAGACTCTCAACCACTGTGCCACCAAGGAAGCCCTCTCATTAATTTTTATTCTCCAATTTGCTGCTGATTTATGCTAATGCATTTTCATATTTGTCTGTATGTTTTTTATCTATAAGGAATCTATCCATAACTCAAGTTATTGATTATGTAGCCTTATACTTTTACTGTGTTAATGCAATGTCTCCTTGAGCAAAGTTGAAAATATGAATTAAAGTGAGATTACAAATGAATTCAAGTGGTAGAGTAAAACCTGATATAATGGATCAATCATTGCTAAAACTTTGGACTTTGTGTTTATGCTCTTTTAGAGGCCCCATCATTACTTTATTCAATAAATCTTTATCTTACAAGAATATCCTCACAAAGAATCACCATTTACTTAGTGCATCACCAAAGTTAATTTGAAAAGTCACAGAGACCACAATGGTCTAATTTCCATTAACTCCAGCACCAGAAATTTTTCTAATCAAATTAGAAAAATTTGATTTGTCTTTTTAATTAAATTTAATGCTAACTGTTAATTTGACTAACTGTTCCACAGTATACAGTAGTCTCCAATCTATGAATTTCTAAATTCAGTAATTTTGTGAGATTTTATCAAGTATTAAAATAGACTTTTCCTTTTTATATGGTACATCATTAGCTGGTTTGAAATTTCCTGTCTCTGATCTTTCCAGTTTTGTCAAATTGACAAAATGGCCAGATTTTAAATAGAATAAGAATGTAAAATTTTTGTAATAAGAGAAGAAATTTAATATTTACCACATGTCCAGAACATAATAGGTCAAACTTTTAAAGTAGTGACCATAGATAAAAGAGAAAAATTTTAACAATTATAACAGCTAATATGTACTGGTCCGTAAATAAGTTACAACTTTTATATGTAAAACAAAATTCACGTTTATTTTTTTCATTAAATACTTATGATAATTCCATGGAGAGTGTTTTTTCATTTGTTTGTTTTTGTTTTTGTTTTTTACCTTACAAAAGAGGGTAGTTAGGGTCATGAAATGTAAATAATGGGCACAAAGCACAAAGTAATGATTTTGTATCTGGCAACACCATATTTTGAATTCAGATCTGTCTCCACATAGAACCCATGTTTTATTTACTTCCACTTACCCAATTTTATCTACTATACTGCTCCATATAATCATTCATTTCTTTTACATGAGCAACAATTGTTTCAATATTGATGATATAAAATCTTACTTTTAATGTGAATGTCTTTTTTTTAATCACTTTTTTTTTTACATCTTTATTGGAGTATAATTGCTTTACAATGGTGTGTTAGTTTCTGCTTCATAACAAAGTGAATCAGTTATACATAAACATATGTTCCCATATCTCTTCCCAATAGAGTCTACGTCCCTCCCACCCTCCCTATCCCACCCCTCCAGGCAGTCACAAAGCACCGAGCTGATCTCCCTGTGCTATGTGGCTGCTTCCCACTAGCTATCTACCTTATGTTTGTTAGTGTACATATGTCCATGCCTCTCTCTCGCTTTGTCACAGCTTATGCTTCCCACTCCCCATATCCTCAAGTCCATTCTCTAGTAGGTCTGTGTCTTTATTCCTGTCTTACCCCTAGGTTCTTCATGACATTTTTTTGGTGAAAGTCTTCTTTTCTCTTATTTGAGAGAAAAAATATAGAGGGAAAAAGGTAGTTCCAAAAAAAGAAATTCAGGTTCTCAAATACTATGAAGGACTACTCAGGAAATGCAAACTAGGATAATTTTTCAATTGTTTTTCATATAAATAACAATAATAACAGCAATAATAATAATGATTTTTTCATTTCTTGAGAATTTATTGTCATATATTAATCAATTATTCTAGTATATCTCCCTTTCAGCATTTAGTATACCCTTACAAGAAATTTAATATTTTATAGATTAAGAAACTCAGACACAAATGTGTGAGAGTTTGTGTGTGTGAGTATTTACATTCACACATTCCCTTTTTCTTACTTATGGAATATACCAAGTTTTCTGCTTCTTAACCTGAATGGTACAAATGAGTTTATATATCTGTGTCAGCACTTTGGTGTACTATGAACAGTCCAGCAGTTTGTGGACTAACAAATTTTGACCAATGTTTTCTGTTTGTTTTGGCTACAACTAAGAATACATTCTGACATAGGTACATCAGGGATAACTCTGCACTAACCAGATTGTATAAAGTGATAAACAGTGTAATAAAACTATAAAACTCATATCTAGGATCAACGAAATAATGTACGTTACATAGGACATAGAAAATTTTGTCTGACAATATATCAGAAATTACAGGCAGAGCAGTAAAAAATTCTAGGGCATAGTTGCACAAAGCTGAAGTGCATTTAAACTAACCATGAATGCTTTAAAAAGTTTATGAAAAATCATGTTACTCTCATAATGATTATTACATGTACAGGCTGTTTTTAATATCATGCTGCACTGTTATACTCTATTTATGAATGTTTTGTTAGTTTAAAGTATCCTGCAAAGTTTTTAACATTCAAAGTGGTCAAAGATGATAAAGACGCTAAAATTTGTCATGGTGTATAATCTACAATATTCCTGATTATCTTTGAAGGGGTTTCAACAACATCTTAGATGGACAAGAAACTGTCTTAATCCAGTGGTTTATAAATTAACTTTTAATATTTTTAAATTTGTGTATTTTTCTTCAAAGCATTGACTTTGCCAAGAACAGTTACCCTCCAATATCTTGATTTTCAAACTCATATTCCTCACAGAAGACATAAGTAGTTTTCTTATCAATATAGAATGATGACAAAAAAATTAATCAAGTCAATAAAGCATTAAGTAATAGTTATTACCAAATGATTGAGATAGTCCAATCCCCAGAGACCAGTCATATTTGAAAACACTTGTTATAGCATTCACTTTCTCTTTCCAACTTAGGAGCCAATGCTTAAACCCCTCCTCATCGTCTCATTTGTTAGACTTTTATTTTGGATTCAACCCTGAGTAATCTATTGTCAAACAAATGGAATATTCAGAAAAAATTATTTTGCAGATATGTTAATAAGTGGAAATAGGTAATGTTCTTTAAAAATCATAGTTTATTAATCACCTGGAATTTATTCAAGTCCTTTATACATCTGACAACAAAATTAGAGTTGTTCATAGTATTTTTTTCTCTGAAAAATATGATATGTGCCTTTATAATAATTATTGTTGGTAGTTCTAGTCATCTGAAATTAATATAATTTCATGTATTAGTTTCCTAAAAGTTACATCTCTAAAATTAGAAATTATTTCTTTCATGAAGAAAGTGAATTTCAACAACATAATTTAACATTTTGAAATATAAAATATTAAATAATTTGGTATTATATTGGAGAAAATAGCTGACATTTGGGTAGATGTTATAATATGAGCAGTTTAATGTATCAGTTGAAATCTCAGGATTTGAATTCAAACAGATCTTGGTTTAATGTGAAGCTATATTATTTTCAATATCCACACTTCATTCTATTCATTAATTAAATGGGAATAACTGTCCTACAATGTGAATTATTATAATAACGCACATGTATAATATTATACATTATTTGATCGTACACACATATATCCTACACAATATTCATTTATGTATTAGTTTCTTGTTACTGCTGCAGAAATTACCACAAACTTAGTGGCTTAAAACAAGACAAATTTATTATTTTATAATTCTGGTTGTCAGAAGTCCAAAATGGCTTTCACTGGGCTAAAATCAAGGTGTTGACAGGACTATGTTTCTTTCTGGAAGCTTTAGAGAACAATCCACGTTCTTGCTTTAACTTCTAGAGGCCACCTGCATTCCCTGTCTTGTGGATCTCTTTCATCTTTAAAATCAGCAATAGCAAGTAAAGTCTTTCTCACATTACATCACTCTGATACTGACAACACCTCTCTTGCATCCCTCTTTCATTTGTAAGGACTCTTGCAATTACACTGTGCCCATGTGGAATCCAAGTTAAATGATTATATGATCCAACTTAGATGATTAGCAACCTTAATTTTATCTGCAACCTTAGTATCTGTGATACTGTTATTACATTTTTTCTATTTTTTAAATCACAATAATGGAGCTACAAACCCCAGCATCAAACCACAATAGAATTTATTGCTCTCATATCTGGGAGAGTTGTCAAAACAGCTCTGCTGCTCTTGGTTAAGCTCATTCAAATGCTATTAGTAAGCTCTTTCTGGTCTAATCTGAAATGACTTTAGCTGGAACATTCTGGACATGTCTATTTACATGTTTTTATTCTCCATCAGACTACCTAGGGAGATTGTCACAAAAATTCCTGATAAGAAGGAGTGAGAGCAAGCCCAGTCAGATGTATGTCTATTAGTCTTCTGTTTAGGTCGATTTGCTAACATCTCATTGATAAAAAAGTGACAAGACTGAATGTAAGATCAGATTAACTACAAAGTTGTATGGTGAATGGTGAGAGGAAAGAAAGAATGAGGAATTAGGGCCATTTTTGCAATCTATGACTAAGGCATTTAGCTATATTAAAGACTTTTAACTTAGAAAGGTAGCATATTTAATACAATATACATATCAGGCAATTCTAGGAAATAGGGAATCAATTGGGTTAAGAAAAAGTCATTTTAGTTAATATTACTTTACTTGGATGATTAAACCATCACTTTATTGTGTTTGATCTTTTCAAAGAACTGGTTGATTTTCTTTATTTTATGTTTCATTTATTTCTGCACTAAACTATTATGTTTTTCCTTCTTGTTTTAGGTTTAGTTTGTTCTTTATCCAATGTATTAAGGTGAAAGATGAGGTTGTTGTTTTGAGATCTCTCTCTCTTTCTCTCTACATAGATGTTCACAGCTATAATTTTCTCTCTAAGCATTGATTTTATACTGTATTCCATAATGCTCTCCATAAATTTTAGTATGTTATGTTTTTATCTTCATTCATTCACTCATTTCAAAGTATTTTCTAACTTCCTTTTCTAACTTGGCTTCTTCTTTGACTCATTGGTTATTTAGGATTATTTTTAGAATCTCTAGTTATATGTGAATTTTCCCAATTTCCTTCCATTATTGATTTCCAGTTTCATTCTATTTAGGCTAGAGAATATACTTTCTATAATTCCAATCTTTCTTATGTTTTCTGAGTTTTTTTGGTCTAATATACACTCTATCCTAGAAAATGTTCTATGTACACTTGTGAAAGAATATGTATTCTACAGTTGTTAGTTGAAATGTTCTATTGACTTCAGTGAGGTCCAGTTGTTTATAGTGTTGTTCATGGCTCATTTCTTTGTTGTTCTTTTGCTAGGTATTCAATTATTAAAAGTGTGGTATTGAAGTCAACAACTTATATTATTGAATTGTCTACTTTTCCCTTTAATTCTGTCATCTTTTGTCTCATATATTTTGGGGCTCTGTTGTTAGGTATACATATGTTTATAACTGTCATGTTTTATGGATGGATTGATGCTTTTTATAATAATTATAAGATGTCACTTGTCTCTAGCAACAACAGTTATCTTAAAGTTTAGGGGTTCTCCTATTCATCTACCCACTGCAGTTTTTTTTTTTGTTTGTTTTTTCTTGGTTACTGTTTGCATGATAGATTTTTACCCATCTTTTTACTTTCAAATTACTTTTTCCTTCAAATCTCAGGTGTGTATCCTGTAGACAGCATGTAAATGGATGATGTTTCCTCATCCTTTTGGCTCATCTCTGAATTTAATTGGCATATTTAATCAAATTACATTTAATACAATTACAATATAAGATCTTTTTTGCCATTTTGCTACCTGTTTTCTTTATGTCTTATGTGTTTCTCTTCCTCTATTTCTCCATTGTAGTCTTCACTTGACTTCATTTCAAATTTTTGGTTAATTTCCAGTTTTCTGAAAATCTTACAAAATTTTTGTAAGTGTATATGCTACTTCTATTAGTGAAAATTTTTGGAGGTCCTTACTCCACCATTTTTTATAATGTCATTTGCATCATTAGATTTTGTTTTTTACTCTCTACTGCAACAATTTCTACAGTATAAATGCATACTGATATTTTTCCATCTTATGAGATACATACTCTTGAATCCATTATCCTGACAGCTGTTCTCCAAATACTTTTAACAGCTCCTCAGAATTTCTTTCCGTTCTTGCTCTTCTCTATCGTTCTCCTACTATCTTCTCTGAAATCAGGTATTCTCTTTCAGCACTCCACCAAAATTGCACCTGTCATGGTCATCTGAACTGCATGCTACTATATAAAATATTTATATTATGGAACATATTTTACACATTATACTTATTTCTTATCTTACTTAACTACTCAGTAAAATTTGGTGAAAAGCAGCACTTTCTGCTCCTAGATAAAAATTTTAGTTTGTCTTCTGGGACACTCCACTCTGGTGGTTTTCCTTGTGCTACACTTATCACTCCTTGTAGATATTATCTAATTGTTCTCTCTCTTTACCCCAGTGATTGTTACTGAAAAACACTGAGAATCAGTCCTTGATCTTCACTGTGTATACCCTCTCTTAATGATGACTTTCTCTCATGTTACGTATATGCTGACAACCCGCAAATTATATACCCAGCACAGGTTTTTCTCTCATATTTAGATAAATAACTGTTCTATCTGCACTTTTCCTCATTTTACATAATGATAACTATATCCTTCAAGTGACTCAGATCTTTCTTTTCTTGACATGGTTTCATAGAGGCTGACAGAAGACACAGCCTCTCGAGTCAAATAAAAATAACTTTATTATTCATAGCACAGCAAAAAGCATGAACTTCATGTTGACTTTGGTTGTTTTGTTCCCCAAGTATATTCAGGGAAATATGGATAAAAGACTAGAGGGTGATGAAATCATAATGATTTTGTATCACAACTGAGGAACCCAAAGCTTTTATACAGTGCTACAAGGAAGAATGCCTTGCCTTTGTCTGGAAGGAAAATATTTTTACTACAGTTTCCAGGAAATGAGTCTAATTTCTCCCCAAAAAAGAGGAATTTTTTAATTGTTCTTCAAAAGTAGAATGCATAAGTTATGGTTTATTCATACAATAGACTATTATACATGTATGCAAATAAATAAACTGTAAGTGTAAGCAACATATGATGAAATATTTTTAATGTTGAGGACATGATCATGACACAGGAAATTATGAGTTTATTAATTATCTATTCACTTTGGGTTAAAACAGGCAAAACCTCAAGCTGTTTACCACCCAAATATGTATAAATAAATAGTCCAGAACAAAAGCAGGTGCAAGATATATATATATGCCAGGTAGAATTTTCTCCCAACTGAATGAATGTACAAGTATTTTATTCATCTTTATAATGGGTTTCATGTGTTTTTTTGCATTGATTTATAATGGTTTCTGGTAAGCTATGGATTATGTATTTGGAAAACTTTTGTTTATATATTTTTTGGTTCCTTTTATGCTCTGCTCTCAAAGACTATATTCTTGAAGATAATCTAAATGAAAACTTTAGATCATAATCTACCTATTGGGAAGGACATATATTTTAATATTCAAAGCCCTAGATTTAAATCCTGTTATTGTATAATTTATGGCATATGTTTATAAACCCTAAATATTATTTGATGAATAAGACTAACAATACACATTTACCAATATTCTTGTTAGGATAAAAGGAGGTAGACTTTACAAATGTCCAACTTAAAAACAGTGTTTTAATTACAATTACATTCTAGAAAACTTTAATTGTTTTCACATCTGTAGTTAATTGGTTTGCAATGGAAGTTTCCTAACATATACCAGCAAATTGCTAAGTGCAAATCCTAGCATAAATGACAGCAAAACAGACAAAGCAAAAACCAAACAAAGAAGTCACAGAAAAAGAAAACTACAGGTCAATATCACTGATTAACATAGAAGGAAAAATCCTCAACAAAGTCCTAGCAAACAGAATACAACAGCACATTAAAGGGATCATACACCATGATCAAGTAGGGTTTATCCCAGGAATGCAGGGATTCTTCAATATATGCAAATCAATGTGATACACCATAGTAACAAGTTGAAGGATAAAATCATATGATAATCTCAATGGATGAAGAAAAACTTTTGACAAAATTCAACACTCATTTATGATAAAAACTGTCCTGAAAATGGGCATAGAGGGAACTTACCTCAACATAATAAAGGCCGTATATGACAAAACCACAGCCAACATCATTCTCAATGGTGAAAAACTGAAAACATTTCCTCTAAGATCAGGAACAAGATACAGTTGCCCACTCTCACCACTATTATTCAACATAGTTTAGGAAGTTTTACCCACAGCAATCAAAGAAGAAAAAGAAATAAAAGGAATTCAAATCAGAATAGTAGTAAAACTGTCACTGTTTTTAGGTGACATGATACTATACATAGAGAATCCTAAACAAGCTAGTAGAAAACTACTAGAGCTAATCAATGAATTTGGTAAAGTAGCAGAATATAAAATTAATGCACAGAAATCTCTTATATTCCTATACACTAACAATGAAAAATCTCAAAGAGCAATTAAGGAAATACTCCCATTTACCATTGCAACAAAAGAACAAAGCACGTATGATAAACCTATCTAAGGAAAAAAAAACTCCTGTATGCAGAAAACTATAAGACACTGATGAAAGAAACCAAAGGTGTCATGAACAGATGGAGAGATATACCATGTTCTTTAATTGGAAGAATCAATATTGTGAAAATGATTATGCTACCCAAAGCAATCTACAGATTCAATGTAATCCCTACCAAATTACCAATGTCATTTTTCACAAAACTAGAAAAAAAATTTTCATAGTTTGTATGGAAACACAAAAGATCCCGAATAGTCAAAGTAATCTTGAGAAAGAAAAATGGAGCTAGAGAAATCAGGCTGCCTGGCTTCAGACTATACTACAAAGCTACAGTAATTAAGACAGTATGATACTGGCATTAAAACAGAAATATAGATCAATGGAACAGGATAGAAAGCCCTGAGATGAACCTATGCACATATGCTCACCTTATCTTTGATAAAGGAGGCAAAAATATACAATGGAGAAAAGATAGCCTCTTCAATAAGTGGTGCTGGGAAAACTGGACAGGTACATATAAAAGTATGAGATTAGATCACTGCCTAACAACATACACAAAAATAAACTCAAAATGGATTAAAGACCTAAACATAAGGCCAGAAACTATCAAACTCTTAGAGGAAAACATAGGCAGAACACTATGACATAAATCACAGCAAGATCCTTTTTGACCCACCTCCTAGAAAAATGGAAATAAAAACAAAAATAAACAATTGGACCTAATGAAACTTAAAAGCTTTTGCACAGCAAAAAAAAAAAAAAAACAAAAACATAAGCAAGATGAAAAGACAACCCTCAGAATGGGAGAAAATATTTACAAGCAAAGTAACTAAGCATTAATCTCCAAAATATACAAACAGCTCATGCAGCTCAATATCAATAAAAATAAACAACCCAATCCAAAAATGGGCAGAAGACCTAAATGGACATTTCTCAAAAAAAAAATATACAGATGGCCAAGAGGCACAGGAATGGATGTTCAAAATCATTAATTATTAGAAAAATGCAAATCAAAACCACAATAAGGTATCAGCTCACACCAGTCAGAATGGCCATCATCAAAAAATCTAAAAACAATAAATGCTGGAGATGGTGTGGAGAAAAGGGAACCCTCTTGCACTGTTGGTGGGAATGTAAATTGATACAGCCACTATGGAGAACAGTATAACAGTTCCTTAAAAATCTAAAAATAGAACTACCATATGACCCAGCAATCCCACTACTGGGCATATACCCTGAGAAAACCATAATTCAAAAAGAGTCGTGTAGCACAATATTCATTTCAGCACTATTTACAATAGCCAGCACATGACTATGTGTCCATCAATAGATGAATGGATAAAGAAGATGTGGCACATATATACAATGGAATATTACTGAGCCATAAAAAACATGAGATTGAGATTTTTGCAGTGAGGTGGATTTACCTAGAGTCTGTCATACAGAGTGAAGTAAGTCAGAAAGAGAAAAACTAATACCGTATGCTAACACATAGGTATAGAATATAAAATATATATATATATATATATATATATATATATATATGGTTCTGATGAACCTAGGGGCAGGACAGAAATAAAGATGCAGACATAGAGAATGGACTTGAGGACACTGGGTTGTGGGAGGGTAAGTTGGAGCGAAGTGAGAGGGTAGTATTGACATATATACACTATCATATGTAAAATAGATAGCTAGTGGGAAACAGCTGCATAGCACAGGGAGATCATCTGGGTGCTTTGTGACCACCTGGAAGAGTGGGATAGGGAGGGTGAGAGGGAGGTTCAAGAGGGAGGGGATGTGGGGATGAATGTGTACATATAGCTGACTCACGTTGTTATACAGCAGAAACTAGCACAACATTTTAAAGAAATTATACTTCAAGATGTTAAAAAAAGATAAATAAATAAATAAACAAACAAACCTATCTTATGGCCAAGCAATTATGCTGATTTTTTGTTTTGTTTTCTCAAGGACAATGAAAACCTATGTACAAAAAGTATCATGCAAAAAGTAGCATAATAACTTTATTCACAATAGAAAAAACTGGGGGAAAATATCAAATATCCTTTAGGGAAGATAAGAAAGCACATTGTGCTATGTTCATGCAATGGGATGTTATGCAGCAATTGAATGGAACCAATGCTGTTACTCAACAATAGTATATTCAATAGAAGAAGCCAAATACAAGAGTACTCCTTATGTGATTTCATTAATATGAAGTTGAATATAGTAGACTACACTAATCTATGACAGTAGAACTCATAACAGTGTATGTTTCTCAGGGTTCAGCAAGAAATGGCTAGAAATGGTGTACAAGAGCTTTCAGAGTTGATGGAAATGCTCTACATGATCATGAGGGGTTAGTGGTTATTTAGTTGTATTTATTTGTCAAAATTCATCAAGCTGTACACTTAAATACATATATTTTATCACACATGTATTACACATAGGTTGAAAAAAATTTAGATAGACAAAGAAATAAGATTTTCCAGGGATGGATATTTTGTCACTGACATTGTTCACAATTGTCAGAACATGGTTATAAGAAAAAGCAGGACAATTTTAGTTAGCTTTATTGCTGTTTTTAAACCCTTTAGAAACAATTTACTTTCCGTTACCTGCTCCTTGGGCAGATTTCCCCCTCTCTCCTGCACTGCGTACATCACTGCCAATTTCCCACTTCTTGAAATGGTCAAAAAAGAACTTCATAATATGACTCCACTCTGACCTCATAGCCCCACATCCAACTGATTCCTCAACGTTGTGAAGGACAAAACATTCCAGTTGGGATTAAATCCATCCTTTTTCTAGCAGTGAAAAACATCTTGGTTTAGGATGGATCATCCAGAATGATCACAGTCCTCATTAGCATAGTGATCCACTCAGAATGAAAAACAGAATTTGTGTGGGAGAGAATTAGCTTTAACTTGCTTAGGGTTGTAGGGTCTACAGACACGAGGCCTAGAAATGCCTAAGCCATTATTTTGCCATCTGGTAAAGTAATCTGGAATCAAGTGAGAAGAGAGGAAAATATAGTCAAAATAACCACAGAATAGTGCTTTTAAATTAATGAATTTAATCCAGAAGAATTTTTCATGAATTCAGATTTTTTTTAAAAAATGGATTTTTTTTTCAACTTCTTCAAAACTCACTGAAATTATATTTTATTTAAAGGACTGGTTGTTCTAAATTCTGTGTTTGGTTATGAAATGTTAAAAGGTAATACTTAGTATATAAATACCATACCAAAAAAGATTTGCCTTAGCTTTGTTGATTTCTATTTTCATCTAGTTAATGGAACTTATCTAGCTATATCTTTTACATTTCTACAATTTTTATGTTTTTATCATTTATAGTTATCTCCTTTGCATTTTCTCCCTGACTCATGAGCAACCCACTTTTACAACTATATCTTTATTTCATAATTAATTCTGTGGTTCCTTGGTGCAGAGGTAGATAACAAGAAATAATAGTAAGTTTGCCTCTTATTTTACTTGTGTTCTTATCTCTGGATGCTTATACACAATTACAAATTTAACTAAAAGAGTTGAAGTTTTACCTCCAGTGATCAGCTTGATTTTGTGTGCTGATCACAAGCTGGAGGTCAACATCCAGCTTGCTGACATTTTCATTAAAAAGGGAAAAAAAGAAAATGAAAAAACTTTCAGATTAAATGGAGACACCATGACTCATCAACAATATTTTGCACCAAGATCCCAATAAATTTTCCTGTTTTAGCCTATGGATCAACACACTATTATGATTATGATTATGATTGATGCATACTCTTTTATACATCTCTGAGAGCCCTAAAAAGCCATTATACATTTCTATTTTGGCCATATGACTGTGAATACTGACTCAAACCAGAGATACTCAATAAAGTTTCTGGATATTTTCCTCAAACATTATCATTTTCTAAAGAAAAACATGTTTTCCATATTCACCCACATGTTTAATAAAGCTACTTGTCCCAAATCCCAATTTATTTATTTTTCTTCATTTAACTCAAAATAAAATAATATCTTTATGTACCTAAATCTATAAGTCAAAAGATGATTCAATTATTTGGGTAATTATTTTGAGACCAAATCATAAGTTCATTTTTATATATATGCATATATTTATTAAAAATATTTAATTTAAAGCCTACATACATATGCTCCAATTTTATATTTTCAATGTTCAGAGAGTAACATGGGGTAATTTTATCTAACTACAGAGCCTATGTTTTCTATTCTTGTATTTTCCTTCTTATTTATACCTATCACCATTGGTCAGCACTTATTTACTTCCATCTCCATCCCACAACACTCTTATTAGCTAAATAAATATCCTCAAACTCAAACCTCCATCATTCTAAATTTGTGAGTTTTTCATTCCATAATTGTGCTGTTGAGTGGAAAAATAATCTTTTTAAATAAATGGTCATCTACCACTGGACACTTATAGCAACCATACTATACTTCTTACTTAGCTATTTAATTTCTTTTGTGCAGTGGTACTCTTCCTTAATCACCTCCTTTCCAAGTTCCACTTCCATTCAAAAGTTGATTTCACAAGTCACTTCCAAAACACGCAGTCTTTATGTATTATACTGAAGTTCACCATAGTTTTAGAACATCTGAATGGGCTAACATTCTTCTCATATTCTCTAAAGTCTCTATGAAAGATAAATCATTTCAACTGGTTTTGACTCAAATGCCCTCTTCCCATCCTAGTAACCATCCTAGTAGCTTCACTCAATGAGTTTTCCGATTAATATCTAGCATGTGCAAACATATTCTTTACTCCTTTTTTTCCAATACAGTTTAAATTTGCACACATTTCCCACCTTAAACAACAAAAATGTTGTCTTCCATTCAAAATTAAGATTACTGAGAAAATATCTCATTTAATAATCAACTAACAAAGATGGATTCGACTATATCTATTCTGCTCCTTAAAGTAACTCTTGCCAAAATCACCAATCTCCTTGATGCTAAATTTAACAGAAAGTCTTAGGTCTACTCTTACTTAAATTTCTGTTGCATTTGACAAATTTAATCAAATCTACATCTTTGAGTAGATTATTCCATTGGATGAATGAAGAATAATATTCCTCCAATATTTTGTTTAAATATGATGTTAACTATTTGAAGTATGTCTCCCACAAAATATGTTGAATTTCTATTGTCTCCTATTTATGAATATAGTTTTATTTAGGAATAAGATCTTTCCAGATAATCAAGTTGAAGTCATTGTGGTAAGTCCCAGTCAAATATGATTGGTATTTTTAAAAAGGGGGAAATGTGGACACAGACACAGACATGCACAATGGTAAGATGATGTAAGACAAACATGTGACAACAGAGAAGCAGAGATTGATCCAATGATATGCAAGCCAAGAATTGCTGACCACCACCAGAGGTAGGATGAGACACTGAAAGAAGGATTCTACTTCCTCGTAGAGTTTCAAAGGGAATATGGCCCTGTTCACACCTTGAGTTCAGATTTCTGAAATCCCCAGAACTGTGAAACATAAATTTCTGTTTTCTTAAGCATTCAGTTTGTTTCCTAGCAAAAGATGGTGTTTCTTTGACATCTGTCCTTGGCTTTCTTCTGTTCTGAATCTTTCTATTCTCCAGTTGTCATCCTATCAATTACAATGCCTATAATTACCATCTATACTGGGAAAAATCTTTACATGACATTAAAGTCTTTTATTGTTCCAGACTTGTTTTAGAGGTTCATTACTTGACCTGTGCCCCATGTACTCCACTTTCTATGCATGTTAGTCTTTTGCCCAAGGACTAAGAGAATTGTATCTTACATCAGAAACCAGCTCTAAAAGCTAGTTGTCTTTGGGGAAACCACTAAACTTTCAAGTATCAGTTTCCAGATCTGCAAAATGAAGTTAGAAAAGTATCCAACAATGCTGTCCTATCAGTCCTCTTACTTGCTCCTTTCATTTGCAGAGCATAACTAGGATTTTCCAATTCTGAGAACTGGGTGTATTGAAAAAAGATCAGCCCTCTAAATGAAGGTAGAAAAATTTATTACATGTACCACCATGTATTTTTATTTCTTAATTGCTCCCTCATCTTGCACTTCATAAAGATCCAGATTAAAATGACTAATTAGAGAAATAAAGTGTTGACAGAAGCACAAATTTCCAAATAGCTGATTATTGTTGACCTCTAGCAATAATTTTTACATGTAACCATTTAAAATAGGTTTGATTTATGATTTAATCATTCCCAATGAATATTAAAAATTGAAAAATTAGTATGTATCTATTTTGATGCATTTAATAGATTTCTACCGAGACACAATTCAATATTTATCATCAAATATGTTAATACAGTTTCTGAATATGACATATTTTTTCCTAATTGTTCAAAAACTGCATATTCTCTCTTGATATATTTAAACTACTCAGAATTTTGTTGTTGATTATATTTTGTTTGTTTGTTTTTGCACTAGTATTTGTCCTCAGTATTGTTGGATCAGTAAATATTCAGTTTTTGAAGCCCATGCACAGAGTTAAGTAGTTTAATTGTTGAACAATTTCCAAGAATTTTAGTTGGAGCTTAGAAGTATATATATATAGGACAAAATAAAAATGCATTAATAGAAATTATAAAGCTTACTGGTTCCACCTAGTGGCAATGCAAAGCAAATTAAAATTATCACTAAAATTATATTAAAATGTTATAAAACCTTTTAAAAGTTTACTTATATGACCTTTCTATAAAGGTGAATATTCAATGTTGAAAATAATACCCACTATTTTAAAACGCATATAAATGAATTTTGGATTTCTATTACAATTCTTTTCTAGTAAAATAAAGTTTTTTATTATTTTAGAAGAGCTGTCTGAGCAATAAAAAGCTAACTGAAATAGTATCTCTTGGTAATTATAAAGGTTTTTATGGTTTAATTTTTTCTACTAATTAAGAATATGTTTTCCATTCTATGTCTATTAAATGCCATTCATTCAACTGCTGGGACCTAAGTAAATAGCCAAAAAATGTCTGTAAATGATCAAACACAAAAATACATAAGTCTGGAAGATAATATAATACTTCTTATACAGAAATTCATCTTTATTATGAGCTAATAAAATATATGAAGTACTTTCAATAGCTAATCATTTTATTAGCAAAAGCCCTGTATTTTCTACAAAACAATGTTTAAGCAGATGAAATATTAGCAAAAGACCTGTATTTTCTACAAAACAATGTTCAAGCAATAAATATAATGATTTAAATAAATTATGTTTCCTTTAAATTGAATAATCAGTTATGGTAACCTCCCTAATTGATTTATCATCATAAAATATGATAAAATAATGATATATGAATAAATTCCAGTATAAATATATATGAATAAAATCCAGTATAAATTTAAATTTTTTCCAATATAAATATCATTAGAACACCTGTCATAGAAAAGTATTTTTCTTCTGCTTTAAAAGCACATTTGGGATTCTTATGAAAACTATTCATGTGTTAACAACTAAATACATTTTTATTGTCTCTTTAATGTCTGCAAAACATCAAACTGCACATAACATGTTTTACCATAGAGAAATCTTTCCAGTTTAGTTATGATAGACTAAGTTTTATATGATATGTGAAAATATCCGATCTATATATAAAATATATTGCTAAGAAAAAGAACCTTACCATATATTGTTGACTAATATTTTAGATATTTTAAGAGAAGAAAATAAAAGTAGAACTCAACTGAATATTCTTTTTTTCAGATAGAAATAATATGGTACAACAAGCAAAAGTAATAAAATCCTCAGTATGTCAAATTTCAATATTGCTTCTTTAATTAATTTTACATATAAAAGCAAAACACTTAAAAACCATTCTGTGGTTGCAATTTACTTTACCATTTTTACCTTTACAGCTCACTGTAGATAAGCAACCAACGTCCTTTTACAGCTATCACACTGTGAGGATTTAATGTTGCTGCTATTAAACATCAGAGGAGAAATAATGGGTGAAAATATCATTATCATTTATTCTCATCATAATTTTATATTAAATAACATTTAATCATGAAGGGTCCAAGCAAAGGTATGTAATATGTCATTTGGACTTATAAGAATACTAATCCATACACTTAATTAATATAATATGGATTGCTTATATTTCATTATATATGTATAATTGATGTTCATTTTAAAATCATATTGTATAATCCTATTACTTGGTGACAAGGAAAATTAGAAATCTAAGTATCATGACTAAGGAACCTTCAATATGGCAGAGGAGTAAGAGGTGGAGATCACCTTCCTCCACACAAATACATCAAAAATACATCTACATGTTTAACAACTCCTACAGAACACCTACTGAAGGCAGGCAGAAGACCTCAGACTTCCAAAAAGGCAAGAAACTCCCCACCTATCTGGGTAGGGCAAAAGAAAAAAGAAAAACCAGAGACAAAAGAATAAGGACAAGACCTGCACCTCTGGGAGGGAGTTGTGAAGGAAGAAAAGTTCCCACACATTAGGAAGGCCCTTCACTGGTGGAGATGGAGTAGTGTGGGGGGAAGCTTCAGAGCCATGGAGGAGAGTGCAGCAACAGTGGTGCAGAGAGCAATGTGGAGAGATTCCCGCACAGAGGATCAGTGTCAACCAGCACTTACCAGCCTAAGAGGCTTGTCTACTCACCCGCTGGGGAGGATCAGGGCTGGGAGCTGAGGCTCAGGCTTCAGAGGTCAGATCCCAGAGAGAGGACTGAGGTGGGCTGCATGAACACAGACTGAAGGGGGCTAGTGAACCACAACTAGACAGGAATGAGTCCAGGAAAAAGTCTGGAACTGCCTAAGAGGCAAGAGGCGATTGTTTCAGGATGTGCAAGAAGAGGGGATTAAGAACACCAACTAAACGAGCTCCAGAGATGGGTGCAAGCAGTAGCTTTCAGTGTGGGCATCATAGACAGGCATGAAACACTAAGACTCCTGCTGCAGCCACCAAGAATCCTGTGTGCAGACACAGGTCACTATCCACACTTACCATCTCAGGAGTCTGTGCAGCCGGCCACTGCCAGGGTCCCGTGATACAGGGACAACTTCCCCAAGAGAACACACGGCATGCCTCAGGCTGTTGCAACTTCATGCTGGCCTCTGCTGCTGAAGGCTCACTCCGCATACCATACACCTCACCCTCCCTGGACTGAGTGAGCCAGAGCCATGGAATCAGCCACTCCTTTAACCCCCTCCTGTCTAGGTGGGAAATAGATGCCCTCAGGTGACTTATAGGGAGAGGACAAAGTTTAAATTTGGAGCCAAATCCAAAGCTGACCCCCAGGAGCTGAGCGAACAAAGAAGAGAAAAGGACATTTCTCCCAACAGCCTCAAGAGCAGCAGATTAAATCTCCACAAGGAACTTGATGTACCCTGCATCTCTGGAATACCTGAATAGACAATGAATCATCCAAAAATTGAGGCAGTGGACTTTGGGAGCAACTGTAGACTTGGGGTTTGCTTTCTGCTTCTAATTTTTTTCTAGTTTTTTGTTTATCTTAGTTTAGTATTTGGAGCTTATTAACATTGGTAGATTTGTTTATTGATTTGGGTCCTCTCTTCTTTATATATATATATATTTGTTGTTGTTTTTCCTATCTCTCTTTTTTGGAGTGTGTATGTGTATACTTCTTTGTGTGATTATGTCTGTATAGCTTTGCTTTTACCATTACTCCTAGGGTTCTCTCTGTCCGTATTTTTATTTTTTCTTTTTAGAATAGGTTTTAGTGTTTGTTATCATAGGTAGATTGTTTTTTTTGAGGGGGGGTTTGGTTGCTCTTTTCTTTCTTTCTTTTATGTTTATTCTATTTTTATTACTTTTTAATTTTTAATTATTTTAATAACTTTAGTTTAGTTTCTTTCTTTCTTTCCTTTTTTCTCCCTTTTCTTTTGAGCCATGTGTCTGACAGGGTCTACATGTTCTGGTTGGGTGTCATGCCTGTGCCTGTGAGGTTGGAGAGCCGAGTTCAGGACATTTGTCCACAAGAGACCTCCCAGCTCCATGTAATATCAAATGGCAAAATATCTCCAACAAATCTCCTTCCCAATGCTAAGACCCAGCTACACTCAATGACAAGAAAGCTACAGTGCTGGACACCCTAAGTCAAACAACTAGTAAGACAGGAAGACAACCACACCCATTAGCAGAGATGCTGCCTAAAACCATAATAAACTCACAGACACCTCAAAATACACCACTGGTTTTGGTCATGCCCACCAGAAAGACAAGATATGGCCTCATTCACCAAATCACAATCAACAGTCCCCTTAACTAGGTACCCTATACAACAAGCAAACCAGCCTTACCAACCGGGGGAAGAAACCAACAACAGTGGGAACTATGAAACTGTAGACTGTGAAAAGGAGACCCCAAACACAGTAAGTTAAGCAAAATGAGAAGACAGATAAATACACAGCAGTTGAAGGACCAAGGTAAAAACCCACCAGGCAAAACAAATGAAGAGGAAATAAGCAGTCTACCTGAAAAAGAATTCAGAGTAATGAAAGTAAAGATGATCCAAAATCTTGGAACTAGAATGGAGAAAATATAAGAAAATTTTAACAAGGACCTAGAAGAACTAAAGAGCAAACAAACAATGATGAACAACACAATAAATTAAATTAAAAATTCTCTAGAAGGAATCAATAGCAGAATAACTGAGGCAGAAGAACGGATAAGTGAGATGGAAGATAAAATAGTGGAAATAATTACCACAGAGAAGAATTAAAATAAATAAATAAATAAATAAATAAATGAGGACAGTCTCAAAGAGCTCTGGAAAAACATTAAAGGCACCAACATTAGAATTATAGGGGTCCCAGAAGAAGAGAAAAAGGAAAGGGACTGAGAAAATATTTGAAGAGATTATAGTTGAAAATTTCCCTAATATGGGAGAGGAAATAGTCAATAAATTCCAGGAAACACAGAGCATCCCATACAGGATAAATCCAAGGAGAAGCATGCCAAGATACATATTAATCAAACTATCAAAAATTAAATACAAACAAACATATTAAAAGCAGGAAGGGAAAAGCAAAAAATAACATAAAAGGGAATCCCTAGAAGGTTAACAGCTGATATTTCAGCAGAAACACTACAAGCCAGAAGGGAGTGGCAGGACTTATTTAAAGTGATGAAAAGGAAAAACCTACAACAAAGATTAATTTACCCAGCAAGATCTCATTAAGATTCATCACAGAAAGTAAACACTTTACAGACAAACAAAAGTTAAGAGAATTCAGCACCACCAAACCACCTTACAACAAAGGCTAAAGGAATGTCTCTAGGCAAGAAACACAAGAGAAGGAAAAAAACCTACAATAACAAACCCAAAACAATCAAGAAAATGGGACTAGGAACATACATATTGATAATTATGCTAAAGGTAAATGATTAAATGCTCCCACCAAAAGACACAGACTGGCTGAATGGATACAAAAACAAGACTCATATATACTGTCTCATATAGACTCATATATATGAGTCTATATACTCATAGACTGTCTAAAAGAGACCCACTTCAGACCTAGAGACACATATAGACTGAAAGTAAGGGGATGGAGAAAGATATTCCATGCAAATGGAAACCAAAAGAAAGCTGGAGTAGTAATTCACATATCAGACAAAATAGACTCTAAAATAAAGACTATTAGAAAAGACAAAGAAGGAAACTACATAATGATCAAGGGATCAATCCAAGAAGAAGATATAACAATTACAAATATTTATGCACCCAACATAGGAGCACCTCAATACATCAGGCAAATACTAAGAGCCATAAAAGGGGAAACCGACAGTAACACATTCATAGTAGGGGACTATAATACCCCACTTTCACCCATGGACAGATCATCCAAAATGAAAATAAATAAGGAAACACAAGCTTTAAATGTTACATTAAGCAAGATGGACTTAGTTGATAGTTATAGGACATTCCATCCAAAAACAACAGAATACACATTTTTCTCAAGTGCTCATGGAACATTCTCCAGGATAGATCATATCTGGGGTCACAAATGAAGCCTTGATAAATTTAATTGAAATTGTATCAAGTATCTTTTCCAACCACAATGCTATGAGACTAGATATCAATTACAGGAAAAGATCGGTAAAAAATACAAACACATGGAGGGTAAACAATACACTACTTAATAAAGAAGTGATCCCTGAAGAAATCAAAGAGGAAATGAAAAAATACCCAGAAACAAATGACAGTGTAGACACGACAACCCAAAACTTATGGGATGCAGCAAAAGCAGTTCTAAGAGGGAAGTTTATAGCAATACAATCCTACCTCAAGAAACAGGAAACATCTAGAATAAACAACCTAACCTTGCACCTAAAGCAATTAGAGAAAGAAGAACAACAACAACAACAAAAAACTCCAAAGTTAGCAGAAGGAAGGAAATCATAAAGATCACATGAGAAATAAATGAAAAAGAAATGAAGGAAATGATAGCAAAGATCAATAAAACTAAAAGCTGGTTATTTAAGAAGATAAACAAAATTGATAAATCATTAGCCAGACTCATCAAGAAAAAAAGGGAGAAGACTCAAATCAATAGAATTAGAAATGAAAAAGGAGAAGTAAAAACTGACACTGCAGAAATACAAAACATCATGAGAGATTACTACAAGCAACTCTGTGTCAATAAAATGGACAACCTGGAAGAAATAGACAAATTCTTAGAAATGCACAACCTGCCAAGACTGAATCAGGAAGAAATAGAAAATATGAACAGACCAATCACAAGCACTGAAATTGAAAATGTGATTAAAAGTCTTCCAACAAACAAAAGCCCAGGACCAGATGGCTTCACAGGCGAATTCTATCAAAGATTTAGAGAAGAGATAATAACTATCCTTCTCAAACTCTTCCAAAATATAGCAGAGGGAGGAACACGCCCAAACTCATTCTACGAGGCTACCATCACCCTGATACCAAAACCAGAGAAAGATGTCAGAAAGAAAAAAAATTACAGGCCAGTATCACTGATGAACATAGATGTAAAAGTCCTCACCAAATCCTAGCAAACAGAATCCAACAGCACATTGAAAGGATCATGCACCATGATCAAGTGGGGTTTATTCCAGGAATGCAGAGTCTTCAATATATGCAAATCAATCAACGCGATACACCATATTAATAAATTGAAGGAGAAAAACCTATCGTCATCTCAACAGTTGCAGAGAAAGCTTTCAACAAAATTCAACACCCATTTATGATAAAAACCCTGCAGAAAGTAGGCATAGAGGGAACTTTCCTCAACATAGAAAAGACCATATATGACAAACCTGCAGCCAACATCGTCCTCAATGGTGAAAAACTGAAAGCATTTCCACTAAGATCAGGAACAAGACAAGGTTTCCCACTCTCACTACTCTTATTCAATTTAATTTTGGAAATTTTAGCCAGAGCAATCAGAGAAGAAAAGGAATATAAGGAATCCAAATCGGAAAAGAAAAAGTAAAGCTGTCACTGTTTGCAGATGACATGATACTATACATAGATAATCCTAAAGATGCTACCAGAAAACTACTAGAGCTAATTAATGAATTTGGTAAAGTAGCAGGATACAAAATTAATGCACAGAAATCTCTGGCATTCCTATACACTAATGATGAAAAATATGAAAGTGAAATCAAGAAAACACTCCCATTTACCATTGAAACAAAAAGAATAAAATATCTAGGAATAAACCTACCTAAGGAGAAGAAAGACCTGTATGCAGCCAATTATAAGACACTGATGAAAGAAATTAAAGATGATACAAATAGACGCAGAGATATACCATGTTCTTGGATTGGAAGAATCAACAGTGTGAAAATGACTCTACTACCCAAAGCAATCTACAGATTCAATGCAATCCATATCAAACTATCACTGGTATTTTTCACAGAACTAGAACAAAAAATTTCACAATTTGTTTGGAAACACATAAGACCCCAAATAGCCAAAGCAATCTTGAGACTGAAAAACGGAGCTGGAGGAATCAGGCTCCCTGACTTCAGACTATATGACAAAGCTACAGTAATCAACACAGTATGGTACTGGCACAAAAACCAAATGATAGATAAATGGAACAGTATAGAAAGCCCAGTGATACACCCACACACATATGATCCACTTATCTTTGATAAAGGAGGCAGGAATATACAGTGGAGAAAGGACAGCCTCTTCAATAAGTGGTGCTGGGAAAACTGGACAGGTACATATAAAAGTATGAGATTAGAACACTCCCTTACACCATATACAAAAATAAGCTCAAAATGGATTAAAGACCTAAATATAAGGCCAGAAACTATCAAACTCTTAGAGGAAGGCCTAGGTAGAACACTCTATGACATAAATCACAGCAAGATCCTTTATGACCCACCTCCTAGAGAAATGGAAATAAAACCAAAAATGAACTAATGGGACCTAATGAAACTTCAAAGCTTTTGCACAAGAAAGGAAACCATAAACAATACCAAAAGACAACCCTCAGAATCGGGTAAAATATTTGCAAATGAGGCAACTAACAAAGGATTAATCTCCAAAATTTATAAGTAGCTCATGCAGCTCAATAACAGAAAAACAAATAATCCATTCCAAAAATGGACAGAAGACCTAAATAAACATTTCTCCAAAGAAGATATACAGATTGCCAACAAACACATGAAAGAATGCTCAACATCATTAATCATTAGAGAAATGCAAATCAAAACTACAATGAGATATCATCTCACACCAGTCAGAATGATCATCAAAAAATCTAGAAACAATAAATGCTGGAGAGAGTGTGGACAAAAGGGAACACTCTTGCACTGCTGCTGGGAATGTGAATTGGTTCAGCCACGATGCAGAACAGTATGGAGGTTCCTTAAAAAACTACAAATAGAACAACCATATGACCCAGCAATCCCACTACTGGGCATATACCCTGAGAAAACCATAATCCAAAAAGAATCTTGTACCAAAATGTTCATTGCCGCTCTATTTACAATAGCCAGAAGATGGAAACAACCTAAGTGTCCATCACTGGATGAATGGATAAAGAAGATATGGCACATATATACAGCCATAGAAAGAAACGAAAGTGAGTTATTTGTAGTGAGGTGGATTTACCTAGAATCTGTCATACGGAGTGAAGTAAGTCAGAAAGAGAAAGACAAATACCGTATGCTAACACATATATATGGAATATAAGAAAAAAAATGTCATGAAGAACCTAGGCGTAAGACGAGAGTAAAGACACAGACTTACTAGAGAATGCACTTGAGGATATGGGGAGGGGAAGGGTAAGCTATGACAAAATGAGAGCGTGGCATGGACATATATACACTACCAAACGTAAAATAGATAGCTAGTGGGAAGCAGCCGCATAGCACAGGGAGATAAGTTTGGTGCTTTGTGACCACCTGGATTGGTGGGATAGGGAGTGTGGGAGAGAGGGAGACGCAAAAGGGAGGAGCTATGGGAACATATATGTATAACTGTTTCACTTTGTTATAAAGCAGAAACTAACACACCATTGTAAAGCAATTATACTCCAATAAAGGTGTAAAAAAAAAAAAAAAGCTTCTGGATAGCCAAAGTAACTATTAAGAAATTAAAAAGGCAAATTACTGAATGGGAGAAAATACTTTTAAATCGTATATCTAATAAGGGTAAATATTCAAAATGTGTCAAAAACTCATACAACTCAATAGAAAAAATCAAGCAATCCAATTAAAAATGAACAGAAGATCTAAATACACAGTTTTCCGAAGAAGACATACAGATAGCCAACAAGTACATAAAAAGATGCTCTACATTATTAATCAGGAGGGAAATTAAATTCAAAACCACAATGAGATATCACTTTATACCCATTAGAATGGCTATTATTAAAGAGAAAAAGAGGAAGTGTTGGCAGGCTGTGGAGGAAAGGGAACCCTGATGTCCTGTTGGTGGGAATGTAAATTGGTGCAGTCACTATGGAAAACAGTATGAAAGTTCCCCCAAAAATTGAAAATAAAGTTACCGTGTGATCCAGCATTTCTATTTCCGAATATTTACCCAAAGAAAAAGAAAACAATAACTGTATAAGATGTGTGCACTCCTATGTTAATTACAGCACTATTTACAATAACCAAGACATGGAAACATCCTAAGCATTTATTGATGAGTGAATGAATATAGAAATTGTGGTATGTATATATATATATACACATATACGTATATATGTATATGTATATATATGCACACACAGTGGAATGAAATCTTGCCATTTGTGACAACATAGATGGACCACAAGGACATTGTGCTAGGTGAAATATGTCAGAGAAAGACAAATACTGTATATTCTGTTATATATGGAATCTAAGAAAACAAAACAAAACAAAAATACAAGCTTATAGTTACAGAGAACAGATTGGTGGTTATCACAAGCAATGGTTAAGGGATAGAAGAATTGGGTAAAGGGGATCAAATGGTTAAAAAAGAGAAAGAAAGAACTTCTTTTGAGAATTTTTTTGGTGAACTTTTGACCTAAATTCTAGAAACCAGTTTTCCTTTTGGATGTCAAGCAAATTCCCTCCTTCAGGGGGCTGGGAGATACTTCATTATTCATTATTTTTCTTAGCATGACATCCAAGGAAAAGGTTTTGGAATGGGGAGGAACTTGGATATGTTGTATTAGAAAAAGGAAGAGGAACACAAATTAAGAAAAGATGCTCAAGATATGGAATTTAATTTCAAGTGAAAACTACACTCAGTGTTCAGTGTTTTCTCTTGTAAAGTTGGGATGAAAAGAGGATTAAATTAGATAATAAAATCTAATAGTTTTTTATAAAAATCAAGCCATTAATAGAATTTTATGAAAAAGGGACTTATAGGAAAAATAGAATATGGTGGAACATTCAACACCTGAATATAGTCTAGTAAGGAATACTGTTCTAAAAAACCTAATAAAAACTTTAAACATCTTAAATCTCTAAAAATTTAAAAATAAGTTTAAAAACTTTAATGAAATGGGACACATGTAAAAACTTAAATGACCATATTTTTGATTCAAGAAAAACTAGTAATTTGCATGTGAAATATTGATAAGAGAAAATCAGTTAACTTACTAAAGGAAACAAATACACACAAGACAAGTGGATGGGTTCAGTTTCACCTGGGAGGTTTTCTTCCTAGCAATTAGGAAGTACCATATAGATATTACCTATTTTTTTCCAGAGCAAGGAAAAATACCTAAAATTTACAATTAGTTTGAAAATGTAAAAATAAAACATGCACTAAAGCCTGGCAAATACAGTTTGAATAATGAGAAACTGCTGACACTTAGAACAATGTGTTAGAATTCTCAAATAAGATTTAATTGTGTGACCCAAATAAGATTTAATGTTAGCAAACATAGGAACATAGTCTAGCATATCAGTATGTGAAATGTACCATTATTTTGATGGATTCTCAAAAATATTTGATAAAATCTTATCTTCTTGATATTTTTTTTAGTTTTAAAGCACTACTTATGTAATTTATTCTTTATATTTCTCTCCAAATTAACTCCAAATAGTCACACAAACTTATCAAAAACAATATATATTGTGTTGCCAACCTTGGCTTTAACAATATACTTTTTAAAATTTCTTTCTTTCTTCCTTTCTTTCTTTCTCTTTCTTTCTTTCCTTCTTTCTTTCTTTCTTGCTTTTTTTCTTGCATAATTGGAGGTGCTGTAGTAACTGGGAAATGATCATTTTAAATCCATAAACCAAACCAGACAAAATAATAAATTTCAAAGTGAACCAGAAATATAACTTTGAAAGAAGTCATACAAATACTAGAAGAAAAATATGTTTATAAAAACCCCAATTTAAAATCTGCAAAATAAATGAACAGATTATTTTATATATATGTAAAAATGGTCCTTAAACACATGAAAATAGATTTAATCTCAGTTACTATAAGAGAAATGCAAATCACTACTACACTAAGATGATATTTCTTAACTCTCAAATTGAAATTAATACATTTAGAACAGAAATTAATTAATACATTTAGAGCAGAAATTAATACATTTGACAACACATTTAATTAATGAAGCTGTGGGGAAATGGTATTCTTATTAATTGCCAGTGGGCATGTAAACTGGAACAGCTCATAACAAGGAAAATTCAGAAATATCAATAATCTATGTAAATATTTAACTCTTGACCCAACAATCCCAATTATAATAATTCAACCTGAAGTTACACCTTGAAACATAACATATATATTTAATGTTATGCATTACAGCATTTTTACAGTGTATTGGTAAGACTCTAAATGTTCATGTGTAGAAGACTGGTTGACTATAGACATTATTATACCCACACAATTGTTATATGCAGTTACATATGCAGTTTTATAAAAGAATAAGAAAAATCTCTGTGAACTGACACAATATAATTTGTTGTGTAAAAAAAGAAAATGAGAAAGCAAAGCTGGGATTCCCTGGCGGCGCAGTGGTTGAGAGTCCACCTGCCGATGCAGGGGACGCGGGTTCGTTGCCAAGGTCTGGGAAGATTCCACATGCCGCAGAGCGGCTGGGCCCGTGAGCCATGGCCGCTGAGCCTGCGCGTCCAGAGCCTGTGCTCCGCAACGGGAGAGGCAACAGCAGTGAGAGGCCCACGTACCGCAAAAAAAAAAAAAAAAAAAAGCTATAGTATAGTAGCTTTATCCATAAGAAATAGGGAAAATATAAAAACATACACAGATTTGCATTTTCTTAAAAACTATATATAATCAAACAGAAACTTCTGAGATTTGTTTTAGTCTACAGGGAGTGAGTGAAAATACAATGAAATGAGCAAGAAAGTAGTGATAATTCTCTAATTTGTATAGATAGTTTTGATCTTTTAAACTATTTTACAAAATCAAAAATTAAAACAGTAAGAATGGGTAAAAAATAAAAGAGAAAACAAACTATAGCCTATTTTACTAATAAACCTAAGCATAACTGCATTTCAGATAAATAGCATAACCATACAAAATGGGTAAAATCCCAAGTGACTTTAAAATACAGTACTTTGATATTACAGCTTCAAGCTAAAGAAATAAGAAAAAGAAAAGCAACTATTAAACTACAGTTAATAGATGTTTTCCACAATAGTATGGAATAGCAATTCTGAACCTACTCTGTCTATATTGTAGGACTGAGAAAATAATAAATATATTGTAGAAAATGGAAGCCAGGTATCTCACTGTTTTTAAAGGAAGTGACAAAGAAGGAAAGGAAATGTACCCTGAATAGTTGCATCATAACTGAAGGTGACAGAATGGACTCAAAGTTTTATAAGTAGATTACAAAGATATTGGCACAGATGAAAGTAATAGAGAGAGATACAAATGGCAGAGAATTACAAACAAACATAGAGAGAAGCATATACACAGATAGATATAAAAATTTCTAGGCATTGTCAACAGAGAGTGTCTAGAAGCACTAAGAACACCTATGTCAATATATGGCTGATTTCAGGGCTGGGCAAGAAAAGAGTAAGATAAGTCTAGGATAGAAACTATCTAAGGGACAAAAATTAAATGATATGGACAGATCAAAGACACAGGATCCAGCTATTATTTAGAAATTTTGAACATTAATAATAAAATATATTATAACTAACTCATTAAAAATAGGAATCCATTTTCCATAGTTATGTAAATAAATGAATAATAAAAGCTAAAAATGACAATGACACATCTGTAGAGTAAAATGCCAAAAAAAAATAGAAGTAATACTAAGTAAATAAAATCTCTATTTCATTCATAGAAAAATCTCTATTTCATTTCCTTCACAAAAATGACCTATTAGTGTCACTGGTTAAACTTGAATACTATTAAGATATTCACATATTCTTCAGTATTGATCACTAAGTACTTATTGATTACAAAGGAAAAACAGTAATTTTACAATGCAGAAACCTGAAGAAATCACTTTAACCTGATATACCTACCAAAAATGTAAAACCTCAATGTAATTTTGAGAAAGCATCAGACAAAATCAAATTATGGGATGCTCTTCAAAATAACTGACCAGGACTCTTCAAAAATATAAAAGTCATGAAAGGCAAAGAAATCAGAAAAAATCATCTCCAGATTAAAGCCAAATAAAAGACATGTCAACTAAAATCAATGTGTGATCATTTATCAGATTCATACTTGGAAAAAAGGGATCTAAGTTAACATTATTTGGGTAATTCATATAAATGAATACAAACTATGGAATATCTAATAGCATGAAGCCAATCTTAAACTTTCACATTTTAATAATTCTATTGTAGTTATGTAACAGAATGTGTTTTAAGAAATGTACACTGAGGCTTCCCTGGTGGCACAGTGGTTGGGAGTCTGCCTGCCGATGCGGGGGACGTGGGTTCTTGCCCCGGTCTGGGGAGACCCCACGTGCCGCGGAGCGGCTGGGCCTGTGGGCTGTGGCCACTGGACCTGTGCGTGCGGAGCCTGTGCTCCACGGCAGGAGGGGCCGCAGTGGTGAGAGGCCCGCGTACCGCAAAAAATAAAATAAAAATAAAATAAAAGAAGTGTACACTGAGGTTGCTTCCATGTCCTGGCTATTGTAAATAGAGCTGCAATGAACATTTTGGTACAGGACTCTTCATTTTTTTTTTTTTTCTTGGCATGTGGGATCTTCCTGGACCGGGGCACGAACCCGTGTCCTCTGCATCGGCAGGCGGACTCTCAACCACTGCGCCACCAGGGAAGCACCATGACTCTTTCTGAATTATGGTTTTCTCAGGATATATGCCCAGTAGTGGGATTGCTGGGTCGTATGGCAATTCTATTATTAGTTTTTTAAGGAACCTCCATACTAGAGTCTGTCATACAGAGTGAAGTAAGTCAGAAAGAGAAAAACAAATACAGTATGCTAACACATATATATGGAATCTACGGAAAAAAAAAAAAAGGTCATGAAGAACCTAGGGGTAAGGTGGGAATAAAGACACAGACCTACTAGAGAATGGACTTGAGGATATGGGGAGGGGGAAGGGTAAGCTGTGACAAAGTGAGAGAGTGACATGGACATATATACACTACCGAACATAAAATAGATAGCTAGTGGGAAGCAGCTGCATAACACAGGGAGATCAGCTCGGTGGTTTGTGACCACCTAGAGGGGTGGGAGGGAGGGAGATACAAGAGGGAGGAGATATGGGAACATATGTATATGTATAGCTGATTCACTTTGTTATAAAGCAGAAGCTAACACATCATTGTAAAGCAATTATACTCCAATAAAGATGTTAAAAAAAAAAGAGAAATGTACACTGAGGTATTTTGTTTAGGGATAAGGGGTCAAGATATCTCAAATATAAAATATACCTATTATATGTATTATGTGATACATATATTATATTATATATAATGATATATATTATATATAAGCAAAGTATATATATATATATGTATATGAGAATAATAGAGGTAAAGCTGAAAATAAAGGGGTCAGACTTAACTGTGGGTAAATTTAAGCAAAAGTATACTGAAGTCCTTTGTATTATTCCTCCAAATTATTTATCTTTGAAAATATTTAAACATTAAAAAAAAATCACTTCTATAAAACTTCCATAGACATTTGTGTAAACTCTGAATGTTTTACATAAACTTCCAAAGAAAATAGATACAATATTTTGTTGCAGATTTTTAATAAGAACAGTGAACAATTTAGAGAAAATATGGCATATCCTCATTAAGGGAAAAGTAAAATGTTTAACAAGAGTACGCTATTGTATGGAAAAGTGTTACAATACATTATAATATATTATTAATGACAAAAAACTTACTAAACAATATGTACAATGTGGCATATATATATACATATAAGAACATATATATATTCTCATAGTGATTTTTGTTTTTTTATTTTACAATTTTCATGCAATTATTTTTATATTCAGAAAAATTATCATTCTTAATTTACTTTAAAAATCTAACATAAACATATACAGGATTCTTTTTGTCATATCTTTGTTCATATAATGTTCATATAATGAAATTATAGTGTGCAATTAGTATGAAAAGAGGCACTTTAAGAAAACAGTATCTAAAGCATATAATATTATATATGTATACAGCATCAAATACCATAATACAAACATGATAGATTGCTCTAGGGTAGTTTAGAAGAAATGATGATAATATTCCAACATTTGAGCATCGGATTTATGTGCCCAGATTAACAATTTTAATTGAAATGTGTAGGCTTAAATTTAGATGACTTAAAGAACTTTAAAAGTAGAGGCTGTAATATTTAAGGTCAGCTGAAAGAATTGTCAATTTTTCTGGAATAATAAAGAACAGGTCTCTCTGTGAAATTAGAGTACAGCAAAAACAAGGTGTGAGTGTGAAGGCATTTGTCAATGTTGGCCACTGTTCAATCTAAAACCATTCCAGGAGTGGTCGGTAAATAAGTAGTAAAGTAATAGAAGGCATCATTTTAAAGTACTTATTATGTGCAACACAGTCTACATGATACTTCAACCTGAATAGCTCCTATTAACTAAATTTGTTTGTTCCATTTCAAAAATTAGCTGTATTTAAATTTTTATTCATGTGTGTATTGTCTGCTTTCTTCATATGACCTTGCAAAACCACTACTGAAATTATTCTCCACAGAGTTTCCTTATTGAAGGTATGAATGTGAAGGAATGTAAGTAGGGAATAGACTGGCTATAATTTGTCTCTTCTACTCTCAACTCATTTTGTCAGTTCTAAAAAGAGTTCCACAGACACCTTAAGCTTGGCAAGCAGATGAAGTTTAACTATTTCTTTTTTTTAAATTAATTAATGTATTTATTTGGCTGCACCAGGTGTTAGTTATGGCACACAGGATCTTCATTGCAACATGAAGGATATTTTGTCGTGGCATGCGGGATCTAGTTCCCTGACCAGGTATCAAACCCAAGTCCGCTGCACTGGGAGCATGGAGTCTTAACCATTGGACCACCAGGGAAGTCCCTGAAGTTTATTTCTATGTTAATTTTCATTTTATAAATTTAACTGTTTTCTTAATTTATCTGGAATCATGACATAAATGAACAACAGTAGAAGTTACTTTTAAAACTCTGCACTATTGGGGATTCCCTGGTGATGCAGTGGTTAAGAATCCACCTGCCAATGTAGGGGACACGGGTTCGAATACTAGTCTGGGAAGATCTCACATGTCGCAGAGCAACTAAGCCCGCGTGCCACAACTACTGAAGCTTGTGTGCCTAGAGCCCGTGCTCCACAACAAGAGAAGCCACTGCAATGAGAAGCCCATGCACCACAACGAAGAGTAGCCTCTGCTCGCTGCAACCAGAGAAAAGCCTGCGCGCAGCAAGGAAGACCCAACGCAGCCAAAAAAAAAAACTTCACTGTTGATCTAATTTCATTAAACATGTAAATCTGGAACCATAAATGAATTTAAAGAAAAGAGAACATTCACTTTAAAAGGGAGACTCCAATAGACAACAGTGATTTATTTTTTCCTGAGCTCTCTTTACTTGGAATGATCCAAGGTAAGGACATTATTGTTGTTGGTGTTCATTAAAATCATGTATTCAACTGTAATATGTTAAAAATTTTAGTGTGTTTTTCTTTTTAATGTAAGTACAGCCAATTTTTACTTCCAGCACTGATTATAATACTTCTTTAAAAATCCATGGCAGGAAATTTATACTCACAAATTTAGCATTGAAATAATTGGTGAAACTTAGGAAAATATTTCTCACATTTCATATATTAAATTGTTCATGCTTGTTTTCAGTGTACTTTTTAGAAAAAAGATGCATGTTAAGCCTTTAAGATAGATAGGCATAGTGAGTTCCTTCATCTCAGTACCCATTCTGATCAATAATATCAAATATTTCTTCACAAATCACTTAAGGGTTTTCTTTGAACTAACCTAGTAGTATTGTAAGGTTTGTGCTTTGTGGCTGCTAACTGTTGTCTCTGCGTTATTAGGGAATCAGACCCTGAGGTGGATGTTAGCAAGTAAGTGTTTATTAGGGAGGATGCTTGGGATGCCCCTCTGAGGACAGCACAGTAAAGAAACAGGATTGGGCAGAGAGTAGACCACTCCTTTAAGGCCTCAAAATTGACCCTATGTTCTGCAACTAAGGGATGGCATCTTAGAATTTCTGTTTTAACTTGAGGCAAGGAGGCCATGTTCTTATACCCCTGTATCAAAGAATCATTTGATACAGACTTCTCCAGGAAGGGAGTGTTGACTACACTGTAAAAATTCCTTTCTTTTCTGTAACATAGTATAATGATCTCAAGGTTAAGGTCTTTTATTGGGAAATGACAGACTTGAGAAAGAAGACAATATTATGAGGGTTTTCTAAAACTACATACAATTCAGTAGAATGATCTTTAAAATACTAACAGCATATGGTGTAATTTATCATTTTACACATATAACAATTTCAGTCTCACTTTTGGCTAAATCCAATGCATTGAAGAAAATAAATAGATGTCAAGTGTCATCTCATTACAAAGGAAAGTGTTAGAATCACCAGGGCATGGTAAGAGATTGAAAAATTCTTTCCACCTATGTTAATTATCAGCTTTCACATGACTACATGTGTCTGACTATAGAAAAAATGATGGTTGAAGATTTGAGGAAAGTGTCCGTAGTTTAAAGAGTCACAGTGTATTTTTCACCACCCTTCAATGAAAGTTAAGAATGATGCCACTCCTTCAAGCCCATGAGAAGGACCACATGGAGACTTCAGATATGGGAATATAAAATTTATAAATATAAATATAACTCCTGTGTTAGGTATACTAAAGTAGAAAGTTTATGTTTGGAGCTTTTGTCTCTGTGACAGAACAAAGATGCATAGATGGTGCATCTTTGCACCTTGCATAGATGGTGAATAACACCTAATCAAATGTAGGACAAAATTTTGTGTATCCCAGACACAAAGCATGAATTCAAATGTAAGGAGTCAACTTATACAAAAGTGGATTCCACTGAAGAACATCATCTGGGGAACAAGAGTACCCAACAGCATTTTGGGCAGGGTAGATCACCAAAAACAGTGGCTAAGGGGAAAGTTGATCATGTATCCTCACTTTGAACCTCTATAACTTATTTACATTCAAATAAGATAAAAACTTTAAAAAATATTTTGTTATCTCTATGTTATTAATATGGTTGACCAGAATGAAAACACTGAAGGTTCCAATAATAATCCTAAGAACATTGCTAATTTTTCTGAGTGTAATCCATTAAATTATCTATAATACTTACAGATATCGAGCTTTTAAGAATATTCTTGTTGTACCTAAAGTAACCAGGGCCTAGATTGTCAAAGGGAGCTAAACAATCAAAGAATTCATCAAACAAACAAATCAGAAAATTTGTGAAACTTTAAAATTTGAATTAGCTTCTAGCCAAGAATTTTTAAAGAGCAAAAGAATAGGATTCAGGCTCAGGGAAAGCATCATTTTGCAAATATTAGATTTAGCCTGTTGAGCAACAGATTCATTTTCTCCATTCAACTTCTAGAGGAGGCAGAATTTATATGGCACTTAAATATGGGAGGCTGTACTGCCACCAACTGCACCAAGATTCTGCCCAGACATCGACATTCACCAAAGCTTCCAAACGAAGTAATAAATTTTATTTGAAATAGAAAGGTAAAGATAAGAATATTTGTTGAACAAAAAAATATGTGTCATTAGTATTATAAAAGATATTTAACATGGCTTACTTTACTCTGCAATTGCTCCTTAATGCTCTCTTCCACAAATACAAACACAAATGCAAACACACAAAATCCGCAAACAGATTGATGAATCTCCCTTCCCTCTTATTAATCCTGTGACACCACTTTAGCAATCTTAACAAAATTGTCCTTCAGTGTCATTCATTTTAGATATACTTTAAGAAGGTGATCCTCAACATTTTTTGGTCGGGGAGTGCAGGAAGAGAAGCAGGTTACACATAGAAAATAATATTTATATACCAGGTTGTGGGAAACTTAATTTGTTACAATTGACAGGGAACCATACCAGGGCCTGCAGAGAAGACAGGAAAGCTGAGGAGATTAATATTTTGGGACACAAGTGAACAATTTTAAAAATAACACAAATTGACAACTTCTGGACTAGGAGATTTAAATTAAGTGATTATTTTGACAGGCGGACAAAAAAAATTAGTCTATCCTGCAGTTAAGGAAACTAAATGTTGCTTCTTAAAGAGATGTTACTTGAATAGCTCAAAACAGCACCCTTAAACTTTTTTCATTCTAGCGCTACAGTATTTGCCCCTCTCCCAGATGTACTTATTATGCAAACATTTGTCAGGTAACAAAACCATTTTAGTTGTAAAAGGCACATATATTCATTTCTGGCAATAGTAACTAAACTTATGTTGCAACTTCCATAATTTTATATATGCACATTATATACAAATTAACATGTTCTTTTAAACACTTATTTTATTAAATTGCTCTTGATTGTACATTTATACACACAAGTTTAAAGAAATTTGCTAAAACTATTAATACCATTTGGAGATGGAACATACTTATAAGCTCCTTTAAATATTATGTGTTCATCAATTGTCTAATAAAAATACTTTTTTAAATAAAAGAGATAAGAAAATTGGGAACTTAGAGAACATTGGAGAAAACATATAGAACTCAATCTAACTTAGAGAACAATGCAAAAAAAAGCATAAAAATACAATCAACAGATTTTATTGGTTGTATTTACTGCATCCTCAATTCCTAATTACAATAGTGATTTAGAGCAAACAAATTAATACCCAACAATCAATAAACAGTAATTCTAAAGCAACCTCTAACAGCAAAAGTGAAATAGACTCTTTCACAAAGAGATACAGTGAGGCCTGTGGGCATTTAAATTCCTCTTCTCTGTTTTCAGGGAGGTCACCCTGTATTTTTTCCCTTTTCCATTGAATTAGAGCATACAGTTTCTTTTTTACCTTATACCATTTTGAGTATGGTTTATACTTATTAAGACAAAAGTAATTATTATTAAAAACATAAATTTATATCTAAAAATGGCATGATGATCATTAGTAAACTCAAAATGTGGAACTTCAAGTTAACGTAGAATAAGGGCAGTAATGATCAGTCAATCCCAGGTTTTAGGTACTAAAATACCTCAATACCACATTGACTCTTGTGACTTTGACCTTATGCCTACCAAGAGTAGAGAGTTAGGGGACTCAAAATATGAAACGATTAGAATGGATTTTACATTTTTAAAGGTTCTGTAAGAAACAAAAGAGGAGACAATAACTAGCAAAGGCTTCATAAGTGCATCTGTAATCTCCTATTCTAAAAGGCCAACGGTCATTTTTTTCTTGCCAAATTACCTCCACTTTAAATTTAGTGTATATGTTAAAAATTCAGTGTATGCTCAAATCAGAATAGAAATATTTAAAACATTTTAGAGTAGACAGGCTTTTTTTCCTAGCTCCAATTACTCTACATGCTTACCAGTCAGAAGTTTGTCCTCAGCTAACACATAGAATGGATGAAAATGGTGACTTGCCAAGCAAGAGAGCAAGACCAGAACCCTGACATGTACTTGCCTGCTTTTTGGAAGTAATTGCCAAGGTCTATGGGATGAGTCTAAGCCTGGGATGGCAAGATAGATGTATTCTACCTGGTATTCAAACAGGAGAACCTTTACGTGCAGGGTTTTTAGTTTTATAGATAATGACTCTGCAGAATACCAAGCATTGGTCACCTACCTAGAAATCCCATAAAGTGAAATATATAGTCATGTGATTACGAAAAACCTCACAAACATGTCCAAAAATTTTTGACATCCTGAAAAATCCCTATTTCAAAGAGACTTGGACTATGAAATAAAATTTCTAAGATAAAATCACTTTACATTCCAGAGGAAGGCCTGAAAGACCCTAGGTAATAATTCGTCCTAGGCAGAAAGTGAAAAACAGTTGTCAAAAGTGAAATGATAGGGAGTTTGGGATTGACATGTACACACTGCTATATTTAAAATAGATAGGGCTTCCCTGGTGGTGCAGTGGTTAAGAATCTGCCTGCCATTGCAGAGGACACGGGTTCAAGCCCTGGTCCGGGAAGATCCCACATGCCGTGGAGCAACTAAGCCCGTGCACCAACTAAGCCCGTGCACCACAACTACTAATCCTGTTCTCTACAGCCTGTGAGCCACAGCTACTGAGTCCACGTGCCACAGCTACTGAAGCCCGTGTGCCTAGAGCCCATGTTCCACAGCAAAGGGAAGCCAGCACTATGAGAAGCCTGCACACCCGCAATGAAGAGTAGCCCCCACTCACCCCAACTAGAGAAAGTCCCCGAGCAGCAACAAAGACCTAACACAGCCAAAAATAAAATAAATAAAATTTTAAAAAAGAGTGATAAAATAGATAACAATGACCTACTGTATAGCACAGGGAACTCTGTTCAATATTATGTAACAACCTACATGGGAAAATATTTGAAAAAGAATAGATATATGTATATGTTTAACTGAATCATTTTGGTGTACACCTGAAATTAACACAACATTGTTAATCAAGTATACTCCAATAAAAAAATAAAATGTTGAAAAAAAGAAGTGTTTTTCAACTGAAATAGAAAAAAAGTGAAATGATAGGCCCCTGAAATAATAGTATCAAACTACATAGATAGTTTTGTGTACCAAGGTTCTTCCCATGAAATTCTTATTAAAACAAAACACAGACAACCACTAAAATTTCCTCCTCTATTATTTTCTGAATTATTTAAAACAATCATGAAATCTAAATAAAGCAACCTTAATTTTAATAACCAAAACATGTAAGTGTCTTAGATATTTTCTTACAAGGAAAAATAGCTGAAAGTGTTATTCAGATTATATTGGTTAAAAAATAGGTTAAAATTGATGAAGTTATTAAATTTTCAAAAGTTATAAATTGTCCTGCAAAGCTTCACTTGCTGCAAATTAGCCTGTGCTACAGCCGTCTGCTAACAATCTATAGATCATTTTATTATTTATGAATCTTCAGGACACTATAGGTCATCTTACACTCATTTATTTGCTAAACACATTGTGCTAGTATGCCTATGCTGAAAAATTGCTATTATTTATTCCCTGTGAGACAAGCAAGCAACAAAGTGCTGATTTTGGTCCCAGATATCCAGTATGTGAGACTGTACATACATCTTGCAGTCAGTGAAATAAATGAGCCTTTAAATTGCCTGCAAAGCTTTAAGAATTGAAATTTGTATGTCTAGTTATCAAACAGAAAGTTCAGAACACCTGCCAATATAAAACATAATTGTGACAAACTATTACATTTTAACTTCTCAGTTTTAATAGGGCAGCTTCATTATAAAATATTCTACAAAACCTCCCAAGTCAGTGAAGACAAAACAATTGTGATTCATGTGTGTATGTGCATACATGTGTGTGTATAATGGCATTACCATTTAAATACTGGGTCAGCAGCAGCAGATGAATAAATAGTTATAAACAAATAACCAGAGCATAAGAATTTACTATGAGCACAAAGTCAATTCTCAACAGATTTGCAGACTTCGATAGGTGTTTAGGTATCTTGCTGGATTTACAACTTCTTCACAAATTCTTCAAAATATCAATAATACTGAGGATGAACAGTCTCTGTTTTATTTTAGTATTTTTAAGTTAATTTTTATTGGAGTATAGTTGCTTTACAATGTTGTGTTAGCTTCTGATGTACAGCAAAGAGAATCAGTTATACATATCTCCTCTCTTTTTTAGATTTCCTTCCCATTTAGGTCACCACAGAGCACTGAGTAGAGTTCCCTGTGCTATACAGTAGATTCTCATTAGTTATCTATTTTATACATAGTAGTGTATGTATGTCAATCTCAATCTCCCAGTTCATCTCACCTCCCTCCCCTCTTTGGTATCAATAAGTTTGTTCTCTACATCTGTGTCTCTATTTCTGCTTTGTGAATAAGTTCATCTGTACCATTTTTCTAGATTCCATGTATAAGTGATATTATATGATATTTGTTTTTCTCTTTCTGACTTAATTCACTCTGTATGACAGTCTCTAGGTCCATTCATGTCTCAGCAAATGGCACTATTTCATTCCTTTTTATGGCTGAGTAATATTCCTTTGTATATATGTACCACATCTTTAATCATTAGAGATTTTGACAGTTTGAAGGACTAATATTATCAATTCCTTTACATGCCCTTTACAGATAAGCATTCTTTAAGGGTTATGAGACTTGTCTAAGAGAACAAAGCCAGTTAGTGACAAAAGGAGGGGTCCTCTATAACTCTGATTTCTAGGTAGGATAGTATAATAATAATATTAATAACAATAATAACAGCAGCCATAGAAGACATGTTAATTATTTATAAACACTCATGTATTTTATATTAAATCCTGACCATGAACTCCAATTTCATTGTTGAAGAAACTAAGGTACAGCCAGGATGAGTGATTTGCTCAAGTTGGTTATACGTAGGCTGTGGGCTGTGGAGCCACGATTCAAACTCCACAATCTAGCTTTAGGTAATAGCAAATGACTGTCCTCTTGTTAGAGGGGAATGCAATTTGACTGTCATATACATTGCTAACTGATTTTTCCAAGTCACTCTCTTTTTCATTATATTCATCACATAAGCTGTTTCTGCAGCTTACTTAGAAAAATAGAAAATTGATGATTTTACATTCCAGTTTAAAAGCTTATGTTCAGAATTCAATTCTTCTGTATACCATCTTGAATTTTAACTTGAAGGTGTACCCAACACTGTGGACTATTTGCAATGTCTAGGAAAAGTTCCTGACATGTATTAACTACCCAACATTAAATAAACAAATTTATTTCTGATTATTTACCTCTCCTATTTTCAATCTGATGCCCAACCAAGACAATTTTATTATTCTGTTTTTAATGAATTTCCTGCTACAAACAATCATGTAATGACAATACTTCTAATAATAATTGTAATTAGTACTTACTGAACTCTTATAAGGACCAAACACTTTTAATGATTTGCAAATATTTAAAACTCATAGCAAACTTATAAAGAACTTAAAACCTCAAAGAGGTTAAGTGAATTGTGCAGGTCACATACCATTAAGTGCTGGAGCTGGTGAGCACCTGCAGACAGTTAAAGAGAAGGTAAAGTGAGACTGTCAATTTCCCTGGTTCTTCATCTACTGAGAGCTGGCTGTGACTCTGGATTTAAAGTCATATTCTTGAAGTCCTATCAGATCTGTCCATGTCCAAATTTGCTGTCATGTGGTCTCTTTAGGCCAAGATGCAAAAATAAAGACTCTTTTACTTCTTCATCCCTTCACCCCAAACTACTTGTCATGTGTTACTTTTGGTTTCCCTGTACAGTAAGTCCCCTACATATGAACCTTCAAGTTGCAAACTTTCAAAGGTGTGAATAAGCATTCACATGTCCAATCACATAATTAGTTCACCTGTCTGGCACACATTGTCACGTGCGTGCATCCTCCACCAGTGCTTGTGCTTTTGTGTACTTTACTGTACAGTACTGTGTACAGTAGTACAGTATCTTTATTTGAAGCCCAGGATTCCTGAAGCAAGCATAAAAGCAGTGATGATGTAGCTGGTACTGCTAAGAAGGGCCAAGCGATGACGATGGAAATGAAAGTGAAAATAATTGTGAGAGTGGAGCGAGGTAAAAAGATGGAATTTGAGACCCAGAGAAAGGATGAAGAGAGACGAGGAAAAGTAACTGAAGATTCACAACACAGGAAATAACAAGGGGATTTTCTTTATTTGAGGAGGCACTGTTAGTTTTTGAGACACAGGACCCAAATGTAGAATGGTACATGAAGGATGCAGCAGCCATTCAGAATGCAATTCAGTTCTACCATATCTTCTATGATGAGACAAAAAGGGCTACTACCCAGACATCATCGGATTATTTTTTTTAAGAGGGTAGATAGGATTGAATCCAGCAAGGAATCAGAACCTGTGCCATAAATGTCAGCTGTGAGTGAAATTGAAGCTTGCCCTCCATCTCTTATTGCTGATGATCCTTCGGCTCTACCATCTCCCACCTCCTCTCCCTCCTCCAGTCAATAAAACATCTTGCGTGTTCACTTGACACCAGCCCCTGTATACCAGCTGTTGCACTGTTCTACTCATATGTAGGGAACTTACTGTATTCTATTTACTATTATTCAATTTATTAAATTGTCTTTGAATTACCAATTTGAATTTGTTTTATGTTTCTTGCTTTAATCTCACTGATAGGGATAATTTATTATGATACTCCCATGTTCACAGATATGATAACAAGAATCTGAAGAATTTAAGTGACTTTCCTTTTTGTTGTGTTTTCATGGAATCTGAGAAGGAAGAGAGCAAGAAGTTAGGAAATAAGGGATCAGAATGCCAATAGCATACAAATATGCAGAATTTTATGAATGGAAAGGTAATTGAAGAACTGTGATAATTATGAAATCAATAAGAAGAAAGTAATCTTAAATAAGAGTCTATAGGATCATCTCTATTCCTTACATTAGTTATCACTAGTAAGCCATGGAACGGTAATTAAATAGATGTATCCAAACATATTCAAACTTCAGAGAATATTGAGTGACTTATTTGATATGTTTTCAGCCTATCATAATACTTCGAGTGAAAAGTGCTTCCTCTTTGTGTTTTATGCTCCTCCATAGATTAATAATCAGTCTTTCTCTTCCATTTATAGTATCCTTTCAGCACTCTTATATTACTGTTTTGTACTTTCAGTTAGTTCCTTTTTAATATGTCTGTGATGATCACTTAATTTTTGTAATTTTTTTTTCTGTTGAAAATTTGTGGTAGGAAGAATAATCACTCCCCTATATCTTGATGCTTAAAATCCATGAATATCTTAGGCTACATGGTAAAGGGGAATTAAGGTTTCAGATAAAAATAAAGTTGCATATCAGCCAGCTTTAAAATAGGTTATCTTGGATTACCCAATGGTGGGCCCAACGTAATCATAAGGATCCTTAAAAGTGAATAAAGAATAAGAGAAGAGTCAGAATTTGGCAGTGTGAGGACTTGGCCCAATGTTGTTGACCCTAGAGATATAGGAAGAGTGCCATGTGCCAGACAAAAGCAAGTAGCTTTACAGAAAAACAAGGAAAGAGATTTGCTATAGAATCTCCATAGAATGACTCAGCCCTGCTAACACCTTTAATTTAGTCTGCAAAGAACTTAGTCCAGAAGACTTCTGATTTACAGAATTCTAAGATAATAAATTTGTGTTGTTTTAGATCACTGAATTTGTGGTAACCTTTTATAACACCAATAGGAAATTAATACAAATAAAGGAAAATTTTCAGTAACCTATTCTTTCTCCTCAATATATGACATGTTAATAATTTTAACTAAAAATTTATACATTAATTTCTTTAAACTTTTTCAAATTTTATTTTTATTATAATTCCAAAATAAAGAGTTCTATATGACTAATTCCAACATAGTTGAAGTAGAATATTTTGTTTATTAATACTTTCAAAGATGACAAATATTATTTTAAAATATTATTATATATTTAATATCACACAGTTTACTATTTTCAAATCCTAAAAAATCAAATAGGAAAGATATGTCATAAGACATATAATACTATTTATCTTATATTATTTGTGAAATTTGTTAGAAATTGATGACATTCTAACATATATAAAAAAATGCAATGAATCTTGCAATAGTACTCTTTCCCTATCTCTTTTAGAGAAAATGACAAAATATACAGACAAAAACCAGATAAATGGTTGCACTTTCCCAGGGTTGTGAATCATTGTCTACAAAGGGTAATGAGGAAACTTTGTGATTATGGAAATTTTCTCTATCTTGGTTTTGGTTGTGGATTATATGCATTTATCAAATCTCATCAAAATTAACATGACAAAAAATCAGGTGAAAATCACACAAAATTAATAAACACAAAATTAATAAACACAAAAAAACACACAAAAAATAAACACAAAATTATATGTCAATTTTTAAAAATTTATATCTTACAATTTCTATGAGTTAGAGGGTGAGTTTGTCTTGTGTTCCTTTTATATGCACAGCAACAAGTATGTCAAATAATTTATTATGTGTTAAATAAGTATGTGTTGACTAACATGACAAGTCTGGTAGATAATCCTAATACATAATAGATATAACATAGGGATTGAGTCAGTGTGATGGGAAAAAGAGAAGGGAGAAAATTAAAATATAATTTGGAACGGTTGAGTCAGGACTTCCAGAAGAGAAATTACAACTACTACATATAGGCAGGAAGAGTTTTGGGTGGTATATGTCATGGACTGAATGTTTGTGTACCACCCAAATTCATATGTGTTGGTATTAGGATGTGGGGTCTTTGGAGGTAATTAGAATTAGATGAAGTCCTGAAGGTGGAACCCTCATAAATGGTATATTAGAAAAAAAAAAAAAAAAAGACTAAGAATGAGGAGAGAGCTTGTTTGCTCTCTTTCTCCCGTGTGAGGATACAATAAGGTCAGCCATTTGCAACCTGGAAGAAGGTTTTCTCACCTGAACCCAACAATTGTTAGTGCACCAAACTTGGACTTTCAGCCTCGAGAGCTGTGAGAAATAAATTTCTGTTGTTGATAAACCACCCAATTTATGGTATTTTGTTATAGCAGCCTGAGCAGCCTCAAGTAGGATATTTTTTTCAATTCCTTTTAACAAGAGAATTTATCAAGAATTCTTAACAATTCACTGGGTTAAAAGGCAACCTAATAGAAAATTGTATTATTTTTGGAAATGTGTACAAATAGGATAATAAATAATTTTCTGGGTCTGCCACTATGCTTAAAATTTTACACATATTACTCTATCAAACATTACTCTATCAAATTATACAAATCACTCTCTCCAGAACCAATCTGTAGGTGAGGTGCTGGCAATGTTCTCATTTTCATGTAAAATAGAGATAAAGAAAATAACTTGCCCAAGGACATAGAGTATGGAACCTAAGCCTGGAGTCTAAGGGCTGTCAAACTCCTTTTTTGATCTTTATGATATGCTGCCCTTCAAATGACATACTGTCTGATTAGAGTCGTAAAAGTAAAGAAAGAAGATTTGGTAAAAGCGGGTATTATTGAACTAAGAAGCTCTCATAGAAGCTCTTGAATAAACAGGCTCAAATTTAGAACACATTGTACTGAAATTCATGGAAATAGAACATTCACACAACTGACCATGTTTTGTTCTTAGTGGGATGTGAGGCTCCTTTATGGAAGTAGAATCTGAATAATTTGATCACGCTACAGTGATTGAGAGTGGGTGAATAATGTTTTCAGAAAGAGTGAATGGTCTTAGTGGAATTATGATAATCTGTTTTTTGTGCATATGTATGTGAGATAGCAAATAATTCATAGTAAACTACTGTTAAAAACTTCTATTTTCTCTGCTCTTTGAGACATTTTCTAGAGGCAAAATGTTACCAAGTGGATTAAAAACTAAGCTGTTCCTTCAAAGAGGGCATTGGCAGTGACTTTGTCTATGATGTCAAAACTGGATTTTCCACTATCCACTTTCAAGGTTGTGGAAAGTTAATACAATATGAGAGTGTGGATAACAATGTTTTAAGGGACAGACCCAGATTGTCTACATAAGTTAGCTCTTGTTTTTTCATTGTCAAAAGATTAGCCATAGACCAAACTTCAGAGCAAACACACAGAAAAATACACTCACTTGTACCATCATAATACCAAAATCAATGAACTCTTTATCACAGTACATTAGTTTAGGGACTGTGAAGATAAAATGACATTGTTCTGATTTCCCTGTTCAAATATAACACATATTTTCTCTTTCCATGCATATAATAGTCTAACTTTTGAAGTATTTTGAGATGACTATTAAGATTTCACTTTATCGGATGATCACAAGCCCTTTCAGAATCATAACTCATCTACTACATACATTTTAAATCTAAGTTTATGGTATAAGGCAAGGTTGTATAAATAAAAAACATAGAAACATTACTTTCAAAATTAAGATGCAAATTATTTTACCACTTCACTGAGAACTTTTACTTGTTGTATACAAAGACAGCTTGGTTTACCCAAAATATGTAAATGCCTACTATATATAAAATAGACAACCAACAAGGACTTACTGTATAGCACAGGGAACTATACTCAATATCTTGTAATAACTTCTAATGGATTCCACTGTATATATGTACCACATCTTCTTTATCCATTCATTTTTCAATGGACATTTAGGTTGTTTCCATGTCCTGGTTATTGTAAAGAGTGCTGCTAAGAATTTTGGGGTACATGTGTCTTTTTGCATTATGGTTTTCTCAGGGTATATGTCCAATAGCAGGATTGCTGGGTCATAGGGTAGTTCTATTTTTAGTTTGTTAAGGAACCTCCATACTGTTCTCCATAGTGACTGTACCAATTTACATTCCCACCAACAGTGTAGGAGGGTTTTCTTTTCTCCACACCCTTTCCAGCATTTATTGCTTGTAGATTTTTGATGATGGCCATTCTGACTGGTGTGAGTTGTGATTTGCATTTCTACTGCTCATTGTAGTTTTGATTTGCATTTCTCTAATAATTAGTGATGTTGGGCACCTTTCCATTTGCCTCTTGGCCATCTGTATGTCTTCTTAGGTCTTCCACCCATTTTTTTTATTGGGTTGTTTGCTGTTTTGATATTGAGTTGCATGAGCTGTTTGTATAATTTGGAGAAAAAATCCTTGTCATTTGCTTCATTTGCAAATATTTTCTCCAATTCTGAGGGTTGTCTTTTCATCTTGTTTATGGTTTCCTTTGCTGTGCAGAAGATTTTAAGTTTAAGTAGGTCCCATTTGTTTATCTTTGTTTTTGTTTTCATTAATCATGGAGGTGGTTCAAAAAAGATCTTGCTGTTATTTATATCAAAGAGTGTTTTTTTCCTATGTTTTCCTCTAAGAGTTTTATAGTGTCCAATCATATATTTAGGTCTTTAATCCATTTTAAGTTTATTTTTGTATATGGTATTAGAGAGTGTTCTAATTTCATTCTTTTATATGTAGCTGTCCAGTTTTCCCAGCACCACTTACTGAAGAGACTGTTTTTTCTCCATTGTATATTCTTGCTTCTTTTGTCATAGATTAGGTAACCATAGGTGCATGAGTTTACCTCTGGGCTTTCTATCTTGTGTCACTGATCTATCTTTCTGTTTTTGTGCCAATACCAAACTGTCTTGATTACTGTAGCTTTGTAGTACAGTCTGAAGTCAGGTAGCCTGATTCCTCTAGCTCCATTTTTCTTTCTCAAGATTGCTTTGGCTATTTGGGGTCTTTTGTGTTTCCATACAAATTGTAAAGTTTTTTGTTCTAATTCTGTGAAATACGCCATTGGTAGTTTGATAGGGACTGCAGTGAATCATATCTTGCTTTGGATCTATAGACTGCTTTGGCTAGTATAGTCATTTTCACAACATTGATTCTTCCAATCCAAGGACATTAAAAGGATCATACACCACAATCAAGTGGGATTTATCCCAGGGATGCCAGGATTCTTCAATATACACAAATCAATCAGTGTGATACACCATATTAACAAATTAAAGAATAAAAACCATATGATCATCTCAATAGATGCAGAAAAAGCTTTTGACAAAATTCAACACCAATGTATGATAAAATCTCTCCAGAAAGTGAGCATACAGGGAAACTACCTCAACATAATAAAGGCCATATACAACAAACCTACAGCAAACATCATACTCAATGGTGAAAAACTGAAAGCACGAGACAAGGATGTCCACTCTTGCCATTTTATTCAACATAGTTTTATGTTTAACTTGATTACATCTACAAATGACACTATTTTCAAATAAGGTTATATTTTTATGTGTACCTACAACTGTGGTTAGTATTTGAATGTATCTTTTGGGAGGACACATTAAATCCCCAACAGGGAGCAATGGTGGAAGCATGAGGACTAGTTAGGAGGGTATTTTAGTAACAGAAATTGGAGAGTGCCCTGAATGAAGAAAAATGGTAAAAACTGTTGGACATTGAATAGAGTCTCTGTGCCTTCTTTGTGGGGAAGAAAATAAATATTTTCAGTGTGTGTGTGTTTGGTGTGTGTGTTTTTCCTACCAGTCACAAATATACATTCTGTACCATTTTCGTTCTGCTTTAGTTTCACGGTAGTTAGCTTTTCAGGACTCCTAGGAACCTTGCTTCAGCACCCGTTTCCCTACTAGAACACTGAGTGCAGACAGGACGCTCTGGTCTTTTTTTGTTGTTGTTGTTTGTTTGTTTTTTTGTTTGTTTTTTTGTGGTACACGGGCCTCTCACTGTTGTGGCCTCTCCCATTGCAGAGCATAGGCTCCGGATGCACAGGCTCAGCGGCCATGGCTCAGGGACCCAGCCACTCCACAGCATGTGGAAATCTTCCCGGACCGGGACACGAACCTGTGTCCCCTGCATCGGCAGGCGGACTCTCAACCACTGCACCACCAGGGAAGCCCTGCTCTGGTCTTTTTAACCAACATTCAGCCCTTTAGGATTTTCGGAATACCCAGTGTTGGCCTACTGAAGGGCACCACACTGCACTCTTCCTTAGGAGAGCCAGATTCCATCAGCTCTACACAGGATTCAGGAACACAGTTGTAGACTGTTCTCCATGCCATGGATGTGGTCTCCTTCCCCTGGCTGAGCTATACTGAGAAAATCAGTCTACTTGTAATCCCTTCTCTTATTACATACCTAGAGTCGCGTATCCTCAAGGAGATGGTCAGCTGGCATTCCAAGTACAACTTAAGCACAGTTCTTGGTATAGCACTGCAGTTCTTTGGAAGTTGCACAGGGCCCTAAGTCTCCGTCACGCATCCTTTATTTAGCCAGTTCGGTGCATGCAGAACACCGGGTGTAGAAAAAAAATTGATTCAGGGAAGGGCCCAGTGGGTATCTTGAGTCTCTTTTGACTTGTTAGAATCAACATGTACTTTGCTGCGTGTCAACCTGGAAATGGGAGACTGATGGCCCAAGGCTTGTTTTCACATTGTGAAAGCTCCATTCATGTGGCCTTGATGCTACCTGAAAAGCATTGCTGTTGCCTGGCTTTTAGTCACTGCCGGCATGGCTCTGAGAAGAAAATGAGTTTTCTCGAAAGAAACCTTGTGCTTCCAGTTCCTAGTTGGAAGCTTATCCTGCTCTGCTCTGTACCTAAAGTGAGAAAAACACTCTGCTTATAATTCCTTCAAACACCAATTATTTAGGTGAACTCACCCATTTCTCAAGGAGACGATCGGCGTGAGTTCCAACTGCAACATAAGCACAGTTCTTCGTATAACACTGCAGGCTTTTGGAAAATGCACAGGCCGCTTTGCCGACCTCGAGCATCCTTCGTTTAGGCAGTTCGCTACACGCAGAATAGCGGGTGCAGAAAAAGGTGATTCAGCGAAGGGCCCAGTGGGTAACTTGAGTCTCTTTTGACTTGTTAGAATCAACATGTACTTATGCTGCATGTCAACCTGGAAATGGGAGACTGATGGCCCAAGGCTTGTTTTCCCATTTTGAAAGCTCCATTCTTGAGGCCTTGAAGCTACCTGAAAAGCATTGTTGTTGCCGGGGTTTTAGTCACTGCCGGCATGGCTAAAGAAGAAAATGAGTGTTCCCGAAAGAATCCTTGTGCTTCCAGTTCCTAGTTGGAAGCTCATCCTGCTCTGCTCTATACCTAAAGTGAGAAACAACGTGAGTACTAACCTTGAAGTAAGGCCCTGATTTGCCTTGCCAAACGGTAAGTGTGCAACAGCTGCATGTGGCCTTAATCGCTGTTCTGCTTTAGTTAAATGGTAGTAAGTGTTTCAGGTCTCCTTGGAACCTCGCGTCAGCAACAGTTTTGGTTCCAGAACACTAGGCTAAGTACCCCCGGGTTGCTCTCGGCCTCTTAAGCAAGATCCAGCTTTGTAGGCCCTTCGGAGTAGCCCTGTGTTTGCTGAGTGAGGGGCAACACACTGCACTTTTCCTTGGGAATGCTAGATTTCCCGAGCTCTACAACAGCTTCAGGACCACAGTTCTAGAATCTCCAGCTCGCCAAGAAAGTGGGTCTCCTTGCCCTAGGTGAGCTAAACTGAGAAAAACACTCTGCTTATAATTCCTTCGAACACCTCTTACGTGAAGTCACCCATTCCTCAAGGAGATGATCAATGCGAGTTCCAACTGAAACATAAGCACAGTTCTTGGTATAACACTGCAGGATTTTGGAATATGCACAGGCCCCTTTGCTGACCTCGAGCATCCTTCGTTTAGGCAGTTTGCTACACGCAGAATAGCGGGTGTAGAAAAAGGTGATTCAGCGAAGGGCCAAGTGGGTAACTTGAGTCTCTTTGAACTTGTAGAATCAACATGTACTTATGCTGCGTGTCAACCTGGAAATAGGAGACTGATGGCCCAAGGCTTGTTTTCCCATTTTGAAAGCTCCATTCTTGAGGCCTTGAAGCTATTCAAAAATTTAAATATAATACTCCATTTAAAGTTATTATAAAATATTGGTTATACTCTGATGTACAATATATTCTTATTGCTTATCTGTTTTATACACCATAGTTTGTATCTCTTAATCCCCTACCCCAACCCCTTGTTGGATATATCATTACAAATATATTCTCCCATTTGGTAGGCTATCTTTTTGTTTTGCTGATAGTTTTATTTCCTGTGCAAGAGCTTTTCAGCTTTATGTAGTCCCATTTGTTTATTTTGCTTTTGTTTCCCTTGCCTGAGGAAACATAATCACAAAAATATTGCCAAGACCAATGCAAAAGAGCATACTGCCTATGTTTTCTTTTAGAAGTTTTATGGTTTCATTTCTTATATTTAAGTCTGTCATCCATTTTGAGTTTACTTTTGTATAAAGTGTGAGACAGTAGTTCATATGTAGCTTTCCAGTTTTCCAAACACCATTTTTTTTTTTTGGTTGCATTGGGTCTTTGTTGCTGCGTGCAGGCTTCCTCTAGTTGTGGTGAGCGGGGGTTACTCTACATTACAGTGCACAGGCTTCTCATTTCAGTGGCTTCTCTTGTTGTGGAGCATGGGCTCTAGGTACATGGGTTTCAGTAGCTGCAGCACATGGACTCAGTAGTTGCGGCACGCAGGCTCTAGAGTGTGTGGGCTTCAATAGTTGTGGTGCATGGGTTCAGTAGTTGTGGCATGTGGGCTCAGTAGTTGTAACTCACAGGCTCTAAAGCACAGGCTAAGTAGTTGTGGCACACGAGGTTAGTTGCTCCATGGCAATGTGGGATCTTCCCGAAACAGGGATTGAACTCTTATCCCCTGCATTGGCAGGTGGATTCTTAACCATTGCTCCACCAGGGAAGTCCTCCAAACATCATTTATTGAAGAGACTGTCTTTTCCCCAGTATAAGTTCTTTCATTTGTCACAGATTAATTGCCCATTTAAGTGTGCATTCACTTCTGGGCTCTCTATTCCATTGATCTATGTGTCTGCTTTTGTGTCAGCAGCATATTTCTTTGGTCACTGTAGCCTTGTAGTTTAGTTTGAAATCGGGGAGCATGATACCTCCTCCTTTGTTCTTCTTTCTTAAGATTGTTTTGCCTATTGGGGGTCTTTTGTGTTCCCATACAAATTTTAGAATTATTTGTCCTAGTTCGTTGAAATGTATTTTAATAGGGATTGAATTGAAACTGTAGATTGCCTTGGATAGTATGGTCTATTTAACAATATTAATTCTTCCATTCCATGAGCATGGTATATCTTTCCATCTGTTGGGTCATCTTCAGGTTCTTTCATCTGTGTTTTATAGTTTTCCAAATACAGTCTATTACCCTCTTAGATTTATTCCCATGTATTTATTCTTTCTGATGCAATTGTGAATGAGATTATTTTCTTAATTTTCTGATAGTTAATTGTTATGACATAGAAATTCAAAAGATTTCTGTATATTAATTTTGTAACTTGCAACCTTACCAAATTTATTGATGAGTTCTAGTAGATTTTTGGTTGTGTCTTTAGGATTTTCTATGTGTAGTATTGTGTCATCTGCAAACAGTGACACTGTTTGCACTGTTTAATGCCTCCTTTCCAATATGAATTTCTTTTATTTATTTTTCTTGTCTGATTGTTATTGCTAGGACTTCCTGGCCACATGCTATGTAGAATATACATGACAAGAGTCAGCATCTTTGTCTTGTCCCTAATCCTAGAGAAAATGCTTTCAGCTTTTCACTGTCAAGTATGATGTTAGCTGCAGGCTTGTTATATATATATGGCCCTTATCATGTTGAGATATGTTACTTTCTACCCACTTTGTTGAGAGCTTTTATCATAAATGAATGTTGAATTTTGTCAAGAGTTTTCTCTACATTTGTTGAGATGATCATACAATTTTTTTTCTTTTTTTTTTTACATTACGTGGGCCTCTCACTGTTGTGGCCTCTCCTGCTGTGGAGCACAGGCTCTGGACACGCAGGCTCAGCAGCCATGGCTCACGGGCCCAGCCGCTCCACAACATGTGGGATCTTCCTGGACTGGGGAATGAGCCCATGTCCCCTGCATCGGCAGGTGGACTCTCAACCACTGTGTCACCAGGGAAGCCTGATCATATGATTTTTTGTTCTTCAATTTGCTAGTGATATTGAATCATTCTTGTGTCCTTGCGAAAATCCCACTTACTCATGGAATATGATCTTTTTAATGAGCTACTGAATTCAGTTTGCTAATATTTTGTTGAGAATATTTGCATCTATGTTCTTCAGTGATATTGACCTGCAATTTTCTTTTTTTTGTTATATCTTTGGTTTCGATATCAGGATGATGTTGGCCTCATAGAATGAGCTGAGAAGTGTTTCTTCCTCTGCAAATTTTTGGAATAATTTTAGAAGGATAGTTGTTAACTCTTCTCTAAATGTTTGGCAGAGTTCACCTGTGAAGCCATTGGTCCTGGACTTTTGTTTGTTAAGAGTTTTTAAATTACTGATTCAATTTCATTACTGGTAATTGGTTTATTCACATTTCCTATCCTCTTGATTCTGTCTTGGCTGATTGTACAATTCTAGGAATTTGTCCATTTCTTCTAGGTTATCTGTTTTATTGGTGGATAGCTCTTCATAGTAGTCTCTTATGACAGTTTGTGTTTCTTTTGTGTTAGTTGTAACTTGTGTTTCATTTCTGATTTTATTTATTTGGGCCATCTCTCTTTTTCTCTTGAGGAGTCTCACTAAATGTTTATCAATTTTGTTTATCTTTTCAAAGAACCAGCTATTATTTTCATTGATCTTTTCTATTTTTTTTGTATGTGTCTATTTCATTTACTTTTTCTCTGATCTTTATGACTTCTTTCTTTCTAGTAACTTAGTGTTTTAATTGCTCTTTTTTCTCTAGTTGCTTTAGGTGTAAGTTTAGGTTGTTTATTTGAGATTTTTCTTGTTTCCTGAGGTAAGCTTGTACCACTATAAACTTCCTTCTTTGAACTGCTTTTGCCATCACATAGACTTCAGATAATTGTGTTTTTGTTTTCATTTGTCTATAGGTATTTTTTAAATTTCCTCTTTGATTTTTTCAGTTGCCCATTGTTTGTTTAGTAGCATATTGTTTAGCTTCCACTTGTATCTGTTTTATGTTTCCTTTTCATTTTTTTCTTGTGGTTGATTTCTAGTCTTATAGCATTGTGGTCAGAATAGAGGCTTGATATGATTTCAGTCTTCTTAAATTTATTGAGACTTATTTTGTGTCCTAGCCTGTGATATCCATGTGCACTTGAAAAGAATGTTTTCTGTTGCTATATACATCTATTAAGTCTATCTATTCTAATGTGTCATTTAAGGCTAAATTTTCCTTATTGATTTTCTATCTGGATGATCTGTTCATTGATATAAGTGTGGACACATAGTTTTCTTTAATAAAGTGATGTGTGCATGAGTATGTTGTTGTACAGAACAACCATAGCATTGTTTGTTTAACAGATTTACTGTCATGCTAAGTTGGAAAGCTAAAATCATTATTTCTTTCTCCATTGCAGAAGTACTCTCTATTATGTGTTGAATTATGTTCCAACAAGATTCATATGTTGAGGTTTTAACCCCCACTATCTGAGAACATGACTGTGTTTGGAGATGATATGGTATTTTTAAGAGATACCTAAGTTAAAATGTAGTCATTAGAGTGAGCCCTAATTCAATATGACTTGCATACTAGTAAGAAGAGGAAATTAGGACATAAACATGTATAGAGTGAAGACTATGTAATGCAACAGGAAGAAAACAACCATATACAAGCCAAGAAGAAAGGCCTTAGAAAAACCAACCCTTCCAACACCTTGATCTCTGACACCTAACCTCCAAAACTGTGAGAAAAAAAGTTTCTGTTATTTAAGCTATCCAGGCTATAGTGCTTTGTTTTGACAGCCCTAGCAAATTAATACACTGTCCTTGGTTTTAATACAACATAATTACATTTTCAGACCCCATAATTATCTCCATTTAAAAATCAAAGAGACTCCACAAACTATCTGAGCTAAAAATAGTCCAAAAAACTGCATCATAAACAACAAAAACATCCTTCTACATAAGGAGAAAGAATTAACACATAAATTCAAATAAAAAGATTCTATTTCAAGCAGTTAAAATATATTATGCTATTAAACATATATTAAATCATATATATTTAATATATATGATCAAATCTAGTAGAGTACTTGGAAGATGTTAATGTTTAAAGTGTTAACATTTTATGAAAGATATAAAAGAGGAACTAAATTAATGCCCAGATATGACATGTTCACACAGTAGAATATTTATTATTATAACAATATATAATTTATCAAAGGATACTGAAAATTCCATACAATTGCCTCAAAAGTACTCAGCATTTTTTTTAATTCTTAAAGACTTTGAGAAGATCTAAGTTAGTTTTAAAAAGATAAAGAATAAATAACGTTAAAATGAATTCTAAAAAGTATTGAAATAATCAAAAAGACATGCAAAACACAATGAATGGTGGGGGAAATTTTTTAGGATATAGGCCAAAAACAAATAATAAATGGTTGACTGTGATTTTTCCTCATCAATAATTATGCCATATGTTGTAGAATATATTTTTAAAATTTGTATATGTATAATATATACACACACACTATATGCTGTCTAAATAAGATGTGATTTAAATATAAATAAAAACAAAATGGATGAAAAAATGTACGTCATTCAAATAATAAGCAATAAGAAGGCTAAGGTGGCTATACTGATACCAAAAAAATAAACATCCAGGCAAAGACTATTACAGAAATAAAGAGGGGCATATCATAAATATAAAAGGATTAATTCATCAGTCATAAATATGTAGGTCTTCCAAAATGGGAATAGAAGATTTTAACATGTTTCTTATAAATTTATAGAAAAATTTGGCCATCTATTCTTACATATATTGGTCTCAGGAAACCTCTACATTCTTAAAAAGTTTTATTCATTAGGTTATTGCTACTCATACTACCATTTTATCAAATAAAGTAAAAATAGATAATTATTTATTTATCTGTTTATCAATCAATTAAAATAACACATTAAAATGAGGCTATATTGTAGTATAACAACTATATTTTCAAAAAAATGTATAGATGCTTGGTATTATTTTACATTTTTAAAATAATTTTTAATAGATAATTTAATAAAAGACAGCTAGGTTCTTATATTAGCTCCTCCCTTCTATCTGTTACAATACATTGTTTAGTTCATTACATATGAATAAAATCTGGCCTTATACATATATAAAACTTATAAAAAGTGTAGTATTTTCATAATTTTCTCAGGTAATTGTATATATTGTCTTGATGCTACATTAAATCTTGGTAAATATTAGTATCTTAAAGATTAGTTGTAATTACTAAATGGATATGTAGAGCATTCTTGATGGTCAGCTTGGACCATACTTTGAGAACCAATGAAATAAACAAGAACACAGCAAATATGTAGATTGATCAACAGTATCAACCACCATTTTGTAATTAAAAGTTTTGGAATAAATACTCAACGATTGTATAATTCACAATCTTTTCAGATAAACATGATCTATTTACCATGAATCAACCATATTCTGAGCCCAAAAGTAATAAATATAAAATGATTAAAAACATACATAGTTTTTCTCTAACCAAAATGAAATTAAAATAGAAATCAATACCAAGAAGATAACTAGCAAAATACTAAATATTTCAGAAATTGAATAATAAATTTCTAAATAATCTCTGGATTTAAGAAAAAAATAGGAGGGAAATTAGAACATATTTTGAGCTGGATGATATCAAAAATTAACATAAAACTTAATTGTGTACAGCTATCTGAGTTCTTGAGGGGATATTTTTGATTATATGATTATATTGCAAAAAATATATTCAATGACCTATGCTTCTACCTTAAAAGGCTAGATAAAGGAAAGCAAAGGAAATCAAAAAATATGTAGAAGGAAGGAGATAATGAAAGAAGATTAGAGATAAACATGTAGAAAGCAGACAATGGAAAAAATTAAAGACCAATTTGTTCTTAAAAAAGACAAACAAAATTGATAACCTCAAAGCAGACAGATCAATAAAATGAGAAAAAATACAAAACATCAATATCAAGAATGAAAGGGTGTTTATCAGACAGAAACTATAGATAGACATTAAAAAATATAATAGGACAATATTACAAACAACTTTATGCCAACAATACTTAGCTAAAATGGACAAAATTCTGACAAATTACAGTGTACCAAAATTGATACAAACTTTTACTTAGATTTATATAAAGTTTAAAGCACTACAATACAACCACAACAACCTTAAAAGTCAAAATATTTGGAAGACTCACTATGTGATATCAAGATCCTTTATGAATTACAATAATTAAGACACTGTGCAACTCCCATAAGAATGACAATTATACAAATGAAATATAACAGAGAACCTAGAAATTGTATCACAATTGTCTCATACAATTTTTTCTTTCTTCTACAAAGTCACCAAAATAATTCAATGGGAGAGGAAAGGTTTTCAACAGATGATTCTTGTTTATTTGGATATCCTTACTGAGTGGCGGTGGTGGGTGGGGGGGCGGGGGAGAACTTCAACTCCCTAATTTATACTATACAGAAAATGTTGTTTAAGATAGATCATTGACAATTATAAAAACTAAAACCATAAAAAATTTTTAAAAGAAACATGAGAATGTACTTGTAATCTGGGACTAGCCAAATGTTTCTAAGTCAAAAAGAAGCAAAAACCAAAAGAAAAGAAAAAAAAATATACACTAGAATTCCTCAAAAGTAAAAAGTTCTGCTCATCAAACATCACCATTAAGATAATAAATGGGCAAGTCACAGACTGGGAGGACTTACTTGCAAAATATATATCTGATAAAGGATTGGTATCCAGTAAATAGAAAGGACCCCTATAACTCATTAATAAAAAGCCAGAAAAAAAGTAGTTAAAAATTTGAACAGTGACTTCACAGAAACACACATGGGTAGTAAGAGCATGAAAAGGACTTCAACATCACTAGTTGTCAAAGAAATAGATACTTAAAATTTGTGCCTATATTAGTCAGAGTTCTCCAGAGAACAAGAACCAATAGGAGAGAGAATGAGACAGAGATTTATTTTAAAGAACTAGCTCAAGGGATTGTAGAGGCTGGCAAGTCCAAAATCTGCATGATAGACTTGCAGGTTGTAGACCCGGGAAATAATTGATATTGTAGCCCAAGTCAGAAAACAGTTTGCTGGCAGAATTCCTCCTGCTTTGGAGGTGATCTCTCTTTCATCTCTTTAGGCTTCCAACTGATTGGATGAGACCCATCCACATTATAAAGAGTAATCTGCTTTATTCAAGTTGTACTGATTTGTATGTTAACCTTATCCAAAAATACTTTGACAGCAACATCCAGACTAGTGTTTGACCAAATATGTGGGCACTGTGGCTTAGGCAGTTTGATACATAAAATTAACCTTCAAAGTGCATTTCTTTATAAATTTTACATGAAAAACTGCAAATATTTATTAAACTCTAGCTAAAGACATAAATGTCAAAGTACTGGGGTGAAGATAAACACAAGTAAATATGGATGAATAGATATGTGATAAAACAAGTATCATGGAACGCTAGAATTTAAATTGGATGTATAGGCATCTATTGTAAAATTATTTCATGTTGAAAAAAATAAATTACTTGTTGAGCATATATTTAAGGGTCATACTAATGGACAAGGATCTTGAGAGGAGAAAGAATCAACATAGTATCATTCAGTCATCATATATTTTAAGCATGATTTGACAAATGAGGAGCATATCAATAACCAGAGGGAAAAAATGGAGAAATAATTCTTAAGTACAATTGAAACTTCAGAAAAAAAAGAATGAGATACTCTGCTGGAATAGAATATTTAAATTGGAAAGTCATAACTTTAATATTCTCTACTATCTATGCAATAAAAACTATTCTTGTTAGCCTTCCATTTAAGAATCTGAGTGATCTGAGCCCTTTGTCCTTTCCAAAATTAACCTCTATTAATTACATGTTTGGGTCATCTAATCTAATTAATTTGGACTTAAATTGAGCTTTGAGAAGATTTCCCATCTCTAAGCCTCTCCTCAATTTACTGTGACCTTCTGAAGTGCTTTTCTCTCAACAGCACAGACTTTCCTTATATCACCTGTTTGTCAAGGCTTAATTAAAATAATATCTAATTTGATTTCCAAGTTGCTCGTTGTCTCTCTTCCCAGGGATTTATCAAACCTTCTCATTTGTATTACTTGTATAACACTTGTCATATTATATGTGAGTAATTATTTTTTTATTCTTTCATCTGCATATTCAATTATATTACATATAAATAGTATCTTACTTGCCTAATTAGAATATAAACTCATTCTGGTCAGGAACTGTGACTTACTTACTTTGCTTCTTTCATAAGTCTCAGTGTACAACCTTGTCTACCACATAAAGGGAAGAATATTTACTGAGTGTTATATATTTTATACTATATTTTGTTTTTGATATTGTTACCTAAAAAAATTGCCACAAATTTAGCAGATCAAAACAATGTGCATTTAGTATTTTATTGTCAGAAGTTCACAAACAGCTTAACAGGGTTCTCTGCTCAGGGTCTAACAATGTAACAGTCAAAGTTTCTACTCAGAAATGTGATTCCATCTGAGGTCCTCTTCAGAGCTCTTATGGATGTTAGCAGAATTAACTTCCTGGCATCTATAGAACTTACGATGACTGGCTTCTTCAAGGCCTGCAGGAGAGAGAAAGTGTCTAACTGATTCCATCTCTGGTCTGTAGATCCTCTTTTACAGGGTTCACAGATTAGATAAGATCTAACCAGGAAAACTGCCTGTGTGTGTGTGTGTGTGTGTGTGTGTGTTTGTGTGTGTTCTTTTTTTATATTATTATTTTTTTAATTTATTTTTTATCTTTTAACATCTTTATTGGAGTATAATTGCTTTACAATGGTGTGTTAGTTTCTGCTTTATAATAAAATGAATCAGTTATACATATACATATGTTCCCATATCTCTTCACTCTTATGTATCCTTCCCTCCCACCCTCCCTATCCCACCCCTCTAGTCGGTCACAAAGTACCAAGCTGATCTCCCTGTGCTATGCAGCTGCTTCCCACTAGCCAGCTATTTTACGTTTGGTAGTGTATATATGTCCATGTCACTCTCTCACTTTGTCACAGCTTACCCTTCCCACTCCCCATATCCTCAAGTCCATTCTCTAGTAGGTCTGTGTCTTTATTCCCATCTTGCCCCTAGGTTCTTCATGACTTTTTTTTTCCCCCTTAGATTCCATTTATATGTGTTAGCATAGGGTATTTGTTTTTCTCTTTCTGACTTACTTCACTCTGTATGATAGACTCTAGGTCCACCCACCTCATTAAAAATAACTCAATTTCATTTCTTTTTATGGCTGAGTAATATTCCATTGTATATATGTGCCACATCTTCTTTATCCATTCATCTGTTGATGGACACTTAGGTTGCTTACATGTCCTGCTATTGTAAATAGAGCTGCAATGAACATTTTGGTACATGACTCTTTTTGAACTATGGTTTTCTCAGGGTATATACCCAGTACTGAGATTGCTGGGTCATATGGAAAACTTCCTTTTGATTTACTACTTAGGGTCAACTGATTAGAGATATTAATGACATCTGAGAAATTGCTTCACTTTTGCCACATAATGCAATATCATCACACTGGTAATATCCTATCAGCTTTGCCATATCTTACTTGCTAGAAAAAAGAAAAGTCCTGCCCATAGTAAAGGGTTGACTAGGGTGTGGGTTATTGAGTCATTTTAGAATTTTATCTAACCACAGGGAGTAATAAATAGCATTTATTAAATTTGCATAATACACTGAAAATGTCAACAAAACCCATCGAATGCAGTCGTGCACATTATATCATTGAACAAAATGGCAAGGAGTTGTCCACATGAGTGTTCTCAAAGCATTCAGTACATGTCTGTCATAGCATTACAAATATGACAATTGTGGTTCTTTTCCAATAGTTTTTAATGTCTTAGGATATTGACATTTCTCTTAAATTAATTGTTGTATTGTCAGTGCCTAGTAAAATTTATAATGATTTCAATAATAGATTAATAGATATATTATTACTAAACTATGTAAAATGTTAAGAATGATCATTAGAAGGAAGTACATGAATATTAATGGATGATACAGTACTTCTTTAACAGAATATACTGAAGTTTATATTTCTTAGCACAAAATTTTAGTGGTCTAGCTACACTCAGAGACATTTCTGCACTCAGACTTATCTGATGTTTTTTAAAACCTTTGATCAAATCTTTCTAAGATGTTGGAAACAGAATATCACCATGGTTTTAAATTAAGATAGCATTTTGTATTTTTACTGAAAACAGAAAGGGATATACATACTAAAAGCAAACTTCCTAAGGGTATAATATATTTATGGCTCAAAGGATTTATATTTAAGAATTTCTGACTCTGATTTACAATAATAGTCTATGCTTAATGAGCTAACAAAGTTCCTAAAAGTATGTTTTCTCAATTCCAGTATTCAATGAGTAAACTAAAACAAAACTGAAAAGGGAAAAAGAGTATCAGATGTTTTTCCTTTGTTGTGGCTGGCAGACAATAATTGACTTAGCCCCAATTCATTGAATGTTAATGCAACATTTAAATGCACATTAGTGCATCCCTTCTATGGAAGAGAATTTATTGTTCTTTCCTCTCATGTATCTCTTCTCTTTGTATCATAAAATGGTTGTAAATGTAAAGTATGGCAGAAAAGTAGAGTAAAATAATTTTATAATGTTAAATTTTCACATGAATTGTTTAAATTATTAAAAGCAGAATACTTTTGCAAAATCATCTTAAAAATCCTGTGGGCAAATTTTATTATATGATTTATTTTAAAATTTAGAAATAATGCTTAATTACCATAGCAAATGCTATTTTGAAAAGAATATATATGTTTTGAAAGGGTAATGTGGTGTACAACTAAAAGATGATGTTTGAAATTACTAGGTCAAATAAACCAACACTTAGAGCATTTTATTTGTTAAAAAATGTATTTTTATACAGCTATTAAAATGGAGCTGGCTGTGTGAAATACCCATTCAGGCAAAGAAATTTCTCTGAATACAGTTTTTTCCCCTCTCAATTGGATAGCAAAATGATTGAAAAAAAATCTATACTTTTTTCTAGACCTAACTCTTTATACAAAAAGAACAAATGTTAGTAATAAATGGGAAAAGTGGACTGTTGTCACCAAGAACCAGAATTTAAGTTCAGCCTACCCATGCTCAAACATATTTTTGGTGTGACTGTTAAATGAGTAATTACATGTGAAGCACATAGAATAATGCCTTTCATGGTGTAAGCTGTTTAAGCATTGCAAGTATTTTTATTATTGTCTCTTGCTTAGAATGTTTCACAAGTGTAGGCACATTTATTGTATTTTTGAAAATAGAAATTTTATACTGTGGTCACATTACATTTCAATTAAATCACAGTGTAGCAATACTTTACACAATAGGAAATACACAGATCAATAATAGCAATATTAGCATATGTTCCTCTAACATTTTTCAGTAAATCTTTATGCTCAAATTATAACATTATACACTCTACAAATCAAGACACTGAGGCTAAGTAATAATTAAAAACTTGCCTTCATGTCACACAAATAAGTGACAAAAGTAAGGTTAATTGTGTTTTCCAAATCCAAACCCTATGCTTCTCATTCTACTTGAAATATGTAAATAGAAACTGCCATTTATTACTACTATTATTATTATTTCTCACTTTATAAAATTAGTAATGATGAGTGTTCCTTTAGTTTGGAGCTGGATTTTTGTAGGGATATTTTAATATAAATTGTATGAAGAAGAGTAATTTCTCAGTTAATCAGAAATGAAAACTGAGGAGGAGAGTTCTGTTTTAAACTCAGTTCTATTTTGAACTGAACATACTCAGTTGAATTGAATTTAATAAAATCAATTTTCCTACATATATAATGAAATAGATTTGTATTAACAAACCTCATCATAGAGACCTACAAACGAATGGCAGTCATAAATTGTTTAACTTCAAATTATTACAATTTATGAGCTCTGTATTGGGAGTAAACAGAAAGAAAAAATGGTATTTCAAAAGATTAAGTAAAGTTAATAAGAAAGCTGTGTATATCACTGAAGATAAGAATATACATTAATTAATTATATGAGCATGAGGAAACACACTTCTGATATTATATCGTCCTCTCTCACAGTAACTAGTGGGAGTTTATTCTGTTTTCATTCTTGAGAGTAGCTGTTGACTTTGCATTATGAAAATATAAAAGGGCACATTTATATTTTGATGAGAGAACACACAGTAGTCTTTCTTATGGTCTTGAAGGAGTATGCTCCACTGACATTACTTACCTCTTTATAAACAATCATATTGAATCAACTTCTGTTTTCTATATTTTAACATTTAGTTTAGTCACCATGGAGCTAGACTTTCTAAATGTACTTTGAAATGAAATAAGGGAGTGTCATAGATGGTGTTGAGCTAGGGCATTAGTCAGTTATTTGGACATAAGAACCACAAAATACTGTTTATCTCTATGGAAAGAAAAATCTCATTTGCAGTGCAAACACTGGGTTCTATCAATCATTTACTATGACCTGAACCTTTTGACACTATTTAAGAAGAAGTAACAATTTTAGAAACATAGTTGTGTAACCGAGCAGGATCCTATGGAGGTCTTCCCAGGAAAGACCTTCTCTCCCCTATCATGCCCTCAGGCTGTCTCTTGTTTGTAGGAAAACTTTTGTCTCCCAGGCCTCCCCTGAGTCACAAAAGGCTGGCTCAAGAGTTAATGACTGGAAAAATGTAAACATGTACTAACAAAAGAAAACAGTTGGGCCAGGAGAACTGGAAACAGTCTAAACAATAGATCAGCCATAAAGTAAGGTCACAGAATCTTTATTTCCTCCCTGAAGGACATAGAAAACAGTGTCTGATACACAGCCCTGAGTTGTTTTACAGATACTAAAACCCCTACCATATGGAAGAAACTAACTGCATGATGACCATGAACACATAGCTCCCAGGCAGGCTGGAGCCTGAGGATTGATGATGTTGTTAATCCCATCACTCTGTTACTTCACCATCAACCAGATCAGAGAATTAGTACCAGCTAATCATGCACTCTGCAACTTCCCTCTCTCATCTTTCCTTTAAACACCCTTCCCTGAAACCCACTGGGGAGTTCCAGTCTTTTGAGCATTAGCTGCCTTGACTCCTTGCTTGGCCTTGCAATAAATGCTGTACTTTCCTTCACCATAACCGGGAGTCAGTAGACTGGCTTTACTGTGCAAGGGCAAACTGACCCAAGTTTGATTTGGTAACAGTTACATATATATTGTTGATTTTTCATGAATAAAACTCTAAGTTATGCAGGAAAAAAATACCATGCCTTATATACATCAAAGTTTCCAACATGGGGGGAGGAGGGGGATGGAACTGTGGAACACAGTGTGGAAAAATATACATTTTAAAAATGTATCATTTAACACCAGAAGATATTAACATTTTCTTCTTAATTTGAAAAATAAAAAGAGGGAAATCAGAGTATGAAGGTAGCAAGTGACAAAAAGATGGGGCAAAAGCTAAATACAGCTTCCCTTCCTTAATGAAAAGAAAGGAAATTGTTTTTAATTTTGAGAGATGGGAAGAACACAAGAGAAAGAGCCTAAGATCAGAGGAAATAAAAAAGAGTTAGCAAGATGGTAAAATCCTAGAAACCTAGAAATCCTTTATCCTAGTGATATAAAGAATTAATAATAATATCCCCCTAGTAGAATGTAATAATCTCTCTCTCTTGCACAACCAAGATTAATGGTAATTTCACATTTAGCTCCTTTTCTCACTTCCCACTCAGTAAACTATACAAATTAGACTTTCAGTCCGATAGCACATGCAAAGTAGCTCTCACTGAAGTCAGTAATAACTATATTGACTCTATGATGCATCATCAAAATCAAGCATTCTTTAAGTGGAAAGAAATGATAGTAATCAAGGCAGGCAATAGACATAAGCCAGGATTTTCCCAGTCAGATATGAATCCTTGGTAATTCTTAATGGGAACTTTCTGACTTTGTCTTATTTGAGTTTTAAACAGTATCTAGCACTGTTGACATGTTCTTCTCTTGTAACACTCCCTGCTCAGAGTTCTATGATGTATTCCTCTCCTGATTGTTCCCCAACTGGCCGCTAAATTCCAGTTACCTTTGTAGGCTTATCTATTACCTATTCAGATTCCTCAAAGCTTAGTTTTAGGTCCTTACCTGTTTTCACTTCATGTGCTGATGACACAACACTTTCACTCACATTTTTTTGGTGAGGGTCATGTGACTCCAATTAAATGCAAAGGGCTGTGATTGTGGGCTAGCAATGTGATAGGGAGGGATAAAATGTGAATATGTTTCTCAACTGGCCATAGTGAATTGTAGCTAATCCAGAAGTTATGTTAATAGGAAGTTTATAGCAGAGCCACGGGAGTTACACTTGGCTCAAACATGCCCAAAGTTTCTTAATTCAACAATGCTAGCACATGGAATAGATTTTACAGACCGGAAATTGGCCAGGATTCAGTAGTCAGTATTTACTAAATGCTAACAAGAAGTAAACATCTCTTTAGGTGTGATGATATGTATAGAAAATTTGCAGGAAGCAATAAAATAGGTTTCTACTTACTGAAAAAAACATGTTAGTTTAGAACAAGCACTTATTCCCTTTATACACTATTTCTGCTTCAAGCTCCAAGCCGTGGATTCTCCTTGTGTATGAAGTTAATTGGACCATGCAGTCATACTGGTCAATCATGGAAAAGAGAAGAGAACAACTGTGAAGTCACTGTAATATTTTAGGTGGCAGAAGATGAATTAGAAATTACAAAACAAACAAACCAACAAAAAACACAAAATAAAACAAATTGGGGGATGAGTTTGTTTTCACTGACATAAATGACGTTTATATAAAACTTTTGTGTGTGTGAATTTTACATTGCCAATTACTTTTCCTAGAAAACCTTTATTGATTTTTGCTGAACTTTAGTATCCATAGCAATTATATGGTTACAATTGATAAGCAGATATAGTTCAGATATAGTTCTGACATGAATGTTCTTGATTTACATTCATGAATAAGCTGAAAGTAAAGCAGTAAATATAAATGTCAGAACTTCTCTCTTCAATGACATGATTGGATATTTAACAATTTAGCATAAGGCCTTACAAGCCAAAATATTGAGTTCTGTTTTGTTTTGTTTACAAAGTGTTCTGATACATGTCTTTCTTCTTGTCTTTCCTTCTTATTTTTTCTCTTTAAAATTTTAATTCCATATTCTTATATAAATCTCTACCTCATTATGTTTCGTTGCTCAATAATATGGGGGTTTTATTGCTTAACTATTTCAATATTGATGGATATCAGGTTATTTCTTGCCTTATATGTATTTTTGACCAGGCTATTTATATCAGTGTAAAGCTTGCTGGTCAAGGCAAACAAAAAACAAATTAAAAATCTTTGCCAATGTTATTAAATTATAATTTTAAAAGTATTTACACTCCTAGGTAATAATATAAATTTTCTCACACATACAAGATATTTTAAAAATAAAATTTTAGTCTTCCTGTGTATTATCTGACCAATATCTCTTATTATGCCTTAGTTAAATAGCTCTGACATAGGCACTGACTGAGTTCAGAAGGATGGAGACAGAGGAGAAAGAGGGAAAGAGAGAAAGTTGAGAGAAGGCTAGAGTGATTTCTACCCTATTTTTACATAAGCTAATCAAGTATAGAAACTTTTTTAAAAATTGCAGCTTTTATTGTCTATTGGTTTAATTATTGTGTGCCTGAGCTACCATTTAGAATACTGAGTTATACTGGCATGGATATGATTACTTTGATATAATAAGAAAATTATTCCACATATTTTATAATTTAAGACAAAAAAAAAACTAAACTGTGCTTTCTGCATCAGCTAAAGTTGAATGGTGCATCTGGAAATTCTAACACAGGGAACTCTCTCTTCTCTATAAATATGTCTTGACTGATGTCACCTTGCCTCAAGTGTATTACTTTAATTACAAAGTGCAAAGAGAACAGTTGTAAAGGGTGAGAAGTCTAAACACATTTTTTGCAAACTATCCTGGTGCTGACAAAACACATTTAATCATGCCCAAGCTTCATGGAATTGAGTTCATTAAGTTAGGATTTTAAAAAATGGCTAAGAAAAAATATTATTCATATCTAAACTATTGAATAAAACAACTATATAAAGTTATTTAAAAAGATGTCACTTTTAACAAAATTAGTTTACAAATGTTCCTTTCAGCATTTAAAATTTTTCCTAAGAAACTGAAATTTGGAGAACTATGACAACTCATTTATTACACCACAGTCTGAAATTGTGAGAGAAGAGGGAAACTGGTGCTCTGAGCATTGACCTGTTTCTTTTTCTTTCCTGCTTAACTCAACAACCTCGTTTGTTTTCATGGGAATTTTATGTGACACCATGGAGATAATAGTGCCATAGCCTGAGATAAGACATTAAAAGATATACCCCTGAGAAGCAACTAGAATTCACTTAGGGGATTAAAAACTGATTTTCTGTATTAGCATTTGATGGTTTCCTCTGTATACTCCAAGTATTTCCTGTCTTTTTACAGAATAATTAACTCCCAGTAAGATATTTCACAACCAATAATAAAATATGTCAGCAGGGAATACAACTAACAATCTCAATGCACACATTTACAATGCATACAGTTAACTAAGCATATGCAAAATTACAAAGATATTATGATAAATATATTATTCAAGGAGGCAATACAGACCTTCATTTGACAATTGCATTTAAAGTACAGAATAAAGTCAATCACACCTTTACAAAAAACAAATTTTACATTATCAGATGGTCATTTACATATTTTGATTTCTCTAGAGATTACCCTTTGGCAAATACAGGATTCTGCATTTTCTGTATCTAACATGTACTGGCTCTAAGTCTCTGATTAGAAGAATTTTTATGAACTATAACACTTGATTTCCATTCTACAATTTCCTTGTTTAGGACATTCAAGCAATGCAATAAAAACACATTTAATATTAATTAAAGTTAATGATCCAAGCCATAAAATGCTGTTCCTTTTCCCATAATGTCCATGAGGTTTCACTGAATGTTATTAGCAAACGTTCATTTTAGTGGTTGTAATTTTCTATTGGATTACTTCTCACCCAGTCATTTTGTGGTTGACATATGTGGTGACATATTTGAAACATCACTGAGAGTCATTTCTCCTATTAACCTTTATAGATTCTTACACAAAACCTCTTCTTATTATTTAACACCCCCTACACTTGCATACACAAAAATCACGGCAATGTTACCAGTAGAAACACCGAAAATTATTCCTCCTCAACCTCAAGAAATTATCTATTGTTTTTGAAGGAAGACATCCATTGTCTCACATCTTAGTTAAGGTACTCCTCCTTAGTTATGGTAGGGTGTAGCAGATTTCTCCTTTTCCTGTTTTCATTCCTGTGCCATGAAGCATATTTAACAATTGTAAGAGCTCTCGTTTCCATCTTCCCAAAGAGGCTGAAGGACATTGTATAACATTTCTAAGGGTTCCTCTGTGAGATGTTGAAGTTTCTAGGGTACCTAGATTACTTTGTAGCTTTTGCTAACCATCACAAATTTAAAATAGTTTCTGAGAAACATGTAAAACAGATATGAAAAAGAAAGGAAGGAACAAGGGGAAAATGGAAGAAAGCAAAGAAGGCAGAAAGGGAGAAAAAGAAAGTGGAGATGGAGGGAGAAGAAAAAAATAAATGGAGAGGACAGGAGACACGGGATCCATGAGCAGAAAAGGTGGGGGATTTGTTGGGGGTGGAGAAGAGACATACCCCCACACTATAAACAGTGTAATAGAGAATTTAAATTTATAGATTTTAAACTAGACTAACTGAATTCACATCCAAGTTCCGCTTCTTCATGACTAAAATACAGTGAGAAATTTATTTAAATTCCTCAAGCTTCATCTTTCTTATTTAAAAAGTGAGGGAGTGTACTACATTATGATAAACATTATTAAATAGAGGCACATGGATGTGCATTGTCTGTGTGCTCTTGAGAAAGACTGCTTCACTGCTTCATTGCTTAATTTTTGTGCTAAATGCATAGTAGTTTTTTGTTGACTGTTGAATGATTTATAGTCACAGGTTCACTTCAATTTATTACATTCCAAACAATGAAATTGTTACAGCACGCAGGTAGCTAGATATGAGCAGAGAAAGGGGGCATGGGCCAGGTGGCAGAAAACCATGCATCTTGTAATCTGTGACGGTCCAAGGGCAGACAGAGAGAGAGAGGGAGAGAGAGAGAGTTTGCGGGAAGTAAGGCAACGCCTCTCAAGTGCAAGGGAGGTGAGAAGCTGAGGTTTACCAAATTCTCCTGGCTGGCTTCGTCTTCAAGATGTTCCTGGTGAAAGTAAGGTTCTTGTCTCATCACAGAAAGAATTCAGAAATGAGACAGTGAGATCAATAAAGTAAAGTGAGGATTTATTTAAGCAAGAATATGCTCTCCTAGGGAGAACGGGAAGACAGGTGAGTAGCTGCCCTGGGTTTCTTTGACAAGCCAGTTATGAGTGGCATACAAATGAAGGGACAGAATATTCATTGGGAAAGGAGGGACTTGGGGGTCGTATAACCGGGTTTTCATCCCAGCTCTACCTTCCCAAGGGGAGGAGGGATTTTTTTCGTTATTTAGCTTTGATTGGAAGTGTCATGGCATCAGTGCACGATGGGTACTTCTTATCTGCAAAGCTAATTTTATTGTAATGAGGGCATAAAGAGCAAAAGGTTACATTCAAACACTGGAGATTCCTTTTTCCCACCGTTTTTTGTCTGCCTCCAGGACACTTATCACCCCAAAATGTGTGGTTTCCTGTCAGTCTGGAGGTTTCTGCTTTTCTTTGTCTGCTCATGGACAACCCCACTGTTCACGAGATGTGTGGTTTCCTGCCACCTGGCCCATGCTCCCCTTTCTCTGTTCATATCTAGCTACCTGCCTGGACTTCCATGGTTTTTACAAAGTAATATTGGTCCCTCTTTTGTGTCTAAGATAACACAGCAAATCTCTACTGCCCTAGGCATTTGCTACCACCACCGTGCTGCCTGGAGGCCTCAATCATCGGGAAAAGTGTAAAGGGCAAATTAAACTTTAACAAGAATTCTGACTAAGCTTTGTCAAGAGACATCAGAACACTGGAGAAAGCTTTTATCCAGAGCCCTCCTGAGAATCAGGGTGACACCTAAAATGGGGCTAAAGCTCATCCCCTTTGAAATGACTTATAGTGGACCCTTTTTATCCTCTGATATTCTGGTGGACATTGAAACCAATGAGCTTAAGTACCTAATTAATCCGGGACAAGTCTAAAAGGTGTTTTCAGAATATGGAAATGAAGTTTTTCCAGCTCTCAGCAAGGAAAATGTCCCCATTCAGGTTCAGCTGGGAGATTTTGACCCTCTAAAAACATGGAGGAAAGGGTCCCGGTCTCATCAATTATTGCCCGGGTGAAAGGGGTCTTACCAGGTTTATCTCAGCACTCTTATTATGATAAAACTACAGGGGATCACTAGTTGGGTGCACCTGTCTATAATTAAACCTACTGCTCCCTCTGAGTCTTCACAGGACTTGGAGAACCTTGGACAGCCAGAAGAGCTCAGGTAGATGAGCAAGCCTCTTCAGGACCTGAGGATTTTACTCAAAAAGGACAAAGAAACTTCACAGATCCAAGGGTGGGTATCCATAGCCGTTATTTTCCTTTTTGCCTTCTGATACCCAGGTCAACCCACAAAATAACTAATATGCTCTGGTGGATTTGGATACTTATTGCCCTCCTCACTCTCCTTCTGCTCTTAGAATCCTTTATGAGTGCTGCTTTAACTCTGCACCTAATACCCAAGAAGGAACACCTCTGTCAATGCTGGGTTTGATAAGACACCCCACACGTCTATGCTTTCTCTTTTCTGTTTCCAAAAGATGCTGGGGGCCCTACCCCTACTCTTACTTGCTCTCATCTTATCTATCCAATCTCTTTGGTCCCAAGACTTAAAATGGAAAGTTAACATAATAGTGAATAACTCCCAGATTATTACTAAAGGAGAAAATCTCTCTTTCTGCTGGGTTTGCCATCTCCAACCCACCACCCTGGGAGGCATAACTATCACCCTCAAAGTCTACCACTCTGTCGACAACCACTGTCGACAACCACTCTGTATTCTCAGCTTTTAACCAATCTTCTTTTAACTACTCTCGACAAGATTTTTCTTGAAGTGTTACATAAGAAAGGTCATCTCTTCTCTGTTACCACATCACACCTCTCTACTCAGCAATCAAACCCTAGGATGCACCCCTTGTCACAACAATATGCACAGGGGAAACATAGATATCTTTTTAGCCCTTGAGGCTCTCTCCAGCAGAAACCTAAGCTTATCCCTGGATATATTTAAGCCTATAAATTGGAGTGATATAGTGGGCCAGCCTATTTACACTTCATCCTGCACCCTTAACAACACACATGTATGTTATGACAGTTCACAAACTAATGCCAACAGAACTTATTGCGCCAGCTGTTATGTCAGACATCCTCTGATGATGCCTCTCTCTGAATGTAGACACCCTGACACTCCAAACCATGGACCAAATCCAAAATATAGATGGGATCACTCTGCAACTGTCTCCCAACTCCCAGAACTTCTCTGCAACTGTGTAATCAAACCAATCACACTGTCTTACCATCACCATCTGGATTATTATGGCTATGTGGGATCCCAGACAACTACCTCACAATGACCAAAGCCATTGCTCTCTCACACCTAGATAATACACTTCATTATGAGGACTGCATCTTGGGTACTGTGACTCCAGCCCAAATAACCATCCTCAATGTAACCCATGTGACACACAAAGAAGGGACTTTTGTCTGGTGCTAGCAGGAATTATGGGGACCGTAGATGAAACTGTCCCTTGGGGAGGATTTGCCTACCATGAGGCAACCTTGAGGGGTCTAACCTCTTCCCTAGATAGCTCACTAAAGAAAACTGGAAACACTCACAATTCTGCAAAACTTCCTAGATTCCCTGGCAGGGGTGGCTTTCAACAACTGCTGAGCCCTAGACTATCTCCTAGCAAGCCAATGGGGGGGGGGGGTGGGCTTGGGTTGTCAAAAATAAAATATGTTGTGCATATATTAATAACACAGGAGAAGTACAAATAAATGTTAAAGAAATCTACAAACAGGCTTCCTGGCTCCACAGGGAAGCAAGAATGGACTGAGACCATTAAGGGATGGTTTCCAGGATATACTTTGTTTCTCCCATTTCTAGATTCCATAGACACTACATTTCTCATCTTTCTCTTTGGTCCTTGTATTTTTAACTGCCCAGTTAAATTTCTGTCCTCTAGAATACAACGCCAGCTTCAAATAATACTACTCCAGGGATTTCGACCTATCCCACCTGAAGATGAGGACCATCAACACTCACTGAACAAGGTTGCTGTCTCCTTCTACTCCCCACTCTCCACCTCTGCCACTTGTAAACAATCCTGAGACCCCTATCTCTGACAGACAGCAAGGAGACCTGGACCCATAGGAAGGGATAACACCTGTGCTCAGCTTGAAGCACTTACAGAAGACAGACTATCAGGTCTTTGCCTCTTAAAAGATTTTAAGTGTACAGGCTCCTTGAGGGGGGAATGTTAGAGCAGGCAGGTAGCTAGATATGAGCAGAGAAATGGGGATACAGGCCAGGTGGCAGGCAACCATGCATCTTGTGAACAGTGGGGGACCATGGGCAGACAAAAAAAGCAGAAATATTCCAGACTGACAGGAAGCCACACATTTTGGGGTGATAAGTGTCCTGGAGGCAGACAAAAAACGGTGGGAAAAAGGAATCTCCAGTGTTTGAGTGTAACCTTTTGCTCTTTATGCCCTCATTATAATAAAATTAGCTTTGCAGATAAGAAGTACCCATCGTGCACTGACACCATGACACTTCCAATCAAAGCTAAATAACGAAAAAATCCCTCCTCCCCTTGGGAAGGTAGAGCTGGGATGAAAACCAGGTTATACAACTCCCAAGCCCCTCCTTGTCCAATAAACATTCTGTCCTTTATTTGTATGTCACTCATAACTGGCTTGCCAAAGAAACCCAAGGCAGGTACTCACCTGCCTTCCCACTCTCCCTCTGAGAGTGTATTCTTGCTTGAATAAATCCTCACTTTACTTTCTTGATCTCCCCTTCTTGTTTCTGAATTCTTTCTGGGTTGAGACAAGAACCTTACCTTCACTGAGAAGAAAATGACTCTTTCAGGCACCCACATACCACACTATTAGGGAAGTAAGAAGGATGGAATATTTTTCAGAGGATGTTTAAAGTTTCTAATACATCCTTCTCTTACCGTATAATCTCTTATTCTTCCTTACCTGACACTTCACCTGAGATTCATGGATCAGGTCAGAGTAGCAGGTTTCATCATCATGTCATAATTGTATTTTGTTTCTTTGTTATACACTATCTTCTTATGGACTATTATGTAGTATGGTTGCCTAAGCTTGATTATCTTCTTTAACATTTAATATACTGAAAGCACATCTTAAATACTGGGGTTTAAATACTCAGTTTCAGTTTCAGAAGTTGTCAATTTGAGAACAGTTATTGTACACAAAAAGAAAATAAACCACATGTCATTTATAGATAACCCATATGTTAGCTGTCAGCTCTGTCATCTTATAGATTTGGCTGATATTGCCTTGAACATATTCTTTTCAATGCAGATGGACTTCCAAATTCTTCCTAAAGATATTAACTCCAAGATGCATATCACCCTATATTTTATCATAATTTATTGACTGGGATTCATTATTAGCTTTCTTTATCCTTTAACTTAACAGCTCTTTTGTAATATTCAGATCTTCCTAGTTTAAAAAAGAAAAAAGTCTCATTGAATTTTTTTGAGTTTAATAAACTTTTCAAAGATTCAGAATATGTCACCTCAAAATATGTCACTTTGGTATATTGATTATTTTGAAGTGAAAGTACTTGAGAAAGAGTCTGTGCATGAAGGATACTTTGAACCTCTTTTGCCCCCCTGAAAGCAAGAGAAAAATCTCCCATGTGAAATGTACCCTTCCTGTAACAGGAAGGTAGAAGATATCTTTATCACCAGAGATAGGGAATTTAGGACCAAGAAGGCTGTGTAAACAAACCTGTTCTTTCTTCACATTTTATCACCCTTTGTTTTATCAGTTCATCACAGGTTTATTGTTTCTTTATCTAATACTATCAAAAAGCTTCCTGTTTTGGTCATTTCCTTGAGTCTAATATATTTGTGGGACTCTCATATGTATATGTGTGTACATACATAATTAAATTCGTTCCCTGGTTAATCTGTTTTCTTATTAATGGGGATGGGGGTTCTCTGCCAAGAATCTAAAATGGTAGAGAGAAAACTACTTTTTCTCCACTGTATTTTGCTTACAATTTTTAGATTCTCCTTAGGAGTGGATTTTTAAAATACATACATACATATATATATATATATATATATATATATATATATATATATATATATATATATATATATATATATATATATAATTTATAGTCTTTCATTCCCTTTCTGAGTCTCTATACTTCTCTCACATTCCTATGTTGTATACTCATTCCCTCCTTCTGAAACCATCTCCATGAACTCCAAATATTCTCAGGATACCAGAGAAAACAGATTAGTTTCCATAGCTAATTTTGCACCATGATGTTCAACATATTTAAGAGCCATTCAATGCTTCCTAATGAAAACATGATATACATGTGCATGTGCAAAAAGAAAAAGAAACATAAATAATTTAGATACATAACATACATGTAGTGTGGTATAATCATTAAATGTTAGCTAATTTTAAGAAAGGGTGTTCATTTGCAATTGAAACTGTGAGAAAAAGATTAACCATAACATTTGGGATGGGTACTAAAGACTTATTGGACTTGGGCAAGTGATGAGGAAGAGAAATGATTTACCAGGTTTAAAGTACACAGTGAAAAATATGAGAGAAAGAAAGTTATAAAATTTAAAAGTTGTACTACCATAGAAATTTCAGTTACCTACATTTTTGTAAGGACATTTTTGTTCTATCATGAAAAGATCCCTCAAATTAAGAAATATCTGTCTTCAATAAGTTGGCACAATTTACAAGTCATTATTTTACATTTTAAAAAGTCAAACAGCACAGTTTCTTAAGCAAATAAATCAGAATATTTTTAATGGTGGGACTTTAATTTTCTATAAGAGTTTGTCTCATAGGAAAATTGTATATATAGGAGTTTTCTTGCCTCTCACTTGAACTCTAATGTTTACCTTAAAGCATTAATTAAGCATCATACACTTTCCACTGCCAAAATTCCTTAAAAGTTGCCTAATGGCTTCACAGTCAAAGCAATTATTTCTATCACTGCTTACCTGGATAGCTTTGCTCTCCAGAGCAAAATTAATAGATATCATTTAATAGTCAGAACAGTTTCTGACCTTTCATGACTCTAGGACACTCAAACTCTTTGCTCAATTTACCACACTTACATAAAAAACTGCTTCTAACAGCTTGGATTTAGTATCAGTTTGATAACAGAAGGTCTTTCTCAGCAGTATCAGCATATTTGGCATGGTGCAGTACAACGGTAATAAGTACTGTCAATATTATAAAAATGCAACTCAGGACACTGATGTTAAAAACAAAAATGTGCAACTAAGCTTTCTCCCAAGAAACATAGAAAGTGTATACTATCACTGAATCCATGTTATCATAAATTTTTGAGCTGAAATAAATAAATTATGAAATAAACAGATGTGTTGACAAAAAAAATCAACAAACAATCTATAATAGGAATAGAAAAGACTTTTTTATTTGAACCGAACTGAGGACTACAGCCCAGAAGACAGCCTCTCAAATAACTCTGAGAAACAATTCCCGAGAAGCATGGTTTTCAGCACAGCTTTATGTCTTGTTAGAGCAAAGAACATCACATAAGTCAGGGATACTTTCCTTCAAGGCTTCAAAAAAAAAAGAAAAAAAAGAAAATAATCAGTACATACACAGAGAATCACTATGACTATGGCACCTGGAAAGAGAATCTTATCATCTAAGGAGTACTAGCATTGGTGTGCTGGGAAGGCAGGCATTTAATCTTTATTTTTAATTAATGTGGACATTCTTTACTTCTGATCAGTGTGCTCTTTTCTTTAATAATTAAAGCAGATGTACAATTTATATTTGATAGGTGACCAACAGGCTGTTCTAGTTAGAATGAAATTCAAGATAACTCATGTATAAGCCAGAATGACTTCCCCATACCTCAATATGTGAAAATTTATTTTATCAAATAAATTAACAGTGTAATTCAAGGACTTGGCGAGGCAAACCAGATTACAAAAATGCAAAAATTTATTGTTTATGCTTCATATATCTAAAAATTGAAAAGGTATTTGTTAATGAAAGTAAAGGAAACATTTCCATAAATAAAAATAATAAATAAAAGTATATATAGCTTCTTGAAGGTTCTCACTTTCTCATGAACATATATACTAAAATAAACTAAGAAAAATTGAGAGCAGGGATATTTCAACTTAGAAAATACTGTGAGAGCCTAGATACAGGATTAGCAGAAAGCTTAGCTGTATAGTATTTTTCATTAGTGTTCTGAGAGGATTTAGTTATATTGCAAGTCCTTGTTGCCACTTTACTACAACATCAAGTGAGCCGACCCTCTGAGAAAGATCTCCTATTACCATGAATATTGTGTGAGTAAGTATGACTATATTTAAAACATGTCTCATTTTCTACTCAAACTATTTTTAAATAGACAAATAAAATATAAACAATTTTACCTATTTATGATATTTTAAAAAGAAAATTAGCTTTCTATACAAAATGACCCATACTGGAGCAATATGTGTTCATCTCACTTCTATTAATAATAAAAACATTTTAAAATAATCAGAAAATATTCTTTGACCTGTATTGTTATTGAATAAATTATAACCAATAATACCACCAGTCCTACAAACAGTTATAAAAATAATGTAATCAATCAGTCATCTGTATAAATACTTTAAAATTTACTTTGGAAACAAAAACTCAGGTTACAAATGTATTTTCCAAGCCCTTAATTTCTCAAAAAGGTGCCCTAAAATAGATGATTAGAGATATTACAACCGGATTCTTGCCACTCCTTTCTATAAATGAACAAGTACTACTGCATATAACAATATATTGTTATATAACTATATAATTAGCAAACTCTATCAAAAGGTATGGATTCACCATAAGTTAAAAGAAAGTTATTGCAAAAAGATTAAGTCTAGAAAGAACAGGGTGAAAAATCATGAACAAAACCTTAGTTTTTCAAGGTCTTTATAAATTGAATCTCAATGTTGAACTCTATTTTCCTATTTTTACCTTTCTTTATTATATTGTTTTCCCCAGATTCTTCTGTTTGGTGACAAGTAAGGCTTTAAAATTGTTGATATGAAGCTGAAACTGTCAGAAGCAATTTTATTAATGGATCTTTTACAAGTGGTTTAGTAAAAAAAAGAAAAAGAAAAAGAAAAGAAAGAGAAGGTTTATGTACCTTATCTTTCGTTAACCAAAGATATTTGTTATATTATAACAACATATAATCCTGTCTTGCAGAGAGCCATAGCATTAATATTTGCATTTCTTTCTATTTAAAAAAGGTTAAAAAATATTTGGGAAATATAAAAACATATGCTGACTTTTCCTTGATTGCCCTTGTTGACGTGAAGTTCAAAATGTCCTTTTATTGTTTGAATAGTGGACTATCAGTGATGTTAGCTATTTGAGAAGAATTTTAGCATCTTCCATGATACATTTTATTTTTATGACAAAGAAACATACATTTTTTCATTAGATGATGAAGTGTCAGGTAGCCTAATTGATTTACTAGTTTCCTAAAATAAATAATTGCTCAGAAATCATCATTTTTGCGTCTTCACTATAGACTTACAAATGTCAGTTTAGACAATGAAACAGAAAATCCATTAGCATACATTTAGTTAACATCTATAAATGATGGATAATATATTTTAAAATATCTATTTGATTTAATTAGTATTGCTATGACCCAGTCCATTGGAATTACATTTAAAATCACTATGGATGGTAGTATGCTCTCAAACAAGTCACTTTTCAATGCAGGATCATAATGACTGTAATCAATTTCAAGGGATCTAAGCCCCTTAGGACTACCTCACTTGCCCAAATAATGGAAAATTAAAATGATTTAAAATCCATTTTAGCCTTCTGTATCTTAAATATTTAACTTTATCACATTACATAAATTACATGTATTTGCAACATAGTCTAGATTAACAGCCTCTTATGTCCTCATTCAAGTGATAAGTGTGACATACTATCCACTTTGTAATGAGTGCATAAAATGATAATTTTGTAGGCAAACATTCCCATCTCACTGGCAGATGGCATAAAAGGCTGTTCAAGAACCCTTTCAAAGCAAGTTAAAATAGTCTGATAATGAATAAATAGCAGATGCTGTCACTGTAAATTTTAGAACACATGAAATACACATTCAGATTCTTCTGAAAGCAAACTTTAGCCAAATTTGTACCCAATATTTATTTTCAGCTTAATCGTCTCATTACTTCAGATGGATCAGAACTATCAAGTACTGACAGTTATTACAGAGGATGTCTTTAAATATTCTCTAACTATATTTCTCTATTTTGATTATAATTATACACGAACATGCAGCAATTACGGATATATATGTATATCTTTTAAATAGAAAATATACTGTGTACTGAAAGTATACCTGCAATTCTGCCTTCAATTTAACCCTCCCCCTTTTTATGAAAATAAATATTTATAGTTTTAAGTAACTGGTTTATACATTTACTCTCAGTATTTTTTTCAATTATCGGATAAGAAATTGATTTTAATGAATTCCAGAAAGAATTTATCTCCATAGTTTTATTCAGGGATGCACTAATTACTCCTGCTTGAATCATGTGAATTTTGGCCTTCAGCTCAGTTTTTTCTGTTTGTTTTCAGCTTGGGTTGACTACATGTTTAAGACCTTTCATGTCTTTTATTTTATTTATTTATTTATTTTTCTGTGGTATGTGGGCCTCTCACTGTTGTGGCCTCTCCCATTGCGGAGCACAGGCTCCGGACGCGCAGCTCAGCGGCCATGGCTCACGGGCCCAGCCGCTCCGCGGCGCGTGGGATCTTCCCAGACCGGGGCACGAACCTGCGCCCCCTGCATCGGCAGGCAGATTCCCAACCACTGCACCACCAGAGAAGCCCCCTTTCATATCTTTTAATCCTCTAAAATGAAACTTACCAATGGGCTTCCTTCATTTTTAACTTACCTCAAAGCTCTGAAGTTGTTAACATAGTTCAAATTTGGAGAACAAATCTTGGGAACTCTGGGGTAGGTAGATTATTATCTGATATATGACATGCCAGTTAAAAATCATTATAAAATGCTTGGCCTTAAGTTTGGCTGAAATTATTTTAACGGAGTTACATAATCATATATTATCTGTCCAACAAGCAAAGCAATAATGCTTTTAAGAATATTTGAATGGCATTTTTGAAAAACTAGAGTATAATTTGGATCAAGCTGTAATGATATACTTGGAAGAATCTTCTACTTCAGTTGAGATTTTGGTGCTTAACTCAAAATTATATTTCAAGCATTGCAGTAGTTTAAATTTTTAGTTCACTATGTAGTAGGTAGAGGTATGGTAGAATTAAAAAGGTTTCTATGGGTTTCTGAAATGTGTTATAAACAGGGCTCCAGTTGAAAGAACCCTCCCTTTGGTGTCATATTTATAATCCAAAGCTCTTTTTTTCCACAAAAAAGATAAAAGTTAGCTTTGATTCTTTCATGCTATTAATTGCCTTTTCCACATTCATTATGAAATTTAAAGAAATATCAGTATATAATATTTACTTACTGCATAACTCAGTATGTTTATAAAGTTTTAGATGAAGAGCACATTGTATGTAAATATTGTATTTGTCAAGTTACTAAGTTGGAATTTATATTAAAATTACTTTAGTATACATAGGGTGAAATAGGTATGCATATTTTAAAAATCTACATCCCAGACTCAGTTAGTTTGATGTACATTACTCTAATTATAAATCTATACTATGCTAGTGGTAGTTAGTTTTTAATATATCAAGGATAAACAAGACCAGATGTAGTTGTTTAACCACTACAAATATAATTGTCAAAACCTATACCTAAGCATTTTTTAAATAATACAGGTGAAGCTAGAAGTAAGGCTTTCATGGATGTGTTTGACTGGTCTGGTAGAGATGGACAATTGCCTACCAAAGTCATGCTTCCACTGCCATAATATACAGTTTCTGTGGAGGTAGGTACAAGTGCACGTTTTGGTCTGAATTTCTGACTTATTTTCAAACAGTGGAATGTGAGAGAAATTAACATCTACCTTTTTTGTGCCAAAGGTACATTTCAAAAAGTACTTTCACATTCTCTGACTTTTCTCTTTCCTCTCTAATTTCTGATTATAAAAAGTAGGTCTGCATTTTCTCTTTTCTCTTCTGATTTGCAAGCATAGATGATAAGATGATCTTCACAGGATGACAAAGCCACAAGATGGGACAAGCATGGAGGCACCCGCTAACCAGAAAGATTGGGCCAAACTTCATTTAATGAACAAGACATTTGAATCATGCCAGCCCTGCAGCCAAATACCTTCAGCATATAATGTGAGAGTTAATATTCCATTGCACCTGTGTGCTCCCGCTTCACAAGGGTCTTCTGGGTAATCTGAGGCTTCCCTATTTGTAATCTGTAATCTCTAAAGTTCAAGCCATTTTTGCCACTTGGAAGAACATATCGTACTAGGTACTTTACTAAGAAAATTTGTTTATTGTTTTTATACTGCACCCATATAAATGTTTAAACATACAGAAGAATTTGGTCCAAGATTGGATTTCATTTAAATATTTTACCTGGAAACAAATTGTTAAATAATGGATGTATAACTTTCATGTATATATCTAAACAGAGTAAGTTGTTTATATATATCCAAACAATGTAACAGTGCTTGAATAATTAATTTTAGGTAAGTTCAAAGTAACATTTTATAAATATAAGTATGAACAAAAATACTATTTGAATGTAACTTGAAATTGAGAAACAGCCATACAAGAACAAGTGATTTTTAGTGTTTTTTAATATTAAAAAAGTTAATACTTTCCCAGTTTTTAAATACATTTCTTAGATTGCATTTTCTACATTTGCAGAAATTTATTTGGCAGTGCTGAAAATGAAATCTTGGATTAGAGGTTTTTATATTATTTTTGGAAGTTTTAAAATTTGACAGTTTATGTGACAGTTTTTAATCTCCTATTAGTAAATCTTGTTTGGTAAATTGCTTTATGAAACACACAAACAGAAAGATATGAGAAGGGTTTTAATTATATAGTGACTTTTTTATTATATTTTTATTCTGAGCTGAAGAGTGGAGGAAAAATTTAAATAGTCTAATTATCTAAACTCTAATTCTCTCAATGCCCTTCATTAATCTTTAATAAATTCATTCTAATAGCCTTAAAAACAATTATTCTTCCAGAGTGACAGAGAAATCAATTAATTATTCTTTAGATTGCCTTATATCCATGCTTTCCTTTCACAAGTTCCCTGGTTCCAAAAAATAAAAAATAAAAAAACTCACGTAGAGTAACAAAATATAGAAGACAGAAGTAGCAGATTTGCAAGTAATCATTCTAGGTGTTTACATTTAGATTGTTCTTTTAGCCTTTCACATTGGAGAGAACTAAGCACCTTTAATGTATGGAGAGTGATGAAACAAATGGTTTAGCATTTTCTGCAGTTTATTATCAGAGCTTCAGCATCTTCCTGTCTTTTAAAAAAGGTGACCATTAGAGATCATCTGTTTTGTATCAACAATCCAGAAGGCATGAAAAAGAAATTAGGGGGAAGATGAAGTAAAAGATGAGTTAGATAGACTGTTTTTCCTAAATTTGATGAATATTTGAACATTTTCTTATACTTTCTATTATTCTTTGAAAGTGAATACCAGTTACACAGAAGGGTGTTTTTCCCTCATAATCTTTATTTCAAAGTGTCATAATGGAAAGAGTTGGCAGTTGTAAATGGTAAACTATAATATGGTAAAGAAACAAAAGTATGATTTCTAAACAAAACATTTTATTGATTTATTTAAGGAAAATTATTGTTCTCAGTCCAGGCAAAACCAGGTAAATGACAAGCATTCATTGTTACTAAATATTACCAACAAGGAGACTAGAAAAATGATGATTTCTCTTTAGTATTTGTTTAATCCTCACTTATTGTGACCTCCTTAAAATGGCAAGAAATAAATCTGTAACTTTTTTTCAGTCCTTTTTCTGGGTCAAATTCCTTTAATGTCAAGAATCTTACTAATTTAATCTAGATACCAAAAGGTAAAAACTAAATCTTCAGAGATCTTCATTATCATAAGTATAAGGATTCTTTTTTCCTTTTCCAAATAGTTTAAATTGCTTTTCTTTGTTTGTATAGCAAAAAGACATCAAGTATAACATAGTATAATGCCATTGTATTACCCTTTCTCTTTAAAAAAATCATAATTTCTTAAATACAGCAAAAAACATGTACATTATCAGCAACAATCAATAATATTAGCTTTCTCTGTAGAAGAATCATACAGGTCAAATCATCTTTAGTGTCATCATAAAATGACCTTGAAATGGTCCATGATCTTCCAAGATAATTTCTGATGTTCCTGAGCATGTATCTGAGTTGGCTAAATATCTGCTGATAAAGTTAAGAATTCATTGTTTCATAGATAAGGTGATCAATGTACCTTTCACTCCATTAGCACTGCCAGATTCATTTTGGATTTGGCATTCCTTATCTAATTTGACATCTAATAGCTAATCTCATTACACTTTAAATTTCTGATGTGTCATATTGTATTACATTTCTTCTGTCAACTTTCATCGCTGTATATTTTGTCATGTAGAAAATCCAGTGTGATTTGACACAACACAAGATAATGGGATCCAAGAGATTTAAAGCAAGGCTAGTCAGTGGAACAGAGATGTGACTCATTGCTTCAAATGTACAAATACACTTTTTGAAAAGTAGATATCTGCTAAAAGCAGTTATATGGTGTGAGCCATTATAGTTTGGGAAAAGATGTGGATTTTTACCTTTTAGTGGCGAATTTAAAACACTGTACTGCCCAATATAAATAATAGAAAATTTGATTCAAAATGACAATGGCCAGAGAAAATTAAGTTTGATTCTGCTCTATTTTGTGTGGTAAGCTTTCTCCTAAACTCACTAAATAATCTACCAAAATGCACTTCATTGTTTTATTTTTATAACAAATTGTAGATAACTTGCATAGGTTTTATTTATGTCAAAACATACATCATCCTTTGCATTTTGATACATAAAATGATAACATAAAAATATGCTAAAAAGAAATAAATTTCCATATTGCTCAAGTAACTTTCCTGGCTCATTTTAAAGTTGTAATGTGTTTTCATAATACAAATTTATAAATTGGTACCATAAAGTCAGAAATATCTATGAGGTAAGTGGAAGCTTGAAAACAACCCAGAAGCACTTTGGAAACCATGATTCTACTTCTTTATGCACAAATTATTTAATTCAGTTTTTAAAAATTGAGCTTTTCAGGAAATCCATTGATTTATGCCATAAAAAAGACAAGGATAAATGATAAAATACAGAGAAATAATTTACAACTCAGAAACAAGGAAAAGGTTAATATCTCTGATTAACATTTTGATGTTTTTAATATCAAATATGCACAATACTTGAATACCCATTATATGATTGGATAATTCTCCACCCAATGAGTACTGGTGGTTTATAAAATCGGTCATTCAAACATTGAGAGCAATACATTTAAAAACTTCTACTTGGAACAAAAACTTACATCTACTTGGAAGTTCAGACACAAGAGTACGAATTAGACTTGATAGATCTCATATATTCAATCAGTGCAGAACAAGAATCTAATAATACAATGAATACATGGATCATTTAGAGGATAGTTATAATAACAAAATCTCATTTTTAAGAGTGTCATGAAAGAAGTTCCAGAAACTGTGCTGGCAACATGACCAGATAGCCACTGTCCAGTTTCAGATATGGTCAAGTTATATATTCTAAGTTTGCCGTTCAAAGGCAGTGGCAGTATTGTCAGCCTGGCAGGTCACAGTGAAAAATTTATTGAAATATCTAGCTTCCCCTGTTCCTTCTATTCTCTCTGAGCCCATTTCTCCACACTTACATTAAAAATTCTGAGCTACCCAAAATACATCCTACACATTTATTTTCAGTTTATTTTCTACCAGAAATATCTTTAATTCAACCAGATATTTTTCATTGCTTGATTCTAAAACTCCTAATATTAATATCTATAACATATTAAAAATAAAAATAAAACTTTTTTTAAAAATAAAATAAATGAATAAAATAAATAAATAAATAAATAAAATAAATAAAACTTTGTTTAAAAATAAAACTCAATGAAACCATTAGGAAAATGGACAAAAATTTAAATAGCCAGTTCTAAAGAATGCAAATCCAGATAGCTATTGGCAAATAAAAGACCAAATTTCCTACTATGTTAATAACGTTTATTACATTAACTTAGAGATATTATTTCAGTTTATACACCTTAAACTTTTTTATAAAATTAAAAATAATATAAACATCTATTGCTGGTGAGAATGTGAAGTAAAAGTTTACTCAAACTCAAAGCTGGTAGTAAAGTGAATTACAATAGTTTTTTGATAATATGGAACATATGTGTAAAAAAAGACAACACACTTTTACCTACCAAATTCTTTTTGGGAATCTAACCCATATAAATAAATGCATTAATACATAAATTTATATGTACAATAAAAGATTTTTTGTGAAATGCTACTTATATATGAGAAAAATTTAAATAGTGAATACTAATCAGGAGGAGAAATTTGAATAAGTTGAGGGACATTGATTTCGTGAAAAATCTAGAAATTTTAAAAGAATACGTTAACTCCATTCCAGGTAAACAGATGCATTTAATGTTGAACTTTTTAGAGTAAGAAGCAATATACTGAAAATATGATCTGTTTTCAATGAAACAAACATTATATTTATGTTTACACTTGCATTTGATTTGTTAGTATTTATATCATACACATATATAGCTATATTACTTCACTATAACTAGATTAATCTGAAGCAAAGACACACATTATGTTAGTAATATTGTTTATCCAAGATCAAGAGGGAGTAGAGAAATTTAAAAGCAATCTTTGCTAAAAAAGGTAAGTATATGTAATAAAGTATATGGATATAACACATTCAATAAAAGACAAACATATAAATATTAAAAAGAAAATTATCAAGGTGAGCAGATAATTTATACTATAAAGTAAAATATTAAGGCATTCAATCTCAATTAATATTAATAATCTCAATTAATTAATTAATATTAATAATCATTTGAAATATAAATTAAAATGGCAATGAGATAAGCATTTATAAAATCTGTAAATTTATTAATAATAATAATGCTTGGTGGGGATGCAGTGAGATTCCCTCCCTTACATAATACTCAATCACTAAACTCACAGATATTTGTTATACATTGAAGCCTGGAAGGGCCTAAAATTCTAAATCCGACCTTTAAACGAAAAACATGTATAGTCATATACAAAAGTTTTTGAAATTATTAATATCTGTATAAATGTATTGTTTGCATTAATATGTTAAAGAATAATATTTAGAAATTAGTTCTAACTGGTTCATGAATTTCCAACTTGCTGAAACTTCTCATTCTTCCTATTCATCATTGGTTTAGAAGAAGAAGTGATTCATTTCCACAATACTTTGGTATTCAAATATTCTTCATTCAGATCTATGCCTCTAAAACCGTGGCCATTTGCCTGGAAGCCTGAAAATCATTAGAGGTCTCTATCAGTGAGTGCACATTTTAAAAATTACTCTCATAGGCTAGACAGAGATTTCACCAACTTGCGTTAATTGTTTTTGGAACAATTTTTTCCATTGTTTATAGCTATTGGCTTTATGCCCAGGGAATAGTAATATAGATAAAATCATTCTTTTTCTATTGGAAATGTTAATTCTCCTTTGGCCAAGGAGGACTGGTTGAATAATATGTTATGGGTTTGTACATTCATGCCAATGCATATTTATATCTGACAGGGTTTTATCCATTTTAAGCATTTCTTAAATGAGGAAAGATTTCACAAAAAAAAACTTTCATAATAGTTCCTACAAGAAAAATTATGCAATCTAATCACATGTATACATTTATTCATACAAATATCAAAATGATACATCAACAGGTAACTGTAGTTATTGAATTATGGGAATTATGGGAATTATTTTCTGTTTCCCATAAAATTTTCTATAAATATTATGTAGGTTTGAAAAACAAAATAGCCATTTTGTTCATGCTGTTTTCTCAAAAGTATTTACAAAAGAAAATATATATTACTAAATTTCATTTCAAATTAAAGAAAATAATATACCAACTCTACCTGTTTTTCAAAACTAATCAAATAAAGGCTATCCAGTGATTCCTAAATGTTGGTCCATAGACTATACATTCAAAGCTGTTTGCATAGGAATCAACTGCAGAGGTTTTATCATTAAAAAAAAAAAGTCTCATGAAATTTGGTTCAATGGATCTGGTAAGGAAGGGGCTCAAGAATCATTAGTTTTTAAGCTTTCCTAGATAAATTTTAGGAGCCATTTCAGGGAAGCATTCTTATAAAATAAAAATGATCAGGCTTTGTCTGAATTCCAGCCCTTGAATCAATCTTTTTGCTATACCAGTAAACCCCCAATACAACTGATTTCGAACAAGAGAGATTTTGTTCATTATGATGGGACTAATGGTATACCATAAATGTTACTTGCTTCGATGTGACTTCATGTCCTTATTGTTGGGTTCTTTTCTGTGTTTTTAATGCTTGAAAGTATCATCAATTCCTTTCTCACTTGAAGGACACTGGGCTGTGTTGTAAGCCAGTTTCGGATGGACATTGCTAATGTATGCTACTAATTGTTAATGAAATCATGCTAGAAAAACTGTTTGTCTGATTAATTCTGACATCATCATTCTTAGTTCACTGTTGTTGGGCTATGCTATGGTTGTCTCAGACAACCTCTTTTCTTTGTTTTGGAACTTACTTATGCTTACTTTATGTCCAGTCTGTCAGTTACCTCTGTTTCCATATCATTTCCCTATTAACTGAACCTGAACATTTCCTTATTAACTATACCCAGGTCTCTCACTCACACAGGGACTACCTTGGTAGTCTCAGTTCTTGATTCTGTTTTCACTAGGTCTGTTTTAACACATTTAAGAATTTGAGGTATGATCAATTATAATTGCCATATAAAAAGTAAACAATCTTATCTCTATATAATTGAAGTGTATTTTAATTGCTAAATATTACAGTATATCATATTAATAAAGGGAAAACAATAAAGGTACTCTCATCAGTAGTACAAAATAAACTATTAGAGAGCAAGTAGAGACTTGTATACATTAATCCAGATTGACATTTTATTTTGTGTCATTAGAAGTATGACAGATGTTATTCTATCAGTGGAACTAAATGTGCCCTTGCCAGAGAGACCAATTTTCTACTGAGAACTTCTTTAGGCTCATCAATCCACAACTTCAAAGAGAAAGTTTTCAAAATATTTTAAAACTTTCTGGAAATAAACAACTTCTGGTATCACTATGTATGAATATGTTGATATATACATTCCCTCCCAAGCTGTTTTATTTTGAAAAAGAATGTAAAATTCCAAGAACAATACTCCTTGAGCTTACAAAGAAATAATCTTTATTTAATGCAGGAATCTATACGTGCATTCTTGGCATCAATTTAATCAAAGTTTTTCTAAAACTGAGAATTTAACAAATGAGTGAATGTATGGAAACAGCTAAGATTTTTTTTAACAGCTCACATACCGTAATTATTCTTTATTATTAAAAAGAAATTAAACTTTTAAATTAGAAAATTACATTGTGATTTGAATCTAAGAAACTTCATAAAATAGCCACTGGCACTGTCATTATGGTAAAGATAGATTGAATTTAAATGAAAATAAATGTCTTTTTAGAAAACACAGCTGGGTACCTAAAACCATTTTCTCCATGAAGTCTCCTAAAATGAAAGCTCTAAATTGTTAGAATCATATCTTCCATTTTACTAGTTACCAATTTTTAAAAAATTGCTTCTTTCTATTTTGTAGCCCTAGTACTGCATAAACCATTGTTAGTTATAAGGTTCATTACCTGAAGCTGCAATTTCAATATTGAGTGTATGAGAAAACCTGATTTTCATATTAAAATATTTTAAAATATAGTTGACTAAATGGAAGGCTTTGTGATACACATTTTAGTCCAATTATAGTGCCAGCAATGGCATAAATATTACAGGTTAATGTTTCAAATTTTTCCATGAATAGTTCATCAATAATTTTATTGAGCAGTGTAAAATGTACAAATAAGTGTTTCACAATAAATATAAATATTTTAACAAGCATATGAAATGGTATTATAAGAGTTTAAGCCTTGAAATGTTACAACACTGATAATGAGAAAAATTCATATAAATATTCCATGGAGAAAATACTGAGTAGCTAGGTATTTAAATTTTCAGCCTTAAAAAATTATGATTCAATTAAGAGATATTTTGTTAGTTTTTGTATACCTCAACTGATAAGACAATATTCCTGTCTTCAAGAATGTTTTCATTAAGTTTGGTAAAAACAAGAAACAACAAATGAGCAATCAAACATTTATATTTAAGCTGTTTGCTACCACCATTTACTCTGTAATAATTTGTATATAACTTCAACTAAATGTTTAAAAAACAAAAGTACAGAGAGGAATGTATTTCTAGATCTTCCTAAAGGTAAGGAAGAGGTCTCTTGCCTAGCTCATTTCATTCCACTTTGATTTCCTACAGATTATCTAATAGCAAGGTGATACCAGAAGCTAAAATGAACTATGAGTAATTTCAATTCCAGAATAGCCTGAAGGGTTCTCTGTTCAGAGGTGAGCAGACTTGGGACCAGAATCCACTCTGAACAATAGGGTCTCTCACAAAGAAAGGGAAAAGGGCTTGGAGTACTGAGAAAAAGTTTAACATAAGAGGAAAGATTAGATCTAGGGGGAAAAAAAGGAGGGGTTGGAAGAGAAAGTCTATGACAGTAAGACCATGAGAAGATACCCTGACTGCTTAAGATGTTTCCATTCTGTGCCAAATGTAGAAAAAAAAAAGTAATTGTAAGGACTTTAAACACAGGAAGTTTTTTTATCTTTTGAAGTGGAGAAGCCCTCCCTCATCCCTCAACTCTTTTCCCCATCCCCTTATTTCACACCCATTTTTTCTTCTTCCTTTACCAAGTAGGAGAATGGTGTGATTAAAATTTTTTTCAGCAAGATTGCAAGATTGATGATTGTTAGAATGTAAAAGAAATTTGAGAGTGTTGAGATGGAGATAAATGGCTCCAAAAGAGAAAACAAGCTTTGTTGTAAGAAGGAAGTACATGTGTGTATGTAAACTAAATTATTCAGAAAATATAAGAATTTGTATATTGACAATGTATAGAATAATATAAAAAGAGAATTTATATATATTTATATTTAATTATTTATATATATGTATAAAGATAATATAAAAAGTTGAATTTCCATTTAAGTTTTATTATAAAATTTTGTTTTTCAAAACTATGAGATCTAGATATTCAACATGAAAGAATGCTCAACATCATTAATCATTAGAGAAATGCAAATCAAAACTACAATGAGATATCATCTCACACCAGTCAGAATGGCCATCATCAAAAAATCTAGAAACAATAAATGCTGGAGAGGGTGTGGAGAAAAGGGAACCCTCTTGCACTGCTGGTGGGAATGTGAATTGGTTCAGCCACTATGGAGAACAGTATGGAGGTTCCTTCAAAAACTACAAATAGAACTACCATATGACCCAGCAATCCCACTACTGGGCATATACCCTGAGAAAACAGAAATTCAAAAAGAGTCATGTACCAAAATGTTCATTGCAGCTCTATTTACAATAGCTCGGAGATGGAAACAACCTAAGTGCCCATCATCAGATGAATGGATAAAGAAGATGTGGCACATATATACGATGGAATATTACTCAGCCATAAAAAGAAACGAAATTGAGCTATTTGTAATGAGGTGGATAGACCTAGAGTCTGTCATACATAGTGAAGTAAGTCAGAAAGAAAAAGACAAATACCGTATGCTAACACATATATATGGAATTTAAGAAAAAAAAATGTCATGAAGAACCTGGGGGTAAGGCAGGAATGAAGACGCAGACCTCCTGGAGAATGGACTTGAGGTTATGGGGAGGGGGAAGGGTGAGCTGTGACGGGGCGAGAGAGAGTCATGGACATATACACACTAACAAACGTAGTAGGGTGGATGGCTAGTGGGAAGCAGCCGCATGGCACAGGGATATTGGCTCGGTGCTTTGTGACAGCCTGGAGGGGTGGGATAGGGAGGATGGGAGGGAGGGAGACGCAAGAGGGAAGAGATATGGGAACATATGTATATGTATAACTGATTCACTTTGTTATAAAGCAGAAACTAACACACCATTGTAAAGCAATTATACCCCAATAAAGATGTTAAAAAAAAAAAACAATGATTTGTATGCAATGGGATTTCAGACTATTTTTACTAAAGCAGAAAGTCCTACCCTTAATTGAAAGATAAATTTGAAACAAGTGTACTGGTCCAATTGAGGTAGAGAGAAAACAGTGGAAGGGACACCCATAAGGAAACCATTGGAATATTTCAATTAAATAATTATAAGGCACTGAATGAGGGTGGAGTAAATAGGGTAGACTTAAGATAATTACTGAGATATATTAAGCACATTTTGTAAATCAATTTGATATACTGGCAGAACAAAGGGTAGATGTAGGAAGTGGTGAAGAAAAGGGGTTGTTGAAAGACTGTGGAAATTAAAAAGCTGAATATACCACTAGGAATGAGGGGAAATGTGTGATCTGAAGCATTTTTTTTTAATTTCACAAAGACAGAACCTTTAATAGTATCTAGTGTACCACATATGTGAGTATTCAGAAATATTCATCTAATGTGAATAATAAACAGCAAATTTATCCAACAGAGATTTCAAGTAGGTAGAGTGTGTTTATGATATAACTGACAAAATTGATAATTTCTTCTTTTTTATTTTAAAGTGAATAACAACAAAATGATTCCTGAAGAGAATTCTTACATTTAAAAAAATGAATTTATATTTGAGTCATGAATGGAAAATACTAAAACTTGAGAAGATTTTCTAGAGACAAATTTCCCTTATATGGCAAGGTAAGTTTAAACATTCACAGTAATGGGGTTCAGGACATGCTACCGCAAAATATGACATGTTGGCATACTGCATATTTTAAGTTGAAGGAGTTTGAGGAAAAGCAGAAGCAAGAAGATTACTCTGACTTCCCCTTGACTTTCTCCCCAAAACACAACATAAAACTCTTCTGTGAGAGTTGCCCTCCTTATAACCAGAGGAAAGAAACATCCTTATCTCAGAAGACAAAGGGAGGACAAGAAGAATCTTAACAGGCCTTGCTAAATTTCCTCTGGTTTACTACACTTACCTCTTACTTTCAAAGTATCACAATCCTCCACAGATGTCCACCTAGCAGTTTTATGAGTCCATCATCAAACCTAGCATAAAATTACTCAGGTCAGTCTTTCTTCAAGTCTTCATTTCCTTAAGAAGGCTGCCATGTCATGTAAAACTTACACTAAATAAATGTTTATGCTTTTTTCCTGTTAATTTCTCTTTTTCAGTTTGATTTTCAGACTTAGCCAGGGCCTCTAAGAGGCTCAAGAAAAAGTTTTTCCTTCCTTAAATCATAAATAATTTTCTAAACAGTATGGAATATCAGAGTTATGTGTCATGATACTTTTGAGAATCTTTCAAGTCAATGAAGGAATATATTGAAAGAAGGTATGTGAATCAGGAAAGGTACATTTTATAGTGAGAATTATCATGAAAGATAGTCTGATCATTACAATGCTGAAATAATTTAGACAATTGCACTTATTTTTGCTTAAGAAATTTTAAGGGAGGAGATATGGGGATATATGTATATGTATAGCTGATTTACTTTGTTATAAGGCAGAAATTAACATACCATTGTAAAGCAATTATATTTCAATAAAGATGTTTTTAAAAAAGAAGAAATTTTAAATAATTGAAGCAAACACTTGTAAATTTTGATTTGAAATATAAAATTCCTTTTCTAATTCCTTTGCTCTCTATCTAAATGATCTTGCTGGTATTGACTAGTAATTTGATGTGAAGTCAAATAATTACTATGATTAGGTAAGAATGGTGGGGAAAAGTAACAATCGGGAACCTTACAAGTGCCTGTGAGGGGTGCAAAGTCCAGATGTATCTCCCCACTAAGCAGATATGAACCTATGTATGCCTAGGGGAGAAGGTAAGCACTAAGAATTGTTGATTTACCTCCTCAGAGTTATACGTGATGTTTCATATCTATTATATACTTAAACCAGCAACTGAAGCTTTTTCTTTTTGGGAAAAGACTGCCAAGAATCAGACAGTGATTTATCAGATTAGTCAGATGAGAGGAGAATAGCCCTACTTGTACTACACGAGATAAATCAGAGTCCCTGTGTGCTAAAGTTGTTTGGCATGACCTCACAGACCAAAATATGTTTGGTGAATTATAAAGAAAGGGCCGGCACTGAAAAATAGTTAGAAGAAAATATTACATAGTGTAAAAGACTACACTCACTATGTAACTTCAGACAAGTTATTTAACCACTCTGTCTTATTTTCTTATGTGTATAATAAGTATGGAAACACAAACACACACAATCTAACATAGATGGCTGTCATTGGGATTAAATGAGATAACACAAATGAAGCGTTTAGCAAAGTATGATGGAGTAAACATATTTTGCCAGGTACATTTTTAGTTTGTTTTTCTTTTTTTAACATGGGCTTAAAATTTTTTGTTTAAAATAATAATGTCCTAATTAACATCCCCTGCCAAGGTGATAACTTATTTTTATATAGAGCCAGAAAACAACAACAAAAACAAAATGTAGCAAAAGATAATAGAAAATGAAACAGGCTTCTTCATTTAAAAATTTAATTTTATTAAATAAAATTAAACAGCTTTATTGAGGTATAATTTATATACAAAAAAAACCCTGGACATATTTAATGTATACAATTTGATGAGTTTGGAGATATGCATGCATCCAGAAACTGTTATCACAATCAAGGACATAAATATATCCATTATTAATATAATACATCCATGATAAGTTCCCTCCTGCTCTGCTTTTTAAAATATTACACATTTTTTATATTGTGTTGAAAACACTGAATTGTTAACTATAGTCACTTTGTGGTACAGCAGATCTCTAGAACTTGTTCATTTTGCATAACTAAAATTTTGTACCTGTTCAACAACAATTTCTTATTTCCCACTCCCCCAGGCCATTTTACTCTCTCCTTCTATGAGTTTGATTATTTAGATATCCTTCATATGAGTGGAAACATGCAGTATTTTTCCTCCTGTGGCTAGTTTATTTCATTTAGTGTGATGCCCTCTGAGTTCCCCTAAGTTGTCATATATTCAGGATTTCCTTCTTTATAAAGGTTGAATAATACTCCACTGTATGTATATACCACACTTTTCCCTCCAGCTATGAGATATAATTGACATATAACATTGTGTAAGTTTAAGGTGACAGGTGATGATTTGAAAAACATAAATATTGCAGAATGATTATTAAAAGACATTAGTTAGTACATACTTTATCTCACATAATTACCACTTTTTGTTGTTGTCACGGTAAGAACATTCAAGATATACTCTCTTAGCAACTTTCAAGTACATAGTATCATATTATTAACTATAGTTACCATGCTCTACATTAGATCCCTAGAACTTATAACTGGAAGTCTGTACCTTTTGACCAACATCTCTCTATTACCTCTAATCCCTAACCCCTGGCAACCACCATTCTACTCTCTATTTCTCTGAGTTCAGCTTTTTTACATTCCATGTATAAGTAAGATCATACGATCTTTGTCTTCTTTCTTTGTCTGACTTATTTCACTTAGCATAATACCCTCGGGTTTATATATATTATTGTAAATGCCAGAATTTCATTCTTTTTTACAGTGAGTAATATTCCAATGTAGTGTGTGTGTGTGTGTGTGTGTGTGTGTGTGTATGTGTAGCAACATTTTTTCAATCCATTCATCTGTTGATGGACATTTAAGTTGTTTCCATGTTTTGGCTATTGTAAATAATGCTGCAATAAATACATGATTGCAGATATCTCTACAAAATAGTGACTTCATTTCTGGGTAAATACCCAGAAGTGGGATCCAAAAGCCTGATCATATTGTAGTTCTATTTTTAGTTTCTTGACGAATCACCATATGGTTTTCTGTAGTGGCTATAACAAATAACAGTGTACAAGCGTACACTTTTCTCCACATCCTTGCAAGAATTTATCTCTTGCCTTTCTGATAATAGCCACTCAAAAAGATTTGAGGTAATATTTAATTGTGGTTTTGATTTGCCTTTCCTTGATGATGATTAGTGACGTTGAATAGATTTTTGTGTATTTGTTGGCAATTTGTATGTGCTTTTTGGAAAAAATGTTTATTCAGGTATTTTGTCCATTTTTTTAAAAACTGCTTTTTTTTGTAAATGGAAGTTAAGTTGATGTACAATATGTTACAAGTGTACAATACAGCAATTCCTAATTTTTAAAGGTTATATTCCATTTATTGTTATTATAAAATATTGGCTATATTCCCCATGTTGTACAATATATACTTGTAGTTTATTTTATACATAATAGTTTGTATCTCTTAATCCTCTATCCTTATATTTCCCCTCCATTCTTCCCTCTCACCACTGGTAATCACTAGTTTGTTCTCTATAACTGTGAGTCTGCTTCTTTTTTGTTATATTCACTAGTTTGTTGTATTTCTTAGATTCTACATATAAGGGATAGCATATAGTATTTGTCTTTCTCTGTCTGACTTATCTCACTTAGCATAATACCCTCCAAGTCCATCCATGTTGCTGCAAATAGCAAAATTCCATTAATTTTTATGGCTGAGTAGTATTCCATTGTGTGTGTGTGTGTGTGTGTGTGTGTGTGTGTGTGTGTGTATACATATCACTTCTTATTTAACTATTCATCTGCTGATGGACACTTAGTCTGCATTCATATCTTGGCAACTGTATATAACACTGCTATGAACACTGGGGTACATGTGTCTTTTCTTTTTCTTTTCCTTTATTTTTTCATTATTTAGTTTTAGCTGCATTTGGGTCTTCATTGCTGCATGTGGGCTTTCTCTAGTTGCAACAAGCAGGGGCTACTCTACATCGTGGTGCACGGGCTTCTTATTGTGGTGGCTTCTCTTGTTGCGGAGCATGGGCTCTTGGTACATGAGCTTCAGTAGTTTTGGTACATGGGCTCAGTAGTTTTGGTGCACTGGCTTAGTTGCTCTGCAGCATGTGAGATCTTCCTGGACAAGGGCTCGAACCCATGTCCCCTGCATTGGGAGGTGGATTCTTAATCACTGTGCCTCCAGGGAAGCCCACATGTGTCTTTTCAAATTAGAGTTTTTGTTTTTCTCATATATATACCCAAGAGTGGAATTGGTGAGTCATATAGTAGTTCTATTTTTAGTTTTTTGAGAAACCTTCATATGGTTTTCCACCCCAATTTACTTTCCCACCAACTGTGTATGAGGGTTCTCTTTTCTCCACATCCTTACCAACATTTGTTGTTTATGTTCTTTTTGATAATAGCCATTCTAACAAGTATGGGGTGATATCTCATTGTGGTTTCGGTTTGCATTTTCTTGATGATCAGCGATGTTGAGCACGTTTTCATGTGACTGCTGACCATCTGCATTTCCTCTTTGGAAATAAATGTCCATTCAGTTCTCCTGTCCATTTTTTAATTAAGTTTTTTTTATGTTGATTTGTATGAGCTGTTTATATATGTTGGATATTAACCCCTTATTGGTCATACCACTTGCAAATATTTTCTCTCATTCAGTAGTCTCTCTTTTCATTTGGTCAATCATTTCCTTTGCTGTGCAAAAGCTTTTAAGTTTAATTAGGTCCCATTTGTTTATTTTTGTTTTTATATCCTTTGTTTTAGGATACAGATAAAAAAATATTGCTACTATTTATGTCAAAAAGTTTTCTGCTTATATTTTCCTCTAGGGATTTTTTGGTTTCTGGTCTTACATTTAGGTCTTTAATCAATTTTGAGTTTATTTTTGTATATAGTATTAGAGAATGTTCTAATTTCATTCTTTTATATGCTGCTGTCCAGTTTTCTTAGCACCATTTATTGAAGAGACTGCCTTTTCTCCATTGTATATTCTTGCCTCCTTTTTTATAAATTAATTGAACTTAAGTGTGTGACTCTCTATTCTGTGCCATTGATCTATGTGTCTGTTTTTGTGCCAGTATCATACTGTATTGATTACTGTTGCTTTGTAATATAGTCTGAAGTCAGGGAGCATGATAACTCCAACTTCTCTCAAGATTGTTTTGGCTCTTCAGGCTCTTTTGTGTTTTCATAAAAACTTTTAAATTATTTATTCTAGTTATGTGAAAAAATGCCACGGGTGTTTTGATAGGGGTTTCATTGAATCTGTAGATGGCTTGGGTAGTATTATCATTTTAACAATATTAATTCTAATCCAAAAACACAGTATATCTTTCCATCTGTTTGTGTTGTCTTCACTTTCAGTGTCTTATAGTTTTCCAAATACAGGTCTTTTACCTTCTTAGGCAGGTTTATTCTTAGATATTTTATTCTGTTTTATGTGATGATAAGTGGGATTGTTTCCTTAATTTCTCTTTCTGATAGTTCTTTGTTAGTGTATAGGAATGCAACAGATTTCTGTATATTTATTTTGTATCCTGCAAATTTAATGAATTCTTGATGAGTTCTAGTAGTTTTCTGTTCGGATTTTTGCATCTATGTTCATCAGTGGTATTGGCCTGTAACTTATTTTCTTATGGTATCTTTGGGTTTTGGTATCAGGGTGCTGTTGGTCTCATGGAATGAGCTCAGAAGTGTTTCAGAGTTCCTCTGATATTTTTTGGAATAGTTTGAGAAGGAGAGGTGTTAACTCTTCACTAAATATTTGGTAGAATTCACCTGTGAAGCCATCTAGTCCTGGACTTTGAGGGGTTTGTTTTGTTTGTTGAGAGTTTTAAAATTACTGATTTAATTTCATTACTGGCAACTGGTCTGTTCATATTTTCTATTTCTTCCTGGTTCAGCTTTAGAAGATTGTACATTTCTGAGAATTTGGTCACTGCTTCTAGGTTGTTCATTTTATTGGCATAGAGTTGCTTGTAGTAACGTCTTATGATCCTTTGTATTTCTGTGGTGTTGGTTGTAACATCTCTTTTTTCATTTCTGATTTTATTGATTTGGGCCCTCTCCCTTTTTTCTTGATTAGTCTCACTAAACGTTTATCAGTTTTTTTAATCCTTTCAAAGAACCACTTTTTCTTTCATTGATCTTTTCTACTGTCTATTTCATTTATTTCTGTCCTGATTTTAGGATTTCTTTTCTTCTAGTAACTTTAGGTTTTGTTTGCTCTTCTTTCTCTAGTTGCTTTAGATGTAAGTTTAGGTTGTTTAATTGAGATTTTTCCTTCTTCCTGAGGTAAGCTTGTATCACTATAAACTTCCCTCTTAGAACTGCTTTTTCTGTGTCCCATAATTTTGGATGGCTTAATGAGCTAGAGGGAGGATCCAACAATGGTGCCTTCCCACACAGTGTCCACCTGGTCTAAATCTCCCAAGTATGACTGAAGCCAGTGTCTATGTCTCCAGGGTGAACTGCAGCTGCTCCCTGCTTCTCTGGGAGGCTCTACAAGACCCAGTAGATAAGTCTTACCCAGGATCCTATCAAATTATTGCTTTTATCCTGGGTCCCAGGGTGTGAGAGATTTTGTGTGCACCCTTTAAGAGTAAATTCTCCATTTCCCCCATCCTATAGAACTCCCAAAATTAAGCTCCACTGGCCTTCAAAGCCAAGTACTCTGGGAGATCTTCTTCCCAGTGCAGGACTCCCTAGCTGGGACTTGATTATATAGCAAGTCCATCCCTTCTACCTGTCTTGTTGTTGCTCCTTCTTTATGTTTTTAGTTGTAGAAGATTTTTTTCTAGCAGGTTCCAGTTTTTTTCACTGATGGTTGTTCCTTAGGTAGTTGTGATTTTGGTGTGCTCTTGAGAAGAGATGAACTCAGGGTCTTTCTATGCCACCATATTGGCTGATCTTCCTTTGCCCAATTTTTAATCAGGTCATTTGTGGGTTTATTTTTTTCTGAACTATATGAATTTCTCAGACTCTTCCAAAATATTGAAGAAGGGGAAACACTTCCAAAATCATTTATGAAACCAGCATTTCTTTACTCCCTAAGACAGATAAGGACACTACAAGAAAAAGTATTATAGGCCAATATCCCTGATGAATGTAAATGTAAAAGTTCTCAGTAAATATTAGGAACCCAAAGTCAAAAGTACATTAAAACAAACTGATGACATGATCAAATGGGATTTAATTCTCAAATGAAAGAATCATTCAACATGCATGAATCAATTGATGTGATATACTACATTAACAATATGAAAGACGAAAATCATATTACCAATTCAACATGCACAAAAAAACATTTGACAAAATTCAACACACTTTCACAGTAAAAACTTTCAACAAATTTGGTTTAGAAGGATTTTTCTTTCCTCAACATAATAATGCTATATATTATGAGCCCACAGAAACATCGTACTTAATAGTGAAAAACTGAAAGTGTTTTCTTGAGATCAGGAACAAGACAATGATGCCCCCACACACACACCTCTTCTATTCAACATAATACTGGAAGTCCTACCCACAGCAATTAGGCAAGAAAAGAAATAAAAGTCATCCAAATTAAAAAGGAAGAAGCATAATTTTTTTTTGTAGATAACATGTGATCTGATATGTAGAAAACCCTAAATATTATACAAAAACTTGTTAAAACTCATCAAATAATTGAGTAAAGTTGCAGGATTCAAAATCAACATCAATTTTTTAAATGTCAGTAGAAGTTTGTTGTCTTTGAGCCCCTGTACTTGTAAATTTGGCAAAATAAGACAAAGTTAGTAACTGAAAATAAAGGAAGATAATATAATCAAGCCATCCTCCCTTTTCTGATACCTAAGTAAAATGTATGGGTCACAGTGACCATTATCACATGCAAACATGCTGATTAGAACACTTGAGGAAAGATAGGACAATAAAATTCCAATAATTTAAAATTGTAATGCAACACTAAGTTGAATGTGGCTGGTATTCTCAAATGTTTAACTAGCTGATTGAATAAGTTGATCCTAGTTGACTAAAGATAGAGACTGTAGAACTTCTCACCTGATATTACATTATTTAAGTCTGACATGGGAAAAAAGTTAGTGCAAATTCACCAATTTTCTGGTTGCTCTCAATTATATCCAGATGAAATGTGAACTCCCCCTTTTTAAGTACAAAAGTATTTTCTAGTCTACTGTAATATCAAAACTTAAATGTCATCTAATTAAAAATCTCTCCCTTTTTTGGCCTGGTCTCACTTATGCACAGAAACTTACAGTGTATTCCTTCTCTTTTCCTGACTCTTCCTAAACTGATAGATTATGTATATAAGAATAAGGGTGTCTTCTCAGTTAAAACAAGATTAGGGAGATGAAATGAGGATAAGGAAAAGTCTTAATGACTAATGCAGTTGTTATCAGGTATCCATACCCTCTGCTTGGCTCTGTCTCTAGTGGATATGGGTTATTTATGTTATCTGTCTCTAGTGCATATGGGTTATTTGGATTACCCTCATTATTTGGAGATTCTTCATTTTTGAGTTCTCTTATGGAGAGTTGCATTGAATCTTTTGATGTACTGTTTACTAATTTATTTGACAGTCTGCTCACCCTGCTGAGGTCCCATTACCCTCCACTGTAGTCTTTTTAGAATGAAACACATCACATTCCTCATTATCCATCTTTTTCTATTTGGGACTAGAGAAATACATGCAATCTGGTGTGATGACATTCTAAAAATATAAGCTGTTCCCAATCCTGCTTTTTGCCCTCCTGCTCTTAAATATAATCCCCCTTGGCTACAGTATCTTAATTTAGACTTTTCAGGAGTGAGTTGGATACCAGTTTTTATGTTGTTTGAACTCTTGGAGACATATTAAGCTCTCTGAAAGGGGTTTGAAGAGTCCTTTTTTCTTACCTATGGTGGTTGACATCTATTAAAAATCCCCATTCTCTCATCTCTTCTACCTAATAATGAATCCTCTCTGCCAGTGAAACCTTTCTCCTGATGAATTCTAAATAGCCTGGAAGTAGGTGATGGCTCATGTTAGCTAAAGGTGTTCATAGTTTTAGCATATCTGCAGTGAAAGATTAGTTTCTTCCATTTGAATGTGCAGGTCAATGAAACATATTTTTGTTCTCAGCAGCAGGTCTTGCCAAAACAAGGCTATGAAAAGGTCACAGTTTAACACTTTATCTTGTCACTAGTGTAACATTAGGAGTAGTAGAGTGGCCATATTCTATCTTGAGAGAAAAACAAAATAGAGATTAAATAGCTGTGTAGGGAATGCAAAGAAAAGTGAAGAAAAATTTAGAACAGGAAAATAAAAATAAAGAGGGGACCAATGGTAGCTATTCCATTTCTTAAACCCTACTATATTCTTGCTCTTGGAATCTATAAAACATCTCTTTAAGTTATATTTGTTTGTAAAGAGCCTTAATTAAATAAAGACCATTAATTATATGCTTCTTTTTTTCTTTTCCTTTGTTTTTATTTTTTTCTGTTTGTTTTTGATTTTCTGTAACTAGTATTATTATGGAATTGACAAAGGTTATCTGCTGAAAATCAATGTCACTTCCATATTCTTTATTCAGTTTTCAATTTAGAGCTGTTAATTCTGTACAAAGCACTAAAATTAGTTTTAAGAAGACTCATTTATGACACTTGGTTATTATTAAACAAACAAATTGTTACTATTTAAAACAATTTTGATAAATATTATTTAGAAATATTTTATACACATCCTGTATTTATAAGCTCTGTCTGTGTTTAACTGTTCAGAACAAATAGATTTAACATTATTCTCCATTCAGTCTTCATATAGTCTTTAAACCAATTATTTGTGCCAATGAATCCATATTATTTCTGAACTTTCATAAGAGATATAATTCTCTGGGTGGGAAAATGGTCTGACAACACTCATACACAGGAATAGTTTTAAATTTCATGAAACTTGAATTGAGGATTTACTTATTTCCAAAAATTGTAAGGGGTTTATAAACTGACTGGGAAATATAGTGTTGCATCTGTGCTGTCTGAGTGCTGGTGGAATGAGCCTATATCCAGTTACCATATTGCTCCTCAGTTCAGAGACCCATGACTTCTACCATCAGAAAACTAGGTAGTATGGCCTAACAATTATTTGCACATATCTGAACACTATTTGGCAAGGAGCTGGATGAATATTTATCTTAGTTCAGCAGTGCTAGACTAAATACACATTTGCTAAATACTGGAGGTTTTTCTAGCAATTAGACATAATTATCTTGGAGGTAAACAATCTGACAACATTCGTATTTTCATCCTCCATATGCAAAGCTGAGAAAGAGATTAAAACATAATTCAAAAATTTGCATTTTTCTAATAAACTACAATGAGATATTTCCTCATGCCATTCAGAATGGCCATCATGAAAAAGTCTACAAATAATAAATGCTGGAGAAGGTATGGAGAAAAAGAACCCTCCTACACTGTTGGTGGGAATGTAAATCGGTGCAACTGCTATGGAGAACAGTATGGATGTTCCTTAAAAAAACTAAAAAATGGAGTTAACATATGATCCAGCAATTCCTTTCTGAGGCATGTATCCAGGAAAGATGAAAACTCTAATTCAAAAAGATACATGCATTCCAATGTTCATAACATTACTATTTACAATAACCAAGACATGGAAAAAACCTAAATGTCCACTGACAGATGAATGGATAAAGAAGCTGTGGTATGTATATACATATATAAATATATATGTGTGTGTATATATACAGAATATTACTCAGCCATAAAAATAGAATAAAATAATATAATTTGCAGCAACATGGACAGACCTAGGGTGAAGTATTCAGACAGAAAAGACAAATATCATATGGCATTAACTATAGGTGAAGTCTTAAAAAAATAAACAAATTAACTTATTTACAAAAGAGAAATAGACTCACAGACACAGAAAAAAACTTTTGGTGCCAAAGGAGAAAGGGGGTAGGGATAAATTAGGAGTTTGGGATTAACATATACACACTATTATATATAAAATAGGCAAAAAATAAGGACCTACTGTATAGCAGAGGGAACTATATTCAATATCTTGTAATAAACTGTAATGAAAAAGAATATATATATGCATAACAGAATCACTTTGCTATACATATGAAACTATCACAACATTGTAAATCAACTTTATTTAATTAAAAAATTAAAAAACATGTATATAAAATGTTTTAAAAAGTGTAGGATCAATGATAGCTAGCATTCCCTGTAATGACAAAATAATTGTTTAAGTTTTTAAGAAAAGTTCTTGTTTGTGGAAAAACAGGAAAAACAATTTGGCCTCCCAAACATAGCACAAAGCAAGAAAAAAACACCTTAATTATGAAGACTTAGAAGAATAAGAAGATATTGTAAAATATAAAAGTATTCAAGCGTATGTAGTTCTGAAAACTATAATCATTAATTAATACAAAGAGTAAAGACTTTTGATATAAAGTTGAATGGGTTAAAAAAAAGCAAATGAGATAATAAGCAAGATAAAGGCATAGAGAAAAATAAAATATTTCCTATTGAAGACTAACTTTAGAAACTCCTTCAGTAACTATAAAATTGAAGAAAACAGAATGGATTAAAAAGACATGGATAGAGGACCTTTAAGATGGTGGAGGAATAAGACATGGAGATCACCTTCCTCCCCACAGATACATCAGAAATACATCTACATGTGGAACAACTCCTACATAGCAACTACTGAATGTTAGCAGAGACCTCAGACTTCCCAAAAGGCAGAAAACTCTCCCACGTAGCTGGGTAGAGCAAAAGAAAAATGAAAAAAACAGAGACAAAAGAAAGGGATGGGACCTGCACCTCTGGGAGGGAGCTATGAAGGAGGAAATGTTTTCCCAAACTAGGAAACCCCTTTGCTGGTGGAGACAGGGGGTGACAGGAGGGAATCTTCAGAACCATGGAGGAGAGCACAGCAATAAGGGTGCAGAGAGCAAAGTGGAGAGATTCCCACACAGAGGATCGGTGCCGACCAGAACTCACCAGGCCGAGAGGCTTGTCTGCTCACCCACCAGGGTGGGTGGGAGTTGGGAGCTGAGGCTTCAGCTTCGGAGGTCAGATCCCAGGAAGAGGACTGGAGTTGGCTCCATGAACACAGCCTGAAGGGGGCTAGTGCACCTCAGGTAGCCAGGAGGGAGTCCAGGAAAAAGTCTGGAATGCCTAAGAGACAAGAGACCATTGTTGCAGGGTGTGCAAGGAGAGGAGATTCAGAGCACAGCCTAAACGAAGTCCAGAGATAGGCGTGAGCTGCAGCTATCAGAGTGGACATGAGAGATGGGCATGAAATGCTAAGACTGCTGCTGCAGCCACCATAAATCCTGTGTGCAAGCACAGGTCAGTATCCACACTTCCCCTCCCAGGAGGCTGTGCAACCTGTCACTGCAAGTGTCCCGTAATCCAGGGACAAATTCCCCAGGAGAACACACAGCACGCCTCAGGCTGTTGCAATGTCATGATGGCCTCTGCAACCGCAGGCTCACCCTGCATTCCGTACACCTCCCTCCTCCTGGACTGAGTGAACCCAAGCTCCCTAATCACCTGATACTTTAACACCATCCTGTCTTCCTATCTGAATGAAGAACAAATGCCCTCAGGTGACCTGCACACAGAGGTGGGGCCAAATACAAAGCTGAACCTCAGTAGCTATGCGAACAAAGAAGACAAAGGGAAATTTCTCCTAGCAGCCTCAAGAGCAGCAGATTAAATTACCACAATCAACTTGATGTATGCTGCAACTCTGGAATACTTGAATAGACAACAAATCATCAGAAAATTGAGGCGGTGGACTGTGGGATCAAGTATAGACTTGCAGTTTTCTTTCTGCATCTAATTTGTTTCTGGTTTTATGTTTATATTAGTTTAGTATTCAGAATTTATTATCATTGGTAGATTTGTTTATTGATTTGGTTGCTCGCTTCCTTCTATATATATATTTTTTTCCTTTCTCTCTTTTTCTGAGTGTGTATGTGAATGCTTCTTAGTGTGATTTTCTCTGATTAGCTTTGCTGTTACCATTTGTCCTAGGGTTGTGTCGCTCCATTTTATTTTGTTATTTTCTTTGTGCTTGTTTTTATTAGTATAGTTTTAGTGCTTGCTATCATTGGTGGATTTGTTTTTTGATTTGGTTGCTCTCTTCTTTCTTTCTTTTCTTTTTTTATTACTTTCAAATTATTTATTTTTGTTTTTATTTTAATAACTGTTTTATTTTCTTTCTTCTTTACTCTTTCTTTCTTTCTTTTTCTTCCTTCCCTCCCTCCTTCTTTCCTTCCTTCCTTCCTTCCTTTCTTTCTTTCTTTCATTTCTTCTCCCATTTCTTCTGAGAAATGTGGCACAAATGGTCTTCGTGCTCCAGCCAGGTGTCAGGTCTGTGCCTCTGAGGTGAGAGAGCCAAGTTCACGACATTGGTCCACCAGAGACCTCCCGGCTTCACGTAATATCAAATTATGAAAGCTATCCCAGAGATCTCCATCTCAATGTTAAGAACAAGCTCCACATAACAAGCAGCAAGCTCCAGTGCTGGACACCCCATGTCATGCAACTAGAAAGACAGGAACACATGCCCACTTATTAGCAGAAAATCATAACAAGGTAGCAGACAACCCAAAGCACACCAATGGATGTGGTCCTGCCCACCAGAAAGACAAGATCCAGCATCATCCACCAGAACAAAGGCACGATTCCCCTCCACCAGGAAGCCTACACAACCCACTGAACCAACCTTACCCACTGGGTGAAGCAACAAAAACAATGGGAACTACTATGAATGTGCAGCCTGTGAAAAGGAGACCTCAAACACAGTAAGTTAAGCCAAATGAGAAGACAGGAAAACACAGAGCAGATGAAAGAGCAAGATAAAAACACACCAGACCAAAGAAATGAAGAGGAAATAGGCAGTCTATGTGAAAAAGAATTCAGAGTAGTGGTAATAAAGATGATCCAAAATCTTGAAATAGAATGGAGGAGATACAAGAAACGTTTAAAAAGTACCTAGAAGAACTAAAGAGCAAACAAACAATGAGCAAGAACACAATAAATGAAATTAAAAATTCTCTGGAAGGAATCAATAGCAGAATAACAGAGGCAGAAGAACGGATAAGTGATCTGGAATATAAGAGTGGAAATAACTACCACAGAGCAGAATAAAGAAAAAATGAAAGGAATTTAGGACAGCTTCATAGACTTCTGCGAAAAAATTAAATGCACCAATATTCGAATAATAGGGGTCTCATAAGAAGAAGAGAAAAAGAAAGGGACGGAGAAAATATTTGAAGAGATTATAGATGAAAACTTCCCTCATAATGGAAAGGAAATAGTGAATAAAGTCCAAGAATCACGGAGAGTCCCATACAGGATAAATCCAAGGAGAAACATGCCAAGACACAAATTAATCAAACTATCTAAAATTAAATACCAAGAAAAAATATTAAAGCAGCAGGGGAAAAACAACAAATAACATACAACATATGTTATTTGGGAATAACATATGGGAATCCCCATAAGGTTAACAGCTGATCTTTCAGCAGAAACTCTGAAAGCCAGAAGGGGGTGGCAGGACATATTTGAAGTGATGAAAGGAAAGAACCTACAACCAAGATTACTCTACCCAGCAAGGATATCATTCAGATTTGACAGAGAAATTAAAATCTTCACAGACAAGCAAAAGCTAAGAGAATTCAGCACCACCAAACCAGCTTTACAACAAATGCTAAAGGAAATTCTCTCAGCAGGAAACACAAGAGAAGGAAAGGACCTACAATAACAAACCCAAAACAATTAAAACATGGTAATAGGAACATACCTATCAATAACTAACTTAAATGTAAATGGATTAAATCTTTAAACCAAAAGACATAGACTGGCTGAATGGATACAAAATCAAGACCCATATATATGCTGCTTACAAGAGACCCACTTCAGACTTAGGGACACATACAGACTGAAACTGAGGGGATGGAAAAAAAAATTCTATGCAAATGGAAAACAAAAGAAAGCTGGAGTAGTAATTCTCATATCAGACAAAAGAGAATTTAAAAAAAAAAAGGCTATTACAAGAGACAAAGAAGGACACTACATAATGATCAAGAGATCAATCCAAAAAGAAGATATAACAATTGTAAATATTTATGCACCCAAAATAGGAGCACCTCAATACATAAGGCAAATACTAACAGCCATAAAAGGAGAAATCAACAGTAACACATTCATTGTAGGGGACTTTAACACTCCACTTTCACCAATGGAAAGATCATCCAAAATGAAAATAACTACAGAAACACAAGCTTTAAATGATACATTAAACAAGATGGACTTAATTGATATTTCTAGGACACTCCATTAAAAACAAACAGGATACACTTTCTTCGCAAGTGTTCATGGAACATTCTCCAGGATAGATCATATCTTGGGTCACAAAGCAAGCCTTGGTAAATTTAAGAAAATTGAAATTGTATCAAGTATCTTTTCCAACCGCAAAGCTATGAGACTAGGTATCAATTACAGGAAAAAAATCTTTAAAAACTACAAACACATGGAGGCTAAAAAATACAGTACTTAATAACTAAGATATCACTGAAGAAATCAAACAGGAAAGAAAAAAAACCTAGAAACAAATGACAGTGAAAACACGATGACCCAAAACATATGGGATGAAGAAAAGCAGTCCTAAGAGAGAAGTTTATAGCAATACAATCCTATCTCAAGAAAAAAGAAATATCTCAAATAAGCAACCTAACATTACACCTAAAGCAATTAAAGACAGAAGAACAAAAATACCTCAAAGTTAGCAGAAAGAAAGAAATCATAAAGATCAGATCAGAAAAAAAAAGAAAAATAAATGATGGAAACAATAGCAAAGATTAATAAAGCTAAAAGCTGGTTCTTTAAGTAGATAAACAAAATTGATAAACCATTAGCCAGAATCCTCAAGAAAAAAAGGGAGAAGAATCAGATCAATAGAATTAGTAATGGAAAAGGAGATGTAACAATTGACACTGCAGAATTACAAAGGATCATAAGAGATTAGTACAAGCAACTCTATGCCAATAAAATGTACAACAAATTCTTATAAAGACAAATTCTTATAAAAGCACAACCGTCTGAGACTGAAACAAGAAGATATAGAAAATATAAAGAGACCAATCACAAGCACTGAAATTGAGGATGGGATTAAAAATCTTCCAACAAACAGAAACCCAGGACCAAATGGCTTCACAGGTGAATTCTATTAAACATTTAGAGAAGAGCTAACACATATCCTTCTCAAATTCTTCCAAAATATAGCACAGGGAGGAACCCTTCCAAACTCATTCTATGAGGCCACCATCACCCTGATACCAAAACCAAAGATGTCACAAAAAAAGAAAACTACAGGGTAATATCACTGATGAAAAAAGATGCAAAAATCCTCAACAAAATACTAGCAAACAGAATCCAACAGCACATTAAAAGGATCATACACCATGGTCAAGTGAGGTTTATCCCAGGAATGCTAGGATTCTTCAGTTTACACAAATCAATCAATGTGATTTCACCATATTAACAAATTGAAGGATAAAAACCATAAGATCATCTGAATAGATGCAGAGAAGGTTTTCAGCAAAATTCAACATCTATTTATGATAAAAAAATCCTCAAAATGTAAGCATAGAGGGAAATTACCTCAACATAATAAAAGGCATATATCACAAACTCACAGCCAACATCATTTTCAAATGTGAAAAACAGAAACCATTTCCTCTAAGATCAGGAATAAGACAAGGTTGTCCATTCTCACCACTATTATTCAAATAAGATTTGGAAATTTTAGCCACAGTAATCAGAGAAGAAAAAATAAAAAAGAATCCAAACCAGGAAAGAAGTAATAAAGCTGTCACTTTTTGCAGATGACATAATACTATATGTAGATAATCATAAATATGCTACCAGAAAACTACTAAATCTAAGCAATGAATTTGGTAAAGTAGCAGGATACAAAATTAATGCACAGAAATCTCTTGCATTCCTACACACTAATGATGAAAAATCAGAAAGAAAAGTTAAGGAAACACTCCCACTTACCATGGCAACAAAAAGAAGAAAATGCCTATGAATAAACCTAACTAAGGACACAAAAGACCTGTATGCAGAAAACTATAACACACTGATGAAAGAAATTAAAGATGATACCAACAGATGGAGATATATACCATGTTCTTGGATTGGAAGAATCAACATTATGAAAACGACTCTACTACCCAAAGCAATCTACAGATTCATTGCAATCCCTATCAAACTACCAATGGCATTTATCACAGAACTAGAACAAAAAAATTCACAATATGTATGGAAACACAAAAGACCCTGAATAGCCAAAGCAATCTTGAGAAAGAAAAATGGAGCTGGAGAAATCAGGTTCCCAGACTTCAGACTATACTACAAAGCTACAGTAATCAAGACAGTATGGTACTGGCACAGAAACAGAAATATAGATCAATGTAACTGGATAGAAAGCCCAGAGATAAACCCACGCACATATGGTCACTTTCTTTTTGATAAAGGAGGCAAGAATACACAATGGAGAAAAGACAGCTTCTTCAATAAGTGGTGCTGGGAAAACTGGACAGCTACATGTAAAAGAATGAAAGTAGAACACTCCCTAATACCGTACACAAAAATAAACTCAAAATGGATTAAAGAAAAAAATGTAAGTCCAGCCAGTATAAAACTCTTAGAGGAAAACATAGGCAGAGCACTCTGATATAAATCACAACAAGATCCTTTTTGACTTACCTCCTAGAGAAATGGAAATAAAAACAGAAATAAACAAATGGGACCTAATGAAACTTAAAAGCATTTGCACAATAAAGGAAACCTTAAATAAGACGAAAAGACAACCCTCAGAATGGGAGAAAATATTTTCAAATGAAGCAACTGACAAAGGATTAATCTCCAAAATTTATAAGCAGCTCATGCAGCTCAATATCAAAAAAAACAACAACCCAATCCAAAAATGGGCAGAAGACCTGAATAGACATTTCTCCAAAGAAGATATACAGTTTGCCAACAAACACATGTAAGGAGGCTCAACATCGCTAATCATTAGAGAAATGCAAATCAAAACTACAATGAGGTATCACCTCACATCAGAATGGCCATAATCAAAAATCTACAAAACAATAAATGCTGGAGAGGGTGTGGAGAAAAGGGCACACTTTTGCACTGTTGGTTAGAATGTAAATTGATACAGCCACTCTTGAGAACAGTATGGAGGGTCCTTATAAAACTAAAAATAGAACTACCATACAATCCAGCAATCCTACTACTAGGCATATACCCTGAGAAAACCATAATTCAAAAAGAGCCATGTACCACAATGTTCATTGCAGCTCTGTTTACAATAACATGTTCATGGAAGCAACCTAAGTGTCCATCAACAGATGAATGGATAAAGAAGATGTGGCACATATATAGAATGGAATATTACTCAGGAATAAAGAAAATAAAATTGAGTTATTTGTAGTGAGACGGATGGACCTAGAGACAGTCATACAGAGTGAAGGAAGTCAGAAAGAGAAAAACAAATACTGTGTGCTAACACATATATATGGAATCTAAAAAAAAGAAAAGAAAAGTTTCTGAAGAATCTAGGGGCAGGACAGGAATAAAGATGCAGATGTAGGGGATGGACTTGAGGACACGGGGAGGGAGAATGGTAAGCTGGCACAAAGTGAGAGAGTGGCATGGACATATATACACTACAAATGTAAAATAGATATCTAGCGGGAAGAAGCTGCATAGCCCAGGGAGATCAGCTCGGTGTTTTGTGACCACCTAGAGGGGTGGGATGGGGAGAGTGGGAGGGAGATGCAAGAGGGAGGAGATATGGGGATGTGTGTATATGTATAGCTGTTTCATTTTGTTATAAAGCAGAAGCTAACACACTGTTGTGGAGCAATTATACTCCAATAAAGATGTTTAAAATAAATAAATAAGTAGCTACTAAGAGAATGATAATGTATAAGCTTTAATTTTTAGACTAAACTTAGAAATATAAATGTAAGTTTTAATTATATTTTTCCATATCTGTGAGGAATCCAAAATGCTTGTTATAGCTTTCTAGCTTCATCAAAAAGAAGGAATTATGTAAAATATATAGGGTAGTTAATATGAAGCAAAATTATTGGCATACACTCTAGTACATTACTAACTTCACTGTAAATGGGGTAGATTTTTTTACATAGTTTATCAGTCAGATTATTTATAATTAATTGTCCAGCTGTATTATGTTTAAAGAAGCACTGTAAGGGAAAAGAAGAGTTTGGAAACAAAGAGATGAGCAGATTATTTAAAAAAATACCAAAGGCATTACATTATGTCAGTTAAAGATGGTATTAAAAGTTGCATTATAATTCAGGACAAAAACATATATTAAATAATAATAAAACACAATTTATGAATAAAAAATTTATCATAAAAGTATATTCAACTGTTAGAATGACTATTATTTCAAAAGAAGATAAGTGCTGTCAAAGATGAGAAGAAAAGGGAACACTTGTGCACTATTGGTGGTAGTGTATATTAGTACAGCCACTGTGGACAACACTATGGAGATTTCCCCCAAAAAAATTAAAATAAAACTCCTATAAGCTCCAGCAACCCCACTTCTGGGTATATTTCCAAAGGAAATGAAATCAGGATCTCAAAGAAATACCTGAACCCCAAGTTCATTACAGCATTATTTGCAACAACAAAGACATGGAAACAACCAAAGTGTCAATGGATGAATATAATAGAAATGATTCCATTGTATCCATGAATAATGGTTATAATGGAATACTTTTCAGCTATGAGAAGGAAGGAAATCCTACCATTTACAACAACATGCATGGACCTTGAGGGCATTATGCCAAGTCAGACAGAGAAAGACAAGTATTGTATGATCTTATTGATGAAATCTAAAAGCTGAACTCATAGAAACAGAGTAGATTGGTGGTTAGCAGTGGGGTGGGTGGGAGAAATGAGTGATGATTGTCAAATGATACAAACTTCCGGTTATAAGATGAATAGGTTCTTAAGACCTAATGTAGAGCAAGTTAACTTATATGTTAACAATTATATATTGAATACTTGAAAGTTAAGGGAATAGATCTCAGATGTTCTCATCAGACACAAGAAATAGTAATTGTATGAGGTTATGAATGTAATCAATTATGGAATAAAATTATTTTTAATGCAGGACAATAAAATTTTTAAACATAACATTTTCTCTCTGCCTGTTTAAGCAACTAACATTTCCCCCTTAGTGTGCATTGTGCACCTGCATTATACATTAGCTAGCTCCCCTTAGAAGACACAGAAATGCCTACTCACTAAAAAGATAAAAATTTAAAATAATTTCCTCCTGACACCACAAAAGTAACTCCTTCGTAGATAACATTCTGTTCTCAATAACCCACTCTTCACCTTGTTGGACTATGTAAACTATCAATATGCTACTTTGATGTATAACCGTTTGTCTCAAAAACTTATATTGATATAATTGTGCCTTGACCTCTAACAGGTGGAACAGTTCTCAGAGCTTTCTCATGTTGGCTCAAGTAAAAATTTCCATTTCTTTCCTGGTTGACTACTAATTTTTTGTCAATATTAAAATTATTATGGCAATAGTTTCAGAATACATATGCATATCAAATCATCATGCAGTACACCTTAAACTTACACAATGTTATATGTGAAATATATCTCAATAAAGCTGGAGAAAATAAATAAAAGTAAATAAATAAATACTTGCTGACCCAAACATTCAATTTACCTGAATTTATCTTGCAGTAACAATTACACTTATGTAAGAAAGATAAATAATCCTTGTGGAGTTCTTCAAATTGGCAAAATATTAGAATTAATCTACATATCTATCAACAGATGAATGTTTAAGTAAACTATGGCAAGTCTATTTTGTACTTTTGTATTAAGTACTAATATGGAAAATATCACAAGACATACCTGTAATTTTTATTTAAATGAGTATATAATGAGTAAATGAATTTATGTACTGAGGTGTGTGTCACCATTTGTGGAACAAAAATGGAAAAAATATACAAAAATGACAAAATGTATAACTTTAGAATTGTGATTATTAATATTGAGTTCTGGAATCAGAGTGCCTGCATTTGAATTTTGGCTCAGTCTTTTACAAGTTGTGTACTTATGAAGCTTAAGAAGAGTGCTAGAGACTTTCTGAAGGTTGGCTGGGAGACCCAAGGTTCCAGCTTTGTCAGGGCAAAGAGCAAAGATGCCTAAGTGATTTGAAAGGGTTTCAGACAACTAGTAAGTTGAAATTAATAGGGGAGAGGGAATGAAAAGAAACTTGATTAACACAAAATCATGATGAAAGAGTAAAATAAAAATATAACAATGAATAATTAGTAGTAAACCCAAAATAAGTAAAACAAATAAAACCAAATAGATTGTTTATCACTGTAAATGGAAATGATTTAAATCTCCTTCATAAAAGACAAAATTGAAGTATCTCAAAGTGGTTACAGAGCAAAATTTGGCACATTACCAAGGATACATCAAATACAAAAGGACAAAGAAACGTAGAAGAAAAAAATGGGAAAGAAATGCTGTGAAAAGTAAACAAATGGTAAGCAGGAGTAGAAATAAACCATGTAAAATGAATTTCAAAAGCACTAAAGGAGACAAATAGGAATCTCATATCTAATGATATTTGAAACACTGGACTACAAAAAATATATACATACAGTTATACACGTGTTATGTATGTGAAGAGAGAGAAAAAGAGAAGCAGAAAGAAAAAGGAAAGAGATTGTTTTATTTTGCTAGACTAAAATGTTCCTTTAATGTTGTATTTGTGGCAGTTCTGTGTTGTCTAAAACAAAGGTAAAGATAATACATCTTGCAAACAAACTCTGGCTTTCACAGTACCAAAAGATTTGCAATGAACACACTCCCAACTGCCATCCTCATCTCAACCCTGCTGTTCAGATGTTCTTACTTTAAAATATTTATCTCTGTGTTTTGAATATGTGCAGAGTACTATTTAATATTCATTTTATTTTATTTTATTTTATTTTATTTTATTTTTTAACATCTTTATTGGAGTATAATTGCTTTACAATGGTATGTTAGTTTCAGCTTCACAGCAAAATGAATCAGTTATATATATACATACGTTCCCATATCTCTTTTTAGACCCTATTATTGACTTCCTACTGAGAGATCAACTCATTCATCTTTTTCCCTTAATTCCTTCTCTCACCCATAAGACCTCTTCTGCATTTTGTCAATACTGTTCTGTCATATTTTAATTAAAATTACCTACACATAATTATGCCTTTGGGAATATTGTGTTATAATTGCATTTTTGCCCTTCTTCCTCTTTTTAAGTTAATTGCATTTTAAGAGCCTTTTTGATGTTTTGGTTATGTTTGTGTTATTTATTAACTTTACTCATTTAAATATTTAGAAATGTTTAAAACTTCATATTTAGTACTTTATTAAGTCTGATCCCTGCACCCTCCTTCCTGAAATAGTCTCCCACTTTCTGACTTCAATCAAAAACCTATGCTGAGGTTACCTTTGATTCCAGTCATGGATTGCAGGCACTCTGTATTGCTCTGTTCCTTGAAGCACATATACTATCATTTCTGAGGAGTAATGTTGAATTTCTGACCTTTTTTTAATACCATCTTTCTCAATTGGTAGCTTGGTGAATTTTACATTTCTGAGTTGAAAAAGTAGTATATCATAGGAACTTGAAGCATTGCTCTCTTGTCTTCCAATAACTAATGTAGTTCTTGAAAATGTGGCTGCCATATTGGTAGATAATCTGTGTGTTTTGTTTTGCTTCATTTTGTTTACCTCATTAGCAGCTTTTAGTTTTAATATTTTTCCAGATGTATTAAAATCTCATGAAAATATGCCTTGGTATGTGTGTTTATTTAACGTATTGGTCCCCTAATCTGAATAGTATAATTTTTCTCAACTATTTCCAATATTCTTTGGCAGATTTTTTTGTTTGCTCTGTTTTCTCTGTAGGTTATGGAAAATTATATAAATTATATAAATCAGATGTTGAATTTCCTGAAAATCTACTCTATATGTCTTATTTTTTCTCCTGTTTCTTTTCTTTTCTTCTATTTTCTGAGGGATGTTTTGACTTATTTTTTTTAGAGTTTTCATTAATATTGCATAAATATATACAGTTACATTTTCTCCAGGAGTATTTCTTTCAGATTTTTCCCCATACCTACTCTGCTGTTGTCATTGTTAGTTAAGTGAATTTTTTTTTAATCCTTATCATATGTACCTAGAGAGCAATGGGTTTATATAAGGGAGATCCTAATAATTAAAATTTACAATTTTCATAGTCAAATTACATTAGAATTTTATAAGTAGAAAGAAACTGTTTTAAGAATAAACCAGCCACAGTAGTAAGAATATTTTGAACATTCTATTTCAAAACATTGAAAAAAAGTCTCAATAAGAAAACATCATTTTTGCTAAACATAACTCCATTTCATTGAAAGTAGCTATTTCTGTAGTAGCAGTTGGCATTTTCACCTATGAGTTTCATACTCAGAACATGGAGATGCATTTAGGGAAGGGGAATTCCAGTGGAGCATTTAAGAAAAAGTCATCTTATAAGTGTATAAATAGGCTGCTTTGATCATTTTACCTAAATCTGTCTCCCTCTTGCCCCATACTTACAGTTTAATTAATTGAATTTTTAGTCCAAAATAGTGGTCTGTGATTAAACATCCTCCAGTAGTTAGCTCCACTTCATTTATTCAACTCTATCCCCTATCTTTCCCTTGGTTGTTCTCTAGTCAAAATTATTTTAATGCTATGTTGTTCCTATTACTCCTATGACATGATTCAGGTTAGATATGTGAAAGGACATACATACCTATTCTTTATTTTAGAAACATTGATTCTTTAAAATTCTTTGAACATACTCATTAGAGAAGTGTTTGCTTAAATTTTCTTTTGTTTTCTCCAGGGCTATCTCTTCTTCCTTCAGGGTAATTATTTTTTTACATTCATTATTTATTATTTTGTCTTATAAATTTTCCTCAAGTGTCTGGTGGCCATAAGTTTATATATATAAGAATAAAACAGTACTACAAAGCAATTAGGCACTTAGTAACTTAGTGGTTCTTATCAACCAGCAAGCTTTGCTTTAGGTTAATTAAATCCAAAATGCCAAAGTTTTGAATTATTTTCTTCAGGACTATTTAAATTATCCAATAAAACTTCTTATCCTATCTAGGGGTATAGAAGTCTGACTGCTTGCACTCTAGATGCAGTGATGGGACAAGTTCTCAATACTGAAAATCGGTTGCTCTCTCCACTGTTGGCTCACTCTTTCCCTTCAAAAATGCCTTTCTTCACCTGGATCTCTCAGGGATTCCATGAGGAAACCTACTTCTTTATTGTTCATATCATTCCTGGTGAGCAACTTTTGTAGCAGCTTTTCTCTCTTTTATATAACACTATCTCCCCAGCAATTTTTATTTTAATTAAAAAAATTATATGTATTATTCACTTTATCTTTACTTTGAGATAATGGATAAATATATGTAGGCAATTTGTCATCTTTACTCAGAATGTTTTCAGTATCTCAAATACCCCAGTCCCAATTCTTAGGCTAGATATGAAGTCAAATCAATAGCCTGGGATGGAAGGGTGTTGTGATGATTTTGTCTGTGGAAAAACAGAAAACAACTCTCTTCTAAAACAAATACCAATGATTGTGTCTTTTAACCCAAGTACCATAAACATACATGAAGCATTATAACCTTGAACAAAAACTAAAGAGATTCAAGATGGGAGTCATGGGGCTATCTGGAGGAACAGCATTCAGAAAAAGTAAATAGTGAACAGCAAGTACAAGACCTTGAGTTAGTACTATGTCATGTTAAAGGACTAGTAATAAAAATAGCATGCCTGAAGCTGAGTGAGTGAGAGTGGGGAAAATGATCATGTAAGACTTCATAGACTACTGAGATTTAGACTGTTAATCCAAGAGAGATGGAAGTGTACTAAAAAGGCTTGAGCAGATGAGCAATGAGATTTACCTTCATTTAGAAAGGATCAGTCTGGTTGAAGTTTTAATGTGTTGAAAATAGAGTTTACAGAGGTAAGGCCAAAAGCAGAACATCAATGATATAATTCAGTATACTAAAAAAGATATATTCCTTGCATTTATTTAACTTAATTATGAAATGTGTTATTATGTTTTTATTGTTAAAATTTAAAATAAAATAAAGACATTTTTGCTATAACGATTGAATGATTTTTATTAACTTGATTATCACCTCAGACCCATGAAAACCACAAGAGCTCTGAGAATTGATGAGGCTCACACAACATCCTCGGACATTACCAATGTTAATAGGATAATGAGTCTGATTAAATTCCATCTCCTTAGAGCCAGCGATATTGTACATTTTATTTGTTTATAGTTATAAACAAAAGGTCTGAATAAATTTCCCACATGGCTATTAAAGAAACTGTATACTTAGTTCCTATTAAGAGCATAAGTATTTGTCTAACTATGTAATATTACATTAATTTTGAATAAAAGTAATAATATCCTTAGTTAGAAAAATGGGAATATATTGTAGGTGAGTCTGAATAAATAATAAAGTCAAGTATTAGAAATAATTGAAAAGAAGTAGAGAGTAGTTTGGCTGATTCAGAACAGTCAAGTACAGGTGATTAGTAGAGCATGTTTGAAATGGCTGAAATGCTAGTTAAGAGTAGTATTTGGGAAGAATAACCAATGAAATAAGTTGAGAGTAAAACCATAATGTAAAATATGAGGAATGTGGGAAGAGATGCCAGGACCTGGAATAAAAAAGGACATGAACTGACAAGGCGAAAAAAGCAAAGGAGGGAGTCAGAAGTCAAATGAACTATAATGGACAAAAAAGTTCAAGTCAGCTCTTGCAGTTTATAGGAATTACACTAGAGCTTAATTAATATGGATTATTTTGACCCTAGATGGTCTCTATAAATAGAAATTCTATTTGGGGATGTTACCGTGGAGAACGAACCTAGTCCTATACTTTTCTAAAAGACCTTGCAATACTATGCTAGGGTTTTGTTTTGTTTTTTTTTGGTAACAAATATCTACCTTCCTGAACAGAATAAACTTCATAATTTTTGAGGCGATTATACATAAACATTCATAATTAAAAGTTTCTCTGAAAAGGTAAAAGTGTAATGATGAATATATTTGAACATATGGGGAAATGGGAAGAATGGTAGAATAACTCAAACAAACCCTTAGAATGTTATTCTAAATAACATTTTATAATTTTATAAATTATAAAATTATGTATGAGCATATAAGACAAAGTATGTAATAAAAATATATGAGAAAATAAAGAAAAAGAAGACAGTGTGTGAATATTTCTGACTTTTTGTATCAGGCTTCACATGCAAATAACATAACTGACACTGGACAATTTCAAGACAAAACATATTTTTTAGTAAAATTATATGTAATTTACAAGATTTTTGGCAGAGAATTAGATTTAGAATCATACTACCTGTTATAAAAGCAAATTCACATGACAGAGCTGATTCAATTAGACACTACTGGCACCTCTGGGCATTATACCAGCAGCTTGCTTGATGATACCATTGGTACTGAGCTTAGGATACTGCAGCTTGTGTCACCTATTCTACTGACTATGGTCTTGAATGAGGTTGTCAGAAGTACTTAAGGCCTTTGGAAACTAGATGTAAGCACTACCTTTTCTTCCCTCAAAATGAAAGAAATGACACATATTGGAAAATGTTTTGCTAGCAGCAACTGAAGAAAACTATGTTTATATACTTAATACACGGAGAGAAAACACAATCTGTTTCTATCTGAAAGAAAGAGTCTTAAGGAGAAAGGAAACTTGGGTCAAATGACAATAAATAGAAATAAAAAGTGTTTATCAAAGACTGGTACAATAAGGAACAACAGCAGACTATACTTAAAGTGTAATAGTAGAATTAAAACAGGGAAGGAAAGTGCAGGATTCACACTACTAGAAAATTAATTAAATGGAAAACATCATGAGAAATCTTTATGGTATGCAAAGGGAAATGAAAATAGGATGAAAACAATGAGATAATGGATAACAGCCATGAAGGATAGGGAATAGAAGAGTTTCAAAGAAGAACATAAAATCTTGGAAAAACTATCATAAAATCTATATAGTCCCCAAAATTATCAAGTTGAAAAATATATTGAATATGTACATTAAAATTCTGATCCTGTCTTTTGAAAATAAAATAATCATCTAGAAAAACCCTATCATTTTTCCAAATTCAAGGATGACAAGTAACTGGACAAAACACAAAATTGTTTTTTTTCAAACTGGATAGTTGCTGTTTGGCATCACAAAGTTTCAGAAGAATGAAGCAATTACTACAGAATTTAGGCCAAAATTTTTTTGATCTGAGAGTTTTGTATTCAGCCAAGCTCTCATTTATTTGTGATGAACATAAATGATATAATTATCTCTTCAGTAACTCACAAATATATCACTCACAGATAAACAAATCTTTAAAAATTGCATGCAATCAAACTCCAACAGGTAAAGAAATTAATAAATATTTATATCTTAAGAAGGGATAGTTGTGTAATACATTTTTTTGCTTATCTTACTTCATTCAGCTAAAAGATAAAATCAAGAATGAAAATGTATAATATTAAAGTGAATTATTGAAATGGAGACCAAACTTGACCTTGCTTCTACATTTGCTTTTGTTGCCTCTCTTCCTTTGCCATGAAGTGTCTCTTGATCCTTGTCTATATCTCAGATTTGAATGGTATTTTTTAATTGCTAAAAATTTAGCAAGTAATGTTCAATTACACATGTAGTAAATAATTTGGATTATTTCTACAGCTATTTATACTTCAGATAAGATTTACTAAACACATATTTCTTAATCAATTCAGAGAATAGTTTTTTTTTTTTAAGTTGTCTTTATAATGAAAGAGCTTGAGTAATGCTATTTTCCATCTTTTGATTCACATAAGAGAAACTGAACCATTATTTAAATTAAAATATATCTTTTCAATATTTCCTTTTTAAAAAGTCATTAACCTAGGAAGACCTGTGAAGGTCTTGGCATAACTAATTCAAAATAAATTATTACAAATTGATTTCAAAACTAGCAATATTTCATATAGCAAAAAAACACCAAAAGCAGAGCAAAAACAAAATTGTTAATAATAACTTTATCTGAGTGATGTTTAGGTTCAAATGTTTCCATTTTATTATTTTTCAGTGATTCTGGCTTACCAGAAAACCAGACAAAATGAAGTTACTAATAAAGGTATGTACAATTTTACTTGAACTATGATTATAATCACATTATGTAAAACTATTATTAGAGGTGGAAATCAGTAAAAATACAACTTTCAATTACTTGTTACTCTTATAACTGAAGTATATGAAATATGGGAGTGCCTAGTTATTTGATGTACTAAAAACAATTCAGTTATGATAAATAAACAAACTAAATTAAGACTTTGCACTTTTCTTAGACTTTCAGTTTCAGAGAGTCTTTTAGTCTTTCATCCTGCTTATACTAAACACTTACTAAAAATCAGTTCCTATTTGTAGTTGAGTAGTAGCTCAAATGAGAGTATTCTGCAGCTATTGTTTGCACTTTGACCTATGCTCCTTAAAATAGTTGCTCTAACACTAAAAAAGGTTAAATATTTCTAGTTGCATTCATGCTTTTATATCTTCTCCCAAATTTATCTGACCCTAACATTAACAGACACTCTATTTTTAAACTGAAAGTGTATGTTAAATGTTAGTGACTGGGCTCATTGGTTTGTTCTCACCAGTGTAAGAGTTTGCTTGAAATGAAAATCTGTAATGTGGAGAAGATGATTTTAAATTTACCAGTCACATATGGTCATTAGAAAGATAAAATTAATTATTGTGTGTAAAAGAAGTATGCTAACAGTTTAAGGATTACACAAATACTAGCTAATCTTATCATTCTCTTCTTCCTGCAATGACTTGGACTACCACTTTATAACTACTATGTGTGAAAACACATTTAGGTTTAAGCACAATTATTTATAATGGGAACCATTAGCAGGAAGGCAGCCTGGCCAAAAATTCACAGAAGGGAAAGAATAAATACCTGATAGGGATCAGAAAACTGGGGAGTTTTCTCTCTCTCTCTCTCTCTCTCTCTCTCTCTCTGTTTCCTTATCCCTCCCCTTCTCCTTTTACTCTCTCTAACACACATAGACATGGACACACACACTCCTCTCTTGCTTATTTCTGCATACCTATTGCCTTCTTCCTTTGCCAGTATCTCAGGTCATATGGTAACCAAACAATAACTGCCACAACTCCCAGATTATCTATCTCATTATTGAAAGGCCTAAATGACTCTCATACATAGTTACAAAAATATGGAAAATGTTATCTCACTAACATGAGTAAGATATTAGATTGCCCTATCATGTAATCCTATCATTAATGGTCAGGGAGACTTTTTTCATATTGGTACAAACATGCCTTTTAATTTGTCCTTCTTTGGACATAAGCCATGTATCAAATGTCATTGCAATAGGAGCAGATATCCTACTAAATTTCCACTCCAGGTTTGCAGAAATGTTCCAAACATTTCAAGCGTTGTTGGAGATCCTAAAATATAAAATTTGATGAGTATATACTTATTTATTTCATTTCTCTTACTTTTATCTATTGACACTAATGAAAATATTTAGACTGATGTCAGTGACCAAAATTCTCATGGTTTGAATAGGAAACTAAAACTAAATTCCCTTTAAATATATTACAGATTCCCTGACACATCAAATATTAATAGAAGACAAAATGTAAGATAATTTATTAAAATTGTTTTTGTTCAGTAGTTTAATTGCACTTAAAGTCAACAATAGTACAATATATTCTTTTTGAGATCATCAGAGGAACATGGATACATTTGTTTATAATGAATAACTTTTTTATCTTTATAATCTAAGGCACTAAGATTTAAGCCTCTTTCCTATTATTGCAACCACACTGGCATAAAAATAATAAAATTTAAATGACAGTTATGTAGATTTTAAATATAAACAATAAAAATTTTGTATATATTTGAAAGTTCTTCTTCAAGAGTCAATGTACATTGTCAGTATGTATGTTACTGAGTTGTCAAAAATAATATATCCAAATAGTATTTCCATGGTTTATGAGGGAAATCAAAGTCATCTAATAATTTTGAGAAATAGGGAGAGGTTGAGTTTGCTGCTATTCCTTGAACCACTAATCAGGTGTGAGTAGATTTTCACTTGTATGTTATCATACCTGAATATTAGAGAGGACAAAAAAAAAGAAGTAGGAAAAATAATTATGTGTATGTATTATGAGAATATAATAAGCTACTATATTCAAAGAGCATAGACACTTTCCAAGACCATAACGTTATCAAATTGCACTTTAAGGACAAATAATTGTGATTCTTCTAGTTGAAATAACCATACTTAGAAAGAGTATCTCTCTCTCTCAAAAAAAAAAAAAGAAACAAAGAAAGAAAATAAAAATGAAATGCTTAACAAAAATTATATTCTTTAAAGGGAATAACAATTACAATCCAGTCACAGTAGAGAGGTGTAAGTTTGCTTGTTTGTTTCAAAATCTTCCTTTTCATAATTAAACCCTTGCCTACCGGAAGTATGTAATAGTGAATTTGATTGGCTCTGGAAAATGGAGGAAGTAGTCTTTCACAAAACATCTAAGGTATTGTACAAAACCTTTTCATAGACTTAGGGAGAAAATCTTATTTTCTTACTACCCCAACCCCTACATAAACACATCCCTCCACAACAAGATTCTAAGCAAATCGCCTAATCTCTCAGGCTTGCAGATTCCATGGAAAGAGACACAGTTATGGTCTCCTTTCATTCTATCGCTCATTAATTTTATAGCAAGTGAATTCATGTTATTTAACATTTTACACTTCAAATACTCAAGAGTCGGGTTAATTTATATGCATCACTAACACAGCTGAGGTCCTGTATAAGTTTGAATGAAGGAAGAAAGAAGAAAAGCAGACCTGCAGGTAGGTAATCCTATATTTATACATTTATAATACAGGTCAGATTATTGGTTATGTTAATACAATGTAATTTACACAATCCCAGAGAAATATGTTTAAAGTTTATAACTAATTCTAATTGAAATCAGTTAAAAATCTTAAAGAATTAAAAAAATAAATTATCACTTACTTTTAAACTATACACCATCTGTACATGTAAGGGTGCTAGGATTTAACTTCATATTAATTAATAACTGTAACATATGTTCCTGTAAGAATAAGAGCTTTTGTCTATTTTATTAACAGGTGTTTGTATAAGATGTCACAGAGGAAATCATTCTCACTGAGCTCTTTTTGCAGAAAGCAACGGAAACTTGAAACAGTTTTTAGAGTGAAAAGGAAGGGAAGCAAGCCAGGTAGAAGAAATTACTCCCAAAGTGAGAACTGAGAAATAGTGTATTTAGAGTATGCTGCTACACTTTCCACTGGGGATCACCACCACCACTAGATGGTCCTGACACTAAGACACAATTCAACTGTTCTGCCACCACAACCTTTATGAATGAGTTCTAATATTTGCCTCTACACTTACATGAAATGATCCCATATGAAACATTCAGTGGGACTCTAAAAGGTGGAGCCTTGATCAAAATCTACACCTTAGCTAACAGGAAATACTGAGCTTTCTGAGACTTCTGTAATTACAAGTGGTACCATGCTTTCCCAAGAGATTTACAAAATGAAAAATTCCACTGAAATACATGATCAGTATTGTAATATTATGCAAGAAATACTATTTAATAAATGCATGTTACTATGATATTAATTGCTTATTTTAAATTATTTTTCTAATTAATGTTGAAGAGTAAATATTGAACTTGGTTTTCTGTCGATAAACAAAGCTCATAGAAATCAACCATTAAATATGTGAGCAAAGATGCCTTCTTTGACTACTTTGAGAGAGTGAAAATATCTATTTTCTTCCTTCTGAAGAAACAAGTTGCTGCCACATTAAGGTAAGAGCAGAATTGAATATATCTTGGGACAAAGTATATTTAAACTGTCAAATGCAAACATATTTAGCTGAATGTTCTTTATAATTTTCAGAGGAGGAATTAGATAAGGGATAACAAACATGCCTTATTCAAGAAAATAAAATTGTATACTTTTCCAATCAAACATACTTTTTTTTAACATCTTTATCGGAGTATAATTGCTTTACAATGGTGTGCTGGTTTCTGCTTTATAACAAAGTGAATCAGCTATACATGTACATATATCCCCATATCTCCTTTCTCTTGTGTCTCCCTCCCACCTTCCCTATCCCACAGCTCTAGGTTGTCACAAAGTATGGAGCTGATCTCCCTGTGCTATGCAGCTGCTTCCCACTAGCTATCTATTTTACATTTAGTAATGTATATATGTCCATGCCACTCTCTCACTTTGTCCGATCTTACCCTTCCCCCTCCCTGTGTCCTCAAGTCCATTCTCTACGTCTGTATCTTTATTCCTGTCCTGCCCCTAGGTTCTTCAGAACCTTTTTTTTTTTTTTTTTTAGATTCCATATATATGTGTTAGCATACAGTATTTGTTTTTCTCTTTCTAACTTCACTCTGTATGACAGACTCTAGGTCCATCCACCTCACTACAAATAACTCAATTTCATTTCTTTTTATGGCTGAGTAATATTCCATTGTATACATGTGCCACATCTTCTTTATCCATTCATCTGTCGATTGACACTAAGGTTGCTTCCATGTCCTGGCTATTGTAAATAGAGCTGCAATGAACATTGTGGTACATGACTCTTTTTGAATTATGGTTTTCTCAGGGTATATGCCCAGTAGTGGGATTGCTGAGTCGTATGGTAGTTCTATTTTCAGTTTTTTAGAGAACCTTCATACTGTTCTCCATAGTGGCTATATCAATTTACATTCCCACCAATAGTGCAAGAGGTTTCCTTTTGTTCTACACCCTCCCCAGCATTTACTGTTTGTAGATTTTTTGATGATGACCATTCTGACTGGTGTGAGGTGACACCTCATTGTAGTTTTGATTTGCATTTCTCTAATGCTTAGTGATGTTGAGCCTCCTTTCATGTGTTTGTAGGCCATCTGTATATCTTCTCTGGAGAAATATCTATTTAGATCTTCTGCCCATTTTTGGATTGGGTTGTCTGTTTTTTTGATATTGAGCTGCATGTGTTGCTTGTGAATTTTGGAGATTAATCCTTTGTCAGTTGCTTCATTTGCAAATATTTTCTCCCATTCTGAGAGTTGTCTTTTCATGTTGTTTATGTTTTCCTTTCCTGTGCAAGAGCTTTTAATTTTCATTAGGTCTCATTTGTTTATTTTTGTTTTTATTTCCATTTCTCTAGGAGGTGGGTCAAAAAGGATCTTGCTGTGATTTATGTCATAGAGTTCAAACATACTTTGTAATGAAATGTAAAGCATGAAAATTTCATTACCACAAACATCTTTATCTCTAACCTGCAGATTGAAATGATGGAGTTCTACCAATTATCATGTGTAATCCTTATGTGGTGCATTCATTTTTTAATAGTTATTAAGATGGAAATGGTGAATCAGAACCGAAGTTATATCAGCTGTACATTTGAATGTTATAATCAATTTATTAACGGTAATGTCAAAATAATGTGAAAATGGTAACTGTCTCACAGATAGAAAAAGAGAATGAAGACAGCAAATTCTCATGTCACAATGAAAAGTCATTTGTAGTTGCAGCACTATTGGTGATATAAATTTTTGGAAAATTAAGAATCAAAGACTAAATCCTTTAAACTATTTCATGTTTACATTGTTTAGTACAGTAGAAAAATAATTGAGAAACAAAAAGAAAAACATGTTCCTCCGAGGTATAAAAACTAAGATCTTAAGAAGATATATTTAAGACCTCTTTCATTAATTTTTCTTCTTTCCAACATCATTTCTTTTATTTTACTTTTCTCTGCTCTGAAGTTACTTTTTTCAAACTGTATTACTTAAAAAATATTCCATACATACATACATCTTCCTTATGGTTATGATGATATATTAGTAATAAAAAATTGATACTCAAAGTTAAATGATAAAAAATGATATTTAAATTAAAATGAGTAAAACTTAAAATAATATTTAAAATGCCAAAGACAATGATATTTCAGCTCAAAGGTAAAATCAAGTGAAACTTTGAAAAGTTTCTTTAGGTACATATTTAGCGTTTCTGAAATTATTTAATAATAATTTGCCTCTCTCAGAAAAGATAAAACAAAAATTTTGTAAGAATTATTTAAATAAAAATAAAACTTTTACTATCTTAAGACAAAGTTACATATATGAACATGAGGCTGTGATTCCTTTGTACTATCAAAGTACATTTTAAATAGCAACATTTGGTTGATTGTGCACAGAAATTATAACACATTTTCACTGACTCAATTTTGCACAGGAGATGGACTATAGACATTTCTATTCTCTTTCCTATGTACAGTAATTTGACATTGTTCATTGTTCAACATACATACAAATCCCTTAAAGTTGAATGCTCTCCTTGCATAGTACAGTAAAATGTATTATCTTTCACACTGATACACTTTTTTATAATTAAATAATTTTTTCTTTTATTTAAAAAAATTGAGATGTAATTTTCATACAGTAAAATGCACACATCTTGGTTGAATAATATGATGAGTTTTAACAAATGCAACAACTGTGTAATCCACATCCTTATCCTCATATAGAATACTTCCATCACCCCATAAAGTTCCCTAATATCCCTTTAGCCTAAACCTTCTTTCTACAGAGGAAATCCCACTTCTTATTTCTACTCCAATATATCAGTTTTGCCCCTTTCAAAACTTCTCATTAATAGAATTATGCAGTAAGTACACATTTGAGTCTGGCTCCTATAATCTAGCATAATGCTTTTGAGATTTATGCATATTATTGTGTGTGTCAGTAGATTATTCAGTTTTACTGCTAAATTCTATGATTAAGCTACAATTTGCTGATCCATTGTTCTGTTGATGGACATTTGTGTTGCTTCCATTTCTTGATTATCATGAATAAAGTTGCTATACATGTATCTCTACAAGTCTGCTTATTGGCATAAGTTTTCATTTCTCTCAGCTAAATACCTAGAAGTGGAATTGTTGGGATATAGAGGAGGTGAATGTACAAGCTTAGAAGAAATTCCGAACTGTTTTCCAAGATGGTTGTATCACATTACAGTTCCACCAAAAATCTTTGAATGTCTTGGCTGTTCCATACCCTCACCAACATTGGTATTTTCAGTAATTTTAATTTTAGCCATTCTAGAGGAAGCATAGTGGTATGTCATTATGGTTTTAATTTGTATTTCTCTGATTAAGGCAATGTTGACCACATTTGCACGTATTTATTGTCCATTTGTCTATATTCATTTGAGAACAGTCTTTTCAGGTACTTTGTTTGTGGTTTTTCATTGGGTTTTTTGTAAGAGTACATTTTATTCTGGATACAAATCTTGTATGTGCATTGCTTATATTTTATCTCAGTCAGTGACTTACTTATTCATCTTTTTAACAGTGTGCCTTAAAGAGCAATTTTTTTAATATTAATTTTTATTGGAGTATAGTTGCTTTACAATGTTGTGTTAGTTTCTACTGTACAGAAAAATGAATCAGGCATACATAGATATATATCCCCTCTTTGTTGTATTTCCTTCCCATTTAGGTCACTGCAGTGCACTAAGTAGAGTTCTCTGTGGTATGCAGTATGTTCTCATTACTTGTCTATTTTAAACACAGTATCAATAGTATATATGTGTCAATCCCAACTCCCAATTCCTCCCACGCACACTTTCCCCCTTGGTATCCATACATTCATTCTCTATGTCTGTGTCTCTTTCTGTTTTGCAAATAAGATCATCTATACCATTTTTCTAGATTCCACATGTATGGGTTAGTATACGATATTTGTTTTTCTCTTTCTGACTTACTTCACTCTGTATGACAGTCTCTAGGTCCATCCACGTCTCTACAAATGATCCAATTCTGTTCCTTTTAATGGCTGAATAATATTCCATTGCATATATGTACCACATCTCCTTTACCCATTCATCTGTCGATGGACATTTAGGTTTCTTCCATGTCCTGGCTATTGTAAATAGTACTGCAATAAATATTGGGGTTCATGTGTCTTTTTGAATTATGGTTATCTCAGGTTATATGCTCAGTAGTGGAATTGCTGGGTCATATAGTAGTTCTATTTTCAGTTTTTTAAGGAACCTCTATACTGTTTTCTATAGTGGCTGCATCAATTTACATTCCCACCAAGAGTGCATGAGGGTTCCTTTTTCTCCACATCCTCTCCAGCATTTGTTGTTTGTAGAGTTTTTGATAATGGCCATTCTGACTGGTGTGAGATGATACTTCATTGTAGTTACGATTTGCATTTCTCTAATAATTAGTGATGCTTAGCATCTTTTCATTTGCCTCTTGGCCATCTGTATGTCTTCCTTGTAGAAATGTCTATTTAGGTCTTCTGCCCATTTTTTGATTGGGTTGTTTGCTTTTTGATTTTGAGCTGCATGAACTGAGCAAAAGATTTTAGTTTTCATAAATTTCAATTTATTATTTTTTTCCTTTTATACTATTTTCTGTGTCCTGTCTACAAAGTGTTTGCTACTCCAAGGTCAAAAATGTATCTCCTGGTTTTACTAGAAGCTTAATGGTTTTAGCTTTTATGTTTATGTACATGATTCAAATTGAATTAATTTTATGTAAAATTTGAGGTAGAAGTTAACATTAATTTTCATCCATGTAGATATCCAATTTTTCAAGCACTATTTGGTAAAGACTTTCCTTGAGAGATACACAGTTATAAAACTGACACAGTAGAAATAAAAGAAAATTTGAATAACCTTAAATTTGTTAAAGAAATTGAATCCATAATTGAGAAGCTTTATGAGTTGGTTCATAATTAAGAAGGAAAACAGCACATCCAGAGAATATATTGGTAAATTTAATCAAACTCATAAGGAGGAAATAATATCAACCTTCCACAAACACATTCAGAGACAAATAAGGCAACACCAACGTGACAAGACTTTATAAGAATGCCTATATTTATAAGATATCAATATGCTCATGACCATAGATGGAAAGAATATTAGCAAATGAATTCAGCAATATTTAAAACATATAATAAAACAAGACCAAGTGGTATTTATTCCAAGAATGTAAGTTTGTTTCAACATCCAAAAATCAAAGTAATTTACCAAATTAACAGAATAAAGGAGTAAACTCATAATCATCTTAATAGATGCATGAAGACTTTTGAAAAAATTCAACACATTCGTGAAAGTATTGTCAGCACACTAGGAATAGAAGGAACTTCCTCAATCTGATAAAGGGTGTCTTCATAAATGTCTCAACTAATGTGAAACTTAATGGTGAAACCTTAGACACCTTGATCCTATATTCCAGAAGAAGTAAAAGACATCTGCACCCACCAGTTCTATTCAACTTGTACTTCAAGTCCTAGTCAGTAAAAGAAAACAAAATGACCTCAAATACTAGATAGGGAAAAATAAAATTGCCTTATTCTCAGTTGACAGAAAATTTCAAGGACTCTACAAATGAACCACAAGAAATAATGAGTGAATTTAGCAATGTCACAATTGTATTTCTATGTATTACTAATGAATAATTGAAAAATAAAATTTAAAATAATAGCATTTTCAACAATAAGAAAACATAAAAATACTTATAAATAAATCTAATGATAGATGCACTGGATTCTAAACTGAAAACCACAAAGTAATTCTGAGCAAACAAAGTAGACCTAAGTAAGAGAAGAGGTATAGTGTAATAATGGACTGGAATCAATAGCATTAAGATGTCAATATCTCCCAAATGTTCTATAAATTCATGCAACCTCAATCAAAACAGTAACAACACTTTAGGAGAAGCTGATAAGGTGATTCTAAAAAATTATATGGAAGGGCAAAGGACTTAGAATAACCAAGATAATTTTGAAAAAGAACAAAATTTGCTGACTTACACTACCTCATATACAGGCTTACTATAAAACCATAGTAATCTGGAAAGTGTAGTTCTGGCATATGTATAGAAAAAAATAATAAAGGTCAGAATAGACTCACACATACACTCACTTGTTTTACTATAAAACTACCAAAACAGTTCATTGGAAAAGTTTGCTCACATTTACATATGTTAGACTAGAAAAATTACCCTATGATGATTTCATGGACATATAATTATCTCCAAACTCACAAAAAATTACCCTAAAAATAGACATACAATGTTTCCACACTGAACTTTTAATTCTTACACATTAATTTTCAGTAATGAAAATATTTTCTTTGAAAAACAATTTGGACATAAAATATATGCAATTCTTTATAATCTCTTTTAACAACTAGCCATTCACTTTACTATTTTTCCAATATCATAATTTTGATTAACTTCATCTGAGGCAGGAGATCAAGCAAAGTTTTACCACTTGAAAACATACATTCCTGTAGTTTACTGAAACACAATAAGTGCTTATACAATAATAGTCTTAAAATATACAATATTGCCATAGAATGATGACCAACTTTTTTGTTTCTCTTTGTTTACTAGGCACAGTTCTAAACTAGAAGTTTACTGTATCCCATCTATGTGGTACACAGTAGATGTTACATGCATATTTGTTCAAGGAATGAATGAATATATTCTAATCATTAATGGAAAATGAAATCAACTCTGTGTGTTCTCTCCTTCAGGAGTTTATTAATTGACTACCAGCAAAATGTGGACTCTTTGGATGGAATTTACCTTAATGCATAAACTATTACATAAATCTGATACTCTATAGTCAACTTATTTTACTGCTAGTACTCCCTAAAGTAACAAATATTTACATGATAATGTTTTGTTTTTCAGAATTTCTGAACTACAGTAGCCCACATATGTGCCAAATGAATCTAAATACACAATTCATTTATACTGCTAAACAGTGAAAATAGTTTTATACACAATTTAAAAAGTTACAAAACCCAAGCCTTTTTAAAACAATATTCTGTAAGCAAAAAGTGCTCTTTGTGTCTTCAAAGTTTGACCTTCTCTGACTGGCCTGAGTCTTGCTCAGTCTTCCCATGACAAGCAGCTCAACAATCAATAATAAGTCACAGGAGCTAAAGGTCAAGAATTCTGCACCTCAGTGTTTCACATCTATCCTCAGTTCTTGACCTCTTATTTTTTAACTCTCACATGCAAAGTAGAATATTTTTTCTCATTGTATTACATCGAAGTACATTCACATACCCACATATCTACTGAAATACAGTGTCTGAATGTGGTCAGGATGAAGATGATGCATTTCAACACAAAATCAAACTAAGAATGGCATAAGATTAAGTTTTTGCTAAACCAGGTCTAACTATGACAAACTTAGAGGTAAATGTATTCCATCCATGTCTGGGCCATTGGTCCTGTATATCTCATTTGTTTCCCAAAGTTAGCCTAAATAGACATTTATTCTGTCATGAGCCGCCTTGCTTATTTCAAAGAAATACAAGGACAAAAACAAATCCCAGAAAAGAGAAGACCTACAAAAAATAGTGAAATAAAATTTTAATATAGCTTTGAATCAGTGTGATTTTTAAAATCAGAGTAAGTATGGCAACATTTTTTTTTCAGTGTCATGAAAACTATTCCTTAAACTGTTCTAGAGTTAACTACGACTGACAATTTTATTCATTTAGGAATCCTAAATGAACTTTCTTGAGTATGCTTCAGAGTTAAGCAATCATGTGACAGTCTACATATCTAACATTTGTTCCTGCTGTAGTTGTACTATCTGTTATGCAGACAGACAGACACAATTAAATTCCCCAAGAGAGCATTGTTGGCACAAATCAGTAAAAGTCTTCTTTATACTAAAAACCTAAAAGTACAGACTAAATGGTAGCCAAGAAGAGGAAGTCGTGACTGCTGGCAGTACATTGTCACTCACCTCTCTCCAGTGAATTAATTTGCCATGAGCATTCTTCATGTCAGAAGCAAAACCATTAGATCACCATCCAGAAAATGGACAGGAATTATATGATCTCTAGGAACTCTAGTGACACAGTAATTATAATCTTCAGTAACTCAGTGGCTCAAGAGTTTTATTCATCTGTTATTTTAACTGACAGACATCTGTCTTAAATCTGTGGGCCCTGTGTGGCTATTTCAAATGCCAACAGATACAGGATAATCAAAATAAACAAAATTCAGTTTAAAATGACAGAAAAGTTTGGTTGCTATCAGAAATAAATGTAGATAATAAATAGATAATTTATAGGTAGATGATCTAGGTAGATAGATGATAGATAAATATTGATAATAGAGAAATACTCTGTCTTTTATATAGCCTCTGACATCATTAATAGGTCTTTTTTTTTTTTTTCTGCGTTGGTTCTTCACTGCTGCACGTGGGCTTTCTATAGTTGCAGCAACTGGAGGCTACTATCTGTTTTGGTGTGTGGGCTCTAGGCTCAAGGGCTTCAGTAGTTTTGGCACACAGGCTCAGTAGTTGTGGCACATGGGCTTAGTTGCTCCATGGTATGTGGGATCTTCCTGGACCAAGGATCAAACCTGTGTCCCCTGCACTGACAGGTGGATTCTTAACCACTACATCACCAGGGAAGTCCCCATAATAGGTCTTTACTGACTGGTGCTTTTGACTACTGTAGTAGCTTCCTACAGAATTTCCTTTAGTCTTGTCTTTCTACCCTTCACCCTACCCTCCATATCAACACTAGTAAAGCATTTAAATAGTATTTTGAGGGTGTCCTTTCAAAATAAGGGTCTTCAGACTTCATAATCTTCTGCACACCAGGTTCTCCAGCCATGTTTCTCCTGCACTGACATAGACATACTTAATGTTCCCCTCAGCTTGACTAAACTTTTAAACAACTTCTTCCTGACTGTAGGCCTCAACCTCCCTTTCCTTAGAGCATTTACTTTAGAAAACTTGCAATTGCAATTCTTTTCCCCTGCCCCATTTTGTTATAAATCTTCTCCCAACCTCCTGCCAGGTTTATAACCCAGGAATGTCTTTCTCAAGGACCTGAGATCCATCCCTTTGAAAAATAATTAAGGAGATAGGTCCCCTGTCTCCCAGTCTCTTGGATAAGGTAGGAGCCTAACTGCTAAGCACCAACTAGTAAACACAGATGGCTTAATCACATTGACCAATCTCCTTTCTAAACCCTCCCAGTACTTTTCCAATAGCTCACTCTAGTGCTTAAAAACCATTACCAACACTCCCGCTTTTTTTATTTTTTATTTTTAACATCTTTATTGGAGTATAGCTTTACAATGGTGTGTTAGTATCTGCTTTATAACAAAGTGAATCAGCTATACATATACATATATCCCCATATCTCCTCCCTCTTGCGTCTCCCTCTCACCCTCCCTATCCCACCCTTCTAGGTGGTCACAAGGCACCGAGCTGATCTCCCTGCAAACACTTCTGCTTTCGTTTTGGTGTAGTTTAATTCGATCTTTCTCCTTATTGCAATAGTCTCAATACCTATTGCAATAATCTTGAATAACGTTTTTCTTGCCTGCTTAACTCAATTGGGTACAAGTTTTCTTTGACAGCACTTACTCTATGCTTTCCATTTCTCACGCCTCTTTGGGTGTCCTCACCAGTCCTCCTTTTCTGAGATTCCAATTATTCTTCAAGGTCTATAGCACAGGTATTTCATGTGAGTACAATTACTGTATGGAAATTTACATGGGGATAAGGGAGAGACTATTTAATTTGTTTTTCAAGGTTTACTGTCCAAAAATGTAAAACAAGATCAACAATTTTGCAGTATATGAATTAGACATTCTCTCTTACAATACTCAGTATTCAGATATTAGAAGAATGGAGAAAGATGTCTTTTCTTTTCTAATAGTTAGAAGGACATTTCTTGGATTTGCAATCTTCTTATGTCACTTAGAAAGGAGAAAAATGAATTAAAGCACTGTGAAATTTGTCTTGCTTGCTGAAACATTTTTCAGTTACTTAAAAGACAAAGGAGACTGTCATCTTCTCTCTCACCAGGCAACTTCACTGCAAATGACTTTGTTATATCACTGAATACAGAACTCTGCTGAGCAGCAGATAGAAATATTGATGTCTATGGAAAAGTGATACAGGACTCCTTGACATTTTATGTCTGGCACTGTAAGGAAGTTTACTTACAAGAAAAGTTTATTGTGATGCTCATCAGGCATCTAATGTTCAACTTTTTTCCATACAAAAATATATAATTATGTGAAGCGGTATATATGTACATCTGAGTAGAAAAGGATAACACAGTGGGGAATGAGGGCAAGAATTAGGAGTTATTTGTTATTTTTTCTTTCATCCTGAGGTTTGACAGAGGAAAAATTAAAACCGTTATTACCACAAATCTGTAAATTAATAGTTGAAAGAGAATATTAAGATCTCATTAAAAAGAGTTTTATTTATTCCTCTAACATTCAACAGGCAATCTGTTTTCATGTTCTATGAATCTACATAAAATTTATCCCAAATTTCCCACTATTCAGGGTCATTATGAACATGCCCCCACATTCTCTGTACTGGACTCCTGCGATAATTTCAAAAGTGGTATTCCTGCTTCCCTTCTTTCCTTCTAAAAACTGTTTGCTACCTGGCAGTGAATGTCACTGTGTCAAAATAGTATCACACTTTAGTAAAAGAAAAATCATGTCACAGCCCTGCTCAAAAACCTCCAAATCTATCCACAGAAATCTTAATCACTTGGGCTTCCCTGGTGGCTCAGTGGTTGAGAGTCTGCCTGCCGATGCAGGGGAGCGGGTTCGTGCCCCAGTCCGGGAAGATCCCACATGCCATGGAGTGGCTGGGTCCATGAGCCGTGGCCGCTGAGCCTGTGTGTCCGGAGTCTGTGCTCCACAATGGGAGAGGGCACAACAGTGAGAGACCCATGTACCACAAAAAAAAAAAAAAAAGAAAGAAAGAAATCTTAATCACTTAACCATGGGCTAAAAGGCACTACATGATATTCCTCATATCTTCTCCAAAATTATTACCTTTCATTTTTTCCATTAGGCTCTCTACTCAGGCCAAACTGGACTTATTTCTATTCCTCAGAAGCAACTGCCAAGAATATCCCTCCCAGAGATTTCCATATGATTCACTTTCTTGCTTCATTGAGGATTCTGGTCAAATATTTCTCTTTTTAAAATATATCATTCTTCTCACCAAGTCACCTTCTAACTTGTAATCTTTCTTTATTGTTTTTACAGTACAATTTACTCCTCAAATAATAGTATGAAAAGAATAATCAGATTGCATCACTTCTTAGCCACCCCCCCCAATGGTTGCTTCCCTTTGCACTAAGAATAAAACCCACAATGCCTTCCCTGTAAAAATAGAGGTGGTACATAATAAAGATCTTCCCATTTCTGTGAACTACTCATCATTCACCACACTATCTACACACTTTGACCTTTCCAGCAATTCTGATATTCTTACATGTTTTGAACATACAAAGCTAGTTCTTGTTTTAGGGTCATTGCATGCTTATTCTTTCCTTAAATTGAGGTCTAGCACCACTTCTCTATTGAGGCCTTCCTTAAGCACAGTATCAGAATACTACTTCACAGAACTCTCCATTACCTTACCTCACTTGTTTATTTTTCATGGCATTGATAATTACATGTTAAACATATTTTTGTTGTTGTTGATTTCTGCATATCCCAATAGGATGAGAGTAACAGTTTTGGCTCTCTGGCTTATCACTGTATCTTTGGCTTTTAGGAACAGTGCCTGCCACATAATACGACCTCAGTAAGTATGTTGATTTAATAAAATATATGTTTATTCATAGGCAATTTTCTTTAAATACTCCACATGAAAAATTGTCAGAAGCACACAAATTTTCTTGGAATTATATCACTTTTGAAGAATAATGTATTTTTTAAATAATTTGACTGGCTTTTCTTTTGGGTAACTCAGTTTATCATGACATTTGGTTAAGAAAACAGTAGATAACATGTAACTTCAATTTTTTAAAAAAATGACCCCCTTGATCTCTGAAATTTCATTCTTGAAATAGCATTGTAAGATGCTAGTACAGTTGACAGTTCATACTTGCATATTTGCATATTTTCATAGACTCAACCAACCGTGGATTGAAAATATTAAAAAAAAAAAAAAACTCAGAAAGTTCCAAAATGAAAAACTTGAATTTGCCACATGCCGGTGACTTACATAGCATTTATAATGAGTTAGGTATCATAAATAATCTAGAGATGATTTAAAGTATATGGGAGGATGTGTTTATGTTATATGCAAATACTATGTCATTTTATATAAGGGACTTGAGCATCTGTAGATTTTTGAGCCAGTCCCTTGCAGGCGTCTTGGAACAAGTCACATATGTATACTGAAGGAAAGCAGAACAAGTAACAGCCATAAAACCGTTTAACATTCAATTTCTTTTCTTCTCTGTCACTGAATATAATATTTGATGATTTACTTAGTATCTATTTCTTTCACTTTGACCTCTTTACTAAACTTCAACTTACTACAGTTTATATCCAATTGACTCCCTTTTAATCACCTCAAAATCAACAGATCAAAAAGCAAAATGCTGGGCTTCCCTGGTGGCGCAGTGGTTGAGAGTCCGCCTGCCAATGCAGGGGACATGGGTTCGTGCCCTGGTCCGGGAAGATCCCACATGCCGCAGAGCGGTTGGCCCCGTAAACCATGGTCACTGGGCCTGCGCATCCGGAACCTGTGCTCCGCAACGGGAAAGGCCACAACAGTGAGAGGCCTGCATACCACAAAAAAAAAAAAAAAAGCTATCTTTCCCATACCCACCCTCACTTCTCCTCTTGTTTTGCCTTTTCTTCTGTTTTGTTTTGTTTTGTTTTAATCTTACCTCAATGAATGGTATTTAAAGTGAACCCAGCTATCAAGCAAAACACATAAGTCATTCTTAATTCTATTTGGTTTTCCCACTGAATATTTTATACACAACTGTAATCGTTTAAAAATGCAATCCTAGATTTACAAATCTGAACAAAATATATAAAACAATAATTTTCATTTGTTGAACAACAGGCAGTTCAGGGCTGTGAAAGAATGAAACAGATTAGATGAGCCCTACTATTACTATAGCTTTTTAATTGGAGACATTTTCTAGACCATGGTACAGGAAGGCCCCAGGAGCAAGGCACAGTGGTCTTGCTGACTAGAGGAAAAAATATTAGCTTTCATAGAGTTGGAGTAACTGGAATTTTTAGGACTGAGTAACATTAAGGTATATATGCAGAGAAAAGGGCTCCAAAAATCTGCCTATGGGGGCTTCCCTGGTGGCGCAGTGGTTGAGAGTCCACCTGGCAATGCAGGGAACACAGGTTCGTGCCCCGATCCGGGAGGATCCCACGTGCCGTGGCGTGGCTGGGCCCGTGAGCCACGGCCACTGAGCCTGAGCATCTGGAGCCTGTGCTCCACAACGGGAGAGGCCGCAACAGTGAGAGGCCCGTGTAACGCAAAAAAAAAATCTGCCTATGGGTCTTAAATTCCTTTCTGATTAATAATTTAGACATGCCAGGACGATGGGCAAAGAAAAAATCACCAGGGAAAGAGCAACTATTGAGGAACCATAAGTTGAATAACTATTATAGTTCACATAGAGCTAATATATGAGTACTAACTAGCAGGTGTGGAGAGACTTCACTAAACAGCCAAGGAAATTAGTTGAGATCCTGGAATGACCACACCTTAAGTTATAAGATAATGGGTGAAACAAGCCATAGATTATTATAGGTTTTGCTACATTTATGCTAAAAAAACATAAAAAAATAAGCCCATACACTCAAGAATATCTACAAAAACTGCCTGTTTAAATAAACTCTAACACCCTTTAAAGGTATACAAAAAAAAAAAAGACATTCAAAAACATAACATTCACAATGTCCACATCCAGTCTAAAATTACTGGACATAAAGAAATAAGAAAAAATGATCTGTAAGCAGTAGATAAACGTTGATATAAAGGCATACATGAGCAAGTTGTTAAACTCAGAAGATAAAATTTTAAAACAGCTGTTATGAATATATTAAAATATTTAGACACAGACACACATAAGGAGACAATACAGAAGAAAATGAAAAAAATATAAGAGAACAAAATAGAATCTCTAGAATGGGATAAATAAATATCTGAAATTTAAAAATAAGCACTGGATATAACTAATAGCAGTTTAAACAATAAAGAAAGAAAGTTTAGTTAACTTAAATAATCTGACTATAATGAATCACAGAAATATTGGACTCCCAGAAGGAATAGATGATAATATAAAATATTTCAAGTAATAATGGCTATAAAATTTTTCAAATATAATAAAAATATCAACCCACATATGTAAGGATCATAACAAATCTCAATCAGAATGAACACAAAGGGAATTCATCAAGAGGCATCATAAATTACTAAAAACAAGAAATAAAGAAAAACATTTAAAATCAGCCAGAAGAAAAAGATACTATATATCTAATATATGTACAACTCTCCAACAGGGTAACATCTCCTTTTACTCCATATTTTATAATCTCAAGCAAGTGCCTTTCATGGAAAATTTTAACCTGAAAACAAGTGGGGAAGAGGATATAGTAAGTTATTCCTAATGTTCCTTCAGCTATGGTTAGTTGTCCATAGAAAGGGAAGGAAATGATGTAAATTGACTTGCAATCATTTGATTGAGTCTAATGATGAAATAGTTCACTTCTCTTTTGATACCCACTGCATACAGGTACCAGGTGCTAACAGTTTTCATATATTGATATTAATGTTTGTGTATTAAATTTGTTATATGTTTATATTAATACAATGCTTGTGTTTAAGGGGGAGGTATTTATCCGGGGAATATAGTCTATTCTATTCATTTTCTTAGTGAAGAATTTCACAATTCCCCAAAATAAAAAGACATGCTCTATTCCCTTTTTTAAAAATTTATTTTATTGAAGTATAGTTGATTTATCATGTTGTGTTAATTTCTGTTGTACAGCAAAGTGATTCAGTTAAAAATACATATATATTTTCATGTTCTTTTCCCTTAGGGCTCATTACAGGATATTGAATATAATTCCCTGTACTATACAGTAGGACATTCTTATTTATCCATTCTATATATATAATAGTTTGCACCTGCTAGTCCCCAACTTCCTTCACTCTTCCTCCCCCTTGTAACCACAAGTGTGTTCTCTATGTCTGTGGGTCTGTTTCTATTTTGTAGATATGTTCATTGTGTCATACTTTAGAATCCACATATAAATGTGTTTCTCTTTCTGACTTACTTCACTTAGTATGATATTGTCTAGGTCTATGCATGTGGCTGTAAAGGGTATTATTTCATTCTTTTTTATGGCTGAGAAGTATTCCATTATATATATATATATATATATATATATATATATATATATACACACACACACACACACACACACACACACATATATATATCACATCTTTTTAAAATTTAAATAATTTTTTATTGAAGTATAGTTAATTTACAATGTTGCATCAAACTCTGCTGTACAGCAAAGTGACTCAGTTATACACATATTTACATTTTTTTACATATTCTTTTCCATTATGGTTTATCACAGGATATTCAATATATTTCCCTGTTCTATACATTAGGAATTTATTGTTTGTCCATTCTAAATGAAATAGTTTGCATCTACCAACCCCAAACTCCCAGTCAATCGCTTTCCCTCCACCCTCCCCCTTGGCAACCACAGGTTTGTTCTCTATGTCTATGAGTCTGTTTCTGTTTTGTAGATAGGTTCATTTGTGCCATATTTTAGATTCCACATATAAGTGATAGCATATGGTATTTGTCTTTTTTTTCTGACTTACTTCACTTAGTATGATAATCTCTAGTTGCATCTAGTTGCTGCAAATCGCATTATTTTGTTGTTTTTTATGGCTCAGTAGTACTTCATTATGTATATGTACCACATTTTCTTTATCCATTCTTCTGTTGATGGACATTTAAGTTGTTTCCATGTTTTGGCTACTGTGAATAGTGTTACTATGAACAAAGGAGCACATGTATCTTTTTGAATTATAGTTTTGTCTGGGTATATTCCCAGGAGTGGGATTGCTAGATCATATGGTAATGTTATTTTTAGTTTTCTGAGGCATCTCCACACTGTTTTCCATAGTGGCTGTACCAACTTACATTCCCACCAACAGTGCTGGAGGGTTCCCTTTACTCCACATCCTCTCTAGCATTTGTTATTTGTAGACTTTTTAATGATGGCCATTCTGACCTGTGTGAGGTGGTATTTCATTGTAGTTTTGATGTGCATTTCTCCAATAATTAGTTACATTGAGCATCTTTTCATGTGCCTACTGGCCATCTGTATGTCTTCTTTGGAGAAATGTCTCTTAAAGTCTTCTGCCAATTTTTCAATAGGGTTGTTTGTTGTTGTTGTTGTTGAGTTGTATGAGCAGTTTGTATATTTTGGAGATTAAACCCTTGTCTGTCACATCAATTGCAAATATTTTCTCCCATTCTGTATGTTGTCTTTGTGGGGTTTTTTTAATGGTTTCCATCGCTGTGCAAAAGCTTGCAAGTTTACTTAGCTCCCATTTGTTTAATTTTGTTTTTATTTCTATTGCCTTGGGAAACTGACCTAAGAAAACATTATAGAATTTATATGAAAGAATGCTTGGCCTATGCTCTCTTCTAGGAGTTTATGGTGTTGTGTCTTATGTTTAAGTTTTAAGCCATTTTGAGTTTATTTTTGTGCATGGTGTGAGGGTGTGTTCTAACTTCATTGATGTATATGCAGCTGTCCAACTTTCCCAGCAGCACATGCTGAACAGACTTTTTCCCATTCTATATTCTTCCCTCATTTGTTGAAGAGTAATTCACCATAGGTGTGTGAGTTTATTTCTGGGCTCTCTATTCTCTTCCATTGACTCATGACTATTTTTATACCAATACCATACTGCTTGATTACTGTAGCTTTTTAGTATTGTCTGAAGTCTGGGAGAGTTATGTTTCCTACTTTGATTTTTTTCCTCAGTGTTGCTCTAGCAATTCTGTGTTTTCTAATGTTTCATATAAATTTTTGGATTACTTATTCTAGTGAAAATTGTGAAGAATAATTTTTCTTCTTTTCTGTGAAAAATGTCAAGAATAATTTGATAGGGATCACATTAAATCCATAGATGGCTTTGGGTAGTATTCCCAATATTAATTCTTTCTATCCAAGAGCATGGGATTTCTTTCCATTTCTTTAAATCCTCTTTTATTTGCATTATTAATGTTTTATAGTTCCTTGGTCAGGTTTATTCCTAGGATTTTTCTTGTGGGAGAGGTGATTTAAAAGGTATTGTTTTTTTACATTCCCTTTCTGGTACTTCATTGTCAGTGTAAACAAATGTAACTGATTTCTGAATGTTAATCTTCTATCCTGCTACTTTGCTGAATTCACTTATCAGATCTAGTAAATTTTATATGGAGTCCTTAGGGTTTTCTGTATATAGTATCATGTCATCTGCATATAGTGACAATTTTACCTCTTCCCTTCCAATTATGATATATTTTATTTCTTTTTCTTGTCTGATTGATGTGGCTAGGAATTCCAATACTATGTTGAAGAGAAGCAGTGAGAGTGATCATCCTTGTCTTGTTCCAGATTTTAGTGGGAAAGCTTTCAGTTTTTCATCATTGAGTATTCTATTGGCTGTGGGTTTATCATAAATGGTTTTTATTATGTTGAGGTATGTTCCCTCTATTCCCACTTTGGTAAGAGTTTTTATTATGATTGGATGTTGAAATTTTTCAGATGTTTTCTCTCCATCTATTGATATGATCATGTGGTTTTTAATTTTTCTTTTATTAATGTGGTGTATTACATTCATTAATTTGTGTATGTTGAACCATCCTTATGAACCTGGGATGAATCCCTCTGGGTTGTGGCATATGATCTTTTTTATATGTTGTTGGATTCAGTTTGCTAATATTTTGTTGAGAATTTTTGCATCTATATTCATCAAAGATATTGCTCTGTAATTTTCTTGTTTGGTGGTGTCCTTGTCTGGTTTTGGTATAAGGGTGATGGTGGCTTCATAGAATGTCTTTGGGAGTGTTTTCTTCTTTTCAATCTTTTGGAAAAGTTTGAGAAGAATTGATATAAGTTCTTCTTTCCATGTTTAGTAGAACACCTGTGAAGCCATCTGGTCCTGGACATTTGTTTGTAGGATGTTTTTGTTTGTTTCACAGATTCTATTTCACTTCTAGTGATTGGTCTGTTCAAATTATCTATTTCTTCTTGATTCAATTTTCATGGCTATGTTTCTAGAAAGTTGTCCATTTCTTCTAGGTTGTCAAATTTGTTGGCATATAACTCTTTGTAGTATTCTCTTATGGTTTTTCATATTTCTGCAGTGTTAGTTAAGATTTCTCTTCATTTCTTTTCTTTTCTTTTTTTTTTTTTTTTTGTTTCTCTCTCTTTTCTATGTGGTGAGTCTGGTCAAAGGTTTGTCGATTTTGTTTACCATTTCAAAGAACCAACTCTTGGTTTTGTTGATTTTTACTATAGTTTTTTTATTTTTTTAAGATTGTTTTGATGTGGGTGGTTTTTAAAATCTTTATTGAATTTGTTGCAATTTTGCTTCTGTTTTATGTTTTTTGTTTGTTTGTTTTGGGCCACGAGGCATGTGGGAGCTTAGCTCCCCAACCAGGGATTGAACCCACACCCCCTGCATTGGAAGGTGAAGTCTTAACCACTGGACTGCCAAGGAAGTCCCTATTTTTTTTTTAATCTTTATTTTATTTATGTTCTCACTGATCTTTATTATTTCCTTCCTTCTGCTGAATTTAGATTTTGTTTGTTCTTCTTTTTCTAATTCTTTTAGGTGGTAGGTTACATTACTTGAGATTTTTCTTGTGTTTTGATGAAGGTCTGTATCACTATAAATTTCCCTCTAAAAACTGCTTTTTGCTGTGTCCTATAGATTTTGTATGGTTGTGTTTTCATTGTCATTTGTCTCAATGTATTTTTAAATTTCCTTTTTGGCTTCCTCATTGACCCATTGTTTTTTTAATAGCATGTTATTTATTCTACATGTAATCTTTCTTTTTTCCCATTTCTTTTCCTGTGGTTGACTTCTAGTTTCATGCCATTGTGGTCAGAGAAATTCTTGAAATAATTTCTATGCTTTAAATTTGTTGAGGTCAGTTTTGTGCCCTACGATGTGGTCAATCCTAGAGAATGTTTGTTGTGCACTAGAAAAGAATGCATATTCTGTGCTTTTTGGATGCAGTGTCATGAAAATATCATTTAAGTCTAACTCTTCTATTATATAATGTAGGACCTCTGTTGTCTTATTGATTCTCTGTCTGGATGATCTGTCCATTGATGTGAGTGTGATGTTAAAGTCTCCTATTATTATTGTATTCCTATCCATTTTTCCCTTTATGTCTTTTAATATTTGTTTTATGTATTTGGGTGCTCCTATATTAGGTGCATATATGTTGATGAGTGTAAAATTCTCTTCTTGTATTGATCCTTTTATCATTATATAGTGTCCTTCTTTATCTTTCTTTATAGCCTTTGTTTTAAAGTCCATTTTGTCTGATATGATTATCCTGCTTTCTTGCATTTCCATTGCATGAAATATCTTTTTCCATCCCCTCACTTTCAGTTTATGTGTGCCCTTTGTGCTAAAATGTGTCTCTTGTAGGCAGCATATTGTAGGCTTTTTTTTTTTAATCCATTCTGCCACTCTATGCCTTTTGATTGGAGCATTCATTTCATTGACATTTAAGGTAATTATTGATACATATGTATTTGTTGTCATTTCGAACCTTGTTTTCCAGTTGATTTTTTTTTTCTTTTGTGGCTTGATGATTTCCTTTTATCTTATGCTTGTGTTCTCTTCTTTAGGTTTTTGTGAATCTATTGTATGTTTTTGATTTGTGGTTATCCTGTTTTTCAAGTATGTTAACCCCTTCCTCTATCTGCTTGCTTTAGACTGATATTTAGGATAAAACACATTCTAAAAAAAAAAAAAAAAGAAAAAAAAAGAAAGAAAGGAAAAGAAATGGAAAAGAATCTGTATTTTCTTATTCTCCTTCCCCACGTTTTATGATTTTGTTGTCCCTTTTTACATCTTCAAGTTTATCCTTTTGCTGTTCCTTCTGTTTATGATTGTCTCCACAAATAGCTTTTTTTCCCTTTTGATCTGTATACTGAATAATTTAAGTGTTTTACTTTCCAATTATGATTTCCTCCTTCCTATTTCTTCTTGTTTCTTTCTAGGTGGAGATGACCTTTCAATATTTCTTTTAGGATAGGTTTAGTATTGCTGTATTCTTTTAGTTTTTGCTTGTCTGAGAAATTCTTTATCTCTCCTCCTATTCTAAATGATAATCTTTCTGAGTAGAATATTCTAGGTTGCAGATTTTTCTCTTTCAAGACTTTGAGTATGTTTTGCCACTCCCTTCTGGCCTGAAGTGTTTCTGTAGAGAAATCAGCTGATAACAACCTTATGGGGGGGCTCCCTTGTAAAGAACTCTTTGCTTTTCCCTTGTTGCCTTTAGAATCCACTCCACTCTTTAATTTTGTCATTTTTATTATAATATGCCTTGGTGTAGGTCTGTTTGGGTTCATCTTGTTTGGGATCCTCTGTGCTCCCTGTATCTAGATATCTGTTTCCTTCTTTAGGTTTGGGAAATTTTCTGTCACAGATTTTTCAAATACATTTTCAATCTCCTTTACTCTTTCTTCTCCTTTTGGAATCCCTATTATGTGTAGATTGGCCTGCTTTATATTATCCCATAGGTCTCTTATATTGCTTTCATTACTTTTCATTTGGCTTTTTGTCTGCTGTTTTGATTGGGCAATTTCCATTAGTCTGTCTTCCAGATCACTTATTCTTTCTTCTGCATCATTCATTCTGCTATCCATTACCTTGAGCTCAGCTTTCATCTAGGCAAATGAATTTTCTAATTTGTCGTGGCTCCTCCTTATAGTTTCTAGTTCTTTTTACAGTAATCTTCATTTCTGTTGATAGTCTTTCTTAATTCATTCAGTATTTTCATTACCTCCTTTTTAAACTCAGTGAAGAGGTCTGTTTCATTATTTGTTCCTTCAGGGGAAATTTCTTGGACTTTTAACTGAGTGGTTCCTCTGCTTCATTATTTTGCTTGTATTTCTCTTAATCTGTGAATTTAGGAGAAACAATTACCTACTGTAGTCTAGGAGGGCTATTTATAAGCTGGAGCATCCTTGTGTAGCCTGTGTGGGTTTAATAATTTTTTGGCATGAGGGCTGTTTTTGGTTGGGATGCTTGTCATCTCTTTCACCAGGTTGTGCTGGCTGTTATTGCCTTGCTAGGGGGTGTGCAGGTGCACAGGTGCATGGCTTGCACAGGATTCCAGAAAGGGGGTGGCTGTCGGTGGCTCCTGGTTTCAGGCCACTCTTCAGTGGTGGCAGTGGGCTGCACACCCACAGGGAAATTAGCCCTGGGCTGTGGAACTCTAGGCAGCAGTGGCAGTGGGTTGCATGCAGCAAGGGAGTTGGGGACATTGCTTGGCACTGGATGGTAGGGTCTTTGGCAGTGGCAGTGGGCCATGTGCCCTCCCAACAAAGTTGGTCCCAGATTACAGGACCCTTGGCAGTGGTGGGCAATGCTGGCTCCTGGGAATTTGGGAACAGTGACCTGCACCTGCTCACAGGACCCTTGATGGTGGCAGTGTCTGTGGTCAATGCCAACCTCTGGAGTCCAAGATGGCAGCTGCAGCTTATGCCTGCTCCTGGAGCTAGTGTAGATGGTGCCCTGCCACATGTGAGTGTGTAGAGAAAAATCCCCTATGGTGGGCCTGCTCCTTTCCTCATGTGTCCCACAACAATTGTCCTTTGCCTCTCTGGTGGGCCCAAATTTATTTCTGGACTCCTTAGTTGTGGTGTGCTACACCTTAGCCCCCTCAGGCTGTCTTCATACAGCCAACCCCAGACTTATCCCCATGGTCTGACCTCCAAAGCCCAAGCCTCAATACCAAATGCCCACCTGCCCCAGAGGGTGAACAGACAAGCATCTCAGGCTGGGAAGTGCTGTTCAGCTCTGACCCTCTGTGCAGGTCTCTCTCCACTTTGCCCTCCACACACCTATTTCTGCACTCTCCTCTGAGGCGACAAAGTTCCACCTCTGTCCCTGCCAGTGAAGGGACTTCCCAGTGTATGGAAACCTTTCCTCTTTCACAGCTCCCACACAGTGGCACAGATCCCATACCAATTCTTTTCTTTTTTATTTTTTTTCTTTTTTCTTTTTCCCTACACAGCTATGTGGAAATTTTCTTTCCCTTTTTGAAGTCTGAGGTCTTCTGCCAGTATTCACTAGATGTTCTGTGAGAGTTTTTCCACATGTAGATATATTTTTGATATATCTGTGGGGAGATGAACTCCATGTTCTACTCCTCTGCCATCTTGATCACATCTATGAAGACATGCTCTATTCTCTTGAATTCAGAAGGCTTTTAATTTTACACCCATTGTCTGACACATATTTTCAGATATTTGTACAATTAGTGAACAAATAAATGTATCTTTAGATTTAAACACAGCTTCCTTTGCATTGGAAATGAAAATCTATTTTTTTTTAACTCTCTAAAATCTCCTTGAGTGTATTCCATGCCCAAAGGATAAGGTCCATGTCCAGTTTTTGTCTCTACAAGAATTTTATCTCTATTTTTTGTCTTTGACTTCTCCATTTACCTGAAACATTACTTTTTCTTTGACTGTCTTCTTTCCACCCAGTATGCAACCACACTAAATTAGAAGTCCCTTGCTAAATGCATCCTTCAGAGTATCCTCCACTTCTTTTATCAGAATATTTGCTGAATCTTATCTTAACTACTTATTGTAATTGCATTATTTTTCTCAGAGTTGGATTTACCATGAAGCAAATGAATCTTAAGACTCCAGGTCCCTTACTTAATGGGGCCACATTCAAGACCCTAAATATTGAGTACTAAAAAATAAAAGATCATTTAAAATTAGTCTCCGTACATGAAATCTGAAATTCACTGAATTTTTGTAGCTGACATATAAAATAATCTTGATAGGGGTTTTACTAAATTTTACAACAATTCTACAATGTATCTGATATTACCAAAGATAATTTCAGAAGGTGAAAGAAACATTAGTTAACTATAATAAAATGAATAACCTTGCTAGAGCAAAAACTGAAGTGCATGTGTACATTATTTTAGATATCATTTTTTGCCTGTTTATTTTTATTGAAGTATAGTTGATATACAATATTAGTTTCAGGTGTACAGCATACTGATTCAGTATTTTTGTAGATTATACTCCATTATAGGTTATTACAAGATAATGGCTCTAATTCCCTGTGCTATACAGTATATCCTTGTTGCTTATCTATTTTATATGAAGAAGTTTGTATCTGTTAATCACATACCCCTAGTTTGTACTTTGCCCCTTCCCTCTCCCCTTTGGTAACCACAATTTTGTTTTCTATATCTGTAAGTCTATTTCTGTTTTGCCTATACATTCATTCTGTATTCTTGTTTTAGATTCCTCCTAGTGATATCATACAGTATTTGTCTTTCTTTGTTTGACTTATTTCACTATGCATAAGTTCTCTAGGTCCATTCACATTGCTGAAAATGGCAGATGTTCATCCTTTTTTAATGGCTGAGTAATGTATATACCACATCTTCTTAATTCAATTGTCTGTTGATGAACACTGGGTTACTTCCACGTCTTGACTACAATAAATAGTGCTGTTATGAGCGTTGCAGTAAATGTATCTTTTTGAAGTAGTGTTTTCATTTTCTTTGGATATATACCCAGCAGTGGAATTGCTAGATAATATGGTAGTTCTATTCTTTAGTTTTTTGATGAACCTCTGTACTGTTTTCCATAGTGGCTGCACCAATTTATAATCCCACCAACAATGTGCTAGAGTTGCCTTTCTCCATTCTCAGCAATTTTTTTTTAATATAACTTAATTTTTTTATATTTATTTATTTATTTTGGCTGCATTGTGTCTTCATTGCTGCACACGGGCTTTTTTCTTGTTGCAGTGAGTGGAGGTTACTCTTTGTTGTGGTGCACAGGCTTCTCATTGTGGTGGCTTCCCTTGTTGTGGAGCATGAGTTCTAGACATGCAGGCTTCAGTAGTTGTGGTACAGGCTCAGTAGTTGTGGCTCATGGGCTCTAGAATCTAGGCTCAGTAGTTTGTGGCACACAGGCTTAGTTGCTCCATGGCATGTGGGATCTTCCTGGACCAGAGTTTGAACCCATGTCCTCTGAATTTGCAGGTGGATTCTTAACCACTGTGCCACCAGGGAAGCCCTCTCTCCAACCTTTTTTATTGACTTTTTGATGATAGCCATTCTGACAGGTGTGAAGTGATATCTCATTGTAGTTTTGATTTGCATTTCCCTGATGATTAACAATGTTGAGCAACTTTTCATGTGCCTGTTAGCCATGTTTATGTCATATTTAGAAAAAACGTCTATTTGGACCTCCTATCCATTTTTGATTAGGATGTTTGTTTCTTATGTTTTCTGATATTGAATTGAATGAGCCATTGTATATTTTGTATATTAACTGCTTATCAGTCACATCATTTGCAAATATTTTCTCTCATTCAGTAGATCAACTTTTCATTTCATTGATGGTTTCTTTTGATGTGCCAAAACTTTTCAGTTTAATTACATTCCATGTATTTATTTTCACTTTTATTTCTTTTACCTTAGGAGTCTGATCCAAAAAATATTGCTATGATTTATGTCAAAAAGTGTCTGCCTATGTTCTCTTCTACAAGTTTTATGGTTTCTGTTCTTACATTTAGATCTTTAAGCCATTTTGCTTTTTTTTTTTTAATATGGTATGAGGGAATGTTCTGATCTCCTTGTTTTACATGTGCCTGTCCAGTTTGCCCAGCACAACTTGTTAAGAGGCTGTCTTTTCTCCATCATATATTCTTGCCTCTTTTGTTGTAGATTAATTGACCACATGTGTGTGGGTTTATTTTTGGACTTTCTATTCTGCTCCATTGATCTCTGTTTCTCTTTGTGCCAGTAACATGCTGTTTTGCCTACTGTAGCTTTGTGATATAGTTGGAAGTCTAGGAGAGTTCTGCCTCCAGGTTTGTTCTTTTTTCCTCAAGATTCCCTGACAATTAGGAGTCTTTTGTGGTTCCACATGAAATTTAGGATCATTTGTTCTAGTTCTGTGAAACATGTCCTAGGTACGTTGGGGATTGCATTAAATCTGTAGATTGCTTTGGGTAATAAGGTTATTTTAGCAATATTAATCATTCCAGACCAAGAGCATGGGATATCTTTCCATTTCTTTGAATCAGCTTCAATTTCCTTTATCAATGTTTTATAGTTCCCAGCATATGTCTTTCACCTCCTTGGTCAGGTTTATTAATAGATTTTTTTGATGGAATTTTAAAAGGATTTTTTAAACTTTATCTTATGATATTTTATTGTTACTGTAAAGAAATGCAACAGATTTCTGTATGTTAATCTTGTATCCTGCTACTTTGCTGAATACACTTATTAGTTCTATTAAATTTTAGGTGGAGACTTTAGGGTTCTCTGTACAAAGTATTGTGTCATCTGCAAATAGTGACAGTTTTATTTCTTTCCTTCCAATTTGGATACTGTCTATTTCTTTCTCTTATCTGATTGCAGTGGCTAGGACTTCCAATTCTATGTTAAATAGAAGTGGTGAGAGTGAGCCTCCTTGTCTTGTTCCTGAGTTTAGTGGGAAAGATTTCAGCTTTCCACTGTTGATTCTAATGTTGGCTGTGGGTTTGTCATAAATGACTTTTATTATGTTGAGATATATTCCCTCTATATCCACTTTGATGAGAGTTATTATCAGGAATGAATGTTGAATTTTGTTAAAAGCTTTTTCTGCATATATTTATATGATCGTGAGTTTTTTTATCTATCCTTTTGTTAATTTTGGTGTTTCACATTGATTTGTGAATGTTGAACCATCCTTGTGACAGTGAAATAAATCCAACTTGATTATGATGTGACCCTTTTTATATATTGTTGGATTTAGTTTGCTAATATTTTGTTGAACATTTTTGCATCTATATATATCAATTATATTGACCTGTAGTTTTCTGTTTTTGTAGTGCCTTTGTTTGGTTTTGGCATCAGGATAACAGTGGCCTTACTGAATAAATTTGGGAACATTATTTCCTTTTCAAGTTTTTACAATATTTTGAGAAGGATAGGTATTAATTTTTCTTTGTATGTTTGATAGAATTCCCCTGTGAAGCTATCCATCCAGACTTGGACTTTTGTTTGCTGGGAGTTTTTTAAATTACAAACTCAATTTATCTTCTAGTGATCGGTCTGTTCAACTCGTCTGCTTCTTTTTGATTCGTTCTTGGCAGGCTGTATGTTTCTAGAAATTTGTTCATTTCCTTTAGGTTGTCCAATTTCTTGGCATATAATTGTTCAGAGTATTCTCTTATAACTTTTTCTTTTTAAATCTCTGGTATCACTTATTATTTCTCCTCTTTCATTTCTTATTTTTTATCTGTTTCCTTTCTTTTCTTCTTCTTTGTGAACCTGGCTAAAAATTATCATTTTTTAAAAAATCTTTCAGAAACAGAAAAGACAGCTTTTGTTTCACTGATTTTTTCCTCTGTTTTGATCTCTATTGTATTTATTTCCTATGATTTTACTATTTTCCTTCCTTCTGCTAACTTTGGACTTATTTGTTCTTCTTTTTATAATTCTTTTCCACAGTAGATTAGGTTGGTTATTTGAGGTTTTTCTTATTTCTTGAGGAAGGCCTATATCTCTATGAACTTCCCTATTAGAACTGCTTTTGCTGAATTAATTATCATTTTTTAGGAATAAGTTTGTCATTTGAAAGTCAAGCACAAGTCAAATTATGCTTGCAGAGGTGCTGGGTGCAGCCACTTTGAATTGAAGGGACCCAAGCTGTTCTTCCACACAGGGTCCATGGAGTTGAGGTGTCAGTGTGGCAGTTCTGCACTGTGAACTCTAGTCTGACATGTTAGGTGTAAGGCCTCTGCATATGGCTCCCTATAGCTTTTGTTCCCAGTTTCATGTGATACTGTTAATTGTGAAAGAAAATTTAAAATATATGCTGAGAGAGACGTTCAAGATGGCAGAAGTGTAGTATGTGGAGATCACCTTCCTTCCCACAAATACATCATAAATACATCTACATTTGGAACAACTCCTATAGAACACCTACTGAATGCTGGCAGAAGACCTCAGACTTCCCAAAATGCAAAAACTCCCCATGTACCTGGATAGGGCAAAAGTAAAAGAAAAAACAGAGATAAAATAATAGGAACAGGACCTGCACCACTGGGAGGGAGGTGTGAAGGAGGAAAAGTTTCCACACAGTAGGAAGCTCATTCACTGGCAGAGTTGGCAGGTGCCTGGGGTGGGGGTGGGGGGGAAGCTTCAAAGCCACGGAGGAGAGTACAGCAACAGGGGTGCAGTGGGGAAAGCTAGAGATTTCCTCACAGAGGATAGGTGCCGACCAGTACTCACCAGCATGAGAAGCTTGTCTGCTCACCTACTGGGACAGGATGGGGCTGGGAGTTTAGGCTTTGGGTTCAGAGTTCAGATCTCAGGGAGAGAACTGGGGTTGGCTGTGTGAACACAACCTGAAGGGGGATAGTGCACCACTGCTAGCTGAGAGGGAGTCCGGAAAAACTCTGGACCTGCTTGAGAGGCAAGAGACCATTGTTTCCATGTGCATGAGGAGAGGGCATTCAGAGCACTGCGTAAACAAGGTCCAGAGACAGGCGTGAGCCACAGCTATCAGCATGGACACCAGAGGCAGGCATGAAATGCTAAGGCTGCTACTGCAGCCACCAAGAAATCTGTGTGCAAGCACATGTCACTATCCATACCTCCCCTCCGGGGAGCCTGTGCAACCTGACACTACCAGGGGCCCATGATCCAGGGACAATTTCCTCCAAGAACACATGGCATTCCACAGGCTGTTGCATTGTCATGTTGGCCTCTGCTGCCACAGGCTTGCACTACATTCCGTACACCTCCCTCCCTCCAGCCTGAGTAAGTCAGAGCCCCCTAATCAGGTGTTCCTTTAATCCCATCCTGCCTGAGAGAAGAACAGATGCCCTCAGGTGACCTACACACAGAGGCAGGGCCAAATCCAAAGCTGAACCCCAGGAGCTATGCAAACAAAGAAGACAAAGGGAAATTTCTCCCAGCAGCCTCAGTAGCAGTGGATTAAATCTCTACAATCAACTTGATGTACCCTGTATCTCAAGAATACCTGAATAGACAAGGAATCATCCCAAAATTGAGGCGGTGGATTTGGAAGCAACTGTGAACTTGGGGTTTTCTTTCTGCATCTAATTTGTTTCTGGTTTTATGTTTACCTTAGTTTGGTATTTAGTGTTTATTATCATTGGTAGACTGGTTTATTGATTTGGTTGCTGTCTTGTTTTCCTTTTATATATATATATTTTTTTCATTTTTCTCTTTTTGTGAGTGTGTATGTGTATGCTTCCTTGTGTGATTTTTGTCTGTATAGCTTTGGTTTTACCATTTGTCCCAGGGATCTGTCTCTCCTTTTTTCAAATTTCTTTTTACTGTTTTTTTTATTTTTAATAATTATTTTTATTTTAATAACTTTATTTTATATTATTTTTTCTCTTTCTTTCTTTCATTTTTGCTCTCTTTTCTTCTGAGCCATGTGGCTGACAAGGTCATGGTGCTCTGGCCAGGTGTCAGGTCTGTGACTCTGAGGTGGGAGAGCCGAGTTCAGGACATTGGTCCACCAGAGGTCTATTGGCTTCATGTAATATCAAGTGGTGAAAGCTCTGCCAGAGATCTCCATCTCAATGCTAAGACCCAGCTCCACTCAAAGACCAGCAAGCTACAGTGCTGAACACCGTATGCCAAACAACTAGCAAGACAGGAACACAAGCCAACCCATTAGCAGAGAGGCTACCTAAAGTCATATTAAGGTCAGAAACACCCCAAACACACCACTGGACCTGGTCTTGTCCTCAGAAACACAAGATCCAGCCTCATCCACCAGAACACAGGCACTAGTCCCCTCCACAAGGTAGCCTACACAACCCACTGAACCAACCTTAGCCACTGGGGCCAGACACCAAAAACAATGGAACTACAGACGTGCAGCCTAAGAAAAGGAGAACCCAAACACAGTAAGTTAAGCAAAATGAGAAGACAGAGAAACACTCAGCAGATGAAGGAGCAAAGGAAAAAAACCCACCAGACCAAAAAAGTGAAGAGGAAATAGGCAGTCTATCTGAAAAAGAATTCAGAGTAATGATAACAAAGATGATCCAAAACCTTGAAAATAGAATGGAGAAAATACAAGAAACATTTAACAAGGACCTAGAAAAACTAAAGAGCAAACAGTGATGAATAACACAATAAATGCAATTAAAAATTCTCTAGAAGGAATCAATAGCAGAATAACTAAGGCAGAAGAACAGATAAGTGACCTGAAAGATAAAATAGTGGAAATAACTACCACAGAGTACAATAAAGAAAAAAGAATGAAAAGAACTGAGGACAGTCTCAGAGACCTCTGGGACAATGTTAAATGCACCAACATTTGAATTATAGGGTTCTCAGAAGAAGAAGAGAAAAAAAAAAGGGACTGAGAAAATATTTGAAGAGATTACAGATGAAAACTTCCCTAATAGTGGAGAGGAAATAATCAAGTCCAGGAAGTGCAGAGAAACCTATTCAGAATAAATCCAAGGAGAAACATGTGAAGACACATATTAATAAAACTATCAAAAATTAAATACAAAGAAAAAATATTAAAAGCAGCAAATGAAAAATAACAAATAATATACAAGGTAATCCCCATATGGTTAATAGCTGATCTTTCAGCAGAAACTCTGAAAGCCAGAAGGGAGTGGCAGGACATATTTTAATTGATGAAAGGGAAAAAACTACAACGAAGATTACTCTACCCAGAAAGGATCTCATTCAGATTCGATGGAGAAATTAAAACCTGTATTGACAAACAAAATGTAGAGAATTCAACAGCACCAAGATAGCTTTACCACAAATGATAAAGGAACTTCTCTAGGCAGGAAACAACAGGGAAGGAAAAGACCTATGATAATAAACCCATAACAATTAAGAAAATGGTAATAGGAACATACATATCAATAAGTACCTTAAATATGAATGGATTAAATGCTCCAACCAAAAGATATAGACTGGCTGAATGGATACAAAGACAAGACCCATATATATGCTGTCTACAAGAGACCCACTTTAGACCTAGGTACACATACAGACTGAAAGTGAGGGGATGGAAAAAGATATTCCATGCAAATGGAAATGAAAAGAAAGCTGGAGTAGCAATTCTCATATCAGACAAAGTAGACTTTAAAATAAAGACTATTACAAGAGACAAAGAAGAACACTACATAATGATCAAGGGGTCGATCCAAGAAGAAGATATAACAATTGTAAATATTTATGCACCCAACATAGGAGCACCTCAGTACATAAGGCAAATGCTAACAGTAATAAAAGGGGAAATTGACAGTAACACAATAATAGTAGGGAACTTTAACACCTGACTTTCACCAATGGACAGATCATCCAAAATGAAAATAAATAAGGAAACACAAGCTTTAAAAGATACATTAAACAATATGGACTTAATTATTATTTATAGGACATTCCATCCCAAAACTACAGAATACATTTTCTTTGCAAGTGCTTGTGGAATATTTTCCAGGATACATCATATCTTGGGTCACAAATCAAGCCTTGGTAAATTTAAGAAAATTGAATTCATAACAAGTATCTTTTCCTACCACAACACTATGATAGTAGATATCAATTACAGGAAAAAATATGTAAAAAATACAAACACTGGGAGGCTAAACTATACACTACTTAATAACCAAGAGATCACTGAAGAAATCAAAGAGGAAATCAAAAGTAGCTAGAAACAAATGACAAAGAAAACACAATGACCCAAAACTTATGTGATACAGCAAAAGCAGTTCTAATACAGAAGTTTATAACAATACAATCCTACCTCAAGAAAGAAGAAATGTCTCAAATAAACAACCTAACCTTACACCTAAAGCAATTAGAGAAAGAAGAACTAAAAAAAACACAAAGCAGAAGGAAAGAAATAATAAAGATCCGATTAGAAATACATGAAAAAGAAATGAAGGAAATGATAGCAAAGATCAGTAAAGCTAAAAGCTGGTTCTTTGAGATTAACAAAATTGATAAACCGTTAGCCAGACTCATCTAGAAAAAAAGGGAGAAGACTCAAAGCAATAGAATGAGAAATGAAAAAGGAGAAGTAACAACTGACACTGCAGAAATACAAAGGATCATGAGAGATTACTACAAGCAACTTTATGTCAATAAAATGGACAACCTGGAAGAAATGGACAAATTCTTAGAGAAGCACAACCTTCCGAGACTGAACCAGGAAGAAGTAGAAAATATAAACAGACCAATCACAAGTACTGAAATTGAGAATGTGATTTAAAATCTTCCAAGAAACAAAAGTCCGGGACAAGATGGCTTCACAGGTGAATTCAATCAAACATTTAGACAAGAGCTAACACATATCCTCAAACTCTTCCAAAATATATCAGAGGGAGGAACCCTTCCAAACTCATTCTGTGAGGCCACCATCACCTGGATACCACAACCAGATAAAGATGTCACAAAGAAAGAAAACTACAGGCTAATATCACTGATAAACAAAGATGCAAAAATCCTCAACAAAATACTAGGAAACAGAATCCAACAGAACATTAAATGATCATACACCATGATCAAGCAGGGTTTAATCCAAGAATGCAAGGATTCTTAATATAAGCAAATCAATCAATGTGATACATCATATTAACAAATTGAAGGAGAAAAACCATATGATCATCTCAATAGATGCAGAAAAAGCTGTCAACAAAATTCAACACCAATTTATGATAAAAACGCTCCAAAAGTAGGCATAGAGGGAACTTACCTCAACATAATATAGGCCATATATGACAAACCCACAGCCAACATCATTCTAACTGGTGAAAAACTGAAAGCATTTCTACTAAGATCAGAAACAAGACAAGGTTTCCCACTCTCACCACTATTATTCAAAATAGTTTTGCAAGTTTTACCCACAGCAATCAGAGAAAAAAAGAAATAAAAGGAATCCAAATCAGAAAAGAACTAAAACTGTCCCTGTTTCCTGATGACACGACACTATAAATAGAGAATCCTAAAGATGCTACCAGAAAACTACTAGAGCTAATCAATGAATTTGGTAAAGTAGCAGGACATAAAATTAATGCACAGAAACACACTAATGATGAAAAATCTGAAAAAGAAATTAAGGAAACACTCCCATTTACCATTGCAACAAAAAGAATTAAAAACCTAGGAATAAACCTACCTAAGGAGACAAAAGACCTGTATGGAGAAAAATATAAGACACTGATGAGAGAAATTCAAGATGATACAAACAGATGGAGAGATATATCATGTTCTTGGATTGGAAGAATCAACATTGTGAAAATGATTATACTACCCAAAGCAATCTACATACTCAGTGCAATCCCTATCAAACTACCAATGGCATTATTCACAGAACTAGAACAAAAATTTCACAATTTGTATGGAAACACAAAAGACCCCAAATAGCCAAAGCAATCTTAAAAAAGAAAAATGGAGCTGGTGGAATAAGGCTCCTTGACTTCAGATTATACTACAAAGCTACAGTAATCAAGACAGTATGGTACTGGCACAAAAACAGAAATGTAGATCAATGGAACAGGATAGAAATCCCAGAGAAAAACCCACACACATATCATCACAATATTTTTGATAGAGGAAGTAAGAATAAACAATGGAGAAAAGACAGCCTCTTCTATAAGTGGTGCTGGGAAAACTGGACAGCTACATGTAAAAGAATGAAATTAGAACACTCCTTAACACCATACATAAAAATAAAATCAAAGTGGTTTAATGACCTAAATATAAGGCCAGAAACTATAGGACTCTTAGAGGAAAACTTAGGCAGAACACTGTATGATATAAATCACAGCAAGATTCTTTCTGACCCACCTCCTAGAGAAATGGAAATAAAAACCAAAATAAACTAATCAACCTAATGAAACTTAAAAGCATTTGCACAGCTTAGGAAACCATAAGACAAATAGACAACCCTCAGAGTGGGAGAAAATATTTACAAGTAAAGCAACTAACATAGGATTAATTTCCAAGATTTATAAGCCACTCATGCAGCTCAATATCAAAAAAAACAAACAACCCAATCCAAAAATGGGCAGAAGTCCTAAATAGACACTTATCTAAAGAAGATGTACAGATTGCCAAGAAACACATGGAGGAATGCTCAACATTACTAATCATTAGAGAAATGCAAATCAAAACTACAATGAGGGCTTCCCTGATGGCGCAGTGGTTGAGAGTCTGCTTGCCAATGCAGGGGACGCGAGCTCGTGCCCTGGTCCGGGAGGATCCCACATGCCGTGGGGCAGCTGGGCCCGTGAGCCATGGCCGCTGAGCCTGCGTGTCCAGAGCCTGTGACCCGCAACGGGAGAGGCCACAACAGTGAGAGGCCTGCGTACCACAAAAAAAAAAAAAACTACAATGAGGTATCTCCTCACACGAGTCAGAATGGCCATCATCAAAACATTTACAAACAATAAGTGCTGGAGAGGGTGTGGAGAAATGGGAATCATTTTGCACTGTTGATGGGAATGTAAATTGATGCAGCCACTCTGGAGAACAGTATTTAGGGTCCTTAAAAAACTAAAAATAGAGCTACCATACGACCAGCAATCCCACTACTGGGCATATACCCTGAGAAAACCATAATTCAAAAAGAGACATGCACCACAATGTTCATTGCAGCACTATTTACAATAACCAGGACCTGGAAGCAACCTAAGTGTTCATCGACAGATGAATGGATTAAGAAGATGTGGCACATATATACAGTAGAATATTACTCAGCCATAAAAAGAACCGAAATTGAGTTATTTGTAGTGGTGGATGGACCTAGAGTCTGTCATACAGAGTCAAGTAAGTCAGAAAGAGAAAAACAAATACCATACGCTAACATATATATATGGAATCTAAGAAAAAGAATGGTTATGAAGATTCTAGGGACAGGACAGGAATAAAGACGCAGTTGTTGAAAATGGACTTGAGGACACGGGGAGGGGGAAGGCTAAGCTGGGCCGAAATGAGAGAGTGGCATGGACTTTTGTATACTACCAAATGTAAAATAGGTAACTAGTGGGAAGCAGCCACATAGCACAGGGAGATCAGCTCGGTGCTTTGTGACCACCTAGAGTGGTGGTATAGGAAAGGTGAGAGGGAGACACAAGAGGGAGGAGATATGAGGATATATGTATATGTATAGCTGTTTCACTTTGGTATAAAGCAGAAAGTAACACAACAGTGTAAAGTGATTATACTCCAATAAAGATGTTAAAAAAAAAATTCATGCTTGCAAAGCAATGTTGACAATAGAAAGCTCTTATCTCTTTCAGGTTCTGAGGAATAAATACGGAAGGAACAGTAAATACTCCATTCCATTATAAATTAATGATACAATGCAGGGTTATCTGTACTTCTGTTGAAATCTATTGACTTCTCTTGAAAAAAAACACCAGTTTTTTCTTTGGAGAACGATTTGAGGTGTTTATCTTTACATAATACTTATTATCTGCAATGAGGCAGAGTCAGCTGGTATATCTATTGTAATATATAACTTACTACTTTTCTGTCACTGGAAAGTGGGGTATTATTTGAGGGGAAATTATTCAAAAGGTGGTCTTGGGATTATGATAAAATCTATTTTGGTCACAGGTTTAAATAGGGCAAAAACTCTGGTAACATTAAGTAAAGCCATCCCTCTTCAGTTATCTCCAATAAATGTAACTAGTGAGAATCATAGTTTTACTAATCCTAATTTAGATTACTGGAAGGTAAATTTTTGTACTATTATCAATTCTCACTATCACCCCCATTTTAAAATGGCCTATAATAGTGAGATCAAGATGAGGCTCTTGTACCCTTGGGCCATAGAGAGAGAAGCAAAAATTTGAAAGGTAGCAAGGAAAAACAATATAGTACATTTTAAAATATTAGCCTCCAGTTTTGCTGAGAATAAACAAAATATTCCTCTTTTGAGATATTAGGGCTATCAAGAATAATCTTACATGCTGTTGATCATTGAATGTTTGATAAAATAAATAGATAAATGCTAAGAACTTGGACATAATTTAATTTTATTTACTTCTTAGCTTTTACAACTATGAAATTAGAGGTTTGAGTCAGATCATGCCTGGGATTCATTTTATTGTTAAAAATTTGATAGGATTCTGTATAATGCAATATGTTCAAAATGTGCAGTGTACCAAAGTTGAAGTGTATGAGTTATCAAAAATGTATATTATAAGCATATTGATGTGATTTTTGAGGTTTTACACACATGTACATGGCTCAATTTCTATCTGCAAACTGCAAATTTTATCTGGAATGTTCTCAAGTTTTTATAGCAAAAATAATAATCTGAAAAATAATTCAATTTACTTGAGACCAAAATTCTGGATACTTGGATGTATGAGTTTTTTATGTGGTTTTCAGTATTTTTTTTTTAATATGTTGAAACTATATATATAGTAACTAAAATATTTTAATCTCTAAGAATGAGAAATAGGATAAAATATCAAGTTCTCAGAAGTCCATAGTATTTTAACAGGAATAATATTCAAGATTAGTAATAACATTCAAAGGTTAAATAATATGCACTTTTCTAAGGTTTTATTATGCTCAAAATGAGTGCACACACAGTCAGAAAACACTTGGAATAAGTTAGTTGATAGTATGTTTCCTTTAAGATTAATCACAGTTTAGAACAGGTCACATACATCCACTTATTAAGGAACTTTTACCATCAAAACTTTTAATAACTGACAACTGTCCTGATGTCCTGAGTCACCTCAGTCCCTGAGAGAAATTATCTCTCCTTCTTACTAAATCACACCATATTATATGACAAGGCACATGATGTGTTAGTGGCCACATGCTGACTGAGCAGCTGTACAAAATGAATTAAAACCAAACTGTAAAAACATCTAGAACTGCAAACTTTTTAGAAAGGGAAATTAAAAAAAGATGTTTATGTGGACTATACAATCAAATTGAAATAGATATTTGAACATATTAAAAATTAACATTTTATAAGTTATCTCTGAATTAATAGTTATGTTTCATTATAAACATATTGCATTATATATATTACTATTTAATGGCATGAAATTTACTCCCAAAACGTGTGTAAATATATGACCTGGCAACATGAATAAAAATGTTATGGAAAAAATTAATAATTATTAAATTACTCAACAGGAATTTAAAAAGATCCAAACTTCAAAGGTTTTTATAGAAGGTAATCAACTGATATCAAGGGATATTAGTGCTAATAATTCTAAATATTAGAACTACATATAGTTTTTTGATCTGTATGACAATAATCAATTTATCACCTCTCAACTCCAAATTTATGCTTTAATAAACACTCTGTGTTAATGGATATAATTCTTTTAAATATTTCTCCTTTATAGTGAGCACAATGTTAAGCTTTCTCAGTAGAGGTCACTAGAGGACAGGAAAGAAGTTCTCCTACATAGAAGTTGCACAATTGGTCTGCATCATGAGAGTCAGAACCACCTCAGCTACACATATAGAATGTGTGATCTCTTGGCACCATTTCAGCCTTCACTCAGAATGGTGATCATCATGCTGCAGCTATTTCAACACAAGATACTGTGTATTGCAGGACTTATGCACACCTCAGAGCCGCATATCCCTCTGCTCATCTATCCTAAGGCCCCAGAGTCTTGTAGTCCAAGGATTTCCTGATGCTGTAGCCTTGTCAATGCCATGGACCTCTTGACACAGACATTATACATTCCAGGCCTTCTACTCACACTGATGCTCATACTCCCTCTGTATGCCTGGCCACTGGCTGTGGTTCACCTATGCCCCTTTTGTGCTCTGGAGGGTTGTTTCCTGCTTGACCAGAAACTGTGGATGAGCTCTGGGCCAAACAGGCCAGTGAACTTCTCTCCAGTGGCCTGCAACTACGTCTTCTCTACAGAGACCAAAACCTTAGCCCTGGGAAGGGGACACACTTCTAAGTATGACCTTCCCTAGGTAGTCTTCCCTCAGTTCTCATAGCTCTAAGATTTTTATATCTCACAATCACTTTTATCACTGTTTAATCATTCTTTATATTGAACTTCCTTTTTTCATATCATTGTATGGATTATGCTTCCTGATTTTATTCAGACTGATAGAAAATTGGTATCAGGAACAGTCCCAGAAGATAAGTCCCTAAAGATGAACTTTGGTATTAGTTTTGCACTTGAGCTTAAATGCAATGCTAGCTCCTTGTCAATGAGAAATTGAATGCTGGAGATCTGGCCTGCAGTGGAATCACAAAGTATCACCTGTGGTTGATTGTGAAGAAGTACCAAGTAAAGCATGTACTTTGGGAGCTCATGTGGCTGCTGTACTTAACTGTTTTGGTAGTAATGATGATGTAAGTATCATAATGTACTATAGACTCTTTTGAGCAGAAGTAGCTTGTCCTCTGTTTTCTGAAAAGTTGAGCCTTTGTGTTTGAAAACAGAGTGATAGCTGCATTTGTGGAAGGTGCCTTGGATGCCGATGCTCATTTTACTCAGGGCCAACTACAATCACTCCCTGTTGCCACTAGACACATAACTAATGGTCAAACATCACCATGCTCTAGGGTATTAGATATGCCTGTAACCCAGGAGTAAATAAATTAAAATGATTGCAAGAATTTCCTAATGTATTTTGGCAGAAAACTGAACAGGTGTGGGGATGGATATGAAGGGTTGTTAGAACAAAGAGGGAAGAATATAACAGTAGATTATAACAGTGGATTGATTGATATGGGCACACTTTCTACAGATTTGAGATTTATATCACATCTGTTATTTTTTAAAAACATTGCTTTTGAATTGTTTTCTCTTTTGTTCCCCTAAGAGATTTCAATTACACCAATGTTAGAATGTTTTCCTCTTCCATTTTATCTTATCTCTTCTAAATATTCATTTTCTATGTTCCAGTTAAAATATTTTCTACTGACTTTCTCTAGTTCACTAATCTGTTCTATCTTGTTCAATTGGCTGTTATAATCTTTATTAAATTCTCAATTTCAACTAGTTTTTCCCAATTCTAAATTTCCTATTTGACTTTGTTTATATAGACCACAGTTTTCTAGTATAACTACTATAAATATAATTTTGCCATATTAAAATTTAGTATTCAAATCAATTGCTAATAATTCCAAAAACTGTTATATTTTGTTCCATTTTCATTATTTTTCTTTTCCTTCTTAATCCTGGATATTTTAAGACTGGACATTGCTATGAAAAATATAAAATGTTCTGGATGACGTTGCCTTTTTCCAGAAAAGTTTCATCATATTCTCCTACAGATGGACATAGTTAAGTTCATATTGCACTAATTCAAGGTTGTGTTGGTTTTTTTTTTAAGGTTTATCTGCTTGGGATTTATATTCATTCTTAAGATGTAGTCCTTCAGGATCACAACTAAATGTATGAGTCATTTTAATTTTGTCTAATGGCTCCAATTTCTATCTCAGAATGGTGAGACTGCCTCTTACCCTGCACATATATTGTAGACAAACCACTAAATGAAAGGATAACATCTCTGAGCTTCTCTTCTCACTGGTATCTTTGCTCCTAATTTTTAAAAATTTTCTTATCACTCCAGCATTGTAAGTTTATAAAAGTAAAATCTGCTGTCTTTTCACATTCTCGACAAATTCTTGGGTTGTTGGCCTTTGTTCAGTGTCATTAATTGGCAAATGCCCCCAAGGGGAAACAATGCCTTGATGACTATTTTTTCAACTCTCTGTAGTTCATTTTGTTCTGAAATCATACCTCCAAGTTATGATTCCTTGGAAGATCTTTAATTTTTTCAATTTTTTTTTCAAGAAAATTTGGCTTTGTTGTTTTTCTAGATTGTTCATCTTCCATAAGCTACTATACTATATATGAAACCAGAAATCTCCTTGTCTTTATATTTAGGTATATCTCTATCTAAACAGTAAATTCTATTAGAGTAGACACAATGTCTACATTTTTACATTTTAATCTGAAGTATCTTGGCACTCTGTAATAGAATTTAATTATGCATATCAGAAAGGGTAAAAGTAGACTCAAAGAAATAAAACAGAACATTGATCTAGTAAAAATTCCAAGATAAAATAGTGCGTTTGTATGAGGTGGTCTTGTGGAACTGGGCAGCAGAGGTAATTAGAAATTTTTCAGTTGTCCAGGTGTGTTGCTGAGGATGGTGCCCACTAGGACAATAATCAAAGTTGTTTTACATGGGTCTCAGTACCAGCAACATCTGTGCTTCCTCTGAACAATTGTTAAGAAAGATTTTTTGCAATGAATGTTTTACTTCTCATAAATTAGTGTGTTTATTTCTGATATAACTATTCAGGAATTCAGAAATTAATAGCAGCTTACCTTTAGTTATTCAGTTGTGCTTCTTGGGATACCATTTACATTAAGCTTTATTTTTGCTTTCCTACTATTTTTTTTCTCTTGGCCTGTTTTTATTATATACATAAAACTTTCCCTTGGTGGTGTTGAATATGTAAATCTTGGTAGGTTGTTTCAAATTCTCTTTAATAAGAAGTAAAATATATATTAATAAATACATAAATAAAATTCAAATCAAAGGCAAAGAGAATGTGGGCTTCCTCCTCCTCCTGACTTACCTATTTTTATAAACTACAGGTAAATTTACATATGATAGCTTGAATAAGTAGTAAAAACTTCAAATATAATGGCCTGAGTGAATAAAGAACTTATTGTTTCACACTACAAGTAGCTCAGAGTCAATGAAGTACCATAGTTTTCTTCCTTGGTGTTTCTATATTGTCAGGGCTTCAGTGTTTCTACAGTTCCTCTGGCTTTCTTTCATGCTGGCTGCACATCCTCTACTCTTGTATACTCATACAATGATAACAAAAGACAGGAAGGCATTCTCTCTTTTTGACACTAGGGGGAAGAAACTTTCTCATGAGCCAACTGGAAGACTTACCTTTATGTTTCATTATTTAGGAAGTCAGATTTTTGTGTCTAAGCAGATTACTGACAAAGGGACTGTAATTTATTGATTTGTTTAGATTAATCAATATTCATCTCTTGTTACTGGGAAAGGTAACCATGAAGCACATCACTCTGTAACATATTTTAAAAAATCAAGATTCTAGAATCAAAGAAAAAAGGGAGTAATGATAATTGAGTAGAAAAAGCGGTGGTATCTACCATGCTCCCTTTAAACTACCATAGTTTCTAGGATTAAAACATCAATCATTGGGCTTCTCTGGTGGCGCAGTGGTTGAGAGTCCGCCTGCCGATGCAGGGGACACGGGTTCATGCCCTGGTCTGGGAAGATCCCACATGCTGCGGAGTGGCTAGGCCCGTGAGCCATGGCCACTGAGCCTGCGCATCTGGAGCCTGTGCTCCGCAGCGGGAGAGCCCACAACAGTGAGAGGCCCGCATACTGCAAATAAATAATAAATAAATAAATAAATAAATCATCAACCATCCATTCATTTAACAAAAAAATAACTAAGCATATAATGTATCCCAGCTATAGTTCTAGAAAAAGATATAGAGCAGTTGACAAAAGCAGTAAAATCCCAGGTGGAGAGGTAGAAAAAAAAAATTAAAGTTAGTAACGTGTAATATATAGACCATAATAAGGGCTAAGGAGAAAAAAATAAATAAAACCATGAATGAGGATATAAAGGAAATACATTTTTCTATATTGTAGCTACTGAAGACATACAAAGAAGGAAACTTTTGTTTAGAGTCTTGGAGAAATTGACAGGGCAAATGGAGTGGATGTTTTGAGAAGGAGCAAAACAGGTAGAGGAAACAAGTGCAACTGTTTAGAAACAGAAGCATATCTACACTAAAAAGATCAGTGTGGATAAAATGGAATAGATAAGAAAGATAATTGTAGTCTATTATAAAAGAGTTGGTTTTTAATCTGAATGTGATGAATGGCCACTTTTTTGAACAGGAAAGTGACGCAATGTATCTGAAATTTTAAGAGAATAATTTTGGCTGCTACATGAGAATGGATTGAATGAGAGAAGGACAAAAATAGGGAGACCAGGGCTTCCCTGGTGGCACAGTGGTTGAGAGCCCATCTGCCGATGCAGGGGACACGGGTTCGTGCCCCGGTCCGGGAAGATTCCACATGCCGCGGAGCGGCTAGGCCCGTGAGCCATAGCCACTGAGCCTGCACGTCTAGAGCCTGTGCTTCGCAACAGGAGAGGCCACAACAGTGAGAGGCCCGCATACCGCAAAAAAAAAAAAAAAAAAAAAAAATTAGGGAGACCAGTTAAAGAGCTACTCAGACTATTTAGATAATATAGGTGTGAGCTGATTGTGGCTTGGATTAAGGTAGTGGCAGAGGAAGAGGTGGGTAAGTGGTCAGATTCTGAATATATTTTGAAAATAAATCTGAGAGCTTTGCTGATGTTTGGGATGTGGGGATATGTGGAGTGCAGGGGAGGGGAGATGATCTAAAGATAGAACAAACATATTTTGCCTGAGAGATTAAAATAAGTGTTCTTTGTTTTTCTACCTAAATATTACTCCCTTAACATTTATAACTTTATAAAATTCTAGATAAATTTTAACTTTTTTCATGTAGTTCTGAGTTTTCTAAAACTATACTCTTTCCATTATTTCACAAGGATATTCTGAATTGTATTGTATTTACTTGTGTCTTTGGATCTAAAGTGGGTCTCCAATAACTAACAAATAGATAAATTGTAAAAATTCACCCTGTCAATCTCTGCCATTTGATAAACAGCTTCTCACTTACTGCTTTCAAGATTCTCTCTTGTTTTGGATGTTAGCACTACAATTATAATGTGTTTCAGCATGGATCTCTTCCAGCATGGATGTAATTGCAATTCCTGGATGTGTAGATTCATGTATTTCCAAAAAATTGGGAAATTTTTAGGTTTTATTTCTTCATATATTCTCTCTGTCCCTTTCTTTCCTCTCCTTCAGATATTCCCATAATATATATGTTGGTCTTCTTTACTTTTATTAATTTTTATTGGAGTATAGTTGCTTTACAATGTTGTGTAAGTTTCTACTGTACAGCAAAGTGAATCACATGTATCTCCTCTTTTGTGTATTTCCTTCCCATTTGAGTCATGACAGAGCATTGAGTAGAGTTCCCTGTGCTATATAGTATGTTCTCATTAGCTATCTATTTTATACATAGTATCAATAGTGCAAATATGTCAATCTCAATCTCCCAATTCATCCCACCCCCACTTTCCTGTCTTGGTATCCATACATATGTTCTCTATGTCTGAGTCTCTATTTTTGCTTTGCAGCTAAGATCATCTATACCATTTTTCTATATTCCACATATATGTGCTAATATACGATATGTGTTTTTCTCTTCCTGTTTTACTTCACTCTGCATGACAGACTCTAGGTCCATCCACGTCTGTCCAGTTTTGTTCCTTATTATGGCTGAATAATATTCCATTGTACATATGTAGCACACCTTCTTTATCCATTCCTCTATCAACAGACATTTAGCATTTGTTGCCTGTAGATTTTCTGATGATGTCCAACTAACCAGTGTTAGGTGATACCTCATTGTAGTTTTGATTTGCATTTCTCTAATAATTAGTGATGTTGAGCAGCTTTTCATATGCTTTTTGGCCATCTGTATATCTCTTTGGAGAATGTCTATTTAGGTCTTCAGCCCATTTTTTTTTCTTTTATTAACATCTTTATTGGAAATAGTTGCTTTATAATGTTGTGTTAGTTTCTGCTGTATAACAAAGTGAATCAGCTATATGTATACATATATCCCCATATCCCCTCCCTCTTGTGTCTCACTACCACCTTCCCTATCCCACCCCTCTAGGTGTCACAAAACAGCAAGCTGATCCCCCTGTGCTATGCAGCTTCTTCCCACTAGCTATCTATTTTACATTTGGTAGTGTATATATATCAATTCTACTCTCTCACTTCATCCCAGCTTACCCTTCCCTCTCCCCGTGTCCTCAAGCCCATTCTCTACATATGTGTCTTTATTCCTGTGCTGTCCCTAGGTTCTTCAGAACCTTGTTTTTTTTTTTTTTTTTTTTTTTTAGATTCCATATATATGTGTTAGCATATAGTATTTGTTTTTCTCTTTCTGACTTACTTCACTCTGTATGAGAGACTCTAGGTCCATCCACCTCACAAAAAATAACTCAGTTTCATTCCATTGTATATATGTGCCACATCTTCTTAATCCATTCATCTGTTGATGGACACTTAGGTTGCTTCCATGTCCTGGCTATTGTAAATAGAGCTGCAATGAACATTGTGGTACATGACTGTTTTTGAATGATGATATTCTCAGGGTATATGCCCTGTAGTGGGATTGCTGGATCATATGGTAGTTCTATTTTTAGTTTTTTAAAGGAATCTCCATACTGTTCTCCATAGTGGTTGTAACAATTTACATTCCCATCAACAGTGCAGGAGGGTTCCCTTTTCTCCACACCCTTTCCAGCATTTATTGTTTTTAGATATTTTATGATGACCATTTTGACTGGTGTGAAGTGATACCTCATTATAGTTTTTATTTTACTTCTCTAAGCATTAGTGAAGTTTAGCATCCTTTCTTGTGTTTGTTGGCAATCTGTATATCTTCTTAGGAGAAATGTCTATTTAGGTCTTTTGCCCATTTTGAATTGTGTTGCTTGTTTTTTTGATATTGAGCTGCATGAAATCTTTTTATATTTTGGAGATTAATCCTTTGTCAGTTTTTTCATTTGCAGGTAATCTCTCCCATTCTGAGGACTGTCTTTTCATATGTTTATGGATTTCTTTGCTGTGCAAAAGCTTTAAGTTCATTAGGTCCCATTTTCTTTTTCTTTTTATTTCCACTTCTGTAGGAGGTGTATCAAAACGGATCTTGTTTTCATTTATGTCATACCGTGTTCTGCCTATGTTTTCCTCTATGAGTTTTATAGTGTCTGGCCTTACATTTAGGTCTTTAACCCATTTTGAGTTTATTTTTGTTTATGGTGTTAGGGAGTGTTCTAATTTCATTCTTTTACATGTAGCTGTCCAGTTTTCCCAGCACCACTTATTGAAGAGGCTGTCTTTTCTCCATTGTATATTCTTGCCTCCTTTATCAAAAATAAGGTGACCATATGTGTGTGGGTTTATCTCTGGGCTTTCTATCCTGTTCCTGTTTCTGTTTTTGTGTCAGTACCATACTGTCTTGATTACTGTAGCTTTGTAGTATAGTCTGAAATCAGGGAGCTTTATTCCTCCAGCTCCGTTTTTCTTTTTCCGATTGCTTTGGCTATTCGGGGTCTTTTATGGTTCCACACAAATTCTGGAATTTTTTGTTTTATTTATGTGAGAAATGCCATTGGTAGTTTGATAAGGATTACATTGAATGTGTATATTGCTTTGGGTGGTACTGTCATTTTCACAATGTTGATATTTCCAATCCAAGAACATGGTATATCTCTCCATCTGCTTGTATCATCTTTAGTTTCTTTCATCAGTGTCTTATAGTTTTCTGCATACAGGTCTTTTGTCTCCTTAGGTGCGTTTATAATTAGGTATTTTATTCTTTTGTCGCACTGGTAAATGGGATTGTTTCCTTAATTTCATTTTCTGATCTTTCATTTCTAGTGTATAGGAATGCAACAGTTTTCTATGTATTAATTTTGGAATCTGTGAATTTACTAAATCCATTGATGAGCTCCAATAGTTTTCTGGTGGCATCTTTAGTATTTTCCATGCATAGTATCATGTCATCTGCAAACAGTGACAGTGTTATTCTTCTTTTCCAGTTCGGATTCTGGTATTTCTTTTTCTTCTCTGATTGCTGTGTCCAGGACTTCCAAAACTATGATGAACAATAGTGTTGAGAGTGAACACTCTTCTCTTTTTCCTAATCTTAGAGGAAATGCTTATGCTTTGTCACCATTGAGAATGATGTTTGCTGTGAGTTTGTCATATATGGCCTTCATTATGTTGAGGTAGGTTCCCTCTATGCCCACTTTATGGTGAGTTTTTATCTTAAATGTGTGTTGAATTTTGCCAAAATCTTTTTCTGCATCTATTGAGATGATCATATGTTTTCTTTTTTTATTTGTTAATATGGTGTATCATATTTGTTGATTTGTGTGTATTGAAGAATCCTTGCATCCCTGGGATAAATCCCACTTGATCATGGTGTGTGATCCTTTTACTGTGTTTTTGGATTTGGTTTGCTAGTATTTTATTGAAGATTTTGTGCAACTGTGCATCAGTGTTATTGGCCTGTAATTTTCTTTTTGTGTGATATCTTTGGTTCTTGTATCAGGGTAATGGTGGCCTCATAGAATGAGTGTAGGTGTGTTTTCCCCTATGCAAGTTTTGGAATAGTTTGAGAAGGATAGCCATTAGGTTTTCCCTAATTGTTTGATAGAATTCACCTGTGAGGCCCAATGGTCCTGGATTTTTGTTCATTGGAAAAATTTTAATCAGTTTCAATTTCATTACATGTGATTGGTCTGTTTGTATTTTCTATGTCTTCCTGGTTGAGTCTTGGAAAGTTGTACTTTTCTAAGAATTTGTCCCTTTCTTCCAGGTCATACATTTTGTTGGCATACAGTTGCTTTATTAGTCTCTTATGATCCCTTGTATTTCTGTGGTGCTTGTTGTAAATTCTCCTTTTGTATTTCTAATTTTATTGATTTGAGTCCTCTCCCTTTTTTTTCTTGGTGAGTCTGGCTAAAGGTTTATCAACTTTATCTATTCAAAGAACCAACTTTTAGTTTCATTGTTCTTTGCTATTTTTTTCTTCATTTCTATTTCATTTATTTCTGCTCTGATCTTTATGATTTCTCTCCTCTGCTAACTTTGGGTTTTATTTGTTCTTTTTTCTCTAGTTGCTTTAGGTGTAGGGTTCAGTTGCTTATTTCAGATTTTTCTTGTGTCTTGAGGTGGGATTGTATTGTTATAAACTTCCTTCTTATATCTTCTTTTGCTACATCCCATAGGATTTGGGCCATCATGTTATCATTGACATTTGTTTCTAGGCATTTTTTGATTTCTTCTCATTTTCTTCAATGATCCCTTGGTTATTTAGTAGCATATTGTTTAGCTTCCATGTTTTTGTGTTTTTTACAGGGTTTTTTTTTTCCCCCTGTAACTGATTTCTAATCTCATAGTGTTGTGGTCAGAAAAGATGTTTCATACAATTGAAATTTTCTTAAATTTACCAAGGCTTGATGTGTGACCCAATATGTGACCTGTGTTGGATAATATTCCATGCGCACTTGAGAGGAAGGTATGTTCTGCTTCTTTTGGATGGAATGTCCTAGAAATATCAATTAAATCTATCTGGTCTATTGTGTCATTTAAGCCTTGTGTTTCCTTATTAATTTTCTGTCTTGATGATGTATCCATTGGTGTAAGTAGAGTGTTAAAGTCACCCACTATTATTGTGTTACTGTCAATTTCCCCTTTTATGCCTGTTAGTATTTGCCTTATGTATAGAGGTGCTCCTATGTTGGGTGCATAAATATTTACAATTGTTATATCTTCTTTTTGGATTGATCTCTTGATCATTATGTAGTGGTCTTTCTTTTCTCTTGTAATAGTCTTTATTTTAAAGTCTATTTTGTCTGCTATGAGTATTGCTACTCCAGCTTTCTTTTGATTTCCATTTGCATAGAATATCTTTTTCCATCCCCTCACTTTCTGTCTGTATGTGTCCCTAGGTCTGAAGTGGGTCTCTTGTAGACAGCATATATATGGGTCTTGTTTTTAGATCCATTCAACCAGTCTGTGCCTTTCGATTGGAGCATTTAATCCATTTACATTTAAGGTAATTATTGATATGTATGTTCTTATTACCATTTTGTTAATTGTTTGGGGTTTGTTTTTGTATGTCTTTTTTTTCTCTTGTATTTCCCACCAAGAGTACTCCCTTTAGCATTTGTTGTAGAGCTGCTTTGGTGGTGCTTAATCCTCTTAGCATTTGCTGGTCTGTAATGCTTTTGATTTCTGCATTGAATCTGAATATTATCCTTGCTGGTAGACTAAACTTGGTTGTAGATTTTTCCATTTAATCACTTTAAATATGTCTTGTCACTCCCTTCTGGCCTCCAGAGTTTCTCTGAAAAATCAATTGATAACCTTATGGGGATTCCTTGTATTTTTTTGTTACTTTTCCTTTTTTGTTTTTAATATTTTTTCTTTGTATTTTATTTTTGTTAGTTTGATTATTGTGTCTTGGCATGTTTCTCCTTGGATTTATCCTGTATGGGCCTCTCTGTACTTCCTGGACTTGACTGACTATTTTCTTTCCCATATCAGAGAACTTTTCAAATATAACCTCCATATATTTTCTCAGGCCTGTTGCCTTTCTCTTCTTCTTCTGGGAGCCCTATAATTCGAATGTTGGTGCCTTTAATGTTGTCCCAGTGATGTCTGAGACTGTTCTCATTTCTTTCCTTATTTTTTTTTTCTTTATTCTCCTCCAGGGCAGGTATTTCTACCATTCTATCTTCCAGCTCACTTATTCATTCTTCTGCCTCAGTTATTCTGCTATTGATTCTTTCTAGTGTATTTTTCATTTCAGTTGTTGTTTTGTTCATCACTGATTGTTTGTACTTTAGTTCTTCTATGTCCTTGTTAAACATTTCTTTTATCTTCTCAATTCATGCCTCCAGTCTATTTCTGAAATCTTGGATCATCTTTACTATCATTACTCTGATTTTTTTTTCTGGTAGTTTGCCTATTGTCACTTCACTTAGTTTGTCTTTATTTTTTATCTTTTTCCTTCATCTGTAACATATTAGTCAGTCATCTCATTTTGTCTAACCTACTGTTTTTATGGTCTCCTTTCTTCTTAGTTCCTCTTGCTTCTGTTGTCTGCCCCTGGTGAGTGAGGTTGATCCAGGTGCTTATGTAGGCTCTCTGGTCAGAGGGACTGGTGCCTGCAATCTGGTGGGTGGAAATGAGTCTTTTCCTTCTGATGGGCAGGATGGTATCAGATGGTGTGTTTCGGGTTGTCTGTGAGCTTAGTTTGATTTTATGCAGCTTTTCTGCTGATGGGTGTGTCTGTTCCTGTCTTGCTGGTTTTTTGGCATGAAGTGTCCAGCACTGGATCCTGCAAGCAGTTGGGCAGAGCTGGGTCTTGGTGTTGAAATGGATACCTCTAGGAGAGTGCATACCAATTAATATTCCCTGAGCCCAGGAATTCTCTGGTGGTCCAGCATCCTGGACTTAGCACTCCCACCCCCGGAGGCCCAGGTCCGATCTCTGGCTGGAAACCAAGAGCCTGCAAGCCATGTTATACACATTGAGAAATAATAAATAAAAGAAAGAAAAAAGAAAACAAAAAAGAAAAGGAAAGGAAACAAACAGACAAACAAAACCAAAGACCGATAGCAAAGACAAAAACTAACACACAGTATCAAGAACAACACAACACACACACAGACACTCACACTGAAAAAAATACTAGAAAGAAAACATACAGACACACCAAATCCATGACAAATGTTAACAAAACCAAACTAACAGAAACAAAGGAGCAGACAGAAAAGGAAAAAGAAAAGAGAAAAAGAGGGGAGAGTGAGTTAAAGCAGCAGCTGATTGGGGCACACTTACTCCCTCAGGCTAGGGAGGCATACAATGGCCACAATTGGGGTGTGCACGAGTTGCCTGCAGTGATGGGAACTGGCAGGATGTTGCAGCAGACTGTGGCCCACTCACTCTAGTGGGAGTCCCTTCCAATTCCCACAGAAGCAGCGGCAGGAGTGTGGGGGCTGTGGTGGTCCCACCCCTTGCACTCATCTCAAAAATGTCACCTCATTTCCTAGGCAGACCATGATTCATTTTGGGGCATTCCTTGCTGTGGAGCCCCTCACTCTCATTCCCTCTGTTGTATTCACACAGCCAACAGTGTCTCTCTCTGAAGCTGTTCCCTTAACCCCATGCTTTAGCATTCAGACCCCATCAGCACTGGCAGAATTCCGTCTCAGGCAGGGGCACCCAGAGCTTATTCCCCAGGAGGCTTTGTGTTGGGTGGCACACTGGACCCCAGAGCCTATGCAGAATGAGGATGCCTTGGTTTGAGGGATGGGTGAGACTACTCAGATGTGAGTCTTTCCTAGTACCCACAGAGGCTGAAGAAGCTGGTGGGTGGGGAAAGCTGCCCCATCCCTTGTGCACAACTCAACAATGATGCCTTGCTTCTATGGTGTCCCAGGCTTTTTTTGAAAATGTTTGCAGTTGTGGAGTTCCTTACTCCTGTCCCTTCAGGCTGTTTTTTAACAGCCAACAGCTGTCTCCACACCTCAGGTCTGAACTCCAAACCCCACTTTCCAGCCCCCAGCCACCCTCAGCAACAGGCAACTCATGACTCAGGCTGGGATGCATAGAGCTGCAGTGCAGGCTATGTGCACAGTTCTTACTTTGTCCTGCCTTCCACAGACTATTTGCTGCATTCTCTTTTGACCCTCTTTTTCTGTCCTGGCAGATTTCCCCACCATGAGTGAGTTTTTCTGAGTGCAGGGACCTCCCCTCAGATTCCCTCTAAGGTTGCTGGTCCATTTTATGATTCTTCTTTTCCTTTTTCTTCTTTCTTTCATCCTACCTGACTCTGAGGGGATTTTTCTTGTCTTTTTAGGTGTTTGAATTCTTCTGCTAATGATCAGCAGGAGTTCTGCAGTTGGGTGGAGGGTCTAAAGTGATGTCTGCCTGCTTCTTCTGAATCTTCTTGGTGTTGGTGGAGAAGAGTTTAGAGTTTTTGCTCATGCTGCCTTTACTCTCCTTCTTCTTGTGATATTTGTTTCTTTCTCGGTTTGCTGGTTGGAAGACAAAGATGAGGAGGAGCTGGTGCTCTCTTGAATCATCATTTGACATAGCAATCCCCCACCCCACCTGACAAACAGATCCTCTCTTTGTATCTGGCTGCTCTTTGCCACTGCAGTGGCTGCAGCTATGGCTGCTGCTGGGCCTGGCCATTCATGTCTCTCACAGGGAGAGAAGCGGAAGAGCAGCAGCAACAACTATTCTATTTTAATTTTTACAAATGGCTAAAAAGACTTCATGAGATTTTGAGGAAAACGTTTTAGGCTTTTCAAGAGTTATTTATGAACACTACAGCAGTGTTCTATAAAGTTTCATGACTCAAACAATAGTAGATGTTACTAGACATATAATTTAATTGATTGATTAACACAGAGAAAATGTTAACTTAGCATCTCTGCTGCATTTCCTGATCAGTCACCCAAGGATGTCTCAAGCACATAGTTATGATTACAGTTTTGGTTCCTGTTAAATAATTTTCCTTTGGATAAATTTCTCAATTGCCAACCAGGTTGGTATTTCATTTGTTGCTTCAAGTGTTAAAAAGCAATTTTTTTTTTTCAAATAATACGTACTGAATCAAATATTAGTTAAGTGTAAATAAGAGGGAAATAAGGGTAACATTTTGAAAGTGGCATTAATTTTGACTTTAGGTTATGATTTATCTGATTGAAATAGGTTTAATGAAGTAGTCTAATAAATATGTTCATTCTCATCACTTGATAAGTAGTTACTTCAATACTTTAACTGATATTCTAATCTGTGAAGGAGGTCTGCAGTGGGAAAAAATTGTACTTATTATTTTTGTCTCAAACATGAATATTTTAAAGAAATGTAAAATAAATTGAAGAGAAATGTTGAGAACCTTCTAAATATAATATAACCTAGGAACTAGAGTTTTCAGTTGGTTTTAAATTATGGTGATTAAGGAATGACATCAGCAAGGTAATGACATAGGAAGCCCTAGACCCTCCTACCCCCATGAACACAATGATTCAACAAGAATACATTGACAAAGTCCCTTTATGAGAAATTTAGAATCTATTTGAGGGGCTCCTTCACCCCAGTCAAGCATGAAACCAGCTGCATCAAATCCAGTAGGGAAAATTGGGACTTCCTCTTAAAATAACAAATAAATGGAATGATAGCTCATGTTCATAGATTGGAAGACAATACTGTTAAAGTGTTCATACTATTCAAAATCATCTGCACATTCATGCAATACCTTTGAAAAATGTCATGACATGTTTTACAGAAATAGGAAAACAATTCTAGAATTCATATGGAAACACAATTGACCTCAATAACCAAAATGATCTTGAGAATGAAAAATAAATCTGGTAGCATCACACCTCCTAATTTCAAAACATATCACAAAGCTACAGTAATTAAGGCAGCCTGGTACTAGAATAAAGACAGTCATTTAGATCAATGGAATAGAATAGAGAGCCCAGAAGTAAACTCACACATATACAGCCATCTGATCTTTGACAAGGGTGCTAAAAATACACAGTTAAGAAAGGATAGTCTCTTCAACAAATGGTGCTGTGAAAACTGGATATGCACATGTAAAGAATGAAACTGCATCCTTTTCTGACACCAAACAAAAAAGTCAAATCAAAGTGAATTAAAGATGTAAACATAAGGCCTGAAGTCATAAATTCTTAGAAGAAAACAGTAGAAAAACTTTATTACATTGCTCTTGGCAATGATTTATTGTATATGACACCAAAAACACAAGAAAGAAAATTAAAAACAGACAATATGTACTTTATCAATCTAAAAACTTTCTGTTCAGGAAGGAAAGAAATAACTGAATAAAAAGACAACATATAGAGTGGGAGGAAATATTGCAAACTATATGTCTGATAAGGAATTAATATCCAAAAAATATAAAGAACTCATAAACACAATAATAAAAATATAATAACCTAATTAAAATGAGCAAAGGACTTAAATAGGCATTTGTTTAAAGAAGGCATACAAATAAACAAAAAGTATAGGAAAAGGTACTCAACATCATTATTATCAGGGATCGGCCAATTAAAACCACAATGAGATATTACCTCACACTTGCAAATGTTGGCAAGAATTTGGAGATTGAAACTCGTATACATATGTTGGTAAGAATGTAAAATGTTGCAGCAGCTATGGAAAACAGTACAGATGTTTCTCAAAAAATTAAAAATAGAGCTACTCTATGATCCAACAGTCCCACTCCTGTGTATTAGTCCAAAATAATTTAAATCAAGATCTCACAGGATCTGCACTACCATGTACACTGCTGCATTATTCACAATTGTCAAGATGTGGAAACAAATTAAATACCCATTGATGGATGAATAGACAAAGAAAATATGGTATATATATATATATATATATATATATATATATATATATATATATAAAATAGAATATTATTCAACCTAAATAAAGAAAGAAATCCTGCCATACGTGACAACATGTATGAGCCTTGAGGGCATTATGATAAGTGAAATAAGCCAGACACAGGACAAATACTGTATGATTTCACTTATGTGATGTATCTAAATAGGCAATCTTACAGGAGCAGGGAGTAGAATGATGATTGCCAGGGTCTGAGGGCTTGGGGAAATGGGGAGTTTTTGCTTAACAAGTATGAAATATGTATGTTAGATGAATAAGTTCAAGAGATCTGCTGTGGAACATTTGCCTATAATTAACAATATTGTACTGTAGATTTAAAATTTTTTAAGGGGATAAATCCCATGTTAAATGTTCTTACTATGATAAAAAAAATATAGTGCTCAAGGTCTTTTCTTTGCTACATTATTGCAAGAGATGATGCAACAAATTCATTTATAATTGGAATTTAAGAGAATTCTACAGGTATTATTTAAAAACTGTTTTGGTATAGGGCAGCACTATGAAATGGTTGCCTGTGGAATTTCCAAACATGGTCAAATTGTGTCAATGGACTATCTACTTCTTTTGTTTGTTTAACAACAGGGACAAATAATTGCAGAATCTAAGGCTTAGGAAATATAAAGGTTATTTGGCCCTTAAGTGAATTCTAACTTTCCTCCCTCAAAACACTTTTTACTTATGCCCAGTTCTAAAGGATATGATAAATTTCTTACTTCTCATTACTAGAAAAAATAGGAAGTGTCTGATGATGGATTTGTACAAACATTTTGCAGGGCAGTTTGGTATTATCTATCTAAATTACTATTTAATATATATGAATTTTAATGAGCCATGTGCATACTGACATAATTGTGAATCATCAAAACTAATTTAATTACTTTTTTCTCTGTTGACAGTCAAACTAAATGAATAAAATAGAAATAATAGAAATGAGCCAATGGTGAAAGAAGTCTTCAATCTAAAATAAATTAATAGAAGATAGGAAGCAGTTTTGAAGCAAGAGATAAAGATAAAAGAGTCTCTGCAATTATTGAATTGGATGATATTTCTATATTATGAAGACATGACAAGAAAGATCCAGAGTGACTGAAGGAAAATAATTAATGTTGATAAAATTAGAAAATGAGCCCACTTTAACTTTTTCACTTTTACCTTTAGTGCTCATTTTTATGAATATTCCTTAAAAGAGGATTCATGATATGCTTACTTCCAACTGATTTTTAATAATATAAACCTAGACACTAATAATTATTTAATAATTATTGAAATTAAAATAGTATCAATCATGCTTATTGTTGTTCATAGTGTGTTCAAAGAATATATTGTGAAAGAGAGGCTCCAGAACTTCATCAAGCAAATCAAAGTTTTTAATTGTTTTCAAATAAAGAATATAAAAATATCATATTCAGCATTGATATCTTATTTTATAACATAAAAGTTTGTAACTATAATGAAATTCCAACTCAGATAAAATCCTCATATTTAAGTTTGGTAGCATTCATTCTATGGGATATTACTAACATGAACAAGTATTAAAAATGACAATTAAGATAGCTTAAAGCTATAAATAAAGCAATTTATATTTTAGTACCAGGGGCAGAAAAATGTCATGTTATTTCACATTTTGATTTGATGCAAGGCTTACCTGATTTCCATGATTGTTAACATCATTCTTCCTTAAACAAAAGCAATACACATTGCTTGGTTTCTCACTATTCTAAACAAAAATTTTCTATTTTTGATAACAAGGGGGAATAATTTTTCTTATATTTCTTTGAATTTGTTACTGAAGGAAAGGAAGTAACTTCTGTTTTAAGTCTCCTTCATTTGTTAGTCATGTAGCATTTCTTCTCATTGTACTATGTCATATTGTAAGGATTTTATTCTATTAAAAACACTTTGAAGAATAATCTTGAGAGCAGACATATAGACATAATTGTTACTGAGAAAAAAATATTTAAATAAAAATGTTATTTATATTTCCTCAGTCTATGATGTGAAAAGGTGGAGGAGAATTTAAACTCCTCTGTGAAGATAATCCTAACTTTATATGAAGGTTACCTTCTTATACAAATAGATGGAATCACCTTCTATCCAAGAAAAATATTCCTTACACTTTATGTTATTTTTACTAAAGTACCAATTCGACTAAATGTTTATTTTATTCTTTTTATTTTTAAATATTTCTTATTTTTCCAGCTTTATTGAGACATAATTGATGTACTACATTGTTTAAGTTTAAGGTGGGCATACAATATGTCAATTTGATGCATTTATATATGCAAAATATTTATCATTAACACTCTCATCTCATCACATAATTGCTATTTCTTTTTGTGCTGAGAACACTAAAGATCTACACTCTTAGCAGCATTCAAGTATATAATATAGTATTAACAATGATCATCATGCTGTAATTAGATCCCCAGAACTTATTACTCTTTTAACTGGATGTTTGTACCCTTTGACCAACATCTCCTCATTGCCTCTACTCTACTCCCTAATCCCTGGCAACCACCATTCTACTTTGTTTCTGAGTTTGGCTTTTTTAGATTACACATATAAGCAATATATTTGTCTTTTTCTGTCTCACTTATTTCACTTAGCATAATGTCCTCAAGCTTCATCCATAATGCTGCAAATGACAGGATTTCCTTCTTTCTCATGGCTGATATTCAATTATATAGATAAAATTTTATGCATTCATCTATTGAAGAACTATAAACAAATAGCTTTAATTACAAACATCAATAAAAACAATTTAGTTAGTTAATCAACTACTACATAATAAGTGAATCCCTATTGTGTGCTAGATTATTGAGATAGCTAGAGAATCGAAATAAAAAACAAACAGCTCCTCAACCTTGTAGCTTAGAGTTTAACAATAGTAATTATCATTAGTCAAATAATTATATGTAATTAAATAATCATTGTAAACAGTATTAATTAAAAGGGAATTGATTTTATTAGAAGAAATGAATTTGATGTGAATTATTAGAAAAATGAATTTAAGCAGAGACCTGATGTTGTGGGTAGAAGAGAGTAAAGATGTTTTCCAAGACAGAAAGAAAGTAAGTGTGAAGACTTTAATGTGTGAAAGAACATAAGACTTTCCCAAACTATGAAAAATCATTTGGCTGTAGTAGACAGTTTCAGTTTGAGAAATGCAAACAATAATGCAAACAATTAGTTAGAATATAAAAACATATGAGATTTCAACTGTCATCATTAGTAAACCAGAAAGGAAGAAAAGGAAGAAATGGCTTTTATGTTGCTGTATACTTATTTATGATATTTATCCATTTATGCCATATATATGTATGACAAAGAGGCATAAATGGATAAATTCTCATAGATACTTCAGCACAGTCTTTATTCCCTTACCAATTAGTCTGTTCACTCAGTTGCAATTTAATTATTCCCTGAATTTTTATCAAAAGTTCTTATGATAAATGGGCTTATACACTCAACTTCAATACTTCAAATAAAATTATTACTGAGAACACCATATTTTCTTCAGCACTCACTTTATAAAAGCCTATGTGATCATATACATTAGGATGTATTACTAAAATACAGCTTCACAATAAACAAATTCAATGCACTCCCTATCAAACTACCAATGGCATTTTTTCACAGAACTAAAACAAAAAAATTCACAATTTGTGTGGAACCATAAAAGACCCTGAATAGACAAAGTAATTTGTAAAAAAAAAAAGGAGCTGGAGGAATCAGGCTCCCTGGCTTCAGATTACACTACAAAGCTTCAGTAATCAAGACAGTATGGTACTGGCACAAAAACAGAAATATAGATCAATGGAACAGGATATAAAGCCCAGAGATAGGGCTTCCCTGGTGGCACAGTGGTTGAGAGTCTGCCTGCTGATGCAGGGGACAAGGGTTTGTGCCCCGGTCCAGGAAGATCCCACATGCCATGGAGTGGCTGGGCCTGTGAGCCATGGCCGCTGGGCCTGTGCGTCCGGAGCCTGTGCTCCACAATGGGAGATGCCACAACAGTGAGAGGCCTGCATACCGCAAAAAAAGAAAAAAAAAAAAAACCCAGAGATAAACCCATGCACCTATGGTCACCTTATTTTTGATAAAGGAGGCAAGAATATACAATGGAGAAAAGACAGCCTCTTCAATAAGTGGTGCTCCCTTATCCTTCAGTAAGGGAGGGTGGGAGTGAGGCAAAAGAGGGAGGGGATATGGGGATATACGTATACATATAGCTGATTCACTTTGTAATGTACCAGAAACTAACACAACATTGTAAAGCAACTATACTCCAATAAAGATGTTAAAAAAAGAAAAAAAAATGGGCTGAAGACCTAAATAGAAATTTCTCCAAAGATATATACAGTTAGCCAAAAGGCATATGGAAAGATACTCAACATCACTAATTATTAGAGAAATGCAAATCAAAACTACAATGTGGTATCACCTCACACTGGTCAGAATGGCCATCATCAAAAAATTTACAAACAATAAATGCTGGAGAGGGTGTAGACCAAAGGGAATCCTCTTGCACTGTAGGTGGGAATGTAATTTGATACAGCCACTATGGAGAAAAGTATGGAGGTTCCTTAAAAAACTACAAATAGAACACTCTATGACCCAGCAATCCCACTATTGGGCTTATACCCTGAGAAAACCATAATTCAAAAAGAGTCATGTACCACAATGTTCATTGCAGCACTATTTACAATAGCCAGGACATGGAAGCAACCTAAGTGTTGATCAACAGATGAATGGATAAAGAAGATGTGGCACATATATACAATGGAATATTACTCAGCCATAAAAAGAAATGAAATTGAGTTATTTGTAGTGAGGTGGATGGACCTAGAGTCTGTCATAGAGAGTGAAGTTAGTCAGAAAGAGAAAAACAAATACTGTATGCTAACACATATATATGGAATCTAAAAAAATGGTTATGAAGAACCTAGGGGCAGTACAGGAATAAAGGTGCAAAAGTAGAGAATAGGCTTGAGGATACACGGAGGGGGAAGTGTAAGCTGTGACAAAGTGAGAGAGTGGCATGGACATATATCCACTACCAAATGTAAAATAGATAGCTAGTGGGAAGCAGCCGCATAGTCCAGGGAGATCAGCTCGTGCTTTGTGACCACCTAGAGGGGTGGGATAGGGAAGGTGGGAGGGAGACGCAAGAGGGAGGAGATATGGGGATGTATGTGTATACATATAGCTGATTCACTTTGTTATACAGCAGAATGTAAAACACCATTGTAAAGTAATTATACTCCAAAAAAATGTTTAAAAAATAAATTAATAAAATAAAATACAGCTTCAGTTCTCCTGATAAATACAACTGATTCTCCTTTCTTCCATGAAAACTTCAAAACTTTATCTTAATTTTTAGAAAAGTCTGTTTGATTTTTGTGGATATAAAATGTTTTTTGTTTTAATATTTTGTCAACATCAAGCACACAAGTTTCCTCACTCTGCCATTTTTTTTCTATTAAAATAACTTCACAGCAAAAGTGTTTTACTGCAAGTTTCCACAAATTCTGTGTTTATGTGTTGTGTGTGTTGGCTCAATAATTTATATCTAGCAGAGACACCTTCCAATTAGTTGACAGTTATGCATGTTAGTTTTTATAATCTTAAATTAAAAGGTAGGTAAGAATAAAAATAGGTAAGTTGTTCCATGTATATTTTATTTTTGGAAATAAAATATGTTCATTAATAGAAATAATCTACTACAGAAATCCACTGCAAGGTGTTGCATTTGAATACAGTTGTATTCTCTAATGATTCATCCTGTCTTGTTCAAGGGAAGGGTGATATATTCAGCTAATAAAATTAAAAGGTAGTACTAGTCTTGAGATTTTCTAGAATAGCATATGTTGCCCTTTTCCTTTTTTAATTTGTTTTTATATTTCTGGATTCCATATCACTGTAGTAGATGCTGTTGCTGGTCTATCCTTATTCCATTGGTCTTTACTATTTCATACTTATTTGGTCAAATTCCGTATATCAGTATTCAGTTTTCTTGATGGAGCCCACTCAACTGCATGCCTGGCTGGCCAGAATTGTCAGAGAATTAAGAATCCCTTCAAGTGGTCTTCAGCCAATGACTGGCAAAAGTTGTTATACATGTCTTACCTGATTAATTGTTCAGAAAACAAAGCTCTTCTGTGTAGATCTACAACTAACTTTGCGGCGAGCCGTTTCTGACCGGCAGAATAACGAGCCGCCACACGCAAGATTCTTCTCGTATCACACTTTATTGGAGCACAGCTTGGTTGAAGAAAAGATGGAAGGAAGACCCCGCAATCCTATAGCAGTCTGCTTATATAGGGATTAAGAACATGTGTCGCTCTGTGATTGGCTTTCGCCGATGGTGCGATTTGTGAGCCAGCATCGGATAGGTCGCTACTTTAAAACCTCATTAGTATACTTAGCGCAAGCGCAGTGGCCACAGGAAGGATGACTCAGCTTATTTCAGCCTCCTGCCGCGCAGCAGTTAGCTGACCGCGCCCTACATAACTTCTTCCAACAAACTCCAGTAGAATTATGTTCCAGTTGCTCAAAGTGATAAATTGCTTGAAAACATATCTTTTATTTTATTCCTTTCCCATTTTCCTAGCTGCTTTTTCTCCAAATCATCCTTATTTGCCTTCATCTTCCCCAAAATGGACATCAGATCTCAACTGAGTTCTATTTTAGACTGTCTCTTTGCCATTCTCCAGTATTCTTTTACTTTAAATGCAATACAAAGTAATGTCCATCTGCTTCTTTCTTTCTTTCTTCTTTTATACAGAAAAAGAAAATCTATCCCCAAATTATTTTATTTCAGAAATTAATTAAGGTAAAAAAATTGAGATTTATGCATAATAATGATTTCAGATGGTTTTAGGCTAAAGGTAATTCCCTAACACTTATTGTAAAATTATTGCTATCAAGTGACATTATTTGTAATTTGATAAAATGTACTAAATATATATGTTTTATTTCTCCTCCTGAGTATTTAACAAAGTGTGGGGACTTATTTGGAAATCAGGAACCATATGACAAAATATGTATAGTCCAATTCTTCTTTTAAGCTTTCTAGTAGTCCAAATTATTCATTTCAGCTTGCATTTCTAAAATTTCTCATTGTTATTCAATATGACCAGCCTACAATATTGTATAATGAAGAAAAAAATTCTCAAGGGTAATAGGCAAAAAGAGACAGTTCTGTTCCATTCAAGTGATTAGATGTTAAATTTTTTGTTACTTTTTGCTTTCAAAGTTATATTGAAATTGCTGTGTGTTTTCCATATGTATAACGTTGAATTTAGACTAGTCACATTTTCAGTAGGAGGGCCTTTACTGTGATGCCTGTATATTCTTTTTGTTGTTTAATTTCTTCGACATGTTTTCTATGTTCATATTAGGTTAACCTCTTTATAAAATTACTGAACAGCAAATATTAGGTTGATGTACTTTTTTCTGTCAGCATTAAATGCCTATTACTACAAATCAACCAACTTATTTCAGTTAAACTCTTTACTGCACCATTTTTGCAATAGTAAATATTATCCAGATATGACATATATTTTACAATTAATTTAATAGTTAAATCACTTCTGTAAAATAAAGAAAAAGTGATTCTTATTAAAATCAAAATTTCATTATTCTACTCTCATTAAAACTAGAGGATATAGGAAATCTAGAAAAGAGTGGAAGTATGTATATGTATAACTGATTCACTTTGCTGTATAGCAGAAACTGACACAACATTGAAAAACAACTCTACTCCAATAAAAATTAAAAGAAAAACAAAAAAACTAGAGGATGTAAAAATGAAGACAATATCATAGACCTGAAAAAAAATCAGAGAGAAAGAAAAAATTCAATTGATAAGTATTATTGCATTTGAAGAAATATATCACGTTTTTAGTACATATAGTTTAACTACAAATTTGGAAAATATCATCAAAATATTAAATTCTTCTCTTCCCAGAAAAAGATGTCCTGATATTATATTGCTTCATATCACACTTTCAAACGATTTTATGCTTTAAAACTGCATAGGATCTTAAACTCTCCAATCTGTAATTTTTAAATGCACAATTTAGGCAAGTTTCAGAACAAGTGCTTAGATTTATGGTTTCAGCAATCTCTTTTTTACAAACAATTTCAACCAGACAGGAGTACCTTCTAAATTCTGATCATAGTTTTAGAACAGTGTATTGTGGGCAGTTGTGAAGTTTTAGTTATTTTATGACTAAATTTATTGGAGAAACGTCTGTCACTTTTCAAGTTTCTGGATTAATCCAAAGTGTATAATAACATATTTATAATATATATTCTTTTTCATATTCTTTTCCATTATTGTTTATCACAGGACATTAAATATAGTCCCCTATGCTATACAGTAGGACCTTGTTGTTTATCCATCCTACATATAATAGTTTGCATCTGCTAACCCCAAACTCCCAATCGTTCCCTGCCCCACATCCCCACCCCCTTGGCAACTATGAGTCTGTTCTCTATGTCTCTGGATCTGTTTCTGTTTCGTATATATGTTCAATTGCGTCATACTTTAGAATCCACATATAAGTGATATATGGTATTTGTCTTTCTCTTTCTGACTTACTTCACTTAGTATGATAATCTCTAGGCCCATCCATGTTGTTGTAAATGACATTATTTCATTCTTATTTATGGCTGAGTAATATTCCATTATATATATACCACATCTTCTTTATCCATTCACCTGTCAATGGACATGTAGGTTGTTTCCATGTTTTGGCTACTGTAAATAGTGCTGCTATGAAGATAGGGGTGCATGTATCTTTTTGAATTATAGTTTTGTCTAGGTATATGCCCAGGAGTGGGATTGCTGGATCAAATGGCAACACTATTCATAGTTGTTTGAGGAATCTCCTTACTGTTTTCCATAATGGCTGCATCAATTTACATTCCTACCAACAGTGTAAGAGGGTTTTGTTTTCTCCACACCCTCTCCTACATTTATTATTTGTAGACTTTTTAATGATGGCCACTCTGACTGATGTGAGGTGGTACCTCATTGTAGTTTTGATTTGCATTTCTCTAATATTTAGTGATGATGAGCATCTTTTCATGTGTCTATTGGCCATCTGTATGTCTTCTTTGGAGAAATGTCTATTTAGCTCTTCTGCCCACTTTTCACTTGGGTCTTTTTTGTTGTTCTTGTTATTGAGTTGTATGAAGTGTTTGTATATTTTGGAAATTAAGCCCGTGTTGGTTGCATCATTTGCAAATATTTTCATTTTGTTTACAGTTTCCTTTGCTGTGCAAAAGCTTATACGTTTGATTACCTTCCATTTGTTTATTTTTACTTTTATTTCTATTGCTTTGGGATACTGACATTGATATGATTTATGTCAGAGAATGCTTTGCCTATTTTCTCTTCTAGAAGTTTTATGGTGTCACATCTTATATTTAAGTCTTTAAGCCATTTTGAGTTTATTTTTGTGCATGGTGTGAGGGTGTGTTCTAACTTCATTGATTTACATGCAGCTGTCCAGCTTTCTCAGCACCACTTGCTGAAGAGATTATCTTTTCCCCATTGTATACTCCTGCCTTATTTATTAAAGATTAGTTGTCCATAAGTGTGTGAGTTTATTTCTGGGCTCTCTATTCTGTTACATTGATCCATATGTCTGTTTTTGTGCCAACACCAGGCTGTTTTGATTACTGTAGCTTTGTAGTATTGTTTGAAGTTTGGGAGGTTTATGCTTCCTATTTTGTTCTTTTTCCTAAGGATTGATTTGGCAATTCTGGGTCTTTTATGGTTCCATATAAATTTTAGTATGATTTGTTCTAGTTCTCTGAAAAATGTTATGGGTAATTTGATAGGGATCACATTAAATCTGTAGATTGCTTTGGGTAGTATTGCCATTTTAAAAATATTAATTTTTCCAATCCAAGAGCATGGGATAACTTTTTATTTCTTTGAATCATCTTCAATTTCCTTTATTAATCTTTTATAGTTCTAACATATAAGTCTTTCACCTCCTTGGTGAGGTTTATTCTTAAGTATTTTATTTTTTTGATGTTATTTTAAAAAGGATTGTATGTTTTCATTTCCTTTCTGATATTTCATTGTGAGTGTAAAGAAATGCAACTGATTTCTGTATGTTAATCTTGTATCCTTCTACCTTGCTGAATTTGTTTATCAATTTCAATAGTTTTTGTGTGGAGTCTTTAGGGTTTTCTATATATAGTATTATGTCATCTGCGTATAATGACAATTTAATCTCTTCCCTACCAATTTGAATACCTTTAATTTACTTTTCTTGTTTGTTGCTGTGGCTAGGACTTCCAACACTATGTTGAAGAGAAGTGGAGGGAGTGAGTATCCTTGTCTTTTTCCAGATTTTAGTGGGAAGGCTTTCAGCTTTTCACTGTTAGGTATATAGTATATTGGCTGTGGGTTTGTCATAAATAGCTTTTATTATGTTGAGATGTGTTCCCTCTCTACTCACTTTGGTAAGAGATTTTATCATAAATCGATGCTGAATTTTATCAAATGCTTTTTCCGCATCTATTGAGGTGATCATGTGTTTTTTGTCTTTTCCTTTGTTGATGTGTTGTATCACATTGACTGATTTCTGTATGTTGAACCATCCTTGTGACCCTAGGATGAATCCACTTGGTTGTGGGGATTTTTTTATGTTTTCTTTTTTATATGTTGTTGCACTCAGTTTGCTAATATTTTGTTGATAATTTTTGTGCCTATATTCATCAAAGACATTGGACTATAATTTTCTTTTTGGTAATGTCTTTGTCTGGTTTTAGTATCAGGGTGATGGTAGCTTCATAGACTGTCTTTCAGAGTGTTCCTTCCTCAATTTTATGAAAGAGTTTGAGAAAGATCGGTATAACTTCTTCCTTGTATGTTTACTAGAATTTACCTATGAAGCCATCCAGCCCTAGGCTTTTGTTTGTAGGGAGTTTTCTTATTACAGATTCTATTCCACTTCTAGTGATCAGTTTGTTCAAGTTATCCATTTCTTCTTGATTCAGTTTTGGTGAGCTGTATGTTCATAGAAAGTTGTCCATTTCTTCTAGGTTGTCAAATTTGTTAGCATATAATTGTTTCGAGATTCTGTTATGTTTTTATGTATTTCTGTGGTATCAGTTATGATTTCTCATCTTTTTTTTTCTTATTTTGTTTATTTGGGTCTTCTCTCTTTTCTTCTTGGTGAGCCTGGCCATAGGTTTGCCAATTATAGTTTCTCTTTCAAAGAACCAGCTCTTGTTTTTATTGACTTTTTTCTATTGTTTTTTAGTCTCTAATTTATTTACTTCCTCTCTTATCTTTATTATCTCCTTCCTCCTGCTGGCTTTAGATTTTGTTTGTTCTTCTTATTCTGATTATTTTATGTTGTTTACTTGAGATATTTCTTGTTTCTTAGACAAGGTGGTATTGCTATGAACTTCCCTCTAAAAACTGTTTTTGCTGAATCCCATAGATTTTTATGGCTGTCATTTGCCTCAAGGCAGTTTTAAATTTCTTCTTTGACTTCATTGTTGACCCATTGGTTTTTAATAGCATGTTGTTTAGTCTCCATGTAATTGTTTTTTTCTAGTTTCTTTTTCTGTGGTTGATTTCTAGCTTCATGCCATTGTGGTCAGAAAAGATGCTTGAGATAATTTCTATACTCTTAAATATTTTGAGCCTTGTTTTGTGCCCTAGTATGTGGTCAATCCGAGAGAATATTCCATGTGTGCTTGAAAACAATGTGTATTTTGCTACTTTTGTATAAGTCCTGAAAATATCAATTAAGTCAACTGTTCTATTGTGTCATTTAGGATTTCTGTTGTCATTGATTTTCTGTCTCAAAGATCTGTCCATTGATGTGTCTCCTACTATTATTGTATTCCCATCAATTTCTCCCTTTATGTCTGTTAGTATTTGTTTTATGTATTAAGGTGTACCTATATTGGGTGCATATATGTTGATGAGTTCAATAGGCTCTCCTTGTATTGATCCTTTTGTCATTATATTGTGTTCTTCTTTATCTTTCTTTATTACCTTTGTTTTAAAGTCTATTTTGTTTGATATGAGTATTGCAGCTCCCACTTTCTTTTCATTTAGATTGCATGAAATATCTTTTCATCCCCTCCCTTTAAATCTATGTGTGTCCTTTGCCTTAAGGCGGGTCTCTTGTAGGCAGTATGTTGTAGGCTCTTTTTTTTTTTTTTAGTCCAGTCTGCCACTCTACATCTTTTGATTGGAGCATTTAGTCTATTGGCATTTAAGGTAATTGTCAATAGATATGTATTTACTGCCATTTTAAACTCTGTTTTCTCATTAATTTTATATTTCCTCTTTGTCCCTTTCTTTTTCTTTTTGTTTTTCCTTTTGTGATTTTTATGATTTTCTTTTGTACTCTGTTTATGTTCTCTTCTTTTGGTTTTTGTGAATCTATTGTCTGTTTTTGATTTGTGGTTACCCTGCTTCTCAAGTACATTAACCACTTTCTGTATCTACTTGGCTAAGACTGGTAATCATGTAGGCTCTTATACATTCTAGAAAAAATCTGCATTTTCTTATTCTTCTCCCCCACATTTTATGATTTTGATGTCCCCTTTCACATCTTCATGTTCAGCCTTTTGCTGTTCATTGTGACTATCATTGCTTTCATAGAAATTTCTTAATTTTTTTAAAATCTGTATACTGGTTTATTTAAGTGATTTACTTTCTAATTGTAATTTTCTCTTTCCTATAGATTATTACTTCTTTTCTATTTGGAGAAGGCTTTTCAATATTTCCTTGAGGATAGGTTTAGTATTGCTGTATTCTTTTAGTTTTTTCTTGTCTGAGAAATTATTTTTCTCTCCTTCTATTCTAAATAATCTTGCTGGATAGAGTATCCTAGGTTGCATATTTTTCCCTTTCAGGACTTTGAATATATCTTGCCACTCCCTTCTGGTTTGCAACATTTCTGTAGAGAAATCAGCTGATAGACATATGGGTGTTCCCTTGTAATTAACTCTTTGCTTTTCCCTTGCTGCCTTTAGAATTCTCACTTTATCTTTAAATTTTGCCATTTTTATTATAATATGTCATTGTGTAGGTCTGTTTGAGTTTATCCTGTTTGGGACCCTTTGTGTTTCCTGTACCTGGATATCTGTTTCCTTCTTTAGGTTTGGGAAGCTTTCAGCCATAATTTCTTCAAATACATGGTCAATCCCCTTTTCTCTTTCTTCTCCTTCTGGAATCCCTATTATGTGTAGATTGGCCTGCTTTATATTATCCCATAGGTTTCTTATATTGCTTCCACTTTTTGTTTTTATTTGGCTTTCAGTCTGCTGTTCTGATTAGGAAATTTCCATTATTCTATTGTCCACATCACTTATTAATTCTTCTGCATTATTCATTTTGCCATTCATTGCCTTTAGCTCAGGTTTCATATCAGCAAATAAATTTTCTAATTTTCTTTGATGCTTATTATAGTTTCTAGTACTTTTTACAGTAATCTGCATTTCTACCAATAGTCCTTTTTATTTCCTTTAGTGTTTTCATTATCTCCTTTTTCAACTGCTAGACTGAAGAGGTCTATTTCATTGTTTGTTCTTTCAGGGGAATTCTCTTGATCCTTTTATTGGGAGTGGTTCCTTTGCTTCTTTATTTTATTTATATTTCTCTTGCTTTATGAGTTTAGGAGAACTCTGGAGTCTTGGAGGGCTATTTTTATGTGGGAACGTCCTGTGTAGCCTGTGTGGGTTTAATATTTTTTGGTGTGAGGGTTGTTTCTAGTGTGGATGTCTGCTGCATCTTTCCTTGGTGTATGCTGGCTATTATCCCCTTGATATAAGATGTGAGTGGTGTTGTGGTGACCAGAACCTGCACTAGATATTGAGTGGGGTCTCCTCTTTGCTCTGTGGTTGTCACTGCCCTGTAAGAGGCAGGGTCTTCTCCTTAGATATTGGAGTAGAAGAACCCAAGTTCATTTCTGAGCTGTGGTGTGAGGTAGATGGGATTGTATCACTCTCACTGGGAGAGGAGCGACTGAGTATTCCTCTGCCAGAGAGGTTCACCATTGAGTGTGCTCTGTGATGTCACCTTTCACCCATTGTGTGGGCCCACAAAGTACACTGTTGCTGGTACTGTCCTTGGCCCTGCCTCAGCAGTGGTGATGCTGGCAATTAGCCCTGGTGTAACTCAGGTGTTGTTTTCACAAGGCCACCAGCACAAGTCCACTGAAGTCAGGTCCCATGACTCCAGTAGTTGTGTGCCTGGACCCACTGTTGGAGCTATGGTGGCAGCTCAGTCCCTGACCCGATCCAGCCCTGATGTGCACTTGCCCACAAAGCCCAGTTGCTAAGGCCAGACCTGTGCCAGCTGTAGGAGCACCCATTATCTATTTGGATGTCCTGCAGGTGTTGAATTTACAAAACCGGTGGCACATGTGTAAATCAGTGGCTTGTGCAGCCGTGGAGAGAGATTTCAGCCCTGCTTACTAAATCATGCAGCCCCTGGAGCTCAGCCATTGTTTCAGTCCTGCTTCTGTGAGGGCAATCAGCTGGCATCTGCTCCCAGAGCCTGTCGAGGAGGCAGTTGGTGTGGAAGCCCACTGAGTTGGGAGCCCTTGAGGCAGTGGTAGCTGAGCATGACAGCCTACAGAGGTAGGAGCCCCTGAGGTGGTGGCTGGGAAGCAAGAGCCCACCAAGGTGGTGGCTTGGTCAAGGAAGGTCACAGGAATGGGCAGCTGGGGCATGCTCTCCTGAACTCATGGAGACAGGGGTTGATGTATGGAGAAAGAGCCTGCAGTGGTGGCCTCTCGCTTCCCTTCATGCACCACTTAACAATGGCACTTTGCTTCTGTGGTGGGCCCAGGCTTCTTATGAAAACACCCCTGGTTGTGGCCGTACCACACTTCATCCCCTTCAGGCTGTCTCTGTGCAGCCAACATCAGTCCCTAGGTCTGTCCTCTAAACCCCGAGTTCCAGCACCCAGCCCCTGCAGATACAAGCAGACACACGTCTCAGGATGGAAAGCAGTGTGATGGCATGACAGTCTGTGTAGGCCTCTCTCTGTTCTGCCTGCCATAACCGATTTTTGCTCTCTCCCTTGAGCCTCTGAAGCACCCCTTCTTTCCTGACTGACCTCCCTGATGGTGAGGAACCTTCCCAGGGTGTGAGAACATTTCCTCTTTTTCAGCTTCCTCCAGAGGTTCAGGTCCCATCCTGCTACCTCATTTTTTTTTTCCTTTTATCCTACCTGGTTACATGGAGATCTTGCTTTTCCTTTCAGGTGTTTAAGGTCTTCAGCTAGTGTTCAGTAGGTGTTCTATGAGAATTGTTCCATTTGTAGATATATTTTCGATATTTGTGGGAGGAGGTGACTTCTGCATCCTTCTACTCTGCCATCTTGATTGGAACCCACTGATCTAAATTTATAGATTGCAAAAATAATATATAGTTATTTTCTTGGTAAGTCACTAAATATTACTATCCAATAATTCTCTCTCCAAATTTACTTGTGACTAATTTGTAAATTCACCTCTAGATAGAAATACATATAATCCTGTTAATAAGAAAAAAATGTCATTCAATCTAGAGTTAAGTCATTTGTAGCTGTCCTGTCAATTGACTTGAATAATTGTCTCCTGCAAGTTTATGAGGAGAAGAGGTGTGAAGGGGAGATGTAGTAGTGGTAGAAACAGCATTCATGTTAGGTTTTCATTAAAATACAAAAAGTCAAAATACAGTATTCTAAAGGAATCCTCAGATTTAACCATTTAATCAAAAAATAAGTTGTTTGATGCAAGTTGACATATATTTGTTTCCTTGACATTTTTCTAACTCTAGAGAACACAACGTTTCCACTTAAAATTGACATTTTATATATTAGTGTCCACTTAATACACAGCATTTTTACATCCAACATTATTTGTCTTCCCATTTTAGAGGTCTGCTCCATATGACTCATAGAGTTTCATTTCCAGTAGACCATGATATGGAAATAAAGTTTTATTACTCAAGTGAAAGTTTGCATTTGGGCATAGTTACAAAGAAAAAGGAAACCTTAGACATCTACATTTCAAATGACAGGTAGTATTATATTGGCAAGTTTAGATCAGTTATGATTGAGAGCTCTAGAGGGGCATGTGTGACAGTATGAACTGATGAATAAATAAGAAATGTGAGTGTCTTTACCAATGGGTTATTTCCTGTGTATCTCCCTCAAATGAACAAATGTTAAATTGTTATGTGAGTAAAACAAATAAAGTTCTGGAGTAGTCTAAATTTAATTAGTGAATAGTTGTATAGGTTTCCACTTTTGTCTTAATTGCTGTTATTTCATATTCAACATTAAAATCATGAAATAGTGTAATAGAAAAGTTGACAAGATCCCTGCCAACACTTTGGAGATGACAGAAATTAATAAAGTTTAAGTAGCAGCATTCTAAAAATGAGAGAGGTGGTGCAGGTCTTTTTTACTGTCAAGACTAAAAGGCAGTGCCACAAATAGTGAAAGGCCCTGCAGGCTGGGGTCAGAGTTATTACTCAAAGGACAAACCATGCCTATTATTAGTTCACCCTCCTTCCATCCCATCACTCTCTTATTCAAGGAAAATATTGCCATGAAAATCATCATAATCCTATATGACAGACAAGGGAAGAACAGTTTGGAGAATGTGTGCATGAGCAGGGATGGGCTGTAACACATACTATTTTATTAATGTTTAATCCTCTATTTTTTTTTTTTTTTTTGCTCACATGTTTTATAATGTCTCATTAAATTGACCATTTAATCTTTGCATTTTCCAAGCAATTATCACAAACAACTAGCTCAATGATCTATACATTATTAATTTTTGTGAAAGATTATCTCTTTTGCAATCTTGATGAAATAATTTCTTCTCTAAGAAAAGTTTCTATTATGTGAAATATATTTAATTTACAAACTTTCCATTTATATCTTAAAATTGTAAAATAAATAAAATGCTCATTTCTATTAGAATATTTCAGAAAAGGAAAAATTAATTCAAAAGAAAATTAGAGGAATTAGCTTTAGCTTCATGAATTTATTACTTCCTTGGAAATTAAAAATAATTACTTGTGAAAACATTAACATATCAAAATAAATTTGAATTAATGAATAGAACTCATTATTATGTGAAAAATACTTTGGAGAATTTGAGTGTCCTTTACTAACATACCAAATTTTGTTCCTCAGATATGTAATAGAACAACTAGTACCCTACCCTCTGGCTTAGAGTAAATCAGTATGACCCACTGAGGTAGCCATGCTTTATCCTGAAACGCTTGTATTTTCTAAGAAATGCTCTTGCATGTTTTGGGATAATCTCACTCAACCTTATAAAATATTAACAAATGGAAAAATATAGCACTATTTTCCCCAGTACGAAGGCAGAGTGTTGGCACAATTATTCAAGCCAGCAAATGTGTGGTTGGATACTTAAGCAATTATTCACAACTTCCAATGTAAATGTTGCAGATCAAGAATTTAAAATACATTTATTCAAAGATTGCAATCAAGTGTAAAGATAGTTACCTTCAAACACTGCCTATGGGATTTTTAAATGCATATAACTTTTCTAGAGGGAAATTTGAGAACATGAATCAAGTGCATTAAGCTGTGCATAACCTTGGCCTCAGAAATTCATACAGAAACATTTTTTTCTGGGAATAAAATAAAGATATGCATAAATATTTAGTTAAAATGATGTTAATTGTGGCATTACTTATGAGAATACAAATATTTACAGAATAATGCTTAACAATAATATTGGTTTAGTAAATTTTGGTGAATCCAAATTGTTGTATGTCATAACAATATTAAAATACCTTATAAAATTAAATGTATTTAAATGGTAGAATATAGGGTACATACGATATACTATTATTTAATTAAAACATTACATATGAACAGTATATTGATCATGGTTGTATTTTTTAAATGTGTGTACTGAGAAAAGCACCTCAACCTAAACAAAATATTCTATTTTGTTCTCTAAAATGACCACATCTTATTTACAAAATAATAAAAGAAATGAAAAGAGAAGGGAAATCTGTAACTGAAAACAATGTAGGAGCTTCCAGATTGGTGTGTTGAACCAACCAGATATGTTAGCCAGAAATTTCAATCTCACTTTACCTGAATCTTCAATCAAAATTTCACATATCTTAGTTGGTATTTAAGCTTCATCATAAATTATTTGGGTAGGAACTAAATCTTAACTAAGACTCAGCTACACATCAAGATCCAAGTGGGATGTGACAAGCAATCAGCCTGGAACTGAATGAAGGACACATACACACATGGGGGAGAGGGAGAGGAAAAGAGAGCACTAAAAAATATTGTTGTACCTCCACTTTAAAAGTGCCTCTCACCACGATGACACTTTTGGAATACTAAAATATATAAACTATATTCAGACTTTAAAGATATACTTTTCTCCCTGAATTTGTACACATCATAGGCAATAAGAACATACTTTAATCTGATTTTCTTACATTTCCATACCATCTTTTAAAAGTCCCTTTCCTTTATTCCTCAAATGTCCCTTAGCCCATAGGTCTTCCATTCTTCCAGGTTTTTTCAATTTAAGTCTCTTAAATTCTTTCCAGTATCAGCCCACATAGCTACTCCAGCTCTCTCTAGCCACCCCCCTTTTCCTTCATTCTCTCCCTGTGTCTTTCTCTGTCTTCCTTTGTACCCTCTCTCCTACTTGTTTTTCTTTATATTGGAGATCACTTCTGCCATTGACTGTAAATTCTTATAACTTTCATTCTTCCTCTCAGGTGTCGTCTCTTTTTAACCATTCTTCTAAAATGATCAGAATTCATTAAATATCAATTTTTGACTGCTTTAAATTTGTCATTAAGATATTTCTTTAAAAGTAGAAATTCTCAGAGATAATTTTTTGCAAAGATAGATGCTGTCTATAAATTCTAGGAATTTAAAAATGGGGAAAATGAGTTGAGAAAAAAATGGCATAATAATTTTTCCTTTATATCACAAAAACAGAACAATTATATTGCTACCTGTTATAGCCAATTTTTATGTACAGTAGGATCTTTCTATTATATAACTATAAAACACATAATTATTCTCCCTTATTGGCAGAGATGGTTCATGATGTGTTTTAGAGGAATAATTTAAGTAAAAGAATGATTTACAATTTGGCTTTATCCTCTACCTGGAATATCTTTTATTTTCTTCTCTGTCTGCTAAACCCTGATCATCCTTTAAAATACAGTTCCCACTATCTATGCTTCTAAGATTCCAGAGGATTTTATCATTAGCTGAGTAATAGAAATTGTCACATTGTGTATGCAGTTTAAATATCTCTCACCCCAGTGTGCAATGACTAGCTGACCCAAGGTCTGAGCTAGGTTTTCCTTTATATGTCTCTGGTCTATTGCTTAACAATTTCTGACACATTCAGGCACACAAAGAAATTTTACTCATTGTAAAGTCTTATTTATATTTCATATTAAGTTTTTACTGTGTTTAGTAGAAATAGGTAAATCTTTAAATTATTCACTAAAGTATAAATAATTTGTTTTAAAAATATGACCATTTGAAATATATATTGCAGTATGCATTGTTTGGAGATCAAAGGCTGGGAGAATATTTAGCAAATCTAAGTTTATCAACCAGAGATATGAGACTACTTGAAGTATGACTGATTTTAGAAGAGATTGGCAAGCTCTTCACTAAACCTATTTCTTTGCCTTTCTGAGCACAGAACTGGAGTTTATTTATTTATTTATTTATTTTAATTTTTTTTTTTTTTTTTTGCGGTATGCGGGCCTCTCACTGTTGTGGCCTCTCCCGCTGCGGAGCACAGGCTCCGGACACGCAGGCTCAGCGGCCATGGCTCACGGGCCCAGCCGCTCCGCGGGATGTGGGATCTTCCCGGACCGGGGCACGAACCCACGTCCCCTGCATCGGCAGGCGGACTCTCAATCACTGCCCCACCAGGGAAGCCCTGGAGTTTATTTTTTTAGCTTCCCTTGCAGTTAGCATGTCATTGAGTTCAGGCCAATGGAATCTGGATAGAAATAACACCTACCACTGGTTAACCTAGCCTCATACAATGTCTCACATGCAATACGTGCAAGACTTCATGAATCAGGGCCATTAAATAACTGAATATAAGAAGGTCCCTACTGCCACATTCTCCCTACAGTTGGACTTTGTTGAGTGAGACATAAATTTATATTGTGTAAAGCAACCACAATTTCAAGGTCCACATCTTACGGCATCTAGCTGTACTTATCTAATATACTGATTATCATGCATAGAGGAAAGTGAAAAGAAAATGATAATCCATGATTAGACTGACCAGGTGAATGGTGTGAAAACAAAGTAGATAAGCAAATTAGTAGATATGGGCTCCTAAACAAAGGATTAATGGTATGCTGCATTTCACAATAACCCAAAGTTTTAATACATGGTACATTTCCAGGCGTACTAGAAGCTTTGCACCCAAGAAAATTAACCTATTTAAGCCAATATAAGGGCTTTATACCAATAAACTATTGATACTTCACAAACTCAATTCTTCATGTTCAAAATTATTTTTGCAAACACTCTAAAACATGCTGTTTTCTTTATTTCTCTTCTATGCAAATATATATATATTTTAACTTCTCCTCAGAGTTACTTCCACATTTTTCTACCATGTGAGTAGAGGGCCAAGACTTTCAGAACTGGTTAGTGTAGTGAGCATAGCCTTTTAAAAAATTTCTTAGAATGGACATTTTCTTTTGTTTATGTTTTGTGTCCCCAGGAAAAGTTGTGGTATTTAAATGTACCCATGTCCCTGAGTAGTATATTAAGTTCATTGGGCTTATGAAGTATCCCGAGCTGTCCAGCTTATTTTCAAACATAGTTAGTGGAATTTAAACAAAAGTTTAAATAAACAAAAACATGTGTGTTCGGCATCATAAGACCAGTGCCATCATCATGACAGGCACTGATTACCAACTATCTACACCACTGGCAAGTGTGAAAATTTATCCTGTTTCAAAGAATAGTAGTAACTGACAGTATCAATCAGTATCTTAACAGGAAACAGGTAACACATGCAAACTGTATAATTTGAGGAAAATCAGTAAAGAGATTTTCATAAAAGTATGGTATTGGGAAGCCACAAGAGATAATGTAGTATGCCATGGTAACTACAAGCTGGGTGAAGTAAACAGTGCTATGCTTAAAGAAGCAAGTAAAGAGAACAGTAATTTGAAACTAGAGGATATGAAAAGATCACCTGAAAATAGTGCCAAATTAAACATTGGTCTGAGGAAGAGTACAATGCCACAATACTTTTTTTCAGAAAGAGTGCTGGGGAATAAGTATATCAACCTTATTTCTATCTGTCTAATCAGTTGGGGCTATCCATTGTCTAAAACCTCCTGAAAGCTAGGAGCACAGGAAACTTATTTCTGAAACACAGAGGAACAAAATGAACCCGAGGATGGGATAGAATGGGACAAAAATAATGTCTAACACACATCGATTGTCCAGAAAGGCAACAAAGCTTCCTGTGTTGAAGTAATATTGCACATCTATTGAATTAAAAATTTTATGTTCTAACTATGGAACACAAGGAAAATGTAAGAATACAAATTAAAGGTCAACCTCCAAAAAACTTACATTTCTCTCAGTATGCTCAGATGATTTTTTTCAGCCTAAGGACAAAGGAAAACACTTCATAGAATCTGTATGTACTGTTAATTAGATTTTAAAAATAAATTTCATATAATTCTAGTTTCTCACCAAATATTCTCATTAAACTCTTTCCACTAGATTTCAGAATGCAATCAATCACATAAAATCTCTAAACTGAATGCTAATTCATCTTTTATACTCTAAAGCTTTACTCAAATCTGGAATGATTTGGAAGCATCTTGCTTTCACAGTTGAGACTTGTGTCCTATCTTTGGCAAGATGTAAGAGTCCATTCTAATTGGTAGTGTGAGATTGCTACATATATCCAAGTGAACTTGATTTTATATCTAATAATTTCAAAAATGGATACATGCTTATTATTTTTGTATAGTTTATAATTAAACTCTAATACCATGTTAAATATAAAATTATAAAAAGCTTCATGTTAATTATTGGTTTAAAAATTAGATGTCATAATTATAATAAAAGACAAAATGCAAATAAATCATAATTTCCAAAATAGAATTAAAAAATGCTCACACAAAGAAATAATCCTCGAAAGCATGAATTGAAAATTTTTATTGAGTAGTAAGTTAGAATGAGAACAATAGCCTAGCATTGGAAAACTCTTAATATTTTCTGCAAGCTCCTTAATTTCCTTTTTAGCAATTTCAGCACTTGGACAACTAAAATGTTACCAACCACAGACTTCCAAGATCACTTTCCCTGACACATCAGTCACTGATGAGCACCCTCACCAGTCCCAGACTCAATAGAAATTTGTCTCATCTCTAACAATTATTTCATTTGCACTAAAAGTTTTCATAATTTTTTTCCTCGTCTTCTGGTTCCAAACAATACTGCGTAGGTTTATTTTTGCCTTGTTTTTAAACTAGGAGCTTCTTATTTAAGTCAGTGTGTTTGAGAAATTGTGTATCATTTTCTTTTAAAAAGGATATCTTGGGCTTCCCTGGTGGTGCAGTGGTTGAGAGTCTGCCTGCCGATGCAGGGAACACAGGTTCGTGCCCCAGTCTGGGAAGATCCCACATGCCGCAGAGTGGCTGGGCCCGTGAGCCATGGCCGCTGAGCCTGTGCGTCCAGAGCCTGTGCTCTGCAACAGGAGAGGCCACAACAGTGAGAGGCCCACGTACCGAAAAAAAAAAAAGGCATTTCTTAACATATGCTATTATGTTAGCAATAAAGCTAAAGGAATAACCAGCACTCAATCACAGTGGTTCCTTTCAACAGTACTTTAAATATTATAGATACCCATGGAACTCTAGTCATATATGGCTTTGTCTCTTCTACTCTGATTACATAATGCCTTTCTTTCTTCTAAGGTTCTCATTTCCAACAATTCAATCTGATATTCAAAGTGGCATTCTATGCTATCCTTATTTTTCAGTTAAAATATCTCCTATTTTAACACTTAGGCTCTTTCAAAGAGTTAGTGGTGAAAGTTAAAATAATGGACAATGGGATTCTGAAATATGTTTTTCTTGAGTTAACTAAAGCATTATTTGTATAATAAGAGAACCAAGATTTCCTAAAGATGTATTTTTCTTCCATCCCTTCTGCTATTCTTACCTGTGTAGTGTTGAAACATTAAATACTTACAAAATATAAAAAATGATTTGTTAAAAATAAATTATTACATGAATCAATGCTTGAATATCTATACTGTATCCTTAATATTTCATTTTTACTTATATTATTCTAGTGTTTTCTTTGTATAATAATAATAATCCCTATTACAATATGTTATGTGAGATTATAGTCATTTTACCAGACCCCAAAGAAAACCATCTTATGGCAACTGAGGAAACATAATGTTTAAAAAATTAGTTTTTATTTAAGATATAATTTTAATTTTTGTAATCACACTTTGCAATGTCCCTACTTGTAAGAATACTCTTCTTACAGCACTCTTATTTTTAAAGTTTTATATTGAAGTGTAATTTATACATAAATATATACAAAATATGAATTAGCAGCTCAATACATTTTTTTAAATTTTTACGTGGGAACACGCATGCAAACCTTCACCAAAATTAAAACAAACATACAAAAAGAAAATGCTGAACACTGCCTTCATCCCAGAAGTACTCCTTGTATATCAACTAAATCACTATGTCCCTTCCTTTCTCCAATAATTACTTTCTTAATATCTAACATTAAAATAAACTTTATATATAAATAAAACCATATTATATATTTTATTTACTTCTTTTACTCAATGTGATGTTTGGGAGATTTCTTTATGTTGCTGTATGTAACAATAGTTTTTTATTTTCATTTTGTATAATATTAAATTGTATTTGTATAATACAATGAATTCACTCACTGTTTTGTTGATGGACATTTTCAGTTTGGAACTATTAACATGTTGTAATGGATATTCTTGTACAGTGGTCTGTACATATATACAGATTCTGTAAAATATATACTCAGGAAATGAGATTGCTGTGTCATATGGTAAATCAACATTTAGTTTAGAAGATAAGACCAGTTTTGCAAAATGATTGCAACAATTTACATTCTTGCTGATAGCATATGAGATCTGTTAATTATTCCAGATCAATTGATACTGTCCTTTTAATTTAAATCTTCTTGGTTGGTAAATAGTCTTGTTATGATTTTACTTGGTATTTCTTGATGACTAATGAGATTGATCTCGTGTGTGTGTGTGTGTGTGTGTGTGTATGTGTCTGTGTTTTTCTTTGTGCGTTTGGCATATGCAACTTTGTAAAGTGGCCATTGTGTATTTTGCTCATTTTTAATAGATTTTCTGTCTTTATGTTATTGAATTGTAGGAATACTGTGATTAAAAGTCCTATTTCAACTATATTAATTGCTTATTTTTCATTCTGTGCCTTTTTTTTTTACTCTTTAGTAAGTACAAGTTTTTAATTGAAGTGCAGTCTAATTCATTAATCTTTTTTTTTGTATTTAATTATTTCCATGTCATTTTAAAATATTTTCATATTTCATTGTGATTAATGTATTTTTAAATGTTTTCATCCAGAAAATTTAATGTTTCTTCTTTTCAAATTAGATCTATAAATTTCGTGAAATTTACTTTTGTTTATAATGTAGAAAAACATTAGACTATTGACTTGGTTATCAAACCTCAATGTTCCCTTGAACTTATTCACTTTCTTCCTCTTTTATTTTTAACTTACCTTCATTTGCTTGTTCAATAAGACTTTTTATTTTATTTTATTTTTTTAAGTTTTCTTCATAATTTGTTACTTCTTGACTTGCCATTGAACCTAACATATACCATCAGACCATGTAAATCTAAACCACATGTCCTTCAACTGGGTGCAATAATTTGATTTACTCAATTTCATATGCAAAAAATGAAATTTACAAACAAGTGCTGCTTAATATGTATAGACTCTTTTTCCATGAGAGTTATTGTTGGACAAGTATTCAGTTATCAACAAGACTTTTTTTTTTTTTTTTGTGGTACATGGGCCTCTCACTGTTGTGGCCTCTCCCGTTGCGGAGCACAGGCTTCGGACGTGCAGGCTCAGCAGCCATGGCTCACGGGCCCAGCTGCTCCGCAGCATGTGAGATCTTCCTGGACCGGGACACGAACCCGTGTCCTCTGAATCGGCAGGAGGACTCTCAACCACTGCGCCACCAGGGAAGCCCTCAACAAGACTTTTTAATCCTGCGTCTTTCATGTAAGCTTTACTGTTTTCCAACCAGGCGCGTTTCCCAGAAATGAATCAGCTGGATCAATTATATATTTCCAAATTCAAGGCATAAAGTTGAAGTCCGCAGAGATAGATATCCTACTGATTCTCACTTTAAAAGAATGTCATTGTCATCTCCCTAGCAGGCATATGGATATTTGTCAGGGCCTTCATTTTCACAATGACTTTTTTTGTTTTTGTTTGCATGGGAGAGTATCTTTACTGGCATAGGGTGAATGAGGGTCAAACATACACCCCAGTTCCACAAAATAGAGAAATTACTTCATCCCAAATGCTACTAGTGCTCCCTTTTGAAAAATACTAAATAATTATCTGATGTCAGTACGATTGGGCATTACTTGCAGGATAATATCTATGTCAAAACTAGTAACAGTCAACTTTTCCTGTTCTTGGTTCTTGTCTTGGTTAACTTATGCAGAGTTCTCTGAAATCAACCTTCCTTTTTCACTTAGGTAGGAAGATATAAAAAAATAGATAGAGATAGATAAAAGCACACTTATATCAAATAAATTATACATGCATTAACATTCCTCATTTATCTACTATAACTTATAGACAAGCTACTTTTATAAGTAAATGTCCTTTGTTTATATTTCATAACTTTTTCCTTAAGTAATATTATGGACATTTTGTGTGTGTGTGTGATTGACCTTGTTCCAATTAAATAACATTATTACACTTGTATTAATTCTCAAATTATCACCATTTGGTAAACAAGTTTCCTACCAATTGGTTCTATTGTATTTTCAGCCCTACTCCTGATATTTGAAATCATCATTGTTTTCTTGCAGCATCAGAATTTTCATGACTTATCTTGGTTTTTTTCTTGCTTCAATATGGAATTATCTACTTTACAAATATCTCTGGTTTTGTTTAATAGAAAAAAGTTTTAGAGAGAAAAGTCTGGGTGATAGGATTCATGGTAGATTGTTCTATGTGAGAAAGAATGTTGGCCAGAATAGCCATGTATCTGAGACACTCAGGAGACAGAGCTTTAGATTATAATTTTTTTTAAGATCATAAGTCTATACCTACTTTTCCAAACTGACTTAGATGTTACTAAATCTTTTGGGAGATATTTTGTGTGAGTATGTATCTCTTTAATGTATTTACAATAAGTCTGCTTTTAAATGTTTAACCCTTCCAGTCATATTTAAAGGGAAATTGCTCTGTATTATAGTTACTATTTGTTTTATTCTGTGGTCTCTATTAACATTATAAATATGTTGGAAATTATTTCCTAATCAACCTGTCATCTTTTAAATAGCTGGGTTTTCTTATCTTTCTTTCTCGACACAGTGTGCATATGTACATGAAACTGATGTCAACTATTTTCTCCTCTGTATATTATTGTCTTAAGTGTGGCAATGTGGAGAAATGTTACTGTATTTTACAGTTTGATGATCATATTTTTGTTTAATAATGTACATTCAAGGCCAATAATGTGCGAGCTATTGGAGATAAAAATATATTAAAAAAGACATCCAGTTTTTCCAATTTGTGTAAAATATGACAGAGAATATTAATAGAACTCTTTATTGTAGAAATTATTTGTAGCAGGAGGGGACCTAAAAGCTGGAGATATATTCATGTGATACTACTTTTATAAGCAACTTTAGTTGAATTTTAACTTATTTTCATAATTTTTAATAATATGCATGTAAGCATTCAATAGATTTGTTATTTTACTGGAGTTTAAACTTTGAAAATATTTAAAGATTACTTAATAAAAAATTACCTACATTCTTAGGGAACAAATTATGTCTCAGGGATGTTAAACTGGGCAAACGCTCTGGAAGACTACAATGGTAGAGTGTGGACTTTGAAATTTAGTATTTAATTCCCAGGTTGCAAATCCTTCCAAAATACTGTGAGGGCTTTCTCAAATGATCACTTTTCCCCCCCTAACTAAACAGGAAAATTTAGATATTGATTTCTTTTGCTATACAAGGCTGAATTATGCCTCATGCTGTTAGGGTTTCCCTGGTGGCGCAGTGGTTGAGAATCTGCCTGCCAATGCAGAAGACACGGGTTCAAGCCCTGGTCTGGGAAGATCCCACATACCGCAGAGCAGCTAGGTCTGTGAGCCATGGCCGCTTGCCTGCATGTCCGGAGCCTGTGCTCTGCAACGAAAAGATTACTACAGCATCTTTCAAAAAAGCTGAAATAATGAAATCAATATTAACACAGTGTTCAGCTCAGAACCAAAAACAGTCCTTTGAGGCTGTATCTACAATGAAATTCAATTTATCAACATTAAAAAGAAAAATATAAAATGTTTAATAGAGTTTTAATTTGGCAGTAGTCAGAAGATATTTACATTTTAACTCTTGCAGTCTGGGAATTCATAGAAAATACAATAAGAGATGATGAGTGAACACCTCTCTGGTTCAGTGCATGAATTTAAGGCAATGTTATTACTTATGATATATTACTGTAAAATAATACAAACATGTTGGTTTAATGATTTTTATAGCTAAGTATGCCAAATGTGTTATTTTGAGGGTTATTTCAAATTGGAAAAAAATAATAAATTTATGTACTTCACAAAAAGCTTTCATGAGTTAATTTATCTTCATTTCACTTGGACTCATCTGACATTGATACTTGTTTACCATTGTATTCCTGCTGGTGATAGTCCTTAAAACCATAAACCATAAGCTACATTAGAATGAGGTATTTATACTTCCATTTATTTTGTTTTATACTACAAAATATGAAATATTGCAGAAGATATTTGTAACAAATTTATAGTTAATTGTAATTTCTGATGGTTTGATTTAATGGTATTATTTCTTAAAAGCAAGGAAATAAATGACCTCAGTTGATCTCTTCAGCTTAGTAAGATTTTTATTTTCAATATTTTCTTATTATTGTTGCAGAATTCTAAGCAAAAAAAAGCTTTCAGTTTACTAAACTTCCACTTGAATTATCTGAAGCTAAACTACAGAGGGACCTGAATGGTATAGTTATATATTAAATGTTGAAAGCATTTTTATTATTATATAAATCCAGAATAATTATATATTATTATATAAATCCAGAATATAAATTATATAATAATTTATATTATTATATCAATCCGGGCTTTGATTTTTATAGGACAAGGATAATAAACACTCCTAATTACTAAGAAGCACTGTTTCCACATGCTACTACTCTTTTCTTAAAGGCATGTATGTGCTTTTCCAGGAAGATAGATTTGTTCTGCCTCTTAGAGTGACATAAATTATTTTTATATCAATCTTTCAGAAAAGAGATTGTCCTCTGAGTGATAGCTATGGGGAATATAGTACCTCTGAGAAAAGAAAATTAATTTGTCTCATTATTTTCTATTCCTCACTAGTTCCTAAGCTGCAATACAGCTCAGAAATTTATAGTGGAAGTCTAAGCCCCAACAGTCAATTTCATGATCAGATATCATTAAACAGTGAAACTCCTTAAAATAAGGTTTGCTGTTGGGAATAGAAAGCAAAGACAAATAATAAAAGAATCCAACTAGGAGAGATATTTAATCCAGCTTCATTATTTTTACTATGACACAATTATATCACCTTGTTATATGGCTAGAAGTTGCAAAATATTAGGTGCCTCATTGGGGAGGTGGGGTGTACTATCACCTCATAGACAGGAGGCAGTACATTTTTCAGAGAAGAAAAAGGAGCTCCACAAATCACATTAATACATAAACAAATCACTTAGGTTAAATTGGCTTGCATGCTATGCCTAACTCATACATGTATCTTACTTTAGGTTAGATTTTGAATGGGATGATTTAACTCAACAGAAATGAATCTCTCAAAAATATAAGCTCAGTAAAAACATAAATAAATAACTTTGATAGCTCAATAGTTGAAAGATATTCTTGATTTATTAACACTAATAACCTCTAAATTTTTGAGAGATATATATGCACATAAAATAATTAAGTAAATATTTACATATTTATGAAAATTATATTTGATGTGATAATTTAAATTAATTAGGAATACATATGAATTACCAAGATAACATGTGTTGAAAGAGACAGTGGCCAAGATGGTAGAGTAGGAAGACCCTGAGCACACTTACTGCCATGGGTACACCAACTATTTACAGAGTAATTATCGATGAGAAAGACTAGGAAAGTAGCAGAAAAGATCTTCTACAACTAAAAGTATAAGGAAGGAACCACAATGAGATGAGTAGGAGGGCCAGAGATGTGGTCTAGTCAAGGCTCACACACCTGGGCAGGTAACCCACAAACAGGAGGATAGTTATAATTGCAGAAGTTCTTCCCTAGGAGCAAAAGATCTGAGTCCCACATTAGGCTTCCCAGCCTGGGGGTCCTGCACTGGGAAGATAAGCCCCCAGAACATTTGTCTTTGAAGGTTAGTAGGGCTTAACTTTGGGAGAGCCAGAGGGCTGTGGAAAATAGAGACTCCACCTGGCCTGTCCACCAGAGTGCCCAGGACCCAGCCCAGCTCTGCCAACCAGTGGGCAGATATCAGTTAAAAGACTCCCTGGGTCCACACACCAGTGAGCTGACACCAACTCTAGGACTTCCAGGGCCCTGAAGCCAGAGACCCCAGGACCCAGCTCACCATAACTGCAAGCCAAAACTAGCACAGGGATCCCCTGGACCTTGGCCCCACCCACCAGCTGGCCAACACCAGACCTAGGACCACCATAAACCTGCAGCCTGCCATGTCAAATTCCGGCCAACACCAGAAAGCTGGCACCAGACCTGGGACTTCCCTGGGCCCTGACTCTGCCACCAGCAAGCCAACCACCTCTGGGACCCATGGACACTGCAGCTAGCCATGTCAGGGACCAGCCCCACCCACCAGAAGGACTATATTAGATCCAGAACCACTGGCTCTGCCACCACCCACCCCTAAAACTGGTTCTGCCCACAACTGGGTTAACATTAGCCCTAGGAACCCCTAGAGTCCCACAGCAATCAAACTCATGACCCAGACCTACCCACCAATAGTCAGTAACCTCTGCACAAGGCAGGCCTTGACAACAAACTAGACTGGGGGCCAGTCACACAATTGTGTCTATATACTCAGTTCACCACAACATAAGGGCTCATATAGCCCAATAGGGGACACCCCTAGAACATAGCGCTCTGGTGATCTGAGGGGAGTGCACTGCTGGAACACATAGTCTTATGTCTCCTACAAATGGCCATATCTTCAAGGTCAGGAAATGTAACAAACCTACTAAATACAGAGAAAAAAAACAGATAATTAGGTAAAATAGGCAACAGAAAAATATGTTCCAAATGAAGGAATAAGATAAAACCCCAGAAGTGGAGATAAGCAATCTACTCAATAAAGAGTTGAAGGTAATTGTTGTAAAGGTGTTCAAGGACTCAGAGAAGACTGGATAAACAGAGTGAGAAATAAGTATGGGCAAGAAGTTTGGGCTCAGAACATGAACTGTTTTTATAAAGAAATTTAGAATATACTGAAGAATTATAGAGGTGTGTCCAATAATCACTTCTTGTTTGCAATGAATATTTTAAACATAACATATGTTGAACAGAGATGGGGACCTGAAAACATATATATTGAGGTAAAGTGCCCTCAAACCCTCTACAAAGTGAGCATATGCTCTTACTTGCCATCTAATGAGGCTGTCATTGCCTTTTTATGCTTTTTCAAGTATAAGATTGTGTATCTAACTCCCTCTTAGCAATATTATACTTAGTAAACAAATACTTTCTAATTATATGTTTAAAGTATAATTTACCTGCTTTGTCATAAATACATGTTTTCCCCCATTCTCTCTTAGTATCTATGCACAATTCTGATTACATTATAAGTGCAAAATAGACATAAATTTATTTACCAGATGAATGAATGATAGTGAAAATTAATAATTAAAGTAGTATGAACCTTAATAAATCTGAATAGCAAAAGAGTGAGAGGCATATCAAAAGTTCCTCAAGTTTCCTATAAGGTAAATGATATCACTCATTGAGAATTATGTGGATGAAATTGCCCATAAATATTATTGCAGTGAAACCAAGTTCTTCCAAGTGGAGAAAGTGGTTATTAGAGAATAGAGGGTAGAACTGGTGATGAGGGGAATACTAACTTTAGACCCGTTGTTTTAGAAACAATGGAACTATGGCCAGAGGTTGGGGCATAGGGATTGGGAGGGTGGGGACTGGTATCAATTAGCCTTTCTCTTTTTACAGATGTTATAGCATGTGCAACCTGGGAATTTTTAGTAATTGTGTCCTAAATGATTTCTAGATAGGAACAATGTTCACATGTAGAGAAGAGCATAGACAAGATTCTGAGTAATGATATTATGGTAGTGTTTGAGTCCATATTTTGCCTGAGATCCATCTATGTCTCTGAATGTCCTGCTCTGAGGTTGTGCACCACTTCTTTCAAATATATGTATCTTTCTAAGAGGGCTTTTTTTTTTTTGTCTAAGATATTTATATTTTGGATTCTGTCACTTGCAAAATAAAGAACACTAACAAATAAACTAAAATCCCTGAAAACTGATTTAACAAAATCTGTTCAAAATTATCCAGTAAGAGGAAGCTCAGGTACTTTTTGAGACATCTTATCAGATTAATGAACAATTGGTTTCTCAGAAAATATAACAAAACATACACACTACCATCTCTTTGTATTTAGTAAAAACGTATCTGTTTACCTTTTCACTCAGTTCTAAGGAGTTCAGAATGAAGTTAATTTATGTAGAATACTTATTAAACATCATGAATCATTCTAAGTTAAGTATGTCATGGCAATTATTACATTTAAAATGTACAGTAACCTTATGATATACATATTACTATTATTATTTTCATTTACAAACATGAGTTTTGAGGCACAGAGAGGTTACATAATTGGCCCAAGTTTTCAACTGATCATTTGTGGAATGGGTACAGAAATGGCTCCAGAATTCACAGTTTACAGTTATCCTAAGTGCTACCCATCCAAATTGTTATCTGTTAAAATATGTCAAAAAAACTCAAACTCCTTGTGGCCCATAATATCATTGTATGCTGAAATAGACTCAGTATAAAAATTGTAGAATACCCAACAAAAAGAACAGTGTAAATAATTTCTCACTTGTTTCCTATTTGAAATTGGAAGTCTTTGTAATTGAAAAGGTCTCTAAAGAAACTTAGATAAGTAATTGGTCAATGAGCTTTTTGAATTGATAGTGAACAAACAGTTATCAGCTGTCTTTGCTCTTACAAACCTTACTCATTAGGAGCAATATATTGGACAATTTAGAACATATGAGAAAACTTTAGAACGATCAGCTGCATATCTTTAAATGGATTTTAGTGAAGACTGAATTAATCAAGGAGTCAAAACAAGATAGGAAACAAGATGAATTAAATGAGGAAAATTAATATGCCAAATGTTCTTACTCTATCAAGAGTCAGCAGAGAATTGCTTGATCTAGAGATGGAAGTAATTATGATATCATTATTTACCAGTAGAATACAAACTCAATACTGGGGAAGAACCCTTGAAGAGGACTGTCCTTGAAATTAGGAAATAATGACTAGAACACAATAGTATACATTTAGTAGCTTACTCCCTATAAATTAGGTTTTCTTTTACTTCCAAGTGGAAGAAAGACTATAAGAATTCTTCAGTTTAGTTTCTTAACCTAAATCAGAGGTAAATTCATTCTTCTGAAATGACTAGAGTAACATGCAAAAGAAATATTAATACAGGAAAAGATGAGAAACAGCATTAAGATTCTAGGAACACCACAGTTAACTTACGTTGTTGCTTCAGATTAAATTTTCAAATAGTTTACAATGTTGTCTAATTGAATAGAGACGTTGTTAATAAAAGTGTTTAGTCTTTTTTTTTCAGGATAGAAAGTGAGTTATTAAGCTTAATGAGTAGTTTGGAAGATTAGCTCATTTTCATCCAGTTTTAAGTGCCACAATAAAAATTTCTGTATATTTTAAACTTGTGCATTCAACATTTTCACTGTATTTGTAGATTGAAACATGCTGTTAATATTTTCTCACAAATGTTATTTGCCCTATTTTTTTTCCTTCTTCCAAGTGGAAAAACTATTAGGAGAGTTGAGAATGGTAGAGTCACAACTGAAAATTACTGAGGAGTTTAAATTTGTGGGCTTTTAGACTAAAACAGGGTTGGATGTACTTATAGTTTATATCCAAGAATATTACAGAAGCTTCATGTGCACTTGCCATAATTTATGTGTTGTTCCAATTCAACAGTGTTCTCTTACAATGCATCAGTAGACAACAGAAACAAAAGCATATTTCTGTAAGCACTTCTAGAGGTAACTGTTCACTGAATTGGTATCAATTATTCCACTTGCTAAGGGATACTAATATGGCTCTGTGGAAAATAGTCACATAATTGTATTTGGAAAAACACAATGTAGAACATCCATAAGAAATCTTCCTCTGAGTTACATCATAATTAACCCATATCATGAAATATAAAAATCAAAATAATACACCTATTATTATTAATAAAAATACACAAAATAAAGTATTTTATATAGCCTGCTTGGGCTAATGGGAGTACTTCTCAGTGACAAAGTATGAAAATACCTTGAAGTGCAAGATTTAAATTAAATTAATGCTTGACATTAATTCATGTATTGAATAGGAACATGATAAGCAACTACTATGTGAAAATAAATAATTCACTGGTAATCTCAATAAAACATAAGAAATGACTTGATATAAAATGTTTTAATGGAATTTAGACTACTCTCAGAAGTCAAGGAAGACCTCAAAAAGGTGTTTAATTTGACACCTGCAAGATGAGCAGGGTGTGATTTGAGAAAAGTGGTAAAAAAGATTGCAGACAGCATATAGATAAATAACAGGCTATCTAATGCATTAAAAATGGTTGAAGGACATTACTAATAATGATACTGATGGATGACAACCATGATCTGTTGCTAGATAAGTAATTACCAGAGTAGCACTAACCAAGATAGAGAATTGGGTTTAACTGACCATAAGTCTGCTGCATTAAAGTTCTTGTGTTTTTATATCTTCAGGTGAAAGAAATAAATTTATAAAGTTCTATTATAATATTACCATCCACATAATTTCTGAATATTGATAGTACTGGAAAGTAATTTTTCACTAAAATTAAGGGTTTCCTTTTAATAATAATTTTGTATAGTTTATATTTGAAGGTTTAATAAAATCCAAGAAATTTGTGAGCTGATGCAAAAAAATTAAATGTTCTGATTTTTTACTGAAAGAGATGGCAGAGGGAAGTGTGTATTCAAATATTTCAAATATTTTATATCTTACTTTATAAAAATAAATATATAGCTCAACATTTCATTAATTAATTATAGAAATTTACTTTTAAAGTCTCGACTTCATTCCATAGTGTATGAAAGGTCAGGTCCCACAAGATGGCTGCTCGCTTGCTCTTTGTACATCCTCTGCCTGACCAGGTCCTGCTTCACATTCACCTTACTCACATGATTGCATCCACCTCCTAATCTTGGCATTTAATTAGTAACTGCCTGCATGATTTGCCAGATCCCTAGTTAAAGATTATTCTATTCCTTGAACCAGTAATAGCTACATTATATTAGGTTATCAACAAGAAACTTGGGCCCTTGTGAAGGTTGCTAACCTGAGAACTTGTGGGGGAAGCAACCAGGGAACCCTTCTGGTGTCATTCCCCCTCTAATTGGTAGCTTCCACTTCCTATGAGTAGCAAAAATTGCTGTTTTGTCCTGCCTGCTGTCAACCACATGTGATGGGGTATCGCTTCAGGATCTTTGCCTCTGACTTGCAAGATTCCTTGTCCAATAAATCCTTGATGTCTTTGTCACTGACTCTGGGTTCTTTCTTCTCTATCAAGGCTAGGCAGCTGCAGGAATGAGGTACAGCATATAATATCCTTGCTTCAGGTTATTTCCATTCCATTTAGATTTTATTATTATATTCCATTAATTTTAGGAAAAAAACCTGAGTATTTTTTGACATTTGCTATTTGGACATCTTAAGTAAAGTGGGTCTCTCCCATATTTTCTGGGTTCATGGATCAATAACATTTTCTTGTACCTTTTGAAAATATAATATCTGGTGTACTAACAACCATTTTATGGGGAAGGTTATGTAAGGATGTTGATGAAGCAAAATAAGAAAATAAAGTATGGGGATTTAAAATTAACAGTTTCCAGGGAATTCCCTAGTGGTCCAGTGGTTAGGACTCTGTGCTTTCACTGAAGAGGGCTAGGGATTGATCCCTGGTCAGAGAACTAAGATTCCACAAGCCACGTGTTGCAGCCAAAAAATAATAGTAATGAAAAAATTTTTTTAAATAAAATTGACAGTTTCCTGACAGATGGTGAATGAACAGACTCTACAATTTATGTCAAAGAGTGTTCTGCCTATATCTTCCTCAAAGAGTTTTATAATATCTGGTCTTACAGTTAGGTCTTTAATACATTTTAAGTTTATTTTTGTGTATGGTGTTAAAGAATTTTCTAATTTCATTTTTTTTACATGTCGTTGTCCAGTCTTCTCAGCACCATTTATTGAAGAAACTGTCTTTTTTCCATTGTATTGTCTTGCCTCCTTTGTCATTTAATTGACCATATGTACATGAGTTTATTTCTGGGCTTTCTATCCTGTTTCATTGATCTATATTTCTGTTTTTGTGCCAGTACCATACTGTTTTGATGAATACAGCTTTGTAGTATATTCTGAAGTCAGGGAGCCTGATTCCTCCAGCTCTGTTTTGGTTTTTTATGTTTTATGTTTTTTTCCTCTCAAGATTAGTTTGGCTATTCGGAGTCTTTAAATCACAGCAATGTCTTTTTTTTCTTTTCAGTCCATCTCCTAGAGTAAGGGAAATAAAACCAAAAATAAACAAATGGGAACTAATCAAACTCAAGAAATTTTGCACAGCTAAGGAAACCATAAACAAAATGAAAAAACAACCCACAGAATGGGAGAAAATATTTGAAAAAAATGTGAATTGCAAGGGATTAATCTCCAAAATTTACAAATAGCATGTGAAACTCATTGTCAAAACAACAAACAACCCAATCAAAAATGGGCAGAAGACTTAAATAGGCATTTCTCAAAAGAAGGCATAGAGATGGTAAAGAAGCACATGAAAAGAGGCTCAATATCACTAATTATTAGAGAAATACAAGTCAAAACTAGAGTGAGATATCACCTCACACCAGTCAGAATAGACATCGTCAAAAAATCTGCAAACAATAAATGTTGGAGAGGGTGTGGAGAAAAGGGAGCCCTCCTACACTGTTGGTGGGAATGTAAATTGGTACAGCCACTGTGGAGAACAGTATGGAGGTTCCCTAAAAAGCTAAAAATAGAGCTATCATATGATCCTGCAGTCCCACTCCTGGGCATATATCTTGAGAAAAACATAGTCTGAAAGGATACATGCACCCAATGTTCATTGCAGCACTGCTTACAATAGCCAAGACATGGAAGCAACCTAAATGTCCATTATCGGATGGCTAAATAAGATGTGACACAGATATATAATGGAATATTACTCAGGCATTAAAAAAATGAAATAACGCCATTTTCAGCAACATGGATGCACCCGAAGAATATCATACAAAGTGAAGTAAGTCAGACAAAGACAAATATCATATGATATCGCTTATATGTGGAATGAAAAAAATGATACAAATAAATTTATTTACAAAGCAGAAACAGACACACAGAGAATGAACTTATGGTTAGCAGGGGGAAGGGTGGAGGGAGAGGAATAGATTGGGAGTTTGGGTTTGACATGCACACACTACTATATTTAAAATAGACAACCAATTAGGACCTACTATATAGCACAGGGAACTCTGCTCAATATTCTGTAATAAACAAAATGAGAAAATAGTTTAGAAAAGAATAGAGGGGGAGATTTCAAGGATTCAAGTAGGAAGATGTGGAGGTCATCTTGCCCCACAAATGTATCAAGAATACATCTACAAATGGAACAAATTCTCACAGAGCACCAGCTGAACACTAGCAGAGGACCTCAGACACCTAAAAGCACAAGAAAGTACCCCCCATAACCAGGTAGGATGAAAGAAAAAATAAGGGAAAAGGAAAAGGGGAGGAAGTGGGACAGGATCTGCACCCCTGGGTGGGGAAGCTGAAGGAGAAGAGAGGTTCCTGCATCCAGGAAGCCCTCTCATTTGTGGGGAGATCAGTTGGGACAGAAGGGAAGCTTCAGGGGCTGTAGAAGGAGAGCCCATCAACCAATCTGTGACAGGCAGGACAGAGTGAGACCTACACAGGTTGTCCATGCCACAGCCCTGTGTACCCCAGCCTGAGACATGTGTTTGCTGGTGTGGACGGGGCTGGGTGCTGGAACATAGGGTGTGGAGAGCAAACCTGGGAAAGGACTGCTGTTGGCTATGAGGATACAGCCTGAGGGGATGGGAGTGAGGAAATCTGCAACAAGGAATGCTTGTGGAGGAAACCCAGACTGTCATAGAAGCAAAGCACCATTGTTGACAATGCACAAGGGGTGGGGATGCTATTTCAGGCTTTCTCCTCATGTGTTGGCCCCTGCCTCCCCAGGCACTAGGAAGAGCCCCCACCTGGGCTGGATCTCTCATGCCCATGGCTGCTGGCTCCCTGATGCACCCCATTGCCACTGGGGCTGACTCTCTTGTGCCATGGCTGGGCACTAGGAAAGGGCCCCACTGGGAGTGACCCTCTCATGCCCGTGGCCACCAGATACACTTTGCGCCCTGTCCCCACTAAGGCTCCCACGACCCCGGCCGCTGACACCTCTGCACCCTCTCCTCACCGGGGTGAACTTGTGTGCTCCAGGGCAGCCTTGGAAGCACACACAGAGGTGGGGCTGAAAGTACAGCTGAGCCCCAGGGGACAGGCAGCTAAGAAAGAAAAGCTGAAATCTCTCCTTGCAACTGCGTAAACTGCAAGTTGACACCCCTGTGACTGGCTTTGTAAACTTAGTACATACAAAACATCTGAATGCACAAGTGTTCTGCAGCCAAGACAGGTCTAGCTTTAGCAGCTGTAGAATTTGTGGAGATATACATGTGTGGTGGTTGGGCCAGGCCAGAGTCTGAGCTTCCCCCATAGTGCCCACAGCTGGTCCAGATCCATGATTACTTCAATCCTGGGACTTGAATTCAGTGGTGGCCTTGTTAAAACAATGCCTGAGAGACACCAGTGCCAATTGCCACCCTACCCACAGTTAAGATGAGGTCAAGAGCAGTGCCAACAATGGTGTAATCTGAGAGTGCACACAATGGGTGAAAGGTGACACAACAGAAAACACCCACAGGTGAATACCTCCAGAGAAGGAATACTCAGTGATTTTGCTCCCAGTGGGAGCGCTCCAATCCTGCCTACCTTACAACCCAGATCAGAAACACAGCAAGGAAACAGATCTTGGGCCTGTACTCCAACAACTAGGGAGAAGACTCCATCTCTGACAGAGCAGTGACAACCACAGAGCAAAGGGGAGGCTCTGCTCAATGTTCAGTCCAGACTCTGATAAACACAACATCAGTCACACTTCCTATACTCTATAAAGGGTATAACAGCCAGCATATACTGAAGAAAGAGGTGGCAGACATCTATACTAAAAAAAACCCTCACACCAAAAAATATTAAAACCATGCAGGCTACATGGGGAGGTTCCACACAAAATAGCCCTACAAGACATTCTGAGGGTCTGGCATCAGGTGGAAGAACCCCCAGAGCATTCAGACTTGAAGGCCAGCAGGGCTTGAGTGCAGGAGTTCCAAAGGCCTGGGGGTCTCTGTTTAGAGGCACTGGGACCCAGCACAAAGCAGTACTTACATAAGAACCTGGGCTGCACCTACCTAGGGTTTTGGGGGTCTCCTGGGGAGCTAATGGTCAACTCTAACTCACTGTGAGGGCAAGGAAACTGGTAGAGGTAGCCCCAGGGAATATTGGTTGGAGTGAGTTCTCCTGGAGGTCCACATTTTGGTGCCAAGACCCAGCTCGACCCAACAAACTGAAGGCTCCAGGGTTGAAAAGTCTTAGGGCAGAGAACCACTAAGATAGAAACAGAGCCCCACTCAGCAGAAGACAGGCTCCCTAAAGTACTGAGCTCACAGCCACCTCAAAACACACCCCTTGACATGACCCTGCACATCAGAGGGACAAGACCCAGCTCCACCCACAAGAAGGCAGGCACCAGCAGGAAGCTTGCACAATCCCCTTGAGCAACCTTACCCACCAGGGGCAGACAGCAGAAGCAAGAGGAACTACAATTCTGCAGCTTCTGGAAAGGAGACCACAAACACAGAATGTTAGGCAAAATAAGACAACAGAGAAAAATTTTGCGAATGAAAGAACAAGATAAAAACTCACAGGAGCAACTAAATGAAAAGGAGATAGACAATCTACTGAAAAAGAGTTCAGAGTAATGATAGTAAACATGATCCAAAATCTCAGAAAAAGAATGGAGCCACAGGCTGAGAAAATACGAGAAATGTGTAACAAGGAGCTAGAAGATTAAAAGAACAAACAGAGATGAACAATACAATAACTGAAATGAAAAATACACTAGAAGGAATCAATAGCAGAATAACTGAGGCAGAAAAACAAGTAAGTGAGATGGAATACAGATTGGTGGAAATCACTGCCACAGAACAGAATAAAGAAAAAAGAATGAAATGAAATTAGGACAGTCTCAAGAGATGACTGGGACAATATTAAAAGCATCAACATTTGCATTATAAGAGTCTCAGAAGGAGAAGAGAAAGAGAAAATATTTGAAGAGATTATAGCCAAAAACTCCCCCAACATTTAAAAGGAAACATTCACTCATGTCCAGGAGGAACAGAGAGTTCCATATAGGATGAACCCAAGGAGGAACATGCAGAGATGCATATTAATTAAATTGACAGAAGTTAAAGACAAAGAAAAACTATTAAAAGCAACAAGGGAAAAGCAAAAAATAATATACAAGGGAATCCCTATAATGTAATCAGCTGATTTTTCAGCAGAAATTCTGCAGGCCAGAAGGGAATGGCACAATATACTTAAGTGATGAAAGGGAAAAACCTGCAAACAAGAGTACCTTACCCAGCAAGGATCTCATTCAGAATCAACAGAGAAACCAGAAGTTTTACAGATTAGCAAAAGGTAAATCAGCATCACCAAATCACAACAAATATTTCACAGCAAATATTAAACAACAAATATTAAAGCAACTTTGCTAGGTGGGGAAAAGACCAGCAATTTAAAACAAACTTGTACATATACAGACTGTTTTATGAAAACCACATGAGAAAAGCAAACCCTAAAACTGCAATAGATACACACACAAAATAGAAAAAGCAACCCAAACATAACACTAAAGATGATCATCAAACCACAAGAGAAGACAAGAAAGAGAAAGGGAAGAAAAAAGACCTACAAAAACAAAGCCAAAACAATTAAGAAAATGGCAATAGGAATATACATATTGATAATTACCTTAAATGTAAATGGATTAAGTACTCCAACCAAAAGACGTACACTGGCTGAATGAATACAAAAACAAGACCCATATATATGCTGTCAATAAGAGATGCACTTCAGACCTAGGGACACATACAGACTGAAAGTGAGGGGATGGAAGAAGATATTCCATGTAATTGGCAATCAAAAGAAAGATGGAGTAGCAACATTCATATTAGACAAAATAGACTGTAACATAAAGACTGTTACAAGAGACAAGAAAGGACGGTACATAATGATCAAGGGATTAATCCAAGAAGAAGATATAACAATTGTAAATATGTATGCACCCAACAAAGGAGCACCTCAATATATAAGGCAAATGCTAACAGCCAAAAAACAAGAAAATGATAGTAACATAATAAGATTGGGGGAATTTAACACCCCACTTACGTCAATGGACAAATCATCCAGGCTAAAAATTAATAAGGAAACACAAGCCTTAAATGACACATTGAATCAGAGAGACTTAATTGATACCTATAGGACATTCCATCTGAAAGCAGCAGAATACACTTTCTTCTCAAGTGCATATGGAATATTCTCCAGGATAGATTACATCTTGGACCACAAATCAAGCCTTGGTAGATTTAAGAAAATTGAAATCATATCAAGCATCTTTTCTGACCAAAAATTTATGAGATTAGAAAGCAATTACAGGAAAAAAATAACTGTGAAAAACACAAATACATGGAGGCAAAACAATATTTACCAAACAACCAATAGATCACTGAAGAAATCAAAGAGGAAATCAAAAATACATAGAGAAAAATGACAGTGAAAACACAAAAATACAAAACCTAGGGGATGCAGCAAAGACAGCTCTAAGAGGGAAGTTTACAGCAATGGAATCTTACCTCAGTAAACTAGAAAAATCTCGAATAAACAACCTAAACTTACACCTAAAGCAACTAGAGAAAGAACAAACAAAACATAAAGTTAGTAGAATGATAAAGATCAGAGCACAAATAAATGAAATTGAGATGAAGAAAAGAATAGCAAAGATCAATGAAATTAAATGCTGGTTCTTTGAGAATATAGACAAAATTGATAAACCTTTAGCCAGACTCATCAAGAACAAAATGGAAAGAGCTCAAGTCAGTAAAATTAGAAATGAAAAAGGAGAAGTTACATTGGGCACCACAGAAATACAAAGGATGATAAGAGACTACTACAAGCAACTGTATGCCAAAAAATTGGACAACCTAGAAGAAATGGACAAATTCTTAGAAAAGTACCACCTTCCATGACTTAACCAGGAAATAATAGAAAATATGAACAGACCAATCACAAGTACTGAAATTGAAACTGTGATTTAAAAATTTCCAACAAACAAAAGTCCAGGACTAGATGGCATCACAGGCAAATACCATCAAACATTTAGAGAAGAGCTAACACCTAAGTTTCTCAAACTATTCCAAAAATTTCAGAGGAATGGACACTCCCAAACTCATTATATGAGGCCACCATCACCATGATACAAAAACCAGACAAAGATACCACAAAAGAAAATTACGGGCCAATATCACTGATGAACATAGACTCATAAATCCTCAACAACATACTAGCAAACTGAATCCAACAACATATTAAAATGATCATACACCATGATCAAGTGGGATTTATCCCAGGGATGCAAGGATGTTTAGATATACATAAATAAATCAGTGTGATACACCACTCTAACAAACTGAAGAATAAAATAAAAATGAACATCTCAATAGATACAGAAAAGTCTTTTGACAAAATTCAACATCGATTTATGATAAAAAAAAAACTCTCCAGAAAGTCAGCATAGAGGGAACCTACCTCAACAAAATAAAGGTCATATATGGCAAACCCACAGCAAACATCTTTCTCAATGGTGAAAAACTGAAATCATTTTCTCTATGATCAGGAACAAGTCAAGGATGTCAACACTCTCCACTTTTATTCAATATAGTTTTGGAAGTCCTTGCCATGGCAATCAGAGAAAAAAAGAAATAAAAGGAATCCAAATTGGAAAAGAAGTAAAACTGTCACTGTTTGCAGATGACATGATACTATACATATTAAATCCTCAAGATCCTACCAGAAAACTACTAGAGCTCATCAATGAATTTGGTAAAATTACAGGAAATAAAATTAATGCACAGAAATCTCTTGCATTCCTATATACTAATAACAAAAGATCAGAAAGAGAAATTAAGGAAACAATTGCATTTATCCCTGCATCAACAAGAATATAATATCTAGGAATAAACCTACATAAGAAGGCAAAAGGCCTGTACTCAGAAGACTTTAAGATACTGATGAAAGAAATCAAGGATGACACAAACAGATGGAAAGATATACCATGTTCTTGGACTTGAGGAATCAATATTGTCCAAATGACTCTAGTACCCAAAGCAATCTATAAATTCAATGCAATCCCTATCACATTACCAATATAATTTTTCACAGAATTAGAACAAAAAATTTTACAATTTGTATGGAAGCACAAAAGATCCCAAATAGCCAAATCAATCATGAGAAGAAAAGAAGAGCTGGAGGAATCAGATTGCCTGACTTCAGACTATACTGCAAAGCTACAGTAATCAAAACAGTATGATGCTGGCACAAAAACAAAAATATAGATCAGTGGAACAGGATAGAAATTCCAGTGATAAACTCACACACTTATGGTCATCTAATCTATCTTAAAGGAGGCAAGACTATTCAATGAAGAAAAAACAGTCTCTTCAATAAGTGGTGCTGGGTAAATTGGACACCTACATGTAAAAGAATGAAATTAGAAAAATCCCTAACACCATACACAAAAATAAACTCAAAATGGATTAAAGACCTAAATGTAAGACCGAATACTATAAAACTCTTAGAGGAAAACATAGGCAGAACACTCTATGACATAAATCACACAGTATCTTTTTTGATCCACCTTCTAGAGTTATGAAAATAAAAACAAAAATATAAAAATGGACCTAATCAAACTTAAAACTTTTTGCACAGCAAAGGAAACCATAAACAAAATGAAAAGACAATCACAGAATGGGAGAAAATATTTGTGAATGATTCTACTGACAAGGGATTAATCTCCAAAATTTACAAATATCTCATGCTGCTCAATATTAAAAAAGAAACAAACAACCCAATCAAAAAATGGGCAGAGGATTTAAGTAAACATTTCTTCAAAGAAGACATACAGATGGCCAAGAGGTACATGAAGAGATGCTCAGTATCACTTATTAGAGAAATGCAAATCAAAAGTAAAATGAGGTATCACCTCATATCATTCAGAATGGCCATCATCCAAGAGTCTACATACAATAAATCCTAGAGAGGGTGTGGAGAGAAGGGAACCCTCCTACACTGTTGGTGGGAAAGTAAATTGGTACATCCACTGTGGAGAACAGTATGAAGGTTCCTTAAAAATCTAAAAATAGAGGTACCATATAATGTAGCAATCCCACTCCTGGGCATAGATCTGGAGAAAATCATAATTCAAAAAATACATGTACCCCAATGTTCATTGCAACACTATTTTCAATAGCCAGGACATGAGAGCAACCTAAATGTCCATTGACAGATATATGGATAAAGAAGTTGTGGTACATATATACAATGTAATATTACTTAGGCATAAAAATGAATGAAATAATGCCATTTGCAGCAACATTGATATACCTACATAATGTCCTACTGAGAGAGGTAAGTCAGACAGAGAAAGACAAATATCATATGATATTGCTTATATGTGGAATCTACAAAAATGGCCAAAATGAACCTATTTAAAAAACAAAGATAGAGTCACAGATGTAGAAAATAAACTTATGGTTACCAAGGGGGAAAGGGGGGGGGAATAAATTGGGAGATTTGGATAGACATAAACACACTCCTTTATATAAAATAGATAACTGATAAGAACCTACTGTGTAGCACAGGAAACTCTACTCAGTACTCTGTAGTGACCTATATGGGAATAGAATCTAAAAAAGAGTGGACATATGTATATGTGTAACTGAATCCCTTTGCTGTACAGCAGAAACTAACACAACATTGTAAATCATCTGTATGCCAATAAAAATTAATTTAAAATTAAAAAAAATTAAAAACAAGAATAGCTTTGAGGAAAATAGAACATTTATCTATTCTGAGTTTATAGGATTCATATTAGACTATCTGAGGATTAAAAAACTAATTTGACATCAATACTTACTTGAGAAGCAAACATAAAACCTGATGCATATAACCTTCTTACCTTGAGCTCATATATGTTCACCATGCCATACAATAAAAAACGGGAATAGGGCTTCCCTGGTGGCGCAGTGGTTGGGAGTCCGCCTGCCGATGCAGGGGACATGTGTTCGTGCCCCGGTCTGGGAGGATCCCGCATGCCGCGGAGCGGCTGGGCCCGTGAGCCACGGCCGCTGAGCCTGCGAGTCCGGAGCCTGTGCTCCGCAACGGGAGAGCCACAGCGGTGAGAGGCCCGCGTACCGAAAAAAAAAAAAAAAGAATTTAAAAAAAAAAAAAAAAAACGGGGATAAAATTTCAAGTCAAAATTATTATACCATAGGGCTTCCCTGGTGGTGCAGTGGTTGAAAGTCCACCTGCCGACGCAGGGGACACGGGTTCGTGCCCCGGCCTGGGAAGATCCCACGTGCCGTGGAGCGGCTAGGCCCGTGAGCCATGGTCGCTGAGCCTGCGCGTCCGGAGCCTGTGCTCCACAATGGGAGAGGCCACAACAGTGAGAGGCCCGTGTACCGCAAAAAAAAAAAAAAAAAAAAAACCTGTTTTTTTTTTAACCTAATGAGTTAACTGTTGTTGCACAGAACCCATTAATTTCTGTGAATAATCACAGAAAAATGCTCTGTTTCAACCACGGGCAAGGTAAAAAATAGACTCATCCTAAAAAAAATAATTATTCGTATAAAATTTTTAGCTCAGTCACAGAATATCACAATGCTGTGAATATGTAATAAAATTGACTTCCTGACATAACTCAGATATTTAGTGGGTTTATGTTTGTTTGTACATCTAAATATATATATAAATACTCTCATAGATGTGTTTTATAATAAACCCCTCTGATAACAAATAAATAAATAAATAGTTTAGACAGAGTTTGGAACTAAGGCAATCTTTAGTTCCTGGAATAATTTTTGTGACAATGGTAGACAGAAATTTATTATAGAAAATATATAAACTCAATATTCTAAATGTGATTATAAAGATTGTAACACTAAAAGTGCACTCATTTAATGTACAGTTAGATGAGGCATGTATGTATAAAATACCAAGCTATTTTTGATATTGCTTTTAAATATTCATAAAATGTGTTTTTGAAGTGTACACAGTTTGGACCAAAAAGTAAGTATGAAATTTGAAGACAAGGAATACAAAAAAACATTTTCCAAATAATAACATGTATTGTTCATTGTTAACTATTAACCATGTTAAAAATTTAAATGCTAAAAAGCAGTGAAGTGCATTGGGTTAGAGTACGGATTTTACAACCATAATGGTTGCAATCTATCCTTAGCCTCTACCACTTCTTAGTGATGTCATCTTGAGCAAGATTCTCAACATTTATATGTGTTTATTTTTTCATCTGTAAAATGGAGCTAAACAATATTTATTGCAAAAGGTTTTGAAATTTAATGAGTTAATATATTCAAAGTGCTTACACTATTGCCTAACCTAGAATATGTTCAAATAATGACTCTATCTTAATTCAGTTATTAAGATCTAGGAGAGTTGATGTATAAAATGAATATTAAAATATATAATATTATATATGAATTAAGATAATATTAAAAATGCATCAATAATATATTATGTATTTAACAAATTACACAAATTGAACATTGATTGATTTGTGATATTAAAACACAAAAGCTGAAGCAACAAGCTGAGAAAATCTTCTTTGCAATGGAGCAATTGAGAATCACATTGCATAATGGATTCCCAGGAGAAAAATGTGAAACCAATAAACTGAACCATTTAAAACTGCACTGTACAAATCACTGGAGGGTATATTTTAAGGAGCTACCTTATAATGTGGTGATTAGTGGCCTGTAATATTGTTTACATTTTGCTCTTTTTTTGATAATTCTGGGCAAAATTGTACTTAGAATTTTAAACTTGTTTTTAATAGCCATTATAATGTAATATTTGAATTAAACTACATTCAAAACTGCAACTTCAAAATAAAATGAAAACAATAATTATAATTAACATAATTATGGTACCGTTTTCTTTCTCAATTTTACACATTAAACTAACACCAAGTTATGCATTTTTTACAAAACTTCTGGAATGCTGATATCAAAGATTTCTTTGAAAATTATGATAGAAAATATTACAGGTAGAAAATCAATTGCTTTGGGGGAGATTCTTTTAAGTTGTTGATTTCCCCAACTTCCCTTAGCTGGCACTTACACTTTATTATGATAATGATAATAATAAGATTTTCACCTTCCAATCTATGTCCAACAAACTGCTTTCCAGTCCCTAGGCATATAGTGATCAATTCATGTCAAAAATAATTTTGACATTTTACTATCAAAATCCACTTTTTGGTTATTAACAAAATTCACTAAGCACAGTTAAGCTTAATAAAGGCAGTAAAACTCTTACTCACTTTTTCCTCCATAATAATGTTTTTAAAAAGGACTATTTTGATGTTAATGTCTCTGAACTTAACTATGATAATAATTACTTTTCTTTATAGTACAATTTTTTTTCTGAGGAATAGCTGCATTCAAGATATTTGCAGAGGCAGAAAGAAGTTGAAGTGCCTTACATACAGCTATTGAGACAGGAGACAGATGGGTCCCAGGCTGAGCAGCTGGATTCTGACCCTGTGGACAGATACTCCAAGATAAAGATAATGGCAGGAACAAGGTGGAGCTGAGTCCTTTCCAAATAAAAGATAAAGAGACCACATATTTCTCATTCTTGAGGTCAAGGAGGCCTCCCAACTACACATGTGCAGAACCCCTTGGGGTTCAAAAAGGGAGGGGATGCCACCCCATTATAGGTAGTGCCAACCTTCCCATAGGCCTCTGCGCTGGAATCCATTTTGGCTGTGATGCATCCAAACACAGGGGAGGACCCTGAATTAAACCAAATATGGACTCAGAGCGAGGCAAAGCAAGATGATTGGCCAGAGGAAACTCAGAAGAACTGCCTCATATAAGTGATTTAAACTACCACGAAGATGTGACTCTTTTCTGAACCTGCCCATATGTGTCTATTCACATGTACTTTTATCCTCCTAATAAACACTTCACTTGTTTCACTACATTCTATCTCTTTGTTGAAATTCATTTCTTCAAAGAACACAAGCCAGGGCCTTGTCACTAGCCACTGTAACACAGTGGTTAGGAGTCTAGTGGTTAGGATTCAGCGCTCTCTCTGTCGCAGCCTGGCTTAAGTCTCCGGTCAGGGAACTGAGATCCTGCTTCAAGCCACTGCAGGCCTAGGCCACCTGAGATCACTATCAATACACTGATTTATTTATTTAACACATAACTGAAGGTACACTGTTGGGGACTGTGAAAAACAGAAAAAATACAGCCTGCTGCCTATGAATTTACAAAATTTTGGAGAAAGAACATATGAACACAAGTTTGATAGAAAAAGTTGAATATGACAAATATTGTAAGGGAAGTATTTACCACATTCAAAAGATTAGAGATATATTCCCAGGTGAAAGATTGTGTCAAATTTTAAGGAGATAAACACTGCAGAATAAATATGATGAAAAGCAAAATTACAGAAGTAAGAGCATTTCCAGTTGTGACAATGACTGACTTAAGAGAAATAAAAGAGACGTGAATATGCAGATCATGTGGGCAACAAAGTGCACAAGTTAATTAGAGCACAGAATATGGGCTAAAACTTGAAGAAATACATCAACAAAATTAGGATGGAATGAGATTTTTGACTTCCTGGATTACCAATGACGTGTTCTTGGAGTTGTTCAAAATGAAGCTTAAAATGGTGGCACAGAATGTAAAGCCAAAGTGAAAGCTAAATCAAAATTAAATAGGGGCTTCCCTGGTGTCGCAGTGGTTGGGAGTCTGCCTGCTGATGCAGGGGACGCGGGTTCATGCCCCGGTCCGGGAGGATCCCACATGCCGCGGAGCGGCTGGGCCTGTGGGCCATGGCCGCTGGGCCTGCGCGTCGGGAGCCTGTGCTCCACAACGGGAGAGGCCACAGCAGTGCGAGGCCCACGTACCGCAAAAAAAATAAATAAATAAAATAAAATAAAAATAAATAGTTTGATTTTATAGGAATATAAGCAGTGCCATTGTATAATTTCTCTTAAAAATTAGTAGTTTAAGATTGGGAAAGAAAGGGTAAACTTCATATCATATATCAAATGGGAAAATTTGGCTTTTTTTGTTTTTTTTTAGCATTACTAGTGTCGACTTAAAAAAATGCACAATGTGTGAGTTGTGATTTAAGTTTTATTTGGGTCAAAATGAGGACTGCAGCCTGGGAGACAGCATCTCAGATAGTTCTGGCAAACTGCTCCAAAGAGGTGGCCGGGGGGAGGTCAGTATATATGTGATTTTGGTGAAGGGGGAGTACTTGCAATCAAGCAAATATTTTTTTGCAGAAGATTTCTGCTAGTCACAAGGAGCAGTCATCACCATGAAGGATTTTAGTGTTTTTCTAGATATGAGGAGATACAAGAATTGGGCTCATAAAATCGGTTCCTGAAAATATTTAACTATCTGAAGACTTGTTCTGCCGGTTTCTTCCAGAGCACAGAGTGCCTCATTTCAGCTCTCCACCCTGAACTCCTTTCAGGAGGGTGTTGAAAATCAGCAGCTGCAGCAGCACATGATTTAATCCTTGTAGAAGTAGATGGCAAGCGCCAATTGTAGTTGACACTAGTGTTAGGCTTTGTGCTTCTTACAATGGTTATTCAAAATATTATCCACTCTTTTCAGTGACATCTAATTGTTGTGCTAACATGAAAACTGGAGTCCCTGAGAGTAAAAAAGTCATCTTTTCTTAAGGTAATAAGGAAGTGTTGGGTACTTTATTTGATACTCAACGTGATCATTGTGATAGCTAATTTAGTGCACCAATTTGACTGGTCTAGAAAGTACCTAGATGTTTGGTCAAACATTATTCAGTTCATTTCTGTGAGACTGTTTTGGATGAGATTAACATTTGAACAAATAGACTGAGTAAGCAGATTGCCCCTGTCCCCATCCAATCAGTTAAAGTCCTGAACAGAACAAAAAGGCTGACCCTCCTGTGAGTAAGAGGGAACTATTCCTGGCTGACTGTCTTGAGCTGGAACATGGACATAGATCTTATTCTGCCTTCAGCTCCAACTAAAACATCAACTCTTCTTAAATCTGGAGCTTATGAGCTTTCAGCCTGGAAATACATTATCAGCTTTCCTCGTTCTCAGGCCTTTGGACTCTAATTGTAACTACATTGTCAGCTCTCCTGGGGCTCTAGCTTGCTGACTGAAGCTCTTGGGACTTCTCATCCTCCATAATTGCATGAACCAATATTCTGTTGCTTGTGTTTCTCTGGAGAACCTTGACTAATATAGTAGTGTAAGGGCAAATACTAATTTAAAATAAGAGGCTGAAATCTATTGTAAGGGACTCATCCTTTTCTTAGACTATTTACTTTGGAAAACTTGTAAGTTCTTTCTCAGTTTCCTTAAAATGTATGTAAATCTTTTTAAAAGGTAAATAAGACTTTACTATATTATTGTCTCAGGAATGTCTTTCTCGGGGATCTGGAGATCATCTCTTTGAAATGCAATCATTAAGGAAGATAGTGCTTTGATCTCCCAGTCTGTGGACTGGTAAGAACCTAACTTCCATGAGTGCATCCCACCAAGTTGCTAATCTATCTCCTGTCATAAAGATATGAGAGGTTTATTTTTCCTGTGGATAAAGCCAATTCACAAACACCCTAATTACTCCACAAAACCCTAATTACTGAATGAATCTCTGATAAAGTGTGTGTAATAAATGATACTCTGTCTTGTTACTTGAGGACTGGTTATTGTTTATGTTGAGACTAAGTAAGTAATGGAATGTATTTGCCTGAGTATATAAAAAGGTAAGATTTATTTCTGTCTTTGAAATCTCTTAGAGGATTGCCAGTGATGTGCCTAACATTCTGGTTCAATGTTTATTCAATAATAAAACTGTTTTCTACCTATGTGGACTTTTTTTTTTTTTGACTCAATTTTCTGAGTTTACAGGATATTTTGTTTTTAGTTATATTTCCCCCAAAATAACATAGTTTTAGGGCTGGTTGAAAGATACAACCAAATGGAATGAGATGGCTTTGGTTGACCTGGATACATTTAATTATACTGTAGGTGGTAGCTGTCAATGAAAAAATGTTGCCTGCCATATCAGTAAACAAAGGCTGTTGCAGCCATCAAGCCACCACATTACAGCTGCCCTAATGGTAAGCCCTGAGGGAACTCAGGATAGAAACACGATGCCTGTCATTTAGCAGTCAACTGCTGCAGCCACCCCTGATAGTGCACCCTGAGGAGACCCAGGATAAGAAAGCACAGGATACTGACCCAGATAGCTGAGGTGCCTATCACATGAATGATTTCAGTGAGCTCAGACACTTGCATCTTTCCATATATAGAAAAGCGCTAAATTCCTTAATTTGAGATATCTGGTTTTCCTTAATTAACAGTAATCTTTATGTTCTGATTACCTGGTCTTTGTTACAAAAACTCCTACATATCCTGGATCCTCCCTTACCTCTTTGGAACAGTTTCTCAGAGCTATCTGAGATGCTGTATCCCAGGCTTAAGTCCTCAGTTTTGTCCACCAAACAAAATATAATTCTCAACATTTAGGTTATGCATTTTTTTCAGCTGATATAGCAAAGGAAATGATATTAAAATATTAGCAGAATGAGGGTTTGAGGTATCAAAAAGCAAGAGGCTGGAATATAGTTTGAAAGCATTATTGATCAGAAGGGAAGAATGATAATTGTTCTCATTGAAATATTGCTTTAATGGTACTGTTTTCTTTATCTTGTCTCTCTTGATGTGAGATACAGATTTTATAACCTGGTGTGGTCATTTAAGACTGCTTTGTTTTGAATAATAGCATTTCAAACAACAAAGTCCTATCAGAGGACATGTATTAAGAAAAAGTCTTGAGAAAAAATTGAAAACATAGATTAAAGACGTTTAATACATGAAATTGTTTAGTTCAACAACAAAATTTTACTGGTTAAGAAAACTGGTGTCTAACACAGTGCTGGGAACATATTTCATGCTAAAATCATTCTCCTGTATTTAAAATATGCTTTGGCATTTCCATTCTAAATACAAAGTAAAGCATAAGTGGGGAAGCATAAGTTGGAATGATTCAAATAAGTATTACAACACTAAAGCAGCATACTTTGCACCCTCTTGTGAGGACACCTCTTGTGTCTTGTTGGTTTGAGTCACTGTTAATATCCTACTTGTCAATAGACTTATAAAGGATGAATCCTTTGAATTGGAAAAAAATTCTAAATTAATAAATATTTAGAGAGCTCTCATCATAGACAGCTGCTTTATTTGGTACCTGTAGAAAGATCTAGTTAAAAAGTAGATACAAAGAAATATAATGGCTACCTTTAAGACTGTGCTTACCTTCCCCTTAATGGTTCTTACAGATACTAATAAAACCATTAAGCTAATTAGGTTAACAAATGAATAGAATAGGTTATTAAGGGGAAAGTCATGGGATTGGTCCCAGGAGGATGGAAATCTTTAGACACTTATTAAGAAATGAGATAAAATGTACATTGATGGGATTAAAACAAAGGTTTGATATAGCACTACCTAAGATTGGATGAGCCAAAAGGACCCTACATCAGTCTCCACCACATTAATGGACCCAGACAAGTCTGCTCTAATTATCCCAGTTTGGAGAAATTTGAAGGGCTGGAAAGGAAAAAAAATAAAGAAACAATACACTGAGAAAACGAATTACCAATTGCTTTGGGCAAGAGTTAGGTTAATTAATCAAGTTAAAGATTGATTAAAGGGCCTGGGTTCTTTGGCTTGACTATTCACTAGGGACCCCAAAACCTTTTATATAGGAATGGATAAAATGGATGTTGGATAAAAAGGAAAAGTTTCTGGGATTCCTCTGAGACTCGTTGATGGGGCCCTAATAGATGCTAAAGTTAAATGTATAATAGTTGATGAAATTGAGATGAAGTTTATTAAAAAAATTATATGTTTGAACAGGCTTTATGTAAGATGGTTGCATCTCTTTTGTCTGATTATATTGTAGGGATAGACATTATATCTCAGTGGTGGATGCTTCCCCTGTCTGGTAATTTAAATCAGGGCATATAAATCTGCCCCTCAGGCAATGTTTATTAAGCATGCTAAGGGGAATATTGGTTCCCTTAGTGTTATCTGAGCCCATACAATGTGAGGTAAAAAACTGGGGGTTAATTTTCTGGGTCTAAAGAAACAATAATGAAGACTTTTACCCTTAGGGTAAGTTTGTCTAACTTATACATTCAGAAAGAAGGCCTTTGCTGAACTCCTTGTGCAAATTTTTTGAAAGAATGAAATATTGAACCCTGAAGTTCTAGAACATAAAAAACTTTTGATATCCATTTTAGTTGGAAAGTCTCTTGCTGATATCAATAAGCAAATTAAAGAAAATCTAATTGGGCAGATCAGTCTTTTTATATCATTTAAGTGGCAGTCCAGTTCTTTGGGGAATTAAAAGTGAGTGACTTTGTCTTGCAAACTCTACAATTCAGAAATGTAAATATAGCCAACAATGAGCTGAGACTAAGCCTAATTAAATCAATCAGGTAGAACCTAAAACAAAACAAAGCAAACAAACAAAAAAAAAGAGGGAAAAAAGGCCTTTTAAAAAGTACAAACTTCTGGAAGCCTCCCTCACCCAAAATCTAATTCACAAAAGACTCTGTTTAGTGGGCTTGCAAGTAAGCACTCATGAATTAAATATTTCTAAATGTAGTAAAATCTAAACCAAATAATTTTCAAGTTCATATGATCTAAGATTGATCTTTAGTAAATAAAAGCAAAGTTGAAGTTGTTGATTTTATGTCTTTAGAGTTATCAACAATAAATTAAAAACTTGTGTTCTACCTGGATTTACTGTGAAATAAGCTCATGTTATCTCTGTTTAAACATTTGTCAGCAAGAAAAATTGCTTGGAATGATGGTTTGCTTTGTCTAATGTCTCAGGAAGTTTTCATGGTTAACCTAGACATCATAGTTGGGAACTAGTAAAGTAAATAAGTGTAAATGGGATGAGAGTTTTTAGGTGAACTCACCAAGAATAATTATGTTTTATGGTATGTCTATTTAAAAATAGTTTTTCCAATGCAAATCAAAACTACGATGAGATATCACCTCATACCAGTCAGAATGGCCATCATCAAAAAATTGTAGATCAAACAATAAATGCTGGAGAAGGTGTGGAGAAAAGGGAACCCTCTTGCATTGTTGGTAGGAATGTAAATTGATACAGCCACTTTGGAAAACAGTATGGAGGTTCCTTAAAAAACTAAAAATAGAACTACCATATGACCCAGCAATCCCACTACAGAGCATATACCCTGAGAAAGACATAATTCAAAAAGAGTCATGTACCACAATGTTCATTGCAGCTGTATTTACAATAGCCAGGACGTGGAAGCAACCTAAGTGTCCATCAACAGATGAATGGATAAAGAAGATGTGGCACATATATACAATGGAATATCACTCAGCCATAAAAAGAAACAAAACTGAGTTATTTGTAGTGAGGTGGATGGACCTAGAGTCTGTCATAGAGAGTGAAGTTAGTCAGAAAGAGAAAAACAAATACCGTATGCTAACACATATATATGGAATCTAAAAAAAAAAAAAAAAAAAAAAGGTTCTGAAGAACCTAGGGGCAGGACAGGAATAAAGATGCAGACATAGAAAATGCAGACGTAGAAAATGGATTTGAGGACATGGGGAGGGGGAAGGTTAAGCTGGGACAAAGTGAGAGAGTGGCATAGACTTATATATACTACCAAATGTAAAATAGATAACTAGTGGGAAGCAGCCGCATAGCACAGGGCAACCAGCTCAGTGCATTGTGACCACCTAGAGGGCTGGGATAGGGAGGGTGGGAGGGAGACGCAAGAGGTAGGAGATATGGGGATGTATGTATATGTATAGCTGATTCACTTTGTTATACAGCAGAAAGTAAAACACCACTGCAAAGCAATTATACTCCAATAAAAATGTTTTAAAAAAAGTTTCTCCAAACCTTTTTGGTAACTTGAAACTTTAGAATTTTGCTAAATTAAATTAAAAGATGAAAATTTATTGAATATCTACATCATTACCAAATAAAATAAAATGCCAAAACATTAATTCTGAACTTAGGCTTCCTTTTACACAGAATCTAAAGATATTTAGAACTATTATTAAATATGTTTCGTGCCACACTGAGAAATTTTCAATAAGTCACTTTTTAGAAATTATAAATAGTATTTATATTTGCCAATCTGCAGAATGCTAATGTAAAAGACACTTCATAATTGCTACTTCTTAGTTTTCACTAGAAATTAACATTTTTAGAGGTTAAGGATTCTAATTAATATATATAATTAAAACTAAAATAGCTAAAATTAATAATAAAAGTATATGTATCAAGAAAAAAGCAAGGTATAAGAAATGGAAATGCAGTTTGTTAAGGGGAAAGTAATTTTTGTCCTAGAAAAAGAGAAAGAGAAAGCGTACGACAAAATCTGAAGGCTAAAAAATTATAAAAGGCTTATGGAAAAGGGACCCTGATAAAAGAGTTTTATGTATGGTTAAGACTGACCAAGATTAGAATGAAATTCTTAAAATTGTATATGTTCTGGTATAATGTTATCAGTAATATTATAGTTATCTTAAAATGCTATATGTTGCAGAAATAACCAAATTTCTTTGTCAATCACATTGTGATCAGGTCTTTAACCATGCCATTTTAAGTCTTTTATTATTTAGAGACAGTTATTGACTTACTCTGATGATTTATAGAAATGAAGATCTTTAAGCAGATTTATAGAAAGGACTTTTTGACAAATATAGTTTTCTGATAATTTTAGATAATACCACTGAGGTGGAAAAGAAACTAATGGAAAACCTGATGGCTTCATAAACTGCTAACAAAGATCAAGATCAAAAATAATTTATTATATGGAACTGAATGAACTGATGAATATGTTTTATAATTCTTATGACTTTTTGTTCAAAATATTACTGGCTTTTAATCTTTGTTTTCCTGATATGAGGAAACCTTTCCTCTTAGGTTAACTATGACTTGTAGCAAGTTGATAAAGTATACATTTGTAAATGAAGATGAAATATTCATCTTTTCCTCTCTACCTAATCTCTCTAGAATTTGACTTCTTCAGCTGTATCCTCTCTGGATTTGGTGGTTTATTATGATCCAGACTGCAACTAGTTAAACTAATCAATGTTTTAATTTGTTCTGTTTTTTGTTTTGAAATTGTTTATGCTTCATTTCTCTTGATTCTGTATTATGTCCTTTTAATGCTACTAGCGATATTATTTAGATCCTGTCTATTTTATAAAATTGTTGTTTCTTGCATTACCTGCATTACCAAATGTGTGACCAGGTCTCTGACAAAATTAATGATGACTAAAGTCTTGAGACAACTGATCACTTATATAACTATGTAGAACTAATTATAATAGTGCAACTATAGATATGAGAAGAAGCAAAAAGGAAGAAACATTTCCTGGATCATTATGGATTAGTAAGACAGATGATTCAGAAAATTTTAGGTTATTAATAGAGCTTAATACAAATATAGCACATGAATGGCCTATCAATGAAATCCTCACCTGACCTAGGAATGAGACTCCCTAGCACCTTGGGACAAATTGGTCATTAAATGCCTCTTAAACCTTGGTTGAATTTATGACCCAAAGAGGGGAGACTGTGAATTAAAAGTATAACTCATCACCCAGTTATACAAGGGTTACGTCACAATCCACTGCAATCACCCACTGACAATGTGCCCTGAGGAGAATTTGGGATGAAAAAAATAGGATGAGGCATTCTGTGCTTTGGAGAAATGGGTCCCTAGATAGTTAGGATGCATATCTCAGAAAGAGTTTCAATGATCCCAGATTCTTGCATCTTCCGCTACATAGAAAAGCACTAAAATCTTTAACTCTTGATGCCTCTTCTTTGTGAGTAGCAGTAATCTTTTACCAAGATGTATGCTTGACTGCATGTATTTCCTAACCAAAGCTTATATATATATATATATATATATAAAAGTGGCTTCTCCTCTACCTCTTCAGAGCAATTTACTTAGAGCTACTAAGTTTCTGTCTTCTGGGCTATAGTCCTCACTAAGACCCTGAATAAAACTTAAATTCCCAAATCTCATGTTGTGTGTTTTTCTTTAAGCTGACAGAGGGTACCAGGTTACTCAGTCTTTGAAAAAGAAGACACATTGGATATCTTTAGTTTCATTTGGTATCTATACCTAGACCACCAGGAAAATCTGGCTTACTTTGCACTGTGAAATATGCTAAATTTTCCCAAGATATTCCACACAGAAAGAACTTGGATTTGCAAAAGTATCACAATATCACAATAGCTTTTGCTATGGGTTTGCTTAGAGAGAAGAAAATGGTGATTATTTTAACTGGTAATTTTAATTTATAATACGGAACACCACAAGACATTAGTGTTGATCTGAATAGAAAGGAAGAGATTTCAGAGACTGTATAAAGCATTCAGATGCATAAAAAGAATAAGTACTTTCTACGTCAGAGTAGTGAGATGAGTAGATCTATATCATTAAATATTTCATATATGCATAGCATTATTTGGTATTCTCATAAATAAAATGAGAAAAGTTAATTTCCTTTATTTTGGTTTTTTGAACTTGCTATTCTTATTCCTCGTTTATATAAACTGTCAATTTATGTTTTTGTCATAGCTCAATCCAACATTTCTAAAATGTAATATTTGTGTTGTTGTTGGTAGGTTTTTTTATTACCTGTGTGGTTGTTGTTATTTTTGTCCTTAAATCAAAGCCCCAGGATTGTATTCTTCTGAGCTAAACCCAAACTGTCTTATTATTTCTGAAAAGGTGCTCACTCTCTTTGAATACTCCTCTTCAAGCCACCAATTAGAAAAAAAGAAATGCCATGATAACAAGATAGCATATTGTTCTCTTACCTTGCTTTGAAGACTGCTTTAGAGTTTCTGTCCAGGATTGAGGTAAAGATAACATGAATTTATGTCATTTAAATTAATGCTGACTTAAAATACATATATTAGTCTGCTGGCTGTTAGAAATAAACAGTATTTTCTCAATTAATTTTACTTTTCTAATAGACTTAAATATTTTAACCGAACTTACTATTGTAATAAAATGGAAGAAAACTGTGGGCTTACTTATGCTGTGGACCCCAGGTTTTTGTGAGTCCCTCAGTGACTGTCATCTTTCTTTACATTGAGGGGTACCCACTCTTTTCCCTTGTTGAAAAAATTATTTTTCTAATTCAACCACACCTAATATTTCTGGCTGTCTGTGCACAGCTCCTGAGACATGTCAGGACCTCTTGCAAACACTTAACTTGTAGATGAGGTTAGCCACAAATCTAAATGTTGTGGCCCACTGTGTCTCACCATGAAAAACCTGGAGTCTCTCAAATCCCAATTTTCTACCTGGAAGGATTAGGACAAAAAAACCTGAAGAGCTCAGAACTTGGAATAAGCCAAGTTCCATTGGAGAGAAGTTTACCAGAGATCTCAGAGTGACCAAGGGGCAGTGAACCCACAGGGTTCTGTGGGTATCTTCTCCTGACTCTAAGAGGCCTCCCAGAATCTTCACAGCTGTCCTTGAGTTGCCAAAACTATGCAATGACAAAACTAAAACAACCTAGTAATGAGTTTGATGTCATCTAGTCAAGGAAAAACAATCCATGAAATAGGGGAGTACAGTGTCTCACAAGCAGTGGAGACTCTTCCTGAGGGATTCTGGGCAAGAGCAAGTTTTATGGAGCTTTAGAAGCAGCAATGAGGAAGCATCACAAGATTGGCTAGGTGGCTAGGGATTTCCCTATAAGACTAGTAGGTTTTATTTTCTAGGATAAGTTAAGCTAGCTAACGTTGAGATAGAGGACTGTAATTGGAGTAAGTTAGGTTTCCTTGACAGGTGTTTCTTATAAGTACAGGTTTAGGTTTATAATGGTGACATGGGCCAGGACACTGGAAGTGGCCTCCATTTTGTAGGTCTCAATATACAAATTAACTTTATCAAAACATACTAATTCTATTTTGAATTTATCATAAATCAAATTAAAGAGTAAACTATAATGTAAATTCATCTATTTATATCAAAATAATGTTTTTTTAATTTATTTTATTTTTTATTTTATTTTTTTATTTTATTTTTTTTGCAGTACGCGGGCCTCTCACTGTTGTGGCCTCTCCCTTTGTGGAGTGGAGGCTCCGGACGCACAGGCTCAGAGGCCATGTCTCACAAGCCCAGCCGCTCTGTGGTATGTGGGATCTTCCCGGACCAGGGCATGAACCTGTGTCCCCTGCATCGGCAGGTGGACTCTCAACCACTGCACCTCCAGGGAAGCCCAAAATAATGTTTTTATAAACATTACTTTTTTCAGATTTTTACAAGTTTATAAGTTCTTGTTTTTCAGATATTTATTTTAGGTGAAGTTACATAATATATTTTAATGGTCAGATATTATCAATTAGCAAACATTATTTTTATTAATCTGTCATGCTTTCTCAAATTTTCTACTTACAACTTTCAATACATTATCAAAGATTAAATGTTGAGAACTGAAACAAACACACATTTCTGTTTCTGGGCTAATCAATACTAATATCACCCAAAAATAATATAGCAATTTGCTTCAAGGAATACTTACTACTGAAAGATAAGAATTATCTTTACAAAGATAATTATCTAAACAATTTATAAAGAATATCTAAACAAATTAAAAAGTCAGCTTTTAAAAACTAACACCTTACTCATGAATCCTCAATTTAAAAACCCTTATTTTACTCTGCCTACTAAACCAATACTTAACTTTATAAACTGTACACATTCCCAGATAGTTTTCCACTTTGAAAGATCCTTTTAAAGTCACCCTATATAGATCCTAAGATTGTATAAATATTCTCTTCAGATTTCTCTCTTTCATACCAATATCAAAGTTGTGTCAATGTGGCATTCTCCCTTACATCAGTAAGTCTAGTAAACTTAAATTTGCTTAATCAGTATGTATTTTGGGGGGACTTTTAGAGGAGTAAACTTTTGATAATAGTTTTAAAATAAGTTAAATATTTTTATTTAAATGGACTCTCCTCCCCCAAAAAAACCCTACAAATCCTCAAAAAATATATATATATATGTTAAAAATATATAACAAATATATCTGCAACTCATCTGAAGTCTCTAGAGAGTGACTAAAAACAAACATATTCTGGAAGGGTTCAACACTGGAAGAAGAGAATGGCAATAGGTGAGTTTCCCATTTTTATGATTTTAGATTGAAAACAGACCCCAGTTCACACCATGTAGGGCTGGAAAACTGGTATAAATATTCTCATCTCATAGACTTAATGAACCAGAAGATGCATTTCAGGAAATTTACAGTACATTAGAAGTGTGGAGAGAAATCTTGAAAAGCATACTTCAGAGAGAGAAAGCGTCAAATTCCGTGTCTAATCTCTTCCTACATTTCTAGTTAATCTCTGTAATATGAATATTCAGGACTGATGACAATCATCTCCAACTAGGCCTATAAGGCTGAACTGAAAATTCAGCTGCTTCCCACAGCAGCAAACATAGGATTTGCAGTTTGGGAAAGTAAACTTCCTGATAAAATAATAATAATAATAATAATGTTTCTTTAAAATAATATAACACTTTCTGACTTACTTCACTGTATGACAGACTCTACGTCCATCCACCTCAGTACAAATAAATTAATTTCATTTCTTTTTATGCCTAGTAATATTCCATTGTATATATGTGCTACATCTTCTTTACCTATTCATCTGTCAATGGACACTTAGGTTGCTTCCATGTCCTGGTTTTTGTAAAGAGTGCTGCAATGAACATTGTAGTACATGACTCTTTTTAAGTTATGGTTTTCCCTGTGCTAACACATATACATGGAATCTAAAAAAAAAAAAAAGAGAAAAATTGTTCTGATGAACCTAGGGGCAGGACAGGAATAAAGACACAGATGTAGAGAATGAACTTGAGGACATGGGGAGGGAGAAGTTTAAGCTAGGATGAAGTGAGAGAGTAGCATTGACATATATACACTGCTAAATGTAAAATAGATAGCTAGTGGGAAGCAGCTGCATCACACTGGGAGATCAGCTTGGTGTTTTGTGACCACCTAGAGGGGTGAGATAGGGAGGGTAGGAGGGAGACACAAGAGGGAGGGGATATGGGAATATATGTATACATAGAGCTGATTCACTTTGTTACATAGCAGAAATTAACACAATGTTGTAAAGCAATTATACTCCAAAAAAGATGTTAAAAAAAAAAGAATATAAAACAATACAGGTTCTCTTCTATGTACAGTTCATAATTTCAGGATACTAACCAAAATTATTCTATATAAGAAGAAAAGAAAAATATTACTGATAATAAAGAAAAAATGGCAACAGATGGAAATTGACATTGAGATGACCCAGATTTTGGAAACTGCGAAGATTTTAAAGTTATCATAATAATGGTCAAGGACATAATATATATTAGTAATAAGAGAAACATGTAGGAATTTCAATGAAAAATCAAAAAAAAAAAGGAAACCTAAAATAGGGACTGAAAACAGAAAGAAAAATATCAGAATGTAAGAAAGATTAAAATATGACTGGAGTCTCATGGACATGTAGAACAATGTCAACTTCTAATATGCATGTAATTCGAGTTATAGAAAGCAAGAGGAAGAATGTAGCAGAAAGAAAATTATTTTAAGAAATAAGTAAAACTGCCTGAAAATTTCCCAAAATTGTAAAAGACATAAATTTATAGATTCAGAAGTCTCAATATACCCTGAGCATGATGAACAAAATAATTTAGACACAGAGTCAAATAGCTACAACTTTAAACTGAAGGCAAAATTGTATTCCATACAGGGCAATAATGTTTCAAATTACTTTGACTCTTCATCATAAACAATAGAAACCAGAAGATATTGAACCAATACTTTAATGTGCTGGTGAGAAAAAAAAAAGCCAACTCAGGACTCCACATATTAAATTATTATAACCTCTAGTTCTCTCAGATCTCTTATGTTCCCTAAATCTCTACCCTTTCAAATAATTCTCCTGACTCATTTGAAATTGAAAGCATATCCAGTATTTAATCTTGAACCAACCATTTGTGATGAAACCATCTGACTGCAATAAAAAAGGTAGGTTTGGAATTGTCTTTTAATGGTGGTTGTTTCCACTTGCCACACATCAACAACTCTCTCCCATATGGGGTTCGCATTGGTGTCAAAAATCAAACAAAAAATCGATATAGTTTTTTAAAATAAATTTTTCAATATATGTTTACTGTGAAAAACTAACATGGAATAAAGGACATTATGATAATAATTAGGAATTTTCTCATCATTTTCTAGAACATTATGAATATCAAGATAAAACAAAGAAGCAGAAATACATTATTCATTAAAAGTCACAGACTATTAACTGTTATCAATATTGATTCCAAAACTCTCCAAAACATGGTTTTCAAACTTGAGTTTACTAAGAGTAATGTAAAGACAATTAAAATTTGACAAATAAATGTTTGCCATGAAAAAAGCCTTGGTTTTTTTTCTCTGTTTTGTGCAATGATTGGTAAGTTAAAATATACAATTACATTCAAATTGAAATTAACTGTATCAATAAATAGAATACTGGGCAACAAATATAAAGTTAAGCTCTTGGTTCACATCTAATTTTATAAACATTATTTATACGTTTCAGTTCATGTGAGGTGATGTAAAAATTACTTATGTGATGCCATTTAGAGTATACTTTACCAAAAGAATCCATTTCTTTCTCTTTTTTTAATGGTAAGAACACAATATGAAACCTACACTTTTAACAAATCTTGAAGTGCTTAATACAATATTTTTAACTATAGGCATTATGTTGTCAACAGATCTCTAGAACTCAATTACCTAACAAAACTGAAACTTTATAAACTTTAGGGAGTGAATAAGAACTCCCTATTCTTCCACCTCTCAGCCCTGAGCAACCGTTATTGTATTCTCTGCTTCTATGAGCTTAACTATTTCAGGTACCTCACATAAATGGTATCCTGCAGTATTTGTCTTTCTGTGACTGACTTATTCATTTAACATAAAGTAAATCTGGGTTTATTCGTGTTGTCAAAAGTGGAAGAATTTCCTTCTCCTTAAAGGCTGAATAATATTTCATTGTATATACATACAATATTTTCTTTACCTTTTTATCTGTTGATGAGCTCATGGGGTGTTTTCATACATTAGCTATTGTAAATAGTGCTGCAGTGAAAATGGGAGTGCAGTGATTGCTGGATCACATAGTAGTTCTATTTATAATTTTTTGAGGAATCCCAATACTGTTTTATAGTGGCTGCTGAATTTTTTAGTCTCACTAACAGTCTGCAAGTGTTCCAATTTCTCCACAACATTTCTAACACACTTTTTATTGGTTTTATTTGTTTCGTTTTTAGTAATAACTGTCCTAAAATATGTGGGGTGAAGTCCCACTGTAGTTTTTTTTTTGTAGTCCCTTGATAATGACGTTGAGCATCTTTTCATACAACAATTTTCAATTTGTATGTCTTCTTTGAGAAATGTCTATTTAGGTCCTTTGCCTATTTTTAATAGTTATTTTATTTTTAAATACTATTTCTTTTTGCTACTGAGTTATAGGAGACCCTTATATACCTTGGAAATTAACCACTTATCAGATAGAGTTTGAAAATATTTCTCCCCTTCCCCAGGTTTTTTTTTTTTCATTCTTTTGCTTGTCTCCTTTTCTGTGCAGAAGTTTCTTAGTTTGAGATAATCTCACCACTTTTATTTACTGTGCTTTTGGTGTCATATCCAAGAGAGCATTGCCAAGACCAATGTCAAGATGTTTTTCCTCTATGTTTTCTTCTAAAAGTTTTACAGTTTGAAATCTTACATTTAAGTATTTAATCCATTTTGAGTTGAGTTTTGTGTATGGCATAAGGTAGGGGTACAATTTTATTTTTTGCATGTGGATATCCTATTTTCTCAACACTATTGGTTAGAGACTATTCTTCCCCTCACTGTGTGCTTTATTACCTTGATTGTGGTGATGGTATCACAGGTGTTTGCATATGTCCAAACTAACTTATCAAATTGGACACCTTAAATATGTGTAATTCTTTGTATATCAATTATACATCAAAAAAGCTGTTTAAAAAGAAAAAAATACCGATTCTTATTTTTTAAACACATACCCATTCCAAACAGACTTTTATAATTTTTAATAGAGAAAATAAAATTTAATATCAGTGGGAGAGAGAGAGTTAGATTTGAGTACACATCACAGAAAATAACATAGGAAATTAGAGAATGGATTCTGTATTTGAAACACTTTCCCTAAGTTTATTGTGAAAATTTACTCCCTAAGTTTACTGTCAAATTTTACTACTTTATAAATAGCAGCCACAGCCTTGCTCTACAACCCTGTCATATCTCATAAACTTGGCTGAGTGAATTGAGTAGATGGGGAAACTCCAAGGAAATATCAGTTACTTCAGGAAGTGGAGTCAGAGATTCAGGAGAGTCCACCCATGAATACTTTCCCAAAGCCCCAACTTTCTGTACGTAGGAACCCAAATACTGAAGGTGCTAATAAATGAGCTTCTGTCTCCATTTTAGAACTTAAAGCTTCTCTGAGATATTTCTCAATATAGATATAAAAACAATAGTGTCCTGGCTAAATTCCAGCCCAAAAATTACACACAACCTCTCCAAATCCTCCATGATCTCAAAAGTGGATATAAAATGTTAAAGGCTGTTTCTCTTAATGCTTGCCAATAGTTCAGCTACTGCTCTGATACTGGAACAAGCAAGCAAAACTCTTTAACTACACAGTGATGGTGAGCTTATAAACAGAATTGAGAACAAACACAAGTTCTGACTCCAGACTCTAAATAAAAAATAAAAATAGACATTCTGAACAGACTAACTAGTAGTGAAATTATATTTTTAATTAAAAAAAAAAAAAACTCGAGTTCTGGCAGAGAGCGCGGTGAGAAGCGGATCGCGGCCTTCTAGCCCGGGGCCCTCTAGGCCCTCCGGCCTCTGGTCGGCAGGTGAACTGGGGGCCCCCCGGGACAGGCTCAGGCTGTGTCTTGCCGAGCCCCAAAGCCCTCGCCACAGCTGCCCACTGGCAGGGCCCGAGCCTGGAAGCAGCAACGAACTGCTCCCCCACCCCCACCTCCACGACCTAATGGCAGCGGCCCCTCGGAGCCCAGATCCTGCCCACCGCCGGGTCTCTTGACGCTATGCTGCAGGGGTTAGGCGAAGCCTACGGCAGGCCACGGAGTATGTGGCACCTTTGGGCGTCGGGTGTGGCAGGGTGAGAAGAATGGCGGCCAGTGGAATGCTGCGGAGGGCCGTTAGAGCCTCGAGGGCCCGGGAAGGGGGGTCTACGTGGACGCCAGCTCAGCCACCCTTAGGCCTTGGCGCCCACGTGGATCCGGGACCTGACGTGACCTCTCTGTCCCAGTTGGACGAGACCTTACCTCGTCCGGACAACGACGGACAAAGGCCTTAACAGGCCCGGAAGGTGAGCGGAGACCTGGTCGACGATGGATGGAACGTTAGTGGGTCATCGGGCGGTTGGTCATCGTTCTACCAAGACCTCGATGTCGGAAGATAGAAATGGTAGAATAACGTACCACATGCGACCAATAGGAAGTGCCCGCCACCCTTTGGGAAGATTTACTGGCCGTTTATAGAAGGCCTGTGTATATAATATGAAAAAGCTGCTCTCAACTTTCCCCCCAACCTTTCGAAAGAAAACTTTTTGCTACATATAGGTCTTCTAGATGTGAAGAGGTTGCCGACGTATGATAGAGTTAAAGTAACATGTCTTGTAAATGCCCATTTGTTTCTTTAAGAAAACCGTAGAAAAGAAATGTCTTCTGGAAATGACTTTTCGAAATGGAGTTGTTTGACCGCCTCTAGAGGCAACATCAGGAGCCACAGAGGTCCATGTTTGTTCAGTGGGTTAGAGGACATGGAATGGAAGACTTTGAGGAGGAAGAAAAGAAGGTTCTGTGCCAGACTGGTCACAGTTAGAAGACATTTGCATATTAGAACCATTGGTTTGTGTGTGCATTTTACTCCTTACTACTGTATGTGTAGTTGACAATAAGTACTTTTTTGAAATATCTAGTCTTTCTAGATCTTCTGAAGTGCCTGATATATGTTCAAGGTAGAGGTAGTAAAAAGACATTTTGTAAATATCTTTTTGTTAAAATTCGTATGAAATGTTGTTTTTTGGGGGGGAGGGGTGGCCAAACCACCTTTTTGAACAGTACGCAGTATGCACTGTGTTTGTTTGTGCACTGGTTCAAGGTCGGGGGGAGGAGAAGGAAGTGCAAAGAGCTCTGTGCCAGTGTGTTTATAGTGAGGCAAGATTAACCATTGTCTTTTTTATGTTCCTGCAGTTTGTTTCACTTTGCTGTGTATATAGTGTATATAATGAACAAATGAGTCCTAATTTACAACATCTAGTCTTTCTAGATGTTAAAGAGGTTGCCAGTGTATGACAAAAATAGAGTTAGTAAATAATACATTTTGTACATTTTGTGTTAAAATTTCTAGGAAAGATTGTCTTCTGAAAATTTGAACATTATAGCCCTCTGGGTTGGTGGAGGGGGGAGAGAGAGAAGGGGGTTGGTCTTAGAATGGCTAGAATACTGGTATTTTGAAGACAGTTTCAGATTATAACTGTTACATGTGTGCAGTTCATTCAGTACTGCTCTGTATATAGTGGACAAATTAAGTCCTTATTTGAAACATCTAGTCCATCTAGATGTTTAGAAGTGCCCAACGTATGTTAAATGTAGAGGTGGTAAAATATCACTTTGTAAATATCTATTTGCTAAAATTCACAGGAAGTACTGTCTCTGGGAATGTTAAATGTTAAACCACCTCTCTGAGCAGTATACTATTGTCTATACTTGTTCAGTGGTTTGGAGGAGGGAGGGAAAGAATTGCAAAAGGTAATATGCTAGTGTGTTCATACCTGGACATTTTCAGACAAAACCATTTTTTGTATGTTCATTTTGTTTTGCTGTGTATATAGTGTATATAATGGACAAATTGAGTCCTAGTTTTGCAACATCTAGTCTCTAGACATTAAAGGGGTTGCCAGTGTATGACAAAGTAGTAAAATTAGCACATTTTGTATACTTTATTGAAATTCATAGGAAAGCTTGTTTCTGTAAATGATTTTTGGATATGAATTTGTTCAACCACCTCTAAGCATTACATATGCATGTACTTGTTCACTGGATTGGTGGTGGAGAGAAGGAAGTGAGGGAGGAAATTGTTCAGGCCAAAATGGTCATATTTAGAAGATACCTCAGATTATAACCATTGTTACGTGTGTGTAATTTTATTTAACAGTGCTGTGTATATAGTGGACAAGTAAGTTCTTATATGAAATATCTATTCTTTCTAGATGTTTAGAAGTGCTTGATGTATTTAAAAGTAGTTTTAGTAGAATAATGCTTCTTGTAAATAGCTTTTAAAAACTGATGGGAAATACTGTCTTTGGAAATGGAATTGTTAAACCTCCTCTCTGAACAGTATACTCTGTGCTTGTTCATTGAGTTTAGGGAAGTGGGAGGGAAGACTGCAAAAGATGTTTTGCTAGCAGGTACTAGAACATTTCAACTTATCCATTGCTCTATATGTTACATGCATTTTGTTTAACTTTACTGTATATATTTTGTATATACTGGACCAATGGGTCCCAATTTTATAATATCTAGTCTCTAGATATTAAAGAGATTGCCAATGTATGACAAAAGTAGAGTTAGTAAACTAACACATTTTGTACACTTTGTGTTAAAATTCATTGAAAGGCCATCTTCTGAAAAGGGCCTTTGGAAGTGAAATTGTAAATCACATCTAAGTGACACCTGTGCCTGTACTTGCCCAATGTTGGATGGATGGCAGAAAGGAAGTACTGGGAGAAATGAAGTGTTCTAGATTAGAATGTTCCTATGTAGAAGACACTTTCAGATCTAACCATTGTTACATGTGTGTAGTTTATGCAACACTACTGTGTATATAGTGGACAAACTTAAGTCCTTATTTGAAACATCTAGTCTTTCTAGATGTTTAGAAGCACACAAAGTATGTTAAAAGTAGAAGTAGTGAAGTAACATATTTTGTAGATATATCCTTCTGTTAAAATTCATATGAAATACTGTCTTTTAGAAATGGAGTGATCAAAATGATCAAACCACCTCTCTGAGCAGTACACATTATTTTATTTGTGCTGGTTCAGGGGGAAAGAAGAAAGTGTAAAGGGCTTTATACCAAGACTAACCATTGTCTGGTGTGTCTCTGCATTTTGTTTTACTTGGCTGTGTACATAGTGTACATAAAGGACAGAGGGTCCAAATTTACAACATCTAGTCTTCCTAGATGTTAAAGAGGTTGCCGGTGTATGACAAAAATAGCCGATAAATACATTGTGTACACTTTGTGTTAAAATTCATAGGAAAGACTTCTGAAAACAACTGGAGGAATTAAAATTGTTAAAATCCCCTCTAAGCATTACAGATGCTTATTATTCTTGTCCACTGGGTTTATAGAGATGAGAAGGGGAAGCTTCTAGGCCAGAGTGTTCCTGTTTAGGAGACACTTTGTGACTGTAGACTTTGTGTGCAGTTTCTTCAGTGCTACTACATGTATACATAGTGGACAAACTTAAATCTGTATTTGAAACATCTAACCTTTCTAGATGTGTAAAAGTTCACAACATATGTTGAAAATAGAGAGTTAAAAGTAACACCTTTTAAGTATTTTTTTTCTGTTAATTCATAGGAATGGTTTTACTGGGGGAGTGGAAATTGTTAAACTTGAGTCTTGGAGAGTAAGCTGACTATTCATTGGGTGGTGGGGAGGTGGGGAGCGGACAGGGAAGGAAGTACAGAGAAGGGATCTGTGCCCATGAGTCTTTAGACAAGTTCAGATTGTCTCACTATTGTTCTATTTGTGTGTTTTAGTTAATATTGCTGTGTATTAAAGAATAAGCAAGTCCTAATGCCCAAAGTATATTAAAAGTCAAATAACCCCTTAATAAATGCCCTTTTGTTGGATTTTAGGAAGGGCTGTGTCTTCTGGGAACGTCTATGTTAATCCACCTCTTGGAGCTAGATATGCTGGAGGAGGGGTAAGAGGAAGGGTGAAGGGAAGGGCTCTTAGCTAATATCTCCATATCTAGAAGACAGTTTTACGTTATAACCATAGGTCTAAATGTGCATTTTTGTAAAGTACCAATGCTTATTATGGACAAGGTTCATTCATCATTTTGCAACATCTAGGCTTCTTAGGAGTCCTGAGGTGACAATGTATGATAAAAAGTAGAGCTAGTGAATTAACCAATTTGTAAATATCTTTGTTATAATTAGTAAAAAAGTAGCATCTTGGACATGGAATTGTTAAACCATCTGAGAAATGTACACCAGGACTTGTTCATTAGGTTGGCAGCAGAGGGGCAGAAGGAAGTATAAAAGGGAAGGAAGTATGTGGATGTGTTCCTTTTTATATTTTAGTGATAACCATTGATGTGTGTGCATCTCTTAGCTGTACTAATAGGAATATATTGTTAAGTAGTTCAGTGGAAACATACCTCCTTGCTAATATTTTAATAGTTCAGATCAGATAATGAATCCTCTTAAAAGCATTATACTTTGGGTACTCTGTTGCTTTATGTCTCATTTTTAATTGTACATTAAGGGAATGTAGTATTTTAATCATAACTCTGCCAATATCTTTATCTAGAGGCCTGTTGCCATTTTTGTCTTTTCTGAAGTTTTTGTCGCCAAGAAAGGATTACATTTTTTTTCCTTCCAGATTGAGTTGGTGTAGTGTATTTTTGGTTATCAAAATACTCATAGCTTTGGGACTTTGAAATGGTAAATATTCATTATGTGTGAAAAAGCATGATACATAACTGTATGATCTTAATTACGTAGAAATGGATGCTTAGTTGTGCTTAAATACACAAATGAGACCTAGAAGGACACATCAAATGGTAAACTGCTTGTGATGATGGATGGCTTTGTTATTTGCTTCTTGTGTTCTTTGCTTTCCTATTATGCACATGTTAACTTTTAAGAAATAAATGTTATTTTGAAAACCTTAAAAAACAACAACAGCAACAACAAAACTCTCAGCAAATGAAAGTACAGGACCAGATGGCTTCACATGGAAATTCTACCAAACATATGAAGAAAGCTAATAACTATCCTCCTCAAATTATTTTGAAAAAAATAAAAAGATGGAACACTCCCAAGTACATTCTACAAGGCCAAAATTATCCTAATAGCAAAACCAAACAAAGACAGTACAAAAAGATGAAAATTATAGGCCAATATCTGTGATGAAAACATGCAAAAATCCTCAAAAAAATATTAGAAAATTGAACTGAGCAATATATCAAAAGTATCATACACCATGATCAAGTGGGATTTATTCCAAAAATGCAATAATGGAGCAATATTTGCAAATCAATCAATGAGATACACAACATTAACAAAAGGAAAGATAAAAACCACATGATATTCTCAATAGATACAGAAAAAGCATTTGACAAATTTCAACATCAATTTATGATTAAAAACTCTCATCAAAATGAGTTTAGAGAGAACATACCTCATATGTTCTCATAATAAAGTCCATTTATGACAAACCCACAGCCAACATCATACTCAACAGTGATAAGCTGAAAGTCTTTCCACTAAATTCAGGAACAGGACAAGAATGCCTACTCTCACCACTTCTATCTAGCCTAGTATTGGAAGTCCTAGACATAGCAATCAGACAAGGAAAAGAAATAAAAGATACCCAAACCAGAAGGGAAGAATTAAAACTGTCACCTTTTTGCAGATGACATACGATATATAGAAACCCTAAAATCCACACCAAAAAATATTAGAACTAATAAACAAATTCAGTAAAGTTGCAGGATAAAGATTAATATACAGAAATCTGTTGCTTTTCTCTACTCTAATAATAATGAACCATCAGAAAGAGAAGTGAGGTAAACAATCCCTTTTGCAATTACAACACAAAGGGTAAAATACCTAGGGATAAACTTAACCAATGAGGTGAATGACCAATACTGTGAAAAATATATGACATTGATAAAAAATTGAAGACAATATAAGCAATTAGAATAATATCCCATGTTCATGAATAGGAAGAATCAATATTGCTAAAATGCCCACACTATCCAAAACAATCTACAAATTTAATTTAATCTTTTTCAAAATACCCATGACATTTTTCACAACACTAGCACAAATAATTCTGAAATTTATAATGAACCACAAAAGACCCTGAATTGCCAAAGCAATCTTGAGAAAAACAAAAAACAACGTTGGAGGTGTAACCTCTCAGACTTCAGACTATAGCACAAAGCTGCAGTAATCAAACCAGTATCATACTGATGCATAGATCAAGGGAACAGAAGAGAGAGCCCAGAAATAAACACACACTCTTATGGTCAATTAATCTATGACAAAGGAGACAAGAATAATACATTGAAGGAAAGACAGTACCTTCAGTGAGTGGTGCAGGGAAAACTGGATAGCTATATGTAAAAGAATGAGGTTAGAACATTTACTCACACTGTATACAAAAATAAATTCAAAATGGATTAAAGACCTAAATGTGAGCCCTGAAACCACAAAATTCCTAGAAAAGAACATAGGCAGAACACTCTTTGACAAAATCATATCAATATTTTTATGGATCTGTCTTCTAAGGCAAAAGAAATAAAAGCATAAAAAGAAAAAAAAAGCAACTAACTAAACTTAAAAGCTTCTGTGCATCAAAAGAAACCATTGACAAAATGAAAAGATCACCTCCTGAAGGGAAGAAAATATCTGCAAATGATATGATCTATCAGGGGTTAATATCCAAAGTATTTAAACAGCTCAGACAATTCAATATAAAAACAAACAAACAAACAAAACAAGTAAATAATGGGGAGAAGACCTGAATAGACATTTTTTTCAAAGAAGATATACAGATGGCCAACAGGTGCATGAAAAAATGCTCAACATTGCTAATCATCAGAGAAATGCAAATCAAAACCACAATGAGATATCACCTCACACCTGTCAGAATGGCTAGCATCAAAAAGTTTACAAATAACAAATTTTGATGAGGATGTGGAGAAAGGGCAATTATAGTACACTCTTGGTGGGCTTGCAAGTTGGTGCAGCCACTAAGGAAAACAATACGGAGTTTCCTCAAGAAACTAAAAATAGAGCTACCATATGATCTGGCAATTCTACTGCTCAGTATATATCTAAAGGAAAGAAAAAATGCTAGTTCAAAAATATGCATACACCCCAATATTCATAACAGCATTATTTACAGTAGCCATAATATGGAAGCAATCTAGGTGTCCATCAACAGATAAATGGATACAGAAGACTTGAGATATATATATATATTCCATACACAATGGAATATTGCTCAGCCATCAAAAATAATAAAATTATTCCTTTTGCAAAAACATGGATGGAACCTATAGAATATTATGCTTAGTGAAATGTCAGACAGAAAAAGACGAATACTCTATTACACTTATGTTGAATCAAAAAAATAATAAAAATAAAAATAAACAAATGAATGTATATATCAAAATAGAAACAGACTCACAGATATAGAGAACAAACTAGTGGTTACCAGTGCAGAGAGGGAAGGGGCAAGGGGCAATATAGGAGTATAGGATCAAGAGACATAAACTACCATGCATAAAATAAATAAGCAACAAGCACAGAGAAATATAGCCATTATTTTGTAATAGATTTAAATGGAATATGAATTATAAAAATAGTGAATAACTATGTTGTACACCTGAAACTAGTGTAATATTGTAAATCAACTACACTTCAATCAAATATTTTTAAAGTAAAAATGAAAGTAGAACAATGTGAAATTTATTATGATAACTTTTATAGTCATGCAGGTGTAAAGCATAAGGAAGCCAAGAAAACAGAAATGATCAGATGTTAGGCATTAACCCAAGAAAAATACATGTTAATGAGCACATCTTTTAAATGTGGGTTTACGAACTCATCTGAGACAGTAGCAAGACAATTAACCCAAAAGTGTGAATTAAGCCAAGTAAACGGTGGTGGATTTGATTGAGGAGTTTAATAAATTATACCCAGTTAGACGTATTCACATTTATTTTTAAAATTTTGCTATTTAAACAAAACAGGACTGCCACTGATTCTGGCTCAGAAGCCGCCAGTTTAAAACCATTGTTTTGACTAATTCTCCTCAGGTTAAGCTGTACAGTTTTGCTTTTGTTTTCCTTGTTACGTCTTACACCTCTTTCTATTCATGTTACATATAACGTGAATATTTTCTTCTCTATGTGAATTCACCTTATAACAGTAGTAGTAACCTACTATATGCCAGGCAATAATCTAATCTTTACAATGAGGCTGTGAGGTTACTCATTTTACCCCATTCTCCATGAAAGAAACAGGAAGGTTGAATCTAATAACTTGTCCAAAATTAAACAACTAGAAAGTAGCAGGGCTGGTATTGGCTCATGATATAGTGAAACTCTAATATATTTACAATTTATACATATTCATTTTGTTGTGAGAAAAAGGAGCTAAGTTGTATATGCTGAAAGCATCCCAGCAATTCTGAAATATAATGTAAAGAACTCTACAAAAAAATGGAAGGGGGAAATTTCATATAACTGAAAAATAATGGACAAAGGACTTGATTCAAACAAAACTATATTCGAATTGCCAGCTGTGTGAGCTCTTCTGAGTTCCTTAAATATTTTAAACATAAATGTGCTCATCATGTTAAATGTGCTCATCATGTTAAATGTGTTTAACAGTCCTGACTGGTTTGCAACAATTATGGTGAAATATGACAAATTGTAAATAAATGTGAAACCTGTCCAAGTATCCACCCACCAAAAGGGCGGGAAATTCCATAGTAGTTTCTTGGTTAGGTTAGAATAGACAATACCCATTAGACATTCATCTTGCAAGATGCCTGGTGTCTCAAACCATAGGTATCACATTTGTGGGGATTTTTTGCCTTCGTCCTTAAACCTCTGAAGCTTTACCATCTGCCTGGTGCTGTTTTGTGTTCTTGTGAAGTCTAATCTGCCCAACTCTCTTCTCAATAGGACAAAGTTTTATATCATAGTTCCTGAATAAAGGCTCCATTCTGTTTATGGTAAACTTAACCTTGTGTTTTCTTAGGCTCAGGCCCCAGGGTCTTTTCTCATAGTGACCAGTCCATACCAGTTTCCCTATTCAGCCATTTATGCTCAATATCTGTTTACCTAAGAGTAACTGCATTCCATTTCCTCCTCTCTGTCAAGAGGATATGCAAATAGCCCTTCTTTCTCTTTCTAACACAACTCTTCTTTGCTCCATTAAAAAGTGTTTAAACTTTGGACTCTACAAAACACCTGTTGATATTTCTCAGGCATTAGATGAATCAAAACTTGAGACACACAAAACTTTTACTTCCTCATGGAAAGAGGAAAAATATCTATTTTGATACCTACTCATTTTGATATGAGTATAAGCTACCACTGAGAAACTTAAATAAAATAAGCTCCTACACTAGCAAAACCAAAACAAGACAAACTAGAATACAAACTGAGTCATTAGTAAGTCTTCAGTAAGCCTTCAATATCTAATTGGCTTGATATTCTTCCATATATATTCCTTACTGAGGTAATAGAGCATATTTCCTACAGTCATTTGAGAAATCAAATAAATGATATAATATGTATAACCATTTAGAGAACTTTATGTTACATCATGGTAAATGGTAGGTGTTATTGATGTACAAACATAGTTTTGGAAAAAAGGTAAAATGGCCTAGAGATAAATTAATCTATGAAGAAAGAAAGGAAATGATAAATTTTCAACTAAGTAACCATTTCACAAGAACAGTATTTTAAATAATAATACTTTTTTTTTTTTTTTTTTTTTACTGTCCTAAACTATGCAAACAATCGGTCATTACACACATCCAATATCAAGAAGTATTTTTGAGATAGAGGTCTGAATTTAGATATGCATGGTTTTAGAACTCTTGTTTTGAAATTTATTAACTATGAACATTTGGGAAATTTCCTCAAGCTTTTTTAAAGTTGTAAAATAAGAATAATGGAAGTATATATCCCAGATAGTAAGCTTTTGTTGTTGTTGCTTATTTGTTTGATTTTTTAGGATCCAGATGGTTAATTAAGCAAAATCCCTTATACTATGCCTAGCATTAGTGAATGCACAAAATATCTCAAAAGATTCTTTCTCCTTTCCCTCTCTTCTTTCTCCCCTTCCTTCTGCTTCTTCTCCAGATCCTTCTTCTTTTTCTTTGTTACTATTGATTCTATTATTCTAATAGAGACTGAGTATAATTACTGCTAGTATCATTATTACCAAACTTGAAAGTGATGTTACCTTGTAGAATGACATTGATACTCATGTATTTAATGTTTATATTAGGAAAATAATTTTTATTTTGCAGGTTGTGAGATTTCCCTGTAACTTGATCAACTCCAAAAAGAAAAATCTTCTTTGTACTCTCATTAGAATAATAATGTTTGATACAAAGAGAGATATTTTGGTGATGATGATAATGGTGTTAATGTTGATGATGGTGGTGGTCATGGTGATAGCAGTGGTAGTGGTGATGGTGTGGTAGTGATGGGAATTAAAAAACATGGTAATTATTCCTTTGACAGACTCCTGAATTTGATTTATAAAATGTTGAGTCCAACTGTTATTGTTTCATTTGTCCCAGTGATTCACTTCAATGCTTTAGAAAGTCCAATGTATGTAAATGTTTATGGAGGATGGGAAATTTGAAAAAAATTTGGAAAAACATCAAATTTTAAAGACAAAATGGACAAATGGACTCATTAAATTACAGAATCAACTGCAAGTAATGGGAAATGGGAGAAAAACAGGTTAAGTGGTGAAACCAAGTGTGGTGAATGGAAAATATTTAAAACTAAAAGCAATTAATATGTGATTTTACTTTTATTTATGCTACTGATTAACTTTCAGCTTTGAAGTTTATCTCATATATAAAGAAATTCTAAAATAAGAAAGAAATCAGAGAAGTCATAATATCTCATGTAATAAGAGCTAATAAATTATTATAAATCACATTGAACATTCATGTTCTCAATGATATTAGTTCTCTTAACATGAAAGCCCTATTTCTGTATCCTATACTTATACTCATGGTTCTTTTTATTCTCTAATATAAAACATTCACATTCTCAACTTGAAAATGCTTCAAAATAAGGATTCACTAGTTTATTTCTTTAAGGAAATAAGATCAATAACAAAAAGCTAGAAACAATAGAAATTCACACATGCAATGAGTTAGTTGAACCACAGTCATTTTTGGCCCTTTTATTTTTATCTCATAGGAAAAAAGCATGGTAAATCAAATTCTTGCTAACAAAAGCATTTAATTTTAGCAAGTAATTTAAAAAAATCCCTAGCTGGTATAAAATGCTACTTTGCTTTTCAAATTACAAGAAGGAATAGTACCACAGAGAGGCCATAGAGGTTTAGTTACCAGTTGTAAAATAAACAGATCCTTACAGAATGGATATATTTTTACTCACTACTGTGCTTATAATGAGATTGAATTCAACTTCTTGTGTGCTAATGGCATTAAATTGTGTACATAAAAGTGGTGGAATAGGGTGATATGGGGATTAGACAAAGTGATCAAAGGTTTAGGAGAATGATACAAAATTAATATAAGCTTGATTTTTAAACTCATAGATGTGCATTTCTTTGACTTTTTTGGAAGAAAGTGAAGCAGCAATGGTAACCTTTTAAGTAGGAGTGGAGATGATGTCAATCTGGAGTCAGTAAGTTATGATATATCTATTTTGGTTTCTGTGAGGGTTTATTTTGACTTTTGTTTTATTTTGTTTAATTTTGGTATTTTTTGAGTTTGGTTTACAATTTGATCCAAAAAAAAAAAATGTTAAGATCAAAAATACAAACAAAATGCTCATTTAGAATGTGGACTTAATAAAATAAAAATCTCATTTGATAAAATCTAGTACCCACAAAAAGTGACATAAAATCATTAATTAAAGGCATTAGTGGTCTCTAGTAAAGAAAATAATATGAACAGTCTGTATTACTAGGGAATCCATTTTATAAGTATATTCTATAATTCCTTTGTATTCAAATCAAACTGTCCAATAGAATTCTAGGATTACATGAAAAGGTTCTGCTATTTGGTTTCACAGAAAATATCCATTATTTAAACCATCTGATATTTAATATTGCACTTAATGTCCAATAGTAAACCAACTGAGATCCATATTGTATCTAAGGGGTTATGTCTTTTTGATTGTTGTATTCATAATATACATTGAAATAAACATTGACTAATATCTTATCAGGGATAGAAGAGCAACAACATAATGTTCAGTTACCAAGATGACTTCACTTGTCCTCTCGGGCTACACTTTCCCACATTAATTACTCCTCTAGGTGAATTCATCAAATACCAGTTGAAAGGAAAAGATCAATTAATTCATGTTTAATAAAACTCTGTAGAATATTTTTGTTTAATGATATTTTAAGAAAACTAGAGCATGAATTAAAATTAAATCACACAAATATGTATATATACTAATGTTAACCTGGTTTCATTAAGCTAAAAGAGAAAGTGTATAAGCTAGAGTATTTTATAAGCATAAGATGCATAATCTGAGTATTAAAACTTGTTCTATTATAGTCAATCTTTTTGCATTTAAAAAATTTAAAAATAATTTTATAAGGTTATTTACATATGTTGCAATGTCTTTTATGCTTCTTTGTAAATGAGAATGCCTAATGCATTTTTTTCACTTTTACCCTTCATATTCTAAATGTATTTGAATTTTGCAATATGCTGCATATGTGAACAAAAATGTGGCACACACACATGAAAGTTCCCTTTTAATGGTTTCATACCACCGACATAAATATGAAAACTTCGTTTTATATGTTTTTTGGTAAATGTAATCTTCTTATTTGAACCCTAGATACATTGAAAATGTAGCTGACTCACATTTCTAATCACTACTTCATCAGTAAAAATGTTGAAGGATCATATAAAGCATAAGGAATGAGTTTTAGTCTCCATTTTAATTAGTCACACCTATCTTGTTAGATATTATCTCTGAATATAAACCTGTTAACCAAGATCCAAATTATTAAGATTAAGGTATAATTAGCTATTGAAATCTGTTATGTCATTCAATTCTATCAATTCCTTTGCTTAAATTTATCACATAGTTAATTCCAAAATTATGCGCTACAATCTACAACGGTCTAATCAGTCTATAGTTGGAAGCAGATATAATTTTTCAAAATATTGCACCAGCATTTTCATTATCACATTTGCATTGTTTGCCTACTCTTTCTTCTTTCTTTTTTTAATTTAATTTTTTATTTTATGTTGGAGTATAGTTGATTTACAATGTTGTTTACTCTTTCTATGACTAATAATATAAGTAAATTTAACTTAAATCTTGTACCTTAGATGTTAGCAGTTTCCAGTCTCTTCAATTGTTTGAATTGTGTCTGGCATAGCAAGTGGCTTCAGTTAAACACTGTTTAAGAAGAGCATGCCATTTGAATGCCTTTTTCTGTTAGTGTGAAGGATTTTAATATTCTTGAAAGAAAATACCTCAAAACAGGCAATTTTTTTCAATAAAATACGTTAGCAATGTAAATTAAAATAAGGGTAAGCAAATAACAAATAAATCATTGTTAGCATTGATTTTATTTCACAAAATGCAAAGCTTTCAGATTATTTACTTTTATTAATTTTAAACATTATTTGGAAACTAAACTCAGAAAAACATTTTAAATGTTTTTAAAATATTTTAAGAAACATTTTAATTTCTTAAATAGAAAGACATGTTTTAAAATTTTAAAACAAATCTTAATTTAAATCAATACTCCTCAACACAAGTGGGCCTCTAATTTTCTTTTCATTTCCATAGTCCATTAATTTTCCATATTTCCTAGTTACTATTTCTTAGATTCTTTTATCAAATCAAAAACTACTCTTCTTTATTCTTACTTTTACCTGTTGAGGTTTCCTCCTGTTTCCCTAAGAACATAGATCTTAAAAGAAGTCCCACATACTCCAACTAAGACATCTATCCACTTACCCAAATTTGGATGATACATTCTTCCTTCTCACATGTTGCTATAGATAAACTATATCTAAGTTCCTAATTAATATCTGTGCCCTTTCTTTATGAATAGATTCCTTCTCCTCAGAAACATCATTTCATCATTTGTCTTCTTTCTCCATAACAACATGTTTTCCCTCTTTACTATACCATTCTCATTAGCAGCAATAATGTGATTTCTTGAAACTTAAAAAAAATAAAATAATAAAAAGTCACAATCTAAACAAACTCTCTCCTTCTTCTACTCCATTTTCTCCTTTATAGCTCCAGTTTCTCTCTTGAACATTATGTAGTCATGCTCCTCACCACCCTTTTGTCCTAATCTCCACATCTGTATGTCCAATGACATTGTGTCTTCATTTTATTTGATGAACTATTGTCAGCTGCAATTGACTCAGTTGATCATTTTCTCACTTCAAGTAGCTATATCAATTGGCTCCTAGGACATCACAGTCCCTTGAAATTACTTCTTTCTCACTGGATACTCTTTTCAGTTTTTTACTAGTTTTTCACTAAAACTGTAAACATTAGAGAGCTCCAGGATTTGGTTCTTGGATCATTTGTCTTTTTTTCCATATTTTATTTTATTCATTTTTTATTTATTTATTTATTTTATTCATTTTCATCATTTAAAATATCATCTATATTTTATGTCTTAAACATTTATATTTCCTGCCTTTAATACTCCTTTGAACACTACACTTTTGAGATTACAATTGAAAATTCTAGTAAGTATATCAAGAAATTATCAGGGTTATTGAGGTAAATTTTACTTACAATAAAATGCATCATTTAACATGCACAATTTGTTGTTTTGTGACATGTATGTATCCATAAACCATCTCTAAGTTCAAGATAATGAATATATCTATTACGCCCTTTTCTTATAACCCTTTGTAATACTTCACTTTTATCTCTTCCCTTTCTCATCCCCCATTCTCCAGCCTTAGTCTCCAGGTCACAACTTACCTGCTTTCTGCCACTACAGATTAGTCTGTATTTTCTATAGTTCAAGATAAATTTAATTACACAGTGTATACTTCATTTGGGCTGGCTTTCTTCACTCAGTATGGCTATTTTGAGAATCACCCATGTTGTTTCATGCATCAATAGTTCATTCATTTTAATTATGGAGTAGCATCCACTTGTAACTATGCAACCATTTAGGACCCCAAACAATCCTTGCTTAACAATCACCTTTACTTCTTGCCAGCTGTAATCCTAATTTTGACAAAAAACTTATGTAACTTTGCAGTTTTTGCCTATATTGGCCTCCTCCAGTGGAACACAATTCAAGTGCTCTTGAATCCACATCTTCCAGGATTTTGTCCTCCGTTTGGCTGGAATAACACTCTTTTCTATTCTTATTATAGACTGTTTATTATTTCTGTCAACAATTATAATAATTTCCTAGGCCAGCAGTTAGCAAATTTTTCTCTGTAAGGTGCCAGACAGTAAATACTTTTTACTTTGCAGGCCACATGGTCTCTCGCCTAACCCCTCAACTCTGATATTGCAGTGTACAGATAGCCACAGACAACATATAAATGAATGAATCTGGCTGTGTTCCAATAAAACTTTATTAACAAAAACTGATGTCATTCTGGATTTGGTTCATGGGTCATAGTTTGCCATCTCTTGTCTTCGAATCTAGAGATGATTCAGCAAAGTGAAAGAAAAGTCACCTCCTGGAAGAGCAAGAAATTTAAATATCTTTAGTGGGGATTTGTCCCAAGCCCTTGTTCTCATTTCTCACCAGTGTCCATTGCTTTCCATCACTCTCACGTGACTCCATTATGCTGATCTAGTTGCATGTTTTATGGTGTATGTCAAACACCATCTTTTCAGGCACCCAAACCAGAATTGAGGCCTTAATATTGTACTTCTCATTCTACCTTACCGCTCTTTCAGTATTTATTTATGTACTCAGGAGATTTTATCCTCTTACAATCTAAAACATGCATGCATGCATCTCTCCATCTGCTTTTCAATTCCTGGGATATATTTAACCAAGAAATTATTATAATTTATTTATACCTTCAGTATTCTTCATTTCCTCTATTCCAATTGCCATACTCTTTGACTTTATGCTAAGAATATAAACTCTTATTTTGTTGTTGTTGTTTTGTTTGTTTGTTTGTTTGTTTTGTGGTACATGGGCCTCTCACTGTTGTGGCCTCTCCCATTGCAGAGCACAGGCTCCGGACGTGCAGGCTCAGTGGCCATGGCTCATGGGCCTAACCACTCTGCGGCATGTGGGATCTTCTCGGACCGGGACACGAACCCGTGGCCCCTGCATCAGCAGACAGACTCTCAACCACTGCGTCACCAGAGAAGCCCAAGAATATAAACCCTTGAATCTTTATATTCAAAACCCTTTATAATCTGACTTCTAATCCAGTGTCAACTTTCAACGTCAGGTCCATGTAACACTCACAGAAAGTCATACTAGCCTACTTGCAGTATCCATAACATGTTCTTTCCTACACTCAGGCATTTGTTCCACATATTTCTGCACATCCCGACACTGATTTTTTTTCTCCATAATCTGGACAATGCTCATGTATTTTCAATAGAATAAGGAACTCCAGGAAACATATATGCATTGGACCTATTAAATCCTCTGTCAAGAAGCATTTTATACTGTGTTACAATTAGCTCTCTTTTTGTCCCTCTAATTCACTCATTTATAAGACCTCTGAACTTTGGGGTCCATATTATAAATGTATATGTTTTAAAAGTCTGAGTTCAATAGTTAAATGTTTGTTTGATTCTTAAAATTAATCAGTTTTAACAATTGATATATCTTCTTCTGGGATCAATTCTTAGATCATTATGTGATGTACTTCTTTGTTTCTCACAACAGTCTGCTTTAAAAACTATTTTGCCTGATATAAATATTGCTACTTTGACTTCCTTTTCATTCTCATTTACATGGAATAAGTTTTTTCATCCCCTCACTTTCAATCTGTGTGTGTTTAGATCTGAAGCGATTATCTTGGAGGCAGCACATATACAGGTCTTGTTTTTGTATCCATTCAGCCACTCTGTCATTTGATTGATTGGATCACTTAGTCCTTTTTCATTTAAATATATATAATACATATATGTAAAAAATATATATGTTACTCATATATAGTGTACTTACTGTCATTTTTGTAAATTGTTTTGTGCTGTTTTTGTAGTTCATTTTGATTCTTTCTTCTTTTTTCTCTTCCCTTATGATATTATGACTATATTTAGTGCTATGTTTGGATTTTTCTCTTCATTCTTTGTGTATCAATTATAGATTTTTAGTTTGTGATTACCATGATGTTTATATATAACAATGTATATATAATTATATTTTAAAATATAAAATATATATTATTTTACATATAAAATTATTTTAAGTTACTGATCTCTTAATTTAAAATGCATTTTAACAAAGCTGCATTTATATATGCACCCAAAATAAGACCACCAAAATAATAAAGCAAATTTTAACAGACATAAAGGGAGAAATTGGCAGTAACAATAAGAGTAGAGGACTATAACACCTCACTTACATCAATGGATAGATCGTCTAGAGAGAATATCAATAATGAAACACTGGCCTTAAATGACACATTGTATCAGCTGGACATAATAGATATACATAGAACATTTCATCCAAAAGCAGCAGAATAAACATTCTTTTCAAGTGCACATGAAACATTCTCAAGATAGATCACATTCTAGGCCACAAAATAAGCATTGGTAAATTTAAGAAAATTGAAATCTTGTCAAGCATCTCTTCTGTTCACAATGCTATGAGACTAGAAATAAACTACAAGAAAAAAAACAGTGAAAATAGAAAGACAGGGAGGTTAAACAATGTGCTACTAAACAACAAATGGATCACTGGAGAAATGAAAGAAAAAATTTAAAAATTCTTGGAGACAAGTGAAAATGAAAGTATAACAATCCAAAATCTATTGAATGAAGCAAAATAATTCTAAGAGGGAAGTTTACAGAAATACAAGCCCACCTCAAGAAACAAGGAAAATGTCAAATAAACAACCTAACCATAAACCTAAAGGAGCCAGAAAATAAGAACAAATGAAACCCAAGGTTAGTAGAAGGAAAGAAATAAAGATCAGAGCAATAATACATGTAATAAAGACTAAAGAAACCATAGAAAATATCAATGAAACTAAGAGATAGCCCTTGGAAAGATAAAGAAATTTGACAAACCTTTAGTGAGACTCATCAAGAAAAAGAGAGGGCCCAAATCAATAAAATCAGAAATGAAAAAGAAGTTACAACTGATGGTACAGAAATACAAAGGATCACAAGAGATTACTATGAACAATTATATGCCAATAAAATGGACAAAGAAAAAAAATGGATAAATTCCTGGAAATGTACAATCATCTCCCAACACTGAACCAGGAAGAAACAAAAACATATGAAGAGACAAATTACCAGTAATAAAAAAATCCCAACAAACAAAATTCTAGGACCAGATGCATTCACAGGGGTATTCTACCAAACATTTAGACAAGAGTTAACACCTATCCTTCTCCAACTATTACAAAAAATTTCAGAGAAAGGAGTGTTTTTGAGGTTACAATCACCCTGATCCCAAAACCAGAAGAAGATATCAAAACCAGAAGATAGCATGAAAAAAGAAAATTACAGGCCAATATCACTGATGAACCTAGATGCAAAAATCCTCAACACAATATGAGCAAACTTAATCCAACAGTACATTAAAAGGATTATACACCATAACCAAATGGAGGTTTACCCAGGGATGAAAGAATGATTCAATATCTGATTTTTCAGTATGAAACACCATATTAACAAATTGAAGAATAAAAACCATATGATCACCTCAATAGATATAGGAAAAGTTTTTGAAAAAAATTCAACATTCATTCATGATAAAATCTTTCCAGAAAGTGGGTATAGAGGAAGCATACTGCAACATAATAAAGGCCATATATGATAAACCCACAGTTAACATCATTCTCATCAATGAAAAGATGAAATCACTTCCTCTAAATCAGGAACAAGACAAGGATGCCCAATCTTGCTGCTTTTATTCAACACAGTATTACAAGTCCCAGCCACAGCAATAAGACAAGAAAAATAAATAAATAAAAGGGATGCAAATCGAAAAAGAAGTAAAACTGTCATTGTTTGCAGATGGCATGATACTATATATAGAAAATCCTAAATATGCCACCAAAAAATGATTTGAGCTAATCAATGAATTTGGTAAAGTTGCACAATACAAAATTCGTACGTAGGCCTATTGCATTTCTATACACTAGTAAATGAACTGTCAAAAAGAGAATTTAAGAAAATAATCAATTATAATTACATCAAAAAAATAAAATACCTAAAAATAAACCTAACCAAGGAGGTAACAGATCTGTCCTTGAAAAACTAAAGACACTGAAGTATGAAATTGAATACAACACAAACAGTTGGAAAAATATAACATGTTCATGTACTGGAAGAATTGATATTGTTAAAATGCTGATACTCCCAAAGACAATTTACAGATTCAGTGCAATCCCTATCAAAATGGCAATAACATTTTTCATGAGCTAAAACAAATTATTCTAAAGTTTGTATGGAAACACAAAATACCCCAAATGGCCAAAACAATATTGAGGAAGAAGAACAAAACTGAAGAATCACTCTCCCTGTTTTCCAACTATACTACAAAGCTACAGTGACCAATAGAGTATAGTATTGGCATGAAAATAGACACATAGATCAATGGAGCAGAATAGAAAGCCCAGAAATAAATCCACACACTTATGGTCAATTAATCTACAGCAAAGGAGGCAAGAATATACAATAGAAAAAAGACAGTCTCCTCAATAATTGGCTCTGGGAAAACTGGACAGCTACATGTAAAAGAATAGAATTAGAATATTTTCTCACATCTAATACAAAACTAAATTAAAATGGATGAAAGAGCTAACTGTAAGACCGAAGCCATAAAATTCTTAGAAGAAAACAGAATGCTCTTTGACATAAATCATAAGAAGATTTTTTGGAATCTCTCTCCTAAGACAAAGGAAATAAAAGCAAAAATAAACAAATGGGAGCTAGTTAAACTTAAAAGATTTGCACATCAAAGGCAACCATCAACAAAATGAAAAGACCCAATGAATGGGAGAAAATATTTGCAAATGATATGACCACTAAGGGATTAATATCCAAAATATATAAAAAGCTCATATAGCTCAGTATCAGGAAACAAACAACCTGATTAATAAAGGTGCAGAACTGAATAGACATGTTTTTCAAAGAGAAAATGCAGGTGGCCAACAGGCATATGAAACAATGCTCACCATCACTAATCATTGGGGAAATGCAAATCAAAACTGCAATGAGAAATTACCTCACATCTGTCAGAATGGCTGTCATCAAAAAAAAAAAAGTCCACAAATAACAAATGTTGGCAAGGATGTGGAGAAAAGGGAACCCTCATACACTGTTGGTGAGAATGTAAATTTTTGCAACCAGTATGGAAAATAATATGGAGGTTTTTCAAAAGCTGAAAATCGAACTAACCTATTACCCAGCAATGCCACTCCTGGGTAGTTATCTGAAAAAGAACAAGACACTAATTTGAAAAGACACATGCACCCCAGTGTTCATAGCAGCATTATTTACAATTGTCAAGACATGGAAGCAATCTAAGTGTCATTTAACCAATGAATGGATAAAGAAGATGTGATGGTATATATGTATGTGTATATATATACCTACATATGTATATCACATCATATTATATATATGATGGAATATTAACCACAAAAAAGAATAAAAATTTGCCACTTATAACACCATGCATAAGCCTGGAGGTTGTGATGCTTGGTGAAATAAGTCAGGCAGAAGATGACATATACTGTATATTATCACTTTTATGTGGCATCTAAAAAATAAAACAAAGTAGTGAATACAACTAAAAGAGATAGACTAACAGATATAGACAACAAGCTAATGGTTACTAGTAGGGAGAGGAAAGGGGGAGGGGTGTGTTGTAGTTTTTTTTATGACAGTGTTTTTGAAAGCAAGTTTATCACATGAGATGAATTGTGCCGAAACACAGTAGTAGAGGGCTGTCGTTTGTTTAGGCAAAACAGCGTTGTCTGTCTTGTTGTGGTAGCTTTTATTAAAGCATTATTTATGTTTACATTTTAAGACTTGTTTTTTTAACATTTTAGAAATTTCAAAGTAGCAACATATGTTTTTATTGATTATACAAGTAACAATGGGCTTTCTTGAAGATATGTCGTGTTTTGTCCTTGAGCGCAAAAGCAGCACAAGGACATTGTCTTGTGTTTTTATTATTTTGATTATACTGAAGTAGTACAAGGACATTTCCTTGTGTTCTCACCATTTTGATTATACTGAGGACATCTCATGGATCAGTGCCCAAAGCACTCAATGTTTATTTGTAGGCCCCTGGTTTGTTGGGGGGGGGGGCTCAAAGCATTTAGGACTGTTTACAGTTCTGGCTTATTTGTATGTTCCTGGTTTGTCGGGGGGGGGGGGGGTGCTCAAAGCAATCAGGACTGTTTGTAGTTTTGGCTTATTTGCCAGGCCCAAGTTTGCTGGGGGTGGGGGGGGCTCATGGGTCATGTTTCCTTTTTATATCCTCAGTTATTTCATTACATTTCCCCCTTTTTGTTTTGTAGCTTGTGTAGCATCAAGGAGAACACGGTAGCTTGTTGTGATGTTGTATGGGGGGTAGTTTTTATTTGTTGTTGGACTACAATTAAACATATGATTATTATTATAATGAGCATTAGCAATCTTGTAGTAGAACTAAATAAAGCATTGTAATTTAGATATGAGATTTAAATTATTAAATCCTTGAATAATTTTAGACCATATTTTTTTGTGAATTAAGTTGTAATTCTTTTTGAAAAGTTTGTTGAATTTTTTTTTGTAAATTTACAATTTTTTTGTCAAATTATTATGATGTAATAAATGTTTTTTATTTTTGTTTAGGGGAATGTAGACTGATTATATGGAACAGAAGTGACACAAAAGGCACTTTGATTTTAGTTACAACGTAGTTTTATTTGTTTTTGTAAATTTACAAGTTGGCCCCCCAACATAACTACAGTTTGTTGTAAATCTGTTATTTTGAATGTATTTTTGAATCAACTTGTTATTGAGAGGACCAAAGTATTTTAGAATTTTTATGTCAATCAGTTATATAATTAACGGTCTGAATAGATTGTTTTAAAGCAACTTCAGCTACTGCAGCAGTAGCTGTTATGGTTGTAATATCTATGACAGCTGTAATTAACATTTTTATAAATTTTTTACTTTTTTTTAATGTATCAGTTAAATATTGTAAAACAGCCATAGGAAGAGATTTTTGTCATTTTCTTTTAAGATTGATAGGAAGCCAAAGACCTGTCCAAGTTTGTAAGATATACAAACTTTTAGTAGATATGTTAAAAGATATACTAGAGTTAATGTAGGTATATAGAGAGTAATTTTTACACATTATAATACCTTGAGTCTTATTTTATATAGTTGGTCCCTTTAACAATATATAAGGTAATTTTACATAATTACGAGTATACTGAGTAACATTTTTATGAAAAGTCAAACTATGATTTTCAGATTTGTTAACCATATGTTTAACCCAAGTATTAATCTTTTTTAAAGCTGTCATAAGTTTTTACAAGTCCTTTTGGATAGGATGTCTATTTAAATGAGGAACTGGAGGAGAAAATCCTCCAGTATGTCATACTATGGTATTATTAATAGTATTGTTATAAATAGTGTTATTTTTTTTTTATGTCAGTGTAAATTTTTTAGATCTCTCTTTCCTCAGGTGGAGCCAAAAGGGCTTCAATCAATGATGTTTTCCCAAGAAGTATTAACAAGAACCCGAACCATTTTTTTCTCGGTATCGAGTTCAATGGACCCAATCTGATAATCGATCCATAAGAGGCACCTGGCACGGAGGCAAGTAAGGTGTGGAAACATTGTTATTAAGAGTGGAATTAGAACTTTTAAAATTATAAGTACTCAAAAGATATAACCCATGATATTTGTTTCTATTTTTGACAACATTAAATCATGCCTGATAATTTATTTTAAGGCAATGATCTTTTTTTTATACAAATAGGAGGTCTATTAACACCCACTGTGTAATTTTTTATTATCCTTTTTTTTTTTTTTTGGTTTTAAAGGGCCTCTATCATCGAAAGGACCAGGCAACTATCTAGACTCATTTACATATACAAGAATTGGGGCATCTCACCAGGTAACCCCCATATTAAGAGGAGGGTTAGGAAAGTAAGTTCAATAAGTATGGTTAGTACAATTTATCTTATTGGCTGATATGTTTATTACCTGTGTAGACAACATTGTCATCATGGCCATAAAAAGATTGGTGTTATTGAGGGGTTTACCCTGTGAAATAACAAGATTTTTGGCAGTGTCTATAAATTTTTTTATTTGTTCCCAGGTCAATGGAGGTGTCTTTTTTTTCCCACCAAGTCTTAAACTGTATATATTGTCCAGGTTTAAGAACAGTCTTGGCAAGCGCCTCCCAATCTTGAGGAATTAATTTGTTTTTGGAAGCATACCTAGACAAAAGACCTTGAACATAATCGGAATGTATCCCATATGTATTAATGGCTTTTTTTAGCATTTTTAAAATTTTTACATCATGAGGGTTATACTTAACGTTTATATATCTATTTGGAAATTGATCATTAGTAGGCATAGCTTGTCTAACAATAGGGAAAGCAAAAAATTATTTAGAATATTTTTTTTTAATTTATCTATTTTTTTAACAATAGCTTATTAGATTTAGGTTTTAGAGGAAAGTGAAACTGACGAGAGGCTCCAACATGATAAGCTCTTATTTTTAAAGGAGGAGCCGAAGGAATAGTAGGACATGGCTCCTGATATAAAGGAGTGATAGTATTGTTTTTATTTTTTTTAATTTAACCATCAAAATTTTTAACTTTGAAAGTATATCAGAAATCTCATTCTATTGAGAAAGTGGCATCTTATTTTGTTTGTTAGCCTGCTCCCGATCTTTATCATCATCAGAAAAAGCCCCTTTATCATTGGAACCTGAAAAATCCTCTCCTGTCTCAGACACAAGGGGAGGAGGAGGTGGAGGAAGGTCCTCTATAGGAGACTCACGAAACGGAGTACGAAAAGCAGCAGAATGATCGGGAGCAGAATTTGGACGCTGAGGGCGTGCCCCATTTTCATTTTTAGTTTCAGATTGTAATGGTTCCAGGGCAAGGGAAATTAATTTACAAAGAGACCAAACACGGACAGATATAGGGTCTCCATGTTGATGAGCTCTTCTTAAGCTCGTATAACCTGTATCCAAACTTTTAAATTTAACTGGTTATGACCAGTAGGTTGAAACCAGTAACAATGTTTACGAACCAGCGTAAACAATTTATCAAAAGATTTTGGTTTCACTTTCACTTTTGAACTCCGTAATAACTGTTTCAGGAGTCTAATGTATTGAAATTTTACTGAATGGCAATTCCCCATTATAGTTACTCTACTGTTCCCGAAGGTTTCGCTTACTCTTGAGCGGACCAAATTTCCCTTCGGTCCCGCGATCATGTGATTACTTACCTTTAGGTCCCTGTTCGGGCGCCAAATGTTGTAGTTTTTTTTTTATGACGGGGTTTTTGAAAGCAAGCTCATCACATGAGATGAACTGTGCCGAAGCACAGCAGTAGAGGGCTGCCGCTCGCTCAGGCAAAACAGCGTTGTTTGTCCTGCTGTGGTAACTTTTATTAAAGCATTATCTATGTTTACATTTTAAGACTTGTTTTTTTAACATTTTAGAAATGCCAAAGCAGCAACATATGTTTTTATTGATTATACAAGCAACAACGGGCTTTCTTGAAGATATGTCTTGTTTTGTCCTTGAGCGCAAAAGCAGCACAAGGACATTGTCTTGTGTTTTTATTATTTTGATTATACTGAAGTAGTACAAGGACATTTCCTTGTGTTCCCACCATTTTGATTATACTGAGGACATCTCATGGATCAGTGCCCAAAGCACTCAATGTTTATTTGTAGGCCCCTGGTTTGTTGGGGGGGTGGTTCAAAGCATTTAGGACTGTTTACAGTTCTGGCTTATTTGTATGTCCCCGGTTTGTCGGGGGGGGGGGGGGTGCTCAAAGCAATTAGGACTGTTTGTAGTTTTGGCTTATTTGCCAGCCCCCAGTTTGCTGGGGGTGGGGGGTGGGGCTCATGGGTCATGTTTCCTTTTTATGTCCTCAGTTATTTCATTACAGGGGTGAGATAAGGGTATGGGATTTAGGAGACACAAACTAGTATGTGAAAAATAAATAAGCAACAAAGACATATTGCACAGCACTGGGAAATATAGTCATTATTTTGTAATAACTTTAAATGAAGTATAATCTATAAAAATATTGAATCATTATGTTGTACACCTGAACTAATATAATATTGTAAATCAACTGTACCTCAGTTTAAAAAAAATAATCAAATTTACTATATTTCGAAGCACTCTTTCATGGGGTTGAAAGGCTTAATATAATTGGGAGAAACTGAGTGACATAGGGAGGGTGGGAGGGAGGGAGACACAAGAGGGAAGAGATATGGGAACATATGTATAACTGATACACTTTGTTATAAAGCAGAAACTAACACACCATTGTAAAGCAATTATACCCCAATAAAGATGTTAAAAAAAAAAAGAATAGATGGATCTGCAGCAAAGCACCTCATCATAACTATTAGAAGAAAAAGGTAAATTCTTAAAATCACTAATACAGGCAGACACATATAATTCAATCTGGAAGGGGTTTCATAGAATTTCTAACTTTCAATATCATATTGAAGACTATTTGTAGAAAATGCTTTGCTTTTTTCTTGAGGTATTTGGTCTTGTGAACTTGAATTCACATACTAATGCCATTATATCTGGACTTATTTATATAATACAATGGTTTGTTCAACTGTGTAATGATTCCCTCCATTGATTTTATTATAAATCTTTGTAGAAAATGCATGAAAGAAGTGTTTTCTGGAAAAGTCTTTGAAGATAAATGTTGGTTTAGATATTCACATAACTAGAAAATGTATTTTATTTGCATTGGCCTTGCTTTCTTCTGTTACAGGGTAATATCTGTCTATGTATTATTAAAGAAACATTCAATAACCCCAGATACCCACTTTTAACTTTATAAAGAACATATAGATTCAACAAATCAAACTTTGAGATAGAAAATATGAATAAAATTAAATATTTGGCATTCTTATTCATATTTTTGAATTACACAGACTTCTGTTTATAAAAATGGATGACTTCATTTTACAAATAAGGGGAAAAGCCATAGCATGAATTGCTCTACCCTATAGATACAAATTCAAAATATGTATTTTGTTCTTCTTGGATAAAATAGCTACATGTGATAGATCAGTGAGGAGATCACAAAGTGATCCAAGACAAAAATTAAGCAGTCATGATCCATATAATTTAATAGGGGACAGAATCGAGTTACAAATATATGTAAACTTTGTGGAAATTAAATAATTTATATCATCAACTGCTTGCTTTCACCCAGTATCTGTTCTTCCCTTCCCCTATAGTAAGAGAAATACAACTTTTTAGTTAGGTATATCTTAACGTAAAGAATATATATGATGTTATGCCTTACTACTGGCTGTTGTCATGTGACTAAATTCTGTCCAGTGAGAAATAAGCATATGTGTAACCTGGCAGTTACAAAGGGCCTGTAATAATTAGTGAACATGCAATTTTTTTTTATCCTGTTCCTTAATACTTTTTTTTCTTAATTCTTATTGTCATTGTTGCTGTTCTACTCTGTTTCCTCCTCCCCCTCCTCCTTCTCCCCTTGCTTCTCTTTCTCTACCTCATTCTTGTTCTCTTCCTTCTCCACCATCTCAATTCTCACTCTTTCTTTCTTAAGATTTTAAGGAAAACAACTATGAAACCCTTATCATGACTATGACATGCAATATTTTGAGAACATTGGTAGCTACCCCATTGTGCCTGACTAAAAAACATCCTCTGCCTCCCTCTAAAAATAACCATTATCCTGACTTTTAAAAATAATATTTCCTTCTTTCTCCTATAGTTTAGAGTATTCTTAAAGTTTTAAATACTTATACAGATTTATACTATATGGATTTTTCTGAGACTTGTATCTTTGACTATGCTCTTGCATCATTTGCTTAATTAATTTTTATTTCTGCATATTATTTTATTCAACAAATGTAGCATAATTTATAGATTCTACTGCTAACACTTTATTTTTTGTTCTGTTTCTCTATTATGAACAACAATGTTGCCATAAACATCATTTGATATGTCTCCTAATACATATATGCAAGATTTCCTCTCTTGGAAGTGGAATTTCAAGATTGAGACGATAATGCCAAACACCAAAATATTTTTTTTTTCCAAATTAAACTACTATGAGCAATTTAAGAGCTTTTCTGGTGCTGTAATTTCTTGCCAATATTGGTTGGGTTAAAGTTTTTTTATATATGCAAATATGGTGGATGAGTAATGTTTTTATCTTTGACTCTCTCACTATACAAAGTTGACTAACATTTCTTCTTCTTGAGTTGCTTTAGGTGTAAAGAGAGGTTGTTTCTTTGAGATTTTTCTTTTTTCCTGAGGGAAGATTGTATTGGTATAAAGTTTCCAGTTAGAACTGCTTTTGCTGCATCCCATAGGTTTTGGATTGTTCTGTCTTCACTGTCTTTTGTCTCTAGGGATTTTTAAAATTTCCTCTTTGATTTCTTCATTGATGCATTGGTTGGTTAGTAACATATTGTTTAGCCTCCATGTGTTTGTGTTCTTACAGTTATTTTTTTTCCTGTAATTGATTTCTAATCTCATAACGTTGTGGTCAAAAAGATGCTTCATATGATTTCAATTTTCTTAAAAATCTTAAAGAAAATACTAGCAAATTGAATCCAGCAACACATTAAAAGGATCAGACACCATGATCAAGTGATATTTCCCAGGGATGCAAGGATTCTTCAATATATGAAAATCAATCAATGTGATAGAGTGCATTAACAAACTGAAGAATAAGAAACATATGATCATCTTAATAAATACAGAAATATCTTTTGACAATATTCAACACCCATTTATGATAAAAACACTCCAGAAAGTGGGCATAGATGGAAGCTTCCTCAACATAATAAAGGCCATATATGACAAACCTACAGCAAATATCATTCTCATTGGTGAAAAATGGAAAGCATTTCCTCTAAGATCAGGGCTAGAAAAGGATATCCACTCTTTCCACTTTTATTCAACACAGTTTTGGAAGTCCTAGACATGGCAATCAGAGAAGAAAAAGAAATAAAAAGAATACAAATTGGAAAATACCATGTAAAATTGTCATTGTTTGCAGATGACATGATGCTATACACAGCAAATCATAAAGATGTTACCAGAAAATTACTAGAGCTCATCAAAGAATTTGGTAAAGTTGCAGGATACAAAATTCATACACAGAAATCTCTTGCATTCCTATACACTAGCAACAAAAGATCAGAAAGACAAATTAAGGAAACAATCCCACTTTTCCCATCAAGAAAAATAAAATACCTAGGAATAAACTTACATAGAGGTTTATGAAACCTAATGAAAGTTAAAATCTTTTGCACAAAAACAAAATGAAAATACAACCCACAGAATGGGAAAAAATATTTGCAAACAAAGTGACCAACAGGGGATTAATCTCCAAAATATACAAACAGCTCTTGTAGCTCTATATAAAAAAAAAAAAAGCAAACAACCTAATCAAAATCTAACTAGACATTTCTCCAAGACATAAAAGATGGTCAAGAGGCACAGGAAAAGATGTTTGAGGTCACTAATTATTAGAGAAATTTAAATAAAAGCTACAATGAGGTATCACCTCACACCATTCAGAATGGCCATCATCAAAAAATCTACAAACAATGAATGCTGGACAGGGTGTGGAGAAAAGGGAACCCTCCTACACTGTTGGTGGAAATGTAATTGGTACAGCCACTGTGGAGAAGAGTATGGAGGTTCCTTTAAAAACTAAAAATAGAGCTATCACATGATCCTGCAATCCAACTCTTGGCATATATCTGGAGAAATACATGGTCTGAAAGAATACATGCACCCCAATATTCATTGCAGCACTGTTTACAATAGGCAAGACATGGAAGCAACCTAAATGTCTATCAATCAATAAAGAAAAGGAAGAAGAAGATGTGGTACATATATACAATGCAATATTACTCAGCCATTAAAAAGAATGAAATAGTGTCATTTGCAGCAACATGGATGGGCATAGAGATTGTCATACTGAGTGAAGTAAGTCAGACAAAGACAAATATCATATGATGTTGCTTATGTGTGGAATCTAAAAAAAATGATACTATATATATATATATTTGTAAGTGTCCTAAATGTATTTCCAGGTTATAATATATCCTTTTACCACATTACTTTAATGGCTGTATAGTATTTCATTTACGAATGCATGATTATTATTTTTAAAATATCTATTTTTCCTAACAAAATTGAAAGCAAGCATGACTCTAAGAATATGTAGTATAGAATATTTAGATGAGGACTGAAAGGAAGATAAAGATAACTTGATTTAGGTTCCAGCTTTTTTTCTTAGTGTATTTCATCAATTCTAAGGATAACTTTTCAAAATGCTTCTGAATTTAAGATGTAGCTGACAGTAGCTCTCACCCAAGAAGTTGTCAACTCTTGCACTGTACATTGCAACTTCTGTAGGTGGCTTATATGCAGGTCTAAAGCAGAATAATAGAGAGCTCTTTGAGAAATGCTGTACCAACGTCAATTCAGAAGGCACATCAAATGACTCCATATGATAAAACACAGATTTTTTTGCCAGGTCCCATTTTTAAACATTTGTTATTTTTTTCAATTTTTAAAGGTTACTTTCAATTTACAGTTATTACAAAATATTGGCTATATTCCCCATGTTGTACATCTGTGAGCCTATCTTACACCCACTAGTTTATTCTTCTCACTCCCTCAACCATATATTGCCCTTCCCCCACCAGTGGTAAACATTAGTTTTTTCTCTATATCTGTGAGTCTGCTTCCTTTTTGTTATATCTACTAGTTTGTTGTATTTTTTAGATTCCACATAAAGTACCATACAGGATTTATCTTTGGCTGTCTGACTTATTTCACTTGGCATAGTGCCCTCCAAGTCCATCCATGTTCCTGCAAATGGCAAATTTCACTCTTTTATATGGCTTAGTGGTATTCTCTTATATATATATATATACACACATATATATGTATGTATATATATATATATATATATATATATATATATATATATATATACCACAGCTTCTTAATCCATTCATCTGTTGATGGATGCTTAGGTTGTTTCCATGTCTTGGCAATTGTAAATAATGTTGCTATGAATATTGGGGTGTATGTATCTTTTCAAATTAGGGTCTTTGTTTTTTTCTGATGTATACTCAGATGTAGAATTGCTGAGTCATATGGTAGTTCTATTTTTAGTTTTTTGAGAAAATTACATACTGTTTCCACAATGGTTGCTCCAAATTACATTCCCATCAATGGTGTACAAGAGTTTCCTTTTATCTGCATTCTTGCCAACATTTGTTATTTGTGGACTTTTTAATGATAGCCATTCTGACAGGTGTGAGGTAATATCTTACTGTGGTATTGATTTGCATTTACCCGATGATTAGAGACAGTGAACGTCTTTTCATGTGCCTGTTGGCCATCTGCATTTCCTCTTTGGAAAAATGTCTATTCTGTTATTCTTCCCTATTTTTAGTTTGGTTGTTTGTTTTGTTTGCTGTTGAGTTGTATGATCGGTTTATATATGTTGGATATTAATCCATTATCGGTCATATCATTTGCAAATATTTTCTCCCATTCATTTTGTCTTTTCATTTTGTTGATGGTTTCTTTTATTGTGCAAAAACTTTTAACTTTAATTAGGTTCCATTTGTTTATTTTTGCTTTCATGTCCTTTACTTTAGGCGAGGAATCCAAAAAATACTACTGTGACTTATGTCAAAGAGTGTTCTGGCTATGTTTTCCTCTAGGAGTTTTACAGTATCTAGTCTTGCTGATTAGGTCTTTAAGCCATTTTTAGTTTATTTTTGTATACGGTGTTAGAGATTGTTCTAATCTCATTATTTTACATGTAGCTGTCCAGTTTTCTCAGCACCATTTATTTAAGAGACTGTCTTTTCTCTATTGTATATTCTTGCCTCCTTTGTCATAGATTAATTGACCATGAGTGCATCGGTTTACTTTTGGGCTTTCTAAAAACACAGATTTTTAAAATTCTGAGTTAAAAAGTGGTTCAGGAGTTATGGATGCTAAATGTAAAGGATATTTTAGGTATACTCTAAACTTTAATTTGCATGTATTTTCTTTTTCATAGAGTCATGACAGATATGTGTAAAAAATCTATTCTAAATTACTCAATTTTCAGTAACTATTCAATAAAAATTAAAAGTGTTACAAAATCATTGTGAAACCATTTGCCAAAATGATGTTTTCCCTAGTTATATGTAAATTGGTGGTTCGTCTAATCATCAGTAGTGTCCTGGATGTAATGAATTTCAGGTAATTGTATAATCCAAGATAGTTCAATTACCTAAATGAGGAGTTGACTAAATTACTCATGTCAGAATTGTTTCATCAGCTTCTTCTGATAAAGGAGACAGAATTTTTGCCCTCAAAAGATATACATTTCACTAGGAGTTTTCATCTGGTTTCCTTTATCTTAGAATAAAAATGTCCTTAATATTCTTACATGTGAAATGCACACACAAACACACACACATTCCTGCTGACACACATAGGCACACCCATACATATATCCCTAGTATTTATACATTTTTGCACTTAATGCTTCTGCTCCTTATTTCTCATTTATTCATCAAAACACTAAAATCTACAATGTAACATCAATATATTAATTTAGTGATCCCATTTAGTTCATTAGTGACTGAGAGTTTACTATACCTGGAGAAAAATTTTTAATCCTCATCTTGGCCACTTACATGTATTTCAGATTGCTAGTCATTCTGAGTTTCAGAATGGGGGTCTTATATATCTTAACTTTACCTATCTAGGCACTCTTTGTTCTTTTCTTACATCTCTTGTTTGAATATCTCAATCACAGTTAAGGAACTTTCTTCCTCCTTTTTCTCCTTTCCACTTTGGAGTCCCATAGAACTATCTTCAGTTCTATTGTCTTCTCACTCTGTGTTCTCTCCATTGCACTGTCTTGCATGCCCATTGCTTCAATAACCCCCAAGTAACAATAGTTTATAGATCTGAATTTTCTCATATTCTATCTAAGATATCCAACAATTTTCTAGACAACCAAATCTAGAAGTCTTATGTGTCTCTCAAATTATCTTCATTTTCATGTCTGTTTTTGCTTCTAAAATCTTATGAAAATACTGTTTTTCACCCTGAACAAGGGTAGCTACTATCCCTGATCCCATGCTTTAGAAGGCCCTACCTCTCATAGTAGTATGCGTGTACAATTATGAAAGACCACTTGGGCACTGCTGCCAATTGGGAGAATGCTGGTACAAATGATGGTACAGGGCAACTTGTTATCATAAATATTCTCTTTTGTAATTGACCTGATCAGGACTCCAAATGCTTCTCCACATTTTTTTCCTCTGTGTTCTTGAAACAAAAATCCTGAGGTCTCAGTCTGAAGTTTTGTGGGTGTAACACTGTCAATATAAGATGATTTTTCAGGGTGCAGGGAAGACTTCTTTTCAGACTACAGAAGCCCATGGTATTCTCTTCCTAAACACATTGCCCTATAGATCAAAAGTAACAAATATTTAGACTTTTACCTAATCACATGCTTTTTAAAATTCCGTATTTAATTTTGCCTGGTTTTGAATTTTTATAAATGGAATTATGTAACAGTTATTCTTTTCTGTCTTCTTTCATTCAAGTTTAGTGGGTTTTCAATATTCATCAAATTTTCATTACTATAATTGTTTACTGAATTTTTTTTGCCTGTATGTTCTGAATTACTAAGAGTAGTTTAAAATCTCCCAGTCTGTGTATCTGCTTATTTCTCCTTGTAGCTTTGTTGAAATATGCTTCATACATTTTGAGATCATATTACATATGAAAAGCATGCAAATTTAAAATGTATGCATCTTCCTAGAAATTTTTAACTTTTAATCAATATGAAGTCACATTTTAATCTATGTCATCTGATACCAATATAGTTACAACACCTTTCTTTTAGTCATTTTTGCAATGTATACCTTTCTCCATTTATTTATATATAAAATTTCTGGATGTGTATGTCTTTTACATGTCACAACCAAAATTAGTTTTTGTAATCAAAATCACAGCAATTTCCCTTTAAATAATTTATTTTTATTCATTTATTTTAAAATAATTTATTTAAACTAAAACAAAACAAAACGTTTTACCCATTTTTTTTCACCCTTCACCCTTTCCCCCAACCTCTGGCAACAACCAATCTGTTCTCTATATCTGTGAGCTTGTTTTATTTTTTTAATTTATATTTTTTAGATGCCACATGTAAGAGAGATTATATGGTATTTGTATTTTTTTTGTCTGACTTATTTCACTTAGCACCATGCCTTAGAGGTCCATCCATTCTGTTGCAAATGGCAAGATTTTATTCTTTTTTTATGGCTGAATAATATCCCATTATGTATATATATATATATTCATATTCCATAATTTACATATATATGCAATGAATATGGGGGTGCATATACCTTCTCAAATTAGTGTTTTCATTTTCTTCAGAGAAATACCCCAAAGTGGGATTGCTGAATTGTATGGTAGTCTATTTTTATTTTTTTGAGGAAACCCCATACTGTTTTCCATAGTTGCTAGATCTTCTGCCCATTTTGGATTCATTATATTTTGCTATTGAATTGTATGAGTTCTTCATATATTTTGGTTATTAGCTGCTTATCAGATATATTATATGCAAATACTTTTTCCATTCAACAGTTTGCCCTTTTATTTTGTCAATGATTTCCTTTGCTGTGCAAAACTTTTTAGTTTGATGTAATCCCACTTATTTATTTTTGCTTTTGTTGCTTTTACTTTCAGTGTCAGATTTAAAAAAAATCATCAAGGCCTATGTCAAAGAGTTTGCCACATATGTTTTCTAGGAATTATACAATTTCAGGTCTTATATTCAAATATTTAATTCATTTTGAGTTAATTTTTATATGTGGTATAAAATCATTGTCCAGTTTCATTTTTTTGCATGGCTGTCCATTTTTTCCAACACCATTTATTGAAGAGACTGTCTTTTCCCTATTGTATATTTTTGGCTAGTTTTGTCATTGGCTAGTTTTGCCATAATTTACTGAATGTGTGGGTTTATTTCTGGGATCTCTATTTGGTTCCACTGATCTATGTGTCTTTTTTTATGCCAATACACTGTTTTAATACCTATAGTTTAGTAATAGAATTTGAAATGAATGACAATGATGCCTCCGACTTTGTCTTCTTTCTAAGTTTGCTTTGGCTATTCAGAGTCTTTATGGTTCCATAAAAATTTTAGCTTTGTAATAGAGCTTGAAATCAGGGACCATGATGCCTTCACCTTTGTCTTCTTTCTCAGGTGTGCTTTGGCTACTCAGGGGCCTTATGGTTCCATTTTATTCTGTGAAAAATACTATTGGAATTTTGGTAGAGATTGCATTGAATTTCTATTTTGCTTTGGGTAATATGGTCATTTTAACAATAGTAATTCTTCCAACTCATTAGCATGGAATATCACTCCATTTATTTTTGTCTTCAATTTCTTTCATTAATATTTTATAATTTTCAATATACAGTTATTTCACCTCGTTGGTTAAATTTATTCCTAGGTACTTTATTTTTGGATGCAATTGTAAACAGGATTGTTTTCTTAAATATTATTTCTTCTGATTCATAATTTGTGTATAGGAATTCATCAGACTTTTGTGTATTGCTTTTATATCCTGAAACTTTACTGAATTTACTAGTTCTAATAGTTTTGTGTTGGAGCCTATAGGGTTTTCTATATATGAGATCATGTCATCTGCAAATAGTGACAATTTTACTTCTCTTCCAATTCAGATGCCTTTTCTTTTTCTTGTCTGATTGCTGTAACTCAGACTGCTAATAGTGTGTTGAATAAAAGTGGCAATAGTGGACATTATTGTCTTGTTTCAGTTTTTCCACATTGAATATGATGTTAGCTATGGGCTTGTCATATATGGGCTTTATTACATTTAGGTATGTTCCCTCTTTATCCACTTTGTTGAAAGCTTTTGCCATAAATGGATATTGAAATATGCCTTTTTCTGCATCTGTTGAGAGGTCATTTACTCCATACGTCCTTATTGTAATCTCTGATATGTTTGATTTAAATCTGTCTTTCTATGTGCTTTCTAATTGTCCTGGTTGTTTTATATTCTATTTTTTTAAGTGGCTTCGTTTGAAATTGTAGTTTTATATTCATTATCTAATTTTATTATTTTTCTTCTGTCAGTTTATAAGGTATACATTATTTCCAAAATCTTAGTGGTTATCGTGGTCAGCAAGTTATTCCTGCACATGACATGCCATATCTTATCATGTCCATTATTTATATATAGTCTTTAGCTGTTTTTGCACTAATATGGCAGAGTTGCATAGGTAACAGAAACTATATAGCCCATAAACATGAAATTATTTTCTATGTGGCCCTTTATAGGAAAAGCTTGCCTACCTATGCTATATAAAATAAAATATCAAATTCAAATATGACTGCTTTTCTGCACAAGATTTTTATAAGGACCAGATATAGCCAACTGCTTAAAACAATGAAAAATTCAGACAAAATAAATGAAACAATATTTTTTAAGACACTGAACATCAGGCAAGAGAGAACAATAATTCCTGAGAATGGGAAATGAGCCCTATGCTTGTGGCAATTTATTGCCTGGAGAGTTTCCACAATGCAAAGAAGATACAGTGAACTAGGCAAGGACTAAATTTCAAAAATATTTCTTCAACTAGTCTTGTCACTGATGTCCCTCTGGCTGCTATTTCCCCAGTTTGTAACCTTTTCCCTTACTCCCCCATCTCCCTCACACAAACTTATTGTTTTTTTTTTTGCAGTACACAGGACTCTTACTGTTGTGGCCTCTCCCGTTGTGGAGCCCAGGCTCTGGACGCGCAGGCTCAGCGGCCATGGCTCACAGGCTCCATGGCATGTGGGATCTTCCGGGACCGGGGCACGAACTTGTGTCCCCTGCATCAGCAGGCGAACTCTCAACCACTGCGCCACCAGGGAAGCCCCACACACAAACTTATTAAAGACAGCTTTCAATCTCCCTGGTGGTTTGGTTTGGTTGATTGGTTTTATCTTAATTACTATTGTTGTTTATTGTTGTTGTTTTTGTCATTCCCTGAAAACCAAGTTACTATCTGTCTTGTTTAATGTTTCCTGGGTTAATCTTATGAGTGCACTCAGCAGTCTATGTGAATGGTCTTCTTAGAATAACTGGGATCTCTTTTTATTTTCTTGACCACGACTGATATAATTTTCTTAGATTTTACTTGCCTCAGCTTTTGACCTGATTTTGGAAAATCTTAGTATTTTTATTCCTTGTATCCAGCTCATTAGTTCATTAACATCAATGCCAACTTAGTGCTCTCTCTAGTAAAAAAGTTGGATCATGACCATCTTCCTGCTCAATATTCTTTAAGAAAGATCCATATACTATGGATGAGTTAATTTATTTTCATAGAAGACTAATCCCATTATTATCTTTCAGGGTCTAGAAGACTCCTATCTGAGGGTGTCTATAGTTATCAAGTTAAATCTTGCCTGTATATTCTCTGAAGGTGTTTTTCTATATTTAATGCTTATAACCTATAAAGCAACATGAACCTTCAAAACACCATAATGTAAAATTACTCTAGGGACTAATTATCAACAACAACTTAATTATCAAGTTTCCAATATTTAAGAGTACTAAGCTAAGAATTATAATTATATTATCCTACTAATAACCATGAATTTTGGCCATTGTTTGTTGGAATAGCCCTATTTACATAGTCCAATATCTAATGTTTTGCTAAGTAAATGCAAAACTGCAATATGCTGATATTTATAATTACATTATTTTAAAGCTATTTTCTAAACACAAAAAATAGATGGCAACAGCATCAATTCATCACATTTCTTTTCAGCTATGAGATTAAATTTTGTGGAAAATAATACTATACAAAAAGGTGTTTTCCCCTTTGTGCTTGAGTTTATGCACTATCTTATACTATTAACCTCAAAAAACAGTCTTGTTACCAATGAAACAGAATTGGTGATACTAGATGTAGAAGCAGAAAATCAGTTATAGGTATGAGAATAAAGTATCCATATTTGTATAAAAAATATTTTTTTCAAAACTTCAAGTCAAATATGATCAAATGCATATGAAATGTGTTTTTCTCAAATGGACACAGAAAGCTCACACGTATTTTTACATAATTAAATAAAAGCATTTGTCAAATCCTATGAATTTAGGTTAAACCAATAGAGATAGTGCAAATTTACTGTTAGTCTATGTTTGTTCTGTTTCTATCTGTACCTTCCAGCTGTGTCAAAAAAAAGTGCATGAAATCAGCCATTACATTAATTAAATTAGATTTTCTGGAGAACACTAAGAAATAAAAGGTTATATTCAAGGTCTATACTATGGAGACATTTTTGCTTCCATTGCAATGTTTCTTTATGATGTTAAAAGGCATATAAGCAAGTAAATAAACAAAATACCTAATACATATGAAAAATCTTAGGTGGGTTTTTAAATTCATCTACTAAGATTTTCTTCTGTTGCTGCAATTTGAATATAGAATTTTAGATACATGCTCATGCCTTGTACTTTTTCACCTTTTCCTTTATGTTTTAATGCCAATAAAGCACTAATTTGCAATCTTGACTTCCCAAAGGAGCCCAAAAATTCATCCTGATTTTGAAAAGGATCTTTCTAACTAAGTGTATCAAAATTATATTATTTGAATTAATTGAAAAGGATAGTGCAGTAACAAAAAGTTGCCAAATCACAAGGAAAAAAAGAAAACTAATGATAAAAGAAGACAGAAAATAAGAAATTGCTCAAGAACCATGAGATTAAAACAGATAAACCAGGTAGTTATACCACTCATTTAAAATGTATGTATCATTGTTAATTTCAACTTTCTCCAACTGTTATCTTCTCATTCAACCTGTAATTTTCTACTTCTGGATGTTTGCATTGCTCACATCCAGGAGAAAACATACATGTAGTTTCATGAAAAGTTAGCATTTCAATGTCTGGAAAGCTAATCATTGTATCCCCAGTACCCCAGTGTTCCCCAGTACTGAACTCTTTTATCTACAGATAAATTCTACCACTCTCCAATTTTCTCATCTCTTCTCCACTATTTCAAAACAAGCAAACAAAAAATCTTTTGTGTCACTCAGGTAAAATAATTAAAATCTACATACATATGGTATCATATGTTTCTATTATGAACAATGTATTTTAAATTCTAAATTTAAAAAAAGATTATTGATAAATTGGTGGTTTAGAATTTTATTTTATATATTGGCTTTATTTTTCTGTGACATTATGCTGGGCATAAAAATGATTCAAAAGTAATAAAATAAATTTAAAGGTTTACCTCTAATGGAAATGGCATTATATATGATTGTTATATGTGCAACCAAACATCAAGAAAGGAGAGATGAAATGCCCAACATCATACATTGAGGCAGGTTAGTATTGGAAATGAAACTGAGGTAGGAGATAGATGGATCCCTGGGCTGGACAGTCTGGTGTTTGTCAAGTGGAATAAAATTGTAACTTTGTTCTCACCCAGACACTCCAAGGACAAAGCTAGTGGCAGAAGCTGAGCTCTGCTGAAGTAAAGAGATAAGATGACCACTCCTGAGGTCAGGAAAACTTCCTTATCTGCACATGCACAGGAAGGGTCCTTGTGGGTCAAAAAAGGGAGGGGGCTACCACCCCATAATATGTGTGGACATGCACCTACAGGCCTCTGTAGTGGGATCTATCCTAGCAAAAATTTGCGTACGCATATTGGGGAGGGTCCCGGGACCAGTCAGTTGTGAAAAAAGAAACAAGGTGATTGGCCAAATGTAAACAAGACCCGGAAGGACTGTCCTATATAAGTGACTTAAATCACCTCTTTCCTGAGCTCCTCATTCAGGACTCCTGCACTCCTCTCGGGTGTGTATTTCTGCCTAGCGTCTGACTTACTGTGCTCCTCCTCATTAGAGAGGACAGCCATATCCCTTCTCTCTGGGTTTGTATTTCTGCCTTGCTTCTGTTTCAAATAAACAAACTGTTTCTCTATGCGCTCTCCTACATGTTATGCTGTGTCTCTAATAATAAACTTTGTACCTGTTTTTACATATTTTACCTCCTTGAAACATTCTTGCATTTAAATGGGGGAAAGAGCTACTTTGCTTCTAGCCTCTAGCCCCTGGTGGACTAGCGGTTAGGATTCCCGGTTTTTCATCCAGGCTACTCAGGTTCAATTTCTGGGCAGGGAACTAAGATCTCTCTGCTGTCCCTATGAGAATCAAAACCTGCTATTTCTACTCAACAAATCTTCATAAGATACTTAAAACTCTACCAATATTCTAGACCACAGTTCTGTCTTCAGTAGTTTACAGCAGTGCTTGTTCCAAGTGCCACAACCTGTATTGGTAGCTTTTGTGATTTAGAAGAAAAGAACAGTACCAAGAAAGAGAAACAGAGGGCATAATAATTAGAATACTGTCATTCTTCTCATCCATTTCATTTTTCTGCTGATTTCTCCATACCTAGTTGTTGTGATGAAAAGAAATTCTACCCCAATGTCATTCTGCTTTATTACCTCTTTTGTGCCAGGCCCCTTGAACTACTTATGATAATTTCCTCTCTAAAGTAACAGCCTTCAACATGGCAGTCTTGAGGCAGAGATTGTCTTGTTTAGCTTCTTTATTATAAAGAGTAATTTTTTGTTGGACACATAGTAGGCACCAAATAGTCAACATCCTGTGAGTGTTGCAAATGGGAAAGGGGAAGGAAGTGTCATTTAAGAAGTATCTATGGATTTTTAGCAATCATGATAAATACTGTTACACATTCATCTCTTGAATTCTCACAGTCCTCAAAAGAGAACTATTATGACCTTCATTGTAGTGGGAGGAATAAGACATTAAAGAGATAAGGCAGTAGTCTTCTTACTTAAGGTTACAGAGTTTATAGGTTAGGTACAATGACAAATTACAAAGTACTCACAGTTAATGACCTTTGAGGATGTTGTCTCAGACACATCTCTGCACTGCGAAATTGAACTTTCTTTGAACTGTACCAGTACCAAGGACATCATCAGTCATATTCAAAACACCTGCCAGTTGCATTAGTTTTATGTATAAGGGTTTATATGATGGCAATAAAAATGTGAGGAGAATAAACTGACATTGAGAAAATCAATAATATGAGATCTTTTAACTGTTTTAAAATAACCTATGTATTCGAAAGTTAGGAGAATATTTTAAAAATACTGTAAATCATAAAAACTGAGAATGTGGCATAGGTGAGACATAATTTTCTCCAATGAGAAACCAATCCTTGATTTAAAGAAATTCTGAGGTTGGTCAGGGCCATAAGATAGACAGGAACCCAAAACTTCCCATAGTCACTACTGACTCAGGTTTGTATCAATACCTTAGTAAGAAACAGTGAAAGTTTAAAATAGATATAGTAAGAGATTGCCAATTAGTGCATGAAAATTCACATATTTGTACAAGGAAGTGACTCTACTTGATATAAGATGTTAGAGTTTTTTTTGAATAATCTTAAAGTCTGGGAAAATTGTCATTTTAAAGTTATATGCAATTTCTGCCTTCTCAGAAGTAAAGGCTTGAATTTACTGCTGCAGAAGATTATCATATTGTTAAGGAAATCAAAAGACATGCCAAAAGACATAATGCAAAAAGAAGATGTTCTCTCAGAGGCAGGAAATGAAAGAAACATAATCAAACAAGCTGATAAAGTCTGGAAAATTTCAGTCAAATATATATTTATCTAAGTTAACTAAAAATGATGAACAGTTAATTTCATAAGATGAGCTCTAGCATTTCTAATTAATATTTTAATTATATTTCAGACTGCTCATGTTAAAGCAAAAAAAACAAAACAAAGCAAAAACCAAACACATCATTATTCCTTAGAAGAAATCTTGGATCAATTGACTCTAAACAGCACTTCCGTCCACTATGTTGATTTCTCATTTCGTTAGACTTTATAATAGAGAAAAAAAGTGACATCCTTTTCAGGACTATTATGAAGTAAAAATAAAATGTGTATGAATGCTAATATTTTAAATTGTATTTAGTAAAATGCTGTAGGTATAATAATAAATGCATTACATGTCTGCTCAAGTTTTTATCCCTTATCTCTTGTCTACTTTAGTGAGAATGAGCCTATTCTCATTAAGAGGAGGTAATGCATTCTATTATACTCACCGTTTGAAAGATCACATTTTGTTATAAATACTTGCTCTATGCACTTTAAAGTATAGTGTTTCAAAATTCATCAACAGCCAAATTAAAACTAAGAAGCCAGTAATAGTAACAGAATTTTTCACACATTTGTTTTAGGTTACTTTTGAACCTTTGTTCCTGATACAAGAGAAAGAACAATATAAGTGTAATTAAAAGTAGTTTGACATTGTGACTAATGCCTTTATTAAACCCTAGGAGTGAACAATTTCCAATCAACAGAATTAATTTTGAATGTCATACTAATGAAGGTTTAATGAGGAGCAAACAAATGTGCTAAAACAATACCTGACTATAATTAATATCATGTTTACTATTTTAGAGCATGATTATATTAACACATTCAAAACATTCCAATTTCACTTTAGATGTATAAAAAAGCTTTTCCATTTAGCATTCATGTGCAATATTTCTTTTACCATTTTTTCTAGTTATTATCTACACTAAGTACACTAGAATCAGAAAACCACATATAATTAATGACGATGATCTTTAAAATCATTTCCAGTAAGGGATGTTGATCAGAGAATGTTATATCAATGCTAGAGAATACTACTTTGAGATAGAAGTATCAATTTACTAGAGATATAAGCAGAAAAGCTATGCATATCTCATTTTCCAGCCTTCCCATAACTCATCAGGCTTATAGTAAAGAAACCTGAACGTATTGTATGGACAGTTCTTTCAGAGACCCTTCTCTGTAATGGACGCATGAATGTGGAGGAAAGATTGGAAGCATGCAATAGATAAGTAGTATTCCAGTCTCAAACCAATGAAGAATATAAGAGTAAATTAATACATTTCAATATTAATGAAACTGTCCTTTTTGGGAAGAGACTGTCCTCTTGAATATTCATTTTGAGAGAAATGCAATGTATAGGGTTGAAAGAGCAGAACACAGTCTCATAATTCTTCCAGGTAATTTGGAATTTAAATTAGAGCTTACCCATCATTCTCAAGATCCAGGAGCAATGAATGATAAAGTAAAGTAGCATTAATAGAGATGTGATACTCAAACAAGCAGTGTTTACTGGCAGTTTCCTTATTTATGGAATATTCAGCATGTTATATTCAGTGCTAACATGAAACACTCTAACTTCTGTGGAATCTGAAATCATTTTCCTTTAGCTTATAATTATTATGTTAAGAATAATTAAAACTTAATTCTATTAAGACAAAGAACCATTTGGTGATGACTTATGATACATGTTATCTAATCTAAATAAATACACTTTCCTTGATACATCAAAATTTGTATATTGGAGGAGTAGTTCTTAATTTTTGTTACCTTTATTTCTTTATTATTATTATTATTTTTGCTATAGACCACTTTCACATTTCTGATAAAGCCTATGAAACAAAGGAAATTAATTATAAAATATTTAATTACCAACATATTTACAATTTTTGATATTGCATGTGTTTATTAACACACTCAAGATGTTTTGAAGAGTTTGCATATTATAATTAAGGTTCAGTGATAAACATTAATGATATTTTAAACATATCTGAAATAATTAATATATGTTATGAAAATATCTGTAATTTTTATTGTTTACATATTCAAAAACACAGCTACTACAATTGTGGGTTTTGCTTTCATTCATAATGCAAATTCTCAATTATAAGTAAATAAAGATTCAAAGTATTTTCCCTATCTTTGTCACACACCTTGGATTTCTTACATGATCCTTTTGCATGGATACTAGATTAAGAACCCCTTTCTTGGGCTAAGAGATTTTAATAGCTAAAGCAAGCATCAACAAACTTTTTCTATAAAGGGCCAGACAATAAACATTTAGATTTCATAGTCATGGGATCTTTGTTATAACTACCCAGCTCTGTAGTGGGAAAGCAGACATAAACAATATATAAATGAATGGATGAGACTTCCAATGAAACTTTACTTTTCAAAAACAGTTGGTCGGTGAGAGGACCATAGTATGTTAATACCTAAAGTAAAGTATATAAGTAAAAATCCATTTGTTGAAGTCACTAGCATGATGTCTGAGCTTAATAATCATACTCTAGTATTTATATTTCTTATAATCAAAATTAGCTGTCACTTTTGGATTCTTGCCTATTAATAATAATTTTGAAGGAAATACACTTTAAAAAATAAGAGCAGAGAGTAATCTATGGTCAGGAATTACAGGCTAATAAGGAAAATTTAATTTAATCAGCTCAATCAGGAAATATTTATTGCCTTAACATAACTAAAATTTTGCACCTAAAATGTACAATTAGCAAGAAAAAATATGAAGATTGTCTTCTGCATTCTATATTTTTAATGTTTATACATAGATATATTGTAAAGATCCAGATTTATTTTTCAATTGCATCCATTCATTATTTTACATTGAAAGTGGCTGAACATACTTTCAAGATCCAGGATTTGGAAAACCTGGGTTTAGATAAGAACATCTTAAGTTATCCAAGATTATTTATATAATGTGACGTATAACAATACTTAAATCTGAGAGACCTTATGAGGATTATAAAAGTTGTAAAACTAATAACATATTTTTGGAGTTTAACACATTGTTATTTATTCATTTATTTTTCATTTCAGACTTGGAAGATGTCTTTGGAATGATTTAATGATTTAAAAGAGAAACAGGCTAGCTCAAGTTCACAAAACTAAAAATTACTCACTATATTTTATGATAGTGGTAAGTCCATTACATTCAGTAAAGATTTTAAATGTTTTTTAAAAAATCTTTCTTATTTTGGTTATTATTTTAATTTTGTAAAAATTATTATTATTTTTATTCAAAATATTGAAGATATCATCACTATTAATAATCTTAGTACACAAATGAGCTATAAAAATGACATGCAATTGTAAGTAGCAGGATGGTTTCATTGGTTCTATCCTGCCTAATAAATTGCTACAATAGGTCAGATTTTTAAAAGATCTCAAATAAAATTTCTACAGTGACACTGATGTACTTACGGCCATTGTAAGCTCTGCTTCTTGTTTTCTTAAAGAATCAAGAGACTACACTTCTGCTGTTAGAGTGTCCTACAAGGCTGAATGTATTCCCTTCTGAGTCTTTTTTTTAATTAAATTTTAAAAGTTTGAATGCATTATTTCCATGTTAAAGGAATAAAGGTTTCTGTCCAATATCATTTCCTGCTAAAAGTTAAAGCAATTAGAGTTTCAATTTATCAAAATGTCATTCTCAAAATAGAAAAAGTTAATTATGTTCATGTTATTTCACCATAAGATTTTATTTCTTTTTATCTATTAATTTATAGGTCAGTGATTAAGTCAGTGAAATGAACATAACAATGCTGAATTCTCTAATATTGCATCAAATAGGCCTATACAATGAGCACAGAATTCTTAAAGGTTAATAACAGTCTTCTAAGATTACAAATTCTGAACCTTAGTAGGCTGTTAATTAAAAAGAACAGTTTATCATTGGTAGAATATTTTCATTGTGTTATACAAGTGGAAAATACAGGGAAATAAAAATCTGTGTTTGGGAGCAGATGATACTCATTAAGTTTCTTCTAGATGAAAAATACACATCATCATGAGTGATTTCAAAAAGAGTTTCAGAGAGATCTCTGGACTTAAAGTCATTAATTATTAATTGTATATGAAATTGTTTCAAAATGCCAATAAGAGGGGTTAATGCAGCACACACATACAAAAGAAACATTTGGAATAATACTTATCTGTATTCAATATTTACAGATGAAGTAGATGTTATAACTGAATTATTGGAAAAAGTGGCATTTTCATATCTTGGGGACAATCCACAACTACCCCTGTATCCACTTATTAAAAGTTTCAGGCTAGTTGCATTGTTTCAAAAAATGCCAAACAAGTGTCATATTCCCCATTTATAGAGGGAAGAGAGAGTGGTTACAGCTATTCAGCTATTTTAGAGAGTACAATGTGAAACAACTCTTGGAAAAAGTTTTGGAATTTGTCTTCCATATTCAGTAAATGACACCTCTTGTGTAGATGTAATATTATAAAACGTGTGATTAACATGTGGAAAGAACTTTGATAAAGGTGACAGGAGTCTGATTGTGTGTCTTAACATTGAAGCATTATGGGGATTTGGAATAAGTTATTCATTTATTCATCCAGTTATTTGTTGTATAAGTATGTTTTGAATGTCTCATGTCATTTTAATGTCTGGACAGCAGTGATAGTAATACTTAACTTATAGAGTTGATTTGAGGTAAATTTTATATATATATATATATATATATATATATATATATATATATATATATATATGGCTGTTCATCATAATTCCTCAGTATACATTATTTGATTACAGATTCTCTGCTTTGTAAATGTTGACACTGGATAAAATAGAAAAGGAGAAACCAAAGAAACAAACTAAGAACATATTTCAAATATCAAGTCCACACATAAGTGTTTTTAGTTTTCAGTTTGTACGTTATTGTATAGATTGCTTGCTATATATATATATATATATATATATATATATATATATATATATATATATATATATATATACACAGACACACACACACACAGACACACACAAAAACACACATATATATAATGATTTTTCAGTATTTTCTAAGTAAAGAGTGTTAAATCATTCTGAGTCATTAATACCAGGGTTTGAATTGATCAGTGTGATGACAAGGTACTTCATAAATACAAACACAATCTCACATTTCCATAATTAAATGTGTCTATACATAACCAAGTAAATAGTTAGGAATGAACAAAAAGTTTTTTTTTTTGGACATCTTTATTGGGGTACAATTGCTTCACAATGGTGTGTTAGTTTCTGCTTTATAACAAAGTGAATCAGTCATACATAAACATATGTTCCCATATGTCTTCCCTCTTGCGTCTCCCTCCCTCCCACCCTCCCTATCCCACCCCTCCAGGCTGTCACAAAGCACCGAGCCAATATCCCTGTGCCATGCGGCTACTTCCCACTAGCTATCTACCTTACCACGTTTGTTAGTGTGTATATGCCCATGACTCTCTCTCGCCCTGTCACAGCTCACCCTTCCCCCTCCCCATAAACTCAAGTCCGTTCTCTAGGAGGTCTGCGTCTTTATTCCTGCTTTACCCCTAGGTTCTTCATGACATTTTTTTTCTTAAATTCCATATATATGTGTTAGCATACGGTATTTGTCTTTTTCTTTCTGACTTACTTCACTCTGTATGACAGACTCTAGGTCTATCCACCTCATTACAAATAGCTCAATTTCGTTTCTTTTTATGGCTGAGTAATATTCCATTGTATATATGTGCCACATCTTCTTTATCCATTCATCCAATGATGGGCACTTAGGTTGTTTCCATCTCCGGGCTACTGTAAATAGAGCTGCAATGAACATTTTGGTACATGACTCTTTTTGAATTTTGGTTTTCTCAGGGTATATGCCCAGTAGTGGGATTGCTGGGTCATATGGTAGTTCTATTTGTAGTTTTTTAAGGAACCTCCATACTGTTCTCCATAGTGGCTGAACCAATTCACATTCCCACCAGCAGTGCAAGAGTGTTCCCTTTTCTCCACACCCTCTCCAGCATTTATTGTTTCTAGATTTTTTGATGATGGCCATTCTGACTGGTGTGAGATGATATCTCATTGTAGTTTTGATTTGCATTTCTCTAATGATTAATGATGTTGAGCATTCTTTCATGTGTTTGTTGGCAGTCTGTATATCTTCTTTGGAGAAATGTCTATTCAGGTCTTCTGCCCATTTTTGGATTGGGTTGTTTGTTTTCTTGTTATTGAGCTGCATGAGCTGCTTGTAAATTTTGGAGATTAATCCTTTGTCCGTTGCTTCATTTGCAAATATTTTCTCCCATTCTGAGGGTTGTCTTTTGGTCTTCTTTATGGTTTCCTTTGCTGCGCAAAAGCTTTGAAGTTTCATTAGGTCCCATTTGTTTATTTTTGTTTTTATTTCCATTACTCTAGCAGGTGGGTCAGAAAGGATCTTGCTGTGATTTATGCCATAGAGTGTTCTGCCTATGTTTTCCTCTAAGAGTTTGATAGTTTCTGGCCTTACATTTAGGTCTTTAATCCATTTTGAGCTTATTTTTGTATATGGTGTTAGGGAGTGATCTAATCTCATACTTTACATGTACCTGTCCAGTTTTCCCAGCACCACTTATTGAAGAGGCTGTCCTTTCTCCACTGTACATTACTGCCACCTTTATCAAAGATAAGGTGTCCATATCTGCATGGGTTTATCTCTGGGCTTTCTATCCTGTTCCATTGATCTATCTTTCTGTTTTTGTGCCAGTACCAGACCGTCTTGATAACTGTAGCTTTGTAGTATAGTCTGAAGTCAGGGAGCCTGATTCCCCCAGTTCCTTCTTTCGTTCTCAAGATTGCTTTGGCTATTCGGGGTCTTTTGTGTTTCCATACAAATTGAGAAATTTTTTGTTCTACTTCTGTGAAAAATGCCAGTGGTAGTTTGATAGGGATTGCATTGAATCTATGGATTGCTTTGGGTAGTAGAGTCATTTTCACAATGTTGATTCTTCCAATCCAAGAACATGGTATATATCTCCATCTATTTGTATCATCTTTAATTTCTTTCATCAGTGTCTTATAATTTTCTGCATACAGGTCTTTTGTCTCCTTAGGTAGGTTTATTCCTAGATATTTTATTCTTTTTGTTGCAATGGTAACTGGGAGTGTTTTCTTGACTTCACTTTCAGATTTTTTGTCATTAGTATATAGGAATGCCAGAGATTTCTGTGCACTAATTTTGTATCCTGCCACTTTACCAAATTCATTGATTAGCTCTAATAGTTTTCTGGTAGCATCTTTAGGGTTCTCTATGTGTACGGTCATGTCATCTGCAAACAGTGACAGCTTTACTTCTTCTTTTCCGATTTGGATTCCTTTTATTTCCTTTTCTTCTCTGATTGCTGTGGCTAAAACTTCCAAAACTATGTTGAATAAGAGTGGTGAGCGTGGGCAACCTTGTCTTGTTCCTGATCTTAGTGGAAATGCTTTCAGTTTTTCACCATTGAGGATGATGTTTGCTGTGGGCTTGTCATATGGCCTTTATTATGTTGAGGAAAGTTCCCTCTATGCCTACTTTCTGCAGGGTTTTTAGCATAAATGGATGTTGAATTTTGTCAAAAGCTTTCTCTGCATCTATTGAGATGATCATATGGTTTTTCTCCTTCAATTTGTTAACATGGTTTATCACATTGATAGATTTGCGTATATTGAAGAATCCTTGCATTCCTGGAATAAACCTCACTTGATCATGGTGTATGATCCTTTTAATGTGCTGTTGGATTCTGTTTGCTAGTATTTTGTTGAGGATTTTTGCATCTATGTTCATCAGTGATATTGGCCTGTAGTTTTCTTTCTTTGTGACTTCCTTGTCTGGTTTTGGTATCAAGGTGATGGTGGCCTTGTAGAAGGAGTTTGAGAGTGTTCCTCCCTCCGCTATATTTTGGAAGAGTTTGAGAAGGATAGGTGTTACCTCTTCTCTAAATGTTTGATAAAATTCGCCTGTGAAGCCATCTGGTCCTGGGCTTTTCTTTGTTGGAAGATTTTTAATCACAGTTTCAATTTCAGTGCTTGTGATTGGTCTGTTCATATTTTCTATTTCTTCCTGATTCAGTCTTGGCAGGTTGTGCATTTCTAAGAATTTGTCCATTTCTTCCAGATTGTCCATTTTATTGGCATAGAGTTGCTTGTAGTAATCTCTCATGATCTCTTTTATTTTGCAGTGTCAGTTGTTACCTCTCCTTTTTCATTTCTAATTCTATTGATTTGAGTCTTCTCCGTTTTTTTCTTGATGAGTCTGGCTAGTGGTTTATCTATTTTGTTTATCTTCTCAAAGAACCAGCATTTAGTTTTATTGATCTTTGCTATTGTTTCCTTCATTTCTTTTTCGTTTATTTCTGATCTGATTTTTATGATTTCTTTCCTTCTGCTAGCTTTGGGGTTTTTTTGTTCTTCTTTCTCTAATTGTTTGAGGTGCAAGGATAGGTTGTTTATTCGAGATGTTTCCTGCTTCTTAAGGTGGGCTTCTATTGCTATAAACTTCCCCCTTAGAACTGCTTTTGCTGCATCCCACAGGTTTTGGGTCGTTGTGTCTCCATTGTCATTTGTTTCTAGGTATTTTTAAATTTCCTCTTTGATTTCTTCAGTGATCTCTTCATTATTAAGTAGTGTATTGTTTAGCCTCCATGTGTTTGTATTTTTTACAGATCTTTTCCTGTAATTGATATCTAGTCTCATGGCGTTGTGGTCAGAAAAGATACTTGATACAATTTCAATTTTCTTAAATTTACCAAGGCTTGATTTGTGACCTAAGATATGATCTATCCTGGAGAATGTTCCATGAGCACTTGAGAAAAATGTGTATTCTGTTGTTGTTGGATGGAGTGTCCTATAAATATCAATTAAGTCCATCCTGTTTAATGTATCATTTAAAGCATGTGTTTCCTTATTTATTTTCATTTTGGATGATCTGTCCATGGGTGAAAGTGGGGTGTTAAAGTCCCCTACTATGAATGTGTTACTGTCGATTTCCCCTTTTATGGCTGTTAGTATTTGCCTTATGTATTGAGGTGCTCCTATGTTGGGTGCATAAATATTTACAATTGTTATATCTTCTTCTTGGATCGATCCCTTGATCATTATGTAGTGTCCTTCTTTGCCTCTTTTAATAGTCCTTATTTTAAAGTCTATTTTGTCTGATATGAGAATTGCTACTCCAGCTTTCTTTTGGTTTCCATTTGCATGGAATATCTTTTTCCATCCCCTTACTTTCAGTCTGTATGTGTCTCTAGGTCTGAAGTGGGTCTCTTGTAGACAGCATATATAAGGGTCTTGTTTTGGTATCCATTCAGGTAATCTGTGTCTTTTGGTGGGAGCATTTAGTCCATTTACATTTAAGGTAATTATCGATATGTATGTTCCTATTCCCATTTTCTAAATTGTTTTGTGTTCGTTATTATAGGTCTTTTCCTTCTTTTGTGTTTCTTGCTAGAGAAGATCCTTTAGCATTTGTTGTAAAGCTGGTTTGGTGGTGCTGAACTCTCTCAGCTTTTGCTTGTCTGTAAAGGTTTTAATTTCTCCATCAAATCTGAATGAGATCCTTGCTGGGTAGAGTAGTCTTGGCTGCAGGTTTTTCTCCTTCATCACTTTCAGTATGTCCTGCCACTCCCTTCTGGCTTGTAGGATTTCTGCTGAGAGATCAGCTGTTAACCTTATGGGGATTCCCTTATGTGTTATTTGTTGTTTTTCCCTTGTTGCTTTTAATATGCTTTCTTTGTATTTAATTTTTCTCAGTTTGATTAATATTTGTCTTGGCACATTTCTCCTTGTATTTCTCCTGTATGGGACTCTCTGTGCTTCCTGGACTTGATTAACTATTTCCTTTCCCATATTAGGGAAGTTTTCAACTATAATCTCTTCAAATATTTTCTCAGTCCCTTTCTTTTTCTCTTCTTCTTCTGGAACCCCTATAATTCGAATGTTGGTGCATTTAATGTTGTCCCAGAGGTCTCTGAGACTGTCCTCAGTTCTTTTCATTCTTTTTTCTTTATTCTGCTCTGCAGTAGTTATTTCCACTATTTTATCTTCCAGGTCACTTATCCGTTCTTCTGCCTCAGTTATTCTGCTATTGATCCCATCTAGAGTACTTTTAATTTCATTTATTTTGTTGTTCATCATTGCTTGTTTCATCTTTATTTCTTCTAGGTCCTTGTTAACTGTTTCTTGCATTTGGTCCATTCTATTTCCAAGATTTTGGATCATCCTTACTATCATTATTCTGAATTCTTTTTCAGGTAGACTGCCTATTTCTTCTTCATTTGTTAGGTCTGGTGCATTTTTATCTTGCTCCTTTATCTGCTGTGTGTTTTTCTGTCTTCTCATTTTGCTTATCTTACTGTGTTTGGGGTCTCCTTTTTGCAGGCTGCAGGTTCGTAGTTCCTGCTATTTTTGATGTCTGTTCCCAGTGGCTAAGGTTGGTTCAGTGGGTTGTGTAGTCCTCCTGGTGGAGGGGACTAGTGCCTGTGTTGTGGTGGATGAGGCTGGATCTTGTCTCTCTAGTGGGCAGGTTCACGTCTGGTGGTGTGTTTTGGGGTGTCTGTGGCCTTATTATGATTTTAGGCAGCCTCTCTGCTAATGGGTGGGGTTGTGTTCCTGTTTTGCTAGTTGTTTGGCATAGGTTTTCCAGCACTGTGGCTTGCTGGTCGTTGAGTGAAGCTGGGTGCTGGTGTTAAGATGGAGGTCTCTGGGAGATTTTCGCTGTTTGATATTATGTGGAGCTGGGAGGTCTCTTGTTGACCAGTGTCCTGAAGTTGGCTCTCCTACCTCAGAGGCAGAGCCCTGCCTCCTGCCTGGAGCATCAAGATCTTTTCATCCACACGGCTCAGGATAAAAGGGAGAAAAAGTAGAGGGAATTAGTAGAAGTATGAGGAAAGAAAGAAGGAAAGGAGGGTAGGAAGGAAGGAAGAAAGAAAGAAAGAAGCAAAGAAGGAAGGAAGGCAAGAAGGAAAGAAAGGAGGGAGGGAGGGAGGGAGGAAGGAAGGAAGGAGGGAAAGAAGGAAAAAGACAGAAAGAAAGAAGATACAGTAAAAATAAAATAAAGTATAATAAAGTTATTGAATTAAAAAATTCTTATTTAGAATAAAAAAAAAGGGACGGATAGAACCTTAGGACAAATGTTGGAAGCAAAGCTATACTGACAAAATCTTACACAGAAGCATACACATACATCCTCACTAAAAGACGTAAAGGGGGAAAAATCATAAATCTTGCTGTCAGAGACCTCCTCCTCAATTTGGGATGATTCGTTGTCTGAAGGAGGGAAGGAAGGAAGGAAAGAAAGAAAGAAAGAAAGAAAGAAAGAAAGAAAGAAAGAAAGAACGAAAGTAAAGTATAATAACGTTATTAAAATTAATTATTAAAGAAAAAAAATTAAAAAAAAAAGAAAACAGGGACGGATAGAACCCTAGGACAAATGGTGGAAGCAAGACTATACAGACAAGATCTCACACAGAAACATACACATACACATTCACAAAAAGAGGAAAAGGGAAAAAATCATAGATCTTGCTCCTAAAGTCCACTTCCTTAATTTGGGATGATTGGTTGTCTATTCAGGTATTCCACAGATGCAGGGTATATCAAGTTGATTGTGGAGCTTTAATCCGCTGCTTCTGAGGCTGCTGGGAGAGATTTCCCTTTCTCTTCTTTGTTCTCACAGCTCCCAGGGCTCAGCTTTGGATTTGGCCCTGCCACTGCGTGTAGGTTGCTGGAGGGCGTCTGTTTTTTGCTCAGACAGGATGGGGTTAAACGAGCCGCTGATTCGGGGGCTCTGGCGCACTCAGGCCGGCGGGGAGGGAGGGGCACGGAGTGCGGGGCGGGCGTGCGGTGGCAAAGGCCGGCGTGACTTTGTACCAGCCTGAGGCGCGCTGTCCGTTCTCCCGGGGAAGTTGTCCCTGGATCCCGGGAACCTGGCAGTGGCGGGTTGCACAGGCTCCGCGGAAGAGGGGTGTGGAGAGTGACCTGTGCTCGCACACAGGCCCCTTAGTGGCGGCAGCAGCAGCCTTAACGTCCCCCGCCCACCTCTGCGGTCCGCGCTTTTAGCCGCGGTTTGCGCCCGTCTCTGGATTCCGCGCTTTCAGCCGCGGCTCGCGCCCAGTCTCTGGGGTTCGCGCTTTTAGCCGCGGCTCACGCCCGTCTCTGGAGTTCCTTTAAGCAGCGTTCTTAAACCCCTCTCCTCACGCCCCAGGAAACAAAGAGGGAAGGAAAAGTCTCCTGCCTCTTCGGCAGGTGCAGACTTTTCCCCCGGACTCCCTCCCGGCTAGCTGTGGTGCACTAACCCCTTCAGGCTATGTTCAGGCCGCCAACCCCAGTCCTCTTCCTGCACTCCGTCCGAAACCAAAACCCGAGCCTCAGAGCCTCAGCTCGCAGCCCCGCCCGCCCTGGCGGGTGAGCAGACAAGCCTCTCGGGCTGGTGAGTGCCGGTCGGCACCGATCCTCTGTGCGGGAATCTCCACGCTTTGCCCTCCGCACCCATTGCTGTGCACTCCTCCGCGGCTCCGAAGCTCCCCCCTCCGCCTCCCGCAGTCTCCGCCCGCGAAGGGGCTTCCTAGTGTGTGGAAACTTTTCCTCCTTCACAGCTCCCTCCCACTGGTGCAGGTGCCGTCCCTATTCTTTTGTCTCTGTTTTTTCTTTTTTTCTTTTGCCCTACCCAGGTACATGGGGAGTTTCTTGCCTTTTGGGAGGTCTGAGGTCTTCTGCCAGCCTTCAGTAGGTGTTCCGTAGAGGTTGTTCCACGTGTAGATGTATTTCTGGTGTATCTGTGGGGAGGAAGGTGATCTCCGCGTCTTACTCTTCCGCCATCTTCCGCCAAACCCCCCTATGGGATTTTTTTAAATCACAGTTTCATTTTCAATACTTGTAATTGATCTGTTCATATTTTCTATTTCTTCTTGGTTCAGTCTTAAGACAGTGTATTTTTCTAAGAAATTGTACATTTAGGTTGTCCAATTTATTGGCAAATAGTTGCTTGTAGTAGTCTCTTATAATCCTTTGTATGTCAGTTCTGTCAGTTTTAACTTCTACTTTTTTATTTCTGATTTTGTTGATTTGGGTCCTCTCCCTGTTTTTTCTTGATGAGTCTGGCTAAAGATTTATCCATTTTGTTATCTTTTCAAAGAACAAGCTTTTAGACTCATTGATCTTTTCTCTTGTTTTCTTCATCTCAATTTCATTTATTTCTGCTCACTTTTTTATGATTTCTTTCTTTCTACTAACTTAGGGTTTTGTTTGTTCTTCTTTCTCTAGTTGCTTTAGGTATAAGACTAGGTTGTTTATTAAGGATTTTTCTAGTTACCTGAGGTAAGATTTTTATCGCTATAAACTTCCCCCTTAGAACTGCTTTTGCTTCATCCCATAGGTTTTGGATCACTGTGCTTGCATCTTCATTTGTCTCTAGGCATTTTTAAATTTGCTCTTTGATTTCTTCAGTGATCCATTGTTTGTTTAGTATCATATTGTTTAGGCTCCACTTGTTTGTGTTTTTTACATTTTTTTTTTCTTGTAGTTGATTTCTAATCTTATAGGATTGTGATCAGAAAAGATGCTTGACATGATTTCAATTTTTTTAATTTAACAAGGCTAGCTTTGTGGTCCAGCATGCAATCAATCCTGGAGAAAGTTCCATGTGTACTTGAGAAGAATATGTATTCTGCTAGTTTTGGATGGAATGCTCTATGAATAAAAATTAAGTCCATCTGGCCTAATGTGTCATTTAAGGACTGAGTTTCCTTATTGATTTTCTGTCTGGATGATCTGTCTATTGATGAAATTAGGGTGTTAAAGTTCCCCACTATTACTGTGCTATTGTCAATTTCTCCTTTTATGGCTGTTAGTAGTTGTCCTATATATTGAGGTGCTTCTATGTAACAGAGCTGGAGGAATCAGGCTCCTGACTTCAGACTATACTAAAAAGCTACAGTCATGAAAGCAGTATGGTACTGGCACAAAAACAGAAATATAGATCAATGGAACAGGATATAAAGCCCAGAAATAAACCCATACACCTATGGTCAATTAATCTATGACAAATGAGACAAGGTTATACAATGGAGAAAAGACTGTCTCCTCAATAAATGGTGCTGGGAAAACTGACTAGCTACATGTAAAAGAATGAAATTATAACTTTCTCTAACACCATATATAAAAATAAACTAAAAAATGGTTAAAGACCTAAATGTAAGACCGAATACTATAAAACTCTTAGAGGAAAACATAGGCAAATCACTCTCCGACATAAATCACAGCAATGTCTTTTTTGATCCACCTTATAGAGTAATGGAAATAAAAGCAAAAATAAACAACTGAGACCTAATTAAACTAAAATCTTTTGCACAGCAAAGGAAACTGTAAACAAAACAGAAAGACAACCCACAGAATGGGAGAAAATATTTTCAAATTATGCTACTGACAAGGGATTAATCTCCAAAATTTACAAATAGTTCATTCAGCTCAATATTAAAAAAGCTAAAACCAATATAAAAGTGGGCAGAAAACCCAAATAGATATTTATCCAAAGAAGACATATGGATGGGCCAGAGGTACATGAAAAGATGGTCAACATCACTAATTATTAAAGAAATGAAAATCAAAACCACAATGAGATATCCCCTCACTCCAGTCAGAATGGCCATGATCAAAAAGTCTACAAACAATAAATCCTGGAGAGGGTGTGGAGACAAGGGAACCCTCCTACACTGTTGGTAAGAATTTAAATTGGTACAGCCAAGTAGGTAACAGTATAGAGGTTCCTTAAAAATCTAAAAATAGAGTTACCATATAATCCAGCAATACCACTCCAGAGCATATATCTGGAGAAAAGCATGATTCAAAAGGATACAGGCACCACAAAATTCACTGCAGTGTTGTTTACAATAGCCAAGACATGGAAGCAACCTAAATATTCATTGAAAGATGAATGGATAAAGAAGATGTAGTACATATATATACAACAGAATATTACTCAGCCATAAAAAAGAATGAAATAATGGCATTTGCAGCAACATGGATAGACCTGGAGATCATCATACTAAGTAAAGTAAGTCAGGCAGAGAAAGACAAATATGATAACACTTATATGTGAAATCTAAAAACAAATGATACAAATGAACTTATTTACAAATAGAAACAGACTCACACACAAAGAAGAGAAAATTAAGTTTACCTAAGGGGAAAGGTGGGGGAGGGAAGGGTTAAATTGGGAGTTTGGGATTGATTATACACACTATTATATTTAAAATAGATAATCTACAAAGAAATACTCTTATGATCTTAAAATCAGGCTGGCTTTAATGTCCTCTATTTCTTTCAGCACCAAAGGAGAAGATCTATTTTTGTTGTTCTGAAACTGCAATCCTTGGAGCATTCAAAGGATTCAGGGAAAAATTTGATTGTTCACAAACACAAGATGTTGCTCTGAGTTGAGCTTCTAAACTCTTTTCCCTTGTCTTTGGTCTCAACTAGTGTAGTATCTCTGCCTTTCTATAACTTCGTAATTGTTTCTAATTATATAGGTTTGCCAGACAGAAAGAGGGACACTTTGCAAAGTCTTCTCCCCTCTAGACTGAATTGGGGGCCATCCTATAATGATTGGTTGTATCCTCTGTTCCTGCGACAGCTTTCTTTTAAATTGAAATATAATTGACGTATAACATTATGTAACTTTAAGGTCTACAATGTGTGTTGATTTGATACATTTATATATTGCAATATGATTATCACCTTTGTGTTAGCTAACACCTCTATCACACCACATAATTACCATTTCTTTTTTGTGTGTGACCAATTAACATTTGGTCTCTTAGCAACTTTGAAGTTTATAATAGACTATTATTGACTACAACCACTAAGCAGTGCATTATCTCTCCAGGGCTTATTTGTCTATTAGTTCCAAATGTATACCCTTGAACAACATAGCGTTTGTAAGCCTGTTATAATTTAATCCAACTTCTCTGTCATCCTCCCATCTTCATATATCTGTATCTTTAATCTTAGCAAATCTTACTGAAGTATGACATCAATAAATGTTCTTAAAATCTCCACAATAAAACAAATAGAACCGTATATTTGAGTGGTACTTTTGATTGATGTTTCTTTGTTAACACAAGTTGAATAAAAATTTATCAAGCAGGACATGCTAAATCTCAATATTCCTAAAAGGAATGGATGATATCCATATATTGTCTAATCAACTACAGAAAAAAGCAACAGTAATTTTATAAATTATGATTAGAAAAATATATTACAACCTATTCTAAGAATTCTACCTGGGTTCATTCTTGTAAGAAAAAATTAATGCTGACATATAATTGAAAGAAAACCAATGATCCCTTATGAGCCCTAGTGTCTTAATATGAAAATTAGTATTAAATACCTTTTCTTTCCATCTCAATACACTGCTTACCTCTATAGTGGGAAGCAGAGAAAACAAATAGCATGGGCTTCCTATGGCTGGAGACTGAGAAAAGATTACAGTAGAATGTACTTGAATGTGTCTGAATTAATTTGATAATGAGATCCCAGGAGGTCCTACCCCCCCCATTTCAACACTTTATCTTTATGCTTTTATTTAATGACTTTAAAAAATCTGTTTCACTTTTATTTTTTAAAATTTATATCTTATCTGGCCCTCAGAGAGGATTAAAACAAGATTGAAAGACAATGTCTATATTTATATGAAAGTATTTTCCTAATTTTCAAATCTCTTCTTGATGACATTAGACACATATTGTTACTACACTATGTATTTCACTAAAACAAATCCCTGAACTAAATCTTTAGCCTTAGACAATGTACTTCTTTAATTCTTGAAATCAGATTTTACACTCTTAGAAGCATAAGCATATAGTGTAAATTTATAATCTACTGTAGTTCTTAAGATTACTTCCAATTTTTAGCTAAACTCTATTTTAAAGACACTCAAAGAAAAATCATAACAAATTATTTTATAGTTTTGTGAACATCTTTAAAAGAAGAGAAAATTTTTTCCTTTTAATTCACATTAGTTAAAATTTAAGGACAAATATAAGCAAAAACTCTGCTAGAAAGTGACAAGGTAAAATATAATCATTACCTCACCTTCACAGCCAATCAAGTTAATCAAGCTTGAAAATAAGGAAGACATTTAATATGTGCTATATAAGTATATATTGTTAATGGAAGAAAAGGAGATTAGTTCTCATCTGGGGCATAAATTGTGACTTATTACGCATGGTTTAAAAGTGATTCACTGTTGATTCTGAATATTTTTAACAACTTATTGACACTCATTCTTTTAGTTTTTATTGTTTTCTAGAAAGTATCAATGAAAGGTTTTGCAAAAAAAACTAGGAGATTAGATAGATTCTCAAAGAACCTTTTTTTTAATTAACATTATTTTTTATTGCAATTGTACACTATCAAGACATATCAGAGTGAAGCCATTTAATTGACAAGTTCATAGAATAGCCAGAGAAAAATCAAAATTACAAACAAAACCTGGCAGGATAACATTACTGGATTTCAATAGTTGCTGTAAACATAATTCAACTGTATGATATGGGCAAAAGGAGAGTCACATAGATCAATGGAACCCTAGAAATAGACCCACGTATAAGACCATTCACAAGTGCCAATTCAATGGGAAAATGATGGGCTTCTTACCAAATGGTGCTGAAACAATTCAACCAAAAATTAAAAAAAAATAAAATCTCCACTCATTTCTTACAATGTATTAAAAAATTAACTCAAAAGAATCATAAGTTTAAAAGTAAAATCTATACTTATTAAATTTCTAGTGGAAAATATAGGAGAATATCTTTGTGAGCTTGGTCTAGGCTAAGATTTTTTTGGAAAACAAATAGTGTAAATCATTTTAAAGTATTTGATAGAGACTTCGTGGTGGCACAATGGTTAAGAATCCACCTGCCAATGCAGGTAGCACAGGTTCGATCCCTCGTTTGGGAATATCCCACATGCCACAAAGCAACTAAGCCTGTGCACCACAACTAATGAGCCTGTGCTCTAGAGCCCACGAGCCACAACTACTAAGCCCATACGCCACAACTACTGAAGTCCCCGTGACTAGAGCTTGTGTTCCACAACAAGAGAAGCCACCCCAGTGCCTGTGCACCACAACAAAGAGTAAACCCTGCTCGCTGCAACTAGAGAAAGCCCGCATGCAGAAATGAAGACACACGCAGCCAAAAATAAATATATAAAAATATAAATAAATAATTAAATAATTTGATATATAACACTTCATCAAAACTGAAAACTTTAGCCACTTAAAACATACAAAGGAAATGAAAATAAAATCCACAGAATGGGATAAAATGTCAGTGAAACATATTCTAATAAAAGATTAATATCCAGGTTAAATAAGAATTCATATGCACATAACTGCATTAAAAATGGGCAAGAAATTTGAACAGTCACTTTAATTCAAAAGTGGTAAGTAAGTAAGGTAATGGATGGATGGAAGCAAAATCCATTTTTCTTTCACATCATATCAACTTGGATATGACTTATGTAGAAAAATGATAGATAAGTGAAAATTTAATACCTTTATGAGAAAACTAATTAGGTTTCTAATCTTTAAGAGTGAGTATTAAAAATAAGGTGTTCATGAATGCCTTGTGTATAGGAACTGGTAAGGCAAAAGTAGAAGTAGAGAGGGAAAAAAATGCTGTGGACGCCCCATGGATAAGAAAAACAAAGGAAAAATTAAGTGTGGGAGCAGCAAGTAAAGTTGCATCTATCACATATCTTATTCTTGTTAAAAATAGAAGAGAATCACATTCACTTCTATTTCTATGAAATTATTAAAAATATATTCACTTGATACTCATTATTTATAATAGTTATGTTCTGTCAATTACCATGAACACTGAATTAATGAATACTTAATTGTTTGTTGCTCCTAAGGGAAATACAGGGTTAGGTTTCTGTAAACCTCTAGTCACGATATTTTTGTCAACTGATGGATGTGTAACTTGTTTTATGTATACTTCTGTTTAAAGACATATAATTTAATACATAATATTGGTTCATTAATATTGAACTTATAGCCAATAACACTATGGTTTGGCTAGTTGGGCAAATCTTGGAGCTGCATATTAACATACCCCATATTCAATATAATCAAAAGGATAGGATAGGAAGGCAGTTCATGAAAAAGAAAAATATCCAAGAAGCTGATGAGTATAACCACATGTACTTCTCCAACAAGTTCTCAGGAAAATAAAGTCAGTCCTTGAACTCATTGTTTGGTTTGCTTTAATTGTAGGAAAGTACTGTAAAGGAGACAGAATGACTATATTCACAGAGCTAATCATCTCCCAACAACAAGCTGGGATTCTGCAGAACCAAGCTGAGATGCCCAGAAATTATCCTTCTCCATTGCAAACTATTAAAATAGCATATAAAACACAAGTACTTTTATCCCATTTATTTTTTGAGTCAAGTGGTGAGAGTTTATAGAGAAAATCAGCTGAGTAAAGTAGGGGAGGTAAAATAACTACGCTAATGCACCTAGATGAAAGTACAAGTTGTCCAGATGAAAGTACAAATTCCCAAACCAATGCTTAATTAAGGGATCAATATGATGCCAGAAGTTGTATTTTACAGGGCTATGATAAACACTTGACTAGGTGGGAAAAACACTAGAATTCCTCTGAAGACACTATGGAGATAATAATAATAATAATAATAATAAGAAGAAGAAGAAGAAGAAGAAGAAGAAGAAGAAGAAGAAGAAGAAGAAGAAGAAGAAGAAGAAGAAGAAGAAGAAGAAGAAGAAGAAGAAGAAGAAGAAGAAGGAGAAGAAGAAGAAGAAGAAGGAGAAGAAGAAGAAGAACGAAAAGGAGAAAGAGAAGGAGAAGAAAGAGAAGAAGAAGGGGAAAGGGAAGGGGAAGAGAAAGGGGAAGGAGAAGGAGAAGAAATTGTCCTGTGTGTAGTTAGAAAAATGTCAATTAAAGGGAAGTATCAGGCTGACCTTTGATTTTTTTCACAGCCAGATTCAATCCTGGAAACCAATGAAGAAATGATTACCTTATTCTGAGGGAAAGAGGGTGACAATATCATCCTTAGCTATATTGACAAGTGAACATGTGATATTCTTTTTTAAATATAGGAAATATTAAAACAAATATGTTTGCTAAAATATGTTTACTGTAGGATTCTATTGTGAACTTATTAATACCATTTATATAATTAACAAAAGACACAATGCTAAAGAAACAATCTCTAAAATCATAGACTGTCAGAAATATTGCTGCTTGAAATCAAAAAAAAATGGAGAATCCTACTGTTACTTGAAGGATCTTAGGCACTTTGATACATATAAGCAGTTTCCATTTCCAATTCAAGAACAGGACTTCAGCTAAAGGGTTGCCAAACATAGTACTTTATATTTATCTTAACTTTCTAGTTTCCAAGGAAGACAGGACTCTGGTTCCAATTAAGCATCTAAGAACTGCTATTAAACCCTGTATAAACAGCCCTGCTTTGCTGAGACTATCAAACCATTGCTTTATTTAAATTTGACCTAAAGTACATCTTTTTCCCAAATCCAATATCAACACTGTCTCTTCTTTTGTTTGGTGAAAGAAACTCAATTGTTCCTCTCAGATACTCTCAAGTGTTGTGACAATCTAATAAATCTATCTTTGTTGGACTGCAGTCTGTCCCTCATAGTCATTATCAGGTGTAATATATCCCCATATTGGCAAAATTACCCCTATGCTTATAAAATATTTCTATTTGTTTTTTTATTTTTAAAATTTCTATCTATCTATCTATATATCTATCTATACATAGATGTCTTGAATATTGTTGACTTAGTGTCAGTGTTCATATCTGGAAGAATTTTTTTCAATTTAACTTTTGCTTTTGGTGTTGAATATTTTGTAATTATATTAGAATTTTTCTAAAATCAATGAAATTATCTTTTATACATTAATAATTAAAAGATTATGGTGATATGGGCTTCCCTGGTGGCGCAGTGGTTGAGAGTCCGCCTGCCGATGCAGGGGACATGGGTTCGTGCCCCGGTCCGGGAAGATCCCACATGCCACGGAGCGGCTGTGCCCGTGAGCCATGGCTGCTGAGCCTGCACGTCCGGAGCCTGTTGCTCCACAACGGGAGAGGCCACAACAATGAGAGGCCCGCGTACCCCAAAAAAAAAAAAAAAAAAAAAAAAAAAAAGATTATGGTGATAAAGCCTTGAATTCCATTGATTTATACAGATTACTTTATAATCTTCCACACACACAAGGGAGTAGATGCTTAGTGTTTCTGTAATTTTCACCCAATTTTTGCACTGTTTTTATTTTTCCAATAATATTCATTAAATAACTAGTTGATTAAACAAATGCATTGTTTTTATCATTGCTGACAAGTAAAGCCAAAATATTTTCACTTCTTTCTCTAGAGAACTCTTGCAAATAGACAATAAAAAGGGAGTTTAAAAAAATATTAGGGCTGTCATCTTTTCCATGTTTTTCTAGAAATTTAAGAAACATGCTCTTATTTGTCACTGTATTAAAACAGATCAAGTCTAGTGAAAATATATACAAATTATCTAAATGATGTCATAAGAAACTGAGGGAGCAAATGGAATTTCCAACAAGGATTAAATGTAATATTCAGAGAGCTGTATATACATTGAAGGCTCCTTAATGTCCATCTGCCAATGAATTTTTCATATGTGTATCTTGAAAATAATTATACAAGTAATCTTCCAAGTTCTCATTAGAATAAAGCCATGTCTTAGGTTTAAGAAATGTAAAATATTCTTACAGCTTTCAGGAATACATTTTTAAGTTCACACATTTATGGGACTTAGTGCAATGTATTGAAAAGTTGAGAGAGCCTTCAAATGTGCTGAGAAGAGTGAGATACACAATGAAAAAACTGTTTTGTCACTTAATTTTGAACTTTTATTAGATTGACAGAATAATTTTCAGTAAGCTTCCTCTTTAGCTATTTTATATGATTTGTCAATTGTCTGAAAGACGTGCTATTCATAATCATTATTTAATCAGTTGCTTCTCTTTGTAGAACAATATTAGCTCTAAATTATACCAAAACTGTGATTCTCTACTTATTACTTTTCAACATGAGAAATAAATTTATGTGTGTTGCAGTTCAGTAGTAAATGCTATTTTAATCATCTGAAAGACAAGATGCATTAAAATTCTAAAATAAAAGGGAGGAAAACATTATTTTTAATCCTTGACTCAATTAATATCTAATAGAGAAGATATAAGCATGTCCTTAAAACTGATATAGATATTAAATAACTAATCCAATGATGTAATGTAACAGTTGATGATATATTACTACAAGAAAGAAAAACATTCATGTTTAAAAAAAAGAGATAGAAAATAGAAGAAAAAAAGAGGGAAAAAAGGGAGGAAGGGAGGAAGAGAAAGAGACTAAAAATTTAGGAATATATTCTACATGTTCCAGAGAGGAAAACTATTACTCAAGTTATATTTCATTAAGGTTTAGCATTTGAAATTGCCCTTGAATTATTTGTTAGTATTTAGCAGAATTGGAGAAATCTATTGTGGATGAAAGTTAGAGCAAGAGCTTAGCAACAAATTTGAAAGCCTAGGACATATTCATAACTGTAAACAATACATAATCAAATATTGAGAACCTAAACATAACAGTAAAAAATAATCATAAAACCACAAAGGAAGAGACTAAAGTAGAACAGAGAAGAACTACAAAACAACCAGAAAACAAGTAACAAAATGGCAATAAGTACATACCTGTCAGTAATCAATCAATTAAAAGACATAGAGTGAGGGATGGGATATGGGGATATATGTATATGTATAGCTGATTCACTTTGTTATACAGCAGAAACTAACACACCATTGTAAAGTAATTATACTCCAATAAAGATGTTTAAAAGAAAGACATAGGGTGGCTGAATGGATTAAAAAAAAAGACCCATCAAATGCTACCTACAAAAGACTCACTTCAAAGCTAAAAAACACACACAAATGGAAAGAGAAGGGATGGAAAAGATATTCCATGCCAATGGAAATGAAAATAAAGCTGGGGAAGCAATACTCATATCAGGCAAGGTAGACTTTAAAATGAAGTCTATAACAGAAGACAAACAATGGCATTATATAAGGACTAAGGGGTCAATTCAAGAAAGGATATAACATTTGTAAATATATATGCAACTAACATAGGAGTGCCTAAATATATAAAACATATATTAACAAACAAAAAAGGAGAAATTGACATTACTACAATAACAGTAAAGGACTTTAATACTCCATTTGCATCATGGGCAGATAATACAGACAGAAAATCAATAAGGCAACAGTGGGTTTAAGTAATACATTAGACCAGATGAACTTAATTAGTAGACCCAATTTAACAGTATATTAAAAGGATCATACTTTAGAATCAAGTGATATTTATTGCAGGGAGGTAAGGATGGTTAAATATTCATATATCAATCAACATGACACACCACATTAAAAAACTTAAGAATTAAAAATACATGATCCTCTCAATAGATGTAGAAAAAGCATTTGATAAAATTTAACACCCTTCATGATAAAAACTCTCAACAAAGTTGGAATAGAAGGAACATAAGTAAACATAATAAAGGCCACTGATGACAAACCAACAGCTAACTTCAAACTCAATGCTAAAAAGCTGAAAGCTTTTTCCTTTAAGAAAAAAACAAGAATGCCCACTCTTTTCACTTCTCTTTAACATAGTATAAGAACTCCTAGCCACAGCAATCAGACAAGAAAAAGAAATAAAAGACATCCAAATTGGAAAGGAAGAAATAAAACTTTTAATATTTCCAGATGACATGGTACTATATATAGAAAACCCTAAAGACTCCACCAAAATACTATTGCAGCTAATAAAGGAATTCAGTAAAGTTGCAGGATACAAATTAATATAAAAAATCTATTGCATTTCTATACACTAATAATGAAATATCAGAAAGAGAAATCAAGAAAACAATCATATTTACTATTAATTCAAAAAGAGTAAAATACTTAGGAATAAATTTAACGAAGGAAGTGAAAGACCTGTATTCTGAAAACAAAAAGACATTGATTAAATAAATGGAAGATGATACATAAATGGAAAGGTATTCCATGTTCATGGAATAATAATTAATATTGTTAAAATATCCATATTACCAAAAGCAATCTACAGATTAATGCAATTCCTATCAAAATATCCATGGCATTTTTAACAGAACCAGAACAAACGATCCTGTTTTGGGATGGAGCCACAAAAGATCCTGAAGAGCCAAAGCAAACTTGAGAAGAAAGAACAAAGCTGGAGATATCACACTCCTTGAATTCAAACGATATTACAAATTACAGTAATCAAAAGAGTATTGCACTGGCACAAAAGCAGACACATAGATCAATGGAACAGACTAGAGAGTTCAGAAATTAACTCACACTTATGTATGTCAATTTATATGGTTATATTTCATCAGTTAGTCTAAGACAAAGGAGACAAGAATATATAACGGAAAAGACAGACTACTCAATAGATGGTGTTGGGAAAACTGGACAGGTAATTGCAAAATAATCAGACTGGACTACCATCTCACACCATATACAAATTTAACTTAAAATAGATTAGAGACTTACATACAAGATCTGAAACCAAAAAATTCCCCAAAGGAAACAGAGGCAGTATGCTCTTTGACATCAGTCATGCTAATAATTTTTTGGGGTATGTCTTCTCAGGGAAGAGCAACAAAAGAAAAAATAAACAAATGGGACCTTAATCAAATTAAAAAGCTTTATCACAGTGAAAGAAACCATCATCAAACTGAAAAGAATATCTTCTACTGAATAGAAGATATTTGCAAATGACATTTCCAGTAAGGGGTTAATATCCAAAATATGTAAAAAACTCAGATAACTCAAAACCAAAAACAAACATATTAAAAAATAAGCAGAGTACCTGAATGAACATTTTCCAAAGAAGACATAAAAATGGCCAACAGGAATATGAAAAGATGTTCAACATCACTAATCATCAGGGAAATGCAAATCAAAACCACAATGAGATGTCACCTCACACCTGTCATAATGGCTATTATCAAAAAAACAACAAATAACAAGTGTTGGTAAGGATGTGGAAAAAAGGAACCCTTGTGTACTGTTGGCGGTTATGCAAGTTGGTGAAGTCACTATAGAAAACAGTATGGAGTTTCTTCAAAAATTAAAAATAGAACTGTTATACAATGCAGTAAGTCACTCCTGGGTATTTATTCAAACAAAATGAAAACACTAATTCAAAAAGATATATACACCCCAGTGTTCATAGCATTATTTGCAGTAGCCAAGATATGGAAGCAAACTAAGTGCCCACTGACAGGTATATATATATATATTTATATATATTCCAGTGTGTGTGTGTGTGTGTGTGTGTGTATACACACACACACACAATGGAATATTACTCAGACCTCAACAAATTGAAATCTTGCCATTTGTGACAATATGGGTGGATCTGAAGGGTATTGTACTTAGTGAAATAAGTCAATTAGGAAAGATAAATACTGTATGTTTTCACCTAAATGTGTAACCTAAAAAACAAAATAAGTGTATAAATATAACAAAACAGAAACAGACTCAGATACAGAAAATAAATTAGTGGTTACCACAGGAAAATGGGTGGGGAAAGGGGCAAAATAAGTGAAGAGGATTAAGAGGTACAAACTACCAGTTACAAAATAAATGTAATAGCACAAAGGACATAGTCAATGTTTTATAACAACTTTGGAAGGAGTGTATTCTATAAAAATATCAAATCACTATATTGTACACTTTAAATTTATATAATATTGTAAGTCAACCATAATCCAGTAAGTAAAGTGAAAAAAAATCAAAAAACAAAAACAAACAAAAAACCCAAAATGTTATGCTTAATACTGATAGCTTTTTACTGTGGAGGTTCTCATACATTTCAGACTACTGAAATGGTGCCACTAAAATTCTAAAGCATATGTCATCCTCTATTGCAAATACAGATCTTATTCTATTACACTTCATTTCATTCATTTCTATCAGATATGTGTCCCTGTTACGTTCCAAGGAAGCTGAAAACTTATGGGAATAAAACAACTAGCACAAGTGCCTTAGTGAGAAATCCAATGCCTTGTCTTAGTGAGAAATCCAGACTTAAAATATTGTCTCCAATCATATGGATCTTCCATGGATTTGCTATGTTTCTGCATTTTTTAAAATCAGCTTTAGATCTGTATAATATTTTCATGGATGTTAGCATAGCAAACATTCTTGGAAGATAGAGAAATGTCTCCCTCCCAGGCAGAGGGCAAATTTATTTCCTGACAAGAATAATAAGGGTACTATCTTCCTCCTAGACAAAGGGTGAATAGATTTACTAGCAGCCTTTAAAAGACCAGGATTTCTGGGAATTCCCTTGTGGTCCAGTGGTTAGGACTCCAAGCTTCCACTGCAGGGAGCACGAGTTCAATCGCTGGTCAGGGAACTAAGATCCCACATGCCAGGTGGGTGGTCAAAATAAAAAATAAAAATAAATAAATAAATAAAAGATTGGGATTTCTAAACTCATGGTTTCTCAGCTGTGACACAAACCCATTATTTGCACGACATCCATATGAACTCACCTTTGCATTTTTGCTTTGCAACGTGGGGGAAAAGAACATGAATCCATATGTCTATTGTGCTGTTAGCAATAAAGGTCTTTGTTTCTAGTATTAAAAAAAATAGGAAATATTAAATAAAAAACATGGGGAGGAAAACTAAATTGTCCTTGTAGGAGGAATTCCTTGAGCCAATTCAATGGATATTTGCTTGTACATCTAAACATATAGTAGGCATTGATGTGTTATGTGCTTATATGTCACATTTCATTAGCAACAGAGGATGTTATCGTGAACTGAGAAAAGCTACAGGTAGAGAAGTGCTAATGAGACACACTCTCCTAGTATTTGCCACTAATGAGTGGATCATAATTTATTGTGCATGACTCTGCCCTCTGATATCAAAAGCTTTCCCAACATAAGTAATGTCCTGTTGGTTGGCAAATCATGTCTCAGTCTCAGTAGCCTGACTCTACGGTGTTATCACTTCTCCAGAAGATTGGTAAACCCTGACAAAATTCTGGGGCCCACTTGACAAGTAAACTTTCTCGGGATTATGTGGGTAGATTCACAATGCCTTCTCAAAAAAAAAAATTGCTGTCTCTCCAGCCACCTATTATCAAAATGGAGCCCCAGCACCTTATTACAACTAGGTATTAGATACAACACAAGTGTCTGTGACTGGTGATTGAAGCTTCTGGCAAAGAGAAGCAGCCTCAAGCCAGACAACTCCCCTAGAGTTTTGCCTTGTATCCTCTCTGATGTGACCACCAGGTACACATTTTTGGAAAAGCAGTTATTAGTTGGCTGTGATGCTTTTGTTAAAACTGACCACCTGCCCAAGGAGGGCTTATGACTATTTGAGGTAGTTCAACTCCAAATACAACACTAACAAGGTGGAAAAAGCCCCCAAAAACCTCACTTATCAAATTCAAATGGTGTGTATATTCAAGAACTCAGAAGACCCAGTTCCAGTGGCATCTCAGTTTTACATGAAACTGTGGTAGGTTAACTTGTGAGCTTGCAAGTAGGATAAAATTTCACACTCTTCACAATTGTTGGAAGTGTAATATTGAGATTATTTTCATCTCTGAGAACAAACACATTGTACTTATTTCTTTTACGTATAATTTTTATTAATGTGATTATTCAAATTTAGGTTAAACTCAGTTATTCTGTTCTATGCTATAAATAACACATTTTACTTTTATCTAAGTGTTAACTACAATTAAAATTATGGCACACAAGTTCTCAATATTCATATTTATGATGCATATATCTTGTCTTGGTAAAGTATTTTTAAAATTCTTTACTAAGTTCCTCATGATTTGCAAAACTTTGAATACTCTGTATTAACACACATCAATATTACAATAAATATGACTTACGTCAAGTTATAATAGGGATAAAGTGAAAAACTCATGTAAAGAATTTAACACACTGCACAGTAATCTTTAATTTTTTTTAGTTATGAGTATTTCTGGTTGTGAATAAAGTTTAAATCAATCAAAACATTTCAGAAAATTATTCTGTTAGCTAGAATTCAAGAACATTTTTATTATTTTCTACAGGAAATATCTTCTTTCAGTTCACTGCTATTCAAGAAATATATACAAGTAATTTCATAATATCAGTAGAAGGTGTTTTACAATTATAACCAGCATTCATACTTTATTGCAGACTAAGTAGATTGTGTTATAACTTCCCTTCTTTTTCATGCCTTCCTATTTCTCATTACTAGACTGTGAGCATCTTAAGGACAAGGACTATATTTTGTTTTTGCTTATGTCTCTTGTATCTAACACTGTAACTAGGAAAGAGTGAATTCTTATTTACAGAAAGGACACGGGAGGATACGAATGTATAAAAAAGCTTTCTCAAATTTATTCTATATAAAAAGTTTTTTTTAATTATGTTAAAATGATGTTAACACTCAGTAAAATACATATTTTCTATATTTTGAAAAACAGCTTAGGTGTTTTTCAATTTTAAAAAAATATGGCATAAAGGACTATATAAAGATAGAATCCTTCATAATTAAGAATATTGCATTAGCATAAAAGTACATTGTCAGAGTAAAAAGATATATATTAATTATTTGGATGGAGAGATTTTCTTCATTTTTTTAAATCACAGATCAGGGCAACTGCTCAGACTTGCAGGAGTGACTGTAAGCACAGCACTGAACCCCAGGAACAAAATATATTGGAACATATATTTAAATATAAGGAGGGAAAAAGACAATTCAGGGTATGTGAGGTTTAAAAATGTACAACTTTTATATAAAAAAATAAATATGGTCCATTCAAGATACAAAACATTAAAAGAGGCATAAAATTCCAAGTGTGCAATTGTGGATTCAAATCAGTTATTTATGATGGCTTAGGCTGTGCAAATCAACACCTATACTGTATGAAGTAGCAAAAGAAAAATGCATAGTTTTAATCCTCTCAGATATTGAATTAAATTGTTTTGCACCGATTTGGAACAACATTAATTTTAGTCTAGATTTATAAGCTACAGTCTGATTATGGAGTAAACATTGAAAGTAGCTAAAATGAAATTCAGGGAGTAAAATACACAAAGAAGATGATCTAAATTAAAGACTTCAGTTCTAATATATATATTTAGGTTGTAAGCCTAATCTTCAGTGACATTGTATTCTTTCTAATGGTGAAGATTCTGCACACTGTTAAAAATACATTTACTAGGAAAAGTGAATTAATAGATCTTTGAAAGTATGTATGTTAAACATTTCTGGAGTATGAATGTATGTGTTTAATCAAAAATATTTCAAAAGTAGATATACGCAGAAATATACTGTATGATATATTTCAGAAAGAAAGCTAACTCTGCTATGTCTTCCCCACCCCAACTCATCAATCCTAGTGACTTCCTGACAACAGTAACATTTGTAGAAGTTTCCACTACCACTTTATCTAAAGCCAGCACATCAGTAAGTCTCATCGCTTTAGCCACCTCCATCTGGTTGCTATGGAAAAGACGTCAGACAGAATTCTCTATTGCAGAAACTGTCAGGTCTGTTTTCTTTCTTTTTCCTTTGCTCTGCTCATTAATGATTTGCTTTGATGTTTGATTTTTCACTAGAGTCTAGTTAGTGGAGTCATTCTATTTATTCTTGCCTAAATCATCTATTTTACTGTTATGTAGCTATAGTATGAGTCATCTTCAAATTCTTCAGGATGCAAAAAATAGATTAGGACAGAATAAACTTTTTTCCTTTTTCTTCTATGTGTTGTCTATATCAGAAGTACAGGCATCATGCATTCTGAAGTGGAAATACACTTAGGGACTAGTGTTACTTGTAAAACAAAAAGTTAATAATCTTGGATAGCGATCGGACCTTGCACTCTACTGAGAAATGATCTGGAGGAAAACAGTCAAGGTGTGAGATTAAAGATTTCAATGTGGGATGCATATAAAGTAGCCAAACTTATAACTGTAGATTGCAGATTATATAGCCAGATGTTTGAGTTTTGAAGTAACATCCTTTCTAGAAACTTTTGTTTATACTATCCCCAGTTCCAGACTATATTAACATTAGGGAGTTATCTATTTGCCTAAGGGCCTGTCAAGTATTTTGTGAACATGATTTAGGTATAATGCTCTGTGCTGCATAGATGAAAAAACATGCTGTGAGAACATATTTTCCTCATTTTTTGTGGATAAGTATAATTTAAAATCATTAGCAAAATTGATTTTTAGTTGGTTAAGATGTAACTTAACGAATATTTATAATTCTTATATTTGCTTCCTTTTTAGAACCATATATATATATATATATATATATATATATATATAAAATATATATATATGGGGTATTATGCTGACCATTGTAGTGGGACCCCTTATCTATTCATTCATTCATTTATTTATTTATTCTGATCATAATGTATAGTATCCTATCAACTAGTGTACAGCTTGATTTTTTTTAAAAAATGTTATTCATTATAAGGCCCATAGTCTAACTTACATTCCCTCCCTCCCACCTTCCTCCCTCCCTCCTTTCCTTTCTTTCTTTCTGTAAAAAGCTGATTATCTAGTCTTAGGTCCTCTTCTTAACTGAGCAAAAGCAATCAAAATGAGTGTTCTTGATATGTAGGCCTTAAAACACTGATCCTTGTGTTGGGGTACCACAATGAAAGAGAAGAAATAATATGGAGATCTTTCTACCCATTTTCATTGTCAAGGGCTGAGTTGGAGAGAGATAAGTGCCAAGAATTGGGGTGGTTGATTAAGCCAATGAGCCCAAATTAAAGTATCAATCAAGCCTTTATTCAGCTGCTGCATATAAGCAAAAGGCCAGAAAGAAGTTATGGACCCAACCAGAGTTCCATTGTTTCCATGAATGACACCAGGCAAGGTTCAGATGTATCCACGGGGAGCACAGGGAGCACAGGGAGCTCAGCTCAGTGCTCTGTCTCATTGCTGAGGGAATACCAAAACAAAAGGTTTCTGGCATTTTATGGACCCTGGCATTGGGTAGAAGAAGAGGGAGAAAGGCTAGGATTGCAAAAGTATTGAGTTAGAGTGAGAAAATGTCTTTAAGGTTACCTTCTCCCCCAGTAAAGAAATCTCTGCAGATGAACCCTTGGAGGACCTCAGCCCTAGGATGCCAATAAGGAAACCTTATAGGGTCTGGGCTAGGAATATATATAGATATATATACACACATACATATCCAGCAAGGGGAGCATGAATCCTTCTCTGCAACTCCCTTCAGATACTGCAGTGCACTACTCACTGTACACCAAATTGGTGTGGGGAAAGCTATGAGGCCTGGCAAGAGAGCCTTTGTCATTGCCTGTGGCTGAGCATGAAAGATCACTCAAGATTTTGGCCAGGAGCCAGACTCTTCAACACTGTCCCTTGGTTTTTCAGTGCCTGAGTGAGAAACAGCCTACCCCATATGGACCCAAAGAAGTCAGACTTTGAGAGGCTGTGACAAGAACCTTGTAAACAGTCTGAGACCACAGAGGACCATAGTCATCAAGATCAATCCAAGCAGGATGATCAGGCCTGCTGATGGAGGGAATATAGCCATGAATACCAACAATTACCAAGCCAGGAAAAGATGTCCCATAGGCCATTAGGGTCTGCTTTAGAGAGCAAGGAACCTTCCTCCTTAAGCTTCTGTATGAGGCATCAACTCAGGCAGAGCACAGCTCTGGCTATTAAGTTGAAGTTGACCTGAATGCCTTGCACGGCTGAGGCAATGTCATGCTAGTGCAGGTACACACGGAAGTACAATCACAGAGGATATACGTCGTCTTCTGGAAACAAAGAGTTTACAATGTTAGGGCACTCCCAGTAGGATATAAATTGATTAGGCAGTCAGGTTAACTGGGGTCCTAATGTAGCCTGCCATCAAGGCACCTCCTACCCTAAGGTTCCTAATCCAGACCAAACCAGTCTGTGGTTTTAAAGGGAACTGCCTGAGACAGTCAGTTTAAAAAATTTGTTTGTCTTGCTTTTGTAAACAAAGCAACAAACAAAGGATTAACCTCCAAAATATACAAACAGCTCATGGAGGTCAATATCAAAAAGCAAACAACCCAATCAAAAACTGGGTGGAAGTCCTAAATAGACATTTCTCCAAAGAAGACATACAGATGGTCAAGAGGCACATGAAAAGATGCTCAGCATCACTAATTATTGGAGAAATGCAAATCAAAACTACAATGAGGTATCACCTCACACCAGTCAGAATGGCCACCATCAAAAAATCTACAAACAATAAATGCAGGAGAGGGTGTGGAGAAAAGGGAACCCTCTTGCACGGTTGGTGGTAATATAAATTGTTACAGGCACTTTGGAGAACAGTATGGAGGTTCCTTAAAACTCTAAAAATAGAACTACCATATGACCCAGCAATCTCACTACTGGGCATATACCCTGAGAAAACCATAATTCAAAATGACACATGCACCCCGATGTTCATTGCAGCACTATTTACAACAGCCAGGACATGGAAGCAACCTAAATGTCCAAAAACAGTTGAATGGGTAAAGAAGATGTGGTACATATATACAATGGAATATTACTCAGCCATAAAAAGGAAAACAATGGGTCATTTGTAGAGATGTGGACAGACCTGGAGTCTATCATACAAAGTGAAGTAAGTCAGAAAGAGAAAAACAAATATCATATATTAACACCTACATGTGGATTCAAGAAAAATTGTACAGATGAACCTATTTCCAGGGCAGGAATAGAGATGCAGACATACAGAATGGACATGTGGACACAGGGAGGGAAGGGGAGGGTGGGATGAATTGGGAGATTAAGATTGACATTTATACACTACCATGTGTAAAATAGATGGCTAGTGGAAACCTGCCGCATAGCACAGGGAGCTCAGCTCAGTGCTCTGTGATGACCTAGGTGAGTGGGAATGGGGGGAGGGAGAGTGGTCCAAGAGGGAGGGGATATATGTATACATATAGCTGATTCACTTCTGTTTACAGCAGAAACTAACACAACATTGTAAAGCAATTATACTCCAGTAAAAAAAAAAAAAAGTTGTGTTCATCCATGACATCAGTTTGTCAGCCTCATGACTGCAGATCATAGGCTCAGAATTTTGTTTGACCTCAAAGCGGCACAACAGCTTGGAAATGCAGTACAGGAGTTTTTCTTCAGGAGGAGGGAAAGCTAGTTCTGAAAACTAAAATTATTAATGTTCTCCCCCTTCTCTCACACCTGTTGAGGTGCTAGCGCTTGATTTTTCTTGTGGTAGTTGTTGTAATTAGTGTGTCCCATTTGGTAATCAAAACTTCATAGTTTTTTAAACAATTTTCTACTTTCATCCAGTAAGTAGTTGTATGCAAAAGGGACAAAAGCATTTTTATAGAAAAACATGTTTAAATTTTATATTTAACCAGAAAGATGCATTGTCTTAAAGAATTAGCACAAAATCCTGAATTGTTAATGTTTCAAAATAGGTTTACATTATCTTCCATACTTGCTGTTTAAAAGCCATCCTTGTCTCCTATTTGAGTCTTCAGGAAGGGGATTGAAGGTGATGGAATGCCACTAAACGTCCATCATGTTGCACAAGGTGTCAGAAACTGTAAAATAAGAGCATGAGATTGAAAGAAGGGAACAGAAAGCCTGATCAAACAAATGGTGTAATCAAGAAGTACCCTTTGAGGAATTGCTACATTGAGACTCCAGATCTCTTACCTGAGATGCATAGCCCAGGCTGAGGATATCTTGTCCTCTTGTATCAGCTGCTTAAGCCTGTCTTTTCATTGTCCTTAAAAACATTCAATCCCCCTGTGATTTAGGGGTGACATAGAGCATAGAGAGTCCATCATGTGCCCTATGATTTGGCTCACTAATGTGTGGCTTTGGCTATAACTCCATGGCCATAATCAGATATAATGTGCTCAGAAAAACTGGACAAAAACAAGTGTGGTCTTGTAGAAGCTGAATAGTTGTGGCCCTCTCAATATAACACAGAGGGATTGCTAGGCCAAAACTGAAGAAGGTTTCAAGTGCTGTTAAGATCCTGCAAAACCTACATGGCACTAAATGTCAAACTGATTCACCTGCCAAGAACATCTTGACCCCTTTGTGCAAGGAATCTGTCCCTAGGCAGTATATTTAGTCTTACCAGTGTCTGGAAGATAGGATAAATTCTTCATGCTGTTTTGCTGTGTTCTGATGACTGTGACAGTTCATGTGTATACATCCACATGTGCACATAAGACAATATAACAATATCGATAACATACTCATTAGTAAGGACCATAAGAATAAGAATGGAGGTATGTTGTGGCCTAAAAGGATCCATGTATAGTTAGGTCTTAGTAGTGGTAGCCTCAGCCCTCACATCAGAGGGAATTATTTCTTTTTTCACAGCTGGTTGGAGGGATCATCATCATCTGTTCACTGATATCTAAAAGGCCCAAGAAATACAATTCTCTCCCACTGCCCCACAGAATTCTAACCTTGGTGTAGGATATTCAGTGCCCTGTGGAGACAGAAAGACATTGCACTAAACCCTAGTGTAGTTTATTTTTGAAGCAGGAGAGTTCTATGCAAAGGGCAGAGGGGCCCTGAGACCCATCACTAGGTTCCCCCTTGGCTGAAGGAAGCAGCACTAACTTCAGCCCCAGGGCCAGCTAGTGTCAGTTAACATTGTCACTGCATGAACTCAGTAAGGTAGCCCTCCAGAATTTGGTCACAAATTTCTAGGAAGGGAAAAGGAGCAAAGAGCCAGTGGAGCAGCATGCCTCGGGACAGACTTTCTCACCAGGATTCCCAGGAGGCACAAGGAGACTGGACAGTGTTCAGCCCAAAGGGAAAGCCTGCAGTCCACATTCTAAATTCTGCTCCTCCACCAAACTGTACAATGTGGCTGCTAGTAGTTGGGGGTGGCCTTCTGAGTGGGGTAGAGGAAGAGAACCATCAACCAGGTTACCACCTCTTAATTGCTCTCTATCCACTAGTTTTTTTTTTTAAATTATTGAAGTATATTTAACTTTCAATATTATATTAGGTTTACAGGTACAACATAGTGGTTGGATATTTTTATAGACTACACACATTACAAAGTTATTATAAAATATTGACTGTATTCCCTGTAATGTACATTAGATCCTTGAGACTTTTTTATAACTGGTAGTTTGTACCTCTTAATCCCCTTCATTTTTTATCTTTTTTTTTGTCCAAATTATTTTATTTTTTTAACATCTTTATTGGAGTATAATTGCTTTACAATGGTGTGTTAGTTTCTGCTTTATAACAAAGTGAATCAGTTATACATATACATATGTTCCCATATCTCTTCCCTCTTGCATCTCCCTCCCTCCCTATCCCACCCCTCTAGGTAGTCACAAAGCACTGAGCTGATCTCCTTGTGCTATGAGGCTTCTTCCCACTAGCTATCTATTTTACGTTTGGTAGTGTATATATGTCCATGCCACTCTGTCACTTTGTCACAGCTTACCTTTCCCCCTCCCCATATCCTGAAGTCCATACTCTAGCAGGTCTGTGTCTTTATTCCCGTCTTACCCCTAGGTTCTTCATGACATTTTTTTCCCCCTTAGATTCCATATATATGCGTTAGCATATGGTTTTGTCTTTCTTTTTCTGACTCACTTCACTCTGTATGACAGACACTAGGTCCACCCACCTCACTAGAAATAACTCAATTTCATTTCTTTTTATGGATGAGTAATATTCCATTGTATATATGTGCCACATCTTCATTATCCATTCATGTGATGATGGACACTTAGGTTGCTTCCATCTCTTCGCTATTGTAAATAGAGCTGAAATGAACATTTTGGTACATGCACAGTAGTAGGATTGCTGGGTCATATGGTAGTTCTATTTGTAGTTTTTAAGGAGCTTCCATACTGTTCTCCATAGAGACTGTATCAATTTACATTCCCAGCAGCAGTGCAAGAGTGTTCCCTTTTCTCCACACCCTCTCCAGCATTTATTGTTTCTAGATTTTTTGATATGGCCATTCTGACCAGTGTGAGAGATGATATCTCATTGTAGTATTTTTGTTTCTTTGTTTGTTTGTTTTTTGCGGTACGCGGGCCTCTCACTGTTGTGGCCTCTCCCGTTGAGGAGCACAGGCTCTGCATGCGCAGGCTCAGTGTCCGTGGCTCATAGGCCCAGCCACTCTGCGGCATGTGGGATCGTACTGCACCAGGGCACGAACCCGTGTCCCCTGCATCGGCAGGTGGACTCTCAACCACTGTGCTACCAGGGAAGCCCTCATTGTAGTTTTGATTTGCATTTCTCTAATGATTAATGACGTTGAGCATTCTTTCATGTGTTTGTTGGCAATCTGTATATCGTCTTTGGAGAAATGTTTATTTAGGTCTTCTGCCCATGTTTGGATTGGGTTGTTTTTTTGTTATTGAACTGCATGAACTGCTTGTAAATTTTGGAGATTGATCCTTTGTCAGTTGCTTCATTTGCAAATATTTTCTCCCATTCTGAGGGTTGTCTTTTCATCTTGTTTATGGTTTCCTTTGCTGTGCAAAAGCTTTTATGTTTCATTAGGTCCCATTGGTTTATTTTTGTTTTTAATATTCCCAACACCACTTATTGAAGAGGCTCTCTTTTCTTCACTGTATATTCTTGCCTCCTTTATCAAAGATAAGGTGACCATATGTGCATGGGTTTATCTCTGGCTTTCTATCCTGTTCCATATTTCTGTTTAGGTGCCAGGACCATACTGTCTTGATTACTGTAGCTTTGTAGTATAGTCTGAAGTCAGGGAGCCTGATTCCTCCAGCTCCGTTTTTCTTTCTCAAGATTGCTTTGGCTATTTGGAGTCTTTTGTGTTTCCATACAAATTGTGAATTTTTTGTTCTACTTCTGTGAAAAATGTCATTGGTAATTTGATAGAGATTGCACTGAATCTATAGATTGCTTTGGGTAGTAGAGTCATTTTCAAAATGTTGATTCTTCCAATCCAAGAACATGGTATATCTCTCCATCTATTTGTATCATCTTTAATTTCTTTCATCAGTGCCTTATAATTTTCTGCATATAGGTCTTTTGTCTCCTTAGGTAGGTTTATTTCTAGATCTTGTATTCTTTTTGTTGCAACAGTAAATGGGAGTGTTTTCTTAATTTCACTTTCAGATTTTTCATCATTAATGTATAGGAATGCCAGAGATTTCTGTGCATTAATTTTGTATCCTGCTACTTTACCAAATTCATTGATTAGCTCTAGTAGTTTTCTGGTAGCATCTTTAGGATTCTCTATGTATAGTATCCTGTCATCTGCAAACAGTGACAGCTTTACTTCTTCTCTTCCGATTTCGATTTCTTTTATTTCCTTTTCTTCTCTGATTGCTGTGGCTAAAACTTCCAAAACTATGTTGAATAAGAGTGGTGAGAGTGGGCAACCTTGTCTTGTTCCTGATATTAGTGGAAATGTTTTAAGTTTTTCACCATTAAGGACGATGTTGGCTGTGGGTTTGTCATATATGGCCTTTATTATGTTGAAGAAAGTTCCCTCTATGCCTACTTTCTGCAGGGTTTTTATCATAAATCGGTGTTGAATTTTGTCGAAAGCTTTCTCTGCATCTATTGAGATGATCATACGTTTTTTTTTCCTTTGATTTGTTAATATGGTGTATCACGTTGATTAATATGCATATATTGAAGAATCCTTGCATTCCTGGAATAAATCCCACTTGTTCATGGTGTATGATCCTTTTAATGTGCTGTTGGATTCTGTTTGCTAGTATTTTGTTGAGGATTTTTGCATCTATGTTCATCAATGATATTGGCCTGTAGTTTTCTTTCTTTGTGACATCTTTGTCTGGTTTTGGTATCAGGGTGATGGTAGCCTCATAGAATGAGTTTGGGAGTGTTCTTCCCTCTGCTATATTTTGGAAGAATTTGAGAAGGATAGGTGTTACCTCTTCTCTAAATGTTTGATAGAATTCACCTGTGAAGCCATCTGGTCCTGGGCTTTCATTTGTTGGAAGATTTTTAATCACAGTTTCAATTTCAGTGCTTGTGATTGGTCTGTTCATATTTTCTATATCTTCCTTGTTCAGTCTTAGCAGTTGTGCATTTCTAAGAATTTGCCCATTTCTTCCAGGTTGTCCATTTTATTGGCATAGAGTTGCTTGTAGTAATCTCTCATGATCTTTTGTATTTCTACAGTGTCAGTTGTTACTTCTCCTTTTTCACTTCTAATTCTATTGATTTGACTGTTCTCCCTTTTTTTTTGATGAGTCTGGCTAGTGGTTTATCTATTTTGTTTATCTTCTCAAAGAACCAGCTTTTAGTTTTATTGATCTTTGCTATATTTCCTTCCTTTCTTTTTCATTTATTTTTGATCTGATCTTTATGATTTCTTCCCTTCTGCTAACTTTGGGGTTTTTTTTTTGTTCTTTTTTCTCTAATTGCTTGAGGTGCAAGATTAGGTTGTTTATTCGAGATGTTTCCTGTTTTTTAAGGTAGGATTGTCTTGCTATAAACTTCCCTCTTAGAACTGCTTTTGCTGTATCCATTAGGTTTTGGGTCGTTGTGTATCCATTGTCATTTGCTTCTAGGTATTTTTTGATTTCCTCTTTGATTTCTTCAGTGATCACTCAGATATTAAGTAGTGTATTGTTTAGCCTCCATGTGTTTGTATTTTTTACAAATCTTTTCCTGTAATTAATATCTAGTCTCATGGCGTTGTGGTCAGAAAAGATACTGGATACAATTTCAATTTTCTTAAATTTACCAAGGCTTGATTTGTGACCCAAGATATGATCTATCCTGGAAAATGTTCCATGAGCACTTGAGAAAAATGTGTATTCTGTTGTTTTTGGATGGAATGTCCTATAAATATCAATTGAGTCCATCTTGCTTAATGTATCATTTAAAGCTTGTGTTTCCTTATTTTCATTTTGGATGATCTGTCCATAGGTGAAAGTGGGGTGATAAATTCCCCTACTATGAATGTGTTACTGTCAATTTCTCCTTTTATGGCTGTTAGTATTTGCTTTATGTATTTATGCACCTATTTTGGGTGCATAAATATTTACAATTGTTATATCTTCTTCTTGGATCGATCCCTTGATCATTATGTAGTGTCCTTCTTTGTCTCTTGGAATAGTCTTTATTTTAAAGTTTATTTTTTCTGATATGAGAATTGCTACTCCAGCTTTCTTCTGATTTCCATTTGCATGCAATATCTTTTTCCATCCCCTTACTTTCAGTCTGTATGTGTCTCTAGGTCTGAAGTGGGTCTCTTGTAGACAGCATATATATGGGTCTTGTTTTTGTATCCATTCAGTCAGACTGTGTCTTTTGGTGGGCGCATTTAATCCATTTACTTTTAAAGCATTTATTGATATGTATGTTCCTATTCCCATTTTCTAAATTGTTTTGGGTTTGTTATTGTCGGTCTTTTCCTTCTCTTGTGTGTCTTGCCTAGAGAAGGTCCTTTAGCACCTGTTGTAAAGCTGGTTTTGTGGTGTTGAACTCTCTCAGCTTTTGCTTGTCTTTAAAAGTTTTAATTTCTCCATCAAATCTGAATGAGATCCTTGCTGGGCAGAGTGATCATGGTTGTAGGTTTTTCTCCTTCATCACTTTAAATATGTCCTTCCACTTCCTTCTGGCTTGCAGAGCTTCTGCTGGAAGATCAGCTGTTAACCTTACGGGGATTCCCGTGTGTGTTATTTGTTGTTTTTCCCCTGCTGCTTTTAATATGTTTTCTTTGTATTTAATTTTTGATAGTTTGATTATTACATGTCTTGGCCTGTTTCTCCTTGGATTTATCCTGTATGGGACTCTCTGTGCTCCCTGGGCTTGATTAAGTATTCCCTTTCCCATATTAGGGAAGTTTTCAACTATAATCTCTTCAAATATTTTCTCAGTCCCTTTCTTTTTCTCTTCTTCTTCTGGAACCCCTATAATTCGAAGGTTGTTGCATTTAATGTTGTCCCAGAGATCTCTGAGACTGTCCTCAGTTCTTTTCATTCTTTTCCCTTTATACTGCTCTGCAGTAGTTATTTCCACTATTTTCTCTTCCAGGTCACTTATCTGTTCTTCTGCCTCAGTTATTCTGTTATTGATCTCTTCTAGAGTATTTTTAATTTCATTTGTTGTGTTATTTGTCATTGTTTGTTTCCTCTTTTGTTCTTCTAGATCTTTGTTAAATGTTTCTTGCATTTTGTCCATTCTATTTCCAAGATTTTGGATCAACTTCACTATAATTATTCTGAATACTTTTTCAGGTAGACTGCCTATTTCCTCTTCATTTGTTAAGTCTGGTGTGTTTTTACCTTGCTCCTTCATCTGCTGTGTGTTTTTCTGTCTTCTCATTTTACTTATCTTACTGTGTTTGGCGTCTCCTTTTTGCAAGCTGCAGGTTTGTAGTTCCCGTTGTTTTTGGTGTCTCCCCCAGTGGCTAAGGTTGGTTCAGTGGGTTGTGTAGGCTTCCTGGTGGAGGCGACTTATGCCTGTTTTCTGGTGGATGAGGCTGGATCTTGTCTTTCTGGTGAGCTGGTCCATGTCTGGTGGTGTGTTTTGTCATGTCTGTGACCTTATTATGATTTTAGGCAGCCTCTCTGCTAATGGATGGGGCTGTGTTCCTGTCTTCCTAGTTGTTTGGCATAGGGTTTCCTGCACTGTAGCTTTCAGGTCGTTGAGTGAAGCTGGGTCTTGGTGTTGAGATGGAGATCTCTGGGTGATTTTTGCCATTTGATATTAGGTGGAGCTGGGAGGTCTCTTGTGGACCAGTGTCCTGAAGTTGGCTCTCCCACCTCAGAGGCACAGCACTGACTCCTGGCTGGAGGACCAGGAGCCTTTCATCCACACGACTCAGAATAAAAGGTAGAATAAGAAAGAAAGAAAGAAAGAAAGAAAGAGAAAGAAAGAAAAAGAAAGAAAGAAAGAAAGAAAGAAAGGAAGGAAGGAAGGAAGGAAGGAAGAAAGAAAGAAAGAAAGAAAGAAAGAAAGAAAGAAAGAAAGAAAGAAAGAGGTTAAAATAAAATAAAGATAAAAAATAAAGTTAATAAAATAAAACATAAAAATAATTAAGAAAAAAAGTTTTTTTAATTAAAAAAAAAAGAATGGGCAGACAGAACCCTAGGACAAATGGTGAAAGCAAAGATATACAGACAAAATCTCACACAGAAGCATACACATACACGCTCACAAAAAGAGGAAAAGGGGAAAAAATAATGTATCTTGTTCTCAAAGTCCACCTCCTCAATTTGGGATGATTCATTGTCTGTTCAGGTATTCCATAGATGCAGGGTACATCAAGTTGATTATGCAGATTTAATCCGCTAGTCCTGAGGCTGCTGGGAGAAATTTCCCTTTCTCTTCTTTGTTCGCACAGCTACCGGGATTCATCTTTGGATTTTGCCCTGCCTCTACATGTAGGTTACCTGAGGGCATCTGTTCTTCACTCAGACAGGACAGGGTTAAAGGAGCTGCTGATTTGGGGGCTCTGGCTCACTCAGGCTGGGGGGAGGGAGAGTTATGGACTGCAGGGCGAGCCTGCGGCAGCAGAGGCCATCATGACGTTGCACCAGCCTGAGGCATGCCGTTCATTCTCCCGGGGAAGTTGTCCCTGGATAACAGGACCCTGGCAGTGGCGGGCTGCACAGCCTCCTGGGAGGGGAGGTGTGAATAGTGACCTGTGCTCGCACACAGGCTTCTTGGTGGTGGCAGCAATGGTCTTAGCATCTCATGTCCGTCTCTGGGGTCTGCGCTGATAGCAGCGGCTTGCGCCCGTCTCTGGAGCTCCTTTAAGGAGCACTTTTAATCCCCTGTCCTAGCTTACCAGGAAACAAAGAGGGAAGAAAAAGTCTCTTGCTTCTTCGGCTGGTCCAGACTTTTTCCCAGACTCCCTCCCAGCTAGCCGTGGTGCACTAATGCCTTCAGGCTGTGTTCATGCCGCCAGTCCTCTCCCTGCTATCAGACCGAAGCCCAAGCCTCAGCTCCCAGCCCCCGCCTGCCCTGACGGGTGAGCGGACAAGCCTCTCGGTCTGGTGAGTGTCGGTCAGCACCGATCCTCTGTGCAGGAATCTCTCTGCTTTGCCCTCCGCACCCCTGTTGCTGTGCTCTCCTCTGCAGGTCCAAAGTTTCCCCCTCTGCCACCCACAGTCTCCACCCGCGAAGGGGCTTCCTAATGTGTGGAAACCTTTCCTCCTTCACAGCTCCCTCCCACTGGTGCAGGTCCTGTCCCTATTGTTTTTTCTCCATTTTTTCTTTTTTCTTTTGCCCTAGTCAGGTACGTGTGCAGTTTCTTGCCTTTTGGGAGGTCTGAGGTCTTCTGCCAGCGTTCAGTCAGTGTTCTATAGGAGCAGTTCCATGTATTTCTGATGTATCTGTGGGGAGGAAGGTGATATCCATGTCTTACTCTTCTGCCATCTTCCTCCTCCCCCCTAGGTACGATGATTGTGGCTGTAGGTAAGAGTCCTCAGTTCCTTGCCACATGGATCTCGCCTTAGGGCTGCTTGAGTGTCCTCATGACATAGCAGCTGGCTTACTCCAGGATAGTGATCCGACCAGCCATCCCCATGACTGTTGTGGCTTCGGCCATCAGGGCCCCTCCAGAGCCATCAGCCTCAGTGAGGCCGCCCTCCTCTCGGGCTCCGGGGCAGTTCCATGACGGAGGAGGGAAGATACCCTGAGCTGGGAGTTCCAGCTCTGTGGAAATGCGGGCTCGTTCTGCTTCCTTCATCTTTTACCCTCCCCCCCACCACAACTCTTCCATGTGGTAACCACTAGTTTGTTCTCTAGTAGTCTGTTTCTGTTTTGTTATATTTGTTCTTTGTTTTTTGTTTTTTTAGATTCCACATACAAATGAAAACATCCAGTATTTACCTTTCTCTGTCTGACATTTCACAAAGCATGAAAGTTGGTAGCTGCCATCACCACTGCACCAAGGAACAAAGCATGTGCACAGTGCCAGACAGTTGGGCCTGGGACAAACTGAAGGCTGGGTTCCCCTGGCTGCAGCTGCAGCTGGAGCTGTTACTGTTGGTCCTGCTTGCCCATTACTGCAGTGGCTGCTGGCAGGGACCTATTACTTTATAGTAATATGCCCCATACCTCTCCACTCTCTCTCACTAAGCTTAACAAGATCACCTCCAGAGGGGATGTAATTAAGTCTCTAAGCTTTCTTACTGCTACTGGGCAAAGCAATCTCCATGGGCCCTGTGTTCTTTTTCATTGGAATTTCAATTCTTTACTTCTGCAAAATGGACTTTTGTAGAGATGCTAAGTTGGGGGTTAGAGAGGGGGTGGAAATGGGTCATGGGGAGTGACTTTCTCTTGTCACATGGTGAGAGTCCATAAATGGTGGGTAGGAAATTATTTCTCTAGATTTTTGGAAACCCCTTTCTTGGATCTCTAATCTGGTCTAGCATATGAGCTCAGCTAGGGAGTCACAGACTAAAGAATAACACCAGTGGTTCCTCTTTAGAACTGAAATCTTATGTAAACAATCCACAAGCATTCTTTAAGAATGTCCCACAACTCTTGGCAGCACTTCGTAAGATTCATTGGCAAAGTGCTCAGGGACCCTTAGACTCTTGCAAGTGTTCCACCTAGCATCCTTCAGAGTGTCCCATACTGAGTCTGCTAGCTCCTACCCAAAGTGTCATATGGGATCTTCAGGATTTTTCTCCTCCAGAATGGCATTATGCTTGATCTTGATCAACCACAAATTTGTCTAGAACTGAGCTGGAGAGAGCTGAGGCACCAGGAGCCAGACTCCTCACTACTCTATGAGTTTTCTAGAAATAGAATCTTTCCTCCAAATGCAACAGCATAGTTTCAAGTGTGCTCCTGATGGGAAAAAAGTGTTACAAAAGAAAGACAATTATGGATTATTTCTGAGTTTGTAAATAGATGTGCACTGCAGGTGAGAGGAACAAAATGCCATTTTCTTCCTATCAGATGTTTTCTAGGGTGAAGGGAAGACTCACTGCCACAATGACCCTAATTACTTAATTTGACATAAGTACTTCCCTTTCTTCACTTGTGTGGGAGCTAAGAGATGGGGCAGCTAGGTTCTTTCCCAGATTGTTTGTAGAATTGGAAGAAGCACAACTAATTGTCTTTCTGCTCTCAACATATCAAATTGTGCCCTATCTCATACACATTAATTACACCTGTTTGTATATATTTTATCAATAATAGGACCCCACCCCCCTTGATTTTCACTACATTTACAGAGAAGTAACTGAATGATTGTCAATAGATATTAACCTGACCTTGCATAATCAAATGCATAACTATAAAATGGTTCCTTAAGGTTTAGTTTGTACTAGCTGGTAACTACTTCAGTTTAAATATGTTGTCTTTCCAATTGAAAATAGACAGTAATATAATTTAGAAAAATTTACTGATTGAAAGTAGCAAACCATATTTAAGACAAGATTCCTGACATAATTTTATATCACCACTCTTTAATTAATTAGTTGATTAATTAATTAATTACATGATTTAGTGAATAACTATTTTTACCATAAATTATGCAAAGGGCATGATAAACAGAGAACAGAGTGTAGAATTGTTTTCCAGAATACTATATCTAGCTAAGGATTCAAACAGGAAAAAAAGGCATTTCTAAAATATGTGTTAGTTTATCTGGCTACTTATAACCCACCCCCCTCCCCATAGGACTAGGAGTGACAATATAGCCAAACAGTCAATTATTTAAAAACAGAACTATATTCAGTCTAGGTGATTCAACTAAGATGAGACATGAAAACCTAGGAATTTTAGAATAAATGTGTGCCTGGAGAAATAGCAAAATTTGGCCTGGTGAAAGAGAAGAATGAAGCTGATGGAGAGAGAATATTAGAGATGAGAAAATATATATATATAAATGCTATTTTTGCCTTTTCTTCCTCATGAAACTCAGCTGCTTTCTTGGGCTCTATATTTGGGTTCTGCTAACATACATGTATGTTCACAATTTAAGATGCCTGAAATTGGAATTTGTCTCCTAAATAATGGTGTCTTACAATAGCTGTTGACCAGGTAGCAGTATGAATGTAGTTCTCATGGTCTGGGCTTGTATGCACTTAGTCATTTCTATTCATATGGTTTTCATGGCATTTGAATTACATACATTTTGGTTGTGACACATGAGTGAGGTGTTATTTAAAAGGACACACCATGATTATTTATGAAGCAACTTTTTTTTTTTTTTTTTTTGGGTTTTTTTTTTTTTTTTGTGGTACGCGGGCCTCTCACTGTTGTGGCCTCTTCCGTTGCAGGGCACAGGCTCCGGACGCGCAGGCTCAGCGGCCATGGCTCACGGGCCCAGCCGCTCCGCGGCATGTGGGATCTTCCCGGACCGGGGCACGAACCCGTGTCCCCTGGATCGGTAGGCGGACTCTCAACCACTGCGCCACCAGGGAAGCCCATGAAGCAACTTTTTAGTGTGAAAAAAAAATGGAAACAGAGGAGTGAAACACAAATATGATATTGGTGAAACAAATATTTTTTGATAGTGTAATGACTGCAATTTCATATTTTTCTACAAAACAATAACAAGGAAGAATATCATACACTAAGCAGTGTGACAGAGGCCAGATGTCCCTAGATGCCTTGGAAAATTCTTAAAATTTTTAGAGGAAGAGAGGCTGCTGTGACATATTCATGTATCTGACAGAACTGTCTTTGAAGTCTCAAAAATGTTTTCCCAAAATTTCATGTTGTTTGAAAAGAATTTTCTTAACTTGCAGACAGGTAATTTAATTAATTAAAAGTGATAGTGTTAGTTTAGTCAACTAGGAAATACTAATGAATACTCAATATTATTCAACATGACAAACATGTAGTATTATTGCTAAGAGTAATTAAGAGATCAACATTATAAGAGATCAAGATTATAAGTATTGATTACACTGTAAGGCTCTGCTTAATAATAAATTCCACAAATAGATTGCCATCTTATTTAATTTTAAAGCACAGAATGAAATCATACACCCAAAATTTTATTATAAATAGATTTTTAAAAACTCAAAACTGTATAGATAATGCCTGAATTGATGTTGCACTGATTAAAGTTATTTTATCATAGAAGTCCAGGAGCTCTAACTATCCACCAGGTATGTTAATTGTTGATACATTTTAGGGCATATATCTCATTAGTTCACAGATAAACCTGTCAAAATGTTAGTAATCTAGTTGTTATTAGGGTGGGCATGACTGTATAACTGCAATAAAAAAACATGTTAACTAAAAAAAAAGGCTCTTTGAGAATCTAATCTCCTAGATTTTTTTGCAAAACCTTTCATTGGCACTTTCTAGAAAACAATAAAAACTAAAAGAATGAGTGTCAAAGACTTGTTAAAAATATTCAGAATCAACAGTGAATCACACTTTCATAAATGTTGCATCACTGATGTTCTTGACCAAAACATCAAGGAAAGCAAGGAAGACAACATTGTTCAGAAATTATGTACCTCAATAAACTTGAGTGAAAGAATTATTCAGCTGAGTCAAACTTAGGTTGCAGGGAAATATTAGGAATGTTTTATCCAAATAATTTTGCTCATATCTTCATTTTTATGTTTGCACGTTACTAAAATAAGATAAACACATATGGCTAACTATATCTGAAAACAGCTCTTTCATAAATTTAGAAAGAAACTTAATGTGAGAAGAAAGCATTGTGTCTTGGTTTACTTTGAAGTTTCATTTTCTTTATTTTTTTATAGTGAAGTATAATTGATTAAAAATATTGTGTTAGTTTCAGGTGTACAGAAGAGTGATTCAATTATACATATATCTTTTTTTTTTTTTTTTTTTGCAGTACGTGGGCCTCTCACTGTTGTGGCCTCTCCCGTTGCGGAGCACAGGCTCCAGACGTGCAGGCTCAGCGGCCATAGCTCATGGGCCCAGCTGCTCTGCAGCATGTGGGATCTTCCTGGACCAGGGCACGAACCCGCGTCCCCTGCATCGGCAGGCAGACTCTCAACCACTGCACCACTAGGGAAGCCCTTATATATCTATTCTTTATCAAATTATTTTTCCAGTTAGGTTGTTACATAATATTGAGCAAAATTCCCTCTGCTATACAGTAGGTACTTGTTGGTTATCCATTTTAAATGTAGCAGTGTGCACATGTCAATCTCAATCTACCTAACTATCCCCCTCCACCCTTCACCCAGGTAACCATAAGTTCTTCTCTAAGTCTGTGAGTCTGTTTCTCTTTTGTAAATAAGTTCATTTGTATCAGTTTTTTAGATTCTGCATATAAGTGATATCATATTTGTCTTTCACTGACTTACTTCATATTTTTCTGACTTACTTCACTCAGTATGACAATCTCTAGGTCCATTCATGTTTCTGCAAATGGCATAATTTCATACTTTTAAATGGCTAAGTAATATTCTATTGTACATATGTACCATATCTTCTTTATCCATTAATCTGTTGATGGACATTTAGGTTGCTTCCATGTCTTGACTAATTGTAAACTGTGCTGCTATGAATATTGGACTGCCTGTATCCTTTGAGACCAGGCTTTTCTCTGGAGGTATGCCCAGGAGTGGGATTGCAGAATCATATGGTAGCTCTATTTTTAGTATTTTAAGGAACCCCCATACTGTTCTCCATAGTGGCTGTACAAATTTACATTCCCACCAACAACATAGTAGTGTCCACTTTTCTCCACACCCTTTCTAACATTGATTGTAGATTTTTCTGATGAAGGCCATTCTGACTGGTGTGAGATGATATCTCATTGTAGTTTTGATTGCATTTCTCTAATAATTAGCAATGTTTGACATCTTTTCATGTGTCTCTTGAACATCTGTATGTCTTCTTTGAAGAAATGTCTATTTAGGTTTTCACCCATTTTTTGGTTGAGTTGTCTGTTTTTATGATATTAAGCTGCATGTGCTGTTTATAAATTTTGAAGACTAATCCCATGTTGGTTATATCATTTGCAAATATTTTCTCCCATTCTGTGTTCTGTCTTTTAGTTTTGTTTATGGCTACCTTTGTTGTGCAAAAGCTTTTGAGTTTAACTAGGTCCCATTTGTTTATTTTTGGTTTTGTTTCCATTACTCTGGGAGACAGATTGAAAAAGATATTGCTGTAATTTATTTCAGAGAGTGTTCTTCCTTTGTTTTTCTCTAAGAGTTTTACAGTGTCTGGTCTTACATTTAGGTCTTTAATCCATTTTGAGTTTATTGTTATGTATGGTGTTAGAAAATGTTCTAATTTCATTTTTTTACCTGTAGCTGTCCAGTTTTCCCAGAACCATTTATTGAAGAGAACAGTCGTTTCTTCACTGTATAGTCTTGCCTCCTTTGTCATAGATTAATTGACCATAGGTGCTTGGATTTGTCTCTGGGTTTTCTATCCTTTTCCATTGACTATATTTCCATTTTTGTGCCAGTACCATACTGCTTGATGACTATAGCTTTGTAGTGTAGTCTGAACAGCTTTGTTTTTCTTTCTCAAGATTGCTTTGGCTATTTGGGATCTTTTGTGTTTCCTTACAGATTTTAAGATTTTTTGCTCTACTTCTGTGAAAAATGCCATTGGCAATTTGACAGGAATTGCATTGAATCTGTAGATTGCCTTGGATAGTGTAGTAATTTGGACAATATTGATTCTTCCAGTCCAAGAACATGGTATATCATTCCATCTCTTTGTGTCATTTTTGATTACTTTCATCAGCATCTTATAGTTTTCAGAGTACAGGCTTTTTGTTTCCTTAGGTAGGTTTATGAAACTGCTGGTTCTTTGAAAAGATAAATAAAATTCATAAACCTTTAACCTGATTCATCAAGAGAAAAGACAGAGGACTCAAATCAATAAAATTAGAAATGAAATAGAAGTTACAACTGACACCATAGAAATACAAAGCATCGTAAGAGACTACTGCAAGCAACTATATGCCAATAAAATCCACAACCTGGAAGAAATGGACAAATTCTTAGAGAGGTACAATCTCTCAAGGCTGAACCAGGGAGAAAAAGAAAATGTGACCTGGCTAATCACAAGTACTGAAATTGAAACTGTGATTAACAAACTTCCAACAAACAAAAGTCCAGCGCCAGATGGCTTCACAGGTGAATTCTATCAAACATTTAGAGAAGAGGTAACACCTGTCCTTCTGAAAGTGTTCCAAAACTATTCAGATGAAGGAAAACTCCCAAACTCATTCTATGAGGTCACTATCACCCTGGTACCAAAACCAAAGATACCACACACACACACACAAATTACAGGCCAATATCACTGATGAACATAGATGTAAATATCCTCAAAAAAACACTACCAATCCTAATACAACAGTACATTAAAAGGATCATACACCATGATCAAGTGGAATTTATGCTAGGGTTGCAATGATTTTTCAATATCTGCAAATCAGTCAGTGTGACACATCACATCAATAAATTTAAGAATAAAACCATATGATCATCTCAACAGATGCAGAAAATGCTTTTGACAAATTCAATACCCATTTATGATTAAAAAATTCTCAGAAAGTGAGCATAGAGGAAACATACCTCAACATAATAAAGTCCATATATGACAAACCTACTGCTAACATGATACTCAACAGTGTGAATAATACTGAGTATTCATTAGTATTTCCTAGTTGACTAAACTAACACTATCAATCACTTTTAATTAATTAAATTACCTGTCTCTGCAAGTTAAGAAAATTCTGTTCAAACAGCATGAAATTTTGGGAAAACATTTTTGAGACTTCAAAGACAGTTCTATGAGATGCATGAATATGTCATAGCAGCCTCTCTTCCTTTGAAAATTTTAAGACTTTTCCAAGGCATCTAGGGACATCTGACCTCTGTCACATTGCTTGGTGTATGATATTCTTCCTTGTTATTGTTTTGTAGAAAAATATGAAATTGCAATCATTACGCCATCAAAAAATATTTGTTTCACCAATGTCGTATCATCAGAAAGAATAACATACCTAAGAATAAACAATTTTCTTTCTTAATGACATAAATTTTAAAGAACTGCTGTACAATATTGTGCCTATGTTTACAATATTGCATTGTACATTTAAAATTTATTAAGAAGCTAGAAGTCATGTTAAGTGCTTTTACCACAATAAAAATAAATAAATAAAAATCCTATAGTATTAAGATCACACACACACACACACACACACACATACCTCTGTAATAAAGAGTGTGTCTTACAAACAATGCTGTCATAATCAAAGTAAGGCATTCATTTCTTTATATTAAACGTGGTGCTTTAAACCTGTGAACTAATTAGATGTATGCCCAAATACTCAAGGAAAACTTTTTGATTACATCTTGGAATAAAGTGATACATTTTCATTGTTAAAAAAATATTTTTCAACATGAAGAAACGTATGTTTTATTGGCCTGCATAGATCATTTTAGTTTTAAAAGACTACTTCTTGTGATGGTAAAGTTATAGTTTATAATTACAGCATCTTTGGAAACTTTTATGGATATCTGGAGACACTATTTAATAATTTGAAAATCTTAAAAGAATTAATGCTGTTTTCATTAAGGCCTTGCTTAAAAACTGGAGTAATCAGACCACATGGAAAACCCAGAATATCATCATAAAGATAAAAATTATTATTATGAACTTAATATAGCTAAATAAAAATATTATTGTATAGTATCATGAAATTTTTTTTCAGAAAAAGAAACTAAGTCCTTACTGACTATTTGTGCTAAAAGAGAACTAAATATTCTCTAAACTACTCAATACAGTATTTCACCTTCGTTTAGATGATGAACATAATGTACTGTTACAGTATGTCAAGAGGGAGACATGAGGCTTCCCTGGTGGCGCAGTGGTTGAGAATCTGCCTGCCAATGCAGGGGGCACGGGTTCGAGCCCTGGTCTGGGAAGATCTCACATGCTGTGGAGCAACTAGGCCCGTGCGCCACAACTACTGAGCTTGCACGTCTGGAGCCTGTGTTCCACAACAAGAGAGGCTGCGATAGTGAGAGGCCTGTGCACCGTGATGAAGAGTGGCCCCCACTTGCCTCAACTAGAGAAAGTCCTCGCACAGAAACGAAGACCCAACACAGCCAAAAATAAATAAATAAATAAATAAATATTTAAGGAAAAGGGGGGGGCAACATGAAACCTTATACCCTAAGATAGCTTGGTTATGCTTCTGTATATATAGAACAATTGTCAGGTGATTTATAGCCTTCTAGTATTGGCATTATTACTTGCATTAGAGAAAATAAAGCATACAGTAGTCTTTAATCTAATGGTTGAAGATATTTGCATGTTTTGTAACATATTTCAATATCATATTATAATTTTTTAGCAAGAATAAATGTCATAAATAACCAGAAGTTGTTTATTGACAATAATATTGTGCAATATATCTGATGTTGCAATGAGAATAGATTTTCAGTTAATATTTAATTTTTTGCATGCTATTTTTATTATTGAGAATGTAATAATACTCTTCACAGTAATGATAGTATTGAGTACTTTGCAAAAAAGAGTTAACACAGGCCTGAGAATGTTATCCTTAAAAAGGCCTGTTTGTTAGGTCTGCTCTTGATTGGCATCTGGGACCCAGATAAGAGTGGCTTGCTTTGCCTAAGTTGAAAATATAAACAACATGATTTTTGCTGAACACATGCTTTCCTTCTGGGACTCTGGAATTTTGGTAGGCAAGGGTCCTAGCCTGCAGAAAAATTCTTAGTACTGAGTTTCTACTGAGCTTCTGGGTAGACAACAATTCTCACATGTTTTTGCAATTTGTGGCTGGAGGAATTGAACCTGTCCTGAGTGGTTCTACTGGGAGAGGAGTCTTAGAAACTTCCACCTGGTTCCCTACAAATAAATTTAGCCATGAATACAACTATAAGCTGTGGTCTGTGAGTCCCTGAATCCTAAATGTGCAGGGTGTTTTTTTGTATCCCTAACATAAGTACATAGTATGTACCAAGCATTATCAGCACATTCTATTCATTCTGTTTAGTTCTCAAAAAACCTATAAGATTGTGTTATTAATTCTACATCACAGATGAAGAAATAAACCTTAGAGAATAAATAATTTGCACAGGGTTGAACAGATAGCATTGAGCAAAAACAGAATTTGGACAAATTTTTTTTAATTCCAAAGTATATGTATTGGTTGGCACAGATTACTAGAAAATAACATTAATAATAAAACCCATATAGAACCATATTTTGTTGGTGGTTGTTTGTTTGTTTAGTATGCAGTTGATTTGGGGTATGTGGTTGGCAGTGTGTGTTCCTTTTTTATGTTCTTCATTTTATTTTAGTCTCTTAACTCCCATGTGAAATAAAATAGACCTTTAATAGATAATTGACTAACCTATGTCTAACAGATATCCAATGCAATAAGTCTGGGCATGGAGTATCAAAAGCTAAGGCCCCTGGCCTTAAAATAACTCACTAAACAAAACTAACCACAACTCCAGGCTACCTTTCTGCCTAACATTTACATTTTTGCCAATCAAATCCTTATGTCAGCTAGTGACTTACAAGTGGATTTGAATACCTATGAAAACACAAAATTGTAGCACTCATTACCTCTCCTTTTTTACCCACCAATATTAATCTGGTCCACAAAACTGAGTCTTTCTTTGAACTTCACAGATTCATCCTGGTGTACCAGTTCTGTATAATACTCAGACCCTTTCCCACATCTATATAATAACTGGAAACATTGATATATATATCTGACATCCAGAAACTATTTCCTTGAATTCACAATATTTTTACAGATTTCTTAAGGCTTTTTACCAAGTTATTCTTCTCTGAGACTTCTTATTGTTGGTAGTCACTCTTTAGATCAAGATCTAGTGCTACGTACTATTAATACACTGCACTGTGTCTGAGCTTGTAGAGCAATGGCAATTTTGTGCCAAAAGCAAATGAAAATATGAAATAAAACAATTAAAACAATCAGTGCTGATATTTAATATATATATATATATGGCAGTAAATTGTATTTTTGACGTCATCTAGGAGAATGTGGTTTCTATTATACTGGAATGCAAGAGGCAGAGGAACATTTAAGGGTTACATGAACATTGATTCCATTTTTTGTTTTTCTTTTTTTAATTTGTTTTTGACGGTTTTTCACCAGATAAGAGTATATGCTATGGATTCTAAGAACAAGGAAGGACAAATGTTTACAAAAACCTTTTGAAAAGAAACACAGAGACTTTTAGGAAAATCATAGAAAGTATATAAATATGGTCCTTGGATCCAATCTAAAAGCTGTGATACTGTATAGATCTTCTCAAAATGTAAAAGGGTAAATATCTAGGAGAAGATGTTAGCTAAGGAGCTGAGAGTGTGAGTTTATAATCAGGTTTGAATTACAAGATACCATAATTAAAGATCATAGGGCAAAATCATCATAGATGGTTAAGCCTTATGGAGTTTTTAAACACATAGAGGAGAAGATCAAGATGGCAGAGTAGGAGGACATGAAGCTCATCTCTCCCCAAACACATCAAATATACATCTACATGCAGAGCAAACTTACTGAAAATAAACTAGAGACAGGCAGACCCTTTTATAACAAAGAATATAAAGAAAGATTCACACAAAGTCAGGTATGAAGGGAAGAGAAGCAATCACATTGAGACCCATGCTCCTGGAATGGACACAAAAGAGGAGGGGAATATCACAATATTTGAGATTCTCCCTGGGGAGTGAGCAACTCAAACCACATATTGGACACCCCAGCCCTAGGGTCCAAAACTGAGAAGACAAATCCCATTACCTGGTTTCGAAACCAGTGGGATTTACAGGAGGGCTATAAGTAACTTAGAATTCACTCATGAAGAGCATACACATGTTTGTTCACTCCCAGAAGCAAGGCAGAGGGAGCATATTGAAATTGCCTGGGTCTCTAGCCAGTTTCCTGTGATTGCCCCAGTGCACTCTGGCCTGTGCCCAGTGCCAGCTCCATCTCCTCTAGCTCTGACATAGCTCCCCACATTTGAAGGGGCATGAAGCTGGCTCAGACCCAGCACTGCATCTGAATGGAGCAGGGACAGCCACTGCTGGCATTCGTGGAGGCTGTGAAGAAGGGGCATGAAGCTGGCTCAGACCCAGCACTGCATCTGAATGGAGCAGGGACAGCCACTGCTGGCATTCGTGGAGGCTGTGAATCAGGAACTGTCTAGAGCTTTGACTGACATGTCAGGTCCATCTCAGCAGGCACCTGACCCACAGCTAGCATCTGCTCTGGTGCTTCTTGCTCCTGCACTACTCCCCTCTGAGTCAAAGATGCCAATGCTGGGAGAGGGAAGAGTACACATTTACAGAGAAGGAAACCATCTCAGACCTGATCCTCACAGCTTCTGCTCCAGTAATTTGGGGTCTGACCCCACCCCAATAGGGTGATGACAACAATTGAACAAAGGAGAAGCCCTGGCTTACATGTATCTCTGACCTAGCCCTCCATCTCCAGCCCCACCTCCCACCAAGGTGATAGCTGCCAGCACACCCTAGGGGGAAGATGTGACCCATACTCATTTCAGATCCCGCTCTCCCATCAAAGTCACTAGGCACATGCAGACTGCATAGGGACACTCCTGTATAAGGACAATCTTCCAAGACTGGGATAGGTAACTCTTTCACTCAATTTAATAGAGACAGAGAAAGTTAAACAAAATGAGAAGACAGAAGCATTTATTTCAAACAAAAGAACAAGAAAAATCAAACCTGAAAAAAATGACCAATAAAACAGATAATTTACCAGATAAAGAGTACAACCCATTGTTAATAAGAATGTTAACTGAACTTGTGAAAAGAATAGATGAACACAGGGAGAATTTTAACAAAGAACTAGAAAATATAAAAAGAACCAGCCAGAGCTGAAAAATATAATAACTAAAATGAAAAACTAGAAGGAGTAAATAGTAGACTAGGTGATACAGAAGAATTCATAAGTGATCTGGAACACAGAAAAATGGAAATCACCCAAATCAGAAGAGCAAAAACAAGAACAAATTAAATAAAGATGAGAAGAGTTTAAGGAACCTATTGGAAAATATCAAGTGCACTAACGTTCATGTTATATTTGTCCCAGAGGAGAAGAGAAGGAGACAGGGATAGAAAATGTATTTAATAAAATTATGGCTGAAAATTTCCTGAACATGAAGAAGAAGACAGATATTCAGGTACAGGAAGCACAGAGATTCCCAAGCAATATAAACTCAGAGAGACCCACACCAAGACCTAACATAATTAACATGGCAAGAATTAAAGATAAAGAGAAAATTCTAAAGGCAATAGGAGAAAAACAAAGAGTCACATACAAGGGAACACCCATAAGGCTGATTTTTCTGCAGAAAATTTGCAACACAGAAAGCAATGTCATGATATGTTTAAAGTGCTGAAAAAGAAACACCAACAACCTAGGATACTCTACAGGAAGATTATCATTCAGAATTTTAAAAAGAAATAAAGAACTCAGAAAACAAAGAAATAAAAGAGCTCATCAATATGAAACTGACCCTAAAAGAAGTGTTAATGGGTCTACTCTAAGTGGAAAAATCTAAAACAAGAAATAAGCATTTATAGAAAAGGAAAAAGCCCATGGTAAAGACAAATATATAGTAAAGCCTGTGGATTAACCACTTAAATAAGGTACTATAAAGATTAAAAGACAAAAACTGTAAAATCAACAATAAATACAATAAACAGTTAAGGGATAAACATGAAGATGTAAAATATGACATCAAAAACATAAAACCTGGGGGAGAGGAGTAAAAACAAATGTAGATCTTTTAGAATGTATTTGAATTTAAATGACTACCAGTTTATAACAAGTAGGTATAGTTATAGTTATAGGTTAACACATATGAACCCAACAAACCAAGAGCCTAAAATAGATGCACAAAAAGTAGAGATAAAGGAACACAAGCATAACACTAAAAAAATCTTCAAACAACTAAGGAATAAACTAACAGAAGAAGAAAAGAACAGAGAACTACAAAAAGAATCAGAAAATAAGTAACAAAATGACAATAACAACATACTTATCAACAATCACTTTAAATGTCAACAGACTAAATGCTCCAATCAAAAGACAAAAGGTAGCTGATTATATTAAAAAGACTCATCGAGATTCTGCTTACAAGAGACTCACTTCGGAGCTAAAGAAACCCACAGACTGAAGTAAGGGGATGGAAAAATACATTTCATGCAAATGGAAATGAAAAGAAAGCTGGGGAAGGAATACTTAGACAAGACAAAGTAGAATTTAAAATAAAGTCTATAACAAAAGACAAAGAAGGACATTATATTATGATATAGAAATTGATGGTAGAAGAATATATAACATTTGCTAACATATACACACCTAATATAATAATATCTAAAATATAAAGCATATCTTAACAGACATAAAAGGAGAAATAGACAATAATACAAAAGAGTAGAGGACATTAACAGCCCACTCACATTAGCTCATCCAGGCAGAAAATCAATGAGGAAACAGTGGTGTTAAATGATACATTAGATCAGTTGGACTTAATAGATATCTAATAGGTCATCCCATCATGTATCAGGAATATACACATTCATTTCAAGTGCATATGGAATGTTCTCCAAGACAGATTACAAGCTAGGCCACAAAACAAGCCTCAACAAATTTAACAGGATAGAATTACAGCAAGCATTTTTTCCCCAAACAATACACTATGTGACTAGAAATCAATTACAGGAAAATAAATGGGACTAACACAAAAATGTGGAGAACAAACAACATGCTACTATACGACAAATGGGTCAATGAAGAAATCAAAGAGAAAACAACAACAACAAAAATACCTGAGAAAAATGAAACTTTCTAAAATCTCTGGGAAGCAGTAAAAGGAGTTCTAAGAGGAAAGTCTATAGTGATACATGCTTACCTCAGAAAAGAAGAAAAATCTCAAAGAAGAGCAAACAAAGCCCAAAATCAGCAGAAGGAAATAAATAATAAAGATCAGAGAGGAAATAAATTAAATAAAGACCAAAAAAAAAAGAGAAAAAATTAATAAAGAAAAGAGCTATATTTTTAGGATGAGTAAAATTGATAAGCTTTTAGCAAAGCTCATTAAAAAAGAGAGAGAGAGATAGGAACTAAATAAACAACAAGAAAAAAGAGGGGAGAGCTTCAAGATGGTGGAGGAGTAAGACATGGAGATCACCTTCTTCTCCACAAATACATCAAAAATACATCTACATGTGGAACAACTCCTACAGAACACATACTGAACAATGGCAGAAGACCTCATACTTCCAAAAAGGCAAGAAATTCTCCATGTAACCGGGTAGGGTAAAAGAAAAAACAAAAAAAATAATAAAGAAACAAAGGAATTAGAAAAAGACCTGTGTCTCTGGGAGGGAGTTGTGAAGGAGGAAATGTTTCCATACACTAGGAAATCCCTTCACTGGTGGACACAGGAGGGAGCTTCAGAGCCCCAGAAGTGAGGGCAACAACAGGGGTGCAGAGGGAAAGTGGAGAGAATCCCTTACAGAGGATCAGTGCTGACCAGCACTCACCAGCCTGAGATGCCAGTTGGCTCACCCACTAGGGTGAGTGGGGGCTGGCTGCTGAGGCTCAGGCTGCAGAGGTTGGACCTCAGAGAGAGGACTGAGGTTGGCAACATGAATTCAGCCTGAGGGGGCTAGTATGCCACAGCTAGCTGGGAGAGAGTCTGGGAAAAAGCACAAGATGGAGGCAAGAATCCATTGTTGTGGGTTGCACAAGGAGAGGGGTGGGCCCTCCATAAGAGCTTAGAGCTGGGCACTGCCTACATGAGCTCCAGAGGTGGACCCAAACCGTTGTTGTTATCTCTGACCACAGAGGTGGGTGACAGCTGCCACCACTGCCACCAAGGTTCATATGTGCAAGCACAAGTCACTGCCCACACCTTCCCAGGAGCCTGTGCAGCCTAACACCACCAAGGGTCCTGTGATCCAAAGCCAACTTCCCCGGGAGAACACACAGTACACCTCAGGCTGTAGCAACTTCCTGCCAACCTCTGCCACTGAAGGCACTCCCTGCATATACAAGTTATGACTGCTGTATCCCTCTCTCCCTCACTTGAGAGAACAAATGAGCCCTAATTACCGATGCGTGAGCCCTAATTACCGATGCATTCGCCCACTCTTTCCTGGTCAGGGAATAGATGCCTGAGGGTAGCCAACAGGCAGAGGCAGGGCCAAAACCAAAGCTGAACTCCAGGGGCAGTGTGACCAAAGGGAAATCTCTCTGTGCAGCCACAAGATCAGCAGATTAAACCCCTGCAATTTGCTTGGTAAAGCCTGCATATATGAAATATATGAATAGACAACAAATATTTCCACAATCAAGGCTGTGGACTTTGGGGGTAACTGTGGATTTTGGAGGCAAGTACACACAGAAGTAAGGCCAGGTCAGACTCTGAGCTGGCTCCACAGTGCTGACAGAAGGTCTAGAGACCTACATAGAAGTACTGGAGGACTTCCTGTGTAGGCAGGGAATAGCAGTGGCTCATTGTGGGGGCAAGGACACTGAGAGCCGAGGCTACAGGAAAATACAATTACTATCATTACTATATATACTTTTTTTCCCATTTTGTTCTATTGTTGTTTGTTTATCTTATTCTTTTAATTTACGTTTTTAAATTTACTTTTTCTTTTATTTTTTATGCTTTTAATTTTAATACATTTTTATCTTATTTTTCCCTATTTCTACTGTACTGTTTTGTTATATTGTGTCTTTTCCTTGTTTTTGTTTTTTCCTTTCTTTTTGCTTTATTTTAGTCTTATTTTTAACTATACTTCATCTTTTTCTATGTTTACTTCTTTGTTGCTTTGTATTTTTTCCTTTCATTTTCATCTTTCTTTTGTTTTTACTTTTTTTCTTTTTGGATTGTTCTTCTGTGTTTGTTTTGTTTTCTTTGCCTTTTTTTAGTTTGCTCTCTGTGTTTGATTTGTTTTTGAACTTTTGTTTTTGTTAGATTAGTTTTTAGTATTTGTTTTCATTATTGGCTTTGATTATTGGTTTTGTTGCTCACTTCTGTTTTGCTTTCTCTTTTATTTTTTTCCTTTTATGAGTGTGTGTGTGTTTCTCTGTGTGTTTTTATCTGTTCAGTTTAGCTCTTACCATTTGTCTCGGCGTTTTGTTTGTCTGTTTTTTCTTTCTTTTTTTTTTTTTCCTATTCTACTACATGCTGCAGCTTTTGGGGTATTGGTGCTCTGGTCAGGGGTTGGCCCTGAGACTCCGAGGTGGGAGAGCCAAGTCCAGGACATTGGACAACCAGAAAACTCCTGGTTACATGGAATCTTAATCAGTGAGAGCTCTCCCAGAGGTTTCCAACACAATACTAAGACCCAGATAAACCCAATGGCCAGCAAGCTTCAGTGCTGGACACGTCACACCAAACAACTAGAAAGACAAGAACACAACCCCACCAATTAACAGACAGGCTGCCTAAAGACAGACAGTATGCCTAAAGTCATACTAAACTTACACACATGGCAAAGCACACCATTAGATGTGGCCCTGCCCATCACAGGGACGAGATCCATTTTCACCCACCACAACACAGACACCAGTCCCCTCCACCAGGAAGACTATACAAGACACTGCACAAATCTAACCCACGGGGGTCAGACACCAGAAGTAAGAGGAGCTACAAAACTGCAGCTTGTGGAAAGGAGACCCCAAAAAAGTTAGTTAAACAAAATGAGAAGACAGAGAAATATGCAACAGATGAAGGAGCAAGGTAAAAACCCACAAGGCCAAATGAATGAAGAGGAAATAAGAAATCTACCTGAAAAATAATTAAGAGTAATGATAGTAAAGATGTTCCAAAATCTCAGAAATAGAATGGAGAAAATAAAGAAACATTTAACAAGGACCTAGAAAAGTGCAAACAAACAGTGATGAACAACACAATAACTGAAATTAAAAATACTGTAGAAGGAATCAATGGTAGAATAACTGAGGCAGAAGAATGGATAAGTGAGCTGGAAGATAGAAGGGTGGAAATAACTGCTGTGGGGCAGAATAAAGAAAACAGAATGAAAAGAATTAAGGAGTCTCATAGATTTCTGGGACACATTAAATGCACAAACCTTTGAATTATAGGGGTCTCAGAAGAAGAAGAGAAAGAGAAAAGGCCTGAGAAAATATTTGAAGAGACTATAGTCAAAACTTTTCATAACATGGGAAAGAAAATAGTCAATCAAATACAGGAAGTGCAGAGAGTCCAACACTGGATAAACCCAAAGAGAAGCACACCAAGACACATATTGTCAAACTATAAAAAATAAAATACAAAGAAAAAATATTAAAAGCAGCAAGGGAAAAGCAATAAATAACATACAAGGATATTCCCATAATGTTATCAGCTGATTTTTCAGCAGAAACTCTGCAGACCAGAAGGGAATAGCAGGATATATTAAAAATGATGAGAGGGAAAAACCTACAACCAGATGACTCTACCCAGCAAGGATGTCATTCAGATTCAATACAGAAATCAAAAACTTTACAGACCAGCAAATGCTAAGAGAATTCAGCACCACTAGATCAGCTCTACAACAAATGCTAAAGGAAACTCTTTAAGCGGGAAACACAAAAGAAGAAAAATACCTACAAAAACAAACCCAAAACAATTAAGAAAATGGTAATAGGAACACACAAATTGATAATTACATTAAATGTGAATGGATTAAATGTTCCAACCAAAAGACACAGAATGGCTGAATGCATACAAAAATAAGACGCATATATATGCTGTCTACAAGAGACCCACTTCAGACCTAGGAACACATACAGACTGAAAGTGAGGGCATGGAGAAAAGATATCCATGTAAACAGAAATCATAAGAAAGCTGGAGTAACAATACTCATATCACATAAAATAGACTTTAAAATGAGAAAATGTTACAAATGAAAAGGAAGGACACTACATAATGATCAAAGGATCAACTCAAGAAGATATAACAATTATAAATATATATGCACCCAACATAGGAGCACCACAATACATAAGACAAATGCTACCAGCTATAAAAGGGGAAATTGACAGTAACACAATAACAGTGGGGGAAATTAACACCTCACTTATGCCAATGGACAGAACAGCCAGACAGAAAATTGAGAAGGAAACACAAGCTTTAAATGACACAATAGACTAGATAGAGTTAATTGATATTTATAGGACATTCCATCTGAAAACAGCAGGTTACATTTTCTTCTCAAGTGCACATGGAACATTCTTCAGGACAGATCACATATGAGGTCACAAATCAAGCCTCAGTAAATTTAAGAAAATTGAAATTATATCAAGCATCTTTTCCTACCACAACACTGTGAGATTGGAAATCAATTTCAGGAAAAACCCTTAAAAACCACAGTCAGATGGAGGCTAAACAACACGCTACTAAATAACCAAGAGATCACTGAAGAAATCAAAGAGGAAATCAAAAAATACTTAGAGAAAAATGACAACAGAAACACGATGACCCAAAACCTATGAGATGCAGAAAATGCAGTTCTAAGAGGGAAGCATATACCAATATAATCATACCTCAAGAAACAAGAAACATCTCAAATAAACAATCTAACCATAATCTAAAAGTATTAGGGAAAGAAGAACAAAGAAAACCCAAAGTTAGTAGAAGACAAGAAATCATAAAGATCAGAGCAGAAATAAATGAAATAGAAATGAAGAAAACAATAGAAATATCAATGAAACTAAAATCTGGTTCTTTGAGAAGATAAACAAATTTGACAAAACTTTAGCAGACTCATCAAGAAAAAGAAGGAAAGGGCTCAAATCAATAAAGTTAAAAAGGAAAAAGGAGAAGTTACAATGGACACCACAGAAATACAAAGCATCATAAGAGACTATAACAAGGAACTATATGCCAATAAAATGGACAAGCTAAAAGAAATGGACAATTCATAGAAAAGTATAACCTTCAAAGACTGAACCGGGAAGAAATAGAAAATATGAGCAGATCAATTACAAGTAATGAAATTGAAATTAAAGTCTTCCAACAAACAAAGGTCCAGGACCTGATACCTTCACAGGTGAATTCTATCAAACATTTAGAGAAGAGTTAATACCCATACTTCTCATACTGTTCCAAAAACCTGCAGAGGAAGGAACACTCCCAAGATCATTCTATGAGGCCACCATCACCCTGATACCAAAACCAGACAAAGATATTACAAAAAATGAAAATTAGAAACCAATATCACTGATGAATATATATGCAAAAATCCTGAACAAAATGCTAGCAAACAGAATCCAACAACACATTAAAATATTATACACCATGACCAAGTGGGATTTATCCCAGGGATCCAAAGATTCTTTACTATATGCAAATCAATCAGTGTGATATACCATATTAACTAATTGAAGAATAGAAACTATATGATCATCTCAATAAGTGTAAAAAAAAAAACCAAAAACAAAAAAAATTTGACAACATTCAACACCAATTTATGATAAAAAGCTCTCTAGAAAGTGGGCATAGAGGGAATCTACCTCAACATAATAAAGACCATATACAACAAACCCACAACAAACATCATTCTCAATGGTGAAAAACTGAAAGCATTTCCTCTAAGACCAAGTCAAGGCAAGGATGTCCACTCTCGCCACTATTATTCAACATAGTTTTGGAAGTCCTATCCATGGCAATCAGAGAAGAAACATAAATAAAAGGAAAACAAATTGGAAAAGAAGTAAAACTGTCACTGTTTGCAGATGACATGATACTATACATAGAAAACCCTAAAGATGCACCAGAAAACTACTAGAGTTAATCAATGAATTTGGTAAAGTTGTGGGATACAAAGTTAATGCAGGGAAATCTCTTGCATTCCTATACACTAAAAAACAAAAAGAATAAAATACCTAGGAATAAACCCACCTAGGGAGGTAAAAGAACTGTACTCAAAAGTCTATCAGACAATGATGAAAGAAATCAAAGAAGACACAAACAGAGGGAGAGATATACCATGTTCTTGTATTGGAAGAATCAATACTGTGAAAATGACTATACTACCCAAAGCAATCTACAGATTCAATGCAACCCATATCAAATTACCAATGGCATTTTTACAGAACTAGAACAAAAATATCTTAAAATTTGTGTGGAGACACAAAAGACCCTGAATAGCCAAAGCAATCTTGAGAAAAAGAAAAAAACAAAACAAAACAAAAAACAATGGAGGAGTCAGACTCCCTGACGTCAGATTATACTACAAAGTTACAGTAATCAATACCGTATGGTACTGCCACAAAAACAGAAATATAGATCAACCCATGCACCATTAGTCAACTAATCTATGACAAAGGATGCAAGGATATACAATGGAGAAAAAAACAGTCTCTTCAATGTGTGGTGCTGGGAAAACTGGATAGCTACATTTAAAAGAATGAAATTACAACACTCTAACACCATAAACAAAAGTAAACTCAAAATGGATTAAAGACCTAAATGTAAGACCAGACAGTATAAAACTCTTAGAGGGAAACATAAGAAGAATGCTTCTGGACATAAATCAGCACAATATCTTTTTTGACCCACCTCCTAGAGTAATGGAAATAAAAACAAAAATAAACAAATGGGGCCTAATGAAACTGAAAAGCTTTTGCCCAGCAAAGGAAACTATAAGCAAGATGAAAAGACAACACTCTGAATGGGAGAGAATATTTGCAAATGAATCAACGGACAAAGGATTAATCTCCAAAATATACAAACAGCTCATGCAGCTCAATATCAAAAAAAAAAACAACCCAATCAAAAAATGAGCAGAAGACCTAAACAGACATTTCTCCAAAGAAGACATACAGGTGGCCAAGAGGCACATGAAAAGATGCACAACATCACTAATTATTAGAGAAATTCAATTCAAAACTAAAATGAGGTATCACCTCACACCAGTTAGAATGGACATCATCAAAAAATCTACAAACATTAAATGCTGGAGTGGGTGTGTAGAAAAGGGAACCCTCTTGCACTGTTTTTAGTAATGTAAATTTCTAAAGCCACTTTGGAGAACAGTACAGAGGTTCCTTAAACAACTAAAAATAGGATTACCATATGACCGAGCAATCCATTACTGGGCATATACCCTGAGAAAACCATTATTTAAAGACACATGCACCCCCATGTTCATTGCAGCATTATTTACAATAGCCAGGTCATGGAAGCAACATAAATGTCTATCAACAGATGAATGGATAAAGAAGATGTGGGTCATGTATACAGTGTAATATTACTCAGCCAGAAAAGGAATGAAATTAGGTTATTTGCAGAGACATGGTTGGACCTAGAAACTGTCATACAGATGAAGTAAGTCAGAAAGAGAAACAAGTATTGTATATTAACAAACATTCGTGGAATCTAGAAAAATGGTACAGATAAACCTGTTTGCAAGGTAGAAATAGAGGCACAGACGTAGAGATCAAATGTATGGACACCAAGGGGGGAATGGGGATGTGGGATGAATTGGGAGATTGGGACTGACACATATACATTAATATGTATAAAATAGATAAATAATGAGAACCAGCTGTATAGCACAGGGAACTCTGCTTCACTTTGTTTTAAAGCAGAAACTAACACAACATTGTAAACAAAACAAAACAAAACAAAACAAAGAAAGAAAAAAGAAACGAAAGAGGTGAAATTCCAACCAGTATATCAGAAATACAAAAAAATATTGAGAATACTATGACATACAAAATGCCAACAAATGAGGCAACATAGAAGAATTGGATAAATTTCTAGAAACATATAATCTTTCAAGAATGAATCAGGAAGAAATAGCCAATGTGAACAGAACAATCACTAGTAGTGAAATTAAATTTGTAACAAAAAAAAGTCCCAGCAAACAAAAGTTCAATACTGGATGTGTTCACAGAGGAATTTTACCAAACACAACGAGAAGAGTTAATACCTGTACTTCTCAAACTATTTCAAAAAATTGAAGAGGAGCGAAGACTCCCAAATTCATTCTACAAGGCCAAAATTACCCTGATACTAAAACCAGACAATGACTGTCCAAAAAATAAAAATTACAGACCAATATCACTGACGAAAAATTTGCAAAAATGCTCAAGAAAATACTAACAAACCAAGTTCAACAATATATTAAAAGGATCAAACACCATGATCATGTGGTATTTATTTCAGGGTCACAAGAATGGTTCAACATCTGTAAATCAATCAATGTGACACACCATTTTAGAAAAAAATGGATAAAAATCACATAACCATCTCAATAGATGCATTAAAAGCTTTTTATAAAATTCAACATCTATTCATGATGAAAAGTCTCATCAAAATAGATATAGAAGGAATATATCTCACCATAATAAATGGCCTCTCTGACAAACCACAGCTAACATCATACTCAATTGTCAAAAGCTGAAAGATTTTCCACCAAAATCAGGAATAAGACAAGGATGCTTACTCCTGCCACTTCTGTTTAATACACTATTGGAAGTTCTAGCAATCAGCCAAGAAAAAATAAATAAAATGCATCCAAATTGGAAAGCAAGTAATAAAAGTCACTATTTGCAGATGACATGACTCTTAATACAAAAAAAATCCTAAAGTCTCCACCGAAAAACTATTAGAACAAATAAATGAATTTAATAAAGTTGCAGGATACAAGACAATATACAGAAATCTGTTGCTGTTTTATACACTAACAATGAACTACCAGAAAGAGAAATCATGAAATAATCCCATTTAAAATCACATCAAAAAGAGTAAAAATACATAGGAATAAAGTTAACCAAGGAGGTGAAAGACCTATACTCTGAAAATTATGAAACATTGATGAAAGAAATTGAGTATGATACAAAGAAATAGAAAGATGTCCTGTTTTCATGGATTAGAAGAATTAATATTGTTAAAATGTCCACACTACCCAAAACAATCTACAGATTAATACAATTCCTATCAAAATACCCATGACATTTCTCACAGAACTAGAACAAATAATCCTAAGATTAATGCAGAAACACAAAAGACCCTGAATTGCCAAAGCAAACTTTGGAGCTGAAGGTATCACACTCCCTGACTTCAGACTATACTATCAATACAAAGCTACATAATTAAAACAGTATGGTACTGGCACAAAAATGAACACATTGATCAGTGGAACACAAGAGAGGGCCCAGAAATAAAGCCACACATGTATGGTCAATTAATCTACAACAAACTAGGTAAGGATATACAATGGGGAAAAGATAGTCTCTTCAATAAGTGGTGCTGGGAAAACTGGTGAACTACATGTAAACTAATTAAATTAGAACATTTTCTCACAGTATACACAAAAATAAAATCAAAATGTTTTAAAGATCTGAAACCATAAAACTCATAGAATAAGAGATAGGCAGAACAATCTTTTTTTTTTTAATTTATTTATTTATAGCTGTGTTGGGTCTTCGTTTCTGTGTGAGGGCTTTCTCTAGTTGTGGCAAGTGGTGACCACTCTTCATCACGGTGCACGGGCCTCTCACTATTGCGGCCTCTCTTGCTGTGGAGCACAGGCTCCAGATGCGCCAGCTCAGTAATTGTGGCTCACGGGCCTAGTTGCTCCACGGCATGTGGGATCTTCCCAGACCAGGGCTCGAACCCGTGCCCCCTGCATTGGCAGGCAGATTCTCAACCACTGCACCACCAGGGAAGCCCCGGAACAATCTTTGTTACAAATCATAGCAATATATTTATGGATCTGTCTTCTCAGGCAAAGGGAAAAAAAGGCTAAAATGAACAACTGGAACCTAATTACACTTAAAACTTTTGCACAGCAAAGGAAACTGTATTCAAAATTAAAAAAAAAAAAAAGAAAGAAAACCAAAACTGAAAACCAAACAAAAACCTTACTGAATGGGTATTTGCAAACTGCTCAATATACAGGGTTAATATCAAAAATATACAAAGAACTCATGCAACTTAACATCAAAAACACCAAAAACAGATTAAAAAATGGGAAGAAGAACTGAGTAGATATTTTTCCAAAGAAGACATACAGATGGATAACAGGCACATGAAAGGATGCTCAACATTTTTAATCATCAGAGAAATGCAAATCAAAACCAAAATGAGATATGACCTCACACCTGTCAGAATGGCTATCATCAAAATGACCACAAATAAGAAATGTCAACAAGGATATGGAGAAAAAGGAACGCTAGTACACTGTTGGTGGGAAGAAAATTGGTGCAGCCACTGTGGAAAACAGTATGAAGTTTCCTGTAAAAACTAAAAATAGAGCTACCATGTGATCCAGCAATTCCAATCCTGGGTATATATCTGAAGAAATCAAAAACTCTAATTTGAAAAATTGCATGCACCTCAATGTTCATAGGAGCAGCCAATATACAGAAGCAACATAAGTGTCCATCACAAGATGAATGGATAAAAATATGTGACTATCTATCTATTTATCTATCTATCTACCATCATCTATCTATACATACACACACACACACACACACACACACACACACACACACCCTGGAATATTATTCAGCCATAAAAAAATGAAATGAAATCTTGCCATTTGCAACAACATGGATGGACCTAGAGGGTATTATTCTTAGTGAAATAAGTCAGACAGTGAAAGACAAACATTGTGTGTTATCACTTATATGTGAAATCTAGTTACAAAACAAATGAATAAATGTAATAAAACAAAAACAGACTCACAGACATAGTGGTTACCAGTGGAGAGAGGGAACAGGGAAGTGGCAAGATCAGGGCAGGGGATTAAGAGGTACAAACTACTATGTATAAAATAAATAAGTTACAGGATATATTGTATGGCATGGAATATTGCAATATAGCCAATATTTTATAATTACTTTACAAGGAGTATAATCTATAAAAATATTGAAACACTATGTTATACACCTGAAATTAACATTAGTATAAAATAACTGCTTGAATTTGAAAAAAATTAAAAGAAACACACTGAAAGCAAAAACAAAACAAAAAAAATCATACATAGGGTGAGGGAAGCAGACATAACGAAGAGATAAAAGTTATGTTTGAAATTTTACAAGGAATATTAATTACTTGAGTTTTGCTTTTCAGGAATATCAGGCCTTAACTAGCTTAAGAAGAGTGAAATTGATTGAGTGAGATAAGGGAGAACAACAAACAGGACATAGAGATGGAAATTAACATGGAGGAGATAATCTTAGATTAAGAAATCACACCTTGCAAGTAGAGAAAAAAAGAATAAGTGGGATACAAAAGGTCAGTGTTCTAAGGTTAAGTGAGGACTCTTCTAATTTCTAAAATTAATTTTCCATTCTCATGTTAATTTTGGCAGGAAACCTGGGATGTAGGTGGATCTATTGTTAACTTAATTTTCAGGTTCTAAACAATAATAAAATATTTTGTTTTTGAGTAGCTAGTACATTCCAGGAACTATGCTAATTTCTTTTTGCAAATCCAAGTAGATAATATTTCTATTCCATCATATATGTTTTAAAATTTAGACTTGGATACATTGAGTAACTTACACAAATTCAAATAGTAAATATTGAAACCAGGATACACATTCAAGGCTGTCTAATTCCAGCATTCTAGTTTTTAGCTATTTGGCAATGTTGTTTTTATCTCTGAAATACAGAAATTAACTTACTATCCAAATTTTCACTGTTCCATTCTGACTGTAACCTAGGAAATGACTTTATACTTAGAATTCTGAATTCCTAATTTCACTAGATCATAATGACAGATTTTTTATGTTTTTTTTATTATTTTGATTATATTTTTAACTAGAAATGTCATCTGTCTAAAGCAGTGGCCATTAATATTGGTTTAAACATCAATGCATACTTTGAGATCATAAACTCACATGTTTAATTATTCATTATCTTCTAAATCATTATCTTCTAAATTATCTAATAGATAATTATTCATTATCTATCTAAATATTCATTATATCATTATAAGATAATTATAATTATCTTCAAAGATTGATTTTGAGAATGGCTTTTATTTAACTTGTCTTTGAAAAGTGTCTTAAGATATAGGGAGTTCATCAGTTTCTGATATTTTAATTTCAATCATTTAAGAACTATCATACTTTTATTGATAGATCAAGGCATATTAATATAAACGCTAAGGGGTGCTTATCCTATGTGTGACTGAATAAATTACATGATGAAAAATCTCTTAAAAATACTATGATAATCTATAGAGCCTACTTCTTTCATACTTAGTCAATGTTGTGCATTATTCACTAAAAGGGTCCCTGGTGATTTAAATATATTGCAAAAGAACAGAATATTAGAAAAGAAATGGATATGCATTGTATTATGTACAACTAAAAGAAAGAACTTTGATATATTTAACTTATAAGAAATCTATTAAAATCACATTTTCCTGATAACCCATTATCCCTATTCTATGTATTTAAGAGAAAACATTTTACATATTTCCCTGAATATAATTTTAAAAACTATTAGATATTTTAGTGAATCATCAAAATCTACATAAAATATAAAAAATATACTCATTCATAAATAGATTTCCTAGTCATATTCATTTAAACATACTTAAAAGGGAAATATGAGTAATTTCAAATGGAGCTAAAATGATACAGATTTTGAAACTAGAGAAGTAATTTATATACATGCAATCATATTGTTTCTCTAGATGTTACTTTTATGTAAAGAGGAACTGAAATTCAGAATAATTTGAATTTGTGTTTATTAAAAGAAATAAACTCATCTTGTGACTCCAGTTGTTTGTCCAAATTTGTGATATGAATGTGTCATTTCTACATAGCAGTTTCTTTTTTAAAATAGGAGCATAGTTGATTTACAATGTTGTGTTAATTTCAGGCATACAGCAGAGTGATTCAGTCATATATACATATATTCTTTTTCAGATTATTTTCCATTACAATTTATTACAAAATATAGAATATAGTTCCCTGTACTATACAGTAAGTCCTTGTTGTTTATTTATTTTATATATAGCAGTGTGTATCTGTTAATCCCCAACTCCTAATTTATTCCTTCCCTCCTTTCCCCTTTAATAACCATAACTTTGTATCATTTTTTAAAATTCCACATAGAAGTGATATCATATATTTGTCTTTCTCTGATTTACTTCACTTAGTATGATAATCTCTAGGTCAAAACATAGCTTTTTATTTTATTTTTCTGTCATTTTTTTTTTGCTAGTAAATTTGTTAAGACACTTCTCAAAACATTCTTTTATATTTATTTATTTTTATTGAAATATGGTTGATTTACAATGTTGTGTCAATCTCTGCAGTACAGCAAAATGACTCAATTTTACACACATATACATTATATTTTTTAATATTCTTTTCCATTATAGTTTCTCCCAGGATATTGGGTATAGTTCCCTGTGCTATACAGTATGACCTTTTTATTTATCCATTCTAAATGTAATAGTTTGCATCTACCAACCTCAAATTCCCAGTCTATCCCTCTCCCTTCCCCCTTGGCAACCACAAGTCTGATTTCTATATCTGTGAGTCTGTTTCTGTTTTGTAGATAGTTTCATTTGTGCCACATTTTAAATTCCACATATAAGCGATATCACACAGTGATATTATATGGTATTTGTCTTTCTCTGTCTAACGTATTTCACTTAGTATGATAATCTCTAGTTGCATCTATGTTGCTGCAAATGGTAATATTTTTGTTCTTTTTATGGCTGAGTAGTATTCCATTGTATATATGCACCACATCTTCATTACCCACTCATCTATTGATGGACACTTATGTTGTTTCCATGTTTGAGCTATCATGAATAGTGCTGCTGTGAACTCAAAACTTTCTTTGTGGTGGTTTTGTTATTGTCTGTTGGTCTATTTGCTTGCCTAGTATGTAAACATATAGTACTGTGGTTTGAAGAATGCCAGCATTATTTTTTTACATTGCCCTGGTTATTTACATGGTTTTTCAAGGGCTTATTAATGGAATAGCTTATTAATGGAATTAAGGGAATTAATGGAATTTAAGGGAATTTTTTAATTAATGGAATTTAAGGGAATTTTTTAATGTTTACTTTACACTTACACATAGAAATAAATGATATTTTCTTATTTTCAAAGAAATAATACTCATTATAAAACATTAAAAATATAAGAATTTATCTTCAAACTTGTCTTAGGCAAAACTCATTTGAAGACTGAAAATAAGTGTACCAATTTAAAATAGTGCTTTCCACTGTAAAAAGAATTTTGTAAAAAAGATTTTTGTTTACACATTAAATAATTAAAAGAAAAAAAATGATGTATTTTGAGAAATTTTCCTAATAATATGCTAAATTGTCTATATCTAAAAAAGAAGAGATATTTAAGGCACAGCTAAATCTAAGAATCTAACCAAAATGGGCTATATTATGTCATAACGAGATACAACCATGAAGTTCTCAAATTGGTCTAGATTAATTGAACAATTGAACATGTTTTGTTAATAAGAAGAAATTTGGGAAAAACAGAAAAAAGTATAAATATCAATTAGAAAGTCACTCATATGACAACACATATTTTAATTTCCCTGGGCTACAAATCAACACCACACACACGCGCACACACACACACACACACACACACACACACCTTTTTTTTTTTTTTTTTTTTTTTTTTTAACATCTTTATTGGGGTATAATTGCTTTACAATGGTGTGTTAGTTTCTGCTTTATAACAAAGTGAATCAGTCATACATAAACATATGTTCCCATATGTCTTCCCTGTTGTGTCTCCCTCCCTCCCACCCTCCCCATCCCACCCCTCCAGGCTGTCACAAAGCACCGAGCCAATATCCCTGTGCCATGCGGCTGCTTCCCACTAACTATCTACCTTACTGCGTTTGTTAGCGTGTATATGCCCATGACTCTCTCTCGCCCTGTCACAGCTCACCCTTCCCCCTCCCCATAACCTCAAGTCCGTTCTCTAAGAGGTCTGCGTCTTTATTCCTGCTTTACCCCTAGGTTCTTCATGACATTTTTTTCTTAAATTCCATATATATGTGTTAGCATACGGTATTTGTCTTTTTCTTTCTGACTTACTTCACTCTGTATGACAGACTCTAGGTCTATCCACCTCATTACAAATAGGTCAATTTCGTTTCTTTTTATGGCTGAGTAATATTCCATTGTATATATGTGCCACATCTTCTTTATCCATTCATCCGATGACGGGCACTTAGGTTGTTTCCATCTCCGGGCTATTGTAAATAGAGCTGCAATGAACATTTTGGTACATGACTCTTTTTGAATTTTGGTTTTCTCAGGGTATATGCCCAGTAGTGGGATTGCTGGGTCATATGGTAGTTCTATTTTTAGTTTTTTAAGGAACCTCCATACTGTTCTCCATAGTGGCTGAACCAATTCACATTCCCACCAGCAGTGCAAGAGTGTTCCCTTTTCTCCACACCCTCTCCAGCATTTATTGTTTCTAGATTTTTTGATGATGGCCATTCTGACTGGTGTGAGATGATATCTCATTGTAGTTTTGATTTGCATTTCTCTAATGATTAATGATGTTGAGCATTCTTTCATGTGTTTGTTGGCAGTCTGTATATCTTCTTTGGAGAAATGTCTATTTAGGTCTTCTGCCCATTTTTGGATTGGGTTGTTTGTTTTCTTGTTATTGAGCTGCATGAGCTGCTTGTAAATTTTGGAGATTAATCCTTTGTCGGTTGCTTCATTTGCAAATATTTTCTCCCATTCTGAGGGTTGTCTTTTGGTCTTGTTTATGGTTTCCTTTGCTGTGCAAAAGCTTTGAAGTTTCATTAGGTCCCATTTGTTTATTTTTGTTTTTATTTCCATTACTCTAGGAGGTGGGTCAGAAAGGATCTTGCTTTGATTTATGTCATAGAGTGTTCTGCCTATGTTTTCCTCTAAGAGTTTGATAGTTTCTGGCCTTACATTTAGGTCTTTAATCCATTTTGAGCTTATTTTTGTGTATGGTGTTAGGGAGTGATCTAATCTCATACTTTTACATGTGCCTGTCCAGTTTTCCCAGCACCACTTATTGAAGAGGCTGTCCTTTCTCCATTGTACATTACTGCCACCTTTATCAAAGATAAGGTGTCCATATGTGCATGGGTTTATCTCTGGGCTTTCTATCCTGTTCCATTGATCTATCTTTCTGTTTTTGTGCCAGTACCATACCGTCTTGATGACTGTAGCTTTGTAGTATAGTCTGAAGTCAGGGAGCCTGATTCCTCCAGTTCCTTCTTTCGTTCTCAAGATTGCTTTGGCTATTCGGGGTCTTTTGTGTTTCCATACAAATTGTGAAATTTTTTGTTCTAGTTCTGTGAAAAATGCCAGTGGTAGTTTGATAGGGATTGCATTGAATCTATAGATTGCTTTGGGTAGTAGAGTCATTTTCACAATGTTGATTCTTCCAATCCAAGAACATGGTATATCTCTCCATCTATTTATATCATCTTTAATTTCTTTCATCAGTGTCTTATAATTTTCTGCATACAGGTCTTTTGTCTCCTTAGGTAGGTTTATTCCTAGATATTTTATTCTTTTTGTTGCAATGGTAAATGGGAGTGTTTTCTTGATTTCACTTTCAGATTTTTCATCATTAGTATATAGGAATGCCAGAGATTTCTGTGCATTAATTTTGTATCCTGCCACTTTACCAAATTCATTGATTAGCTCTAGTAGTTTTCTGGTAGCATCTTTAGGGTTCTCTATGTATAGGATCATGTCATCTGCAAAGAGTGACAGCTTTACTTCTTCTTTTCCAATTTGGATTCCTTTTATTTCCTTTTCTTCTCTGATTGCTGTGGCTAAAACTTCCAAAACAATGTTGAATAAGAGTGGTGAGAGTGGGCAACCTTGTCTTGTTCCTGATCTTAGTGGAAATGCTTTCAGTTTTTCACCATTGAGGATGATGTTTGCTGTGGGCTTGTCATATATGGCCTTTATTATGTTGAGGAAAGTTCCCTCTATGCCTACTTTCTGCAGGGTTTTTATCATAAATGGGTGTTGAATTTTGTCAAAAGCTTTCTCTGCATCTATTGAGATGATCATATGGTTTTTCTCCTTCAATTTGTTAATATGGTTTATCACATTGATAGATTTGCGTATATTGAAGAATCCTTGCATTCCTGGAATAAACCCCACTTGATCATGGTGTATGATCCTTTTAATGTGCTGTTGGATTCTGTTTGCTAGTATTTTGTTGAGGATTTTTGCATCTATGTTCATCAGTGATATTGGCCTGTAGTTTTCTTTCTTTGTGACATCCTTGTCTGGTTTTGGTATCAAGGTGATGGTGGCCTCGTAGAAGGAGTTAGGGAGTGGTCCTCCCTCTGCTATATTTTGGAAGAGTTTGAGAAGGATAGGTGTTAGCTCTTCTCTAAATGTTTGATAGAATTCGCCTGTGAAGCCATCTGGTCCTGGGCTTTTCTTTGTTGGAAGATTTTTAATCACAGTTTCAATTTCAGTGCTTGTGATTGGTCTGTTCATATTTTCTATTTCTTCCTGATTCAGTCTTGGCAGGTTGTGCATTTCTAAGAATTTGTCCATTTCTTCCAGATTGTCCATTTTATTGGCATAGAGTTGCTTGTAGTAATCTCTCATGATCTCTTTTATCTCTGCAGTGTCAGTTGTTACCTCTCCTTTTTCATTTCTAATTCTATTGATTTGAGTGTTCTCCCTTTTTTTCTTGATGAGTCTGGCTAGTGGTTTATCTATTTTGTTTATCTTCTCAAAGAACCAGCTTTTAGTTTTATTGATCTTTGCTATTGTTTCCTTCATTTCTTTTTCATTTATTTCTGATCTGATTTTTATGATTTCTTTCCTTCTGCTAGCTCTGGGGTTTTTTCGTTCTTCTTTCTCTAATTGCTTGAGGTGCAAGGTTAGGTTGTTTATTCGAGATGTTTCCTGCTTCTTAAGGTGGGCTTGTATTGCTATAAACTTCCCCCTTAGAACTGCTTTTGCTGCATCCCACAGGTTTTGGGTCGTTGTGTCTCCATTGTCATTTGTTTCTAGGTATTTTTTGATTTCCTCTTTGATTTCTTCAGTGATCTCTTCATTATTAAGTAGTGTATTGTTTAGCCTCCATGTGTTTGTATTTTTTACAGATCTTTTCCTGTAATTGATATTTAGTCTCATGGCATTGTGGTCAGAAAAGATACTTGATACAATTTCAATTTTCTTAAATTTACCAAGGCTTGATTTGTGACCTAAGATATGATCTATCCTGGAGAATGTTCCATGAGCACTTGAGAAAAATGTGTATTCTGTTGTTTTTGGATGGAGTGTCCTATAAATATCAATTAAGTCCATCTTGTTTAATGTATCATTTAAAGCTTGTGTTTCCTTATTTATTTTCAGTTTGGATGATCTGTCCATGGGTGAAAGTGGGGTGTTTAAGTCCCCTACTATGAATGTGTTACTGTCGATTTCCCCTTTTATGGCTGTTAGTATTTGCCTTATGTATTGAGGTGCTCCTATGTTGGGTGCATAAATATTTACAATTGTTATATCTTCTTCTTGGATCGATCCCTTGATCATTATGTAGTGTCCTTCTTTGTCTCTTTTAATAGTCCTTATTTTAAAGTCTATTTTGTCTGATATGAGAATTGCTACTCCAGCTTTCTTTTGGTTTCCATTTGCATGGAATATCTTTTTCCATCCCCTTACTTTCAGTCTGTATGTGTCTCTAGGTCTGAAGTGGGTCTCTTGTAGACAGCATATATAAGGGTCTTGTTTTTGTATCCATTCAGCTAATCTGTGTCTTTTGGTGGGAGCATTTAGTCCATTTACATTTAAGGTAATTATCGATATGTATGTTCCTATCCCCATTTTCTAAATTGTTTTGGGTTCGTTATTATAGGTCTTTTCCTTCTCTTGTGTTTCTTCCCTAGAGAAGATCCTTTAGCATTTGTTGTAAAGCTGGTTTGGTGGTGCTGAACTCTCTCAGCTTTTGCTTGTCTGTAAAGGTTTTCATTTCTCCATCAAATCTGAATGAGATCCTTGCTGGGTAGAGTAGTCTTGGCTGCATGTTTTTCTCCTTCATCACTTTCAGTATGTCCTGCCACTCCCTTCTGGCTTGTAGGGTTTCTGCTGAGAGATCAGCTGTTAACCTTATGGGGATTCCCTTATGTGTTATTTGTTGTTTTTCCCTTGCTGCTTTTAATATGCTTTCTTTGTATTTAATTTTTGACAGTTTGATTAATATGTGTCTTGGCGTATTTCTCCTTGTATTTATCTTGTATGGGACTCTCTGTGCTTCCTGGACTTGATTAACTATTTCCTTTCCCATATTAGGGAAGTTTTCAACTAGAATCTCTTCAAATATTTTCTCAGTCCCTTTCTTTTTCTCTTCTTCTTCTGGAACCCCTATAATTCGAATGTTGGTGCGTTTAATGTTGTCCCAGAGGTCTCTGAGACTGTCCTCAGTTCTTTTCATTCTTTTTTCTTTATTCTGCTCTGCAGTAGTTATTTCCACTATTTTATCTTCCAGGTCACTTATCCGTTCTTCTGCCTCCGTTATTCTGCTATTGATCCCATCTAGAGTACTTTTAATTTCATTTATCGTGTTGTTCATCGTTGCTTGTTTCATCTTTAGTTCTTCTAGGTCCTTGTTAACTGATTCTTGCATTTTGTCCAATCTATTGTCCATTCTATCTCCAAGATTTCGGATCAACCTTACTATCATTATTCTGAATTCTCTTTCAGGTAGACTGCCTATTTCCTCTTCATTTGTTAGGTCTGGTGCATTTTTATCTTGCTCCTTTATCTGCTGTGTGTTTTTCTGTCTTCTCATTTTGCTTATCTTACTGTGTTTGGGGTCTCCTTTTTGCAGGCTGCAGGTTTGTAGTTCCTCCTGTTTTTGATGTCTGTCTCCAGTGGCTAAGGTTGGTTCAGTGGGTTGTGTAGGCTTCCTGGTGGAAGGGACTAGTGCCTGTGTTGTGGTGGATGAGGCTGGATCTTGTCTCTCTAGTGGGCAGGTTCACGTCTGGTGGTGTGTTTGGGGGTGTCTGTGGCCTTATTATGATTTTAGGCAGCCTCTCTGCTAATGGGTGGGGTTGTGTTCCTGTTTTGCTAGTTGTTTGGGATAGGTTTTCCAGCACTGTGGCTTGCTGGTCGTTGAGTGAAGCTGGGTGCTGGTGTTAAGATGGAGGTCTCTGGGAGATTTTCGCCGTTTGATATTATGTGGAGCTGGGAGGTCTCTTGTTGATCAGTGTCCTGAAGTTGGCTGTCCTACCTCAGAGGCAGAGCCCTGCCTCCTGGCTGGAGCACCAAAAGCTTTTCATCCACAGGCTCAGGATAAAAGGGAGAGAAAGTAGAGGGAATTAGTAGAAGTATGAGGAAAGAAAGAAGGAAAGGAGGGTAGGAAGGAAGGAAGAAAGAAAGAAAGAAGCAAAGAAGGAAAGAAGGCAAGAAGGAAAGAAAAAGGGAGGGAGGGAGGGAGGAAGGAAGGAAGGAGGGAAAGAAGGAAAAAAGACAGAAAGAAAGAAGATACAGTAAAAATAAAATAAAGTATAATAAAGTTATTGAATTAAAAACTTCTTATTTAGGAAAAAAAAGGGACGGAAAGAACCTTAGGACAAATGTTGGAAGCAAAGCTATACAGACAAAATCTTACACAGAAGCATACACATACACCCTCACTAAAAGAGGTAAATGGGGAAAAATCCTAAATCTTGCTGTCAGAGACCACCTCCTCAATTTGGGATGATTCGTTGTCTAAAGGAGGGAAGGAAGGACGGAAAGAAAGAAAGAAAGAACGAAGGTAAAGTATAATAAGGTTATTAAAATTAATTATTAAGAAAAAAATTAAAAAAAAAAACATGGACGGATAGAACCCTAGGACAAATGGTGGAAGCAAGACTATACAGACAAGATCTCACACAGAAGCATACACATACACATTCACAAAAAGAGGAAAGGGGAAAAAATCATAGATCTTGCTCCTAAAGTCCACTTCCTTAATTTGGGATGATTGGTTGTCTATTCAGGTATTCCACAGATGCAGGGTACATCAAGTTGATTGTGGAGCTTTAATCCGCTGCTTCTGAGGCTGCTGGGAGAGATTTCCCTTTCTCTTCTTTGTTCTCACAGCTCCCAGGGCTAAGCTTTGGATTTGGCCCTGCCACTGCGTGTAGATCGCTGGAGGGCGTCTGTTTTTTGCTCAGACAGGATGGGGTTAAAAGAGCCGCTGATTGGGGGCTCTGGCGCACTCAGGTCGGCGGGGACGGAGGAGCACAGAGTGCGGGGCGGGCCTGCGGTGGCAAAGGCCGGCGTGACTTTGCACCAGCCGGAGGCGCGCTGTGTGCTCTCCCGGGGAAGTTGTCCCTGGATCCCGGGAACCTGGCAGTGGCGGGCTGCACAGGCTCCGCGGAAGAGGGGTGTGGAGAGTGACCTGTGCTCGCACACAGGCCCCTCGGTGGCGGCAGCAGCAGCCTTAACGTCTCCCGCCCGCCTCTGGGGTCCGCGCTTTTAGCCGCGGCTCGCGCCCGTCTCTGGATTCCGCGCTTTCAGCCGCGGCTCGCGCCCGTCTCTGGATTCCACGCTTTCAGCCGCGGCTCGCGCCCGTCTCTGGGGTTCGCGCTTTTAGCCGCGGCTCGCGCCCGTCTCTGGAGTTCCTTTAAGCAGCGTTCTTAAACCCCTCTCCTCACGCCCCAGGAAACAAAGAGGGAAGGAAAAGTCTCCTGCCTCTTCTGCAGGTGCAGGCTTTTCCCCGGACTCCCTCCCGGCTAGCTGTGGTGCACTAACCCCTTCAGGCTATGTTCAAGCCGCCAACCCCAGTCCTCTCCCTGCGCTCCGGCCTCAGCTCGCAGCCCCGCCCGTCCCGGCGGGTGAGCAGACAAGCCTCTCGGGCTGGTGAGTGCCGGTCGGCACCGATCCTCTGTGCGGGAATCTCCCCGCTTTGCCCTCCGCACCCGTTGCTGTGCACTCCTCCGCGGCTTCGAAGCTCCCCCCTCCGCCTCCCGCAGTCTCCGCCCGCGAAGGGGCTTCCTAGAGTGTGGAAACTTTTCCTCCTTCACAGCTCCCTCCCACTGGTGCAGGTGCCGTCCCTATTCTTTTGTCTCTGTTTTTTCTTTTGCCCTACCCAGGTACGTGGGGAGTTTCTTGCCTTTTGGGAGGTCTGAGGTCTTCTGCCAGCCTTCAGTAGGTGTTCTGTAGGAGTTGTTCCACGTGTAGATGTATTTCTGGTGTATCTGTGGAGAGGAAGGTGATCTCCGCGTCTTACTCTTCCGCCATCTTCCGCCTTCCGCTAAACATGCACAATTTTCAAAAATAAAACCCCTGGATTTTCTTTGGAACCGGAGCACAAGTCAGCCAAACTGAGAGTCGTAGTGGACTTAACCATGACTTTTTGAGGACGACACCTCCTGCTTAGCTTTCCATTGGTCCTTCAAGGAATTGGCCGTATTTTGAAGCAAGGTAAGCTGGAAGACTGAAGAGCTGGGCTGAGATCTCTGAAGGACGTAGAGTTAAATTTTCTGCAGTCTTCCAAACTGGAGGAGACAGAGAGCCACACACACCTTTTTATAGTATACATATCATATTGTTTTACTTGGCCATTTTCCAAGTTAATAAACAGAAATTCATACCAAGTTTGGCAAACTACAACCTGTGAGCTAGGATGGCTTTTACACTTTTAAAGGATTTTAAAATCAGCCAAACCAAACCAAACCTGTTCTCAGCTAATCCAAACATAATCAATATCCAATCAATTCTTTAGCCTTTAAAATTTGTCCATCTTCTAAAATATTCTGTTGACTGTTTTTCTAAAACTAACAATGTATTTTGTGTTGACAAATCCAATCATCTTAGATCTCACTTTCATAAATACCAACATGATTTGACTCTGTTGACCTTTGTCTCTTCTTTCAAATCTTCTCAGTTTTCAGTGTCTAGGATAACACATTCTTGTCCTCCTTTTACATCTCTGGTTAATAAATGTATGCTTATTTTTCGTCTCTTTACCATCAATTAAAGACATTAGCCGTTAGTATCTCCTTGTTTTTGTTTTGTATTTTTCTTCTCCACTTATTGACTAGAAAGTCTCAGTAGGTATTGTGGTTTCTATATTTCTAGCTAAAAATTCTCTTTGTTCATATAGGAACATATTCCTGGTATCCTAACATTTCCAACTACCTTCTGGATATTTGATTTGGATTTTTCAATGCTATATGAAATTTAGTATGTCTGAAAGTAAACTTATTTTTCTCCCCCCCAAAATTCTTTTTACTGTCTTGTTTCTGTCACTCAGGCTCGAAATTAAGTTTGACCTTTAAGTCAAACCTGAGTTTCCCTTACTGCTTTCCTTCCTCCCCGATCAATTCTTAAGCTTTCTTTCATATATATCTAAAGCACTTCTTATGTCTTTTTTGCATCTCCTTTTCTACAGGCACTTTCTTAGTTCAGATTTTCACTTTAAAAATCTAGATCAAAATTCTCAAACTTTTTTATGTACATCAAATTTTAGACCCAATGGCATTCACATATGAGAGACTTCCATGATTATCTTCCTATGTAGCAAAAACGAAAACCAAAAGTAGACTGAAAAAGGCAAACAGCCCAATAGTTGATTATTGCACAAAATATTAATGATAAGTAAGTGCTAAACTGTTGCATCAATAAAATAGATTATTATTTACGTACAATGGATAGACTACTAGCATTTTATTCAGACCTTTTCTGATGAAAACTTATTTCATAATTTCAGGAATAATGATGTTATTGAGATTACAAATTTATTCAGCTTTGTAAAATGAAAGTAGATTATTTAAAAATGTTATTAGATTATATTTTACAAACAATTATTTGAAAATTACTTTAGAACTAGTAAGTAAACATACATGCAGTCACTGGAACAGCAAGAGAAAAGTTACAATTCAATTGTCTTTGGCTTATCTCCAATGCTCCAGCCTTAATTCATTTTGCACATTTGTGACTGTTTTTCTTACAACTCTTTTTTCTTGTAGGGCAGAATGCAAGAGCTACATCTTAATATTCTGCATCCTTAGTTGTAGTGTTCTAACAAAATTTTCCATATCTTGCTTCTTTTACTAACGTATACTTTATAAAAGTCAAATGGAATTACTTTTCCCCTTAATACTCACAACTGTATATAGATATTTTTTGGATCTTCTTTCTTATTATAATAGTATATGTTATTATATTGAAAATACAAGTTTTCTGGATATATAACCTTAGGAAACTATACTACCTCCATGTCTTGGTTCCCTTATGTGTTAAATATGAGAATTATATTAAATAAGATAGTATGTAAAACACTCACTATTGTGTTTATTACACAATAGGTTTCTAACAACCAGACAAGTATTTTTTATTATCATAATTACATCTTTTCCCTGTGTCTATATTTAAGTATTTATATTCCAAAAATCTGAGCTAGCCTTGCTCTCTTTTCACTTTTCATGATTTCTTTGGGCACGTATCTATTTTTCTGTGTTTTGTTTTTGTTTTGTGAGCTCATGACTCTTTATTTCATTTTGCTAGTTAAGAACATACCCAATGCTTTGAGGCTGGATATATAATGATGGGAATCTCTGGTGTATAGATGATATTTAAACTTCAGAGATTGGATATTATCATGAGGAAACAAATATAAAGTGAAGAGGTCCATAGCCTGAGTGCTGGGCACACCAAACTAAAGAGAAGGAACAAGAAAAGGGAAGAAAAAAGGAACAGTGGTCTGAGATCAGGTATCTTGTGAGCCAAGTGGAAACAACATATCAAGGAAATACTCTCAGAAATAAACTGATTTCTTGTCATTCTCCAAAATTACAGTTGCTATACTTACTACATCTGTATGCAAGATCTTACAAAGCTAACTCTTTTGGAATTCAATTTAATATACCATTCATTTGTTCTATGTTTTATTGGGAAAACATAAGTTTTTCTCACATCCACTAGGATTCTTTCATGAATATTTCTATTTATTGATTTTTAAATGATTATACTTCATTAAAGTTTAAGAAGTAAGAGTGGATACTGAAACAACATTGTTCTCTGGATTATTTCTTTAGATATGTTAATTAATATTTTAAAAACTAAAATTTTCTTAAATGTACACATATAGAGCAAAATCAGGACACCACTTGAAAGTGTGATAAACTTGATACTGTAATGTTATAGAATAGAACAATAAGATCAGTACGAAAAATAAGGTAGACTCTGATTCTTATAAACATTGGCTTTCAAACATTTAGGACATATTTAAAATCAGAGAACAATTGTTATTAATGGATTAAATAAAATAATTTTGGATGAATTAAGAAACTCCTGAACTACAGCAGCAAACAAGATGAGGAACAGAGGTCTTATTTTTTCATTGATGCTTTAGAAAGCATATTTTAGGATTTTTTTTCTGCCAAGATAAAGTAAAAAGGATTTTATTTACTGATTCTACAGAGTTCTTAAGAAAAGGCAAATTTAGGTCACATTGTGTGGAAAGAATCATTGTTTCTCTTTTGTATATTAGAAATCCCCCATTTATTGAAGTAAGAAGTAACAGGTCTATTAACAGTATTAATGGTAAGTTCAGATAGGGGATTGAACATGATTTATTATAATTAGATATAAGCTAGTTTTGAGGAGATGAAGTTTAAGTTGTTATTAACTTGAAATTCCCCAAGGCATGGTAATTCAAAGTAGGATGTCTAGAAGGGTGCTAGAACACTCTGCACTTTGTCAGCAAGTGTCACTCTGCTCTGTCGCAAAGTGTCACTTTGTCACTCTGCAATATTACAGCAAGCTAATAAAGCTTGAGAGTGGCATCTTTATGAATAAATGGACAATTTATAAAATCAAAATGATATATATTCCATATGTCTTGTGTTAATTCCTAAAACAGTATAGTCTCTTCTGATTCTAAAAGTAGTTAAATTATTAAGGGGAATTTTTAAAAGGTAGAATGTGCCTTTTATTTTTTGGATTTCAAAACTGAACAAAAAGCACCTTCAAATAAATGGTGTTAGGATGAAACCTAACTGGGAGAGAGCAAATATAAGTTAATATACTAAAAGGAAATACTAAAGTGAGAGTCAGATATGAAACCACCATTATTCTTCAAAAGCCTACTTACATGAGACTTACCTAATAAGATCTTCTGATGTCTTATAACATTTAAAGTAGAAATGGATTCTAAGACATACAGTACAAAAGATATGCAGATCAAATGGCAATTAACCATAAATGGTGAAAGCTGAAGAACAATTCATTTTATTTACAAGGAAAAAAATGGGTCAGATTAAATTGTAGGCTATTTCATCAAAAGTTTGCTGAGAAATCATTTGGCTTCTCTTCAGTAAAAGTTTGGTACTATTGTGGAATGAAAATTTTTCACTCAAAATGTTTCAAAATTAGTATCCTAACATCCTAAACTAAGATAAACTGTGTCTGATAATCTGAATAACTATATCTCAGACTGTCTTTTTTTTTTTCTTTTTGCGGCACACGGGCCTCTCACTGTTGTGGCCTCTCCCATTGTGGAGCACAGGCTCCGGACGCGCAGGCTCAGTGGCCATGGCTCACGGGCCCAATCACCCCGCGGCATGTGGGATCCTCCCGGACTGGGGCATGAACCCGTGTCCCCTGCATCAGCAGGCGGACTCTCAATCACTGAGCCACCAGACTAAGTGTCTTTGAGCCTAATGTTTAATGATAGTCCTAATGTAATGATCTATAGTTTAGGAAATAGCCTATCTTTTTTTTGGTAAAACTCATTTGTTTTTTGTTTGTTTGTTTTCCTACTTGTCTAAGGCAGTGGTTGGCAAATTATGGTTCATGACTAAACTAGATGCAATGTGTGATGTTGCATGTCCCAAGGACAGATTGATAATTTTACATTATTTTGAAAATGAAAAGAATAATATTTCATGACATAGGAAACTTCTACAGTTTTCAAATTTTATCATCCATAAATAAAATTTTATTAGAACACAGCCTTGCCCATTCATATATATATATATATATACTCTATTACTGCTTTCACACAACAATGGTAGAGATAGCCCATATCAGAGACCACATGGGCCACAAAACCTACCTTATTTCTTATCTTTTCCTATCTTTCCAACTTTTTACAAAAAGGTTGATAACTCCTGACCTAAGAAATGGAGAAAATCGTTAAATGGCTATTCTATTTCAAATTTGATGGTTATTATTTCACCTTGGTGAGAGAATCAAATTTGTGATTAGATAAAAGCTGTACTTGTTATAGTGGTTTAGCCCTGGAGCCACAACTAAAGTCTAAGTATGAACTAAAAAATCAAAACCAAACCAAAACAAAGGAACAAAACTTTAATTATATACTATTTTAAATAATAATGGTCAGCACTTGAATTTTTAAAGAGATCGTTTTAAACCATCACTAATTTTCTCCTTCAGATATTTTAGGTATTTGAAACCAGAGTATTCGAATTATCAAAGTTGGTTGTTCTAATAAAAAAAAAACTGTATAATTACAAACCTTTAAAATTATTATATTTTAAAATATTTTATGCTTCTTTTAATGTACTTTACATTTGTTTAAATTGTTATGCACTGCTAAGCAAATTTAACAAGAATGAAACTGCATGTTCTCATCAATGTAAAATGCACTTGTTAAGAAAAATGTTCTTAATATTAAGCTATTGTTGTTACTGTTTTGTTTCTTTTTTAAATGGGAAAAGGTAATAACTTGTTATTTCTAATAAATCAGAAAATCTCTGTGGAAAATAACCATGGCACACTCTCAATGAGAGCAATATAAAACTTCTTTCAAATATTTTTTGTATTATAGTTCTAATGCACTGAATAAAGAAATGATTACAAATAATCAAATGAGTCTCATAAAGAAAAGGAAAATAAAAGGGAAAAGGAAAGTAAATGCATCCCCAAATCAAAAACAAAACAGAACAAATTAATGAAATAAATATGAGCAAACAGAGATATTAAAAAAGAAAAAGAAGGAAAACAGATTGACATTCCACTAAAAGAAATCCTCTTAGTCACCATGTAAAAATATGTATTTTATTAAGATGGAAGATGGTAAGAAGCAAACATCAGCCATGGGTTTTGTCAGCTGCTGTAAAGGGTGATATAAGTAGGCAATTTGTCCAGATCAGTAATGGCATGATTTTTGAAGCTAAATACTTTGTTTTTATGATATTCCTGATATTTGATATTTATGACACCTAGGAGAGTTAGCTAATATCTTCATTACTCAATTTACTGATCTATAAAATGGAATTAATAATATATACTCAAATGGTTATTGTAGGGTTATGTAAGAAAGATATATTTGAAAGTGCTGAACATATTGCTTGGCACAGAATGTTTATTATCTGGTAGCTAGTTTTATAAACTTTGGCTCATACATTTAGATAACACCTGAGGTTATAAAGCATTTTTAGTGTTTATTTAAAATTTCACTCTTTTTATGCATAACAGCAAATATGAGTAAAAATATATCTAGGGATCTGAGAACTTAACCCAAATGAAGAAAATTATTTTTGTATTTGATTTTAAACTAGTATGAATTTTACATTTAAATATATTACTATTAAGTAATGTTATATTTCTCCCACATCTCCCATGTCACTCTAAGATAATACACTATATCTTTTTAAATAATTTAGTAAATTATTTGATAGGCAGATATTCTTCCACAGATATTGATTAAATGGTTTGAGACTATTATGCTTAAATGGAATTTATTTTAAAACTTTTCTTGGGCTTTCATTATGTGTCAGGCACCATTAAAGATGTTGGGGGTATGATGAAAATGCAAGGCAATGTTCCCCAAAACTTTTATACAAGTAATTTTTTTCCCCAGATATGTAAGTAATCCTTTTTCTCTTTATACATTCTTAGGAATAATTTTTGTCTAAAGTTGACATTGAGAATAAATTTTGTCCTTTTATTTATTAAATATAACTACGAGGGAGAAGTTAAATCCTGTCTAGAGAGGCTCCTTCTTCAACTTTTATAATATTAAAGGAATTCCATAATTATTAAGACATTTAATCATCACTGCATGACAGAAAAAATATACTTTAGAAATATTCTTTAATAACAGTGGTTAGCAGAAAACAAAAGTGGATCAACAAGTTTTAAAAAGGCTGTTAATGATAATATTAATAAAAGTGATACAGTTTCCAGCTAACTTAGGTTTAAAGGGAACATGTTTCTCTTTCAATACGTGAATTTGAAATATTTATAGACATATTAATTCTGGTGAAAAATATAATAAGTGAAAGTAATAATCATTTTATATCTGTATAAAATTAAACTTCTAAAAAATGGTTTTAAATCTAACATAAATGAAGAAAATAAAGAATAAAATTTGACTGGTTAATTCTTACAAGCATTATATGACTGAAAGTTATATATCACAATAAATTAAAGATTTGGCCTACATATGTTCCAATTAGAATATAAATTAAATTTGAGTATTTTAGTCAATCTTTTAAGCTAGTCATTTAAAAAATTTGCTTCATTTTCAAATTTTCAAGTATTAAAAAACAAACAGGAAAAATTGCTCTTAGATTTTTCCATGCAGCTGTGTTTTAATTTTTTACTCTGTGGAGATCATATTATCAAGGGGTCATCAAACTTAGTAGAGAAAATTTCTTCAAATTTCTAAGGATTTTGAAATAATTGTATTTCAGTTGTTTCTAGTTCCTTGTACTATCAAAAGAGGCACACGCCAAAAAAAGGGTTTTTAATGCATGTGATAATTTTGTTACCTCCTAACACTGTTACACCAAATGATTTATCTCAATATGTATAATAAAATCAGAATTTACTGTGCTCATTTTTATAGTCATTATCCACCTACATTTTTATTTTATTACCTGTTGTATAAACAACTATATTTTATGCCCTATAAAATTTAAATCAATGGAGTCATTAAATATTTTACTTATTATTTTCAAGTTTAGTTTAAAATATCTGCATGTCTTAATTTAAACATAACAAACTGAGTAATTTCTTGAACATGATTTTTATGAACATTTAGATCTATACACATATCAAAGTGAGTGTGAACTTTCAAGGTAAAGTTTTTATATTCCTCATAAATAATTCCTTATAAACATTTTGTCAGGGCTGCAAATGATCATAAATAAAAGATATGGGACATCTAAGTTGTTATTGCTTGTGTTACTACACTTGATTTTTTACAGAAATAAAATAAAAATGTGAAATGTAGAAGAAAAACATTGCAATAATATTTTAAGGAGTAGAAATATAATGTAAAATTTTTCTCACAATAAAGTAATAACAGTACCAAGAAGGAAAAAGAAAAAGTGGAATGCTTAATCTAACTTTCCTTACCTGATTGAAACAGAATGTTTCCTGATGAGATATTGTAAGAATAATTTATTATGAAGAACTGTACCAATTAAAATGCTTGCATAACAGTTTCAGAATTAATATAGATAGATAAAGCTCATTTTCACTGCAATTTAGTCAATACACATATGGTTATGCTTTCCAGCCTTTCCATTTAATGGTCTGTCCTTGTTAACTTTACTTCTTGTTATACATATCTACTTATTTAATGAACTATGTAAGTTCTTGGTCAAATGGAAGGTGTGTGTTTGAATATGTGTTTTCAAGAGTGTGGTGGATAAGAATAGAAAAAGTACAGTTGGGGCTGAAGACCATGTTCATATCTTTGTATGAAACTCATCAAACTTCAGCTTATGCTAGAATAAATGAATTTCAATTCCTCTCCTTCCGCTTCATATGGTCATCAGTCTGCTGTCTCATAACTTTCCCCTTAAGTTCAACCTTGTGGTGGTTGAGTCATGAAGGGAAAAAAAAAATGTTAATTAAAAAAATGTATTAGCAAGAGAATCAGATAAAGGAGATTCCACTATCTAAATCCTCAGATTTGAAATTTTAGTACAGTAAAATTGTCATTAAATAAACTAATATAAATGTTAAGCACAGTTCTACACTAAAAGTGAATTTCTTTTTAAAAAAATACAAAATATTACTTATACAAAATATTTTCAAAGATAATATTTGAAAGAGAATAATATATAAGTATAAAAATAACAATGACCTATCATAACAAAAAAGTGGCTAATTTTGCTGAATCTCTTCTGGATATATTTCCCTATGCAAATAAATTTTATTTTAATACATGAACACACTTTGAAGATTTCTTCATCTCTGTCTTCTCCAGTTTCTTGCTTTCCTTTCCCATACCTACTTTCCCCTCCTTCCTACACCACTTATTATATGGTATCACTAGATGGGTATAAATGGCATATATTTAGAAAAAGAGATAGGCATAGAGAAAGAGCAGCAGGGATATAAGGGCATTCACCTGGATAAGTTGATGGTACCAGCTGAACAAATCAACAAGCCTAGAGAACAGGGACTAAAACAGAGGGAAGCATCCCAGTTCTGTGAGAATTTGGATATGCACAATAAAAAAAAAGCTCTCAGTGAATAATAGGCTTCCTATTACTAAAAGTGTTTTATAGCACTTTATAGCTAGGAATTTGGCATACAAATATATGAATTTCCTGCAGAAACTTACAAAGTAAATAGTTTTAAAAAGTATACTTAAAATAAGCATTTTCTAACAATTCCAATGAGTAACTTTATAAAGTCATTATACATTAAAAAGATTACAGAATATGCACTTCTGGGTAACTTTAGCCTCTTAAATATATTACATATAGCTTACCAAAGAAAGTTGACAGAAAACATTTTTTTTCAGACTAAAACCACAATATTGTTCTAAATACTTTTATCAATTTTAAAATAAAATATTATTTTATCACTACTTTATAGACAAAAATAATGTCTGAATTATGCAACAATACGATTTATTATCCAAAAACAAATGTTTGAATCATAAGTGTTTAGAGTAGAGCCATTGATTTTCAAAACAAAGTAAAACCATTTTAAGAAAATATATAGTAATTTTTTTGAGTTACATTTAGTATAATTTTTTTAACTTAGGTATTTTATTTTAAGTACAATATAAATGGAAAAGAAAGACAAATAGATGTCCTTTCCTCCCCTCAGGGCAGTCTAAGAATTTGACCCTAAGGCAAATCCCCCTTGAACCATTAATGTTCTAATTGTTAAGAGTAGCATATTTACCAAACCAAACACCAGTGCTGAGACCTGAGATAGTTTATATTGATTGAATGTAGCCGAGTTAAAGAATGGTAGCTAATAACATACCCCTGAGGGGGTTATAAAAGTAGACTGTAACATGCTCACATATGAAAGCACCAAGTAAGTAGATATGTAAAGGAACACCGAACCTGAGAGATTGTTCCAGCTGAACTGGTCTGACCATCCTCTGCCTTGTTTCCTTACATCATGCAAATCCCATGTGATGATTAACTGGTAAATGGCTGTGTTGTTGTTCCTTATGGTGTGGTGTTTCCTTGTCTGTTTTCCCTTTTAAAAGTAGGCTAAATTTTAAAGCCTTAAAGGTAGCTAAACAATATTAACAAACATAAAGGGGGAAATTGACAGTAACACATAATAGTATGGGACTTTACCAACCCACATGCATCAATTCACAGATCATCCAGACAGAAAATCAATAAGGAAACAAGGTCTTAAACTTCACTTTAGAACAAATAGATTTAATAGATATATATACCATGTCATCCAACAACAGCATAATACACATGCTTTTCAAGAGTGTATGGAACATTCTCAAGATAAATCACAGACTAGTCCACAAAACAAGTCTCAATAAATTTAAGAAAATTGAAATTATATCAAGCATCTTTTCCAAACACAATGCTATTGGACTAGAAATCAACTATAAGGAATAAAACTGAAAAAGCCATAAAGACATGGAGGCTAAACAATATGTGGTAAACAACCACTGCATGGCTGCAGAAATCTAAGAAGAAATCAAGAAAATATCTGGAGACAAATGAAAATGGAAATGCAAAGATCCAAAATCTGTGCAGAAAAAGCAGTCCTAAGAGGGAACTTTACAGCAATACAAGTCTAACTCAGGAAATAAGGAACATTTCAAATGAACAACCTAACCATACCTAGAGGAAGTAGAAAAAAAAGAACAAATGAAATACAAAGTTAGTAGAAGAGAAGAAATAATAAAGATCAGAGCAGAAATAAATGAAATAGATACTTTAAAAACAATAGAAAATATCAATAAAACTAAGAACTGATTTTTTGAAAAGATAAAAAAATTGATAAACCTTTAGCCAGACTCATCAAGAAAAGAAAAAAAAGAGAGAGAGAGAGGACTCAAATAAATAAAATCAAAAATGAAAAAGAAATTACAACTGATATCACAGAAATACAAAAAATCATGAGGTCACTATGATCAATTATATGCCAATAAAATAGACAACCTAGAAGAAATAATTTCTTAGAAATGTACACTCTCCCAACTGAATCAGAAATAAATACAAAATATACAGACCAATTACCAGTAATGAAATGGAATCAGTCATATAAAACTCCCAACAAACAAAAGTTCAGGACCAAAAAGCTTCATATTCAATATTTGGTGAATTCTACCAAATATTAAGGAAGAATTACTGCCATCCTTCTCAGACTATTCCAAAAATTGCAGAGGAAAGAATGCTTTCAAACTCATTCTAGCAGGCCAGAATCAACCTCACATCAAACCCAGACAAAAACACTACAAAACAAGAAAATTACAGGTCAATATCCCTGATGAACATAGATGCAAAAATTCTCAACAAAATAGCAGGGAACTAAATTCAACAATATGTGAAAAGAATCATACACCATGATAAAGTGGGATTTATCCCAGGGATGGGTCAATATCCAAAAATCAATCAGTGTGATAAACCACATTAACAAATTGAAGAATAAAAATTATATGATCATCCCAATAGATGCAGAAAAAGCTTTTGACAAAATTCAACACCTGTTTATGTTTAAAAAATTCCACAAAATGGGTATAGATGAAGCATACCTCAACTTAATAAAATGCCACAGACAAATGGAAAGATCCTGTTCTCATGAATTGGAAATATCAATATTGTCAAAATGAACATCCTACCCAAGGCAATCTACAGATTCAATGCAATCCCTATCAAAATATCAATGGCAGTTTTCACATAACTAGAACCAAAATTCTGTAATTTTTGTGGAGACACTAAAAACCCTGAATAGCGAAAACAATCTTGAGAAAGGATAACAATGCAGGACATATCATATATTCTACTATGCACTGAACAAAGTCTCTTAAATCTTTGTGAATTGTGTAAAACTCATTAATTTGCTTTATGAGCCCTAGAGGAATCTGGATAGTGTCCTGAAGTTTTTTCTTTATTGATCAAATTTTTATATTATTTGATATATAACCAGTTTTGCTTTGTTGCTGATGTTGCAAGTAATTCAATAATGGCACAATATATACAGATTAAGTTATGGTCAACTTCCCATAAATAAGTTTGTAGAAATTTGAAACCAGGTTATTATATTAATACCAATATCCTATATTCCACAATTTATTCTGTTTTCCCACTTAATGTTCCTAGCAAAATTGGGCAACCCAAAAGCTTTTGAATTGTGATAAAGATGTAGGCACAAGTTCTTGCTCTAAAGATATGATCTGATAGCCATATTTTCTCCTTAGTAGTTAATTTATTAGAATGTCTCTGCCTCTCTTTTAGTAGCTTGAAGTATGGTTCATTGTTCAGTGTTTTGTGTCAGAGTGAGAGATTTCCTTGCTACCAGGTTCCCTCCACAGACTAAGCTAATCAAATACAAAACAAGAGAGATTTCTACCGTAATAAATCTGCCTGTGTGGTAAGACACTATGTCGCTTTGTAGTTCCTTCAATAAAGCCAGAAAGGATTATACCTACAGCTTTTTTTAAGCATTGCCCATGACATTAACATAGTCTTCCAATCCAACCCTATCACAATAGACGCTTTGACGGGAAAATTTCCCAATTTTGCTCTCAGCAATCTAAGTTAGATGGCCAACACTTAGGACAACTGACAGATTCTATTATAAAAATTCATACACATTTTTCTTAGTGGCAGGAATAAAAGAAATTGATTTCCATCTCTGTAAATCCTAATTGATCAAATATAATTATACTTTGAACATAAAACAGCTTTCCATTTCAAGTCTTTTGATTTTTGCAATAGCTGTAAAGCTTTGTGACTACTAAAAATGGATGTTTACTTATTTTGAATGTCCTTCTTCCTTTGAACATGTCCTTTTTTAAATAAAATGAGTGAAAATCCACGTGGTATTTTATAGTTAATTTTTCAAATATAGCAGATCATATGAGATTCATTTGAATTTAACTTCTTTAAAGAAAAGATGAAATTTCATAGAAATTTCACTTTTATTTTTGCATGTTTTACAGTCACCAGCCATCTTTTTAAAGTTATTACTTTCAGAGATCATAGCTGTAACTTATTTTGAGTACATACCTTCAGGCCTACACAGCCTCCCTCCTTAAGCTAATAATGAAAACACTCTGTCTCATAAGCTCCTTTTTGTTAAGATAGAAAGCTGAGCCATGTTGTCTATGAGTTGATGATTTCATTAAGATCTACTTTTCCACTGGATAAGTTTAATCAAATACTTTCCAGTGTTTATACTTTACATTTCCTCTTAAGAATACCAAATCATTTCTCAAGAATATCCATGGTTGATTTCTTTATTTTATTCTAACTCTTCTTTATAATGTTACTAAGATTATATACCACATATTAACTATTAATAGACCATTCTTCCCCTTGTGCTACCACTGGATTCTCATAGTCACTCCCTTTCTACCCACAAAAAAATTCTGGATTCATATTGAAACACTAGTATTTGAGTAAGAATAGAGAGAATAACTATGTTGGCTCAAGACAATTTCCCCAACCAATGATTAAATATTAAGCAATAAGTGGTATTGTCTTCAGCTGTGCTACAAATTCTGGCTTGAGTTATTGGAGGGAGAAATTCTTTGTCTATTGAAATTGTATGTATGGATTTAGGAACTTGGGATATGTCAGTGAATAAAATCTCTACCCTCAAGGAGCTTTCATTCTAGTGATATTCCCCTTTAAAACTATCCCCACACCCTGCCAATTCTCTATTCTACTTAAACTTCTTACATTATTACTTTTTGTTGTTTTCTTTTTTAATTTTTATTTTTTATTGGAGTATAGTTGATTAACAATGTTGTGTTACTTTCAGGTGTACAGCAGAGTGATTCAGTTATACATATACATATATCTCTTCTTTTTCAAATTATTTTCTCATTTAGGTTATTACAGAATATTGAGTAGAGTGCCCTGTGCTATACAGTAGGCCCTTGTTGTTTATCTATTTTAAATATGGCTGTTTGTACATGTCAATCCCAAACTCCCAATCTATCCCTTCTCCTCATCCTTCCCCCTTGGTAATCATAAGTTCATTCTCTAAGTCTGTGAGTCTTTTTCTGTTTTGTAAATAGGTTAGTATGTATCATTATTTTTAGATTCCTTGTATAAATGATATATGATATTTGTCTTTTGCTGTCTGACTTATTTCAATTAGTATGATAATCTCTAGGTCCATCTATGTTGCTACAAATGGCAATATTTCATTATTTTTAATGGCTGGGTAATATTTCATTGTGTATATGTACCACATCTTCTTTATTCTTTCCTCTGTTGATAGACATTTAGGTTGTTTCCATGTCTTGGCTATTTTAAACAGTGCTGCAGTGAATATTGAGGTGGATGTCTTATCTTCTCAAATTATGGTTCAAATTATGTCCAGAAGTGGGATTTCTGGGTCATATCGTAACTCTATTTTTAGTTGTTTAAGGAACCTGCATACTGTTCTTCATAGTGGCTATACCAATTTACATTCCTACCAAAAGTGTAGGAGGGTTCCCTTTTCTCCACACTGTCTCCAGGATTTATTGTTTGTAGATTGTTCTGGTGATGGCCATTCTGACTGCTGTGAGGTGTTATGTCATTGTAATTTTGATTTTCATTTCTCTAATAATTAGAGATGTTGAACATCTTTTCATGTGCCTCTTGGTCATCTGTATGTCTTCTTTGGAGAAACGTCTATTTAGGTCTTGTGCCCATTTTTTGACTGGATTGTTTGTTTGTGTGTTTATTTTTGATAATGAGCTATTTGTAAATTTTGGAGATTAATGCCTTGTTGGTCACACCATTTGCAAATATTTTCTCCCATTCTGTGGGTTGTATTTTCATTTTGTTTATGGTTGCTTTGCTGTGCAAGAGCTTTTGGGTTTAATTAGATCTCATTTGTTTATTTTTGTTTTTAATTCCATTACTCTAGGAGACAGATCAAAAAAGATATTGCTGTGATTTATGTCAAAGAGTGTTCTACCTATATTTTCCTCTAAGGGTTTCATAGTATCTGATCTTACATTTAGGTCTTGAATCCATTTTCAGTTTATTGTTGTGTATGGTGTTAGAGAATGTTATAATTTCATTTTTTTTAACCTGTAGCTGTCCAGTTTTCCCAGAACAATTTATTGAAGAGATTGTCTTTTCTCCATTGTATAGTCTTGACTGCTTTGTTGTAAATTAATTGACCATCAGTATGTGGGCTAATTTCTGGGCTTTTTATCCTGTTCCATTAATCTATATTTCTGTTTTTATGTCAGTACAAAACTGTACTGATGACTGTAGCTTTGTAGTATAGTCTCTAGTCAGGAAACCTGATTTCTACAGCTCTGTTTGTTTTTCTCAAGATTACTTTGGCTATTCAGGATCTTTTGTGTCTCCATAAAATTTGGAAGATTTCTTTTGTTTTATTTCTGTTAAAATGTCATTGGTAATTTGATAGGAACTGCATTGAATCTGTAGATTGCCTTGGAGAATATGGTCATTTGTAAAATATTGATTCTTCCAATCCAAGAACATAGCATATCTCTCCATCTGTTTGTGTCATCTTCAATTTCTTTTATTAGCATATTTTAGTTTTCAGAGTACAGGTCTTTTGACTCCTTAGGAAGGTTTATTCTTAGGTATTTTATTCTTTTTGATGCTGTGGTAAATCGAATTGTTTCTTTAATTTCTTTTTCTGATCTTTCATTTTTTAGTGTATAGAAATGCAACAGATTTCTGTGTATTTATTTGGTATCCTGCAACTTTACTGAATTCACTGATGAGCTCTAATAGTTTAGTTTTCTGGTAGACTCTTTAGGATTTTCTATGTATAGTAACATGTAGTAACATGTCATCTGCATACAGTAAGTTTTACTTACTTCTTATTTTCCAATTTGGATTTACTTTATTTATTTTTCTTATCTGATTGCTGTGGCTAAGAGAATTAAAGTTGTAATGACCATATTCAAATGTTTCTTAGAAGATAGGCAATGCCACTCAATGCCACTTTGTTCTGAACATATTGGTTACAATCTACAAGGCAGCCACTAAATGAGCTCTTTATAGCCAGAAAATATTTTTATTGGGCAGAGGGATTATTTTGAACAAAGAACACTTTTGGTAGAGGGTTAGAAGTTAACGAATAAATAGCATAAATCCTGGGAAGCTAAAGAAGTAAAAAATGCATTAATGAACATAGATGTGTCTGAAGATGTTCTTGGTATTATATATATATATATATATATATATATATATATATATATATATATATATATCTCAGATCTTAGCAAATAATCACTAGAATTAGCTTGGTTAAAAATCTTCAAATGTTCAAAAGAGCTCTTGTAATGAAGATCATTAATTCTGTGTTTCACTAAGCACTCATCCTCATCTGTTAGTTTTCTCATTAATTTCAAAGATGCTAGAAGGATTGGCAGAATTAGAATTGCTAAAAGATATACAAATCATTTTGATACACATGATTAAATGTGTTAAATTTGAAGTGATCAAGATTTAAGAATTTTTGAATGGTGGCATACCAAAAGGGGCTGTGAGTGTGTGTAGAATTGCTCAAGGCTGTTCCCATGACGCATGGATTAAACTAGTAGGAAATTTAACAGAATAAAAGTAGAATGTCTATTCTATAAAAGTAGAATGGTCTATTAATAGTTAATATGTGGTATATAATCTTAGTACCTGTGCTACACAGTAGGTCCTTTTGTTTATATATTTTATATATAGTACTGTATATCTGTTAATCTCAAATTCCTAATGTATCCCTCCCACATCTCCTTTGGTAACCATAAGTTTGTTTTCTATGTCTGTAAGTCTATTTCTGTTTTGCAAATAAGTTCATTCATATCATTTTTTAGATTCCACATATAAGTGATATGATGTGATATTTGTCTTTCTCTGTCTGACATATTTCACTTAATATGATAATCTCTAAGTCCATCCATGTTGCTGCAAATGGCATTATTTCATTCCTTTTTCATGGCTGAATAATATTTCATTGTGTATATATACCATATCTTCTTTATCCATTCATTTGTTGTTGGACACTTAGGTTGCTTCCATGTCTTGGCTATTGTAAATAGTGCCACTATGCACAACTGAGAACATGTATCTTTTTCATCTTTTCCAGTTATATGCCCAGGAGTGAGATTGCTGGTATATATGGTAACTCTATTTTTAGTTTTTTAAAGGAAACTCCATACTGTTCTCCATAGTGGTTGTACCAGTTTACACCCCCACCAACAGTGTACAGGGGTTCCCTTTTCTTCACCCTCTTTAGCATTTATTGTTTGTAGACTTTTTGATGATGGCCATTCTGATTGGTGTGAGGTGGTACTTCGTTGTAGTTTTGATTTGCATTTCTCTAATAATCAGCAATTTTGAACATCTTTTCATATGCCTGTTGCCATCTATATGTCTCCTTTGGAGAAAAGTCTATTTAGGTTTAGTGCTCATTTTTTGGATTGGGTTGTTTGGGGTTTTTTTTGTTTTTTTGTTTTTTTTTTGATATTCAGCTGTATAAGATGTTTGTGTATTTTGCATGACTTGCAGATATTCTCCCAGTCTGTAGGTTGTCTTTTTGTTTTGTTTATGGTTTCCTTTGCTATGCAAAAGCTTTTAAGTTTAATTAGGTCTCATTTGTTTATTTTTGCTTTTGTTTCCATTACTCTAGGAGATGGATCCAAAAACGTATTGCTGTGATTTATGTCAAAGACTATTCTGTCTATGTTTTCTTCTAGGAGTTTTATAGTATCCAGTCTTGCATTTAGGTCTTTAATCCACTTTGAATTTATTTTTGTATATGGTATAGAGGAACGTGACAAGGATGCCCACTCTTGCCGCTTTTATTCGGCATAGTTTTGGAAGTCCTAGCCACAGCAATAAGAAGAAAAAGAAATAAAAGGAATCCAGTTTGGAAAGGAAATAGTAAAACAGTCACTCTTTTCAGATGACATGATTCTATACATAGAAAATCCTAAAGACATTACCAGAAAACTGCTAGAGCTCATCAATTTATTTGATAAGGTTGCAGGATACAAAATTCATACACAGAAATCCCTTGCATTTTTATACACTAACAACAAAATACCAGAAACAGGAATTAAGGAAACAATCTCATTTGCCATCACATCAAATAGAATAAAATACCTAGGAATAAACCTACCTAAGAAAGCTAAAGACCCATACTCCTAAAACTGTATGATATTGATGAAGAAAATTGAAGACCACACAAACAAATGAAAAGATATAACATATTCTTGGATTGGTAGAATGAATATTGTTAAAATGACCATACTACACAAGGCAATCTACAGATTCAATGCAATCCCTATCAAATTACCAATGGCATTTTTCACAGATGTAGAACAAAAAAAATAAAATAAAATAAATTTGTGTGAAAATACAAAAGACCCTGAGTAGCCAAAACCATCTTGAGAAATAAGAACAGAGCTGGAAGAATCACGTTTCCTAACTTCAGACTATACTACAAGGTTACAGTCATCAAAAGAGTATGGTACTGGCACAAAAACAGACATATATATCAATGGAAGAGGATAGAAAGCCCAGAAATAAACTCATGCACTTATGGTCAATTAATCTACAATAAAGAAGGCAAGAATATACACTGGATTAAAGACAGTCTCTTCAATAAGTGGTGTAGTGAAAACTGGACAGCTGCATGTAAAAGTGTGTTCATTTAAATTTCAGTCTCAGATAACTGTATTTTCTGAACTGTAAATATGACTCATACAATATTTGGGATGTGTCTGTATTAAATTGTTTGCAGTTTATTTAAAATGCAGATTTAACTGAACATCCTGTATTTTATATAATAGTCCTATTTATAGTACAAGTTCTTTCTAGGTGGTATTAAAGGAAGTACTTGTGCAATAACTTCAGTGAGCTGCAAAGACACTAACACATATATCAGAAAGTTGTCACCCATGAAACCGATTATGCGTGAGCTCACTATTCTCTGGCACTACAACCTGCAGTAGGCCTTCCATAGTCCCACTCAGCTAGTCTCTCCTTATTTTCAGCACCACTTATTTCTTGGGCTTCTGAAGTATCTTACTTGGGCCAAGATTCACAGGCTTGCTAGTCAAAATAATCCAGCCTTGCCTCTCTCAATACACCTGCACACACCTGCCTTTTCTTCTCCCATTATTTCCTCAGGATTTTTACTTTTAATATTTCTACTAAAAAAGATACTGATCTCCCTTTCCCCCTCATAATCTTATTCAATCAATAACAATAACTGGTTACTATATTTAAGGTAATATTATTAGCAGAATAACTGATGACTCTTTCATTGCGTTATTGAGGGTCAAGACAGGGAAATGATTACATTTCATTCTAAGGAGAGTTGCCAACTTTTATCTTTTCTAACTCACTTCCTTTCTCTCTCTAGTCCTTCCACCCTTCTAAAGAAACAATTCCTTCTAAAGAAACCAAAATGAAAGTATAGTTTCATATGAAGAATAGTTTAATGTTAAAAGATGGGGCATTAAAAAAAACACTTCTTAGATTAAAATTCCAAACAAGGGCTCTCAGTAGATAAGTAAATATCACAGAAGCGCTAAAAAATGTTCATTTATGGTTAATTAATACATATATTTCTGTATTCATTTGTTCAATATTCCACATCAAATGTTGTATTTCTACTAAGTAGCAGTTACTGAAAAAAGAAAATCATTCACTCTCCATTTCTATGTATGAAAAACTAGAATACTACTCATTTTTCCTACCTCAGAATATGATCAAATGTACTCTGAAAAACCTGGCCATAATAAGTTGTACTTTTTAAGTGGATAAACAGGTACATTTCATTAAAGTGATTTATGGATTATTTTAGTTGGGGCAATGACTTGAAAAATATTGTATATGTATGTATACTCCCATGTTCCATATCTTGGAATATGTGGGCAGCTATTGGTACCTGTTATCCATGTCCCCTATCTCCTATCTTAATATTTCCCCTGATTAGTAAGAGTGGCAACTATTTACATAATAGAAGAAAACTCTGTTAGATGGTCATTTTGAAGACTTTGCACCAAGAAAATATATTTAATGTATGTAAACCTGTGTAAAATATATTCCTTGTGGTCTGAATTCAGAATTGACTTTGAAATATTATATTCCATTCTAGTATTACTCCTTTGGATAAATTGCTTCAATGATGCTCTGTATTATTCTAGGAGAAAAAGAAATCTGAAATCCCTTCATGTCCTAGTTACCTATCCAGCCTTATCACATACCAACTCTTACCTGATTCAGTTCTTGGCATCAATATTATTAAATCACATGCAATTTCTCAATTGCATATTCTCTTTCTAAACTTTTGGCTTTTATCTACATAATTCTCTTTCCTGAATCATTCTTTTTTCCTTGTCTGTCCTTGTTAAACTTGGTCATCATTCAGCATTTGGCTTCTATATCTTCCTTCTCGGAAAGCCTGAACACTGAATTTCCTCACCAACTCTATAAACTCCCATATCACCCTGAAATTTGTCCATATATACATTTTGTCATATTTACTGCAATTCTGGCTTAAGGGCCTTCATAGTGGCAGAGACTAATGTTTTTAATCAGTGTTGATCATGTTGTTTTCTCGGTGAATGATTGGTTGAATGAATAAATCTGTCCCTAACTACCTCTGTGGCCTTGAGTGAGACAATCTTTGGGCCATCGATTCCTCATCTACAGTTAAAAATGATTGAGCTAGGTCATCTTTGTGATATCTAACTAATTTCTAACAGCTCTTAAATGCCATGATTTCATGGCTAAGTATACAATATACCAAATAAATAAATGAATTCATTTTGAATGTTGATTTTTGAATATTATTTTGAAATTGTTAAAGAATATAAATGAGTATATTTATTATGTAGAATTTTAAACAGTATATAAAGCAACATTTTTTTTGTCATTTCTGATATTGCCTCGTCCTTAAAATGTCTTTTACTTTTAGAGAGATACACAGGCTGTATAATAACATTATTTGAGATAAGGTAAAACTGTTCTAAAAATTTTTCAAGCCACCTAGATATTCCTGTATAACTTAACATGACAAATCAAAAAGAAGTTGAAAAAAACTTTCAGAATAATGTCTTTGTCCTTTTTTAGCATCAAATTATTTTTCCATTAATTGCCTTAATTTTGACATTTGAATAAGTGATATTTATGTCCCAATTTATCTTGAACTTTCAGAAAGCTGATAAAATGGCATAGCAAATCATCAGAGTAACTGGAGAGAAACTGAAACTTCAGAAGTAGTTGAACACTTGCAGTGAAAAAAAAAATATATATATATATGTAAAGTACTAAGAATTAAAATGAAAAAATTTCAATGCTGAAGAAAAATATACTAATAAGCAGATATGTAATTACACTTCAATTTATTAAGAATTTCAAGGTGGTCTGAAAATTAAATGGTATTACTTTATTCTAATTCATTCTGTCAATAGAGTAGGTGAGGTTATAATTTTGAGCTCATGTTGAACTATGTTGTTTTTTTTTTTAATGTGATTAATAAATAGAACAAAGAATTCCTACATCCAACCAATATGAAAAAAAAAACATGGCCAGATTTTATTCTCAACTGAAATAATCAAGAAAGAAGAAGAAAAGGAGCAACTAATTTAAACATTATTTTTCAAGGTACTGGAATCAAGCAATAGAAGTCAGTGATCCCTGAGACAGTAAACAAATGAGGTAACCCAGGCGATTGCCGAAGCTTTCTTCCTTGAAAAAGTGTTTAGTGTGATATGGGAAACCCAGATGAAGCCCAACAGACTGTGCACTGAGAAGACAGAACTGAGGGTCTGGGGGGACCAAAGCAGCAAAAGTCGTAGGACAAACTATGGGAGAGGGAAGAGATACACAAAGAGAGAACCCAGAGACCTGCAGAAGTTTCTCCTCAAGTATTCAATCAAGGATTGATAAACACATGTGTGTGAGGAAACTCACTCTATCCAGGAACAGAACCACCTGAAAGTACTAGAGGAAACAGCATGCTTGTAAAGGGTACAGAATCAGAAAACCTTGTAATTTGTAATGCATTGAAGAGAACACTATTAGCTCTAGACTAAAACCTGCTCTGGTTTTAATTAATAAATATTGAAAGCAAGTCCAGAAGGAATGTAATTCTTTCTATAATTAACTTAACTCTGTCTCAGAAAAATGCTGAATAAATTGCACAGCAATACAAAATATCCAGTTCCCCCAAAATAAATTTTAAAATGTTTTACATTAAATAAAATATTACCAGATAGCAAAATAGGCAGGAAAGTGCAACCTATTATAAATGGGGGGGAAAAATCAATCAATTGAAACTGACCCAGAATTGACACAGATATTAAACTTAGCAGGCAGGGAATTTAAAACAACCATTATCAACACATGGAGACATGGAAAAATGCAAGGAATCTCCAAATTGTACCTCTAGAGGTGAACATTACAAAATATGATATGAAAAATACACTGAATGGAAATTAATAACATAAAATACATTGCAGAAGAAAAGATTAGTGTATTTGAAGCCATATAGAACCTATAAAAAATTAAGGAAAGGAAAACATTTCAATGGACAGCACATCAGTCAACTATGGAACAATTTCAAGCAGCTAATATATAGGTAAATGGAGACCTGGAGGAGGGGTCAGTTAAAGTTTAGAAAATCATGACCAATTTTTCCCTAATCTTTAAAAATGTATAAACACACAATTCCAACAAGCTCCATGAGCTCTAAGTACAAGAAATATGAAGAAAAACATACCAAAGAATATCATAAAGAGAAAACCTTCCAAACAACACAGACAGGAGGAGAGAACATCTATGACAAATGAACAAGAGTAAGGATGCCAGTCAATCGGTCTTTCTAAATAAATGGAAGAGTCTTCAAGTATCGAAGTAGGAAACCCTAACAACCTACAATTGTGAAAACACCTTTCAAAATTAAAATGGAAATAAAGATTTTTAAGACCTGAAAGATTCATCACCAATAGACCTGCTCAACAAGTAACATTAAAATAAGACTTTCAGGCACAGAGAAAATGAATAAGATGGAAATATGGACCTAAAGAAAAGGAATAATAAAACAGGTAATAGTAACTACATGGGTCAGTATCTAAAACTTTTCCTATTATTTAAAATCTTTGAAAAATACATCATTTAAACAAAACTAACACTATTGTGGGGTTTATAACATATGTAAATAAAATGTATGATAACAGTAGCATAGAGGTGGAGAGGAGAGAATTTGATACATATTATTGTAAGGTTCCTATTGTGAAGTATGGCATTACTTAAAGATGGAATATAATAAGTAAAGTTGGGAACTTTAGAGCAACCACTAAAATAAGAAAACAGAGCTATGTGTAATTAAATCAACAAAGGTGTTAGAACTGAACGATAAAAATAATCATGTAATCTAAAAAAAGGCAGGAAAAAGGAAATAGAGAATTAAGGATAGATGGGAAAAAAGGAAATCAAATACTGTTTTAATAGATGTAAAACTAACCATATAATTATCACATTAGATGTAAATTATCCAAATACCCCAAGATTAGATAAAAATGCTAGATTCTTTCTGTTGCTTACAAGAAACTCATTTTAAATATAAAGACACAAACCAATTATAGATCAAAGGATAGAAAAATACCAAGCTAACCTTAATCAAAAGAAAGCTAAAGAGACTATATTAATATCAAAGTAGATTTCAGGCCAGATAATATTAATAGGGATCAAGAAATTCACTTTATAGATAAAAGAGTCAATTTGTCAAAAAGACAGTGATCTTAAATGTTTACATATCTAATGTTGGAACAGTGCAGAAATAGGTCCACATGTAAATGGACAACTGACTTTTTTCAGAAAGTCTGTAAGATAACTGAGTGGAAAAGAAAAGTCCTTTCAATAAATGATGCTGAAATCATAACATATCAATATGCAAAAAATAAACTTGAATCTGTGTCACAGAAGTTAAACTAAATTAATTCAAAATGAATCATAGACTAAAATGTGAAACCTGAAACCATAAAACCTCTATCAGAAAACACAGAAAACCTTTATGACTTTGAGCTATATAAAGATTTCTTAAATATGACACCAAAATCTGGGTCCATCAAAAAATTGACAAACTGATAAGTTAGACTTCATCAAAATTAAAATGAATTCTCTTTGGAAGGAAATAATAGAAATAAAATACAATCCATAGAATGGGAAAAAATATTTGCAAAACAAATATTCAATAAGGTATCTATTTGTAGAATATTTAAAATCTCAAAATTCAAAAATATGAAAACAACTGAGTTTTAAAAGATATACAATATATTTAAGCAGATAATGTGTTTATCAAAGAAAATATAGGGCTAGCAAATAAACACATGACAAAATGCTCAACATTATTATTTTCTAAGAAAATGCAAATTGAAGCCACAATGAGATACTACTATTCTTATGTTGGAATGGCTAAAATTTAAAAGCCCGATCATGCCAAATTTTGGTGAGGATTTAGAAGAACAGAAACTTGAACTATTGTTGGGCATAGAACCAGTACAACCACTTTGAAAAACAGTTTGACTCTCTCTTAAAAATTAAAAGCACTTACATATGAATCATCCATCCTAGATCTATCCTATGTATTTGCCCAAGAGAAATAAAAGTATATACCCACACAAACACTTGTACACCAATGAACATGGCACTTTATTTATTTATTTTTTTTTGCTAATTGCTGCAAATGGAAAACAATATAAATATCCATCAGTTGAAGAATGGATAAATAATTATAAGTATTCATACCATAAAATGCAACTCAACAATAATTAAAAAAAAACTATTGATACAACCAACAAGAAGTAGAAATCTCAAAATAATTATGCTGAATAAAAGAAGCCCCCCAAATTTTTTAAAGCACATACTATATTATTCTATTTATATAAAATTCTAGAAAATGCAAACTAATCTAAGCAACAGTGTTTACCTGGTGGAGGGAATGGAGAAAGTTGGAAGGAAGAGATATATTTTGATTGTAGTGATAATTTCATTGATCCAAATGTATAAAACTATACATTTTATGTATGTGCAGCTTATTGTATACCATGAATTCCTTAATAAAGCTGCTAAGGAAGAAGACAAATTTTAAAAATTTAGAACAAAAATTACTCCCCCTTACCATCAAACGTATTCAATTCAATAACTGAGCAAAATGTATGAGTAGAAAGCCAAGTAGTTTCTAACAATTTTACTCAATAAACACCAAGGTAGAATAAAGAACTGAAAGTACAACATGAATAAAACTTCATTTTACATATAACGAATTGAGGCCAAATAGCTTATATCTTGTCACTTCCATCCTTTTTTGCTATATTCCACATACTGAACTATTGCATTTTACAAGGCCATTCAGCAGTGAATGTCAGAGCAAAATCACAAATCTACATTTTAAAATATTAAGTGTTATTTTTTTACCATACCAGTTCTCTGAGTCAGCCATATGTACTTCTTGTGGTGAAACTTTGAAAAAGGTTGGAAAGTCGGGAAGCAAACTCATGCTCATGTATTCTTTTTATCTTTTTCTTACTGTCTTCATTCAAAAATTGGCACAGAACCAGAGAATAAAATGGTGCTGTGAAAGTCTGAGAAGTGGGGAAATTGGGGAGAAGTTTGTCAAAGGGTACAAACTTTCAGTTATAATATAGATAATCAACTTGAGCTTGGTAGTTATTTCACAGTATGTATTTATATTAAATCAGCAAATTGTACACCTTAAATCACTTTGTACAGCCTAAATTTATACACTTTTTGTCAATCATACCTCAATAAAGCTGGAAAAAAGACTTAGATATTAGTTCCTTTAAAAAGACTTTTGGATTAACCTTTCAGTTTAACTGCCTTTTTCATCTCTAGTCAAGAACATATACTCATAAAATGGATCCATACTTGGCGATAGTGAAACTGTACTAAATGCTTCCAAACTGAGAATAATGTAAATAAATGTTTTGAATATTCTTCATAACTCTAGTTAAATAGTCCAAGAAAAATGTTTGATTCAATGATTGATGTCAACAATGAAATAAAATTTATCCTTCAACCAGAACTTATTTCTATAATCAACCTTATTTTATCTCATTAAAACACAATGAAGATACTTAATGTTTATCTTACTAATCAGTTTTTGACATGTAGCCCTAATTTTAAAATGATGAAAATTATTTGAAATTTTAATCTTCGTTATTTCTGATACAGCCACCTCTTATAGGCAGAGTACTATTTGAAAACATGGTATACATAGAAGAACAACTTTGGGGACTATTAAATTTAAATAGTAATAATAACTACATATTAGCTTTAAGTGAACAAATATCAACCATGGGTGTTTAGACACAAAGTCTTAATATTAATTATTGATTTTGACCCTGTTTCCAGTTAAAATATCTACACTATAAATTCAACTAATCTGATATTTCAACCTTATTTAACACACCATTTGTTGTACCTGTAGACAAAGGGAACAGTATCAGCAAGATCATTCATATATTTTGGAAAGCTATGAACTACTGACCCAGCAGTTCTACAGGTATGTCACCTACTCTGATGTTGAGCCCAGAATCAAATGCCATTATCTTTATGTATTGACCTTGCCTGGATGTACAGTGTCATAAAGGAGATAGGCTTTTACATATGGTAAGAATATCTTCTATGCTGGTTCTTTCTACTTTCTTTTCTCTATTAATTCAACTACTTTAAATAACTACTTTCAGAACTCTTTCAAAATTGATGGACTTTTAATGGCAGGAATTTGTTATTTCTACTGTGTTAAAATTTTCTGATATTTTATGTCATTTAAGAGAATTGTAGAAAAATTGGGTAAATATTGATACTTAGCCATCTTGAAGGTTTGTATACAAAACTTTAGTATTTATTTGGAGAATTTTAAATGTTTTAGTATTTAAACATTGTAAATAGATTTTTACTCTATAATATGTTATTTGAAAATAAAGCATTCACTCATTTTTTTCCTGGGTGTTGTGGCAGGGTACACACAGGAAAGGGGCTTTTCCCTATAGTAGTAGTATTTTTTTTCTCTTTATTACATTCTTAAATTCTCCCTTTATGGAAAAGTGCTGATGACATACTCCTAAAAGAGAAAAGCAGTCACAGAGACCAGTCATGAATATCCTGCTCACTTTTTGATCAGTCTTACATCAGATATATAACTGCAACATTTAATTATGTCCTCATATTAGGTAATAGTTTTTCCTCTTAATCAATATATAATGTTCTTTAAAAAAAAATACACATTCACAGTAAATGCTCTAGGAACTTTCAGGCCCTGGGATTAATATAGGCTACATTATGTCCATTTGCTCCATAGTGTATTCTTCTGGTGTACACACATACACATACACACACACACACACACACACACACTAATATGCCCACATATGCAAATCAAAGTGACGTTAAGTTGTTTCATCTGTTCCAAAGAGTACTATAGATGCAGTCAAATGATGATTCCAGAGCTTCCCTGGTGGCGCAGTGGTTGAGAGTCCACCTGCCGATGCAGGGGACACGGGTTTGTGCCCCGGTCCAGGAAGATCCCACATACCATGGAGTGGCTGGCCCATGAGCCATGGCCGCTGAGCCTGCGCGTCCGGAGCCTGTGCCCTGCAACAGAAGAGGCCACAACAGTGAGAGGCCCGTGTACTGCAAAAAAAAAAAAAAAAAAGAAAGATTCCAAAATTTTGTTTGACCAAGCTATTTTGTTGCTTATATTGTGTTAGCAATGTTTCCATATACCTACTTCATAACATAAAAAGAATAAGTTTGGATTACTTTGTCTTTTTATTTCCCTAATCTCTTCCATATGACCCTCTGGGCTTTTTTAAACTAGTTTTTTCCTTTAAAAATGTTCTCTTTTTGTAGTGATTTATTTAGCAGTCTCATAAAATAAACTTCAAAGTAGAGTGATGCTTGTATATTAGTTTATAAGAGAGAGTTTAAATGAAGTGCTGCACATCATGGATATATAATTTGATAGCAAATCAATATGTGCCAACTAACAAAATACATCAATTTAATTTATATAAAAAAATCAAAAACATAGGCAGGAGCTTATTTTTTCAATAGAAAGTCACCTGTCCTTACTGGAAAGAATCAGAGAAAATTTCATAGTTAAATAAAATAAAAAGTTCTATGCTTGAATAGTTATGAAACAATTTGAATTTTAATTTTTCAGACAGTGTGGTGAGACTGATTAAAAGTAAGGAGGTAGAAACATATGGCAATAAGGAAGGAAAGATGAGGCTATATAAAGCACTAAAAATCAATCTTGCTGCAGTGTGGAAGCCAAAAAAGACTGACAGATTGCATCACAATGTGATTTTTCCATATATTAGAACATTACTATATTATGTTGAACAACCTTATGTAGTTTCTCCCCTCACCCTAAGAATCAGAGAAAATTTACAATGTCATATTTCAGAAGATAAATCTTTGAACTTCATTATAGTTATTGTGAAGATGTCAATTTCTAGATTTCTGGCATGATAGAGAACAATACTGTAAATATGTTAAAAGGAAATTAAGTATCGATGTCATAGTATCTTTAAAGTGTAAATTCATAAAATTGTGATAGAAGGCATTAAAGAATTTAATTATCAATGGAAACACTATACAATTATGACTGTGTAGTGCATACATTTCAAAATCATTGTCACCACAGGAAAATCATTTTTATATTCCATAGGCCATTTTTGGTTTATATAATTGAAATGAACTATCAGTCTACCAATCAACCTTAAGGAATTGTATTGTTGAAACTAACATCTGCAGATCACACATTTTTGGAGGTTCAGACCCTCTAGAAAAATATGGAGTCCTAATAAGTATCCTCTTTGAGGAGTTTATGGGTTTTTTTTAGCAAAAATTATGAATATATACATATATATACATATATACATGTATTGAAAATATAATTCAACTTAATCACAAATTTAAACTTTTTACTCAATTTAATTATGTTGTGGATCTTCACTTTTTCCTCTTTCTGCTATCTATTTTGGATACATCTTATTTAGTATAATGCTTTATTTTTCAGGGTTAATAAAGACTAGTAAATATATTTAAGGAGCAAAAGAAACACAAATGTTAGGTAATGTATTAGTGATACATGTTAATACTCAAAAAAAGAAGACTGAATTTGAAATAAGTCAATAAAATGAAAGGGATGAATATGCTTTAGACAGCTTCCTTCTTTCTGAAATGACCTTCTTTCCTCCAATTCCGTGCCATGTGGCACAGTCCCCAGTAGATAGAAACGTGCTTACGTCATTGTTAAGGACCAGGATAATTTCAAAGCTTTTCTCCACAGGCCTAGTCAACTCTGGGTAAAATGAATCTGTTATAATTTTTTAAAATAAAAACTAGTGCCAAGTAAAACCAGCTCTTTAATATAAATAACACCAAAAACATCACTGATGAAGATTCAGTCAATAAAAGCATTGAATTTTGAGAAATAATTTTGGGTGACAATTATCCAAAAATAAAAGATAAAAGAAGTTTAGATTTTTTTAAATTCTCAAAGTATTGTAAAACTTGTCAAGGAGAATTAATATACTATTTTCTGCATTCATATTAGCTTAGACAGCTGCTATGAATTGTGTCCCTCCAAAATGATGTGCTGAAGTCTTAACCCCAGTACTTCAGAATGTAATCTTATTTGAAAATGGGGTCTTTATCAAGTTAAAATGAGGTCATTAGGATGGGTTCTAATCCAATATTACCTGAACTCCTACTAAAAGAAGAAATTTGGACTGAGAGATGGGTGTACACAAAAAGAAGACTATGTAGAGATACACAGGGAGCAGATGGCCAAGTGACTGGTGTGATGCATCTACAAGTCAAGGAATTCCAAAGATTGCCAGCAAATACTAGAAGCTGTAAAAGGTAGGGAATAATTTTCCCCTAGAGCTGATAGTGAGAGCATGGCCCTGCCAATACCTTGGTTCAGATTTCTAGCCTCTAGAACTGTGAAAAAATAAATTTATGTTGTTTTATCTGATCCAGATTTGGGTACTTTGTTATGGAAGACATAGGAAATAGCAATGCAGCACCTTTACAACATTTCTTAAATTTTTAAGACTTTAAAAAAATATGGCATGTAGAACTGTGAAATATCTGCATGTAATTAGATCAACCTGAAAAAATTCAGTTCTAGCCACCAAATATGCTATTATAACAAAATAACCTTTGAAATGTTGGAAGTTAAAGTATGGGATTCACTGAACTAACATACACTGATTTTGAAATATGTATCACATAATAAAGCAGGAACTTGACTGAAATCATGTTTTAAAATATAAGTATATATTTTAAAATTCAGATTCAGGTAATTTGGCTTATCTATATTTTAATATATGTAAACTTCATAAATGATAGCATAAGGAAACTGTAATATGTATATATATTCCTATGAATCAGGGGTATTATCCATATATTAAAAAGTTGTGATCAATAGTGTACATCTTTGTTGAAAATTGGCAGTTTGAAAATCTAATGGCTCATATCCAAGGAAGAGCTCCATATGCTATATATTCCTAACTCAGTGTAATATAGAAATTTTTCTTTTTTGGGTACCATTCCCATCCCCCAAAATGTTGGCCAGTGGCAGTGTGGAGTGAGCACTCTCCTCAATCATTTTGAATACATAATATCATATTCTGTCTGACAGTTATTACATATTTTTACATTTACATAATGAGGAGAAAACTTTATTAAAAATAAAATACCTGATGCAAACAAGTCACAAAATTGAGTTTTATTTTCTAAACTTCAGACTACAGAAAAGTTATCTTGAGTAATATATTTCAGTAGTGGGGTCTATTCTGTACTCCTTCTCTAGGCAGATATTCCACTGAAATCAGAATTGGATACTTAATGATAGATATGAGAGCTACTGTAAGTTATGTGCTAAATGAGATTTGAATTACTAGGGGTAAAATTTCCAGAAAGAAAATGGGGGCTCTGGCTATCTGTCTTCAATTAATGTGAACAGGAAAATAGACTTAAATTTTAACATTTAATGTTGGAAGTGTAACTGTAAGATATATTTACTTATATTTACTTTTGAAAGCTATCATATACTGTTAATCATAATCAAAAGCATGTGCATCTAAACTCAATACACTTATATGGAAACATTACAAACATTTTCAGAAATAGAAGTCAGATACTGTTCTTTCCCAACCATTTTCTGGTTGCCATATCATAATCTGTAACAACAAAAATTAGTACTTCAGAAAACAATTCCCAAATTAGTTAGCCTGATGGCTAGATGTACATCCCTCAAAACCAATGTAGCATTTAGCAGGTGAATGATGATATAGCTTATTTTGTAAGAATGCCCTTTTGCTCTCTGATATAATATATTGTAGGGTCCAGGACTGAATTTTCATTTAAGCATAGAGAGTGTACCATTCTTTTTTTTATTTTTTTATTTTTATTTTTTGTGATATGCGGGCCTCTCACTGCTGTGGCCTCTCCCGTTGCGGAGCACAGGCTCCGGACGCACAGGCTCAGCGGCCATGGCTCACAGGCCCAGCCACTCAGCAGCATGTGGGATCTTCCCGGACCGGGACACAAACCCGCATCCCCTGCATCGGCAGGCAGACTCTCAACAACTGCGCCACCAGGGAAGCCCCATTCTTGTATTTTTAAGTGATTTTCTCTACCTTTCTTCGCCAACGGTTTTACTAGGAATCCAATATCCATTGTCTCTATACATGTGAAACTTTCAACAGGGGAAGTCTGAAGTAAAATTTAGAAAATTAATCAAAATAATGTCCCAGGATATAAATGTAATGAAAATCAATTTAGGGCAAGTGAACATTACAGAAAGGGTAACACTAACAATGAAAAAGCAAAACAAAAGGAAATAAATATCAAGCAACCAAAATCCCTCAAACATTCAATAATAAGAGAAAGAGATTTTTAAAGAAACTTCATAGTGAAATAAAATTGCCATTGAAAATCCAGAGGAACTTGATCATTCCTTATTTAACTAAGTATAATACTCTTTTAAGAGACGATTGTATGAAAAAAGTTACGATACAAATATTTTTTCTCCTCAATAAGCAATGATTTCTAAACAATGCCACAGAAATACAGTTGTTTTTGGTATTGTTAGTGATATTATTTACTAACCATCCTAAACCAGACAACTTTGTTTGTTACAATTTTGGCACCTCAGTAAACTCAAAAGCTTCCACATCAAATATTGTTGACCTACACATGCCAAATTACAGCTCTGCATTCTGTGGTTGATTGATTAGACTGCTATTGCACGTTTTCCCCTAAGATTTCAAGACTCTTTACAGAGTATTTTAAATATGGACAAGCTGATGCTATAAAATTGAAAGCAGGGAATTCATTTGAAAAATTGCAAAGAAAAATGAAGAGAGTAATGGAAATACAAGGTAGAATATAAAGAGCAGATGATGGAAAAGTCAGAACCCCCAAGTAATGATGACAAAAATTAATCATTCAAGGACAATGTATCAGTATTTGAAAGAACAACTGTTTGCCAAGTACAAACACCACCCTAGTAAAGTATCTTTTTCTTAGAGACACACATATTTTTGCTCCCCTCAGGGCAAGCACACTTCTTTTGTTCTCCTTTCCCACTTGTGACAGAGTCCTTAGCTATGCTCTATGCTTAAATATGTCAGTGTGGGTAAGAGGTTTGTTCTACATATTAGCATACTCCTCCTCTATCCCAGCCCCCAATGACTTTCATTCAGCAACATTTATTGGAAAATCTAACTGTAAGTACATTGTTTTTTCAAAACTGACTGACACATTAGAATTAGAAAAGTGTTTAATTATGGTTTGTTTTTACTACCAGTACTCTCAGATTGCACTTCAACTAACTAGCAGTGAGGCAGACAAGAGGTTTTTTGTTCTTTAGGTTTTTTTTCCTCATGAAATGATTATAATTGGCACTAAGTTGGAGAACTACTAATGTAGTGAAGAGATTCAAAATGGTGTCAAAAAATTGAGTTAAGTCTTTGCAATTGGCAGGCTTACAGCCACTGACAAATCAAAATCATTTTGACCATGAACTTGTTATGTAAAATGGAATTATAATACTAATTTCTAATCTATAGTTTTGTTTTCAGGGTCAAATAAGAATATAACTGTGGTATGTAAATTTTATGCATATCTTAGTTATCTTACTACTGCAAACTCTAGCACTTCTGTGTCCAGTGGAGGAGTATATTGGTATCCAATAATTCTATGTTCAATATATTTTCAATATCCTCATATTAAATTACATTGCTAATTGTTTTCGATGGTAATTTCAGATTAATATGTAGAGATGGATTAGAATGCTATCATTTTGCTGATTTTACTTAATTTATAAAAGACAATTTGAATTTCAATTAAAAGCATTTTCAGTTATTGCAAATTGATGTTAAGGGCATAGAGTATATCGTTTGGATTCCTGTTCTATATAGAGCAATAATTCATAGACAAATAAATGCTCTTTTTCTTCCTTGGGAAAATGACTTATGAACCAAACACTTTTACTGAGGCATGCTACAGTGATAAGATGTGACCTTAAAACAATGAATATCAGCATGAAGAAAGTAGAAACAAGGTTATTTAATTGTGATATAAGGTACTTAACAGTACAGTTTTAAACTATAAACTCTTCTTGAAAGAAAGAATACTAAGTAATAAAGAACAGTTCATAAGTGCTTAAAAAGGATTTATAAAATTATAAAATAATTTAAAGATAGCTGTTTGAGTAACTGCATCCTTGAATTTTTAATATAGTTTAGGTGTAGACCAGCTTACTAATGTACATAAATTTAATTTAACAATACTTTTATAATATTAAATGTATATATCCTTTCTCAATAGATGGCAAATAAGTCCAAGAGAGAAGAATCATGTATAAATTATAATGTTAATTAATGCTTTTAAAAATCTTACTATGTGATAGAAGTGTTTTTAATGTTTTATATGCATTTAAAAAAATTTACTGCTCATAGCAACACTATGAAGTAAGTATTAGTATTAACTCTACTTTAAAGATACGAAAACATAGTCAGTTACCTAAGGTCACACAGCTAATGATGACAGAGCTAAAATTTAATACAAACTGCCTCCAAATCTGGGTTCCTAAATCTTACTGTAATTTATATGCATAATTTGCATGTTCCAAATACCTACAGTAATTCAAGGTTTTGCATGGGTATTAAACAAATATTGATAAACTAATTGGACTGAACTGAATGATATGTTAAATGATGTGTGTTATAAAATTTACTAGCTCTTGTATAGTCAATCATTTATCATCTTGGAATTAAAAAAAAACTGCCTCAGATTTCAAGGGTCACCTAGGAAATCTTCAACATTATTCTTCAATCTCCCTCATTTTCTTAGTAAACTCTTGCCTTAGAATTGACTTATCTGATGTAATGAAATTGTAACCTCAGCAGTAGCATGCCCTAAAGGTAAGAATGTTGTTATTAATAACCCTCAAGCATTAGCTCTTATGGTAGAAGCTTGTAATTTAGCTTGCAATAAGCTGCATTCTAAATGTAAAACATTTTTTTAAATATATATAATCTATGTGTAAATGTGTGACTCTAAAACAAATTTTAATTGAAGTAGAGTTGATTTACAGTATTGTACTAGTTTCAGGTGGACAGCATAGTGATTCAGTATTTTTGCAGACTATATTCTATTATCGGTTATTAAAAGATGTAAAGTGTAATTCCCTGTGCTATAGAGAAAATCCTTGTTGCTTATCTATTTTATGTATAGTAGTTTGTATCTGTTGATACCATAACCCTAATTTGTTCCTTCCCCTCTGCTTCTCTCCTTTGGTAACCACAGGTTTGTTCCCTATGTCTGTGAGTCTCTTTTTGTTTTGTATATGCATATATTTGTACTATTTTTTAGATCCCATATATGTGATATCATATAGTTTTGTCTTTCTCTGACTTATTTCACTAAACATAATATTCTCTAAGTCCATCTACATTGCTGCAAATGGCAGTATTTCATTCTTTTTTTATGGCTGACTAATATTCCATTGTATACATATACCACTTTTTAATCCAGTCATCTGTGGATGGCCACTTGTGTTGCTTCAATGTCTTGGCTATTGTAAATAGTGCTGATATGAAAATTGGAGTGGAGGGATGAGGGGAAGATGGCGGAAGAGTAAGATGTGGAGATCACCTTCCTCCCCACAGATAAACCAGAAATACATCTACATGTGGAACAACTCCTACAGAACACCTACTGAATGCTGGCAGAAGACCTCAGACCTCCCAAAAGGCAAGAAACACCTCACATACCTGGGTAGGGCAAAAGAAAAAAAGAAAAAACAGAGACAAAAGAATAGGGATGGGACCTGCAGCAGTGGGAGGGAGCTGTGAAGGAGGAAAGGTTTCCACACACTAGGAACCCCCTTTGCAGGCGGAGACTGCGGGAGGCGGAGGGGGGAAGCTTCGGAGCCGTGGAGGAGAGTGCATCCACAGGGGTGCGGAGGGCAAAGCGGAGAGATTCCCGCACAGAGGATCGGTGCCGACCAGCACTCACCAGCCCGAGAGGCTTTTCTGCTCACACGTCGGGGCGGGCAGGGCTGCAAGCTGAGGCTCAGGCTTTGGTCAGAGCGCAGGGAGAGGACTGGGGTTGGCGGCGTGAACACAGCCTGAAGGGGTTAGTGCACCACAGCTACCCGGGAAGGAGTCCGGGAAAAGGTCTGGAGCTGCTGAAGAGGCAAGAGACTTTTTCTTCCCTATTTGTTTCCTGGTGTGCGAGAAGAGTGGATTAAGAGCACTGCTTAAAGGAGATCCAGAGATGGGCGCGAGCCATGGCTAAAAGCGCAGACACCAGAGACCAGCATGAGATGCTAAGGCTGCTGCTGCCACCACCAAGAAGCCTGTGTGCGAGCACAGGTCACTTTCCACACCTCCTGTCCGGGGAGCATGTGCAGCCTGTCACTGCCAGGTTCCTGGGATCCAGGGACAACTTCCCCAGGAGAACGCATTGAGAGCCTCAGGCTGGTGCAGTGTCACGCCAGCCTCTGTCGCTGCAGGCTCACCCCACACTCTGTGCCCCTCCCTCCCCCCGGCCTGAGTGAGCCAAAACCCCGAATCAGCTGCTCCTTTAACCCCATCCTGTCTGAGTGGAAAAACAGATGCCCTCCGGCGACCTACATGCAGAGGCAGGGCCAAATCCAAAGCTGAGGCCCTAGGAGCAGTGAGAACAAAGAAGAGAAGGGGAAGTCTCTCCCAGCAGCCTCAGAGGCAGCGGATTGAAGCTCCATGGTCAACTTGATGAACCCTCCATCTGTGGAATACAGAATAGACAGCGAATCATCCCAAATTGAGGAGGTGGACTTTGAGAGAAAGATTTATGATTTTTTCCACTTTTCCTCTATTTGTGAGTGTGTACGTGTATGCTTCTGTGTGAGATTTAGTCTATATAGCTTTGCTTCCACCATTTGTCCTAGGGTTCTATCTGTCGATTTTTAAAAAAAATTTTTTTTCTTAATAATTAGTTTTTAATTTTAATAATTTTATTTTAATAACTTTATTTTACTTTATCTTCTTTCTTTCTTTCTTCTTTCTTTCTTTTTTTCTTTCTTTCTTTCTTTCTTTCTTTCTTTCTTTCTTTCCTTCCTTCCCTCCTTTAGATAACGAATCATCCCAAATTGAGGAGGTGGACTTTGAGAGCAAGATTTATGATTTTTTCCCCATTTTCCTCTTTTTGTGTGTGTGTATGTTTCTGTATGAGATTTTGTCTGTATAGCTTTGCTTCCACCATTTGTCCTAACATTGTATCCATCCATTTTTGTTTTTTTCCATAATTTTTTTCTTAATGATTATTTTTAAATTTAATAACTTTATTATATTTTACTTTATTTTATTTTACTTTATCCTCTTTCTTTCTTTATTTTTTCCTTCCTTCCCTCCTTCCTCCCTTACTTCCTAACTCCCACCACCCCTCTCTCACTCCTGCCCTCCCTCACTCCCTCCCTCCCTCCTTTCTTTCCTTCTTTTCTTCTTTCTTTCTTTCCTTCATTCTTTCTTCCTTCCTTCCTTCCTTCCTTCCGTCCTTCCTTTCTTTCTTAATTTCTTTCTGCCCACTTCTACTAATTCTTACTCTCTACTTTTTCTCCCTTTTATTCTGAGCCGTGTGGATGAAAAGCTCTTGATGCTGCAGCCAGGAGTCAGTGCTGTGCCTCTGAGGTGGGAGAGCCAACTTCAGGACACGGGTCAACAAGAGACCTGCCAGCTCCACATAATATCAAATGGCGAAAATCTCCCGGAGATCTCCATCTCAACGCCAGCACCCAGCTTCACTCAACGACCAGCAAGCTACAGTGCTGGACAACCTATACCAAACAACTAGCAAAACAGGAACACAACCCCACCCATTAGAAGAGGGGCTGCCTAAAATCATAATAAGTCCACAGACACCCCAAAACACACCACAAGACGTGGACCTGCCCACCAGAGAGACAAGATCCAGGCTCATCCACCAGAACAAAGGCACTAGTCCCCTCCACCAGGAAGCCAACACAACCCACTGAACCAACCTTAGCCACTGGGGACAGACACCAAAAACAATGGGAACTACGAACCTGCAGCCTGCAAAAAGGAGACCCAAAAAACAGTACAATAAGCAAAATGAGAAGACAGAAAAACACACCACAGATGAAGGAGCAAGATAAAAACCACCAGACCTAACAAATGAAGAGGAAATAGGCAGTCTACCTGAAAAAGACTTCAGAATAATGATAGTATATATGATCCAAAATCTTGGAAATAGAAGAGACAAAATGCAAGAAACATTTAACAACGACCAAGAAGAACTAAAGATGAAACAAACAATGATGAACAACAGTAACTGAAATGAAAAATACTCTAGATGGGATCAATAGCAGAATAACTGAGGCAGAAGAACTGATAAGTGACCTGGAAGATAAAATAACAGAAATAAATACTGCAAAGCAGGATAAAGAAAAAAGAAGGTAAAGAACTGATAACAGTCTCAGAGACTTCTGGGAAAACATTAAATGCACCAACATTCGAATTATAGGGGTTCCAGAAGAAGAAGAGAAAAAGAAAGGGACTGAGAAAATATTTGCAGAGATTATAGTTGAAAACTTCCCTAATATGGGAAAGGAAATAGTTAATCAAGTCCAGGAAACACAGAGAGTCCCTTACAGGATAAATCCAAGGAGAAATACGCCAAGATAACTTATTAATCAAACTGTCAAATATTAAATACAAAGAAAGCATATTAAAAGCAGCAAGGGAAAAATAACACCCAAGGGAATCCCTATAAGGTTAACAACTGATCATTCAGCAAAAATTCTGCAAGCCAGAAGGGACTGGCAAGACATATTTAACGTCATGAAGGAGAAAAACCTGCAACCAATATTACTCTACCCAGCAAGGATCACATTCAGATTTGATGGAGAAATTAAAACTTTACAGACAAACAAAAGCTGAGAGAGTTCAGCACCACTAAACCAGCTTTACAACAAATGCTAAAGGAAGTTCTCTAGGCAAGAAACACAAGAAAAGGAAAAGACCTTTAATAACAAACCCAAAACAATTTAGAAAATGGGAAGAGGAACATACATCTCGATAATTACCTTAAATGTAAATGGACTAAATGCTCCCACCAAAAGACACAGATTGGCTGAATGGATACAAAAACAAGACCCATATACATGCTGTCTACAAGAGACCCACTTCAGACTGAGAGACACATACAGACTGAAAGTAAGGGGATGGAAAAAGATATTCCATGCAAATGGAAACCAAAAGAAAGCTGGAGTAACAAATCTCATATCAGACAAAATAGACTTTAAAATAAAGATTAGTAGAAGAGACAAAGAAGGACACTACATAATGATCAAGGGATCGATCCAAGAAGAAGATATAACAACTGTAAATATTTATGCACCCAACATAGGAGCACCGCAATACACGAGGCACATACTAACAGCCACAAAAGGGGAAACCAACAGTAACAAATTCATAGTAGAAACTTTAACACCCCACTTTCACCAATGGAGAGATCATCCAAAATAAAAATAAATAAGGAAACAGAAGCTTTAAATGATACATTAAACAAGATGGACTTAGTTGATATTTATAGGACACTCCACCCAAAACAACAGAATACACATTTTTCTCAAGTGCTCATAGAACATTCTCCAGGATAGATCATATCTAGGGTCACAAATCGAGCCTTGGTAAATTTAAGAAAATTGAAATTGTATCCAGTATGTTTTTTGACCACAACACCATGAGACTAGATATCAATTACAGGAAAAGATCTGTAAAAAATACAAACAAATGGAGGCTAAACAATACACTACTTAATAATGAAGAAATCACTGAAGAAATCAAAGAGGAAATCAAAAAATACCTAGAAACAAATGACAATAGAGACACAAGGACCCAAAACCTATGGGATGCAGCAAAAGCAGTTCTAAGGGGGACGTTTATTGCAAAACAAGCCCACCTTAAGAAGCAGGAAACATCTCGAATAAACAACCCAACCTTGCACCTCAAGCAATTAGAGAAAGGAGAACAAAAAAAACCCCAAAGCTAGCAGAAGGAAAGAAATCATAAAAATCAGATCAGAAATAAACGAAAAAGAAATGAAGGAAACAATAGCAAAGATCAATAAAACTAAAAGCTGGTTCTTTGAGAAGATAAACAAAATAGATAAACCACTAGTCAGACTCATCAAGAAAAAAAGGGAGAAGACTCAAATCAATAGAATTAGAAATGAAAAAGGAGAAGTAACAACTGACACTGCAGAAATAAAAAGGATCATGAGAGATTACTACAAGCAACTCTATGCCAATAAAATGGACAATCTGGAAGAAATGGACAAATTCTTAGAAATGCACAACCTGCCAAGACTGAATCAGGAAGAAATAGAAAATATGAACAGACCAGTCACAAGCACTAAAATTGAAACTGTGATTAAAAATCCTCCAACAAACAAAAGCCCAGGACCAGATGGCTTCACAGGCGAATTCTATCAAACATTTAGAGAAGAGCTAACACCTATCCTTCTCAAAGTCTTCCAAAATATAGCAGAGAGAGGAACACTCCCAAATTCCTTCTATGAGGCCACCATCACCTTGATACCAAAACCAGACAAGGATGTCACAAAGAAAAAAAAACTACAGGCCAATATCACTGATGAACATAGATGCAAAAATCCTCAACAAAATACTAGCAAACAGAATCCAACAGCACATTAAAAGGATCATACACCATGATCAAGTGAGGTTTATTCCAGGAATGCAAGGATTCTTCAATATATGCAAATCTATCAATGTGATAAACCATATTAACAAATTGAAGGAGAAAAACCATATGATCATCTCAATAGATGCAGTGAAAGATTTTGACAAAATTCAACACCCATTTATGATAAAAACCCTGCAGAAAGTAGGCATAGAGGGAACTTTCCTCAACATAATAAAGGCCATATATGACAAGCCCACAGCCAACATCATCTTCAATGGTTAAAAACTGAAAGCATTTCCACGAAGAGAAGGAACAACACAAGGCTGACCACTCTCACCACTGTTATTCAACATAGTTTTGGAGTTTTAGCCACAGCAATCAGAGAAGAAAAGGGAATAAAAGGAATCCAAATCGGAAAAGAAGAAGTAAAGCTGTCACTGTTTTCAGATGACATGATACTATACATAGTGAATCCTACAGATGCTACCAGAAAACTACTAGAGCTAATCAATGAATTTGGTATAGTAACAGGATACAAAATTAATGCACAGAAATCTCTGGCATTCCTATACATTAATGATGAAAAATATGAAAGTGAAATCAAGAAAACACTCCCATTTACCATTGCAACCAAAAGAATAAAATATCTAGGAATAAACCTACCTAAGGAGACAAAAGACCTGTATGCAGAAAATTATAAGACACTGATGAAAGAAATTAAAGATGATACAAATAGATGGAGAGATATACCATGTTCTTGGATTGGAAGAATCAACATTGTGAAAATGACTCTACTACCCAAAGCAATCTACAGATCCAGTGCAATGTCTATCAAATTACCACTGACATTTTTCATAGAACTAGAACAAAAAATTTTACAATTTGTATGGAAACACAAAAGACCCTGGATAGCCAAAGCAATCTTGAGAACGAAAAACGGAGCTGGAGGAATCAGGCTCCCTGACTTCAGACTATACTACAAAGCTACAGTAATCAAGACAGTATGGTACTGGCACAGAAACAGAAAGATAGGTCAATGGAACAGGATAGAAAGCCCAGAAAGCCCATGCACATATGGTCACCTTATCTTTGATAAAGGAGGCAGGAATGTACAGTGGAGGAAGGACAGCCTCTTCAATAAGTGGTGCTGGGAAAACTGGACAGGTACATGTAAAAGTATGAGATTAGATCACTCCCTAACACCATACACAAAAATAAGCTCAAAATAGATTAAAGACCTAAATGTAAGGCCAGAAACTATCAAAATCTTAGAGGAAAACATAGGCAGAACACTCTATGATATAAATCACAGCAAGATCCTTTTGGACCCAGCTCCTAGAGAAATGGAAATAAAAACAAAAATAAACAAATGGGACCTAATGAAACTTCAAAGCTTTTGCACCACAAGGGAAACCATAAATAAGAGCAAAATACAACCCTCAGAATGGGAGAAAATATTTGCAAATGAAGCAACTGACAAAGGATTAATTTCCAAAATTAAACAGCAGCTCATGCAGCTCAATAACAAAAAACAAGCAACCCAATCCAAAAATGGGCAGAAGTCCTAAATAGACATTTATCCAAAGAAGATATACAGACTGCCAACAAACACATGAAAGAATGCTCAACATCATTAATCATTAGAGAAATGCAAATCAAAACTACAATGAGATATCATCTCACACACATCAGCATGGCCATCAACAAAAAATCTAGAAACAATAAATGCTAGAGAGAGTGTGGAGAAAAGGGAACACTCTTGCACTGCTGGTGGGTATGTTAATTGGTACAACCACTATGGAGAACAGTATGGAGGTTCCTTAAAAAAGTACAAATAGTACTACCATATGACCCAGGAATCCCACTACTGGGCATATACCCTGAGGAAACCATAATTCAAAAAAAGTCATGTACCAAAATGTTCATTGCAGCTCTATTTACAATAGCCTGGAGGTGGAAACAACCTAAGTGCCCATCATCAGATGAATGGATAAAGAAGATATGGCACATATATACAATGGAATATTACTCAGTCATAAAATGAAACAAAATTGAGCTATTTGTAATGAGGTGGATAGACCTAGAGTCTGTCATACAGAGTGAAGTAAGTCAGAAAGAGAAAGACAAATACTGTATGCTAACACATATATATGAAATTTAAGAGAAAAAAAATGTCATGAAGAACCTAGGGGTAAGACAAGAATAAAGACACAGACCTACTAGAGAACGGACTTGAGGATATGGGGAAGGGGAAGGGTGAGCTGTTACAAAGCGAGAGAGTAGCATGGACATAGATACACTACCAAACGTAAGGTAGATAGCTAGTGGGAAACAACCACATAGCAGAGCGAGATCAGCTTGGTGCTTTGTGACCGCCTGGAGGGGTGGGATAGGGAGGGAGACGCAAGAAGGAAGAGATATGGGAATATATGTATATGTGTAACTGATTCACTTTGTTATAAAGGAGAAACTAACACACCATTGTAAAGCAATTATACCCCAATAAAGATGTTAAAAAAAAGAAAGTTAAAATAAAATAATAATAAAAAAAAAGAAAATTGGAGTGGATATATCTTTTCAAGTTAATGTTTTTGTTTTTGTTTTTCTGGATTTATACCCTGGAATAACATGATAGTTCTATTTTTAGATTTATAAGGAACCTCCATACAGTTTTCCGTAATGGCTGTACCAATTTACAACCTTACCAACAGTATATGAGTGTTCTCTTTTCCCTACATCCTCTCTAAAATATTTTATTTATAGACTTTTTGATGATAGTCATTCTGACAGGTGTATGGTAATACCTCATTGTGATTTTGATTTGCAGTTCTCTAATAATTAGGCATATTGAGAATCTTCCAGGTATCTGTTAGCCATCTTTGTGTCTTCTTTGGGAAAGTGTCTATTCAAGTTTCTGGCCAATTATGGATTGGATTGTTTGTCCTTTTACTATTAAGTTGTGTGTGTTGTTTGTACATTTTGCGTATTAACCCCTTGTTGGTCACATCATTTGCAAATATTTTCTCTGATTCAGTAGGTTATCTTTTCATTTTGTTAATGGTTTCCATTCCTGTGCAAAAGGTTTTAAGTTTATTTAGGTTCCATTCATTTATTTTTTTCTTGTATTTATTTTGCCTTAGTGGGCTAATCCAAGAAAATATTGCTACTATTTATGTCAAAGAATATTTTACCTAGGTTTTCTTCTAGGAGTTTTATTGTTTCAGGTCTCACATTTAGGTCTTTAAACTGTTTTGGGTTTAATTTTGTATATGTGTGAAGGAATTGTTCTAATCTCATTGTTTTACTGTGGTTGTCCAGTTTCCCCAGAACTATTTGTTGAAGAGACTGTCTTTTCTCCATTGTGCGTTCTTGTCTCTTTTGTCATAGATTAATTGATCAAAGGTGTGTGGGTTTATTTCTGGGCTCTATTCTGTTCTATTTATCCATGTGTCTGTTCTTGAGTCAATACCACACTTGTTTTGATTACTGTAGCTTTGTAGTATGATCTGAAGTCTGAGAGGGTTATACCTCCAGCTTGTTCTTTTTTCTCAGGAATGCTTTGGCAATTCAGGGTCTTTTGTTTTTCCTCACATATTTTAGGATTATTCATTCCAGTTCTGTGAAAAATATCCTGAGTATTTTGATAAAGATTGCATTAGATACATAGATTACTTCCAGTAGAATGCCCATTTTAATAATATTTATTTATCCAATCCAAGAACATGGAATATCTTTCAAGTTCCTTGAATCATTTTTAATTTTCTTCATCAATGTTTTTAGTTTTCAGCATAGAGTTGTTTAACCTCCTTTGTTAAGTTTATTCTTACTTTTGTTTTGTTTTGTTTTGGTTTGGTTTTTTTCAGTACGCAGGCCTCTCACTGTTGTGGCCTCTCCCATTGCAGAGCACAGGCTCTGGACGCACAGGCTCAGCAGCCATGGCTCATGGGCCCAGCCGCTCCACGGCATGTGAGATCTTCCCAGACCGGGGCATGAACCCATGTTCCCTGCATCGGCAGGCAGACTCTCAACCACTGCGCCACCAGGGAAGCCCTCTTAGGTATTTTTTGATTCAATTTTAAATAAAATTTTTGTCTTTCTGATATATAATTATTAGTGTATAGAAATGAAACAGATTTCTGTATATTAATCTTGTACCCTACAACTTTCCTGAAATCATTTATTAGGTCTGGGGTGGAGACTTTAGGGTTCTCTATATAGAGTATCATGCCATCTGAAAATAGTGACAGTTTTATCTCTTCCCTTCCAATATGGATACCTTTTATCTCTTTTTCTTGTCTGATTTCTATTTTTAGCACTTCCAATACTATGTTAAATAGAAGTGGTGAGAATGGGCATCCTTGTCTTGTTCCTAAATTTAGCAGGAAGGCTTTCAACATTTCACCATTGAGTATTATGTTGCCTGTCAGTTTGTCATAAATAGCCTTTGTTATGTTGAGATATGTTCCCTCTATGCTCACTTTGATGAGAATTTTTTTATCATAAATGGATGTTGAATTTTGTCAAATGCTTTTTCTGCATCTATTGAGATGGTCGTGTGATTTTTGATTTTGTCCTCCTTTTTGTTACTGTGGTGATACATTGATTTGTGTATGTTGAACAATCCTTGTGACCTTGGAATAAATTCCACTTGATCGTGGTGTGTGATCCTTTTTCTGTATTGTTGGATTCAGTTTGTATATTTCATTGAGGATTCTTGCATCTATATTCCTCAAAGACATTGGCCGTTAGTTTTCTATGTTTGGTTTTGGCATCAGGGTAATTGTGGCCTTGTAGAATGAAATTTGGAGGTAGCCTACTCTTCAATTTTTTGTAATAGTTTGAGAAGGATAGGTATAACTTCACATTTTTGTTGCTAAAATAAGACTATCATTTCTTTTCTAGAAAATCTGTTGAACTTTGTTAACTAATCCCTGAAGTTGCAAATGTTTTAAAATAGGATATATAGGATTAAGAAAATAACTGGCATTATCTATGAAAAATAAGAGCTGGCTTAGACATTATCTAGCCTAACCTTTGCATTTTACTAACGAGAATACTGCAAACCAACTGCACACAAGACTTGCCCCAAAAATTAGCAGTTAATTCTGTCTAGAATCAGGATTAGGATTTAGAGCTTATATCTCCTGTATTCCAATCTATTGATCTTTCACTCACAGTATAACCTGATTCACAGCATTAATCTGAAGGATTTCATCATTTGGAAGATTTTATCCATGACAGAAAACATGTACTATTTTAATAAAAACATATAAAAGTACATTAATAGAATTCAAGAATAACAAAGAGTGGAACTTTGAAAATACTATGTTAGGAATTAAAAATAGTTAGGTTACATTTATCAGTGATTATTTATATATAAAGTATTCTTCTCATAGATGCATTCAGTGTTTATGACTTTTAGAGTAGAACAAAATGTAAGAAAGAGATCAACCATGATTTTAATTGCAAAACACTCTATAAACTGAGGAATAACAAGAAGGAAAGAGCACCAGATAGGAAGCTGATGTGATAATCTGATGTGCTAACTGATAATTTAAATAATGATTTTATGGATGACACATTCAGAGGAAGAAATGTAACAACTAGACCTGAGAAATTGTTCTTAAATTATAGGATGTAAAATTCAAGATATTAAATTTATTTTCATTTATAAATATTGTAGAATACTAATTCTCTTAAAATCCAAAGATACAATAGCAAATTTTTGAGCACAAAATATATTTGACAAATATAATTTTCAAAACAATTAATGTATCTTTACTATACTAAAAAAGCACTCAAACTTGCCTCCTTTTAAGTTTTACCTACACAAATGACAGATAGTTAAAACCATTTCGATTAATGAAGAAATAAAGGTTACACAGGAAAAATATAAAATATAACCTTTAAGCATATGCATTTTTAAAATATTAAAATAAATTTTGCTGAGTGGAAAACATGTACTATAGAGAACTTAAATATGTTTGATGATAGACTGGCTATAATAATACTTTAGGAAAATAATGATCACATTTTTATCTACAATTATCAAAACTTTCCATATTTTTAAAATGAGAATTATTATTTGCAGAGAAATTATTCAGTAGCTCAGCTAATAAAACTGAGAATAAAGAGCCAAGTCTAAATACAGAGAAAGAGAGAGAGAGAGACTTGGCTCAGTTTTATTATATATAAATTCTCAGTTTTATTATATATATATATAATAATACTGTTCCTCACCTTAAATGATAATAAGGTTCAATGAAAAAATTAATGCTCCCAAATTGAAAATAATTAAAATTGATAGTTATTCATTTAACTGTATAACTTAAAATAGGATATTACCTGCATGTATTGCATGGTACAGTCAAATAAAAGTTAAATTGAGCAAATATTCTGAAAAAAGTGAAAAATGGGTACAAGAAATGAAAATGTAAAGTCTACAATCAAGAGAAGAATATGTACCACAATTTATATTAGAAATAATTTTTAAAGTAGCATTATGGAAAAGGAACAAAAATAGCTTGAAATATAACTCATATTATTTATATTAAAATTCAAGATTTATGGGTAAGGCAAGTGAGGAAATGTGTAGCTTTGCCATAGTTATAAATGCAGTTTAAAATATAACTGTAAAAATAGTAACAAGGCAGAGTCATAGAGTAGAAACTCCAAATTATAAGGGAGAATTATAGAAGGTCTTGATCGGATTTTTAAAATAAGTATAAACTACAAATATAACTCTGTATGAGTAGGAAATAAAATATTTTTATAAATAAAAGTATACGGGCAATACATTTGTACTACAATGCAATATATATAATCAATCTGCTTAATCCACCTTTATTTAATTTTCAAAATTTTGGTATCAGTCATTTAGGGTTTCCTTCCTTTCTGAGGGTTTACTCTTCAATAGCATAGAAACCATCTTCTATCTTTTACTGTCTGAATTATATCTGTGACAGGCAAGTCATTAAAGAAAGACTGAGACAAAAGAAATAGTCATTGAAGAAAACTACTAATAACTGTGGTTTGGTCCTTGTTTCTCCCCAGTGTCTTTTCTCTGTGCCTAAAGTAACTGTTTTTGTAACATTTGTAATAAAATTCTACTGGACATAAATTTGAGTTCAGTATCTATAAAATGCCTAACTAATGCTAAATGATGATTCACTAACTGATAGTAATGAAAAACAGTGCAACTGAGTGAAAAATAAGTGGGGAAATTTTGTGATATCAGTGATCGAGGTTAACTGATGTGCCAAGAAGCAACACAACAATATCCTGTTTTCAGACCTGCCTCTAATTTCAAACTCTCTTTGATTGGACCATATTTTCAGTATGACTGATTTCTATAGTTTAGATCTGATTTCCTTAAAAGTCAAGTGAGGTTATACAGACATACCCCATTTTATTGTACCCCACTATACTTCACAGACATTACATTTTTTTAATTGAAGGTTTGTGGCAAGCTTGGTTTGAGCAAGTCTATGAGAGAGACTTTTCCAACAGTGTTTGCTCACTTCATGTGTCTGTGTCACATATTGGTAATTCTCACAGTATTTTAAATTTTTCATTATTATTGTATGTGTTATGATGATCTGTGATCAGTGAATTTTGATGTTGCTATTGTAATTGTGTTGAAGCTCTATGAACCACATACAGGTAAGATGGTTAATTTAATAGATAAATGTGTGTGTTATGACTGCACCGTCTACCAGCTGTTCCCTTATCTCTTTCCTTCTCCTTAAGTGTCCCTATTCCTTGAGACTCAACAATATTGAAATTAGGCCAATTAATAACTCTACAATAGCCTCAAAGTATTCAAGTGAAAGGAAGAGTTGCACATATCTCACTTTAAATCAAAAGCTGGGAATGATTAAGCTTAGTGAGAAAGGTATGTCAGAAGCCTAGATAGGCTGAAAAATAGGCCTCTTGTGCCAGTTAGCCAAGTTGTGAATGAAAAAGAAAAGTTCTTGAAGGAAATTAAAAGATGGTAAACCAAACAGCCTTATTGCAGATATAAACAAAGCTTTAGTGGTCTGGATAGAAGATCAAACCACAAATAACATTCCCTTAAGTTAAAGCCTAATCCAGAGCAAGGGCCTAACTCTCTCCAATTCCACAAAGGCTGAGAGAGGAGAGGAAAGTGCAGAAGGAAAGTTTGAAGCTAGCAGAGGTTGGTTCATGAGGATTAAGGAAATAACCCATCTCCATTAAATAAAAATACAAGATGAAACAGCAAGTGCTGATGTAGCAGCTGTAGCAAATTATCTAAAAGATGTAGCTATAATGAGTAATGAAGATAGAAACACTAAACAACAGATTTTCAATGTAGAAGATAGGAAAATAGTATTAATTGAATCTTAATTTGGGAATAAATTGAGAAGGAAATAATGAGTTATTTTTGTTTTGCCATGCTTTATTGAAATTAGAGTAAAAACCATGATTCCATAACTTTAATCAAAAATAGTTTTTGGGGCTTCCCTGGTGGCACAGTTGTTGAGAGTCTGCCTGACAATGCAGGAGACACTGGTTTGAGCCCTGGTCTGGGAGGATCCCACATGCTGCGGAGCAACTGGGCCCGTGAGCCACAACTTCTGAGCCTACGCGTCTGGAGTCTGTGCTCCACAACGAGAGGCTGTGACAGTGAGAGGCCTGTGCACTGCGATGAAGAGTGTCCCCCACTCCCTGCAACTGGAAAAAGCCCTTGAACAGAAACAAAGACCCAAACACAGCCAAAAATAAATAAATAAATTAATTAATTAAAAAATAGTTTTTGAAAACTGAAAGAAAATTTTAAAAATATATTTTAATCATCATATTATTGAATTATATGAAATGATTTTAACCTAATTGCTCAAATATTTAAATTAGAGTACAACCTATTTTCTTAAAATTTTCTTCTTGGAGGAAATAACTAAAGCATGATTTTTCTGGGTTCCTCTGTCTTGAACAACATACAAGTAATATGAGTATAAAAGACATCATTGTTTAACAATGTATAATGTCCAACACTCTTCATAAAAAGAACTTTTCATCCATCATCAATAAATTATGAGCACTTTTTATTTTTCTGGTAGAATTGGATTTCTCTGATCCATTTTGGTCTCTCTTGTGAGCACTAGTGGATCTTTGAAAAATAGTTCATGCTTCGAGAGTGTGCTATATGATCAAGAAAATGGAGAAGATAGCTGACAGCATGCAACTAGGACCATGATCATATTGTCTTTAGTACTATATTCCAACCAACTGAGCCAACCAGGCACAGACATTGATAACATAAAGGGTTTGTATATATTTTCCTGAAATTGGGTAAGGCATACCACCTCCATTATTAACAATTCTTAGATATAAAACATTTTTTAAAATTTGGTATTAAACTTTGGAATTAAATGTTTATCTCCTGAAAAAGTTTGTATACCTAAATAATATCTGTTTTTAAAAAAATCCCCATTAGTAAAAATGGAACACAGAGATTTCACTATGCTTCTGGATTTATCTAACACAGCTACCAGCCTTATGAATAGCTTAAATCTAATGTTACAAGAGTTAAAAACATTTTATTGCTCAATATTAACTGAAAGTATCTGATATAATAGTTACTATTCATGCAATTGTGAGAATGTTATTACTAACTTGTAATACTTATTTTCTCCCTTTATATCCTACTACTAATATCCTTGTGATTTATTTATATCATGCCCTTAGTTGGCTTTTCACCTTATACTTTTTACATAAGGGACTCATAAAATGTCTTCTAGCAACAGCTGTAGGGAAATGAAGCTCAGAACTGCAAGCAGGACAGACAGATTTTTCATTTCCTGTTGATTACTTGGCAGGCAACTCATTTCCCATAGTTACATTGAGAAGTTCCAGAGTATTTATGCCAGAACATAGTGAAAACACATTCTCTTTTCAATTGCTTCTTATTCAATAAAAATATAGTAATTTTATTTTACTTTCCTGAAATATTGGAGAAAAATAGAGATAATTATTATGCATACTTTAAAAACTAATCAGTTTATTAATTAGATGAGTATTCCACAAAGATTTTGAGTCATATATTGTGTTAGGTGTTGGGAATAGGAAATTTAAAAGGCATAAAACAAGTTCTCTGTCTTCAAGTAAGATATAGCTCTCTAGTTTGATGCAATTCATCATATATTATTTACAAAATAATTTCCTTAAGTGTTCACTACATTAAAGGATATTTAGTCAGCCATATAAATTCCAAACTAAAATTCATGATTCAACTTATCATTGTAAAATGAGAGAGAAATCAGAACAGTTTTTCATGTGCTCATATATGTTTGATAGATTTTCACCAAATGTTAAGAAATATGTTATATGGAGAAAATTAAAAAATCATGCATTTTTCCAAATATGCTCCAGTAAATTAAATCCATCATTGAATCAAACATTTCACACAAATAGAATTTATGCAAGGAATTCAGGGTAATTCAACATGAATAACTGTAAGTGTAATCCACTACAATAATAGAGAAAAGTAGGGGGGAAATCACATTATCATCTAGTTAGATGCTAGAAGTTTTTCATAATATTTAAATGTCTGTTTTTTAATAAAACTTTAAATAAAAATGTAAAAGAGCATATTTTCCAAAAGGGATAACAGGTGTCTAAAAGAAACCTATGATTAAATCATATTTAAATACGAAATATTAGTTATTTCTACTGAACTCATTAACATACTAGAAACATGGTCATTACTGTCATTATAGTCAACATCTATGAAATTAGTTCATGAAAAAGGACAAAAAATAATCAGTTCATGTGAGTTGACAGTCCATATAGAAAAAACAGAGACATAATATATTCCTGTATGAGTAAACCCACATAGAGTTGATAATTACCTACCTATTAAGGCATAAAGAAAATGAAGTCAAATAAAAATTACCACAAAAGTGGAAAAATACTTAAAAGTTTATTTTAAATTTCATACAAAGAATAACTTTAAAAACAAAGCAAAGAAACGTGCATCATATAGCCTTATGTAATATATTCAAACAGTATAAAATATATTATAAAATTACAGCGTATGAAGCAAAATGGAATTAGGCAATAGATAGAAATTTTAATTAGGTGAATAAGTAGAAATTAAAACTCAGACTAAAGTATATGTGGGGATTAACATGTCTTAAAGGCAGCAAGAAATAAGAGGGGAAATGATGGACTACTTAATAATTGTGATTTTGGTAAGTTTATTTCATTTAATCAAGTTTATTTCAATTTATATAGTATAAACCTAAAAACTACATTTTTACATTAAAAACAGAATAAAGATCTAACAATAAATAATAATAATGATGAAAACACTGGTAAAAAACAATGGGATATTTTTAGAAATTAGGAAATTAAGGTCATAAGACAAAACAAAATATTTGTAAAAGAAAGTTGGACAAATATGTATATATAATATTCAACACATTTCATAATTCAATAGATAGATTGTTATAACATTAAATGTAAACTTCCCTAGAAGCTTTCTTAATCTCTTGACAACTTTATGTATATATATTCTAATTTTTCTAGATTTATTTCACATTTACCTTCCCTTCATCAAATTTTGCAAGGTTTATTAGTTTAGAATTCTTTTCAAGGAATCAGCATTTTGTTTTACTCTTAAATCCTACTGTAAATTTTTCAATTTAATCGCATGGACACTATTTTTAAAAAAAAAAAATTGTTGGGTTATAGTTGCTTTACACTGTTGTGTTATTTTCTGCTGTACACGAAGTGAATCAGCCATATGTATAAATATATCCCCTCTTTTTTGGATTTCCTTCCAATTTAGGTCACCACAAAGCATTAAGTAGAGTTCCCTATGCTATAAAGCAGTTTCACACTAGTTATCTATTTTATACATATTACTTTATGTACGTCAATCCCAATCCCCAATTCATCCCACCTCCCCTTCCCTACTTGATGTCCATATGTTCTCTACATCTGTGTCTCTATTTCTGCCTTGCAAACAGGTTCGTCTGTACCATTATTCTAGATTCCACATATATGTGTTAATATAAGATATTTGTTTTTTTCTTTCTGACTTAGTTCACTCTGTATGACAGTCTCTACATCATCCACGTCTCTACAAATAACCCAATTTTGTTCATTTTTATGGCTGAGTAATATTCCATTGTATATATGTATCACATCTTCTTTATCCATTCATGTGTTGATGGACATTTAGGTTGCTTCCATGACCTGGCTATTGTAAATAGTACTGCAATGCACATTGGGGTGCATGTGTCTTTTTGAATTATGGTTTTCTCAGGGTATATGCCCAGTAGTGGGATTGCTGAGTCATATGGTAATACTATTTTTAGTTTTATAAGGAACCTCCATACTGTTCTCCATAATGACTACATCAATTGACATTACTGCCAACAGTGCAGGAGGGTTCATTTTTCTCCACAGCCTCTAGAGCATTTATTTGTAGATTTTTTGATGATTGTCATTCTGAACATTGTGAGGTGATAACTCATTGTAATTTTGATTTTCATTTCTCTAATAACTAGTGATGCTGAGAAGCTTTTCCTGTGCTTCTGGTCATCTGTATGTGTATGGAGAAATGTCTATTTAGGTCTTCTGCCCATTTTTTGATTGTGGTGTTTGTTTTTTTGATATTTCACTCCAGGAGCTGCTTGTATATTTTGGAGATTAATCTCTTGTTTGTTGCTTCATTGCAAATATTTTGTCCCATTCTGAGGGTTGTCTTTTCATCTTGTTTATGGTTTCCTTTTCTGTGCAAAAGCTTTTACGTTTCATTAGGTCCCATTTGTTTATTTTTGTTTTTATTTTCATTACTCTAGGGGATGAGTCAAGAAAGATCTTGCTGTGATTTAGGTCAAAGAGTATTCTTCCAAAGTTTTCCTCTAAGATTTTATAGTGTCTGGTCTTACATTTTGGTCTTTAATCTATTTTGAGTGTATTTTTGTGTATTGTGTTAGGAAGTGTTCTAATTTCATTCTTTTCCATGTAGCTGTCCAGTTTTCCCAGCACCATTTATTGAAGAGACTTTCTTTTCTCCATTGTATATTTTCCCCCTTTGTCATAGATTGTGCCCATAGGTGTGTGGGTTTACCTCTGGATTTTCTCTCCTGTTCCATTGATCTATATTTCTGTTTTTATGCCAATACCATACTGTCTTGATTACATAGGATTGTAGTATAGGCTGAAGTCAGGGAGCCTGATTCCTCCAGTTCCATTCTTCTTACTCAAGATTGCTTGGACAATTTGAGGTCTTTTATGTCTCCATACAAATTTTAAGATTTTTTTGTTCTAATGCTGTGAAAAATGTCAATGGTAACTTCATAAAGATTGCATTGAATCAGCAGATTTCTTTGGGTGGTAGAGTTGTTTTCACTTCCAACCCAAGAACATGGTATATCTCTCCATCTGTTTGTTTCATCTTTGATATCTTTCATCACTGTCTTGTAATTTTCTGGGTACAGGTCTTTTACCTCCTTAGGAAGGTTTATTCCTAGGTATTTTATTCTTTTTGTTGCAATGGTGAATGGGATTATTTCCTTAATTTCTTTTTCTGATCTTTCATTGTGTGTATAGGAATGCCAGAGATTTCTGTGCATTAATTTTGTATCCTGCAACTTTGCAAAATTTACTGATTAGCTCTAGTAGTTTTATGGTGGCATCTTTAGGATTTTCTATGTATAGTATCATGTCATCTGCAAACAGTGACAGTTTTATTTCTTCTTTTCCAATTTATATTATTTTTATTTCTTTTTCTTCTCTGATTGCTGTGGTTAGGACTTCCAAAACTATGTTGAATAATAGTGGTGAAAGTGGACATCCTTGTCTTGACCTGATCTTAGAGGAAATGCTTTCAGTTTTTCACCATTGAGAATGATGTTTGAGGTGAGTTTGTTGTATATGGCCTTTATTATGTTGAGGTAGGTTCCCTCTATGCCCACTTTCTGGAGAGTTTTTATCATAAATCAGTGTTGAATTTTGTCAAAAGCTTTTTCTATTGAAATGATCATATGGTTTTTCTTCTTCAATTTGTTAATATGGTGTATCACATTGATTGATTTGCATATATTGAAGAATCCTTTCATCCCTGGGATAAATGTCACTTGATGGTGGTGTATGATCCTTTTAATGTGTTGTTGGATTCTGTTTGCTGGTATTTTTTTGAGGATATTTGCATTTATATTCATCAGTGATATTTTGCTGCAGTTTTCTTTTTTTATATCTTTGTCTGGTTTTGGTGTCAGGGTGATGGTGGCCTCATAGAATGATCTTGGGAGTGTTCTTTCCTCTGCAAGTTTTTGGAAGAGTTTGAGAAGTACGGGTGTTAGCTCTTCTCTAAATGTTTGGTAGAATTCACCTGTGAAGCCATCTGGTCCTGGACTTCTGTTTTTGCAAGATTTTTAATCACAGTTTCAATTTCATTACATGCGATTGGTCTGTTTATATCATCTCTTTCTTCCTGGTTCAGTCTTGGAAGTTTATACCTTTCTAAGAATTTGTCCATTTCTTCCAGTTTGTCCATTTTATTGGCATACAGTTGCTTGTTGTAGTCTTTTATGATCCTTTTTTTCCTGTGGTGTCCATTGTAACTTCATTTTCATTTCTAATTTTATTGTTTTGAGTCCTCATTCTTTATGAGTCTGGCTAAAGGCTATCAATTTTGTTTATCTTCTCAAAGAATTAGGTTTTAATTTTACTGATCTTTGCTATTATTTTTTCTTTGTTTCTGTTTCATTTATTCCTGCTCTGATCTTTATGATTTCTTTCCTTCTACTATTTTGGGGAGTTTTTTTGTTCTTTTTTCTCTAGTTCCTTTAGGTGTAAGGTTAGATTGTTTATTTGAGATTTTTCTTGTTTCTTGATGTAGGATTTATTGCTATAATCTTCCTTGTTAGAACTGCTTTTGTTGCATCTCATAGGTTTTGGGTGGTCTTTTTTTTCACTGTCATTTGTCCCTAGGTATTTTTTGATTTCCTCTTTGATTTCTTCAGTGACCTCTTGTTTATTTAGCAGTGTATTGTTTAGCCTCCAAATGTTTGTGTTTTTTACAGTTTTTTTTTCCTGTAATTGATTTCTAATCTCATAGAGTTGTGGTCAGAAAAGATGCTTTATATGATTTCAATTTTCTCCAAGTTACTGAGGATTTGTAACACAAGATTTGATGTATCCTGGAGAATGTTCCATTGCACTTGAGAATAAAGTGTATTCTGCTACTTTTGGATGGAATGTCTTATAAATATCAATTAAATCTATTTGATCATTTAAGGCTTGCATTTCCTTATTAATTTTCTGTCTGGCTGATCTCTCCATGGGCATAAGGGAGATGTTAATTTCCCCCACTATTATTGTGTTACTGTCCATTTCCCCTTTTATAGCTGTTAGAACTTACCTTATGTATTGAGGTGCTCCTACTTTGGGTGTGTATATATTTATAATTGTTATATCTTCTTCTTGGATTGATCCCTTGATCATTATGTAGTGTCCTTCTTTGTCTCTCGTAATAGTCTTTATCTTTAAGTCTATTTTGTCTGACATGAGAATTGCTACTCCAGCTTTCCTTTGATTTCCATTTGCATGGAATATTTTTTTCCATCCCTTCACTTTTCAGTCTGTATGTGTCCTTAGGTCTGACATGGGTCTTTTGTAAGCAGGATATATACGGGTCTTGTTTCTGTATCCATTCAGCCTGTCTGTGTCTTTTGGCTGGAGTATTTAATCTATTCACATTTAAGGTAATTATTGATATGTATGTTCCTATTATCATTTTCTTAATTGTTTTTGTAGGTTTTTTCTTCTCTTGTGTTTCTCACTTACAGAAATTCCTTTAGTACTTGTAAAGCTGGTTTGGTGGTGCTGGATTCTCTTAGCTTTTGCCTCTCTGTAAAGCTTTTGATTTCTCTGTCAAATTTGAATGAGATCCTTGTGGGGTACAGTGATCTTGATTGTAAGATTTTCACTTTAAAATCTTAAAATCTTTCACTTTAAAATCACCTAAATATATCCTGCCACTCCCTTCTGGCCTGCAGTTTCTGTTGAAAAATCAGCTGATAACCTTTTGGGAATTCCCTTATATGTTATTTTTGTATCTCCCTTGCTACTTTTAATATTTTTTCTTTGTATTATTTTTGGTTAGTGTGTAATGTGTCTCAGCATGTTTCTCCTTGGGTTTACCGTTTATGGGACTCTCTGTGCTTCCTGGACTAGATTGACTATTTCCTTTCCCATGTTAGGGAAGTTTTCAAGTGTAATCTCTTGAAATGCTTTGTCAGACCCTTCTCTTTCTCTTCTTCTGGGACCCTTATAATTCAATGTTGTTGTGTTTAATGTTGTCCCAGAGGTCTCTGAGACTGTGCTCGATTCTTTTCATTCTTTTTTCTTTATTCTGCTCTGTGGCAGTTATTTCCACCATTCTATATTCTAGGGCACTTATCCATTTTTCTGCCTCAGTTATTCTGCTATTGATTTCTGCTAGTGTATTTTTTTATTTCAGTTATTTTTTTTGTTCATCACTGATTGTCCTTAATTTTCCTAGGTCCTTGTTAAAGACTTTTTATATCCTCTTGATCTATGCCTCCATTCTGTTTCCAAGATCTTGGATCATCTTTACTATGATTACTCTGAATTATTTTTCAGGTAGATTGCCTATTTCCTCTTCATTTGTTTGGTCTTGTGGGTTTTTGCCATGCTCCTTCATCCACAACATATTTTTCTGTCATCTCATTTTGTTTAACTTACTATGTTTTGGGTCTCCTTTATGCAGGCTGCAGGGTCATAGTTCCTCTTGCTTCTGATTTCTGCCTCCAGTGGGTGAGGTTGGTCTATTGGCTTGTGTAGGCTTCTTGGTTGGGGGGATTGGTGCCTGTGCTCTGGTGGGTGGAGCTGGATATTGTCCCTCTGATGGGCAGGGCCAAATCAGTTGGTACCTTTTGGGGTGTCTGTGAGCTTAGTATGACCTTAGGCAACCTGTCTGCTGCTGGGTAGTTTTGTATTCCTGTGTTACTAGGTGTTTGGCATGAGGTATCCAGCATGAAAACTTGCTTTTGGTAGTGTCAGGTCTTGGTGTTGAGATGGAGACCTCTGGGAGAGCTCTTGCTGATTAATACTCCCTTGGACCAGGAGTTCTCCAGTGGCCCAGCATCCAGCATCCTGTACTCAGCTCTCCCACCTCAGAGGCTCAGGCCCGACCCCTGGTGGGAGAACCAAGACCATGCAAGATGCATGGTGCAGAAGAGAGAAAAAAAGATAATGAAAATGAACAGATAAATAAAATTCCCAAGACAAATGATAAAAACAAAACCAAATGGCAAAAACACCCAAAGAAACACAAACACAAAAACAGAAAGAAAAAAAGAAGAGAGCAAGTAAACAAATAAATGAACCTAAAATATGAAAACAAACAATAAAAACTAAACTAACAAAAACAAAAAACAGTTCAAAAGCAGAAAGCAAATTCAAAAATGACAAAGAAAGCATAAAACAAATGCCCCAAAATGATCAAAAAAATATAAAAACAAAAGAAAGAAGAAAACAAGGAAAAAACACAAAACAACAAAAAAGTAAAGTAATAATAGAAAATATAGTTTAAAAAAAGAGATAAAAACAAAGCAACACAAAAGAAAAAAACACAATATAACAAAAAAGTAAAGTAAACATAGAAAAATATATTAAAAACAAAATCATGAAAAGGAAAATAAAAAATTAAAAGAATAATAAAAAGAACAACAAAAGAACAAAACAAGAAAATAATATTAATAATAATATTTTCCTGGGCCCTCATCTGTCAGTGTCCTTGTCTCCACAGTGAGCCACAGCCAATCCCTGCCTCCCCAGGAAGTCCTCCAATACCTCTAAGTGTGTCTCTGAATCTGCTGAGAGCACTGTGGGGCCAATTCATATTCTGACTGGCCCAATTCCCATGTGTACTGGCCCCAAAATTCCACAGTTGTTAACGCTAGAGCAGCCTCAACTGTGAGAATACTCATTGTCTATTCAGATATTCCACAGATTCAGGGTTTACCAAATTTTTGTGGAGATTTAATCTTCTGCTTCTGTAGCTGCATGGAGAGATTTCTATTCCTCTTCTTTGGTCACACCACCCCTGGGACTCAGCTTTATTTTTGTCCCCACTTTTGCATGTGGGCCACCCTCTGGTGTCTGTTCCCTGCCCAGCCAACAGGCAGTAAAAGCAGCAGCTAATTAGGACACACTTACTCACTCAGGCCAGGGAGAGGGATGGATACGGCAATCACAGATGGGATGAGTGGAGACTGACTGCTGTGGCAGAGACCAGCAGGAAGTTGCAACAGCCTGGAGTGTGCCGTGTGGTCTCCCAGGGAAGTTGGCCCCAGATCACAGGACCCTCAGCAGTAGTGGGCTGTACAGGATCCTGGGAAGTGTGGGCTGTGACCTGTACTTGCTCACAAGACCCTTGGTGGGAGCAGCAGCAGCAGGAGTGGTCTGCACCCACATCTGTGGTCCGAGATAGTAGCTGCAGCTTGTGCCTGCCCCTGGAGCTCGTGTAGGTGGTGCCCTTGGACACACTATTAAATTATCTTTTATATTTCAAGAATAGTATTCTTTTTCACAGCTTTATTAGTTTAATGTCTAGTTCATTTTTTTCAATCTTAATTGTTTTATAAGAATATATTTTAAGGCTATTTCATTAACTTATCTAAATATCATATTCAGCACATGGTATAGATTTTCATATTGAATCATTCCTAAATAGTACATAATTTCCATTCATTTCCTTGTGGAAAGAATTGAAATATTTACAATGCTGAGTATCTTCATTCAAGAATATTGTATCTGGGGGAGGAGGGGCTCAGAACAGAAGTATTAAGAGTTTGGGATTAGCAGATGCAAGCTATTACATATGGAATGGATAAACAACAAGGTCTTACTATATAGCACAGGGAAATATATTCAATATATATTGATATATATATGTGATAAACCATTATGAAAAGAATATGTAGGTGGATGTGCATGTGTGTACACCTGCATTTAAGTTTGGCTGTATGTGTGTCCATACTTCAATGTGTGTGCATATACACATGCCCACGTATGAGTATGGGTGCACATGGAGATGTACATGCATGTTTGTGTGTAGATGAGTGTATGAATGTGCAGAAGTGTGTATCTGTTTATGTATGTTGATGTGTGTGTGGGTTGGTGTTAAAGAATGCATACCTAAATTGGCTTTTATCTTTTCCTTAAAGTGCATGTTCATTGTACTTGATTATGATTTGTTTTTCTGAATTAGAGTGGTATATATGAGTTTATCCTGGTAACCAAACACTTACTTTTACAGGTGAAATATCAATAATTGTTACATCATTTATTGTGTAATTAAATTACTGCTAGGTATCTACTTTGCTGCTAGCAGTGTTCTTTCTTATGTGGTGGACATTATCAAGCTCTACCAGGGAAATTTATTTTTCTGCAAGTTGCCTCTTTCAATCCTATGGATTTCAGATTTCCTAGCTCTAATAATTGTCTCTGTCTATTTCAATTGTATTAGTGTATTCCAGAAAGTTCTTAATACTTGAGTTATTTTGTGTCACTCATTCTGGATTTTGTATTTATTGTTATATTTCCAATGGTATTTTGGAATTGAAAACTAAACACATGTATTCAGTCAGCCAGCTCAAACACAAAAGTTCAATTAAATTTTCAAAAGTTTATATATTCAGGTTATTTAGAGTATTTTAATTTTTTTTTTTTTTTTTTTTTTTTTTGCGGTACGCGGGCCTCTCACTGTTGTCGCCTCTCCCGTTGCAGAGCACTGGCTCCAGACATGCAGGCTCAGTGGCCATGGCTCATGGGCCTAGCCACTCCACAGCATGTTGGATCTTCCCAGACCAGGGCATGAACCCATGTCCCCTGCATCAGCAGGCGGACTCTCAACCGCAAGGGAAGCCCTAGAGTATTTTAAATACATCAAAAAAACATGAAAACATTTTGCACATTTTTTATGTATAAATAAATGTGGTAAAATTTAAATGTTTCCTTTACTTATATAGAATGCATTTAAAACTAGATTATAAAATACATAACAAGAGCAATTTCTTATTGAATTGTTGATTTAGTTACAAATAAAATTATTATTTTTATATAACTGTTATCAAAATCCAAAATGAGTTTGCTTTCATCAGTATGAAACACTCCCTCCTGTTATCACTGAAACTTGCCACAAAAGTTGGCCCAAATATCTATGCTTTATAGAAAAATGTACAGAAAGTCTTAAACCAAAGACTTAAGAGTAGGATTACTTCAAAACTTGGCATGATTTAATCAATGCCAGGCATGTTACTTTGACGTAAAACTGGAAGCTAAAATAGATCTAATTTCAGCTTTGATGTATACTCAACAAATTCATTCAGTCAAACTATTGCCTAGTTCCTATGATATATACCAATGATTTGCACTAGGGATGGAAAATAAGTATGGCTTTCCTTGTTGCCGCATCCCTACTCCTGTGCTCATAACCAACTGTTGTAGGTGATTGTCAATCATAGCATTCTTTATCACTGAGCTTGCATTCCACTAGGTTCCCCAAGGTGACATTGATAATGGATGGTTATTGTCACTTTCACCATTGCTATATGCCGTCTATATCCTGGACTACCTGGCTATTAAAATACTCTTGATAGTCATTCCCACTCCTGCATTTTTATTCTTTTCTATTATGTCTGCACATATACAGTGGATCCATAGTTGTTGCCATGCAGTGGGCAGATCAATTGTCTTATATTTTCTGTTGGACTCTAAGAACATGTAAATGATTCAGCATTTCTGATTATTCAAATATCATTCAACAGATATTGTGCCCATCTTTGTACTTTGTACCTGTTTATCGAGTTAACTCTCAGTCTGCCATTGATTGCTAAAATATGAATATACTTTCTATTGCTTAAAACACTATATGCTGGGTTACACAATATATTTCAGTTTCTTAAGTACTGCCCTACATAGCTGACTGAATTCTTTCTTATAGTGCTGTTTCCCACACATAAAACATCATAGTAAGTTAGCACTATTATAGTTCACTTTCAACACTCCTTTCACATTCCTCATTCCAAGTCCTTTGAACTGTCTATTCTATAAATTAATATTGCACACAATATTATTTGAGCTATTTAACACTTTCCCAAATTTATAGTATTTATATTCCAGCCTGCCTTGATTATATCATACCAGATTAATGTGCTCTCATATATACAGAAGATGCATTTTTATCACCAAGTCATTTTTTTGTTTCTAAATTTTACACCTTGCAGATTTGGTGACTTGAAAGTTTGTACTGCCTCATCAATATCAGTGAGGAAAAAATTATAAAAATACCTCTACTTTATTTAGATATTCTTTTAGAATAGCAGCTGTTATTATAATTGTCTATATCTATTCTCAGTATATTTCATTGTCTGTCATTTTGCATAGTTAAAAATTATAGATTTATTTCCTCATTATATAATTATCAACAGCCATTACTTTCATGAAAAAAACAGAGCTTTATAATTATTTTATTGTTACTATTTTATAGTTATATTTCTGCAATATATTCTTTTTAAAAATCTTTTGTCTTATTTTCTATCAAATAACTTCTAAATTTATTATTAAACAACTTAATTAAAATAACCCATTAGTCTCATTGTATAACAAAAATACACATTTCTGATTTGGTAACATATATTTAAATCATTTGTCCCTGCCCCCCCAATTTTTTGTTTATTATTTTGTTTTGACTGTGTGTATTTTAAAATAATTGTGTCTTTGTTTATCTCTTCTGTAATTTTCTTTCTCAACATCAATTAATTAATAGCCAGTGTTCAATGACTAAGATTACATTTTGCTCTTCTTAAGTTTATCACTATTCCTAAATTTGCCACCATCAAATTTGCATACGTTTTTTCTTCCTAAATTATATAATTCTGCTGTACATTTTCTTTCCCTGCATACTTACCTGTTGAAGTATACTTTCATTCAATATTTACATTTCACTTTAGAGAAAGTTTTGTTTCCACCTTAGAAATCAAAATCTGTGGAACCATCTGAAGATTTTGTTAATGTCTTCTTTTATAAACTGGATCTACTTTACTTATAATACCCTTTGGAATATTTCAACCCTCTTTCACAAGAACAAATTCTAAGGCTTTTTTTGGTATACCCATATACATTCTAAAGTGGTTAAATCCACAAAATGTATTCCTTAAAGTTTAATATCAAAACTGTTTTCCCACCTAAAAAATAATTTTTTGAAGTGAATTAAGTTTTTGTGACTTAAATCAATATATACTTTTTTAAATACCTCCAATTAGGATTTCTTAATTTTTAAATCCATTTCATTTAACTACTTTACTAGTTAGATCTAAAAGCACTTTTAGCATTACATAATCTCTAAAGGAAATATTTCAGTTGAGTCTAGAGTTTGGCTCAAAAAATTCTTATTATGAATTGCTAAATACTTCTGTGTTGATGGGTCCAATGATTTATTTTTCCTTTTCCTAATCTTTATGGGCCCACTTTTGATTTTTTTAGATTTATTTATTTTAAAAATATTTATTGAGTGACTCCTGCATATTAAGCACTGTATTAGAATAGTGAGAAAAACATAATTTGTACATGATATCATGGCTTCCTTTGGGAAATAAGCATTAATCGAATAACCACACAACATTTAATAAACAGAAAAGGAATGTATATTTTTCTATGAAATGTAAAACAAAGGGACATGATTTAGTTTGGGAGTGGCTAAAGAGCAAAAATATGTTGAGATCATTCTGAAGAAGTGAAACATGATCACTTCCACTGGCAGAAGGATAAATACATGCCTATTTTACATTATGGTTTATATATACCTATAGAAAAAAATCATCTTAAGATTCCACCAAAGTGGGATTCCAAATGAAGCAAATGCAGGAGAATTAGGTACAGAAGTCATACATGGTCAGTCAGAGATTGCAGTTGCACCAGAGAACTCTAGTTGGTGGTGCTCAGCAAGGAGATCTTCAAGGAATCCATGAAATTTTTCCATGAATAGGGTAAAGAATTCATTCAGTTTTCATGGGACAACCCCATTTTATGTTTGCTGCAAATCAATTAATATCTCTTAATGACTTTCAGAGCCAGTTTTAACTGTAAAATTGTCACAGTTTATATAAATTAATGGTTACTCTGTGTATGAGACAAAAAGAAAAGAAGCATTTTGATACTTACCATACAAGAGAGGACATTAGTGTTAGATGATTTCTTCTTATGATATCAAGGAAGGTCTTTGCCTGAACTCATACCCTTCAAACCAGGTCTGAAGGAACCAGAGACAGATAGTGAATGAAGGAGGAAAATAAGTTTATGAGGAGGAACTGGTTAAGAAAAATGTCAACAATGACCTGCCAAAATGAGGTGGAATGGCTCAAGACAGACTCAACATAGAAAATAAAGAGAAATGTTGCAATAGCTGAAAGACTGAAGTTTATGTAATGCTAAAAGTGCTTTTAGATCTAACTACTAAAGTAGTTAAATTAAATGGATTTAAAAATTAAGAAATCCTAATTGGTGGTTTTAAAAAGTATACATCAATTTAAGTCACAAAAATTTAATTCACTTCAAAAAATTATTGCTTAGGTGGGAAAACAGTTTTGATACTCTTTAAGCCCAATCTAAGAACAATTTGAAAATTGTTGACAGCCTACATACTGAATTAAATTAGATCAATAACGGTCCACAGTGCTACCACTGTACTGTAGGTGTAAAGGAGATTTGATAAAACATTTGATTATAAAAATAATACCTGCCTTCTGCTTGTACCCTATGGAACCTAACTCAACTCCAAATTGATTAAATAATTATAATTGCTATTATTTTGGAGTTCATACTGTGTGCTAAATATTCTGCTAAATGCTTTATATTCCATTTGATAAGATGATTATTTTATCAGTCTTTGAATGTGTTATTATCATGCCCATTAGAAGCATAAATTATGAGTGAATTATTAAATTGTTCAATTTCAAAGAGCTATTGAAGATAATTGACAGAATTTGAACCCATATCTGTCTTCAGAATAAATGCTTTTACCACTCTGATGTGACTATTTGTACCTCTCTTTTTGATACACAACTACTATTTCTGGAAATTTTTCACCATTTTATACTAATTTATGTGGTAGATTGAAAAACATGGGTACTATGTTTTGTAGCTTGTCCCTTATGAGATAGAGTCCATTTCTTCATCCTTGTGGCTTTCTTTGAATAACAGAATGTGGTGGCCTGGGGATGACTTCCAGTTTCTACACTTGGTGTCCTGGAATACTTCTTCCATCATGTGAAGAGATCCCCCATGAATAAGTACATGTAAAAAGACACCTACCCATTCCACAAAGGTTCAAGATATGTTAGTGAGGTCCTCTGAGACCCACTATTTCTAGTGAAGTTATTAGTTGAGTGCAGCTGCTTGAGCTGGTCCAGACAAGCTAAGAGGAATGGAACACTCAACTCACAGAATTATGTAATGTTTTAAATTCTAGTATTTGTATTTGTTTTTAAATAAGTAAATATAGATAGATAATTAATAGAGTACAAAATATCCAGATAAAAATAAGTTATGAAAATGTATTATATTTTATAACCTTAGAAGTGTGTGTGGGATGAATGAACCATAATACTTCTGATTATTTGATACCCATACCTATAAAAATCAGACTACACTAGAAATATGAGTTGTAATAATATGGTGGGTCTACATTTAAATTACAGAGATTCTGCTAGACTTAATCCTTGAGCCACTAAACGTACTCTTTTCTTCCCCAAACATATAACTCATTTATTGCACAGTTTTTATGTAAAAAAACTTCCAATAATCCACAATCACCTTTTATTTAGAGCAATAAGTTAAAGCTTTTCTATTTCTTAAGTAATAATTTTATGAATTCTTCTTTTTATATTTTTTCTTCAAAATAGAAATTTTATATTTTCAGAATGGGATGCTTTGTGTTTGGCACTTGTTATCACTCTCTACTGGTCTGTCAAAAGATAAATAATTTGACAAGACCCACTGCTCCTGCTCAGTCTTGGCCTCATTTTGATGGTGAAGTTTAGAATTCCATGCCTTCAATTAAGTAGTTGACTTTAGATGTTTAAAAATTATTTTAGTAGTTAATATGTGGTCAATGGTATTTTAAGTTACATAATGGACTTGCAGGAAATTCAGTTGCTGTTACAACTCAGTTGTGCAGAGGAAGCACTGGCTCCTCAGAGTCACAGTGTTGAGTGTCAGTAAGAGGAGGAGGAAGAACAGGACAAGGAGGAGACCTCATGGAGCTCCATTCAGCAAGCCTGCTGTGTGGCTGACAGGATCTTGGTGCTCTGGCTGCATGCATGTCAGACCCGAGCCTCTGAGGTGGGAGAGCCGAGTTCAGGACACGGGACCACCAGGGACCTCCAGACCCAATATAATATCAGATGGCGAAAGCTCCCCCAGAGATCTCTATCTCAACACTAAGACCCAGCTCCATTCAATGACCAGCAAGTTCCAGTGCTGGACACCCTATGCCAAACAAGTAGCAAGACAGGAACATGACCACACCCATTAGCAGAGAGGATGACTAAAATCATAATAAGTTCACAAAAGCCCCAAAACATACCACCAGACATGGACTCAACAGAAAGACAAGATCTAGGCTCATTCACCAGAGCACAGGAACTAATCCCCTCCACCAGGAAACCTACTGAGCCAGCCTTACCCACTGGGGGCAGACACCAAAAACAATGGGAACTACAAACCTGCAGCCTGTGAAAAGGACACCCAAAACACAGTAAGTTAAGCAAAATGAGAAGACAGAGAAATATGCAGTACATGAAAGAGCAAACTAAAAACCCACCAGACCAAAAACAAATGAAGAGGAAATAAGCAGTCTACCTGAAAAAGAGTTCAGAGTAATGGTAGAAAAGATGACACAAAATCTTGGAAATAGAATGGAGAATATACAAGAAACTTTTAACAAGGACCAAGAAGAACTAAAGAGCAAACAAACAATGATGAACAACAAAATAAATGAAATTAAAAATTCTTTAGAAGGAATTAATAGCAGAATAACTGAGACAGAAGAAGGGATAAGTGACCTGGTAGATAAAATAGTGGAAATAACTACTGCAGAGCAGAATAAAGAAAAAAGAAGGAAAAGAATTGAGAACAGTCTCAGACACCTCTGAAACCACATTAAATGCACACAACATTCAAATTATAGGGGTCCAGGAGAAAAAAAAAGAAAAAGAAAGAGATTGAGAAAATATTTGAAGAGATTATATTTGAAAACTTCCCTAATACGGTAAAGGAAATAAGCAAGTCCAGGAAGTGCAGAAAGTACCATACAGGGTAATCCAAGGAGAATCATGCCAAGACACATATTAATCAAACTATCAAAAATTAAATACAAAGAAAAAATATTAAAAATAACAAGGGAAAATCAACAAATAAGATACAAGGGAATCCCCAAAAGTTTAACAGCTAATCTTTCAGCAGAAACTCTGCAAGCCAGAAGGGAGTGGCTGGACATAATTAAAGTGGTGAAAGGGAAAAACTTACAACCAAGATGACTATATCCAGCAAGCATCTCATTCAGATTTGATGGAGATATTAAAAACTTAGAGACAAGCAAAAGCTAAGAGAATTCTGCACCACCAAACCAGCTTTACAACAGATCCTAAAGGAAAACTTCTCTAGGTAGGAAACACAGAGAAGGAAAAGACCTACAATAACAAATACAAAACAATTAAGAAAATGGTAATAAGAAACTACATATCAATAATTACCTTAAGTGTAAATGGAATAAATTCTCCAACCAAAAGACATAGACTGGCTGAACGGATACAAAAACAACACCCATAAATTGCTGTCTACAAGAGACCACTTTCAGACCTAGGGACACATACAGACTGAAAGTGAGGGAATGGAAAAAGATATTCCATACAAATGAAAATCTGAAGAAAGCTGGAGTAGCAATTCTCATATCAGAAAAAATAGACTTTAAATTATTACAAGATACAAAGAAGGACACTACATAAAGATCAAGGGATCAATCCAAGAAGAAGATATAACACTGTAAATATTTATGCACCCAATATAGGAGCACCTCAATACATAAGGCAAATGCTAACAGCCATAAAAGGGGAAATCAACAGTAACAGAATAATAGTATGAGACTTTAACCCATATTTTCTCCAATGGACAGATCAACCAAAATGAAAATAAATAAGGAAACACAAACATTAAATGATACATTAAACACTATAGACTTAATTGATATTTATAGGACATTCAATCCAAAAACAACAGAATACACTTTTTTCTCAAGTGCTCATGGGACATTCTCCAGGATAGATCATAATTTGGTCACAAATCAAGCCCTGGTAAATTTAAGAAAATTGAAATCATAGCAGGCATCTTTTCTGACGACAACGCTATGAGACTAGATATCAATTACAGGAAAAAAACCTGTAAAAATACAAACACATGGAGGCTAAACAATACACTACTAAATAACCAGGAGATCACTGAAGAAATCAAAGGGGAAATCAAAAAAATACCTAGAAACAAATGACAATGAAAACACAACGACCCAAACCTATGTGATGCAGCAAAAGCAGTTCAAAGAGGGAAGTTTATAGCAATACAATCCTACCTCAACAAACAAGAAACATCTCAAATAAACAACCTAACCTTATACCTAAAGCAACTAGAGAAAGAAGAACAAAAAACCCCAAAGTTAGCAGAGGGAAAGAAATTATAAAGATCAGATCAGAGGGCTTCCCTGGTGGTGCAGTTGTTGAGGGTCCGACTGCTGATGCAGGGAACATGGGTTCATGCCCTGGTCCAGGAATATCCCACATGCCGTGGAGCAGCTAGGCCTGTGAGCCATGGCTGCTGAGCCTGAGCACCTGGAGCCTGTGCTCCGCAATGGGAGAAGCCACAAGAGTGAGAGGCCCATGTACCGCAAAAAAAAAAAAAAAAAAAAAAAAAATCAGATCAGAAATAAATGAAAAAGAAATGAAGGAAACAGTAGCAAAGATCAATAAAACTAAAAGATGGTTCTTTGAGAAGATAAACAAAATTGATAAACCATTAGCCAGACTCATCAAGATAAAAAGGGAGAATACTCAAATCAACAGATTACAAATGAAAAAGGAGAAAGAGCAACAAACACTGAAGAAATACAAAAGATTACGAGAGATTACTACAAGTAGCTATATGCCAATAAAATGGACAACCTGGAAGAAGTGGACAAATGCTAAGAAAAGCACAACCTTCCGGGAATGAACCAGGAAGAAATAGAAAATAAAAACAAACTAATTACATACACTGAAATTGAAACTGTGATTAAAAATCTTCCAACAAACAAAAACACAGGACCAGATGGATTCACAGGCAAATTCTATCAAACATTTAGAAAAGAGCTAACACCTATCCTTCTCAAACTCTTCCAAAATGTAGCAGGGGGTGGAACACTCCAAAACACATTCTAAGAGGCCAACATAACCCTGATACCAAAACGAGACAAAGATGTCACAAAAAAAGAAACTTATAAGCCAATATCACTGATGAATGTAGATGCAAAAATCCTCAAGAAAATACTAGCAAACAGAATCTGACAGCACATTAAAAGGATCATCCACCATGATCAAGTGGGGTTTATCCCTGGAATGCAAGGATTCTTCAATATACCCAAATCAAACAATGTGATACACAATATTAACAATCTGAAGGATAAAAACCATATGATAATTTCAGTAGATGCAGAAAAAGATTTCAACACCAATTTATGATAAAAACTCTCCAGAAAGTAGGCATAGAGGGAACTTACTTCAACATCATAAAGGCCATATATGACAAACCAGCAGCTAACTTCATTCTCAATGGTGAAAAACTGAAACCATTTCCCCTAAGATCAGGTACAAGATAAGGTTACCCACTCTCACCACTCTTAATCAACATAGTTTTGGAAGCTTTAGCCACAGCAACCAGAGATGAAAAAAATAAAAGGAATCCAAATCAGAAAAGAAGAAATAAAACTGTTACTCTTTGCAGATGACATGATAATATACATAGAGAATCCTAGATGCTACCAGAAAACTACTAGAGGTAATCAATGAATCTTGAAAAGTAGCAAGATACAAAATTAATGCACAGAATTCTCTTACATTACTATACACTAATGATGAAAAATCTGAAAGAGAATTTAAGGAAACACTCCCATTTACCATTGCAACAAAAAGAATAAAATACCTAGGAATAAACCTACCTAAGGAGGCAAAAGACCAGTATGCAGAAAACTATAAGAAACTGATGAAAGAAATTAAAGATGACAAAAACAGATGGACAGGTATACCATGTTCTTGGATTGGAAGAATCGACATTGTGAAAATGAATATACTAACCAAAGCAGTTTACAGATTCAATGCAATCCCTATCAAACTACCAATGGCATTTTTCATAGAGCTAGAATAAAAAATTTCATAATTTGTATGGAAACACCAAAGACCCCAAATAACCAAAGCAACCTTGAGAAAGAAACATGGAGCTGGAGGAATAAGGCACCCTGATTTCAGTCTCTAAAACAAAGCTACAGTAATGAAGACAGTATGGTACTGGCACAAAAACAGACATATAGATGATTGGAACAGGATAGAAAGCCCAGAGATGAACCCACACATATATGGTCATCTTATCTTTGTGAAAGGAGGCAAGATTATACAATGGAGAAAAGAGAGCCTCCTCAGTAAATGGTGCTCAGAAAACTGGACAGATAAATGTAAAAAATGAAATTAGAACACTCCCTAACACCATACACAAAAATAAACTCAAAATGAGTTAAAGACTTAAATGTAAGGCCAGACACTATAAAACTCTTAGAGGAAAACATAGCCAGCACACTCTAAGACATAAATCACAGCAAGATCCTTTTGGACCCACCTCCTGGGGAAATGGAAATAAAAACAAAAATAAACAAATGAGACCTAATGAAACTTAAAACTTTTGCACAGCAAAGGAAACACTAAACAAGACGAAAAGATAACTCTCAGAATGGGAGAAAATATTTGCAAATGAAGCAACTGACAGAGGATTAATCTCCAAAATATACAAGCAGCTCATGAAGCGCAATATCAAAAAAATAAACAACCCAATCCAAGAATGGGAAGAAAACCTAAATAGACATTTGTCCATAAAAGATACACAGATTGCCAACAAATACATGAAAGGATGTTCAACATCACTAATCATTAGAGAAATGCAAATCAAAACTACAATGAGGTATCACCTCACACCAGTCAGAATGGCCATCATCAAAATATCTGCAAACAACAAATGCTAGAGAGGGTGTGGAGAAAACGGAAACTTCTTGCACTGTTGGGAATGAAAATTGATACAACCACTATGGAGAACTATATGGAGGTTCCTTAAAAAACTAAAAATAGTACTACCATATGACCCAGCAATCCCACTACTGGACATATATCCTGAGATAACCATAATTCAAAAAAAGACATGCACTACAATGTTCATTGCAGCACTATTTACAATAGCCAGGGCATGGAAGCAACCTAAGTGTCCATCAACAGATGAATGGATAAAGAAGATGTGACACATATATACAATGGAATATTACTCAGTAATAAAAATAAACTAAATTGAGTTATTTGTAGTGAGGTGGATGGACCTAGAGTCTGTCATACAGAGTGAAGTTAGTCAGAAAGAGAAAAACAAATACCGTATGCTAACACATATATATGGAGTCTAAAAAAAAAGGTTATGAAAAACCTAGGGGCAGGACAGAAATAAAGAAGCAGACATAGAGAATGTACTTGAGGACACGGGGATGGGGAAGGGTAAGCTGGGACGAAGTGAGAGAGTGGCATGTTCATATATACACTACCAAATATAAAATAGATAGCTAGTGGGAAGAAGCTGCATGGCACAGGGAGATCAGCTCAGTGCTTTGTTACCACTTAGAGGGGTTAGATATGAAGTGTCGGAGGGAGAGGATATGGGGATATATGTATACGTATAGCTGATTCACTTTGCTATATAGCAGAAACTAACACAACATTGTAAAGCAATTATACTCCAATAAAGATGTTTAAAAAATGAGTAAATAAAACCGTTGGGAAAAAAAAATAATAATTGATTTGATTACTGCATGTGTCTAATTTTCCAAGTAATTGGCATATGGCTTGACAACACAAAAATACAAAGTTATGACAGCTTTCAACTTGTTTTACCCCCAAATTAATTTGTTTTCCATAGTTTTTTGTTAGAGGTTCATAACTTATATTGGTCTTGAAGCTGCTAAGTCATAATATAGTCAAAGAGGCAGCAAATCATTACAGTGTGGTTTAAACGTTTCCCCTCTAGTGCTTAATTTTAGACTCTCAAGAGTAAGAGTTTGGGATTTTTTTTAGATTTTCAGAAGTGTATAAAATATAGTAAGTTGAAAATTGTTCAAGAAAAACTGAATATTTACCCACTGATTTACCAATATACCTAGTTTGATTATGATTATGTGCAGTAGATGACAACCACATGATTAACTCAATTTTTTTTTTAAATGCTATCTTTATCATATAAAAAGATTGAAAAAAACTACTAAGCAAAACCTAGTAAAATATTGCTTATAAGAAGCAGATTCTTTTCGGTGTCTGCGTACAGTATACACAGGTTAAACCCATCATGAAATAGATCCCAGACCTTTAAAAATAGATATTGAGTGCTTGTCTTACTTAAGCTTTTAAGTTTTGCTAAGCTCAGGATAAACTATTTACAGATCACATCACAACAATGTAGATATAGAACAGCTTTTCCTCTGAACCTTCTCCTTTGTGTCAGACATTACAAAATAAAGTTTATTAATTTAATCAGGTCATACATTTTTAAAGAACTAAGTTGCTATACCTTTTCAATTAAAGTTTTTCCTGTGGAGCTTAACAATAGAAGAGCCATCTTAGTCTTGGGAAGTCCTTTCAAGATAAGGCCATCACACCCTTCCCCAGTGGAAAATTACCAGCAGTAACAAGTAGTTAGCATTCCTGGAATTTTGAGCTAGGACACACCCAGCCCTAACCACCATATGAGTGAAACATTAACCCAAGGGTGACCAGAGGGGACCACAAAAGAAGCCCAATTTCTCTGCCTCAGGGCAGACTCTCTCTTGGTCTCTGCTTCCTTGAGGTGAACTCAGTAAATCTCGCTGTCTACCCTCCATTCTGACTGGGTTAATTTTTTACCACCATTGCTGGCTCCATCACCACACTCTGCCACAGGTTCAACATATCCTTAAGTCTTACAATTCTCTCATACATTATGAACTTTCAAACTGAAAAATAAACTGCTGAAAATTAAGTGTGTTAGTAATATATTCTATTCTCATATGCCTTGAACTTTAAAAAAATTATCTGACAGTAATAAAATCTAAAATGAATAAGTATTTGGATAAGGGGCAATATTTTATAAATTTTTGAAATCTAGTGCAATTAAAATAATTGCAAAGCTAATTCTGGAAAATTGTCATTTATAATCAAAACCAACTCAATTTTAATTGTATCCAGTGGCAAGAACCGTATAATAGCAATTGCAGTTGCACAAATGTCTCCCTGCTTCTATCACCAGTTGGAATGATTACTTGCCTTTCTGATTTGTATTTAAAACTCATAGAAACATCATTTACAAAGGCTTTCTAGTAAATGGCTTTCATTTTAAAACGTAAAGAGCTTTCTATTATTTGGAAAGACAGAGTATTTCTTTTATTTTCAATGTCAATAACCAACTCCCTGACAGATATCAAGATAATAGTGTCAGTTCATAACTTTTTTCCAACCTTCCTGCTATAGAAATGTGAATTTCAAAGTCACTTTAAATAAAATTTTACCAATTTTTCTATAATTTAGTACTGAGCAGTACATTCAAGAAATCTTTCTGCTATTGCATACATAGTATATAAGCCATATCTTTAATGACTCCAAGTGAGAAGTCTGTATAAAAGACCCTTATCATTTAAAATATACAACTTTGTATTCTGTCAGGGAAGTGTAGAGTTCTCAGACCATCTTTTATTAGGGAAGGACAGTTCATACCACTGGGAGAATAAAAATGGCAAGAATTCAAATATTTGAAAGTTGGAACTTTATTCTGTGAAGCAGGTTTGACCCAAGTAATGATGATTATTTTTTAATGAGTATTTTTTTAGTGACTAGAATTTAAGGAAAAATTGGTAGGCACTATGCACAGTATGGATAATAGTTACTGTCATTTAATTTTCAAGCTACCCAGTGTGTGGCTTTACATAGATTCTTTTACATTCCATTTTTAGGTCTTTTAAAAATAAAGTATTTCCAAATGCAATTGCTATACTCCCATGCCTATAGGAAAATGGTACACAAATGTAAACAATGCATATGGAGAGGGTATTAAGGTAATTTGATGATGAAGATAATGCAATATTATAAAAGATTAAGTTAAAAATTATAAAAATCTTAGGTCTTCCGAGTGATATGCATAAAGTCGTGACTTATAGCTGAGGATTAAATCCAGATAATCAAAAGGAAAAGATGTTAGCAGTTGCATGACCAGTTTGAATTGTCCAGCCAAGAAAATAATCACTGAGATTGAAGAATATTTTTAAAAAGTTAGGGCTTCCCTGGTGGCGCAGTGGTTGAGAGTCCGCCTGCTGTTGCAGGGGACACAGGTTCGTGCCCCAGTCTGGGAAGATCCCACATGCTGTGGATCGTCTGGGCCCATGAGCCATGGTCACTGAGCCTGTGTGTCCAGAGCCTGTGCTCTGCAATGGGAGAGGCCACAACAGTGAGAAGCCTGTGTACTGCAAAAAAAAAAAAAAAAAATCCTATATCTTCTGGAAAAATATAGGAATGTTTTCACCTCTTAACATAAAAATGAAATGATATATTAGTTTTATAATATAACTTGTTAAATGTTCAAGTGAAACAGTGCTTAAGAGGATCTTTGATTGCTTAGAAACTATGATTTGACTTAAATCATACTGAGATACACATAAAAATGACACTGTTCAGTAAAAGGAAGAATATTCATTCAAATTCAAGGTTATTTAATGAAAGAACATTCATTAATGTTGTATTTAATGAACATTCATGCATAAAGCTAGTTTTGAAAATTTTACAGAAGATATTAAATGATGACAATAGTCTTGAACAATGATGAAAGAGCATAATATAGCTTTCAAAGGATTTGTGGATACAAATGATATGAAAACAACACATATATCTTACATAAATTAGAATTGTATATCACTAAGTATCAATAAGAACTTTTAAATTCCTGTTCAGCTGAAAATTTTATACATACAGGTGTATTAATATGACATTTTAAAATACATGTAGCTTGTGCCCCATTGTCAACACTCATTATCTGAATTATTTTGGCTAAACAAACTCAACCAATATAGTACTGAATTTCTCAGTTATGAAAAAATATTTTGGCAGTCTCTTAGTTTGCAAGAAGACTCAACTGGGGATATATTCTACTAAGTTCCGAATCTCTGCAGTTTTAAGTTTCCCAACAAGTGTAGAATTGTGACCTAAGTGTTATGATTTCAAGGATTGTGTAGTTTCCCTTATATATCAGGAAACTTCAAGTTGGAAAACTTAAAAGAAAAGATTCAATCATTTATCCTACCTTTCTTTTATTAAGTTTTGTGAATTTTATCTTAGTGTAATCAAATATTAACATGTTTGATTTTCTTTTTATAGAACCATTCTAACTATTAAATGAAGATTATGATTGCTGACCTCTTTAATTCATTTTGTTCTTTAAAAAATCCAATGGATCCAAACTCAAGTTTCTTCTTTTTAAAAGCAACTTTAAAATTTTTATTTAACTACATATCTTTAACTATGTTTGAGGGACAGATATAGAAGCACATGATTCTAATGAAAATATTTCAGTAGGAAAGGAGGGCTTACATTTTTACAGTATTTTTATATCCACCATCTCCACTACTCTTGTTCAGACTTGCTCTGTCTGCCTTGCCATTCTCTCATTCATTCTACTCACGGATTCAACAAAGAACTTTTAAAAACACATATCTGCTCACATAATATTCTATTTAAAATCTTTTTGCTGTATTCCCAATATAGGCAGAAAGAGATTATTCTCTCTTTTAACACACTGCCTGGTAGGTGCTTCCTGTGGTTCCAGCTTCATCTCTTTGCACTCTCCCTTTTCTCATCACACTGGACATCAGGTTCCATGCCAGGTTCTCGGCATCCTCAGGGATTCTGTCTTCCTTCCGCGTCTCTCACTTCAACCCCTTACATGGCACAGATAATTTTTGTTCATTCTTTAGCTTTTAAATGTCATAAGACCCCCAAGGGTGGTCTACTTCCTTTTACCATAAACATCCAATTATCTGTGACCACTCATTCATAATATTCATAACACTTACAGTAAGTTATTTAATTTTTTTGTTTTGTTTTGTTTCTTCAACTGCATGCTCCATGACTGAGTCCTCATCATCTCTCATCACTTCATTTGTGCTATACCAACAGGTGATCCTTGACAAAATTTGATGTTCTTTATTTTGATAAAATTTAGCATCATGTTGGACAAATGCTTAATTTAGAAATTTTATCTGGGAGAAAAGAAAAAAAGCAACACTTTTTTCAAGTGTTGCCAGATAAAGAATATTTGACAATAAAATTTACTTTAAAGTAAGGACCGTGAAGTAACATAATTTTATGGCAATGGAGAGAAATCAGAATATACACTATCAACTTCCGAAATAGTACTTGATGAAAGATTTTTGTATAACTTTTAGATGACACTTATTAGCAATAATTTCATTTGCAACTTACGGGATACAATTCTGAATAAATCAATGGAGAAAACCAATTTATTTGTAAACTCTCGGTGTGTGTGTAATGATAATTTATGTCCAATGTCATAATTTCTTAAATAATTTTAAATAATCAAGTAACTAAAAGTTTTTTAGGTTTTAGATTAAATATTTAAGGATAATGGATATGGCAGTGGAATTTATAAAGTGATAGTAGCAGTACAGAAGAAAGAAGAACAAAAAATATGGCACTAATCAATAAGGAAATGTAAATTGAAAATGAGGAAATGTGATTTGACCTATAAGGTAATGAAAAATTTGAGTGGAGAGTAACACTGTGTTGTGTCAGTCACGAGTACAATCTGCAGTTCAGAAAGATTGAAGATGTATTCCCAGCTCATAGCAAATGATGTGACTGTAGTGTTATTTGGAATTCAATAGTGTACAACTGCAGTTAAAACATACACACACCAATTGATATTTTAACTGTATTGTATATTACTTTGATTTGTTTTGCATTTGGTAGGATAAATTATTCTTGAATTGACATGTATCTGATACATATAAATGAACAAATTCCATTTTGTTTTTTCAATTATGACCCTTATTTTAAGTCTTAACATCTATCTTTCAAAAATACTTTAGGAATTAAGTTTATATAAATGAGGAAAATATTGCTAACTGTTTAAAGTGCTGTTGTTAATAGTCATTTCTATGTAAATATCATCAGGTTTCAAATCTACAATCAGCAAATGAACAGGTGTGTATTTATGTTATAAAAGAAAAAGATTTGCATTAATGTTTCAAGTCTCTGTAAAGTTATATTAATTAATTTGGATCTTATAGAACTGATAAAATATCATATTTTAAATATTTATTAGTTTACACATTTATATTATCCTCCAGATAAAGAATTAATGTGTTATGAGTACATCATCAGTATTTTTTTGTTGATGATAGCAGAATATAAACTACCTCCAAGTCATAATTTAAGAATATCACCCTTGTAGCTCATATAGTACTGGCAATTGAGTAATGAGTAGTGCACCAATAAAGAATAGTGAACTAAGCCTTTATGAATACCAGAAAATAATGATACATTTTCTATTTGGAATCCCATTTGGAACCGATGCCTCACATCAAGTGGTTCAAAACACCCTACTCAGACAAACTACAGATGCAACCAGATAGAAGACAATTACCAAATAGGGTATAGGTAGAGATTTGATATAGATCAAAATCTATATCAAAATATCAAAATGTAATTTTCAGAATGGCAAAATCATCATTCAGGCAAATATAAAAGGAACATGTGCTAAAATTTTTAACACATCATTTAATGAGGGAAACTCAGAATCTAGTTATATTTGTAGAAGGTTTAAATTGCTAATTGCTAAGGTAGATGGCAAATTAGATAATGTCCCACATGCCATATGATTTGGTATTGTTCATTACAGTGGACAGAAATAATATGTATCTCTATCAGACTAAAATCAACACTTAACAGGCAATGTTAAATGGGGGCTGGGGGGTGGAGGAGATAGGGTGAGGTTGGTAAAAGGATAAAAGTGTACAAATTTTCAGCTATAAGATGAATAAAGTCTGAGGATCTAATGTAAAATTGTGGTGACTATAGTTGCTAACACGCTATTATATAATTGAAATTTGTTAAGACAGTAGAACTTAAATGTTCTCACGTGTGTTTGTGTGTGTGTGTGTGTGTGTGTGTGTGTGTGTGGTGATGGATGTATTAATTAACTTGATGAGGGAAATCCTTTAACAATGTATACGCAATCAAATAACCATGAAGTGTACTTTAAATGTCTTACAATTTTAAATGTCAGTTATACCTCAATAAAACTGAGTTAATAAAAAAAAAAAGTAGATTCCTAGACACACACACACACACACACACACACACACACACACACACACACAGAAAAAGTGATATCAGTAAGTCTTAGATATTTAATCAATTATAAACAAAGAGATGACCTAATACTTTTCCTTAGACAATACATATGGAAGCAAAGCCCCCATATAAAGAAAGGATTCCCATCGTTCTGTCTTATTTCCAAGTGTCAAACAAATTTTCTTGATAAGAGAACTGAAAGTAGTGAAATTCCATAGTCTTTACTGGAAGAAAAAAGTATACCATATTCCCTAAAACAAAACAAAACAATACAGTTTATTGTGGATGGTGTGAGAAGACACAATCGACTAAGATGGCTTGACTCTGAGGATGTTTTGAGGAGCTGAGCATGAAGCGATGTACATAAGTCTCAGGGAATCATTTCGCAATTTGAAGTTAAAGCAAACATGCTTAGAATTTGAGTTGTTTTATGATGGAACAAGCTGTAGTGAAAGCTAGGACAAGTAGTGAAATCACTATTAATGAAGGTCCAAAAGATATGCATTTGTGGAGTCTGACCAAAGGTTTTTCTAATTTCTGGGTAAAATCTCACTTTCTGTAAATCCATGCTTTTTAATTCCAAAGAAAAAAAGTGTGTGGCATTAGCTTGACTCTTTCTTGTGTAATTTATACTCTATCAAATTACTCTTTCTGTATTTGAATTCATTATTATAATTATTTGTTTACTTTTCTTTCCTTGTTAAGATTTCATCCATTGCTCTGCACACTGTTTTTTTTTGTGTTATTTTTTATGTTAAGTGAGTATGTGTGCTAGTTATGAAAATTTGGTGCCTGGATAATTGCCCCAAGGCACAGGGGATTATGCTGTAAATATTTCAGAAATGGTATGTAATCTAATGTAAAAAACTCTATGGAAAGTAAATCTTATGTAGAAAAAATATCCTTACAAGAGTACAATGGACGTATGTACTTGGGGGCTTATAAGTCTTTAAAAGGCATATATACTGGTTTTCATGGCTGTTTAGGTGTAAAGGTAGGTGATGGTAATGTTTATAGGCCTGAGGTTTGTGAGATAGTCAACATTAAGAAAAGGAAATTACATTTGATTCAAAAGACAATAAAATACTAAATGACTAATACAGACAGCATAATCCTGGAGGTTCAGGCTGCAGATAAGATTACAGTTACCTGATAAAGTAAACCACTATACTGGTCATGATTATATATAATGTGCAATTCCATTAAGCTGGCATATAGTTCCTAAAAGCACTTTTTTTTTGGTATGAAATTCCTAACAATGTGCCTTTACCTGCTTTAATTGTTTATATATGTGACCTGTAATAAGACTGTAATGTCATCATTTTTATTCTCTAGAGTGTTTAGGATTTTGAGTTGCATGTTAAAAATATTTATAGATTCTATTGAATAGCTCAGAAATTGAGGAAATAAGGGTTACTGCATTTTATATTTTAAATTAATCAAGCTGTAAAGATTTGTAAGGCTTTTGACCAAACAAAAGCTACTCTGAATGTTAATGAAACTTGTTTGAAAAGTACTCCCTAGGAACTGATAATCAGGAATCTTTTCCCTTTCACACAATCATATATCCTGATTTTAATATCATAATTTTGTTTCTGCCTGATTAGATATTTTCTGTATAAGCTGGTATTTTCACTACATTTAGTCACATGGAATATTTTCCTGGAGGATATTGTTTGTTTATTTTTAATTTCATTTATTAATTCTTCTTTCTTCACTAAAACAAAATAATTTTGAACACTTGCCACTATGTGTAATCCAAATCACAATCCCCTCTATGATCCAAAATATTTTTTCCTTGTTTCTTTTAATTAACTAATATGTCAGTCAGAGTTGCACTGCATGTGTTTTTACCCATTATCACTGTCTGTATAGACTTTTAGTTTAATATGTATGTATATTACATTTACCTAATTCTTTGGTAAGTGTAGGTTTTTGTGTCTACGCAAGGGTAGGAAAGTATTTAGAAAATCTATGCTTTCCTCATGAAGTCTTTTATAAAACCTTTTAAAATCTTAAGAAGAACAATACTGCCATCTTAAGGCAACTTTATTTTTTTAGAAATATCACAAACTTTTGTTACACATTTTAAGTGTTTATTCCACGTTTTCATATACTATGTATAACCCAAACTAATTTAAAAGAAATAACCTAATTTATCATAGGGGGGAGGTCAGTATATATGTGATTTTGGAGAATGGGGCACATGCAATCAAGCACACATCTTGGTAGAAGGTTACTGTTAGTCACAGGGAACGGATATTTCAGTTAATAATTTTAGTGCTTTTCTAACTATGAGAAGATGCAAGAATTTGGGTCCCTAAAATTTTCTCCTGAAAATATCTAACTATTTGAAGGCCTGTTCTGCCAGTTTTCACAGAGCACAGAGTGTTTCATTCTTGATCTCAGCGCTGAGTTCCTTTCAGGGTGTGCTGAAAGACAGCAACTGCAGTGGCTAGTGACTTAATTCTTACAGAGCCAGTGGTGAGCAACATTCTTTAGTTGGCATCATTAAGTAACCTGATGAGTATATAACACTTCGTTTTACCATCTTTATCTCATTAGTCTACAAATATTCTATGCTTCTTTCATAAGGCACACTCACTTTTCCCTGAACATATCTTCACTTGGTTCCTTTTATCCTCCATTTGTAATAATGTTTCTTATATTTTGAAAAACCTCTTCTCTCTTTGCTAGTAGAGATCCTGATAATCCTTCATAATTCAGCGTAATTGCTATATCCTCTATATAGTCTTCTGTCTTTATAGTCAAACCTGTTAAAGTAAATTCCACTTTTTAAAAATTTGCTTATTATACTTTGAATCTCTGCTACATCATCAATAATGTTTGCAATGAGATACGATAATTAGATTTGTTAGGAAAAGCCATGAGTTTTATTCATAATTGTACTCTACATTTTCTAATATGGAGTTCTGTGTACATTTTCATGACTAGCATACTGGATTTGTAATAAAAAATACAAGTACTGAAACTTGAATTTTAGCTCTTTTTTGTCTGTGTGACTCTAGAGAAAATTACTTAATTTCTCCAATCTTCTGTTTCCTTAAGTAAGGGACAAAGGCAATATTTTTCTCAATGACACCACATAGTGGTTACCAGAAATACAATTGTTAAAATACTCAATTTATAAATATATGCTGTTATTATTAATGATCAATTGACTACTTTTCTGTCTCACTCCTTAAGTACACATCTTCACTATTCCACATCCTAAGTCAGAATACTTTCTAAATCACATATCCCCTCTTCCTCTTGAGTCTTTTCCTCTCAACTAGATCTTCGTTAATCTATATATGTATCATATCTATCCTAAATGACCTTCTGTCAGAGTTCTCACAACTCTTACAAATATTGTTGATAAATTATTTTTCTTAAAGCAGTTCTGAATCTCAATTTTCTGTTAAAAAAATCTGTCATACATATCAATTCCTTATGCAATCAACTATAAAAACTTTAGCTTAGCAGCCAAAAACTTCAAAATATGAACTTAAGTTGAATAGCTATTGAAAAATAACACAAACTTCCTAATGTTTTTACTTTATTCTTGCTGTTTTCTTTCCAGAAATGTATTCTCTATGTCTCATATATGTTCAATGCTTAACCTAAATAGATTTTTCTACATACTAATATTTCCTTCAGAAATTTTTTTTTCCTTTTCAAATTTCTAGAATTCCTTATTTCTTATTACTGTAAGACATTTCTACCTGTATTTTCATATTACAGCTCTTTATGTGCATGGATTTTCTCCTTTACCAAATGTATTTTCCACATTTCTATAATGACAATACTGTGTTTTGTATATGAGGAGTGCCCCACTTCAAAGAATTAAAAAGTTAAGTTAGTTTAAAATCAAGTAAACTGCATTGCAGTAGAATGCATTTAGGAACTTTATATTTTCAAGTGAAAGATGGAAAATTAGCTCAGAAGTTTATTAAATATGAGCCCTGTGTTAGCTGTGGACTTGCTCTATCTACCTAATCTATCTATCTAAAACTAGGGACAAATAGTAAAAGTTCTTGTCTGCAAAAGTGTTTGAACATTTTCCTTCCCTTCCCTTCAACCCCTCCTCCTCTTCCCCTCCTCCTTCTCCTCTTACCTCTCCTTCTTCCATTTTCTTGTTCCTCTTTCTCTTCTTCTTTTGCTGTCATTCGCGGTTGTACACCTAGCACTAAGACCTTGAAGGGCATTTAGTAAATACCAATATATATTTGTTGAATGAACTCTTCCCTGAAAGCTATGAGTTCTTGAATGTCCTCTAAAATATTAAACTCTGAGAATGACATAATGAAATGCATATTCAGAAAACTCTTTGGCAGTATATTAGACATAGGCAAACCTAAAAAGCAGAAAGATATGTTAGGTACTCTTTCTCAATTGTGGTAGAAAGTAATGAGGGCCTGAATAAAAAAAAAATGACTGGGTATGCGATTGACTATTATTATAGGTAACAAGAAAGTAGAAGCATGGTTATGTGACTGATTACATGAGATTGAATAGGTGAAAAGATAAACTCCAGGACATATCTGTCAGGTCTTTGGCTTGAGCAACCAAGTTGATGACACTCTTGATCCCTAAGATAAGCAAAGAAAGAGGAACCTGCTGGGTCTGTAAATGTTAGATTTAGTTTGGGGTATAACTGGGTGTAAAACTTTCACAATGACCTAGTGACACTTTGAAGACAGACTAACATTGGTATGTGGATTGAGTTCATTGACTTACTTGGAAGTTTTAGAATCTTTCCCGTTAAATGATAATAACAATAATTTATTAATTAACAATCTCACAGTCCAATTGGCTCTTCAAGAAACAGAGTAAATGAAATGAGGTTTATAATTTTTTCAGTGATTTCAGAGTCTTCCTGCTTATATCTTCCTGAAGTTCAACTTTTACAGTATGTAAAATACTTTTTAAATGTTTGGGTATATTGGATTATATTTGTAGTTTTTTTTGTGTGTGAACATTTTATACTCCAGAATATATACCTTTGATTTTTAGTACCCACAAAGATGTCATATATAAAAATGTATTTGTTTACATCTGATATCAAAGCTAAAGAACTTTCCATAAAGTCTTATTTTCTCTAAAATTCTTTAATTTAATGTATAATAATCAAACATATTCTACTTGTTTATTCTCCAACTTATTACCTCTAGTTTGTAGACAAAAATATGCCAATGTAAGTGTTTTGAGAGCTGAGTTTATGTTGATGATTGTACTTCAGTGATGTTGATAGTGGGTCTGCGCTGTCATAGTGTCAGGAATGTTATGAAAAGGGATACTTTAAAGGTATTAAAGGCCTTGCTTTAAGGAGGGACTTGGAGGGTAGTGGTCTCACAGTGATCTGTAGAGCCCACAAAATGAATGAGTTCGAATACAGTCCTAGGGATAAATATATAATTGAGGTTTAATATTGATAGTCAGACTTGAAAAATAGCAGAAAGAATAAATTAGGTTCAGCATACAATTAATGGTACATCAGCAAAGACCTATACCTATACCTATATGTAATGATTTCTCTTTTACTTTGTTTTAAATGGATTTTATGCCAGTTAAATAACTTCACTGTAACACCACAGCTATAAAACATTGACCTCTGAACCAAATATTTTAGATATAAGAAAAAATACTCATGAGATCTTTCACTTAAAAAAAAAAGATTTCATTCTGGTGGAGGCTTCAAGAAATAAATTAGAGTCTAGTTTGGCCACTAAATTAAAGATAACATTCTCTGGACAGTAGAATCTATCCACAACCATAATGCATAAAACTCCTCTAGCAGTTTGAATGTTATAAATGGAATTTGTAATCATTCCAGCAGACTCACCTGAAGGATGAATATCAGTTCCAAATCTTTCAAAACTATATTCTCATATAGGAAGCGGGGAGGGGGAGCATAGGTGTAACATTTTGCTATCTACTTGATTTTCCCGAAGTCAGAACTAACTACTGGATAATATTCTTTAAAACATATCATATACACACAGTGGTGGAATGTTGGTAATGTGTCAATTAATGAGAATTTATAATTGAAATAGCATTGCCACAATAGTCATTATCTTTTCCATTCTAATCCATTGCTTGCCTATCTGCCTGAGTGCCATCTCTAGATCTAGACAGGAGTAGTTTTAGTGTATTCAGAGCTACTGAATTCCAAATTGAATTCAGTCTGTTTAAAGAGATTTCTTCTCATATATCCTATGCTTCTTGCTTCTTCTTCTTCTTTTTGTATGCATTTGTCTATACTGAGTGCACCATTGCCTGAAACAATCAAGTGCAACTTTAGCACATAGATGACACTCAAATAAGCATTTAAAATCTAAGGTAACCAAATGGTTGTTACCTCCAGAAATTGTCAGTTGATCTGAATTTCAGGTAGGAATTATTATCATATATTTGAAATCCATGCCTTGTAAGTCAACATTAAGATTGACTGTATCCAATGGATCATTTAAGACTGCCTGCGATTATTCAGCTTTTTATTAGTTTAGATTATTCAGCTATTTATTAGTCACTGGATCCACCTCTTGATCTGCAATATTTTCAAAGTCACAACATAAATTTCCTCATATGATATAAATACAATATGATATTTATATTGGGAAGAGTCACTATCTAACTGAATTGTTTATTTTTATTTATTGGGAAAAAACAAGGAAGATAAGTGTATTTATGAAAAGAGAATTAAGAAATAATACTAAAAGTAAGTAGCCCACATGTCTGCTTTTGGGCAGACTGCCACCTCAGAACAGTCAGTTAGCTCTGATTTTCCAGAATAAACTCTAAGTGGTTTTCTTTTTTTTTTTTTATTAACAAATTTTTATTTCTCTTTTATTTTATTTCAACTGATTCATTTGACATATACAACTATCGTTTTCAGAGTGGAGATTCATCACTGGAGAAATGAATAAATAGGAAAATTTAGATCATAGGAGGAAATTTACCAGGATGGCTATAAGGAGCTGACTGCATTGATTCACTTTTTTTTTCATTGATACACTTTTTTTTATATATATATATTTATATATATAAATATTTTTAACATCTTTATTGGGGTATAATTGCTTTACAATGGTGTGTTAGTTTCTGCTTTATAACAAAGTGAATCAGTCATACATAAACATATGTTCCCATATGTCTTCCCTCTTGTGTCTCCCTCCCTCCCACCCTCCCTATCCCACCCCTCCAGGCTGTCACAAAGCACCGAGCCAATATCCCTGTGCCATGTGGCTGCTTCCCACTAGCTATCTACCTTACTACGTTTGTTAGTGTGTATATGCCCATGACTCTCTCTCGCCCTGTCACAGCTCACCCTTCCCCCTCCCCATAACCTCAAGTCCATTCTCTAGGAGGTCTGCATCTTTATTCCTGCTTTACCCCTAGGTTCTTCATGACATTTTTTCCCTTAAATTCCATATATATGTGTTAGCATACGGTATTTGTCTTTTTCTTTCTGACTTACTTCACTCTGTATGACAGACTCTAGGTCTATCCACCTCATTACAAATAGCTCAATTTCGTTTCTTTTTATGGCTGAGTAATATTCCATTGTATATATGTGCCACATCTTCTTTATCCATTCATCCGATGATGGGCACTTAGGTTGTTTCCATCTCCGGGCTATTGTAAATAGAGCTGCAATGAACATTTTGGTACATGACTCTTTTTGAATTTTGGTTTTCTCAGGGTATATGCCCAGTAGTGGGATTGCTGGGTCATATGGTAGTTCTATTTCTAGTTTTTTAAGGAACCTCCATACTGTTCTCCATAGTGGCTGAACCAATTCACATTCCCACCAGCAGTGCAAAAGTGTTCCCTTTTCTCCACACCCTCTCCAGCATTTATTGTTTCTAGATTTTTTGATGATGGCCATTCTGACTGGGGTGAGATGATATCTCATTGTAGTTTTGATTTGCATTTCTCTAATGATTAATGATGTTGAGCATTCTTTCATGTGTTTCTTGGCAGTCTGTATATCTTCTTTGGAGAAATGTCTATTTAGGTCTTCTGCTCATTTTTGGATTGAGTTGTTTGTTTTCTTGTTATTGAGCTGCATGAGCTGCTTATAAATTTTGGAGATTAATCCTTTGTCGGTTGCTTCATTTGCAAATATTTTCTCCCATTCTGAGGGTTGTCTTTTGGTCTTCTTTATGGTTTCCTTTGCTGCGCAAAAGCTTTTAAGTTTCATTAGGTCCCATTTGTTTATTTTTGTTTTTATTTCCATTACTCTAGGAGGTGGGTCAGAAAGGATCTTGCTGTGATTTATATCATAGAGTGTTCTGCTTATGTTTTCCTCTAAGAGTTTGATAGTTGCTGGCCTTACATTTAGGTCTTTAATCCATTTTGAGCTTATTTTTGTGTATGGTGTTAGGGAGTGATCTAATCTCATACTTTACATGTACCTGTCCAGTTTTCCCAGCACCACTTATTGAAGAGGCTGTCCTTTCTCCACTGTACATTCCTGCCACCTTTATCAAAGATAAGGTGTCCATATGTGCATGGGTTTATCTCTGGGCTTTCTATCCTGTTCCATTGATCTATCTTTCTGTTTTTGTGCCAGTACCATACCGTCTTGATAACTGTAGCTTTGTAGTATAGTCTGAAGTCAGGGAGCCTGATTCCTCCAGTTCCTTCTTTTGTTCTCAAGATTGCTTTGGCTATTCGGGGTCTTTTGTGTTTCCATACAAATTGCAAAATTTTTTGTTCTAGTTCTGTGAAAAATGACAGTGGTAGTTTGATAGGGATTGCATTGAATGTATAGATTGCTTTGGGTAGTATAGTCATTTTCACAATGTTGATTCTTCCAATCCAAGAACATGGTATATCTCTCCATCTATTTGTATCATCTTTAATTTCTTTCATCAGTGTCTTATAATTTTCTGCATACAGGTCTTTTGTCTCCTTAGGTAGGTTTATTCCTAGATATTTTATTCTTTTTGTTGCAATGGTAAATGGGAGTGTTTTCTTGATTTCACTTTCAGATTTTTCATCATTAGTATATAGGAATGCCAGAGATTTCTGTGCACTAATTTTGTATCCTGCCACTTTACCAAATTCATTGATTAGCTCTAGTAGTTTTCTGGTAGCATCTTTAGGGTTCTCTATGTATAGGATCATGTCATCTGCAAACAGTGACAGCTTTACTTCTCCTTTTCAGATTTGGATTCCTTTTATTTCTTTTTCTTCTCTGATTGCTGTGGCTAAAACTTCCAAAACTATGTTGAATAAGAGTGGTGAGAGTGGGCAACCTTGTCTTGTTCCTGATCTTAGTGGAAATGCTTTCAGTTTTTCACCATTGAGGATGATGTTGGCTGTGGGCTTGTCATATATGGCCTTTATTATGTTGAGGAAAGTTCCCTCTATGCCTACTTTCTGCAGGGTTTTTAGCATAAATGGATGTTGAATTTTGTCAAAAGCTTTCTCTGCATCTATTGAGATGATCATATGGTTTTTCTCCTTCAATTTGTTAATATGGTTTATCACATTGATAGATTTGCGTATATTGAAGAATCCTTGCATTCCTGGAATAAACCCCACTTGATCATGGTGTATGATCCTTTTAATGTGCTGTTGGATTCTGTTTGCTAGTATTTTGTTGAGGATTTTTGCATCTATGTTCATCAGTGATATTGGCCTGTAGTTTTCTTTCTTTGTGACATCCTTGTCTGGTTTTGGTATCAAGGTGATGGTGGCCTCGTAGAAGGAGTTTGGGAGTGTTCCTCCCTCTGCTATATTTTGGAAGACTTTGAGAAGGATAGGTGTTAGCTCTTCTCTAAATGTTTGATAGAATTCGCCTGTGAAGCCATCTGGTCCTGGGCTTTTCTTTGTTGGAAGATTTTTAATCATAGTTTCAATTTCAGCGCTTGTGATTGGTCTGTTCATATTTTCTCTTTCTTCCTGATTCAGTCTTGGCACGTTGTGCATTTCTAAGAATTTGTCCATTTCTTCCAGATTGTCCATTTTATTGGCATAGAGTTGTTTGTAGTAATCTCTCATGATCTCTTTTATTTCTGCAGTGTCAGTTGTTACCTCTCCTTTTTCATTTCTAATTCTATTGATTTGAGTCTTCTCCCTTTTTTTCTTGATGAGTCTGGCTAGTGGTTTATCTATTTTGTTTATCTTCTCAAAGAACCACCTTTTAGTTTTATTGATCTTTGCTATTGTTTCCTTCATTTCTTTTTCGTTTATTTCTGATCTGATTTTTATGATTTCTTTCCTTCTGCTAGCTTTGGGGTTTTTTTGTTCTCCTTTCTCTAATTGCTTGAGGTGCAAGGTTAGGTTGTTTATTCGAGATGTTTCCTGCTTCTTAAGGTGGGCTTGTATTGCTATAAACTTCCCCCTTAGAACTGCTTTTGCTGCATTCCACAGGTTTTGGGTCGTTGTGTCTCCATTGTCATTTGTTTCTAGGTATTTTTTGATTTCCTCTTTGATTTCTTCAGTGATCTCTTCATTATTAAGTAGTGTATTTTTTAGCCTCCATGTGTTTGTATTTTTTACAGATCATTTCCTGTAATTGATATCTAGTCTCATGGCATTGTGGTCAGAAAAGATACTTGATACAATTTCAATTTTCTTAAATTTACCAAGGCTTGATTTGTGACCTAAGATATGATCTATCCTGGAGAATGTTCCATGAGCACTTGAGAAAAATGTGTATTCTGTTGTTTTTGGATGGAGTGTCCTATAAATATCAATTAAGTCCATCTTGTTTAATGTATCACTTAAAGCTGTGTTTCCTTATTTATTTTCATTTTGGATGATCTGTCCATAGGTGAAAGTGGGGTGTTTAAGTCCCCTACTATGAATGTGTTACTGTCGATTTCCCCTTTTATGGCTGTTAGTATTTGCCTTATGTATTGAGGTGCTCCTACGTTGGGTGCATAAATATTTACAATTGTTATATCTCCTTCTTGGATCGATCCCTTGATCATTATGTAGTGTCCTTCTTTGTCTCTTTTAATAGTCCTTATTTTAAAGTCTATTTTGTCTGATATGAGAATTGCTACTCCAGCTTTCTTTTGGTTTCCATTTGCATGGAATATCTTTTTCCATCCCCTTACTTTCAGTCTGTATGTGTCTCTAGGTCTGAAGTGGGTCTCTTGTAGCCAGCATATATAAGGGTCTTGTTTTTGTATCCATTCAGCTAATCTGTGTCTTTTGGTGGGAGCATTTAGTCCATTTACATTTAAGGTAATTATCGATATGTACGTTCCTATTCCCATTTTCTAAATTGTTTTGGGTTCGTTATTATAGGTCTTTTCCTTCTCTTGTGTTTTTTGCCTAGAGAAGATCCTTTAGCATTTGTTGTAAAGCTGGTTTGGTGGTGCTGAACTCTCTCAGCTTTTGCTTGTCTGTAAAGGTTTTAATTTCTCCATCAAATCTGAATGTGATCCTTGCTGGGTAGAGTATTCTTGGCTGCAGTTTTTCTCCTTCATCATTTTCAATATGTTCTGCCACTCCCTTCTGGCTTGTAGGGTTTCTGCTGAGGGATCAGCTGTTAACCTTATGGGGAATCCCTTATGTGTTATTTGTTGTTTTTCCCTTGCTGCTTTTAATATGCTTTCTTTGTATTTAATTTTTGACAGTCTGATTAATATGTGTCTTGGCATATTTCTCCTTGGATTTATCGTGTATGGGACTCTCTATGCTTCCTGGACTTGATTAACTATTTCCTTTCCCATATTAGGGAAGTTTTCAACTATAATATCTTCAAATATTTTCTCAGTCCCTTTCTGTTTCTCTTCTTCTTCTGGAACCCCTATAATTCGAATGTTGGTGCATTTAATGTTGTCCGAGAGGTCTCTGAGACTGTCCTCAGTTCTTTTCATTCTTTTTTCTTTATTCTGCTCTGCAGTAGTTATTTCCACTATTTTATCTTCCAGGTCACTTATCCGTTCTTCTGCCTCAGTTATTCTGCTATTGATCCCATCTAGAGTACTTTTAATTTCATTTAATGTGTTGTTCATCATTGCTTGTTTCATCTTTAGTTCTTCTAGGTCCTTGTTAACTGATTCTTGCATTTTGTCCATTCTATTGTCCATTCTATCTCCAAGATTTCGGATCAAAATTACTATCATTATTCTGAATTCTTTTTCAGGTTGACTGCCTGTTTCCTTTTCAGTTGTTAGGTCTGGTGCATTTTATCTTGCTCCTTTATCTGCTGTGTGTTTTTCTGTCTTCTCATTTTGCTTATCTTACTGTGTTTGGGGTCTCCTTTTGCAGGCTGCAGGTTCGTAGTTCCTCCTGTTTTTGATGTCTGTCTCCAGTGGCTAAGGTTGGTTCAGTGGGTTGTGTAGGCTTCCTGGTGTAGGGGAATAGTGCCTGTGTTGTGGTTGATGAGGCTGGATCTTGTCTCTCTAGTGGGCAGGTTCACGTCTAGTGGTGTGTTTTGGGGTGTCTGTGGCCTTATTATGATTTTAGGCAGCCTCTCTGCTAATGGGTGGGGTTGTGTTCCTGTTTTGCTAGTTGTTTGGCATAGGTTGTCCAGCACTGTGGCTTGCTGGTCGTTGAGTGAAGCTGGGTGCTGGTGTTAAGATGGAGGTCTCTGGGAGATTTTTGCCATTTGATATTATGTGGAGCTGGGAGGTCTCTTGTTGACCAGTGTCCTGAAGTTGGCTTTCCTACTTCAGAGGCAGAGCCCTGCCTCCTGGCTGGAGCACCAAGATCTTTTCATCCACACGGCTCAGGATAAAAGGGAGAAAAAGTAGAGGGAATTAGTAGAAGTATGAGGAAAGAAAGAAGGAAAGGAGGGTAGGAAGGAAGGAAGAAAGAAAGAAGCAAAGAAGGAAAGAAGGCAAGAAGGAAAGAAAGGAGGGAGGGAGGGAGGGAGGAAGGAAGGAAGGAGGGAAAGAAGGAAAAAGACAGAAAGAAAGAAGATACAGTAAAAATAAAATAAAGTATAATAAAGTTATTGAATTAAAAAAATTCTTATTTAGAAGAAAAAAAAGGGACGGATAGAACCTTAGGACAAATGTTGGAAGCAAAGCTATACAGACAAAATCTTACACAGAAGCATACACATACACCCTCACTAAAAGAGGTAAATGGGGAAAAATCATAAATCTTGCTGTCAGAGACCACCTCCTCAATTTGGGATGATTCGTTGTCTAAAGGAGGGAAGGAAGGAAGGAAAGAAAGAAAGAAAGAAAGAAAGAATGAAGGTAAAGTATAATAACGTTATTAAAATTAATTATTGAGAAAAAAAATTTAAACAAAAAACAGGGACGGATAGAACCCTAGGACAAATGGTGGAAGCAAGACTATACAGACAAGATCTCACACAGAAGCATACACATACACATTCACAAAAAGAGGAAAAGGGAAAAAATCATAGATCTTGCTCCTAAAGTCCACTTCCTTAATTTGGGATGACTGGTTGTCTATTCAGGTATTCCACAGATGCAGGGTATATCAAGTTGATTGTGGAGCTTTAATCCGCTGCTTCTGAGGCTGCTGGGAGAGATTTCCCTTTCTCTTCTTTGTTCTCACAGCTCCCAGGGCTCAGCTTTGGATTTGGCCCTGCCACTGCGTGTAGGTCGCTGGAGGGCGTCTGTTTTTTGCTCAGACAGGGCGGGGTTAAAAGAGCCGCTGATTCGGGGACTCTGGCGCACTCAGGCCGGCGGGGAGGGAGGGGCTCGGAGTGCGGGGTGGGCCTGCGGTGGCAAAGGCCGGCGTGACTTTGCACTAGTCTGAGGCGCGCTGTGCGTTCTCCGGGGAAAGTTGTCCCTGGATCCCGGGAACCTGGCAGTGGCGGGCTGCACAGGCTCCGCGGAAGAGGGGTGTGGAGAGTGACCTGTGCTCGCACACAGGCCCCTTGGTGGCGGCATCAGCAGCCTTAACGTCTCCCGCCCGCCTCTGGGGTCCGCGCTTTTAGCCGTGGCTTGCGCCCGTCTCTGGATTCCGCGCTTTCAGCCGCGGCTCATGCCCGTCTCTGGGGTTCGCGCTTTTAGCCGCGGCTCGCGCCCGTCTCTGGAGTTCCTTTAAGCAGCGTTCTTAAACCCCTCTCCTCAGGCCCCAGGAAACAAAGATGGAAGGAAAAGTCTCCTGCCTCTTCGGCAGGTGCAGACTTTTCCCCGGACTCCCTCCCGGCTACCCTCCCGGCTAGCTGTGGTGCATTAACCCCTTCAGGCTATGTTCAAGGCGCCAACCCCAGTCCTGTCCCTGCGCTCTGTCCGAAACCGAAACCCGAGCCTCAGAGCCTCAGCTCGCAGCCCCGCCCGCCCCGGTGGGTGAGCAGACAAGCCTCTCGGGCTGGTGAGTGCCGGTCGGCACCGATCCTCTGTGCGGGAATCTCCCCGCTTTGCCCTCCGCACCCGTTGCTGTGCACTCCTCTGCAGCTTCGAAGCTCCCCCTCCGCCTCCCGCAGTCTCCGCCCGCGAAGGGGCTTCCTAGTGTGTGGAAACTTTTCCTCCTTCACAGCTCCCTCCCACTGGTGCAGGTGCCGTCCCTATTCTTTTGTCTCTGTTTTTTTCTTTTTTTCTTTTGCCCTACCCAGGTACGTGGGGAGTTTCTTGCCTTTTGGGAGGTCTGAGGTCTTCTGCCAGCCTTCAGTAGGTGTTCTGTAGGAGTTGTTCCACGTGTAGATGTATTTCTGGTGTATCTGTGGGGAGGAAGGTGATCTCCGCGTCTTACTCTTCCGCCATCTTCCGCCTTCCCCTGGTTTTCTTTTAAAATAACAATATGTACCTGAACTTCTGAGGCTACAATTAAGTGATAGAGTATTGAATTTCAAAGAGGAACTATTTTCAGACTTGTGCTACTAGAAAGACATCCTAGGCCATTCATTAGGTTACTATAAAAGAAATTCCAAGTTAACACTCTACTGACAAAATTATGAAATAATTTTATTCTTACCACTAATTTGCTATTCTTTCTGCAAAATAGATTATTCTTTTATGCCAAAACTATTTTTAAAGCTTTATGGTAATTGTAGTTTACTATTAATAATATGGATAAAATTTCTTAATGTGAGTTAACATTTTAATTCAATATTTTCATGATTGTATTAAAATCCTTAGGTTGGGGGAGCTTCAACATGGTGGAAGAGTAAGATGTAGAGATCACCTTCCTCCCCACAAATACATCAGAAATACATCTACATGTGGGACAACTCATACAGAACACCTACTGAACACTGGCAGAAGACCTCAGACCTCCCAAAAGTCAAGAAACTCCCCACATACCTGGGTAGGGCAAAAGAAAAATACAGAGACAAAAGAATAGGGATGGGACCTGCACTAGTGGGAGGGAGCTGTGAAGGAGGAAATGCTTCCAAACACTAGGAAAACCCTTCATGGGTGGAGACTGCGGGTGGCGGAGGGGGGAAGCTTCAGAGCCATGGAGAAGAGTGAAACAACAGGGGTGCGGAGGGCAAAGCAGAGAGAATCCTGCACAGAGGATCAGTGCCGACAGAGCTCACCAGCCTGAGAGACTTTTCTGCTCAACCACCGCGGCAGGTGGGGGCTGGCAGCTGAGGCTTGGGCTTCAGAGGTCAGATTCCAGGGAGAGGACTGGGGTTGGATGCCTGAACACAGCCTGAAGGGGGCTAGTGCACCACAGCTGGCCAGGAGGTAGTCCAGGAAAAAGTATGGAGCTGCCAAAGAGACAAGAGACATTTTCTTGCCTCTTTGTTTTCTGGTGCGTGATGAGAAGGGACTAAGAGCGCTGCTTAAAGGAGGGCCAAAGACAGGCGTGAGCAGCGGCTATCAGCACGGACCTTAGAGACGGGCATGAGACACTAAGGCTGCTGCTGCAGCCACCAAGAAGCCTCTGTGCAAGCACAGGTAACTATCCACACCTCCACTCCTGGGAGACTGTGCAGCCAGAAACTGCCAGGGTCCTGTGATCTAGAGACAACTTCCTGGGGAGAACACATGGTGCACCTCAGGCTGGTGCAACATCATGCTGGCCTCTGCTGTCACAGGCTCCCCCTGCGTTCCATACCCCTCCCTCCCCCTGGTCTGAGTGAGCCAGAGCCCCTGAATCATCTGCTCCATTAACCCTGTCCTGTCTGAGCGAAGAACAGTTGCCCTCAGGTGACCTACACACAGAGGCAGGGCCAAATCCAAAGCTGAACCTCAGGAGTTATGTGAACAAAGAAGAGAAAGGGAAATCTCTCCCAGTAGCCTCAGGAGCAGTGGATTAAATCTGCACAATCAACTTGATGTACCCTGCTTCTGTGGAATACCTGAATAGACAACGAATCATCCCAAATAGAGGAGGTGGACTTTGGGAGCAATGATATATATATATATATATATATATATATATATATATAATCCCCTATTTCTCTTTTTGTGAGTCTGTATGTGTATGCTTCTTTGTGTGATTTTGTCTGTATAGCTTTGTCCTAGGGTTCTGTCTGTCCATTTTTTTTATTTGTTTGTTTTTACTATACTTTTTAGCACTCGTTATCATTGGTGGATTTCTTTCTTGGTTTAGTTGCTCTCTTCTTATCTTCTTGCATTTTTTTTATTATTTAAAATTTTTTTTAATAATTGTATTTTATTTTAATAACTTTTTTATTTTATCTTCTTTCTTCTTTCTTTCTTTCTTTCTTTCTTTCTTTCTTTCTTTCTCTCTCTCTCTCTCTCTTCCTTCCTTCCTTCCTTCCTTCCTTTCTTTCTTTCTTTTCTTCTTTCTTTTCCTCCCTTTTATTCTGAGCCCTGTGTATGACAGGGTCTTGGTGCTACAGCCAGGTGTCAGGGCTGTGCCTCTGAAGTGAGAGAGCCATGTTCAGGACATTGGTCCACAAGAGACCTCCCAGCTCCACCTAATATCAAATGGTGAAAATCTCGCAGTGATCTCCATCTGAATGCTAAGACCCAGTTCAACTCAATGACAAGCAAGCTCCAGTGTTGGACACCCTATATGAAACAAGTAGCATGACAGGAACACAACCACACCTATTAGCAGAGAGGGCTGCCTAATATCATAATGAGTCCACAGACACCTCAAAACACACCACCATACATGGACCTGCCCAGCAGAAAGACAAGATTCAGCCTCATCCACCAGAACACAGACACTGGTCCCCTCCACCAGGAAGCCTACACAACACACTGAACCAACTTTAGCCAATGGGGACAGACACCGAAAACAATGGGAACTAAGAAACTGCAGCCTGTGAAAAGGAGACCCCAAACACAGTAAGTCAAGCAAAAAGAGGAGACAGAAAAAAACACAGCAGATGAAGGAGCAAGGTAAAAATCCACCAGACCTAACAAATGAAGAGGAAATAGGCAGTCTACCTGAAAAAGAATTAAGAATAATGATAGTAAAGATGATCCAAAATCCTGGAAATAGAATGGAGAAAATAAAAGATATGTTTAACAAAGACCTAGAACTAAAGAGAAAACAAACAGTGGTGAACAACACAGTAAATGAAATTAAAAATTCTCTTGGAGCGATCAATAGCAGAATAGCTGAGGCAGAAAAACGGATAAGGGACCTGGAAGATAAAATAGTGGAAATAACTACTGTAGAGCAGAGAAAAGAAAAAAGAAGGAAAAGAATTGAAGACAGTCTCAGAGACCTCTGGGACAACATTAAATACACCAACATTCGAATTATATGGGCCCCATGAGAAGAAGAGAAAAAGAAAGTGACTGAGAAAATATTTGAAGAGATTGTAGTTGAAAACTTCCTAATATGGGAAAGGAAATAGTTAATCAAGTCCAGGAAGCAGAGAGTCCCATACAGGATAAATCCAAGGAGAAACACACCAAGACACATATTAATCAAACTATCAAAGATTAAATACAAACAAAAATTATTAAAAGCAGCAAGGGGGAAAAAAAAAACAAGTAGCATACAAGGGAATCCCCATAAGGTTAACAGCTGAACTTTCAGCAGAAATTCTGCAAGTGAGAAGGGAGTGGCAGGGCATACTTAAAGTGATGAAGGGGAAAAAACTACAACCAAGATTACTCTACCAGCGAAGACCTTGTTCAGATTTGACAGGGAAATTAAAACCTTTACAGACAAGCAAAAGCTGAGAGAGTTCAGCACCACCAAACCAGCTTTACAACAAATGCTAAAGGAACTTTTCTAGGCAGGAAACATAAGAGAAGGGAAAGACTGACAAAAACAAACCACAAACAATTAAGAAAATGGTACTAGGAACATATATATCGATATTACCTTAAATGTAAATGGATTAAATGCTCTAACCAAAAAACATAGACTGGCTGACTGGATACAAAAACAAAACCCATATATACTCTGTCTACAAGAGACTGACTTCAGACATAGGGAAACATACACACTGAAAGTGAGGGTATGGAAAAAGCTATTCCATGAAAATGGAAATCAAAAGAAATCTGGAGTAGCAATTCTCATGTCAGACAAAATAGACTTTAAAACAAAGACTATTACAAGAGACAAAGAAGGACACTGCATAATGATCAAAGGATAAATCCAAGAAGAAGATATAAAAATTGTAAATATTTATGCACCCAACATAGGAGCACCTAAATACATAAGGCAAATACTAACAGCCATAAAAGGGGAAATCAACAGTAACACAATTATAGTAAGGGACCTTCACATCCCACTTTCACCAATGGACATATAATTCAAAATGAAAATAAATAAGGAAACACAAGCTTTAAATGACACATTAAGCAAGATGGACTTAATTGATATTTATAGGAAATTCCACCCCCCCAAAAAGCCAGAATACAGTTTCTTCTCAAGTGCTCATGGAACATTCTCCAGGATAGATTATATCTTGGTCACAAATCAAGCCTTGGTAAATTTAAGAAAATTGAAAACCTATCAATATCTTTTCCAACAACAATGCTATGAGACTAGATATCAATTACAGGAAAAGATCCATAAAAAATACAAACATATGGGGACTAAATGATACACTACTTAATAACTGAGAGATGACTGAAGAAATCAAAGAGGAAATCAAAATAACTAGAGACAAACAACAATGAAAACACGATGAGCCAAAACCTAAGGGATGCAGCAAAAAGAGTTGTAAGAGGGAAGTCTATAGCCATACAATCCTACCTTAAGAAACAAGAAACATCTCAAATAAATAACCTAATCTCACACCAAAAGCAATTAGAGAAAGAAGAACAAAAAAAACCCCAAAGTTAGCAGAGGGAAATAAATCATAAAGATCAGATCAGAAATAAATGAAAAAGAAATGAAGGAAATGATAACAAAGATCAATAAAACTAAAAGCTGGTTCTTTGAGAAGATAAACAAAATAGATAAACCATTAGCCAGACTCATCAAGAAAAAAAGGGAAAGGATTCAAATCAATAGAAATAGAAATGAAAAAGGAGAAGTAACAAATGACACTGCTGAAATACAAAGGATCATGAGACATTACTACAAGCAACTGTATGCCAATAAAATTGACAACCTAGAAGAAATGGAAAAATTCTTAGAAATGCATAACCTCCCAAGACTGAAAGGAAGAAAAGAAAATATGAACAGACCAATCACAAGCACTGAAATTGAAACTGTGATTAAAAATCTTCCAACAAACAAAAGCCCAGGACCAGATGGCTTCACAGGTGAATTCTATCAAACATTTAGAGAAGAGATAAGACCTATCCTTCTCAAACTCTTCTGAAATATAGCAGAGGGAGGAACACTCCCAAACTCAGTCTATGAGGCCACAATCACCCTGATACCAAAACCAGACAAAGTTGTCACAAAGAAAGAAAACTACAGGCCAATATCACTGATGAACATAGATGCAAAAATCCTCAACAAAATACTATGAAACAGAATCCAACAGCACATTAAAAGGATCATACACCACGATCAAGTGAGGTGTATCCCAGGAATGTAAGGATTCTTCAATATACGCAAATCAATCAATGTGATACACCATAGTAACCAATTGTAGGAGGAAAACCATATGATCATCTCAATAGATGCAGAGAAATATATCAACAAAATTCAACACCGATTTATTATAAAAACCCTCCAGAAGGTAGGCATAGAGGGAACTTATGTCAACATAATAAAGGCCATGTATGACAAACCCACAGCCTACATCATCCTCATTGGTGAAAAACTGAAAGCATTTCCACTAAGATCAGGAACAAGACAAGGTTGCCCACTCTCACCACTCTTATTCAACATAGTTTTGGAATTTTTATCCACAGCAATCAGAGAAGTAAAAGAAATAAAAGGAATACAAATTGGAACAGAAGCACAGCTGTCACTATTTGCAGATGACATGATACTATACATAGAGAATCCTAAAGATGCTACCAGAACTACTAGAGCTAATCAGTGAATCTGGTAAAGTAGTAGGATACAAAATTAATGCACAGAAATCTCTTGCATTCCTATAGACTAATGATGAAAAATATGAAAGTGAAAATAAGAAAACACTCTAATTTACCATTGCAACAAAAAGAATAAAATACCTAGGAATATACCTACCTAAGGAGACAAAAGACCTGCATACAGAAAATTATAAGACACTGATGAAAGAAATTAAAGATTATACAAATAAATGGAGAGATACACCATGTTCTTGGATTGGGTGAATCAACTTTGGAAAATGACTATACTACCCAAAGCAATCTACAGATTCAATGCAATCCCTATCAAAATACCACTGGCATTTTTCACAGAACTAGAAACAAAAATTTCACAATTTGTATGGAAGCACAACAGATGCCAAATAGTGCAAGCAATTTTGAGAAAGAAAAATGGAGCTGGAGGAATCAGGCTCCCTGACTTCAGACTATACTACAAAGCTACAGTAATCAGGACAGTATGGTACTGGCACAAAAACAGAAATACAGATCAATGGAACAGGATAGAAAGCCCAGAGATAAACCCACACACATATGGTCACCTTATCTTTGATAAGGGAGGCAGGAATATACAGTGGAGAAAAGACAGCCTCTTCAATAAGTGGTGCTGGGAAAACTGGACAGCTACATGTAAAAGAATGAAATTAGAACACTCCCTAACACCATACACAAAAATAAATTCAAAATGGATTAAAGATCTAAATACAAGGCCAGACACTATAAAACTGTTAGAGGAAAACATAGGCAGAACACTCTATGATATAAAACACAACAAGAACCTTTCTGACCCACCTCCTAGAGAAATGGAAATAGAAACAAAAATAAACAAATGGGATCTAATGAAATGTAAAAGCTTTTGCACAGCAAAGGAACGTATAAACAAGATGAAAAGAGAACCCTCAGAATGGGGAAAATATTTGCAAATGAAGCAACTGACAAAGGATTAATCTCCAAAATTTATAAGCAGCTCATGCAGCTCAATATCAAAACAACTAACAACCCAATCCAAAAAATGGGCAGAAGACCTAAATAGACATTTCTCCAAAGAAGATACACAGACTGCCAATAAACACATGAAAGAATGCTCAACATCATTAATCATTAGAGAAATGCAAATCAAAAATACAATGAAAAATCATCTCATACCAGTCAGAATGGCCATCATCAATAAATCTACAAACAATAAATTCTGGAGAGGGTGTGGAGAAAATGGAAACCTCTTGCACTGTTGATGGGAATGTAAATTGATACAGCCACTATGGAGAACAGTATGGAGGTTCCTTCAAATACTAAAAATAGAACTACCATACAACCCAGCAATCCCACTACTAGGCATATACCCTGATAAAATCATAATTCAAAAAGAGTCATGTACCACCATATTCATTGCAGCTCTCTTTACAATAGCCAAAACATGGAAGCCACCTAAGTGTCCATCAATAAATGAATGGATAAAGCAGATGTGGCATGGAATATTACTCAGCAATAAAAAGAAGCAAAATTGAGTTATCTGTAGTGAGGTGGATGGACCTGGAGTGTGTCATATAGAATGAAGTAAGTCAGAAAGAAAAAAAACAAATACTGTATGCTAACACACATTTATGGAATCAAAAAAAAAGAAAAAGAAGGTCATGAAGAACCTGGGGTCAAGGTGGGAATAAAGACGCAGACCTACTAGAGAATGGACTTGAGGATATCGGGAGGGGGAAGGTTAAGCTGGGACAACGTGAGAGAGTGGCATGGACATATATACATTACCAAATGTAAAATAGATAGCTAGTGGGAAGCAGCCACATAGTATAGGGAGATCAGCTCAGTGCTTTGTGACCACCTGGAAGGGTGGGATAGGGAATGTGGGAGGAAGGGAGATACGAGAGGAAAGAGATATGGAGATATATGTATATGTGTAACTGATTCACTTTGTTATAAAGCAGAAACTAACACACCATTGTAAAACAATTATACTCCAATAAAGATGTTAAAAAATAAAAATCCTTAGGTTGACCAGCTAAGGTTAATTCTTAATTCCGGATATTAGCCAATCATTTAAAATAGCTAAATAATTGGACAAAAATTTGCCTGAACTTGCATTCTTCTAGTCAATCATTAGTTACACCTCTGTAGTCCTTGAAACTAGATAAACGGCTTCTTTGAGGAGATTATATTTACTATATAAAAGCAGTATGTTTCTTATTGACCTTCTCATATTTTCTTATTTTTAAAACATGTTCCTTCATTTTTAAATTTAATTTTCTTTTAAACGTAACATGAAAGAAACTGGTCTGAAATTCTTCTCTCTCTCCTGTCACAGGATAAGACCAATCTTGTCATGTCTGCTTCCTGCAGCATTGATAAGATATATTTTATGACAGTTTTATATTTTGCTTTTCTTAACTAATTGCTTTCACCATATATAGTTACCTGTTACCATGACACAATTAAGACACAAAATCCTAGTCATTGTTATTTCTGTATACTAAAAAGATAAGCCTTGTTTTCCTTCTAAAATATCAATCAATAGTAGCTTTGCTATTTAGGATTATTCTCTGCTGTGCATTACTGCTCAGAGGGAGTGCTAGTTTTAAAATCATGTTCAGGGACCTTATGCTGACATAATGATATTGAATCTTGATGGATTGGTATCATTTAAAAACTTGAATTGCAAAAAGCCTGGACAGAATTGAAATATAAATATCATGACATTATGATGTATGAATTTATCATCAGGGAAAACACAGTTACCTGGTAAGAATTTTATTACAGTTCCATTCTAAATGATAGAGGATTGGATTCCATTATTACAATTTTATTACTCTTTTTATTTACATTTAATCCACTTCATTTATATAAAATATATTACCTGGGAAAGTGGCTATTTTAAATTTACCATGGGTTAATGCATTTGTATGACTTTATTTTGGTATTACTATTCTGTTTGAAATTTTTATATGTTCATTGTTTATGAGAATGTAGAGTTTAAAAAAATTAACAAATTATTGGAAGCACAAAATCATGTGTAATTTCAGCTTTAGCCCTCAAACCAAATATTTTCCCCCTAAAATTTTGATGAAGAAATGGAGTACAAGTTCATTCTCTCTCTCTCTCTCTCTCTCTCTCTCTCTCTTTCTCTCTCCTTTCTTTCCCCCTCCACATTTAGCCTTAAGTTGTAGATAGAAGTTTCTCATTTTTAGTTATTTATTGAAAAATATATGTTCAAATCAATAATATTATAAATTAGAAGTGTTATTCATTTTAAAAAGTTTAGAAAATTTTTAATTGAGGGAACGTTATAAAGTGGTTAATAAGAGTATGGAAAATATTGACATTAAAATTCGATTTGTATTTTTTTCCCTCAAATATGAAGTGCTGAATTCTGAATTGGCATAAATGTGCATTATTCTTTAAGGTACTCAGCTTCTTTAACATTCGTTTCAGAGAATTAATAAATATTGTTTACTATGTTTTACTTGAGAAAATGAAAAGAACTATGATGAGGCAGAGTTGACATTGGGGCAGCCATTTTAGGTGGAACAGCCATCTTAGATGTTCCCAGAAACTGCACTCTTAGACTTTTTTGAGAAAGTTAGCTTAAGAAACAAGAAAACTCCTTTGTATCCACCATAGCCAAGACCATCTGAAGGCCGCCAGGAATGTCATCAACTGCTTCTAGCTTTTAGACTTTTACAGATTCAACTGCCAATCTCTGTACATTTGTACTTTCTTATTTGGAGGTCACCCAACAATTATTCCCCATTCCCCTCCCTTCTTGGCCATTTTTCTCAACAGAAGGCTGCCTCACCTAACCACCTTACCTCAGGTTCACAGTTCTACAACTACTTGGGTCTGTGTTCCCTGATTTTCAAATTCAAATAAAGAATTTTTGTCTTTCTCAGACTTTGCTGCCTAAAAGTTTTCTTTTGCCTTATATACTTTGGTAGATATTTCTCTAAAATTAAATGTCAGGTACCACTATTGTGTAGTCCTAGAATTAGTTTTTATAATATACTAATATCATGTATGGCAGCAGAGTTTAATAAAGCTCAGGTCTCTAAAAAATCAGTGAATTCTTTAAGAGGGGTGGTTAACATTAATAAGAAAATAATCATTTGAATGTCTTTGAATTAATGACTATAAATTCTTGGTTTCTTATTAAAGTAAGCTACCACTATTAAAAATTGAATAAGAAGATGGAATAAAAGAATTTTTGAAACTAATTTTTTTTTAAATAGAGGGGATTTCTCATGCTTAAAATTTTTAAAGAGAGAGAGAACTTATAAGAACACAACTACAGCTACAATAATAGTTTACAGGTATCTAGGAAAATGAACACTATTCAGAATCTTTTTTGTATGTGTTTTTCATTTTTTGCAGACCATATAAAAAATCGTAATGAAAAGTGAATTTTCAGCATACCTAATTCATGTATGCTTGCCCATATAAGAAAAATGCTTTTTCCCAATAATTTTTTTTGTATTAAAAAATGTAGTATCGTGAAGGAGAAAGCTGTTAATCAAAGAATACTTATTATAATTCTGCAAGAGAAACAGAGATCAGTGTTTGTAGGAGAGATGGGCAGCATACAGTTGGAGGCAAACTGAGCTCTTTGGATTTAATGATTTGGAACAAGAAAGCTACTGAATTGTAACACAATGACCTTGAATAAACACTGTCTCCTCACTTCCCTACATGATACATCAAGATATCCTGACCATCCATCCCATTTTTCTGTTTGGCACCTTGGCACAGTGCTGGAACAAAAAATTGAAAATAGTCCAAACTCAATTTAAAATAAGCCCCATCCATACTGTTTAAATTTGTGGCCTCCAAGGTGTCTTAGTTTTTTGCCTTTTGTAAAAATTGAAATATAGTTGATTTACAATGTCGTGTTGGTTTTGCGTGTATAGCAAAGTGATTCGGTTATACATATATATATGTGTGTGTATATATACATATGTATATATATATATATATATATATATATATATATTCTTTTTCAGATTCTGTTCCTTATAGGTTATTATAAGATAGTAAATAAAGTTCCCTGTGCTATACAGTTAAGAAAAAAAAAGAATACTTGTTATATATTCCAGAATATTTATGCTATCAGAATAATCTCAGTTTAGAAAATAAGGGAAAAGTTGTTAAGTAGGAATTTTAAAAATATATTTCAGGACTAGAAGGAAAATTTCTGAGCATATGAAATTATGAAAGACTGCACAATGATAACACAAAAAAATGTACGAAGTCCTACATGCCTGCAATTCTTATCCTGTTTATTAATGTGTGTAATAATTTGAGAGGTTTGGCACAAGTTACACTAACAGGTTATAGTCGCTATATTACTAAAATTAAATTAAATTTAAGTAATTTAAAATTAATTAAAATAGTACAGATTTGTTCTGATAATAAGACAGTTACATAACTTACTATCTAGTGACATAGCTTAATGGAAGAAGAATGGGGTAAATTATATGTTTTCTGTAATATTTATGACATAGCCTATAATATGTAGAAGTTCATTAGGTTGTCACTCCAATAAATGTCATTCATCCTATGTATCTCACTGGAAAGAGGTCTCTAATACAGTCACTTATCCTTGGACACCTTTAAGCATGACAGTTATAGGAGGCTATATTAAATAAAAATATATATTTCACCAATAGTTTCCTGGATTGAGTGACCCCAATGATTTCATTATTATGAATTCTTTAAGGTTGTAAGTTGCAAAATTTAAATTTGTCCTTTTTTTATTCCTGCAGTGTCTAGTTTAACTTCCTTTATAAAATTTATAAGCTATTAAGGAGTTTAATAAATGTGAATAAATTGTACAAATATAGGGAGAAAAAGTACTAAAAGTGTGTTAATAAGAAATCAAAGTTGTTTTATAAGATTACTAAATAAATTATGGCAATAATTTTACAATAAAATGTTAAGAAAAATACCACTGAGCCTGCTTTCCTTCTCAGTTTTATTGAGATATAATTGACATAACATTGTGTAAGTCTAAAGTATATAACATGATTATTAGATTTGCACATATATTGCAAGATGATTAGCACAATATGGTTAATTAACACATCCATCATCTCACATAATTATAAAATATGTGTGTGGTAAGAATGTTTAAGATCTACTCTCTTACTTTCAGTTACTGTTAACTATAGTCACCATGCAGTATATTAAGTCCCCAGGACCTATTCATTGTAAAGGTGGAGGTTTGTGCCCTTGGACCTACCTATCCCCATTTTCCTTACTCACAAACCCTAGACCTTCTGTTCCTATTCTACTCTCTGTTTCTATTTGTTTGTGAGCCTACTTTAAGATGGAATATTTGCAATAAGGAGAAATATTTTTCAAAAAAATTAAAGCCCCCCACAATACACAATAAAATTGTACAAGAAAATTATGCTGTTTATATGTCAAAGTAAGTTCTTAAATTAGAGGAATAATTTTAAAACATTATTGAACACTTAACAAGAAGAAAATAACACAGGTTGAAATTATTCTGATCTGTAGAGGGAGAGTATGTGTTTTAGCTTATTTTTTCAGCTTAGTGATTTCAGCAGTTTTTTTTGTTTTGTTTTGTTTTTGTTGCAGTACGCAGGCCTCTCACCGTTGTGGTCTCTCCCATTGCAGAGCACATTCTCAGGACGTGCAGGCCCAGCGGCCATGGCTCATGGGCCCAGCCACTCCATGGCATGCGGGATACTCCCGGACCGGGACACAAACCCATGTCCCCTGCACCGGCAGGCAGACTCTCAACCACTGCACCACCAGGGAAGCCCAATTTCAGCAGTTTTAATTTAATTCATCATTGTGCACTACAAATTATATATGCTAATTTATTAAGTAGGAGGGTATTATAAAATGTTTATGAACCTGGTTAATTTGAAGATCAACACCAAGATATTTTTCTTCTTAATGGAAACGAAGTAGAGAAGTATTTCTTCTTAAATAATCTTTTCTTTACTGTTTATCATTTTTTAAAATTTAATTTTATTTATTTTTTTGTACAGCAGGTTCTTATTAGTCATCCATTTTATACACATCAGTGTATACATGTCAATCTCAATCGCCCAATTCATCACACCACCACCCCACCCGCTGCCACTTTTCCCCCTTGGTGTCCCTACGTTTGTTCTCTACATCTGTGTCTCAATTTCTGCCCTGCAAACCAGTTCATCTGTACCATTTTTCTACGTTCCACATATATGTGTTAATATACGATATTTGTTTTCCTCTTTCTGACTTACTTCACCCTGTATGACTGTCTCCAGATTCATCCACATCTCAACAAATGACCCAATTACATTCCTCTTTATGGCTGAGTAATATTCCATTGTATATATGTACCACATCTTCTTTATCCATTCATCTGTGGATGGGCATTTAGGTTGCTTCCATGACCTGGTTATTGTAAATAGTGCTGCAATGAACATTGAGGTGCATGCATATTTTTGAATTATGGTTTTCTCTGGGTATATGACCAGCAGTGGGATTGCTGTGTCATATGGTAATTATATTTTTAGTTTTTTAAGGAACCTCCATACTGTTCTCCATAGTGGCTATATCAATTTATATTCCCACCAACAGTGCAAGAGGGTCCCCTCTTCTCCACACCCGCTCCAGCATTTGCTGTTTGTAGATTTTCTGATGATGCCCATTCTAACTGGTATGAGTTGATACCTCATTGTAGTTCTGATTTGCATTTCTCTAATAATTAGTGATGTTGAGCAGATTTTCATGTGCTTCTTGGCCATCTGTATGTCTTCTTTGGAGAAATGTCTATTTAGGTCTTCTGCCCATTTTTTGATGGGGTTGTATGTTTTTGTTTTGTTTTTTAATATTGAGCTGCATGAACTGTTTATATATTTTAGAGATTAATCCTTTGTCAACTGATTCGGTTGCAAATATATTCTCCCATTCTGAGGGTTGTCTTTTTCTCTCGTTTGTAGTTTCCTTTGCTTTGCCAAAGGTTTTAAGTTTCATTAGGTCCCATTTGTTTATTTTTGTTTTTATTTTCATTACTCTAAGAGGTGGCTCAGAAAAGATCTGGCTGTGATTTATGTCAGAGTGTTCTTCCTATGTTTTCCTCTAAGTGTTTTATAGTGTCCAGTCTTACATTTAGGCCTCTAATCCATTTTGAGTTTATTTTTGTGTATGGTGTTAAGGAGTGTTCTAATTTCATGCTTTTACATGTAGCTGTCCAGTTTTCCGAGCAGCATTTATTGAAGAGACTGTCTTTTCTCCACTGAATATCCTGCCTCTTTTGTCAAAGATTAGTTTACCATAGGTGCACAGGTTTATGTCTGTGCTGTCTATCCTATTCCATTGATGTATATTTCTGTTTTTGTGCCAGTACCATATTGTCTTGATTACTGTAGCTTTGTAGAATAGTCTGAAGTCAGGGAGTCTTATTCCTCCAGCTCTGTTCTTTTTACCTCAAGACTGCTTTGGCTCTTTGGGGTCTTCTTTTTTTTTTTGTTTTGTGGTATGCAGGCCTCTCACTGTTGTGGCCTCTCCCATTGCAGAGCACAGGTTCCAGATGCGCAGGCTCAACAGCCACTGATCACGGGCCTAGCCGCTCTGCAGCATGTGGGATCTACCTGGACTGGGGCACAAACCCATGTCCCCTGCATCGGCAGGAGAACTCTCAACCACTGCCCCACCAGGGAAGCCCCTTTCGTGGTCTTTTCTGTCTCCATACAAATTTTAAGATTTTTTGTTTTAGTTCTGAAAAAAGTGCCATTGGTATTTTGATAGGCATTGCACTGAATCTGTAGATTGCTTTGGGTAGTATAGTCATTTTCACAATATTGATTCTTTCAATCCAAGAACATGGTATATCTCTCCATCTGTTGGTATCATCTTTAATTTCTTTCAACAGTCTCTTATAGTTTTCTGCATACAGGTTTTTGTCTCTCTAGTTAGGTTTATTACTAGGTGTTTTATTCTTTTTGTTGAAATGGTAAACGGGAGTGTTTCCTTAATTTCTCTTGCAGATATTTCATCTTAGTGTATAGTAAATCAAGAGAATTCTGTGCATTATTTTTGTATCCTGAAACGTTACCAAATTCATTGATTAGCTCTAGTAGTTTTCTAGTGGCCTCTTTAGGATTCTCTATGTATAGTATCATGTCATCTGCAAAGAGTGACAGTTTTACTTCTTCTTTTCCAATTTGTATTCTTTTAATTTCTTTTTCTTCTCTGATTGCTGCAGCTAGGACAACCAAAACTATCTTTAATAATACTGGTGAGAGTGTACATCCTTGTCTTGTTCCTGATCTTAGAGGAAATGCCTTCAGTTTTTCACCATTGAGAATGATGTTTGCTGTGTGTTTGTCATATATGGCCTTTATTATTTTGAGGTAGGTTCCCTCTATGCTCACTTTCTGGAGAGTTTTTATCATAAATGGGTGTTAAATTTTGTCAAAAGCTTTTTCTGCATCTATTGAGTTGATCATATGGTTTTTATTCTTCAATTTGTTAATATGGTGTATCACATTGATTGATTTGCATATATTGAAGAATCCTTGCATCCCTAGAATAAATCCCAATTGATCATGGTGTATGGTACTTTTAATATGTTTTTGGATTCTGTTTGCTAGTATTTTGTTGAGGATTTTTGCATCTATATTCATCAGTGATATTGGTCTGTACATTTCTTTTTTTGTAATATCTTTGTCTGCTTTTGGTTTCCAGCTGATGGTGGCTTCATAGAATGAGTTTGGGAGTGTTCCTTCCTCTGCAATTTTTTGGAAGAGTTTGAAAATGATGGATGTGAGCTCTTCTCTAAATTGTTGATAGAATTCGCCTGTGATGCCATCAGATCCTGAGCTTTTATTTGTTGGAAGATTTCTAATCATAGTTTCAATTTCATTACTTGTGATTGCTCTGTTCATATTTTCTATTTCTTCCTGGTTCAGTGTTGGAAGGTTATACCTCTCTAAGAATTTGTCCATTTCTTCCAGGTTGTCCATTTTATTGGCATAGAGTTGCTTGTAGTAGTCTCTTAAGATGCTTTGTATTTCTGCAGTGTCTGTTGCAAATTCTCCTTTTTCATTTCCAATTTTTTTGATTTGAGTCCTCTCCCTCTTTTTCTTGATGAGTCTGGCTAGTGGTTTATCAATTTTTTTATCTTTTCAAAGAACCATCTTTTAGTTTTATTGATCTTTGCTATTGTTTTCTTTGTTTCTATTTCATTTATTTCTGCTCTGATTGTTATGATTTTTTTCCTTCTGCTAACTTCAGGTTTTGTTTGTTCTTCTTTCTCTAGTTCCTTTAGGTGTAAAGTTAGATTGTTAATTTGAGATTTTTCTTGTTTCTTGAGGTAGGCTTGTATAGCTATAAACTTCCTTCTTAGAAGTGCTTTTGCTGCATCCCATATGTTTTGGATCGTAGTGTTTTCACTGTCATTTTTCTCTAGGTATGTTTTGATTTCCTCTTTGATATCTTCAGTGATCTGTTGGTTATTTAGTAGCATATTGTTTAGTTTCCATGTGTTTGTGTTTACATTTCTTTCCCTGTAATTGATTCTAATCTCATAGTGTTGTGGTCAGAAAAGGTGCTTGATATGATTTCAATTTTCTTAAATTTACTGAGGCTTGATTTGTGTGAGATGTGATCTATCCTGGAGAATGCTTCATGCACACTTGAGAAGAAAGTGTAATCTGCTGTTTTTGGATGGAATGTCCTATAAATATCAATTAAATCTTTCTGATCTATTCTGTCATTTATAGATTGTGTTTCCTTATTAATTTTCTTTTTGGTTGATCTGTCCATTAGTGTAAGTGATGTGTTAAATTCCTCCACTATTATTATGTTGCTGTTGATTTCCTCTTTTATAGCTGTTAGCAGTTACCTTATGTATTGAGGTGCCTTTATGTTGGGTGCATATATTTTTATAATTGTTATATATTCTTCTTGGATTGACCCCTTGATCATTATGTAGTGTCCTTCCTTGTCTCTTGTAACATTCTTTATTTTAAAGTCTATTTTATCTTATATGAGTATTGCTACTCCAGCTATCTTTTGATTTCCATTTGCAGGGAATATCTTTTCCCATCCCATCATTTTCTGTCTGAATATGTCCCTATGTCTGAAGTGGGTCTCTTGTAGGCAGCATATATATGGATCTTGTTTTTGTATCCATTCAGCAAGCCTAGGTCTTTTGGTTGGAGCATTTAATCCATTCACGTTTAAGGCAAATATCGATATGTATATTCCTATTACCATTTTTAAAATTGTTTTGGGTTTGTTTTTGTAGGTCATTTTCTTTTCTTGTGTTTCCCACTTAGAGAAGTTCCTTTAGCATTTGTTGTAGAGCTGGTTTGGTGGTGCTGAATTCTCTTAACTTTTGCTTGTCTGTAAAGCTTTTGATTTATCTCTCGAATCTGAATGAGATCTTTTTTTGGTAATGTAATCTTAGTTGTAGGTCCTTCCCTTTCTTCGCTTTAAGAATATCTTGCCACTGTGTTTTGGTTTGTAGAGTTTCTGCTGAGAAATCAGCTGTTAACCTTATGGGAGTTCCCTTGTATGTTATTTGTCCTTTTTTCCTAACTGTTTTCAATAATTTTTCTTTGTCTTTAATTTTTGCCAATTTGATTACTATGTGTCCTGGCATGTTTCTCCTTGGGTTTGTCCTGTATGGGACTCTCTGTGCTTCCTGGACTTGGGTGGCTCTTTCCTTTCCCATGTTAGGAAAGTTTTTGACTATTATCTCTTCAAATATTTTCTCAGGTCCTTTCTATCTCTCTTCTCCTTCTAGGACCCCTATAATGCAAATGTTGTAGCATTTAATGTTTTTCCAGAGTTCTCTTAAGTTGTCTTCATTTCTTTTAATTCTGTTTTCTTTATTCTGTTCAGCAGCAATTAATTCCAACATTTTGTCTTCCAGATCACTTATCTGTTCTTCTGCCTCAGTTATTCTGCTATTGATGCCTTCTAGTGTAGCTTTCATTTTGGTTATTGTATCATTCCTCTCTGTTTGTTTGTTCTTTAATTCTTTTTGATCTGTGTTAAACATTTCTTGCATCTTCTCAATCTTTGCCTCCATTCTTTTTAGGAGATCCTGGATCATCTTAGCTATCATTATTCTGAATTCTTTTTCTGGAAGGTTGCCTATTTCCACTTCATTTAGTTGTTTCTCTGGGTTTTTATCTTGTCCCTCCCTCTGGTACATAACCCTCTGCCTTTTCATCTTGTCTATCTTTCTGTGAATGTGGTTTTTGTTCCACAGGCTGCAAGATTGTAGTTCTTCTTGCTGCTGCTGTCTGCCCTCTGGTGCATGAAGCTATGTAATAGGCTTGTGCAAGTTTCCTGATGGAAGGGACTCTGTTTTTCTTTTTTAATGAATTCAATTTCATAAATAAAATGGTATTAGTCTGAGTAGTCTGTGTAATGTTTAAGTAACATCGCCCTCCAGGATCTCATAGTCCTAGCAAAATAAGTTCATTTCTTGCTCACACTACAAGTTGACTAAGTGACAGGAGTTCCTAACTCCCCTGTTTCTCCTTGTTTTTCAACACAAGCTAATTATATCAATGGTCTTTGGAAAGTATTTTAAGATCTACAAATTACATGGTGTTTCTTTTTTTAATATTTCATGAATTAGAAAATAAATCTTTACATACTTATTCTTCTAAAAAAATATTGTCTATATTTTAGGTCTGGCCTTAGACATCCTTCAATTAAATTTATCTGTTAAGTTAAAAGCTGCCTAATTATAAATTCTTTCAAAATTAGTTAATTTCAAGTTCCTGCATCAGCCCACCCCAAATTGTCATTATATCAATTTGAAATGGTTTTGTTTTTTGCTACTAGCATCTGAGTCACCTATCAGAAAAATAATTAGAATAAATAATGGTGTAACACTTTCTAAGATCATATTACTTATAAATAATAATTTAGAAATTCAAAGAATGTTAAGCCAATTATTATTTTAATTTCCCTAACTCTATCTTTACACTAATTTAAATACTCACTAATCACCTATTTTGTACTATATTTCTTGGAAAAATTATTTTCTCAAAATATGAAAGATTTTCCCTATCATTTTATAAAAACAAGAATTCAGCCAATCACTTTTTGTCTTTATTATTAATTATATTGTTATTAATTAGATTATGTTTTATTAAAAAGTCACCTACAAAAGAGAGTTCAGTGTCAATAAGTTAATATCTCTATCAAAATTAAATAGAAATTTTAAATGTTTACACAAGAAAAATCACTAAAGTAGATTATACACTGAAATTTACAGAGATTCAATGCTGTCTTCAAATTATTTAAAATTTATATAAAATATTATTTCCATTAGGAAAATAGATGTATAAATTATAACTAATAGCTCAAGTGATGTAAAAGATATTTCAAATGTTTTTAAAGCTTCAAGCCATTACTGAAAACTAAACTTACTAGAACTATCCTATCTCTGTTGCAAGTATATTGTTTAAAAAAATCAAAATTCACATAAAATGAAAAAAACTAATTTTTAGGAATCAATGTTTTTAACAAGCAACAAAGCAATTTTGCTCTTTCAAAATGGGTTCTTAAATTTATTATTTGAATAATAATAATTATTTATTATTTAAATTAATAAAAAATAATTTAAATGTTTACCATCCTACTGTTGACTGAAAAAAAAATTCACAATGTGAGAGTTGTGAGTTAAGTTTTACTTGGGGCAAAATGAGAACTATAGCCTGGGAGACAGCATTTTAGTTAGTTCCGAGAAACTGCTGCAGAGAGGTGGGGGAGAAGGTCAGTATATATATGATTTTGATTAAGGGGGAATACATGCAATCAAGCACATATTTTTTTGCAGAAGGTAACTGCTAGTCATGAGGAGCAGACGTCACCATGAAGGATTTTAGTGTTTTTCTAGATATGAGGAGATGCAAGAATTGGGCTCATAAAATGTTCTCCTGAAAATATCTAACTATCTGAAGAGATTTTCTGCCAGGTTTTCTCAGAGCACAGAGTGCCTCACTCCTGATTTCCACCCTGTACTCCTTTCAGGGGGTGTTGAAGCTCAGCAGCTGCAGCAGCTCATGATTTAATCCTTGTAGATGTAGCTGGCAAGTGCCAATTTGTAGTTGGCACTAACTTATATCAATGAGTAAAGGAAACAATAATGTGTTTCCATGTAAAAAAGGTTGTTCTTACTGGAAACCTCTTCCTTAGGAAGTTAACATACAGTGATTAAGAACAAATAGTTGTTATAGCAAAGACTAGGCTTACAGAATTAGTTTGGCCACAGTTACTGGGAATGTGGTTTTGGTAACATATTAAGTCACTCAATCTCTCAGTAACTTCACCAGTGAACTTTGGGTAATAATGAAAATATTTAATGATTGTTAGAAAATTTAGTTAGACAGTGTGTGGAAATCTATTAACACAGTGCCTGTCAATGAGGTAGATTTATTTACTACTATTATAATCATTATTTTTACAATTATATAACAGTTGACCATTTTTGTCATCAAAAAAAATCTCCCTAAAAGGAAGGTTATTTTTTAAATTATTAAGTAACAAAATAGAGATGTTTTTATATTCAACTGACATTTATATGGTAAAGGAAATACATAGTCAATAGCATTAAAAACTCAGTGCCAGTTTAGACACACAAAAATAAAAACAGCTAAGAAGTAATCTAACATTTCTGGTTTTAATGACATTTAAAAAGACTGATATATTTTTGGATAGTGAGAATTTTTTAAGTCAATAAAAAGTAGTTTAAGCTTATTTTAGATTTATTAATTTTTATAGAACATAAATTACTCCTTCAAAATCAGGAAAATCTCTGCTCCACAAGTTTTAAGCAGTGGCAAGAGTTTGGGTAACTTATACATCTTTATTTGATATATTTTCCTTACTTTCAAGTAAGAATAATATTAGTTACTGTGCCACAGGATTATTTTGACAATGAGGTAAACCACATATAAACCAGTAGCACCTTGTCTGCCTCACAATGAAAACTCAGTAAATTACTATGCTTATAATTAAGCTGTTTCAATGAAAATACTTATTTTTTAAATTGTTAATTTCACACTTTTTCTTTCATAAAGGAAATGGTTTAAAATGTTTTGCAGAACCTTTCAACCTTTATTCATAACAATCTCATAAATTCGGTGGGTAAGTTCCATTTGAGCAAGTTTACTTCTATTGAGATTTGAAAAGTATATGTGACCTGTAATTGTTATCAGAAACAGTAACACTATTTGACAAATGACCTAATCACTCCACTCTAGAGCAACACAATTTTCTTGTTATAATGAAATATCTCTTCCAAGGGTGCATATGGATTTGAACTTCCCTGGATTTCTATAAAATTTTAGCTACTTTGTAATACAGCTTTGTCCTGAAACACTGAAATGTTCCACAAGGTAAATGCTCACCTATTTTGCTGCATGCCACACAAAAGTCACTTTCCAGGTTCATAGAATAGCTATTCTTGTGACAGTTGTCCGTTTTTGAAAATGCACAAACCTTCCTTCTTGTTGAAAAGAAACATGGAACATTCAATACCAGATATCACTCAACATTAAGAGTCTATTTTTTAAAATGGCCATATTTCCCCTGGTATCTGTCACTGGGACAACTTAGGATGAAAACTATGCTGAATTAAAACTTAAAATGCCTCAAAGTTTTATTAAAATAATCATGTTGTAGATTTTCAGAGAGATGTAATATGTTTAATTTTTTAACACAAGTTCATAAAAATTTTACTGTATTAAGTATTACTTCCAATAAGGACATCCCTTGCATTTGCTTATAATTCTCTTTCATTAATCTATTACACACTTTTTTTAAACTTAAGTTTTGCCTCCTTTGGTAAGCGATTCTTGAGTACTCTGCTTGAATTCTAATTCTTTCTTTGTTATAACTCCAGTGTTACCCTGTGTAAGCTAATAGCTGATGGCATCTATTTACATTTTGGTAATTTTAAATTACACATGTTTGAAATATCCTCATGTAAAATATCAAGAAATCTCACTGTATGCACAAAATTTGAAATAATGCAAGTCCCTTCAAGATGTTTTAAATTATTATTCATACATTTAAAGCTATGGACTAAACAACTTATAAACTGCATTTAAACTATTGGCAAATGGCAGCCCCAATTTAACGAGTAAAGAAAATCATCAACAATGTGTGAATCAAGCTGTTGTTTCACTTGCATTATAATTATAATTTAGAGTAATTTAGTAAGGTGTCTAATTGGCTTCCAATATTTCAATAAATGGAAGTGTGTGTTAGTACTTTAAAACCTAAACTTCAAGATAGAATAACATGTAATTAAAAGCTATAAAAAAGCCTAAAAGAAGTCCCATTCCTCTACCACTGAGTTAGAAGCAAGAACTCAATATATTTTTGTTGAAAACCAAATAAAAAGTAATGTGAATGCAGTTACAAAATTAAGCTTGCAAATATCATGTGGATGGGCAAATGAAGGAAATGATATTTGCCACATAGTTCTATGATTGAGGTTGCGATAATGCATTACTAAGTAAATGTGTATCCTAAGGTACCCTATATAATTGGTAATTTAAGGGGAGGTGATTATAAAATGCAGTATTCTACATCAGGTGTTTATTGTGCTTTAAAATTGTTTGGAGGACCTCCCTGGTGGTCCAGTGGCTAAGACTCATCATTTCCACTGCAGAGGGTGTGGGTTCAATCCCTGGTTGGGAACTAAGATCCCACATGCCTTGTGACTCAGCTAAAATAAAATAAAGTAAATTTAAATTAAATTAAATTAAATTAAAAAGTAAAATAAAACTGTTTGGAAAGGCAAAATCATGATGATCTCAGGTGGCCTCAGCTTGAAGCAGGGTTTCAGTTCCCAGCCAGTGATTGAGGTAGGGTAGCGGCAGTGAGAGCACTGAAATCTAGCCACTAAACCAGTGGTCAGTGGCAAGGCCCTGGTATTATGGCTTTACAGAAGAAGAATTCTGACAAAGTAGTGAAACAAGTAAAGTATTTATTAGGAGATAAAAAGAGCACAGTGCGTGTGGATAGATACAGAGGGCGCTCAGAGAGTCGCGCCCTCGTGGCAGTTTAAATCACTTATATGGGGCATTTCTTCTGGGTTTCCTTTGGCCAATCATTTTGATTTGCCTGATTCAAGGTTCATATTTGGTATATCTCAGAATCTTCCCATGTGTGAGCATGCATCTGTTAACCAAGATGGATTCCACCGAAGAGACCTATGGATAGTTAGCATCATTTGTCATCACTCCCCTTTTGGCATCCGATGAGCCTTTCTCCTCATGTGTAGTTGGGAAGGTCTCCTGACTTTGAGAATGTGGAATATGTGATCTCTTATCTTCTCTCTGGGCGGGGCTCAGCCTCCTCTCTCAATTGTCTTGATATTCTCGTCTCAGAGTAACGGTCCACAGGGAAATTCAACTGTTTACCCCGGGGAGCCCATCTGTTTCTTGCCTCAATGATACAATCTACAATGAAAGCACCCTCCTTACTTTACATTTATCCTTATGGGAATATTAGTCCTAAATTGTAATGCAAGTTTTTCAGGATATTTTCTACATACTTATTTATGGATATACCCACCATTGCTGGATGGAACTACAGGAATTCAGAGATCATGTGTTATTCATCTCTATTTTACCAACACCAAGAAAACACCATCAAATAGAATGCACTAAACAATGAATGAGTAAATGAATGAATGAAGTATGTAAATTTCTGCCTTGTAAATAACAAGTAACCAAATAAGTAACCAAACTTACTTACTTAATAATTTTACTTTTTGAACTGTAACAAAATAAGTAACTGAAAAATAAAAATCACACTAATGTTCAAAATATTATATTGAACTACCTAACAGGCTAAGGATAGGATATTTTCAAATAAATTATTCCACATGATAAAAATATCCTGTAAATATAGATGTATGCTTTGATATTAAATGAAAACAGCAAAAAATAAAATTTATATTGTAGCTTAATTATTAACCATTATGCTTTTATAAAAGTAAGTATAGTGTTACTAAAATATTTTTAGATACTGATTTTTTTCAGTCCTGGAAATTCTGTACTTGAACAGTATTTTATTTTATGTTGTTTATTTTCTTTGTATGTTAAGTTTGGCATGCAAGAACTAGTCAAGTTTTGATCTAAAGTTTCTAAGTTTTTGTGCTGTGTTCACTGGGATGAAAAGATCAAAGCAACAGTGTTATCAAATGGAGGTTTCCCTGCTCAGCACTTAAAAAATCAATTACTCAAAAATGTCAGTAGAAAGGAAAGGTGCCTTTACGCAGAATGCTGACAATCTGGGGAGTTGGTGGACTCAGCATCCCCCAAAAACCACCTCAGAAAATTCTGTTTGGCCATGAAAATTTTAAAGGGAAAGAGGGAAGTAATCTCAGTTAATCATTGAGATAAGGAGTCATAGTCATCGCCATTCCCCTCACTGCTTGCAGGCTCCTCGGTTTCTTGTGATCTCCCCCTAGATGTTATCTTGTTCCCACTGTTTGCTCATACAGTGAGTTTGGGAGATTACTAAAGGGGAAGCTAAGGAAGACACTGGTCATCTGTTAGTTACTTATTTTTCATTTCTACTTCTTTGATCTATGGAAAGAACCAACAATTTAGGCAAGGTACAGTGTGATTAAAAGATTTGAATGGTGTGCTTGGGTGGGAGATGAGTATGGCATGGGTGTGCCTGGTTTAAAAGTTAGTTACAATATAGCTTTGCTAAAGTGACAAGAAAAGTGGCTTCCTGCTGAGGGAGGTTTCCTACTTGGTCTGTATATGACTAATAATTATTACAGTAGTGATTAAAAAACCTTAGTCTAATAATTTATGATCAGTTTTTACTGAGGGTTTTGTGTGTGTGTGTGTCTATAGTCATTGCTCTTAGAAAATTTAAAAAATCAGCTAGTTTTTTGAGGTGTTGAAGAATGGTATACTATAGTAAACAATTGAGCTAATAAGTTTAACAATTTTTAAAAAAGAATTCTAAAACCTGACAATGTTAAAAGCAATAAATAGAGCATAATCAATTTTAATAAATTGCATTTTACAAATCAAGGAGCCAAGTTGTTGAGAATCTAACTTCCTCTCCTGATTTCCTTTTTTTCCTCTGCCATATCAATATAAACTAAATAAACTATTCATATGGTCTTTTATTTACATAAAAAAGTATTGCTTTTATTTCTACTGTATGTAAAACATTACCCTGGGTGTTGAGGTAGATAAAGAGAGAGTAGGATTTTTACAGTTTGGGGGCTCTTCCTAGCACCTTAAAAATAGGCAGTTGACATAAGGAGGATCTGAATTTGATTCCTAATGTTGACACTTAACTTCTTATATATACTGAGGTGAAGGATTTAACCTCCCTGAGCTGTGGTATCCTTATCTAAGAACTGGGGATAGGTTGGTTGTGAAATCTCACATATGGTGATTGTTAAAATTATAATTTTAAAACGCTTCAAATATTAAGAATAGTGCCTGACATATTGTACCTTAATAAATGCTAACTGCTATTATCATTGTATTTTTGTAATAGGAGGAAGAGATAAGTTTATATAAATCTATGAAACTGTCAAAGCAGAAATATATTAGGTGATAATGAAAGTAGCAGGCTTCTTGGGTCAAGTTATACAATCTGTGTTGGCTTTAAAATACCTGTGTAGCAAGGTTTCTAAATTTAGTTGTGTGTATTTGATATGCTAAAAGTGTGAAACCCTCACATCTTGAGCAGTTCAGTAGGACTAGAGCAAGACATGGATGGATGACTCTGACCAGATCAGGCATGCTCATATTAATATTATTATTTTCTGTGTGTGTCATGAAGTAAAAAATATTGAAAGGTTGGGGCAGAAGTGAACTAGTGGCAGAAATTTGGTGTTAAGGTGCTAAAGAAAGTGTCTTGAAGCTATATAATGGTAGGAGTGTTTTACAGAAAAGTGCTTATGAGATTATGAAGAATCATATCTTTGGTGATGATATTATATAGTGCAATTTTGGTATGATTTGCATTGGATCATCTATATGAGAGCAGAATACAATGGTGGTATGGAGATGGGGATATTTAGATGGAATGGGACACTAAATTCCATCCACAGGGCAGAACTGGAAGTAGAATATCCTTCTGCCCTTCAACGCTAAAGACCGATAGATTATTTACTTGTATAATTTCTATCAAAATATGTATATACATAAAAAAATAGTTTATAAATTTTTATATATAACAACATTGAAACATTTTTGCCACAATCTGAAAGTCTTAAATTATTATTTAATGTTATGTGAATAATTAAACAGTTATGATGGATACATAAACCCATAAACAATGTTTAGATCCATTTTTTATGAATTGAAATATTTTTATTAAGATTATTTGTTTCTTTAAAGTTTAAATTAATCCTAATTAGTGTAACTACTGCATTATCATTGCGGACAAAAAATGTTGCCTGCCATTTCAGTAAACATCAAATGTTGTCAGCCATCAAGCCATCAGCCACTACAGCCACACACCCCCACACCCCCCCTCATTGGTTTCCCCTGAGGGGAATCCAGGAAAGAGAAAAAGAGGATACTGGCCCTAGAAGTAAAGATGCAGATCTAAGGAATAATTTCAGTGAGCCCAGAATTTTGCATCCTCTCATAAATAGAAAAGTACTAAAATCTTTAACTTCAGATGTCTTGTTTTTTCTCAACAAGCGGTCATCCTTTGATGTTTGACTACATGGTTTTTTTTCTTTTTTTCAGCAAAAATGCCTATATATCCTGGCTCTTCCCTTACCTCATTGGAGTAGTTCCTCAGAGCTATCTGAGAGACTGCCTCCCTGGCCATATTGTCCTCAGTAAGGTCCTTGAATAAAACATAACCAGTAATGTTTAGGTTGTGCATTTTTTCTTCAGTTGACACCATTTGAATAAAGAAGGATCAAATACACCTCCACAAAAGACTGCAAAATATTACTAATAGGAATATGCAATGTTTCATGGTACACTTTCTGAATATTTTGTCTATGGGTGTGTTTAGAGAATAATACAAAATAAATTAGCCTTACCTTACATTTTATCATTTGAATTTATTTAGAAATAATGAAGGGGAGGATAACTCTAGAAACCAGATACCTAGTGCACATTTTCTCATCTTCTAATGCTACAGTATAAAGCAATGCTGGGTATTCATTGTGAAAATGTTTTTTTTTTTTCTAGGTTAGAGCTTAATTTTACCTCCATTATAAAATCATATTGATCTTTCACTGAGTCAGCTTCCCTCTTTTTCTTTCTTGCCTAGTTATCCCTTTTATATTTAGTTTTGTTTATATTTTTCAACAATTCCTTAACTTAATCTTTCCAACAATTTATGAATCTTATTCTGAATTGGACTTTAAGACTCTTTCTTCATACAACAATAAGATGAAATCCTTCAGGGGATATTATTTTCATTCATTGACTTTATGCACCTAAATCATTTGAGATGTACCTTCTCAATAAATTTCAACACTCCCACAAAATATGCAGTCTCTATCCTATCTCTGATTTGATCTTGGCTGCTAATACACTTTCATCCTATTAATATTTTATTTCTTCCAATTACTCTCAATCAATATCTAACTTCATATAGCATTAGAGTGCTCAAAGTCAAGAATTACTTGTAACCATAAAATAAGTATTTAAAAATTGTCCAAATTTGCTTGGCAATTCAGGGAATTATGTGTTTTAGATGTCCACAAAGATCATACAATGTACATATGTAGAGTTTATTATCAATACTGAAACTTGCATGCTGTGAGTGCACTGTGTTCCCCATAAGTACCTCAGCAAAATATTTTTTGGCTAGAAGTATCTCCCTGTATGACCCCGCTAACCTAAAATTACTTGAGGTAGGCTGCTGTGAAGTTATTGTTAATAGTTTTCTACCATATCTCTTGAAATGCATATTTTGTCACAAACTATGTGTGATTTTTGGGACCTTGCCAAAGCCAAAATCCCAAACAAAAAGATATTTAAGGATCAAAAATCTGAATCAATTTTCAAAAACTCTAATATCCAAATAACTCTTGAAATGATTACACAAATTTAACTTATTTTTTCTTTGTATTTCACTGAAACCCACACATAAATTTAACTTTTTAGCATATTAAATTGTTATTCTCATGTTGTAACTAAAAATCATCAACAAAACCTTTTAGCATACATTTTACTCTAAGACAGATGAGGAGTTAAGTTTTCATCATTCTTTCATTAGGATGAAAAAATGGACTAGTTCCCACTAAATTGTAAACTGTATTCTGTTTGGTCAGTTAGCTGGACAAATGTGTACTAGCAGCCAACTGTTGCAGAGCACTGAACTTACATCATATTTTACTTGTCAGGGACATGGCATTTAAAGAAAGAAAGAAATAAAACTAGAATATTAATTCTGGGATTTATAAGATTTTCTTTTTATCTCTCACAGATAGCTCAGATTAATTAATGCACAATTGGCATTGTTGATAATTGGTGTGAAGGGATGATTCCACTAATGGTTATTAATTTCTATTGCCTGAGGTGGGAGGAACGGTGGCTTGTAGGCATGTGTGTCCATGAAAACCTAAGAGAGAGACAGAATTTCAAGTATACATTAAATCTGTCTTTTGTTAATACCTTAACATCAAATTTATAATCATTGCATTGTGAAAGTATTGAGTGGTTCTAAAACAGCACTTACTTCTTAGGTTGTTGTGCAGATTCAAAAAGATCTTCTTATAATGTACTTAGAACAATATCTGACTTATAGTAAGTACTTTATAAGTTAAATTGTTTTGAATCTTTCTCATATATAAGTATATATATATATATATATATATGATTTATGACATAATATTGGATTGTTCACATGCTGCTTTTCTCTTGTTGATGAGCCAATTGTACAACATCTATCTAGACTCTTTCTGCTCTTAGAGCCTAAAGTATACATTGCCATTTTCTGCCAAGCCATTTTCTCCTCGGAATTATTTCAATTTATTTCAGGAATCCACATAGTTCCCATGTGCTTTGGGGAAAGAAAACTCCAGTCCTCACTCTATAGGTAACAAATATCACTCTCCCTAAGTTAGATTCAAAGAGATGGTAGGTAGGAAATAGAATATTTTTACTTTCATCTCAGATTTGAGGTGGCTTCACGTGGTTGTTTTTCTTCTTCTTTTTTTTCTTAACATCTTTATTGGAGTATAATTGCTTTACAATGGTGTGTTAGTTTCTGCTTTATACCAAAGTGAATCAGTTATACATATACATATATCCCCATATCTCTTCCCTCTTGCGTCTCCCTCCCTCCCACCCACCCTCCCTATCCCACCACTCTAGGTGGTCACAAAGCACCGAGCTGATATCCCTGTGCTATGCAGCTGCTTCCAACTAGCTATCTATTTTACATTTGGTAGTGTATATACTCCATGCCACTCTCTGACTTTGTCACAGTTTATCCTTTACCCTCATGATATCCTCAAGTTCATTCTGTAGTAGGTCTGCGTCTTTATTCCCATCTTGTTCCTAGGTTCTTCACGACCATATTTTTTTCTTTTTTTTAGATTTCATATATATGTGTTAGCACACGGTATTTGTTTTTCTCTTTCTGACTTTCTTCACTCTGTATGACAGACTCTAGGTCCATCCACCTCACTACAAATAACTCAATTTCGTTTCTTTTTATGGCTGAGTAATATTCCATTGTATATATGTGCCACATTTTCTTTATCCATTCATCTGTTGAAGGACAGTTAGGTTGCTTCCATGTCCTGGCTATTGTAAACAGAGCTGCAGTGAACATTGTGTTACATGCCTTTTTTAAATTATGGTTTTATCAGGGTATATGTCCAGTAGTGGGATTACTGTGTTATATGGTAGTTCTATTTTTAGTATTTCAAGGAACCTCCATACTGTTCTACATAGCGGCTGTATCAATTTACAATCCCAACAGTCCAAGCAGGTTCCATTTTCTCCACACTCTGCCCAGCATTTATTGTTTGTAGATTTATTGATGATGGCCATTCTGACTGGGGTGAGATGATACCTCATTGTAGTTTTGATTTGTATTTCTCTAATGATTAATGATGTTGAGCATTATTTCATGTGTTTGTGGCAGTCTGTATATCTTCTTTGGAGAAATGTCTATTTAGGTCTTCTGCCCATTTCTGGATTGGGTTCTTTGGTTTTTTGATATTGAGCTGCATGGGTTGCTTGTAAATTTTTGAGATTAATCTTTGTCAGTTGTTTTATTTGCAAATATTTTCTTCCATTCTGAGGGTTGTCTTTTCATCTTGTTTATGGTTTCCTTTGCTGTGCAAAAGCTTATAAGTTTCCTTAGTTACCATTTGTTTATTTTTGTTTTTATTTCCATTTATCTAGGAGGTTAGTCAAAAAGGATCTTGCTGTGATTTATGTCATAGAGTGTTCTGCCTATGTTTTTCTCTGAAAGTTTGATAGTGTCGGGCCTTACATTTAGGTCTTTCAGACATTTTGGGTTTATTTTTGTGTATGGTGTTAGGGAGTGTTCTAATTTCATTCTTTTACATGTAGCTGTCCAGTTTTCCCAGCATCATTTATTGAAGAGGCTGTCTTTTCTCCACTGTATACTCTTGCCTCCTTTATCAAAGATAAGTTGACCATATGTGCATGGGTTTATCTCTGAGCTTTATATCCTATTCCATTGATCTATATTTCTGTTTTTGTGTCCATACCATACTGTCTTGATTACTGTAGCTTTGTAGTATAGTCTGAAGTCAGGGAGCATGATTCCTTCAGTTCCATTTTTCTTTCTCAAGATTGCCTTTGCTCTTCAGGGGCTTTTGTGTTTCCATACAAATTGTGAAATTTTTTGTTCTAGGTCTGTGAAAACCTACCCTAATAGGGTAGTTTCATTGGGTAGTTTGATAGGGATTACGTTGAACCTGTAGATTGCTTTGGGTAGTATAGTCATTTTCACAATGCTGATTCTTCAAATCCAATAACATAGTATATCTCTCCATCTATTTGTAGCATCTTTAATTTCTTTCCTCAGTGTCTTATAATTTTCTGCATACAAGTCTTTTGTCTCCTTACATAGGTTTATTCCTAGGCATTTTATTCTTTTTGTTGCAATGGTAAATTAGAGTGTCTTCTTAATTTCATTTTCAGATTTTTCACCATTAGTGTATAGGCTTGCAAGAGATTTCTGTGCATTAATTCTGTATACTGCTACGTTTCCAGATTCATTGATTAGCTCTAGTAGTTTTCTGGTGGCACTTTTAGGATTCTCTATGTATAGTATCATGTCATCTGTAATCAGTGACAGATTTACTTCTTCTTTTCTGATTTAGATTCCTTTTATTTCTTTTTCTTCTCTGATTGCTGTGGCTAAAATTTCCAAAACTATGTTGAATAATAGTGGTGAGAGTGAGCAACCTTGTCTTGTTCCTGATCTTAGTGGAAATGGTTTCAGTTTTTCACCACTGAAGATGATGTAGGCTGTGGGTTTGTCATACATGGCCTTTATTATGTTGAGGTAAGTTCCCTCAATGTCTACTTTCTTGAGGGTTTTTACAATAAATAGGTGTTGAATTTTTTTGTAAGCTTTCTGTGCATCTATTGAGATGATTATATGGTTTTCCTCCTATGATTGGTTTTTATGATGTATCACATTGATTGATTTGCGTATATTGAAGTATCCTTGCATTCCTGGGATAAACCCCACTTGATCATGGTGTATGATCCTTTTACTGTGCTGTTGGATTCTGTTTGCTAGTATTTTGTTGAGGATCTTTGCATCTATGTTCATCAGTGATATTGGCCTGTAGTTTTCTTTCTTTGTGACATCTTTGTCTAGTTTTGGTATCAGGGTGATGGTGGCCTCATAGACTGAGTTTGGGAGTGTTCCTCCCTCTGTTATATTTTGGAAGAGTTTGAGAAGGATAGGTGTTAGCTCTTCTCAAAATATTTCATAGAATTCGCCTGTGAAGACTTCTGCTCCTGGACTTTTGTTTTTTGGAAGATTTTAAATCACATTCTCAATTTCAGTGCTTGTGATTGGTCTGTTTATATTTTCCACTTCTTCCTGGTTCAAGTCTCTGAAGGTTGTGCTTCTCTAAGAATTTGTCCATTTCTTCCAAGTTGTGCATTTTTTTGGCATAAAGTTGCTTTTAGTAATCTCTTATGATCCTTTGTATTTCTGCAGTGTCAGTTGTTCCTTCTCGTTTTTCATTTCTAATTCTATTGATTTGAGTCTTCTCCATTGTTTTCTTGATGACTCTGGCTAATGGATAATCAATTTTTTTTTACCATCTCAAAGGACTAGGTTTTAGTTTTATTGCCTTTGCTATCATTTCCTTCATTTCTTTTTCATTTATTTCTGATCTGATCTTTATGATTTCTTTCCTTCTGCTAACATTTTTTTTTCCTTCTTCTTTCTCTAATTGCTTTAGGTGTAAGGTTAGGTTGTTTATTTGAGATGTTTCTCGTTTCTTAAGGTAGGATTGTATTGCTACAAACTTCCTTCTTAGAATTGCTTTTGCAGCATCCCATAGGTTTTGGCTGGTCATGTTTTCATTGTCATTTGTTTCTAGGTGTTTTTTTATTTCCTCAGTCATCTCTTGGTTATTAAGTAGTGTATTGTTCTGCCTCCATATGTCTGTATATTTTAAAGATTTTTTTCCTGTAATTTATATCTAGTCTCATAATGTTGTGGTTATAAAAGATACTTGATACAGTTTTAATTTTCTTAAATTTACCAGGGCTTGATTTGTTACCCAAGATATGATCTATCTTGAACAATTTTCCATGAGCACTTGAGAAGAAAGTGTATTCTGTTGTTTTTGGATGGAATGTCCTATAAATATCAATTGAGTCCATCTTGCTTAACGGATCATTTAAAGCTTGTGTTTCCTTATTTATTTTCATTTTGGATGATCTGTCCATTGGTAAAAGTGGGGTTTTAAATTCTCCTACTATGATTGTGTTACTCTTGACTTCCCCTTTTATGGCTGTTAGTATGTGCCTTATGTATTTAGGTTCTCCTATGTTGGTTCCATAAATATTTACAATTTTTATATCTTCTTCTTGGATTGCTCCCTTGATCATTATGTAGTGTCCTTCTTTGTCTCTTGAAATAGTCTTTGTTTTAAAGTCTATTTTGTCTGATATGAGAATTGCTACTCCAGCTTTCTTTTGATTTCCATATTCATGGAATAGCTTTTTCCATCCCCTCACTTTCAGCCTGTATGTGTCTCTATGTCTGAAGTCAGTCTCTTGTAGACAGCATATATATGGGTCTTGTTTTTGTATCCATTCAGCCAGTCTATGTCTTTTGGTTGGAGCATTTAATCCATCTACATTTAAGGTAATTATCAATATGTATGTTCCTAGTACCATTTTCTTAATTGTTTGTGGTTTGTTATTTTAGGTCTTTTCCTTCTCTTTTTTTTCCTGCCTAGAGAAGATCCTTTAGCATTTGTTGTAAAGCTGGTTTAGTGGTGCTGAACTCTCTCAGCTTTTGCTTGTCTGTAAAGTTTTAATTTCTCCATCAAATCTGAATGTGATCCTTGCTGGGTAGAGTAGTCTTGGTTGTAGTTTTTTCCTCTTCATCACTTTAAATATGCCCTGCCACTCCCTTCTGGTTTGCAGAGTTTCTGCTGAAAGGTCAGCTCTTAACCTTATGGGGATTCCCTTGAATGTTATTTATTGTTTTTCCCTTGCTGCTTTTAAAATATTTTCTTTGTACTGAATTTTTGATAGTTTGATTAATATGTGTCTCGAATAGTTCCTCCTTGGATTTATCCTGTATGGGACTCTCTGTGCTTCCTGGACTTGATTAACTATTTCCTTTCCCATATTAGGGAAGTTTTCAACTATAATCTCTTCAAATATTTTCTCAGTCCCTTTCTTTTTCTCTTCTTCTTATTCGACCCCTATAATTCGAATGATGGTGTGTTTATTGTTGTCCCAGAGGTCTCTGAGACTGTCTTCAATTCTTTTCATTTTTTTTCATTATTCTACTCTGCAGTAGTTATTTCCATTATTTTATTTTCCAGGTCACTTATCCGTTCTTCTGCCTCAGTTATTCTGGTATTGATCCCTTCCAGAGAATTTTAAATTTCATTTATTGTGTTGTTCATCACTGTTTCTTTGCTCTTTATTTCTTCTATGTCCTTGTTAAACTTTTCTTGTATTTTCTCCATTCTATTTCCAAGATTTTAAATCATATTTACTATCATTATTCTGAAAACTTTTTCAGGTATACTGCCTATTTCCTCTTCATTTGTTAGGTCTGGTGGGCTTTTATCTTTCTCCTTCATCTGCTGTTTTTCTCTGTCTTCTCATTTTGCTTAACTTACTCTGTTTGAGGTCTCCTTTTCACAGGCTGCAGTTTTGTAGTTCCCATTGTTTTTTTTGTGTCTGTCCCCAGTGGCTAAGTTTGGTTCAGTGGGTTGTGTAGGTTTCCTGGTGGAGGGGACTAGTGCCTGTGCTCTGGTGGATGAGGCTGGATCTTGTCCTTTTGATGGGCAAGTCCACATCTGGTGGTGTGTTTTGGGGTGTCTGTTGCATTAATATGATTTTAGGTGGGCTTTCTGGTAATAGGTGGGTTTTTCTTCCTGTCTTGCTAGTTGTTTGGTATAGGGTGTCCAGTACCATAGCTTGCTGGTCATTGAGTGGAGCTTGGTCTTGCCATTGAGATGGAAATCTTTGGGTGATTATCACCATTTGATATTATGCAGACCTGGGAGGTCCCTTGTGAAACAATGTTCTGAACTTGGCTCTCCCACCTCAGAGACACAGCCCTGATGCCTTGCTGGAGCACGAAGAGCATGACATCCACATGGCTGAGAATAAAAGTGAGAAAGAAAGGACAGGAAGATGATAAAATAAAGTTATTAAAATAAAAACATTATTAAATTTTTAAAAATAATTTAAGAAGAAAGGAGAGAGAAACCAAACCAAAAAACAAAACCACTAATTATAACAAGTACTAAAAACTATAAAAAACAAACAACAAACCAAACAAACAACCAACAGATAGAACCCTAGGACAACTAGTAAAATCAAAGCAATACAGATAAAATCACACACAGAAACATACACATATACATTCACAAAAAGAGATAAAGGGAAAAAAAAAAAAACTATGTCGTTTGCTCCCAAAGTCCACCTCCTCAATTTGGGATGATTCATTGTGTATTCAGGTATTCCACAGATGCATTATACATCAAGTTGGTTGTGGCCATATAATCTGCTGTTCCTGAGGCTGCTGGGAGAGAGTTCCCTTTCTCTTCTTTGTCTCACAGCTCCTGGGGTTCAGCTTTGGATTTGGCCCTGCCTCTGCATGTAGGTCACCTGAGGGTGTCTGTTCCCCACCCAGAGAGGATGGGGTTAAAGGGGCAGGTGATTAGGGTGCTCTGGCTCACTCATGCCGGGTGGAGGGAGGGTTACAGAATGCGGGGCGAGCCTGCAGTGGCAGAGGCCAGCATGATGTTGCACCAGCCTGAGGTGCACAATGTGTTGTCCTGGGGAAGTTGTCCCTGGATTGTGGGACCCTGGCAATGGTGGGCTGCACAGCCTCCCTGGAGCAGAGTTGTGAATAATGACCTGTGCTTGCACACAGGTTTCTTGGTGGCTGCAGCAGCAGCCTTAGCATCTCATGCCCATCTCTGTGGTCCGCTCTGATAGCTGCTGCTCACGCCCATCTCTGGAGCTCCTTTAAGTGGCACTCTTAATCCCCACTCCTCACCCACCAGGAAACAAAGAAGGAAGAAAAAGTCTCTTTACTCTTGGGCAGCTCCAGACTTTTTCCTGGACTCTCTTCTGGCTAGCTCTAGTGCAGTAGCCCCCTTCATGCTGTGTTCATGCAGCCAACCCCAGTCCTCTCGTTGGGATCTGACCTCCGAAGCCTATGCCTCCTGGCTTCACATCTTGATCTGTCTCATAAAATCGGAACTACAATTCTTTGTCTACATAACAAAAATAATGTAAATAAATAAAACATCAATAATAATAATAAGTGGAAATAGGAAAGTAATAAAAACAACAATGTTTTTCTTTAGGTTCACCTTCTATTCTGGTTACAGTTAAATGCAATGATTACAAATCTATATTACTACCTAAACTTATGTTATACATTTTGGATTTCATCATACACAGAAATCTAGTTCAGAGTAAGATAAAAATCTTGCTCCAGATACTTATGTTTCAAATAATGCAGTGATAAAGCAAATGTATCAAAATTAATTATTTAAACTAAACTCAAGAGATCAACATTTCATGACACCGTTCAAGTATAAAATGTCTTAGAAGTACTCTTCTTTTGCATTCTCTATAATAGAAAAAGGGGGAAAGGGCTAAGGTAATTATTTATTCTTACAGATGCCACAATCAACCAAAATATCCTTTTTAGTGTACATGGGAATAAAACCAAATTGAGACCTTGTAGACATTAGTATATAATTACATGTATTTACTCTACTGCTTTTTTGGGGAAATAAAATATCTATAATTTAAATGTAAATCCAACAAATTATGAAATTGAATGAAAAAAAGACCCAGCTGAGCAAATCTTTGCTTTCATTATTTTGAGAAAGAGTATTTTACATTATAATGGGTGAGAAGAAATAGCCTTCATTAATATAAGGATATACTTGCATGAATGTGCCTACTTGAATTGAGTTTTCCTATTTCTTATAAATTAATAGATTTGTTGTGCATTCAGATATAAATTATAACTTCATAAAAACCCACATGCTAGAATCCTCAAAATTTAATTTATGATTAAAATATATATTTTCATAAACATAAAAGTAATTTACAAATAAAATAAATATATTAGTCATAAATGTTAAATATTTTTATAAGTGCTGAAATCAGCTCAGATGCTCATATTTATATAAATAAAACAACATAGCAGCTCTATTGAAAGATGGTAAACAATAATTTGCAATTTTATGTGACAGGATTACTATGTTCAGTTCAATCTCACTGTTGTGTTTTTTACTCTACCTTTTTCAGTGATGTTTATATATATTTGATTATATCCATGAATCATTTTCAGTAATATTAACATCATCAACAAACAACTATGTAAATAAAATAATCATTTTTATTCCTTAAGTATTTAATGTCATGCATTATGCATTTTCTTTACATCTATTATGTTATGTTTCAGAAATCTATTAAATAATTACCATTTTTTAATCTCCTTAGTACACATAAGGGAAATGAGACTTTGAAAGGTTGGTAGCTTGATTGAAGTTCCCTAACTAATGAGTAATATAAAAAGGAATAAAGTACATTTTTCAGCCCAAACTCCAGAAAACATTATGGTGTCTAAAATTATACATATATGCTTTCTTAAGTTTATGTCTTATAAAAATAGATAATTGAGTATGTACACAAAGCTTCCTTGAGGTAAATATTTGAAATCACTTATTTCTTGAAAATTCAGGTAAACTGTCCTAAATTTCTTTATACCTGTGCTTACTTTTAGAAAGAATGGTTACTTTTACTCTTATTTTCTACAAGTATTCAATGACTAAAAATCTGATGAACAAAAGTGGAAGATAACTTAGATATATGCAAAAAAAATTAATTACTTCAACAGTTTCTAATTGAACATTAAATTGTGTTAGTTTAGTAAGCTGTTAGACTTGAATGTCTCTCCATCTTTCAAGAGGATGTACATAAATTTATTGTAAATATTCACCTCATGCAAAAAGTTAACATTTCACATCTCTAAAATAATATTCTTTCTGAATAAATTGAATTTTAGAAGATATATATGGTGAAAATATGTTTTTTACACTTACAATGTTTTCTTTAATTACATTTTAAAAAATAGAAGCAGCTGCATATTTCACAAGGAGAGGAATAAATTTCAAGAAGTTTGTAACTCTGAATTAATAAATATTCCCATATGTATCTACATGAAACAGAAAGAGGAGTACAGAATAAAAGGTACCGACAATTCAGAGATAAATTTAAACATTTGGTGACACACTAAAAGTGCAATAATACACCTTTGTCTTTTTCCTGCATTAATTTTTTTTCAAATACATAGAAAATGCATACTGATTGCTCATTACTAACTTAGTTGGGGCAAAACTTTAATTTAACATGTTTTTGACCTTAAATAACTCATACTGAATAAGAAAAGCAAATAACAGCAATAATAAAAATACAAACAATTATTTGGAATTCACCATGTTAAACTAAGGTACTGGAATATGATTAAAATAAACATAAAGGGAAAGATAAAAAAGTATTAATTCTAAATAAGAATGTTTGTTTTATGTAAATTTTAGGGAAAGAAAATTAAGAGTGTTATATAACTGTTTCCCAGAACAAAGGTGCCTATCCTGAGTTTTGTAATGATGATGAAAGGCTTTCCAACACTGAATAAGCTGAGAAAATTGTAGACTTGAAACAAATATGGTATTGCAACTAAAAATAATTATAATAAAGAAGAAAGGTTGCTACTATAGTTTAAAGAAAAAGAAAATAAGGTACTACCAACATTTATAAAATTAGTGAGGGGAATAACATAAGATGGTTGATACACAGGAGAATTTAAAATATTTATTCCTTATTCACTCACTGTTTGCAAACTGAAAACATCAATTTAATCACTAAAAATGATAATTTCTTCTATGCAATCACTTTGCATTATTTTTGCAATTCCCAGGGTTCTATCCTTGTACACATAATACTATATATAAAAAATAAAGTTACAAAAGATTCTAATCATAGAAAATATATTAGTATGCTTTGTATTAAAGTAACGCTTTTTGATCATGATGAATTCATTGAAAAATGTCTTTATAAACTCTTTGCTGGGACTTCCCTAGTGGTGCAGTGGTTAAGAATCCAACTACCAATGCAGGGGACACGGGTTTGAGCCCTCGTCTGGGAAGATCCCACATGCTGTGGAGCAACTAAGCCCATGTACCACAATTACTGAGCCTGCACTCTAGAGCCTGCAAGCCACAACTACTGAGCCTGCATGCCACAACTGCTGAAGCCTATGTGCCTAAAGCCCATGCTCTGCAACAAGAGAAGCCACCGCAATGAGAAGCCTGCACACTGCAATGAAGAGTAGCCCCCACTCACCACAACTAGAGAAAGCCCGCACACAGCAGCGAAGACACAATGCAGCCAAAAATAAATAAACAAATTAATTAATTTTAAAAAACCCTTTGCTGAAAATATGATTTAAAATAACATTTAAATAGGAATTAAAGTAATTACTTTTCTAGTTGAAAAAATTGTCCTCAAAAATTTAACATTTTCATTAAAATGTTAGAAAAATAGGAGGTTAAAATATAGTCTAACCTTCATTAATTTTTTTTTAAGGAAAAAAGGACAACACATTTTTCTAAATCTGTCTCTCACACGCATTTTACCTTTATGGTGAGAGTTAAACTGCACATTTCATAACCTTTATCACATAAATTTCCTTTTACCCCTCTTTCACACCTTCCACTGATATATAAATACAGCTTTTTACACTGATTTAATAAGATAATTACGCTCTGTTTTGCTGGACACAACAGCCATTTGAACACTCATGTCAGCAGAATGCACTATTAAGGATTATATCAGAATGGATTAAGTACCGCATTGATTTTTCAAAAGTACATTTCTGCTTGCTTGGAGGAGCAGATGAAGGCTGATTCTTGAAATTAGAAAAGTGGTCTCTGTACACAGCCTGTGTTTATGATATTTCAGATGGTTTTGGTGTTGCTTTTGTATTGATAATTCAAATGAAATGTATTTCTATTTTCCCTTTCCACAAAATCTTATTGTCTTTATTAAATAATTTTCCAGTAGCTCTACACTGTTATTATTAGATTATATCCCCTTTAATGCATTTTACCTGCAACCATCTAGTCATATTAGAAAATGAACATGGTGAAGCTTACACGAATGCTTAAAAGAAAACATGAAATCTTTACAATAGACTGCCTTTGCAGCATGTTTAAGAAAACCCACATAGACGAAAAAAGGGAATATAGTTTCTGATCAATGAAAAAAGCTCTTATAACTGTATTAGGTATCAAAATCTTCAATGTTTTAAAAGTGAAAATCCCCATATAGGAATAATTCAAACTTCTTCCCAGGAAGTAATTTTCTTTCACAAATTACTGTGCACATACTGCACGACTGTGCACTGGACTTAAAAAGTTGCATTCATCCTTTTTCACAATTATTTAATGTACTGATCAAAAGCCAGCTTTAATAGAAAACTTTCAGTAAGAAGGTATCTACTATCTTGTGAATTTCTTTTCTTTTTTTTTTTTTTTTTTTTTGCGGTACGCGGGCCTCTCATGGTTGTGGCCTCTCCCGTTGTGGAGCACAGGCTCCGGACGCGCAGGCTCAGTGGCCATGGCTCACAGACCCAGCTGTTCCGTGGCATGTGGGATCTTCCCGGACTGGGGCATGAACCCGCGTCCCCTGCATCGGCAGGCGGACTCTCAACCACTGCGCCACCAGGGAAGCCCAATCTTGTGAATTTCTTAAGCACTAAGAAATGGTATGATACAGTATATTTTATGCACATCATATATAGTCTGTAATAACACTTTTAACTCTGAAAGTCATTTTTGTCCTCCTAGTTAATATGTATCTAAAGGGTATATTTTGAACTGCTAATATTGCTTTCTACTGTGCCAACATTTTATAGATTTTAAACCATTAAGCAAAATAATCTTCCAAATTTTGTGTTTTTTAATGAAGTCTTAGCCTTAAGAAATTAATATGAACTAAAATAAATAGCTTCAAGATAAAGTGAATAACATTAAACAGCGTCAATTCAAAATTATGATAATGAATCCACAAATTGCAACAGTATAAAATTGTCACATAGCTAAATGCATAGACTTTGGATCCTGTCCTGTTTTTCTGATAATGGGTTTTTCCTATCTCCAAAGAATCTCTTCCCTATGGATCTTTGAACTACTGACTCTTATTTGTAAATGCAGAAGCTCTATTTTTTGTGTATGTTTCTAATTCAAATCACAATGAAGTTCATTTCTGGCATCTTAGGAGAGCAGCTGATTAAAAGGAACTATCATGATTTATTCAACAACTATGTACTGAGTCTGGAGCACGGTAGAAAGTATTGCAAATGAAACAAAGATATGCTTTTGTCCTCCATGAGTTTATAATCTAATGGTGGTGTATAAAATTACTGAACAAAGCATAAAATAATAGGTGCTATATGAGTATCAGCTATAATAAGTGACATTCATTTTACAGGAAAGAACGCAGTAAACTCTGATGATTGGAAAAGAATGTTTGGGATACAGTCACATAAACTTGAAATACAAATGATAAATGGAAGTTTGTGGGTGAGAGTAACAAAAAAGAGAGAGAATTCAATTCAGAGATAGTAACATAATTGCTTTGACTTAAATAGTTGATAACTTGGCAGGTTAGTGACTAATCCTATAAACAGAATTCTATAGATTCTACAGCAGAAAGGTACTTATGTCTTTAGAAATGAAGATATTGAACTCTAGATATCTCACAAGACCTTGTAAAACTCATTAGTATTTTGTAAGCTAGTTAGTGAACTTTGAAGGCCCTGACTTACACAGTCAAGACCATTTCCAATAAATGCACTACCTCTAGACTAAAAGATACAATCATGTTTTTGTTAAGATTTAGCTTTAAAATCTGTTGATCAAAAAACATTTTATGTTAAATGACATGCTCATGTCTCCTTTTCTCAAAATTGATGTCTTAAAATTTTCTGGAAAACTTAATAGTCAACAGCAAATAAAGAGACATTAAATTAATTTATTAGAGAAATAAGTGCTGAGTACAGAAAATCATATGGTAATGGAGTTCTGGCATTAGGCTACAGGATACAGATCTTGATGCACCTCTTAGTAATTATTTAACATTAAGCAAGTGTGTAAAATGGGGATCAAAATAAAACCTGTCTATTAGGGGTCTTAGAAGAATTAAATAAGATTATGCATATTAAAACCACAGTTGACCCTTAAATAAAGTAGGTTTCAACTGTGTGGTCTACTTATACACATAATTTTTTTTTTCAATGATAAATTCACAACTATATGATCCATGGTTGGTTGAATCTGTGGATGCAGAACCTTGGATACAAGGACCTATGAGGTTAAACTTGGATTTTTGACAGCACAGAGAGTAGGCACCCATAATACCCACTTTGTTCAAGGGTTAACTGTAAATATTTAGCTTAGTATCTAGTCCATATTAGAGTCAATACAAAATAACAGTATAATATTCATTTAAAAGAAGTATCAAAATGATAGGTGATGTTTGAATAGTATTACTATTACATAGCCCCATGCTTATATACATAAAATAATTTTACAAAAATGAATACATTCATTTTATGAATATTCCTATTTTTACATATAACTATACAATAGATTTTTATTTTCTACTTTAAATTAAAAATTTTTGAAAAGATGGAGACCTAAGACAGTAAAATGAAAATAAAAACTCAAACAACCTATTTATATTAATATATAAATATTTTGATGTGTCACTTTTAAAATAATAACTTGGAATTCTGCTGAATGTTCTACCTTATAACTTGTCTTTTTGCATTAAAAAATTGATCATTAACATTTTTCATATCCTGATATGTAAGGTCTACTTAGTATTCCAAAATGTAAAAGAGATTAAATTATCTTTCTGTAACATATTTAATCCAAGACATTTTAATTCCTCATTAAATGCTACATATTATTATCTTATACATAAATTTTGCTTTTTCTCTTATATTAATTTTATTATCACCAGCACAAAAAGAGATTGTCCATAATGCCACGTACTCACTCACTCTACTGGGTGTTATTTTTGTCCCACCCAGATTCCCTTTACTGATCCAGGGTACTCATTGCTCTCCTCCTGTTAGTGTTAACTCCTAAGAATTTACAGTAACCCCTTCTCCATAGAATTGTTGTTAGTCAGTAGGTATTGCCAGATACTGACATTTTAACTCCTCATCTCAAACTGAAAAGCAGTTGTTAGCCAATAACTAGGAACATGTGCCTACAAAAATGGCTTCCCTGCTATACCACAAGAGGGACCAATGCTGCAGGGCAATTCATACACCAGCATTCCTCTTGGGTCAGTCAGAGACCACACCCTTGCTTAGAGTCTTCCCATAACCTATCCTGCTCTCATCACCCTGAGAGCATCCTTCTAGTTAAATAAATCATCTGAGTCCAGATCTTAGGCTCAGTTTCTAGAGAACCATGAGACTCTCACCACAGTCAAGATAATAAATCTTTTTTTTTTTTTTTTTTTTTGCGATGTGCGGACCTTTCACTGTTGTGGTATCTCCCATTGTAGAGCACAGGCTCTGGACGTGCAGGCTCAGCAGCTATGGCTCACAGGCCTAGCCACTCTGTAGCATGTGGGATCTTCCCGGACCGGAGCACGAACCCGTGTCCCCTGCATCGGCAGGTGGACTCTCAACCACTGCACCACCAGGGAAGACCAAGGTAATAAATCTTTGAGAGGTCTGTTTTTTATAATTTATTTTAGTTATTCCAGGTCCATATAAATTTTAGAATACACTTGACAATTTTTAATTTTAAAGAAAATCCTCCTGTGACTTTGATAGGAATTTCATTGGATTCATAAGTCAATTTTTGGAGAATTGAGAACTTAAGAATACTGAATGTGTTGATCCATGAAGATTACATATTTATCCATTTATTTAATCTTTAGTGTTAAAATGTATCAGAGTTTTATAGTTTTCAATATACAGATTTGGGACATATTTTCACAAATTTATCTATAATTATTTCATAGTTTTGATACTATTGCAAACAGTTTTATAAATATTATGTCAAAGGTTTTTTGCTAACATAGAAATAAAATTGACTTTTAATATAGTTTATAGTTTGCAATATTACTAACCTCATTTATTTGATGAAATATTTTATGAAGATTCCATAGACTTTTCAGCATAGACAATCATGTTATCAGTGGATAAAGACAGTTTTACTTCTTCCGTTTGTATGTGAGTGACTTTTATTTATATTTTGCCTTATTGCAGTTACAGAAACCTTCAGTACAATGTTTTGTAGAAGTGGTGGGACAAACATACCATGTTTTTGGTCTTAGTGGGAAAGAATTCAGGCATGAACCATGAAATATGATGTTACTTGTAAGTGTTTTGTAGACTTTTTTTTCATCAGGCTGAGGAAGATGCTTCTATAATTAGTTAATTGATAATTATTTATTATCATTATTATTATTTTATAATTAAGAATGCATATTAGGACAAGGTGGCAGAGTAGAAGGACCTGAGCTCAACTCCACTCATGAAAACACCAAGATCACAACTAACTGCTAAGCGACAAAAAGACTGGAACCTAACAAAAAAGATATTCTACATCCAAAGACAAAGAAGAAGCCACAATGAGATGGTAAGAGAAGTGCATTCATGATTAAATCAAATTCCATACCCACTGTGTGGACAACCAACTAACAGAAAAATAAATGTATCACAGAGGTTTATGCACAGGAGTGAGGTTCTGAACCCCATGTCAGGCTTCCCCACCTGGGGTTCAGGAATCTGGAGGAGGAACCCCCAGACCATTTGGCTTTGAAGGTCAGCAGGGCTTGATTGCAGGAACACCACAGGACTGGGGGAAACAGAAATGCCACTCTTGGAGGGTGCACACAAGGTCTAGTGAGCACTAGATCCTAGTAAAAAAGTAATGAGTTCATAGAAGCCTGGGGCAGACCTACCTGCTGGTCTCAGAGAGTCTCCTGGGGAGGCAGGGGTGGCTGTGATTCTCTCTTGAGACATAAATTCTGCTGGGGAGCTCATTTGGGAGTACTCATCTGTAGGCTGACATCTTGCTTGGGAGATGAGCACTAAGACCTGACCTCGCCCAACAGCCTGGAGGTTCCAGTGCTAGGATGCTTCATGCCAAAACCCATGGTGGGAACCCATGCATCAGCAGACAGTATACTTAAAATCTTCCTGCACCTACAGCCACCTCAAAACACACCCCTGACACAGCCCTGCTCACCAGAAGGGTAAGATCCATCTCTATCCACTAGCGGGCAGGCAACAGTCCCTCCCACCAGGAAACCTGCACAAGCCTCTTAGACTAGCCTCATCCACCAGGAGGCAGACAACAGAAGCAAGAGAAACTACAACTATGCAAACTATAGAACAGAAACCCCAATCACAGAAAGTTAGACAAAATGAAATGAAAAAGGAATATGTTCCAGAAGAAGGAACAAGATAAAATTCCAGAACAACTAAGTGAAGTGGAGACAGGCAATCTATCCAAAAAAGAATTTAGAGTAATGATAGTATAGATGATGCAAAATCTCTGAAAAAGAATGGAGGCACAGACCAAGAATATATAAGAAAATTTAACAAAGAGCTAGAAGATATAAGGAACAAACCAACAGAGAGAAACAACATGATAACTGAAATGAAAAATACACTAGAAGTGAGCTGGAAGATAGAATGATGGAAATCACTACCATGGAATAGAATAAAGAAAAAAGAATGAAAAGAAATGAGGACAGTCTCAGAGACCTCTGGGACAATATTAAACACACCAACATTCACATTATAGAGGTCCCAGAAGGAGAAGAGAGAGGGAAAGGGCCTAAGAAAATATTTGAAAAGATAATAGCTGAAAACTTCCCTAACATGGAAAAGGGAAGAGTCATCCAAGTCCAGGAAGCACAGAGTCCCATACAGGATAAACCCAAGGAGGAACACTTCGAGACACATATTAATCAAATTGACAAAAATTCAAGACAAGTGAAATATTAAAAGCAAAAAGGGAAAAGCAAAAAATAACATACAAGGGAATCTCCATAAGGTTATCAACTGATTTTTCAGAAGAAACTCAGGAGGCTAGAAGGGATTGGCAAAATATATTTAAAATGATGAAAGGGAAAAACCTACAAGCAAGAATACTCTACCCAGAAATGTTCCCAATCAGATTTGATGGATAATTCAAAAGCTTTACAGACACAAAAAAGCTCAGAGAATTCAGCACCACCAAACCAGCTTTACAACAAATGCTAAAGGAACTTCTCTAGGCAGAGGAGAAAAGGTCACAACTACAAACAAAAAAAAATTATGAATGGTAAATCTCACTGGGAATGTCAAACAAACAGTAAAAATAGGAAATCATCCACACACAAATATAATACCAAAATGAGCAATTGTGAGAAGAGGAGAGTACAGATGCAGGATACTGGAAATGCACTTGTAATTAAAAGACTAGCAACTTAAAACAATCTTGTATATATATATATATATATATAGAGAGAGAGAGAGAGAGAGAGAGAGAGAGAGAGACTGCTATATCAAAACCTCATGGTAACCACAAACTGAAAATCTAGAATAAATACACACACACGAAAAGAAAAAGGAATCCATACCCAACACTAAAGTTAGTCACCAAAACAGCAGAGAACAAAAGAGGAAGGATAGAAAAAACACCTACAAAAACAAATCCAGAACAATTAACAAAATGGCAATAATAACATATATATTGATCATTACCTTAAATGTAAATGGCTTAAATGTGTCAACCAAAATAAATAGACTGGGTGAATGGATACAAAAGCAAGACCCATATATATGCTCTCTACTAGACACCCACTTCAGATCTAGGAACACATACAGACTGAAAGTGAGGGGATGGAAAAGGTATCCCATCAAATGAAAATGGGAAAAATGCTGAAGTATCAATACTCATATTAGACAAAATATACGTTAAAATAAAGACTGTTACAAGAGACAAAGAAGAACACTACATAATGATCAAGGGATCAATCCAAGAAGATATAAGAATCATAAACATATATGCACCCAACATAGGAGCACCTCAATATATAAGGCAAATGCTGATAGCTATAAAATAAGTTGACAGTAACACAATAGTAGTGGGGGATTTTAATACCACACTTACATCAATGGACTGATCATCCAGACAGAAAATCAATAAGGAAACACAAGCCTTAAATAACACATTAGACCAGATGGACTTAATTGATATTTATAGAGCATTCCATTCAAAAGCAGCAGAATACACATTCTTCTCAAGTGCACACAGACATTCCCCAGGATGGATCACACACTTGGCCATAAAGCAAATCTAGGTAAATTTAAGAAAATTGAAATCATATAAAGCATCTTTTCTGACCACTATGCTATGAGATTAGAAAACAACTATGAGAGGAAAAGAAAAAACAAAACTGAAAAACACAAACACATGGAGGCTAAACAATATGCTACAAAGCAACCAATCAATCACTGAAAAATTCAAGGAAGAAATCAAAAAACACCCAGAGACAGATGAAAATGAGATGTTACAAAACCTTTGGAATGCATCAAAAGCAATTCAAAAAGGGAAGTTTATAGCAATACTGTCTTACCTCAGGAAGCAAGAAAATCCCAAAAAACAACTTAACCTACACCTAAACAACTAGAAAAAGAAGAAAAACAAAAGCAAAAGTTAGTAGAGGGAAAGAAATCATAACAATCAGAGTAAAAATAAGTGAGATAGAGTTGAAGAAAACAATGGAAAAGATCATTAAAACTAAAAGCTGGTTATTTGAAAAGATAAACAAAATTGATAAACCTTTAGCCAGACTCATCAAGAAAAAAAGGGAGAGGGCTCAAGTCGAAAAATGAGAAGTTACAACTGATACAATAGAAATACAAAGGATCATAAGAAACTACTACAAGCAACAATATGCCAATAAAATGCACAACCTAGAAGAAACAGACAACTTCATAGAAAGGTACAATCTCCCAAGACTGAACCAGGAAGAAATAGAAAATATGAACAGACAAATCACATGTACTGAAGTAGAAACTGTGTTTAAAAAACATCCAAGAAACAAAAGTCCAGTACCAGATGGATTCACAGGGGAATTTTATCAAACATTTAGATAAGAGTTAACACCTATTCTTCTGAAACTATTCCAAAAAACTGGAGATGAAGGAACACTTGCAAACTCATTCTATGAGGCAACAACCATTCTGATACAAAAACCAGACAATGATGCCACAAAACAAGAAAATTACAGGTCAATATCACTAATGAACATAGACACAAAAATCCTCAACAAAATATTGATACTAGCAAAGTGACTCCAACAACACAGTAAAAGGTTCATGCAGTACAGTTGATTGAGATTTATCCTAGGGAGGTGAGGATTTTTCAATAACCACAAATCAATCAGTGTGATAGATCACATGAACATATTGAAGGATAAAGCCATATGATCATTTCAATGATGCAACAAAAGATTTTGACAAATTTCAACATCAATTTTTGTTAAAAACTCTACAGAAAGTGAGCACAGAGTGCATAGTGAGACTACCTCAACACAATAAAGGCTGTATATGACAAACCCACAGCTAACATCATACTAAATGGTGAAAAACTGAAAGCATTTCCTCTAAGATCAGGAACACAACAAGGATGTCCACTCTCACCACTTTTATTCAACATAATTTTGGAAGTCCTAGCAATTAGAGAAGAAAAAGAAATAAAAGGAATCCAAATTGGAAACGAAGAAGTAAAACTGTCACTGTTTGCAGATGACATGATATTATACATAGAAAATCCTAAAGATGCTACCAGAAAACTATTAGAAGATGTCAATGAAATCAGTAAGTTTGCAGGATAACCAATTAATACACAGAAAGCTCTCACATTTCTATAAACTAACAAAGAAAAATCAGAAAGAGAAATTAAGGAAACAACTCCATTTAACATTGGATCAAAATGGATAGAATACCGAGGAATAAACTTAATTAGGAGGTAGAATACCTGTTCTCTGAAAACTATAAGACACTGATGAGAGAAATCAAAGATGATAGAGACAGATGGAAAGATATACCATGTTCCTAGATTGGAAAAATCACTATTGTCAAAATGACTATAATCCCCAAAGCAATCTACAGATTCAATGCAATCTCTGTCAAATTACCAATGGCATTTTTTGCAGATCTAAAACCATAAAAAAATCTTAAAATTTGTATGGAAATACAAAAGAACACATATAGCCAAAGCAATCTTGAGAAAGAAAAATTGAGCTGGAAGAATCAGGCTCCCTGATATCAGAGTATACTATAAAGCTGTAGTCATCAAAATGGTATGGTACTGGCACAAAAACAGAAATATAGATCAATGGAACAGGATAGAATACCCAGAAATAAACCCATACACCTATGGTTAATTAATTTGTGACAGAGGAGGCAAGAATATACAATGTAGAAAGACAGTCTCTTCAATAAGTGGTGCTGGGAAAACTGGACAGCTACATGTAAAAGAATAAAATTAGAACATTCTCTAACACCATACACAAAAATAAACTCAAAATTGATTAAAGACATGAATGTAAACCAGATACTGTAAAACACTTTGAGGAAAGCCTAGACAGAACACACTTTGACATAAATTGCAGCAATATCTTTTTGGATCCACCTCCTAGAGTAATGAAAATAATATAAAAATAAACAAATGGTATCTAATTAAATTTTAAAGATTTTGCCAGCAAAGGAAACCATAAACAAATGAAAAGACAACACACAGAATGGGAGAAAATATTTGCAAACAAAGTGACCAACAAGGGATCAATCTCCAAAATATACAAACAGCCCATGTAGCTCAATAAAAAAAAAAAAAAATCAAAAAATGGGCAAATCTAAGTAAACATTTCTCCAAAGATGGCATACAGATGGCTACCAGTCATATGTAAAAATGCTCAACATTGCTGATTATTATAGACATGCAAATCAAAACTATGAGATATAACCCCACAACAGTCAGAATGGCCATCATAATAAAGACTACTAATGATAAATGCTGGAGAGGGTGTGGAGAAATGGAACCCCCTACACTGTTAGTGGGAATGAAAATTGGTACAACCACTATGGAGAACAGTGTGTAGGTTCCTTAAAAAAACAAAAAATAGAGCTACCATATGATGAAGTATTTCCATTCCTGGGCATGTATCCACAGGAAACCATAATTTGAAAGGATACATGCACCACAATGTTCATTGCAGCAGTATTTGCAATAGCCGAGACATAGAAAATCACTGAGGACCTACTGTATAGCACAGGGAACTCTACTCAATATTCTGTAATAATCTAAATGGAAAAGAATCTGAAAAAGAGTAGATATGTGTATATGTATAACTGAATCACTTTGCTGTACACCTTTGTAACACACATTGTAAATCTACTGTACTCCAATATAAAATAAAAAATTAAAAGGGTAGTATAAAAAATAATAAAATAAAATATGTATCCCCCAAAAACCATGATCTAACTATATGTTGTCTACAAAAGCCTCATTTTAGATTGAAAGACAGAAATGGGTTGAAAATGAAAGGATAGAAAAAGATATTCCATGCAAATGGTAACCAAGAGAGCAGAGGTGGCTATACTACTAGCAGACAAAATAAACTATAAATCGAGTTTACAAGAGACAAAGAAGAATATTATTTACTAGTAAAAGGTTCAAGCAAGAAGACATGACAATTATAAACATTTACATACATGAGAACAGACCATATATGAAGCAAAAACTGATTGAAGGGAAAAATAGACAGTTCTACAATAATAGTTGGAGACATCAATACTCTACTCTCAATAATAGAACAGTCAGATAGAAAAAAGAAAAAAAAAAGTGAAATTAGAGGACTTGAACAACACCATAATCCAACTACCTCTAACAAACATATTAAGAACACTTTACCCAATAACAACAAAATTCACATTCTCCTCAAGTGCATGTGGGACATTTTCCAAGATAGACCATATGTTAAGTGTCAAACTAAGTTTCAATAGATGTTAAAAGGTGATATTAAACAAAATATCTTCTCTAATCATAGCAGGATGAAGTTAGAGATCATTACAGAAGTATAGTTGAACCTTGAATGACATGGGGCAGTGTGGGGTGGGGTTAGGAATGCCAATACCACAAGCAGCGGAAATCCACATATAACTTTATAGTTGGCCCACCTTACCTGAAGTTCCATATTCATGGATTTAACCAACTGCAGACTGTATAGTACCATAGTATTTATTTTTAAAAATGTGTGTATAAGAGGACTTGCCTGGTACAAACCCATGTTGTTCAAGGATCAACTGTAAAATGGGAAAATTCACAAATTTGTGACAATTAAATACAGTCTTAAACAACCAATTATTCAAAGAAGAAATTACAAGGGAAAGTAGAAAACAAAATTCAAATCAAAATCGTAATACTATCTCACACCATTAGAATGGTTACTATCAAAAACACAGAAAATAACAAATGTTGGCAAAGATAGAGAAAAATTGAAACTCTTGTACACTGTTGATGGGAATGTAAAATGGAACAGCTGCTGTGTATGGCAGTTCTTCAAAAAATTTAAAATAAGATTACCTTATGATCCAGCAATTCCAATTCTGGGCATATACCCAAAAAATTGAAAGCAGGGTTTCTGCAGGATATTTGTATACCCATGTTCACAGCAGAATTATTTACAATAGCTAAAACATGGAAGTAACCCAAGTGTCCATCAATAGGTGAATGGATAAACAAAATATGATATATACATACAATGAAATATCATTCTGCCTTAGAAATTCTGACACATGCTACAACATGGATGAACCTTGAGGACATTATGCTAAGTGAAATAAGTCAGTCACAAAAGAACAAATACTGTATGATTCCACTTGTATGAGGCACCTATCTAGAGTAATCAAAATCATAAAGACAGAAAGTAGAATGATGGTTGCCAGGGACTGGGGATAGGAGTTAATGGGAATTGTTGTTTCATGGGTATAGAGTTTTAGTTTTTGCAAGATGAAAGGAATTTTGGAGATGAATGGTGGTGATGGTTTCACAGCAATGTGAATGTACTTAATGCCATTGAACTGTACATTTTAAAATGGTTAATATGTTACATTTTATGTTGTGTATTTTATCATAGTAAAAAATGAAAAAAAGGAATGTATTCTAAATTTCATAAAATACTTTTTATGAATATCTTGAGATTACTATATGGATTTTTTCAATTAGACTTTAAATATAATGAAAACATTGATTTTTCTACAATTAAACATTCCATACTTGAGATAAAGCCTACTTGGTCGTGATGTATTACATTTTTAATGTAATTGTTAGATTTGACTTGTTAAATTTTAAAAGAATTTTTGCATCTATACTGCTAAGAAATCATGATCTATAGTATTTATTCTTTCTTGGTCTGCTTTCTCTGGTTTTGTACCATATTTCTAAACATTGGTTTAGAATGAACTGTGAAGTATTAACTCCTCTTCAATTTTTGGAATAGTTTGGGTACAGGTGATATTATTTCTTTCTTCATACTTTGGAATAATTTACCAATGGAGTCATCAGGGCCTAAAATTTTTGACAGGATTTTAAACTACAAATTCAGTTTCTTTAATGTATGTAGGACTAATCAAGTTCTGTATTTTCCTTGAATAAATTTTGATAGCTTTTATCAAGAAATTTATCTATTTCATCTGAATTATTAAATAGTGGGCCACAAAGTTGTTATATCTCATTATTATATTAATATCTTTACAATTCTATAGTCATATCACTTCTCTCATTTCTAGTTCCAGCAATTTTTGTCTTTTCTCTTTTTCTTATCACTTTGTTAGAGGCTTATCAACATATTGATTTCCTAAAAAAACAGATTTTGAGGTTTTGGCTCTGTGTAAAGTTCAGAAATTATTCTCTTAGCTCATTTTGGGTAAATCTTTCACTGACATTGGATAATTTTCTTTAACCTGCATGCTCAGCTGCAGAGTAAATCTCACTTACTTTGAGAATATATTTGGGATAATCTGATTTAAATTTATGACTGTGTGTGATACTCATAATTCAAATTGACAATGAAACTTAGGGTATGGCAGGCATCCTCTTCAGCAGCCTAAATTGTGTTGTATTATGAACTCCATATAATTGTTGATGGGGAGAGGTTTGTTAATAGATTAATACATGATAAAAAGAGAACAGGTCAAGGAATTTCAAATATAAGACCAATAAGTTACAAGGTAAATTCCTACTAATTATAGATACTGATCTACACTGAGTTTGTATTATATACCAGAATGAGTGGCATCTTTGATTATTTAACATAGGATAAGTAATGTCTATATACCATGTTTTTATGTCTTTCTAGGGCACCATAAAATATTTCAGAACAAGATAGTTTTTTTTTTTTTTATTTCATTCTGATATAAAGAGTTGAATAATACCTACACAAAGATAGGGTAGGTCTTATAGAAAAACATATATGAATGTGAAACCATAAACATGGAAAAATAAAAGCATTTAAAATACTTGTTTCTATTTGTTTTTAAATTTGCAAGAAAATTTCATTGAACCAAGTAGAGTGTTTCCCAAATGATTCTTAATACTTAAAATTATTAATTGATTTATAAAGTATATGTTTGAGTGCATGTATGTTAGTTTATTAAGGTGCAGATGTAGAGACCCTCTAGAACTGTCTGATGTACGTATGGCATGTATCTGCTGCATCTGTTGTGCCAAACTACATACTAAATCTTACTAAATTTTCTGAGTTATTAGAGTTACATCAATTTCTGTCAGATGTTAAATGAGCTCATTCTTTAAACTACAATTCCTTATACAAATTTATTGCATTAAAAATAAATTTTTAAAAAGAATTAGCCCAAAATACTTTACAGTGTTCCAAAATAAGGGAAACATTACCTTGAATCAGAAGTGAAACAGAATTGTAAAGCAGTGGGTAGGAGTGAAGGTATTACTTCACTGGGCTTTGGCTTAGAAAAGGCCTTTGGCCGCTGGAAATTCGATCTTTCTGCAATAATTGGAGCTAAAAGTATAACATGAAAAGCACAATAAGAAAATACACTGCTGCTTGAAACTGACAAAGGATTAATCTCCAAAATATACAAGCAGCTCATGCAGCTTAATAGCAAAAAATCAAACAACCCAATCCAAAAATGGGCAGAAGGCCTAAATAGACATTTCTCCAAAGAAGATATACAGATTGTCAACAAACATTAAAGGATGTTCAATGTCACTACTCATTAGAGAAATGAAAATCAAAACTACAATGAGGCATCACCTCTCACTGGTCAGAATGGCCATCATCAAAAACATCTACAAACAATAAATGCTGGAGAGGGTGTGGAGAAAAGGGAACCCTCCTGCATTGTTGGTGGGAATGTAAATTTATACAGCCACAATGGAGAACAGTATGGAGATTCCTTAAAAACTAAAAATAGAACTACCATAAGACCCAGCAATCCCACTACTGATCATATACACTGAGAAAAGCATAGATGGAAGAGGGAGGGGATATGGGGATATAAGTATACATATAGCTGATTCACTTTGTTATACAGCAGAAACTAACACAACAATGTAAAGCAATTATACTCCAATAAAGATGCTCAAAAAAAAAGGAGTCATGTACCACAATGTTCACTGCAACACTATTTACAATAGCCAGGACATGGAAGCAACCTAAGTGTCCATCGACAGATGAATTGTGGCACATATATACAATGGAATATTACTCATCCATAAAAAGAAATGAAATTGAGTTATTTGTAGTGAGGTGGATGGACCTAGAGTCTGTCATAGAGAGTGAAGTTAGTCAGAAAGGGAAAAACAAATACCATATGCTAGCACATATATATGGAATCTAAAAAAAATGGTTCTGAAGAACCTAGGGGCAGGATAGGGATAAAGACACAGACATAGAGAATGAACTTGAGGACACGGGAAGGGAGAAGGGTAAGCTGGGATGAAGTGAGAGAATGTCATGGGTATATATATACTACCAAATGTAAAATAGATAGCTAGTGGGAAGCAGCCTCATAGCACAGGGAGATCAGCTCGGTGCTTTGTGACCACCTAGAGGAGTGGGATAGGGAGGGTGGGAGGGAGACAAAAGAGGGAGGGGATATGGGGATATATGTATATGTATAGCTGATTCATTTTGTTATACAGCAGAAGCTAACACAACATTGTAAAGCAATTATACTCCAATAACGATGTTTAAAATAATAAGGATTTAATTCATAATTCAAGTACTTTGTAGATGTATGACACATTCCTTAAATGGCAGTTTTCTTGTTTTATAATGGGAATAATACCTATCATAGTGACAGAACTTTGTGAAGTTTGAATTACATGATATATATAAAATGTTTAATACAGAACGCTATACATAGTAAAGCATTCACTAATTCTTGGATGTAATCATTATTACCATCTGTGTAATACCTTGTTGACACCTAAATCTCTGGCAGCCTTACCTATTCCAATCTGTAAAGAAATGCATCCCTTAATTAAGTATTTGGCTACCCTAGGATATAGTTCATATAGGTGGGATAGGTTAAATGTTTGATTCATCCTCCCCTATCCCCTCACATTTATTTTTTACCAGTTTTTGAACTAATGAGTTGGTTCACTAACATTCTTCTTTAAAAGATGTTTTTGTTCCCCTTTTTTATTATTTTGAATTCAAAGATTATAAAATACTCAATGTGTTTCAATCATTGCAGTTACTCTTTTTTTTTTTTTTTTTTTGCGATACGTGGGCCTCTCACTGTTGTGACCTTTCCCGTTGCAGAGCACAGGTTCTGGACGCACAGGCTCAGTGGCCATGGCTCACGGGCCTAGCCACTCCACGGCATGTGGGATCTTCCTGGACTGGGGCACAAACCCGTGTCCCTTGCATCAGCATAGTGGACTCTCAACCACTGCGCCACCAGGGAAGGCCCTGCAGTTACTCTTATAATGTTTGATTTCCCATCTTTAGTCATAGGAAATCTGTGTCAGGTCCTGAGTTCTTTGGCGTGAACACATTAGTTTTGATAATTTCCTTCATTTGTGGTTTATCAGTGCTCTGGGCCTATCTTGTACATTTTCTATCCCAGTTATTTCTCTAAAGTTTCCCAATTCCTTTTATGGGAAATGGTGGAGACCATACTCCAAGTGGTTTTGCTAAGTTGGCCATTGATTGCAAGCCCTTATAATGGACAGAGTTAGAAACTTTTTAAAAAGATACATATCATACAAATTTGAAATTCATCAGAAGTGTAACCTTTGTATTGTAAGTTCATCAGAGTTCCTACTTATTTTTCCCATCTAGTCTAATCATAATATCCCAGACTTTGCAAGTACAGTCTTTATTAACTATTAAAATACTTTGGGGCTTCCCTGGTGGCACAGTCGTTGAGAATCTGCCTGCTAATACAGGGTACATGGGTTCAAGCCCTGGTCTGGGAGGATCCCACATGCCGCAGAGCAACTAGGCCCGTGAGCCACAACTACTGAACCTGTGCATCTGGAACCTGTGCTCCGCAACAAGAGAGGCCGTGATAGTGAGACACCCATGCACCATGATCAAGAGTGGTCCCTGCTTGCCACAACTAGAGATAGCCCTCGCACAGAAACGAAGACCCAACTCAGCAAAAGTAAATAAATAAATTAATAAAATACTTTGGTCAGTTATTTGTAATAGATAAGATGCTTAAATACAGGTTGATATAATTTCTAGAGTAAAACAGAGAGAGATTGTCATAGGATAACAAATCAGGAGAAAAAACTCACCTTGTCTGAATGATGCCTTGTCCTTGTTTAAATAGTTCCCAAAACCTCTTTTCCATTTAAGGGCCCTTAGGCCACTTTATTTTCCTAGATTGCCTTCTATTTCAACTCTAAGTCTGAATAACTATTATTTATTCAGCTTAAATTCTAATGTTTTAGAAACAAATTATCCCACAAATCTAAATTGTATTCTTTTTTTTTTTTTTTTTTTTTGTGGTACGTGGGTACTGCTGTGGCCTCTCCCACCGTGAAGCACAGGCCCTGGACGCGCAGACTCAGCAGCCATGGCTCATGGGCCCAGCTGCTCCATGGCATGTGGGATCCTCCTGTACTGGGGCATGAACCCACATCCCCTGCATCGCCTGGCAGACTCCCAACCACTGTGCCACCAGGGAAGCCCTTAAATTGTATTCTTATGTCAGACAATCTTATTATACCTTCAGCTTTTCTTTAACACCTCTTATTGAAGTTGGTAATAATGTATTTGTGATACTGTTTAAGAATTGTCTCCTACATTAAATTCTAAGTGCATATAATCAAAAAATGAATGAAAGAAAGAAAGAAAGAAAGAAAGAAAGAAAGAAAGAAAGAAAGAAAGAAAGAAAGAAAGAAAGAAAGAAAGAAAGAAAGAAAGAAAGAAAAAAAAGAAAATACACTACTGTGTGAATTCAGAGACTGGGGTGGGCATGCCACAGTATAAATAATCCAAAAAGATAAACAAAACAAAACAAAACTTCTGCTTATTTCTCCCTGGGGCTATAATCGAGAGAGAAGGCAGAACACAGGCAGCACCACTCTTAGGAGCTGAACCAAGGGTTCCACAGACTTGTTACAAAGCACAGGAACTTCCTCTGTCACTGAAGCTTCATCTCTAAAATAAAGGTCTGGGGAAGGAGACAAGAAAACAACCAAGAAAAGAGTGAGTACAGACATGATAAGACTGAGGAAAGAGAAACTAAAACAAAAGCTTCCCATTCAAAATTTGCCACAAAATTTTAATTGTGCTATAATATACATAATCAAAAGTTTCCCATTAAAGTTTTCCATCTTAACCATTCTTAAGTATGCACTTCAATGACATTAAGTACATTCACATTGTTGTGCAACCATCACCACGATCCAGTTACAGAGATCTTTTCATCTTGCAAATCTGAAATTCTATACTCATTAAAAAATTACTCTCCGTTTCTTTTGTGTCCTGCTCCTGGCATCCACCATTCTTCTGTCTTTAAATTTGACTGTTCTAGGTACCTCAGATAAGTGGAGTCATACAGTATCTGTTCTTTTGTGACTGGCTTATTTCACTCAACATAATGTCTTCAAGGATCATCAACATTGTAGCATGTATCAGACTTTCCTTCCTTTTTAAGGTTGAATAATATTACATTGTATGTATATACTACATTTTATTACCCATTCATCTATCAGTGGACATTTGGACTGCTTCCATTTGTTGGCTATTTCAAATAATGGTACTATGAACATAGATGTACAAATATATTTTTGAATTTCTGCTTTCAATTATTTCATATATATACCCAGAAGTGGAATTGTTGGATGATATGGTAATGCTAATTATAATTTCTTGATTAAACACCATAGTGTTTTTGACAGCAGCTGTACCATTTTACATTCCTATCAACAGCATGCCAGAATTCCAATTTTTCTACATCCTTATCAACACTTTCTATTTTTTTTTATAGCAGTCATCCTAAGGATAATAAAGTAGTATATCATTGTGGTTTGGATTAACATTTCCTTAAAGATTAGTGATATTGAACAATTTTTCATGTGCTTATTGACCATTTATATATCTTCTATGGCGAAATATTTATCAAATTGTTGCCCATGTTAAAGGTTGTGTTTTTTTGTTGTTGTTGTTAAGTTTTGGAGTTCTCTATATATTCAGGATATTAACCTTTTATCAGATATAGAGTTTGAAATTTGTTTTAACATTTTTTGTGTGGCCTTATTATTCTGTTTTTTCCCCAAACTTTATTGAGATATAATTGACATATAACACTAAGTTTAAGGTGTACAATGTGTTGATTTGATGCCCTTATATATTATAAAATGATTACCACCATAGTATTAACTAACATTTCCAGGTCACATAATTATCATATCTTTTTGTGGTGAGAACATTTAAGATTTACTCTCTTAGCAACCCTCAAGTATGTAATTCAATATTATTAGCTATAATCAACACAGTGTACATTAGATTCTAGAATTTATTCATCTTATAACTGGAAGATTTTATCCATTGACCAACAACTCCCTTCTCCCTACCCCCACCCACTTCATGCTTGGGGAACTACCAAAACTCTCTGTATCTTTTTTAGATTCCACATATAAGTGATATCATATAGTATGTCTTTCTCTGCCTGATTTATTTCACTTAGCATAGTGCTCTCAAGGTCTATCCATGTTGTCTCAAATGGCAAGATTTCCTTCTTTCCCACTGCAGAATAATATTCCATTGTGTATATATACCACAACTTCTTTATCCACTCATCCATTGATGGACATTTAGTTTTTTTTCATATCTTGGCTATTGTGACTACTGCTGCAAAAAACATGGGATGGTTCTTTGAGTTCCTGTTTTTACTTCCTTTGGATATATACCCAGAGTGGAATCATAGTTCTATCTTTAATTTTCTGAGAATATTTCATATTGTTTTCTGTAGTGGCTGACCAATTTACATTCCCACCAACAATGCACCAGGGTTCCCTTTTTTCCAACATCCTTGCCAACACTTGGTATTGCTTGTATTTTTTATGACAGCCATTCTAACAGCTGTAACGTAATAACTTATTGTGGATTTTATTTTTTCCCTGATAATTAGTGATGTTGAACAATTTTTCATATACTTGACCTTTTGGATGTCTTCTTTTGAAAAATGTCTATTCTGTTTCTCTGGTCATTTTTAAATTGGATTGCTTTTTTGCTATTGTGTCATACCAGTTCTTTACATATTTTGGAAACTAATCCCTTATGAGATACATTTGCAAATATTTTCTCTCATTTTATAAGTTGTCTTTTCACTTTGTTGATTGTTTCTTTTGCTGTGCAGAAGCTTTTTTATTTTGAATAAGCCCACTTGTTAATTTTTGCTCTTACTGTTGTGCTTTTGATGTTATTTCAAAAAAAAAATTGTTGCCAAGACCTATGACAAAGAGTTTTTCCCTATGTTTTTTTTTCTAGGACTTTCAGTTTCATTTCTTATATTTAAATATTTAATTCACTTTAAGTTAATTTTTGTAAGTGGTGTAAAATAGGAGTCTAATTTTAGTCGTATGCATGTGGTTATCCATTTTTCCTAGGATGATTTGTTGAAGAGACTATTATTTTCCCATTGAGTACTATTTGTCCCCTTGCCAAATATTACTTGATCATCTATGTGAGGGTTTATTGCTGGGTTCTTGATTTTGTTCCATTAGTCTATGTGTCTATTTACATACCAGTACCAAATAATTTTCATTAGTACAGCTTTGTAGTATAGTTTGAAACCAGGAACTGTGTTACCTCCAGCTTTTTTCTGATTTCTTTGGATTGCTTTGGCTATTCATGGTCTTTTGTGATTCCATACAAATTTTAGGGCTTTTTTCTATTTATATGAAAAAAAGCCTTCAGAATTTTGATAGGGGTTGCATTGACTCTATAGATGGTTTTGTGTAGTATAGACATTTTAAAAATAGTAAATCTGGTTCACTGTATATCATTCATTTGTTTGTGAGTTATTCAATTTCTTTCATCAAACATATTTCACCTACTTGGTTAAATTTATTCCTAAGCATTTTATTGTTTTTGATGCTATTGTAAATAGGATTGCTTTCTAAAATTCTATTTCAGGTAGTGTTTTGTTAATATATTGAAATGCAACTGACTTATGTATGTTGATTTTGTACACTGCAACATTGCTTACTTCATTGATTACTTCTAAAAGTTTTTTGGAGGTGTTTCAGGATTTTCTATTTTTAAGATCATATCATCTGAAGACAAAGATAGCTTTACTTCCTCCTTTCTGACTTAGGTGAATTTTATGTCTTTTTCTTCCTTGATTGCTCTGGCTAGAACTTCGAGTACTATGTTGAATAGGAGTGGTGAGAGTGTGCACCCATGTCTTATTTCTGATCACAGAGGAAAATCTTACATAAAAATTTCACCATTGAATGTGATGCTAGCTGCGGGCTTGCCATATATAACCTTTATTATGTTTAGTTATAGTCCTTCAGTACACAACTTGTTGAGAAATTTTGTCGTGAAAAGATGTATTTTCATGCCTATTAACACATCTATTGACATAATCATATTATTTTTATCTTTTATTCTACTAACGTGGTATCATATTTATTCATTTGTTTATGTTTAACCATTCTTGCATCTCACAAATAAATCCTGCTTGAACATGAGCTATGGTTCTTTTAAAGCTATTTTAAATGTATTTGCTAGTATTTTGTTGAGAATATTTGCATCTATATTTATCAAGGATAAATGGCGTGTAGTTTTCTTTTCTTTATAGTGTCCTTAGCTGCCTTTGGAGTCAGAGTAATTCTGCCCTCCTAAAATGAGTTTCAGAGTACTGCCTCCTCTTCAATTTTTTGGAAGGTTCGAGAAGGATTCTTATTAACACTTTTTAAAATGTATTGTAGAATTCACCAGTGAAACCATCTAGTGCAGGGATTTTTGATTTTTTTTTTTTTTTTTGCGGTACGCAGACCTCTCACTGTTGTGGCCTCTCCTGTTGCAGAGCAACAGGCTCCGGACGCACAGGCTCAGCGGCCATGGCTCACGGGCGCAGCCACTCCATGGCATGTGGGATCTTCCTGGACCAGGGCACGAACCCATGTCCCCTGCATCATCAGGCGGACTCTCAACCACTGCACCAACAGGGAAACTCTAGTGCAGGGATTTTCATGACAGGGAGTTTTTGATTACTGACTCAATTTTCTAAATCATTATTGGTCTGTTTAGATTTTCTGTTTGTTTTTGATGCAGTCTTATTAGGTTGTATGATTCTAGGAATTTATCCATTTCCTCTAGGTTATCCAATTTGTTGGTATATAATTGTTCATAGCAGTCTGTCATATTCCTTTGTATTTTTGTGGAATCAGTTGTAATGTCTTCTCTTTCATTTCTTATTTTATTTATTTGTTGTCTATGTCTCTTTTTTGTTTTTTATAGATTTTTATTGGAGTATAATTGCTTCACAATACTGTGTTAGTTTCTGTTGCACAACAAAGCGAATCTGCCATATGCATACAAATGTCCCCATATTACCTCCCTCTTGAACCTCCCTCCCATCTTCCCTATCCCACCCCTCTAGGTCATCAAAAAACACTGAGCCAATCTCCCTGTGCTATGCTATTGCTTCCCACGAGCCAAATATTTTGCATTCAGTAGTGTATATTTGTCTCACTTCACCCCAGCTTCTCCCTCCCACACCAAGGCCTCAAGTCAATTCTCTATGTCTACCTATTTATTCCTATCCTGCAACTAGGTTCATCAGTACCATCACTTTTTTTTTTTTTTAGATTCCATATGTATGTGTTAGCATATGGTATTTGTTTTTCTCCTTCTGACTTACTTCACTCTGTATGACAGACTCTATGTCCATCCACCTCATTACAAATAACTCAGTTTCATTTCTTTTTATGGCTGAATAATATTCCATTGTATATATGTTCCACATCTTCTTTATCCATTCATCTGTCAATGGACATTTAGGTTGGTTCCATGTCCTGGCTATTGTAAATAGTGCTGCAATGAGCATTGTGGCGCAGATGTCTTTTTGAATTATAGTTTTCTCAGGGTATATGCCCAGTAGTGAGATTGCTGGGTCATATGATAGTTCTATTTTTAGTTTTTTTAAGGAACCACCATAATGTTCTTCATAGTGGTTGTATCAAATTACATTCCAGCCAACAGTGTAAGAGGGTTCCCTTTTCACCACACCCTTTCCAGCATTTATTGTTTCTAGATTTTTTGATAATGGCCATTCTGACTGGCGTGAGGTGATAACTCACTGTAGTTTTGATTTGCCTTTCTCTAATAATTAGTGATGTTGAGCATCTTTTCATGTGCCTCTTGTCCATCTGTATGTCTTCCTTGGTGAAATGTCTATTTAGTGCTTCTTCCCATTTTATAACTGGATTGTTTGTTTTTTTGGATATTGAACTCCATGAGTTCTTTGTAAATTTTGGAGATTAATCCTTTGTCATTTCATTTGCAAATATTTTCTCCCATTCTGTGGGTTATCTTTTTGTCTTGCTCATGGTTTCCTTTGCTGTGCAAAAACTTTTAAGTTTAATTAACTCTCATTTGCTCATTTTTGGTTTTATTTCTGATACTCTAGGAGGTGGGTCAAAAAATCCTGCTGTGGTTTATGTCAAAGAGTGTTTTTCCTGTGTTTTCCTCTAAGAGTTTTATAGTGTCTGGTCTTACACTTAAGTCTTTAATCCATTTGAAGTTTATTTTTATGTATGGTGTTAGGTAGTGTTCTAATTTCATTCTTTTACATGAATGAAAGTTTTTCCCAGTGCCATTTATTGAAGAGACTGTCTTTTCTCCATTGTATGTTCTTGGCTCCTTTGTTGTAGAATAGGTGCCCATATGTGCATGGGTTTATCTCTGGGCATTCTATCCTGTATCATTGGTTTATATTTCTGTTTTTGTGTCAGTATCATACTGTCTTGATTACTGCAGCTTTGTGGTATAGTTTGAAGTCAGGGAGCCTTATTCCTGAACTCTGGTTTACTTTCTCAAGATAGCTTTGGCTATTCAGGGTCTTTTGTGTTTCCATATGAATTGTAAAATTTCTTGTTTCTAATTCTGTGAAGAGTGTAATTGGTAGTTTGATAGGGATCACATTGAATCTGTAGATTGTTAAAAGCTTTTTCTGCATCTACTGAGATGATCTTTTTTTTATTCCTTAATTTGTTAATGTGGTGTATCACATTGATTTATTCATGTTTATTGAAGAATCCTTTAATCCCTGGGATAAATTCCACTTGGTCATAGTGTATGATGCTTTTAATGTGTTGTTGGATTCTGTTTGCTAGTATTTTTTCAGGATTTTTGCATCTATGTTCATCAGTTATATTGCTCTATAATTTTCTTTTTTTGTGATATCTTTCTCTGGTTTTGGTACCAGGGTGATTGTGGCTTCGTAGAATTAAGTTGGGAGTGTTTCTCCCTCTTCAATTTTTTGGAAGAGTTTGAGAAGGATGGGTGTTAGCTCTTCTCTAAATGTTTGATGGAATTTGCCTGTGAAGCCATCTGGTCCTGGACTTTTGTTTCTTGTAAGATTTTAATTACAGTTTCAATTTCATTTTTTTGTGATAGGTCTGTTTACATTTTCTAATTCTTCCTGGTTCATTCTTGGAAAATCGTACCTTTCCAAGAATTTGTCCATTTCTTCATGGTTGTCCATTTTATTGGCATATAGTTGTTTGTAGTAGTCTCTTATAATCCTTTGTATTTTTGCAGAGTCAGTTGTGATTTCTGCTTTTTCATTTCTAATTTTATTGATTTGCTTCCTCTTCCTTTTTTTCTTGATGAGTCTGGCTAAGGGTTTATCAGTTTTGTTTATCTTTGCAACGAACCAACTTTTAGTTTTATTGATCTTTGTTATTATTTTATTCATTTCTATTTCATTTATTTCTGCTCTGATCCTTATTTCTTTCCTTCTACTCACTTTGGGTTTTCTTTGTTCTTCTTTCTCTAGTTGTTTTAAATGTAGGGTTAGATTGTTTATTTGAGACTTTTCTTGTTTCTTGAGATGAGATTGAATTGCTATAAACTTCCCTCTTAGAACTGCTTTTGCTGCATTCCATAGGATTTGGGTCATTGTGTTTTCATTGTCATTTGTTTCTATGTATTCTTTTTTATCTCTTGATTTCTTCAGTGATCTCTTGGTTATTTAGTAGTCCATGTTTAGCCTCCAAGTATTTGTGTTTTTTACAGCTTTTCTCCTGTAATTGATTTCCAATCTCATAGCATTGTTGTCCCAAAAGAGGCTTGATATGATTTCAATTTTTTTAACTTTTCCAAGCCTTGATTTGTGACCCAAGATGTGATCTATCCTGGATAATGTTCTGTGTGCATTTGAGAAGAATGTGTATTCTGCCACTTTTGAGTGGAATGTTCTATAAATATTAGTTAAATCTATCTTATCTATTGTGTCATTTAAAGCTTGTGTTTCCATATTTATTTTCTGTTTGGATGATTTGTCCATTGGTGAAAGTGGCCTGTTAAAGTCCCCTACTATGTTTGTGTTACTGTTGATTTTTCCTTTCATTGTTGTTAGCATTTGCCTTATGTATTGAGGTGGTCCTATGTTGGGTGCATAAACATTTATAATTGTTATATCTTCTTCTTGGATTGATCCTTTTACCATTATGTAGTGTCCCTACTTATTCTTGTAACAGTCTTTATTTTAAAGTCTATTTTCTCTGATACTAGTATTGCTACTCCAGCTTTCTTCTGATTTCCATTTGCATGGAATATCATTTTCCATCCCTTCACTTTCAGTCTGTATGTGTCCCTAGGTCTGAAGAGGGTCTCTTATAGGCAGGATATATATGGGTCTTGTTTTTGTATCCCTTCAGCCAGTCTGTGTCTTTTGGTTGGGGCCTTTAATCCATTTACATTCAAGGCTATTATCGATATGTATGTTCCTACTACCATTTTCTTAATTGTTTCATGTTTGTTTTTGTGGGTCTTTCTCTTCTCTTGTGTTTCTCGCCTAGAGAAGTTTCTTTAGAATTTGCTGTAAAGCTGGTTTGGTTCTGCTGAATTATCTTAGCTTTTGATGTCTGTAAAGTTTTTAATTTCTCCATCTAATCTGAATGAGATCCTTGCTTGGTAGAGTAATCTTGGTTGTAGGTTTTTCTCTTTCATCACTTTAAGTATATCCTGCCACTCCCTTCTGGCCTGCAGAGTTTCCACTGAAAAATCAGCTGATAACATTATGGGGATTCCTTTGTATGTTATTTTTTTGTTTTTCCTTTGTTGCTTTTAATATTTTTTCTTTGAATTTATTTTTTGTTAGTTTGATTAATGTGTGTTTTGGTGTGTTTTTCCCAGGTTTTATCCTGTATGAGACTCTCTATACTTCCTGGACTTGGGTGACTATTTCCTTTCACATGTTAGGGAAGTTTTCAATTGTAATCTCTTCAAATATTTTCTCAGACGCTTTTTTTTAAAATCTTTTCTTCTTTGGGACCACTACAATTCGAATGTTGGTGCATTTAGTGTTGTCCCAGAGGTCTCTGAGATTGTCTTCAGTTTGTTTCATTCTTTTCTTTCTTTATTCTGCTCCTCAGCAGTTATTTTCACCATTTTGTCTTCCAGCTCACTTATTCGTTCTTCTGCCTCTGGTATTCTATTATTGATTCCTCTAGTGTACTTTTTGTTTCTGTTATTGTGTTGTTCATCTCTGTTTGTTTGTTCTTTAGTTCTTCTAGATCTTTGTTAATGTTGTATTTTCTCAGTCCGTGCCTCCATTCTACTTCTGAGATTCTGGATTATCTTAACTATCGTTACTCTGAATCCTTTTTCAGGACGATTGCCTATTTCCTCTTCATTTATTTGGTCTTATAGGTTTTTCCCTTGCTCCTTCAACTGTGACATATTTTTTGCCATCTCTTTTTTTTTTTTTTTAATGTGTGGGATTGTGTTTCTGTCTTGCTGGTTATTTGGCCTGAGGCTTCCAACACTGGAGTTTGTAGGCGATTGGGTAGGACTGGGTCTTTGTGCTGATATGAGGAACTCTGTGAGACCTCACTCAGATGAATATTCCCTGTGGTCTGAGTCTCTCTGTTTGTCCAGTGGTTCTGACTTGGAGCTCTGACCACAGGAATTCCAGGCCGACCCCCAGCCCAGGAACCAAGGTCCCGCAAGATGTGGGGTAGCAGAAAAAAAAAAAAAGAAATATAACAAAGTAAAAAATAAAATTAGACTAGGAAAATAGGAGATATGTTAGAAAGAATATAAAAATAAATATATAGATGGATCAACAACCAGAAGGTACATCAGCACAACAATAGTAAAAAAGAGGAGGAGAGAAAAGAAAAAAAATTAAAAAGAGGGAAAAGGTCTTGGTGTAAAGGCTTGCCAATTTTGTTTATATTTTCAAAAAATCAGCTGTTTTTTTCTTGTTGGTATGGTGGCAATTCTTTTGGTGAAAGCTGAACATGTTATATAAAACAGAAGAAATGGGGATAAATAGCTTTTTATGGCTGGAAATGGGAAAAATATGCACATCTGTCCCTAAAGTAGGACTTTACTGTTGGTGTTTAACTTAATCTAGCTTGGAGTTAGGCTGGGTTTGAGGTTTGTAGTTCCTATGGTTATTCTCCATTGCCCTATAAGCTTCAAATATTTCTAGTCATATGTTTTGTTTAGGGTGGGGCTGGTTTACCAAAAAACTTTTCAAAATGCTTGCTATTTTTAGACCTCATTTAGGCCTCATTTTTAGTCCTTCCCTTTGAGATACACTCAAATAAGACCTATGCCTTTTTTTGTGTGTGATTCTCCCAGAAGTATTTTCCTGTTACTATTAGGCCCCTTTTATCCTGCTGGTTGGATGGCGGGAGATCGCATGTCATACCTGTTGTTGTAATTAAGCTTCATTAGTAAGCAAGCAATAAGGCTGAAATTTCTATGGTGGCCTTCTCAGTGCTGTTAACTCTCTCTCCCAACTGGAATTCTATGCCCACCATGCTTCCTCTCACCCAGAGGTAGAGAGGTTTTTTTGTTTTTTTGTTTTTGTTTTCTATTCAATTCCCCCAACTGCAGTGCATTTTTACCACTGCATTGAAAGCAAAATAGTTTGTGCTATTCCTCTTCACAAATTCTGACTTTCTGTCTGTAGTAGACATAGGGGAGAGGAATCCAGGATGTTTTTCCTGCTCCTCCCTTGGTGGCTGCTGTTCTACTTCCCCAGTCTTACACCAAGAAAAGTGTTTTCTCATGACTCTTAACCAATATCTTTGGTGAGTTCCAGGTGGAGTTTATGATGAAATCTTACATGAGAGCCCAGACTTACCCCAGGAGCTCCACACTATCTTTCCAAACTAATATAACTAAATTGTTCTTACTCTTGTACAGCTATATCTGTCCTAGGTAAATAAGTGTTTACATTCCCATCACTTTCACAGGTACTTGCCTTTACTTAGAGTTTGGGTTATTTGATTGCCCTACAACCTCAGCTATCTGATGGATTCAAGGAAAGTTGTGAAATTGCAGTTTTCCTTTTTTTCAGTTTTATGAGATGTAAGCAACATACATCACTGTATATGTGTAACCAAACAGGACCTTATTGGGCCTTCCTGGAACAGACTCCCCACCCTCCCCCACCTCCATGTCCTCTGCCTCACCTTTGTTCTCATTTCTCAGGATTGTTTTGACCATTCAGTATTTTTTTGTGGTTCTATACAAATTTCAGTGTTGTTTTTACTAGTTTTGTTAAAAATGCCATTGGACTCTCAACAGGGATTGTATTGAATCTATAGATGGCTTTGGGTAGTATTGACATTTTAACAACATTAATTATTCTAATCCATGAACACAGTCTACCTTTTCATTTATTTGTGTCTTCATTTATTTCTTTTTTTTTGCGGTACGCGGGCCTCTCACTGTTGTGGCCTCTCCCATTGTGTAATACAGGGTCCAGATGCATAGGCTCAGCGGCAATGGCTCACAGGCCCAGCCGCTCCTCGGCGTGTGGGGTCTTCCCAGACTGGGGCATGAACCCGTGTCCCCTGCATCAGCAGGCAGACTCTCAACCACTGCACCACCAGGGAAGCCCTTCTTTTATTTCTTTCATCAATGTTTTATAATTTTCAGTGTGCAGATATCTCACCTCCTTGCTTTAATTTATTCTAAGAATTTTATCATTTTTGTTGTTATTGTATGAGATTTTTTTCTGATAAATTGTTGTTAGTGTATGTCTGCCTTTTAGTTTTTAATAGTGGTATTTAAAATTCTTTCTACTTCTTTCCTTCCTGAGGTTAATTGTTTAATTATTTTCTTTCTCAGATTTAATTAACCCACACAAAAAAATCAGAAAAGACACATTATCTTTCTGAATAGTTTTGTAAATTTTATCCAGAATATTATGTTTGTGTATCTGATATGTTGCTTTGGATCATAGGAACCTATATGCAGATAAATCCTCATGGTTTTTAAAACCACTTTACTGAGTTATGTTTAAAATACAAAGAAAAAAACAACTGTGTGCATTAATGTATACAACTAGATGAGTTTGAAGATAAGCACACAACTGTGAAACCATCACCACAATCAATGCCACAAACGTATCCATTGCCTCCAAAAGCATTCTCTTGTCCTATTTATTTATGATAAGAACATCTTACATAAGATCTACACTCTTAACAAATTATTAAATATACAATGCAGTATTATTAACTAAAAGCACTATGGTGGGCTTCCCTGGTTGTGCAGTGGTTGAAAGTCCACCTGCCGATGCAGGGGACATGGGTTCGTGCCCCAGTCTGGGAGGATCCCACATGCTGCAGAGTGGCTGGTCCCGTGAGCCATTGCTGCTGAGCCTGTGCGTCCAGAGCCTGTGCTCTGCAACGGGAGAGGCCACAACAGTGAAAGGCCTGCATACCACAAAAAAAAAAAAAAAAGCATTATGGTATATAATCAATCTCTAGAACTTATTTATCTTGAATAACTGAAACATTGTACATTTTTACTAATATCTTCTTGTCTCCCCCTTCCCCCAGCTCTTGGTAACCACTATTCTACTCTCTGCTTCTTTGAGTTTGACCATATTAAATTCCTGATACAAGTTGAAACACATGTATTTGTTCTTTATTGTTTGACTTATTTCACTTAGATCATGTATTCCAGGACCATCCATGTTGTCACAAAGGACAAAATTTCTTTCCTTTTTAAAGCTGGATAATATTCCTTTATATATTGATGGACTTTTAGGTTGCTTTCACATCTTGTCTATTGTGAATAATGAGCAATAAACATGGGAATGCAGATATCAATTTGAGATTCTGATTTCAATTATTTTTGACATATACCATTTCTGGAATTTCTGGATCATATAGTATACTTTTAATTCTCTGAGAATGCTTTATAGTGTTTTCCATAGCTGCAACACCAACTTACATCCTCACCAACAATGTACAGTTTTCTCTTTTCTCCACATCCTTGCCAACACTTGTTATCTTTTGTGTTTTTGATAATAGTCATCATCATAAGTGTGAGGTGATATCTCATCATGGTTATGATTTGCATTTCCCTGACAATTAGTGATGTTGAGCACCTTTTTATATACCTGCTAGCCATTTGTTTGTCTTCTTGGGGAAATAGTTACTCAGGTCCTTTGTCCATTTTTAAATTGGCTTACTTTTGTTTTTGTTTGTTATTGAGTTTCATGAGTTCCTTATAAATTTTGGATATTAATCCTTTATCAGCTATATAGTTTGCAATTATTTTCTCCCACTTTATAAGTTGAATTTATCTTCTGTTAAGTGTTTCCTTTGCTGTCCTAAGTAGCTTCTAATTTGTCATCCCATTTGTTTACTTGGCTGTTTGTTGCCTTTACTTTTTGTATCATAACCAAGAAAGAATTGCAAGGCCAATGTCAAGTTTTTCCTCCTATGTTTTCTTCTTAGAGTGTTACAGTTTCAGCACTTGCATTTAAGTTTTTAGTCCATTTTAGTTGATTTTTGTGGATGGTAAAAGATAAAGATCCAATTTCATTCTCTTGCATATAGATATCCAGTTTTCCCAGAATTATTTATGGAATGGACTAATATTTTCTCATTGTGTATTCCTGATACCCTTGTCAAAAATAAATTGAGCTTATCTATGTGCACTTATATCTGTGATCTTTACCTTGTTCCATTTGTTTATGTGTCTGATCTTATGTCAGTTCCATAGTGTTTTGATTACTATAGCTTTGTAATTTAGTTTGAAATCAGGAAGTATGATGTCTCCAGCTTTTGTTCTTTCTGCTCAAAATTAGTCTGATTATTCAGGGTCTTTGTTGTTCCTTATGAATGTTAGGATTTTTTTCTATTTCTGGACAAATTTCCCTGGGATTGTGATAGGGATTGCATTGAATCAGTAGATTCCTATAGGTAATATGGATATTTTAACAGTAGTGATTTATCCAATCTATAAACACAAGATGTCTCTCCATTTACTTAAAATTTTGTTTCAATTTTTTTAATGGTTTTCAATATATAAGTATTTTCCTTCTTGGTTAGGTTTAAATCTAAGTGTTTTATTATTTTTGATACTATTGTAAATGGATTTGTTTATCGATTTTCTTTCCAAGTAATTTGTTGTTAGTGTGTAAATATGCAACTGATTTTTATATGTCAATTTTATATCCTGCAACTTTACTGAATTCATTTATTAGTTTGAACAGTTTTTATCAGGTATTTAGAGTTTTCTACATGTAAGATCAATTCATCTGCAAACAGAGATGTTTTTATTCTTCTTTAACTATTTCAATGCCTTTCATATGTATATATATATATTTTTTTGTTTGTTTTGTTTTGTTTTGTTTTGTTTGTTTAATTGTTATGGGTAGGAACTTTCAGCACTATATTGAATAGAATTGGTGATTGCGGGCATCCTTTCCTAGTTATGATCTTAGAGGAAAAGTTTTTCAGAATTTTACCATTGAGTATAATGTTAGGTGTGGACTTTTCATATATGATCTTTATTGTGCTGCAGTAAGTTCATTCTGTATTTAATCTGTTGAGTTTTTAATCATAAATGTATGTTGAATTTTCTCAAATGCTTTAAGACGATTATGAGATTTCCATCCTTCATTCTGTTAATGTGACGTATCCCATTAATTGATTTGTGTATGTTGAACAATCCCTGCATCCCAGGGATAAAACTCATTTGATGAAGACATATGACACTTTTAATGTGTTGTTGAATTCAGTTTGTTATATATTTTTGTTGAGGAATTTTTGCATCCATCTTCATCAGTGACATTGGCCTGTAGTTTTCTTTTCTTATGGTGTCTTTGCCTGGCCTTGGTATCAAGGTGATGCTAGCCTCATAAGATAAATTCAGGAATATTCCCTCCTCTTGTGTTTTTTGGAAGATTTTAAGAATGATCAGTGTTAATTGTTTTTATATTTGGTATAATTCATCAGTGAAGCCATCTGGTCCTGGGTTTTCTTTATTGGGAAATTTTTGATTATTGATTCAATCTTATTTGTCATTGATCTGTTTAGGCTTTCTATTTCTTCCTCTTCTTCTCTTGTACTCCACCCCCAGCTTTGCTTGCCACTATGTTTGGCCACGTGGCTGGTTCTTACCATGGGAATATAAGCAGAAATGACATCTGTCCGTCTTGATCAAGGCTTTTAAGAAGTGGGAGTACTTTCTTCATATTCTCCTTATCCTTCTGCCAGTGCCATGCAGATAATGGTAAGGCCCAGAGGATATCAGTCAAGATATAAGAAGCCTGTAGATATTTCAAAAGAAGCCTCTATTTCTTCTTGATTTAGTTTTAGTATAAATTTATCTATGTTTTCTATGTTTTCCAATTTGTTGGTGTATAATTGTATGTAATAATCCCTATGGTATTTCTTATTTATTTAGTATTACTTATAATATCTCCTTTTTTCATTTCTAATTTTATTTGAGTCTTCTATCTTTTGTTCTTAGGTAGTCTAGTAAAGGGTTTGCCAATTTTGCTCATCTTTGTTAAAAAAAAAACTCAGTTTTATGAATTTTCTAATTTTTAAAATTCTTTATTTGATTTATTTCTTCCCTAATGTTTATTATTTTCTTCCTTCTACTAACCTTGGGTTTCATTTTTTTATTTTTCTACTTCCTTGAGCTGTACAGTTACATTGTTTACTTCAGATACTTCTTTTCCAACTGAAATATATATTATATAAAACATTGTGTAAGGTAAAAGTGTGCAACTTGTTGATTCAAAACATTTATGTATTGTAATATAATTGACATTGTAGCATTAGTTAGCACGTCTATCACATCACATAATTGCCATTTTCTTTTTGTGGAAGGAATAATTAAGATCTAGTCTCTTAACAAGTTTAATGGTCATAATATAATATTTTCTGTACTCACTATACTGTGCAGTAGATCTCCAGGACTTATTTATCTGCTGGTTGTAAGTTTCTATCTTTCTTTTTTAATGTAGGTATTTATCACTATAAATTTCTGTCTTAGTACTGTTTTTGCTACATCCATAAGTTTTGGTGTATTGCATTTTTATTTTCATTTTTGTTAAAATATTTCCTAATTTCCTTTTTGATTTCTTCTTTGATCCAATGATTATTCAAGAGTATGCTGTTTAATTTTCATATACTTGTGAATTTTCCCATGTCCTTTATGTTATTTATTTATACTTTTATTCCACTGTAGTTAGAAACAATACTTGGGATGATTTTAATATTTAAAAGTTTAAGACCTTTTTTCAGTGACCTAACATGTGATCTATCCTGGAGAATGTTCCATGTATACCTGAGAAGAATGTATATTTCGCTCCTGTTTGTTTGATGGAATATTTTGTATATGTCTATTAGGTTCATTTGGTCTATAGTGTTGTTCAAGTCTACTATTTTCTTATCAATTATTCTCTCTGGTTGTTCTATCTATTATTGAAAGTGGTATATAAAGTCTCATTATTATTGTAATGCTGTTTATTTCTCCCTTCAATTTTATCGATGTTTGCTTTATATATCTGTGTGCTCTGATGTTAGATGTATATATAATTTTGGGGACCAGCTGCCAGGTTCTGCAGGTGGCTATTGAGATCCACATGACAGTGGTTATGAGTCCCTACAACTTTTCTTTATTTTTAGCTGTGTCAATTCCTTCAGTGTGCTCGGTTAGGTGAGGAAGAAGCAAACAACTTGCACAGTGACCTCAAGGCTATTGTTTACATGGCTCTCATTTTCCCCTGTTGTAGAAATTGCAGTTTGAGGCATCTCTCTCAGTTCTGAGCTATGCCAGAATAGGGGAGGAATGCCACTGGCAAAGTGAAACTCTTCTTACTCTTTTCAATTTGGTTGCTCTCAGATATGGTTCTCCACCAGGGTTCTGGAACCTCTCAAATGGATGCTAGAGATATCCAAAAAGTAATTTTACCCATTGATAGTTAAATCTGTTTTTCTGTGGGGCTATGTAAACTGGTACCTCCTATTCTACCATCTTGCTCAGGTCACTCCCAAGTATTTATATTTTTAGTGGCTTAGTATATCTTGTGCTTCTGAGACTTTTAAGGTCTGCAAATACAAGTGAGAAAAACATGAAGAAAAGCTAGAGATAGGAAATAAGTGATAAGGAAATGCAGCTGCTGTTGGCTGTAATTTATACAATTATTATTATTTCTCATTCTAATGTCTTTCCAATCTGTTACATTTACTTCTGATTGTGTATGAGTGAAGGAGAAAGAATTCATTAACTAATTGTCTATCTATATATGCAATATCTTCTCTTTTGAAATGTATCTATTTAGTTAATTGTAGTTATGCTATCAAATGTTTGCTATTATGTGTCTCAAATCTATATAGAACATATTTTTCTACATCAGAATTCTCACATCTGGGAGTTTTCTTTCATCAATCTCTATTGGAAAAAAAAATAAAATGTGAACAAACACTTTTTTCAGGAGCAATATCCACATTTTTGCCATTGAGGATACAATCGTTTAAGTGAGTTTATTCTTTGTCTTCTAATAGACTTGCATGTTGAAAGAATGTATTGAATAAAATATCCCTGTATATTATTCACCTCATTTAAGTGCATATCTTGTGCATATCAATTCTGACAGTTTTTGAAGAAATATGCCTCTGTGCCAAGATAATTAACTTCAAATTTTGAGTGATAGAATACTAGTGATTAATTTAACCCCAATATAATGAAAACTTACAATATAAAATTAGACAATAATGTGTTTATGTTGCCTCTCATTATTTTTCTTTGTGAGGTTCCAATAAAAAGTTTAATATTTTGGATAGTTTTCAGTTTTACTATTAACATGTCTCCAGTCATAATTTCTTGGGTGGTAGCTGCTTATAACGGGCAAGAACATACACCAGGCTTGAAGTCTATATTCATGGATTATATAATAAACACTGATCTTCAATAATTATATGACTCAGAAGGGCAATACGAAGTATGAAGAAATATGAAGTATAGTCCTCCCTCACTATGTGTGGGGATTGGTTCCAGTAATTCCCATACCAAAAAATAGGTAATTGCTCAAGTTTCTTATACAAAGTGGAGTAGTACAGTTGGCCCTCCCTATTCACAGGTTCCACAAGTATGGTTTATTGAAACATGATTACAGAACCCATAGATACCAAGGGTTGACTATATATGAAAATTGAAGTATGAAGAAAAGAGCCTTGTTTGTTTTTTTTAAGAGATCCTCTAGTAGCAGCCTTGATTTACATTCTCTCAACATCTCAGTGACATGCTTATAAAAACACAAATATATTCAAATATTCACTGTCTCCCACCCTCAAGAAAATATGATTATAACCAATAGTCATAATCTAGGGAAAAAATTCCAAGTAATACAAAAATGATGAAACTGTTTGGTGACCTAATTGTGGTATTCTAAATGGAGCAAAACTATTCATCCTAGATAATGGAAATAAATTAATTTTCCTACCTAAAATCTATGTTCTTCAATTCCAAAGTAGATCACACACATATATGAATATATCTATTATATCTATAATTATATCTATTATATCTATATATTATTATATCATATATATATATATATATATATATATATATATATATATATATTACCTGGCTATGCTGGTGAGGTAGCTAAGGTCTTCTGGACACATCTTAATGCTGCTATTTCTATATCAGGCCAGAAATTATTCATAAGCTTGGCAAGAAGAGAGTTTGGGATGAGGACGTCTGAAGGGCACTAAAAGTGGGATATTTCAGTTTAGTGGAGCCTTTTCTCAAAACGTAAGACATGGAGAGTAAGGAAGAGAAGAGCTATGGAAAAGTAAAAATTGTAATTATATTTCCTGATATTATAATTACTTAAAGCTTTTCAGTTGAGAAGATTTGAATTTGTTTAAAGCAAACCAGACACTGGGAATTGGTTAATTTATTTATTCAATAATAATTGGTGTTTCTTGAGGGAGGCAGAAATTACTGGGAGAAAAAAAACCAGTATATTAAACAAAGATCTCTGCCCTCATAGACCATTTTTGTGGCAGTGGAGAGTGTTGCAATTATTAATAAACACACATACAAGAAATAAAATTATTGCAGATATTGTTAAATACTGCTAATAAATAAAACTGAATAATTGCATTTTGAAGGTGATTAGAAGAGAAGGTAAATGACCACTTTAGATAGGATGATCCAGGAAGTCTTCTATATGTAAAGGATTAAGCTCAGACATCAATAATATGAAGAGATTTTCCAAGCAATCAAAATAACAAGGCGGGGGGTGCTGGGAAGATGGTGGAAGAGTAAGACGTGGAGATCACCTTCCTCCCCACAGATACACCAGAAATACATCTACACGTGGAACAACTCCTACAGAACACCTACTGAATGTTGACAGAAGACCTCAGACCTCCCAAAGGGCAAGAAACTCCCCATGTACCTGGGTAGGGCAATAGAAAAAACAGAGACAAAAGAATAGGGATTGCATCTGCACCAGTGGGAGGCAGCTGTGAAGGAGGAAAAGTTTCCACACACTAGGAAGCCCCTTCGCAGGCGGAGACTCTGGGACACTGAGCGGCGAGCTTCGGAGCCATGGAGGAGAGCACAGAAACAAGGGTGCAGAGGGCAAAGCAGGGAGATTCCCGCACAGAGGATCAGTGCTGACCAGCACTCACCAGCCCGAGAGGCTTGTCTGCTCACATGCCGGGGTGGGCGGGGCTGCGAGCTGATGCTCAGGTTTCGGTCAGAGCGCAGGGAGAGGACGGGGGTTGGCGGCTTGAACATAACCTGAAGGGGTTAGTGCACCACGGCTAGCCAGGAGGGTTGTCCGGGGAAAAGTCTGCACCTGCCTAAGAGGCAAGAGACTTTTCCTTCCCTCTTTGTTTCCTGGTGCACGAGGAGAGGGGTTTAAGAGCGCTGCTTACAAGAATTCCAGAGATGGGTGCGAGCCGCGACTAAAAGCGCGGATCTCAGAGACGGGCGGGAGACGCTAAGGCTGCTGCTGCCACAACCAAGGGGCCTGTGTGGGAGCACAGGTCACTATCCACACCCCTCTTCCGGGGAGCCTGTGCAGCCCGCCACTGCCAGGTTCCCGGGATCCAGGGACAACTTCCCCGGGAGAACGCACGGCGGGCCTCAGGCTGGTGCAATGTCACGTTGGCCTCTGCCGCCTCAGGCCGGCCCTGCACACCATGCCCCTCCCTCCCCCCCCGCCTGAGTGCGCCAGAGTCCCCGAATCAGAGGCTCCTTTAACCCCGTCCTGTCTGAGCAAAAAACAGACGCCCTCCAGCAACCTACACGCAGAGGCAGGGCCAAATCCAAAGCTGAGCCCCTGTGAGATGTGAGAACAAAGAAGAGAAAGGGAAATCTCTCCCAGCAGCCTCAGAAACAGCGGATTAAAGCTCCACAAACAACTTGGTGTACACTACATCTGTGGAATACATGAATAGACAACGAATCATCCCAAATTGAGGAGGTGGACTTCGAGAGCAAGAGCTATGATTTTTTTCCCCTTTTCCTCTTTTTGTGAATGTGTATGTGTATGCTTCTGTGTGAGATCTTGTCTGTATAGCTTTGCTTCCACCATTTGTCCTAGGGTTCTTTGTTTTTTTAAAATTATTTTTCTTAATAATTAATTTTAACTCTATTATACTTTACCTTCTTTCTTTCTTTCTTTCTTTCTTTCTTTCTTTCTTTCTTTCTTTCTTTTTTTCTTTCTTTCTTTCTTTCTTTCCTTCCTTCCTTCCTTCATTCCTTCCTTCCTTCATTCCTTCCTTCCCTCCTTTAGACAACGAATCATCCCAAATTGAGGAGGTGGATTTTGAGAGCAAGATTTATGATTTCTTCCCCTTTACCTCTTTTTGTGAGGGTGTATGTGTATGCTTCTGTGAAAGATTTTGTCTGTATAGCTTTGTTTCCAACATTTACCCTAAGGTTCTATCCGTCCCTTTTTTTTTTTCTAAATAATTATTTTTTAATTCAATAACTTTATTATACTTTATTTTATTTTACTGTATCTCATTTCTTTCTGTCTTTTATCCTTCCTTCCCTTCTTCCTTGCTTGCTTCCTCCTTCCCTCCCTCTCTCCCTCCTTTCTTTCCTTCTTGCCTTCTTTCCTTCTTTTCTTCTTTCTTTCTTTCTTTCTTTATTCCTTCCTTCCTTCCGTTCTTTCTTCCCTCCATTCTTTCTTTCTCTCTTTCTTTCTTTCTTTCTTCATACTTCTACTAATTCTTTCTATTTTTTTCCCCTTTTATTCTGAGCCATGTGGATGAAAGGTTCTTGGTGCTCCAGCCAGGAGTCAGAGCTCTGCCTCTGAGGTGGGAAAGCCAACTTCAGGACACTGGTCAACAAGAGACCTCCCAGCTCCACATAATATCAAATGGCGAAAATCTCCCAGAGACCTCCACCTTAACAGCAGCACCCAGCTTCACTCAATGACCAGCAAGCTACAGTGCTGGACAACCTATGCCAAACAAGTAGCAAAACAGGAACACAACCCCACACATTAGCAGAGAGGCTGCCTAAAATCATATTAAGTCCACAGACACCCCAAAACACAACAACAGATGTGGACCTGCCCACTAGAGAGACAAGATCCACCCTCCTCCACCACAACACAGGCACTAGTCCCCTCCACCAGGAAGCCTACATAACCCACTGAACCAAACTTAGCCACTGGAGACAGACATCAAAAACAAACGGGAATTACGAACCTGCAGCCTGCAAAAAGGAGACCCCAAATACAGTAAGATAAGCAAAATGAGAAGACAGAAAAACACACAGCAGGTGAAGGAGCAAGATAAAAATTCACCAGACCTAACAAATGAAGAGGAAACAGGCAGTGTACCTGAAAAAGAATTCAGAATAATGGTAGTAAGGTTGATCCGAAATCTTGGAGATAGAATGGACAATAGAGTGGACAAAATGCAAGAATCAGTTAACAAGGACCTAGAAGAACTAAAGATGAAACAAGCAATGATGAACAACACAATAAATGAAATTAAAAGTACTCTAGATGGGATCAACAGCAGAATAACTGAGGCAGAAGAACGGATAAGTGACCTGGAAGATAAAATAGTGGAAATAACTACTGCAGAGCAGAATAAAGAAAAAAGAATGAAAAGAACTGAGGACAGTCTCAGAGACCTCTGAGACAACATTAAATGCACCAACATTCGAATTATAGGGGTTCCAGAAGAAGAAGAGAAAAAAAAAAGGGACCGAGAAAATATTTGAAGAATTTATAGTTGAAAATATCCCTAATATAAGAAAGGAAATAGTTAATCAAGTCCAGGAAGCACAGAGACTCCCATACAGGATAAATCCAAGGAGAAATACACCAGGACACATATTAATCAAACTGTCAAAAATTAAATACAAAGAAAGCATATTAAAAGCAGCAAGGGAAAAACAACAAATAACACATAAGGGAATCCCCATAAGGTTAACAGCTGATCTCTCAGCAGAATCCCTGAAAGCCAGAAGGGAGTGACAGGATATACTGAAAGTGATGAAGGAGAAAAACCTGAAACAAAGATTACTCTACCCAGCATGGATCTCTTTCAGATTTGATGGAGAAATTAAAACCTTTACAGACAAGCGAAAGCTGAGAGAGTTCAGCACCACTAAACCAGCTTTACAACAAATGCTAAAGGAACTTCTCTAGGCAAGAAACACAAGAAAAGGAAAAGACCTTTAATAACGAACCCAAAACAATTTAGAAAATGGGAATAGGAACATACAATCAATAATTACCTTAAATGTAAATGGACTAAATGCTCCCACCAAAAGACACAGATTGGCTGAATGGATACAAAAACAAGACCCTTATATATGCTGTCTACAAGAGACCATGTTAGACCTAGAGACACATACAGACTGAAGGTAAGGGGATGGAAAAAGATATTCCATGCAAATGGAAACCAAAAGAAAGCTGGAGTAGCAATTCTCATATCAGACAAAATAGACTTTAAAATAAAGATTAGTAGAAGAGACAAAGAAGGACACTACATAATGATCAAGGGATCGATCCAAGAAGAAGATATAACAATTGTAAATATTTATGCACCCAACATAGGAGCACCTCAATACATAAGGCAAACACTAACAGCCATAAAAGGGGAAATCGACAGTAGCACATTCATAGAGGGGACTTTAACCTCCCACTTTCACCCATGGACAGATCATCCAAAATGAAAATAAATAAGGAAACACAAGCTTTAAAAGATACATTAAACAAGATGGACTTAATTGATATTTACAGGACACTCCATCCAAAAACAACAGAATACACATTTTTCTCAAGTGCTCATGGAACATTCTCCAGGATAGATCATATCTTGGGTCACAAATCAAGCCTTGGTAAATTTAAGAAAATTGAAATTGTACCATTTACCTTTTCCGACCACAACGCCATGAGACAAGATATCAGTTACAGGAAAAGATCTGTAAAAAATACAAACACATGGAGGATAAACTATACACTACTTAATAACGAAGTGATCACTGAAGAAATCAAAGAAGAAATAAAAAAATACCTAGAAACAAATGACAATGGAGACACAATGACCCAAATCCTATGGGATGCAGCAAAAGCAGTTCTAAGGGGGAAGTTTATTGCAATACAAGCCCACCTTAAGAAGCAGGAAACATCTCAAATAAACAACCTAAGCTTGAACCTCAAGCAATTAGAGAAAGAAAAACAAAAAAACCCCAAAGCTAGCAGAAGGAAAGAAATCATAAAAATCAGATCAGAAATAAATGAAAAAGAAATGAAGGAAACTATAGCAAAGATCAATAAAACTAAATCATAAAAATCAGATCAGAAATAAATGAAAAAGAAATGAAGGAAACTATAGCAAAGATCAATAAAACTAAAACTTCTTATCTTTTCTGAAAAGATAAACAAAATAGATAAACAACTAGGCAGACTCATCAAGAAAAAAAGGGAGAAGACTCAAATCAATAGAATTAGAAATGAAAAAGGAGAGTAACAACTGACACTGCAGAAATAAAAAGGATCATGAGAGATTACTACAGGCAACTATATGCCAATAAAATGGACAATCTGGAAGAAATGGACAAATTCTTAGAAATGCACAACCTGCCAAGACTGAATCAGGAAGAAATAGAAAATATGAACAGACCAATCACAAGCAATGAAATTGAAACTGTGATTAAAAATCTTCCAACAAACAAAAGTCCAGGACAAGATGGTTTCACAGGCGAATTCTATCAAACATTTAGAGAAGAGGTAACACCTATCCTTCTCAAACTCTTCCAAAATATAGCAGAGAGAGGAACACCCCCAAATTCCTTCTATGAGGCCACCATCGCCTTGATACCAATACCAGACAAGGATGTCACAAAGAAAGAAAACTACAGGCCAATATCACTGATGAACATAGATGCAAAAATCCTCAACAAAATACTAGCAAACAGAATCCAACAGCACATTAAAAGGACCATACACCATGATCAAGTGGGGTTTATTCCAGGAATGCAAGAATTCTTCAATATACACAAATCTATCAATGTGATAAACCATATTAACAAATTGAAGGAGAAAAACCATATGATCATCTCAATCGATGCAGAGAAAGCTTTTGACAAAATTCAACACCATTTATGCTAAAAACCCTGCAGAAAGTAGGCATAGAGGGAAATTTCCTCAACATAATAAAGGCCATATATGACAAGCCCACAACCAACATCAACCTCAATGGTGAAAAACTGAAAGCATTTCCACTAAGATCAGGAACAAGACAAGGTTGCCCACTCTCACCACTCTTATTCAACATAGTTTTGGAAGTTTTAGCCACAGCAATCAGAGAAGAAAAGGAAATAAAAGGAATCCAAATCGGAAAAGAAGAAGTAAAGCTGTCACTGTTTGCAGATGACATGATACTATACATAGAGAATCCTAAAGATGCTACCAGAAAACTACTAGAGCTACTCAATGAATTTGGTAAAGTAGCAGGGTACAAAATTAATGCACAGAAATCTCTGGCATTCCTATAAGCTAATGATAAAAAATCTGAAAGTGAAATCAAGAAAACACTCCCATTTACCATTGCAACAAAAAGAATAAAATATCTAGGAATAAACCTACCTAAGGAGACAAAAGACCTGTATGCAGAAAATTATAAGACACTGATGAAAGAAATTAAAGATGATACAAATAGATGGAGAGATATGCCATGTTCTTGGATTAGAAGAATCAACATTGTGAAAATGACTCTACTACCCAAAGCAATCTATAGATTCAATGCAATCCCTATCAAACTACCACTGGCATTTTTCACAGAACTAGAACAAAATATTGCACAATTTGTATGGAAACACAAAAGACCCCGAATAGCCAAAGCAATATTGAGAACAAAAAACGGAGCTGGAATAATCAGTCTCCCTGACTTCAGACTATACTACAAAGCTACCGTAATCAAGACAGTATGGTACTGGCACAAAAACAGAAAGATAGATCAATGGAACAGGATAAAAAGCTCAGATATAAACCCATACATATATGGACACCTTAGCTTTGATAAAGGTGGCAGGAATGTACCGTGGAGAAAGGACAGCCTCTTCAATAAGTGGTGCTGGGAAAACTGGACAGGTACATGTAAAAGTATGAGATTAGATCACTCCCTAACACCATACACAAAAATAAGCTCAAAATTGATTAAAGACCTAACTGTAAGGCCAGAAACTATCAAACTCTTAGAGGAAAACATAGGCAGAACACTCTATGACATAACTCCCAGCAAGATCCTTTCTGACCCACCTCCTAGAGAAATGGAAATAAAAACAAAAATAAACAAATGTGACCTTATGAAACTTCAAAGCTTTTGCACAGCAAAGGAAACCATAAGGAAGACCAAAAGACAACCCTTAGAATGGGAGAAAATATTTGCAGATGAAGCAACTGACAAAGGATTGAATCTCCAAAATTTACAAGCAGCTCATGCAGCTCAATAACAAAAAAACAAACAACCCAATCCAAAAATGGGCAGAAGACCTAAATAGACATTTCTCCAAGAACATACACAGACTGCCAACAAACACATGAATGAATGCTCAACATCATTAATCATTAGAGAAATGCAAATCAAAACTACAATGAGATATCATCTCACACCAGTCAGAATGGCCATCATCAAAAAATCTACAAACAATAAATGCTGGAGAGGGTGTGGAGAAAAGGGAACACTCTTGCACTACTGGTGGGAATGTGAATTGGTTCAGCCACTATGGAGAACAGTATGAAGGTTCCTTAAAAAACTACAAATAGAACGACCATATAACCCAGCAATCCCACTACTGGGCATATACCCTGAGAAAACCAAAATTCAAAAAGAGTCATGTACCAAAATGTTCATTGCAGCTCTATTTACAATAGCCCAGAGATGGAAACAACCTACGTGCCCATCATTGGAAGAATGGATGAAGAAGATGTGGCACATATATACAATTGAATATTAGTCATAAAAAGAAACGAAATTGAGCTATTTGTAATGAGGTGGATAGACCTAGAGTCTGTCATACAGAGTGAAGTAAGTCAGAAAGAAAAAGACAAATACCGTATGCTAACACATATATATTGAATTTAAGAAAAAAAAGTTCATGAAGAACCTAGGGGTAAGACAGGAATAAAGACACAGACCTACTGGAGAATGGAATTGAGGATATGGGGAGGGGGAAGGGTGAGCTGTGACAGGGCGAGAGAGAGGCATGGACATATATACACTAACAACCTTAATGTAGATAGCTAGTTGGGAGCAGCCGCATGGCACAGGGATATCGGATCAGTGCTTTGTGACCGCCTGGAGGGGTGGGATAGGGAGGGTGGGAGGGAGGTAGACCCAAGAGGGAAGAGATACAGGATCATATGTATATATATAGCTGATTCACTTTGCTGTGGAGCAGAAACTAACACACCATTTTAAAGCAATTATACCCCAATAAAAATGTTAAAAAAAAAAATCAAAAAAAAAAAAAAAAAAAGGAATCTGTAACCCATAAGTTAGGTCCAAAACAAACTATTTAGAAGAGTGTAATCAGTCAGACTAATTAGTTCTTTGTAGCCAAGGGCTATTCCAGAATACTATCTGTCTAGCTTTCTGTGTTCAATCCCTGCAGCTACTTTTGAGCACTTCTGGTATAGTAGCTTAAACAAATCTCTTCTCACAAATATTTATGTTAAAGTGTTCTAAGTGTCCACAAAAGAAAAAAAGAAAAACCTCTGTTTTCAAACTAAAATATAAAGCTTATATAAATGTAATATCTCAAATAATTATATGAAATAAAGTTCATTCTAGTTACAAGAAAATAATTGTTTTATTTTATAATTGTATATAATCCATCCATTTTGGCTAAATAAAAAATAGAATCAAAAAAAAATAATAATAACAAGAGCAAAGGTCCCAAGACAAAAATGAATGTAGTATATTTTTAAATAGGCAACAGACTCTTTTGATCAGACTATGTATGCTGCCATTTTCATTGAACTCTGATAGAGTAAATATCAAAATCAGTAAAGTGTTTTCAGAGGAAATTGCTAAGAACACATTTCATCATTCTTGAATTTCATGATGCAGTGTAAGAATTTTTGTAAGAGGCAGAGAGAGTAAACAAGAATATTCCTTTAGGGAGAAAAGATGTTGGGGCAATGGGTCTCGGACCCCATCAGGGAAGGGGTATAAGAATATCATCTTCAAACAACCTTCTGAAAGAGCTACACCCACCCCTTTAAGTAAAAGTGAGAGAAATAAGTAGTGCTTTGGATTCCTTGAGAGATTTGTTTGTTCATCATAGTAATCACCAATTGAAAGAGGGCCAGTTGGTCAAGGATATGGAATATTACGTAGAGTGTGGAGGTAGAGAATGAAGTCAGAGAAGTGGCATGGACTATGTTATGCAGGGCCTAGTAAAACTGTGGATTATATTCTGAATTTCTAGGAGAAGCAGAGGTGAAATGAAAAGTTCCTTCTGGCTGTTGTGTGGCTAATGGACACTAGTGGGCCAAGAGTGAGAACATGATTTTTTTTAAGAGGTTGATGCAGTGGTTACCCATAACTAATGATGGCATTTGGGGAACAGAGGAGGGCCTTTCTTCATAGCTTGCCACCCATCCTGCTGTTGCTAAAAGGGAGAAAAAAGATAGTTTCAAGAACACTTCTGCACAATCTGTGGGAATACAATGGATTCTATAACTCATAACTAAGGATGAATACAAACAAAAATAGAAACTGCAAGATTTATTTTTTAAATGCAGAGCAGGGAAAATAAACACCATTATGAAAACAAACCTCTGAATATATATTTATTAAATGTATTACATGACAATTGTTGAAAATGTCAATAAATATTACAAAGAAAAGTTTAAAATATTTTGAAAATCTAGAGAAAATGTGTTAATTTTGACAAAAGTGTAAAAAGCTTATTTACAATGTTCATCAAATAATGACCTGCCAGGAAATGGCCAAAGACAAGGTCTTTTTAAAAAGTGGTGAAAATTACTAATTATCAGGAGCAATGGCTTAATTTCATTAGCAATAAAGAAAACAAAGATGAAAAATCAGTGAAATATTTTTATCTATTAAATGTATCAAATAACAAATATAAATTTTAAAATGGCAATGTTAAATCAGCTTTTTGTAAGCTTTTTGTATTTTCCTGCACCATAGGTAGAAGTTAAAGTTGATACAATGTTAATGGATGGCAATGTGACAACATTAGCAAGTTGGAGCAAGTTTATACTATCTATCCCACGGATGCTACCTCTATCAATATATCCTGAAAAAATTCTCCACAAAAACACTTTGCTGCAAAACTAATGCTAACATCTCACCGTGGTTTGACCTGGGAAGGGGGAATTAAGGATCACATTTTTTACATGTATTAAAATATGTTTATAAACTTGATAAAATATCTACTAACAACATGTAGGAGAATTATAATAAGAAAACAGTGTTGTTTAAGTATTATTTAATATTTAAACAAGGATATAAGTTTTTGAAACACCAGGGGACCAATTAATTCACTTAATTAACATGAGTCTCAATTACCTTGTCTCTAAAATGGCAATGATTACACATACAATTTTTTATACCTAGCAGTACTCTTTAATAATAAATATTTTAAACAATAAACCAGTCACAAAATATGTTGTGGTTAAATAATTATATATGATTTAATAAATACAGATACATTATTCATATAATAATATGAATTATAGCTGTCAGAAGACATTTCATGTCAAGAGATAATATCTATGATGTCTGAGAAATACAAGTAAGCAATATAATTTTATTCGTATTATGATTCTGTTTAAAATATATTTACATATACATGATAGGCACTAAAATATTAAGAGTGAATGCCCACTGACGTTTGGACAATGGATGATATATTTTCCTTTTATTTTATCAAGTTGATTTTACACATCTTCTCTGAGGTTTATGTCAAAGCTATATTAATAAAATTAATAATATGTAATTTCTTAGGCCAAATGCTCACAATAACACCAAGCTTTAAGGCTTATTTTGAGAACTAAGTGGTATAATGTATGTAACTTTTTACTTGGCATACAAGTATTATTACACTTTACTTGGAACTTTGTTTTCTACAGCACTAACATAACAAAAATAGACTGAATTACTCTTAAAGCTATGTAACCTCAAAATTCTGTGATTTGTTTTCAAGACAGCACAAATGCAGACTGAATCTGGAAATCTGGGCAAAGTGAAGTTCAACTGTACTACACAAGGACTAATCTTCTAAATAAGATGTAAGCAACTCAGTGAACTATCCACAAACATTAGCTCTTTGTTACTTAAAGTGAATCTAATTTGTCATTTATGAGGTGAACACGTATCGGATGTAATAACTTACTTCCATTCTAACTTGATTTATTTTAAGAAAATTCTTAAAAAGAGAACCTTCTTGAGATTCTCAACATGTAATTTTTTGCTTATAAAACTTCTCAAAAATTGGCATATTATATAATTTTGGTACACTGATTATTTGTTTTGATACATGCTACATTCTTCTCTCACCCAAATTCAATGTTTTTAGTTTTTGTATTACAATTATTTTCTGTGCAGTCTGAAGTCTCAGTGATTATTGTTGACTCACTGAATTATAACAGCATTCACAAGACCATAAAATCATGCAAGCCTTTCATCTGGACATTTTAGAGATTCACAAAGTTGAATGAGAATTTGTCATATATCAATATTTTCCCTAAAGGCTTAAGGAATAGAGAATTCAGATGAAATGTCAGTGTGTATGATATAATTCCTTCCTTCTCCAAACTAAAATAATAAATGCAAAGATCAATAATTGTGATGATAAAAAATAATAATAATCTAAACAGTTAAAATTAGCATACAATAAGGAAAATCTGATCTTTTCTCAAGAGAAATTACTCAAAATTTCACTGAATTTTAAGTGTCTTTATCTTTTTTGTTTTTTATTATTTTTGAAATGTGAAAATACATTAATATTTTAAAATTTCATGAATGGAATAATTGCATTTACTTTAAAAATCATATATATTAATATTTTATAGTTTATTGGTAGAGTTTATATGGTTATAATATAAGAATTATGAGCCATGCATAAGGAGTTGAATAAAAATGTATATTTTATAAAAAATATTTTGCATGTAAAGATAAAGGAATGAACATGGTAACACTTTTACTAATTAAGAGGATACTTCTCAAAGACAAAAGTTCTTTAAAAAATGTAGCCAGAAATTGGAACAATTTAGGAGTACTGATGTTTCAGCTAGTACCTACATATTAAGCTCAGTAAAAGTACATATGAAAAATTCCTTTGCTCATCCTTCCTAAACCTTACCTATCTTGATCTTCTATTCAATAAAATAAAATTTTGTCAGTTCTGTTAAAGGTGAAAAAAATATTCTAAAATTTGGCAAATAGCTTAGTCTAGTACATTGCTTAATATTGAAAGTAAAGCAATTATTTTGTCTAGTTGGTCTAGTCTTTGCATATTTTAAAGTAACATTCTTATTGTTGATATATGGTGGCATATCCATAATGAATCTTGTATGTGAAGATTGATTAAATTTTGGATGGAATGATGATTTACATAGAGCAAACCTTTTATGAAGATAGTCAGCTTAATGTCATATATAATAAATCTATATATATTAATATAAATCTTTGCTGTTGTTTTATTCTCTTCTTTCCTTTATTAGATTCATAAATATTTTATAAACATGGCAAATCAAATTAAAAATTACACTTATTTTTTACATAGCAATACTATTTTTCTTACAAAGCTAGAAAATTAAAATTCAGAGCTAGAAAATAAGGTAGTGATGTTCCCTTGAGTTTTCCTAACCTTAATATCCTTTTGAGCAAAGCCTACTTGTCCAAACTCAAAAGCAGTTTCTTTCAGAAAGAAAAATGCCTTTTCCTTCAGAAACCTTGACTGATTAATCAGAATCCTAAGACATTTAAGCAATATTAACTATACACTCTACTTGCCCTACATATATATATGTTGACTTTATGTATGCAAAATTATCTTATGTATGTCTATTTTAAATCCATACACCTTTTCATTTTTGTCTAAGCAAGAAGAAATTCACTAGTTGCTATTCTGTTAACTTAATAATATCTAGATATCAGGGTATGGTGAATTCCATCAGACAGTAGAACTTATCAAGTGCTATTTGTTTCAGACCTCCACCCAGTTCATAAATTTAGTTAATTCATGCTGTCTAATTATTTGTTAATATAATAAAGAATCACATCACTTCCTGACAGATATTAATTTGCATATTATATACTACTACAACCTAACTTATTTCTTACTTCAGATTATAATTGATATGAATAAAAAATCTAATAATTTCTTCCTTCAACTCAGTAGATTATCATTCTAACTTCCTTGAGCTATGCCAATCTCATTTGGGAAATATTATTGTAAACAAAGCAAAGCTATATTTTAAAATTTTTTGTCCAAACAGGTAAAAATTGTTTGAACTATATTTTATAGATAGTGGATAGTAACTTAAATGATATATTGAAAAAGTAACTTAGATAGTAACTTAAATGAGATATTGAAAAAGAAAGATCCTGAAAACAATTTGGAAGAATGTTGCAAGAGAAAAGTGAAAGATAATAAATGTCCACTATAGAAATTAACTTTTAGGGAAAAAGAATAACAAAGAAGTTGTGTGAAATGTTTTTTTCAGGACTTGGGTAATAAAACAGATGGATAGATAAAATGATGTTTGCTTTTTTAAGAACAAAAAATGCTAATCAGATATTCTGTATAATTTTTACTTTAGTGTAAAAAATGGCTTAAAAATCCTCTTTTCTCTAAGAATTCCTGGACTTGTCTTTTGTTATTTACTCATTCATTGACCAATTAACTTTATAGACTTTAGTTAGGTGCCCACTGTTTTCCAAGTTATATAGTAAATGCACACATGTACAAAAGTGAATGAATGCCTGCTCTCATATCTTAGATTCTAGTAGAGGAGACAGACATTAATTACATAAGAACACCAGTACATTCACTATTAAAATTGAATTTAAGTGACCTTGAATAAAAGGAAAAGATTCTATGAGTTTCTATTAAAAAAGAAAACTCACCTAGCCTAGGAAATATGAGTAAACAGATAATTTCACTCTGAGAAGGTGAATCATGAACTCTTATAAAAGATAAATGTGAGCAAAGATTATTTCCTGCAAATGGATAAGCAAGTAAAAATGTCTTTTACTAGGAAGAAATGAGTTATAAATTAGAAACAGAAGCAAAGCCAAGATGATGAAAACTGAAAAAGGGAAAATATGGTGTGGGCTGGGGATGTAGAGGTAAATAGGATTAGGGCAGAAAATGTAGGATTTCATAGTACATGTTAAGTTGCTTTGGTTTTATCATAAGAACAAAAAGAAATCATTGATAGATATTGTTGATCATTTGATATGATCCCATTTGCTACTTTTAAAGAGTAAATCCTGTCTATCAAATGCATAATAGACTAGAGAGAAGTAAATTAGTTGGGGGCCATCATAATAATTCAAGTGAGACATGCTGATTGCCTAGGCCAAGGTGGTGTAGGTATAGAAGTGTGGATATCATTATTTTAATGATATTTATTAAGTAAAAACAACAGAATGTTATCATAGATTAGATATAAGAGATGAGGAAGATAGAGAAGTCAAAAATGTTTTCTTGGTGTCTGGCTTAAGAAGTTGGATGTTACTATTATCATTCTCTGAGATAGAATACCCTGAACATGGAACAGACTGTGGGTGATATAGTGAGTGCTTGTGGGTGTCTTTGTAGAAAGTGACTTCAAGTTTTAGTCATGTCGAATGTGAGATTATTTTGACACATCTAAGAGATGTAGAGTGATCAAAGAGATATGAATCTGGAGCTCAGACCTGTTCTGGAGCTATGAATTTGGCTGTAATTATCATATAGATAAATGGTAATTATAACTGGGAGAGTGAAGAGATTGCCTTGTTCATTAAAAAGCCCTAAAATATGGGCTAGGTATTAGCAAACAAAGCACTGAGGTATGGCAAGTAACCAGGGAATAAAGAATGAGTCACAAAGCAGACATGGATGGAACTGGCAGATAGCTAGAGGAGAGGAACCTCACAGACACTGAGAGAAGGTGGTGTCTCAATAAGGTAAGTTTTATAATCAGTGTCAGATTTTGATAGAGATACAAATAAGGTGAGGAATGAAACATATCCATTGTATTTAGTATCATGCTAATCAGTGTTGAATATAGAGAAAACTGTTTCAGGAGAGTGCTATCATCATAGGCAGTATCTTCTGATTTTGGTCAGTAATGAAATCTAGAAAGCAGTGGAACAAGGTATCACCATTTTAAGAGATAATACTTTTTGAATGAGAGAACAAGATATCAAGAAAAAAATTTCAAAAATATCAGATAAATGGGGGAATTCTCTGGTGGTACAGCAGTTAAGACTCCGCCTTCCAATGTGTGGGGTGTGGGCTCGATCTCTGGTCAGGGAGATAAGATTCCACATGCCTTGGGGCCAAAAAGCCAAAACATAGAACAAAGCAATGTTGTAACAATGTCAATAAAGGCTTGAAAATTTGTCCACATCAAAAAATCTCTAAAACAATGAAATAAATCAGAACAAATCTTACACAAAGACTCAGAAGATTAGTTTTCAGGTAATTTTTCAGAGAATGCAGTGTTTCAAAAAGAGCAATATGAGAGAGAGAGTGTGTGAGAGAGAGAGAGAGAGAGAGAGACAGAATCACAAGCAGAGGAAAAAATCAGTCCAAATGTGAAGAGACAGAAAATAGGCTACCAGAGGAATGTCCTCAATAAACTAATGAAATGGATTCCAAAAGAAAGCTAATAAAGTATTAGCATTGTCTTCCACCCCAAAATAATAGGGGAAAAAAAAAAGGAAAAAGATTGGATATTAGAAGAAAATGTATACAAAAAAAGAAACAAACATAAGAGGAAAACAAAACAAAAACTGAGAATGCCATGCTCAAAATGTGAAACAAAATATAAGAATACTGATTTAAAGATTTCATAGAGAGAGAGAGTTGAGAGGACCTTCAAGATGGCGGAAAAGTAAGACATGGAGATCAGCTTCTTCCCCACAAATATATCAGAAATACATCTACATGTGGAAGAACTCCTACAGAACACCTAGTGAATGCTGGCAGAAGACCACAGACTTCGCAAAAGGCAAGAAACTACCCCATGTACCTGGGTAGGGCAAAAGAGAAAAGAAAAATCAAAGAAAAAAGAATAAAGATGGGACCTGCAACACTGGGAGGGAGCTGTGAAGGAGGAAATTTTTCCACACACTAGGAAGCCCCTTCACTGGCTGAGACTGGGGGTGGCAGGGGGGAAGCTTTGGAGCCACAGAGGAGAGCACAACAACAGGGGTGCAGACGGCAAAGAGGAGAGATTCCTGCAGAGAGGATCGGTGCCTACCAAGACTCACCAGCCCAAGGGGCTTGTTTGATCACTTGCCGGCCGGGACAGGTGGGGCCTGGAAGCTGAGGCTCGGGATTCAGAGGTCAGATCCCTGGGAGAGGACTGGGGTTGGCTGCATGAACACAGCCTGAAGGGGGTTGGTGTGACACAGCTAGCTGGGAAGGAGTCCAGGAAAAAGTCTGGAACTGCCTAAGAGGCAAGAGACCATTGTTTCAGGATACAAGAGGAGAGGGGATTCAGAGCACCGCCTAAACAAGCTCCAGAGATGGGCGCAAGCCACGGCTATCAGCACAGACATCAGAGTTGGGCATGAAATGCTAAGGTTGCTGCTGCAGCCACCAAGAAGCCTGTGTGCAAGCACAGGTCACTACCCACACCTACCCTCCTGTGAGCCTGTGCAGCCCACCACTGCTAGGGTCCTGTAATCCAGGGACAATTTCCCTGGGAGAACACAGGGTGCACCTCAGACTGTTGCAACATCATGCAGGCCTCTGCCACCGCAGGCTCACCCTGCATTCTGTACCCCTCCCACCCAAAGCCTGAGTGAGCCAGAGCTCCCTAATCAGCTGCTACTTTAACCCCCATCCTGTCTGAGCAAAGAACAGATACAATCAGGCAACCTACACACAGAGGCAAGGTCATATCCAAAGCAGAACCCGAGGAGATGTGCAAACAAAGAATAGAAAGGAAAATCTATCCCAGCAGCCTCAGAAGCAGTGGGTTAAATCTTCACAATCAACTTGATGTACCCAGAATCTGTGGAATACCTGAATAGACAACAAATCATCCCAAAATTAAGGCATGGCTTTGGGAGCAACTATATATATATATATATATATATATATATATATATATATATATATATATATATATATATATATATATATATTTTCCTTTTTCTCTTTTTGTGAGTGTGTATGTTTCTTTGTGTGATTTTGTCTGTATAGTTTTGCTTTTACCATTTGTCCTAAGGTTCTGTCTGTCCATTTAAAAAAACTTTTTAGTATAGTTTTCAGCACTTGTTATCATCAGTGGATTTGTTTTTTTGGTTTCGTTGTTCTTTCTTTCTTTCTTTCTTTTTTTATTACCTTTAATTTTTTTATTTTTAAAAATTATTTTTAATTTTAATAACTTTATTTTATTTTTTTCTTTATTTCTCTTCTTCTCCCTTTTATTCAGAGTCGTGTGGCTGACAGGGTCTTGACGTCCCAGCTGGGTGTCAGGCCTGTGCCTCCGAGGTGGGAGAGCTGAGTTCAGGACATTGGTCCACCAGAGACATTCCAGTTCCATGTAATATCAAATGCTGAAAGCTCTCACAGAGAACTCCATCTCAACACTAAGACACAGCTCCACTCAACAATGAGCAAAATACAGTGCTGGATACCCTATGACAAACAACTAGCAAGACAGTAACAAAACACCACCCATTAGCAGAGAGGCTGCCTAAAATCATAATAACATCACAGACACCCCAAAACACACCACCAGATGTGGACCTGCCCACCAGAAAGATAAGATCCAGCCTCATCCACCAGAGCACAGGCATTAGTCCCCTCCACCAGGAAGTCTACACAACCCACTGAACCAACATTAGCCACTGGGGGCAGACACCTAAAACAACAGGAACTACGAACCTGCATCCTGTGTAAAGGAGATGTCAAACACAGCAAGTTAAGCAAAATGAAAAGACAGAGAAACACACAGCAGATGAAGGAGCAAGGTAAAAACCCATCAGACCACACAAATGAAGAGGAAGTAGGCAGTCTACCTAAAAAAAGAATTCAGGGTAATGATAGTAAAGATGTACCAAAATCTTGGAAATAGAATGGAGGAAATACAAGAAATGTTTAACAAGGACATAGAAGAACTAAAGAGCAAACAAACAATGATGAACAGCACAATAAATGAAATTAATAATTCTCTGGAAGGAATCAATAGCAGAATAACTGAGGCACAAGAATAGATAGGGAAACTGGAAGATAAAAGAGTGGAAATAAATACCACAGAGCAGAATAAAGAAAAAAGAATGAAAAGAATTGAAGACAGTCTCAGAGACCTCTGGAAAAACATTAAACATACCAACATTCGAATTATAGGGGTCCCAGAAGAAGAAGAGAAAAAGAAAGGACTGAGAAAATATTTGAAGAGACTATAGTTGAAAACTTCCCAAATATGGGAAAGGAACTAGTTAATCAAGTGCAGGAAGCACAGAGAGTCCTATACAGTATAAATCCAAGGAGGAACACTTTGAGACACATATTAATTAAGCTATCAAAAATGAAATAAAAAGAAAAAATGTTAAAAGCTGCAAGGGAAAAACAAGAAATAACATACAAGGGAATCCCCATAAGGTTAACGGCTGATCTTTCAGCAGAAACTCTGCAAGCCAGAAGGGAGTGACAGGACATATTTAAAGTGATGAAAGGGAAAAAACTACAACCAAGACTACTATACCCATCAAGGATCACATTCAGATTCGACGGAGAAATTAAAATCTTTACAGATAAGCAAAAGCTAAGAGAATTCAGCACCACCAAACCAGCTTTACAAGAAATGCTAAAGGAACTTCTCCAGGCAAGAAACACAAGAAAAGGAAAAGACCTTTAATAACGAACCCAAAACAATTAAGAAAATGGGAATAGGAACATACATATCGATAATTACCTTAAGTATAAATGGATTAAGTGCTCCCACCAAAAGACACAGACTGGCTGAATGGATACACAGACAAGGCCCATATATATGGTGTCTAGAAGAGACCCACTTCAGACCTAGGGACACATACAGACTGAAAGTGAGGGAATGGAAAAAGATATTCCATTCAAATGGAAATCAAAAGAAGGCTGGAGTATCAATTCTCATATCAGACAAAATAGACTTTAAAATAAAGACTATTATAAGAGACAAAGTAGAACACTAAATAATGATAAAGGGATCAATCCAAGAAGAAGAAATAACAGTTGTAAATATTTTTGCATCTGACATAGGAGCAGCTCAATATATAAGGCAAATGCTAACAGCCTAAAAGGGGAAATTCACAATAACACAATCATAGTAGGGGACTGTAACACCCACTTTCACCAATGGACAGATCATCCAAAATGAAAATAAATAAGGAAACACAAGCTTTAAATGTTACATTAAACAAGATGGACTTAATTGATATTTATAGGACATTCCATCCAAAAACAACAAAATACACTTTCTTCTCAAGAGCTCATGGAACATTCTCCCAGACAGATCATATCTTGGGTACCAAAGCAAGCCCTGGTAAACTAAAAAAAATTGAAATCTTGTCAAATATCTTTTCCGATCAGAGCGCTATTAGACTAGATATCAATTACAGGAAAAAATCTGTAAAAAATACAAACACGTGGAGCCTAAACAATACACAACTTAATAACCAAGAGATCACTGAAGAATCAAAGAGGAAATGAAAAAGTACCTAGACACAAATGAAAATGAAAACATGATGACCCAAAACCTATGGGCTGCAGCAAAAGCATGTCTAAGACAGAAGTTTATAGCAATACAATCCTAAATCAAGAAAAAAGAAACATAAATAAACAATCTAAACTTACACCTAAAGCAATTAGAGAAAGAAGAACAAAAAATCCCAAAGTTAGCACAAGGAAAGAAATCATACAAATCAAATCAGAAATAAATGAAAAAGAAATGAAGGAAATGATAGCAAAAATCAATAAAACTAACAGCTGGTTCTTTGAGAAAATATACAAAATTGATAAACCATTAGCCAGACTGATCGAGAAAAAAAGGGAAAAGTTTGAAATCAATAGATTTAAAAATGAGAAAGAAGTAACAACTGACACTGCAGAAATACAAGGATCATGAGAGATTATTACAAGCAACTATATGCCAATAAAATGGACAACCTGGAAGAAATGGACAAATTTTTAGAGAAGCACAACCTTCCCACACTGAACCAGGAAGAAGTAGAAAATATAAACAGACCAATCACAAGCACTGAAATTGAGAATGTGATTTCAAATCTTCCAACAAACAAAAGACCAGGAGCCTAAGGCTTCACAGGCAAATTCTATCAAATATTTAGAGAAAACACCTATCCTACTTAAACTCTTTCAAAATATAGCAGAGAGCGGAACACTCCCAAACTCATTCTACAAGGTCACCATCACCCTGTTACAAAAACCTGATAAAGATGTCACAAAGAAAGAAAACTACAGGCCAATATCACTGATGAATATAGATGCAAAAATCCTCAACAAAATACTAGCAAACAGAATTCAACAGTACATTAAAAGGATCATACACCATGATCAAGTGGGATTTATCCCAGGAATGCAAGGCTTCTTCAGTATATGCAAATCAATCAATGTGATACACCATATTAATAATATGATGGATAAAAACCATATGATCATCACAAAAGATGCAGAAAAAGCTTTCAACAAAATTCAACACTCATTAATGATAAAAACTCTCCAGAAAGTAGGCTAAGAGGGAACTTACCTCAACATAATAAAAGCCATATATGACAAATCCATAGCCACCATTGTCCTGAAGTGAAAACCTGAAACCATTTCCTCTAAGATAAGGAACAAGACAGGGTTGCCCATGCTCACCACTATTATTCAACATTGTTTTGGAAGTTTTAGCCACAGCAATCAGAGAAGAAAAGGAAATAAAAGGAATCCAAATTGGAAAAGAAGAAGTAAAGCTGTCACTGTTTGCAGATGACATGATACTATACATAGAGAATCCTAAAGATGCTACCAGAAAACTACTAGAGCTACTCAATGAATTTGATATAGTAGCAGGATACAAAATTAATGCACAGAAATCTCTTTCATTCCTATACACTAATGATGAAAACTCTGAAAGAAAAATTAAGGAAACCCTCCAATTTACCATTGCAACATAAAGAATAAAATACCTAGGAATAAACCTACCTAAGGAGAAAAAAGACATGTATGTAGAAAATTATAAGACACTGATAAAGAAATTAAAATGATTCTAACAGATGGAGAGATATACCATAATCTTGGATTGGAAGAATCAACATTACAAAACTCTACAACCAAAGCAATCTACAGATTCAATGCAATCCCTATCTAACTACCACTGGCATTTTTCACAGAACTAGAACAAAAAATTTCACGATTTGTATGGAAACACAAAAGACCCCGGATAGCCAAAGCAATCTTGAGAAAGAAAAATGGAGCTGGAGGAATCAGGCTCCCAGACTTCAGACTATACTACAAAGCTACAGTGATCAAGACAATATAGTACTGGAACAAAAACAGAAACATAGATCAATGGAACAGGATAGAAAGCCCAGAAATAAACCCACAGACATTTGGTCACATTTTTTATGATAAAGGAGGCATGAGTACACAATAGAGAAAAGACAGCCTCTTCAATAAATTGTGCTGAGAAAACTGGACAACTACATGTAAAAGAATGAAATTGGAACACTCCCTGACACCATACACAAAAATAAACTCAAAATGGATTAAAGACCTAAATGTAAGGCCAGAAACTATAAAACACTTAGAGGAAAACATAGGCAGAACATTCTGTGACATAAATCACAGCAAGATCCTTTTTGACTCACCTCCTAGAGAAGTGGAAATAAAAGCAAAAACAAAAAACAAAAAAACAAAAAACAAAAAACAAGTGTGTAGTAATGAAACTTCAAAGCTTTTGCACAGCAAAGGAAACCATAAACAAGACCAAAAGACAACCCTCAGAATGGGAGAAAATGTTTGCAAATGAACTAATTGACAAATGATTAATCTCCAAAATTTACAAGCAGCTCATACAGCTCAATATCAAAACACAAACATCCCAATCCAGAAATGGGCAGAAGACCTAAATAGACATTTCTCCAAAGAAGATATACTGATTGTCAACAAGCACAAGAAAGGATGCTCAACATCACTAATCATTAGAGAAATGCAAATCAAAAGTACAATGAGCTATCACCTCACAACTGTCAGAATGGATATCATAAAAAAATCTACCAACAATAAATGCTGGAGAGGGTGTGGAGAAAAGGAAACCTTTTGCACTGTTGTTGGGAATGTAAATTGATACAGCCACTATGGAGAACAGTATGGAGGTTTCTTCAAAAACAAAAAATATAACTACCCTATGACCCAGCAATCCCACTACTGGGCATATACCCTAAGGAAGCCATAATTCAAAAAGAGTCATGTACCACAATGTTCATTAAAGCTCTATTTACAATAGCCAGGACATGGAAGCATCCTAAGTGTCCATCAACAGATGAATGGATAAAGAAGATGTGGCACATATATAAAATGGAATAGTACTCAGCCGTAAAAAGAAATGAAATTGAGTTCTTTGTAGTGAAGTGGATGGACTTAGAGTCTGTCATACAGAGTGAAGTAAGTCAGAAAGAATAAAACAAATACTGTATGCCAGCACATATATACAGAATTTTAAAAAATGGTTATGATGAACCTAGGGGCTGGACAGGAATAAAGATGCAGATGTAGAGAATGGTTTTGAGGACATGGGGAAGGGGAAAGGTAAGTGGGGACAAAGTGAGAGAGTGGAATGGACTTATATATACTACCAAATGTAAAATAGATAGCTAATGGGAAGCATCCATGTAGCACAGGGAGATCAACTCGGTGGTTGGTGACCACCTAGAGGGGTGAGATAAGGAGGGTGGGAGGGAGATGCAAGAGGTAGGATATATATGTAAATGTATAGCTTATTCACTATGTTTTAAAGCAGAAACTAACACACCATTGTAAAACAATTATACTTCACTATAGATGTTAAAAAAGAAAAAGAATTCATAGAATATAAGAAAGAGACTACATTACACCTTTATACCAAAGAATAGTCTTATTTTAGTGCCAAATTGGTCATGAGTTTGGAACTAGAATGTAGGAAATATAATCACATCCAAAACATGGTTCCTTTGGGATTGCAACAAAAGATAGTTTCATAATAATGCAAATATATTAATGTTTTCAAGATTTATGACCTACTTTTAAACAGAACATGTAGAAGTATTAATTTATAGAATAAAGGTAAAACATAAAGTCAGAGAAATAAAGAAGCAGGAAAGTTTGAGGAGGAAAGTGTAAGAGAACTAAATACTCAAATAACCAAGGGTGGAGAGATTTAGAGAATGCTGGTGACATTTGTTAGAACTAAAAAAAAGAAAGATTTAAGTATAATATCAAGTTTGCAGAGTGAAGAAAAACATAACTAATAAATGCAGGGCTATTTGCCTTTACCACACATATGCATTCCTAAAGCAAAAAACAACACCCTGTAAGACTGAACTCCTTAAAAATGAGATAGAAGGGAAAAATAGAATAAGAGGAAATCAAAATTATTTAACTTTCTAACTGAAGACTAACGAAAATAATTATCATACCTTGGGAGATAACTCATTCTGGAGACTTCCTTAGGGAATGTATTGATACAAAGACAATAGATTGGAACTACTTATTTCATGGTGCGGACACCTGAAAATGGAAGTAGAGTTTTGGACACAAGAAGAGCAACCTGCCAGGATTTGAGGAAACTGGGAGAGTTCTATGTTATATACAGGCGCTCAAAATTAATTTTCTTAAAGTAGAGCTGAAAAGACTTCTTGCCCATATAACAGAGAGCAAAGTGTTTTGTTTTGTTTTTTTTCCTGTGAAGCCATAGTTCTACTCCGGTTATTCTGCCTTCTCTTTCCTAGAGAAAAAGTAAGTATGAACAAGTTTCTTATTAATACTAACATTATTCTCCTATGTAACAATATCATGTGAAAGAATTGATAATTCAGGAACACATGTACAGCAGATCAGATTGTAATTCAACTATCAATATTTTGGGAGGAAGCAAAAACAGATTAGGGTATTATATGTTACATAAATTATCATGTATTTTAGCAGGAAACAAATAAAGATGATATAAAGTAGTGAATCAGCAGATAAAGTTAATAAACATATTATTTAAATAAATCAAGTGAACTAAACAAGGGTGAGTTAAGAGTAATTGCCTCTGGGGATTCGGGCTGGCTTATAGACTGCTGCATTTCATTTAGTTCATCTGTTCTATTTTGTATTTTTTCATGTTATATTACATTATTTATTTTATTCAATAAAAGTAATAAAAACAAAAATATTATTTCATCAAACAACAAAGATTCCAATCCTTAATGCTAAGAATCACTTTCTCTTTGGTTTTCTCTTACTACTTCAACAAATTTGTTGTTCTAAATATTCTAATTAAAACCTTACTATGAAGTGTAAGAGTGCACTGGCTAGGGATCATCTGTACCAAACTCTTCTCTAGCTTGCTTTCAATTCCATCCTCAGCTAAACTGTGATGCAGCAGAGCAGGCTCAGGGTTTTCATCAGCTTGAAGGAGAAAACCCTTTCTTACCCAATCCCAAATTTTTTCAAGGGATCTTGAGCATGGCACTTAACATCTTTTAGCTTTAATAAAATGAGATGATAGTAACTGCTTTGCATTATTATTGGGAATATAAAATTACATAAAAATTTAAAACACTTGATTATCATAAGAGTTCAATAAATGTCAATTATCTTCATTTAAATAATTTTAAAATGTCTTAACTATGTTCAAAAACTTTAAGCAAATTTAAAATTTCTTTACGACCTTAGAGTGGCAAAATCATAGTTAGTAAACATTCTAATCCACAACTGCAACGGGCAAACAGAGGCTTTAGGATAATTTAACACTCTGGTTCCCCCATTTAACTGTTCTTTCTCATTTTACAACATTCAGTCTAAGAATATAATGTATTTCATGCTCAAGGATCTAAGAAATTATGGTGCACTTTTCCTTTCAGTATTATCCACTTCAAAGTAAAAAAATAAGCTGTGAGTGAATGTGCCTCTTCAATATACACTGTTAAGTCAATAAAGAGAGGCTGATTTTGGTAGTAAAAAAAATTTAATACTACTTTTATTTTTTAAGTGTTTCCTTTTCATAATATTTGCCTTGACCAGAGAAAAGGGCACGTATTTTGGGAGCATCACACTTCTTCCTGTTCTGCAGTTAATTAGGCACGTGCAGCATTGACTGGGGTTTGGTCATGCATACAGAACAGGCAGCCAAGAGCAGGCAAATTCTTCTCTTGCACTGAAACCATCTGCAGCCAATCCCAGCAGGTTTTCCCTCAGGGCTATGAGCAAAAGGCAAGAGTACAGATTGTTTCTCATTCTACTTCATTCTAGTGCATCAAAGGCAAGATTCAGGAGGGAAAACTAAAATAAACATGTACAGATGTCTTTTTCCAGGTTATTTTCCATTTTCCAAATCTTGGCTTTAAGTTGTGTAATTAAGGAGAAAAAATTATCAGATGAAACGAAGTGCATTTTCATACATTAGAGAAACAGGGTCATATGTGGAAAGATACACATCTGCCAGGTCTTGATTTTAACCATTTATTTGATAAATATTTCTAGACAAACAGACCCAGCCATGACCAGATGTAGCATGTCTCTGTTAATAATCTGAGTTAATTGAGTCTCCCTTTTGCCATTTATCTATGAATCTAGATTTAGAGTTTTTCTTTTTCCCTTTTCTTTATTAGAGGGTTAGAGAAGCATAACCAAGAGATCAAGAAGAATGAGGAATGTCATTATGATGTTACTGGAACTGGGTGCCAAGGTGTTTGTAGGAGCAGTTGAACAACAACAACAACAAACAACAACAAACAAACTTTCCTTGGAAAGTTTCACACGGATTGTATATGGCTTTTAAAAGTGTTTCTCAGTTTGATTAAGGGAAATGGAGGAGAGTAAGAGGAGGGAAGTAGTGAATGGAACATATTCACTGCTGGAATATACATTTTCATTGCTCTGAGTGAGTGTTTGGTAGAGATTTTCACTACATCTAATCATCATTTTCTTAGTAGGCTGTAAAAAATTAGGAGATTATGTTTCTCATAATCAAGGCATTATTAATCAAGCATACTACTTAAGAATTTCATTGTTATTGATAACTAGCACATTATTCATTTATAAAACTTGCAAAAATGATGCATTCTTGCTTAATAAATGAATTATTCAAGAGCAAATAACAGAGTTTCAGTAATCAGCTGATTATAATCATTCAGCAGTGAAAAAAGCAACTGTGGGTGACATTATTGCCATGAAAGAAATGCAGTTGAAAATTTAATATGAACCCACAAACAGAAAAGAGCAGCATTTTTCTTTATAGTAAACTTATCAAACCTAAACTGAACAAATCTCTGAAGGTCAAGACTATTAGCAGAAGGTTACTGTTTCAAACATGAGAAATATCAATGTACTTGAGTGCTATGTACCAGTATTATAGTTCAAAGAATGTTAGCAATTTTGAAAAGACAATGTTGTGTCTGGATAACAAACATAAGAAATTTATAAATTCTTGAACTGTGTAAAAAGTGGGTTTTCTTCTTAGTCTGAAATGTTTCCCTTAGTCTGAAATGTGATCCTTTTGAAATGTGAGTGCAGTGGTTATATACATGTAGAGATATGTGTTGATTTTAACTTCATACAAATGATAAAAATAAAGAAGATTATCAATAGCAAAATAAAAAATATAAAAATGGGTAAAATACTCTAAAATGAGAAAAAAAAATGAAATGTACACTGAATTTTTGTTTATCTTTCCCCAAGTCTTTCTCCAGAATTGAAGTATGAATGTCTTGGAAGCAGAAATAATTAAGCCTTATTCATCTTTGAATTTCTAGATCCAAGCACAGTGCCTGACACACGGTGGTTGCTAAAAAAATGATTTTGGGGGTAAATTGAATGTATCAGTGGTAAATGTGGACAATGATAGCCTCAGTTTTCTCCTTCACACTTGGGGAATGAGCAACACATATGTAAAAAAAAAAGCAGAAAATTAACTACCTACCCATTCTGAATTCTTTCCTTAACCTAGATTTTTACCTTCTTGAAGGAAATATTCAATATTAATTCATGGCACAAAGATAAAATGAAAGCAGAAGCTATTGCCTATCCATTCTTTAGATGACAGAGAAAATTCTACTTGAAGCAAGAAAGAAGCTCCACAGAATATATCACTGTTATTTGTAAATTCTATATTCTTTTCTACCTTTGATTTAGACACAGGAATTCTTTGTTTAAAGAATTATACATCATTTCCCTGCCATTCTCTCCCATTTTCTTCCCTCCCTCCCACTACTTTCTTTTTCTTATTTACTTTCCCTTCCTTTATTCTTTTGTCCTCCTTTGTGCATTTACACATTACATGAAGTTGACATGAACTTTTTTAAGAAACAAATCTTTTCAAATTAATTTTACAAATATGTATTTAGGTTGTAGGAAGAATATATCACTCATGAGAAAGTACAAAATTATTTCATTCAGGCTATCGCAATGAGAGAGCACCCAAGATAGCTGGAAGATCAGTGTACCACCAGTATAGTGGTTTTGCTTTAGACTTTTATAGGAAGTACTCCGGTGGAAATTTGTAGGTTGGGTGCTTTTACAGTTGATTGTTTTTGTAAACAAGGGGAATCTGAGTCAGTCAGGAAATGCTTATCTCTACGTTGTAGAAATTAACAAAGACCACTCAAATAAGAACAGGAAAAGGCTATTTATTCAGAGCTTGCCTTTGCAACTGAGTCAGCCACTATCACTTCCATTTGGCAGAAAATTTCACAAAACAAAAGTTAGGGGGGATTATTCATCACTGTTTACTGGGGACACAGGATTCAAGTAAAGTTCATCATTATTAAGGGCAAAGTTTTTAGCAAAATAGGATCAAAGTAATTTAAGAACTATCATAGAACAAGATGAATTTAATCCTCTTGCTCATATTTGACAAAGGGAATTGCTGAAAATGAAGAGAATCACAACTGTCAAAAATGTGTGTTTTTGACAGGAAGTAGGTGGCTCATGCCCTAAAAAGCCCCAAGCTGTCTGAAGGGTGTCGGCAAATCATTTTTAAAAGCCAGGTGAGGCAGGGGGTTCGCAGGGTATGTGATCAGCTCATGCACAATTCTCTGATTGGCTGATGGTGAGGGAACAGGGTGGTGTCATATGGCTTAACATTATTAGTCTTTAGGCTCCAGGAAGCCTGGGGCTATGTGCTTATCCGTCATCAAGTAATTAACATCTTCCATTTGGTGGGGGGTTTTCACATCTGTAAAACAACTCAGGAAATGTGCATCAAATACTGTTCTCTAGGTACTTCAGAGAGGAGCTAAAGCAGAGGATATGGGGGAAGGCCCCATAGGGTCCTGCTCGGTTACAATTAGATCTAAACAGAAAGATAACTCTCATAAAGGAACAGAAAACTTTGAAAATCCAAAAATCTAGAAAATATCTAGGTTACCTAACCAACGTGATTTATAATTTACAACTGGACTAAAGAAATCTATCAGCAAACTGGAGATATAGAATTGGTAGTCTAAGAACCAAAAATTTAGGTAGTAATACTAGTAAATAAGTTGATATCATAAGAAATAATGCCATAAACACATTATAATGATTCTTTATAATATATTATTATTTAGTTTATCAATACATTTTCAAAACTAATTCTGTCTGATCTTGGTGTGTAGGTCCCCATCCAATGGCATATACTTTTCCACCCAAGTCTATAAAACCAGACTCTTTTGGAAACTACACATAAATATATATCTATATAAATATATTCATGTACATATAAATAGTTGGTAGAAATAAAACTCTTATGTGCTTATAAATTCATAAAACATCCAAAACTGATGAACTTCAATGTCTAGAGATCAGTTTTTAATATAATTAACACGTATTCAATAGGTAAAACAAGATAAAAATAGTTTTTTTACAGTAAAACATAGTCTCACACTAATAAAATGTAAGGATTCTTTTGATATATTCCTGATTTACATAAAATCGAAAAGGTACAATTTTATCATAAAGGCTATGATATAAAAATTACATAAGATGATGCAAAACTAATATCTGAATTGTACATTTTCTTTTGTTATATATTTTTATGATTTGGAAACACAAGTTTGAAGTATTATTTTGTCTATTTCTCTCTCTGTATATATATTTTTAGAAAAATATTTTTTAGCTTATAGAAAAATTGATGCCCCAGACTAAAAACATGACCTTAACCAAGAAGTTTCACCACATGGTTCTCTGAAGAAGTTTGGATACTGAAAAATATCACTCCCTGAGTTCAGCCTTTTTACCATCTCAAAGGGATAGGAGTTGGAATTTAGCTGAATGTGGTGCAAGAATAGACAGACTGATATGCTGCTCTTCTGTTCAACAGCCTCATCACAAAGGACAGGTTCAACTTGATGCAGAGTTTTGTGCTTGTCAGAATAGAAACCTACAAAAACAGAGACAAATGTCATCATGAAAGCAGATATAGAACCTGTAACCTTCATAGACAGTGCTTCGGAAAAAAAGGTTACAGGTTACTGCCTTTTGACATCTCCCCATAAATTGGCCATGAAAGCTGTTTCCATGGTGATTCTACATTGAGCCATGACCTCTAATTCTCTTAGCTTTCCAGATCCATCTTCCCATTTAATACAACCTTGGAGATACGTGTTATGATGCATAATGTGATATTTGGTTGACAGGATTTTATTTAACTCATTTTGATTATCTAAGTTAAAGAAATGGGGGCTAGAAATAGCTTAGTTGATTTCAGTGTTAAGTAAAAGAAAAATTAAAGAAATTGACAATATTTTCAGGCTTAGCTCATTCAAAATTGCTGTGAGACCTTGAGAATGTCAAGTCACCAATCTGGAATCAGTTCCTATTTCCCTGACAGTATGCTTTTGTATGTTTGTAACATCTGTAACAAGTCTTCCAAACCAAAAATTACAAAATGTTATGACATTATGAATAGTTTTTTTCCATAGTACTTGTTAAGTACATGTTTGTTGAGTTAATTTCCCTTGAATAACAGCAACTCACATGCTGAAATATTTGATAATAATAGTCATCAAACAAACAGCAATTTTGTCACTTGAATTAGAGTAAGAAATAGGCCAGTACATAGAAGGATACATTGATTTAAACCCCATCATCATGTGTGTCTGAGAAAGTTGAAAGCTAATCAAATGCAGTGTTAATATGAAAGACTGTGTCTGAGGCCAAAGCTAAATTAATAACACAGAGAATAAAATAATCAAAATGGAAATAAAACAACAATTAGATAACTGCAAAATAGCATGGTTTCTGATAATGTAGATGAGATGACCTAGTCTAATTGCTGTATTAAACCTAGGATAATAGAGTTCAGAAAGTCACTTTATAGGATTTTGAATAATAGAGATTTGCATAATATATTTGAAATTGAAGCATAGAATTGAGTTGTACGAGTTCATTTACTCACTTGTACTTTCTGGTAAAATGTTCTTTTACAAACAATTTCACACAATTAATTATACATTTTCTGCAGCAACATTTTCAACAAAAAGGAAAATTCCAATGTCAGAAGAACTTAGATATTTTTGGGAAAAGGGAGGACATTGGAATCTAAAAATGAACAATGATAATGTGGCTTTTACTTTGTATTAGAATTTGTTTAAAACATGTCAACCGGCTTTCTCTTTTACCCATGATTGTAACACTGGAGCACCTCACTATTCTTTTCTAAGTCAGGAGATGTTGTAATCCCAGAGTTTTATTATTCACATACATTGATTGAATCATGCAAGAGTTTATTTTCCCAGGAACTAGTCATTTTGTAAATGTGGCTGGTGTTACCTTAAAAGGGAGTAGGAGATACATATATACATAATACCTGGCTGAAGAGAAATCCCTTTTCACTGTGCTTTCTTGATCCAGACATTTAGTAGACTTTAGGAAATCCCAATGGGCTGAAATTTTGTTTTGTTTTTGTTTTCCTTCTTGTTCTTATTTTGCAAAGGGGTATAGCGTGGTGGTGCTATTCTACCTTCAATGTGAGCATGAGTCCCTATGGCTCTTGTTCAAATGCAGATAATTCAGTAGAGCTGTGGTGGCTCTGCATTTCTATGACATTCTCAGGTGATGCCAAAGCTGCTGATCTGCACATTTTGAATAGCAAAGAGTCAGAAAGAGGAAACCTCTGGGAGCATTTTGTGCAGCTGTGATTCCATTCATCTGCATAACAGAGAAAAATAGTGGTAGTTTCTGAAAGAGTAAAGGGGTGAGGCAAAATGTATAGCTCTTTCAATATCATTTCAAGAATGATTCACTGGCAATTGTCACTGAAAAAGAGGGATGTTAACTTTTCTAGTTTTCAGAAAAGTGAACATGAATTTCACTTGCATGAAATTAAAAGCTAAAAAAATCAACAAAAACAACAGCAATAATAATATGAACTGTACGAACAGAGGGCAAAAATGATTAGTCCACCAAGATTTTTGAATTCTGAGCCTTTGTCTGCCAAGAATGGATGTAGCCTTTCTAGCTAACAGCTTAAATTTCAAAAGAGTACACAAAGTAAGCAAATAAACAATAAAGGTACTAAATAAGACCCAATAGTGTTGTAGAAACTCTTTCTACTTGTCTCTCTGTTAATAATTGTTATCTCAGTTTGCAATACAAAGACAGATTTTTCCTCAAAGTTGATGTGGAGGTAGCTAATCTCAGACACCACGGGGAAGAACAGAAAGGGGAAAGTAAAAAGTTTGTCAGGTGTACAACCTCTGGCTTACGCTATTAGAGATATAAAGCATGCTAGGAAATTTTCCTAAGTATGACTTCCTCTTTGGCCACAACCTTGACCCAGAATAATCACTAAAAAGAATATATTAGAATGCAGTACTGCTGTCCCCAGTAAGTCTGTCTGGCTATGCCTATGCCCTCAGGCATCCATGAAACTTTCTTTCAAACTCATTCTGTTAAGAAATGAGAAAAATAGACGATAATGCTATTTCCTTTGTTACACCTAGTGCATAATGATGTTACTGAATTTATCTTCTTATGGTAACATAACCTATGAAATGATTTTTTGAGAATTAATTTTATTTAAAATAGGTTTTTATATAGAGGCATTTAATCTTGGCATATGTGATTTGCTGTCTTCCACACATGCTGCAGTTGGCAAAAAAAATTACTCTTGTCATGCTAGTAAAGGACACCCCGTGTGATTTGCTATATCATATCAAGTGATATTACTGTATGATGTCAACATCAACACCTTCTCTCAAACCACTGCAGTGTGTATGGACTGTCAGGCTAAATGAATGAACACTAGTAACATATTAGTTTCATACAGACCTCTCAAAAATGTTAAGCATTAATATTATGTGCTTTCTCTTCAAATAAGTTGCTTTGTATGCTTTTGATATTAAATTTGAAGAGTTTATATGTTCCATATAGATTAGTTCTTATAATGCATTTTAAAAAAATCTTTAGCATTCATTTTTTTAACATTTAGAATTATGGTAAAATCTTACCAAATTTGTTGTAATAATTGTTAATGTTCCTGTGATAGTGATTTTTAAAATATAGAATAACAAATTATAAGAACAATAACAAATATGACTTTAAGTTATATAGCTCTTAAGCTCATTCAACAGATAATTTTATTTGGTTATATAAAAATTGACAAACTATTTCTTGTATCTTTTACACAAAAATAACCAAAAAAGGCATATATATGGGTATTCATATTATAACAATAAGCATTCCACACTAAATTCAAATTATATGTAATATGAGCCTGCTATCTACTGATTACATAGGAACACAAAGCTTCTCAATGACAAGAAATGAATGAAACATTTTGTAATCACTATCTAAATTTTAAATGGGGTAAAGTAATATTCTATATTTTGACTAGTTCAAAATTCAGTTCATACTGATAAGAAAACCTTAGCTTAATCATCTAAGAAAGCAGACTATTACCCTAGTAAAATATTATTTAAAGATGGCTTGAGTAGCATGTCCAAATACTATTGTAGTCATTTCTGTAATTATTAGCAGCACACTAAATCATTCCTGAGAAAATGTGGTCCCAAATAAGGATAAATAAGCAATTTAGAGTGTCTTAACTATATGATACTCTGCAATAAAAAACTAGAGATTATAAAAATCTTACATTTATGTAAAGCCAACGCTTACTCTGTTATTAAAATAAAACCAGACAAAAAAATGATGCATACTGGACAACGCATATTTAATAACTAACATGTATGATAATAACCTTTCTGTTTAAAAGAATGAGGGTGAAATTTATTGGAAAATAACAGAATCTTGTGCACAATGTGATTCTGTTTGTATAAAACACTTTCAATATTAAAAAATTAAAACAGATATATTATTCAAATTTATGCCACTGTCCATGTATATACATTTAAACTTGCAAAGGAAATTATATCTTGAAAGATACAGACCAAATTACTGATGGTGATTACCATTAAGATGTGAGAAAGAGGGCTTCCCTGGTGGAGCGGTGGTTGAGGGTCTGCCTGCCGATGCGGGGGACATGGGTTCGTGTCCCGGTCCGGGAGGATCCCGCGTGCCACGGAGCGGCTGGGCCCGTGAGCCATGGCCGCTGAGCCTGCGTGTCCGGAGCTTGTGCTCCGCAACAGGAGAGGCCGCAGCAGTGAGAGGCCCGCGTATCGCAAAAAACAAACAAACAAACAAAAAATGATGTGAGAAAGAGAATTTTTATATTAAGACATTATTTAGGAGTAAAAAACATTTCAAAATAAATGTCATGTGGTCAACCATGTACTTTTCCTTTGTGCCATTAAATTTAGTCATTAATTGCAATTTATTGCATATCTTAAATATTTACTTTTTAAGCATCTGAATTCTAAATGTAATTATGAGAACCAGTTTTTAGACATAATAGTTTCAGTTTTTTAGTTATTTAGTTAGGTTTTTTAAAGGACAATTTTGAAATGATAACATTTCTTTAGTAATGCTTATGAATGCTAAGAGCAAGTGGAGACAGAACAAATCTTTCCTTAAAGTATAAGGCAAATTCTAAAAGAATCAAACAAACCAAAGATATAAAATCAAGAAAATGTCAATTTTTACAATTATTTGGTCATTTTCTGTTGTTATAATACTTCGAAATAGTCTTTAAAATGAAAAATAGGCAAATGATAAAATTGTTCAAATTTTTGTCTTTTTTACGTTGAATGCAAATGAGTGATGTGGGAATTAGATTAGTAGTAAATCTGATACATATAAATATTTCAAAATTATCCAATTACCTTCCAAAATAACAAAAAATACAATAAATAATATTTGTACAGAAAAATCAGGAATATATTTTTTGTCCTTAACAATATTGTTAAGCCCTTATTAAAATAACTTACACCACTCACTGACTTTACATAGAATGCAGGATCAGGCCTTAGAACAAGAAGGAGAAAGAGTCATATACAGAAGAATATACTACTATAAACACCATGACAGATTGTAGCTTGTAAAACTTCTGTAGTAAACTTAATGCCAAAGAGAAATCCATCTGCACCTTGTGGAATTAATTAGCAGTTGATTTAGAATAACAATAAATGCATACTTGTTATTAGATTCTTTAGGGACTAATTTTGAAATAGAAGTTACAAGATTCCACTGAAAACAGCTAACTCAATTGTTTTTTAACTTTCAATTTGAAATTCTTAATGATAATATGTTAGCAACATAGGGAAACATCTAAGTAAAATATGACCTAATGCTCTCTGAGTTCACTAAATGCCCCATAACATGGATTTATAGTGTAGTTTGTCATAAGATACAGATAAGGAAGAGAAATGGGTAAACAGACAAGTTTAACTGATTATATTAAGTAAAAATACAATAAATATATTTGCTGCCAAAGCATGCAGGAGTTAAGATATACACATTTTATTTTAAATTAAATTACAATGAACGATTATAGTGAACAGATTCAATGCCATTGCAGTTTGATGAGTTTAAATTTCATATCTAGGTCAGTGAGGAATAATTTATCTTTGCAAACTATTTTTTCTATTATTTATAAAAGATGCTGTTTTTAAAAGTCAGTTGAATTGAACAAAGCTAGAAATAATATGTTCTTCACATTTTTCAAAGGAAATAGATGACTTCCTGGGATAAGGCATCTTTCATAGATATTTTAAATATACATTTTTAGCACATACAAGAAAGTATATTGTGCAAGTATGGTATCAGTTAGCACGGAAGTCACAGTTGGCTGTGGAACAAGTTCCTAGAATTTTGTGTAAGTTTCTCAAACCCTTTGGCTTTAGTTGGTCACAACTAATTCTGGTTATATAGGCAATGCATGTTATACCCATAACATAATACTCAATAAATGTATTCCCACTTAATAAAAACTGCCTCAAGGTTTATATTTCTAGTAGGCAATTACCTTTTTCTCATTTAGTATAGTTTGCAGGTAACTCAGTTACCTCAGAAAAATGGCTAACACAAAACATTATTAGTAGGAGTTGTTTTAATATTATTTATACATTTAAGGTTACAGCAATGAATTTTAAACTGCAGGGCCCCTCAATGGAAAGTAATTTATTAAAGTGTTCACAGGGGTCATAGGCTTTTGTAAAATGTGCATACAAAATATTTTTTTATTTTTCGGCTTAAAGTATATGAAATTTACATATTTTGTATAATATTTAAGCCTCACAAAGCTTGGATCTATTTTGGATAAAGTATAGACAAAGATCTTGTTGAACTACTGATATTTTTTCCTTTTCAGAAGAAATCCTGGATTCTGAATTTCAAATAAGTGGAAGGAATCATTTATGTGAGCCATGCTTTATGCTCACATCTCTTTAAAAATATCTTAATGAGTATAGTTGCATTGCTCATACATTTCTATATGACAGAAACAGAAAATATAGTTAAATTGTAGACACAGTCTTTACTTTTTTAAATAGTTGACTGGATAACTACCTTCCAGTTGATTACTGAATAATAAAATTATGTGAAAAAATGATTTCAGTTATTTCTGCTATCTTTATAACCAGATATGATAAATAAAAGTTACATGTTTATAAGCAAATGTTGAAGAATATCATTGGTTTTATTTGGTGACAATATCCTGCTTAGGCAGTAAGAGTGCATATAGATATTAATAGCCTAAAATGTGTTTATTACATGCATACATTTTATTTTGCTTTTTTATAGAACTAAAATATTTATTTATTCAGTGTGTTCATTCATTAATAATTTATTGATCATATACTTAGTTCACAATTCTATACTAGAATTGGGAAAAAAAATCAAAATTATCAGCTTCTAAGTGACCTGCAATTTAGTTGCAAAGATAAAACATGAGTGATTCTGCAATTAAACATAATAATTTTCTATCATCTTCTCAAGAAGAATCAGAAATAGAACCTCCATGGAAATAAGTTGTATTCTAAATATTCAGAAAGCCTTAAAACCTAAAAAAAACCCTATTCTAATGTTCTTCTTTCCACTCTGTGAATATACAATAAATATTTAAATCTGATGAACATTAAAAACAACCATATACCATACTAACCTACTTTAATTTTTTTAAGAGAACTAATATTTTCACTAGAATTATCTTTTCCTCTTTTCTAGTGTTTTAGGAAGTGTAAGTTGATAGAAAAGATATGAAAGGGCAAGATAAACCTAGGTATAAAAGTTAAAGATACAATGCTTTTGTCTAAAAGGAAAGACATGCCCAGCAAATGAATGCTTACAGTTCAATGGCCAAAACTATTTTAAAAGCTACATCTAGGTGGGAAATTGCTAGAAGAGTACTTAGCTTTCCACACTCCATAGCAGAGGAAAGCAAGTTTGAGGGTAGTTTGATTTCAGTGATGAATGAGCCAATTAATAGCATACTTCAAAATGAATGTACTCAAAGTGGATTGAAGAGGAATATATAGGTCTCATTTTTTTCTAAAAGCCTTTATAAAGCTTTCCAATATCTCCTGCAAAAAGCTATTCTATAAAAAGCTGGTGTGCTAGCATGTGTAGCCTCTTCTCAATGCTCTATTTTATAATCATTATTACTTTATATATATTTTTTGATTACTTTATCCTGCACATTTTCAGAGAGAAATACCAATGCAAGTCATAATAGCTTTAAAATTGTTTCAGATAGTTTCTGTTACAAATACTTTTAAATAATGGATTGATGACTATGTCATTGTTACTGAAAGTGGATATGCAAAATGATTTTAATATGGAGAGGGTTCCAGAATAAATCAAAATATTTTGAACAGTTATAATCTAGTTTGTCCAACTAACAATAAAAACTCAAAATTAATATATGAACATACTGAAAGATCAGATAGCAGTTTAAAATGTTCTTCAATAATGACCTTGTGACCATTTAAGCTGTAAGTACCCAGCTCAAGGGAAATTTAGTTTATCCTAGGGTAGTTAATTTATTTAAAATACCTTAGGTTGAAATCACTCTTTAACATATTTAAAAGATTTTAGTCCATGAATATTCTTGTTATTTAATAGGCTTAAGCAACTTTGGTTCTAGTTTTCTTGACTACTAAACATTATAGCAAGCATTTAAATTGTATGAATGCTACGTCAGGCATTGTTCTATGTGTATTACTTATACAAAAACATTCAATTCTCATAACAATTCTGTCAAGTCGTAACCATTATTTTTGCCATTTTCTAAATTAGGAAAATACGGCACAAGGAAGTTAAGAAAATTTCCTAAGCCATATAGTAATTGCAGGCTGGGAGTTAAACTGAGGAAGTCCGTTCTACACTCAATACTCATAACTATTCTACAGGTCTACCTATCTATAACATGAAAGACAATATTTTTTAAAAAACAGAAAATATTTGAATACTTTATTAATTGCCTTTATCTGGTCTATATGGATAACACTTTTATTCAGATGTTTATCTTACTTATAAAAAGAAGATTTGGTAACAGTTTGCCTATCGTCTGGAATTTAGGAAAATCTTTACTCAGATTGTCTCCTTAAATATTTACTGACTACATATATATCCCATATTTATGATATTCATAATTTATAAAAAAGTAAATATGTCTTTTGTCAATGGGGAACAAGAGTAAGCAAGTTATACTTCTTGCTATTTTATTGCTAATCTCGGTGAAACTTTAATAAACTGCAGTAGAACAAATGTATGGTAAATTTAATACAGTGAGAGAGAATGAAACAACATCTGCCACAAAAATATCCATCACTGGCTCCATATTCTCAATGTCTTCTGTAAGCTAGTAGTAAGGAGATATAAATGATTTGACTCTGCCAATTTCTAGTTGTGCAGCCAGTGTAAAATATAGGTATTATAAAATGTTACTCTGTCACATATTTTGGCAATGATTGGAGTATCTAGTGAAATATGGGATTTTATTCTTAGCACTTTAAGTTAATAACAATAACTGTAAAACTAATATTGTTCTTTCCAGTAATTGCCACCATCCATCATATTGCCGAGTAATACAGAAACAAATATGTGCCACTTTATTTCAGTGCTGGCTCCTGGGTAAAGCAACAATATTATTACTGCGTCTTTTCTGCTTAAAACGTTATTCAAAGAAATAATGAAATCATATATTTAAAGGGAAACACAAAACTAAGAGTGTAATAGTGATTTCATGTTTTATAGCAATCTCACCACCTACTCTCTGACCTGGTATTCTGAGGGTATCAATTTGTTATGAATATAGTTGAACTCCTTGCAACATAGAGGGTAATGATAAGGCTTTATCCAAATTATAGTTTCTTAATATATGCCATAGTTTTCAAAAGAGAAAAAAATTCAGACCGTGGAACGGATTGTTTTGCTCAGAACTCTTATTCCCAAAGAAAAGACATTTTAAACATCTTAAAGAAATTATTTTATTTTATTTTAGTCTAAAACTACTACATCATTTTTTTACACTTTAAATGGCCAGATAGAGTCATAAGTAAAAAGGGAAATGAAATAAACAAAAGCATTATTCTTTTTTCCTGTCTATATTTAGTATAAATATGTTTTTAAGTAGAACATTTTTCTTTTTCTTTTTGCTCAAAGCACTATTTCTTTCTAAATAGGGCATGATATTAGTTATAGGTGACATCATTAATGTGCAGTTTAAAAATAGCTCAACAGTCATATCAAATGCTAATTCTACACTCATTTGAAATTTTCAAAGTATCTTGGATGTTAAGTCTCATTTCACAATTACTTAAAGGTGAAAGGGCAAGTTGCTATGGGAAAGTGATTAAATTTTCTAATAAAAGACCAGTTGTGTAAATTTAAGCTCAAAGAGAAATTAATGTAAGGAGTGAGCATAATAAAATACATAGTCAATGAGGAGTGGCCTCAGGAAATAGCTGGACAGAGAGTCATTGGTTTGGGACAAATAAGATTTTTTTTTCCTCACTGGCTCTCTTCTCTGTTTCTTTTTATGCATCTGCTCTTCCCTATTGTTGCAAACTGGTTTGTGTTTCCTACTTAGACATTGTGGAAAACAGTCTCTGATGGTGCTCAAGGACACAGTTAATTTCAAAAAGGTGCCAAGCCAATTCTAAATTCTTGGGGAAGAAACTTTAGGTCCAGTATGCTTGTGTTCCCCACTCCCTGCACAGTCAATGCTAACTGAAGTAATCATAGTGCGTGGTCTAGTCTGAGTCTCTAAGATCCCTCATTTGAAGCCACAGTTTTTGTTCTGTGGATTTAAATGTGCTCAATCTCAGAAGTGAAGTGTCCCATTAAACTATGAAGGGTGGTAAATTATCCCACACCAAACTATGTCACTTTGGCATAAAGATTTTTTTCAGCTAAAGACACTTGATAAAAAAAAAAAAAAAGTTAAACAGTACATTCTTATCTCTTTTCATCCTGAAAATCGGAGATAAAAACTCCAATGTGAAAGATGCCCTCCCTGTATTAGAAGAAAAAATACTTTGACAGGGAGTCATAACTGAGAGGATTCTGTACAAAATAATTATATAATATTTATTATAAATTACCTTTTTAAAAATAATTCCTATCTTCTTTTAGCATACCCCAATAGTTTAGTACTTTTCCACAATTGTCTCTCTCTGTTCAACCTAATATTTAGATTTTACCATTTCTTTAGGTCTTCATTTCCTTATGAGGGTTTCCATATGATTTAAACTTTATTTTTTAAATATTTATTTATAATTTTTTATACAGCAGGTTCTTATTAGTCATCCATTTTATACCCATCAGTGTATATATGTCAATCCCAATCTCCCAATTCATCACACCACTACACCCACACCCACCACTTCACCGCCTTGGTGTCCATTCATTTGTTCTCTATATCTGTGTCTCAATTTCTGCCCTGTAAACCAGTTCATCTGTACCATTCTTCTAGGTTCCACATATATGCGTTAATACACGATATTTGTTTTTCTCTTTCTGACTTACTTCACTCTGTATGACAGTCTCTAGATCCATCCACGTCTCTACAAATGACCCAGTCTCATTCCATTTTATGGTTGACTAATATTCCATTGTATATGTGTACCACATCTTCTTTATCCATTCATCTGTTGATGGGCATTTAGGTTGCTTCCATGACCTGTCTATTGTAAATAGTGCTGCAATGAACATTGGGGTGCATGTGTCTTTCTGAATTATGGTTTTCTCTGGATATATGACCAGTAGTGGGATTGCTGGGTCATATGGTAATTCTATTTTTAGATTTTTAAGGAACTGCCATACTGTTCTCCTTAGAGGCTGTATCAATTTATATTCCCACCAACAGTGCAAGAGGGTTCTCTTTTCTCCACTCCCTCTCCAGCATTTGCTGTTTGTAGATTTTCTGATGATGCCCATTCTACCTGGTGTGAGGTGATACCTCATTGCAGTTTTGATTTGCATTTCTCTAGTAATTAATGATGTTGATGTTTTCATGTCCTTCTTGGCCATCTGTATGTCTTCTTTGGATAAATGTCTATTTAGGTCTACTGCCCATTTTTACATTGGATTGTTTGTTTTTTAAATATTGAGCTGCATGTGCTGTTTATATATTTTGGAGATTAATCCTTTGTCTGTTGATTTGTTTGCAAATATTTTCTCCCATTTTGAGGATTGTCTTTTTGCCTTGTTTATTTTGTTGAGCAAAAGCAAAAGGTTTCCTTTGCTGTGCAAAAGCTTTTAAGTTTCATTAGGTCCTATTGTTTATTTATGTTTTTATTTCCATTACTCTAGGAGGTATATCAAAAAAGATCTTGCTGTGATTTATGACAAAGAGTGTTCTTCCTATGTTTTCCTCTAAGAGTTTTATAGTATCCCATCTTACATTTAGGTTTCTAATCCATTTTGTGTTTCTTTTTATAAGTGGTGTTAGGTAATGTTCTAATTTCATTCTTTTACTAGTAGCTGTCCAGTTTTCTCAGCAGCACTTATTGAAGAGATTCTCATTGCCATTGTATATCCTTGCCTTCTTTATCATAGACTAGTTGACCATAGGTGCGTGGGTTTATCTCTGCACTTTCTATCCTGCTCCATTGATCTATATTTCTGTTTTTGTGCCAGTACCATATTGTCTTGATTACTGTAGCTTTGTAGTAAAGTCTGAAGTCAGGGAGTCTGATTCCTCCAGCACCATTATTTTCCCTCAAGACTGTTTTGGCTATTTGGGGTCTTTTGTGTCTCCTTAAAAATTTTAAGATTTTCTTGTTCTAGTTCCATAAAAAATGCCACTGGTAATTTGATAGGGATTGCATTGAAATCTGTAGATTGCTTTGGGTAGTATAGTCATTTTCACAATATTGATCCTTCCAATCAAGAACATGGTATATCTCTCCATCTGTTTGTGTCATATTTAATTCTTTTCATTAGTGTCTTACAGTTTTCTGCATACAGGCCTTTTGTCTCCCTAGGTAGGCTTATTCCTAGGTTTTTTATTCTTGTTGCAATGGTAAATGGGAGTGTTTCCTTAATTTCTCTTTTAGATTTTTCATCATTAGTGTAAACGAATAAAAGAGATTTCTGTGCATTAATTTTGTATCCTGAAACTTTACCAAATTCATTGATTAGCTCTAGTAGTTTTCTGGTGGCATCTTTAGGATTCTCTATGTGTAGTATCATGTCATCTGCAGTGACAGTTTTACGTCTTCTTTTCCAGTTTGTATTCCTTTTATGTCTTTTTCTTCTCTGATTGCTGTGGCTAGGACTTCCATAACTATGTTGAATAATAGTGGTGGGAGTGTACATCCCTGGCTTGTTCCTGATCTTAGAGTAAATCATTTCAGTTTTTACCAGTGAGAATGATGTTTGCTGTGGGTTTGTCGCATATGGCCTTTATTATGTTGAGGTAGGTTCCCTCTATGCCCATTTTCTGGAGAGTTTTTATCATAAATGCATGTTGAATTTTGTCAAAAGCTTTTATGCATCTATTGAGATGATTATATGTCTTTTTTCTTCAATTTATTAAAATGGTGTATCACATTGATTGATTTGCATATATTGAAGAATCCTTGCATTCCTGGGATAACTACCACTTGCTCATGGTGTCTGATCCTTTTAATATGTTGTTGGATTCTGTTTGTTAGTATTTTGTTGAGAATTTTTGCATCAATATTCATCAGTGATATTGGTCTGTAATTTTCCTTTTTTGTAGTATCATTGATGGCTTTTCATATCAGGGTGATGGTGGCCTCAGAGAACCAGTTTGGGAGTCTTCCTTCCTCTGTAATTTTTGGAAGAGTTTGAGAAGGATCGGTGTTAGGTCTTCTCTAAATGTTTGATAGAATTCACCTGGGAAGCCATCTGGACCTGGACTTCTGTTTGTTGGAAGATTTTAAATCACAGTTTCATTTTCATTGCTTGTGATTGGTCTGTTCATATTTTCTATTTCTTCTGGGTTCAGTCTTGGAAGTTTATACCTTTCTAAGTATTTGTCCATTTCTTCCAGGTTGTCCATTTTATTGGCATACAGTTGCTTGTAGTAGTCTCTTAGGATGTTTTGTATTTCTGTGGTGTCTGTTGTAACTTCTCCTTTTTCATTTCCAATTTTATTGATTTGAGTCCTCTCCCTCTTTTTCTTGATGAGTCTGGCTAAAGGTTTATCAATTTTGTAAATCTTCTCAAAAAACCAGCTTTTAGTTTTATTGATCTTTGCTATTGTTTTCTTTGTTTCTATTTCATTTATTTCTGCTCTGATCTTTATGATTTCTTTCCCTCTGCCAACTTTGGCTTTTGTTTGTTCTTCTTTCTCTATTAAAGTCAGTTTGTTTATTTGAGATTTTTCTTGTTTCTTGAGGTAGCCTTGATAGCTGTAATCTTCCCTCTTAGAACTGCTTTTGCTGCATCCCATAGGTTTTGGATGGTAGTGTTTTCACTGTCATTTGTCTCTAGGTATTTTTTTGATTTCCTCTTTGATTTATTCAGTGATCTCTTGCTTATTTAGTAACATATTGTTTAACCTCCCTGTGTTTGTGTTTGTTTGTTTTTTTACATTTTTGTCCCTGTAATTGATTTCTAATCTCATAGCATTGTGGTCAGAAAAGATACTTGATATGATTTCAATTTTCTTAAATTTACTGAGGATTGATTTGTCAACCAAGATGTCATCTATCCTGGAGAATGTTCCATGCACAATTGAGAAGAAAGTGTAATCTCTCATTTTTGGATGGAATGTACTATAAATATCAATTAAAACTATCTGGTCTATTGTGTCATTTAAAGTTTGTGTTTCCTTATTAATATTCTGTTTGGATGATCTGTCTGTTGATGTAAGTGAGGTGTGAAAGCCCCCACTCTTATTGTTTTACTGTTGATTTTGTCTCATAGCTGTCAGCAGTTGCCTTATGTATTGAGGTGCTCCTATGTTGGGTGCATATATATTTATAATTGTTATATCTTCTTATTGGATTGATCCCTTTATCATTTTGTAGTGTCCTTCTTTGTCTCTTGTAGCATTCTTTATTTTAAAGTCTATTTTATCTGATATGAGAATTGCTACCCCAGCTTTCTTTTGATTTCCATTTGCATGGGATATCATTTTCCATCCGTTCACTTTCAGTCTGAATATGTCCCTAGGTCTGAATTGGGTCTCTTGTAGTCAGCATATATATGGGCATTGTTTTTGTATCTAATCAGCAAGCCTGTGTCTTTTGGTTGGAGCATTTAATCCACTCACGTTTAAGGTAATTAACCATATGTATGTTTCTATAACCATATTCTTAATTGTTTTGGGTTTGTTTTTGTTCATCCATTTTGTCTTTTGTGTTTCCCACTTAGAGAAGTTCCTTTAGCATTTGTTGTAGTGCTGGTTTGTTGGTGTTGAATTCTCTTAGCTTTTGCTTGTCTGTAAAGCTTTTTATTTCTCCATTGAATCTGAATGAGGTCTTTGCTGGGTAGAGTAATCTTGGTTGTAGGTTCTTCCTTTTCATCACTTTAACTATATCATGCCACTCCATTCTGGCTTGTAGAGTTTCTGCTGAGAAATCAGCAGAAACTTCTGACAGTTAAACTTCTGACAGTTAAACTTCTGACAGTTCCCTTTTATGTTATTTGTCATTTTTCCCTTGCTGCTTTCAATAATTTTTCTTTGTCTTTAATTTTTGCCGGTGTGATTACTCTGTGTCTCAGCATGTTTCTCCTTCAATTTATCCTGTATGGGACTCTCTGGGCTTCCTGGACTTGGGTGGCTATTTCCTTTCCCATGTTAGGGAAGTTTTTGACTATAATCTCTTCAAATATTTTCTCAGGTCCTTTCTCTGTCTCTGCTCCTTCTGGGACCCCTATGATGCAAATGTTTTTGCACTAAATGTTGTCCCAGAGGTCTCTTATGCTGTCTTCATTTCTTTTCATTCTTTTTTCTTTATTCTATTCTTCAGCAGTGAATTCCACCATTCTGTCTTCCAGGTCACTTATCTGTTCTTCTGCCTCAGTTATTCTGCTATTGATTCCTTCTAGTGTATTTTTCATTTTGGTTATTGTATTGTTCATCTCTGTTTGTTTGTTCTTTAATTCTTCTAGATTTTTAAAAAAACATTTCTTACATCTTCTTGATCTTTGCCTCCATTCTTTTTCTGAGGTCCTGGATCATCTTCACTATCATTATTCTGAATTCTCTTTCTGGAAGGTTGCCTATCTCCACTTCATTTAGTTGTTTTCCTGTGGTTTTATCTTGTTCCTTAGCTCTCTGCCTTTCATCTTGTCTATCTTTCTGTGAATATGGTTTTTGTTCCACAGGCTGCAGGATTGTAGTTCTTCTTGCTTCTGCTGCCTGCCCCCTGGTGGATGAGAGTATCTAAGAGGTTTGTGCAAGTTTCCTGATGGGAGGGACTGGTGGTTGGTAGAGCTGGCTGTTGCTTTGTTGGGCAGAGCTCAGTAAAACTTTAATCCACTTGTCTGCTGATGGCTGGAGTTGGGTTCCCTCCCTGTTGCTTGTTTGGCCTGAGGTGACCCAACCCTGGAGCCTCCCTGAGCTCTTTGGTGGGGCTAATGGCAGACTCTGGGAGGGCTCACACCAAGGAGTACTTCCCAGTACTTCTCCTGCCAGTGTCTCTATACTCACGGTGAGACACTGCCACTCCCCACCTCTGCAGGAGGTGCTCCAACACTAGCAGGTATGTCTGGTTCAGTCTCCTATGGGGTCACTGCTCCTTCCCCTAGGTCCCAACGTGCACACTACTTTGTGTGTGTCCTCCAAGAGTATAGTCTCTATTTCCCCCAGTCCTCTCAAAGTCCTGCAATCAAATCCTGCTGGCCTTCAAAGTCTGTTTCTCTAGGAATTCCTCCTCCTGTTGTCAGTCTCCCAGGTTCAGAAGCCTGATGTGGGGCTCAGAACCTTCACTGCAGTGGGTGGACTTCTGTGGTATAAGTGTTCTCCAGTTTGTGTGTCACCCACCGAGCAGTTATGGGATTTGATTTTATTGTGATTGCACTCTTCGTACCATCTCATTGTCCCTTCTCCTTTGTCTTTGGATGTTGGGTATCTGTTTTGGTGAGTTCCAGTGTCTTCCTGTTGATGATTGTTCAGCAGTTAGTTGTGATTCCAGTGTTCTTGCAAGAGGGAATGAGAGGATGTCCTTCTACTCCTCCATCTTGACTCAATCTCCCGTTTAAATTTTGTATTAACTTATATGATTTTCTCCTGTTAACCTTTGTATGTTAATTTAATTCTCAGGCCCAGCTGAAAACTCTAAGATGACATAGCTAAATTTTTCCTCCCCTACAACTGCAAGTTATAGCTGCCACTGAGTAATTTTGGACTATGTCAAAAGAACAACAGGCAAGACAGTAAATCATGATCCTGGAAGGAGTAATCAATAGGAGTATAGATAAGTTTAATGTGAGCAAGGAAAAATGCATCTGGCACTTGGATATATATTGGCAGTTTCCTGGTCAATTTTGAAAAATATATGCAGCAGCCACAACCTGAGAAGGCTATGATGACCAGAGGTCTAGATGTCATAGAAATGAAGGTTCTGGTCACTTACCAGCTAAGCTACCTAAGCAGTGGAATTGCTAACTATCAATAAAGGAAATAAAACATGGGTTGTAGAGAATGGAGATGATAAGGATAAGGATCAATGATGCTGACACCAGCTTCAGCAACAAGGGTTATACTTTTCCATTAGACTTTCGCTTGGAAAATATTGCAGAGGAAAATACATCAAACCAAAATCCTAGAGAAGCTGTTTCTAGATGGGATAAAATTATGTTAAAAAAAAATTAGTGGGTGTGCCCAAATGACTAAGTAGTAAGACCATGAGCTCACCTTCTCCCATGTGCACACCAAAATTACAACTACTTAGAGAGAAACTATGGATGAGAATGACCTGAAAACTAGCAGAAAAAATTTTACACAACAAAAGATATAAAGAAAAGAACTACAATGAGACAGGTAAGAGGGGCAGAGATGGATACCCCACAGAAGGCAACCCACAAATGGAAGGTTAATCACAATTGCAGAGATTCTGCCAAAGAAGTGAGGGGTCAGAGCCCCACATAAGGCTCTGCAACCCAGGGATTCTTCACCATGAAAATGAACCCCAGAATGTCTGGTTTTGAAGGTCAACAGGGCTTGTGTTTGAGAGAGCCAGAAGGCTTTATGCTCGAGTCTTAAAGGGCACTCACAAAATCTCACACACACTGATACCCAGTACAGGAACAATAATCTGCTGGGAGCCTGTGTAAGACTCACTTGCTGATCTTGGAAAGCCTCCTGAAGAGTCAGAAGGCAACTGGGACTCCCTCAAAGGACATAGATGCTGGTGCCAGCCATTTTGGTGAACACATTTTACCCCAAGAACACTGTTTCAGAGAAGTGCCATTTTGGAGTCATATAATTAGCCTATTAGTGTCGTGGCTTACCCACATACCAACTGGGTTGTCACTAACCCCAGGATGTCATAGGCTGAGCAACCAGCCACACAGGGACATAATTCCACCCACAAATAGCCCACAAATAGAACACACCCTGGGCCTGAAAACTCTCACTAGTGGTCTGGCACCAAACCCAGGACCCTCAAGGTCCTACCACCAACCAAGCTGGAAACTGACCCTGAAAAACCAACAGGCCAGCACAACCCTTGGATTACTCAGACCCCACAGCCAGCTACATGGGAAAACAGCCTTGCTCACCAATGGGCCAGCAGCCACTGAATGATGCAGGGAATGGCAGCCAACCAGGCCAGGGATCAGCCCTGGTTACTTTTATGTCCAAAGTAGTTGGCTACATCACAACAAAAGGATTGATGCAGCCTACACAGTGAGCACCCTAGAGCATATACCTCTGGCGACTTGAGGGGAATGTGCTGCTAGGCCCCATATTATGTCTCCTACATAAGGCCATTTCTCAAGATTGGGAAACATACATGACCTACTTATGACATAGAAATGAAAACAGAAAATTAGGTGAAATGTGATGACAGAAGAATATGTTCCAAATGAAGGAACAAGATAAAATCTCAGAAGAGAAATAAGTTAAATGGAGATAATCAATCTACCCATTTAAATGTTCAAGGTAATGATCATAAAGTTGCTCAAAGAGCTGTGGAGAAAAATCAATGAACACAGTAGGAAGAATAAAAAAGAGTTAGAAAATATAAGAGGAACCAAACAGAGTTGAAGAAGACAATAACTGAGATTATATATATATATATATATATATTAGAAGGGATCAACAGTAGGTTAGATGACACAGAGGAATAGATTAGTGAACTGGAACACACAGTAGTAGAAATCACCTAAGCTGAACAGAAAAAAAAAAAAACAAGGACAGTAAGAGACCTCAGGGACAACATCAAGTATACTAAAAATCATATTTTAGGAATCCTATAAGGAGAGGAGAGAGAGAAAAGGAAAGATAACTTACTTGCAAAAGGAATAGCCGAAAACTACCTTAACCTGAGAAAAGAAGCAGACATCTAGGTCTAGGAAGCACAGTAGTCACAAACAAGATGAACCCAAACAGATCTACACCAAGACACATTGTAATTAAAATGGCAAAAAATTAAAGATAAACAGAGAATATTAAAACAAGCAAGGGAAAAGCAAAAAGTTATGCATGAAGAAACTCCCATAAGATTATGAGCTGACTTTTCAACAGAAACTCTGCAGGCTAGAAGTGTATGGCACCATACATTTAATGTCATTAAAAGGAAAAATATATGTATAACAAAGAATACACAATAAGACTATCATTCAGATTTGAAAGAGAGATAGAGTTTTACAGACAATAAAAGCTAAAAGAGTTTAGTACCACTAAACTGGTTTTACACAAAATGTTAGGAGATTTCTCAAAGTAGAAAAGAAAAGACCACAAGTAGAAATATGAAAATTCTGAAAGAAAAAAATCACATTGTTAAATGCAAATATACAGTAAATTTAGTCGGTCAAACAATTATAAAGCTAGTAGGAAGTTTAAAAGATGGAAGTAGGGCTTCCAGGAAGATGGCGGAGGAGTAGGATGCGGAGATCGCCTTCCTCCCCACAGATACACCAGAAATACATCTACATGTGGAGCAACTCCTGCAGAGCACCTACTGAGCACTGGCAGAAGACCTCAGACCTCCCAAAAGGCAAGAAACCCCCCACGTACCTAGGTAGGGCAAAAGAAAAAAGAATAAACAGAGACAAAAGGATAGGGACAGGACCTGCACCAGTGGGAGAGGGCTGTGAAGGAGGAAAGGTTTCCACACACTAGGAAGCCCCTTCACAGTCTGAGACTGTGGGTGGCAGAGGGGGGGAAGCTTTGGAGCTGTGGAGGAGAGCACAGCAACAAGGGTGCAGGGGGAAAAGCAGAGAGAATCCCGCACAGAGAATCGGTGCCAACCGGCACTCACCAGACCGAGAGGCTTGTCCACTCACCCGCCGGAGCAGGCGGGGCTGGGAGCTGAGGCTCGGGCTTTGGTTGGAGCGACGGGATACGACTGGTGTTGGCGGCATGAACACAGCCTGCAGGGGGTTAGTGCGCCACGGATGGCCGGGAGGGAGTCCGGGGAAAAGTCTGGACCTGCCAAAGAGGCAAGAGACATTTTCTTCCCTCTTTGTTTCCTGGTGCACGAGGAGAGGGGATTAAGAGCACTGCTTAAAGGAGCTCCAGAGACGGGTGCGAGCCGCGGCTAAAAATGCAGACCCCAGAGACAGGCATAAGACGCTAAGGCTGCTGCTGCCACCACCAAGAAGCCTGTGTGCGAGCACAGGTCACTGTCCACAACCCCCTTCTGGGGAGCCTGTGCAGCCTGCCAAAGAAGAGAAAGGGAAATCTCTCCCAGCAGCCTCAGAAGCAGCAGATTAAAGCTCCACAATCAACTTGATGTACTCTGCATCTGTGGAATACATGAATAGACAATGAATCAACCCAAATTAAGGAGGTGGACTTTGAGAGCAAGGTTTATTATTTTTTCCCCTTTTCCTCTTTTTGTGAGTGTGTATGTATATGCTTCTGTGTGAGATTTTGTCTGTATAGCTTTGCTTCCACCATTTGTCCAAGGGTTCTATCTGTCCGTTTATTTTTTTTTAAATTTTTTTCTTAATAATTACTTTTTATTTTAATAACTTTATTTTATTTTACTTTATTTTCATTCTTTCCTTCCTTCCCTCCTTTAGACAGATTTATGATTTTTTTCCCCTTTTCCTCTTTTTGTGAGTGTGTATGTGTATGCTTCTGTGTGAGACTTTGTATAGCTTTGCTTCCACCATTTGTGCTAGGGTTCTATCCGTCCGTTATTATTTTTTCTCTTAATAATTTTTTTATTTTAATAACTTTATTATATTTTATATTACTTTATTTTATTTCACTTTATCTTCTTTCTTTCTTTTTTTCCTTCCTTCCCTCCTTCCTTCCTTCCTCCCTCCCTCCCTCCTTTCTTTCTTTCTTTCTTTCTACTTCTACTGATTCTTTCTTTCTACTTTTTCTCCCTTTTGTCTGAGCCCTGTGGATGAAAGGTGCTGCAGGCAGGAGTCAGTGTTGTGCCTCTGAGGTGGGAGAGCCAACTTCAGGACACTGGCCAACAAGAGACCTCCCAGCTCCACATAATATCAAACGGCAAAAATCTCCCAGAGATCTCCATCTCAACACCAGCACCCAGCTTCACTCAACGACCAGCAAGCTACAGTGCTGGACATCCTATGCAAAACAACTAGCAAGACAGGAACACAACCCCACACATTAGCAGAGAGGCTGCCTAAAATCATAATAAGTCCACAGACACCCCAAAACACACCACCAGTCATGGACCTGCGCACCAGAAAGACAAGATCCAGCCTCATCCACCAGAACACAGGCACTAGTCCCCTCTGCCAGGAAGCCTACAGAACCCACTGAACCAATCTTAGCCACTGGGGAGAGACACCAAAAACAACGCAAACTATGAACCTGCAGCCTGCAAAAAGGAGACCCCAAACACAGTAAGATAAGCAAAATGAGAAGACAGGAAAACACACAGCACATGAAGGAGCAAGATAAAAACCCACCAGACCTAACAAATGAAGAGGAAATAGGCAGTCTACCTGAAAAAGAATTCAGAATAATGATAGTAAAGATGATCCAAAATCTTGGAAATAGAATAGACAAAATGCAAGAAACATTTAACAAGGACCTAGAAGAACTAAAGATGAAACAAACAATGATGAACAACACAATAAATGAAATGAAAAGTACTCTAGATAGGATCAATAGCAGAATAACTGAGGCAGAAGCATGGATAAGTGACCTGGAAGATAAAATAGTGGAAATAACTACTGTAGAGCAGAATAAAGAAAAAGAATGAAAAGAACTGAGGACAGTCTCAGAGACCTCTGGGACAGCATTAAACACACCAACATTCGAATTATAGGGGTTCCAGAAGAAGAAGAGAAAAAGAAAGGGACTGAGACTTAATAACAAAAAAACAAACAACCCAATCCAAAAATGGGCAGAAGACCTAAATAGACATTTCTCCAAAGAAGATATACAGACTGCCAACAAACACATGAAAGAATGCTCAACATCACTAATAATTAAAGAAATGCAAATCAAAACTACAATGAGATATCATCTCACACCCGTCAGAATGGCCATCATCAAAAAAACTAGAAACAATAAATGCTGGAGAGGGTGTGGAGAAAAGGCAACACTCTTGCACTGTTCGTGGGAATGTAAATTGATACAGCCACTATGGAGAACAGTATGGAGGTTCCTTAAAAAACTACAAATAGAATGACCATATGACCCAGCAATCCCACTACTGGGCATATAACCTGAGAAAACCATAATTCAAAAAGAGTCATGTACCAAAATGTTCATTGCAGCTCTATTTACAATAGCCAGGACATGGAAACAACCTAAGTGTCCATCATCGGATGAATGGATAAAGAAGATGTGGCACATATATACAATGGAATATTACTCAGCCATAAAAAGAAACGAAATTGAGCTATTAGTAATGAGGTGGAGAGACCTAGAATCTGTCATACAGAGTGAAGTAAGTCAGAAAGAGAGAGACAAATACCATATGCTAGCACACACACACACACACACACATATATATACACATATATATATATATGTATATATATATAACCTTTAGCCAGACTCATCAAGAAAAAAAAAAAAAGAGAGAGAGAAAGAGGGGGCTCAAATATATAAAATCATAAATGAAAGAGAAGTTACAATCGACACCACAGAGATAAAAAGGATCATAAGAGATTACTATGAAAAATTATACCAGTAAAATGGGCAATCAAGAGAAACAAATTCCTGAAGATGTACAATCTCCCAAGACTGACTGAATCATGAAGAAATAGAGAATATTAACAGTTCAATTACAGAGTAATGAAATTGAATGATTATTTTTTTTTAATTTCAACAAACACAAGTCCAGGATTAGACAGTTTCACAGGTAAATCCTACCAAACATTTAAATAAGAGTTAACACCTATCCCTCTTGAACTATTCCAAAAGAGTAATATACACTTCTGAAATTATTCTATGAGACAAGCATCACCCTGATACCAACATCAGACAAGGAAACCACAAAAAATTTACAGACCAATATCATTGATGAACATATATGCAAACATCCTCATCAAATATTAACAGAATTCAACAATACATTGAAAGGATCATATACCATGATCAAGTGGGATTAACCCAGGGATGCAAGCACTGTTCAATATATGCAAATCAATCAATGTGATATATCACATTTAAAAATTGCAGAATAAAATTAAGACAACATTCAGTAGATGAAGAAAAAGCTTTTGCCAAAATTCAACATTCATGATTAAAATTCTCAACAAAATGGGAGCAGAGGAATCATACTCCAACATACTAAAAATCATATAATGCAACAACTAACATCATATTCAATAATCAAGAGTTGACAGCATTTCCTCTAAGATCAGGATTACAAGTATGCCCAATCTTGCCACATTTATCCAACATAGAATCATAAGTCCTAGTCATAGGAATCAGCCAGAAAAAAAGAAATAAAAGGATCTTAATCAAAAAAGGAGTAAAAATGTTACTTTTTGCACATGGAAAATCCTTAAGACACCACCATAAAATTTAAAAACTAATAAATGAATTCTGTAAAGTTGTCAGATACAAATTAATATACAGAAATCTATTACGTTTTTTATACAACAAAGAACTATAAGAAAGATAAGTTAAGAAAATAATTCATTTACAGTTAGATCCAAATGAAGAAAATATCTAGGAAGAAATCTAACCAAAAATGTTATATTGTACTTGGAAAAATATGACATTAATTAAAGATTTGAAGACTATATAAACAAATGCAAAGATATACAGTGCCCATGGTTGTGGAAGGATCAATTACTAAAATGCCCATATTCCTAAAACAATCTACAAATTCAATGCAATCCTTATCAAAATACCAATGGCTTATTTTATGATCTATAACAAATAATTTTAAAATTTGTATGGAAACACAAAAGACCCTGAATAGCTAAAACAAACTTGAGAAAGAACAAAGCAGGAGGAATCACACTCCTTAACTTTAAACTATACTACAAAGCTAGAGTAATCAAAAGAGCATAGCACAAAAATAGACACATGGATCAATGGAAAAGGATAGAGAGCCCAGAAATAAACCCAAGCACGTATGGCCAATTGACCTATATCAGAGCAAACAAGAATATACAATGAGGAAAAGACAGCCTCTTCAAAAAATGGTGTTTGGAAAACTGGACAGTTACATGCAAAATAATCAAACGGGACTACTTTTTCACACGATATGCAAAATAAACTCAAAATATATAAATGACTAAAATGTGAGACCTGAAACCATAAAGCTCCTGGAAAAAAAAAAAAAAAAAAAAACATAGGCAGTATGCTATGATGCTATAGAACAACAGAAGCCACCACAATGAGAAGCCCGCACATGACAACAAAGAGTATGAAGAGTAGGCCCCACTCACTGCAACTAGAGAAAGCCCATGCATAGCAATAAAGACCCAATGCAGCCAAAAATAAGTAAAATTAAAAAAACAAAAACAAAAAAACAGCCTACTGAATGGGAGAAGATATTTGCCAGAGATATATCTGATAAGAAATTATTATCCAAAATATAAAATAAATTTATATAGCTCAACATAAAGAAACACAAACAACCCCACTGAAAAATAAGCAGAGAGTCTGAATAGACATTATTTTCAAAGAATACACACAGCTGGCCAACACACATATTTTTAGACACTCAACTTCACTAATTATCAAAGAAATGAAAATCAAAACTACAATAAGATACCACCTCATATGTCTTACAAGGGCTATTATAAAAAATAAAACAAAAAAGTATTGATGAAGATGTGGAGAAAAGAGAAACTTCATGCACTATTGGTGTGAATGTAAATTGGTACAGCCTCTATGATCATCATTATGGAGGTTCCTCAAAAAATTTAAAATAAACAAAATAAGAAATGAAAGAGAAGTAATAACAGATACCATAGAGACACAAAAAAATCATAAAAGTATACTACAAAAAGTTGTATTCCAAAGAACTGGAAAACCTAGAAAAGAACAAATTTCTAGAAACATAGAGCCTTCCAATACTGAATCAAGAAGAAACAATTTTAACAAACATCACCAGTAATGAAATTAAATTTATAATAAAAACAGAGCCAGCAAACAAAATTCCATGACCAGATGGCTTCATAGGGTCATTCTACCAAATATGTGAAGAACTAATACCTATTCTTCTCAAACTATTCTAAAACCTGAAGAATAGAGAACATTCCAAAATTCATTCTATGAAGCCACTATTACCCTGATACCAAAACCAGACAAAGCCACTACAAAAAACAAACAAAACAAAATAAATACATACAGGCCGTTTATTTGATGAATATAGAAGCAAAAATCTTCAACAAAATATTAGCAAACAGAGTCTAACAATATATAAAAAGAATCATACACCATGATCAAATTGGACTTATTTCACTGCCACAAAGAGTGGTTCAACCTTTGCAAATCAATCAATGTGATACACTACATTAACAAAAGGAAGGAGAGAAATTATATGATCATCTCAATATATGGAGACTAAGCTTTCAACAAAATTCAACATCCATTCATGATAAAAACTCTCATCAAAGTGGATATAGAGGAAACATATCTCAACAGAATAAAGCCTATTTATGACAGACCCACAGCTGACATCATACTCAATGATGAAAAGTTGAAAGCTTTTCCTCAAATTCAGGAACAAGACAAAGATACCAACTCTTACCACTTTTATGTAATATAGTATTGTAAGTCCTTTCACAGCAATCAGACAAGAAAAAGAAATAAAGGTCTTCCAAATTGGAAGGGAAGACGTAAAACTGTCACTATTTGCAAAGGATAGGATACTTTATATAGAGAACCCTAAATTCTCCACCCCAAAATGATTATAACTAATAAATGAATTAAGAAAAGTTTCAGTATACATGATTAATATACAGAAATCTGTTGTGTTTCTGTACGCTAATAATAAAATATCAGAAATAGAAAGTAAAAAATTGGTTTAAAATTGCACTAAAAATACATAGGAATAAATTTAACTAAGGAGGTGAATTACCTATACTCTGAAAATTATAAAATATTGATGAAAATATTTGAAGATAATACAAAGAAATTTAAAAATATCTCATGCTCTTGGTTTGAAAGAATTAACATTGTTGAAATGACCTTACTACCAAAAGCAATCTACAGATTTAATGCAATCCCTGTCAAAATATCCATGACGTTTTTCACAGAGCTAGAACAAATAATCTTAAAATTTATATGGAACCACAAAAGAACCCGAATTGCCAATGTAATCTTGAGCAAAAAGAACAAAGTTAAAGGAATCACGCTCCCAGACTTCAGACTGTACTACAAATCAAACAGCATGGTACTGACACAAAACAGACACATAGATCAATGGAACAGAATGAGAGCTCACAAATAAACCCATGCATACTTGGTCTACAACAAAGGAGACAAGAATATACAATGGGTGGGGTCTTTCCTGGTGGTCCAGTGGTTAAGCTTTTGCCTTGTAATGCAGGGAGTATTTGATCCCTGGTCAGGGAGCTAAGATCCCACATGCCTCGCAGCCAATAAACCAAAACATAAAACAGAAGCAGTGTTGTAACAAATTCAATAAAGACTTTAAAATGGTCCACATCAAAAAAAATCTTTAAAAAAAGAATATGCAAAGGAGAAAAGAAAGTCTCTTCAATAAGTGGTACTGGGAAAACTGGACAGCTACATTTATAGCAATGAGATTAGAATATTACCTCACACCATATAAAAACTAAACTGAAAATGGATTAAAGACCTAAATGTGAGACCTGAAACCATCAAACTCCTAGAAGGGAATGTAGGCAGAACACTCTTTTATAAAGTTGTAGTAATATTTATTTTTTGGTATCTGTCTCCACGGGCAAATGAAATAAAAGCAAAAATAAACAAATGGGACCTTATTAAACTTAAAAGCTTTTGCACAGCAATGGAAACCATCAACAAAATGAGAAAAACAGCCAACTGAATGGGAGAAAATATTTGCAAATGATATGACTGATAAATGATTAATATCCAGTATATATAAACAGCTCATACTACTGGATAGTATTTAAAAAAATGAAAAACTAGCCAAAACACATGAATGAATATTTTTTCCAAAGAAGACATACAGATGGCTAACAGATACAAGAGAAAATTTTCAACATCACTAATTATTAGAGAAAAGCAAATAAAAAACAATAATGAGATATCACCTCATCCCTGTCAGAATGGCTATCATGAAAATGTCTACAAATAACACAAGTTGGAGAGGATGTGGAGAAAAGGGAAGCCTCCTACCTTGTTAGTAGGAATGTAAATTAGTACAACCACTGTGGAAAACAGTATGGAAATTCCAGACTTACCGTGGTGAACATTTTGTAATGCATAGAATTATCAAGTCACTATGTTGTACAGCTGGAACGAACATAGTGTTGAAGGTTTAATATACTCCAAAAAATATGTAAGGTATGAACTGTAGGAGGGGCACTGGGTGCATCATCTAGATCCTCCCCTTTCAAGACAAAGGTACTGATTCCTCAGGAGCATGCCTTGTGATGGCTCACAGCTGAATCCTTTCCCAGAAATTGCTCCAGTATGAGGAGCTCCTTTTGTCAAAGCCATGGTCCCTTCAGTGGACAGCTCTAACAATGGTTGGTCTATGTAGAGAGGTACAAATTATGTCCCCCTTTCATTTATATCTCAAGTAGTCTCTGGAAAATCTGTTGATGCCAACTGAGAACAGCTATTTGAAAAAATTTGGAGCTCAACTTTTCTGTTTGCCCTTTCCTGTCCTTCTCATTCCCTCGCAGTGGGTTGTTTCTGTTTCTCTCTATTAAACTTATCCATACAAATTTCCATCTCATTGTTTTTCCCAAATCTATCACCTATTGGAATAATGCTGTGAGAATAAAGCAGTACCCCATAATATCTGAAGTCTCTAGAGTTTCCAGCACAAGATGGTTATGTAGGAAGATCCTGAACTCAATTCCACCTACAGACACACTGAATCTACAGGTATATGTAAAATAATTTCTTCTGGAAAAAAAAAAAAACCATGAAACTATCTGAGTAATTGCAATAAATTGCTAGATGAGAAAAAAACACCATGAAAGCAAGTTGAAGAGGCTGAGCCATAGTCTTGTCATAAACCCTATCCCTGAATCAGTGACTTACAATCAAGAGGGAACTGAAAACCCAGAGGAATTAAAAATATAAACCCGGAGATCAGGCTTCCTCTGGGAAGAGGAGGCGGCCGCGTCTTCGGCCGGGTTGTGGTATGTTTGCCGCGTTCGCTGCCGTTCTCTGCCTGCCCCAATATCTGGACTGAGCCTTACTTTCCTTGTCCTCTCCCATTCATCGCCACAAAGTGCGCCCTGAAGGCTCCAGCGTGCCTTGCTTCTCTTTGTGGGAAGCCCCATATTTCGCCTACTCAGACCAGGCCCCTGGAGCGTCTCCCGTGGTGTTCACAAGAAGAAAGCATTTCCTGATTGAGGGACTTGGTGAAGAAGCCACCTGCCCCACCACAGCGTGCTGGCACTTGGGCTGGGTCAGAAAGAGAGAACAATGCTCTGAGGCTGTTCTTCCGTGGAGAGGCGCCAGGTACTGGTAGTGACGGTCTCCTGGGGGGACTTCTGGGCCCTGGCTGCTGCCGGGAGGGACAGCTGACCCCTGCGACAAAGAAATGGCATGTTTTGCGTTGCTGCGGCCTTGTACCTTGGCAGACGTGGGATTGACACCCCAGGAGCCTGCGCATAGCCTCTAAGAAAAAAAGGGACAGATTGCTTTGGGGGGACCTTGAAGATGGCGGAAGAGTAAGACGCGGAGATCACCTTCCTCCCCACAGATACACCAGAAATACATCTACACGTGGAACAACTCCTACGGAACACCTACTGAATGCTGGCAGAAGACGTCAGACCTCCCAAAAGGCAAGAAACTCCCCACGTACCTGGGGAGGGCAAAAGAAAAAAAAGAAAAAACAGAGACAAAAGAATAGGGACGGCACCTGCACCAGTGGGAGGGAGCTGTGAAGGAGGAAAAGTTTCCACACACTAGGAAGCCCCTTCGCGGGCGGAGACCGCGGGGGGCGGAGGGGGGAGCTTCGAAGCCGCGGAGGAGTGCACAGCAATGGGTGCGGAGGGCAAAGCGGGGAGATTCCCGCACAGAGGATCGGTGCCGACCGGCACTCACCAGCCCGAGAGGCTTGTCTGCTCACCCGCCGGGGCGGGCTGGGCTGCGAGCTGAGGCTCTGAGGCTCGGGTTTTGGTTTCGGACGGAGCGCAGGGAGAGGACCGGGGTTGGCGGCTTGAACATAGCCTGAAGGGGTTAGTGCACCACGGCTAGCCGGGAGGGAGTCCGGGGAAAAGTCTGCACCTGCTGAAGAGGCAAGAGACGTTTTCTTCCCTCTTTGTTTCCCGGGGCGTGAGGAGAGGGGTTTAAGAACGCTGCTTGAGGGAACTCCGGAGACGGGCGCAAGCCGCAGCTAAAAGCGCGGACCCCAGAGACGGGCGGGAGACGATAAGGCTGCTGCTGCCCCCACCGAGGGGCCTGTGTGCGAGCACAGGTCACCCTCCACACCCCTCTTCCGTGGAGCCTGTGCAGCCCGCCACTGCCAGGTTCCCGGGATCCAGGGACAACTTCCCCGGGAGAACGCACAGCGCGCCTCAGGCTGGTGCAAAGTCACGCCGGCCTTTGCCGCCGCAGGCCCACCCCGCACTCCGTGCCCCTCCCTCCCCGCCGGCCTGAGTGCGCCAGTGCCCCCGAATCAGCAGCTCTTTTAACCCCGCCCTGTCTGAGCAAAAAACAGACGCCCTCCAGCGACCTACACGGAGTGGCAGGGCCAAATCCAAAGCTGAACCCCTGGGAGCTGTGAGAACAAAGAAGAGAAAGGGAAATCTCTCCCAGCAGCCTCAGAAACAGCGGATTAAAGCTCCACAATCAACTTGATATACCCTGCATCTGTGGAATACCTGAATAGACAACCAATCATCTCAAATTAAGGAAGTGGACTTTAGGAGCAAGATCTATGATTTTTTTCCCTTTTCCTCTTTTTGTGAATGTATATGTGTATGCTTCTGTGTGAGATCTTGTCTGTATAGCCTTGCTTCCACCATGTGTCCTAGGGTTCTATCCGTCCATTGTTTTTTTTTTAAATTTTTTCTTAATAATCAATTTTAATAACGTTATTATACTTTACCTTCTTTCTTTCTTTCTCTCTTTCCTTCCTTCCTTCCTTCCTTTAGACAACAAATCATCCCAAATTGAGGAGGTGGTCTCTGACAGCAAGATTTATGATTTTTCCCCATTTACCTCTTTTAGTGAGGGTGTATGTGTATGCTTCTGTGTAAGATTTTGTCTGTATAGCTTTGCTTCCAACATTTGTCCTAAGGTTCTATCCGTCCCTTTTTTTTTTTCCTAAATAAGAATTTTTTAATTCAATAACTTTATTATACTTTATTTTATTTTTACTGTATCTTCTTTCTTTCTCTTTTTTCCTTCTTTCCCTCCTTCCTTCCTTCCTCCCTCCCTCCCTCCCTCCTTTCCTTCCTTCTTGCCTTCTTTCCTTCTTTGCTTCTTTCTTTCTTCCTTCCTTCCTTCCCTCCTTTCCTTCTTTCTTTCCTCATACTTCTACTAATTCTCTCTACTTTTTCTCCCTTTTATTCTGAGCTATGTGGATGAAAAAGCTCTTGGTGCTCCAGCCAGGAGTCAGGGCTCTGCCTCTGAGGTAGGAGAGCCAACTTCAGGACACTGGTCAACAAGAGACCTCCCAGCTCCACATAATATCAAACGGCAAAAATCTCCCAGAGACCTCCATCTTAACACCAGCACCCAGCTTCACTCAACGACCAGCAAGCCACAGTGCTGGACAACCTATGCCAAACAAGTAGCAAAACAGGAACACAACCCCACACATTAGCAGAGAGGCTGCTTAAAATAATAATAAGGCCACAGACACCCCAAAACACACCACCAGACGTGAACCTGCCCACTAGAGAGACAAGATCCAGCCTCATCCACCAGAACACAGGCACTAGTCCCCTCCACCAGGAAGCCTACACAACCCACTGAACCAACCTTAGCCACTGGAGACAGACATCAAAACCAGCAGGAACTATGAACCTGCAGCCTGCAAAAAGGAGACCCCAAACACAGTAATATAAGCAAAATGAGAAGACAGAAAAACACACAGCAGATAAAGGAGCAAGATAAAAATGCACCAGACCTAACAACTGAATAAGAAATAGGCAGTCTACCTGAAAAAGAATTCAGAATAATGATAGTAAGGATGATCCAAAATCTTGGAGATAGAATGGACAAAATGCAAGAATCAGTTAACAAGGACCTAGAAGAACTAAAGATGAAACAAGCAATGATGAACAACACATTAAATGAAATTAAAAGTACTCTAGATGGGATCAATAGCAGAATAACTGAGGCAGAAGAACGGATAAGTGACCTGGAAGATAAAATAGTGGAAATAACTACTGCAGAGCAGAATAAAGAGAAAAGAATAAAAAGAACTGAGGACAGTCTCAGAGACCTCTGGGACAACATTAAACGCACCAACATTCGAATTATAGGGGTTCCAGAAGAAGAAGAGAAAAAGAAAGGGACTGAGAAAATATTTGAAGAGATTATAGTTGAAAACTTCCCTAATATGGGAAAGGAAATAGTTAATCAAGTCCAGGAAGCACAGAGAGTCCTACACAGGATAAATCCAAGGAGAAATACGCCAAGACACATATTAATCAAACTGTCAAAAATTAAATACAAAGAAAGCATATTAAAAGCAGCAAGGGAAAAACAACAAATAACACATAAGGGAATCCCCATAAGGTTAACAGCTGATCTCTCAGCAGAAACCCTACAAGCCAGAGGGAGTGGCAGGACATACTGAAAGTGATGAAGGAGAAAAACCTGCAGCCAAGACTACTCTACCCAGCAAGGATCTCATTTAGATTTGATGGAGAAATTAAAACCTTTACAGACAAGCAAAAGCTGAGAGAGTTCAGCACCACCAAACCAGCTTTACAACAAATGCTAAAGGATCTTCTCTAGGCAAGAAACACAAGAGAAGGAAAAGACCTATAATAACGAACCCAAAACAATTTAGAAAATGGGAATAGGAACATACATATCAATAATTACCTTAAATGTAAATGGACTAAATGCTCCCACCAAAAGACACAGATTAGCTGAATGGATACAAAAACAAGACCCTTATATATGCTGTCTACAAGAGCCCCACTTCAGACCTAGAGACACATACAGACTGAAAGTAAGGGGATGGAAAAAGATATTCCATGCAAATGGAAACCAAAAGAAAGCTGGAGTAGCAATTCTCATATCAGACAAAATAGACTTTAAAATAAGGAGTATTAAAAGAGACAAAGAAGGACACTACATAATGATCAAGGGATCGATCCAAGAAGAAGATATAACAATTATAAATATTTATGCACCCAACATAGGAGCACCTCAATACATAAGGCAAACACTAACAGCCATAAAAGGGGAAATCGACAGTAACACATTCATAGTAGGGGACTTAAACACTCCACTTTCACCCATGGACAGATCATCCAAAATGAAAATAAATAAGGAAACACAAGCTTTAAATGATACATTAAACAAGATGGACTTAATTGATATTTATAGGACACTCCATCCAAAAACAACAGAATACACATTTTTCTCAAGTGCTCATGGAACATTCTCCAGGATAGATCATATCTTGGGTCACAAATCAAGCCTTGGTAAATTTAAGAAAATTGAAATTGTATCAAGTATCTTTTCTGACCACAACGCCATGAGACTAGATATCAATTACAGGAAAAGATCTGTAAAAAATACAAACACATGGAGGCTAAACAATACACTACTTAATAATGAAGTGATCACTGAAGAAATCAAAGAGGAAATCAATAAATACCTAGAAACAAATGACAATGGAGACACAACGACCCAAAACTTGTGGGATGCAGCAAAAGCAGTTCTAACGGGGAAGTTTATAGCAATACAAGCCCACCTTAAGAAGCAGGAAACATCTAGAATAAACAACCTAACTTTGCACCTCAAGCAATTAGAGAAGAAGAACAAAAAAAACCCCAAAGCTAGCAGAAGGAAAGAAATCATAAAAATCAGATCAGAAATAAATGAAAAAGAAATGAAGGAAACAATAGCAAAGATCAATAAAACTAAAAGCTGGTTCTTTGAGAAGATAAACAAAATAGATAAACCACTAGCCAGACTCATCAAGAAAAAAAGGGAGAAGACTCAAATCAATAGAATTAGAAATGAAAAAGGAGAGGTAACAACTGACACTGCAGAAATAAAAGAGATCATGAGAGATTACTACAAGCAACTCTATGCCAATAAAATGGACAATCTGGAAGAAATGGACAAATTCTTAGAAATGCACAACCTGCCAAGACTGAATCAGGAAGAAATAGAAAATATGAACAGACCAATCACAAGCACTGAAATTGAAACTGTGATTAAAAATCTTCCATCAAAGAAAAGCCCAGGACCAGATGGCTTCACAGGCGAATTCTATCAAACATTTAGAGAAGAGCTAACACCTATCCTTCTCAAACTCTTCCAAAATATAGCAGAGGGAGGAACACTCCCAAACTCCTTCTACGAGGCCACCATCACCTTGATACCAAAACCAGACAAGGATGTCACAAAGAAAGAAAACTACAGGCCAATATCACTGATGAACATAGATGCAAAAATCCTCAACAAAATACTAGCAAACAGAATCCAACAGCACATTAAAAGGACCATACACCATGATCAAGTGGGGTTTATTCCAGGAATGCAAGGATTCTTCAATATACGCAAATCTATCAATGTGATAAACCATATTAACAAATTGAAGGAGAAAAACCATATGATCATCTCAATAGATGCAGAGAAAGCTTTTGACAAAATTCAACACCCATTTATGATAAAAACCTTGCAGAAAGTAGGCATAGAGGGAACTTTCCTCAACATAATAAAGGCCATATATGACAAGCCCACAGCCAACATCATCCTCAATGGTGAAAAACTGAAAGCATTTCCATTAAGATCAGGAACAAGACAAGGTTGCCCACTCTCACCACTCTTATTCAACATAGTTTTGGAAGTTTTAGCCACAGCAATCAGAGAAGAAAAGGAAATAAAAGGAATCCAAATCGGAAAAGAAGAAGTAAAGCTGTCACTGTTTGCAGATGACATGATCCTATACATAGAGAATCCTAAAGATGCTACCAGAAAACTACTAGAGCTAATCAATGAATTTGGTAAAGTGGCAGGATACAAAATTAGTGCACAGAAATCTCTGGCATTCCTATATACTAATGATGAAAAATCTGAAAGTGAAATCAAGAAAACACTCCCATTTACCATTGCAACAAAAAGAATAAAATATCTAGGAATAAACCTACCTAAGGAGACAAAAGACCTGTATGCAGAAAATTATAAGACACTGATGAAAGAAATTAAAGATGATACAAATAGATGGAGAGATATACCATGTTCTTGGATTGGAAGAATCAACATTGTGAAAATGACTCTACTACCCAAAGCAATCTATAGATTCAATGCAATCCGTATCAAAGTACCACTGTCATTTTTCACAGAACTAGAACAAAAAAGTTTGCAATCTGTATGGAAACACAAAAGACCCCGAATAGCCAAAGCAATCTTGAGAACGAAAAAAGGAACTTGAGGAATCAGGCTCCCTGACTTCAGACTATACTACAAAGCTACAGTTATCAAGATGGTATGGTACTGGCACAAAAACAGAAAGATAGATCAATGGAACAGGATAGAAAGCCCAGAGATAAACCCATGCACATATGGACACCTTATCTTTGATAAAGGTGGCAGGAATGTACAGTGGAGAAAGGACAGCCTCTTCAATAAGTGGTGCTGGGAAAACTGGACAGGTACATGTAAAAGTATGAGATTAGATCACTCCCTAACACCATACACAAAAATAAGCTCAAAATGGATTATAGACCTAAATATAAGGCCAGAAACTATCAAACTCTTAGAGGAAAACATAGGCAGAACACTCTATGACATAAATCACAGCAAGATCCTTTCTGACCCACCTGCTAGAGTAATGGAAATAAAAACAAAAATAAAAAAATGGGACCTAATGAAACTTCAAAGCTTTTGCACAGCAAAGGAAACCATAAACAAGACCAAAAGACAACCCTCAGAATGGGAGAAAATATTTGCAAATGAAGCAACCGACAAAGGATTAATCTCCAAAATTTACAAGCAGCTCATGCAGCTCAATAACAAAAAAACAAACAACCCAATCGAAAAATGGGCAGAAGACCTAAATAGACATTTCTCCAAAGAAGATATACAGACTGCCAACAAACACATGAAGGAATGCTCAACATCATTAATAATTAGAGAAATGCAAATCAAAACTACAATGAGATATCATCTCACACCAGTCAGAATGGCCATCATCAAAAAATCTAGAAACAATAAATGCTGGAGAGGGTGTGGAGAAAAGGGAACACTCTTGCACTGCTGGTGGGAATGTGAATTGGTTCAGCCACTATGGAGAACAGTATGGAGGTTCCTTAAAAAACTACAAATAGAGCTACCATATGACCCAGCAATCCCACTACTGGGCATATACCCTGAGAAAACCGAAATTCAAAAAGAGTTATGTACCAAAATGTTCATTGCAGCTCTATTTACAATAGCCCGGAGATGGAAACAACCTAAGTGTCCATCATCGGATGAATGGATAAAGAAGATGTGGCACATATATACAATGGAATATTACTCAGCCATAAAAATAAATGAAATTGAGCTATTTGTAATGAGGTGGATAGACCTAGAGTCTGTCATACAGAGTGAAGTAAGTCAGAAAGAAAAAGACAAATACCGTATGCTAACACATATATATGGAATTTAAGAAAAAAAAAATGTCATGAAGAACCTAGGGATAGGGCAGGAATAAAGATGCAGAGCTCCTAGAGAAAGGACTTGAGGTTATAAGGAGGGGGAAGGGTGAGCTGTGACAGGGCGAGAGAGAGTCATGGACATATACACACTAACAAACGTAGTAAGGTAGATAGCTAGTGGGAAGCAGCCGCATGGCACAGGGATATTGGCTCGGTGCTTTGTGACAGCCTGGAGGAGTGGGATAGGGAGGGTGGGAGGGAGGGAGACACAAGAGGGAAGAGATATGGGAACATATGTATATGTATAACTGATTCACTTTGTTATAGAGCAGAGACTAACACACCATTGTAAAGCAATTATACCCCAATAAAGATGTTAAAATATATATATATATATATATATATATATAAACCCTACATAGGGTATCCCAAATTTTAAGACCTCCATCTAAGTGATTGGCCTCCAAGACATATAGTTTTGAAAGCCAGTGGTGTTGAGGTCACAAGATTCATGTGGCATAGTGAACTGAGAAACAGTTAAAGGCACAAGCAGGTGGATTACCCACCCTAAGACTCACAGAGGAAACCAAATGAAAAATGGCCAGACTCTCTGTGAAAGAGGCTCATTTTGTTATCTTAAAGTGTCAGCCTGAGGGTCCTACTGAAATGCTCTCCAGGCACAAAGGCTGGAAAACACCAACTTTGTGCTCTCCCTCTGTCTTGCTCCATCTGGGAGGCACCATCTTTGCACTTCCCCTGTGCTGAGCTCCAGAGAACCAGTATCTCCCGGAAGGGAGGTTTTACAGGTTTCTGGTGACAAGTTTTTTTGCAGCTGCCACCCAAAGGATGACCTTTGTTTGGCCTGGCTCTGTTGGCAAGAATGGCTTGTGAACCTGGATCCTATGGGGCAGAATCCTGGCCAGATACCACCCTTAGGATACTGTGCAGACACTAGACTGAAACACACTCCTAGTCTTTCTGTGAATAGACCTATTTCTTTGTCCTGGAGCTTCAATCTGAGGGACGAGCTTCAGGTACAGTACATAACCAGTGGTCTAATGAACTGCTTTCGGGGAATGGAGAATGGCCGATGTCATTTTAACAATCTCCCTCTACATCAGTCCAGCTCACTGGTATTTCCCAGAAAGGAGGCATCTTCAATGGGCATCCTAAATATTTTTGCTGCTGCCTATGGACACCTCTAGGTCACCTGGCTCTGTTGGCCAGTGGGGCCTGTGTTCCTGGGTCCCATGGAACTGTGATAAAAAGAGAGAGAGTTCTTGGTTGGCTACCATCCCCAGGGCATGAAAAGAGGTAAAGCACTCTTTCTCTGAAAGAGGCCTATTAGCTTATTTTCATAGCTGCAGCCTGAGGGACAAGTTTCAATTTAACCACACAACAAATTGACCACTGTAACCCTCTTCAGAGACCTTGGATGTCGGGTACAATATTCACATTATCTCTCTACTGCATTGAGATTGTCGCTGTCTCCCAGAGGGTAGTATGTACATGTATCTAGTACCCAGGTTTTTGTATCTGATGCCCTGATGTACATTATGTGACTTCTGCCTCATAAATGTCCCTTATTCACTTGGCTCTGGTGGCCAGTGGGACTTGCACCCCTAGGTCCCATTGGACTATAAAAAATGTAGAAATAGATCTTGGCTGGCAACAACCCCCAGAGAACAGCACAGACAGAGACTGGAACACACCTCCATTCCTGCTATGGAAGAAGCCTATTTGCTTATCCTAGAGTTTTGGCCTAAAGGGAAGGCATACATGGTTCGGCATACACCTAGAGGCCTACTGAGGGTTTTCCAAGGATGCAGGCTGCTAAACACCAGGTTTGTGGTCTTCCTCTGCCTCATTCCAGGATTCTGGTATCTCCCAGGAAAAAACTTGAGCACCCATTTGGCATGCCAAATATTGCAGCCTTTTTTCTAGGGGACAAGCCTATATTATCCAATTCTAGAAACTAGTGGGACCTAGGCTTATGGTCCCACAGTACTATACATATTTACATACTTTAAGAGCTGCTACCTGAAGAGGTCTGGCTTCCAATCAGCCTGAATCTAGGTCTTGACTGAGATTCTCCCCTTCTGTACACTGACAGTTCTTGGCAGACCCTCAAATACTGGAATCTACTAAAAGTAAAATAAGCTGCTTTGACAATAACAAAATTTTGAAAACAACCAAGAGCTAGAGCAGAGTTGAACTGTAGGTTCATCTCCTACATGAGACCATTCCTCAACACCAAGAAGTAATTGTTTTATCTTAATGCATATAACCAACAGAGAGAATTAAGGAAAATGAAAAAAAGAGGAATATGTCCCCCCCTCCAAAAAAAGATAGAACTTCAGAAAAATTCCTGCATGAAATGAAAATAAGTGATTTACCTGATAAAGAATCTAAACTAATGGTCATAAAAATCACCAACAATCTTAGAAAAAGTAGGTATAAACATGTGAGCACACAGTGAAGAGGAAGAAAATATAAGAAATTACAAAATAGAAATCACAGTGCTGAATAATACAAAAATGAACTGAAAAATAAACTAGACAGACTCAACAGAAGATCATATGAAATAGAAGAAAGGATCAGTGAAATTGAAGACAAGACAGTGGAAATCACCCAATCAACATCAAATAAATAAATAAATAAAATAAAAAGGGAAGATAGCCCTTAAGGAACTTATGGGACAATAGTAAGCAGACCAACATTTGCATTATTGTAGTCCTAGAAGGAGAAGAGACAGAGAAAGTGGAAAAAAATCTTTTTTTTTTTTTTGATATAATGGCTAAAAATTTCTCTAATCAGAGGATGGAAAGAGAAATTCTGATCCAGGAGCTCATAGAGTTCCAAACAAGAGGAACACAAAGAGACTAAGACCACAATATAATTAAAATGTTGAAAGTTAAAGACAAGAAAAGAATATTTAAAGCAGCAAGAGAAAAACAACATGTTAGATACAAAGGAATCCCCACATGACTATCAGCAGATTATTTAGCAGATAGTTTGCAGCCAGAAGGGATTGCTATTTATATTCAAAGTCCTGAAACAAACAAACAAAAATACAAGCAAGAATATTTTACCCAGAAAAGATGTCATTCAGAATTGAAGTAGGGATAAAGATTTTCCAGATAAGCAAAAGCTAAAGGAGTTCATCATCATTAGACTGTCCTGAAAAGAAATGTTAAAGGGACTGTTTAAAGGAATAGAAAGGGTGCTAATTAGTAATAGAAAAACATAAGAAAAATATCACTGGTAAAGGTAAATATATGTAATATTCAGAATAATCTAATGTAAAAGTGGTTACTTAATCACTTATAAAGCTAGTACAAAGATTAAAAACAAAAGTAGTAAAAATAAGTATAAGAACAATAATCAGTTAAGGGATACACAAGATAAAAACATGTAAAGTGTGTCATCAAAACCATAAAGTGCAGGATTGGAATAAAAACAAAGAGATTTACAATGCATTCAAAGTGAAGTTGTTATCAAATTTAAAATAGACTGTTATAAGTTGTTATATGTAAGCCTAATGGTAACCAATAATAAAAACCTATAGTAGATAAGAAAATAAAGAAAAAAGAATCTAAGCATACCAGTAAAGAAAAACATCAAACCACAAAGGAAGAGAACAGAGAGGAAGAAAGTAGGACAAAGGAACTACAAAACAGCCAGAAAACAAATTACAGAATGGCAATAAGTACACACCTACCAATAACTACTTTAAGTGTAAGTGGACTAAATTCTCCAATCAAAAGACATAGAGTGGCTGAAGGAATTAAAAAAACAAAACAAAAAATCACAACCCATCTATATATTGCCTACAAGAGACTCATTTCAGATATAAAGACACACACAGATTGAAAGTGATGATATGAAAAATGATATTTCATACAAATGAAACTAAAAGAAAGTGGGTCTTGCTATACCAGACAAAATAGACTTTAAAACAAAAACTAATAAGAGACAAGGGTATTGCATCATGATTAAGGGGCCAATCCAACAAAACAATATATATTATTTGTAAACATTCATGCACCCATTTAAGAGCATCTAAATATATAAAGCAAATATTAAAAGACCTAAAAAATATACAGCAACACAGTAATAGTAGAGAAATACAATATCTTATTTGTGTCAATGGATAGATCATCCAGATAATCAATAGGAAAACATCAGCCTTAAATGACACATTAGACTAGATTTACTTAACAGAGGTATGTTGAACATTCCAACCAAATGCAACAGAATACACATTCTACAAAAGAGCACATAGAACATTCTCCAGGATAGGCCACTATACAGGTTCTAAATTTGGGAAGATTGATATTTTGTCTAACATCTTCTTCAACCATAGTGGTATGTATTTAGAAATTAATTGCAAGAAGAAACCAGGAAAATTTGCAAATATGTGGCTTTTAAGCAACATGCTACTGAACAACCAATGGGTCAAAGAAGAATTCAAAAGTCGTCAAAAAATACTCAGAGGGCTTCCTTGGTGGCACAGTGGTTGAGAGTCTGCCTGCCGATGCAGAGGACATGGGTTTGTGCCCTGGTCCGGGAGGACCCCACATGCCACGGAGCAGCTAGGCCCATGAGCCATGGCTGCTGAGCCTGCACGTCCGGAGCTTGTGCTCTGCAACAGGAGAGGCCACAATGGTGAGAGGCCCGTGTACCACACACACAAAAAAATACTCAGAGACACGTGAAAATAAAATACAACTACCAAATCTTATGGGATACAGCAAAAACAGTCCTAACATGGAAGTTCATAGCAATAAAGGCATACATAAAAAAACAAGAAAAATCTCAAATAAACAATCTAACTCTACCCCTAAAGTAACAAGAAAAAGAAAATCAAATGAAGCTCAAAATTAGTAGAAGGAAAGAAATAAAGATCAGAGCAGAAATTAATAAAAATTGTGACTAAAAAGAAATAGAAAAGATCAATAAAACTAAGAGCTAGTTTTTGAAAAGATAAATGAAATTGACAAACCTTTAGCTAGGCTCACCAAGAATAAAATGAGGAGAACTCAAAATCAGAAATGAAAAAGGAGACATAATACTGATACCACAGAAATACAAAGGATCATAATATACTACTATGAACAATTAGAAACCAATAAATTGGACAACTTAGAAAAAATGGATAAATTCAAGACTGTCATGAAGAACTAGACAATCAGAGCAGACATATTACTAGTAACAGCATTAAATCCATCATCAAAAAAATCCCAACAAACAAAATGGTAAGACCAGATGGCTTTACTGATGAATTCTACCAAATGTTTAAAGAAGAATTAATACTAATCTTTCTCAAATTATTCCAAAAAATGAAGAGAAAGGAACACTTCCAAATTCAATTATGAGATCAACATTACCCTGATATGAGCAAAGGACACAACAAGAAAAAAAATTACATACCAATATCTCTGATGAATATAGATGCAAACATCCTCAACAAAATATTAGTAAACTTAATTCAAAAATACATTAAAAGCATCATACATCACATTTAAATCCAGAAATGTTTACACATTTGCACATTTATTTGCACATTTGTGCAAAGATGTTTACACATCCATAAATCAAACAATATGATATACCACATTAACCAAATGAAGAATAAAAATTATATAATCATCTCTCAATATATGTAGAAAAATAATTTGAGAAAGCTCAATATCCAGTCATGAAAAACTCTCAACAGTGGGTATAGGGGAAACATACCTCAACATAACAAAGGCCATACACGGCAAGCCCACAGCTAACATCATACTCAAGGGTAAAAAGCTGAACACTTTTCTTCACTGATAAGGAATAAGACAAGGATTCCTACTCTCACCATTTTTATTTAACATGGTACTGGAAGTTCTAGCCAGAGAAATTGGGCATGAAAATGTGTGTACATTATAACGTGTACATTCATTAAAAGATGTGTGTATGTATTATACAGCACGATACATCTGCCTGCCCCCTCATGTCTTAATGGCAGTATCTATTTTTAAGAAAGAGGGAGAAATCTAAGAATATGTGCATATAATATTTAATAGCATATTAATCTGCTAGAGCTATCATAGCAAATTAACACACACTGGGAACTTAAACAACAGAAGTTTGTTTTCTCACAGTTCTGGAAGGTTGAGGGTTAAATATGAAGGTGCCAACAGGGTTGATTTCTGCTGAGGCTTCTTTTCCTGGTCACTTTCTCACTGTATTCTCACATGGCCCTACTCTGTGCACACTCAGAGAGAGAAAGAATTCTCTGGTGTCTGTTCTTGTTCTCATAATGGCACCAGTCTTCCTGAATTAGGACCCCTCACGTATGACCTCATATTAATAATCACCTTAAAGGTTCTATCTCCAAATACAGTTACAATGGGAGTTAGGACTTTAACAAATACATTTTGGGGATACACAAATCAGTCCATAACAAACAGAAACCACCCTAGACCTTAAACAAGTTTTAAAAGGAAATAGAGGGGCTTCCCTGGTGGTGCAGTGAGAGGCCCGCGTACCACAAAAGAAAAAAAAAAAAAAGGAAACAGAGCAAGGCAGCTCTCCAGATTGAGGTATGAAGCATCAAGTTATTTATTAAATACATAATAAAAATGGAAGCACACTTCTAAACCTAAATAGAATTAATTACTATTTATTTGTTAACTTGATATGCGTGACCATGTAATTTGGGAATGTTATAAATAGTACTATGATCCAGCCAACTTGCCCTGTCTCTTGAAAGTGGAATGTGTTCACCTCTTTCCAAACCTGTTTTTAATGCCTTCATGCTGAAAGCCTGAAATCAGGCAGAGTAGTTAAATAATATAGAAATTTGGAAAAAGCTACAAATAGGGTTCCCCAGCACATACCTAGTTGGAGAAATGGAGTTGAAGAATTTAAGAATAGGTATTTATAAAGAGAAAATGTACTAACCAGAAGTCAGTGTTTATTCCATAAAAATGGCAGGTAGTTGATCTAATGGAAGTAGCTATAGGTTTATGTTTTTTACTCTAGGGAATTCTTCTTACTTTATGTTAGGACAACTCACACAAGAGAGAAAGTTTTAAGAGGTCAATGCTCCTAAAAATTGCACGTTAGTAATAATATATTTCAATGCCAAATGCAATTCATAGAGAGTTAGCATGTCAAATTACCCTGTCAGAATACATCTTAAGACAAATTGTTCATTTAATCATCAAATATTGTATCAGGTAAGGTCATATATTTTGCTATGTACTAGATGTATAAACCTGGAAGGGTCTCTTTCCTTAAGGAAAGTCTAGTGATAAAACAGATATGAACAAACAAATCAATATGAAACTACAAGTGTAGAAAAGATCTATTAAATTCATGAAAATGTACCATGGTAGAAAATGACAAGGGCAGATTTAATTAGAATTTGGAGGAGACCTCTTTGAGAAGATGATATTTAAAGTGAGATTTGGAGGATGAAATGAAGCAGGCTTTGTGAAAATTCCTAGAAAATGCACTCCACGCTGATAGAACAGCATGAAAGGGCACTAAGTAGGACGGTTCTTTGCTTGTTTTATGAATTGAAGACAGGGCATTTTGGCTAGGGCACAGGCTGAGACTCAAATTCCTATTGGGGCCAATCAGGTAAATATGTAAACTAGAAGGGTGTCTTTAGTTGTATTCTTTTTATCCAGATTTATTTCATTTGCATATTAATGAAATCTTAATTGTATTCTTCCCAAAGGGACACTCTCTGGTTTCACATTAAACATATAAGAATATTTTTTACCAACATGAAGAAATATGTTCTGTCTTAATTTTGTGATACATTAGTCTTCTGGGACAATCTTGTTTTCTCCCTCAACTTTGCTATACTGAAAACAGCAGGGCAAGCTCAATGATAAATGATAAATGACAGTGGATCTTAGTACTGAATAACAATAAAGTGTGTATGAGGGTCTCTAGTGAATTGAGAGTACACAGCTCTCTAAAGATGAGTTTACTATATAACCTGAGTGATTTTGCTGTGAACGAAGGATGGTCCAGATTAGATAGAGGTTATGATTTTTAAAGAGGAGCTTGGATCTAGAATTTTACATGTAATCTCTACATTTTTCAACATTGGTAAAAAAAATCTAATTAGCAAAAAATAAACAACACAATAATTACTGTTAAGACCAAACAATAACTCAACAAGACCTAAGGAAAGCCTGGGGTTTTACCCTACTTGCAATCTTGTAAGTTAGCCTTTAAGAGTTTCATCAGTGTTGCAAGATGTGAGACTCCTGTGTCAGGAACAGAGGACAGTTTATTGCTCATATTATAAAATTAGTCAGATTATTAGCATTTTTGTTGTCTCCCTCAGCCTCATTCCTCACTGATTAATGCAACGGAGCCAGCTGACACAAGCATATATATTTGATTGTGTTACAGGAAAGGAACATTCACTTTAGAAAACCTAAATCTTTTATAAGAGGCAGAAAGCAAGTCTATTTTTATCTTCCAAGGTTTAAGCAAACCTTTTGCTCAGCAGGGAGGCTATCTCTGTATTGCAAGGCTGTTCACTATATAAACATGTTTGAAAAGATTGCCAAGAACAATGGACAGTCAGTGCCTCTGCTTATAAGATGTGCCAAAACACAGGAAATTTAAAATTGTCTTTCAACATCCACAATCCTCTAATTTTCAAACTCTATAGTACAGCATAATGAGTAAAGGGGAGAGTAATTTAAAGTAATGTTTCTAGAGATAGGGAAGAGCCAAACTGTTTAGGGGCTTATAGGCCACATGAAAGAGGCCCATTTTTATATTAAGTTTGTTGGGAATCCAATGTTGAATATTGAGAATAAGAATGACATGAGCCACTTTATATTTTCAAAAGAGCATTTTTGCAGTCAGATGGAGAATGGATTTGGCAGAGACCATATTGACAGAGGTGGATTACTTAGGAAAGACATCTCAAGATGTCTAGACATGATATAATGGCCTGGCTAGGGTGGTGTGAATGCAGATGGAGAAAAGTAGATTAATTTTTTATATAATCTAGAGGTTGTATCTATAGAATTGACTGACAAATGGGAAGGATAATGGAGATAAAGTAATTAAAAGAGTCTCACAATTTTTGGTTTGAAAATCCAGGACAATATTTGACCTCACATATATTTATTTGAAAGGGAAAACTAGTAAGCAATATGTTATATAAAAAAAGAGTTAAGTTTTGTATATATTATCTTTCAGATGCCTACTAAATATTCATGGACAGAAGCAAAGTAGGTAGTTGAATATATAATTTGGATACTCAGAGGAGAGTAGTACATATATAATGTTGGAAGCATTTGACATATAGATGGCATTTAAGTGATTAATATGAACAAAATCACATCAGGAGAAAATAGTAACAAAACCCCCCACAATTTTAGAATGTTTGGAGAAATTTGAGAGAAAATGAGATAGATAAAAACTTTTAGAGTCAGAAGGAAAAAACAGAAGATAGATGGGTGCAACAGAGACTAAGAGAATGTTTCTAGGAGGGTAATGTAAATCATGACACTTAGAAAGAGTGAAATGACGACAGAGATGTGTTCATTAGATTCACAAACATGGGGGTCAAGAGGAAAAGAATACGAGACTGGTATGGGTTGAAGAGGAATTTAATGGTGAGGAAGTAGAAACAGACCAAGCAGATAATATTCTTCAAATTTTTTTTTCTATGAAAAAAGAGAAACAAAACATCAATGTATTGAAGAATCAAGGAAAGGTTTTTCTTTAAGATGGATTATTTTTTAAAAAGTCATTAATTCCTAATGGGCATAATTCTATTGAGAAGGATATACAGATAATATAGGTGAAATAATTAGAATACAAATCATATAAATTTGATCCACAGCCTCTGTGGAGAGATTGTCCTTTGACTAAATGTGAAACTATTCTATCTTCACAGAGAGAGGCAGAAGATAGATTCAGAACAAATATATTAAATGTTTTACTTAAATGAAGACGAAGGTATTTGTGTTTCATGGCTTTTATTTTCTTAATGACATGAGTTAAAATCATTAGTAGAGAATGAAGAGATAGTAGATTTGAGAAATGAAGAAAAGGTAGAGTACAATAATTGTACAGAGTGAGAGAGTGATCTTTGTTAAGTGCTTGAATGAGGTTAACATTCATGAATCTATAGTGATACTCTCATTCTAAGACATGGAATTTTCTCTAAGAATAATCCATTGCATTAATAAAACATAGAGAAGATAGTTGTTGGAGCTTATCCATGGTTAGGGTACTAGAAAAATATATCTGGAGGAGAAAGGGACAAGAGAGGCAATAAGAAAGAATGGTACTTCTTTGCAAATAGTACTTTAAAAAAGGTGTAGTAAATAGAAAGAACACCTGAATTTGAATCCCGATTCAGTCACTTACTAGCAGTGTGATCTAAGGCAAGTCAATAAATCTTTCTGAATCTGATTCTTCATACACATGGGGATAAGACATTTTAAGTTTTGCTGTAGAGAAATATGATACTCATTATTTGTGAGCACAATGGTTAGTGTTTAAGAGACCTAAGTCTTTAAGAGATCTTTGTAGAATAATAAGCACAGAAACCTAGTTTATGAGTAAATGCATTAGAGCTAAATAGGAGGAAAATTTGCATCAGGCTCTGTCACTGAATTTAAGTGTATGAGAAACCAAAGTGGGGTAAGAAATCTGCTCAGGGGCACACAATAAATTTAATTCAAAAACTAGAAATTAGAAACCAATGGATCTATGTCAATATTGCAAAGTATGAGGAGAAAAAATGGAGCCTAATGCTCTGGGAGATGAGAACTCTGTGCACTATTTAACTCCTGGGATTTGAGTTAGTCTCAGAGTATGATCAGGCCTCATCCAACAGTGAGAAACAAGTGAAAGGTGGTAGAGGAGAGTCCACAATTAAGCTAGTTTCTGGTGACCTACAATGGCACTCTCTTACTAGGTTGGCATACAATTTGTTTGTAACCTATAGGTAAAATATATATATATATTTTATCTCTGAGCAGTGAATATGTTTAATGATAGCCATCATACTTTTCACCATTTTCATAGAAATTTACATTATAATGGTATCAGCATAGCACATTTGGCATTTTAGCAAATGTTGCCTATCTGGCAATTCAACTGGCTCACCATCATTCCTGTAAATAACAATTTCTCAATATACCAGCTTCTGTGGTAGCAGCCTATATATATATCATAATCTTACAAGACACAAAGAACATGTCTGTTTATTTATTTACTTATTTTAGCACTAAAAAGCAGTATATAAATGCAGTTACAGTTCTAAGTACATTTAGAGTTTTGAAATATCATTAACCAGTTAAGCTATAATCAAGAGTCCTTCTCAATTTTACATTCAATCATTCTTTTTGAGGAGGAGGAATATCAGCTGAAAGACGTTGATGATTAATTTCCACAAGGTATGTTGGTAAATCCCCAACACTAATCCACTGACTAGCTGAAGTTTTGGCTTCATCATTACAGACACATGCCTCATGTCCACTCCCACTCCTGCATCCACAAAAAAAGTCTACTACTATACTATACTATATTATACTATACTATACTATACTACACTATACTATATAAAGTCTGCTTCTCCCATTCTGAGATCAAGAAACATCTAATAGCCTGACTGTTGTATTATATCGTTCTCTATAACTCAATTGACCTAACTTAATGTTCTCTAATTTCTGATGATAGAAATCACCAGTGGGCAGCGAAACAGACTTTGAAGCTCCACCCTGGAAACAGAGTCTGGTGGATGTCATTTTTAGGCTCTGCCACTGCTTCACTGCAGGTTACAGGTATCTCACAGAAAGGAGCTAGTACACTTGTCTTGTACCTCAATTTTTTTGACTACCACACAGGGGACCACTCTAAATCTCCAGGCTCTGGTAGTCAGTGGGACCTAAACTTGTGGTCCAAGAGACTGGATTTATTAACATACTTAAAAGATGCTGCCTGTGGGTGTGGCTTCCAATCAGCTTGAATCTAGGTGCTGATTGAACTCCTCCCCTTTGAGACTGATAGATATTGGCACAGCCTCAGATACTGGGAGCCACTAAAAATAAAATAGGCTATTTGAATAATCACAAATGTTTGAGAGACAAACAAGAGCTGGGACAGTATTGAACAATAAAATTTATCTGCTACAGGAGGCCATCCCTCAAGACTGGGGAGGTGACTTTTATCTGATGCATAAAACCAGCACTAAGAATCAAGAAAAATGAAGAAACAGAAGGAGATGTTTGAAACAAAAGAAGATAAAACCTCAGAAAAGTCCATCAGAAAATGGAGATGTGACTTACCTGAGAAAGATTTCAAAATAATGGTGATATAAATGCTCATCAATCTTGGGAGAAGAATAGATGAACACAGTGAAAACTTCAATAAAGAAATAGAGAGTATAAGAAATTACCAAATAGAAGTCACAGAGCTGAAGAATACAAGAAATGAACTGAAAAAAAAATGAGAGGGGTTCAACAGCAGACTAGATGAAAGAAACGAAGGATTAGTAAACTCAAAGAGAAGGCAATGGTACACACACATTCAGAGCAGCAAAAAAAAAAAAAGAATGAAAAACATTGGAGGTAGCTTAAGGGACTTGTGGGACAATATTAAAGTGACCAACATTTGAATTACAGGCATCCCAGAAAGAGAAGAGAGAAAGGGGTAGAAAATTTATTTGAAGAAATAATGGCTGAAAAATTCCCTAACCAGGTGAAGGAAACAGACAGGTAGGTCCAAGAAACCCAGAGTTCCAAAAAAGATGAACCCAAAGAGACCAACACAAGGAGCAATTATAATAAAAATGTCAAAAGTAAAGACAAAAAAAGAATCATAAAAGCAGCAAGAGAAAATCAGCATGAATGAACAAGGGAAGCACCATATGATTACAAGCAGACTTTTCTTCAGAAACTTGGCGGGCCTGAAGGGAATGGCACTCGTTCAAAGTGCTGAAAGAAAAAAAAATCAACAGAGAATACTGTATGTGGCAAAGTTGTCATTCAGAATTGAGAGATTAAAAGTTTTGTAGATAAGCAAAAGCTAAAGGATTTTATCATCAAGAGGCTGGCCTTACAAGAAATGGTAAAGGGACTTCTTTAAGGTTAAAAGAGAAGGCATTAATTAGTGATAAGAAACTGTGAAAGTATAGATCTCACTTGTACAGGTAAATATGTAATAAAATTCAAAATATCTAACATTGTAAGTGTTGTATATTAATTACTTATAAAGGTAGTATCACAGTTAAAGACAAAAGCAGTAAAAATAAGTATAACTACAATTAGTTAAGGTATACACAAGGTAAAATATACCATCAAAAACATAAAACATGCTGGAGGGAGTAAAAATGAAGAAATTTAGAGTGCATTCAAATTTAAATTATCAACTTAAAATGAACTGTTGTAAACATAAATTGTTATGTTTAAGTCTCATGGTAACCACAAAGAAAAAACTATGGTAAGTACACAAAAGATAAAGGAAAGAAATCTAAGCATAACACTAAAAAATTTCATCAAACCACAAAGGAAAAGGGTAAGAGAGGATGAAATGAGAACAAAGGAACTATAAAACAGCCAGAAAACAAGTTACAAAATTGTCATAGTAGACATCTATCAATAATTACTTTAAGTGTAAATGAACTAAATTATCCAACCAAAACACATAGAGTGGCTAAATGGAAAAAAGCCAAGACCCTTTTATATGCTGCCTACAAGAGATTCATTTCAGAGGTAAAGACACAAACAGGCTGAAAGTGAAGATATAGAAAATGATATTTCACACAAATGAAACCAAAAAAACCAGGTGTTGCTATACTTATAGCGGACAAAATAAAATTTAAAACAAGGACTGTAATAAGAAACAAAGATGATCATTACATAATGATTAAGAGCTCAATCCAACAAGACAATACTTATCATTCATAAATAGCATTTGTAAATTTCTGCACCTGTTTATGAGCTTCTAAATATACAAAACAAATATTAATAGACCTAAAGGAAGAAATAGACAGCAACACAAGAATAGTAGAGCACTTTAATACCTCATTTCATTAATGGATAGATCATCCAGACAGAAATTCAACTAGAAAACACTGGTCTTAAAAGACACATTTGAGCAGAGGGACTTAACATATATGTGCAAAACATTCCATTCAACTACAACAGAATGCACATTTTATTCAAAGACACATGGAACATTCTCCAGAATAGATAATATGTTAGGCCATAAAAAAAGTCTTAATAAATTGAAGAAGACTGAAATTATATCAATCATATTTTCCTACCACAATAGTATGAAACAAGAAATCAATTACAAGAAGAAAAGTGGAAAATGAACAAATATGTGGAGGGAAAAAACATGCTAATGAACAAATAATGCATCAAAGAAGAAAACAGAACAGAAATTTAAAACATATCTGGACACATATAAAAAGGAAATCCAACATGTCAAACTTTTGGGATGTAGCAACAGCAGTTCAAAGAAGGAATTTCATAGTGATAAATGATTACATAGGGAAACAAGAAAAAAACCCATCAAATCTCCTATATTTACACCTAAAGGAATTAGAAAAGAAGAATAAATAAAGCCCAGCATTAGTAAAGGGAGGAAATAAACAAAAAGACAAAATTTTAAATTTAATTTAATAAATTAAATACAGGCTAACAAGACATAGAAAAGACTAATGAAACCAAGAGCTGGTTCTTTGAAAAAAAAATTGATAAACTTTTAGGCAGATTCATCAAGAAAAAAAGAGAAACCTCAAGTCAATAAAATTAAAAATGAAAGAGAAGACATTTTAACTGATACCATAGAAATACAAAGAACTTTAACAGACTACTATGAACTAGTATATGCCAACAAGTTGGACAACCTAGAAGAAATAAATTCCTAGAAACGTACAATCTACCAATATTGAATCATGAAGAAATGGAAAATCTGAACAGACCAATCATTAGTCAGAAAATTTAATTAACAATCAAATACCTCCCAGGAAACAAAAGACCAGGACCAGACAACTACACTGGTGAATACTATCAAACAGTTAAAGCAAAATTATTACCAATTCTCAAACTCTTCTAAAAATTAGAAAAGGAGTAAACTCTTCCAAACTAATTTTATGAGGCCAGCATTAACCTGATACCAAAACCAGACAAGGTCACCAACAAGAAAATTAAATTGCAGACCAATATCTATGATGAACATAGATGCAAAAACTCTCAACAAAATATTAGCAAACTTAATTCAACAATACTTTAAAATAATCATGCACCTCAATCAAGTGAGATTTATTCCAGGGATGCAAGAATTTTTAAACATCCACAAGTCAATGTGATATAGCATGTTAACGAAGTGAAAGATAAACATTATATGGTCATATCAATAGATGGAGAAAATGCATTTGATAAAATTCAATACCCATTTATGATAAGAATGCTCAAAAAAGTGTGTATAGAGGAAATGTACCTCACATAATAAAGGCCATGTATAACAAGCTCACAGCTAACATAATTCTCAAAAGTGAAAGACTGAAGCTTTTTCTCTAAGATCAGGAACAATACAAGGATGCCCACTCACCACTTTTATTTAACACAATACCAGAATTGTAACCAGAGTAATAGGCAAGAAAAAGAAATGAAAGGTATCTACATTGGAAAAGAAGTAAAACTGTCACTATTTGTAGATGACATGATATTATATATAGAAAACCCTAAAGACTCCACCAAAAAACTAGTAAATGAATTCAGTAAAAGTATATGATAAAAAATCAATATACAAAAATCTGTCACAGGGCTTTGCTGGTGGCACAGTGGTTGAGAGTCCGCCTGCTGATGCAGGGGACGCGAGTTCGTGCCCCGGTCCAGGAAGATCCCACATGCTGCAGAGTGGCTGGACCCATGAGCCATGGCCGCTGAGCCTGCACATCCGGAGACTGTGCTCCGCAATGGAAGAGGCCACAACAGTGAGAGGCCCGTGTACCACAAAAAAAAAAACAAAAAAAAAACTGTCACATTTCTATACTCTAATACAAGCTAACAGAGAAATTAAGAAAACAATCCCATTTACAATTGCATCAAAAACAATAAAATACCTAGAAATAAATTTAACCTAGGAGATAAAGACTTGTATACTAAAAACTATAGGACATTGATGAAAAAAATTGAAGACATAAATAAATGAATAGTCTTTGCTCATGAATTGTAAGGCTTCAAACTGTTAAAATCCATACCATTCAAGGCAGTCTACAAAGTCAATGCAATCCCTATCAACATTCTAATGGCACTTTTCTCAGAAATTAAAAAAAAAAATCCTGAAAATTTGATAGAGAAGACTCCAAAAGACCTCAAATATCCAAGAAACCTTGAGAAAGATGAATAAACTAGAGGTGTCATGCTTTTGATTTCAAACTTTATTACAAAGCTATATAATTATAGCAGTATGATATTGCCATAAAACAGACATATAGATCAATGAAACAGAATCAAAAACCCAGAAATACACCCACACATATATGGTCAATTAAATTATGAGAAATATGTTAAAAGGATAGTATCCTCAACACATGGTGTGGAAAACCTGGAGAGCCATATGCAAAGAATGTAACTGGACCAAAATGTCAGTATAGCCAATAAACAGTGCTGGGAAAACTGGACATCCATATGCAAAAGAATGAATCTGGACCACTATCTTACACCATACACCCTCAAAATGGATTAAATACTTGAACATGAGACATGAAGCACTAAAATTCTTAGACAAAAACATTGGCAGTGGGTTCCTTGACATTGGTCTTGTGATGATAATTTTTTTGATTTGACACCAAAAGCAAAGGCAACAAAAGCAAAAATCAACAAGTGAGACTACATCAAAGTAAAATGCTCCTGCACAGCAAAGAAAACCATCAACAAAATTAAAAGGCAACATACATAATAGCAGAAAATATTTTCAAATTATATCTGATGAGGAGTTAATATCTAAAACAATAACAAAAAAAACAATTCAATTAAAAAATGGGCAGAGGATCTGAATAAACATTTTTCCTAAGAAGACAAAGAAATGGTCAAAAGTCATATTAAAAGGTGTTCAACATAATCTAATCACCAGGAAAATGCAAATCAAAGTACTGAGATATTACCTCACACTTGTTAGAATGGCTGTTGTCCAAATGCCAGGAAATAACAAGTGCTAGTGCAGATGTGGAGAAAACAGAGCCCTTGTGCACTGTTGGTGGAAATATAAATTGGTACATCCACTGTGGAAAACAGTACTGAAGTTTCTCCAAGAATTATAAATAGAACTATCATGTAATCCAACAATTCCACTTCTGGGTATTTACTTAAAGAAAGCAAAAACACTTGAAAAGGTATCTTCATGCCCATATTCATTGCACTATTATTTGACAACAGCCAAAACATGGAAACAACCTAAGTGTCCATCAATGGATGAATGGTTAAAGATAAGGTAATATATACATATAATGGAATATTATTCAGCCATAAAAAAGAAGGAATTCCTGCTATTTGCAACAACATGCATAGAATTTGAGAGCATTATGCTAAGTGAAATAAGTCAGAAAGACAAATACTGTATGATCTCAGTTATATGAGAAATGTAAATGAACAAACAAACAAAACAAAACAAAAAAACAAGCTAGTAATACAGAACAGATTGGTGGTTGCTAGAGGTGGGGTTGGGGTGGGCAAAATGCATGAAGGGGATCAAAGGTACAACTTTCCACTTATAAAATAAATAAGTCATGGGATGTAATGTACAGTATGGTAACTATAGTTGAATCATACTGTATTGCATGTTTGAAAGTTACTAAGAGTGTAGATCTTAAAGTTCTCATCACAAGAAGAAAAACTTTTATAACTATGAATGTGATGGATACTAACTAGACCTATTTCAACAATCACATTCTTTATATAAGCATGCGTAGTGGTGCATTCATTCCAGTTTGAAGTTACTGTGCCACTTTTTGTACTTCCAAACTATACAGAATGTAAAAGATCTAGGCAAGCAAATATAGGCCTTTAATTGTAATATGTGTGACTATTAATCAAAATTAGACTAAGGTTAAAAAAAATGAAAAGACTAAATCTTATCATATCTACTTATGATATTTCCAAAGAAATTGTAGAGTAACTTTAAGACTTACTTAAGTATTTAGTGTATTTATATTCATTTTATTTCACTTTGATTTGAAAAGTCTATCATGTGAGAATGGAGGCTTTTAGTTGAATGAAATGTCATGCAAGGATATGTCTATTTTGGACCTTTTGTACTGAAAATATCTTAAAACTATGGGCTTGTCAGGAGGAAAATAGCTACAGTATTAAAATTCTCTATTACATCAGATGCTGTAAAAGCTCTGAATTTCCATGTTTACTATTGATAAAATATTTTGTGAGAAAACAAAGTAACTTATAAAAGCCAATTATATGCATGGTGTCTACTATATGAAATATTGATGATATAAATTAAACATGCACCATATTTTTAGCATATTTTAATTTGTGCAGCTTTATTTTTTGCAAGTTGATAATACTATAGGCATTTTTAGAGACATAATTGTCAGCTTTATTGAGGTATAACCTTGTCTCGTTATTTTTGGCCATGCCACATGGCATGCATGATCTCAGTCTCCCGACCAGAGATTGAACCTGGGCCATGGCAGTGAAAGCCCAGAATCCTAACCACCAGGTGACCAGGGAACTCCCTAAATTTTGTTTTTAAACTCACACAGTGTTACTGTACTTTTTGGACTATATGTGAAATATCCCATTTAGGGAATTGCACTATTCACAGAGAGAGAAAATTTAGATCAAAACAATTAGGTCTGATTTGAATTATTCAAAACATACAAATCCATATCTAAATGGAAATGACTTAAGCTTCCTTTCTAGGAGTTTTAATATTCTAAAAACAAATGCCCACACTCTAAGATGATTAGTCTGTATGGTATGTTTCCTTTCAGAAACAGTTTAGTTAAAAGAAAATGAACAGATATATTATTAACAAACAATTTTTAATTATTCAAAGTCTACCATGTTTATATCAAGATTTCTGGAGTTTTCATGTTGGATGCATATCTATTATCTTCCTACTCTGGACCCAAAGATACACTTCTTGAAATACTGACAGCACAGAAAAAGCACAATTAAAATACTACCATCAAGGAACTGGTGGTAGTATGATAGCTGAAACAGTAAAAACTACAAGTTGAATATTTTATTATACATTATTACATTCACAAAGAAGATTTACCACTCAGGTTCTATGCTTCTGAAAGTTTTGAAAGTTTAGTAACAACTGAAATACCCACAAGGTAGTCTTCTCTGCCATTTCTAGTTCAGGTGCATTTTATTGTGTTATATGGTACCGAATTCATCCCTGTTACTGTTCATGTGGACTTAGATTGCAGGAACTAATTGTTAGAAATTCTGTGTTACTACTCAATATATAGTTAGTTTAGTGAGAGTTACAATTTTAATGAAAAAGACACATTATTTAAAACAAGTTACAATTTAAAATTAGGTGAACTAAACAGCATTCACTTATTTAATAAACATTTAATATCTTTCATCTCTATAATATTTACTCACATAGTAGTGAATAGTGCACTGTATTCAGTGCACTATTGTAGATATCTACAGCATTACCCACAATACTCGTTTTTCATCATAATATTATAGCTATTACCTAGAATTATATAATGATAGTTTTGAATGTTTTAAATTCATGGAAAAGAGCTAAAGTGTAAGAGACAAACAAAGAAAAAAAAACATTTTGTGACAATGAAATGCTTGGAGAAAAGTAGAGAATAAAATTTTAAATTCATGGACAATGCAAAGAAGCAGATCATTTTGAATAAATTCAAGGGAATCCTTTAAGTGCAATGATGTTCCATGCTCAGTACACAGGGTGTAAGCCACAGAGCACTTGTTAGGACTGATGAGGTCTGGCCTTTCGAAGCATTTAACATCAGAGTGAGAACACTGCTGTTAGCTTTTAAAAAGATGATGAAGTAGTAAAATTTCATTGTTGTTAGTACACTTTCTCTCAAAAAGATATGGAACAAAACATTTGTCCAGAAAGCACACAAAATTACTACCTAGACTGTCTACATATATCCAAATGTCTACTGGTTACATCTTTTGGGGGGCTTTTTTAATTTTAACATTTTGTTTTTGTACTTTTAAATCAGGCTTAATTCTTGAAGTAGTACTTGAATTGACAAGATGTACAATGTCTGAAAAAAGAGACTCCCTTATTTGTGTTATTGCTTTTATTATAGGTAAGTATAAAAGACAATATAGAATCCTTCAGCTCTAGTGATTGACAGATTAGTTAAGGTATGTGTTTCGTAGTGTCGAAGAGGGACTATCATTTATTTCTACAAAGGTAAGCATGTCATTTAACTACGTCAGTAAACAAGCAGATTTTATGTGAGTTACCCAAATTGTCCAACTTTAGTAGGTAAAAAATTTCAGAGTTTGTGGATCCATCATGAAGACCACTGAAAACAATGAATTGGTCATGTCATTGTTCAGCTTGGCAGCTGCATGGAGAAATACTTGTAGTTACAATTGTCTCAGAGAGAAAAAGGTTCATTTACTTCTTGCAGAGAATGGCAATCTTTGTTGTATATTTTCACTTTCCAACTTCCTTTTAGAACACTAAGTCCTTCAGATACAAAAATGAAAGGACACTGAATCAAAAAAATTAATGAGAATGAACAATTAAATCTATCAGTGAGATGTTATGGGCTGCTTTATATAGGAATAAAGGGAGTCATATGTGCTTTCAAATTCCTTCATAGTTAAAAATTTCTACTCAGGTCTCAGTTCTGAGTTACTGGGGGCAATAATTTATGTCTTTTTAACTTAATGAATATAGGGGTGAACATGTAGCCAATTAAATAATGAAGGAATTACCTAGTAAAGGAAACAAATATCTTTTTTTCAGAGCTGGAAATTGACTAATGGTTTCTTTCTAACTTTTATCTTATGAAAATATTTGTGAAGATCAAATTATCAAACAAATCTGGTGTTCATTTTAAATCCTGTACTAAAATAATAGTCTTTATATGACACATAATTAGCCAAAGGCACTGTAAAGAAGCAATTTTTTTAACATTTTATATGGCACATAGTATAATGAAACGTGAAAATATTCCATGAAAGAAATTGTCTCTCTGTTTTTCATATGTATTAATCCATAAGCTAAAGGAAAATAAAGTTTGTTTTGTATTGATATCCTTTACTCTCTTCTTTTTGACACCATTACATTCCGGGCAACCCTAAGTAAATTATTCTGCAGAAGGATTACTTTTATATCTTTGGGTCAATAGAAATCTTTCTGGTTCAAATGTTTATTTCACAGTTACTTTATTCAAGACAGGCAATGCATTCTGTGATGCCCATAACAGCGGAAACTGGAAAGAGTGTTAGAGAAAAAAAAAAATTGCAAACGTGAAAGTGGCTTGTCTCTAAACTAATAATTATACAATTAATCACATTAAGGCATTGTCACTACTCTAGGAATTGGTAGCACTGTTTCAGCTTAGGAGACAGGTTAGTATAATTCTTTATAACTGTTGGTATTAAAATCAGTGCTGGCTAGCAAAGAACAGTAACTTATGCTAAAAATTAATTCTTAACTTTGGGTTTAAGGTAATGTATGTATTAAGACCCAGTGTACTGGACTTGTGAGTCTCTAAGTGTATTGTCTTATTTACAGTAGTTTCCCCACTCTCTCTCACAGTGAAAAGCACATAACACATGCTAAATGTCTGTTTGAATAAGTAGAATATTAGACAACAAGAAGTTAATCAAAAATTTCAATAATCCGTTATTTAAAAAAATGATTGTATGGGTCACAATTTATTGCCTGATCAAACAGCAATACATAATGGAAGATGAAAGAAAATTGAACTTTTAATGGTTTCTTTAAAAAAATTATTCATCAGAGGTCACATAGGAACATTAAAATAAATATTGTCACTTTGGGAATAATTAAGTGATAATAATAATTAAATAAGTGAATAATTTAAATAAAATAAATACTATAAAGGTGCTTAACTACTTATTGCACATGGGATAATCTATCATTTGGATAAAAGTTCTTCTCATCATTCATAACTCTGTTTAATTCCAAAATGAGAGTTAACACAAAATATGCCCATTTGGCAAAAACAGGGCATTAACAAATCTTCTAATTACCATTCCTAGAATGCTTTAGAAAAATAAACCATCTGTGGCATTTTCCTTGACTACAGGTAATCACATTAATCCATAATTTTTTACACTTCATCCACTCGTGTTAATGAAACTCATACGCAATGTAAAATTTTATATATATGAATATGGCAAAATGTTTCATTATTTGTTTTGATCTCTGTTTAAAAATTGTTGTGGGTATCTAACACAATCACAATTGAAACATCTTTCTAAGTTAATATAGCAATACACTTTCACACACATGGAACTATTTGCCTCCTCTTAATCCTTCCAAAAGTTTCTAATTATAGTATTAGATTTTTTCCCACCAATTTAATGCACGGGTTTCCCTTTCATCTTTACCTCTAAGAGTCACATTGTGAAACTATGATATATATTGCAATAGATAATATGGCAAATTCTACAAAAGATACCATATTAAAGTAATTCTATATATTCAAAGTTAAAACCTGTTATAATAAAAAAACATTTTTAAATTTAGTCAAAAATATTTGACACTTTTTACATGAAAAAATAAAATGATTCTCTACATGTACACTGAGAAATTGAAAATTCAGTGATTTCAAAATGCTGGGACCAGCTATATAAGGAAAATCTGGGAAAATTGTAAAAATTTAACTCCTGGATTTAGTATATTGAAGTGGATCAGGGAGTCTACAAGGTTTAATGATTCTGAAATGTTCCATTTCCCAAACAGCTTTATTAATTATTGTGCTATTGATTCTCATATCTCCTTCAAATTAAAATGCTATATATAACTTTAAAATACTTCATTAACTTTCTTCAAATTTGTTTTCATGTACATTTGTGTTGTTGATGTTATTGTAAATATTATCTTTACCAAAGAAAGAATATGATTGTAACAGATTTTTGTTAATTTTTTCAATTAATTTTTTTAAATTTTATTTTATATTGAGGTATAGTTGATTTACAATGTTGTGTTAGTTTCCAGTGTACAAAAAAGGGTTCAGTTTTATATATATATATATATATATATATATATATATATATATATATATCCATTCTTTTTCAGATTATTTTCCCATTTAGGTTGTAACAGAATATTGAGTAGAGTTCCCTGTGCTATACACTAGGTCCTTGTTGATTATCTATTTTGTACATAGTAGTGTGTATATATCAATCCCAAGCCCCTAATTTATTCCTCCACCCCCACTTTCTCCTTTGGTAACCATAAGTTTCTTTTCAAAGTCTGTGAATCTGTTTCTGTTTGTAAATAAGTTCATTTGGATCATCTTTTTATATTACACATATAAATGATATCATATGATATTTGTCTTTCTCTGTCTGACTTACTTCATTTAGTATGATAATCTCATGGTCCATCTATGTTGTTGCAAATGGCATTATTTCATTCTGTTTTATGGCTGAGTAATAGTCCATTGTGTGCATGTACCACATGTTTTTTATCCACTTCTCTGTTGATGGATATTTAGGTTGCCTTCATGTCTCAGCTATTGTAAAGAGTGCTGCAGTGAACATTGAGGTGCATGTATCTTTTTGAACTATGTTTTTTTTTTTTTCCCACATATATGCCCAGGAATGGGATTCTTGGATCATATAGTAGCTCTATTTTAAGTTTTTTAAGGAACATCCATAATGTTATCCATAGTAGCTATACCAATTAACATTCCCACCAAGGTGTAAGGAGGGTTCCCTTTTTTCCACACCCTCTCCAGCATTATTTATTTGTAGACTTTTTGATGATGGCCATTCTGACTGGTGTGATGTGATACCTCATTGTAGTTTTGATGTTCATTTCTCTAATAATTAGTGATATTGAATATTTTTACATATGACTGTTAGCTATCTGTATGTATTCTTTGGAGAAATGTCTATTTAGATCTTCTACCTATTTTTTTTTAAAATAAATTTTAATTAATTAATTTATTTATGGCTGTGTTGGGTCTTTGTTGCTCTGCACGGGCCTTCTCTAGCTGCGGTGAGCGGGGGCCACTCTTCATTGCAGTGTGCCGGCCTCTCACTGCGGTGGCCTCTCTTGTTGCGGAGCACAGGCTCTAGGAGTGTGGGCTTCAGTAGCTGTGGCACACAGGCTCAGTAGTTGTGGCGCACGGGCCTAGCCGCTCCACGGCATGTGGGATCCTCCTGGACCAGGGCTCGAACCCGCGTCGCCTGCATTGGCAGGCGGATTCTCAACCACTGCGCCACCAGGGAAGCCCTTCTACCCATTTTTTGATTGGGTTGTTTATTTATTTATGTTTGGTATTGAGCTGCATGAGCTGTTTGTTAGTTTTGGAGATTAATCCCTCATCAGTAGCTTCATTTGCTAATATTTTCTCCTATCTGTGAGTTGTCTTTTCATTTTGTTTATGGTTTCATTTGCTGTGCAAAAACTTTTAAGTTTCATCAGGTCCCATTTGTTTATTTTTGTTTTTATTGACATTACTCTAGGATGTAGATCCAAAAAGACCTTGCTGTGATTTATGTCAAAGAGTGTTCTGCCTATGTTTTTCTCTAAGAGTTTTATAGTATCCAGTCTTACATTTAGGTCTTTATTCCATTTTGATTTTATTTTTGTGTATGGTGTTAGGTAGTGTTCTAATTTAATTCTTTTACATGTAGCTGTCCAGTTTTCCCAGCACCACTTATTAAAGAGACTGTCTTTTCTCCATTGTATATCTTTGCCTCCTTTGTCCTAGATTAGTTGACCATAGGTGTGTGGGTTTGTCTCTGGGCTTTCTATCTTGTTCCATTGATCTATATTTCTGGTTTTGTACCAGTACCATACTGCCTTGATTACTGTAGCTTTGTAGTATAGTTTGAAGTCAGGGAGCATGATTCTTCCAGCTCCATTTTTCTCTCTCAAGAGGCTTTTGCTATTTGAGGCCTTTTGTGTTTACATACAAATTTAATTTTTTTGTGTGTTAGTTCTGTGAAAAATGTCATTGGTGTTTTAATAGAGCTTGCACTGAATCTGTAGATTGCCTTGGGGAGTATAGTCATTTTGACAATATTGATTCTTCCAATCCAGGAACATGGTATATCTTTCCATCTGTTTGTGTTATCTTCGATTTCTTTCATCATTTTATATTTTTCAGATTACACACCTTTACTGCCTTAGGTAGGTTTATTCCTAGATATTTTATTCTTTTGGATGCAAAGGTAAATGGGATTGTTTCCTTAATTTCTCTTTCTGATTTTTGTAGTTAGTGTGTAGAAATGCAAGAGATTTCTGTGTGTTAATTTTGTATCCTGCAACCTTAATGAATTCAGTGATGAGCTCTAGTAGTTTTCTGGTACCATCGTTAGGATTTTTCTATATACAGTAACATGTCATCTGCAAACTGTGACAGTTTTTACTTTTTCTTTTGCAATTTGCATTCCTTTTATTTCTTTTTCTTCTCTGATTGCTGTGACTAGGACTTCCAAAACTATATTGGACATTCTTGTCTTGGTCCTGATATTAGAGGAAATGCTTTCAGCTTTTCACCATTTAGTATGATGTTAGCTGTGGGTTTGTCATATATGGCCTTTATTATGTTGAGGCAGCTTCCATGTATGCCCACTTTCTGGAGAGTTTTTATAATAAATGAGTGTTTAATTTTGTCGAAAGCTTTTTCTGCATCTATTGAGATGATCATATGGTTTTTACTCTTCAGTTTGTTAATGTGGTGTACCCCACTGATTGATTTGCTGATATTGAAAAATCCCTGCATCCCTGGGTTATATCCCATTTGATCATGGTGTGTGATCCTTTTAATGTATTGTTGGATTCGGTTCACTAGTATTTTGTTGTGGATTTTTGCCTCTCTGTTCATCAGTGATATTGGTAATTTTCTTTTTTGTGTGTGGTATCTTTGTCTGGTTTTGTAACAGGGTGATGGGGGCCACATAGAATGAGTTTGAGAGTGTTCCTTCATCTGCAATTTCTTGGAATAGTTTGAGAATGAATGGTGTTAAATCTTCTCTAAATGTGTGATAAAATTCACCTGTGAAGCCATCTGGTCCTGGTCTTTGTTTTCTTGGAAGTTTTAAAATCACAGTTTCAATTTCAGTACTTGTTATTGGTATGTTCATATTTTCTTTTCTTTTTTTTTTTTTTTTCCCTGTTTCAGTCTTGGGGTATTGTACCTTTCTAAGATTTTGTCCATTTCTTCTATGTTGTCCATTTTATTGGCGTATAGTTGCTTATAGTACTCTCATGATCCTTTGTATTTCTGCAGTGTCAGTTGTAACTTCTCCTTTTTCATTTGTAATTTTATTGATTTGAGCCCTCTCCTTTTTTTACCTTGATGAGTCTTGCTAAAGATTTATAAATTTTGCAATCTTTTCAAAAAACAGATTTTAGTTTCATTGACCATTTCTAGTGTTTTTTAAATCTGTATTTCATTTATTTCTCTTTGATTTTTATGGATTCTTTCCTTCTACTAACTTTGGGTTTTGTTTGTTCCTCTTTCTCTAGTTGCTTTTGGTGTAAGTTTAAGTTGTTTATTTGAGGTTTTTGCTGTTTTCCTGAGGAAAGATTTTATTGCTATAAACTTCCCTCTTAAAATTTCTTTTGCTGTGCCCCAAATATTTTTGATCATTGTGCTTTCATTTTCATTTGTCTGTAGGTATTTTTTTGTTTTCTTTTTGAATTCTCCAGTGATCCATTGGTTGCTTTGTAGCATATTGTTTAGCCTCCATGTGTTTACTTTACAGTATTTTCTTGTAGTTTATTTCTAATCTCTTAGTGTTTTGGTGGGAAAAGATGTTTGATATGATTTCAATTTTCTTAAATTTACTGAGGTTTGCTTTGTCGGTCAGCATGTGATCTATCCTGGAGAATGTTTCATGTACACTTGAGAAGACTGTGCATTCTGCTGCTTTTGAATGTAATGCTGTATAAATATCAATTAAGTCCATCTGGTCTAAGGTGGCATTTAAGGCCTGTGTTTCCTTATTGATTTTCTTTCTGGATGATCTGTCCATTGATGTAAGTAAGATGTTAAGTCCTCCACTAATATTGTGTTACTGTCAATTTCTCCTTTTATGGCTGTTAGCATTTGCCTTACATATTGAGGTTGTCCTATATTGGGTGCATATATATTTTCAGTTGTCATATCTTTCTTGGATTGATCCCTTGATGATTATGTTGTGTTCTTCTTTGTCTCTTGTAACAGTCTTTATTTTAAATTCTATTTTGCCTGATATGAGTATTGCTACTCCAGCTTTATTTTCATTTCCATTTCCATGGAACATCTTTTTCCATGGCCTCACTTTCAATCTGCATGTGTCCCTAGATCTGAAGTGGGTCTCTTTTAGACAGCATAAATATGGCTCTGTTTTTTGTATCCATGAAGCCAGTCTGTCTTTTGGTTGGAGAATTTCATCCATTTACATTTAAGGTAATCAGCAATATGTACATTCTTATTGCCATTTGGTTAATTATTTAGGATTTGTTTTTGTACGTCTTTTTTTCTTCCTTTCTGTTTTGTTTCTCTTCTCTTCTGATTTGATGACTAACTGTAGGGTTGTGTTTGGATTCTATTTTTCTTTTTTGTGTGTGTATCGAATTTTGGTTTGCAGTTACAATGAGGTTTTGGTATAGCAATCTATATATGTATACAAGATTATTTTAAGTTGCTGATCTGTTAATTTCAAATGTCTTTCTAATAACCTGCATTTGTACTCTCTTCTTCTCAGAGTTGAGCTCAAGTCCTTCTACTCCAACATGTTGTCTCCTCCCTAGATTTTTTAAAAAATCAATCAGCACTGATTTGATCAAATATTCCTGCAAAGTGTGAACTCTGGGCCCTCACATAGGTAGAAATAATAATGCCTCTTTCCTGGTAAAATAAACACTGAATGACTCATGTGAGATTCTACTCACCACCAGTGAAAATATTTCAATATCCAATTGCTTTGTTTACTAAATTGTAAAAAATAAAGATATTACTCCTTCATATTTTACATATACACAACTGGGCCTACATTGGACTCTCCCTAGAAATGTTTTCTATCCAAACCACAAAAAAAAACAGCTGTTAAGGAATGGGTGTCAGCTGGGCGCAGTTGAATAGGTCAATATATCCTGTCTTGATGTCATCACATTTTCTGCCTTTTAAAGAAAATTTATTCATAAGTTAATAAATGATTGTTTAATGAAATAATTTGGGATAAGTGTATATATAGTGATTAGAGGGAAATGAGTCATTGTTATAAATAGTTTGGTTGTATAGTGTAATAGGGAGAACTCTGTTATTGAAGTCAATGATGTGGGTTAGGACCAATCTGCTTCTGTGAACTGGGGAAAGCTATTTAATCTTTTGTAGCCTAGTTTCCTACAACTGCATAATCTGGATCTTAATAATTCCTTAAGGGAAATTAAGTGAGACTTACATGAAAAACACACAAAGTTATCCAAAATGGGTCCTGGCTTTTGACCATAATCATCACATCATATAACAAGCATTGGTGTCAACTGCACCGAAGACAAATTCTTCAAACCTAACCCAAGAGAAAACACATGTTGTAGTTCAATATGGATGTTTCTTGTAATATATGTTTGCTGCACATCATCAATGTCCATGTTTTGTTAAAAATATGCCTTAATATTTTATAACTATAGTTGTGTCATCAGTGAGGAGAATTTAGAATTATGTTTTCATATCTTTATCAAATATTTCTAAGCATAATATTTGCCTAATGGATATAAAATTATCTAATACTGTTGGCAATAATGTGACATTTCACTTCTCATCATGCATTAGATGGTTTTAAATAAAGATATCTTGACTTATAATGCATTCAATATAGATATATTTAGAATTTATAATTTTTCCTTTAGAGAAAAATCCAGATTGGTGTATATTTTGACATTGGATTGCTACATATTTATTTTAGATTGTAACTTAATGTGTTCCAGTATTTGTTAAACAAATCTAGTTGAAATCAAATGTTTTATGTTATTTCCAAGAAACAATGTTTGTAAACTCATAAGTAATGTCAGAACTGATTTGATTATGATATGTTACAATTAGAAAGAAGTAGATTGATAGAGAATTATACTTCTGCTTTGAATCAAATACGAGATTTGACTCATTCTCTATCCTAACAATATTTTATCCCTTCTTCTCTGTCATTGCAACTGAGATATTCAACTTTGTATACTATCAAAAGACTCCAAACTAATTCTTCAGGCCATTGCCATTGAGGAAATATTAAAATGTAAAATAAAGGTTATTCTTGTGACTAAGAGGAGTTCTGAACACTGTTAGCTATTTGGGTTTAATATTGTTAAATGAAGCCACATTACTGCTGTAACAGTTGGCTGTCTAATAGGCTGGAATATCTCATCTGGAATATTATAACAAGATGTTCTTTGAACAGTCTGTTGGAAAACGATAGCTCGATATAGCTCATTTAAGGTTCAGTGTGATCACTTTAATTTGCTTTCTTTATATTATTTACTTCTGCAAGGGTAGCAATGAAAGCTATGCATCACACCCTTATCAGTCTCTGGCACCCTGACTCAGTCAGGGTTTTGATTAGTCCCCCAAAATAGTATGTTTTACTGAAAGATATCTTGATTACCAACAAAAGGAAGCAGGATGGAAAATAAAGTTGGGATAAATTGCTCAAATACAGAATGGAAATATAAAGCCTATTAATTCAGTTACATTTCAGAGTCTATTAAGCATTGGTCACTGAAGAACTTGGTATGTTGTATTTACAGTTTTAGTGTCTATTCTCAAGGCTTATGTGTATCTAAATCTAACATTTGGATGTATCATTATTTTTTAAATTACAGAGGGTTTTTTACTATAAAAATGTATTTTCTGGTTTTGTAATTATATATTTTTATTTTACCATTTCATTTAGAATAAAAATAGTAAATAATTTTAAATTTTATTTCTTTAAATTTGTATATAAGGTTTTTTTCAGAATAAAATATATTCACTGTAAAATATGTTTTTAATGTAAAATTCTGTGTATAGAAATTACAGATTTTTACAGATTTCTGTACAGTACTAATTAGGAAAAATATAAAAATTTCAGTATCACTTAATTATGACAATACAATGGATTTTTTTTTAACATCAGTACCATAAATTTCATAAAGAGAATCTTTTCATTGAAAAGTTACATGTAATTTCAATGACTCATATCTACTTAAGATTTATATTCTACTACCTCTTCCAGGTTACTCTACATAAAATCCTGCATATAATAGTGGTGGGCAAATTAAACTTTCCAGAAATCTAATACATACTGTATTTCTACTTTCAGGGATAAAGAAAATCTATGCACTAAAAATCTATGTTATTTTACTGAAATTTTAAGAAGTTATTCTTTTTTTTGGTGTTTTATCATTCCCCAAATTGCAGTGAAGATGTTTGGTTTGAGATTAATAATATCCCTTGCATTTTAAGACTAATTTAAAACTTCCTAGTGTGAAATATTCATATTTTGTTGATACATCCCTGAAAGAAAGCCAATCTGCAAAAATGAACCAAATTAATCATTTCTCACTCATTGAATCTGACTTGAAACTATTCATTCAGCAATATTTGTTGAGTGTCTACTATGCTCCAATCATGCTTAATACTGAAGATTCCAGATAAGGAGAAATGAAAACAGTTCTTTTTTCTTAGCGATCTTTGTGTTATTAGTAAAGAAGACCGTGGTAAGAATAGCACACTGAGGAATCGGTGATTGAAGACTGAGTAAACTGAAGAAAGGAAAGCAAGAATATAATTTGATGAGGTAGTATTACAAAATATTTTAAAACCTTTCTGAAGAAATGATGCTTGAGCTGATATCTAAAGGAAGAACAGCATTTAACTGGGTGAAGTGTAAAAGGGCAATGTGCAATGGGAAGCATTACAGAGGGAAAAATTAGTAAGGACAAAAATCCTGTGGTGTGAGGAAGCATGGTACCCTTGATCTACTGAAAGGAGGCTGTATGCCCTGGGAGGAGAGAAAATGGAGGGAGAACTCTTACACAACTCTTTCAAAAATGTGGTCATTAAGCTGAGATGAAAAATGAGATGACTCTGGACAAGAACTTGTAATCACGTGTTTTATATGTCTCAAAAAATTGAAGAAACATGAACATATTTGAAGGTCAGTGGGACAGATAGTGTAGAGAGACTCTTGGAATTTATAGGACAAATATGATTGATAATATAAATTTTCCAGGAAGAAGAAAGAATAGAATCCAAAGAGCAGATGGAAGGACATGACATTAGATAGGGAAAGGACCAATTACTCTTTCATAACAGCAGGGAAGAGGGTCTACTGGTGTCATTTCTATAGCTCTTTCATGACAGTGAGCACCAAGGCTAATGGCTTGAGGTCCTGGCTCACCCGTCCTGGGGTCACATCAGTCTAGCCCCTGAAATCTGCTCACCTGAACTGGTTGTTGGTAAACAAAGAGATTGCTATTTCATGATTTGTTTGGATATTTTCTATAGAGATAAATGTTTTTGTTCTTATAAATTATACCTCTCTCTAATTCCTAATTATTTCTAGCTTTTCATGGAAGGACGTTCCCAAGGAATTGAAACTTAATAAGATGCAACAATAAAATTCTCTGTGTTTAAAAAAAGAAAATATCTATTTGTAAAAAATTCCTCCTTGAACTAAAAATTTTAGTCATATCTCTTCTTTCTTCTTGGAGATATTAAATATCTGAGGTAATGACAAGTGCTGCTCTGTGGCAGTTTTGATTTATGCTAAGGTACTAAAAATTATGTTTCTTCAGGGAATGTCACTGAAATATAGCGCCGTTTGAAATGCATATGTAAAAATAGATTTAATTATATATTCTTTGTAAAAGTTCAAGGTGTAATTGGAGATTATAGTTAAGAATGACACAAACATGATCAGAAACTATTTAAATTAGAGGACAACTCTTAATAACATTTTCAAAGTCAAAGCTTTTAGTAATTGCAGATAGTTATGATATTGATCATTTTATAACTTATCCTCTAATAATAGTGAAATAAAATTCATAATAAAATTTAGAATATATTTGTTCCTTAGTAAAGTAAAATGGCTTTAATTCTAAATTAGTGTTTTTTTCAGAAAATGTTATTTTCTCTTTGAAACTATCAGTATAGCTTAAGAGTTATTTCATTTCTCCATTATACAAGCATCATTACACAAACTGCCAAATTTTACAGAAGCCAGAAATACAAGTTTTATACACTTTTTGTAATACATTTCTACAACTTTGACAGAGAACATCACATATTGAGCAACTCTAACACAAAGACTCTAATTCTTTCCAGGACTTTAATTGGGATGTGTAATTAAGACCAATTAAAATATTGCTTTTAAAATGACATGTTTTACCATTTCCTCCTGAATTAATTTATACCCTGCAGCCTGAACTTTTAGAAGAAGATTGGCTTCCTGTAATACCCTATTGAATCAAGTTCTTGCCCAATACCTAGACAGCTGACCCTGGTCAACTGCAAGACTTGGATTTCAGCTCCTCAATCACATTATGTTACTTCCCCAGCAATGATTGTTGATGTGGTGAATCTTCCACTGGCTTACTATATCTTATAGCTGTACAAAAGTGTTTGTATTTCAGGCCCTCCATCATGCTAAACAAAGACTGAGTACTACCCCCAACCACAAAAACTAAGCTGGCAGTGAGTTACAGTGTGGCATACTAATTCATGATCACACCAAGGCAGGGGCAAGGGCTTCCCTAGATGTGTAGCTTAAATCCTCCTCAGCTACTTGAATCTGATATCCAGCCCTTCTGGTTGCTGTGAGCCACCCCAGAGTGGAATAGCCACTGGGTGGAGGGATCACATACCTGTTCCTCATCCTGTTTCCCCAGTAAATAGTGTCCCAGCAGATCTTCTATATGTGCTGCCTCCCCATGTGCCTCATATGATTAATAGTCTCCATCAGTCATCTTTCAGTTCACCAAGATATATTAATATGCTCTATGAATGAAAATATAAAAAGGGTCAAAACAGTGCAGTTATGCTGAAAGGTGAAGGTCATCTCCTATTGAAAATGTAAGAAAGTTTGCTTTCTTACACTAACAAGGCCAAACATGACTTTAGCAGAAACCTACAATTCTAACCAAGGGATTATGTATATGCTTTCAGAAAAAGGACATGAAACACATGTTCCGATGAAAAGACTGCACAATAAACAATGTCAAGAAATACTTAAATGGTGTTCTTGTCCTCATCCCTGCTTATACAAACCAGATAATTCCCCTTCTCTGGAAGTGTTAAACAGGATGTATGAGTTGCAATCATTCAATCATACAGCAATTAATAAAATATCATCAATTTGCTGTCCTCTCTCCCTTACCTGTCTTTATATAGAAGCTTGGAAATGCAAATTCTTTCTTTCCTTATCTCCTTTGCAGTTAACTGTGGCCTAAGAAACAATTATTGTCAACAAGATATTTCAGGACATCTGAGGATCCTCAAGATGATTTCACATTCTCAAAGAAACATGCCACCACTCCATTCTTATCAATTTATTCTGATCCTTAGATGAATGTACTGTCTGCAGCTGGACAAGATCATGTTATCACAAAGGAAATTACTGATTCTAACTTTGTTGAACTAGAGAACTAATTGAAACATTTGCTTTCTTTAGAATTTCTTGTACAATTGGGGATGTTACTCCTATATTTTTAAGTCATTATTGGTTGTATTTTCTCTCTTTCTGTGGAACTATGTCCTGATTTGTACAATTATAGATGTAAAATTTTGTACTTTTTTGATTATCTTTGAACTTGATAAATGGCTTAATATTTGTTCTTGACAATTTATGTTTTATCCCTTTGTCAGCTACTTTCATGGCACACATATTTTACTGTTGGATTGTAAGGATGTCCACTAAAGTCTTTAAAATTTACTTTTGAAATTAATGTTTATGATATATCCTTATACACAGTTTAACAAACACACACACACACATATATATATAATAAAATATGTATAAGTTTTACTCTGAAATTTAACAAAAAACAAATTGTCAAGTTTTAAACACTTTGACCAAAAGTAATATTAGAAAACAAAATCATTTTTATGTTAAAAGAGGTCAAGAATATAATGGAAATTACTTTGCAACTGCTAGTTAGAGCTTTTATAACAGTACCCCAATTATATGCAGCACTTATATAAGCTGTTTTTTTTTTTTTTTTTGTAATGGGCTTACAGAATATCTCAGGCAATTGCTAGTTTTCCAAGCAGTCCATTTTCCTCACTCTATGTATGAATTTATAAAGAATTGATATGTCAATATTTTCATACTTTTATTGGCTTTAAAGATCAGCTGTGGTCAGCAGCGATTGAAATAGTGCTAAATTGAGCTGTCATATGAATTGTAAGGCATTTGATATTTATACAAGAAATGTACCTTGAAAAATATAAGTATTAAGTCATGCTTTTTTTCTTATTTGTGTAGAAGCAAACAGAAACCTTATTAATAAAATTATTCAGAATGTGATTCTGTACTAGTAGACTTTTTTCAAGGACTAAAATCACTGTAGTCCCCAAAGACAAATTTCTGTGTGAGAAAATATAACAATAACCCAAACTCACTACTAATTTGACAAATATTTACTGAGCTCCAAATATATATCAAGTACTGTGTCTCCCTTCAAAACCTCTATTGTCTTTTGGAAGATAGGCAAAAAGAAATAAGCCATTGTATACTCTTTAGAAGTAGAGATGATGTTTTGGAGGCACATAAAAGGGATACTGAATCCAGTTTTGGAAATGAAAGCTAGCAGGAGCAGGAGATAAGTGGATGAAAAGGAGTGAAAGGGATGAATAGACACTGTCGTGAGGAAACAAAAAGGTATAATACATTCTAGCAACTGTACACTATTTAATTGAATATATTACCTCACCAAAGGGAGATGGTGACAGATGAAGAAAGGGTCAGGAACAATTCATAAAAGGCTTTGTATACTATGCTAAGAGATTGTACTATGCCTATAGAGAACTAGAGGACTCTAAAAATGTTTTAAGATGAAGAATGAGAGGATCAGGTTTATATTCTTAAATGCCACTTTGATCACAGTATAAAGCTTAGATTTTAGGTGGTATGGAATTAGGAGAGAATAGACTAGTAGCACCAGTCAACAGACTGTTACATTGATTCCAGTGATAGGCAGCTGTCACCTAAATTAAATGGGTATAAACATAAAGATTTGTGAATGGATTTGCAAGCTAAAAAAGAAAGCAAAGGGCTTCCCTTGTGGCGCAGTGTTTGACAGTCCGCCGCCAATGCAGGGGACACGGCTTCGTGACCCGGTCCGGGAAGATCCCAAATGCTGAGGAGCGGCTAGGCCCGTGAGCCATGGTCGTTGAGCCTGCGTGTCTGGAGCCTGTGCTCCGCAACGGGAGAAGCCACAACAGTGAGAGGCCCGCATACCGCAAAATAAATTTTAAAAATTTTTTAAAAAAAGAAAGCAAAATATCTGAAGATTTTTATTTTCTTTGTTATATAAAGCACAAGTTTAGTATGGTGAGAGATAATAGATAAGACAGACTGAAAAATAGAAGTGTGGGAGAATGGAGAGATAATTGAGTAGTCTGGAGTGTTCTACCTCATGTCATAAAATGTGATTTTCAGATGGGACTTTCCAGTATCCTTGTCCCTAAATACTAACTGATATTAAATAGTCATAGTTTTTATTTTTGTTTGTTTGTTTTAAACATATGTCAATTTGGAGACACATTTGGTGTCAGGCATTTAGCCTTTCATGTACATTTTCTCATTTAATGTTCTTAATAACTCTGTATTATTATTATTATATGTTTCAGGTGTACAGCATTGTAGTTCAACATCTGTGTACAGTACAGAGTGATCACTACCACAAGTCTAGTTATCATTCATAACCATACTGCTGACTCCATTCACCCATTTCACACTCCCCCAACCCTCTTTTCCTTCTGGTAACCACTAATATGCTCTCTGTATCTATGGATTTTTTGCTTTATTTTATTTATTTGTTTACAACTCTGTGTATTAAGAGTTATTTTTCTACTAAAGCAGAGAAGTCTTGCCCAAGTCTGTATATGTAAGTGCCAGAGGAGAAACTTACATGCAGTTTTCTGATTCTAAATCATTTGTGTCTATAAAAACTTTGTAGGTGCTAAAGTAAAAGTTTTCTCTTCCTTTTGAACTCTCTCTCTCTCTCTCTCTGTCTCTCTCTCTCTCTCTCTCACACACACACACACACACACACAAGCTAAGATCCATGACAAGATGCAATAAAAATATAACAATTCTATTTACACCTGATCTGGGAGAACTCATTTTCATTCTTATCAATATCTTTCATTGGATAATATGTCAAAGAATTTTTCATTACATGAGAAATGTGTGTGGGAACCTCTACAATGCAAACATAAAACAAAAATCTGGAAATTTCTGTAGTAAGTTAGACAGCAGCATATGGTTCATAATATTTTTAAATGAATTACAGCAAATCAATGTTGTTATAACTCCATTCAGGTATTGATGTTGGATGTTATACATTTAATTTTCAAAAATGTTACCAAAATCATCGATTATGATTTGGAATAACAAAAAGATGAATTATGAGACTGCTTTCTTTTCTATAAAATGATCAACAATTTATTTAACATTCATTCTTTAAGTAAATGTGCACTGAATGTGGAAGACAAGTTTGTTGTACAAGAGAAGACTTCTGCTTTTTTTTCCAATATAGAAAGATGTATGAGGAATTTCACACATGCTGAAAGTAACTCATATGAGGTGGTGGTGCTGGGGAAAGGATTAGGCATAAGTTGAGAGGTTTCATTACCAATGCCCAGGGACTGGGTGGTTAAAAACAAGCAAAAACCAGGCAAAAGATGCCTTCCTTACTAGCATAATTTTGATCACCCAGGTTCACATGCTAATGACTAGGTCATTAGCAGTGATTAACCATCTGACTTACCTAGCACGTAAGTTCAATTTTGATTCTTGTGCTGTTAGTGTTTAAGAACATTAGAAAAGAAACATGTGGAATGATACTGTCATAGAGGTGAATCACATCTAGACAATATTGTAATTTTATAATCCTAAATTCAGGCAACAGCTCTAAGATGGCATTTAAAATCTTTCTTCTCTCTATTCCTACTTGTTATCATTTGTAATTAAGATAATTAAACTTTCTAGAAAAGAAAATTCTTGAGATTTGTTTGGATTTAGGGTGGACATGTGATCTGGTGACGGCTGGTGTTAAGCAAACATGAAGTTGTTATGCTGACTCTAACATGGTGCCAAAAACACTTTCTCTACTAGGTGCCAAAAACACCTTCTCTACTAGGTTCCAAGAGTATTTAGTATATCTGGCACTAATTTGCTAAAGCATCTATTTATGTTTCAACCAAATCACAGTTTTCCATAGTCATAACATTAGAGGGAACTTAGAATTCATAAAATAAAACCTTATTACAGTGTAGATGGCTGATTCATAAAATTCCTTAAATATATTCACCTGGTGTCTGAACAGCTATAGCCAAAAGGACTTTCAAAAAATTATTTTCTTAATTGTGAAATATTTCTAGTGACTAGAAAAATGATCCTTGCACAGAGCCAATATTTCTCTTTCCAGTTTCCAAAAATTTATCTTGAGTCTTTTTCTATATCTACCTAAAATATTAGCATATACAGACATTAAATTTTCTCTTTTCTCTATGGAAATACGGGAAAGGGAAAAAATATTCAATTTTAGAAGTAGAGAATACACTTGAAGGAGATATACTAATTATATCAATGAATCCACTCTCCCTGCATAAAAAGTGAGAAAAGTGTAACTCAAAGTACTAGAAAGTGAAAATCATTTTAAAAAGTACACTCGTTTATCTATTTATTTATATTTTTGAGCACTTAATGTTTTTTCAGGTGAATAAATGATGAGAATATTAATTTTTCTGCGTGAAACTGATCTATATTTATTAAAATAGTTAAATATTGAAGAACTCCTAAATTCACTCTCTCCAAAATCCTATAATCCCTTATAGATGTATGGAGGTTTTCAATTTCAAAAAAGTACCTCTTATGAGATGCTTTTTAAAGTGCAATTTAAATAACTTTAAGAAAATTTGATATATGATCATTTGTTCAAAAATTGATTAAATGTTTGTTTCTTGCTCTATTTGGCAATGTGATACCCAGACAAAAGATAGAAAAGTTAAGTCTTGTGTCAAAGATTTAAGAAAATGTAATGAACTGTCACTATATGTGTAAGTAAAGTGGTTAAAATCTTACTGTCTGCTTAGGAAGTGATCAATACTCTAAATATTTTACAAATATTTACTCAATTATTCCTCAAAGCAAACTTAGGAGATAGGTAATCATAGTATCATTATTTTATAGACAGAAACTAAGAGACAGAAAAATTAAATAACTTGCTCAAGACCACACAGACAGAACATAATAGAATGAGGCTTTGAACACCAGATGAATAATTGAAGACTCCAGGGCCTAATCTATTAACACTATGCTTGAAATGATACAGGTAAACATCAGATATCTATAAACACATACAGAAGGATGCTTTCATAAAGGATACTTTATATACTGGCAATCAGAGATCTTTTCTTGAGGACTGTGATAAATAAGTTGTGGTTAAAAGGACAATTAAGTAAAAAAGAAATGGAGAAAGACATTACAGACCAAGGGACATTGTGATGCAGGTCATCGGGTCTTGAAAGAACTTAGAATATCATATTGTTATTAATACTACAAAGCAGGGACAAATAAATGATAGTTTTCAGAAATGAATACTGTATTACATACTTGAAAGTTGCTAAGAGTAGATTATAGATATTCTCACCATACACACATATAAAAAGGTAATTATGTGAAGTGATGAATGTGTTAAATAACAGTATTGTGGTAATCATTAAGAAATATATATGTGATTCAAATCATTAAGTTGTACACCTAAAACCTACATAATGTTACATGTTAATTGCATCTCAATAAGGCTGGAAAAAAATGGGAAAAAAGGCAAAAAGTTCTCAATTGAATGTACTCCATTCTGAACTATGTCAATTATTTTATTTATTAGCATTTATCTAACAAAAATTTATAAATAAGATTCTATACCCACTCTAATGAATATGTTTATAAATATATCAAATTCAGAGGTCTTCTTAGTTGAATACAATAAAGAATGATGCTCATATAACAAGCATGATTCACAACCTAGAGACTAGAATACTTACTCCATTTTTAAAAAAACATCTAGAGTATTTCCAGTTTTCTTTTCAAGAATTCAAAAATTTACATACAAATTTTGGTGTGACTCTTTGAATTTATGTCATTAAACAGAAAATATTATCAATAAAGATCAATTTATATTTTATATATTTATATTATAAATGCATATTTAAATAGAATAAAAATCATAAAATTCAATAAAACCTCCTCGGGTAAAATATGAGTTACTTTATTTCAATTATAAATGGTGTTTGGAACTGTGCAAGCTACTGTAGTGAATAAACTATTACGTAGTTATAAGAGACTTTGCATACTGAAACCTCTTTTATAAATGACTTTGCATCTAAAACTGCATAGGTACTCATCTTTTGGCTTTACAATCATTCCTATAAAATAAATATTTGAAAATATAGCTGTTCAATTCTTGAAAGTTATTTTTCTTTAATTTAAAAATGCTGCAATGTCATCAACTGATTATAAAAGGGTAAATGATAAAATATGTTGAATTAACTGTAAAATTTGTGGGCTAATATTTGATTCTAGATCATTTAGTACACACACACACACACACACACAACTTCAGTTCAAAGAGAACAGGTTTTTTTTAAAAAATAATTTTTGTTTTTTTTCTCCTCATTCTTTGGATTGTTGCTATAGCTTCCCTAGCTAAATAAGTATTCTTTAAAACTGGATCATTGATTCCCTGATTTCAGTGCCATTTGTTTTATCTTTATCTTTACTCTTTCATCAAGTAAACACACAAGTTTACTTGATTTTTTAGATCTTTCAGTTTATGGCTTGTATATGAGGCTATTTTTCTCTTGCTTAACTAATAAATGATGAACTAACTATCTGCTGAATCGGAATCTTTTTACACTGATACATGAATGAAAAGACATGTTCATTACCACTTATACATAAGAATATCATATGTCTGCTGAGATTTTGAGCAATATGTGACAGCTTTCTTGAAGGAAATATCTATACATAAAACGTATTTATGAATTTAGAATAATATATCTGAAAAAAACTATTTATCTTTGAACTCTGCAAGACAGCATTTTTAAGAAATATACCATGAGATTTATCTTGTTGAAATAGTAATGAAGATGGGAGAGGATCAATATAATTAGATAACTGTACCCAAAATGGAAAAATTATAAAAGAAGATATCTTGGAACATCAAGGAAGAAAAAGGAACAATGAAAATAGAATAAATGTGAGTACATACAATATGTTATCCTTTTCCTTATGAACTTATAAATCATATTTAATAATTAAAACAAAAATTATACCACCATCAAGATAATAATACTTAAAAGTGTGGAAGAAAAAAATCTAAATGAAACTGAGTTTTCCACACATCACACAAAGTGGCAAAATATTTATGTAAATTGAAATACCCAGAGCAACCACTATAGAAATATACTCAAAATCACAATAAATAAATGAAGACAGAATCATGAAAAAAAAAAAAAGTTCAAGTAACCCTCATGAAAACAAAGCAAAAGAAACAGTTATACATACCAGAGAAAACAGATAGAAAACAAATAAAAATGGCAGACTTAAGCAATAACACATCAATATTTATTTTAAATGTAATTGGTCATTAAAATACACCAGTCAAGAGATAGATTAGCAGAGTGGATTAAAAAGTTCAATCCAGCTTGCTACTTATAAGAATCTATGCTTAAATTCAATGGCATATATAGCTTAAAAGTAAAAAGACAGAAAATGATATAGCATGTAAATATTAACCATAAAAAGCAAAAGTGACTATATTAATAAGTAATAAAATAGACCTTATAACAAAGAAAGTTACTACAGACAAAGAGGGACATACATAATGATAAGAGAAAGGATCAATCCATCAAAAATTCAAAGCAATCCTAAATATGTACATATCAAAAAACAGGTCCCCAAAACTTTTGAAGCAAAAGTTGATAGAACTGAAAGGAGAAATAGACAAATCCACAATTACTGCAGGGGACTACAACAACCCCCTCTTTGCGACTGATAAAGCTACTAGACAGAAGATCAGGAAACATTTGGAAGAGTTGAACAATGTAACAAACCAACAGGATCTAATTTGTTATATATAGCACACTCCACACAATAACAACAGAACATACATTTTTTTGAAGTGCTGATGTGTTATAGATTGAATTGTGTCCCTCCAAAAAAAGATATGTCGAAGTCTTAACCCCCAGCACCTCAGAATGTGATCTTATTGAGTAATAGGGTTATTGTAGATTCAATTAGTTAAGAAAAAGTCAAACTGGAGTAGGATGGGACCCTAATTCAGTAAGACTGGTGTCCTTATAAGAAGGGTCAAAACAGAGAGAAATGCAGAGAGAACATCATGTGAAGATGGAGAAGTGGAGTGATGCATCTAGAAGCCAAACCAGGTCAAAAATTGACAGCAATCCACCAGAAACTAGAAAGATATAAGTAAGGATTTCCATACAATATTTCAGAAGGAACATGGCACAGCTAAATATGTTGTTGGAATTCTAGTCTCTAGAACTGTGAGATAATACAGTTCTGCTATTTTAAGCCAAGCAATTTGTGGGACTTTGTTATGGCAGTCCTAGGAAGTTAATTCATCATGGAAGATTCAACAAGAAAGACCATATCCTAGACCCTAAATAATCAAACTTCATAAAACAAATTTAAAAGAATTTACATCCTAGAGAGTGTGTGTCTGATCATAATGTAATCAAGCCAGAAATTAACAGAAAGATAACAGGACATTTTTAAACATAGGAATTTAAAAAACACACTTTTTAATAATCCATGGGTAAAAGGCATTCATAAAGAAAATTTTAAAAATAGATCTTAATTAAAATTAAAATGAGACATATGAAAACATGTGAGATTCATCTAAAGTAGTGCTGAGGGGAATTTGTATCACTAAAGGCTTACATTAGCAATAAGAACAGTTCTCAAATCAATAACAAGTTTCTACTTAAAATACTAGAAAAAGAAGAGTATAATAAACCCACATTAAGCAGAAGACAAGAAGCAATAAAGAGCAGAATTCAAGGAAATTGAAAATAGGAAAGCAGTAGAGAAAACCAAGTAAACAAATGTTCAAAATAAAATTTTAAATTTGATAAAATTCCAGCAAGAATGACAAACATACAAATTGAAAAAACATGAATCATCAATATTAGGATTAAGAGACATATCACAATAGATTCTGTAGCTATTAAGAGAACGATAAGGGGATTCTATGAATGGCTTTGAACTCATAAATTTGAAAATTTGAAGAAATGGACCAATTCCTCCAAGACCATCAACAAACAAAACAACCAAGATAAAATAGATAATACAACTAGTCTTATAACCATTAAAAAATGTATTTGTAATTTAGAACTTCCCCTAAAAATAAACCCCCAGGCTGACATGGTTTCACTGGAAAATTCTACCAAATATTTAGGGAAAATTAAGAACAATTTTATGTAATCTCAGGAGAGACCACTTCACATCTCTTTTTATGAGACCAATATAACCTTCATGCCAATACTAGACAAAGAGTACAAAATACAAAATTAAGGAATAATATCTCTCATAAACTTAGACACAAAAATTCTCAACAAAATATTAGCTAACTGAATCCAATAATGTATAAAAAACATTATGCACCATGATATATTGTGATTTATCCCAGTTATGCCAGGCTGGTTTAACATGAAAATTAATGAATATAATCCATCATATCAACACTCTAAAAAGAAAAATATGATCATATTAATTAATGCAGGAAATCATTTGACAAAATCCAACACCCATTCATAAAAAAAAGCTCTCAAGAAATTAGAAATAGAGAGGGATTATCTCTTCTTGAAGAGGGAATTCTATAAAAACCTCCAGATAAATCATACTTAATGGTGAACAAATTTTTTCTCTCTGAGATTGAGAACAAGGCAAGTTTACCTTGTTCAACTCTCACCATTCCTTTTCAAATTATTGCTGGACATTTTAACCAATGCTAAAAGGCAAAGAGGAAAAAGGCATACAGGTTTTAAAATGATGAAATCATGTCATTATTTGCAAATGAGATGATTGTATACATAGATAACCATAAGAAATGTACAAAAATAAAATCAGTGAAATAATAAGTGACTTCAGAAAGGTAACAGAATATAAGATGACACTCAAAAATCAACCCCATTACTATATTACTTTATACTAATGTTTATATATATATATGCACACAAAAATACATAGTTATATATAACTATATGTTACAATACTAATATATCACAATGAGCATGCTGAAACTGAAAAAAAAAACAGAATACTATTTACATTCACTCCAAAGAAAATGAAATACTTAGATATAACTTAACAAAAGAGGTACAGGTCTGGTATGCTGAAAATTACAAAATACTGATGAAAGAAATAAAATAATACTTAAATATCAATAAAAGGAAAGAAATAATTTTCTCATGGAGGTTGGAAGACATAGTAAAGATGTTATTTTTCTTTATGATTTACTTACTTCACTCTGTTTGACAGACTCTAGGCCCATCCAAGTCTCTACAAATGACCCAATTTTGTTCCTTTTTATGACTGAGTAATATTCCATTGTATAATATGAACCACATCTTCTTTATCAACTCATCTGTTGATGGACATTTAGGTTGCTTCCATGTTCTAGCTATTGTAAATAGTGTCGCAGTGAACACTGGGGTGCATGTGTCTTTTTGAATTGCGGTTTTCTCAGGGTATTTGTCCAGTAGGGAGACTGCTGTGTTACATGGTAGTTCTATTTTTAGTTTTTAAAGGAGCCTCCATACTGTTCTCCATAAATGCTGTATATTAACACATATATGTGTAATCAAGCAAAATGGTGCAGATGAACCTATTTGCAGGGCAGGAACAGAGATGCAGATGTAGAGAATGGATGTGTGGCCATGGAGGGGAGGGATAATGGGATGAATAGGGAGACTGGGATTGACATATATACACTACCATATGTAAAACTGATAGCTAGTGGGAACCTGATGTATAACAGAGGGAGCTTGTCTCGATGCTCTGTGGTGACCTAGATGGGTGGGATGTGGGGGGGAGTTGGGAGGGAGGTCCAAGAGGGAGTGGATCTATGTATATATATAGCAGATTCACTACGTTGTACAGCAGAAACTAACACGATATTGTAAAGCAACTATACCCCAATTTACAAAAGAGTGAAATTAATGTTATTTTTACACAAACCGATTTATACATTTAAGGCAGTTTTTATAAAAATCTCAGCAAGGGGCTTCCCTGGTGGGGAGTCCGTCTGCTGACGCAGGGGACACAGGTTTGTGCCACGGTCTGGGAAGATCTCACATGCCGTGGAGCAGCTGGACCCGTGAGCCATGGCCGCTGAGCCTGCGCGTCCGGAGCCTGTGCTCCACAATGGGAGAGGCCACAACAGTGAGAGGCCCGTGTACCGCAAAAAAAAAAAAAAAAAAAAAATCTCAGAAAGGATTTTGTAATCATTGACAAGCCTATGCCAAAATCTATATGGAAATGGGAAAGGGATAAGTCCTAGAAGAGCTCAGAAGATCTTGACAGAAAAGAAGAGTGGGAAGAATCACTCTACTTGATACACTACACTAACTGAGACAGTATGGTCTTAGCAGTGGAATAGACATATAGATCAATGAAACAGAATAGAGTACCTAGATATATCCACACAAATATGTTCAACTGATATTTTGACAAAATTACAGAAGAAATTACAGGAGAAAGGATAGTCTTTTCAATAAATGATGTTGGAGCAATTGAGTATCCTTGGAAAAATGGAACTTGACCTAAAATTTATATCTTATACAAAAAAATTAATTCAAAATGGATTATAGACTTAAATATACAATAGAAAACTACAGAAAATTTAGGCAAAAGTAAAAAACACTGGGGAATATCTTCAGGATCTAGGGCTAGGCAAACTGTTCTTAATATTGACACCAAAATATGATCCATTTAAGGAAAAGAAATTCAGTAAAGTAGACCTCATCATAACTAAAAATACTTGTTCAATGAAAGTCCAATGTGAAGAGAATGAAAAGACAAGCTACAGAGTTAGAGAAAATATTTATGAGTCACATATCTGACAAAGGGTTAGTTCTATAACATACGCAAAAAAGTCTCATAACTCAATAGTAAAACAAACAACAAAAATCCAACTAAAAATGTTCAAATGACAGAACAGATGTTTTATTTAAGATGATATACAAATGGCAAACAAGCATATAGAAAGGTATTCAGATTTATTAGCCATCAAGAAATGCAAATCAAAACCAAAATGAGATATTGCTATACATCTATTAGGATGGCTAAAGTGAAAAAAAAAAAGTGACAAAACCAAATGCTTGTGAGAATGAGGAGAAACTGGATTATCGATATATTGTTGGTGGAAATGTAAAATCATACTGCCTCTCTGGAAAAAATTTGTCAGATTCTTATAAAATTAAAATTTAATTGTCACATACCCAGCAATTGCAATCCTGGAAATTCACCCCAAGGAAATGAAAAACATATGTGTACCAAAAAACCTGTATACAAATGTTCACAGTAGCTTTATTTGTAATAGCCAAAAACTGGGTGGGGAGGGAATGTATGTTCTTCAACAGTGAATCGTTCAACTAGTACATCCATCTCACAGAATACTGCTCAGCAATAAAATGAGACAAACCACTGATACACAACACAACTTAGATATATCTCCAGGGAATTATGCTGACTACAAAATCCAGTCCCTAAAGGTTACATAATGTATAATTCCGTTTACCTAAGATTTTGAACTGATGAAATTATAAAACTGGAGGACAGATTAATGGTTACCAGTGCTTTGGGACAGAGGAAAGCAAGGGGGGTGGGAATGATAAAGGTGCACTTATACAAGCATAACAAGAGGAATCCTTGTGGTGTTGAAACTGTGTAGTACCTTGACTGTTGTGCTGGATACAGAGCTCTACACAGGTGACAAATGCATGTGGAACTTAATACATACACACACGCATGCATGCATGCAAAAACACATGAGAATAAGTAGAACTGAAAAGATTTGAATAAGATTAGTGGATTGCATCATTGCCAATATCCTTCCTGTAATATTATAACCATAGTTTTGCTGTTACCATGGGGAATTGGAAAAAGTGTACTAGCGATCTCCCTGTATTATTTCTTGCAACTGTACATGAATCTACAATTATTGCAATAATTTATTGAAGTTTTTTTAGATTATGAACCTCAGTTAGGCAAAGAAATTATCAAACTAACAAAATAAGTATAAAAAATTCTATAGAATAAGATGAGATATAATATACTTCAGGCAAATTCTAATAGTTCAAATGAAAGAGAATAAATATAATTTATTGAAACAGCCACTATGGAAAACAGTATGGAGGTTCCTTAAAAAACTAAAAATAGAACTACCATACAACTCAGCAATCCCACTACTGGGCATATACCCTGAGAAAACCATAATTCAAAAAGAGTCATGTACCGCAATGTTCATTGCAGCTCTATTTACAATAGCCAAGACATGGAAGCAACCTAAGTGTCCATCGACAGATGAATGGATAAAGGAGATGTGGCACATATATACAATGAAATATCACTCAGCCATAAAAAGAAACAAAATTGAGTTATTTGTAGTGAGGTGGATGGACCTAGAGTCTGTCATACAGAGTGAAGTTAGAAAGAGAAAAACAAATACCGTATGCTAACACATATATATGGAATCTAAATAATAATAATAATAATAATAAAAGGTTCTGAAGAACCTAGGGGCAGGACAGGAATAAAGATGCAGACATAGAGAATGGACACTTGAGGACACAGGGAGGGAAAGGGTAAGCTGGGGCGAAGTGAGAGGATGACATACTACCAAATGTAAAATAGATAGCTAGTGGGAAGAAGCCTCATAGCACAGGGAGATCAGCTCTGTGCTTTGTGACCACCTAGACGGGTGGGATAGGGAGGATGGGAGGCAGGAGATATGGGGATATATGTATACATATAGCTGATTCACTTTTTTATAAAGCAGAAACTAACACACCATTGTACAGAATTTATATTCCAATAAAGATGTTAAAAAAAAAAGAAAGAAAAGAAAACAGTGGGGGAACAGAGTGGTTGGGGCACAAAGAAGAATGACACTTCTCTGATTGTAGCTCTTCTTGTTGTATCATTTTATGCCAGATATTAAGGGAGTTCTTTTAACAATGTTTGGCAAATAGAAACATAGGAAACAGCTAGACGAGTCTTCCACTTGCCAAATCTGAGAAACATTTGAACACCACAATAAATTTGGACAGTAATAAACTAGAAACCATTCAAAATAAGAATTCATGACTTCAAATTAATGATAGACACACAGACAGTTGGATGGATGATAGATAGATGATGGATAGATAGGTAGATAGATCAGTAAAAAAAAATAGAGTGTGAGCTTACAGATGTTGATTGCTGATTAGTAAATGTAGTGGAATTGTAGCAATTGGGAAATCATTTTTTAAAATATCACAGTATAGGCTGGTATAAGCAAGAATCATCAGTGGCTGCTAAACTCAGTGAAAGGGATGAGCATCAGAATATTTGTATCATCTGAAAGTGTCTCTGCACTGAGAACATATTACTTTTAAGGGAAAAATGTTATCCAGTGTATACTTGGGATAACACCTTGGTCATGCAGTCAAATAAATTTTACCATTAAGGATCATATGGATATTGTGTGCCTCCCTTCAATTATCTTGCTTGGTTCAATTCTCCAAACTTCAGTGAGCATGATTAATAAAAATATTATTTGACAATATCACATTCTTTTGGTGGTTTTCATGCATTCAGAATTAGATTCAACTTCCTTAATAGGGCTTAAAAGATATTTCAAGACCTAGAATATTTCTGGACTGCTTTAGATCAATTTTCTACTTTGGTGTATTTTGCAATCAATATTGAACTTCTTTTAGTTTCTAGAATGTGTCATGTTCTTTCTACTTTACCTTTTCTCATACAGTGTTCCGTCTGCCAACAAAAATCTTCTCTATACTCCACACTTCATACGCTATTGGAGCTCTCCTTGAATCTACAATTCCTCCTTAGCATCCCAATGAGTCTCCCATTCCCCTGTTTATAGTTTCTCTGTAATGAAAAACTATGTCCTTTTCCCAGTGTATGTTTTAATCACCTCCTCTTTACCCCATTGCTGAGAGAGGGAATCCCACCCTAAGATTATGTCACTGTCTGAACACATAACATCTAACCCTGGATTGATGAAGTAGACAGAGGTTTATTAGTCATATCTCCTCACAGGTCATTGTTGGGGACATTGTACACCATGCAGAGTCACACAGAGGCTGCACTCAGGAACAGAGTGAACAACCAGGGGCTATGTGAGGCAGGCTTTGTAGTATCAAGAGGTGGAAGTGCCCCTTGATTTCCACAGGAGGATGTGATTGGTTTGAGTGAATAATTCTGCAGCATGGCAGGAAACTGAAACCTTCCACTCAGGAATAAGTAGGAACTGCACCTGGTCCATATGATAAGGAGTGCTACTCAACCAAGGGACCTTATCTATAGGAGCAGAGTGGGGATGGGAACTTGTTGTTAGGCCATTCAAATCCTCCCAATTTTTCCAGATGTAAAGGGAGTACAGCATGTTACTTATTCAATAAAAATGTGTAAATTTTAGTTTTCCTTTCTCCCCAAACCGTGATACCCCCTTGAAAACGCCACTTCTAATCAACTCAGCCATCCTCTGCACTCCTAAACACATGTGGCCCAAACTGTGATTTATAAAAATAATACTTTATACTTTGTGTTTCAGAAAATTTATATTGAATTTACTTATACTCTCAAATCAACTTGTAATCTATTTACCAAAATGTTTTCCAATACATATTTATGACTTATTATTTAACACAGGTTGCCTATAATTTTTGATATATATGTAAGATGCAATAATATTACAGCCATCTAGGGTTTAATTTGCCAAAGCTTCCTGATGATACTAACTTGCCCTTTGTATTATACTTAGCATATTGCTGCTTTTTTTCCCCAAGAGTTGAATGGATTTTGATTTACCATCATTTGAAATATTTAACTATACAACTACATAGAAGTTCTGAGTTTAAGTCAAAACTAGTTGCAATGTACATTTGCTCTGTGTATCATTTACAGTGTTTGAAACCTCTGAAATGAAATGTACAGCTTCTTGCCTTATGATCACTTTTTCATAAAGACTTGAAACACTTTTGAGTTGTGCTTTGAGGAAAAACAATTTAAATATATTTTCAAGATGAGTTTACTGACATTTCAAAGATGGCATCTTAGACATTTCTTTCAAATAATTTTGTGGTACATGGGCCTCTCACTGTTGTGGCCTCTCCCATTGCAGAGCACAGGCTCCGGACGCGCAGGCTCAGCGACCATGGCTCACGGGCCCAGCCGCTCCGTGGCATGTGGGATCTTCCCGGACCGGGATCTTCCCGTGTCCCCTGCATCGGCAGGCGGACTCTCAACCAGTGCACCACCAGGGAAGCCCTCTAATAATTTTTTAACTGACTTATTTACTTATTCCACTTGAATGTATCACTGAAACAATCACAAAATTTATTGAAATTAGGTTGACTGTGATGATAACCTGACCAATCAACTCCTCAAAAAATATCCAAACTTTATCTCTCAATCATTCACTAATACTTCATTAAATAATTATTAAAGTGTTTCTGATCTGGACATATATTCTGTTGAATGTTAGGAACAGAGTGGCAAATAAGTCAGATACGACTCATTTCCTAACAAACTCAGGTCAGTAGAAATATTAATTTAGAGAAAAATTTCTTAGGAAGATTTCATTCTACTTAGATTTTTTACAAGGACAAGCCACAATATTAAATTTATAAAAGTATATTAGCTATAGGAATCCAACACCAGACAGTGGAAGATGAATTGGATATATTCAAATATTCACAGCATTAGGATACATAGATCCCACATAAATATCCAATTGTATTCCTCCTACTCTTAGTATTAATTAATGTTCTTAAAAGAAAATATCATAAAATAATTTAATTTAGGGTAGGTCATTTTATGTCATTAGCATCTTGTGATATTTTATTAGAACATTTAAGAATAAGTAGAACCCACCAAATTTTGAATAATGTTTTATTTCCTTATGTTGCCATTATAATGGTGATTATGTCTTGAAATGTTGTAAAGTATTTCCAACATTAAGCTAAGATTATAGCTGCTCTGATACTCAGCATAATACAAGTCGTTTCAAGGAATATGCAGTATTTTAAATTTCCCTAGTGAGGTCAGTCAGCAGAAAACATACTAAACAAAAGAAAGCAACAAAAATTAAATAATAACTAATAAAACCAAAGAATATAACCAATAAAACTAAAACACCCCACATATGTCTTTAAAAGAGGACACATAAGGACATAAGCAGCCTATTTTTAAAAATGCCATCAGTTTCTGCTTATATTGGGCTTTTAACTGTTGTGGAAATTACGCTGAAAATGGTGGGACTAATCCTATTGGGATAACCAGGGAAATGGAATAGTTGGTAGATCACAGAAAAAGAATCCAATCATCTACCTAACTTCAGGGACTACTAAGGTGATTGTCTGAATGTAATTACATCATTACTTTTTACACAATTATATTAGCATATTTTAGTTTGGTTTAAAGTTACTATTTTGGTTTTCTTACAGTGGCCTAATTGAGAAAAAAACTGAATTCAAAAGACAAAGAAAGTAATTGAAAAGTGCAAAAATAATTCACAGGGTTGCAGTAATATTTTGGCAGGTTAAATTTCACTCCCACAGTGATTTGAATGAAGAGCTCCAAGAGAAATTGTCTGGGTGCAAAGCAACCCTAAACAAATTTTGTGAATGCATTAGTCAAGAAACATACATGCAAAATGAAATTGACAAATTCAGTGCCGACCTTTTCCCCAAGTCTATTGGAAACTAGAGTCTGTGAGTTAGCTTTAAGCAACTTATGAGATAGGGATTCCATTTATTTTTTCCTATTTTTTTTCCATTCTATGAGTTATTTTAAGGTGATTCCACAAATACCACAGATCTAAACTGTCTTTTTTTCAATACATAAATCTTACTGTTGTTTCCTCTGCTCTTAAATATGATTATGATATGATTGCTTTGGAGAAATTCACAACAGCTCTTTTACAAAATAGAATTTAAATAGGTCCTAAGAGATTGATACTGTGAGGTGGTTTCACCATTAAGATGTTTTTATGATATGTAAAATATAGGTTAAAGTGTGGTTATCAGAACCACATCGTCCTTTTTACACAGCAAATGTGGCTCTCCATTTTCACCCCCATCCTGGATATGGCTATTAGGAGTTAATAAATCCAACACCCTCCATTTTCTGCCACATCCACCTTCTTCTATTCCTCTAGTAACACACTGCTGTAAGGCAGTACGGTTAGGCAACTACCCCCACCTGACCAATGTGGACAATGAGACCAGGGTGCCATTTTTCTACAGTGCAGAGCCCAACCAATATCTTCCTCCTCAGGGTTTGTTAGATATAAATGGAAAAACTAGGGTACTGCCCCCAAATAACAATATAGAAACACTGACACCGAAGAAGTGGCAACTTCTGGAATAGACCTCTACTCAACACATGCTGTGATCAGAAACACACCTGAAGGAAAATACCCTGATCCTAGAAAGTATGACTCAAATGGCCTATTACTCCGATTGTTCTAAATGGGCCCCCACCTGGGCTAGTATTTATCCACGTCACACTGCTCACTTTGAAAATTACAGCGCTGAGGACACTTGGGTAAGGAGAGATATGGTAACCACCCACAGACAGAACAATTCTAATGCACAAGCTTGTCATCAGGCCCAAGATCCCTCCCAAACTACTTTTGCAGTAGTCTGAAGTCAATTAATAAGCCAAGAGCAGACTCACTCTAGAAGCTATCCAAGAATCAACGATCATGGCTGCTGCATCTTGCTCACAGTGACAGTTGTTTTATAAGATTTAAGGATTCTTTTAATGATGGGACTCAACACACTGGCACTCTGGATAAATGAAAGGCAGAACTCTATGTTACTTACAACTCTAAAAGTGAGAAGGTCACCAGGCAGAGTCACACAGGCGCTGTACCATGGAGCAGAGTACAGCAAGCTGGAATTGTAGGAAGCAGTTTATGTCTGACAAGTGGGATTGGGTTAGCTAGGTTTTGCTAGCTCCCTGTAGTTTGTCTAATTTGAATAACCATACAGGCTCAGGGACAGATTGGGCTGTCCCTAGCTCTCTGGTACCTAGTCTGGGTAGAGTTAGGGTGGGTGCATATTGACCCTGGTGTTTGAGCACCCTACTAGGGAAGTGGCTGGGTGTGGAATTAACAAGTTGTTGGAAAAGGGGAACTGACCAGCCTCTATCCAGGCCCTCAAAACTTTTTTTATTGTTGTTTATTTATTTATAATTTATTTTATTTATTTGGCTGCATTGGGTCTTCATTGCTGCTCACAGGCTTTCTCTAGTTGTGGCAAGCAGGGCTACTCTTCTCTGCAGTGTGCGAGCTTCTCATTGAGGTGGCTTCTCTTGTTGAGAAGCACAGGCTCTAGGCATGCTGGCTTCAGTAGTTGTGGCACATGGGCTCAGGAGTTGTGGCGCACGAGCTTAGTTGCTTCACAGTATGTGGGATCTTCCTGGACCAGGGCTTGAACCCATGTCCCCTGCATTGGCAGATGGATTCTTAACCACTGTGCCATGAGGGAAGTCCCAAAACATTTTTTGTTTTAATTCCAGTGAAAGCCTGATCTTAGAGACCTCAGGATTTTACAGGGGCAAGCACCGGGATGTTCTGGGATAAAAGAAAACAGCTGAGTGCTCCTGATGCTGTAGGCCTCTCCTCCCACACTCCTTCCTAGAGTCTGGCTCACACCATTTATCATGCAAATCCAGAAGGCCTAGCCAGACAACCCCATTACAGTCACAGTGCAGGGCATCTTGCCCCAGAGGCTGGGCCAGGCTGGTAGGAACTGGCTCTGGACCAAAGGCTGGGCAGGGAAGAGACCACCTGAGGCTGGAATCTGTGAGAGAAGTGTGCATACTCTGGTAGCAATTTTTAAAGCCTTACAAAATCTGGAATGAGGAATGGAATATACACTTGCAGTGAGTATATAGTCTTTCCTCAAGGAACCTTAGTCTCCCTTTTAGTCAATGAGTTCTGGGCTTAAGAATTGGTTAAACTGTGGAAAGTAAAGAGGTCTGGGGCAGAGCAAATTTGTGTGGTTTTGGAGAAGGCCCTGGTACAGAATGTGGCATGACATACTCAGGTGTTATGCTTAGGTGAAAACCTGCCAGCTGTAAGGTCAACCTAACCTTTTATAGAATCACCTCCTACAGGTGTAGGTACAATCAGAGTTGAGTTGAAAACATATGGTGAGGGAACTGTAAGGCTTTGCTACAAGGGCTTTCTTAGACTCATTTTAATGTGGGACAAAAGTTACAAAGAAATTTAATTGACAGGTGAATTTCTTTGTCCTTTGTGAGATATTTGTATCATTTCACAAACATAGTTTTTAAAATACAACTTTCTCCGTTGAAAGTCTTTTCAGACCCACTCTGCCATGTGTCAGGGATAATGTGATGGATGGTTTTTCTGGTAATCTTATTTGAATCTCAAGATAATTATCCTAAAACATTCTCATCACTGCTAATTCATCTCCTTAATTTATTTACAGTTTGGTGTTGTTTTTATTTCCATTATTGAGGAAGTGGTTTGGGAGGTCAGGTTTCCCTCTATTAAGTGTTACAGGTATTGGTGGGGAAGAAGCCAGGAGGATTGAGGTATTGTTACAAAGTATCTGACAACTTTCCTTCGCCCTTGAGGAGAAAATAAACTATGTTCATTTATGAAATATAAGCCAAAATAGTAAACTATGAGCTTTTAATGACAATTAAATTGCTTTAAATTTTATAGTAACCCTAGATTTTCTCACAATACCTGACATGAGAAAGGCTTAAGAAGGGCATACTGGATAAATGAATGAAAAATGTCCAGTACCCTTTACACCTTTATCTAACCTTAGGTTTCAACATTGCATTCTTCGTAGCCTTGCTAACTGTACTCATTACTGACAAGGATCTCAGTGTTCCAAACTCCATTTCCCTGTGTTCAGTGTCCTTTACCATTTTCAATGTTTCCTGTTGAAAAGTTCCTTAGTTTTGAAGGTTTTGCTTAATTTTTTTTTCAGAGTCTCCTTTTCCATACATAAACCTCCACCATATACTATACATCTTTCATGGAATTTATAGGGGTGTTATACCTTTAAATTGTAGATATTTGTATAAGTATTGTACATTGCCTGTGTTATTCTATTGCTGTTTTGTTTTTTTGATTAGACTCTTTCAAAGGATCTATAGAGTATTTATTTAGAAGGATGATGGTAATAACTTTAGGGAAATATTTTTTAAATATAAAAATGTCATTTCTTTGAATATGGTGAACAGGTTGCCATGCAACAAATCACTTGTTAAACACGGGGGATGCAATAGTGAGTGAGTCATACAAAATCAGTGTTCCCATAAAGCATATCTAATGAAATAACAGGTAAGAAATACACAATTATACAAGCTCTAGATGGACACCACTAAATTCTATAAGTGAAAAGTACAAGGTATTATGAAAATTTATAAATGGAGACAAGCACTTACCTGATGAACAGGTATTTGAATTTGTCAGAAAACTGAGTAAAAATTGTCTTAAACCATCCTATCTGCTGTAACAAAATAAAACAACTGGGTAGCTTATAAACATCAGAAATTGATTTCTCACAGTTTTGGAGTCTGATAAGTCCAAGATCAAGGTTCTGTCAGATTCTGTGTCTGGTAAGGACTGGCTTCTTTATAAACAGCCATCTTCTTATTGTAACCTCACAGGTGAAGGGGCAAGGGAGCTGTCTAGGGCACTAATCCATCATGAGAGCTCTGCTCTCACGACTGAATCGCCTCCCAAAGACCCCAAATTCTAATACAATCACATTGGTCATTTCATTTTAACATATGAATTTGAGGGTGATACAAACATTCAGACCATAGCAGTTGCCAAGCAAAGGATTTTGTTATTGAAGTTATTTTGTTTTGAAGGAATAGTGATGACTGAGCATGTTAATACAACATTTGGAAAGATGAAGCTTAGCCCCTTGGAAGAAAATATGAAAGAAACTTTGGCTGAGACATTGGGATCCTAGCAGAGTTGGTGTGAAGCTAATCAGTGTCTCCACTGTATAAGGCATTTTGGATGATGCTACAGATATTTCACATTCTAGGGTCATTCTTTGTAAATTTTATCTATAAATATGTTTATCACAACATTAGTTCTAATATAAAAATTTGAAAAACTCTAAAATTTAAAAATTATTAAATGAGCCAATGTATGTTATATAATATGGTAAAATATGTTTCTGCTAAAATTGTTTATAAAATATTGAATGACACAAGAAAGCACTTAAGTTCAGTTGAAAGAATTCTAGTGCACCAGTGTGTATATTATATAAATGTAACTAGATGGCAGTCCTATATGTATGGGGAAAACATGCATAGAAAATATGTGGAGCAGTAAACATTGAATATTTTTTAAACTCTGATTTCATTTTAAAATTTTCTTCTGTAAGCTTTTTCAAGTTATGTAATAAAAATAGTATATCTTACATTTTACAGAAAAACCTTCTACATGGTTGTTAATATCGTACAAGGTATTTTTGGAATATGTTGTTCAATATATTTCCTAATTAGTTATCATGATAATAACATAGATCATATAGAGCCTTGGCTGTCAAAAAGATTAACTTTATCAGAGTATATGATTAATTTACACGTAATTCATAAAAATCATACAGATGTGTATAGTAATTTCAGGGCACTGAGAGGGAAGATAATATTGAAATTTAATAAAAGTGCATTCAGTAAATATAATATAGAGAATATTACAGTAGCAGTGAGCCTCAGAAGTAGTCTAAAAATCCCCATATTTTAAACAAGGAACTAAGGAGTGGAATGGCTTAATTATTTGTACAAATTATAGTGTGTGTGAGGAATAAAGTCACACCTAGAAACAGTGGGTCATTGTTTTGTTTGGTTTTGTTTTTTTTGAGAGTTCAGGTCTGTATTTTTTTAAAACATCTTTATTGGAGTATAATTGCTTTACAATGGTGTGTTAGTTTCTGATTTATAACAAAGTGAATCAGCTATACATATACATATATCCTCATATCTCCTCCCTCTTGTGTCTCCCTCCCACCCTCCCTATCCCATCCGCCCTAGGTGGTCACAAAGCACTGAGCTGATCTCCTGTGCTATTATTTAAGAGCCTCAATGTATTTGGTTAACACACCAGACTGGAATCAAATTGTATATGTGAAATTTGCTCTGACCAATCATCACATTTTCTGTTTCAGGTTATGCTTTTCTAGAAATATTAGTAGAATATATGTATTTCTTATTTTTTCTTACATGTTTTCTTTAACTCTACTATACTTCCACAAATAAAATCATATTTTCCACAAAATAAACTTACACAAAACACATGCTTCTTGCCACAATAAATTCCATCATTTCAAGAGTTAAGAACACAAGTTACATATACATGTGAACTAGATTGCAGCAAAAACATCAATTCTTTTGGCTATCTTTGTTATCATTATCTGTTGTTGGGACTGAATCAATATTGAGATGATCTGCATCAATCGTTAAAACAGCTTACATGAGCAGATCAGTTATGCCATGGAACACACTTACTCTGCACATATGACCACGGCATTAGACTAAATCTGTTAGCTTTTTAAAAGCTAATAACTGTTATCTTTTCAGTGTACACATTTCCTTTTAGAGCTGCGTAATTTTTTCATTGTTCTTTTCTTGTCCTGCCTAAACATTTTCTACCTTTTGTGTAGAGGAAGAGCAAAGACTGAGATAATATATTTAAAGTAAAATACCCTTCTTTTTCCTTTACCTTTTCAAAGAATATTTAATTTCTTTGTTAGTGTTCAACAAATTTTCTATCTCTGCAATAAGTCAAATGAAAAATTAGTTTTACATAGCTTATATAAGCACTTAACGATATAACTAAATTGAAATATATTACATAATTCTTATTTGAATAAATATTTCTACTGTACATAGCAGAATTTTTAAGCGTTAATGTTAAAATTTTGAAGTAACAGTATTGTTAGTGATCACTGCTTTAAAATACTCTTTTTTAAATATTTATGTCTTGCCAGTATAAGTTCTGATCCCTTATCTAATAGAGATGTTCAGGTCCTCTCTGTTTCCTTACTTGCACATATGTCTCCACATTATTAAACACCTTGATCATCCCTACCTTTGAAAAACAGATTATTTTGTCCAGATGGACTAATAGTTCTTGAATCCAATGATATACTTGTTATAATCCATCACAAGGTGTTGAGTTTAAAGTCAAATAAACTGACAATATAATACAATGTGAAAAGTGACTTGATAGCAGTAAAATTGCAGTGCCATGGAAGAACAAAAAATACTATGTAAACTGAAAAGTAGGGGATAAATAATACCTTTCTGGAGGAAAAGACCCTCAGTACAAGTCTTATAGAATCAGTAGAAGCTAAACAGGAAGCAGCTGTTCAGGAAGGAAGAGCAAGCAGCAAGTTTAAAGTTAGAGCTGTGAGACAGTGTCTCTGCACTTGTGACTAGTATATTTTTCTCCTATTTATTAAATTAACATTCCTCTCATTTTGGCCTCTGCCAGTTGTTCTGAGTCTACTTCCCTGGGGCCTTTAAGACTTTGATTAATTTATTTTGTCAACAACCATGCTGAAATCTGGATGAAATCTGTCTACTCACATTTCCTTCATATAAGAGTACATAAATGCTGCCAATGATAAAAATAAGCCTAGTATAGTTCAAATTGGGCCTAATTATTAGGATGTACTAATGATAAAAATAGGTGAATAGTATTTATTTAGTGAATCTGAGAAATAAATATGTAATAAAATAAATGAATGATGGAGGTTATAGTACATAATGAGGGAGATCCCCGGAGCATGTGTACCACAGGTATACCAGTTGAAGCACCATGGTAAGGAGTAGACAAGCAAAAATGTAGGAACCATGGAACGAGAGGTCTGAAGGAAGTGTTCTTCACTAAAAAAGAAATATTTGGAAGAAGGCAAAGAGTAAGGACAAAACAAAAAAGTGGAGAGAGTTAGGGGACACGTGATTGTATAGCACATGATCTTTTTTAGTACTGTCAACATAATAATAAAGTATGATAAGACAAGATTCATCTCAAAAGGGTTAATTCTATAATATATATAGCTATTAGTGATGGATCAATTTGGTAACACTCTAATGCACTATATTTAGATCAGTGTATACCTTTGAACAGAGAAGCTGAAATGTAATGTAATGAAAACATATTTTAGGGAAAAAAGTTACTTTGAGTTAATATGTACTCTCCCTGCAAAGGGCATTTTCTCCTGTGGTTTCTTGACAGACTTGGTTTTGAGAGAATATTATCTCTTTCTACTGAGAAAATATGGAAGGAGGGCATTATTTCTTAAAATATACAGAATTTTAAAAGAATTGAAGCAGGAAAATATATTGTGAAAAAAGCATTTAAAAAGTTATTACTAACATTACTGGGCCTTCTCTTTGTAGCTGTTATAGCAGGCTTTAGCGCCCTGTGAGACAATCACATTTATATTTGATTTTTTCAACTAATATCTGAAGTCTGCATTTACCAAACCTGCCAAGAAGTTCACTTTTTTCCTTCATGAGGCTCACTTATCACCAAATCATTCTAGAAATTCAGGGTTATTTAATTCAAAAATAAGTACCTCTGCAAAAGCCAGGAAATGGTAACTGACAGAACCAACACTATTGGTACTGTTAAAATTGCCACATAGCATCGATATTAAAACTGCTCACAGTACTTATTGGAAGTTTATTCAACACTTGAGACTCCACCGTGCTAGGCTTTAGAGCCTCCAGAATGGTGTTTCCTAGCTCGATTTTAAGACTATAGCTACTTTAGTTTACATATGCTCGCATGTTGTTGTCAAGACAAACATGGACCTTAAGAACTTTCAACTTCGGCACAGTCTCCCACCTCACCTCTCCCCATTCTACCCCCTGCATCCAAACTAACAAACAAAAAAAAAACAAAACGGAATTTTGAGGAGTGTAGGTTATTATTCCAGAGTCCTGTTGCTATTACGTTGAATTACACTATGGAACATTTCATAACAATTGTGGGAACCGTTCTAGTCTGCCTAATGATACTGACCATCAAAAGAGAAGTTTTGGTATTGGTTTACTTCCCGAAGTCTTGAAACCTTTTTAAAACTTTCATCACCTCTCATTAGACGCCACTTCTGATCTGCAAGTGTTTTGGAGGAGAGATTTTTTTTCAGGCCACATCTGTTCCTGTGCTCTTTTATCCCTACTTATGATAAATGAGTAAAATGGAACATCGAACATCATGACCAATAGGTATAATCATAAAATCAGTTTAATTTTTGGTCATAATGTGTCTTCTTTAATTCATAGATTAAAAAATGAAACTAATTATTCCTTTTCCTCTGTATGAATCTGGGGCAGGCCTTATAACTTTTCTGGTCTGTATGAGCCAAAATTACCATGGACATTGCAAATTACAATGCGCAGTCAATTGAGTAATTAAAACTCTTGTCCAATATTTTAAATCAGCACTTCACATCTAATCAATACGTAGTTTTCTTCCCTTCCCTAGTCAGGCATGTTTGTGGAAGCTACACTTTTCAGAATGTGTGCAGTGCCTCTCCCTTTTTCACTCACTTCTTCCATTTGCTAACTGTTGTTTCTGACTCTTCTGGCTTCAGTGGAGTGTAGAGAAAGGAGAGAGGTCAGGTAGTCGGGGAAATTTGTACCCAATTGTCTCTCTGGACTAGGCAAATTCTTGATACTGACTCTTGCTTGGGTTATTTTGTGCATTGTCTGAGACATCAACCCTGTGTTTCTCTGGTTGTACATCCTTGTAGAAGGCTCCACCTCCACTTTGGTTGGTTACTCACCCTGAGCCCCAGGTTTTTTAGTGTATATCTTCATACAGACTTTTCTGCTGTGGTACAATTTTTCCAGAATGAATGTATCTTGAAACATGCCGAGGCTTCTGTGTTAAAAATCATATAATATTTAACACTTTCTTACAAATACACACACACACACACACACACACACACACACACACACATGCATCATTAATTAAAAAAAACATGACTAATAAAAAGGGTGATATTTCTCATAATGTAGAATCTGTTCTGAGATTACAGGACATCAATGACACAAAAATGATGACATGTTTGTGAAGTTCTGCCTTACTAGCTCCCTGGTGCTTAGGCTGTCTGCTTCAAGTCCTGCCCCTTACATTTAACTTTGTCAATCTGTGTTTCATTCCTTGCTATACCCTCATATCTTATAAGGATTGCAAGTTCCAATTTTTTTTCAGTTGCTTTGTCACTCTACTCCCTCTTCTCCTTACACTGTTCCTTCAGTCCATCAGTTTTTAATTTTCACTATACATTGGGATAGCCTGGGGAAATTTTAAAAACTTCTGTGGCTCAGGCTCTACTCCATAGATTTGTATTTAATTGTGCTGAGGTGCACTCCTGGCATAAATATATTTTTAGAAGCTCTCTATGTGATTCCAGTGTGCATCCAGGTGCTTTTCTGCTTCATAATGAGCACCACCGGCTTTTAGAAAACAAATTAACCCCAAGTTCCATTTCTCAAAAATTTCAGATAAACAGGAATATTATCAGGATATCTATTAATCTATCCATCTACTGAGAGAGAGAATTGTGTGATAGCAATAACAATTTTGAAAAATTTCCAGATTCAAATCATTACTCCACCTTCCCCTACTTTCCCCCATTCACTTAAATACTTATTATATTAATTCCTTTCCATATGTTATGAGCTGAATTGTGTCCCCTTCCAAAATTCGTGTTGAAGGTCTAATCCCCAGTTCCTCAGAATGTGACTACGTTCGGAGATAAGGTCTTTAAAGAGGTAGTTAAGGTTAAGTGAGGTCATTGTGTGGGCCGTAATTCACTGTGATTGGTGTCCTTATGGGAAGAGGTGCATAAGACATGGACACACACAGGAGAAAACTGTGTGAAGACGCCAGAAAATTACCAACTACAAGCCAAGGAGAGAGGCCTCAGTGTGAAACCAATCTTGGCAACACTTGATCTTGGACTTCTAGCCTCCAGAACTGTGAAAAAAATAAATTTCCATTGTTTGAGCCACCCAGTCGGTAGTGCTTTTTTATGTAGTGCTTTGTTAAATTGCTAGTCTTAGTCCTAGCAAATTAATATACCTTACATCTCAAATACTATTGACTTAAGTCAGGCCTTGATAATTTCAAACAAAGACTATTATATTTATCTCCTAATTCTTCTAGTTTCATGCATGCTTCCAATCCATTCTCCAAAATGCAGTCAGAGTGATGTATCTAAAATACCATTATGACAATACTATTTCTACTTAAACTTCTTAAGTGACCTTTCTCCTAGTCCCTGTATTGGTGTCTTGACTTTGAGATTTTCTAGTACCAGATGTTTATATGTGATATGTTTATATGTCTATCTTGTTGTAAGGATTATAAAATTCTTAAGGGACCAACTATTACTTATTCCACTTTGTAGTTCCCAGATCTAATGCAATATTTGGAGTAAAATCACTTGGTATTTGTTGAAAAAATGTTGCACTCATTGTTGGGTCTAGGTTCAATAAATAATAGCAGATTACCTGCATCCCTGACCCTGACAGAAAATGCAAACCCAAGATGACTGCTTAAAAACTCTCATTAAATTTTACTTTGAAAGCACATGCCCTTTCTGGAGGAGTGCTTCAAAGTGCAGTTTATTCCTTCTATTGCATCTTGACTTCATCAAGTGAAAGAAGATCATGGATGTATATTGCATTGTGTGGAAACCTTCTAAAATAGCCTGAAAACTTAGCAAGCAGTGCATTTGAGTATGTGATTTTAGTGAGGAAAAGATCCATAGTTTTCATCTAGTGGTCAGGTTTCTTGACTCCAAAATGTTACAAGCTGTAGATTATGTATTTATAGAACTTATATTTACATCAAGCCAGACAATAGTAACTATTGATATAAATCACATTATCTTGAATTTTCCTGAAATACTTTGGTTTTTATTCCTCCACTTTCACTGAAGATTACTATCTTCAAAGAAAACAAAGAAACAAAACAAAACTACAAGAGCACAATCTTTTTTACTTTTTTTTTTTTTTTTGCGGTACACGGGCCTCTCACTGTTGTGGCTTCTCCCGTTGCAGAGCACAGGCTCCGGACACGCAGGCTTAGCGGCCATGGCTCACGGGCCCAGCCGCTCCGGGGCATGTGAGATCTTCCTGGACCGGGGCATGAACAAGTGTCCCTTGCATCGGCAGGCGGACTCTCAACTACTGCGCCACCAGGGAAGCCCGAGCACAATCTTTTTGAAAGCATTTTTTTCTGAGAGAGTTTTAGTTAAATGTTGCTCATTATATCAGTGCTCCCATGATGTTTCCCATATGAAAAATGCCTTGTACAGACTCCACTATTCAGCAAATATTTATTTCCTAGAGACCAAGACATTTTGCTTTACACCAGAAATATACTGGTAAATAAGATAAACTGAGTTTCTGCTCTTTTGAAGCCAAAAATCTAGAGAAAGAAGGCATGCGAACTAGTGACAACATGTAAGGGGATAACATGCAAACATTTAAAGTAAGAAGAGATAGCAACTAATACCCAATAATGGGTATCAAAGACAGTATTTCTAAATAGATGTCATTTATACTAAGACCTGAATAGTATGAAGTAGACATAAAAATACTAGAGAAAGATCATTATAGGCAAATGGAGCTGCTAGTGAAAAGTCACTAAAATGGAAAGCGATTTGTCATATCCTAGAACCAAATAGAAGACCAGATGTCTGGAGCTTAGTAGGAAGAGGGAAAAGTGGCACATGATAAAATCTTGGAGGTCATTGAAAGAGGATCAAGTTGGACAATGTAAGCTTTGAAAAAGAGTTTAGAAGCTATTCTAAATGAGATGGGAAACCAACAGAAGATTTTCAGCAGAATGCATGAAAACATATGATTTTTACTTTTAATAGAACTCATTATTTTTTCTGTGAGTAACAGATTTTATACAAACAAAGGTACAAGAAAAGAGAGCACCAAGGAAGCTATTGAAGCATATTAGGATAGAGATGATAGTGATTTGATGGCAAGGAGTAGGTCTACCACAAGTGTAGACATCCAAGTGAAAATGTAAAAGCAGCCATTTGCACATATGGGACTTGAACCTAGTGGAGTTATATAGATGGCAAGAAACCAAAAATCTTGATACTATTTGTAAGAAAAACATGTTCACAGAGAAGAAAAGAGATGCGTGAAAGAGTTATGAATTACTCCAAAGTTTAGAGGTCAAGGAGAAGAGAAGGAACTTACCAAGGACACTGGATGGAGCAGAGAGGGAGGTAGGAGAGTGTGGTATCACTAAAAACAGAGGAAACAATCATCAGATTTAGAAACATAGAGGTCACGTGTCTCCTCTTTTAGAAAAATATTTTTAAAAAGTGATTTTTTTCTCAGATTTGATTAAAAGATTAGAAAAATATTCTTGTACTGAAAGGAAACAATTTTCTTATAACTAAAATTGTTCAAGCATATAGATAGTGTGTTGTAAAATACTTTTCTTAGAGGTCATTTTTAAAAAGTAATAAATGTAGTGCTACTGAACCAAAGAAGCAACTTGATAAGTGGATTAATCAAAAGAAAAATACTTTCAATCATAAAAGGCACATTTCTGGGACTTCCCTGGTTAAGACTTTGCCTTCCAATGCAGGGGGTGTGGGTTTGATCCCTGGTTGGGGAGCTAAAATCCCATATGCCTCACTGCCAAAAAACCAAAACATAAAACATAAGCAATATTTTAACAAATTCAACAAAAACTTTAAAAATGGTCAACATCAAAAAAATAAATAAAGGGCACATTTCCTCTGTTTGGTCATCCTCCCATTCACTGTAAAAGACAACCTTCATGTTTCACTATTGAGACTACCTTTAAGCATTGAAACTTTTAGCTTCTAAGTTTATGTTTATTTTTTAATTAATAAATGTTATTTTTAAGAGCACTTTTATATTCACACTAGAATTGAATGGAAAGTACAGAGAGTTTCCACATATCCCTGTCCCCACACATGCACAACCTCCTCCACTCTCAATTTCCTGCATTACAGTTGTACATTTGTTACAATTGGCGAGTCTACATTGATACCTCATTATCACCTATAGCCCATAATTTACATTAGTATTCACTTCTGGTGTTGTGTAATCTATGAGTATTAACAAATATATAATGACATGCATCCACCGTTGTAGTATCATACAGAATAGTTTCACTGCCCTAAAAATCTTTTGTGCCCTGTCTATTCAGCTCTCCTTTGCCCCATAATCCCTGGCAACCACTAATCTTTCTACTGTCTCCATAATTTCACTTTCTCCAGACTGTCACATAATTGGAATCATACAGTATGCAGCCTTTTCATATTGGCTTCCTTCACTTAGTAATATTCAGTTAGGTTTCTTCCATGTCTTTTCACGGCTTGATAGTTCTTTTTCTTTTTAGTGCTGATTCATATTCCATTGTCTGGATGTATCAGAATTTATTTATTCATTCCCCTACTAAAGAATATCTTGGTTGCTTCCAAGTTTGGGCAATTGTTAATAAAGCTGATATATACATCTGTGTGCAGGTTGTAGTGTGCTACTTCAAAGTTCAAATTCCCATGGAATGGTTAGACTGAGTACTCATTCAGTGCTTGTTTTCAATTGCTATACTCCTGTTGTTTTTCCTATAATAAAGAGACTATCAACTCTAAGATTGTTCAGTACTACAGCATAAACTGAAGTCCATAGTGATTTCATGAAGAAATACTAGAAAACCATTTATGTGTTGCTGGGATTCAAATATATTTAGTGATATTAAATAGTGTACCAAATTTTCTCATTGGCATATTTTTCTACCTAATAAAATATAGATTTTTTCCTTGAGACAAAAAACTAATTTATCACAAAAATAACCTTCATAAAAAAGTAACCAAATGGCAACATATTTATTTATCTTAAATTAACACTCATGAAAAAACAATTGCCACCAAGTTTTTAGAAATTCATTGAAATCAGCCACAGTGCAGTTTTTTTTTTTATTTTTTATTTATTTACTTTTGGCTGTGTTGGGTCTTTGTTTCTGTGCGAGGGCTTTCTCCAGTTGCGGCGAGCCGGGGCCACTCTTCATTGCGGTGCGCAGGCCTCTCACTGTCACGGCCTCTCCCGTTGCGGAGCACAGCCTCCAGACGCTCAGGCTCAGCAGTTGTGGCTCACGGGCTTAGTTGCTCCGTGGCATGTGGGATCTTCCCAGACCAGGGCTCGAACCGGTGTCCCCTGCATTGGCAGGCGGATTCTTAACCACTGTGCCACCAGGGAAGCCCCACAGTGCAGTTTTGATGAGCAAGAATGAGCATGTGTAGGAGAAAAAGTGATCAAAGAATATTTTAAGGCACATAATATTGTAGTAAGAGGATGACTGTGAACCTTTCAATTGGAAATTTTGAGAAGCCAGAGAAAGGCAAAATGTCATCAGGCCCTTAGTACCTATATCATGTATTTCAAAATGTTATGTAAGGTCAGTTCTGCCTGCTAATCCTCCATTGCTAATATATGGAAACCATTAAAAAGTAGAATATGAATTTACCATATTTATAGACCCCAGTGTAAATAACTTCTACTTCTGAACCTTAGCTCAAACTCCAGTAATGTTGAATCATCTACTCCTGCTGATGTAGTCCTTTGTTTGTATCCAATGTGTACACTTAAACAATAGACTAATTTGTTGAAACATCATTTTATTTCTGTCAAAGGAAATGAAGAACAGAAATCAACATTTTCTTTCTTAATATTTTAATTCAAGAAAATTTTTTCTGCTTCCTGATTTGTGAACTATTCCTGGTTAGTGAGGGTTTTAAAAAGAAAAGTCCTGTAATGGATTTGGCCATTTGACCTTCAATCAGGCAGCTTTATTTTCAGATAAGTCTTCTTAAAATATAAGAATTTCTCTAAACAAGCATTTTTTGATTGAATATTTTATAATGTACCACCAGTTCCTATATTAGGATATAATTATAACTCCTTTTTGAACTTGTTAAGTTTCCTCATATTTGGATAAGACCTCTAGATTTTCAGATCTAAATGTCCTGTTATGAACAAAACAATAAACAAATTTCTTTGTAATGGTATGCTATTAAAAATGTACAAATCAGCCTCAAGGCATCATTAGGAACTGCAAGAGTCCTTCTTAATGCTATAGATAGAAGAGTTGTCAAATAGTATTTCCAATTGCTCTACTCCCATTTTTTCTGAAGAAACCTGAGCCAGAATGTTATCCTTACTGGGCCACTGAAATGGCTCTGTCAAGTATGCAAGTGACTTATATTGCAATAACCATTAGTCATGTCTTAGTCCTAATCTTATTTGAGTGGTCACTGTCCAAATGCTTACTCTTATTGACAATTTCCTTGGAAATCTGATAAGAATTATAAACTTAACCTATCTAAAACTTAAATTTTGAACGTTTCCCCAAACCTCCTTTTTCTTCAGATATTCTTACAAATCAGACAATGGCAACACTATTCCTCTAATCCCTCTCATGCAAAAATTCTTGGGAGTCAGTCTTTCTCTTTCTTGACACAGCTGTTCATCAAAAATTCTCTTGTCACTATTTTAAAACATATGCATAATTTTATCACATCTTATCCCCTCCAGGGTTATTCTCTAGTGCAAACCATCTATGTCCCTTGCCTAGATTATTGGAAGTGCATTAAAAAGTTCTCCCACTTCTGTCACTGCCAAATTCCTGCATGACTTGCTATCTTTCTTTAGTTCTTTGCTCAAAATTTATCCTGATCATGTCTTTCCTGGTAACTTTATTTAAAAATTCATCAAGGTACTCCATATCAGACAAATATACACAGATAACACTTTCTTTTTTTAATTTAATTTTTATTTCATATTGAGGTATAGTTGATTTACAATGTTGTGATAGTTTCAGGTGTACAGCATAGTGGTTCAGTTATATAGCACTTTCTATCACTTTTATCAGCATTGTTTCCCATAATACTAATTAGAATCAACAGACAGAGGATGAGAGATCTGTTGCACACCTGCCTGCAAAGGAGGAGGGATAAGATCCCAAATTCTATATTAATTGTTGTCTGCTACTAAATATGATATTTGGTACCAAATAAAATATTGGTTTAATTTTTGGATCACTGCATACATGGAACAACCCAACAGAGCCTCATCCACATCTAACCACATTTAAATGAAAAGTACCTGGACTTTGAGACTAAACTTTGTATTGTAATGAGAAGAGACTAGTATGGTTTGGGGGAAAACTGAATGTATTTCACATGTGGGATGAACATAAATAAATAATTTGTAACATGAGAGTGGACTGTGTTCCATTAGAGATGACTAGAAATTCTTTGCTTCTTCCTCATTGAAATGTGGGGCCTATTTTCCCTTCCCTTGAATCTGGCTTTGCCCACTGTTGTTTTTTTTCTTTTTTTGGTATGCGGATCCCTCACTGTTGTGGCCTTTCCCGTTGCGGAGCACAGGCTCCAGACGCGCAGGCCCAGTGGCCGTGGCTCACGGGCCCAGCCGCTCCGCGGCATGTGGGATCCTCCCGGACTGGGGCGTGAACCCATGTCCCCTGCATCGGCAGGCGGACTCTCAACCACTGCACCACCAGGGAAGCCCCCCACTGATTTATTTTAACAAAATAAGAAGCACAATGTTTAAATGATGAGATAGGGCCTTAAGTGTTCTGTAGGTTCTGTCTTTGACATTTGAAACTCTTCTTTTTAGCTCAAACACTAATGCTACAAGGAACTCTAAGCATCCATATGCAAAGGCTGTTGTGGAGCAGAACTGAGGCTCGTGGCCTCCAGGCCCATGTGAGGTCCTAGCTAGCAGTCTGTGAATAAAGATATTTTGGAATGTTTAGCCATGCTAGTCCTTCAACTAACACCAGATAAAGCAAAAGGACTGTCAAGTAACCCACAGGAATACAAGCTATAATAAATTGCTCCTATTTTAAGGCACTTTTTGAAATTAATATTTAACACACAGCAATACATGACCAGAAAAAAAGAAAAAAAATGTTACTTCAGGAACTCTTGCCTCCTTCTAATTTGTTGCTCTGCTCTCTTCCATAAACATGGTGTACTTTTAAGGATTCTCTATACCCTATTAGGAGATGAGGAATAGAAATATGGAAAATCATAAGGGAGATATTTTAAGAATCACACACAAATGTAACATATCTCTTTTGCCCGTATATCATTGGCCAGAAATTGGTTAATAAGGCCACATTCAACTTACTAAGAATCTCAGAAATTTAGTCTAGCAGTGCACCTGAAGAAGAGAATAAACACTAACACTTTCCACAATAAGATAGGAACACAAACACTATACTACTTTTTTTCCATAATATAGGAAGCAAAAGGATCTGTAAAGTATGATGGTATAGATATCAAAGTAGGAGGTTTAGGAAAAGGATTATTAATTTGAAATAAATCTTTGGTATAATGAATGAGAACTAACTTTGGAGGCTTTTCTGGAATTCAGTTGTGATTGTAGATCATAATTTTATAATGGCACCAATATGAGCAGTTCTCTCAATCAATATTCTATGCAAGTCATGGGCAATTTAAGAAAAAGTAAGATTATGTCATTGAAGTAAAGTTGAGTTTTTGGAAAATTATGTGCAATATTCAAGGAACAATGAGAGAACTGCATCAGCTAGAGAGTTGGCAGATCTTGTCTATGATGACCTGTCAGAGAAAAGTTAATGAAGACAGGGACCCAGAGACTAGTAACATGGAATAACAAAGTTGTGAAACTACCAGTGAGGTAAAATATCATACCCAGTGGGATTAGTCAAGTGGAAAAAAGTCAAAGAGATAAGTATTTGAGGCCACAAAATTAATGATTTTAGAAGTAGTAAAATTATAGATGATGACAAGTTCTTCCAACTATCTGTATCAATAGGTGAGTGAATGGGACTGAAGTGGAGTGCAGAGAAAGATTATATATACATAGTTTAAGATTGTATAGGTCATAGTTATACATATTGAAATAATTCAAGTTTATTTCAAAGCTTGGATAAAAATTTTCATTACATATATCAATAGAATGTCAAATTTTAACAGAGGTAGGAAAGGGTGAGAATAAAAGTACATCTTTTTAATGATGTGAAATAGTGATTAAGAAACAGATAATATGAGCCTCAAAAGAAGAAATTGTTTATCTTTAAGTGGATCAGTGAGGATCTATGAATTATAGTGAAAAATCAGAGAATGGTGACCTAATAAAAAATGTCCACTTCCAAAGCCTGAAAAAAATGCAGCTGTGGAATTGAAAATTATATGTGTGTTTCTGCATTGTTAGGGATTTCTGAAAGATACATACTGAGTCTCGGGACCAGAACTAAAAGAATAAGCTGTGGAATGAACTTTATTGACTGATTAAGCAGAAAGAAAACTCTACAGAGATTTACCTCTCAGAGATATATTTTACATTTCAAAGGGAATAGGGCTTACACTCAAGACTTACCTTTACCCTGGAAATATTTTTTTACATTCTAAATTAGAGCAAGAACTTGGGATTCTTCCTTTGGTTGAAAGCTTTTTCTTCTTTCTTTCAGGAGGGGAGGGAGGAGTATGTATATAGGCAGGTAACATTCTATTCCTTTGGTCCTCATTTATACTAAAGACCCTAATATGTGTATGATAGCATATGGTTCTTAGCATATTGCCTCTGGAACAAGAACTGAGGTAAAGGAAAGATGGCACAATTTTTATGTAAGTGTTAATAATTCAAACTGTCCAATACAGAAACTTCATGAGTGCATTCAGGATAATATTAACAAAGTAGATATTAAAAATCTATAGCACTATAGCAGGGGAATGCCAGGTTTTACTTAGGACCTGTAGGACATTGGGAGAACAATATAAAGGTAAAGATATACAAGAACTTAACGATGGAATAAGGACTCTGAAGGTCAGTGTAAAATTTTTGGATAAGGATAGAAGAAACACAAAAGAGTATGGGAGTGAGACTGTAAGATGGAATAAATGATCTTGGGGGTTTTAAATGTAGATGGTTACTGAAAGTGCCCCAGATGTGAGATGTCATCAAATAAGCTATATTCAAATTTTCAACAGGAACTGATATATAAAGTTTCCATGATATAAACAATCATAGCAAACTGAATATTATTGAGAAATTACTGTGCCCTTAAATATGTTTCAGACAGTTGTACAAAGAGTTTCCTTTCTGTCTGAATCCTGACCTTGTAGTGAAAACAAGCACAAATTTCTAGGGTGGACACAAGTCAGAATTGGTCTTGCCTACACTTGTCTATAATTCAAAGGAAATCCTAGCCAGAGAAAATGAGATTGATGTTCAAGATTGGATGATCAGATTTTGCCATAGTGAAGAAGGGTGAGAGCAATAATCTAGACAGGAAACCTGATGGATAAAGACATGTCTTGTTTTACTATGTACATAACTCAGAGAACCTAATTTCTATTATATACACAGGAAAGAATTTCAGAGCCACAACACATGAGTTATTTTCAGAAAATTATCTTTCTGAAGAGAGATTTCTTCATGTGATTTTCACTTAACCAGAACACCAAATCCCTCTACTCAGGCAATAAAGTAAGTACATACTAATCTCAAATCACAGAAAGCTGAAGAAAATTGTTTCTTCAACCTTGGTTCTGTCTGCATTATGATCATTGAGAAACATGAGTGGATTCTTTAAAAATGAACAAAAAGTACATTTTATTAAAAAAATTTTTTCTAATTGTCTACAAATTTGTCATAAGGATTAATGATCTAAATTGCTGAGGTACTTATAACCATGTGTGATCCAATGTCAGTGGTATTAAGTGTTTATTGAGTGAATACAGTGTGAGAAGACTTTTACATTTCATCTGAAATACAAAGAAGCAGCTATTTAGTTCACAACCTGTGGTTTGGGAAGGAAGCATTCTTAAGGTTTCATATTTGGAATTCTGAGTTTTCTATGACAGCAATTGTGTGTGTGTGTGTATGTGTTTGCATGTGTGTTTTTTTGTTCCTTCAGACTTGATTTTTCCACATGAATTTTTCTAGATTTTTAGTTTAATACCAAAATCTTGTCTCATTATTAAAAATAATATATCAGAGAATGCCTTCATATTTCTGGGATTCCTACCTGAATTCAATGGTCACAAACCATTAGCATCTATGATAAATTTTATATACTATCATTTTAAAATACCTGGAATCTATATCAATACCCTGTTATACATATTTGAGAGGTTTCTATTAAGAATTGTTTTAAATTTTCAATTGGTCATACACATACTATTTATTTTGAAGAAACAAAGGGAACCTGTTTAGGATGTTTTGCATATTTGGGGCTAATTAAATGAAGAAGTCAAAATTTAAACTAACTTTAGCTTTTTCCTGGTGAAGAGATGTTACTTTTATTAATTAAATTTAGTAAATGTCAGTTTGGGTTTTAAATATGAGTTTCAAATAAAGGTAACTGATGTTTCTTAGATGGGAAAAAAGAAGCCTTTAATAAACTTTATATGTCCTTTATATGTCCTTCAACAACAAGCATTAAGTCAGTAAGAAACCCAATGAGTCAATTTTCAGGGTAGTCCATCATGGTTTAACTCCATAATTTTCATTATGGCTAATTGGCATCAGACAGTTAAACTTGCTATACTACAATAAAAATGAGACAAATACTTATCAAGCTGTGCATATACTTCAAATATGTTTAATATCTTATTGCTATACTTACATTTTACTCACCAGGACAAGCTTCACTGAAGTTGCAGTTCTCTAAACAGGAAGAAGAAAATCACTTTGAACTTTCTACTTGGAGCAATAAATACCAGCAGAGGAAAATAGGCTGTGTGGACAAATGACTTGTTGTCTTTGCTTATTAGTCACCCACACATAAATGCAGTATTATTTTTCTATTGCTGTGTAACAAATTATCATAAACTTAACAGTTTAGGAATGCACAATTATCTTGTTTTCCATGGTTTAGAAGTCCAGGAATGACTTTACTAAGTCTGCCACCCGGGGTCTCACAAAGCAGAAATTAAGGTTTCAGGACCTGGAAGGGTGCAGACAGATTCCATCACTAGGAATTCCACCAGCAGGCCACAGGGTCTGCCCAAGTTTTCCCAGGAGGATGTGGAGAGCTTCCTTGACTAGGAAATCAATCAGTGGGTGCCAGTAACTTTCCTGCTGTTCTGGGAGGGCTCAGAGAGATTCCCCACTAGGAATTCTGCTAGCAGAGCACAAGACTCACCCCCACTATCCCAGGAGGGCACGTAAATCTGCCAGTGGGTGCCAGTACCCACCCCACTGTCTCAGGAGGTGGCAGAGAGCTCTACCCATTTGGAAATCTGCCCAGAAAAGGGGATGAAACCACAGCTGACCCCCCAGGGGTTGGGTGACTCAGGAATAAGAGCTGGAATCTCTCCTTGCAGCTGCGCAAACTACAGAGTCACACCTCCATTGACAGCTTCCTAAATTTAGCACCTGCAAAACATCTGAAGGGACAAAAAGTACTCCTGTAGCTGGGACGGGTCTGGCTTTAACAGCTGTGGGATTTGTGAGCATGTACACTTGAGGGTTCGGAGAGGACAAAGTCTGAGCTGCCTCCATAGCACTCACAGTGGGTCCAGGTGCATGATGACTGCAGTCCTGAGACCTGACCTCAGTAGATCTACAATGGTGTCCTGGTGAAAACAACATTTAAGAGTCACCAGAGCCAATTACCAGCATAGCCACAGTTAAGGTGGGAATGGGAGCAGTGCCAAAAACAGTGTACTTTGTGAGCCAACACAACAGGCAAAAGGGACACAGCAGAGAATATTCAAAGGTGAACACCTCGAGAGGAGGAATACTCAGTGTCTTCTCTACCAATGGGAGTCCCCAATCCTGCCTACCTTGCACCACAGATCAGAAACAGAACCCAGAAACAGATCTGGGCACCTCTACTCCAAAAACTAGGGAACAGACCCTCTCTCTGACAGGGATGTGACAACCACAGAGCAAAGGGGAGGCCCTGCTCAATATCTAGGGCAAGCTCTGGTCACCACAACAAAAATCAAACTCCCTAAGGAGGGCATAACAGCACTAGCCTCTGGACCAAACTCACCCACCAAGGGGCAGATACCAGAAACAAGAAAAACTATGATCCTGTAGCCTGCAGAAAGGAGACCACAAATGCAGTAATTCTGACAAAAATGAGAAGACAGAAATATGTTGCAGAAGAAGGAGCAAGATAAAAACCTACAGGAACAACTAAAGGAAGAGGAGATAGGCAATCTACCTGAAAAAGAATTCAGGGTAATGATAGTAAAGATGATCCAAGATCTCAGAAAAAAAATGGAGGCATGGATTGGGAAGATACAGGAAAAGTTTACCAAAGAACTAGAAGACCTAAAGAACAGAGATGAACAATACAATAACAGAAATGAAAAATACACTAGAAGGAATCAATAGAAGAATAACTGAAGCAGAAGAACGAATAAGTGATGTGGAAGACAGAATGGTGGAAATCTCTGCCACAGAACAGAATAAAGAATGAAAAGAAATGAGGACAGTCTCAGAGAACTCTGGGACAACATTAAATGCACCACATTTAAATTATGGGGGGCCCAGAAGAAGAAGAAAGAGAGAAAGTATCTGAGAAAATATTTTTAAGAGATTATAGTTGAAAAAAAAAAAAAAAGTCTCTAACATGGGAAAGGAAATAGTCCCCCAAATCCAGGAAGTGCAGATAGTCCAAAACAGGATAAACCCAAGGAGGAACATGCTGAGACACATATTAATCAAACTAACAAAAATTAAATACAAAGAAAAAATATTAAAAGAAACAAGGGAGAAGCAACAAATAACATACAAGGGAATACCCATAAAGTTATCAGTCGATTTTCCAGCAAAAACTCTGCAGGACAGAAGAGAGTGGCATGATAAATTTAAAGTGATTAAAGGGCAAAACCTACAACCAAGAATACTCTACCCAGCAAGGAACATTAAGACTCAACAGAGAAATCAAAAGCTTTACAGACAAGCAAAAGCTAAAAGAATTCAGCACCACAAAACCAGCTTTACAACAATTGCTAAAGGAAATTCTCTAGGCAGGAAACATAAAAGAATAGAATGAAAGAGGAGGGGGAAGAAAAAAGACTTACAAAAAAAACCCAGAACAATTAAGAATATGGCAATAGGAACATACATATTGATAATTACCTTAAATGTAAATAGATTAAATGCTCCAGCCAAAAGACATAGACTGGATGAATGGATACAAAAAAAAGACCTGTATATATGCTGTCTACAAGAGACCCACTTCACAACTAGGGACACATACAGATTAAAAATGAGGGGATGGAAAAAGATATTCCATGAAAATGGAAATCAAAAGAAAGCTGGAGTAGCAATACTCATATCAGACAAAATAGACTTTAAAATAAAGACTGTCAGAAGAGACAAGGAATGACACTACATAATGATCAAAGGATCAATTCAAGAAGAAGACATAATTTTAAAGATATATGGACTCAACATAGGAGAACCTCAATGTATAATGCAAATGGTAACAGCCATACAAGGGGAAATCAACAGTAACCGAATAATAGTGGGGGACTTTAACACCCATATACACCAATGGACAGTTCATCCAGACAGAAAGGTAATATGGAAACACAAGCCTCAAATGACACATTAGGGGCTTCCCTGGTGGTGCAGTGTTTGAGAGTCTGCCTGCTGATGCAGGGTACACGGGTTCGTGCCCCAGTCCGGGAAGATCCCACATGCCGCAGAGCAGCTAGGCCCATGAGCCATGGCTGCTGAGCCTGTGCGTCCAAAGCCTGTGCTCCACAACAGGAGAGGCCACAACAGTGAGAGACCCATGTACCACAAAAAAAAAAAAAAGACACATTAGACCAGAGAGACTTAATTGATATTTATAAGACATTCCATCTTAAAGCAGCAGAATACACTTTCTTCTCAATTGCACATGTAACATTATCCAGGATAGAACATATCTTGGGTCACAAATCAAGGCTCAGTAACCTTAAGAAAATTGAAATCATATCAATCGTCTTTTTCCATCACAACACTATGAAATCAAACACAGGATAGAAATCAAACACAGGACACACTGTAAAAGACACAAAGATATGAAGGCTAAACAATATGTTACTAAATAACCAATGGATCCCTGAAGAAATCAAAGAGGAAATCAAAAAAATACCTAGAGACAACTGACAATGAAAACATGACAATCCACAACCTATAGGATGCAGAAAAAGCAGTTCTCAGTGGGAAGTTTACACCAAACAATCTTACCTCAAGAAACAATAAAAATCTCAAATAAACAACTGAACCTTACACCAAAAGCAACTAGAGAAAGAAGAACAGACAAAACCTAAAGTCAGTAGTAGGAAAGAAATCATAAATATCAGAGCAGAAATAAATGAAATAGAAATGAAGAGAACAATAACAAAGACCAATGAAACTAAAAACATGTTCTTTGAAAAGATAAACAAAATTGATAAACCTTTAGCTGGATCCTTCAAGAAAAAAAGGGAGAATACTTAAATCAATAAAATTAGATATGAAAAAGGGGAAGTTACAATGGACACCATAGAAACACAAAGGATCATAAGAGACTACTACAAGCAACTATATGCCAATGAAATGGACAACCTGGAAGAAATGGACAAATTCTTAGAAAGGTACAACCTTCCAGTCTGAACGAGGAAAAAATAGAAAATATGAACAGACCAATCACAAGTAATGAAATTGAAACTGTGATTAAAAATCTTGCAACAAGCAAAAGTCCAGGGCCAAATGACTTCACAGGTGAATTCTATCAAGGATTTAGTTCTTTCTGAAACTATTCCAAACAATTGCAGAGGAAGTAACACTCCCAGCTCATTCTATGAGACCACCATCACCCTGATACCAAATCCAGACAAAGATATCACACACAAAATAATTACAGACTAATATCACTGATGAACATAGATGCAAAAATTCTCAACAAAATACTAGCAAACAGAATCCAACAATGTTAAAATGATCATGCACCATGATCAAGTGGGATTTATCCCAGGGATGCAAGGATTCTTCAATATATGCAAATCAATCCATGTGATGCACCCTATTAACAAATTAAAGAATAAAATCCATATAATCATCTCAATAGATGCAGAAAAAGCTTCTGACAAAATTCAACACACATTTATGATAAAAACTCTCCAAAAGTGGGCATACAGGTAACCTACCTCAACATAATAATGGTCGTAAATGACAAACTCATAGCAAAGAACATTCTCAATGGTGAAAAACTGAAAGCACTTCCTCTAAGATCAGGAAGAAGACAAGGATGTCCACATTCACCACTATTATTCAACATAGTTTTGGAAGTCCGAGCCATGGCAATAAGGGGAAAAAAAAGAAATAATAGGAATCCAACTTGGAAAAGAAAAATAAAACTGTCACTGTTTGCAGATGATATGATAGTATATATAGAAAATCCTAAAGATGCCACTAGAAAATTACTAGAGCTCATCAGTGTATTTGGTAAAGCTGTAGGATACAAAATTAATACACAGAAATCTCTTTCATTCTTATACACTAACAACAAAAGATCAGAAAGAGAAATTAAGGAAACAATCCTCTTTACCATCACAATAAAAAGAATAAAATACCTAGGAATAACCCTACCTAAGGAGGCAAAGGACCTGTACTCAGAAAACTATAAGATACTGATGAAAGAAATAAAAGATGACATAAACAGATGGAGAGATATACCATGTTCTTGGATTGGAGGAATCAATATTGTGAAAATGACTATTCTACCCAAAACAATCTACAGATTGAATGCAATCCCTATCAAATTACCAATGGTATTTTCACAGAAATAAGAGAAAAATTTTACAGTTTGTATGAAAGCACAAGAGACCCCAAATAGCCAAAGCACTCTTGAGAATAAAAACAGAGCTTGAGGAATCAAGTTCTCTGACCTCAGACTATACTACAAAGATACAGTAACCAAACAGTATGGTACTGTTACAAAAACAAAAATATAGGTCAATGAAACAGGACAGAAAGTCCAGAGATAAACCACACACCTATGGTCACCTAATCTATGACAAAGGAAGCAAGAATATACAATGGAGAAAAGACAGTCTCTTCAATAAGTGGTGCTGGGAAAACTGGACAGCTACATGAAAAAGAATGAAAATAGAACACTCCCTAAAAATAAGCTCAAAATGTATTAAAGACCTAAATGTAAGGCTGGACACTATAAAACTCTTAGAAGAAAACAGAAGCAGAACACTCTGACATAAATCACAGCAAGATCTTTTTTGATCTACCTCCTATAGTAAAGAAAATAAAACCAAAAATGAACAAATGGGATATTATTAAACTTAAAAGCTTCTGCACAGCAAAGGAATCCATAAATAAAACAAAAAGACAACCCTTATAAAGGGCAAAAATATTTGCAAACAAAGTGACCAACAATGGATGAATCTCTAAAATATACAAACAGCTCATGCAGCTCAATATCAAAAAAAAATGAAAACAAACAACCCAATCATAAATGGGCAGAAGATCTAAATACACATTTCTCCAAAGAAGACATACAGATGGCAAAGAGGTATATGAAAAGCTGCTCAATATCACTAATTATTAGAGACATGCAAATCGAAACTCCAATGAGGTATCACCTCACACCGGCAGAATGGCCATCATTAAAAAATCTAGAAACAATGTATGCTGGAGAGGGTGTGGAAAAAGGGAACCCCCTTACACTTTGGTGGCAATGTAAATTGGTACAGCCGTTATGGAGAACTGTATGGAGATTCCTTAAATAAATAAAAATAGAACTACCATATAATCCAGCAATCCCACTTCTGGGCATATATCCAGAGAAAACCATAATTCAAAAAGATACATGTACCCCAATGTTCATTGCTCCACTACTTATAGTAACCAGGACATGGAAGCAACATAACTATCCAGCAATGGAGGAACTAATAAAGAAGATGTGGTACATATATACCATGGACTCTACTCAGTCATATAAAAGAATGAAATAATGCTAGTTGCAGTGGCATGGACGGACCTAGTGATACAAATATCATATGGTATCACTTATATGTGGAATCTAAAAGAAATGGTACAAAGGAATCTATTTACACAACAGAAATACAGCCACAGATGTAGAAAACAAACTTATGGTTACCAAAGGAGAGAGTGGGGTGAGGGATAAACTGGGTGATTGGGATTGACATATAAACACTATTATATATAAAATCCAGAACCAGTAAGAACCTACTGTATAGCACAGGGAACTCTACTTAATACTCTGTAATGACATATATGGGAATAGAATCTAAAAATGAGTGGATTTATGTACATGTATAACTGATTAATTTTGCTGTACAGCAGAATCTAACACAACATTGTAAATCAATTATAATCAAATAAAAATTAATTTTAAAAATATATGTATCAGCTTCCTTCATTTTTCTTACCTATAAAATTAAGGTAAGAGACTGAAATGTTTTTTTCCAGATTTGTGTCCATCAACATATTAATAGATATTACCTTCACAAAGTGTTCTGTGGTCAAATAAATTTTGTGAATTATTATTTAAATCAAGTTAAACACATTTCCTTTCAAGTTTTTTTAAATTATAATTGCACTGTGAATAAGGTTGCCCAATTTAGCAAAATAAAAATACAGAATATTCAGTTAATTTCAAATAAACAATGAGTAATTATGTGTCCTATTGTAAGTCTTGTACAATATTAAGGATGTTCTTTTACTAAAATTTTCTTCTTTATCTGAAATTCAAATTTAGTTGGGCATATTTTATCTGTGAACAACGAAAGTTAACTGGGCATATTTCATCTGGCAACCCTAATGTGAATATCCACTGCAGTGATGTAATTTTCCTAATCAGAAGCTTGTTTTTGCAGAATATTTGATGAGGATGAGTTTCAGAGCACCTCTAGTTTGGAAATAGCTGTAATCATCATTAACTTATCAGCTGAAAAGATTTTGAATGGAAGTTAATTCAAGAAAAGAAAAAAATAATATTAACAGCTAATATTTATACAGTTCATACTGAGGAGAAGAAACTTGTATGGATTTCATCACTAACTCCATGAAATAACTGTTATACTTCTTATTTTTTTAATTGCACTTTGGTGCCTCAGGATGCTGAATAAATCTCTCAAGATTTCACAGTTTGTAAGTGGTGAGGCTGAGATTTGAACATTAACTCTTTTGACAGAGTCCAGAGTCCTACCACTACCATCACTTGACCACTACCATATGCTTTCTTTTTATTGTATATTTCAATAATTATAATAAATATTTTCAAATATAACTGAGTAGACTATTTTTTATAGAGAGAATTATTACTGTTTTGATTTTAGATTTGAGAGTTTTTTTGTTAGGTTTTCAAGACTGAATTTATAAGAAACATAATTGTGTTTTGTTAGCAAATCTCGGCAGCAATCATCATGTGAATGTGCATTGATAAAGCATTAAGAAAATAACCAATTAATATTTTCTCTAACAATGGGAAAAGAAAAATTACAAATCATCCTAAAATTGTGTTACTTTTAAAAATTAAGCAATCTTTGCCTTTATAGCACTTTACATGGATATTTATTTAAAGTTGTAAAATACAGAGGTAATAAAAAGGTTCATGCATGTACTTTGTGTTGTAAAATTGATGTTGAGTTGTAAAACTGGAATACATGAATTTGGGGTTGGGAGCCCTTTAATTCTAATTTCTTATTTTTTTTATGGTAACAGAAATATATGGTGCTATTATTATACATAATTTTTTGCAAGAAGAAATTGCAAATATACCTTTTAAATTTATTGTCAATTAGTCATTTCAAACTGTTTTACAGAAAGGAAAGAACAAATGTTGACTTGCTGTATCCCTGAAGTTTGGATGCCTAGGTCTGGGTCATCACTTACCAGATGCAATTGGACTCAGAGACATTGCTACAGACATTTTGTAGATATAGGGATATAATGGTGGATGTGACGAGCATAATAAAGAGGTCTGCAGGCTACTTCTTAAATTACAAGAAATGAGAAGCCAGGAATAGTTAGCATTACTGAAATAGGACTTTTTATAGCTGGATTGTCCTTAAGCCTGAACACACTGTGCATCTATGGTCAAATTAACATTGGTATCTAGTCATTGCAGAGAATTTTAATTAATATAAATTCAAAAACTGTGGGAAAACTAACCAGGCTGATTTTTTTCCTTAATGATATTAAGGAACTGAAGGGAGAAATAGACTATAATAATGCTGGTATTTTTTTCACACATTCCCATTGACAGAACTTTTAGTAGAAATAAGGTTGGTATTTTAATCAAGGAAGTAAATATTTAAAAATTAAATAATTTATGCTTTTTGTATGGTATAATTTACATGATTTATTGAATGTCAGGAAGAGTTAGAATGAAATGCTCTGTTTAATAAAGAATAAACATAAATAAATGGATGATTCTAGATTTTTTAAATGCTTTTAAACTACAGAGCACAAGTATGACTTAAAGTCACCATAAAATTACACATATCAACAGTATATCAATAATCCAAATAAATAAATAAATATATATATATATTCACAAGTGACTTGGTAATATGATAGTAAAATTATTACATGAATACCATATAAATAATAGATCATATGCACCTAAATAAGCAGGTATATAAATTATGTGTAGCAAATAGCAAGTCCTAAATAAGCCACCTATAATCCTTCCTGTAAGTCTAGATCCCATTCCTAAAAATAACATATATTACTTGAATTATTTTCCTAATTTCCTTTTCCTCAATAATATTAATAATCATGATAATAATATATAAGTAACCATATTTTGATGGTGTTTTCTTTTTTTTTAAACATCTTTATTGGGGTATAACTGTTTTACAATGGTGTGTTAGTTTCTGCTTTATTGATGGTGTTTTATTTAGTTACATTTCCCCCCCATGGAGTGTTTGGAAGGTAGTTTGAGAAAATTGTGAATGGTCAAAAGAAGGTACCAGCACTGTATAATTAGTAGTGCAATTTAATCTAGAAAATTGACATGGCTAGATGGTTCACATACCACAAAAGAAACTTTGAAAAGGATCATATTATTGGGATGAGCTTGTGTCAAATTATAAATGAAGAAAATATGCAAAAAATAAGTGTTGCTTGATTTTTTTCCCCACATACTGCAGAATCAAAGAAATAAATAATAGTTCAATTTGGTAATGGTCCTCCTGTTGACAAAGGATGAACTGTTTATATCATTAGGTCTTAGCTGTATTTCTGCAGTTAACATAAAATAGCTGTATTTCTGCAGTTAGCATAAAACCCTTTACAATAGCATAAATAAGTTAAACATTTATTTATCTAATGCTTGGATAAGTTTTGGGTAGTAAGGCAGTAGGAAATTTTGGGATATGCTGCCCAGGATTCAAGTGGATAAGCACAAGAACAACTTTTTTCATCTTCCTGGTTAACTTTTGTCTTTCAAACCATAGAGAGAAGACAGCCATTGTAACTCCAACTTTGGGTCTGAGTTCAAGGCACAAAAAAAGGAAAAAGGAGAAATAAAAGGGAAAGGCATTCTCTCCTAATAAAAATATACCTTTTATTATTATTTTTTAAAAATTTAAGAAAGCCCTATCCAAGGACTTTATTTCACCTTTTCATCATTGGCTAGATTTGTTTTAAATGATCACCACATAAGCATGGAATATGGAAAGGCAGATATATTAGTTTTTCAGGCATAATGGTAAGAAAAAAATGAAAAGAGGGAGAAACGTAAACGTTTCTTTAAAGTAACAAATTCATACCATCTTCCAAACAGATACTGTCAGAATTACATTAAACTCATCCTTTTCTGTCACTACTGTCATTTAAAACCATTTAAAGGTAAACATTGCCTATAGATTTGCTTTTTCTCATTTTAGACAGAATAATAGAAGATAAATGTATCAAGGATTTCTTTTTTGTTTTCTACATTTTCAGAGCCATCATTATTAACCTTCTCCTTGGATGAGAAGAGAGACAATAGTTCTTAGCTAAAATGATGAAAATGGTGGTAACTTAAGGGAGTTATGGTAGGTATGTGTGTGTGTGCATGTGTGTACTTGTAGGATTTTAAATTATTGTTTTCCTGAAAAAAAGCCTGGTCAATGAAAATTTGTTATGAGATAAAATTTGCTACTGGCTGCTTATACAACTTGTACATCTTATTATTTGTTTCCAATTAAAAGTGTATGCACATAGAATCCAGAGTTTGTATTAAAAATATTAAGGTTTCATCATTCAAGTGAGTCTACATTGAGCTTTTTTACATATATATAAGAAATCAACTACTCCTTTTCAAGTAGTTTGAATTTCTTGAACTTGGCTTTATAATTTATAGATGAAAGAGAATCCTTCGCCTATTCCCCTATTTGATTTTTTTGGGGGAAATGTGTTTGCTTACAGACTCTGGGCTATATTTCATCCTTAATGAAATCAATAGTCTTGTGCAGAGATGAAGGATGGGCTGAGCCCTACCTACATATTTAAGTTGTGAACATTTTTTTTTTTTTTGCATAGACCTGTGATCACTGTAGCCACCTGGTATGTAAAAGATTTCCATGCAAGTTCTTAAACATGATTCTTTTTCATCCTGCTGAGACATTTCCTGAATATTAGCAGAAATAACTCACTTGCTCACTTGTAATAGAAATGTCAAGGTAAGTACTGTCAAGAAAAAGAGTGATGTTAGCACTGTTCCAATTGCTTTGAAACTGCCTCTCAAAATATGTGCAATTGACCAAAAAGAGGCAAATATCTTCATTATTCTATAGACTTAGAATTAATGTTAACTCAAGACTGAATTCAATTAGAAATATCTGGTATTCATCTCTTTATCATATTTATTCAAGGGGTGACTGGCCGACATTTTCTTTGATAGGTCAAAGTAAGGTATGTTTTTAGTTACCCATATTGTGTATTTAAGAACAGAGAAAGTGCACTGGATATTTACTGAGCAAAGAAGTATTTGGCTATGGGTTCAACTTTAAAAGATAAGAACTATCCTGCCAACACCCTTTGATGATGGTATTATGGATTGGGTTCCAGGAGCATTGTATTTGAATCTCTTTCAGGCAAAAAAATTTTACACTTGCACAATAAGAGAGTAAATAAAGATTTTCTTCTAGATTAAAAATAAATAATTGCTCACTTATAGCTGGAAAACCAATCACTAAAGAGTGGGGGGTTGGCTAATGTGCCTTTGATTACATTTGAGATTTATTTTATAAAAATAAAGCCCTTTCATTTTTATTTATCAGCACGTAGATAGAGCTCTATAGAAAACAAACAATAATTGACATTTTCAGGAAAAGATTATAAGGAAACTTCAAGATCTTTGTTAAAAGAGTAGTTAGATTTCTGACTGGCCAAATGTTATGCACACTTCAAAAACAAGTTGAAATTTAATTTCATTTCATATTGTAATTCAAAAGATAGCATTTGATTGCTTCAGAAATTGATCAGACATTAGTTCCTGCTCTTAAAGTCTTGCTGGTAATGCTTATTTCAATCCACTAAATCTTCTTCTTGACTTAAATAGAATATTTCAGTCTAACTGCTCCCTTTGTCATGCTTAATATCTGCATATCTTTTAAATAAAATGACCAGAACTTAAATGAATCTGACTTTACTTTGAGAGCACTACTACCTTCTTTTGCTAGAAGCCCTGTGACTAGGTGTGGATGGGTCAAGTTGGGAGGCACGGCCTCAGGGATCCAGTTCTCTTAAATGCTCCAGTGCAAGTTCTTGCTCTGGCTTTAGCTTATTGAAATAATACTACAGGTAGATAGATAGATGATAGAAAATAGATAGATCGATAGATAGATAATCTACTTTGGGGTTTATGCCGTCAGACTATATTATCATCTACTTATGATTTCATGTTTCAATACTGTATGCTAACACATATATATGGGATCTAAAAAGAGAAAACGTTCTGACGAACCTAGGAGCAGGACAGGAATAAAGACGCAGATGTAGAAAATGGACTTGAGGACACGGGGAGGAGGAAGGGTAAGCTGGGAAGAAGTGAGAGAGTGGCACTGACATATATGCAGTACTAAATGTAAAATAGATAGCTAGTGGGACCAGCTACACAGCACAGGGAGATCAGCTCGGTGCTTTGTGACAACCTAGAGAGGTGGGTTAGGGAGCGTGGGAGGGAGACGCGCGCGAGAGGGGATATGGGGATATATGTATACGTATAGCTGATTCACTTTGTTATACAGCAGAAACTAACACAACATTGTAAAGCAATTATACTCCAATAAAGATGTTAAAATTTTTTTTCATGTTTTCATATACAGGTTTCTGGGCTGTTTTTTACATTTGTGCAAAACTTTATATACCAAGTGTGAACTAAATTCTCTTCACTCACAGTCACAAAGACAAGCATCATACTCATTCTTTCTTCTTTCTGTATTTTTAGTGAGATGTAGCTCCACCTATCCAAAGCGATTTCCTACAACTTTCTCTGAATTTCTCCTATTAATGTACCACAGACCTTCAAGGCAACTTAAGTGTCATCTCCCTGGTGAAGTTAATTCTTACTAAATGAGGCTTAAATTGGTATCATTTATATTGTTTTACTTCTTTGTATTCTCATCTCTCTCTGTTCACCTCTATTTTAGTATTAATCACTCTACATTGTAATATTTATTTTTTCCTAGTATCATTAATATAACTTGGACTACTTAAGAGCAGGGAATGGACCTTATTCAACCATTTTCCCTCAGATGCAGCAAAATGTCTATTCAGTAAATACTTATAGAATGTTAGAGAAAAATAAGCAAATAAATGTTCCAAATGACTGATTAATGTCCTTTTTATTGACAAACTGATAATATATAAACTCTCTATGATAAAATGCAACAAATAGAATATGCACATCTAAAAAAATTAAAATTATTTACTTATTTTCATTGAAAAAATTCTTATTTGTAACACAAAGTATAAGAATTTACAAAACTGTATAGAAACTCAAAAAGTTAACAGGTTTGGCCAGAATACTTCTTCATCTATACAGGAAGATCTGTAATAAGCCTGTTGACTGAAATTTTATTTCCAATTCTTGAAAATTGTCTATAACATTAGCCTCAAAATCCAAATATCCTAAAACACACCTTGTCTTATTTATAAGAAAATGATAAATTAACAAATGAAGAATATAAACTGTATCTACTGATATTTCAGCCTTATCTATTAATAGAGTTACCATTCATTGCCTAAACTTTAAATTTTTCTACTAAAAAAATTATTATATTGTTGTTGTTGTTTTTTAACATCTTTATTGGGGTATAATTGCTTTACAATGGTGTGATCGTTTCTGCTTTATAACAAAGTGAATCAGTTATACATATACATATGTTCCCATATCTCTTCCCTCTTGTGTCTCCCTCCCTGCCACCCTCCCTATCCCACCCCTCCAGGTTGTCACAAAACACCGAGCCAATATCCCTGTGCCATACGGCTGCTTCCCACTAGCTATCTACCTTACGTTTGTTAGTGTAGATATGTCCATGACTCTCTCTCGCCCTGTCACAGCTCACCTGTCCCCCTCCACATATCCTCAAGTCCGTTCTCCACTAGGTCTGTGTCTTTATTCTTGTCTTACCCCTAGGTTCTTCATGACATTTTTTTTCTTAAATTCCATATATATGTGTTAGCATACAGTATTTGTCTTTTTGTTTCTGACTTACTTCACTCTGTATGACAGACTCTAGCTCTATCCACCTCATTACAAATAGCTCAATTTCATTTCTTTTTATGGCTGAGTAATATTCCATTGTATATATGTGCCACATCTTCTTTATCCATTCATCCGATGATGGCCACTTAGGTTGTTTCCATCTCCGGGCTATTGTAAATAGAGCTGCAATGAACATTTTGGTACATGACTCTTTTTGAATTTTGGTTTTCTCAGGGTATATGCCCAGTAGTGGGATTGCTGGGTCATATGATAGTTCTATTTGTAGTTTTTAAAGAACCTCCATACTGTTCTCCATAGTGGCTGAACCAATTCACATTCCCACCAGCAGTGCAAGAGTGTTCCCTTTTCTCCACACCCACTCCAGCATTTATTGTTTCTAGATTTTTTGATGATGGCCATTCTGACTGGTGTGAGATGATATCTCATTGTAGTTTTGATTTGCATTTCTTAATGATTAATGATGTTGAGCATTCTTTCATGTATTTGTTGGCAATCTGTATATCTTCTTTGGAGAAATGTCTATTTAGGTCTTCTGCCCATTTTTCGATTGGGTTGTTTGTTTTTTTGTTATTGAGCTGCATGAGCTGCTTGTAGATTTTGGAGATTAATCCTTTGTCAGTTGCTTCATTTGCAAATATTTTCTCCCATTCTGAGGGTTGTCTTTTGGTCTTGTTTATGGTTTCCTTTCCTGTGCAAAAGCTTTGAAGTTTCATTAGGTCCCATTTGTTTATTTTTCTTTTTATTTCTATTTCTCTAGGAGGTGGGTCAGAAAGGATCTTGCTGTGATTTATGTCATAGAGTGGTCTGCCTATGTTTTCCTCTAAGAGTTTGATAGTTTCTGGCCTTACATTTAGGTCTTTAATCCATTTTGAGCTTATTTTTGTGTATGGTGTTAGGGAGTGATCTAATCTCATACTTTTACATGTACCTGTCCAGTTTTCCCAGCACCACTTATTGAAGAGACTGTCCTTTCTCCACTGTATATTCCTGCCACCATTATCAAAGATAAGGTGTCCATATGTGCGTGGGTTTATCTCTGGGCTTTCTATCCTATTTCATTAATCTATGTTTCTGTTTTTGTGCCAGTACCATACTGTCTTGATTACTGTAGCTTTGTAGTATAGCCTGAAGTCAGGAAGCCTGATTCCTCCAGCTCCATTTTTTTGTTCTCCAGATTGCTTTGGCTATTTGGGGTCTTTTGTGTTTCCATACAAATTGCAAAATTTTTTGTTCTAGTTCTGTGAAAAATGCCAGTGGTATTTTGATAGGGATTGCATTGAATGTATAGATTGCTTTGGGTAGTAGAGTCATTTTCACAATGTTGATTCTTCCAATCCAAGAACATGGTATATCTCTCCATCTATTTGTATCATCTTTAATTTCTTTCATCAGTGTCTTATAATTTTCTGCATACAGGTCTTTTGTCTCTTTAGGTAGGTTTTTTCCTAGATATTTTATTCTTTTTGTTGCAATGGTAAATGGGAGTGTTTTCTTGATTTCAATTTCAGATTTTTCATCATTATTATATAGGAATGCCACAGATTTCTGTGCATTAATTTTGTATCCTGCTACTTTACCAAATTCATTGATTAGCTCTAGTAGTTTTCTGGTAGCATCTTTAGGATACTCTATGTATAGTATCATGTCATCTGAAAACAGTTACAGCTTTACTTATTTTCCAATTTGGATTCCTTTTATTTCTTTTTCTTCTCTGATTGCTGTGGCTAAAACTTCCAAAACTATGTTGAATAAGAGTGGTGAGAGTGGGCAACCTTGTCTTGTTCCTGATCTTCGTGGAAATGCTTTCAGTTTTTCACCATTGAGGATGATGTTGGCTGTGGGCTTGTCATATATGCCCTTTATTATGTTGAGGAAATTTCCCTCTATGCCTACTTTCTGCAGGGTTTTTATCATAAATAGGTGTTGAATTTTGTCAAAAGCTTTCTTTACATCTATTGAGATAATCATATTGTTTTTCTCCTTCAATTTGTTAATATGGTTTCTCACATTGATAGATTTGTGTATGTTGGAGAATCCTTGCATTCCTGGAATAAACCCCACTTGATCATGGTGTATGATCCTTTTAATGTGCTGTTGGATTCTGTTTGCTAGTATTTTGTTGAGGATTTTTGCATCTATGTTCATCAGTGATATTGGTCTGTAGTTTTCTTTCTTTGTGACATCCTTGTCTGGTTTTTGTATTAAGGTGATGGTGGCCTCGTAGAAGGAATTTGGGAGTGTTCCTCCCTCTGCTATATTTTGGAAGAGTTTGAGAAGGATAGGTGTTATCTCTTCTCTAAATGTTTGATAGAATTCGCCTGTGAAGCCATCTGGTCCTGGGCTTTTGCTTTTTGGAAGATTTCTAATCACAGTTTCAATTTCAGTGCTTGTGATTGGTCTGTTCATATACTCTATTTCTTCCTGATTCAGTCTTGGCAGGTTGTGCATTTCTAAGAATTTGTCCATTTCTTCCAGATTCTCCATTTTATTGGCATAGAGTTGCTTGTAGTAATCTCTCATGATCTTTTGTATTTCTGCAGTGTCAGTTGTTACTTCTCCTTTTTCATTTCTAATTCTATTGATTTGAGTCTTCTCCCTTTTTTTCTTGATGAGTCTGGCTAGTGGTTTATCTATTTTGTTTATCTTCTCAAAGAACCACCTTTTAGTTTTATTGATCTTTGCTATTGTTTTTTTCATTTCTTTTTCATTTATTTCTGATCTGATTTTTATGATTTCTTTCCTTCTGCTAGCTTTGGGGTTTTTTGTTCTTCTTTCTCTACTTGCTTGAGGTGCAAGGTTAGGTTGTTTATTCGAGCTGTTTCCTGCTTCTTTTTTTTTTTTTTTTTTTTTTTTCTCCCATTCCACAGGTTGCCTTTTCATTTTTTTTTTTATTTTATTTATTTATTTATTTATTTTTAACATCTTTATTGGAGTATAATTGCTTTACAATGGTATGTTAGTTTCAGCTTCACAACAAAATGAATCAGTTATATATATACATATATTCCCATATCTCTTCCCGCTTGCGTCTCCCTCCCTCCCAGCCTCCCTATCCCACCCCTCCAGGCGGTCACAAAGCACCGAGCTGATCTCCCTGTGCTATGTGGCTGCTTCCCACTAGCTATCTACCTTACGTTTGGTAGTGTATATATGTCCATGCCTCTTTATCGCTTTGTCACCGTTTACACTTCCCCCTCCCCATAGCCTCAAGTCCATTCTCTAGTAAGTCTGTGTCTTTATTCCTGTTTCACCCCTAGGTTTTTCATGACATTTTTTTTTTTTAAATTCCATATATATGTGTTAGCATACGGTATTTGTCTCTCTCTTTCTGACTTACTTCACTCTGTATGACAGACTCTAGGTCTCTCCACCTCATTACAAATAGCTCAATTTCGTCTCTTTTTATGGCTGAGTAATATTCCATTGTATATATGTGCCACATCTTCTTTATCCATTCATCCGATGATGGACACTTAGGTTGTTTCCATCTCTGGGCTATTGTAAATAGAGCTGCAATGAACATTTTGGTACATGACTCTTTTTGAATTATGGTTTTCTCAGGGTATATGCCCAGTAGTGGGATTGCTGGGTCATATGGTAGTTCTATTTGTAGCTTGTTAAGGAACCTCCATACTGTTCTCCACAGTGGCTGTATCAATTTACATTCCCACCAACAGTGTAAGAGGGTTCCCTTTTCTCCACACCCTCTCCAGCATTTATTGTTTCTAGATTTTTTGATGATGGCCATTCTGACTGGTGTGAGATGATATCTCATTGTAGTTTTGATTTGCATTTCTCTCATGATTAGTGATGTTGAGCATTCTTTCATGTGTTTGTTGGCACTCTGTATATCTTCTTTGGAGAAATGTCTATTTAGGTCTTCTGCCCATTTTTGGATTAGGTTGTTTGTTTTTTTGTTATTAAGCTGCATGAGCTGCTTGTAGATTTTGGAGATTAATCCTTTGTCAGTTGCTTCATTTGCAAATATTTTCTCCCATTCTGAGGGTTGTCTTTTGGTCTTCTTTATGGTTTCCTTTGCTGCGCAAAAGCTTTTAAGTTTCATTAGGTCCCATTTGTTTACTCTTGTTTTTATTTCCATTACTCTAGGAGGTGGGTCAGAAAGAATCTTGCTGTGATTTATGTCATAGAGTGTTCTGCCTATGTTTTCATCTAAGAGTTTGATAGTTTCTGGCCTTACATTTAGGTCTTTAATCCATTTTGAGCTTATTTTTGTGTATGGTGTTAGGGAGTGATCTAACTTCATACTTTTACATGTAGCTGTCCAGTTTTCCCAGCACCACTTATTGAATAGGCTGTCCTTTCTCCACGGTACATTTCTGCCTCCTTTGTCAAAGATAAGGTGACCATATGTGCGTGGGTTTATCTCTGGGCTTTCTATCCTGTTCCATTGATCTATCTTTCTGTTTTTGTGCCAGTACCATACCGTTTTGATAACTGTAGCTTTGTAGTATAGTCTGAAGTCAGGGAGCCTGATTCCTCCAGTTCCTTCTTTCGTTCTCAAGATTGCTTTGGCTATTCGGGGTCTTTTGTGTTTCCATACAAATTGCAAAATTTTTTGTTCTAGTTCTGTGAAAAATGCCAGTGGTAGTTTGATAGGGATTGCATTGAATCTATAGATTGCTTTCGGTAGTAGAGTCATTTTCACAATGTTGATTCTTCCAATCCAAGAACATGGTATATCTCTCCATCTATTTGTATCATCTTTAATTTCTTTCATCAGTGTCTTATAATTTTCTGCATACAGATCTTTTGTCTCCTTAGGTAGGTTTATTCCTAGATATTTTATTCTTTTTGTTGCAATGGTAAATGGGAGTGTTTTCTTGATTTCATTTTCAGATTTTTCATCATTAGTATATAGGAATGCCAGAGATTTCTGTGCATTAATTTTGTATCCTGCCACTTTACCAAATTCATTGATTAGCTCTAGTAGTTTTCTGGTAGCATCTTTAGGGTTCTCTATGTATAGGATCATGTCATCTGCAAACAGTGACAGCTTTACTTCTTCTTTTCCGATTTGGATTCCTTTTATTTCCTTTTCTTCTCTGATTGCTGTGGCTAAAACTTCCAAAACTATGTTGAATAAGAGTGGTGAGAGTGGGCAACCTTGTCTTGTTCCTGATCTTAGTGGAAATGCTTTCAGTTTTTCACCATTGAGGATGATGTTTGCTGTGGGCTTGTCATATATGGCCTTTATTATGTTGAGGAAAGTTCCCTCTATGTCTACTTTCTGCAGGGTTTTTATCATAAATAGGTGTTGAATTTTGTCAAAAGCTTTCTCTGCATCTATTGAGATGATCATATGGTTTTTCTCCTTCAGTTTGTTAATATGGTTTATCACATTGATAGATTTGCGTATATTGAAGAATCCTTGCATTCCTAGAATAAACCCCACTTGATCATGGTGTATGATCCTTTTAATGTGCTGTTGGATTCTATTTGCTAGTATTTTGTTGAGGATTTTTGCATCTATGTTCATCAGTGATATTGGCCTGTAGTTTTCTTTCTTTGTGACATCCTTGTCTGGTTTTGGTATCAAGGTGATGGTGGCCTCGTAGAAGGAGTTTGGGAGTGTTCCTCCCTCTGCTATATTTTGGACGAGTTTGAGAAGGATAGGTGTTAGCTCTTCTCTAAATGTTTGATAGAATTCGCCTGTGAAGCCATCTGGTCCTGGGCTTTTCTTTGTTGGAAGATTTTTAATCACAGTTTCAATTTCAGTGCTTGTGATTGGTCTGTTCATATTTTCTATTTCTTCCTGATTCAGTCTTGGCAGGTTGTGCATTTCTAAGAATTTGTCCATTTCTTCCAGATTGTCCATTTTATTGGCATAGAGTTGCTTGTAGTAATCTCTCATGATCTCTTTTATTTCTGCAGTGTCAGTTGTTACCTCTCCTTTTTCATTTCTAATTCTATTGATTTGAGTCTTCTCCCTTTTTTTCTTAATGAGTCTGGCTAGTGGTTTATCTATTTTGTTTATCTTCTCAAAGAACCAGCTTTTAGTTTTATTGATCTTTGCTATTGTTTCCTTCATTTCTTTTTCATTTATTTCTGATCTGATTTTTATGATTTCTTTCCTTCTGCTAGCTTTGGGGTTTTCTTGTTCTTCTTTCTCTAATTGCTTGAGGTGCAAGGTTAGGTTGTTTATTCGAGATGTTTCCTGCTTCTTAAGGTGGGCTTGTATTGCTATAAACTTCCCCCTTAGAACTGCTTTTGCTGCATCCCACAGGTTTTGGGTCGTTGTGTCTCCATTGTCATTTGTTTCTAGGTATTTTTTGATTTCCTCTTTGATTTCTTCAGTGATCACTTCATTATTAAGTAGTGTATTGTTTAGCCTCCATGTGTTTGTATTTTTTACAGATCTTTTCCTGTAATTGATATCTAGTCTCATGGCGTTGTGGTCGGAAAAGATACTTGACACAATTTCAATTTTCTTAAATTTACCAAGGCTTGATTTATGACCCAAGATATGATCTATCCTGGAGAATGTTCCATGAGCACTTGAGAAAAATGTGTATTCTGCTGTTTTTGGATGGAGTGTCCTATAAATATCAATTAAGTCCATCTTGTTTAATGTATCATTTAAAGCTTGTGTTTCCTTATTTATTTTTATTTGGATGATCTATCCATGGGTGAAAGTGGGGTGTTTAAGTCCCCTAATATGAATGTGTTACTGTTGATTTCCCCTTTTATGGCTCTAAGTATTTGCCTTATGTATTGAGGTGCTCCTATGTTGGGTGCATAAATATTTACAATTGTTATATCTTCTTCTTGGATCGATTCCTTGATCATTATGTAGTGTCCTTCTTTGTCTCTTCTAATAGTCTTTATTTTAAAGTCTATTTTTTCTGATATGAGAATTGCTACTCCAGCTTTCTTTAGGTTTCCATTTACATGGAATATCTTTTTCCATCCCCTTACTTTCAGTCTGTATGTGTCTCTAGGTCTGAAGTGGGTCTCTTGTAGACAGCATATATAAGGGTCTTGTTTTTGTATCCATTCAGCCAATCTGTGTCTTTTGGTGGGAGCATTTAGTCCATTTACATTTAAGGTAATTATTGATATGTATGTTCCTATTCCCATTTTCTAAATTGTTTTGGGTTCGTTATTATAGGTCTTTTCCTTCTCTTGTGTTTCTTGTCTAGAGTAGTTCCTTTAGCATCTTTTGTATAGCTGGTTTGGTGGTGCTGAACTCTATCAGCTTTCACTTGTCTATAAAGGCTTTAATTTCTCCGTCAAATCTGAATGAGATCTTTGCTGGGTAGAGTAGTCTTGGTTGCAGGTTTTTCTCCTTCATCACTTTCCGTATGTCCTGCCACTCCCTTCTGGCTTGCAGAGTTCCTGCTGAAAGATCAGCTGTTAACCTTATGGGGATTCCCTTGTGTGTTATTTGTTGTTTTTCCCTTGCTGCTTTTAATATGCTTTCTTTGTATTTAATTTTTGACAGTTTGATTAATATGTGTCTTGGCATATGTCTCCTTGGATTTATCCTGCATGGGACTCTGTGTGCTTCCTGGACTTGATTAACTATTTCCTTTCCCATATTAGGGAAGTTTTCAACTATAATTTCTTCAAATATTTTCTCAGTCCCTTTCTTTTTCTCTTCTTCTTCTGGAACCCCTATAATTCGAATGTTGGTGCATTTAATGTTGTCCCAGAGGTCTCTGAGACTGTCCTCAGTTCTTTTCATTGTTTTTTCTTTATTCTGCTCTGCAGTAGTTATTTCCACTATTTTATCTTCCAGGTCACTTATCCGTTCTTCTGCCTCAGTTATTCTGCTATTGATCCCATCTAGAGTACTTTTAATTCATTTATTGTGTTGTTCATCGTTGCTTGTTTCATCTTTATTTCTTCTAGGCCCTTGTTAACTGTTTCTTGCATTTTATCCATTCTATTTCCAAGATTTTGGATCATCCTTACTATCATTATTCTGAATTCTTTTTCAGGTAGACTGCCTATTTCCTCTTCATTTGTTAGGTCTGGTGCATTTTTATCTTGCTCCTTTATCTGCTGTGTGTTTTTCTGTCTTCTCATTCTGCTTGTCTAACTGTGGGGTCTCCTTTTTGCAGGCTGCAGGTTTGTAGTTCCCGCTGTTTTTGATGTCTATCACCAGTGGCTAAGGTTGGTTCAGTGGGTTGTGTAGGCTTCTTGGTGGTGGGGACAAGTGTCTCTGTTGTGGTGGATGAGGCTGGATCTTGTCTCTCTAGTGGGCAGGTTCATGTCTGGTGGTGTGTTTTGGGGTGTCTGTGGTCTTATTATGATTTTAGCAGCCTCTCTGCTAATGTGTGGGGTTGTGTTCCTGTTTTGCTAGTTGTTTGGCATAGGTTGTCCAGCAATGTGGCTTGCTGGTTGTTGAGTGAAGCTGGGTGCTGGTGTTAAAATGGAGGTCTCTAGAGATTTTCGCCATTTAATATTATGTGGAGCTGGGAGGTCTCTTGTTGACCAGTGTCCTGAAGCTGGCTCTCCTACCTCAGAGTCAGAGCCCTGACTCCCGGCTGGAGCACCAAGAGCCTTTCAGCCACATGGCTCAGAATAAAAGGGAGAAAAAGTAGAGAGAATTAGTAGAAGTATGAAGAAAGAAAGAAAGAAAGAGAGGAGGGAAGGAAGGAAGGAAGGAAGGAAAGAAGAAAGAAAGAAAAAGAAAGAAGGAAAGAAGGAAAGAAAGGAGGGAGGGAGGGAGGGAGGAGGGAAGGAAGGAGGGAAGGAAGGAAAAAGACAGAAAGAAGATACAGTAAAATATAATAAAGTTATTGAATTAAAAAATAATTATTTAGGAAAAAAAATAGGATGAATAGAACCTTAGGTCAAATGTTGGAAGCAAAGCTATACAGACAAAATCTTACACAGAAGCATACACATACACCCTCACAAAAAGAGGTAAAGGGGAAAAAATCATAAATCTTGTTCTCAGAGACCATCTCCTCAATTTGGGATGATTCGTTGTCTAAAGGAGGGAAGGAAGGAAAGAAAGAAAGAAAGAAAGAAAGAAAGAAAGAAAGAAAGAAAGAAAGAAAGAAAGAAAGAAAGAAAGAAAGAAGGTAAAGTATAATAAAGTTATTAAAATTAAAATTAATTATTAAGAAAAGAAATTTAAAACAAAAAACCATGGATGGATAGAACCCTAGGACAAATGGTGGAAGCAAAGCTATACAGACAAGATCTCACACAGAAGCATACATATACACATTCACAAAAAGAGGATTAGAGAAAAAAATCATAGATCTTGTTCTCGAAGCCCACCTCCTCAATTTGGGATGATTCGTTTTCTATTCATGTATTCCACAGATGCAAGGTACATCAAGTTGATTTTGGAGCTTTAATCCGCTGTTTCTGAGGCTGCTGGGAGAGATTTCCCTTTCTCTTCTTTGTTCTCACAGCTCACAGGGGCTCAGCTTTGGATTTGGCCCTGCCTCTGCGTGTAGGTCGCTGGAGGGCGTCTGTTTTTTGCTCAGACAGGACGGGGTTAAAGGAGCCGCTGATTCGGGGGCTCTGGTGCACTCAGGCCGGGGGGAGGGAGGGGCACTGCGTGCGGGGTGGGCCTGCGGTGGCAGAGGCCGGCATGACATTGCACCAGCCTGAGACCCGCCGTGCGTTCTCCCGGGGGAGTTATCCCTGGATCCCGGGAACCTGGCAGTGGCGGTCTGCACAGGTTACCCAGAAGAGGGGTGTGGATAGTGACCTGTGCTCGCACACAGGCCCCTTGGTGGCGGCAGCAGCAGCCTTAGCCTCTCCTGCCCATCCCTGGGGTCCGTACTTTTAGCCGCGGCTCGCACCCGTCTCTGGGGTCTGCACTTTTAGCCGTGGCTCGCGCCCATCCCTGGGGTCCGTGCTTTTAGTCATGGCTCGTGCCCGTCTCTGGGGTTCACGCTTTTAGCCGCGGCTCGCACCTGTCTCTGGAGTTCCTTTAAACAGCGCTCTTAAACCCCTCTCCTCGTGCACCAGGGAACAAAGAGGGAAGAAAAAGTCTCTTGTCTCTTAGGCAGGTGCAGACTTTTCCCCGACTCCCTCCCGGCTAGCCGTGGTGCACTAACCCCTTCAGGGTATGTTCAAGCCACCAACCCCAATCCTCTCCCTGCGCTCCACCGAAACCCGAGCCTCAGCTTGCAGCCCCGCCCACCCCGGCGGGTGAGCAGACAAGCCTCTCGGGCTGGTGATTGCGATCCTCTGTGCGGGAATCTCCCCGCTTTGCCCTCCGCACCCCTGTTGCTGTGCACTCCTCCACGGCTCCGAAGCTCCCCCCTCCGCCTCCCGCAGTCTCCGCCCGTGAAGGGGCTTCCTAGTGTGTGGAAACTTTTCCTCCTTCACAGCTCCCTCCTACTGGTGCAGCTGCCATTCCTATTCTTTTGTCTCTGTTTTTTCTTTTTTTCTTTTGCCCTACCCAGGTACATGGGGTGTTTCTTGCCTTTTGGGAGGTCTGAGGTCTTCTGCCAGCCTTCAGTAGGTGTTCTGTAGGAGTTGTTCCATGTGTAGATGTATTTCTGGTGTATCTGTGGGGAGGAAGATGATCTCCGCGTCTTACTCTTCCGCCATCTTCAAGGTCCCCCCCATATTGTTTTTTGTCACTGATTTTCCACATGCATTATGAAATTAACATGGATCTACAGACATTCTTCTCTATGGTTTTAAAGGTTTAAAAATTGTACACATTTGAGTTATAAACAAGGATAAAGAGTTAGATTAGAAAAACCCTTGCAGATTGACACAAATACTAAATTATCAGCTTAATAGTCTGTGTGAGGGGGATTACTAGCTTTTAGTTTCCATTATAAAATTATAATTTTATAATGATATAGTGTGTGGGACATCAGCAGCTATCTGTCAGTGAGTTGGGTTACATGGCACCATAAACGCTACATAAAAGGAAGAGATAACACAATCTGGAGATTTAAATTAAGTATAAATTATAAAAGATTATTAATTATAAAAAACAAAAATTATTAATAAAATATTGGTTAGAAAGGTATAAAATATACTCTTCTTCAAAAAATTTTGGAGACCTTCTGTATCAGCTTTTTTTTTTAATAGTAGAAAGAAACAACTCTTTGTCAGCGTAAAATTGTGGGTATAATGGTTTATGTAAAAAAGAAAGGGAGGATACTTAATTAGGTCATATAACTAAACTGTAGGAAAGGCAATGTAGCAGCTGAGACAAAAACATATCTCACTCCAGGACCTTAATTATTGAAAACACTTTTTTTTTCCATTTTTGACATTCACCCTCCCTTTGCTTGTTGTTCTCTTAAACTATCTTTCACCACATGAGTATAAACATATGATACCACAGCTGAGCCATATTACATCATGCAACTTCACCCCCAAAAGGTACTGAATCTTGTTCTTTCCTATTGGATTAGCTTAGAAACAATGGGGTCTCTACACTGGGTTGAAAGAAGGATTCTCAAAGATTCTGATATACTGTACTTTTTCATCTCTGTAGTGTTAGTAAGAATGTTTAGCCACCATTGACTCATGTGAAGAGAAGCACTAGGTTTTATGTGAATAGAGAGAATGTATAATTAGAAATCAACTTTTTCATTCAGTCATTTCATCAGTTTTCTCATGTATAATATCAGTGCAATAAAAATTTACACTACGAGGGCTAATGCCATAATAGACTTCCCTAGTGCTTATCAGGATACCTGTGATATATTTAGAACTCTAAATATACATAATGCCATTGTTATCATTAATATTATATGATGACAAGTTAGGGGGGAAGAAATAAAGTTGAGAAGAGGCTTCATATAGGTGATAATACATGAGTTATTTTTTAAAGGCAGGAGGGAAGAGCAGCAGTTAAAAGCTAAACCTTGATTTACATTAGAAGGAGCATGATATCGTAGAACATAACTATTTTATGCTCTCTGGCTCTTAGTTTCCTCACCAATAAATATAGAAAATAAAAGCTGCCTCAATGGGTTTTTGAGCATTAAAAGCATCATATGAAAAGTACCCAGTACAACATTAGAAAACTGTATGTGGTTTAAGAGTTAGATATTTTATTAGTAGCAGTTTATTCCATGAATAAAATTTTAAAAAAATTGTTTGTCCATCATGCTTAAATGTCCTGGTTGTTGCAATGCTGAAGTGAGATGGTGCTTATGAAAAACCTTCACAAAATACAAAATACTTTAAGTAGTAGATATAATATATAGTTATAAATGTGTATGCAAACTTGGTGGTGGTAGTTTAACTCAATTTTTACAAGCTTTTTTCTTTTCTATGCATATTTTAATATGTCTTACAATAAATGCTTTGTACATTTGTATGGCAAAGGTAAACTTGGCTACTTTTTATAAGATTTTGAAACATTTTGTTTTCCATGTAGGATTTAATATTTACCCACAGGACCAAAGTAATCATCAACAATTGCTGACTTTGGAAACAGAAAAAGCTAGAACCTATTTTAAAATGAAACTACTCAATTCTGTTCTGAAGCTGCAGATTTTTCCAAGTTAACTATTCTGTTTCATAAAACATATCTGTTAAAATATTAATGTTGAACTTCTAAGTTCACTCACATTGAAAAATGGCAAAGCACAATTCTAATTCACCAAGATTTCAGTTAAACACAAGTTGATCCATTTTATGCTTCTATTATGTTTCATAATCATAAAAATGTGAGAATCATTTTATGGCCAATGTTGAATGTTGCATATTAGAAAATTTGAAACTTTTTGTTCTACTTTAGAAAACTAGGTGTGCATTAAAAGCTTTTGAACAATAACCAATGATTTACCTTTAAACAGTTACTAATAGTCATATATGAATAAAATGTACGACCACAAAGGTATACTTTATAAAAAGGCAAAGCATTTACTTTGGAATCCTCATGGCTTAGTGGAACTGTCAGAGGACAGAAAGCTGTAGATATCTTTTTAATTTTAGATTTACTATGTATTAAATATGAGACCTTAGAAGGTAATTTTCCCTCTCTATGCCTCAAATTTTTCTTCTGTAAAGAACATAAATTGAACTAAATGATGTTTATGACTTCTTGCTCTAAAAATTTGTTTATGAAATATGTGATAATCAATTTTTTTGTTATTTTGAAACAGTTTATTATCATTCTCATTATGATTTAGAAAACTATCCCTACTTTTTTACAATCTAATATAAAAGAAATAAGACAAGAATAAAAAGGGTCATATTTTACACACCTCTGTATGAAAAACAAACAAAAAATAATTTGAAAGTCTTTTTTAAAAGAAAATATGGTAATTACTGTATTATCAAATCTGGAATAATGTATTTATAAAATCTGAAAACAGATTTCAATTTTTATTAATTTTCTTTCAGAATGAAAAATAACATCACTATATGTTTATATTCTATTGTACTTTATGATAGAAAATAAGTGATAACGTGTGTATAAAGTGAATTTTCATTTTTTAATCCATTAGTGAGATAAAGAGCAAAAATATATCAATGTCTCATTAGGATTGGAAATACCTATCTCACCAAGCAGCAGAATAAATACTTTTAATTTGTTGAGAAAAAATATTTGAAGTGATATATATATATATATATATATATATATATATATATATCAGTATACATAGGGAGAGATGTTTTTCATTCCAGAATTTCACTACATCCTCAAAGCTGAGGATAAGGCAAGATAATTATGAACAGGTTCCTAAGAATGACGCCAGACACATCTTGACGTCCAAAATCTTGTTTCCTCTATTAGCTGCAATCACATATTTACTGTTCATATAAGGGGAGATCAGATATTTGAGGAGATACGTTAAGGAAATCATACAGGTAGAGAATGACCTACTAGTTTGCTCTCTTGTTACCAGGTAAGGGACTGTGTACTTCCCTTTACCCTTTTCCTGAACCTAAGCTAGGAAGTGCTAGGAAGTCACTTGTAGGACACTGGGGTTGGCATCTGAGAGAAGACTTCACCTCACACTGTCCCTAGAAACATGCAGAACACTCTACATATCCATTTGCTGGGTGTGGAGACATGAAACTGGTATTATTGCTCACTTGGAGTCACGTGGCTGCCCACAACAAAACGGCAGCACAAGGGAGTGAGCAGTTAGCTAAGCTGTATTTTTACTATTCAGTAGGGACAAGGGTGCATTTTACTTATACGGGGGGAAAATGGACAATTGAAGAAGGTGGCCACACTGAAGTCAGCTGTGGCGAGGGACTCGTTACTGAAAGGGGCTGTGATTGAAGCTCTAGTTTTGGGGATTAAGAGGTGGGTTTTATATTATTTTTTTTTACATCTTTATTGGAGTATAATTGCTTTACAATGGTGTATTAGTTGCTGCTTTATAACAAAGTGAATCAGTTATACATATACATATGTTCCGATATCTCCTGCCTCTTGCATCTCCCTCCCTCCCACCCTCCCTATCCCACCCATCCAGGTGGTCACAAAGCACCGAGCAGATCTCCCTGTGCTATGAGGCTGGTTCCCACTAGCTATCTACCTTATGTTTGGTAGTGTATATATGTCCATGCCACTCTCTCATTTTGTCATAGCTTACCAATCACCCTCCCCATATCCTCAAGTCCATTCTCTGGTAGGTCTACATCTTTATTCCTGTCTTATTCCTAGGTTCTTCATGACATTTATTTTTTCTTAAATTCCATATATATGTGTTAGCATACAGTATTTGTCATTCTCTTTCTGACTTACTTCACTCTGTATGACAGACTCTAGGTCCATCCACCTCGCTACAAATAACTCAATTTCCTTTCTTTTTATGGCTGAATAATATTTCATTGTATATATGCACCACATCGTCTTTATCCATTCATCCAATGATGGACACTTAGGTTTTTTCTATCATCTGGCTATTGTAAATAGAGCTGCAATGAATATTTTGGTACATGACTCTTTTTGAATTATGGTTTTCTCAGGGTATATGCTCAGTAGTGGGATTGCTGGGTCATATGGTAGTTCTATTTGTAGTTTTTTAAGGAACCTCCATACTGTTCTCCATAGTGACTGTACCAATTCACATTCCAACCATCACTGCAAGAGTGTTCCCTTTTCTCCACACCCTCTCCAGCATTTATTGTTTCTAGATTTTTTGATGATGACCATTCTGAATGGTGTGAGATGATATCCCACTGTAGTTTTAATTTGCATTTCTCTAATGATCAATGCTGTTGAGCATTCCTTCATGTGTTTGTTGGCAATCTGTATATCTTCTTTGGAGAAATGTCTATTTAGGTCTTCTGCCCATTTTTGGATTGGGTTGTTTGTTTGTTTGTTATTGAGCTTTATGAGCTGCTTGTAAATTTTGGAGATTAATCCTTTGTCAGTTGCTTCATTTGCAAATATTTTCTCCCATTCTGAGGGTTGTCTTTTGGTCTTGTTTATGGTGTCCTTTGCTGTGCAAAAGCTTTGAGGTTCCATTAGGTCTCATTTGTTTATTTTTGTTTTTATTTCCATTTCTCTAGGAGGTGGGTCAGAAAGGATCTTTCTGTGATTTATGTCATAGAGTGTTCTGCCTATGTTTTCCTCTAAGAGTTTGATAGTTTCTGGCCTTACGTTTAGGTCTTTAATCCATTTTGAGCTTATTTTTGTGTATGGTGTTAGGGAGTGTTCTAAACTCATACTTCTACACGTACCTGTCCAGTTTTCCCAGCACCATTTATGGAAGAGGCAGTCCTTTCTCCACTGTACATTCCTACCTCCTTTATCAAAGATAAGATGACCATATGTGCATGGGTTTATCTCTGGGCTTTCTATCCTGTTCCATTGATCTAAATTTCTGTTTTTGTGCCAGTACCATACTGTCTTGATTACTGTAGCATTGTAGTATAGTCTGAAGTCAGGAAGCCTGACTCCTGCAGCTCTATTTTCGTTCTCAAGATTGCTTGGGCTATTTGGGGTCTTTTGTGTTTCTATACAAATTGTGAAATTTTTTGTTCCAGTTCTGTGAAAAATGCCAGTGGTAGTTTGATAGGGATTGCATTGAATCTGTAGATTGCTTTGGGTAGTAGAATCACTTTCACAATGTTGATTCTTCCAATCCAAGAACATGGTATATCTCTCCATCTATTTGTATCCTCTTTAATTTCTTTCATCAGTGTCTTCTAATTTTTTACATACAGGTCTTATGTCTCCTTAGGTAGGCTTATTCCTAGATATTTTATTCTTTTTGTTGCAATGGTAAATGGGAGTGTTTTCTTGATTTCACTTTCAGATTTTTCATCATTAGTGTATAGGAATGCCAGAGATTTCTGTGCATTAATTTTGTATCCTGCTACTTTACCAAATTCATTGATTAGCTCTAGTAGTTTTCTGGTAGCATCTTTCGGATCCTCTATGTATAGTATTATGTCATCTGCAAACAGTGACAGCTTTACTCCATCTTTTCCTATTTGGATTCCTTTTATTTCCTTTTCTTCTCTGATTGTTGTGGTTATAACTTCCAAAAGTATGTTGAATAATAGTGGTGAGAGTGGGCCACCTTGTCTTCCTGATCTTACTGGAAATGCTTTCAGTTTTTCACCATTGAAGATGATGTTGGCTGTGGGTTTGTCATATATGGCCTTTATTATGTTGAGGAAATTTCCCTCTATGCCTACTTTCTGCAGGGTTTTTAGCATAAATGGGTGTTGAATTTTCTCGAAAGCTTTCTCTGAATCTATTGAAATGATCATATGGTTTTTCTCCTTTGATTTGTTAATATGGTGTATCACGTTGATTGATTTGTGTATACTGAAGAATCCTTGCATTCCTGGAATAAACCCCACTTGATCATGGTGTATGATCCTTTTAAAGTGCTGTTGGATTCTGTTTGCAAGTATTTTGTTGAGGATTTTTACATCTATGTTCATCACTGATATGGGCCTGTCGTTTTCTTTCTTTGTGAATTCCTTGTCCAGTTTTGGTATCAGGGTGATAGTGGCCTTGTAGAATGAATTTGGGAGTGTTCCTCCCTCTGCTATATTTTGGAAGAGTTTGAGAAGGATAGGTGTTATCTCTTCTCTAAATGTTTGATAGAATTCGCCTGTGAAGCCATCTGGTCCTGGACTTTTGTTTGTTGGAAGATTTTTAATCACAGCTTCAATTTCAGTGCTTGTGATTGGTCTGTTCATATTTTCTATTTCTTCCTGATTCAATCTTGGCAGGTTGTGCATTTCTAAGAATTTGTCCATTTCTTCCAAATTGTCCATTTTATTGGCATAGATTTGCTTATAGTAATCTCTCATGGTCTTTTGTATTTCTGCAGTGTCAGTTGTTACTTCTCCTTTTTCATTTCTAATTCTATTGATTTGAGTCTCCTCCCTCTTTTTCTTGATGAGTCTGGCTAATGGTTTATCAATATTGTTTATCTTCTCAAAGAACCCGCTTTTAGTTTTATTGATCTTTGCTGTCATTTCCTTCATTCTTTTTCATTTATTTCTGATCTGAACTTTATGATTTCTTTCCTTCTGCTAACTTTCGGGTTTTTTTGTTCTTCTTTCTCTAATTTCTGTAGGTGCAAGGTAGGTTGTTTATTCGAGAAGTATCCTGTGTCTTAAGGTAGGATTGTGTTGCTATAAATTTCCCTCTTAGAACTGCTTTTGCTGCATCCCATAGGTTTTGGGTTATCATGTCTCCATTGTCATTTGTTTCTAGGTATTTTTTGATTTCCTCTTGATTTCTTCAGTGATCACTTTGTTATTAAGTAGTGTATTATTTAGCCTCCATGTGTTTGTATTATTTACAGATCTTTTCCTGTAATTGATGTGTAGTCTCATAGCATTGTGGCTGGAAAAGATACTTGATACAATTTCAATTTTCTTAAATTTACCAAGGTTTGATTTGTGACCCAAGATATTATCTATCTTGGAGAATGTTTCATGACCACTTGAGAAGAAAGTGTATTCTGTTGTTTTCGAATGGATTGTCCTATAAATATCAATTAAGTCCATCTTGATTAATGTATCATTTAAAGCTTGTATTTCCTTATTTATTTTCATTTTGGACGATCTGTCCATTGCTGAAAATGTGGTGTTAAAGTCCCCTACTATGAATGTGTTTCTGTCGATTTCCCATTTTATGGCTGTTAGTATTTGCCTTATGTATTGAGGTGCTCCTATGTTAGGTGCATAGATATTTACAGTTGTTACATCTTTTTCTTGGATCAATCCCTTGATCATTATGTACTGTCCTTCTTTGTCTCTTCTAATAATCTTTATTTTAAAGTCTATTTTTTCTGATATGAGAATTGCTACTCCAGCTTTCTTTAGGTTTCCATTTACATGGAATATCTTTTTCCATCCCCTTACTTTCAGTCTGTACGTGTCTCTAGGTCTGAAGTGGGTCTCTTGTAGACAGCATATATCTGGGTCTTTTTTTTGTTTCCATTCAGCCAGTCTGTGTCTTTTGGTGGGAGCATTTAATCCACTGACAGTTAAGGTAATTATCAATATGTATGTTCCTATTTCCCATTTTCAAATTGTTTTGGGTTGTTATTGTAGGTCTTTTCCTTCTCTTGTGTGTCTTGCTTAGAGAATTTCCTTTAGCTTTTGTTGTAAAGCTGGTTTGGTGGTGCTGAACTCTCTTGGCTTTCGTTGTCTGTAAAGGTTTTAATTTCTCCGTCAAATATGAATGAGATCTTTGCTGGGTAGAGTAATCTTGGTTGCAGGTTTTTCTTCTTCATCACCTTCTGTATGTCCTGCTAGTCCCTTCTGGCTTGCAGAGTTCCTGCTGAAAGATCAGCTGTTAACCTTATGGGGATTGCCTTGTGTGTTATTTGTTGTTTTTCCCTTGCTGTTTTTAATATGTTTTCTTTGTATTTAATTTTTGACTGTTTGATTAATATGTGTCTTGGTGTGTTTCTCCTTGGATTTATCCTGTATGGGACTCTGTGTTTTTCCTGGACTTGATTAACTATTTCCTTTCCCATATTAGGGAATTTTTTAAGTATAATCTCTTCAAATATTTTTTCAGTCCCTTTCTTTTCTCTTCTTCTTCTGGAATCCCTATAATTCAAGTGTTGGTGCATTTAATGTTGTCCCAGAGGTCTCTGGGACTGTCCTCAGTTCTTTTCATTCTTTTATCTTTATTCTGTTCTGCAGTAGTTATTTCCACTATTTTATCTTCCAGGTCACTTATCTGTTCTTCTGCCTCACTTATTCTGCTATTGATCCCATCTAGAGTATTTTTAATTTCATTTATTATGTTGTTCATCTTAGCTTGTTTCATCTTTAGTTCTTCTAGGTCCTAGTTAAATGTTTTTTGCCTTTTCTCTATTCTATTTCCAAAATTTTGGCTCATCTTTACTGTCATTATTCTGAATTCCTTTTCAGGTAGACTGCCTATTTCCTCTTTATTTGTTAGGTTTGGTGGGTTTTCATCTTGCCCCTTCATCTGCTGTGTATTTTTCTGTCTTCTCATTTTGCTTATCTTACTGTGTTTGGGGTCTTTTTTTTTTTGCAGGCTGCAATTTTTCAGTTCCAGTTGTTTTGTGTGTCTGTCACCAGTGGCTAAACTTGGTTCAGTGGGTTGTGTAGGCTTCCTGGTGGAGGGGAATAGTGCCTGTGTTCTGGTGGATGAGGCTGGATCTTGTCTTTCTCGTGGGTAAGTTCATGTCTGGTGGTGTGTATTGGTGTGTCTGTGGACTTATTATGATTTTAGGTAGCCTCTCTGCTAATGTGTGGGGTTTTGTTCCTGTCTTGCTAGTTGTTTGGCATAGGATGTCCAGCACTGTAGCTTGCTGGTCATTGAGTGAATGTCGGTGCTGGTGTTGAGATGGAGATCTCTGGGAGATTTTCACCATTTGATATTATGTGGAGCTGGGAGGTCTCTTGTGGCCCAGTGTCTTGAAGTTGGCTCTCCCCTCTCAGAGGCACACACTGACTCCTGGCTGCAGCATCAAGAGCCTTTCATCCACACGGCTCAGAATAAAAGGGATATAATGTAGAAAGAAAGGAAGAAAGAAAGAAAGAAAGAAAGAAAGAAAGAAAGAAAGAAAGAAAGAAAGAAAGAGGATAAAATAAAATAAAATAAGCTGCAATAAAGTTATTAAAATAAAATAAATATAAATAAAAATAAAATAAAAAATATAAATATAAATAAAATATAAAATAAAAATAATTATTAAGAAAAAAATTTTTTTGAGAAAGAAGAAAAAAAGATATATAGAACCCTAGGACAAATGGTGAAAGCAAAGCTATACAGACAAGATCTCACACAGAATCATACACATACCCACTCACAAAAAGATGAAAAGGGGAAAAAATAATAATCTTGCTCTCAAAGTCCACCTCCTCAATTTGGGATGATTCATTGTCTATTCATGTATTCCACAGATGCAGGGTACATCAAGTTGATTGTGGAGATTTTAAATCCACTGCATCTGAGGCTGCTGGGAGAAATTTCCCTTTCTCTTCTGTGTTCGCACAGCTCCCGGGGCTCAGCTTTGGATTTGGCCCTGCCTCTGCATGTAGGTCACCTGAGGGCATCTGTTCTTAGCTCCGATAGGATGGGGTTAAAGGAGCAGCTGACTCGCGACTCTGACTCACTCAGGCCAGGGGGAAGGAGGGGTGCAGATGTTGGGTGAGCCTGTGGCTGCAGAGGCTGGCAGGACATTGCACCAGCCTGAGGTGCACCGTGCATTCTCCCGGGGAAGTTGCCCCTGGATCCCGGGACCCTGGCAGTGACTGGCTTCACAGCCTCCCCAGAAGGGAGGTGTGGATTGTGACCTGTGCTCACACACAGGCTTCTTGGTGGTGGCAGCAGCAGCCTTAGCATCTCATTCCCATCCCTGGGGTCTGCGCTGTTAGCCGTGGCTTGCGCCCATCTCTGACGCTCCTTTAAGCAGCGGTCTTAATCCCCTCTCCTCGTGCACCAGGAAACAAAGAGGGAAGAAAAAGTCTCTTGCTTCTTTGGCTGGTGCAGACTTTTCCCTGGACTCATTCCCGGCCCACTGGTGCCGGTCCCGTCCCTATTCTTTTGTCTCTATTTATTCTTTTTTCTTTTGCCCTACCCAGGTATGTGGGGAGTTTCTTGCCTTTGGGGAGGTGTGAGGTCTTCTGTCAGCATTCAGTAGGTGTTCTGTAGGAGTTGTTCCACGTGTAGATGTATTTCTGGTGTATCTGTGGGGAGGAATGTGATCTCTGCCTCTTACTCTTCTGCCATCTTCCCCCTCTCGCCTCAAGCGGTGGGTTTTAAAAGGTCATCTGGAGATGATATAACCTATCACAACAGCCAACTAAAAAAGAAAACTACATTTTTACTTTCCCTTCTTCTCCGTTCTCAGCATTTACACTGGAGTAAACACAAGTAAATACTCTGGGAGAGAATTGGAATAAGAAAACTGAAACAACAGACCGCATCCCGGGAACCTCCTACCTGCACCCCCACAACTGCTAGTCTTTATGCTTCTGGTCAGGTCTCAGATGAGGGAATTGGAGGAGTTTGTAAATGAACAAGAATTTTCAATTTTGATTCAGTCTGTTCTTAGAGGAGTCTATTCTTATATTTGCAATTGCTAAGAAGCTCTAAGATTCACTTGAGATGTTAGTAAGAGGCAAAGATACAACAATTGGTACAACAAAGTGTGTTTAATATAGTGGTGGGAGAAAACACTGTTTCCCAATTATAATCTACCAAATGCAGCCCCTAATAAATATATTTAATAATTAAAACAAACTTGTGATAGAGGTACAGCTGTCCTCATCCTCAAATAAAGAAACTCTTAGTGGGGCTTCCCTGGTGGCACAGTGGTTGAGAGTCCACCTGCCAATGCAGGGGACACAGGTTTGTGCCATGGGGCGGCTGTGCCCGTGGGCCACGGCTGCTGAGCCTGCGCGTCGGAAGCCTGTGCTCTGCAACGGGAGAGGCCACGGCAGTGAGAGGTCCACGTACCACAAAACAACAACAACAACAAAAAAGAAACTCTTAGTGAATGAAGATCTGAAACTTATGTTTGTTAATCCACAAAGACTTTACAATATTTTACCACTCATTTAATAGTTTCTGTCATAATTTTATAACTCATATTTATTTATGTAATTCTGACCATATCAATTGTAAGATTAGAGAACTAACTCTCCAAATCCTTCATTAATGTCAAATCCAAATGCATTTAAAAGTAATTTCTCACATTAATTCTTGCTTTGCAGCAAGGTTAGACTTCTACCTTTATTACTCCTGGCTCTGACTTTGCTCTGCTGTTTACTTTCCTGACAGCAATCTCATCCTTCCTGTCTGCCTATTATAAATGTATACAATTTTAAGATCAAGACCAAGTCAAGTTTCCCAACATATCCGAGCTTAGCCTGAGCTGTTATTGTCCAAGCTTTAGCTATGACATTAAGAAGCTAAACTTTGAAATGTTAAAGAAAAACTTAAACCACTATTAAAACATTATAACACAATCAAGCATACCCATTTACATCAATTCATTGACTAGTCAAACATATTTTGTTATTGTTACACTTTTCTAGTGCAAATTTAAGGTGCCTAAGTAGAGCAAGAAAGAGAGAAAGCTGATCTTGGAAAGATCAAAATAAAGACGAATCTTATGATTTAAAATAAAATTTAAAGCTTTAAAATATTAGACCATATATTAAAATTATTTATAATCTTAAAATTCTAGAAATGGATTCAGGAAGAGAAATTTATTATTAGTTAGAAAAAATAAAACTCTAATTATCAGGTGGCTACAATCAATTTTATATGTTTTATTTTCCCCATATCTTTAAAAATTAATAGTACTTTTTACAAGCAATTGTAAAGTGAATTCCCTGGTGGTACAGTGGTTAGGACTTTGTGCTCTCACTGCTTGGGACCCAGGTTCGATCCTTGGTCAGGAAACTAAGATCCTGCAAGCTGTTTGGTGGGGCAAAAAAAAAAAAAAACTTATAAAACTAAGAGTACTTTTAGTTTATTTATATATAGCTGTTATTCAGATATAGTGATTAATGATTAATGACTACTGACTTCTGAATAATAACTGAAATGTGTAGAGTATTGACATAAAAAGCACAAAAAGTATACGACAAAATATTTTGACAAAAATTTCCAATATTAATGCTGATAACACTTTAGATATTGGATTGCTTTTATCTTTAAGTATGCTAAAACTAAAATGAAAACTTTCTAAGTAGTAGATCCTTTAATATATATTTATAACTTTCAAAACTTTGACACAGTGAACAAAAATTGAACAAAAAATTGGATTTAATATAATAATATTGGATACAACTGTGATCACACAATGTTATAAGTAAAAGAATGTTCAAAGTAGTAATTGTAGCATCTTGGTTGTGGATTTAATTTCCATAAAACCTTCATCTAGGCTTCTTAAATTTACTTAAAAATAACACACAACCCCTGCCATAAACCTACCATAATATTTGGCTTGCTTGGTTTTCTTTGTGCTTTTGACTTGCAGAAACTCCTGCTAAGATAATATTAAAAGTGCAAAGAGAAAAAGAGAGAGAAAGAGGGAGAGGGAGAGAGAGAGATACCAAGAGAAATTAACAGCTGTCTCATTGCTAATTAAAAGCTCTTTGCTTTCTCTCCATATGACCAGTACAGCTACTTTATATCCTGTCACTGCAAAGAAATCAAATAAATTCAAAGGCAATATTGAGAAACGCACCTGGTTTGGGGTATACCTACCATGATGAAAGTATATTTCATACCATCAGAAAGTTTACATTTTCAGGGGCCACAAAAGATTATCTTTTTTCCTCATTCAACTTCTTCCACTGTCCCCAGTGGTAAAGAATCAGTACTTTTGCTTCCATTTTCAATACTAAATATATCATATCATTGTTTGCTTCACTGGTGCAGACACCTGCCTCCTACTGTAAATGCTGTGTTCCAGCTCTGAAAGTTTTCCCCAGGGTTTCCCATTCAAATATTGGCTTGTAACTATGGCTTAATGTCATGTCAAAATCTCTTAAGGAATATACAGCCTGTCAAGTCATTTCAAGTATGAACCTTCATCTACTGAGATTCTGAAAATATCCTTGGAGTGTTTCAAGCATGAGCAGACAAATAAAAGGCTAACAAGTCATTTGTAAAGATAATAGCTAACAGCATGCATTCTCCTTTCTCTCATCCTCTTTCCATTAAATGTTGGTAAAAAAAAAAAAAAAGAGAGCAGACTGCAGGGCCCCAGTCTTGGTTATTTATAAACAGGTCAGAGGAAGAATGAAATTCTAGTGCTTTAGAAAAGGAAGGAAAAAAATATCTCCAAAACTCTGTGAGGGTGCAAGTATAAATGAAACATGGATGAGATGTCAGTTTTCTAAAGGAACTCCATCTACAAGTTGGAGAAAGAGATGCTTCTGCTAAAATGCTTTTATGAATTAAAAAAATATATATTTACTGTATTAGAAAAAATAAACTATATCCGCTTCTAATCCCATGGTGGGTTTAGGAAGTAGTTTGAGGAGCAGTTGGAAATGTTTCATAAGTTTTGAAGACAATCAGCAAATCCCATGGACTTTCGTAGGTTGGAAGGTCAGTTCTACATATTTGTTAAAACAAATCTCTGACTGCAGAGCAGAATAAAGAAAAAAGAATGAAAAGAATTGAGAACAGCTTCAGAGACTTCTGGGACAACATTAAATGCATCAACATTCGAATTATAAGGATTCCAGAAGAAGAAGAGAAAAAGAAAGGGACTGAGAAAATATTTGATGACATTATAGTTTAAAACTTCCCTAATATGGGAAAGGAAATAGTTAATCAAGTGCAGGAAGCACAGAGAGTCCCATACAGGATAAATCCAATGAGAAACATGCCAAGACACACATTACTCAAACTATCAAAAATTAAATACAAAGAAAAATATTAAAAACAGCAAGGGAAAAACAACAAATAACATACAGGTAATCACCATAAGGTTAAGAGGTGAAATTTCACCAGAAACTCTGCAAGTGAGAAGGGAGTGGCAGGACATACTTGAAGTGATGAAAGAGAAAAACCTACAACCAAGATTACTCTACCCAGCAAGGATCTCATTCATATTTGATGGAGAAATTAAAACCTTTAAAGAAAGGAAAAGCTAACATAATTCATCACCAACAAACCAGCTTTACAACAAAGGCTAATGGAACTCCTCTAGGCAGGAAACACAAGAGAAGGAAAAGACCAACAATAACAAACACAAAACAATTAAGAAAATGATAATAGGAACATACATATCAATAATTACCTTAAATGTAAATGGATTAAAAGCTCCAACCAAAAGACACAGGCTTGCTGAGTGGATGAAAAAACAATACCCATATATATGCTGTCTACAAGAGACCCACTTCAGACCTAGAGACACATACAGACTGAAAGTAATGGGTTGGAAAAAGATATTCCATGCAAATGGAAATCAAAACAAAGCTGGAATAACAATTTTCATATTGGACAAAATAGACTTTAAAACAAAGACTATTACAAGAGACAAAGAAGGACAATACATAATGATCAAGGGATCAATACAAGAAGATACAATGATTGTAATTATTTATGCACCCAACATGGGAGCACCTCAATACATAAGGAAAATACTAACAGCCATAAAAGGGGAAATCGACAGTAACACAATCATAGCAGGGGACTTTAACACCCCACTTTCACCAATGGACAGATCATCCAAAGTGAAAATAAATAAGGAAACACAAGCTTTAAATGATACATTAAACAAGATAGACTTAATTGATATTTATAGGACAATCGATTCAAAAACAACAGAATACACTTTCTTCTCAAGTGCTCATGAAACATTCTCCAAGATAGATAATATCTTCAGTCACAAATCATGCCTTGGTAAATTTAAGAAAATTGAAATCATATAAAGTACCTCTTCTGACCACAAGCTATAAGACTAGATATCAATTACAGGAAAAATCTGTAAAAAATACAAACACATGAAAGCTAAACAATACACTACTAAATAACCAATAGATGACTAAAAAATCAATGAGGAAATCAAAAAGTACCTTGAAACAAATGACAATGAAAACACGATGTCCCAAAACCTATGGGATGCAGCAAAAGCAGTTCTAAGAGGGAAGCATATAGCAATACAATCCTACCTTAAGAAACAAGAAACATCTCAAATAAACAACCTAACCTTACACCTAAAGCAATTAGGGAAAGAAGAATAAAATACCCCCAAAGTTAGCAGAAGGAAAGAAATCATAAAGATCAATCAGAAATAAGTGAAAAAGAAATGAAGGAAATGATAGCAAAGGTCAATAAAAGTAAAAGCTGGTTCTTTGAGAAGATAAACAAAAATTATAAACCATTAGCCAGACTGATCAAGAAAAAAAGGGAGATGACTCAAATCAATCAAATTAGAACTGAAAAGGAGAAGTATCAACTGACACTGCAGAAATACAAAAGATGATGAGAGATTACTACAAGCAACTATATGCCAATAAAATGGACAACCAGGAAGAAATGGACAAATTCTTAGAAAAGCACAACCTTCCGAGACTGAACCAGGAAGAAATAGAAAATATGAATAGACTAATCACAAGCAATGAAATAGAAATTGTGATTAAAAATCTTCCAACAAACAAAAGCCCAGGACCAGATGGCTTCAAAGGCAAATTCTATCAAACACTCAGAGAAGAGCTAACACATATCATTCTCAAACTCTTCCAAAATATAGCAGGAGGAGAAACACTCCTAAACTCATTCTACGAGGCCACCATCACCCTGATACCAAAACCAGACAAAGACATCACAAAGAAAGAAAACTACAGGCCCATATCACTGATGAATATAGATGGAAAAATCCTCAACAAAATACTAACAAACAGAATCCAACAGCACATTAAAAGGATGATACACTTGCTCAAGTGGGGGTTATCCCAGGAATGCAAGGATTCTTCAATATATGCAAATCAATCAATGTGATACAACATATTAACAAATTGAAGGATAAAAATCATATGATCATCTCAATAGACGGAGAGAAAGCTTTTGACAAAATTCAACACCAATTTATGATAAAAACCCTGCAGAAAGTAGGCATAGAGGGAAATTTCCTCAACATAATAAAGGCCATATATGACAAACCCACAGCCAACATTGACCTCAATGGTGAAAAACTGAAAGCATTTCCACTAAGATCAGGAGCAAGAAAAAGTGGCCCACTCTCACCACTATTATTCAACATAGTTTTGGAAGTTTTAGCCAGAGCAATCAGAGAAGAAAAAGAAATCCTAATCAGAAAAGAAGAAGTAAATCTGTCACTGTTTGCAGATGACATGATATTATATATAGAGAATGCTAAAGATGCTACCAGAAAACTACTAGAGCTAATTAATGAATATGGTAAAGTAGCAGAATACAAAATTAATGCACAGAAATCTCTTGTGCTCTATACACTAATGATGAAAAATCTGAAAGTGAAATTAAGAAAACACTCCCATTTACCACTGCAACAAAAAAATAAAATATCTACAAATAAACCTACCTACGGAGACAAAAGACCTGTATGCAGAAAATTATAAGACACTGATGAAATAAATTAAAGATGATACAAATAGATGGAGAGATATACCATGTTCTTAGATTGGAAGAATCAACATTGTGAAAATGACTATAGTACACAAAGCAATCTACTATCAAACTACCCTATCAAACTATCACTGGCATTTTTCACAAAACTAGAACAAAAACTTTTCACAATTTGTATGGGAACACAAAAGACTCCGAATAGCCAAAATAATCTTGAGAAAGAAAAATGAACTGCAGAAATCAGGCTCCTTGACTTCAGACTATACTACAGAGCTACAGTAATGAAGACAGTATGGTACTGGCACAAAAACAGAAATACAGATCTTTGGAACTGGATAGAAAGCCCAGATATAAACCCACACACATATGGTCACCTTAACTTTGATAAAGGAGGAAAGAATATACAGTGGAGAAAAGACAACCTCTTCCATAAGTGGTGCTGGGATAAGTGGGCAGCTACATGTAAGAGAATGAAATTGGAACACTCCCAAACACCATAAGCAAACATAAACTCAAAATGGAATAAGACCTAAATGTAAGGCCAGACACTATAAAACTCTTAGAGGAAAACATAGGCAGAACACTCTATGACATAAATCACAGCAAGATCCTTTTAGACCCACCTCCTAGAGAAATGGAAATAAAAACAAAAATAAACAAATGGGACCTAATGAAACTTCAAAGCTTTTGCACAACAAAGGAAACTATAAACAAGACGAGAAGACAACCCTCAGAATGGGAGAAAGTATTTGCAAATGAAGCAACTGACAAAGGATTGATCTCCTAAATATACAAGCAGCTCATGCAGCTCAATATCAAAGAAACAAACAACCCAATCCAAAAATGAGCAGAAGACCCAAATAGACATTTCTCCAAAGAAGATATACAGCTCACCAACAAACACATGAAAGAATGCTCAACGTCATTGATCATTAGAATAATGCAAATCAAAACTACAGTGTGATATCATCTCACCTGTCAGAATGGCCATCATCACTAAATCTACAAACAATAAATGCTGGAGAGGTTGTGGAGAAAAGGGAACCCTCTTGCACTGTTGGTAAGAATGTAAATTGATATAGTCACTATGAAGAACAGTATGGATGTTCCTTAAAATACCAAAATTAGAACTATCATACTATCCAGCAATCCCACTACTGGGCATATACCCTGAGAAAACCATAATTCAAAAAGATTCATGTACCAAAATCTTTATTGCAGCTCTATTTACAATAGTCAGGACATGGAAGCAACCTAAGTGTCCATTAACAGATGAATGGATAAAGAAGATACGGTACATGTATAGTATGGAATATTACTCAGCCATAAAAGGAAACGAAATCAAGTTATTTGTAGTGAGGTGGATGGACCTAGAGTCTTTCATAGAGAGTGAAGTAAGTCAGAAATAGAAAAACAAATACTGTATGGTAACACATATATATGGAATCTAAAAAAGAAAAAAAACCAAGGTTTTGAAGAACCTAGGAGCAAGATGGGTATAAAGATGCAGACCTACTAGAGAAAGGACTTGGGGTGGGGGAAGGGTAACCTGAGACAAATGAGAGAGTGGCATGAACATATATACACTACTAAATGTAAAATAGATAGCTAGTGGGAAGCAGCTGCATAGCACAGGGAGATCAGCTCGGTGTTTTGTGACCACCTAGCAGTGTGGGTTAGGGAGGGTGGGAGTGAGGGAGACGCAAGTGACAAGAGATTTGGGGACATATGTATGTGTATAACTGATTCACTTTGTTATAAAGCAGAAACTAACACACCAGTGTAAAGCAATTTTACTCCAATAAAGATGTTTAAAAACAAAACATATCTCAGTTTAAACATTTCACACAGATAGAAGGTGAATGACTTTTATCCTTGTTTATTTGGAGAATCAAAATTTTCAGTATAGCTATATTTACTGCCTATTAATTTAATCATCTCTATCTATCATTACATGGAAACAAATATTGTATCCCCAATATGTAGGACATTTTAAAAGTGTTTTTGATGTCTGTGTATAAAGGCATTATAAAAGTTCACCTCTTGCTAATAGAATATTATTTAATCTTCTATCTGATAATAGTTATAACTTTACATGAAGAGTACACTGAGTTTGAAACCTTCTATTTTCTACAGATGATTACCTACGAAAGCAAGAGTGACTGATAGTTAGTTACCATAGTAAATTATATATAACTTTTCATTGAAAATGTTTTTTCTAAGGTATAGGAGTAAAAAAAAGATTCTAATACAGAATAATTTGCCATGCAAAGAACTGCCCTTTGGGATTATCAGCCTTCATAGGTGGAACGACCTTAAAAACAGAGGGAAAAAGGAGGCCTAGGAGCTCCGATTGTGTGTTTAGACACCATCAGTTTCTCCTTTTTTTATTTGAATTTTAGTTATTTTTTTATACAGCCAGTTCTTATTAGTTACATATTATATATATATATATATTAGTGTATATATGTCAGTCCCAATCTCCCAGTTCATCCCACCACCACCACCCACACTCGCCTTCCACCCTTGGTGTCCAGACGTTTGTTCTGTATATCTGTGTCTCTATTTCAGCCTTGCAAACCAGTTCATCTGTACCATTTTTCTAGATCCCACCTATATGTGTTAATATACGATATTTGTTTTTCTTTTTTTTTAACATCTTTATTGGAGTATAATTGCTCTAAAATGGTGTGTTAGTTGTTGCTTTATAACAAAGTGAATCAGTTATACATATACATATATCCCCATATCTCCTCCCTCTGGTGTTTCCCTGCCACCCTCCTTATCCCATCACTCTAGGTGGTCACAAAGCACAAAGCTGATCTCCCTATGCTATGTGGAGGCTTCCCACTAGCTATCGACTTTACATTTGGTAGAGTATATATGTCCATGCCACTCACTCACTTTGTTCCAGCTTACCCTTCCCCTCGTCGTGTCCTCAAGTCCATTTTCTATGTCTGCATCTTCATTCTTGTCTTGTGCCTAGGTTCTTCAGAACCTTTTTTCTTTTTTTAGATGCCATTTATATGTGTTAACATATGGTATTTGTTTTTCTCTTTCTGACTTACTTCACTCTGTATGACAGACTCTAGGTCTATCCACCTCACTACAAATAACTCAATTTCATTTCTTTTTATGGCTGAGTAATATTCCATTGTATATATGTGCCACATCTTCTTTATCCATTCATCTATTGATAGACACATAGGTTGCTTCCATGTCCTGGCTATTGTAATAGAGCTGCAATGAACATTGTGGTACATAAGTCTTTAGAATTATGTTTTTTCTGGGTATATGCCCAGTAGTGGGATTGCTGGGTCATATGGTAGTTCTATTTGTAGTTTTTTAAGGAACCTCCATACTGTTCTCCATATTGGTGTACCAATTCACATTCCCACCAGCAGTGCAAGAGTGTTCCCTTTTCTCCACACCCTCTCCAGCATTTATTGTTTCTAGATTGTTTTGATTATGGCCATTCTGACTGGTGTGAGATGATATCTCATTGTAGTTTTGATTTGCATTTCTTAATGATTAATGATGTTGAGCATTATTTCATGTGTTTGTTGGCAGTCTGTATATCTTCTTTGGAGAAATGTCTATTTAGGTCTTCTGCCCATTTTTGGATTGGGTTGTTTGGTTTTTGTTATTGAGCTGCATGAGCTGCTTGTAAATTTTGGAGATTAATCCTTTTTCAGTTGCTTCATTGGGAAATATTTTCTCTCATTCTGAGGATTGTCTTTTATGGTTTCCTTATGGTTTCCTTTGCTGTGTAAAAGATTTTAAGTTTCATTAGGTCTCATTTGTTTATTTTTTTATTTTTATTTCCATTTCTCTAGGAGGGGGGTCAAAAAGGAACTTGCTATGATTTATGTCATAGAGAATTCTGCCTATGTTTTCCTCTAAGTGTTTTATGGTGTCTGCCCTTACGTTTAGGTCTTTAATCCGTTTTGAGTTTATTTTTGTGTATGGTGTTAGGGGTATTCTAATTTCATTCTTTTGCATGTGTCTGTCCAGTTTTCCCAGCACCACTTATAGAGGAGGCTGTCTTTTCTCCATTGTATATTCCTGCCTCCTTTAACAAAGATAAGGTGACTATATGTGTGTGGGTTTATCTCTGGATTTTCTCTACTGTTCCATTGATCTATATTTCTGTTTTTGTGACAGTACCATACTGTCTTGGTTACTGTAGCGTACTCTGAAGTCAGGGAACCTGATTCCTCCAGCTCCATTTTTCTTTCTCAAGATTGCTTTGGCTACTCGGGGTCTTTTGTGTTTCCAAACAAATTGTGAAAATTTTTGTTCTAGTTCTGTGAAAAATGCCATTGGTATTTTGATAGAGAGTGCATTGAATCTGTAGATTGCTTTGGGTAGTCATTTTCACAATGTTGACTCTTCCAGTCCAAGAATATGGTATATCTCTTTATCTGTTTGTATCATCTTTAATTTCTTTCATCAGTCTTATAGTTTTCTGCATACAGGTCTTTGGTCTCCTTAGGTAGGTTTATTCCTATGTATTTTATTGTTTTAGTTGCAGTGGTAATTGGGAGTGTTTCCTTAATTTCTGTTTCAGATTTTTAATCATTAGTGTATAGGAATGCAAGAGATTTCTGTGCATTAATTTTGTAACCTGCTACTTTACCAAATTCATTTATTAGCTCTAGTAGTTTTCTGATAGCATCTTTAGGATTCTCTATGTATAGTATCATGTCCTCTGCAGTGACAGCTTTACTTCTTCTATTCTGATGTGGTTTCCTTTTATTTCTGTTTTTTTCTCTGATGGCTGTGGCTAAAACTTCCAAAACTATGTTGCATAATAGTGGTGAGACAGGGCAACCTTGTCTTATCCCTGATCCTAGAGGAAATGGTTTCTGTTTTTCACCATTAAGAATGATGTTGGCTGTGGGTTTGTCATATATGCCCTTTATTATGTTCAGGTAGGTCTCCTCTATGCCTACTTTCTGGAGGGTTTTTATCATAAATCAGTGTTGAATTTTGTCAAAAGCTTTTTCTGCATCTATTGAGATGATCATATGGTGTTTATCCTTCAGTTTTTTAATATGGTGTATCACATTGTTTGATTTGCGTATATTGAAGAATCCTTGCATTCCAGGGATAAGCCCCACTTGATTATGGTGGATGATCCTTTTAATGTGCTGTCAGATTCTGTTTGCTAGTATTTTCTTGAGGATTTTTGCATCTATGTTCATCAGTGATATTGACCTGTAGTTTTCTTTCTTTGTGACGTCTTTGTCTGGTTTTGGTATCAGGGTGATGGTGGCCTCGTAGAATGAGTTTGGGAGTATTTCTCCCTCTGCTATATTTTGGAAGAGTTTGAGAAAGATATGTGTTAGCTCTTCTCTGAGTGTGTTAGAATTTGCTTGTGAAACCTTCTGGTCCTGAGCTTTTGTTTGTTGGAAGATTTCTAATAACAGTCTCAATTTCAATGCTTGTGATTAGTCTGTTTATATTATCTATTTCTTCCTAGTTCAGTCTCGGAAGGTTGTGCCTTTCTAAGAATTTGTCCATTTCTTCCAGGTTGTCCAAATTATTGGCATATAGTTGCTTGTAGTAATCTCTCATTATCCTTTGTATAGCTGCAGTGTCAGTTGTTACTTCTCCTTTTTCATTTCCAATTCTATTCATCTGAGTGTTCTCCCTTTTTTTCTTGATGAGTCTGGCTAATGGTTTATGAAGTTTCTTTATCTTCTCAAATAACCAGCATTGAGTTTTATTGATCTTTGCTATTATTTCCTTCATTTATTTTTCATTTATTTCTGATCTGATCTTTATGATTTCTTTCCTTATGCTAAGTTCTGGGGGTTTTTTTTGTTTTTGTTGTTCTCTCTCTAATTGTTTTAGCTGTAAGGTTAGGTTGTTTACTTGAGATGTTTCTTGTTTCTTGAGGTAGGATTGTATTGCTTTAAACATCTGTCTTAGAACTGCCTTTGCTGCATCCCATAAGTTGTGGGTCAGCGTGTTTTCATTGTCACATTTTTCTAGGTGTTTTTTGATTTCCTCTTTGATTTCCTCAGTGATCTCTTGGTTATTTAGTAATGTATTTTTTAGCCTCCATATGTTTGTATTTTTTACAGATTTTTCCATCAAGTCTCATAGCATTGTGGTCAGAAAAGGTACTTGGTATGATTTCAATTTTCGTTAATTTACCAAGGTTTGGTTTGTGACCCAAGATATAACCTATCCTAGACAATGTTCCATGAGCACTTGAAGAATGTGTATTCTGTTGTTTTTGGATGGATTGTCCTATAAATATCAATTAAGTCCATCTTGTTTAATGTATCACTTTAAGCTTGTGCTTCCTTATTTATTTTCATTTTGGATGATCTCTCCACTGGTGGAAGTGCCTGGTAAAATCCACTATTATGATTGTGTTACTGTCAGTTTCCCCTCTTATGCCTGTTAGCATTTGCCTTATATTTTGAGCAGCTCCTATGTTTGGTGCATAAATATTTCCAATTGTTTTATCTTCTTCTTGGATTGCTCCCTTGATCTTTATGTAGTGTCCTTCTCTGTCTCTTGTAATAGTCTTTATTTTAAAGACTTTTGTCTGATATGAGAATTGCTACTCCAAATTTCTTTTGATTTCCATTTGCATGGAATATCTTTTTCAATCCCCTCACTTTCAGTTCGTATGTGTCCCTAGGTCTGAAGTGGGTCTCTTGTAGACAGCATATATATGGGTCTTGCTTTTGTATCTATTCAGGCAGTCTATGTCTTTTGGTTGGAGCATTTAATGCATTTAATCCATTTATATTTAAGTTAGTTATCAAAATAGTATGTTCCTATTACCATTTTCTTAATTGTTTTGAGTGTGTTATTGTAAGTCTTTTCCTTCTCTGTGTTTCCTGCCTAGGTTTTAATTTCTCCATCGAATCTGAATGAGTTCCTTGTTGAGTAGAGTAATCTTGTTTGTAGGTTTTTCTCTTTTATAGCTTTAAATATATCTTGCCACCCCCATCTGGCTTGCACAGTTTCTGCTGAAAGATCAGCTGTTAACCTTATGGGGATTCTCTTGTATGTTATTTGTTGTTTTTCCCTTTCTACTTTTTTTTTTTTTTTTTTTTGCGGTATGCAGGCCTCTCACTGTTGTGGCCTCTCCCGTTGCAGAGCACAGGCTCCGGACACACAGGCTCAGTGGCCATGGCTCATGGACCCAGCAGCTCCACAGCATATGTGATCCTCCCGGACCGGGGCATGAACTCATGTCTCCTGCATCGGCAGGTGGACTCTCAACCACTGTGCCACCAGGGAAGCCCACTTGCTACTTTTAATATTTTTTTCTTTGTGTTTAATTTTTGGTAGTTTGATTAATATGTGTCTTGGCGTGTTTCTTCTTGTGTTTATCCTGTATGGGACTCTCTGCCCTTTCTGGACTTGATTGACTATTTCCGTTCCCATATTATGGAAGTTTTCATCTCTAATCTCTTCAAATATTTTCTTAGTACCTTGCTTTCTCTATTCTTCTTCTTGGACCTGTATAATTCAACTGTTGGTGCATTTAATGTTGTCCCAAAGGTCTCTTAGACTGTCTTCAATTCTTTTCATTCTTTTTTCTTTATTCTTTTCTGCGGCAGTTATTTTCACTATTTTATCTTCCAGGTCACTTATCCATTCTTCTGCCTCATTTATTCTGCTATTGATTCCTTCTAGAGAATGTTTAATTTCATTTATTGTGTTGTTCATCATTGTGTGTTTGCTCTTCAGTTCTTGTAGGTCCTTTTTAATCATTTCTTGTATTTTCTCCATTCTATTTCCATGATATTGGATCATCTTTACTAACATTACTCTGAATTCTTTTTTAGGTAGACTGCCTATTTCCTCTTCATTGTTTGCATTCCTGGGTTTTTGCCTTGCTCCTTCATCTGCTGTGTGTTTCTCTGTCTTCTCCTTTTGCTTAACCTACTGTGTTTGGGGTCTCCTTTTCACAGGTGGTGTATTTTGGTGTGTCTGTAACCTTATTATGGTTTTAGGCAGGCCTCTGTGCTAATGGGTGGGGTTGTGTTCCTGTCTTGCTATTTGTTTGGCATATGGTGTCTAGCATTATAGCTTGCTTGTCATTGAGTGGAGCTGGATTTAGCATTGAGTTGGAGATCTCTGGGAGAGCTTTCGCCATTTCATATTACATGGAGCTGGGAGGTCTCTGGTGGGCCAATGTCCTGAACTCGGCTCTCCCACCTCATAGGCACAGGCCTGACACCTGGCTGGAACACCAAGACCCTGTCAGTCACATGGCTTAGAAGAAAAGGGAGCAAAAAAGAAAGAAATAAAGAAAAAATAAAATAAAGTTATTAAAATAAAAAAAAATTAATTTTTTAAGTAAAAACAAAAAAAGAAAGAAAGAAGAGGGTAAACAAACCAAAAAACAAATCCACCAATAATAACAAGCACTAAAAACTATAGTAAAGAAAAAAACAAAAAAAAAAAACCAACAGACAGGACGCTAGGCCATAAGGTAAAAACAAGGCTATACAGAAAACTCACATAAAGAAGCATACAGATACAGACTCACAAAAAGAGAAAAAGGGAAAAATATATATGTATACCTATATATATTTTTTAAAAAGGAAGAGAGCAACCAAATCAATAAACAAATCTACCAGTGATAATAAACTCTAAATACTAAACTAAGATAAACATAAAACCAGAAACAAATTATTTGCAGAAAGCAATCCCCAAGTCTACAGTTTCTCCCAAAATCCACCGCCTTAATTTTGGGATGATCCATTGTCTATTCAGGTATTCCAGAGTTGCAGGGTACATCAAGTTGATTGTGGAGATTTAGTCTGCTGCTCCTGAGGTTGCTGGGAGAAATTTCCCTTTCTCTTCTTTGTTCACACAGCTCCTGGGATTCAGCTTTGGATTTGGCCCCCACCTCTGCATGTAGGTCACCTTTGGACGTCTGTTCTTTGTACAGACAAGAGGGTGTTAGAGTAGAAGCTGATTAGAGAGCTCTGGCTCACTCAGGTTGTGAGAGGGATGGGTAAGGAATGCAGAATGCAGGATGAGCCTGTGATGGCAGAGGCCAGCATGACATTGCAACATCCTGAGGCACTGTGTGTTCTCCCAGGGAAGTTGTCCTTGGATCATGGGACCCTGGTGGTGGCAGGCTTCACAGGCTCTGGGGATGGAAGGTAGTGATAGTGACCTGTGCTTGCACACAGGCTTCTTGGTGGCTGCAGCATCAGACTTAGTGTTTAACGCCAGTCTCTGGTGTCTGCACTGATAGCCATGGCTTGCACACATCTCTGGAGCTCATTTAGGCAGTGCTCTGAATCCCCTCTCCCCATGCACCCTGAAACAATGATCTCTTGCCTCTTAGACAGTTCCAGACTTTTCCCCGGACTCACTCCCAGTTAGCTGTGGTGGACTAGCCCCCTTCAGGCTCAACCAACCCCCATCCTCTCCCTGGCGTCTGACCTCCGAAGCCTGAGCCTCAGTTCCCAGCCCCCACCTGCCCCGGCTGTTGAGCAGACAAGCTTCTCAGGCTGGTGAGTGCTGGTCGGCACCAATGCTCTGTGCGCGAATCTCTCCGTTTTGCCCTCTGTACCCCTGTTGCTGTGCTCCCCTCTGTGGCTCTGAAGCTCCTCCCTGCCACCCTACCATCTCCACCAGTGAAGGGGCTTCCTGGTGTGTGGAAAATTTTCCTTCTTCACAGCTCCCTCCCCAAGAGGCAGGTCCTGTCCCTAGTCTTTTTTGTCTGCTTTTTCTTATTTATTTTGCCCTACCCAGGTTCGTGGAGACTTTCTTTCCTTTTGTGAAGTCTGAGTTCTTCCACCAGCATTCAGTTGGTGTTCTGTAGGACTTGTTCCACATGTAGATGTATTTCTGATGTATTTGTGGGGAGGAAGTTGATCTCCACGTCTTTCTCTACTGCCATTTGAAGGTCTCCCTCTCTTTCTGACTTACTTCACTGTGTATGACAGTCTCTAGGTTCATCCACATCCCTACAAATGACTCAATTTCATTCCATTATATGGTCAAGTAATATTCCATTGTATATATGTACCAAATCTTCTTTATCCATTCATCTGTCAATGGGCATTTACGTTGCTTCCATGACCTAACTATTGTAAATAGGCTGCAATTAATATTGAGGTGCATGGGTTCTTTTGAATTATGGTTTTCTCTGGGTATATGCCCCATAGTGGGATTGCTGGGACATATGATAATTCTAATTTTAGTTTTTTAAGGAAACTACATACTGTTCTCCATAGTGGCTGCATCAATTTATATTCTCACCAACAGTGCAAGAGTGTTCCCTTTTCTCCATACACTCTCCAGCATTTTTTGTTTGTAGATTTTCTGATGATGCCCATTCTAACCAGTGTGAGGTGATGACTCATTGTAGATTTTATCTGCATTTCTCTAGTAATTAGTGATGTTGAGCAGCTTTGCATGTACCTTTTGGTCATCTGTATGTCTTCTTTGGAGAAATGTCTATTTAGGTCTTCTGTCCATTTTTGATTGGGCTTTTGTTTTTTTTTTAAATATTGAGCTGCATGAGCCGTTTATATATTTTGGAGATTAATCCTTTGTTGATTTGTTTGCAAATATTTTCTCCCATCTGAAGGTTATGTTTTCATCTTGTTTATAGTTTCCTATGCTGTGCAAAAGCTTTTAAGTTTCATTACGTGTCCCATATGTTTACTTTTGTTTTTATTTCCATTACTCTAGGAGGTGGGTCAATATAGATCTTGCTTGATTTAGGTCTTAATCCATTTTGAATTTTTTTTCTGTATGGTGTTAGGTAGTATTCTAATTTAATTTTTTACATGTAGCTGTCCAGTTTTCACATCACCACTTATTGAAGAGACTGCCTTCTCTCCATTGTATATCTTTGCCTCCTTTGTCATAGATTAGTTGACCATAGGTGTGTGGGTTTATCTCTGGGCTTTCTATACTGTTCCATTGATCTATATTTCTGTTTTTGTGCCAGTAGCGTATTGTCTTGATTACTGTAGCTTTGAAGTATAGTTTGAAGTCAGGGAGTCTGATTCCTCCAACTCCATTTTTTCCCTCAAGATTGCTTTAGCTTTTCAGGGCCTTTTGTGTCTCTATACAAATTGTAAGAATTTTTTGTTCTAGTTCTGTAAATAAAAAATGCCATTGGTAATTTTATAGGGATTGCATTGAGTCTGTAGATTCCTTTGGTAGTGTAGTCATTTTCACAATATTGATTCTTCCAATCCACAAACATGCTATATTTCTCTGTGTTGTATTTGAGTTCTTTCATCAGTGTCTTATAGTTTTCTGAGTACAGATCCTTTACCTCTTTAGGTACTTTTATTCCTAGTTATTTTATTCTTTTTGTTGCAATGGTGAATAGGATTGTTTCCTTAATTTGTCTTTCTGAACTTTCTTTGTTAGTGTATAGGAAATCAAGAGATTTCTGTGCATTAGTTTTGTATCCTGCAACTTTACCAAATTCACTGATTAGCTATAGTAGTTTTCTGGTGGTATCTTTAGGGTTATCTGTGTATAGTGTCATCTCATCTGCAAAGAGTGACAGCTTTATTTCTTCTTTTCCAATTTGTATTCCTTTTATTTCTTTTGTTCCTCTGATTGCCATGGTTAGGACTTCCAATACTATGTTGAATAATAGTGGCAAGAGTGGACATCTTTGTCTTGCTCCTGATCTTAGAGGAAGCGCTTTCAGTTTTTCACCAGTGAGAATGATGTTTGTTCTGGGTTTATCATATATGGCCTTTATTATGTTGAGATAGGTTCCCAATGTCTGGAGAGTTTTTATCATAAATGGCTGTTGAATTTTGTCAAAAGCTTTCTCTGCATCTATTGAGGTGATCATATGGTTTTTATTTTTCAACTTGTTAATATGGTATCACACTGTTTTATTTGTATCTATTGAAGAATCCTTGTATCCCTGGGATAAATCCCACTTATCATAGTGTATGATCCTTTTAATATGTTGTTGGATTCTGTTTTGGTACTACATTGTTGAGAGTTTTTACATCTATGTTAATTAGTGATATTGGCCTGTAATTTTCTTTTCTTTTTTTTTAGTATATTTGTCTGGTTTTGGTATCAGGGTGATCATGACCTCATAGAATGAGTTTGGGAGTGTTCCTTCCTCTGCAATTTTTTGCAAGAGTTTGAGGATGATTGGTGTTAGCTCATCTCTAAATGTTTGATAGAATTCACCTGTGAAGCCATCTTATTCTGGACTTTTGTTTGCTGGAAGCTTTTTAATCACAGTTTCAATTTCATTACCTGTGATTGGTCTGTTCATATTTTCTGTTTCCTCCTGGTTCTGTCTTGGAATGTTATTCCTTTCTAAGAATTTGTTCATTTCTTCCAGTTGTCCATTTCTTTGTCATAGAGTTGCTTGTCGTAGTCTCTTAGGATGTTTTGTATTTCTGCGGTGTCTGTTATAACTTCTCCTTTTTCGTTTCTAATTTTATTGATTTGAGTCCTCTCTCTCTTTTTCTTGATGATTCTGTCTAAATGTTTATCAATTTTCTTTATCTTCACAAAGAACCAGCTTTTAGTTTTATTGATCTTTGCTATATTTTTCTTCTTTTCTATTTCATTTTTTTCTGCTCTGATCTTTATGATTTCTTTCTTTCTTTTAACTTTGGGTTTGATTTGTTCTTCTTTCTGTAGTTCCTTTAGGTGTAAGGTTAGATTGTTATTTTAGTTTTCTTGTTTCTTGAGGTAGGATTGTATTGCTATAAACTTCCATCTTAGAAGTGCTTTTGCTGCATCCCGTAGGCTTTGGATTTTCATGTTTTCATTGTCATTTGTCTCTAGGTTCTTTTTTTTTTTTTTGATTTCCTCTTTGATTTCTTCAGTGATATCTTGGTTATTTATTAATGTATTGTTTAGCCTCCACGTGTTTGTGTTTTTTACATTTTTTCCCTGTAATTTGTTTGTAATCTCATAGCATTGAGGTCAGAAAAGATGCTTGATATGATTTGAATTTTCTTAAATTTACCAAGTCTTGATTTATGACCCAAGATATGATCTATCCTGGAGAATGTTCCGTGTACACTTGAGAAGAAAGTGTAATCTGCTGTTTTGGATGGAATGTCTTATAAATATCAATTAAATCTATCTGGCCTATTGTGTCATTTAAAGCTTTTGCTTGTTATTAATTTTTTGTCTGGATGATCTCTCCATTTGTTTAATTGAGGTGTTAAAATCCCTTACTCTTATTGTGTTACTGTCAAATGTTCTTTTTTAAAGCTGTTAGCATTTGCCTTATGTTTTGAGGTGCACCTTTGTTGGCTGCATATATATTTATAATTGTTATATCTTCTTCTTGGATTGATCCCTTGATTATTATGTAGTGTCATTCATTGTCTCTTGTAACATTCTTTATTTTAAAGTCTATTTTATCTGGTATGAGTATTGCTACTCCAGCTTTCTTTTGTTTTCTATTTGCATGAAATATCTTTTTCCATCCCCTCTTTTTCAGTCTGTATGTGTCTCTAGGTCTGAAGTGGGTCTCTTGTAGACAGCATATATAGGGGTTTTCTTTTTGTATCCATTCATCATGCCTGTGTCTTTTGGTTGGAGCATTTAATCCATTCACATTTAAGGTAATTATTGATATGTATGTTCCTATTACCATTTTCTTAGTTGTTTTGGGTTTGTTTTTATAGGTCCTTTTCTTCTGTTGTGTTTCCCACCTAGCAAGGTTCCTTTAACATTTGTTGTAGTGCTGATTTGGTGGTGCTGAATTCTCTTAGCTTTTGCTTGTCTGTAAAGCTTTTGTTTTCTCCATCAAATTGAATGAGATCCTTGTTTGGTAGCGTAATCTTGGTTGTAGTTTCTTCCCTTTCATCACTTTAAGTATATCATGCCACTCCATTCTGGCTTGTAGAATTTCTGCTGAGAAATCAGCTGTTAACCTTATGGGAGTTCCTTTGTATATTGTTTGTCATTTTTCCTTTGTTGCTTTTAATAATTTTTCTTTAATTTTGGTCACTACTATTACTAAGTGTCTTTGTGTGTCTCTCTGTGAGTTTTTCCTGCCTGGACTATCTGCAGTTCCTCAACTTGGTGGCTATTCCTTTCCCATATTAGGGAATTTTTTGGCTATAATATTTTCTCAGGGCCTCTCTCTCTCTTCTCCTTCTGAGACTCCTGTAATGCAAATGTTTTTGCACTTAATGTCATCCCATATGTCTCTTAGACTGCCTTCATTTCATTCTTTTTCCTTTATTCTGTTCCATGTCAGTGATTTCCACCCTTCTGTCTTCCAGGCCACTTATCCATTCTTCTGCCTCAGTTATTCTGCTATTGATTCCTTCTCATGTATTTTTCATTTCAGTTTTTGTATTGTTCATGTCTGTTTGTTTGTTTTTTAATTCTTCTAGTTCTTTGTTTAAACATTTCTTACATCTTCTTGATCCTTGCCTCCATTTTTTCTCCAAGGTCTGGATCATCTTCACTATCATTATTCTTAATTCTTTTTCTGGAAGGTTGCCTATCTCCACTTCATTTAGTTGTTTTTCTGGAGTTTTATCTTGTTCTTTCATCTGGTATGTAATCTGCTGCCTTTTCATTTTGTCTTTTTATGAATGTGGTTTTCCTTCCACAGGCTGCAGAATTGTAGTTCTTCTTGCTTCTGCTGTCTGCCCTCTGGTGGCTTCTCTTAGTTTCCTGATGGGGGGGACTGGTGCTGGGTTGAGCTGGGTGTTCCTCTGGTGGGCAGAGCTCAGTAAAACTTTAATCTGCTTGTCTGCTGATAGGTGAGGCTGTGTTCCCTCCTTGTTGGTTTTTTGGCCTGAGGTAACCCAGCACTTGAGGCTACAGCTTCTTTTGTGGGGCTAATGGAGGATGCCAGGAAGGCTCATGCTAAAGAGTACTTCTGCTGCCAGTGTCCTTGTCCCCGTGGTGAGCAACAGCTCTCCCCCTCCTCTTCAGGAGACCCCCCCAACACTAACAGGTAGGTTTGGTTCAGTCTCCTATGGGGTCACTGCTCCTTCCCCCTTGGTCCTGATGCACACACTACTTTGTTTGTGCCCTCCAATAGTGGAGTCTGTTTCTCCTGTCCTGTCCAAGTCCTGTAATCAAATCCCACTAGGCTTCAAAATCTAATTCTCTGGTAATTCCTCCTCCCATTGCTCATTGGGAAGGCTGAAGAGGGACTCAGAACCTTCACTCCAGTTGATGGACTTCTGTGGTATAATTGTTCTCCAGTTTATGAGTCACCCACCCAGTGGTTATCAGATTTGATTTTATTGTGATTTCTCCCCTTTCTCAGTGCAACTTCTCCTTTGTCCTTGTATATGAGGTAACATTTTTGGTGAGTTCCAGTGTCTGCCTCTTGATGATTGTTCAGCAGTTAGTAGTGATTCTGGTGCTCTCCCCAGAGGGAGTGAGCACACATCCTTCTACTCTGCCATCTTGAGCCAATCTCCTCTCCTTTTTGTCTATAGTCAATTACTTCCTTCATTTAATTGACAGTTATTTTAAACAAAAAATGACAGTAATTGTGTTTATATTACTGAAGTATGTTATTTATCATCTAGGAAGAAAAGGCAAGACTAGCTTCAGGGCTCTTATAACAGCTTATCCTTAAATACCAATGATCTCTGGTTTTGGAATTTATGCTAGGCTTTAAACAGTAGACTTTAAAATAGTTGTTTATATCACTCAATTCTTATACTGTGAATGCATCCAAATTTTCACTGTGGTGTGACTATTTCAAAATTCATATAAATTCTTATTAGATATTAAATGTAATTGAGAGGATTAACTGAAAAGATAATCTGTAAGTTTGAACATTTTATTCTTTTGGAATAGGAAAATCAAAATCATGTTGTTTTCTATCAGTGATTAAAGAAATTTTCAAAAGATCATTTCTCTTTTTCCTTCAAAAGTCATTTCTTTTTCCAGAATAATAATTAGTCCAAAATCCTGTCACTATTCTTTCTGAGGGTGCACAGTTTCAGTTAATACTATTCACAGAATCTGTATTGGTTTAACAACAGACTCATCATTACTAAACCTAGGTTAATCCAATGGTGTCATTACCCTGATTGGAAATCATTTTCCTAATGTTTTCCTCAATCATTTTAACAGAAGAAATCTGTTTTGTTTGTATGCTTAGTTAAAGACAAATCATTTGTATGTTATTTTTCATTGAACTACATGTGGCATATTAAAGGTGGCCACAAATCCTTCACAATACTCTCACTAAGAGATGGGTTCTTTGTCTGTCCCCATCCCTTGAATTTCAGCAGGCTCCATGACCTTTTTGACCAAGGGAACAGATGTTTATACATTTTGTCTCTTGGAACACTTGAGATTGGCACCTTAGGCTGCCATGTAGGATGTCCAACAGCACTGTAGTGAAGATATCATGCTATGGGGAAGCCCAAGGTAGCCATGTATAAAGGCCATATACAGTTTTGGAGAAAGAGAAAGAGAAGAGAGGGAGAGGGAGAGGAAGGGGGAGAAGGAGATGGACAAGTTGAAGGAGGAGAATGAAAGAGCGAGAAAGAGAAAAGGAAAGAGAAAGGGAAAGGGAAAGAGAAAAAGAGAAAGGGAAAGGGAAAGAGAAAAAGAGAAAGGGAAAGGGAAAGCATCAGGCTTGGTTAGTATTACTAAAATCTACACTCTTTCTCCCAAGACACCTTTGTGCAGAAGTGATTTGGCTTAAGAAATTGAAATTCAGCTTTCCTGAAAATCAGAATGTGATGTTTCTAAAAAACATCAACTATGTTTCCAAAAGGATGTGAACAGGCCAACAGAAGACAATATCTCTAACACAACGTAACAAAAACTATACCACGCTGCAAAATAACCAGGAAATCATTCTTTTAGAAGAATGTTGATATCAGGGAAATAGTATCCTCAATCCTACATTTTTCCTTCCACATCTTGAACTAAGGTTATCTGAGACACTCCATTGCTCAACTGCCCTTCTTTTTATGACAACATTAAGTCTAAGGTGGGCCCTTCTTCCCTGATCATTCATTAGAATAACTCAATAGAAGCCCAAAGACATTGAGAACACCCTCCTTACTCATTTCTTCTGAAATGCAACATGGTTCCTCTGGTACACATTTTTCCATGCTGCAGCAAACTAGTAAACCTAACTCTGAACATAAGTATGTTCCTGGTAAATTTAGTAGAGCTTTCACTATAATTTACCTGTTACCCTTGTTGAAACAATATGAGTGAGATCCCCTTGAGTCTACCTGCTCAAAACCACCTTGCTTTTAATAGTGAGACAGCTTCTACACTGGCTCTCAGCTATGAATATTTTATTGAGCCTATTTGGTGTTGTTTATTTTATTTGCCATAGGAATAAAGTCTCCAAGGAGTTTCTTGGTTAGCTCATCAGATTTTTGCTTGCTTCCTGTTGTGATGGTTTGGCAAAACATGGATTTGCCCACATTCTGTCTTCCTGGTTTATACCTGAACTACTTTTTGTGTATTACAAATAAGTACATGGAGAGTAGGACATAGATGGGGGTTTTATAAGTCTTTATTATGAGCCAGCACTAAGGGCTAATGAATTCAGAAGTTCTTATCAAACCACCATCCTCTGATTTTCACTTCAAACTTATTAGGATTTTCTTCATTCCTGAATTTGTGAAATTTTTTTGAAAGCAATCTCCTCTTCACTCATTGACTTGCTAGGAGACAAAAATCTGACCCTGAATAAGCATATTGGATAATTTTGCTTTTGACTGACAAGCAGCAATTTCTCATAAGTTTGTCCACTAATAAATTGTGCTATCTCTTGGAAAAACTCTAGCTTCTATATTATTATTGCACTATCTTTCTAAATGGCTTAACTTCGACAATTTCAAATTGCAGTGACTAATTTGGAAATGTTTTGACCCAAACAAAATTGTTCATTTGAGAGGTAAAACAAAAAAGAAACACTCATTTAGAAGTTCTATATCTGATCTATGTGAAAACGAGATACTTTGTTTGACATAAGACGCATCCCTCCTTCCTTTCCATGTCAGGCACTAATAAAATCCACATTTTAATAGTACACTCTTGAAGAAATTGTCAAAGACCATGCTCTCAATTATCTCTGTCTTTTGAAATATTGAAGACATCCAAACATAAAATCTTTCTTCCCTCATTGCTAAGGAAAGATAATTAGCCTTTTACAATGGTAATTACATGTATATTTATATTTGTATATCTGGCTTCCACTAATTTCTCCTTTTTTCTCTTCCTCTCTCACTCTTTTCTGGAAAATTTTAATAATTAATTTTAAAAAATTCCTCCCAATATACTATTTCAAAGTCATATATTTAGGGCTTCCCTGGTGGTGCAGTGGTTGAGAGTCCGTCTGCCAATGCAGGGGACACGGGTTCGTGCCCCGGTCCAGGAGGGTCCCACATGCCGTGGAGCAGCTAGGCCCATTAGCCATGACCGCTGAGCCTGTGCGTCCAGAGCCTGTGCTCTGCAACGGGTGAGGCCATAAGAGTGAGAGGCCCACATACCGCAAAAAAAAAAGTCATATATTTAAAGTGCTCAGGGGACTTCCCTGGAAGTCCAGTGGTTAAGACTCTGTGCTTCCACTGCAGGGAGTGTGGGTTCGATCCTTGCTTGGGGAACTAAGATCCTGCATGCTGTATGGTGCAGCCAAAACAAAGTGCTCAGATATTTCAATATTGACTCATTCTAAAATTTGTTCAAAATAATTCATGGAAAGCAACAATATATAGCTACAATTCAACATGATAGCCTCTGAATACCATGCATCTGATTATTGAGTTTGCACATATTACCTTTCATAGTTTGTGTAATTCACTTTGGAGGTGATTACAAGGTTGATGGCCAAGAGAAAGAAGCACTGGCATATCTCACCTTTGCTACACAGACATATGATTATTTTCCAACTTAGCTAGCCTTAGATGCATTATCTTCAGAAGAATTCTGAAAACGGTTTTAATAATTTTCAGGGCTAAGCATGGCCTTTGGATGTTCATGAAAATGAGAATTAAATTCATGACAAAAAAGTTTATCAGTTACAACTGGCAAACAGAGCAGAGTTTTCTTTTCTTGGAAAAATGATTCCTGTTAGCATAGTTCCTGATAACACCCAGGCTACATTAGAGCAGTACATTTCCCCTCTTAGGAAAGGAGATTTTTAATAACTTAATCCCAAAAAACTCTGAACCTCAATTTTAGGTTCACTTTTTATAAAGGAAGTGTGACACACAAAAATCAATTAAATTACCCAAAATCAAAAGTCCTGCTATGTAGTAGGTACTTGACAAATGAAATGCTAGTGTTCATAAATATCCTCAGTGAAGGTTCTGAAATTTAAACACACATTTTCTAAGCTCCACTCTGTTCCTTACCCACAACATTATGTTCAGATTTAGTTCTTATTTTTGAAACTTACCTAAATGTTTCTTGGTTGAATGGTCACTGAGCAAGAGAGGGCCAAATCCAGTTTCAGACCTTAAATCTGGTATTTTCTCATATATGCAATATAAGGTAAAAACCCTGTTTCTCTACTCATTGATTCTGTAACAATTGCATTGTGTGCTGATAATTTAGATTCTATTGTTGTACTACTTTTTGCCTGAATCAGTAAGGGAAGGTAGTGTACTCTGCTCTATGTATATATATATGTGTGTGCATGTATGTGTTTGTCTACTCTTTATTTACACTCACTTTTCATCTTAAATGAATATATATGTATATATATTAACATACACACAAAAGAAAGTAGATATTTAAACAGTGTATAATTGGCTTCAATATAATGAAAAAATTGTTATATGAGGCATGAATTTTTGAATATACCAAATACTAGCAGATTATAATACAAAAACTGAAGACTTGATTTAATGTTGTAATGTCTTCTCAAGGAATGATAAAACTTCGGAAGTTGATCAGGCTCCATCTTTTTTTCAATTATTTGGATGTAAGTTGTCATTGAGTTCAGCTTCTATCTTTTTTGTATGTGTTTCAAGAGAGGCAGAGAATGCATCATGAGAAAAATTCTGAAAATTAATAGAAAAGGGGGTTAGAAATAAAACAAATCTAGTTTGTAAAAGACACTTCTAACTTTATTGATTCCAAGATTCTCTTCTAGATTGGAAAATGTCACTTTATTTTCTGTAGATTGTACTTTATTTAATAAGACCCTGTTCTTTTCTTTTCTTCAGATCTTTGCTCTCAATATCTTATTGACATTCATCATTTCAAAACAATTTGTCTCTTTCTTCCCCTCCTTCCAAACATTGCCCCATGTTCCTGTGCTGTTCCCATAGTTTCTGTAAAAGATAAAATAAACAATTATTTTTTTTAATCCATCAACTTCCCTAATCAATAACAGGGAACTCATAACCCACTCCAAGTTATTCATACATATATGTGTATATGTGTGTGTTTATGCATGTGCATACACACACAAATAGTACAGTACTAATTACTGAAGTGAGTATTGAGATAGGGTTCAGTTCTTCATTTTGTAATTTATTTTACTGACAATAAGGATTTAGTTTTACTTATGACCTTCCTATTAATATAAATGAATAAATAAATAATATACTGAGATATAGTCTCATACTTGATATGTCCCCAAAAACATGGTCTGCAAACCAATATTAATACAATTCTACTAGTATCAACATTGTTCTTAATTACTTTCCCCAATGAATTCTGTCAACACAACATACTTACAATCATCCCTCAGGATCTGTGGGGAGTGGTTCCAGGAGCCCATGCAGATACCAGAAATCTGCAGATGCTCAAGTCCATACATAAAATGGCACAGTCTATGGACTCAGATCCCACACATAAGGAGGGCAAGCTGTATATTGTAGTTTTGGGTAGGAATCAAATAATAATGTACATAGTATTCAGTAGCATTGATTGTACATTTAGACTCTGTTATATTCTCTTTCTATGGAAATTTGTATCATATATATTATACAGATAATATATTTTATTTAATATTATTTGTGTTGTTTTGATATCTTCCCTTGATGAAAATTTTTTTTTCCCACTTTTAGGACTATTGACACTACAAAGTCTTGATTATAACTGTTTTTTTGGTCTCATTGACATTGTTGAAACATTTATCATTTAAAATAATTTATTTTTCATTGAGGTACTTCTAGTAATACTCATAAGGTTATTGTAAGAAAGGTCAGGTGACTGCTGACTGCTCTAGTCTTTATTTCTGTAATAATTAAATATTTATTTCAATTACATCATTTCAAGAGATATACTATTTATCAAAGTACTGTTTGTTGGGATGTAAATTAGTGTCAACAAAGAACTTAAAAACAATTTAAAGGGATTTTCAATTGTTGTACTCATACCATCTGCATTCATCATTTAACTCCCCCAATCTACCACCAAATTAACACTATACTATTTGGAGGAGTGGATAATATAGACCCACAACTCTGCACTACATCAAAACAACTTTTTCCTTAGGTTCCAGTGGTTGGTTGTTCTCTAATAACCTAGAGCAATGACCTTTCAGATTTTTCTGATAACTTAAAACCTTAGTTACATACACACACATTTCTCCCTTCATAAGGGGTTTCCTATGAGTTCAATGGCAGTACAATTTTACTGAGAAAAGGCAATTAAGATTGCTAACAGCCACCTAAAATATTATTAATCATAAATTCTTGTCTATATTTTCTGTATATTTAGAAAGGAAGAATTGGAAGCACACTGTAAAATTTAACCACAAATTTTATAGTTTACCCAAATACTATGTTTGCTGTCAATCTGTCTTAGTATTCAAACATTAAACCAGTAGCCATAATAAATGAATGTTTAAAAATATTGTAGAATACAAGTCAGGAAATATCAGAGAAGTATGCATACATGTGTTCTACTCTTAACAAAGAAAACTAAGCACATTTACATTAGCCACCTATACTTTTTTTTATGTCTTTTTTTTTTTTTTTTTTTTTGCGGTACGTGGGCCTCTCACTGTTGTGGCCTCTCCCGTTGCGGAGCACAGGCTCTGGACACACAGGCTCAGAGGCCATGGCTCATGGGCCCAGCCGCTCTGTGGCATGTGGGATCTTCCCAGACCGGGGCATGAACCCGTGTCCCCTGCATTGGCAGGCGGACTCTCAACCACTGCGTCACCAGGGAAGCCCTAGCCACCTACACTTTTATTGTAAAATAATTTTTGAGAGTTTATATTATATAGAAAATTCCTTATTTTATTAATGTAAACAGCCTGGTTTCTATTTCAGCTTCTGCCTGCCTATTAAAGTCAGCATGTCAGTATCTCTGTGTCTCTGTAACTTGTGTGTAAAACTGAGTGTTTGACCTCCATAATGACTCTGAGACCCACAACACTGACATTCTACTATTTTGTGGTAAGGTTATATAAGTTTACATTTCTGTTTGTAGTCTTTGACAACTTCATTAATGTCATGCTGTACTGTTTATGTTATGTTTGTTCTTCATGAGTGTATACAATTTGTATTTTAAAATGAATAGTAAATGTATTCAACAAATACTAGATGAGGTTAAGTTAGACATAAGGTCCATCTGTCTTTCTATCTATCCATGTATCATATATCAGAGTCAAATAATCTTTTGTGTTTCTGCTTATAGCTGAATATAAGGGGAAAAAATCTTCAATTGGAAAACATATTATGTAAGTTCTTGGTTCATTTTTTGTTACCTTTTCACTTTATTCCTAGTCATTCTATTACCACTTTCCCTCCATAAATATTATTTTATATGTCTGTTTTGAGCATGTGTGTGGAATGTGGTGGATAAGCAGAGTAATTGACTTTCTTAAAAATAGCCACTAAAACTGAGACTTTCTAAGTAATTGCCTAATGGTGATTGTGTTGGTAAAGTTGAAAATATTATGATAACTTGAAAAGTCACATCACTTGTACAAAAGTCATTTAACTATTTTTTTGGCTGGTATATTTTATGGTTGAATTTATTTATTGAAAACATCTTATAAATCCCTAAAGTAATGGCCAAATTGCCTTTACTTGACTTCAAATGTCTCTGAGGCAAAAATACAATAGAATTCCACAAACACAAAAGCGATTTTTTAAAAATGATACCTCACAGATTGCTTGAAGATGGTGGAGTAGAAGGACATGCTCTCACTCCCTCTTGTGAGAACACCAGAATCACAATTAACTGCTGAACAATCATCGACAGGAAGACACTGGAACTCACCAAAAAAGATACCCCATATCCAAATACAAAGGAGAAGCCAAAATGAGATGGTAGGAGGGGCACAATCACAATAAAATCAAATCCTATAACTGCTGGGTGGGTAACTCACAAACTGGAGAACACTTATACCACAGAAGTCCACCGACTGCAGTTAAGGTTCTGAACTCCACATCAGGCTTCCCAACCTAGGGGTCCAGCAATGGGAGGAGGAAGTCCTAGAGAATCAGACTTTGAAGGCTAGCGAGATTTGATTGCAGGCCTTCAACAGGACTGGGGTAAAAGAGACTCCACTCTAAGGGCACACACAAAGTAGTGTGCACATCAGGGCACAGGGGAAGGAGCAGTGACCCCATAGGAGACTGAACCAGACCAACCTGCTAGTGTTGGAGGGTCTCCTGCAGTGGCGGGGTGTGGCTGCGTCTCACCATGAGGAAAAGGACACTGGCAGCAGAAGTTCTGGGAAGTACTCCTTGGCATGAGCCCTCACAGAGTCTGCCATTAGCCCCACCAAAGAGCCCAGGTAGGCTCCAGTGTTGGGTCACCTCAGGCCAAACAAACAAAAGGGAGGGAACCCAGCCCCACTTATCAGTAGACAAGCACATTAAAGTTTTACTGAGCTCTGCCCACCAGAGCAACAGCCAGCTCTACCCATCACCAGTTCCTCCCATCAGGAAACTTGCAAAAGACTCTTAGATAGCCTCATCCACCAGAGGGCAGACAGCAGAAGCAAGAAGAACTACAATTCTGCAGCCTGTGGAACAAAAACCACATTCACAGAAAGATAAACAAGATGAAAAGGCAGAGGGCTATGTACCAGATGAAGGAACAAGATAAAACCCCAGAAAAACAACTAAATGAAGTGGAGATAGGCAACCTTCCAGAAAAAGAATTCAGAATAATGATAGTGAAGATGATGACCTCGGAAAAATAATAGAAGTAAAGACCAAGAAGATGCAAGAAATGTTTAACAAAGATCAAGAATTAAATAACAAAGAAACTGAGTTGAACAATACAATAACTGAGGGGAAAAATACACTACAAGGAATCAATAGCAGAATAACTGAGTCAGAAGAATGGATAAGTGATCTGGAAGACAGAATGGTGGAATTCACTGCTACAGAATAGAATAAAGAAAAAAGAATGAAAAGAAATGAAGACAGCATAAGAGAACTCTGGGACAAAATTAAATCCAACAAGATTCTCATTATAGCGGTCCCAGAAGGAGAAGAGAGAGAGAAAGGACCTGAGAAAATACTTGAAGAGATTATAGTCAAAAAATTTCCCTAATATGGGAAATGAAATAGGCACCCAAATCCAGGAAGAGCAGAGAGTCCCATGTAGGATAAATCCAAGGAGAAACATGCCAAGACACACAGTAATCAAATTGGCAAAAATTAAAGACAAAGAAAAATTATTGAAAGCAACAAGGGACAAAGGACAAATAAAATACAAGGGAACTCCCAGAAGTTTAACAGCTGATTTCTCAGCAGAAACTCTACAAACCAGAAGGGAGTGGCATGATATACTTAAAGTGATGAAAGGGAAGAAACTGCTGCCAAGATTACTCTACCCAGCAAGGATCTCATTCAGACTCGATGGAGAAATCAAAAGCTTTACAGATAAGCAAAAGCTAAAGAATTCAGCACCACCTACAGCCCTACAACAAATGCTAAAGGAACTTCTCTAAGTGAGAAACACAAGAGAAGAAAAGGACCTACAAAAAAAACCCCTAAAACAGTTAAGAAAATGGTCTTAAGAACATACCAATTGATAATTACCTTACACGTGAATGGATTAAATGCTCCAACCAAAAGACACAGGCTTGCTGAATGGATACAAAAACAAGACCCATATGTATGCTGTCTATAAAAGACCCACTTCAGATCTAGGGAAACACAGAGACTGAAAGTGAGGGGATGTAAAAATATATTCCATGCAAATGGAAATCAAAAGAAAGCTGGAGTAGAAATGCTCATATCAGGTAAAATAGACTTTAAAATAAAGAAGGTTACAACAGACAAGAAGGACACTACATAATGATCAAAAGATCAATCCAAGAAGAAGACATAACAATTATAAATATATATGCACCTAACATAGGGGCACAACAATACATAAGGCAACTGATAACAGCTATAAAAGAGGAAATCGACAGTAACACAATAATAGTGGGGGACTTTAACACCTCACTTACACCAATGGATAGATCATCAAAACAGAAACTTAATAAGGAAACACATGCTTTAAATGACACAATAGATCAGATAGATTTAATTGATATTTATAGGAAATTCCATCCAAAACAACAGAATACAATTTCTTCTCTAGTGCCCACAGAACATTCTCCAGGATAGATCACATCTTGGGTCATAAATCAAGCCTCAGTAAAGTTAAGAAAATTGAAATCATATCAAGCATCTTTTCTGACTGCAACACTATGAGATTAGAAATCAATTACAGGGAGAAAAAAGTAAAAAAAAAAAACAGAAACACATGGAAGCTAAACAATACATTACTAAATAACCAAGAGATTACTGAAGAAATCAAAAAATACCTAGAGACAAATGACAATGAAAACACTGTGATCCAAAACATATGGGATGAAGCAAAAGTAGTTCCAAGAGGGAAGTTTATAGCTATACAAGCCTACCTCAAGAAACAAGAAAAATCTCAAATAAAAAACCTAAACTTACACCTAAAGGAACTAGAGAAAGAAGAACAAACAAAACCCAAAGTTAGTAGAAGGAGAGAAGTCATAAAGATCAGAGCAGAAATAAATGAAATAGAAACAAAGAAAACAATAGCAAAGATCAATAAAACTAAAAGCTGGTTCTTTGAGAAAATAAACAAAGTTGATAAACCATTAGCCAAACTCATTAAGAAAAAGAGGGAGAGGACTCAAATCAATAAAATTAGAAATGAAAAAGCAGAAGTTACAACAGACACCACAGAAATACAAAGCATCCTAAGAGACTACTAAAAGCACTCTATGCCAATAGAATGGAGAACCTGGAAGAAATGTACAAGTACTTAGAGAGATATAACCTTCCAAGACTGAACCAAGAAGAAATAGAAAACATGAACAGATCACTCACAAGCAATGAAATTGAAACTGTGATTTAAAATTTTCCAGCAAACAACAGTCCAGGACCAGATGGCTTCCCAGGTGAATTCTATCAAACATTTAGAGAAGAGCTAACACCTATCTTCCTCAAACTCTTCCAAAAAAAATTGCGGAGGAAGGAATATTCCCAAACTCATTCTATTTGGCCACCATCACCCTGATACCAAAACCAGGCAGAGATACTACAAAAAAAAAAAAAAATTACAGACCAATATCACTGATGAATATAGATGTAAAAATCCTCAACAAAATACTAGCAAACAGAATCCAACAGCACATTAAAAGGATCACACACCATGATCAAGTAGGATTTATCCCAGGGATGCAAGGATTCTTCAATATATGCAAATCACTCAATGTGATACACCATATAAAAAATTGAAGAAGAAAAACCATATGATCATCTGAATAGATTCAGAAAAAGTTTTTGAGAAAATTCAACACACATTTATGATAAAAACTCTCCAGAAAGTGGGCATAGAGGGAACCTACCTCAACATAATATAGGCCATGTAAAACAAACCCACAGCAAAAATCATTCTCAATGGTGAAAAACTGAAAGCATTTCCTCTAAGATCAGCAAGAAGACAAAGATGTCCACTCTCACCACTATTATTCAACATAGTTTTGGAAGTACTAGCCATGGCAATCAGAGAAGACAAAGAAATAGAAGGAATATATATTAGAAAAGAAGAAGTAAAACTGTCACTGTTTGCAGATGACATGATACTATACATAGAGAATCCTAAAAATTCCACCAGAAAACTACCAGAGCTGATCAATGAATTTGGTAAAGTTGCAGGATAGAAAATTAATACACAGAAATCTTTTGCATTCCTATACATTAATGACGAAAAATCTGAAAGAGAAATTAAGGAAACACTCCCAATTACCACTGCAACAAAAAGAATAAAATATCTAGGAATAAACCTACCTAGGGAGACAAAAAGAACTTTATGCAGAAAACTATAAGACACTGATGAAAGAAATTAAAGATGATACAAACAGATGGAGAGATATACCATGTTCTTGGATTGGAAGAATCAATATTGTGAAAATGACTCTACTACCCAAAGCAATCTACAGATTCAATGCAATCCCTATCAAATTACCAAAGGCATTTTTTTACAGAACTAGAAATAAAAAATCTTAAATGATTTTATGGAGACACAAAAGACCCTGAATAGCCAAAGCAGTCTTGAGGGAAAAAAACAGAGCTGGAGGGATCAGACTCCCTGACTTCTAACTATACTACAAAGCTACAGTAATCAAGACAATATGGTACTGACAGAAAAACAGAAATATAGATCAATGGAACAAGATAGAAAGCCCTGAGATGAACTCATGCACCTATGGTCAACTAATCCATAACAAAGGAAGCAAGGATATACAATGGATAAAAGACAGTCTCTACAATAAGTGGTGCTGGGAAAACTGGACAGTTACCAGTAAAAGAATGAAATTAGAACACTCCCTAACACCATACAAAAAAGTAAACTCAAAATGGATTAGAGACCTAAACGTAAGGCCAGACACTATCAAACTCTAAGAGGAAAACATAGGAAGAACACTCTTTGACATAAATCACAGCAAGATCTTTTTTGATCCACCTCCTAATAATGGAAATAAAGCCAAAAATATACAAATGGGACCTAATGAAACTTAAAAGCTTTTGCTCAGCAAAGGAAACCATAAACAAGACGAAAAGACAACCCACAGAATGAGAAAATATTTGCAAACTAATCAACAGACAAAGGATTAATCTCCAAAATACATAAACAGCTCATTCAGGTCAATATTAAAAAAAACAAACAATCCAATCCAAAAATGGGCAGAAGATCTAAAAAAACTTTTCTCCAAAGAAGACATACAGATGGCCAAGAAGCACATGAAAAGCTGCTTAACATCACTAATTATTAGAGAAATGCAAATCAAAACTACAATGAGGTATCACCTCACACCAGTCGGAATGGGCATCATTAGAAAATCTACAAACAACAAATGCTGGAGAGGGTGTGGAGAAAAGGGAACCCTCTTGCACTGTTGGTGGGAATGTAAATTGATACAGCCACTGTGGAGAACAGTATGGAGGTTCCTTAAAAAACTAAAAATAGAATTACAATATGACCCAGCAATCCCATACTGGGCATATACCCTGAGAAAACCATAATTCAAAAAGACACATGCACCCCAATATTCATTGCAGCACTATTTACAATAGCCAGGTCATGGAAGCAACCTAAAAGCCCATTGACAGACAAATGGTTGAAGAAGATTTGGAATGGAATATTACTCAGCCATAATAGGGAATGAAATTGGGTCATTTTAGAGACATGGATGGATCTAGAGACTGTCATACAGAGTCAAGTAAGTCAGAAAGAGAAAAAACAAATATCGTATATTAACACATATATGTTGAACCTAGAAAAATGGTACAGATAAACCAGTTTGCAGGGCAGAAATTGAGACACAGAAGTAGAGAACAAACATATGGACACCAAGCGGGGAAAGTGGTGGGTGGTGGGAGTGTTGCTGGGATGAATTGGGAGATTGGGATTGACATGTATACAATGATGTGTATAAAATGGATGACTATTAAGAACCTGCTGTATACAAAAATACATAAAAGAAAGAAAAATATACCTTACAAACACATAGATAAATTATTCTTACTTTTTAAATATTTTGTCATTATTACTCATGCAATTAAAATATAACACATTTATAGGTAAACAAATATCTATTACTCTACATAGAATTTTAAACAGGTTTACTTGTCATGCTTAACACTAAATAACGAGATTCTACAGGCCATGGGTATTCAAGTTATGTAAATTATTCAAATAGGGGGTTTTTGGTTGCCAGCTTAAAGGAAAATGTAAAGTATATTCCTGTTGTCTACAACATTAAACCTAAATTCCTTCATCTGATTTCCAGAAATCCAATAATCAATTTATGTTCTGTATTTATACTATACTCTGCCACAATATTGCAACTTAGATCAATCTTGTGCTACAATTCCTTAAAACTAATATATTCATTTTTATATTTTATACCTGATGACTATGTATAGACAAAGTTCCTGATATCATGGAATTTATCATCTAAAAAGGATGTTCAGTCAATATATCAATATTTAAACACACAGGCAAGATAATTTCAGTTAATTTCCATGAATTAAGTCAGTGATGTGGTAAGAAATTAAATGTGAGGGAGGAATGGTGAGGGCTATTTTTGTTGTTGTTGTTGTTTTACGTGGACCTCTCACTGTTGTGGCCTCTCCCATTGCGGAGCACAGGCTCTGGACGTGCAGGCTCAGTGGCCATGGCTCACGAGCCCAGCCACTCCGCGGCATGTGGGATCTTCCTGGACCGGGGCACGGACCCATGTCCCGTGCATTGGCAGGCGGACCCCCAACCACTGCACCACCAGGGAAGCCCCTGTGAGGGCTATTTTTTGATTGTGGTCTAGATTATCCTTGCATAACAGATGTTGAAATCTGAATGATTTCAAGAAGTTGCTCATGTGAAGAGCTGAAAGAAAAGCTTTAAGGGTAAAGGAAGAACTTAAATCTAAATTATATTAAGCTCAAAATTTACTTCTTTTTTAATAAATGGAAATCTACTGTAGTTAAGCATAACAGGTCAGGGGAATCCTACATGGAATGAAGTCAGAAATGCATGTAGAGGCTGACTCATGTAAAGTCTTACAGTGCAAGGTAAGGAGTTTATTTTTACTCCAAGAATAAAGAAAAGCCTTGGAAAGTTTTACAAAAGAGAGTGACCTAATCTGACTCAAAGTTTTTAAAGATTATTACAGCAGGAAAAAAAAAAAAAAAAAGAAAGGAAAGAGAGAGAATTTTAGCAAGTCATGAATGTAAGTAGAAAGAGCAGTAAACATCTAGTATGTTTTTCCACATGAGAAATAATAGTGCCTTGGGAGTAGGGAGGAAGCAGATTATAGATATGGTTTGAAAGTAGAGTCAAAAGAAATTACGTTTGGACTGCAAGTGATGGGATACTTAAAAAGAGAAAGTCAAGAGATTGGGCTGGAAATATTGTATCAGTGTTTATGCAATTCACTCACATTCACTAACATAACTAGCAGTGTTAAAGATTGAGTATCAGATTTAACCAGACCTTGGAGATCACTCTCCAGACTGTCATTTTTGAAAATGATATTTGGAAAACCACATACATGGTATTTGTAGCCTTAGTGCTTTACAATAAGTAATTTAGGAAAGGATTGCAGTTAAAGATCAGAGATCCAAAGATCAAATTGTGGAGGTCCTTGGACATTGCTTGGTTTTGATGGAAAGGAGGAGCCAGTAGGCAATGAGTTAGGAGAGAAGCCAAAGGAAACACACAAACTATTTTAAAAAAAATTTAAGAAGAATAAATGGTCAACTGTATCAAATGTTGCTGTTAGAGATAGTATGTGTGAAGATTGAAAATAATTTACTGATTTTGCTTCTTTCTTTCTTGGAATGACCCTCTTTTAAAATTTTATTTTTTTTAATCAATTTAAATGATTTATCCTTGAAGATACAGTTAAATCCACACATCCTTTATTTACCATTTCAGGATGATGAAAGAAAAAATTATTGGAGCTTGTTAAAAAACATCTCACATACTTTACTTCATAAATTTGTTGAAATTTATGAAGGAACACACTGTCCTTGGATTAGAAATGAATCAGCAATGATAAAGTTTCTCAGTGCATTTGCTTGAAATATGAGTTTGGACCATTTATATAAGATTTGGTTACACAAAAAAACTATAAATGAAGCCTTAAGTAGTAAGTTAATTATCATTCTACTAGATGTTTATTGAAAATTTGGTATTTAATTTAGTTTCCTATAACAAACACTCTAACGAATCAAACTTCTATTAACAATCATCCTGTGAGTAAATTCAATTACCAATAACAATTATGTAAAGGAAGTTTTTCAGTAGTTTTAGCTCCAGGGTTAAGATTACAAGTCTTAGATGACAAAAACAAAATTTTATAGTTTAAAGGAGAAATAAAAACTTTTATTTTTAGCAATATTGTATATATACTATTTTGAAAATATTTCAATAGTCATAAAAATAACAACTGCATAAAATAAATAAATATTTTTTAATGCACAGTTAAGATTGAAATTATTATTTTTAAAAGTGCAAGGGCTAGGGAGAGAGGGAAAGAGTAGGAGAGAGAGAGGGAGAAAAATGATAAGAAGAATGTTTAGATAATTCTGACATTCTGGCCCTTCTGGAAGTGTTTGTTAATTTCAATAGCCAAAAGAGAGGCCACAGTTTTATAGCCAAGTTTTATAGGTGATCAGGCCTTGTGTGAATGGAAAAGTATTAGACCTGAATCTCCTGTCTAAAGCAAGGAATTGGACCTCTGAAAATTTCATTTCAGAAAATTATATAGAAGAAAACATATCACTAAATGGAAAACAGAGACAAAAATAAAGTTCTTCTGCTTTTCCTGCTTTGTGTAAAGAAAAATAAAGATTTCTATGAATATATAAATATATAGATTTATAAACACACACACACACACACACACATACACACAGATACACAGGCCTGAGATTGACACAGGTTTATAATTTAAAGCTGATTTACCTTCATAGCCTGTGATATTCCAAGTTGAGAACTTCCATGATGTAGTTATAGAATGGTAAACACAAAGATACTAAGTAGAAATACCAATATTCTCTTATTGGGCAAGAACTCAGATTAAAACTCTAAGAATTCCTATCGGTGAAATGAAAACACTAACTCAAAATTCAGAATTACTGCACACATGAGAAAGTGCCATCACAAAAGACAATTCACCAAAACAAAAATAGAAATAGCAGTTTCTAATGTAGATAAAAGTAACATGTTAAAATAGGATGAAATCATCAGAGTTACAGAGTTCTAGGTACATGTATTAATTGAGAAGAGATTAGAAATATTAATTAACTTTCAAGATTAATAAGTAGACATACTAGCATTTTAAAGGAAACAGCCATAATAACAGATATCGAATATATAGTTAAAGCTATAAATACTCCATACAGTGGAAGGGTATGAAATTATAGATTTTAAAATATGGAACCAATCCAAAACAAGACATTAAAGATATAAATCTGAAAAATAAGTTACTAGGAAATAAAAATCTTAGCATACCAGTATAATAGTATAAGAAAATGATGTAAACATGCTAAAAAACAAAATGCTAAACATTCTAAAAGAAAACATAAGCTAGGGCCTATACATTGGCCGTATTTTAGATTACGATCTCTTTCAAAATATAGTAAATTCTTCATATATTTAATTTCCCCCAAACTAAGGGAAATCTCTGACAGTGGTTCAGAGAAAGGCGCAATGACCTAAAACCAGAACAAAAAATGATAAATAGTATATAATACAAAAGTAGGGTGGCCTGAAAGGCAAATTGACATCTCAACCCTAAAGTTTAATCTGCTACAAAGTGGAAGGATGTGGACCTCAGCTCCCAACTTAAATTTTGGATGTTTCAATGGAAATAAAATGGTCCCAGGACAGCAGTAGTCCTTGGTACCTAGCAGAATCCAGTGGAAATTCACCTTGGAGGAAAGTTTCTACAATTGAACCTTCCAAATATTAAAAGATTAAGTCTTATCAAAATATGATATTTCAATAAAATATTACCAGACACATAAAGAAATGTCACATGAGTTAAAATCAACAAGAACAGCAAAAACAGCAACAACAAGTTTAGATTCCCCAATAATTCTGATATTGTAAATAAGAAATTCAGAAAACAATTGAAAAGTTTTAAAAACTAAAATGTGAAAAAAAGTGAGCAACGAAAAATAAATTTACTAAAAATTTCAAGCTGACTTGAAAAGGATCAAAATAGAAATTTTTAAAGTTAAGAATAAATTTGTTAAAATTATACTTAACAGATAGCCTAAATAGTAGATTAGACACTGTTGAAAAGACATTAGTAAAGTGGAAATTATATTTGAGGAAATTATTTTACATGAAAATTTAATATAAATGTCAAAAACATAAAGGTGAGAAGAACATAGTTCTAGTAAGTCTTTCAGACTTAGAATTAAAGAAAATGTATAAAAGTCCATAAATGCAGAAAAATTAATGAAACTTTTCATAATTAATGAAAGACATGAATTCATAAATACAGAAGGCACAATATGTCAAACATGAAATATAAAGAAATCTGCAAATATATAATTATAGTAAAGCTTGAATGCATCACAGAAAACAAAGAGTTCTCACCACTAGTAAAAGATTTTTTAAAAATCCATAAAATGTAACAATTTTGTCTGTAAACAAAATTCTCAAAGGTAACAATGGAGGCTAAAAACATAGTAACTTCACATTGCTGAAAGGAAACAAGTCAATCCATAATTCAGAATTTTCTATTTACCTAGAAAAACTAATATTTGTGTGTGAAATTAAGACATTTATGCACACAGAGAGAAATAAATGATCATTAAGAGACATTTACTAAATACATTTTTAAAAGAAATGCTTCATTAAAATGAACTGAATTGCAGTTACTCTAAGGACTACTAAATAAATGAAGCTATTTCACAGATTTTTCAGAAACCCCTCAGAGTCCCAAATACATTTTGTCATTTGTTTTGTCTAAGTTTTTTAATTCTCTTTGAAATAAATAGAAAACACAGAGACTGCTTTATCAAATAGCTCTCACCATTTGAAACTGTTTTTTTGTGAACTAGAACAGCTTTTTAAAAGGAAGTGCATATTTAGAGATAATTAATGAATATTATAATATTTTAAGAAATAAAGATGGAGAGAATTAACAATAAAATGGTATGTGCCAAAATACTGCACAGTAGTACCATAAATGAGATCATGTAATAGATTCAAAAATTGGGATCGTTTGGTATACTCTGAGCACTATGCCCTTAAATTTTCCATTATGCCCTTAAATTTTCTTACCAGAGCAGGAGATACAGATTTGTTTATTTCAATTTTTATTTAGGCATACTTGACAATTAAAAATTACAAGTATTTAAAATAAAAACTTTGTGTTTTTCTATATGCAAATTGTGAAATATTTACCACAATCAAGCCAATTAGCATATCCATCACCTCACATAGTTACCATTTTTTGTGTTGGTGGGGAGAAAACTTAAGATCTACTCTCTTAATAAATTTCAAGTATACAATATAAAATTATTAACTATAGTCATATTGTTGTACATTAGATATGCAGAACTTATTTATCTTGCATAACTTGTATTTTTAAATGAACTTAAATTTACTATCTTTAGATAAGGTTATATCAGGACTTAAATATCATGGTATGTTAAATATCTAAAATAGAAGCCACCAAATGTGGACCCATTATCAAGATTCTGGCCTTCTTAGAGTTTCTTGAACATGCCACCTTGTATAAATTCAGGGGATTTGCACTGGTCCTTTTCTAAGACTGGAATACTTTCCCAACAATATTTTTCAGTCTCTCATTTTTTTCAGATCTTTGCCCAAATGTTCCTTTCTTATGAAAATATTCCCTAAACAGCCTATTTTAAAAAAAAAATCCCTGTGACTAACTCTCTGCTCTTTTTAATTATTAGTTCATCTTGAAATTGTATTACATATGTATTAATTTTAAATTTCTTGTTTTTTTTTTTCTTTTTTCCCTATTAGAATATAAGCTTCATGGGAGAAGGGATTTTGTCTGTCTTATTCATGTTTGAGTCCTAATTGCCAAAATTGGACTGTAGATTCTCAATACTACTTATTGAGCAAATGAGTAAATGAGCTCTCTCAGAAAGTCAAGTTTTATCTTAATCAACTTTGTCAGGCTACTCAAAATTACGTACCTTGTACAGCTGTTTAGCCTATATAACTCTACAAAATGGATCCCTGTTCTTTTTTTTTTTTTTTTGCGGTACGCGGACCTCTCACTGTTGTGGCCTCTCCCATTGCAGAGCACAGGCTCCAGACGCGCAGGCTCAGCAGCCATATCTCACAGGCCTAGCCGCTCTGCGACATGTGGGATCTCTCCGGACCAGGGCACGAACCCGTGTTCCTTGCATCGGCAGGTGGACTCTCAATCACTGCGCCACCAGGGAAGTCCGGTCCCTGTTCTTAGAAAGATAAATAAAAAGTAATCATATTTAATTCTAAGAGGTGGAAATTAGAGGATGAATTTGATAGCCAGATTTAGAGTTGACTAAATAGATAAAAACCCATATAATTTCCCACTGATTAGATATAGGAAAAAGAAACACTGAAGGGTAGATACTGGCATAAGCACTTCTAGGCAATTCTTTCTGAGGTCTGTCTCTCAATTAGGAAAACATACATGTAGAAAAAGCTCAGGTAGATATGTAAAATTAAAAATGCTTTCTATATTTCGATTGGTAACCTTAAATTCTAGTAACATTCTTGTTGGTATCCACTTGTATTAGCCTCTGTAATGTTTAACACAAATAGGAATTTTGTTGTTATTGTTAAAAAAGAGACAACAACCCCAAAATGGAATCAGTTGTCCTAAGCCCCACATCAGCAAACCAGGACTTAATACCTAACCTAATTGCAGTTTCAGCCTCTCCCAGAAATGTAACCTCTAACCAATCAATATGGAATTACCCAGTCTGCACTGGTGAGGTAATCCACTCAGTAGAATATTTTTGTCACTCAGAGGACAGTGATCTTGACTAAAACAATCCCTTCTTTGCTAGAAACTTCTCTTTCCCACCCCTTTTTGCCTATGAAAAACCTTTTATTTTGGACAGCTGTTCTGAGTTCCTTTCGACTTGCGAGAAGGGACGCTGCCTGACTCATGAATCATTGAATAAAGCCAATTAGATCTCTAAGTTTATTCAGTTGAATTTTGTTTTTACGAGATTCTGTGGCACTGGCAGGACCAAAGGAGACTTCCAATGGCTTCGGAGACAATGAGAAACACAGGTGTTTTACCCTCAAACCAACTGAGTTCTCTTTCTCACCCTTTCCAAAGTACATGGGAAAGTTCCTCTTGGTTCTGAGCTCTGTTGTCTTTGCACCAATGTGTCAAATCTAATTGGCTTTTCACTGTCCCCCATTTGGTTGCAAACCACCAGCTCTTGTTTTGTCCCCAGATTCCATGTTGGGAACTGCTAGTGGTTTAGTCTTCAGTTTCCCATTTGTGTGGAACCTCAGTCTGCAGTCCCCATTATTTGGGGTCTGCTGTCTCAGTCCTCACTCCAGTCCCCAGATCCATGCCAACATGGAACTGCTGGTGGTTACCAGCCAGAGTTAGACTGGGTCTGAATTAAAAACCAGTCTGGGTCTGGGGTTGGATTTGGTGTGACTTAAGCTGGATTGAGTCCAGTATGTTTTGTGTAGGTAAAGGCTAATGGGAATCTAGGAAGCCAAAAAGCCACAGAAATTTGTGGGTATGGGTTGAGCACTTAAAAGCTGTTAGAGCACTCTAAGACTCCCATATTAGGATAAGTTGTTCATGGAACAAGTTAGATTAACACTAGGTCACTCACCAATCTCAAGAAATTTCCCTGCAACAAGGTACACTGCAAAACACCACACAATCTTCAACCCAGCAGTACATCTCTCTTAGGTGTTAGTTTGGCTCTGAGAGACCCAAAAAGACTTAGCAAAAAAGAATGAGATAATTAAATTCCAAAGAGTTGAGTGAACCACTTTCCAACACACCTTCTTGTTTTATTTCTAAGAACTATGGTTCTGAAAGCTATGAATATCTACAAACATGACAAAATCTTACTGAAAATAACCTAGAATTGCAATAGTCATTATGGGGAATGTTCCAATTAGATAAGATCATTTATTTAAGAAGTACACTTAAAAGCAAGCATTTCCAAATTAAACAAATGGAATGGGATACTTATTTTAATCGGCATGTAGTCACCTCCAGAAGCCTTCAAGATTCCAAAATTGTTTCATTAAAAAATTTATTGCAGGGCTTCCCTGGTGGTGCAGTGGTTGAGAGTCCGCCTGCCGATGCAGTGGACACGGGTTTGTGCCCCGGTCCAGGAGGATTCCACATGCTGCGGAGCGGCTGGGCCAGTGAACCATGGCCGCTGGGCCTCCTCGTCCGGAGCCTGTGCTCCGCAACGGGAGAGGCCAAAGCAGTGAGAGGCCCGCATACCTCAAAAAAAAAAATTTATTGCAAAAGGCTAATAAAAATGAAAGACACCAAGAAGTACCTAAGACAAAAAACCTCAAGGCTGACATGACTCCTACTGCTCCCCTCTATCCTCCTTTACCTGAGTGCTCATGTTTTACTAATTCTCTATCTGAATTGCCTTTCTACTGAAGAGACTATTAAACAGTCTTTTAAAACTAAACCTCTTGAGGTTGCAAGCAATCCTCCTCATGTATCTTTCACTCTGTGGTCAAAAGCTGACCAAAGGGCCATTGTTAAGAAATTTCCTAAACCTAGGGAGGAGTCCCCCAAAGTTTCTTGAAGAATTTAGAGTCATTATTGAAGTCTATGACCCCAGGCTGCTTATACACATGTTGGTAGGACCTGGTGAAGCCAAAAAATGGATACAGAAAGCAGAATGGGGTAACCCTAAGAATGATATCTCAGGATTCTTGATCTTCAACATGGTCCCCTTATGGATAAGAAAAAGCTTGAAAAATAGCAACCCATCTTTAAAAAGTCATTCCTAAATTCTTCCTTGCCTGCATTCATAGGTCTATTATTCAAACACGCAAACAAAAGAAAGATAAATCTGGTACAGACTTTAAGGCCATCTGCAAGCTCTCATCCTATGGTATTCTGGGTTTCATACAATAAATGAGGTCACCCAACCTGCTGTAGCTGCCCTATTGTAAATGGATTACTGCTACAACAGCTCCAAGGACAGAGACCTAAGATAACATCTGGGACTCCTGCATTATACCCTCCTAGGGGTCTATTATAACGCTGGGATATGAGACAAGGAATTGATGTCTCAGTTTTAATGAACTGGGACACTGGAAAAGAGATTGCCCTCTGTACATTTTCAACATTAACTCCAATGTTGTAATATCTACTCCCGTAGGAGGTCCCCCATATGGGCCCTTCTCAGAACTGACAGGACCCCAAGGGACCCTCTGGTAAACTACCACCAGTAATTACCTTAAAAAGCAAAGGGGAAACAGAAATTAAAGTTAACCCAAAATCTTTCCAAATTCTCTTAGCTACTGGAGCTACACTTTCTACTTTCCACACTTTCTATCCAGTCTCATAAGACCAAAACACCCCTCAGAGTGAGAAAGAAGTTTCTATAGTGGGGCTGACTAATAAAATTCGGGGAGTTTCTGTCTCAACCAGTACAAGTGACTCTGGGACCTTTTACTGAAAATCATTTCTTTTTGCCATATGATACAGCTCCAGCCATTCAATTGGGTAGAAATATCCTTTCTAAATTAAAAGGTCTAATATGTTTTCCCTCCAATGAAGAATTCACCTTAGAATTTATTGACCAACCTGAACCTGATCTTTCCAATCTGTTTTTGACATAGAAAAGGAAGAATTCCAACAAAAGTTCCCTAATTTAATTGAGGCGTCCCAAAATCTATGGGCTACTTCTAATTATGACATTGGGAGAATAAAAAGTGCAGAACCTATAAAAATTCAGATAGGATAACTAAACCTCTTCCTAAATTGCCTCAGTAGCCATTAAAGGTTGAGGCCATACAAAGCTTCACACCCAGGGGCTAATTACTCCCTCCACCAGCCCCTGTAACACAGAGATCTTGCCAGTCTGGAAACCTAATGGTTGAGGATGGCTATAAACAAGATAGTTTTTCCGCATTTCTACATTGTATTTTTTTTTTTTTTTTTTTTTGCGTATGCGGGCCACTCACTGCTGCGGTCTCTCCCGTTGCGGAGCACAGTCTCCGGACGCGCAGGCCCAGCGGCCATGGCCCACAGGCCCAGCTGCCCCGTGGCATGTGGGATCCTCCCGGACTGGGGCACGAACCCGCGTCCCCTGCATCGGCAGGCGGACTCTCAACCACTGCGCCACCAAGAAAGCCCAGTTTTTCCACATTTCTTGGTTGTTCCAAACACAAGCATCTTTCTCACAATTTCCATGAGACTCAAAATTGTTCACTGTTGCAGATCCCTGTTCAGCCTTTTTCTACATTGCTGTAAACCCCAACAGTCAATATCTATTGGCCTTTGCTTGGAACGATTAACAATGTACCTAGACAGTCATGCTGTAAGGGTTCATTGAAGCCCCTTCTTATTTCTCTCAGGTGCTCCACCAAGATTTAAACACTCTAGTTCCTTGGGATATCTACTTTTTTAAAATATGTGCTCTGGTTACCAAAGAGCCATCCATAAAAGATTCTGTTTATTTGCTGCAACATTTAGCTGAAGATGAACATAAAGTCTCTAAGGAAAAATTACAATGATCTCTAGACACTGTTCACTATGTAGGTCATAATCTAAATGCTGATGGAATCCAGCTATCTCTAAAAAGAATTAAGCTAATCCAAGAACTTCTTACGCCCACAAGTAAGTGACAGCTTCATGGATTCGTAAGTGTGGCTGGTTATTGGAGAGTATGTGTTCCAAATTTTTCTCTAAATAGTTTCCCCACTCTATGATCTTATAATTTTACTCTATGAAATTTCAGTCTCTGAGCCCCTTCCTTGAGGAAATAAACATGAGCAGACCTTTACAGGCCTAAAACAAGCCCTGCAAGAACCATCAGCCTTAGGACTACCTAACTATTCAAAACTTTTTACCTTATTTGTGCATGAAAAAGATAGCCAAGCCCTGGGAATGTTTATGCAAAAACATGGTAATAAACATTGGCCTATTGCCTATTATAGCATACAGCTTGATACAGTTGCTCATGATTATTCTATCTGCCTTAGGGCTATAACTACTTCTGTAAAGTTAGTAGAAACTTCAGCAGATATAACACTAGGAAATGGCACTTTTTCACAAACACTGTGCACTGTCCAAAGTCTCTTTAATTCTGAATTGCCTCAACATTTCTCTGCAAGCTGACTAACCTCCTATGAGACACTTCTGCTTTCACAAGATAATTTACATTTTAAAAGTTGCAATATCCTTAAGCCTGCTTCATTACTACCCCTGCCTGACCAAGGTGAGTCCCATGGCTGTAAGGTAATAAAGTCCCATTTTGTGTCACTGTGTCCTAATTTACAAGACACTGTTTAATCTGGATCTTATTTTTTTTGTTGATAGGTCATATTGTAAAGACAAAAAAGGAAATTTCCAAGTTGGCTGTACTGTTACTACCCAATATGAACTACTTGAGAGGAACAATCTCCCACAAACTAAATCAGCCCAACAAGCAGAGTTCCATGTCCTTACAAGAGCATGCCACTTAACAAAAGGACAAATTGTTAATACTTATACAGATAGGCTGTATGCCTTTGGTTCATCCATGATTTTGAGATGTTATAGAAACAAAAGGGGTTTTCTTACATTCATTGAGACCCCAATAAAAAATGAGCAAGTAGACGACCCTCTTACTGCTATTCTCTTACATTCTGAAATTGCTGTCATCAAAATTGAGGAACAATCTAAAAAGATTAGACCTATCAGGGAAAGATTCCCCTGTCAGGGAAATGGCCTTGCTGACTTTCTTGCAAAGGCAACAGTAAAGATATCTATACAGGTTGTGGCCCATGAAGAAGAAGTCTATTCTGCTTCTGCAAAAATGACCCCTTGTTCCAAGACTTTTGCCATCCTCATGTATTTGTAATATGGCAACAGTCTGCTCCTGAATCAGAGAAATTAAGATGGGTAAACAACAGTTGTAAATTCAATGAACAGTCAAGGCTATGGTAAACCCAATTAGCTGTTTTGTTCTTCTCAACTCCCTGGCAAACGTCTTTTATCAGTTTTACATTTCTTCACCCACTATAGTGCATTTAAGATGGCTCAAACTATGAAGAAACATTGGTAGGGAGACATCTATGAAATTGCAAAAAGAGTTTAGCACCAATGTCTGATTTGTCTGGTCCATGATCCTAGAAAAACTTTTTGTTCCCAGAGGCCTCGAAACTCTTCTCTCTGGACCTTGCCAGCACCTGCAGCTACACTTCATTCAACTACCACTTAGTATGGGTTAAAAATGTATTCTTCTTATTGTATATATGTTTTCTGGATAGCTTGAAGCCTTCCCCTGCCACAAAGCTGATGCCCTCATGGTGGCAAAAAAATCATTGGAAAATGTGTTTTCCACCTTCCACAATCACCAGTGATCAAGGCACTCATTTCACTGGGCAAATCACATAAACCTTAACAAAAACTTTCCAAACTTCTTGGAATTATCACTGTCCCTATCACCCTCAATCATCAGGCAAGGTTAAAAGAACAAATGAGATCCTTAAACTTAAAATCTCTAAACTTGATGAAACTATTTGACACTGTTTGTCCAAGGTATTGCCTCTGGTCTTGCTGACTGTCCACAGTACCGTCTTTGGTAAACATAAACTCACTCCCATATGAGATAGTCACCTGTAGACCAATGTCTATTGATAATCAACTTTCTGCTGATCCCTTGTTATCTCACACTAGTATGGCTAACTACTGTAATTCTTTAATGTCTTATGCCAAAGACTATCATCAACAGGTTAAAGAAGCTTTCCTGAATCCCACCTCAAAGGATCCTTTTGGCCACAGTCTGGAGCCTGGTGACTGGGTATTCTGGAAATGTCATCAGAGGAAGACAGCCCATGAACCGCATTGGGATGGACCTTACAAAGTGCTCCCAACCACTGACACTGCTGCAAAACTAGAAGGCATTGAGCCTTGTGTATACATCTCACAGTTAAGGAACTCTCCAGCTAACATCTAGTCCTGTAAAGATGCTAGAAACCTTCAAGTAAAATTGAGGAGGAAAAGAAGTAGCTGACATTAATGTAGACTGCTTCCACCCAACACACGTGATTGAGACCTCACACTTTAAACATGAAACCACTTTTTCTTTTCTTTCTTTCCTTTACTTTGGTATTGACCTGGGAAGATAATGCCATCATCCATATCTCCCAGGCCATTTTTAATGAGGGTAATTTTCAGACTGCTGGATTTATCATCAAAGATTCTGACCTATCCATAATACTAGTGACTACCTGATACTCCCTTTGACCAATTTCTCTTCTATTCCCAATTTCACCACAAACTCAGTCAACCTCCTCTAGCAGTCTCTTACCAAAATCAACTTTTACAGTCAGAACATCCAGTGCCTTTTTTTTTTTAACCTTTCTTCGATTATAGCTGTACTTGCCCAATTAGACACAAATACTGTAAATCTTAGTATATTTGCACCCCTAAGATCTCACCAGCAGCACCCATCTTTGCATGGTATTCTTTATTTCAGGCTAGGAGATTTACTCCCCAAATGCAATGAAAACATAAGCGACTCCTGGCTTGAATGGGAAAATGTAACAATCCCTGCAAATGAATCCACTAACAGATTCATCTTAACAGGAATTGTTTGTACCTCAACAGGGTTTACCTTTGTCTGTGGTGGTTAGCATTCTCCTTGAGCCTATGAATGCCTAGATGACTGGCACACAGGCAATGCCTCTTAGGTTACCTAACTGTGTCCCTAACTATTCACAGATGAATTGAGACAACTCATCGTTCAACTCCTCTGAATTTACATTGAGTTAGAAAGGACCTACAAGAACACATTCATAGTTCAGTATTCATTTCTTTTGTCAGGACCCTACTTCCCTGGTTATAAGTAAATGTAAATGAAGCTATGATCAGGAACCTCTCCTTAACTTTTGAAAATATTGCAGAATCTGCTACTAAAGCAATAGCTGCCCAATAAAATCCTTAGATTCTCTGGCCAAAGTTGTTCTTGATAATAGTATAGCCCTGGATTATCTTTTAGCTGAGTGAGGAAGTGTCTGTGTTGTGGCCAACATCACCTGCTGCACGTGGATTAACACTTCTGTGAAGTTGAAACTGTTACATAACATCACTGAGCAAGCCACTTGGCTTAAAATAGTGGCTCCTTCAAAAGGGTCTTTCTTTTTTTTTTTTTTTTTTTTTTTTTTTTTTTAACATCTTTATTGGGGTATAATTGCTTTACAATGGTGTGTTAGTTTCTGCTTTATAACAAAGTGAATCAGTCATACATAAACATATGTTCCCATATGTCTTCCCTGTTGCGTCTCCCTCCCTCCCACCCTCCCCATCCCACCCCTCCAGGCTGTCACAAAGCACCGAGCCAATATCCCTGTGCCATGCGGCTGCTTCCCACTAGCTATCTACCTTACTGCGTTTGTTACTATGTATATGCCCATGACTTAAGTTATTTTATTTTGATTGGTTTGGGTCTTGAGAACCATGGCTGTGAAGTGCACTCCAAACATTGGGAGTTATCCTGCTTATAATAGTCATAGTAGCCTCCCTGGTGCACTGTACTCCCTCAAAAGGTTTAAATGCATGTTTGCAGCCGCTACTCACCAAGTAAATAATCTCTCTAGACTATCATGCCAGAAAAAGAGTGAAAAAAATGACCAACTAAAAAATTGTGACCCTGAAGTCATGACCTGTGAAACTACAGAAATTCAGAAAAAAATAAAATCATGAGCTGTGATTATTACACAGAAGATCAGTAAAAGCTGTGAGAACTACAGAGTGGTAGCTGAGAGTAGTAGTAATGCCTTAAATTTAGATCACATCTTGGGTAGGCTGAGAGTCTAATCAAAATGGGCAAACTGTTGAAAAAGAGACAACAGCCCCAAAATGAAGTCACTTGTCCTAAGCTCTTCATCAGCAAACCAAGAGTACCTAACCTAATTCCATTTTCTGCCTCTCCCAGAAATGTAACCTCTAATCAAGCAACCTGGAATGACCCAGTCAGCACTAGTGAGGTAATCCACCCAATAGACTCCTTCTGTCCCCCAGAGAAGGTGACCTTGCCTGAAACAATCCACTTTTTCCTAAAAACTTCCCTTTCCCACCCCTTTATGCCTGTAAAAGTCTTGCATTTTGTATAACTCTTCTGAGCTCCTTTCTACTTGCTAGAAAGGATGTTGCCCAATTCATGAATCATTGAATAAAGCCAGTTATTTCTTTAAATTTACTCAGTTGAATTTTTTAACAATATGTAGGAACTCGGAGGTCATTTTTGGCTGCGTCACATAGTGTCACCAGAAAACAGCAATGAAACAGGGCCACACAGATTAAGTGGCCCTGCATTTGACCATTTTTAATATTAATTTAGCTACCTTTTTAAAGCCAGTACACTCTTTGTAATTAACCTTAGCTCATGAATTCCTAAATATATATATAATGATAACTTCCAGTGTAGCATCCTCTGAGTGTTTTGAGCTCAACTGTTTACGAAAAATTGCCTTCTTCTGATGAAGTAATCTGCATCTAGATTTTGTCACCATGGTAAAAACTGCTTCCTGCAAATTTGTCTTACAAGGAAGTTGGTACTTTGGAAATGGTGTTCACTTCTCTTTAGAGAAAAATACATCTTTGAAAAATGATTTTTTTTCTTTTAAAAAGAACCTGATGCTCAAAATTTCTTAAAATGTTTACTTTTTAAAAATTTTTATTTTTTCAATTTTTGGTATGAAGATACTTTAGTGTCATAAGTGGTCTATAATAAGATGAAAAAGACATACTGGGATCTAAGTCAGTAATAAGTTAGTTTTATAATGAAATATTTATTTTATATGTTTAAACATAAAATGTTTCTAAAAAATGAGAACTGCTAAGCTGAATAAAAAATATAAAGTATAAACATTAAAAAACATAAATTTTCCTTAAAACAAATATTTACTTTATTAGCAAGTTTTAGCTTTTTTTTTTTTTTTTGTAGCTTGAAATCATCTGCCAACTTAAGCACCCCAAGAGCTTTTAATTTGACCAAAAAGACATAGCCACCTAGGGTCAGAATCTGTCCTCTTAAGGAAAACCTTGCCTGCTGTTCCCCTGCTTCTTCCATTTCAATGAGCACTCTGAGTCATCTGAGAGTTGAAACTGAGTGAACAATTAATCCACAACTAATGTTTAAACCTTACATTTTAGGCATTTTGCAGCTAAAATAAGGCAGTGTTGTTTAGTAAAGAATTTGGCTTTGAAATCAGGCAGACATAATATTGGCTCTGCCTTTCACTGACTTTGAGATTTTAGGATTTAATTAACTTTGGGGTTTTGTTTTCTCAGAATAGACATTCAGTGAAAGATAGTTATCATTATCCCTGATCCAGTAAATGTATAGACCAATTGGAAGACTGGCACGTGATTGCTTGTATATGTGAAAAAGAAACACATGTAAAATGTAAAACACAGTGAATAGTAAGACAAAAGTAATACTAAGTAGCAAAGTCATGAAACATTAGACAACCATAGAGTTTTTAAATTAAGATATGACATTTTAGAGAGAATCATAGAGATTATAAAAGTCTTCTGGATTAACTGACGGTTGAACTGAATCTTTAGCAAACTGAATATTGATTAACTGTATCCTGAGTACTGACTATGTGGCATGCACTGGGACATGCAGTTCAAAATTAAGCCAGATATAATTCTTGCCTTCTATGGGAGTTAGGACAAGTAAACCAACAACTACACTGAAATGAAATAAATCATACATGTAAGGTATGCTAAGTGAATATTGTGCCTATGCATGTGTGTGCTTGGGGAAGACAACACATACGTGTTAAAACAGCAAGTGTTAAGTACTAATGAATGATGAGGTAACAGAAGAAGAGATGCTTGAAAGATGAATTAAAATTTACCCTTAGTCTGCTACAAATTTCTTTCATAACACTTTTTTATTTGCAATTTTAAGTGTACAATTGTATATTTAATGCCTATGTTTCCAGCTAAAATGTAAGCTCCAAATTAGCTCACAACTATTTCACCCACTCTCATTTATACTAGCTGAAAATCACTGAGAAGTTTTAAGCCCATCCTTAACTCACCAAATACCATACCAAACTATCATTAATTTAAATATTGAACAAGCATTGAGGAGGCTAGGAAAAGAGTTTCCCACTCATGTAGGATTGCCTGTAGTTAAATCCTCTGCTGTAGGAATCCTTTAGTGAGCCAACAGAGAGGCACTAATATTTTTATATCCTGGTCTCATTCTGAGTTCTTTAATCTGCATTTTCCCCAAATTTTATTATCACAAATCCTTCAACTCTGATCCTTTATAATAGCTTACTAGCTCATGATATCGTTAGCCACTTTCCATATATTAAAGTAGAATTTATCCTCATGTTGCCTCTCTTTTAATGGGGAGAATTTATCTTTTCAACAGGCTTTCAGGAACACTTCTCAGTCTGGCTCAGTAACTCCAGATCAATCCAATTCTGAAATTCTGATTTGTGTTAACATATTATGCACTCATTTGCTATAAAGTTTTCCCCTGTTTGGTCATCTTCCACAAAGAACACTCCATGTTGTTGTGTGCTGAAGATGTAATGGAAATATAGCAGAAGTAGGCCAATGGAATTTTGAATCATTTGTTTATGGAACTTTTTTATGTTTTCAGAACATGGGAAACCGTATTTGGAATCACCTATAACTATAGGTAATTGCTGATTGTGTGATAATGTAATGTTGCTGATTGTGCCAGTGGCATGGTGGAATAGTTTGTATTCATTTCATGATAAGAAGCTAGCCTCACAAAGCCATTTTGTATACCTGGAGGATCAAGTCAGAACAACTTGGAATTTTTTATTGTACAGATATTAAAGATGCTAAAAACGTAGTTATATGTTTTTGTGCTACTCCCTCAAAATCTGTTAGCCCCATCAAAGAATCCTGTCAAGAAAAACGTTTTCTTTACCATTCCAGCCTCTACTGGTGATCAAGGAGCCTTACCCTCTTTGTTTTGGGGATTGATTCTTAGGCCCAGTATTGATTCTGGGCCTAAGCCACCACAGAACCACATCCTCCTTGAAATCAGGAAGCCCATTTCGATAGCAGCATCATCCACATTATAATCACTATAGTATTTATCAAATATACGGATGCTCTTCTCACAAATGCATTTATTATTGTCCTTTCATTGGAGAAGGTTAGAGAATTATAGAAGGTATATCCACTCCAAAATTTCTAGCTACATTATAATTTGGATCCCAGATTATACTCTTCAAGTATGATTTTCTTAGAGCAATTTTAGTTGCTCCTTGGTCTCATGGTTTTATGATTTTTATAGATAACACCTGAAATTATAAGTTGATCACAATAAATGAATATGTGAGAATATCTTTGTTTTATTGTATTTACATTATTGACTCTGAATCTGTAAAAGTAATGGTATTGACAATTTTTATCTGAACTAATAAATAGTAATATAATTCACCAGTATCTCAGACTAAGAACATCAGTATCCTTTATTTTTATCTTACATTCCATTTCCTCTGCAAGTCCTACTGATTCCACTTCCAAAATTTATCCTAAATCCAATCATCTCTGTCATTTTTGCTTTCTGAAAACGGTATGCTCTGAGCAGCTGTAGGAGTTATAATTTGAAACTGTAAATCAGATACAGTTAATATGTATACTATATATAGAGTATATATATACATTACATACAGTAAATATAGTTTTGTATATATACAATATTATACATAATATATACTATATATTATACTATATATACATAGGTATATACTATATATGAATATGTATATACTATATACCCATGTTTATATACTATATTATACTATATATATACTATATCTACACAACACTATAATATATACAAAATATAAATAATGCTGTGTTATATATTATAATTTTTATATATGGTATTATATATAATATATAATAAAAATGTAAAATATAATATATATTACATGTAATATTTATTGTATATAATATTACAATAATATTATAATATGATATTAATATATTATATATTATTAATAGTATAAATTATATAGAGTGTATACATAATTTATACAATATATAATGTATATTTTACATGTTTTATATACAATAATTATATTGTATAAATAATATGTATTGTATATTACATATTATATGATAATAACATACGTAACATATGTTTTATATCATGTAATACATAATATGATATTTAATATATATATTATTTAAAAATCATAAGACATTATTTATAATATAGAGCATAATATGTAATATAATATACAGTAATATAGTTATATTATTTAATATTATTATTATATCACGTATATTGTAGTATAATATATATTTTATACTTTAATATATATATTATATATTATATATACTATATTTATATTTATTTATATATTATAATTACATTATATCTATATATAATATAATTACATATATATTATATACATACATTAATAATATAAACTATATCTTATTTAATATAATATAGTTGGCATTATATCACATTATTATAAGATATATAACATATAATATATGGTAATATATGATATATGATTATATATAATATATTATATATCTTGGGGACACATAGTTATTCAAGACAGGAGCCTGTAGTGTCCCCCTTTGCCTGGCAAAGCAATAAAGCTACTCTTTTCTACTTCATCCTCCCCAATATATATATATATATTATATATATTGTAAATATTTTAATGATATAATAATGTATATAATATATAACTATAAAAATATTGTGATAATATACATCATATACATTATATATAATATATATAATATATCATGTGTCTATTATATATATCATATATATTATATAATTAATATAATATATTAATCATATCAATATTGACTAATATTTTATATGAAAATATTAATATATAATATGTATAATTAAATATTAAATATTATATTGTTATATTATCGTATTATAACATATTTAATATCATAATATTGTCATATTATAAACATATATTTGTATTATATAACATACTATGTATTACATGATGTAGAATATAATATACTATATATTATAATATTATGATAATGTATATAATATATATTTATAATATATTATATAATATATTGTACATAATTTTGTATTATATTCTAATAATATAATATAATTATACTATATATAATTATATTATGCAATAATATAACTATTTAGACAATTATATAAATAACTATATAACATATCATTAATAATATAATTAATAGTAATTGTATTATTATAATATTATATGTATTAATTAATTTATCATTAAATTATTTATTATGGTTAATATTAAATATGAAAAGTTTTTGGACTCAGGCAGTGAGTATTTGACTGGAAACAGAGAAGAAAAAATATTGCACAGAAATAATTGTTGACTCTGTAAATTATAATATATGAGAACAGAAAGAGAACAGTGCAAAATATCTCACATTGCTGTTCTGTATTCTCAAGTGGATAATGTTGGATTTATCCTATGAATGAGATTGTCAGTTGTGAACAGATTACCAATTATTATGTGTTAGATGAAATGGAAGATTTCATACTGAAGAAAAATATGTTACTTGGGAAAGAATGTGATTAGTTTCAATAATTTAGTTTAACTACATTAGGCTAACCGTGAAAGTTAATCATTAAAGAAAGCTGGGCTTCCCTGGTGGCACAGTCATTGAGAGTCCACCTGCTGATGCAGGGCACATGGGTTCATGCCACGGTCCGGGAAGATCCCACATGCCACGGAGCGGCTAGGTGCATGAGCCATGGTCGCTGAGCCTGCACATCTGGAGCCTGTGCTCTGCAATGGGAGAGGCCACAACAATGACAGGCCTGCATACTGCAAAAAAAAAAAAAAAAAAAGCAGAAAATATTTAATGTGTCCTTTTTATGTAAACAATTCAAAATACACTGTGTCTTCTGTGAAAACAGAGTAATTCCCCTATATATGAATGAGTTCTTTTCCAAAAGTAGGTTTGTTTAGTTCCATGTTGTTCATAAGTCCAGCAAAGTGCACATGGAACATTCTCCAGGACAGAACACATACTAGATCACAAAAAAAAACCTCAACAAATTCAGGAGGATAGAAATTACATGAAGCTTTTTTTTTTTTACCACAAAGGTGTGAAACTAGAAATCAACTTCAAAAAGAGAAATGGGAAAAGGAAAAACAAGTGGAGACTAAACAACAGGGTCATAAAAAAAACAGATCAATAAAGAAAAGAAGAAGGGAATCAGAAAATACTTCAAGACAAATGAAAATGGAAACAACTTTCTCTCATATATATATGAACACAGTTAAAGCAGTTCTATCAGGAAAGTTTATAGCAATATAGGTTGCACTCAAGAAACAAGAAATATCTCAAATAAACAACCTAAACTACCACCTAAAAAACTAGAAAAAGAACAAATAAAGTCCAACCTCACCAGAAAGAAGGAAATAAGAAAGATCAGAGAGGAAATGAATAAAATAGAGATTAAAAAAATAGAAAAGGTCAGAGAAACCAAGAGCTCATTTCTTGAAATGATAAAGAAAATCAATAAACCTTTAGCCAGGATCACCAAGATAGAAAGAGAGGTCCCAAATAAACAAGAAAAGAAATGATAGAGAAGAAATAACAAATGGTACCACAGCGATACCAACCAAAAATCATAAGACAATACTATGAACAACTTATGAACAAATACTATGAACAAATTATAAGAGAATACTATGAACAACTTATTAATATATTATACTATGAACTATGACAACAAACTATGACAACTAAGACAACAAATATTAATATATTATACTATGAACTATGACAACAAACTATGACAACAAATTGACAACGTAGAAGAAATGGACAAATTTTTGGAAACATACTGATTTAAGAAGAAATAGACAATTTGAACAAACTAATTACTAGAAGTGAAATTCAATTTGTAATTTAAAAAAACAAAAAGCTTCAAGCAAACAAAAGTCCAAGACTGGACAGCTTCACAGGAGAATTCTACCAAACATATAAAGCAGAACTAATACCTATCCTTCTCAAACTATTCCAAAAATTGAAGAGAAGGGAACACTCCCAAATTCATACTATGAGGCCACCATTACCCTGTTACAAAAGCCAGGCAAGGACACTGAAAGAACGAAAATTACAGGCCAATATTTGATGAATTTAAATGCAAAAATCCTCAACAATTTTAGGATTAGCAGATTAGCAAACTGAATGCAACAATATCCTTTTGATAAAGATCATACACCATGATCAGGTTGGATCTATTACAGAGTCACAAGGATGGTTCAACATTCACAAATCAATCATTATAATATACCACATTAACAAAACAAAGGATAAAAATCACATGATCATCTCAATAGATGTAGAAAACCATTTGAAAAAATTCAACATCCATTTATGATAAGAATTATCATCAAGGTGGTTATAGAGGGAATATATTTTAACATAATAAAGGCCATTTACAACAAATCCACAGCCAACATCATACTCAATTGGTAAAACAATGAAAATCTTCCTGCTGAATTCATGAAAAAGACAAGGATGCCCGCTCTCACCACTTCTATTTAACATCGTATTGGAAGTCCTAGCCACAGCAATCAGACAAGAAAAAAAGGTTTCAGGACACACGATTCATATACAGAATTCTCTTGTGTTTTTATTTATGAATAATGAAATCTCACAAAGAGAAAATTAAAAAGAAACCAATCTTGTTTAAAATTACATCAGAAGGAATACAATACTAGGAATAAACCTTACTAAGGAGGTGAAAAGCCTACACCCTAAAAATTATAAAACATTAATGAAGGAAATTAAAGAAGATCCAAAGAAATGGAAAGATACTCCATGCTTTGGATTGGAAGGATTCATGTTTTTTAAAATGGCCACATTATCCAAAGCAATCTACATATTTAATTCAGTCCCTATCAAATACCCATGACACTTTTCACAAAACTAGAACAAATAATCCTAAAATTCAGATGGAATGACAATAGATTTCAAATTGCCAAAGCAATCTTGAGAAAACAGAACAAAGCTAGAGATATAACCCTCTAAGACTTCAGATTATGCTACAAAGCTACAGTAATCAAAACAGCATGGTTTGGCACAAAAACAGATACATAGATCAATGGAATAGAATAGAGAGCCCAGAATAGAGAGCACCTATGGTCAATTTATCTATGACAAAGAAGGCAAGAATATACAATGCAGTGGAGTGGTGCTCAGAAAGCTGCACAACCACATGTAAAACAATGAGATTAGAACATTCCCTCACACCATATACAAAAATAAACTCAAAATAGTTTAAAGACCTAACTATAAGACATAACACCATAAAACTCCCAGAAGACAACATAGGCAGAACATGCTTTGATATAAATCATAGCAATATTTTTTGGATCAGTTTCCTAAGGCAAAATAAATAAAAATAGAAATAGACAAATGGAAACTAATGAAACTTCAAAGCACAGGAAAGGAAACCATTGATAAAATGAAAAGATGACCTATGGAATGGGAGAAAATATTTTCAAATGATGTGACTGACAAGAGGTCAATATCCAAAATATACAAATAGCTCATAAAAATCAATATCAAAAAAACCCAATTTAATCAAACAATGGGCAGAAGAAGTGAATAAACAGTTTTACAAGGAAGACATACAGATGGATAACAGGCACATGAAAAGATACTCAACATCACTAATTATTAGAGAAATGCAAATCAAGTCAACATGAGATATCACCTCATACCTCTCAGAATGGCTATCATTAAAAAGTCTACAAATAACTAATTTTAGAGAGGATGTGGAGAAAAGGGAAGACTTGTACATCGTGGGTGGTAATGTAAATTGGTGCAGCCACTATGAAAAACAGTATGGAGTTTCCTCAAAAAACCAAAAATCTAACTATGATATGATCCAGCAATTCCACTCTTGGATATATATCCAGAGAAAAATGAAAACAGTAACTCAAAAAAATACATGCTCCCCAGTGTTCATAGCAGCACTATCTAAATAAAGTAGCCAAGATATGGAAGCAACCCAAGTACCCTCTCAACGAGGGACTGGCATAAGAAGATGTGAATATATATATATATATACATATATATATATGAATATATATATATATATATATATAACCATATACATATAAAGGAATATTACTCACCCAGAAGAAAAGAATGAAATTTTGTCATTTTCAGCAACATGGCTGGACCTAGAGAATATTAGACTAAGTGAAATGTCAGACAGAGGAAGACAAATACTGTATGATGTCACTTATATATGGAATCTAAAAAAATAATACAAATGAGTGTATGTGTAAACATAAATAGACTCACAGGTATATAAAAAAACTTATTAACAAAGGGTAAAGCAAAGAAGGTGAGGCAAATTAGGGGTATAGCATTAAAAAATATGAGCTACTATGTAAAATATATATAAGCAACAAGGATATATTGCAGAGTACAAGGAGTTAAAAATATCTTGTAATAACCTATTGTGTAGTATAATCTGTAAAAATACTGAATCCCTATGCTGAACACCTGAACTAATATAACATTATATATCAACTATACTTCAATAAAAAGAATGTCTAAAACCCAATACAATAGATAGTATTTTTAAATGGTAGATTTAAAAAAGAGACTTAGCATTTCAAACTTCATTATTGAAAAAGACATTTAAACAGGCATGCTGCTATAACGATAATTTATGTAAAAAATCAAGTACAACAATGGCATATATCTCTGTGTGTGTGTATATATACACACACACATACACACACACACACACACACACACACACACATATATGTGTATATATGCCAAACCATATAAAAATAAAAATAAGCAAACTAACAATACGTGTGTGTGTATATGTATATATATATATATATATATATATAGAGAGAGAGAGAGAGAGAGAGAGAGAGAGAGAGAGAGAGAGAGAGAGAGACAGAGACAGAGAGACAGAGACAGAGACAGAGAGACAGAGAGACAGAGAGAGATATTCAGCATATGGTTTCTACTGGTATCATTTCTGGTCTCTTTTGATTTATTTTCTCCTGATTTGGGGGTCACATTTTTATCTTTTGCTTGCCTGGTAATTTTTGGATGCAATGCCAGACACATTGAATTTTACCTTGTTGATCACTAGATATTTTTACATATCTAAAAATATTCTTGTTGTTTTCAATCCAATTGTTTTAGTTGCATGTAGTTTCAACCTTACATAATCTAGAGTAAGTCTATAGTTTTGGACTAATTTTATTTCACCAATGAAACAACAGCTTTCTGATTATTCTACTCAATACCCCATGATTTACAACATTTTTCCACCTTAGCTAGTGGAACACAAATTATTAATTGCTCTGTAGAAAAATTTTTCTTTGAACCTGTTTCAGGTGGTTCTTTTCCTGACCTCAGGTATTTTACTCAAACCCATGTGTTGATCAGTACTAAATTGCATTCAGATCTCTGAAGCTCTCTTTCTGTACAACTTACTTCTCACCTGTACTATTCCCTAAAACCTCCAGTTGTCTTGGTCTCTACAGACTCTCAGTTCCTTCTTCTCAACTCAGGGTGACAGGCAGGTCTGCCTGGGTTCCACTATTGCCATTGCCAGTAGTCTCTTCAGGCATTTAGTGGGGACACTTTTAGGGCTCACTTTATTTCCCCTTTCTCATATTCACTGTTTTGCACTGCCTCATTTCAAATGTCTGAAACTATTGACATACACATTTTTTTTTCCAGTTCTGTGTTGTTTCCTTGTAACTCTGTCTTGGGGTGAAGAGGAAGTCCTCGAAATAAGTAGTTTTTACATCATCCAGAAAACTGTTTCACAAACATAATACTTCCATATACTTTCAATACTTGTATTTGCATTTCTGTTTAGGATTGCATTGGTGTCAAGTAGAATTGACCAGGAGCAGCTCTGAGCACCCTGCACCAGATCAAACACAAGCAGGATTTCCTTCCCCTCCCCCTCCCCCTCCCCCTTCCCTTCTCCTTCCCTCCCCCTCTTTCTCTCCCTCTCCTTCTCCCTCCATACATCTACTCCCTGAATGCCTGCTGCATGGCCAACACAAGCTGGGAAGCACTTTGGGATGTGTCCTGGCTCTACAGTCTCAGCTTGGTTCACTGTAGATTGATGAACCCAGGCTGTCAGAAGCAGTTTACCAAGGGGGTCTGCTTCTATGTTACTCCCTGAACCTGGGGCCTTGGATCCAGCATGAAGAAGGAATTTCGGACAGCCACTATACTGGGAGGGCTATGAGTGGTGGTGGGCTGATGCTGCACATCCTACATTTGCAAATCTGACAGGATTGGTGGTTGGGACTGGAGTCAGGAAGAATCGTTGCCCTGCAAGGACCCTCTGCTACCCTTTCTCGCATTACTTCCCCACCCTCACTGACTTGTGTGAGAAGATTTGGAGCAATTCCTTCAAGGTGAGCCCTGAGCATGGGAACAGTAGAAGTGTCTCCAGAAGTGGTTTGAACTTGCTCAGGGAAACCCCAAAAGGCCTTGGCCTGCCACTTTGCTGTTCCTGCCTCATTCTTGGAATTCTCCTACCCTCTCATGGTCTTCTCTCTGTTCCTGTCATTTTTCTCATGAGAGCCTCTTCTTCTTTCACTTAATCCTGCACTCTCACTAGCTATGGGCCAGCCTGAGCCATGGCAGCTTCCTTCCTCAGGCCCTTCCTTAAAAGGCACAGGCTGGGGGTTTGGTGGGACATTAAGGTTACAAGAGCTGACACCAGAGTCTTGCACATTGAATTCTAGACCCCCTCCACTGCTCTGCTCTGCTTTTCCCTCTCTGGGAGCAGCCCAGGCTGGAGATGCCAAGGTGACCCACCTCCTCCTGCTTTTAGGGATGGTGGGGCAATGATATAGGGTGCTAAGCCCTTTCTCATCCAGTATACACCCACCTCTTTCCATGGCTGAGCTAATGGTGACAGCCCTGGCTTTTAGTCCCATGATGGTGCCTCCAATAAAATGGCAGTTGACTTTAAAAATAAGTAAATAAATTAATTACTTTAAAAAATGGAGGAGACTTCCCTGGTGGCTCAGTGGTTAAGAATACACCTGCCACTACAGGGAACACGGGTTCAAGCCCTGGTCCTGGGAAGATTCCACATGCTGTGGAGCAACAAATCCCATCTGCCACAACTACTGAGCCTGCATTCTAGACCCTGTGACCCACAACTGCTGAGCCTGCATGCCACAACTAATGAAGCCCACATGCCTAGAGCCCGTGCTCAACAACAAGAGAAGCCACCACAATGAGAAGCCTGCACACTGCAACAAAGAGTAGCCCCCCCCCCCAGGCTGCAACTAGAGAAAAGCCCACGTGCAGCAATGAAGACATAATGCAGACAAAAATCAATCAATCAATCAATAAAAATAGTCATCTGGAACAGTATCAGGTATTAAAAAAGAAATGGCAAATAAATAAGTAAAGATTTATTCTGGTCAAGGAGGACCAAAAACAATCGCATTGTTTTTTCCAAAAGAAAGTTTCATGATACTGGTATTTCTTACTTAAAGTATTGAGGAAGTCTTGAACCATCATAAGGCATAGCTTTAGTCATGATAAACTCAAAAGAAGCTGTGTCCCGACTGTCAATTATATCAGATTTATTTTTCATGCAGTAATTTAATGTTCTCAAACTAGACCTTTTTCACTGAATTAATATTGCTAATTTTAACATTTATTTTTTGACTTGTATAAAATTATTAAATTTTCTTTGATTGAAAGTAATAAAAAAATTTAAACAACAATAACTTTATACCTAAATTCATGTTTGGACTTAAGACCACTAGCAGACCGCTAGCATTTCTGGCCACTGATCTTTAAAATATTAGATTTCATAAAGGGTAAAATAATCGTTAGTTCTTTTTGGTGAGTGTCCACAACCTCTCCCAGCTTTGTTGATATGTGTGGGGTCCTATCAACTTAAAAACATGTTCAATCCCTCGAAACTTATTTTATTTTTTTTCAATACTATCAGTCAGGACTAGTCTTGGAATAGAGCTCCCAATAATGCACATATTAAGTTTAGCAAATATTTTTCAATATAATGGTAAGACTCCAGTATTTTAACTGTGGTATGATTCAGAATTTCAAATTTTGTTCCTAAAGCTCCTGCTTGGCTTGTTTGAGCTAGTGCTGATTAAACTATCACATATATTTTTGTCATTGGGCATTAAGGTGATGTGTGCAAAGCCAAAAAAAACAAACAAAAAATGCAGTCAGAATTGAGGATTGCCCTGTGAAATTTTCTATTGGGTAGTAAGTTCCAATATAATCTGTTTGTCCTTGTGCATAGGTCTTTGACGTCAAGGAATTCTTCTTAATCTATATTTAGACTTTATTTTTTTCCTGATGATACTAAGTACAATCCTTTAACACAACAGAGATTTAGTGAATGTAAAAGGAACATTTCACCATTTGGCCTCTCTTTGGATTGCTTGAACACCATTGTGTTGCTTTATTTCATTTACCAAAGTGTCTGGTACAAAGGATCTGCCAAAGGCATCTGCTTTAAAATCCCAACCCCCTTCTGTGCTAGCTACTAAGTCTTAATTCTTCCTCTAAATTTCCAGAAGAACTTCTGTAACTAAATACCTGATATTTGTGGTGTCCAGTCATCTAGGATCCATTTGCTTGGTTGCATCTCAAAACTATCGTATTTAGTCCAAGAGTCTGTAAATATTTTAACATTTTTCTGAGGATATATCTAATTCCTCTTACACTGCTCAATACTGAACATTCATCTGTATTTATGGCATACATTTACTCCCACCTTCCTTCACCTAGATATGACCAACTTCAGGGCTTATTTTTACTGATTCCCAAACAATAACATGACCTTCAATCCAGGGACTGTCACCAGTAAATCAGAAAGCCTGTTTTTTCCTTGGTTGCAAGTGAAATTGTGGTTCAAACCATGTGACATTATAAACTGTGAGGTCCTGAGGTCTCCAACATTACCTCTAAAGGTATCAAAGTAAGCTTTTCATAAAGAAAATGGACTCCCTCTAACATTTCCTGTCACATGATCTTGAATTTTGAACTGCTTCTACTTCATTCAAATATTTCTCTGATGTTTAACATAACATGATAGGTTTCTCTGTTCACTGGGCATGCTGATGTCATTTTATGTTGAAAGATGTCTCTTTTTATGCCCAGTGACAAGATACCAATACGCTACAGTAAACATATTTCAAATCCAAAATCCAAGCAATCTTCAATGAGGTGTAATTTTTAATTCCTACCAAAGGCTTCATTCTTTATTCTTTTAATTTCAGCAACTCTTAAAATTATTTGAGTGTTTGCATCACAATGTTCTTCAAGCAATGTTTGAGCCACAGCCTTTTAATATCTTTTAATACTTATTTATTTTTAGGCCTCATTCAAATACAAGTCTCAGGACCTTGTGGATAGAGTCCACCATTCTTCCTAAATGAGAGATGTGATTCAGTAGAACCCAAAATTTCCTATTAGTTTCTGTACTACCCATTTTGTTGTGAGGGTCAGTAAAAAATAGGACTCTATTTCTCATTTTTGGAGAGATACTTCAGCCCATGATAATCGTCCCCAACATTTCACAGACTCTGCTCAATTTTGAATTTTGTCTGGTTAAATCATTCAGTCTTTATTTGTTATATTGCTGACTACTGTCCTATTTTCCTGTCTCTCTAAGGAAGCAATTATCACTATACTTTCAACTTAATGCATCAATGGATTCTAATGATTTTTACAGTCTAAATGCTGTTGTATTCCTTTATGATAGTATACCAGTGAATTAAATATTCCATTTAGAGAAACAGGAGAAAGTACTGAAGTCCACTCCACATAAATGTGGATAATGTTTGGTTGTATTATAAAAAAGAATGGGTAAGAGTGGGCTAGTTAAATTTATTTTGACATATCAATAACCTTTGTCTTGTTGCATTTCTTTATCATATCTCTTCCAGAAAAATCTCTTAGTGAAATTGCCTTGTTTGCTGCCCAATAGCCTTACTGTCAATCTCTATGAACCTACTGCCAGAAGGAGTTGTTAAAAAGTTAGTTATTGGAAATAAATACCCTTACTTGGATCCATTTCTTAATCAGAGGAATAATATCTTATTATATTCCCAGAATTCTGTATTTGTTAATATTTATTATAGAAGATGGTCAGAGAAATTTCAAAGCTTTTCAGATGTCCAATTTTTTTTGTTTGTTTGTTTGTTTGCGGTACGGGGGCCTCTCACTGTTGTGGTCTCTCCCGTTGCGGAGCACAGGCTCCGGACGCGAGGCTCAGCCGCTCCGCAGCATGTGGGATCTTTCCGGAATGGGACACAAACCCGTGTCCCCTGCATCAGCAGGCGGATACTCAACCACTGCGCCACCAGGGAAGCCCCTCAAATGTCCAATTTTAATCAGGTAAAGGGTATATTCGGCTCACCTCCAATTTTAAAAATAGTAGGTTCAAATCTCTCCATTTGCACATAATACCATCTCAATTATACTTTAATGTAATGGTAACAAAACACAAAACTAATTCTCCTTTCATAATTTCCAGTCTTTTACCAGAGCATATCTGTATCCTCCACATTTTACCTGTGGGTCTTTTAGAGTGTTCTCTCTACCTCTAATGGGCATTGCACATTAACTGCCTATATCTGGTCACCTCTAAAAGTTTCTCATATTTCTTGTAAACTTTTCTCCCATATAATTGCCTAAGACCTTGGTTCCACCTGCCAGGGATTGTGCTAGAAGATCCCTGTCTTTCAGTTAATCATTTTCAAATTATTTCCTCTTTAATCAAGGGGGGGAGTATTTACCTTATAAGTAAATATCATTTCTACTTAAGTAGCAACAACAGCAGAAGTACCTGAAGGTTTTCCAGTAACTGGAAGAATCAGTACTATGTACTCTTTTTTGCTTTAGTTTCTATCTTTATTCTACCCTTACCATTTTTGTTTTTGCTTTTTATTTACCAGTGCTGTCACATAACTAGGAAATAGTCTAATTACATTTGCCTCATTTGGTGCTCCTTGTTTCACACTTTAAACAATTCCCAGGTCTATGTCATTCAAATTTTACTTATATGTCCCAAATGATCTGCCATATTTGCCCACATAAGCTATGCAGGGATGCATAGACAGATATTCTGGAATCAAAGTATCATGTTATTTTTTTCTATCCTTTTTCTTTTGAACAAAAAGTGTATTAATAATTTTGATTGATTCATGGATCTGAAAATAAAATCCCATTCCTGTAACCAATCTATACCATTAAAAATTGTTAAACTGTAAAAATAAATGAACGAATGAACTGAACAAATCAAACAAAGTAAGAAGGAAGGAAGGAGAGAGGAAAAGAAGGAAAGAGGAAAGGAAAGAAAGGAAAGGAAAAGAAAAGAGAAAAGAAAAGAGGGAGAGAGGAAAGTAAGGAAAGAGGGCGGGAGAGAGGAAGGGAGGGAGGGAAGAAGAGAGAGAAGGAAAAAATTCCCAAGTTTTACACAGCATTGAGCTTTCTTATTGATTATTGGAGGGTACAATCCCATCAGTTCTGGTAGAGGATGATAAGATGCAGCTCCCTAAGCTTCCCATTTGCTGCACTGGAATGCTTTTTGGGTTCAGAGTCTGAGACCTAAATTTGTGAGAAAGGAAAGTCACTTAGCAAAGGATCCTTTTATTTATTTATTTTTGGTACCTCACTAGTCAGTAGTCACACTTATTTGCTGTTTACTCCCCATCCTATTACCCTTTCATTTTCCCTTCATATTAAATTGTTCTAATGCATTTGATGAAAGTTCTTCTATTTGTGTATGTTGTTTATTTTTATTTTCACTGAAGTGTAGTTGATTTATAATATTATGTTAGTTTCAGGTGTATAGCATAGTGATTCAGTATTTTTACAGATTACACTCCATTAAAAGTTATTATGAGATAATTGCTATAATTCTCTATGCTATATAGTATAACCTTGATACTTATCTATTTTATACATACTAGTTTGTATCTCTTAATCTCATACCCCTAATTTGCCCTCCCCTTTCCCTTTGATAAACACTAGTTTATTTTCTATATCTGTGAATCTGTTTATGTGTATTTTTAGTTTAGTTGCATTGTGCAATAGACTTCATAATTTAAATTTATTTTTTAATCAAATAATTTTCAAAAATTATCTGTATTGTTTATAAATACTAACAATGTTCAACAGTATGCTTCATTAAATTGTCCTTCTTCATTGCCCTAGGGATGATCAACTAGATTTTTCTCTCATGCCTCATTACCACAATCTATATTAGTATATATACTCTGTGTATATGTGTAAGAATTTCTGTGGGTATGTACCAAAAAATAAGATTCCTGCATCATAGTGTTCACATTCTTAATCTGACCAAATAATGCCAGAATACTTTCCTTAATGGCTGCATCAGCCTTTTTCATTGCCAGTATTGCATGAAGCTTCCATATTCCATAACTCTGACAACACATGGCATTCATTATCTAACCTTTTATTTTGACAATCTAAAAAATATAAAGTATAGAGCAACATTGTTTTAAAATAGCAGTAATTAACGAATATGTTTGAACATATATTTTTGTTTTGCCTTTATTCTTTTATGAATTACATTTTTTAACCTATTATTCTCCTTTGGTTCTTTCATTTCCTTATTGGTTTTTAGGTGTTTTTATATTATCTAGGTATTCACCTTTGTTTGCTTTAGATATTGCAAATATCTTTCTAAAAATGTCATGTCAGTTAACTTGATCTTGCTATCATTGAATGGAAATCCTTAATTTAATCATATATCATTTTATTCTTCATGCTTTGTGTCTTTGGTGAGTTAAGAAACCACATTTTAAGAGTTTAACTTGGATATTTGTGAACTATTTATCATATAAATATTAAAATGATGTTATGGGGCTCTTTATTTCCAGCTGGAATTAGGATTGAGATTACATTGAATTTATAAATTCATTTTAGAAAAATTAATATTTTTTTATTAAACCAACAGAATAACAAATATTTTCAATCTCCATTACTTTCTATATAACCCTTAATAAGGTTATAACACTTATTTCTCCTTTTAGTTCTTTTGTATTCTTTTTTAAGTTAATTCCTAGGTAATTTAGTTTTTGTTGACAGCGTGTCATTTATATTTTTTAGTTGGATATTACTGGTTTTGACAATATAATTGTCTTCTGTAAATTGATTTGCTGTCAATCATTTTAATGGTCTTGTTTGCTTATCTCATCAGTTTTCTTTGTCAAAAATGAGTGGCAAAGAACCCCAAGCCTAGAAGCACCAGGCACTACACCATCCCTGTTTCCTGACTCTCAACTGGCAATGTCTCTGAGTAAAGTTTCACAGTAAATCACTTAGAAAAAATTTAGAACTGGAAGTATTAGACCGTAATTCATCAGCTCTGAGGCAGAAGTTGGTTCTTTCTACAGCGGTCCTTTATTCAGCCCTGACATTTTCATGTCAACACTAAAATGGGTGAGTATAAGAGAAAGACGTAAGAACAAAACTTAAAGGTTATTCCCCAAACTAAACCCTCACTGCTGATCAGGGGGTGTCCTATCACCAGCTCCCGGACACTCCAAGCAGGTACTGCATAGTCCTCGATCTACCTTTTAATGTTTCATTGTTTATATTTATTATTCAGATCCATGCTTCTTTCTCACATCTGTAGTTTACTTAGGGCTACTATTGAAGGAAGTTTATGCTAATTCACCATTTTATGATGATCAGGAAGACCTTATGTTTGAGCTTTCAACTTATTCTGTGTACATGTGAGAAGATTTTAAAATTCCTAAAGCTAAAAGTCCATTGCTTATATAATCACAAAATGGTTTAGTTTATTTAATAATCAATTAAAAGCAGGCAAATTTATTTTTAGGTATTTGAAAGTTTAAATATCAGAAAAAAGGTAATGAATGACAAGGATAATACCTACTTATTACATTGTGTGTATACTAACTTATAAAAATAACTCAGTATAGATACACTTCTATAAAACAATTGGCCTGCTCTCTTCACAAATGTCAACATCTCATAAAAATGAGAGCTGAAGCATTTGTCTAGATTTCAAGAGACTAAAGTCCATGAAAACGAAAAGCAATTCATGTTTATTTCTTGGATCCCAGATTTTTAAAATAGCTATAAAGAACATTTTGTGAACAAATGAGGAAATTTTAATATTGATTTTCTTTTAGCAAATAATTAATATTGAATGATTAATATTGTGTTAACCAAGATGATCTTAACATTTCCCTCAGTCTAAGGTTTAAATAGGATTCTCCCTGCCTCTAGGCCCCTGCCCTCTCTCTTACTCCAAGTTTTTAGAGAATCCAGCTGGTCTAACCAAAAAAGTCCCTCCGCTCCTTTTTTTATAGGATATACTTCAAAAAACTTGTCATTGCAAATTCTTTCTCTGCTTCTTTGAGATGTAAATCTTTTTAAAGCCTCTTATCAGTATTACAAACTAGAACTGACTCTCTCATGCACCTTTGTGTCATCTCTTTGAAATATCATCATGGAAAATAGAGCTCCTATCTCTCAGTCTCTGTGGGAAGGTAGGAGCCAAATTTTGGTGGGTGTCTTACTTCAAGTTGTAAAACTGTGTCCTATCATGAAGATAAGATAAAGTTTCCTTTTTTTGGTAAGGTCAATTAGCAATCAGAGAAGGCCTACTCCAGGTCTTAATAATTCTGCAGTTCATTATTTCAGTAGAGTTGAATTCAGGATATGTTCTGGTCTCTCTACAGTATTGCAACAGCCTTGAATAAAGTTTTTCTTACCATATTTACTTTTGACTGGTGCAGTTTTTGCTTTGGTAGTATTAATGATAAATTTTCTGAGTTTGGTAATTATATTATGATTATAATATATAGGACAATATCCTATTTTTTTTTACATCTTTATTGGAATATAATTGCTTTACAATGGTGTGTTAGTTTCTGCTTTATAACAAAGTGAATCAGTTATACATATACATATGTTCCCATATCTCCTCCCTCTTGCATCTCCCTCCCTCCCACCCTCCCTATCCCACCCCTCCAGGCAGTCACAAAGCACCGAGTTGATCTCCCTGTGTTATGCGGCTGCTTCCCACTAGCTATCTACCTTACCTTCGGTAGTGTGTATATGTCCATGCCTCTCTCTCGCTTTGTCACAGCTTACCCTTCCCCCTCCCCATATCCTCAAGTCCATTCTCTGGTAGGTCTGTGTCTTTATTCCTGTCTTACCCCTAGGTTCTTCATGACATTTTTTTTTCTTAAATTCCATATATATGTGTTAGCATACGGTATTTGTCTTTCTCTTTCTGACTTACTTCACTCTGTATGACAGACTCTAGGTCTATCCACCTCATTACAAATAGCTCAATTTCGTTTCTTTTTATGGCTGAGTAATATTCCATTAAGAGATATTTAGGTGTTTAGGGACAAAGCATCAAATAATATGCAACTATCCAATGGTTTGGCAAAATGATAATGTGTGTGTGTTTGTGTGTGTGTGTGCATGTGTATGTAAGAGATCAAGAGCAAGAGACAGGGAGAGGGAGGGAAAAGAGAGAGACAGAGAGATAGTGGGAGGGGGGCCACGGCTAGTTACTGATCAGAAGGTGAAGTATAAATAGAGTAGACATGGGTTTTATGAGATTGTGTTTACAAACTATTACCACATCTGCTGTAATGATTCTTGGTTTTGTTAGGAGTTGGCTTTTTGCATTTTTTCTGCTAGCAAAAATAAACTGATCAAAAATATTTCTATAGGGTTTCCCTGATGGCACAGTGGTTGAGAGTCCGCCTGCCGATGCAGGGGATGCGGGTTTGTGCCCCGGTCCGGGAAGATCCCACATGCCGCGGAGCAGCTGGGCCTGTGAGCCATGGCTGCTGAGCCTGCACGTTCAGAGCCTGTGCTCCACAATGGGAGAGGCCACGACAGTGAGAGGCCCACGTACCGCAAAAAAAAAAAAAAATATATATATATATATATATATATTTCTATAGAACCATTATAATATGATTATGTGACCCTTAATTTATACCTTGAGGTGATTAACATTTGAAATACGTTAGTAGAATCAACACAGAAGATTTGCTTTTCTGGTAACATCAAATATCATTATTGAAATCTGTACCAGAGTATATGTCAATTAACATGAGAGACATTAGAAGTAAATTTTAATTGGTGAAATGAGTGATGTTCAGGAAAAGTGGTTAGGATTCACTGTTCTTGTTTTCATGAGTCTCACAGTTTTATGGGACTCACTCTTGTTATATGAATGAGCTATAAGAAAACTGGAAAGAAGGATATCTACTACCATTTGAACAGGGCTCAGATCTAAATCTCATTACTCATGGATTTTCTTCTAGTTCACAGAGGACACTGTCTCCTGACTTGATTTGTGTTTCCAAATAAAGTGTGGGCCTTTCACCAAACCTTTCAAAAATCAGGCCTAATGCATTGTTGCCAAGATTTAGAATAAGACTTGCTTTTATTCTCACATACTACAAGTAAGGAAATCCTTCTGTATAGTCTACCACTAAATTTACCAAAAGAACTTGACAATTGTGAACCACCATGAGATTGACTTTGGTTAGTTTGCAACAGTATTGAAAGGACTACTGGGAGGATTGAAAGATAAATATATGTTGCTCATAATATTACCTACTACATATTAAACATTCAATAAACTTCAAATATGATTATTCATATTAATGTTAAAGATATCTGCTACTTAATACAAAAACCTTGATATTTATGAAAAAAATCATATCAGTCCTGTCATCAAAACAAAAAATTCAGTAATGCAAATCATTATCAGTTAGAATTACTGTAGAAAACAGAATTCTCCCAGATGGTCCAAATGAAAGGACCACTTACAGATTTAGGCAGGGTTAGGAAAAGACTACTGGGATGATAAAAATATCTGGAGAAAAACACCCTTGGGATGTTATTCTAGCACCCAAATCTGTAGTATAATGTCAGAAAACAGCATTACAAGAACGTGTTAAGAAGTGGACTTGGAAGAGCTATAGTCCTGGAGGGAAATAATTATCTTCTGAGATATTGTGCAGAAACTGGGAAAGAATAGGGAAGAAATGGCTGCCCTCCCTCTCCTGTGTCCTCTGCTCTCCCATTAGTAACTTTCATAGCTTTCATAGTACAACAGGAAGCCCTCTTATGACATAGCTCACAGAGCTCATTCTTCAAGACCTCCCAGCAAGGCAAGGAGAGATGGATAATATGTATCTAAAACAGCCCACATACTTTTATTGTCATATGCAAATTAAAGTAAATGGTGTTAAAAATTCTAAACAGATGATAAACTGTATAAACTATTCTCCATTTTGTGTGTGTGTGTGTTTAATACTAACACACATAATATAAAATGGGTATGACTGACAATATTTTGTGACTCTTGGTTAGTTGAAGCCTCAACCCAAACTCTTATGTACCTCGAATAACTGTAAATAATGTTTTCATTCACCAAGGCTCTAAATTTCTATGACTATAGAAACATCTTCACTGATGTTAACTTTTTTTTTTTTTTTGCTTTAGTGTCTCATTTTATAATGTCTGGTATTTTTCTATCTAAAACAAATGAATTCTCATTTGATAAAAATAAATGCTTCATTTGCCACTACATTAACATAAGTTGGCAAAAGTTCTTTATGGCTATTTTCTGTTACTGTTCCTGCATCAGGCATTTTTTCTTCTTTCACCCCAGTGTGATAGCAATCAGTATGCTCTGGGAATATAATATGTTTTATAGTTTTATTTTTCTAAAATTTAACCCGTGGAAGTTAATATTTTACATAGATTTGTATTGGTTACAGGGAAATAAGAAGTAGTACATTTAGGGAAGTTACATTAGCCACAGATAGATAGAGCATCCCACCAAACGTACAACTATCCTGTGCTGAATCCTGCTAACTATATTTTTAGAGTGTGTTTAAACATTATAGTGTAATGCACCAGTTTGAGTATAATTGAATGTTAGAAAAGGCAAGAAGAAAAAAACCTTTCAACATTAAAATGTTGTAAATACAGTTTTTCACTGGAGAGAAGAAAATAAAAATGTAGACATTTAACAGATTGGTTTCTAGCCCTGAAAATGATGACCCTGGGTATAAGACAGTTGATAAAGAAGCATATTATAAATGTCCGTGTGATATAAATAGGAACACTTTGATTATTTAGACTTGTTGACATAGTTGTTAATCCTCCAGATTTGTTCTTCTTTTCAAAAATGGATTGGCTATTCTAGGACCCTTGCTTTTACATACGGATTTTTGAATCAGCTTTTCAATTTCTTCAAAAATTTCTATGGAATTTTGATGGAAACGTGTGGACTATAAAGACAAATTTGAGAAGAACTGACATCTTAACAATATCATGTCTTCTGAACTAGGAACAATATATATCTGTACAATTATTTAGGTCTTTAGTTTTTTAGTAATGTTCAGATATTTTACAATATGAAAACTGACATAATTAGTTTAATCTATCAAATTGCTATTGTTTTCTATTTGTCTCATCTGCTGTTTGTTCCCCCTTTTCCTCTTTCTCTGCTTTTTTGGGATTGAGTGATGCTTACAATTATCTTTTTTCTTCCTGAAATCTCATTATTTATAACTCTTTGCTTTGTTATTTTAGTGGTTGTTTTAGTGTTTATATTACATATCTTTAGTTTATCACAGTTTTCCTTTGACGTATGATATTATACCATATGTCTATAGTATAAGAAAAGTTCAATATATTACTTCAGCTATTCTCATCTTGGTCTTTGTGTTATTTTTGTTATACAATTTACATTTAATTATGTTGTCTTTAATCTATACCTTCATAGATTAGACTCAACATGATGGATATGCTTACATAGGCATAAATAATATCAGCTTAATATTAATGACACTATATTCTTATTGTTTTTATTTAAAGTCAATTTTTCTTTAAAGAAATTTAGATAATAAGAAAAAGTCTATATATTTAACCCTATAGTTACCATTTTTGATATTTTACTTCAGAATTTCCATCTAGCATCATTTTCCCTCTGTTGTAGTCAGTCTCCAAGTTTGCCTCCTTAATCTCCAATTTCTGGGGTTCATATCCTTCTGTGTTCCTTTCCCATCCTGTACGTCAACTGTGTGAGAGAGCCTGAGCCAGTACTGTGCAGATTACATGTATTCTCAACCAAATATTAGGACTCCTAGGAAAATTGAGTGCTGTTTTTCAGCAGAGACCCATCTGAGGTTAAGCCTATCTTACCTCACAGAGATTAGTTGGTGTAGCTTTTGTCATATTGAGTGGACTTCAATAAGATTCACAGAAGGCTCAAAAAGAATTATATATGAAAAAGCATTGCCAGCTTGAACTGAAAGGGACAGAGCCCATTCATCATGAAAAGAGGCCTTTGTATCACCTCTGCCCTCTATCTCCTTCCCTCCTCCCCATTCTACTATTGGGAAGCAGGCTGAAAAACATTACTCAGCTACAAACATGTGCTACCTTCATGTAAAAGGAAGGAAGACAGAGAAGGCAGAAATAACAGCCGAGATGGCAGAGCTAAGAGCCATGAAGAATTTTTTCCAGGCCTTTAGAACTAATCAAGGTACTTCCAACATCTGCCTAACTGGATTTCAAGGTTCTGTGTTGTGTCTCCTGTTTTACTCTCTTTTGAACATATATGTCTTTAGCGGATTTCCTATGCATATTCCGCCATTATATATTGCGTGAATGAGAGTCAAATAACTTAAATTTCACAGGTTAAGAGAAACCAGGCTTGAGGACAGTGCTATAGGAACTAAACCCAAGGAGCTTAATTCAGACTTAGACCTAATTTAGATGATAAGATTCTGATTTTGAGGTGACTTTTTAATGAGATGAGATTTTGTGAGCCTTGGGAAGGTGGACATATATTTTGCAGGTGACAGGTACATTAATCTTTGGAGTCAGAGAGCAGACTGCAGTAGCTAGCCTGAAATAAACCTCAATGATTCCCACATTCTGATCATTGTAACCGTGTGTAGTCTCCTACCACATTGTATGAGGGTTTGCCTGTGAGACCAGTAACATCATACAGAAGAAGTGATGGATTCTGCTTCCAAGGTTAGGTCAAAAAAGACTGTAGTTTCCATAATGAGATTCTCTCTCTCTTTCTGTGTGTGTGTGTGTGTGTGTGTGTGTGTGTGTGTGTGTGTGTGTGTTTGTGTTTCTGATCATTTGTTCTTTGCGAAACCACCTGTCATGTCATGAGGACATCTAGGCACCTTGGTAGAAATTCTCAAGCCCCCAATGAGTACTGAAATAACCAAAGCCCCAGCTGACAAAGTGACAATATATGTGAGAGGTCCTGTACTAGAACCACCCAGCTAAGCCATTCTTGTACTCATGAATCTCAGAAATTATGTGAGATAAATACTTTTGGTTGTAAGTGACTAAGTTGTGGGATAATGTATTAATGCATGAATAGATATCTATTAATACATATTCTGCCTGAAATTTCTGTTAATATTTCTGTAATGCACATGTGCTGGGGATGAACACTTTCAGCTTTTACACTTCTGAAAAATCTTTATTTCACATTTATTATAAAAGTATATTTTTGCTAAGTATAGAATTTTAGGTGAACGGTAATTTTTATTTCAGTATTTTAAAGATGTTGATTCCTTTTTTCTCTTCTGTATTTGTTTTTACTAAGAAATTTGCTATCATCCTTAATCTTTTTTCTTCTGTACATAATGTGCTTTTATTTTCCTCTCTGCTTGCTTTAATTTTTTCTCTTGCATAATTGAATTTGAGCAATTTTATTATTGTAGTAGTCACCCTCTAATATAAGCCACAAGGATATTTACCTCCTGGTATTTAAGTGTTTGGTAATCTCCTTTCTTTTAAAGTGTGGTTGGGAGTTGTGACTTGATTCTAATCAATAGAATATGACAAAAGTGATAATCTTTACGATAATGTAATCATCTTTATGATTAGGTTACATAAAGTAACGACTTCTGTCCTTGTAGTGAATTTCTTCTGTCCTTGTAGTGAATTTCACCTTTGCTGGCTTTGATGAAGCAAGTTACCATGTTGGGGAACATGCTTGTTTATACTTGTTTGAATGACAGAAATGTAAAATTTTAACTTATTGGGTAATGGATATTTTTTAGTTCCTATATATTATCGAGTTTTATACTGAGATATCATTAAATTACTCTAAAGTAGTTTTATCTTTTTGGTCATGTTTTTAAATTATGTTAAGATTCACAATAGTAGGTTTTGGAGCCAATTATTCTCTACTCTAAGGCAAAACTCTTCTGAATCCTCTACATGATGACCCATGAATCAAGGTATTTTCCAGGCACTCATAAGGGAACTGAGTACTGTTCTCTCTAATACATTCTAGACATTCTTTCCATGCATTATGTAGTTACCTTACTTATATGTTCTGGACAGTATTCTGCTGAATAGTTGAAAAAGACCCTTCACAGTTTTCCAGTATTCCCTCTTCATGCAAGTTTCTCCTCTCTGGTATGTGGTCCAATGAATTCATATCATCTTGCTGTTATTGAATATTCAGTCAGTCTTCTCAACCCAAGAAGCTCAAGAACTTCATCTGGATTATCTTTCCCTGCACCACCACTTGGAAATGCTCTTGAGGTAGTAATTTTGCCAATAGAAGGATCCACATCTCTTGTTTCCTATCTATCAGAGATCATTCTCTTTCATTGTCTGATGTTGTGTCTTGAAAAGTGTTGTTTACATATCATTTTTATTTGTTTCAGTTGGAAAGATAAATTTTTCTACCATTTTGGTCAAAAGCAGAAGTCCCTAAATATTATCTCTTAAAATTTTTATTTTCCAGTTGCTTCCTGCTAGAATATAAAGATACACTTTATTTTTTTTTTGTAGGTTGGCCTTTTGTCCTGTAATCTTCCAAAATTCATATCTAATAGTTACTTCTGACTTTAGGTAAAAACCCTTCATTATTTCATTACTAAATAAATGTTACCTATAGGCATTTTCACAGATGCTCTCTACCAGGTTGAGTAAGTTATCTTCCCTTCCTAGTTTTCTGAGAGTTTGTAGCATTTTTTGGGGAGGGTGTACTATTTGAGCATTTTGCTGTACCTTTGAGATCATAAGGCCTTTGTCCTTTAACCTATTAATATTGTGAATTACATTGATTTTCAAATATTAAACAAATCTTTCATTCCTTGGAAATATGTCCCAATTTTAAAAGTTGTATTATCACTTTTAAATAGGATTCCACTTTCTAATATATTGTTAAGAATTTTAGCATATATGTTCATAAGAGATATTGGTCAGTAATTTTTTCTACCTCTATTCCAGGGTCCCCAAATCCAGTACCAGTTCATGGTATGCTAGGAACCGGGCCGCACAGCAGAAAGTGAGTGGCAGGTGAGAGAGCGAAGCTTCATCGATATTTACAGCAGCTCCCCATCACTCTCATTACAGCCTGAGCTCCGCCTCCTGTCAGATCAGTGGCGGCATTAGATTCTCATAGAAGCATGGACCCTAACTGTGAACTGCGCATATGAGGGATCTAGGTTGCGAGCTTCTTATGAGAATCTAATTTCTGATGATTTGAGGTGGAGCTGAGGTGGTGATGCTAGCACTGGGGAGTGGCTGCAAATAAAGATTATCATTAGCAGAGAGGTTTGACTGCACAGAGACCATAATAAATCAATTGCCTGCAGTCTCATAGCAAAACCCTATCAGTGAGTGGCAAGTGACAATTAAGCTGCATCTAGTGGCAAGATTTATAGTGGCAAGTGAGTTGATGTACTTCAATTGTACAACTGCATCTGGCGGCAGGCTTTAAGTCAGAATCCGACACTTATTTTAGTCCGTCATGGCACACCCATTATTTTATTTAGCACTTCCCTCCACGCCTCTTTCCCACACTGCGCACTTGTCTCAGTCACAGTTTTGGTAAGCCCATAAGCTAACCCTAGCCAAAATAAGTAAAAAACAAACATTGCAGAGAAATTTTTAAAAAGGGGGAAAGACTCAATGATGAGACAGCAGAAGACTCTAAGACTGCCAACAAAGGAAAGCTGCATTTAAAAGAAAATACCAAGAGTCCTACTTAAATTACGGGTTCAGTGAAACAGGTGATCCACATTCTCCATGCCTGCTTTGTATAATATGTTGTGACCGGCTATCCAACGAAGCCATGAAACCTTCAAAACTACTTTGCCACATGGAGACCAAGCACCCTGCATTAAAAGACAAGACTCTGTAGTTTCTCAAAAGAAAAAAAAAAAATGTTAACAGGAAGAACAGAAGCAATTATTGAAGGCCACCACTTCATCAAATGTGTCTGCACTGAGAGTATAATTCTTAGTCGCCAATTGCATTGCTAAAGCTAAGAAGCCCTTTACTGTTGGTGAAGAGTTGATCCTGCCTGTTGCTAGGGACATTTGTTGTGAACTTTTAGAGGAGGTTGCAGTTCAAATGGTGGCACATATTCATCTTTTGGCTAGCACCATAGCTAGATGAAAATAACAGAGGATATTGAGGCACAATTGTTAGAGAGTATTAATGAGTCACCATGATATGCAATCCAGGTTGATGGGTTTATTGATGTTGACAACAAGGCAACAATGCTTGTTTTTGTGTGATATATTTTTCAGGAGGATGTGCATGCAGATATGTTATGTGCACTTTTGTTGCCAATGAACACCACAGCTGCAGAACTATTCAAGTCTTTGAATGATTACATATCAGGAAAACTGAATTGGTCATTTTGTGTCAGTATATGCATGGACGGAGTGACTATGACTGGACAGGTTTCTGGTTTCACTACCTGGATCAAAGAGGTTGCTTCTGAATGTGAGTCTACGCACTGTGTCATCCATAGAGAAATGCTGGCTAGCCAAAAAATGTCTCCTGAACTTAACAACGTTTGGCAGGATGTGATTAATATTATCAACCACACTAAAGACATGTCTGTTTGTGCAGCCCTGTGAGGATATCGATGCAGAGGACACATGTCTTCTCTTATACACAGAAGTGAGATGGCTTTCTAAAGGTAGATCACCGGCCAGAGTTTTTGAGTTACGAGAGCCACTCCAGAGATTTCTTTTAGAAAAACAGTCACCACTGGCAGCACATTTCAGTGACACAGAATGGGTCTCAAAACTTGCTTGTGACATATTCAATCTGCTCAATGAACTCAATATGTCACTTCAAGAGAGAACACCAACTTGTTCAAGTTGGCAGATAAAGTGGCTGCATTCAAAGCCAAACTGGAATTTTGGGGGTGATGAGAGAATATTGGGATTTTTGACATGTTTCAAACATTAGCAGAAATTTCAAAAGAGATTGAGCCAGAGCTTTCTTTCTCCCAGCTGGTGCATGATCACCTATCTCAGCTTTCGAAAGAGTTTGAGCATTACTTCCCAAGCACAAAAGACCCCCAAACTGGGAAGGAATGGATCCGCGACCAATTGGTGAATAAGCCAGGTGAATCGACATGGTCCATACTAGAAGAGGACCAACTGCTTGAGATCGCAAATGATGGTGGTCTTAAAAGTACATTTGAGGCAACTTCAAATCTCCATGTGTTCTGGTTTAAAGTCAAGGCAGAATAGCCTGACATTGCCACAAAAGCACTGAAAAGCCTGCTTCCATTTCCAAAATCCAATCTTTGTGAAGCAGGGTTTCCTGCAGTGACAGCAACAAAAATGGGATTATGGTGTAGACTGGACATAAGCAGCACACTTCGGGTGTCACTGTCTCCCATCACCCCCAGATGGGACCACCTACTTGAAGAAAAACAAGCTCAGGTCTCCCACCAATTCTGCATTATGGTGAGTTGTATAATTATTTCATTATATATTACAATGTAATAATAATAGAAATAAAGTGAACAATAAATGTAATGTGCTTGAATGATCCTTCAACCTGCCCCACCCCGGTCTGTGGAAAAATTGTCTTCCACAAAACCGGTCCCTGGTGCCAAAAAGTTGGGGACCACTGCTCTATCCTTTGCAATATTTGGCATTTTTTTTGTTCTCACTGACAAAGTTGGGAAGAGTTTTCATTTATTAGCTTTAATAAGTATTACATAGTGAAAAAGGCATCCTATTTTCCATAATCTTGCATGTCTTTTGATTCAGTTGTCAATAGCAAATTCTCAAATTTGTTAATTTATGTTTTATATTGTATTATTAGGAAAATATAAGTCTCTTGATCAGGGCCTTCATTAGGAAAAAGGATCTAAATATAATTTATATATTAGTGCTTTTTATTATTTCTATAACTTTATTTATTTGTTTATTTATTCATTTTTGGCTGTGTTGGGTCTTCGTTGCTGCATGCGGGCTTTCTCTAGTTGCAAGGAGTGGGGGCTACAATTTGTTGCTGTGTGTGGGCTTCTCATTGCAGTGGCTCCTCTTGTGGAGCATGGGCTCTAGGTGCATGGGTTTCAGTAGCAGTGGCTCACAGGATCTAGAGCCCAGGCTCAGTAGTTGCTCCATAACATGTGGGATCTTCCCGGACCAGGATTCAACCCCTTGAGCCCTGCATTGGCAGGCAGATTCTTAACCACTGCACCACCAGGGAAGTACTACTGCTCTTCATTTTTAATGAAATGTTATATTTGCTTGTATTTATGGTAATAATAGTGGAATTTCCTTTATTACTTTGATAAAACATTTTTTAATTACATAAATTTAATTATATAAGTAAATTTTGAAATATATTAAATAACTAATATTTTTCATGACATGCAGAAAAGACACAATTAGTGAGAGTGGCACATAGATGGTAGAAGTTTGAGAAATACTGCCTTAGTACAGAGCAATTATATACTAACTTTGCAAATTAAACATATTGATGTGGAAAATGAGAGTTACAGAGGATAACTTGTTCAAATCATAAAGCAAGAAAGTTACTGACAAACATAAGATTTAAATTTAGTTTTTCCTCCCTTTAGAGTTTAAACTGTTAACTGATACTTTATTTATCTCTCAGGTTCCTTTGCTAGAAAGTTATCACATCCATAGCTTTATCATAGAAATTCACCAACTATTCCCAGAAGTGGTGCATTTCAGTAAACAAGGTTGAAAACTTCATTGTTCTTAAGTTGTACTGAAAAGTGTGTAACTGCAAAATATTTGTACCTATATGTTGACCATGAAAATCTATCTAGATTTTTTAAAATTATGTACTTAATCATTTATTTTTACCATATAACTGATGGATAGACTCATACAGTTTGCTTTCTAAAACATCTATATGAGGAATTTTGAAAATTTTTATTTTATGCAAAACAGCCATTAGAATAATTGACTAAAATGTAGTCCTTCCTATTTGGAGAAGCATTTGACATCGGCACTCTTTGAATAGCCTTTTGGTTACATATGTTTTCCAATTTGGGAGAATTAATACTAAATATATAATAATTCTTCTAACAATAGAGGAAATATGCATTTTCAAAAAAATCAAATATTTTGTTAAAATATTTTGAATCAATAAAGTTCATACTTGGGTTTTAATTGCTTGGATTTTCTATTCAACATGTCATAATTTTATGAATCCCATACTGTAGATTTTTACAGAATTCTAAATTCAGGTTATTTTTTTTAAAATAGTGAATAAAATATATATTCCCTATTCTTGCTATGTTGATGTAATCATTTACTTTTCCTTTTGGGAAGTGAACAATTCTCTGGACTTGACTGGAGTGAATGGTCAAACTGGGAACCATTTACCACCTTTTGCATAGAGTAATTTCTAATAATGTTATTGTGCAATAAGTGGATTCTGCAACTGAAGTTTGGAAGTAAAGATCCAATTTAAGAAAAACTGCCAAATCATCATAACAACTGAAGTCATTGAAAATTGCAATCTACAAGCTAGCATGATAGAAGTTTATTATTTTAGCCTGTGAGACAATCTGTCCCTAAAGATTTTGGTTTGCATCTTGAAACCACTCTTTATTCTGACTTCTTACTTGTTCCAAGCCACAGGTTTCTTAGAGTTGATGGGAAATATAATGAGATTGTAAAGTGAGAATATATTTGACAATTCTCCAAAAATCGAATAAGGAAAATCCATTGATTATTGACAGTCAGTCAAAGAAAGAAAGAAAAAAAAAAGCTCTTCTAGTTCTGGTAAAAATGCTATTATAAAAATATATTAGGGGCTTCCCTGGTGGCGCAGTGGTTGAAAGTCCGCCTGCCGATGCAGGGGACGTGGGTTCGTGACCCGGTCCGGGAAGATCCCACATGCCGCGGAGCGGCTGTGCCCGTGAGCCATGGCCGCTGAGCCTGAGCGTCCAGAACCTGTTGCTCCGCAACGGGAGAGACCACAACAGTGAGAGGCCTGCGTACCGCAAAAAAAAAAAAAAAAAAAAAAAAAAAAAAAAAATATATATATATATATATATATATATATAAAGCATATATCATTATATACCCTTCCATTAATTTCTGAAATTTACTAGTTATCTCTTTTATAAGGGCATATATTACTTGAGCATTGTGTAGCACTCCCTTAGTGGCCCATATAATGGTTTATCCAGGAAGAAATCTGAGCCATGCATGATCTGCTGGCTAATGAGTCCCTCAAGGCTCATGTCAAGAAGCTGGGCTTCAGCTTCAAGGGCTTCCTCAGATCCTGGCAGAAAAGGCCATTTGCAAGGCAACCTACAGTCCCCGTAGGAATCTGGAAAATTGGATTTTAGTTCTTGGAGGTGTCAATCAGGAAATATTGGAAACATCAATTTGGAGGAATGCAGTTATATTGAAGGAAACTGAAAGAATTGAAAATGTGCAAAGGGTTGATAATTTGGCCAAGGTAAGAGAATCCAGAATTCAATTTGCAGGGCTTTGCCAAAATTTCCTTCCCCAACAAGGGTGCATTTTAGATTATGCATGGTTTTCTACTGAAACAAAATTTCTCACTACAGTCACTACTTTACAATTTTGTTAAAAATATCTTCAAAGAAATTGTATTTTTCTTCATAAAATAAGGCTGATCTTATCCAATTCAGCCTGATTACTTATACAGGTATAGAAAGAATTATATTGGCCTTGTTCAGTTTTCTGTGCTGAAGATGCCTTCATAAGGAATCTAAGGAATTTCTGAGGCTAAGAAGTAAAGCCAAGAACTCAACCAGGACATTTCACCTATATTATCTATAAATTTGGGTGAATTCATCTCTTCTTAAGGTCCTCAAAATATCTTAAGATTCTTGGGTCTAATAGAAATTGACCTCCCTTATTCATCTGTATGTTTGAGACACATGAACACTGTAGTCAGGTATGAGGTAAGTTTTCCCAAAAGGCTTTGTAAGCATTGACTCCATGAAGTCAAGCTTAGTTCCTTAAAAGTACCTAGTTATATCTATTAAATTAGCATCATTCTCAAATAAGGTAAGGCCTTGGATACGTATATAATGTTTCTAATCAAGTCCTAGTAACAAGGAGGATGGATTCATACAGATCAAACAATCAGATTGCTATGTAAGAAAACCTAATAAGAGTTCCCAAATTCTGGAGAGGTCAGGCAAGCAGAAAAATATATGATTTACAAATGTTTAATTTCTGTATACTATAGCATAGTCTACTAAACAATTATAACTTATAGATAGCTTAAGGGAAAAGAGAAAATTCTTGCTTATATATTCAGAAAATATAACATTAAAAGATCAACAATATTTAAACAAAACCTACTATCAGCTGATTCAATCCTATACATTTAATTTTTGTTCTGCTACCTCTTGGCTTGAACTCTAATGAACCTACTTGCTTCTAGATAAGTGTTCTGGAAAACCCAACTCAGTCCACATGATATCAAAGTTGTTTAAGTGATTCCTTAACTTATAGATAAAACATAGATGCTTGTACCCAAACAAACGTGGTATAGGACCTTTTCACAAGACAAAACACTCAGGTCTGTAGTAGATTGCAAGAACTTTCAGAGAAGCATCAGAGTAAAATAGTTGTATACATTAAGAAGTATTTACTGCTAACATATTGGGAATGGTTAACAGATGGCTTTGCTGATCTTGGTTGGCCTCCTTATATGTTGGGATATGAATCAGTTGGCCTCAGCTTTTCTAGACTAGGCCATGCTTGACTACCTGATGAGAGATGAAAGACATGAGGAGTAAAGTCAGCTCACCTAGTCATCCTCTTGATGGCAGGATCTGCAAAGTCATGTGAGTGATAAGGTTCAGGATGCAAGGATGGGTGAAGAATTAGAACCATCAATAAAATCAATCTGTCACAAAGAGAATTAAGTGGTTCAGTACATGTAAAGAAATTGTAAGATATCATTTAATAAATGTTTAATAAATGAGTGAAATATATTCTTTCTTGAGTTGTGTGAGAGTCACAAAATCCCTCATACTCATCCCTTTACTTATTTACCAAATATTTATAGGTTACCTAAAACTTTCAATACTCTGGGGACTGAAAAATGAATAATACCTATCCTCAAGAAGCATACAATCTTTACAGATTGTAAATGACTATAATACATGGTAACCTGTTGTATGAGTGGCATAAAAATACTATGCTATTTCAGAAGCCCTCTCTACTGACTACTAGGGGATAGAGATTGCAAAATTCTTCTTTGTAGATGACATGTTAGCTGAAGCTTGACAGATAAATAGGATTTCAATAGGTAGAAATGACAGGATTTAGCTATTGCAGAAAAAATAGTGTGAATAAATGAGGCAATAAACTACAGGGCAAGTTTTGGAGAAAATCAATGACTGTATGGAACTCTAGATGTAGATGATGGAGTTAAATTAGATCTTCACTGACTTTATATAAACCCTGGAATTTTCTTTATGAAGTCTCTATCATTTTTTACATGCCCTCTGTAGTTTTCTCATAAAATTTGAGGACAAATGAAAGGACAGTATAGTTACTTCAAAGTTCTAACTGCTTAAATCTTGGAAATTTTTGAGTTTATAGTGTTTTTTTCCCCCAACTCTATATTTTACTTCAAATGTCAAATATATATATATATGAATATTTAAAATATTACACCAATTTGTATTGTCAATGAATTGTTAACATCCAAAGAATTTCCTTTAAAATTATGAGCACTGAGAAGTCAACAAATAGATAACAAAATGTGAAAAGCATAGCTTACATTTTGTTTCAAAGGAGTAGTCAACATTGTGTTAACATTAAAGAAGTGACCATCCTAACTAAAACCTTATGAGGACCAGTCAAGAATTAAAAAACAGATGCCAATTAAAAGAGGGTAGAAGCAAAGTGTGTTTTTGGTCTTGTGACACAAAGATGCAAAGACATGCCCTACAACAACAATTTCTATCTTTCATAGAAAATTAGTTTGAAGACCCTGAATATCAGCCAGGTTGTAATTATTCTTACTCCCAACAGCTTGAAATACAACTCTCTTAAAATTACAGTGCTCTTTTAGGATCTCAGTTTTATCCTTGTGGTCTGTTTCAATTGTTGTTTTTATGTTATATGAGTTTATTTATTTACCTTCAGAATCAAAGCAAATCTCTTGCCCAAATCCTGGCAGAGATCAGAAATGTCTCAGAAAACTCAAAATTGACTTTTAAAAATTTATATTTAGGGGTTGACATGCATTTGTAAGATAATTTTTTTTAATTGTATTTTTATTGTTTTATAAACAAATAGATTTAATGTCTATTATTGAAATATATTAAACAGGTATATTCCACAATTATTTTCTGAGAAGTAGAGAGTGCTTATGGTAAAATAAACATTGGATATGGTCAACATATATTAATTATATGAATCTCTCTTATTGAGTAAAACAGAGAGCTGGCCACTGCTCTCACATGAAAGTTTAATTTCACAGCTACAAAAGAGACACTGTCCAGAATTCAATTATAAGGAAGTGATGAAAGACATGAATTACTCACTTATTTTTTTCTTCACTGGAAGTTATTTTGATTTTGATTACAACACTATTTTTGTTTTAAGTGGGAGTAATCTTTAATGCTACTTCCGTCTTTAGTCACACAGAATACAGATGAAGCTAAATAAAAGAATGGAGTATTGGTTTTATCCTGCCGTTACTCTAAAAGTGTCCTTTGCTAATGATCTTCTGGTCATGGAGCTCTGAATCAGACTTGATGATAATTATTTTTCTTGCAAATTTATATGCAAGAAAGCAATATTGAATCAACAATGGAAAACTAATTTTCTATGAAAAATGAAAATTATTTACCTGCTCCAAAGTTGAATCAGATACATTTTCAAAATCATGGGACTAAAATTGAACTCTAAATGAATGTATCTATTTGAATACATTTTGATTTTTAAAAAGTATTTAAGTGAATTAAAGATATAATAAATGAAAAAGTTTGCATGCTACATAGTTTAACCATATTACAAACATTGCAAATAACACATATTAATGGGATTTTCCTTTATATTTGCAGACAACTTAAAAGATTCTAAGGAGAATTGGATTAACTCTGCCAAGAGGTTGAAAAATTCCTAAGATGGCAACTCACTGAGAAATGTCCCAGGAAAGAATATTGCTGTCTCATTTCTCATTCAGCAAAACTGAAAAGGAAAAGGAAATATATTTTATATGTAATTAGGTACTTGACCAGTCTTAATTCTAAAGTATTTTAACTTCATTATAGCTTTGAATAAAACTTATAATTAAATTATCAAACACCCTTTTACCAATGAAGCCTCAAAGGTAACAGATTTTTAAAGGTAATTATTAGAATAAATAAAAGCAGTAAATATAATTTAAAGTACAAAAGCATAGTTATAAAATTTCTCATTTATATATAATTTTACTTATTACATTTCTTTGTTATTTAATATAGTCACTAAACTTTAACAGAAAGACAAGTAGAATTAGAAGGGTGTAGGCCTTTCTGAAATATGTAAATAAAACAATACATTAATTTTACCACTAAGCAGATCCCAAGACATATGACACAACCAATACATTAAAATGAAAATTAGTTAGAAGATATTATTTAAAAAATTATATTTATTTGTTTGTTCTTTTAACTTATGAGAATTTTACTTATATATTTGAATCTGATCTGTGTGGCTGACACAAATTACCCCGTAAAAGTGCTTGCTCAGGGCAATAGTACTTTGGAACAGCAAAAGATTACTGTTAGTTAAAGAAAATCAGACATCTCAAGTTAATGAATTTTGCACTTTTCAATGTAGAGGAAGATGCAAAATCTGGTCATAATGAAATTATTCCATTGATATGCACCTTAACTATCCAGGGCCAGTATCCTGTTTTTCTCTATCCTGAATTACCCTCAGGGTGCACTAGCAGGGGTGGATGCAGTGGCTAATGGACTGATAGCCTCAACATTTGTTTACTGAAATGGCAGGCAACATTATCTATCCACATACTCCAATTGTGCTACTGCACCCATTAACTCACCTGGAAACTTGTCAGAAATGCAAATTCTCAGTTCCCATCCAGGAGCTGCTGAATCAGAAATGGAAATGATTAAGTTTGAGGGTGATGTGTTTAATGGAAACAAATATTGCTTTAAATGCCTGGCTGAAAACTGTAAATTTTTTACTGCAGATACTGTTGCAAACTTCAAATAGATAATTTATTCTGATTTTAGAAATAAACGAAAATTAATCATAAGTAAAAGAAAATTCATTGATGTTAAGTAATTTACTGTTACTCTTACAGAAAATACCAAGGATGGTCTTTTTTTATCACCAAAGACAGTTATCTCTCTGTATGTCTAATGTTCCCAAAGCCTGGCTGCTAGGCTCAGTCTTTGCATAATTACTTACTCCCATGCTTTAGTCACTTTATCAGAGCCAGCTGCCAATGTGGAAAATTGTTTAAGACCCACAGGGATAGAAGTTTTGCTGTTTGTTCACCGATATATCCAAGTGTTCTAACCAATACCTGGTACATGATAGGGACACATTTGTAGCATGAAAGAGGAAAAGAAATGGGAAAATACATTAGAAATCTTATATGTATTATCTAAAATACCTCTTATTGTATTATATGAGTTAAATTACAACACATCTTCAGGGCCATTATTAATATGTCAGTTTTAAACGATGAAGTAGTCAATATTAAAATGGACTAATGATTTTTCCTTACACACACACACACAAACACACACACACACAGTAATCATCAGACATTTCATCTGACTGATCTATTTGACTATAAAATTCACAGTTTTTCTCTACCCCATGTTAGAGAATGCCTAAAACCCACTGTGGCTTAGGTAAATCCTGAGTCATTAATACATGTGTGTAGAGAAGTTCTTTTTATATTCACTTCACAGATAGAGAATTTGAGGCAGAAAATGGTTAAGAAAAACTTCAGCAAAAGAAAACAAGCTAATAATTTGGAACCCCTATATTGAGAGCAAGATGCTTGTGAACCACAAGTGGAACATGGTGAAACAAAGAAATCTTGTAAGCTAATTAAAGCCTAAAAAGACTCAACTTGTAAATGAACTACAATCTACAAAGATCTACCTTCATGTCTGTTTTGCTTCAAGTACAAACTTTGTCTACTCTTACACAAAATAGAGCAAAATAAAGAATTCAGTTGGAAATATGGAACATTTTAAAAAAAAACTTGTCTTATCAGTTTTGAATGATAAAGATTATCTACAGAAAATGTCATACTTCAAATGACGTTGAAAAATATGGATTTAAGCACCATTGAACATTATTCTTTATGGAAGAACATAACATTTATTATTTTAATATGTATTTAGAATTTTCAAGATGAGATATTATTCAAGAGAATTATTTTATCTTTTGGTGAGAACTATATTACATCTAGCAGAAAAATAATTTATGTATTGGATAACAATACTTTTTAAGTTGATATTTGTGAATGTCTGATTTTTATCTCACAATATCTATTGTTTAAATCTTGCAAGATATAATATCTTTGATGGTATTATTGTTGGTAAGCACTAGCAAAACACTGTTTCTAAGAGAGGAACAGATAAACTATAAACACATGTACATCACTGTAACTAAACCTTGCATACAGAAGTGATAACTGGCATATTAAGGATGCAATCATGGGAATTAAAACAAAAATCACTAAGCCATACTTATATCAGTTAGTTTTCAAACTTCTTTATTTCTTTGGTCTTGGAGGGGGCAGAGTCTCTGCTCTCTAATCCTTCCTATCCCTGGAAGCTATAAGGTAGATGTGTCTCAGGAAGGGGGTCCCCTTCCAGGGCCCAAGAGTGGGCTCTTATCTAACACTTTGAAATGAATTGTCCCAGGAGACACACGTACTGACAAAGCAAAGGACTTCATTCGAAAGGGGCACCTGGAGCCGAGAGTGGTAGGTTAAGGGAACCCAGGAGGACTGCTGTGCCACGTGGTTCACAGTCTCAGGTTTTATAGTAGTGGAGCTAGTTTCCAGATTGTCTCTGGCCAATCATCTTTCTTGGCCCATATTTGGCCTGACTCAAGTTCTTTCCGGGAAGCAAGCACATCTCTCAGCCAAGATGGATTCCAGGCACAAAGGATTCTGGGAAGTTGGTAGGATAATATTTTGGGCTGGTGTCTCCTCCCTCTTTTTGGCCCCTCCCAAATTCTCTTGTTTAGTTTTTGGAGGCAGCACCATGTTCCTTATTGAGACCTCCTATTGTGAGACAACTCATACAAGTGGTTATCATCATGCTCTGCCAAGGCAGGCAATTATGGTTAACAGTTCCCTAACAAATGGAAGAAATACTCTCTTAGGAAGAAAGTAAGAGTTAAAAACAACTCCTTAATTTACTATTAATATTGCCATTTAGGGCAGTGTCTCAACAGGGATTTTTGAGCCTGAGGTGATTTTAGCAATGTCTGGAGACATTTTTCATTGTCACAATTGGAGAGGACATGCTACTGGAACTTTATATGTGTTATTTGAAATTTAATGGGAAGAGGTCAGATATGTGGCTAAACATCTTATAATGTACAGTCCTTACAACATGGAATTATTTATCCCAATTTGTCAATGGTGAGAAACTTTGATCTAGAGTTAAAAATTTAAAACACAATGTATAAAAGCTGAAATAAATCAAATTCAACTAAATTATATAATTATGTTCAGATAAGTAGATCTTGATAGTAACTAGCAGTATCAAAATATAATAAGAAGGCTTCCCTGGTGGCTCAGTGGTTGAGAGTCCGCCTGCCGATGCAGGGGACACGGGTTCGTGCCCCAGTCCGGGAAGATCCCACATGCCGTGGAACGGCTGGGCCTGTGAGCCATGGCCACTGAGCCTGCGTCTCTGGAGCCTGTGCTCTGCAACAGGAGAGGCCACAACAGTGAGAGGCCCGCGTACTGCAAATATATATATATATATATATATATATATATATATATATATATATATATATATATATATATATATAATAAGAAGCAATACATCAACATAATCAGGTCCTCCTGAGCCCTGGAATCACAGAAAGAGGTGAAAAATCATTAAGTGCTCACAAAAAACTTCACAGTGAGGCTTTAATCAATGAAATTGTGTACAATGCCCCACTGGTAAGACATGCTTACTTTAGAGAACAAAACGTTGTTTTAGCTTGATGCCATGAAACATTTGAATTTTACACATCTCTCTTTAATCTTATTATAACTCACCAAGTATACTTTGACTTATTTAGTTTTTTTTATTTACTAAATGTTATAGAATAAAGCTGACCCTATCAATGAGAAATTTCCTATCAGCTCCAGGTTAGATTTCTATTCAGTCTATTCTTCCACACCATGTAATGTGTATATATATATATTTTTTTTTTGAAGAAAAAATGTGCAACAAAAAAGTTGAGAATTATGTTTTATGCAGTGGACATACCAAGGATTTAAGCCTAGGAGTCAGTGTCTCAGATAGCTCTGAGGGAATGTTACAGAGGTGAGGGAGAAGCCAGAATATATATGAGTTTTTGCAAAAAAAAAAAAAAAAGTCAAAAGATCAAAAATTACTATTAATTAAAGAAAATCAGACATATCAACTAAATGAATTTAGTGCTTTTCTACGTTTGGGAAGATGCAACAGTGTGGGCTCACTGAAATCATTTCTTTGGCATGTACCTTAACTATCTAGGACCAGTATTCTGTTTTTCTCCATACTGAATCCCCTCAGGGTGCACAGTTGGGGGTGGCTGCGGAGGCTGATTGTTTGATGGCCAGGACATCCTTTGTTTACTGATATGGTAGGTGACATTCTTCATCCACAGCACTTCTTCTTGGTCATAAATTTTACCAATGTTTGGACAGCATTTTATGACCAATTTTGTCCCACAGTACTAGAAGGTCTCATTTCTAGATCAGGCAAAAATTCTGTTGGTAGGTCACTCAACGTGCTGATTTAAAATTTTTTTTTGGATTAAGCCCTATTGATAATCTAAAATTCTTGGAGTTGCCTGTTTTGCTAGTCTATTATGATCCTTGAAATGTTTTCCCTTGTTGTTTCTTCTCATACTTAGAGGTGCACTATTACAATTAGTCTACAATATGTAGAACTATATATGTGATCAACTGACCCAAGATTTTTTTTGGTGTCATTAATTTTGTCAGAGGTCTTGTTATACACATTGGATAATGTAAGAGACAAACATGTTATAAAATAGACAGGATATAAGTAATAGAGCTAATAACATTAATGTCATAGTACAGCAGAGAGAGGCACAAGGCATAAATAATTTGAAAATAAGACAGAACAAATTAAAACAATGATTAGTAAACTAGTTGTAATCTGGTCATAATAAGCCATCAATTCCACTGGGATGCCAGCTGGAGAAGCCAAATTCTGGAATGATCAGGTAGAAAGAAAAAGATAAAGTTTTCATCTTCATTTACAAAGGTATAATTTACCAACTTATTGTAGGTCATAGCATAAGAAAAAAGTATTTTTTCCATAAAACAAATATTAAAAGCCAGTATATTTCAGAAAGAAGTCAGAAAGTTGTAAATCTTATTTATCAGTTCATCCAGCCTCATGTAATTAATTCCTGTAGATCTGGATGAAGTTGTCAGGTTTTCCATTAGAGTTTTCTGAATTCTTACCCATTTTAGAGCTATGATCTAAAAGTTATCAGACACATATTTAACACAAAGTCCTTTTTATGAATCTTCTTGAAGATCTTCATTTTGTAAAAGCACCAGAATAAAACAATGATTGTTTATAAATGAAAATATACTTAAAATGGCATAGTTAAAGGTCTGCAAAGCAATTGACAAAAAACTTGGATATTCTGTGACAGACATTTTAAGATAATATCTAGAATTAAGACTGATAAAATATACCAGGGCATATCAGATTTTTAGGAATTAATGACATTTACTCATACCATATAACCTAAGAAAGTTTATCTTCAATCACTTGACAGTGCTTCTCAAGTAATTTAACATACATAATAAGCCTAATTAGTTTAGCACTCCTCTCTGAGAAGCCACAGGATTTCTTTGGAGCATCCCAGAGTTAGCTGGAGTCAAAAGAACTTCAATTAGAACTTGATGTTTGGGAAGTTTGTAAAAAATATCAAAAAAGATTTCAAAACACTTGGTCAAATAGAATCATAGGTCACTGTGAAATAATACTAATTTATTTAACAAAAGTGACACAAGACTTCAAAAACAAATACAGATTACTTAAAGGTAAAGTAATTCACACAATCTATTATCAAAGGCAGTATTTCAAGAAAAATTTGTTCTCTTAACAGGGAGAGGAACGAAATCCAGTCTTGCATCAGCCTACTTTTAAAAACAAAATCTATTCACCTAATTAAATTTAATCTAATCCCAGCCTGACCATGTATAAAACTCTTTTTCAGGGCTCACTTTTTACAAACCTGTCACAAATTTCTGTACTCATATTAGTTTGTCCCTTACTTTTCCATCCAGAAACAACCAGCTCTAGGACAAAATCATTCTTTCCCCTTAACAAAATGTATTTCCATTCCTCATACCTTCTCTTGCTGAAAACGCACATCCTACTTTCCTTGCATACTGAAATATTTCCCTTACCATCTTTAGTGGTTTTAATTACATATTGCAATTTTGAACCTTAAAAACCTTAATCTGTAACAAAAAACAACAAGGAGCATGTAATTGTGAACTGTTTTTTATACCAGCATTTTCTGACTAGAATATTCCATAACCACTAGAAACATACATTGTCTTATAGCATAATTTCTTTCCTCAATGTGGTACAAGACATGAGTCTATTAAACCCAAACATTTTTAGTTTCCCTCTCATAAAAAAGAAAATTAGGCAAATTTAGACCTACTAAATTTAGACCTATTTAGCAATTAGGTTTCTCCAATTTAAATGATCTATCATCTGGCCATTAATAATATATCTTACTAGTGACTCAAACTAATAAAATGCAAGAGGCATCCCCACAAGAGAATGCAAATTATGTCACCTATACAAGATCCAGAGAGTTTATTCCAAAATAATAGACTAAGAAAATAAAGGCATTCTTTGTACAGGCTGATGCAACAAATGTTTAGATTTAGATGATAAAAGCCCCTGAGAGCTGGCACAGTCAGATAGGACTGCTAAGAATCCCAGTTTATTTCACTGGCTATCAAATGTATACCATATGTATACTTTCCAGATGCCAGAGACTAAGCTTTCAAAACACACACACAGAACCAAACACACAGACACACAAAACACAGAAATGCCTAAGAAAATCAGATAGAATGTTTACATCTCAAAGACAGGTAGAGAAATGCAAATTCCCCTAGAAACACTTTTGTTTATTTAAGATGAGACTTCTGAAAAGATGTTTTATCCAGCTTTCTCTAACTTAACCGCATACCTAATAAAAGAGCTCCATCTTAGCCATTTTCAGGGTGAGATTTCCTTTAATTCTTAATTAAGTAAATACTTGTAAGTTTTGTACATACGTAAACCTCTCTGGGATATTAATTGGAGAGTGGCAATCTGTCCTTCCTTTTTCTTTTATTTTGAAAGCTTTGTTCATTCTGAGATCAGTTTGTTGAGATAAAATTGCTGATGACAATCATGTGGTGGGACAATCTGCAGTTTGTGAGCTTAACTCCTCGAGATTCTACCCTAGAGTCTTTTCAGCCCTCTTAAGTGTGTCAGATTCTACCTTTGGTAGCCTAAAGCCATTGTGAATGATCAGATTACAGCATGACCAGCTCTAATGTCCATCCCCATCAGAGCTAGTTTTTAATTAAAATGAGTGGGTTTCCCTATAGGGACAGCTGCACAGTATCAGAACTTGCCTCCATCATTTCTGCAAGTTTCTCAGTTGCCTGAGAAAGCAGCTGCCAGCCAAAGTGAAATGTCCCTTCTTCAGCACTGAAAGCTCTCAAGAGATATCTTTCCTGTACTCAAACTCTATTAAAGCAGCCAATTTGAGGAAAAATGACAGTCCAGTTTCCCACCTAATTATCCAGTCCAACCCTACTCAGTGTCTTTCAACTGAGCAACTCCCAGTGTCTTTCTACTGACAGGTCACTCCCCAGTATCTTTCAACTAGGGAGCAAGGTACCTGTTATATACTTCCAAATAAAACTTGGGATAATCAACCCATAATCAGGAGATCCAAGAACCCAGATGGACCCTCCCAAATTTGTCTGGACTCTCCCAGGAAGTGGACGGACCCAAGAGGACTCTGCTGGTACCGAGGCTTCTCTTTGGTGAAGGAGAGAATTTTGCTTTGCATCCCTTCCTTCATCAAGAAAACTGTCAACTGAAAAAAATGCACAGGCTAAAAGTTGAGAATTATGTTTTATTCAGCAGACATACCCAGAACTTAAACTTGGGTGTCAGCCTCTCAGATAGCTCTGAGGGAATGTTATAAAGAGGGAGGAGCCAGAATATATATGAGTTTTTGCAAAAAAGAAAAAGTAGTTGGAACATCAAAAGATTACTATTAATTAAAGAAAATAGGACATCTCAACTTAATGAATTTAGTGCTTTTCTATGTTTGGAAAATACAACAGTCTGGGCTTAATAAAATCATTCCTTTGACAGGCACCTTAACTATCTAGGACTAGTATCCTGTTTTTCTCCATCCTGAATCCCCTCAGGCTGCACTGCTGAGGCTGATGATTTGATGGCTACAACATCCTTTGTTTATTGATATGGCAGGAGACACTCTCTGTCTCTTTGTCTGTCTGTCTGTCTGTCTGTCTGTCTGTCTCTCTCTCTATCTATATATATATATATATATATATATATACATATATATGTTTCATAAATGGAGAAAGATATCAGTATAATATGCAGTCAGGTTAGTTCATATTCTATTTTCTTTCCCAGGTAAGGGAAAACAAAATATTGAGCATGGTGGAGGAAAAAAAAAGAAAACACAGCCCTAAGCTTGGTTCCTGTCACTGGCAGTGGGAGTTATTTCAACTGTTTTTTACAAACATGAAAACCAAGCATCTGCTATTGAAAGGAGCACCCTCAGGCTTTGTCAGCCTCTCAGACTCTTGCTTACAACTCCCTCCTGTGGCAATCCCACAGGCAAATAATTTCTCTTCCATTCTCATGGTCTCAATATCTACCAGCAATATAGTAAGTGCAGTGATGTAAGCATTTCCATTCTATTTTGTTGCTGTTGTTCACTTAAAATATTCATTTTGACAATCTCCGCCCAAGCTGAATTGCCTGTTCAGGTAGCCCAAGTTAGCTCTAATAATACATTCATGTTTTTGTTAATGTTTTGCAATTTTTTTAGGGATGCATATATTGGATTATAGCTGAAATGTCTGTATTGCCAAAAATCAATTCTGATTTTATGGCTGAGTTTTGAGAATGCAGTTAAATTAAGATGATTCTGGAGAAACAGATGCATTCCATGTATCCTAATGAAATCATGTCTTGAGCCTGCTTGTCTTAGATGTACCTTCTTGACAGTGGCAAAATCATCAAGAAAATGGTACCCTGTTGACCTTTTGGAAGCCAGTCAACAGGACCTAATCTGGTGACATTCACTTTCTTTATATTATGAATCAAAACTTTCACTTGCAAAAGTATGTGAATTCATGGAGATGGTATACTTCTCTATTAAAATAATAAGCATAATTTCATAAATAGGTAATCTCACTTTATATTGGCCAAAATGTTTTATTTTTTGATTTAGGGACTACTTTTTAAAAAATTAGCTATTATGAAATCACAGGGTTTTTTTTTTGATATTGATATAAATATCATGTTAATTTTAAGTGAGGAATAGCTATATGTAAACTGTTACCCCTAATGTAGATTTGTACAAACATAAAAATCACATAAAACAAACATAAAAGTGAAAAAGAAGCTGGGTATATTCAAAATTTTGTAGTAACTTATAATTGGAAGAGAACTATATATATAACTATATATACTTTACCATATACCTGAAACTAACACAACATTGTAAGTCAACTATATTTCAATAAAAATTTTTTTAAAAATGCTGGCAAGAAATAGAAGAAAAACATGTAGGTAAACAAAGTTTGCTGAAACAATTATTGTTTATTTCACCTTAAAATAAAAAATATCTGCAGCCCTTGTTATTCCAGCACTTACATGCATTCTTAACTCCTTCTCATATTGACTAATACACCATTAATAAGCAACATGAACCTTAATGGAAATGCTTGTCTCAGCTATACTTTATTATAGAAACATCTTGCAACATTAGGACTCCATTGCAGTGCATAGTATTATAATCATTGATATTTCTGTTGGAAAAAATACATTATTACAGAAGAAGTGGTTGTTGGCTATGTCCTTAGCTTTTATCTTTTCCTGTTGTGACAGGACAGTAAATATATAATCTTTGCAGTCTATGTTTTTTTTTCAAGATCTTACTGCTTTTGAGCCAAAGTTATTAAGTAAAATAAACCATTCTACTAATTGGTTTACTAGCCTTTGTTATACGTTGGGAAGTATCCTTGGAGGAGGTATAGATTTCAAGTAATAGTAATATTTGGTTGACCTTGCAAAGAAACAAATTTGATCTTATTAAAACATATATATTGTATACAGGCCTAAAAATAAATTTGTAAACAAAAACCTCTTCTATTAAACTTTACATTAAGCAGTGATATCTTTTTTAAGGACTAATCACATGTTTCATTAAGTTAGATATATAAAATCCTTCTACTGATTAATATTTAATAATTTCCCATGGATTGCTCCAAAATTTGCACTGAATCTCTGAAAGTTCCTCACTGTGCATCTAGTAATTTAGTCATGCAGTCAATCCCTCCTTCTCTAGTAGGCTACTGAGAATTATGGAAGTTGCTTCTCAGAGAAACAATTTTTTAAAATTACTTTTATTTAATAGGATCCCTTGAATTCCTCAGAGGGGAAAAAATGCTTTATATGGTAACTATTTGAATCATATTTGTTTTATCTCAAAGTTTACAATTACTTCTAAGTTGTTGAAATTTAGAATGGTAGGATACCTGAAAATCTTAGATTTGAACTCAAAAGGCAATAGGAAAACACAGAAGCAACAGCAGTCTTAGTGAATAAAGAACCAAGACAATGACATTTTAAGCAATGAAAGAGTGAGTTGATAATTTTTACAAAGTCAATGATGTGTTTCATACATAAGTAAAATCAAGTTAAAGTTTTTGTAGCATGCTAATATGCAATTAAATATTCTAGCATATTAAATGTTTTACTTTTAAAGAAGAAAATAATTCAGCAATGAAAATATGTACACATGTATTCACATACTTCTGTGTGTGTGTTTGTGTACTAAAAACATTGTTTCCAAGTACACACAAATATGACCTTATTGTTTATTTTTGGTTGATGTCATTCTCATTATTTGGTGCCCATTTTGCCCTGATTGTTGTATACTTTAAATATCACCTTATGTGAAGCAAAATAAGCCAAAGATAAATACTGCATGGTCTCACTTATACACAGAATCTAAAACAAATAGTCATACTCACAGTAACAGACAGTAGGAAAATGGTTGCCAAGTACTGTGGACTAGGAGAAATAGGAAGAGGTTGAAAAAATGCAAACTTTCAGTTTTAAGGTGAATACAGTCAGAGCATGTAATGTATAGCATAGTGACTTTGGTTGATAACATTGAATTGTATAACTGAAATTTGCTAAGAGAGTAGAACTCAAAAGTTCTCACACACACCAAAAGATAAATGTGTGAAGTGATGGATGTGTTATTTAACTCAATGAGAGGTAATCCTTTCACAATGTATAAGTATATCAAATCATCACATTGTTCATTTTAAATACCTTACAATTTTATTTATGAATTACACCTCCATGAAGCTGGGGAAAATAAATATCATGTCTGTTTAGAAATAGCTGCATTCTATGTTTTATCATTACTATGATCATGGATTTACTTTTTAAGACAGAGTAAGCTATACTAAAACTTTGAATTTAATGACAAAGTAGATACTGGAATGAATTTAAAACACTTTTCAAAATATGGATGTTAGCTAAAAGACAGGAGAGAGATAAAACCTTTCTGGTTAGTTTTGCTTAAGGCCATGATCTAGTAGCAGGAACCAAATTTACCCTCTTCCCTCAAACAACTAGAAAAAGATAAAAAATATATGAAACAAAAATTTTCACACATTGAAAACAGAGAGCAAAGGACAATGATCATGAAGAGGAGGAAAAACAAATAAGGTGAGCTCTAAAACTGCATCAGCTTACTACTTCAAAAAATTTTCCAGGTCACAACACAGAGAGAAAAAAGACCAAATGGAGCCTGCATTCTAGTCAAATTCAGGAAACAGAGATCAGAGATTAAGGAGGTGAAAGCATTGAGAATCTGTGGGGCAGAGTACAGGTGAAGAGGTAGCTGTACACCACCACCCCCCCAAAAAATCTGGACATCTTAAGAGGGTCCCTTCAATCCTTTGGCTGAGTTCTGAGCTGTACATGCATGAGAGGAAACTTATTTGAGGCCAGAAAATACCATTAGAAAGCTGTAATCCAGAGTTCAAACAAAGCAAAGAATAGTTCATGTTCCCATCAGTCAGAATGGAAAAGTCTCTTGATAGGTAGGGCATTGGAAAGAATATTTAGAAGAGTTTGGCTAAACCACACTTACACCTTTAGGTTGCTTTGGAGCTGGTCTAACAAAGTTTATAAGTCAGCATCTAATGGGTCAAACTGATTCCAAAAAACTTAACTGTGTGCCTAAACTACTACTTAAAAAAAAAATCTAACACTATTTTTTAAAACAATGAAACACAATTGAGTATCCTACAGTACATTAACAATATCCAACACCCTATAAAAAAATTGCCTGGCATTCAAAACATCAAGAAAATAAAACTAATAGGAGAAAAATCCATAAATATTCCCAGCAACTCAGAGGAAATGGAATTTGCAGACAATATTGGGAGATAATTTTCTTCTTGAAGCTTCCCTTACATTTCTGCTTGTCTTGTGAGTAAAGTGTGCTGATTGATTTTTTTTCCTGAATGTGTCCAAGAAAGTTTGTAAAGTGAACAACGTTGGAGACAGATGTTTTCTCCCTTCAGAGCAAAATGTAGGGCTTTTTATAGCCTTGAAAGACAAAGATGGTGCCTCCCTCCAGAGCAAAGTGCAGGCATCCTTAAGGTCCAGAATAATAAAGACAGTGTCTTTCTCTGAAGCAAAAGGCAGGTAGATGATCCTGTCATGCAAAACAGGGGTCATCCAACCCTCTTTGCCTTATAGACATTGGTGCTTGAAGAAGCAGGGTGAAAATGCTGATTATCTGGCTACTGATATTTTTGTGAGCACTAAACAGTCCATTGTTTATATCCCACAAGTATCATGTCTTCTTCAATCATTCAAAAGTCTGTTGTAGTGTTGCAGGCCAACTTGTTAGCTTCCAAGTGGGGTAAAGTCACATTCCCTTCATTGTTTTGACCAAAAGTACATTAAAATATCAATTATAACAATGTTTTATATGTCCAAGAAAGTAGATGAAAACAAAATCAATGTGAGGAAAAAATAGAAGATATGTATGTGTATATATATATATATATATATAGCCAAACAAGTAGAGTTAAAAATCAGTATTTTACATAAAATATACTTTGGATGAGATTAACAGTAGATGAGACACTGGTGACAAAAACTTCAGTAAACAAAGACACAGCAAATAACTATCCGCAATGAAGCACAGAGAGGAAATAAAAAGGAAAGCAAGGAGAAAAGAACTGGTGAAATATGAACAAAACATGAGTGACCCAAAGGGAAAAAAAAGTCAGGCTGCAGTCCCAGCAGGAATGTTAAGAAGGAGAAAAAAGAAAGAAACAATTTAACAAAATATAACAAAAATCATATCTTGCAGATCTCAGAAGATCATTGATGAATAAATTAGAAAAACAAAAACAATAAAAAAACACACAAAAAAACACAAGGCACACTATAATCAAATTGCTGAAAGCAAGTGACAAAGATAAAATCTTAAAGGGATTATAAAGAGAGGGAGGGATAAAATATTATATACCAAGGAATAAAGATAAGAATAATGTAATTAAAATGTTTCTCATTAGATATGTAGACATCTGATAAAATGTAGATAAAAGACAATGGAGTGACATACTTAAAGCACTGAGAAAAGAAAGTCAGATTAGAATTTTATACTCAATAAAATATCTTTCAAAAATAAAGACTGAGAGTTTATCACCAGGAGACCTGCACTACCAAAAAACAAGAAAAGTGTTAAAAACATGCTTTAGGCAGAAAAGAAATGATATAAGATAGAAATGTGAATCAACAAAAATAATGAAGAAGGTCTAGAAGGTTATACATTGTTAATGATAATATATATATTTCTCAGATCTTAATTTCTTTAAAATATAATAAATTGTTTAAGGTGAAATATAATACTAATATATTGTGATATTTAACATGTAAGTAAAAGTAGTATATATGATAACTATAACAAAATAAAGAGGAAATGAAAGTTTACAGTTATAAATTCTAAAAATATATATGAAGAAGTATAGTATTATTTGAAGGCTAAAAAAGACAATCTTAAAGCACCAGCTAAAATATAAAACAGCAGTGTACTTAAAATCCAATGAGAGAAGTAAACTAAAATGATAAAAAGTATAATAATAATACACTGGAAAAAAATAAGAAAGGAACAAAGACCACCTGAGGCAAATAAAACAAATGTTAAGGTGGTAGATTTAAACTGGCATTAAAGATGTTGGTAATTGAATTAGATGTAAATAATCTAAAGATTTCAATAAATACAAAAATCATCAAATTGTATTAAAAGCTATAAACAGCTACATGTAGCTACATGAAAATTATTTTAAATATAAAAATGAAGGTCAGATAATAGTAAAAGGATGGACAAATACCACTAACACATGCATAAGAAAAGCTAATGTCAGAGAAAATAGACATCAGAGCAAGAAATATTGCCAGGGATAAGGCGGTATTTTTCATAATAATAGAGGAATAAAAATAGCAGGAAGACAACAATCCTAAAGGTGTACTTGCTCCTAATAACAGAGCTTCAGAATAACTGAAATGGAAATAAATGAGAGAAAAAATGGAAAAAATATATGAATCCACAATTACTGTTGGAGATTTCAAAGCTCTGCTTTTAATAATGAATCAACAACTAGAGAGAAAAAAAAGCAAGGCTCTGAAAAACTGGAACAACACTAATTAATAAAAACTGGTCTTTTTAGATACTGAATGCTCCACTTAACAATACATTTTCTTTCTTCCAAATATACATAGGATATTCACCAAGGTAGAATATATTCTGGGTAAAACACATCTCAATGAATGCAAGGTTATTGAAATCATATGAATTATTTTCTATGATCAAAAAGGAATTAAATTACAAATCAAAAATAGAAAAATATATGAAAAACATCCAAATATTTGGGAATTAAACCACATACTCTTAAATGAGCCATGGCTTAGCAAAGCAATCACAAGAAAAATATGTATATGATTACATACTTTTTTCCACCTAATCTGAATGAGTGAAAATTAATCACAACATAAAATGTATGTATGGGATGCAGCTAAACTAGTGCTCAGAAAGAAAAAGAAGAAATGTCTCAAATCAATCATCTAAGCTGCTTCTAGCTTTTCAATACTGGTTATTTGAATAGATATTTTTTGAAAGGGAATAAACTTCTAGCCAGTCTGATTAGTTTAAAAAAATGAGTAGACACACAGTAGCAACATCAGGGAAGTAAGAGGGGACAAATGGCAAATCCTATAAATTTTAAATGTTTAAAATGGAGTATTATAAATAACTTTATCCCAATAATTTGGTAAACTAGATCAAAAGAATAAATTTATTAAAAAATAAAAACTATTTGTAATTGAAAACATTGCCACTGAAGAAAGACTCCAGAACAAGACAGCTTCGGTGGTGAATTTTACCAAATTGGTATGAAAAGAAATTATAAGATTTCTACAAAAGCTCTTTCAAAATATAGAATAGAATAGGAAATATTTTTACCTCATTTTATAGGCCCAGAATACCCTGAAATCAAAACCAAAGGAATTACAAAGAAAACTATAAATATAAATGTAAAAATGCTTAACAAAATCTTGACAACCAAATTTATAAATATGTATTTAAAGGACTATACATTATGATCAAGTGGGTTTTACCCAGGGAATGCAAAGTTTATGTAACATTTGAAAATCTATCAATGGAACACACTATAATAATAAAGTACAAAATAAAACACATGTGACCTTCTTAATATATCCAGAAAAAATAACTTTGCAAAGTTAAACCCGTATTTACTATAAGTACTCTTAGCAAACTAGGGATTTAAAAGTACTCACTCAATCTGGTAAAAGTTATTTCTGAAAAAAATCTCCACATAACAATAAAGCAAGGATATCAAGGCCGGGATATCCACTCTCACTACTTCTATTCAACATGTTATTGGAAGTCTCAGCCACTGCAACAAGGCAACAAAAAGGAGTAAAAGGCACACCGTTAGAGAAAAGGGGAAATAAAATTGTCTTTATTCACCAGCAATATGACTTTCTATGTAGAAAATCATAATAAGTTTACAAAGTAGCTACTAAAATTAGTGAGTAAGATTATAGAACAGAAGGTTAATACTCAACTTCTGAATCCTATCATGAACAATTAAATAATTGGAATAAAAACTATTGCTTAAAGATCCATTAAAAATACTTAGGAAATTTTAACAAATATGTGCAAAAACAGTGCAAAACATTATAGTAAAGAAGAATTTTTTTTTTTTTTTTTTTTTTTTTTTTTGCTGTACGCGGCCACTGTTGTGACCTCTCCCATTGCGGAGAACAGGTTCTGGACGTGCAGGCTCAGTGGCCATGGCTCACCGGTCCAGCCGCTCTGCGGCATGTGGGATCTTCCCAGACCGGGGCATGAACCCATGTCCCCTGCATCGGCAGGCGGACTCTCAACCACTGCACCACCAGGGAAGCCCTAAAGATAACATCTTGCTGGAGACAGGTATCATGCTTAGGAATTGGAATACTCAATGTGGCTAAGATGTCAATTCTTCCCTAATTGTTATATAGATTCAATGAAATCACATTTGAAATTCAAAGAAAATGAAATAATGAAAAAAATATATTTCAAAGGAAGAACAAAGTCAGATATCTAAAATACCTAATATCAATACTTTATAGAGCTTCCGGGAAGATGGTGGAATAGTAAGAGGTGGAGATCACCTTCCTCCCCACAGATACACCAGAAATACATCTAAACGTGGAACAACTCCTACAGAACCCCTACTGAATGCTGGCAGAAACCTCAGACCTCCCAAAAGGCAAGAAACCCCCCCCACGTACCTGGGTAGGGCAAAAGAAAAAAGAATAAACAGAGACAAAAGGATAGAGATGGGACCGGCACCAGTGGGAGGGGGCTGGGAAGGAGGAAAGGTTTCCACACACTAGGAAGCCCCTTCACGGGCAGAGACTGCAGGTGGTAGAGGGGGAAAGCTTCGGAGCTGCGGAGGAGAGCACAGCAACAGGGGTGCAGAAGGCAAAGCGGGGAGAGATTCCTGCACAGTGGGTTGGTGCCGACCAGCACTGACCAGCCCGAGAGGCTTGTCTGCTCACTCACTGGGGCGGGCAGGCCTGGGAGTTGAGGCTCGAGCTTCGGTCAGACCACCAGGGGCGGACAGGGGTTGGCAACGTGAACACAGCCTGCAGTGGGTGAGTGCACCACAGCTAGCTGTGAGGGAGTACGGGGAAAACTCTGGACATGCCGAAGAGGCAAGAGACTTTTTCTTCCCTCTTTGTTTCCTGGTGCGCAAGTAGAGGGGATTAAGAGTGCTGCTTAAAGGAGCTCCAGAGACGGGTGTGAGCCATGGCTAAAATTGCGGACCTCAGGGATGGGCATGAGATGCTAAGGCTGCTGCTGCCAGCACCAAGAAACCTGTGGGTGAGAACAGGTCACTATCCACACCCCTCTTCTGGGGAGGCTGTGCAGCCAGCCACTGCCAGGGTCCCGGGATCCAGGGACAACTGCCCCGGGAGAACACATGGCATGCCTCAGGCTGGTGCAACGTCACGCTGGCCTCTGCTGCCGCAGGCTCGCCCCAAACACAGTGCCCCTCCCTCACCCCAGCCTGAGTGAGCCAGAGCCCCCGAATCAGCGGCTCCTTTAACCCCGTCCTGTCTGAGCAAAAAACAGAGGCCCTCCAGCAACCTACGTGCAGAGGTGGGGCCAAATCCAAAGCTGAGACCCCGGGAGCTGTGAGAACAAAGAAGAGAAAGGGAAATCTCTCCCAGCAGCCTCAGAAACAGCGGATTAAAGCTCCGCAATCAACTTGATGAACTCTGCATCTGTGGAATACACGAATAGACAACGAATCATCCCAAATTGAGGGAATGGACTTTGAGAGCAAGATTTATGATTTTTCTCCTTTTCCTCTTTTTGTGAGTGTGTATGTGTATGCTTCCATGTGAGATTTTGTTTGTATAGCTTTGCTTCCACCATTTGTCCTAGGGTTCTATCTATCCGTTTTTTTTGTTTTAATTTTTTTTCTTAATAATTATTTTTTATTTTAATAACTTTATTTTATTTTACTTTATCTCCTTTCTTTCTTTCTTTCTTTCCTTCCTTCCTTCCTTTAGACAGTGAATCATCCCAAATTGAGGAGGTGGAATTTGAGAGCAAGATTTATGATTTTTTCCCCTTTTCCTCTATTTGTGAGTGTGTATGTGTATGCTTCTGTGTGAGATTTTGTTTGTATAGCTTTGCTCCTATGATTTGTCCTAGGTTCTATCTGTCCATCGTTTTTGTTTTGTTTTGTTTTGTTATTTTTTTTCTATTTTTCTTAATAATTATTTTTTTATTTTAATAACTTTATTATATTTTATCTTACTTTATTTTATTCTACTTTCCTCCTTTTTCTCCTTCCTCCCTCCCTCCCTTCTTTCTTTCTTTCTTTCTACTTCTACTAATTCTTTCTTTCTACATTTTCTCCCTTTTATTCTGAGCCGTGTGGATGAAAGGCTCTTGGTGCTCCAGCCAGGAGTCAGTGCTGTGCCTCAGAGGTGGGAGAGCCAACATCAGCACACTTGTCCACAAGAGACCTCCCAGCTCCACATAATATGAAATGGCAAAAATCTCCTAGAGATCTCCATCTCAACACCAGCACCCACCTTCATGCAACGACCAGTAAGCTACAGTGCTGGACATCCTATGCCAAACAACTAGCAAAAAAGGAACACAACCCCACCCATTAACAGAGAGACTGCCTAAAATTATAATAAGTCCACAGACACACCAAAACACACCACCAGATGTGGACCTGCCCACCAGAAAAACAAGATACAGCCTCATCCACCAGAACACAGGCACTAGTCCCCTCCACCAGGAAGCCTACACAACCCACTGAACCAACCTTAGCCACTGGGGACAGACACCAAAAACAACGGGAACTATGAACCTTCAGCCTGCAAAAAGGAGACCCCAAACACAGTAAGATAAGCCAAATGAGAAGACAAAAAATCACACAGCAGATGAAGGACCAAGATAAAAACCCACCAGACCTAACAAATGAAGAGGAAATAAGCAGTTTACCTGAAAAAAAATTCATAATAATGACAGTAAAGATCAAAAATCTTGGAAATAGAATGGACAAAATGCAAGAAACATTTAACAAGGACTTAGAAGAACTAAAGATGAAACAAACAACCTTGAACACCACAATAAATGAAATTAAAATTACTATAGATGGGATCAATAGCAGAATAACTGAGGCAGAAGAACGCATAAGTGACCTGGAAGATAAAAGAGTGGAAATATCTACTGAAGAGCAGAATAAAGAAAACAGAATGAAAAGAACTGACAACAGTCTCAGAGACTTCTGGGACAACATTAAATGCACCAACATTCGAATTATAGGGCTTCCAGAAGAAGAAGAGAAAAAGAAAGGGACTGAGAAAATATTTGAAGAGATTATAGTTGAAAACTTCCCTAATATGGGAAAGGAAATAGTTAATCCAGTCCAGGAAGCACAGAGAGTCCCATACAGGATAAATCCGAGGAGAAACACGCCAAGACACATTTTAATCAAACAGTCAAAAATTAAATACAAAGAAAACATATTAAAATCAGCAAGGGAAAAACAACAAATAACACATAAGGGAATCCCCATAAGGTAAACAGCTGATCTTTCAGCAGGAACTCTGCAAGCCAGAAGGGACTGGCAGGACATATTTAAAGTGATGAAGGAATTAACAAAATTCCTTCTTTTTGTTTGCAGCCAAGATTACTCTACCTAGCAAGGATCTCATTCAGATTTGATGGAGAAATTAAAACCTTTACAGACAAGTAAAAGCTGAGAGAGTTCAGGACCACCAAACCACCTTTCCAACAACTGCTAAAGGAACTTCTCTAGGCAAGAAACACAAGAGAAGGAAAAGACCGACAATAACGAACCCAAAACAATTAAGAAAATGGGAATAGGAACATATATATTGATAATTACCTTAAATGTAAATGGACTAAATGCTCCCACAAAAAGACACAGATTAGCTGAATGGATACAAAAACAAGACCCATATATTTGCTGTCTACAAGTGACCCACTTCAGACCTAGAGACACATACAGACTGAAAGTAAGGGGATGGACAAAGATATTTCATGCAAATGGAAACCAAAAGAAAGCTGGAGTAGCAATTCTCATATCAGACAAAATAGACTTTAAAAGAAAGATTATTAGAAGAGGTAAAGAAGGACACTACGTAATGATCAAGGGATCGATCCAAGAAGAACATATAACAATTGTAAATATCTATGCACCCAACATAGGAGCACCTCAACACATAAGGCAAATACTAACAGCCATAAAAGGGGAAACTGACAGTAACACATTCATGGTAGGGGACTTTAACACCCCACTTCCACCAATGGACAGATCATCCAAAATGAAAATGAATAAGCAAACACAAGCTTTAAATGATACGTTAAACAAGTTGGACTTAATTGATATTTATAAGACATTCCATCCAGAAACAACAGAATACACATTTTTCTCAAGTGTTCATGCAACATCCTCCAGGATAGATCATATTTTCAGTCACAAATCAAGCCTTGGTAAATTTAAGAAAATTGAAATTGTATCAAGTATCTTTTCCAACCACAATGCTCTGAGACTAGATATCAATTACTGGAAAAGCTCTGTAAAAAATACAAACACATGGAGGCTAAACAGTACAGTATGTAATAATGAAGTGAACACTGAAGAAAGCAAAGAGGAAATAAAAAATACCTAGAAACAAATGAAAATGGAGATAGAACAACCCAAAATCTATGGGTTGCAGCAAAAGCTGTTCTAAGAGGGAAGTTTATAGCAATACAATCCTACCTTAAGAAACAGGAAACATCTCGAATAAACAAACTAATGTTGAACCTAAAGCAATTAGAGAAAGAAGAACAAAAAAACCCTAAAGTTAGCAGAAGGAAAGAAATCATAAAAATCAGATCAGAAATAAATGAAAAAGCAATAAAGGAAATAATAGCAAAGATCAATAAAACTAAAAGCTGGTTCTTTGAGAAGATAAACAAGATTGATAAACCATTAGCCAGACTCATCAAGAAAAAAAGGGAGAAAACTCAAATCAATAGAATTAGAAATGAAAAAGGAGAAGTAACAACTGACACTGCAGAAATACAAAAGATCATGAGAGATTACTACAAGCAACTCTATGCCAAAAATATGGACAACCTGGAAGAAATGGACAAATTCTTAGAAATGTACACCCTGCCAAGACTGAATCAGGAAAATATAGAAAATATCAATAGACTAATCACAAGCAATGAAATAGAAATTGTGATTAAAAATCTTCCAACAAACAAAAGCCCAGGACCAGATGGCTTCACAGGCAAATTCTATCAAACATTTAGAGAAGAGATAACACCAATCCTTCTCAAACTCTTCCAAAATATAGCAGAGGGAAGAACACATGCAAACTCATTCTACAAGGCCACCATCACCTTGATACCAAAACCAGACAAGGATGTCACAAAGAAAGAAAACTACAGGCCAATGTCATTGATGAACACAGATGCAAAAATCCTCAACAAAATACTAGTAAACAGAATCCAACAGCACATTAAAAGGATCATACACCATGATCAAGTGGGGTTTATTCCAGGAATGCAAGGATTCTTTAATATACGCAAATCAATCAATGTGATAAACCATATTAACAAATTGAAGGAGAAAAACCATATGATCATCTCAATAGATACAGAGAAAGCTTTCAACAAAATTCAACACCCATTTATGATAAAAAAACCTGCAGAAAGTAGGCATAGAGGGAACTTTCCTCAACATAATAAAGGTCATATATGACAAACCCACAGCCAACATCATCCTCAATGGTAAAAAACTGAAAGCATTTCCACCAAGATCAGGAACAAAACAAGGTTGCCCACTCTCACCACTCTTATTCAACATAGTTTTGGAAGTTTTAGCCACAGCAAGCAGAGAAGAAAAGGAAATAAAAGGAATCCAAATCGGAAAAGAAGAAGTAAAGCTGTCACTGTTTGCAGATGACATGATATTATACATAGAGTATCCTAAAGATGCTACCAGAAAACTACTAGAGCTAATCAATGAATTTGGTAAAGTAGCAGGATACAAAAATAATGCACAGAAATCTCTGGCATTCCTATACACTAATGATGAAAAATATGAAAGTGAAATCAAGAAAATACTCCCATTTACCACTGCAACAAAAAGAATAAAATATCTAGGAATAAACCTACCTAAGGAGACAAAAGACCTATATGCAGAAAATTATAAGACACTGATGAAAGAAATTAAAGATGATAAAAATAGATGGAGAGATATACCATGTTCTTGGATTGGAAGAATCAATACTGTGAAAATGACTACTACACAGAGCAATTTACAGATTCAATGCAATCCCTATCAAACTACCACTGGTATTTTTCACAGAACTAGAACAAAAAATTTCACAATTTGTATGGAAACACAAAAGACCCCGAATAACCAAAGCAATCTTGAGAACAAAAAATGGAGCTGGAGGAATCAGGCTCCCTGACTTCAGACTATACTACAAAGTTACAGTAATCAAGACATTATGGTACTGGCACAAAAACAGAAAGATAGATCAATGGAACAGGATAGAAAACCCAGAGATAAACCCACGCACATATGGTCACCTTATCTTTGATAAAGGAGGCAGGAATGTACAGTGGAGAAAGGAAAGCCTCTTCAATAAGTGGTGCTGGGAAAACTGGACAGGTACATGTAAAAGTATGAGATTAGATCACTCCCTAACACCATACACAAAAATAAGCTCAAAATAGATTAAAGACCTAAACATAAGGCCAGAAACTATCAAACTCTTAGAGGAAAACATAGGCAGACCACTCTATGACATAAATCACAGCAAGATCCTTTGTGACCCACCTCCTAGAGAAATGGAAATAAAACAAAAATAAACAAATGGGACCTAATGAAACTTCAAAGCTTTTGCACAGCAAAGGAAACCATAAACAAGACCAAAAGACAACCCTCAGAATGGGAGAAAATATTTGCAAATGAAGCAACTGACAAAGGATTAATCTCCAAAATTTACAAGCAGCTCATGCAGCTCTATAACAAAAACACAAACAACCCAATCCAAAAATGGGCAGAAGACCTAAATAGACATTTCTTCAAAGAAGATATACAGACTGCCAACAAACACATGAAAGAATGCTCAACATCACTAATCATTAGAGAAATGCAAATCAAAACTACAATGAGATATCATCTCACACCAGTCAGAGTGGCCATCATCTAAAAATCTAGAAACAATAAATGCTGGAGTGGGTGTGGAGAAAGGGAACCCTCTTGCACTGTTGGTGGGAATGTAAATTGATAGAGCCACTCTGGAGAACAGTAAGGAGGTTCCTTAAAAAAACTACAAATAGAACTACCATATGACCCAGCAATCCCACTACTGGGCATATACCCTGAGAAAACCATAATTCCAAAAGAGTCATGTACCAAAATGTTCATTGCAGCTCTATTTACAATAGCCCGGAGATGGAAACAACCTAAGTGTCCATCATCGGATGAGTGGATAAAGAAGATGTGGCATATACATACAATGGAATATTACTCAGCCATAAAAAGAAACGAAATTGAGCTATTTTTAATGAGGTGGATGGACCTAGAGTCTGTCATACAGAGTGAAGTACGTCAGAAAGAGAAAGACAAATACCATATGCTAACACATATATATGGAATTTAAGAAAAAATAAATGTCGTGAAGAACCTAGGGGTAAGACGAGAATAAAGACACAGACCTACTAGAGAATGGACTTGAGGATATGGGGAGGGGGACGGGTAAGGTGTGACAAAGCGTGAGAGAGGCATGGACATATATACACTACCAAACATAATGTAGATAGCTAGTGGAAAGCAGCCACATAGCACAGGGAGATCAGCTTGGTGCTTTGTTACCGCCTGGAGGGGTGGAATAGGGAGGTTGGGAGGGAGGGAGACGCAAGAGGGAAGAGATATGGGAACATATGTATATGTATAACTGATTCACTTTGTTATAAAGCAGAAACTAACACACCATTGTAAAGCAATTATACTCCAATAAAGATGTAAAAAAAATAATAAAATAAAATAAAAATACTTTTTAAAGCTACTGGAATCAAGATAGTATGATTTTGGGCTTCCCTGGTGGCGCAGTGGTTGAGAGTCCGCCTGCCGATGCAGGGGACATGGGTTCGTGCCCTGGTCTGGGAGGATCCCACATGCCGTGGAGCGGCTGGACCCGTGAGCCATGGCCGCTGAGCCTGTGTGTCCGGAGCCTGGGCTCCGCAGCGGGAGAGGCCACAACAGTGAGAGGCCCCCATACCACAAAAAAAAAAAAAAAAAAAAAAGATAGTATGATTTTGGCATAAGGTCAGCCATTTAGTAAATGGAATAGGATAGACCCACATCAAGTGAATGCAGGGTATTTCAATGGGAAAATAATAGTCTTTTTAAAAACTTTTCAAGTTTTTAAAAATCACGTTCATTTGGAAAAAAAAAAAAGAAAACACAAAGGATATCAATTTTTAACTCACACAGTAATCAAAAATATATTTGAAATATCACAGACCAGAGCAGACTGGGGAGACAATACAAATAAATGTTGTATGATAACCTGGTGCTATGGGCTGAACTGTATCCCCCACAAATTCGTGAGTTGAAACCCTAATCTCCAATGTCACTATTTTTGTGGACAGCCCCTTGAGGAGATAATTAAGGTTGAATGAGTTCATAAGGATGAACCCTAATCCAGTAAAAATTGTTGGCCTTACAACAAGAGGAAGAGAGAGAGATATACTTCTCTCTCCATGCAGGCACAAAGAAGAGACCAAGTGAGCACAGGACAAGAGGGCAGCCACCCCGAAGCCAAGAGAAGAGCACTCATGATGAAATCTAACTTGCCAACCCTTTGATCTTGGACTTCCTGCCTTGGGGACTGTGGGAAACAAATTTCTGTTGTTAAACCACCCATCCCACAGTATTTTCTTATGACTGCTCCAGAGACTAATACATCTGTACTGGATCCTGGAACAGAAAGGTAATTTTAAGGGAAGAACTGGTGAAATTTAACCTGATAGAAATGTTCAGTATTATGATTTCTCTGGTGGTTATAACATGGTATGCATTTATCAAAACTCATCAAATTGTGCCCTTAAACTTGAGGAAACTGTTATACCTCAACAAAACTGATTAAAACTTCAAATACTTTTATTGTTTAAAGGACTTTGAGACTCTGAGATTTTAGGCTTTGATAGCAAAAATCAATTAAATGTTGGAGCAATACTGATTAAGTGATTATATTATAATTAATCTAAAATATTTTCTAATTTTAAAACATAATGAACTAATTAATAATAAATAAGACTAATAAAACCATTATTTTTCCCAACAGCTAAGCTAGCCTTATGAAGACATATTTCTCTACTGTGTTTTATGATCAAAAAGGAAATATGTTTTTAGTGGACAAGGCAAAGAATACTATGAATTAGTTTGAAGATAGAGAATCCATGTATTCAGTTGTCTTTATCACAGCTCCTATGATTATCTTTCCTTTTTTACCACAAAAGAGAAATAAGGAAAGGATTATGAATCAAGGCTGAGAGCACATGTTCATGGCTGAGGATATGAATCTCTTGTGCCCATGTTCATTGCCTCTCCCAATTCAGCAACTCCAGAGACAAATACATGCATATATGTATACTTGGGTGGCCACAAGTTAAAGGATACTGTTGACATTGTTTGAGATATCAATTCTAAATAATGGGACACACAATAAATTCATAAATGATCTTCAAAACAAGTAGTGAAGAGATATGTTACTGCATTTTCACTGAACAAAGTATCGCAGAGGGTCTTGCAAAACTCGAATTATGCCATATGACCAAAATATGTTAAACAAAAAGCAAGTTTCATTTTGTTTGTGTTTGGATTTTGTTATTTATCAAGACACAAATAATTAAATAAGTTGTGACTATGCATATTAGGGAAAAACTAAATTCAGATTAAACAGAAACTCAAAAAACATAATGTATAAGGAAGTTACAAATGAATGCATGATTCCATGTTTATTTGATGTAGTTTAAAACAAGGGAAGACTAAATAATAAACTGTCTACATGTGGTATATACATAAGGGATAAAAATTTAGAAAAACAGAGCTTCCCTGGTGGCACAGTGGTTAAGAATCTGCCTGCCAATGCAGGGGACACGGGTGGAGCCCTGGTCCAGGTAGATCGCACATGCCCTGGAGCAACTAAGCCCGTGCGCCACAACTACTGAAACCCACGCACCTAGAGCCCATGCTCCGCAACAAGAGAAGCCACCACAATGAGAAGCCCATGCACCGCAACGAAGAGTAGCCCCCACTCGCTGCAACTAAAAAGAAAGCCTGCGCGCAGCAGCAAAGACCCAATGCAGTCAAAAATAAATAAATTTATTTTTTAAAAGATTTAGAAAAAAAAATAATGAGCCTAAAATTTAAGTAGGGATCAACTCTGGTGAGCAAGTGAAACAAATATAGGTAAGAGTCTCCCTGAAAGATTCCAAGTTCTAGTCTTAGTTTTTTTGTTTTTCTTTTTCACATATTTTGTCTATTTTCTACTTGTTTGTGGTGGGATGGTTCCACCAAAGGCTAGGAGTGGAAGTCTGCCTACTTATTTCTAATTTTCAAATTTACATAGTTTTTTAAATTAATGATATTTTTCAAAATCTATAAATAGAATTTCAAATTCTATAAATAGAAAACTTACAATTTTCAATGTGTCTCTTTCTATTATTTATCTTTATTATTTTTAAAATTATATCTATGTTAGCTATAGAAAATTAAGATCTGACTCAGTGGAGTTTTCTTTCATTTTTCCCCTCTCTCTGTGCAGTAATGCACTGCATTTTATGGAAGAACAATTGCAACCTATTGCAGGAGGAGATTCCTCTCTATCTTATTTCCAGTGAGCTATAGCATGTATATATTCGTTGCAGTCATCTGCAACTGTTTTCTTCTCCTTTTTCTCATTAGTATTTTTGCTATATTTCTGATAGAGACATTTGGAAGCTCCTTTCTTTTCTTGCTGTCATCTTTTCTCCTATTTCAAAGGGTACAAGATAGCTACAATAAGACAAGGAATGTTACAATGATACAAAATAAATGCAGAGAAAGATCAAAACCAAATCAGTTATTAAAAGCCTATTTCTAGGTCAAGAAATGATGTATTAAACCTTGCTTTGTCTCAAGTAAAACTACTAATATTGTGAAACACAAGTCCTATGTATGACAACCAGGTTGGAATCCATTCTAACTAGAATTCTGATGAAAACCCAAACAACTGAATTGAAGCTTCCCAGTACTTTCCAGAAAAGCATCAGAGGTCATTTTCTGTTTCTTATTTAAGGTTGGAGGTGAGCCCTGAAAATGAAATAGGAAGTTGCTGTAGTCTATTTTCCCTCAACACTTTCCCCCAGGGCCAGCACTAGATCTGAATGTAAGGATTGAGAGAAAAAATTTAGTTAAAATAAAGTTGGACTTATTTGGTTTTGACTGTTTTGAACAATGTGTTTTTAATTTTTAATCTGATTTGTTCTACTAAATAGTTCTGAATGTCAATCAAACTCAGAAAAAGAAATTCACCACACTGCCTTTGATTCAGAAATGGTTCATTGTCACCCCTCAATATTTAAATCACAAGAATAAAGATTCCAAATTATTTTCATGTTTCTATATTTTATGATTTTTTCTATCTCCTTAGAAATTCTTATTTCATTTTTATGGATCCACTGGTAATTCTCCATAGCATGTCTCACTTTGGTAGGATCAATTAATGGATTGAGGATGGTATTTCAGGAGTAGACTACAGAACTCTCTTCTGTGTGTGGAACAAAGAAATCAGAACACCTTTAAAAGAAGAGATTTTTCTCAGTGCCTTAGGACCCACAAATAACCTTGAGGACCAGAAAGTTCAGTTTGTCCTTCAGTTTTTCAGCTTTTTAATTGTTGAAAAATACAAAATGAAAATAAAAGTGGGTAAACATTGCCACCCAGTGTTCAATTTGAGGTACTGTATAGATTACACACCAGATATCAGGGATTTTTCTTTGTGTTTATCCTCTTGAGTTCAAGGTTAAGTCTTTAATTTAATCATTTATAACCTGAAAGGTCCTGTTCCCTATTTCTGAAATCCTACTCTAAGGCAAACAGTTGATTTGTCTATTTCAATCAAATATTCTTTTCAACATTTCAATAGCACTGTGTCTCAGATTATCAGGAACTTAATGTTCTATTCAGAATTTCCAGTTTTATATAGAGTAATGAAAGAATGTATGTATGCATATGCATCAGTGTACACTTCTCGTAAAATAATATGCTCTGTTGCTTCATCTAGAAACATAAATAATTACAAATTTTTTTTTTTTTTTTTTTTTTTTTTTGCGGTACGCGGGCCTGTCACTGTTGTGGCCTCTCCCGTTGCGGAGCTCAGGCTCCAGACGCGCAGGGTCAGCGGCCATGGCTCACGGGCCCAGCCGCTTTGTGGCATGTGGGATCTTCCCGCACCGGGGCACGAACCCTTGTCCTCTGTGTTGGCAGGCAGACTCTCAACCACTGCACCACCAGGGAAGCCTTACAAAGTTTATTTTTAAGGACCATTATTCTAAGTTTCCATTGCTTAGTATGCATCTGTCCTGAAGAAAAAACACACATACTTACATACACACACACACACACACACACACACACACACACACTCCTTCTCTCTCAATGGAAGTTTCAAACAAACTTAATTCATTTCATATTCTGAAATATTAACCCCAGTTGCTGATCTCATAATAAATTCAGGCATGTAAAGAAATTATACCATAATTGCATTACTTATGAAAATTATTTAGTTTCTTTTGCCTGAAATAATATTCTAATTTTAAAGCTATGTTGCAAGTATCTATAAAAGATACAAGTGAAGCAGAGTTGGCAAAGAAACCATTGAATTTTGAAATATTTAGAAAGGAACATGGAGAAAGATATGAGAGAAAGCACATCCTTAGGAGAAAAAGACTGGTGTAAGGGGGAAGGGCCAAACTATTTCTGAAATTTAAAAATTGCCTAATTCCAAATAGAGATGCCCTTATTCATTTTTATCTTTTTAAAGCTTAATTAAATCTCAGTGTAATTCAGCACCATACTCTTTTGTGCTCTACTTTTTAAGGAGTAGTTGAAAAAGGAAAAAAAAAAAAAACCTCCTCATTTTATTTCTAGGTAGACACATTCATTTTATGAAGGTTTTTTTTTAAATAAATGCTCTTTTTGTAATACAAGACACCATAATAAGTTAAGAGAGAAAAACCTAAGGACTTAAACAGAGAGAGTACCTATTTATTGAACAAGATGAAAAAAGGAACAGTTAGAGTAAGGAGAACTCTGTGAGATTTATGAGGAAAACAAAGTTGAGTAGAAAGTAAACCAGGAAAAGAAAGTGTTAATAATGCTATTAAAAGAAGATCATTGACATCCATAATTGAGTCACTTAGAATGTATCAGTCAGAAAGAAGAGAACTCTTTTTCATTGTCCCTAAAGAAGAGGAAAAAAATTGAGATTATTCTGAACAGAGAACAGCCACTGTTAATCTTTAGCCAAACAAGTTTGGAAAATAAAAATACTCTTGTGCAGTACTCCTCTCAATAGTAGAGAGTTAACGTTTTAACAATGGGTGCTCTATCTTGCTTTTTTTGGCTCTTTCAGTCCAAATAAATGATACATTTTTGAGTTCTTAATAGAAAAGAAATAAGTCATGGTATTTTAATTTTATCTTATATATTATATTATCTATTGCTATAAATTAATATGCTTTAAAGTTATTGTCTTATCAAACTATAATTACCTCATATATGTGAAAGGTCAATTTTATATCATAACTTAAATAGAACTTTAGTCTTTTCATCAGTTAATTTCACTTCAGCTTGATATCTTCTCTAAAGAATGGAAGAAAAACTATTCATTTACATGATTTGAAAACATTTATGCAGAGGCGGCTAAAACTATCAATTCAAATAAAGTTTTCAAAATCATAAATTTCACTTAGATACACATTTTTTCTGCTATTTTAGGAAGAATTACCAACAATAACTGTTGAGGATATATTCTTACATAAGCACCCTTGAAATTAAAAAAAAAATTGATTTGATTAATACCTCTTTAGAATCTTCCAAAATGAAAGTAGATATTGATTGCCTATGCTTTATCATTAAAATAAAAACCAATTCATAGTAATATAAATAAGCCTATATAACTGTTGGGATTTCCAAAAGTAAGACTCTCATACATTTATCAACTAAAGCTTTGTATTCGCAAAGCAAATAAATAGATAGGCATGCATAGATAAACATAAGGATTTTTATTTTATAATTATTTTTGTAGTTAAAAAAAATTCAGGCTTGTGAGGAGACAATATTTTTCATGAACTCAAATGGCAAAGAAACAACAGTTATAGAATTTCCTATTGAATTTCATCTCCAGAGCTATGCTCCCCATCTTTAACTTCTTACCTTTATTTCTCACTTTCTCATACCAGATATTGGGCTAGCAATTTTTATGCTCCAAGGCTTCACCCTTGTGGGGAGGGGTTACTCACCCAAGAAGCCAACCTAAAAAGGAGTAACCTAGAATAAAATTCCCCAAATGATTCCCACAACCAAAAGAGTTCCAATTCCCACAAAGAAGGAAACCCTTCAGTTTATATGTGTCTTTTGGTTATTTACCCACCTTAATTCATCAGAGGTTGAAAATTAATTATAAATGACTGCTAGGGTTGCTCCGAGATTGAAGGTGAAGAGTGGGAAGATATTATGGTGCTGATATAGTAATTTTTTATAGTGTAGAAATTTACTTCTCCATCTTTTTATGGTGGATTCCAAACTTTTTTTATTGAAGAATGTAAATTCATTTCACTCTCTACACTTGTTGAAAGAGTGAAAAGCCCTCAAAGATTGTTCATTCTCTTTCCCCCCCTTTTTCTTTCTTGCACATTAAAACAGGAGGTGGGAGGGCTTGACATATTTATGGTTGTATCTCAGAGAACACCTGATAAGAAACTCAAAAGAGGGGCTTCCCTGGTGGTGCAGTGTTGAGAGTCTGCCTGCCGATGCAGGGGACACGGGTTCGTGCCCCAGTCCAGGAAGATCTCACTTATGGTGGAACGGCTGGGCCCGTGAGCCATGGCTGCTGAGCCTGCACGTCCGGAGCCTGTACTCCGCAACGGGAGAGGCCACAACAGTGAGAGGCCCCCAAGAAACTCAGAAAAGAAAGTTAAAATGTACAAGAAGGTAATTTTTAAAATTTGGTCCATTGTTATTGTATTTTATAAAGTGTGAACCAATGAAATCAAAGTGAGAAGGATAAGCTTCATCTTCCTAAAACTTAACCTTTTGAACTTAAGACTTACAAAACAAGGTTTAAATTATTTATTTTCCATTAGGATTGCTCAGCATTAAAAAATATCCAACATATGTCATCTAATATATCTAAACAACATCTTACTATTAAACCTATCACACAAACACAGATTTCCTTGTGGTGGGATGAGAAGGACATAGTGCTTTAACCTTTAGATAGGTTTTTGCACTGGTTCATTTTTCTCCTTCCAGTTGTGGGTGCTCACTCCCCATGTGGTTTTGTAGAACATCATGGTTACTGAATGTAATATAAAGTTTTCAGAGACTTTGACAAGATATTCAACCTTGTAATGTTAGCTGGGGAGAGGAATTGCATACTCCTCTGCAGTAGAAACAGGAAAGCTTAACTTTATATTTTGTGAACACTGATATGTTAGGCTCTGATGTGATTAGTGCACAAGCTATCCCAACCCATCTTTGAAAATTTTCATATATTTATGTTAGGCAAACCTAACATGTTGGTCTTTGATGTGACAAGTGTGTACCTGACTCTGGATACATAGTTTACATGCATGCACATTGGGCAGCACATTTCTTTAAGATGTTGAGTTCTTCCCTGGACTTAAAGCAGCTCTTCTGTATGGGTAGTGATAAGGTGTTGTGGCCAGATACATACAAACACGCTACAGAGTGGATTTAGATTTAGCTTCACTGATCTGTGCTGAAAAGGTGAGAAGACTACAAAATAATTTGTTATATATATTTGAGTACTTGCTTAGCTCAGAATAGCATTCAATAAAGAATTTTCTGTAGAATACTAGATCTTTGGGATGCTTAGAGAGGTTATTTGAAACATAGTTCTCTGGTCAAGTGCACTTGGGAAAAACTAGGGTAAACAAAACTAAACAGTTTTCTTTACTGCACAATTGCTCAGAACCCTGAATTTGTGGGTTGTGACTCTCCATGTGTGGGACACAGAGGCTCCACTTCCTAAACTTCCTTAGTTCTGATACCATGGAAGTCTAATAAAGCTAGTGAAACATAAACTGAATCAACGAGAGAGAAAACACTGGAAAGGTTTTCCCTATGTTTTTTATTAACACAGTGTTGTGGCATACTTACTGTAGTTTTCCTTTGTTTTGTGTTGGAGATCTATGAACTGACTGACAGGATAATTAAATAAAAAAAAATAAAACAAAACTAAAAAAATATTTAAATAAGTATAAAGAAACGTATGACCAGTGTTTCTAATATGCACTCTGATTCACCTTATTATTCATTGTTTTTCTTAAATAATGATTTGATAATATAAATGCATGTAAAAATATATGTATGAATATATGAGTAGGCTATTCAAGGACTGCATAGTGCAACTTCAAGTACATGTAGGGCTAGATGATGTACATTTTGTATTGTAAACTCTTTGCATCTGGCATAATGGAATAATTTTTAGTCATTTCTAAAACATTTGATTTTCTTTATTTTCCCATTGAATTATAAACACTATATTCTAAGGATTTTAATTAAATGAAAGCACAGTAAAATCCTAATCCACAGTAGTTCAACGCAAATCACAATTACTTTAACAATTGTTTCTATTACTGAAAATAATAGAAACAGTCTACTCTTCACAAGCAGTCTTGTTCTAACTTTTTAAGGCAAACACTGGGCTCCCTGGTGCCACAAGATAAAGGAAACACATTTCTGTTACTTCCAAGTGATAAGAACTTTGAGATCTCATACATAATAAACTCACTCAGTTCCAGTAGAAATAAGATAAAAAGTAAAAAGCATTTATTTTAGAATTCACATCGTCAAATTCTAAAAAAAATTTGTAGCACCACAGAGCACAGTAGATAATTCAATGCTTATTAACCATTAGGAAAAAGATATTCACCAATGAGAGAGTTTCATTTAGTATTAAAGTTAATCTTGAAACAGCACAGATGATTAAGATCAGCACCACACATACACAAACACACGTGAAATTCTAAATTCTGTAAGTCTAAAAGCTGAAGATGCTTCACACCTGGACAGTTTCAAGTACCTTGGGCTATGTAGTAATGGAAAAGAAGAAAAAAATAAAGAAGATTAAATAGAAAGATATGATAGTAGAATAAATGCATGGATCCCTGGGAGACATACTTTAAACAGGTACATGTGATTTTCAGAAGTTAAGTGCAACTCCAAATCCATATTGGTTAATATTTTTACTATTTTCTTTTCTGAACATTGCTATTTCTACAACTTAAACAAAAGGTTTATACTACATCAAATAACTAGATAAAATATTTTCAGATTATTTAAGAAATGCAGTGACTAAGTCTGTCAGAACTATAAATATCTTACAACTTTCTCTCATGCTCTTGTATACTTAAAAATGTAGAATACATGAAATAATTTGTGTATTACTACAAACATAAATACTTAATAGTCTTCTAGGGGTATTTTCAGAATTTTATTTAAAAGTGAAACTAATACCAAAATATAGAAGAATATCATAGAGGATTTTTCTCACAGCTTTATCTTAGTCTAAAGAGCTCAATATTGAGCTTCTTAAATGATTAAAGTGAATTGCAGTTAGAAAGCATTTATATTAAAATACACAATTAATTGAATTGCCAAAGGCAGAAATATGCTGAATGCATTACTCTCTACAAAGGTGTTTCATTTGAAAAACTAACAATTATTAAGATATTTAATTTTTCTCTTACCTATTTCTGGCTATTACTTAAAGGCATTTTCATTTTGCAAAATCTATGAAAGCGATTGTTACATATTTTTCTTCAGTGACTACATGTTGCATTTCATACTCTAGATGGATGAATTAAACAATTTCTATTTTTTAATTTAATGCATAATGTTGCTCACCGTTTAGAAAGTACTAGTCCATAGTATGTTTTGTTTTTATCATTTAAACAAATTTAATTTCCATAAATTTTGCTTTTAAAATACTTTCCTGAAATTATATCAGCATTAAATTTTAAGTACTAATAATGATGTTTTCCCAATCACATGAAATAATATAAGGAAAGCTTATAGTACCTACCATCTTGTAGGTACTGTAAGAAATTGATGCATGCATTTTCAACCAATAAGATTTTATATTAAGAAATATAAATTGTAATCTTTCTAAACCACTTCTATCTAAGCCTTCTAACTTAACCATTTTAACAAACAGCTGTACAACCTCCACAGAATAGATAGCATATTCAAGTGTGATTCATGAGGTTTACAGTTATTACATGGGGGTAATAGTGTTGTTATTTTACTTTCTAAATTTAGTGATGATATTTAAAATACAATGTCCTTGGTTGGGAGAGTTAATACAATGAGTAAAATTCATATTAATGTATGTAATACATTATTACATACATTGTAATATCTATTAATGAGAACATAACGTAGGTTTGTGTGTCTGTCTGTGCTTCAAGCTGCATGCCTGGGAAGGGGATCCACTGGTGAGTTGGAGCCAGCTTGTGTTGATTGTGAAGCTGATTTTTAGCATTTCTTACCAACTTCATAGTTGGTAGTTTGAAATTGACCATGCTCAGAGTATTTACACCATGGAAATGGGCAAATGATAAACTAAGGGATTTTTTTTTTTCTTTTTTCTATAGGGTCATTTTACCAGCACACCACTGATTTGGGGGTTGAAGAGTGGCAATAAGAACAATGAGGTAAAATCAAGATAGTATAGACAAAAATAATTGTGATTTTTGTCTCCTTCACTGTTTTAATCAGAGCCCTGTATTTATCTTATATTTCCATATACTGATTTTTTTAACAATAGAAATCAGTGATAGAAATCCTGTGTCTTAGTCATAAATTTATGCTGTCTTCTACCTAGCTTTGCCTGTGATATGAATTAAAGCAAATTTCATTTGCTCATTTTCCCCTATCTGCTTTTAGGCTTATCTGCAAGTGAAAGAGAAGAATTAGCTAAAGAGTATGGAAGAATAGTATAAAATGCTTCACCAGAAGATATTTAAATCCCTCTACATCCTGTGGTTCCTAAGGGTAGCATGTCATCTTTCCTACAAATGGCTTACTAAGGGTCTGCCACAGATGGATGCTCAGTGAGTATTCATTAACTAATTGAATTCATTGTTAAGTTTTATGAATAGGGTCATGTTCTAAAGATATTGAACCTACAAAAAGTTTTAGCCACCATTGTCAATATGTCAAGTTTTCAAACTGTTAATTTGAATTCTCGAATAGGTGCAGTATAAGTACATTTGGCACTGATGCATCCTTTAAAATAGAGAGGGGAAAAAGCATGTTACCTCCATTTACCACTAGGAACAAACAAACACTTGTAGAAGAAATATGTTTTGTGTATTTAGGAGAGCATTCTTTCTGCTTATTCATTATAGCTATTGTTTATTGAGGAAGGTAGGAAAAAAACAGTGCAAGTCTAGAAGAGTAACAGCAAAGACACTGTAGAAGAAAGAAGAGGTCTTCTTCTTAGTGACAGCCCCATAAAAGGAAAGGAAAGTTTTAGCCACTATTGTGGATAAAGTGAATTTATAATTACCATAATATATAATTTCTTTTTATGAAATGATAATTTCTTAGTAATTCATTCTGGGAGAGCTTTTCCCCCAAAATACATAGTAGAAAATGGATCCTTGTGAAAAAGTGGCAGTTTATGATCAATCATCCAACAAATATTTTCTGAGTGATTTCTCTGTGTCAAATACTGTGCTAAGTACTGTGAATATGAAGATAAAATGAACACAATCTATGATGGAAATGTATGGTTTTGACTTATTTGAACCTCAGAGTTTAGTGAGAAGCGATAGGCATGTAAAGAAAAAAAATTTACTGCAGTGTGTAAAGTCCTAGAGAAGATATATCTATATCTACATCTATATCTATATCTATAGAGAGAGACATGGAATGTGTTCAGAGAGGCAACATTTGAGTCAAGTCTTGAAGGATGAATAGGAATTGACCAGCATGTGAAAATGGAAAGAGCAGTCCAGGTAGTAAAGGTACATGCCATGTGTGCAGAGGACAAAGAAAGTTGAATGAAGTGCACAAGGGAAGAGGTAAGGTGGAGTTGAGGAGTATTTTTGATACAGACTGCTCAGGGTTTTGTAGGTCCTACTTTAGAAATTTATTCTATAAGCAGTGGAGCACCTTCACAGGTTTTGAAGTGGGGAGATGTGGTGGTATAGATGGACATGATTTGTGTTTTTAACAACCATGACTTAACAGTTAAGTAAGTAAAGAAGAGGAATAGGGACAGACCAAAGTGACATTTATCAGATAGACATAAGAGACTCTACTATCAATTATTTTAGAGATTGAAGAACTGAAGTTTTCAAGAATATATGGGTATTTGAGTAACTGGTAGAATGTGGTACAACTGAACCCAAAAGGGGCAGATGAAGATGAGCAGGTTTGCTTTAAAAAAACAGATAGCAATATATCACAAGGTTTATGAGTATGCATAAAGTAATAAGACTTCCTGGGTTGGTGTTGAGCACCCATTACTTATATGACATTATAATTTAATTATCTCAGTGAATTTTGTCACTTTAAACTCTGAAGCCTATCAGTTTCCTCACATGTCTCACATAAAAGGTATGGAAAATAATAATCCCTATTCCAGTAGAGTGTTAAAGACTAGGCAGTAGGTATTAAATTAAATTTAAGACTACAATTTAAGCTTTTTAGGTAGTTTTTCTACCAAATACTATAAAAATTCTGTAAAAAGTGTTCTTCAAAATGTTATTCAACCTTAGTAGTTTAGAAAAAGCACTTTTAATATTCCAGTTAAGTTTCAACTTTTACAAATATCTTAACCTAAATTTAATAATAGATTCATGTAAGAATCATAATTTTGTGCTTTATTATTAGTACTATTCAGCTCCTACACTAAAATCTTGTTTTCTAACTATGATTTTACTTCATTTCTTGGAGTAGTGTCACCTCAATTAAGAGCAGTCTTGGTAATTATGGTTTCATCAACAATAACATGGTGCTATGTATATGGCTTCATCATTTCCTGTTACTGGCTGCTGAATCATAAGAAATATATTTCAACTTCAGGTTAATCATAATCATAGAACCCTATTGTCTAATTTTACCTAGTAATTTATTCTCATATTTCCTTTCTTTAGTATACACATGACTCAAATTACAGTCTGTCTCTCTACCTCTCTGAAACTTTTTAATAAAAGCAAAGCTATACTATCAAATATTTCTTTTGTAAATTTCAAGTGAAGTAAATCTGTGCACCTTTAGTGATACACATAAAGAAAGTCAGAGAAAGAGATAAGGGGGAAAACAAATGTGAAAGTTCTGCTTTATAAAAGTATGCCAGCCAATAAATAAATGATGGAATTATAAAACCATGACTGTACAACTCCCAGTATAGTATTTAATTTAGAAAAATATCATTAATGTATGAGAAAACCATTTATTAAAAGGTCACTGACTTAAAGTATCATCCAATAGATTCAGTTTTAATTGTAAAGAAGAAAGTTACTTTTAAAATAGAGAAATATGGCAGACGTAATTTTAACAAAGGGTTCATATTATCACTAATAATGGTAAAAACTGGTAGTATGTACTTCCTGATGTGATATTATGGGATATATACAACACTAATAATGAAGTATTCTTGCTGATATTTTTAACTTGAATCTAACTTAATAAACAACTGTATAAATATACGATTTGAGTTATGACACAAGATAACTGGTTTTAACCTTTCAAGAATGTTTATGACATTTCAAACCAGGGGAGACCTAAACCCCAGGTCCTGAGAACTTTACTCAATAAAACTGGCTTTCCCCTGACAAAGAAAAAAAAAAAAAAGAAGAGAAAAAAGGAAAAACAATATGAGGCAGAGACTGTTTTAGATTAAAAGGGACAAAGCAGTATAATTCTTTAGTTCTATTTAACACAGGGACAGGGAATTATGTTGTTGTCAGCTCTCAAAAGTTATTGGTAGTGTTTAAGCTCTTAAGTTGCATGGTTGATTCATGAGCATTTAATTTATTGTTTTATGTCTTAACTTTCATATATGTAACATTTATTCTTCATTACTCTTCCTTAGAAAGCAGTTTAACCTTTCAAGGTCTGCATAATTTAATATACCATTTAGATTCTCATAGTTAATAAATTTATATCAATGTCTCTTTGGCACTTTTCTAAGTACTTTATATGTATATTATATAATCTCACTTAATCTTCAAAATGATTTTATATATTAGAGACTATTAATTTTCATATTACAGAAGAGTAAATTGTGTCACAGAGAGGTTTAGTAATCTGCTTCAAGTCATATAGCTTAGTAATGAATCTAATAGTTTGACTCCAGAGACCCCCTTCTTAATCACTAAGCTACTAATTACATTTAACATTAAATCTAACTTTTAAAATTGGCTCTAGTGTCCCTTCCCTATCTCCACCCCACCCCCAATATATCTCTAAGAAGGAATCCTGGCATATGTCAAAGCCAAGGCTACAACAGGGTCATGTTACAGGGTTTGAACATTGAGGGGAAGGAGTGTTAAACTTTCTGCAACCAAGCAATTTCTATTCCTGTCCCTTATTTTTCTTTCCTTTCTATTTTCCATACTTTCTTCGCTATCCATCAACATTTTTCCACAGATAAGTGTATTTGCCAGTCACTCCCCCTAGGTATTTGCATATTTGAGCAAGATACATTTGATCCCTGACCCACAGAGTTTACAGAGTTTGTTAGTTACATAGAAATATAAGGACTAACATTTTGGGTACTCCTATGTGGCTACAATAAGAAAAGTATAGTAAGCCTATAGCAGAATTCCCTAACATAGAGTAAAAATTTCTAAAAGATACTAACTTCCATGATGAGAGCTGAGTGAAAGATGAACAAAGAGGAATACTCCAGCACATAAGCAGCATTTATAGAGTCTAGAGTAAAACATGATGACCAAAAAAAAAAAAACCCACAAAAAACTGATGGCAAAATATTCAGCTAAAAGAAGACATTGAGAATAGATCAGATGGGGACAAAAGAGGAAGTGCTAGGGCTCTGTAGGAGGTTGCTGAATATTGTAGAGAGAGTGTAATGGCCTGGATAAGAGGAATGTTAGTAGGGGTAATAAGAATTGAGCAGACTATAGATATTTAGAAGGTAGACTATGTGGGATTTGATCTTGATCAGATATAGGAGGTGGTAGACAGAGGGAGTTTCTGAGGAAAGGACATTATTCAGTCTTGTCTCTCTGGACCTACATATTAGGTCACTATGAAATCCTGCTTGGTCCAAGGCCAGTTTAGCATGACATGGGTTTTACATTGGGAATTGAAATTGAGACTTAGGCTAACAAATGATGTGCAGTTTCCTGTTTTTTTTTTTTTTTTCATATTCCATTTTTCTCTAGGGATCCTAGAACAGTGACAGATGACTGTTCAAATGATTCAGGGATTCAGAGCCCTGAGCAATCCTTCTTTTCTTCGAAATAAATAAAACAAATCAAAACCAGAGTCCTGAGCTATCCTTCTTCTTTTCTTCAAAAGAAACAAACAAAAAAAAAAACAATAAATAACCAAAAAACATAATTTTAAAATCCATAAACTCTTAGAAGAGAGTGAATGAATGACTAATTACAAGTATTCACCTCTGAGAGCTGTAATAATATCCTTGAAATAAAATAAATACTGTGAAAAGAAAAGAATAATTAATTGAAATATTGTTACACTGCTACAGAATTTTGTGTTTTTAAATAAAGCACTACTTCTCTGAATAATGCATCTTTAATGGTAGCCTTCAGTTGGCCTGGGAAAGATTAAGTGTGTATATTTGTGAAGAGGGAAATCTTATTGCCCAATCCACATGAAAGGTACCAGTGCCAGCCATGCTGGTGGATGCAAAAGACATAGAGCTGACTTGGTGCTTTAGTTTCTTGTTCTTAAGTGTAAACTCTTCTGAGATAAAAAGGTTTGCAAAGAAACCCAACTTAAGACACTTGCAAAAAGCCCATCTTTTTTTGGAGTAAGGGAAGTGTTACAGAGAATATAATTTCTATGTTTCTAAGTTTAGACAGTATTTTAGATATATTTTTTCAAAAAAGAACATTTATTATAATCCCTAACATTAGACATATGCATATAAACTCAAGTTACCATGAATTGTAGTTTTGATCTTTTGCCCTATTGTAACTATAATATGTATTAAAATCATAATATGTTATATATATTATTGATCATATATGAATATTATAACTATAATATATTATATACCTAGAATAGAACAGACTAGTACATTTGACATGGATGAAATGGGCTGATGGTAATCAGATAACTGATAGAAAGGGTCTTGATACTATTTATTCACATAATATTAAACTGTCATCTCAAATCTCTGAATAGGCTAGAAGTTAAAAGGTCAGAATAAACTTTTAACCCCACCTTCTTAAAAGAAGGAAAAAGACAAATTTCTCAGTTTTCAATAAAGATGTTTTAGGCTTTCCCCTAGATCTTTTGATTTCAATAACTAGTATGGCATTTTTCATTATTGTTTCCAAGCTAAAAACAAAAATCATGAAAATATTATCTCAACAGAAAATGTTCTTGCAGCTTTTGGTGTTCATTCTGTTCTGTTTTGTTTTTAATACTGTAATCCCTGGGGTTACATAGCCAAACCCATTGTTTCATTTTCTGGTGCTATAATGACAGAGTAAAAAAACTACAATCCACTCTCAACAGCAAATTTTAAAAATGTATTAAAGTTCCAAAGGGAAAAGTATACACTGAGAATTATAAGTTCTACTAGGTGGTGTCTCACTTGTAGGGCAACGATTATGTGCATGCCCACATCGTATTATTCCTCACGAGACACTGTGGATTGCTTTAGAGTCAGCAGTGACTCAACCACAAAACTAGCACCAGGGAAGCATTAATGTTACTTTTTAGAGCTGCCTTTCCAGATTTTAAAATTTGACCTTCAAAAGTGGCATACATTTTCACCACTCAGATCTAAAATAGAAAAAACATATATTGATATATTGTTTGAAATATTTAATTAACTTCATAAGACTAAACTTTTATAAGTTTCCCTGGAAGGAATACAACACAGATGATTTAAAATTTAGGTAAACATTAAAGTATTTTTATTTGTCTGCATCTCTTTTTTTTTTCTTTTTGGTCTCCTCCCCTTCCCTCTCCCTCTCTCTCTAAATGTTCCCTTGAGCTAAGTGCTCCACGTTAGAGAGGCTGAGTCTCCACAAGGGATGTAAAGCATGGCATTTTGAGAAAGGCTGTCTTTCTGGGTCCCATGGCCACTGACAGCATGATGAAAAGTTAATAGGCCAAATGCACTTGCCATTTACAGGTGTATGAACATTAATAGTGAATTATTTTCACAGTTGTCACTTGGTGCTCCAAGATACGCCCATTGTCACAACCTGTTTGTTTAGAAAGTTTAACCTCTTCAGAGTCAGAGCTTGAAATTTTGGTCAGTAGAGAGCAAGATTTTTAAATAACAGGGATTTAACAACTGAAACTTGAGAGATATTTCCATAAAGCAGAGACAGAATAAACAAAAAAATAGGACTGATCTACAAGAATCCTGGAGAAGTCTAGTGGACTGACTGACTTGACACAGCTTATGTATTACCCCCAAAGATCAGTCCCTGTTGGTGTACACTGATGTTATCAAACTTGCCTCATCATGGGGGTCAGTTGGGTGGCTTGGCTTAAAAATACTGGTCTCAGGGCCTCCTGGAGAATCTAATTCAGGAAACTCAATTATTAACAAGAGTCCCAGGTGATTCTATTGATGCAGCAAGTGTGAGTCATACCGATTAGTCAATGCCTGCCATCGGCAGTACACTTCTCTCTACCTGGAACTTATTCCAGTACACCATGCAAGTTCACTTCCTGAAATTCCTGACAGGCTTTAGAAAGGATTCTTCTCCCTGCTTATACCATAACACTGACACCTCCACTTATACACGCATGTAAGTTTTCCCTACTCTAGTGCAGTCTGCACAGTGCAAGCCCTGAAAATCTGTTTCTATAACCTAAGAAATGGCTCTCTGCTGTCCCAATTTTCACATGCCCATTCTTTCCTCTCATATAAAATATCACTTGCAGTAGGTTTTATTTGTTTAAGACTGTTTATTTTTTGTGCAGTAGTCAAATAGCATTGGCTTCTTGAAAACAAACACACATAATATTTTTCCAGGGCGACTCTTCTCTAAATGAGTTTGCCAAGGTCCCACCTCCCATCTTGTGTTTTCTCCAATTCAGCCTTTGGTTTCCAGCTTCATGAACAGGGAACACAGCAGGAGCTGTGGATCTCTAAGGATATTTTAGGACTACATATTCCCTTAGAAGACCTAGTCATATGCCCCTAACAAGCTGGAGAACTGTTCTTACTGTTACTATGTATCCAGCAAGAGGAATGGAGAACACTGAAGATGCTGCCAGCCTGTTCCACTGCTCTATTCATGTTGATTGATAAAGTTTCTCTCTTCCAGGCTCACCTGGAAAAATTAGTGTAGACTAATTTTAAATTTCTGAATATACTCTTAATGTACTTAATTTTTGGATCTTAGTTTAAATAAATAAAATGGTAAAGATATCAGTCATATTAAGGGCTCAGAAAGGAAGGTAGTTAACACATCAGATATTGGGTGCTTCTTTTTTTATATACGAAAGCTTTGAAGATGCATATTTTATTTTTATTTTGTTTTTTATGTTCAAACTTTAACTCAGTGTAACAGTTTAAGCAAATAGTATTGAGTTTTAATCCTCTGAATACAAGGAGAGATTACTTTTTTCCTTCACACAGAGAAAAAAAAAGACCAAACCCCCCAGCACACACTGGCATCATTGTCAAAATACAAATTACACTCAGGAGGAAGGTTGCATGCACACAACAGTAATTATATTTGTTTTTCCCTTTAGACCTTTAGAAATACAAGATGGCTTTTATTTTCCTTTTCCAAAACCTTGTTCCAGAGTCATTTATCCATATGATAATGTTCAAGGAGGCTATTTAATTCTTGGATTCTTCATTCAGATGGAATACATTATAGATCTTCAAAAAAAAGGGCTTCCCTGGTGGCACAGTGGTTGAGAGTCTGCCTGCCGATGCAGGGGACACGGGTTCGTGCCCCGGTCCAGGAAGATCCCACATGCCACAGAGCAGCTAGGCCCATGAGCCATGGCCGCTGAGCCTGTGCATCCAGAGCCTGTGCTCTGCAACGGGAGAAGCCACAGCAGTGAGAGGCCCGCGTACTGAAAAAAAAAAAAAAAAAAAAGAAGTAAAAAAAATAATATAGTGAAAGTTGAGGGAGACCTTCAAGATGGTGGAAGAGTAAGACGTGGAGATCAACTTTCTCCCCATAAATACATCAGAAATACAACTACATGTGGAACAACTCCTACAGAACACCTACTGAATGCTGGCAGAAAACCTCAGACTTCCCAAAAGGCAAGAAACTCCCCACATAACTGGGTAGGGCAAAAGAAAAACGAAAAAACAGAAACAAAAGAATAAGGATGGGACCTGCACCTCAGGGAGGGAGCTGTGAAGGAGGAATAGCTTCCACACACTAGGAAGCCCCTTCACTGGTGGAGATGGGGGGTCACGAGGTGGGGGAAGCTTCAGAGCCATGAAGGAGAGCGCAGCAACAGGGGTACAGAGGGCAAAGTGGAGAGATTGCCTCACAGAGGATTGCTGCCAACCAGCACTCACCAGCCTGAGAGGCTTGTCTGCTCACCTGTCAGGAAGCTTGTCTGCTCACCCACCTCGGTGAGTGGTGGCTGGGATCTGAGTCTCTGGCTTGGAGGTCGGATCCCAGGGAGAGGACTCGGGTTGGCTGTGTGAACACAGCCTGAAGGGGGCTAGTGTACCACAGTTAGCCGGGAGGGAGTCGGGAAAAAGTCTGAACCTGCCTAGGAGGCAAGAGAATATTATTTTGGGGTGTGTGAGGAGAGGGGATTCAGAGCACTGCCTAAACAAGCTCCAGATATGGGCAAGAGTCACAGCTATCAACACGGACCCCAGAGACAGGCATGAAATGCTAAGGCTGCTGCTGCAGCCACCAAGAAGCCTGAGTGCAAGCACAGGTCACTATCCACGCCTCCTCTCCTGGGAGCATGTGCAGCCCATCACTACCTGGGTCCTGTGATCCAGGGACAGCTTTCCTGGGAGAACACCTGGTGACACTCCGGCTGTTGTGACATCATGCTGGCCTCTGCCACTGCAGGCTCAGCCTGCATTCTGTACTCCTTCCTCTCCCCGGACTGAGTGAGCCAGAGGCCCCTAACAGCTGCTCCTTTAACCCCATCCTGTCTGGGCAGGAACAGACACCCTCATTTGACCTACACACAGAGGAAGAGCCAATCCAAAATTGAACCCCAGGAGCTGTGCGAAAAAAGAAGAGAAAGGGAAATTTCTCCCAGCAGCCTAAGGAGCAGCGGATTAAATCTCCACAATCAACTTGACGTGCCCTGCATCTATGGAATATGTGAATAGAAAATGAATCATCCCAAAATTGAGGTAGTTGACTTTGGGAGCAACTGTAGACTTAGGGTTTGCTGCATATGACTAACTGGTTTCTGGTTTTATGTTTATCTTAGTTTAGTATTTAGAGTTTATTATCATTGGTAGATTTGTTTATTGATTTGGGTGTTCTCTTCCTTTTTTTTTTAATATAGATATACATATTTCTTTTCCTTTTTCTCTTTTTGTGAGTGTTTATGGGCATGCTTCTTTGTGTGCTTTTGTCTGTATAGCTTTACTTTTACCATATATCTTAGGGTTCTCTCTGTCCTTTTTTTTTTTTTTTTCTTTTTTAATATAGTTTTTAGTGCTTGTTATCATTGGTGGATTTGATCTTTGGTTTGGTTTCTATCTTCTTTCTTTCTTCTTGCTTTCTTTATTATTACTTTTTAATTTTTAATAATTTTTAATTTTAATAACTATATTTCTTTTTATTTTCTTTCTTTTTTTATTGCTCCCTTTTCTTCTGAGCCGTGTGGCTGACAGGTTCTTGGTGCTCCAGGCAGGTGTCATGACTGTGTCTCTGAGGTGGGAGAGCAGAATTCAGGGCAGTAGTTCACCAGAGACCTCCGGCTCCACATAATATCAAACTGCAGAAGCTCTCCCAGAGATCTCGATCTCAACACTAAGACCCAGCCCCACTCAACAACCAGGAATATAGAGTGTGGACACCCAATACCAAACAACTAGCAAGACGGGAGCACAACCCCACCCATTAGCACAGAGGCTGCCTAAAATCATAATAAGGCCACAGATGCCCCAAAACACACCACCAGACACAGTCCTGATGATCAGAAAGACAAGATCCAGCCTCACCCACCAGAATACTAGTCCCCTCCACCAGGAAGCCTACACAACCCACTGAACCAACCTTAGCCACTGGAGACAGACACCAAAAACAACGGGAACCTGCAGCCTGTGAAAAGGAGACCCCAGACACAGTAAGTTAAGCAAAACGAGAAGGCAGAGAAACACACAGCAGATGAAGGACCAAGGTAAAAACCCACCAGACCAAACAAATGAAGAGAAATACCTGAAAAAGAATTCAGAGTAATGACACTAAAGATGATCCAAAATCTTGGAAATAGAATGGAGAAAATACAAGAAATGATTAACAAGGACCTAGAAGAACTAAAAAGCAAACAAACAATGATCAACAACACAATAATTGAAATAAAATATTCTCTAGAAGGAATCAAGAGCAGAATAACTGAGGCAGAACAATGGATAAATGACCTGGAAGATAAAGTAGTGGAAATAACTACTGCAGAGCAGAATAAAGAAAAAAAAATTAAAAGAATTGAGGACAGTCTTAGAGACCTCTGAGGCAACATTAAACACACCAACATTCAAATTATAAGTGTCCCAGAAGAAGAAGAGAAAAAGAAAGGGACTGTAAAAATATTTGAAGAGATTACAATTGAAAACTTCACTAATATGGGAAAAGAAATAGTCAATCAAGTCCAGGAAGTGCAGAGAGTCCTATACAGGATAAATACCAGGAGAAAAACACCAAGAAACATACTAAACAAACTATCAAAAATTAAATACAAAGAAAAAATAATAAAAGCTGTAAGGAAAAACAACAAATAACATACAAGAGAATCCCCATAAGGTTAACAGCTGATCTTTCAGCAGAAACTCTGCAAGCCAGAAGGGAGAGGAAGGACATATTTAAAGTGATGAAGGAGAAAACCTACAACCAAGATTACTCTACCCAGCAAGGATCTCATTCAGATTTGATGGAGAAATTAAAACCTTTACAGACAAGCAAAAGCTAAAAGAATTCAGCACCACTAAACCAGCTTTACAACAAATGCTAAAGGAACTTCTCTAGACAGGAAACACAAGATAAAAAAACCCTACAATAATAAACTCAAAACAATTAAAGAAAACGGTAATAGGAACATACATATGAATAACTACCTTATATGTAAATGGATTAAATGCTCCAACTAAAAGACATAGACTGGCTGAATGGATACAAATATAAGACCTGTATATATGCTGTCTACAATATACCCACTTCACACCTAGGGACACATACAGACTGAAAGTGAGAGAATGGAAAAAGATATTCATTGCAAATGGAAATCAAAAGAAAGCTGGAGTAGCAATTCCCATATCAGAAAACATAGACTTTAAAATAAAGACTATTACAAGAGAAAAAGAAGGACACTACATAATGATCAAGGGATTAATCCAAGAAGAAGATATAACAATTGTAAATATCTATGCACCCAACATAGGAGCACCCCAGTACACAAGGAAAATGTAAACAGCCATAAAAGGTGAAATTGACAGTAACACAATAATAGTAGGGGACATTGACACCTCACATACACCAATGGACAGATCTTCCAAAATGAAAATAAATAAGGAAACACAAGCTTTAAATGATACATTAAACAAGATGGACTTGATATTTATAGGACATTACATCCAAAAGAAACAGAATACACTTTCTTCTCAAGTGCTCATGGAACATTCTCCAGGGTAGATCATATCCTGGGTCACAAATCAAGCCTTGGTAAATTTAAGAAAATTGAAATCATATCAAGTATCTTTTCTGACCACAATGCTATTAGACTAGATGTCAATTACAGGAAAAAAGCTGTAAAATATACAAACACATGGAGGCTAAACAATACACTCCTCAATAACCAAGAAATCACTGAAGAAATCAAAGAGGAAATAAAAAAATATGTAGAAACAAATGACAATGAAAACACGATGACCCCAAACCTACAGGATGCAGCCATAGCAGTTCTAAGAGGGAAATTTATAAATTTAAATTTATAAATTTAAATCTCCCAACAAAATTTAAATCTCCCAACAAAATTTATAAATTTAAATCTCCCAACAAAAGCCCAGGACCCGATGGCTTCACATGTGAATTCTATCAAACATTTAGGGAAGAGCTAACACCTATCGTTCTCAAACACTTCCAACATATAACAGAGGGAGGAACATGCCAAAACTCATTCTATGAGGCCACCATCACCCTGATACAAAAACCAGACAAAGATGTCACAAAGAAAGAAAACTACAGGCCAATATCACTGATGAACACACATGCAAAAATCCTCAACAGAATACTAGCAACAGAATCCAACAGCATATTAAAAGGATCATACACCATGATCAAGTGGGGTTTATCCCAGGAATGCAAGGATTCTTCAATATGTGCAAATCAGTGTGGAACACCATATTAACAAGTTGAAGGATTAAAAACCATATGATCATCTCAACAGATGCAGAAAAATCTTTTGACAAAATTCAGCACCATTTATGATATATACCCTCCAGAAAGTAGGCATAGAGGGAACTTACCTCAACATAATAAAGGCCATATATGACAAACCCACAGCCAACATTTTTCTCAATGGTGAAAAACTGAAACCATTTCCTCTAAGAGAAGGAACAAGACAAGGTTGTCCACTCTCATCACTATAATTCAACATAGTTTTGGAAGTTTTATCCACAGTAATCAGAGAAGAAAAAGAAATAAAAGGAATCCAAAATGGAAAAAAAGAAGTAAAGCTGTCACTGTTTGCAGATGACATGATACTATACATAGAGAATCCTAAAGATGCTACCAGAAAACTACAAGAGCTAATCAGTGAATTTGGTAAAGTAGAAGGGTACAATATTAATGCACAGAAATCTCTTGCATTCGTATACACTAATGATGAAAATTCTGAAAGAGAAATTAAGGAAACTTAAGGAAATCAAGAAAACACTCCCATTTACCATTGCAACAAAAAGAATAAAATGCTTAGGAATAAACCTACCTAAGAAGACAAAATACCTTTATGCAGAAAACTATAAGACACTCACAGGAGTCAGATTGGCCATCACCAAAAAACCTACAAACAACAAATGCTGGAGAGAGTGTGGAGAAAAGGGAACCCTCTTGCACTGTTGGTGAGAATGTAAATTGATATAGCCACTATGGTGAACAGTATGGAGGTTTCTTAAATAACTAAAAATAGAACTACCATATGACCCACCAATCCCACTACTGGGCATATATTCTGAGAAAACCATAATTCAAAAAGAGTCATGTACTACAACGTTCATTGCAGCTCTATTTACAATAGCCAGGACATGGAAGCAACCTAAGTGTCCACTGACAGATGAATGGATAAAAAAGATGTCACACATATATGTGATGGAATATTACTCAGCCATAAAAAAAGAAATGAAATTGAGTTATTTGTAGTGAGGTGGATTGGCCTAGAGACTGTCATACAGAGTGAAGTAAGTCAGAAAGAGAAAAATAAATACCGTATGCTGACACATATATATGGAATCTAAAATAATAATGGTTCTGAAGAACCTAGGGACAGGACAGGAATAAAGACACAGATGTAGAGAATGGACTTGAGGACATTGGGAGGGGGGAATGGCAAGCTGGGATGAAGTGAGAGATTGACATGGACTTATATATCCACCAAGTGTAAAATAGATAGCTTGGGGGGAGCAGCCACATAGCACAGGGAGATCAGCTCGGTGCTTTGTGACCACCTAGAGGGGTGGGATAGGGAGTATTGGAGGGAGACGCAAGAGGGAGGAGATATGGGGATATATGTATACGTATAGCTGATTCACTTGTTGTAAAACAGAAACTAACACACCATTGCAAAACATTTATACTCTAATAAAGGTGTTAAAAAATAAAATCCCTCAGTCTAAAAAAAATTTTTTAAATAGTGAAAGTTTATGTCTTTTCTCGGTAAACAAATGGAGTCACATATAAAAAAATATTTAAATGGAGTTTCACAAAGTTCAAGGCAATTTGAGGACAGTCCATAACCCACGTATCTAAACTCAATAATTTTTGATTTAGGATGGGAAACTAAACAAGAATAATAACTTTAAATCTTAGTACAATGCATGAAAACAAAAGGAAGAAAATTGCGGAAGTAACCTGTAATCAAAATGCTCAAGCAGTGTTAGCATACATCTCTTGTTTTCAATTAGATCCATTTCTCTGCTCCCATAAATAATTGGGAGTATTCTTCCCACATACAGTCCTTAAAGAAAATAAATCATTGCTCCTTGGCTTCCAGACATATGCTGTATTTTATATCCAAATTTCTGTCCTGTAGTTGTCTGCCTTTCCAAATTTTGTGCTTATTTCTACAAATCCTTTTAACAGAAAAAAAAAGTTACAATATTTTTTTGTTTGTTTTGCTACAGGTTCCCTGATTGAACAATTTTAACAGCCATTTCTTCAGTCAACTTTAACTTTCATCAGTTTTGACATTCTGACTGCCCTGTTCTTGGGAAAGTTGATTACTTCATGCTCTTTGACCTAGAAGTGATATCTTGCTATATTTTTACACATCCATATCCCAGATTTTCTAAATTTTTCTTGGTGCTTTTTATTGTTTTGAACATTTCAGTAAAAACTAGATTGGAAAAAAATTAGCCTTCTTCAAAACACATTAATGAACCATACATTAGGATGATTTCTATATACGGCAAAAATTGGGAACAGAATACCAGAATAATTTCAGGTATCCATCTTATTGCAGTAAAAGATACATTTGTTTATGAAAGTAGTGTGTATGTACATATGTGTACATATGTGTGTGTATAAGTATATATTTGTTTCCCATTGTTGCCATAACAAATTATCACAAACTTATAGAATTAAAAAAACACAAATTTATTAACTGTAGTTCTGTAGGTCTAACTTGAGGCTAAAATCAAGCTGTGGGCAGAGCCATGTTCCTTTGGAGCCCCTATGGGAGAATCCTCTTTCTTGCCTTTTTCCAACCTCTAGAAGCTGTGTGTAGTCTCCTTCCTTCATCTGTAAAGGAAGCAGAGTTGCAGATCTCTGACCCTTCGGTATTACATCTTATTCTGACCACAACTGGGAAATGTTCTCCCGTTTTTAAGGATCCATAAGATTAGGTTGGGCTCACTTCGATACTCCTGGATAACCTCCCCATCTCTGGTCCTTAACCTTAATCACAACTTCTAAATTCTTTTTGTCATGTAACATACTCACAGTTTTGTGCGATAATATGTCGACACTCTAGTATTCATTAATCTACTTACCATATTATAATATTTTGTGATATATGACATACCATATCATATATATAATGTGCATATTATATTTTTTTATTTTGAAGCATGTCATACATACAAAAGTATATATATAGCTTATATAATAATCATTAAATGGAAACACATTTACCCACTACCTACACTTAAAAAAGGATGAAAAAAAGAATATTTCTGATAGCTTTGAAGCCTCCCCTCCCTGATTTCCTCCCCTCCCATATACATATCCCCTCCTCCTTCCCTATCTCTCCTTCTAGAGAACTTTTATGCTGGATTTTGTGTTAATTGGTCTGGTAGACATTAATACTGCTCATCAATCCCTTGTGTACTTTTTCTACCTGGACCTTTGAGAGGGAAAATTTTCCATTCCCTTTCCCTATCCAACAGGTAGGCAAGGCTATGTACTACTAAAAACTGAGATATGACTGGCAGTGAAATTTCTTACTTCTCCATGAAGCCATGTTAAATTCTGTGTAGTACTCACTCAATTCTCTTTTGTCTTCTGCTAAGAAAAACTGGTAGGGCACAAGATCAAACAACCTGGATTTGTATTTCACCATATAGATGATGCCCTCATTTGCATTGAACTTTGCATTAGCAAAAAATGGGCTTAAATTCTGTAAAGTTGCTGTGATTTTTTTGCAAGCAAGATACCTAACTTATTTGATTAAAATAATTATTCCTTAATTTTCTTTAGAGTTCTCTCAACTCTGAAAAAATTCCTAAACAATAGGTTATTTAGTTTCCATGTTTCTCAAATTAATACAAATGGTATAAAATTGTATTTCTTTGGTTTACATCTTTTACTCATTTTTTGGATATTTTTCCATGCAAATTTTCACCTATGTATAATATTTCATCATATTAATATACCACATTTTAAAATTTCCATTGCATTTAATGGACATTTGTGTTATAGTAAAAGTTTTGCTGGTATGAATGCCTTTGCATAAGTATTCTTATAAATATCTCCTGGTGCATATGTAACATAATTGCTTTAGAGTATATAGATAAAAAGGAATATACAGATAAAAAGGAATATATGATAAAAAGGAATGGTAGAGTATACAAGATACATTAAAATTTTTTTTAACTTCATCTAATTTGTAGTTTCCCCAGTTTTAGTGAGAGTTGCCATTCCTATACATCCATAACAATATTTTGTACTGAGAAAACTTTGAATTGTTCCTAGTTTGGTAGATCTGATATTGTTTGTTATGGGCATTCTAATGTACATTTCATAACTAGTAAAGAGGTTGAATATCCTTTCAAATGTTATGGACCACTTGGGATGATTCTTTCTGTTAATTCCTGTCTTTTAACCATTTTCCAAATAGCTTGTTTGTTTCTTATTGATTTATTAGAGTTCTTTATAGATTTTAAATAAAAATCCTTTGTCAATTACATATGCTATAATTTGTTCCATTTTATGGCAGGTTTTATGTCATTAATATGCCTTTTAACTTACAGAATTTATTAATTTTAATGTATGAAACGATTGGCCTGCTTCAATATACATAGCAATTTTTTGTCTTGTCCCAAAAATTGTTTCCCATGTCAAGGTCATAAGAATATTATTTCATATTTTCTCTGAAAACATTGTCTTTAATTCATCTGTAGTGCATTTTCAGATGTTGTATAATGTAGAGATACAGTTTCACTTTTTCTCTTTCTTCGTACCCAAATGCCCTAGCACTACATATTGAATAGTTTCTATACATGTGTAGATCTCTTTCTGGTCTCTCTATTCCATTGGCGTGTCTTCCTGCACTATACCACATCAACTTAATTTCTCAATTTACCTTTTTAGGAATGTCTTGCTTTGGCCTATTTGTGGCTTTTAGCTCTTACATATAAATTTTAGAACCATCTCATTGAATTCCACATTAAACCCTATATCTGACATTCATGGCTGGCTTTCAAAAATTACCTATGTGCAATCCACTGAATACTTCCCCTGTGGTGAATACAGTCACATGACAATGCCAACTAGACGGAAGTCTAATTGCTGTATCTAGAAATAAGAGGAAATAATTTATATGAACAGCTAGCCAATTTATACCACAATCTTCTCTTCTTGATACCAATTCTTTATTTTAACATTTTTCTGTACATAAAACAACATGCTCATCATTTCCCCAAGGAGACTTTTTAAGGTCCCCTCTACTTATTGCATTCAGCTTAATCTCAGGCTCTCCATCTGATGAAGTCCTCTCTACTACAACCTGACTTGCTTCCCTTACTCTTGAAACACATGAACTAAAAAGACAAGGTTTCTACTGCCTCTTGACCAATTAACAATGGTGGGAGAGTCCAGGACAATTATAATAAAGACTCATTCATAAAAGGGAAGCATTTGAGATACACAGCAATCATTAGCCATAGTGATTATGAAATTAGGCTTGACTGGCCTTGTGAGATTCCTCTGTTCTGTTACTTCAAAGTACCAATTTCTTTATTTAGCAGGTAGAACAAACAAACCTCACAATCTATAAAAATTTAAATAGCAAAAGGTGTTAGTTCTTGTCTTGTTTATGTAAAGCCCAAAACATATGTTTCTACTTGATAGATGACTCTTATCTAGATAGACTCCTTCCATCTTATGGTTTCACCATTTTATCATATAACTTTTAGATTTGCTGTATTATCTCAAACTTGCAAAAATAACCAGAACATTGAGCATAATGAATGAACATGGGGCATAATGAATTTTAGAAGCTTGGCGCTAGAAGGAGACCACATAAATTGTGTTCAATATCTAGTGAAACAGAACTTAGTCTTATGGTAGTTTTAATTTCATAAGAAGCAAAGAAATTTAGTCAATTGTTGCCCAAGAAGAAAAGGAAATTAGTTTCACAAACATCTGCTTATAGTTCCTTATATTTGTTCATATTATATAATTTTCCTTGGAGAGCAAATCTGAGATCCATGCCACAGAGAAGCAAAAATGTGAATACAGAACAATACAATTTAAAACATAATATTAATATTACTCTAGATTTTATTCAATTGGTGGTCCCTATGTATCAATAGGTGTGATAAGATATTCAAATGCATAACATTTAATTCTCATGATATCTGAAATAAGTACCTTTGGTATTTACATTTACAAATGAGGAAACTAAAGAGAAAGAAAGTGTCCTGCCCAAATTCACATGCCCAAAAGCATGATATTCTGTGTCTTGAACCCTGTTTACCTGATTCATTTAACTGCTAAATGTTGCACGTTATATCCAACAGTCAAGTACAGATGAAGGCATCCGCTGAATAGCAAGGAAAGAATTAAATGGGAGAAAGAGTTATATGTTATATGTTAGGGATTAAGGAGTGCAGGTATATGCTAAAATATGTAGATTTAGGAAAAAATAACGTTTAAGGTTTCAGCACATGTAAAATAAATTATTATATTGTGTATGATATATCTTCAATAAACATATATTAAAGTTTAATGTGATTTTATTTTACTTTTTTATTGTGATAAAAGATCCCTAAAACTTACCATCTTAACCATCTAAGTGTGCAGTACAGTAGTGTTAAGCATATTCACATTTTTGTTAAATAACTCCCCAGAACTTTTTCATCTTGCAAATCTAAAACTCTACACCCATTAAATAACTCCCCTTTCCTCCCTCCTGACTCCCTCATCCCCTGGTAACCATCATTCTACTATCATGTTTTCAAGCCACTGTAATTTTGGAATTTAAGAGAAATGAAAAGATCAATAAGGAATGATCTTCCTTTATACAGGGAAATCAGCTCTGTCTATATTTTCCATCTATATTCAAAGATTCTCAGTATATCCTTGCATATGAGAAAATACCAGTATTTACCTAGGTTGAAAAAAATGTAGCTATAAACATGGATAATACAGTCTTTGAAAAATGTAAAGTGTTTGGATAGAATCTCAATGATTGACTTACAAGAATAGTATGTGGATAAGGAGACAGTAAGTTTCTGACTTAGGTGTTGGCAATGTGCCAAAGTAGTGAATGTGTATGCAGGAATTCTTTATACAGGCAATGTCAGTTAGTGGTTAAGAGTATAGATTTTTAGAGTTAGTGGGTCCTGAGTTTAAATCCAGTTTCTATTATATAACAACTATTTGTCTTTAAACAAGTTACTTTACCTCTCTGAACCTATTTCTTTTTTATCAAATGGGGTGAATTACAGGACCTATCTCATAGGGTTATTATTATAAAGAAAATCCACTCAATTAGCCTCAAGGAGGTTGTTGTTTATTACTTCCAGTAGCTAGTTAGCTAGAGATCTTAGTTATTAGAGGTGGGAGTGGAAGGGGGCATAGAGATGTGAAAAAGATGTACGAGTAGAGTAAGGAAAAAATAAAAATATCAAGTAGCATGAAAGTTGCAATTCACCTTGAGCCTGGTTAAATAAGATGTTTTCTTGATGTTCTAACATTGTTCTTATCATGCGATTTGGTAATATCCTGGTCTCCCTACAAAAATCCTCCCAAATGATATTTACCTTTTCTATATGCAATCCTATCTTATAAGAGTGAATGTTGAAATATAGTATCACTGAGGTAAAGCAATATAAATAACTGAAATCTAAAGATTATCTAATTTTATCATAGACAAGGCTGTCATATAAATTAAGTAATTTAGCTCACCACAAATTTCCAATGTTGTCTCTTTTCGTATTAAATTTTAAATTTTTCTATTAAATTAAATATTACATATTTATAATTATTTGGCAAAAATGTTAAAATGATTTTTCCTTCAGAGGTTTTATTCAAAATTTAAGTTAATCTGTCTAAACATTGACTGCATTCCTCAAAAAGCAGAGAATTGCAATCTTGCTTCTAAATATACTTTGTATAAAATGGAATGAAGATAGGAGAGATAAGTATCTGTTCAGAGGAAAAGTTTGAATAATATACAATACATAAATATGCTATACAAAGTTTAAAAATGAAATTATATATATAAAGTAATTTATTAAATGCATATGAAATTTTATAATTACATAATACATTGCATAATGTTATATACTATGCATAGAAAATTATATGTAGGATTAACATACAATTTTAAAATTGTGGAGTATATGACTGCATAGTTATATAATTATATAAACATGCTAAATAAACATATATCACTTTTTGGCCCAGGAATTAGCCAAACAATGTATTTATTATATGTATGTATTATAAACAATACATATAAACAAATATGAGTTTGAATATTTTCTTTGCTGAGACTATACGTTAAGAAACCTTGAAGAAATTCTTTCTCCTCCCAAAACCCTCCTTTTCTTTTTTGGATATCTGAGAACTGATTGAACCCATAGTAGAATAGTGCTTACTATATTGATATAATTCTTTTTCTTATTGAATTGTGGAAAAGGCAGAAGTATTTGTGAGGATTTTGTGATAAAATGACTAAGAAGATTTTATGCTTAAGCTCACAGTTACTCAAGCCTTAGTTATCTAGGACTGACTAACAGCAAAAATCTTGTAAACAATACTGAATTTCTGCTGAATAGGGCATTCAGCAACTATTTGAGAAACATGTTAGTTGTCAAAAATGAAAGAATTAAACTAAGTATTCTATCATACTGTTAGGGGAAAGAGGTCATCACTGACACTTCAAATATGTACTTTGTTTAAAATCAGTGGCTTAGGTTTGACAGTTTTAAGGGAACTAAATACCTTTGCCTAAAATATATGCACTAGTCTTAGTGAGACTTGAGTTCAAATCCAGTTTCTACCACATAACAACTCTATTATTCATTTTTTCCACTGGTTGTAAGCTTACACTCAATACTGAGAAGAGAGATGCTACATCAGTTTCCTCTCCATAATGATGTAAAATGTGATTAAACTTAAAATGTATGATGAGTAGCACATTTTCAAAGAATGACCCCAACACTCCTGCTATATCTCAAAGCATCATTTTTTTTGATAAGGCCTTCGATAAGAATATTGAGTGAACAAATATTCTTTTTTCTGGAGTGAACTGAAAACTTCATACTAGATTCCTTGTCTTTAAAGGATTTTAGAGTTATAAATAAGGAAAATTATATCTTTTTCTGTAATAATAAAATTTTCAATGATCCTTGAACATGTAAATACTTAGAAACTTGGTTGCTGCATGACCCTGACTCTGAATTATGTCACAAATTTCCAGAAAAAAACAGAGGGGTCAGAGACCAAGAGGAATGTATATGAACAACTTCTTAGAAACGTGACTAGAATTGGCATAAAGAACAGCCTGCTGTTGCCACTTACAACACTTTGTGCTCTATGACTTCACTATACTCTTTGAACTCCACTTCATGGTCTGGGCGGCATTCCTAAAAACCACAGGAGAACCTCTCCAGGCTCAGGACTTGAGCAACAGCCTTCACAGACCTCCTTATCACAAACCATCCTGAACTGCCAAGGTGTGAACTCATTTAAACTGACCTATCAGTAGCTTTTGTCTTTGAATCCCATTCTTGCTTTGGTCAGATACTGTCTTCCCATAGGTTGCTCTCCTTCACATACATTTAAATATAAGAAAACAATCAATTCTTCCATAGTCTTAGATTATTCTTTGATGATCAGCCTCAGAGTCCAACCCACAAAGCATGGTTCTTCTTTGTGGAGTCAAGTTTGCCTTGCTTAAGCAGGACTTTCAGCTTAGCAGACACCATGTTTCAAGGCTTTATTACTCAAACCTTCCACACATCAAAAAATACCTGTAAATGCAAGAAAATCACAGGAAAGACTCACAGTTTACAAGGCCCTTAAAAATATTAGGTCAGAAAGAATAAACTGGGAGGTAATTTCTAATGCTAAATGGGACAAAATTCAGAACAAACTGAACAAGTTTCCATTATAACAAAGGTCTTCCAAATAATTACTAGCAGATACTTGGGTACACAGATTCAGAGGTGGATGTGGATATTAAAAGAAAACCATTTTGGAGGAAAATGGGGAAAAATGTATTATCTAGTGACTTAACGGAGCCATTCCTATTATTGGGATGTGTTTGACATTTCTCCAGAAGCTGTATACCTGAAAGTAACACAATATTGTAAATCAACTATACTTCAATTAAAAAAAAATCTTGGGGTCAAAAAGTAAATAAATAAAGGACATGAGAACATCAGCTATAAATGAAATATTTTTTTTCATACTCCCCGACTTTTAAATTAATGAAATATGTCTTGTCAGCTTATACACTCTTATTTTAAAATTCACAGAAATTGAAATCTGGAAGTTTAAGTACTTGCCAAAATGAGAGAGTCTGTCTGTCAGTTCGGCACTTTTTCTAGTATGTAACACCAATAGCATTGGATTTTTAAATTAATCAAAATAAAAACATTTATACACTGTCACGAACACAATTTACATGTGAATTATACCAGCACATCAGTTTATCTGATTTATGCTTTGCTAAGCACTATCATCTCATTTGGTCCTCACAGCTGGATTATTATCCACCTTTGATACATACAATTATGCAACATTTGACAAATCAGTTAACCTCGTGGTGCCAGACCCATCCTCTATAAAATAATGTGACTGAGTGACTATTATCTAGCATTGTTTTTTTCTTTTACATTTTCATACTTTATTTGGCCACTGGAGTTCTCAAGCTATAAAAACCAAAATGACAAACAAAATCTTACTTCCCAATTAGGCACAACTACTCTTCTGTTGTGCACAAGGAACAGAGTAGAAATGCCCTCAGAATTGAGTCTTACAAATGCTGCAATTCACTTCTCTATTTCATCTAGGAATTTAGACTTTTAAAAATGCTCTACATTTTAGAGACAATTGTTAATAGAACAAGTCATACATTTGGGGGGAGTGGATTTATATCCCCTTCTTAATATTCAGTGTCCTATAGGGAATATGCTCAGGATCTGAAATAATAAATTGCAAACTTTGAACAAAAGCCACACAGTCATTGTCCACCAAGTCTGCACATACTCTTCATTTGTCTTCCTCACTGCTCTATTTGTAAGTAGACCTGACATGTAAAAATAGCTCCAGCAGCAAACCTTTGGTCTCAAAGTGCCTACCATTCCCCATGAGTGCTTTTATAACTATAGCTCACTTTGTAGTAAAGTTGTAATGACAGCTGTTATCAAAAGGCTTTCATGAAGCATTTACTGACCTTTAGATGCCACATGTAACAAGTGCTATTGCAGTCTTCAGGGTCTTGCTTAGGAGTTTCCTACTTCAACATTGTTTTCATATTGTTAACCCTTAGTATACAATATTAAAAATTATATGATATTTAATGTCTGTTATCTCCCTTATGGTTCTCTCATTCCATAAATATTCATTGAGTTCCTCTTATGGAACTCTCCTCTTAATCATTAAGTTCCAGAAAATATATTAGGTCCTTTATATAAAATGATGAACAACATAATCATGTCCATAACCACTTGAAAATTACCACCTAGGAAGGTTATTAGACAGCAAATAAGCAAACATACACATAAAAATATTATTATGTTTGATAAAAATCATGAATAAAAGTGTGGGATGCATCGAGGGCAGATGTAGGTGAGGGGACTGTTGTAGAACTAGAAAACAAATAAGTCCAAGACCTTTTGGAGAAGTAGACACCTGAAAGAGGGAAAGAAGCTGCCAAGGTGAGATGCAGGCAGAGGCCACTCTTCGTGTGCAGAGTGGATGGCCAGACACAGAAAAACCAAAGTGAGGAAGATGGGGTGCTTTATAAAACTCAACTTTTTATAGACTTCAGAAATTTGGGTCAGTTTAAATTGTATTCCTATTGATGCTCTTGAAATAAACCTTAACTTTGGTGTTTTTAAATGTTTCAATTCTAAAGATTATGTCGGTTAAATTTTAAAAGATTAGGTTCAGATCTATTGACTGTTTCAGATTTTAATGTTGAGAATAAATCCTAAATATTTACCTCTTAGAAAAGAATCTGCATTTTTCCCCAAGACTGTGTGGCTCTCCAGTCTAGTATTGTAATGAATAAATACATTCTCCAAGAGGCAGAATGATGCTCTCCATTGACATGTTATAATTAAATGTTACTAAAACACTGTTTACTGTCAAGATCACAAAGATCGGGGGGGACCTTGAAGATGGCGGAAGAGTGAGACGCGGAGATCACCTTCCTCCCCACAGATACACCAGAAATACATCTACACGTGGAACAACTCCTACAGAACACCTACTGAAGGCTGGCAGAAGACCTCAGACCTCCCAAAAGGCAAGAAACTCCCCACGTACCTGGGTAGGGCAAAAGAAAAAAAGAAAAAAACAGAGACAAAAGAATAGGGATGGCACCTGCACCAGTGGGAGGGAGCTGTGAAGGAGGAAAAGTTTCCACACACTAGGAAGCCCCTTCGCGGGCGGAGACTGCGGGAGGCGGAGGCGGGAGCTTCGAAGCCGCGGAGGAGTGCACAGCAACGGGTGCGGAGGGCAAAGCGGGGAGATTCCCGCACAGAGGATCGGTGCCGACCGGCACTCACCAGCCCGAGAGGCTTGTCTGCTCACCCGCCGGGGCGGGCGGGGCTGCGAGCTGAGGCTCTGAGGCTCGCTCACCTGCCGGGGCGGGCGGGGCTGCGAGCTGAGGCTCTGAAGCTCGGGTTTCGGTTTCAGACGGAGCGCAGGGAGAGGACTGGGGTTGGCGGCTTGAACATAGCCTGAAGGGGTTAGTGCACCACAGCTAGCCGGGAGGGAGTCCGGGGAAAAGTCTGCACATGCCGAAGAGGCAAGAGACTTTTTCTTCCCTCTTTGTTTCCTGGTGCGTGAGGAGAGGGGTTTAAGAACGCTGCTTAAAGGAACCCCAGAGACGGGCGCGAGCCGCGGCTAAAAGCGCGGACCCCAGAGACGGGCGCGAGCCGCGGCTGAACGCGCAGACTCCAGAGGCGGGCGGGAGACGTTAAGGCTGCTGCTGCCGCCACCAAGGGGCCTGTGTGCGAGCACAGGTCACTGTCCACACCCCTCTTCCGTGGAGCCTGTGCAGCCCGCCACTGCCAGGTTCCCGGGATCCAGGGACAACTTCCCCGGGAGAACGCACGGCGGGCCTCAGGCTGGTGCAAGGTCACGCCGGACTTTGCCGCCGCAGGCCCGCCCCGCACTCCGTGCCCCTCCCTCCCCGCCGGCCTCAGTGCGCCAGAACCCCCGAATCAGCGGCTCCTTTAACCCCGTCCTGTCTGAGCAAAAAACAGACGCCCTCCAGCGACCTACACGCAGAGGCAGGGCCAAATCCAAAGCTGAGCCCCTGGGAGCTGTGAGAACAAAGAAGAGAAAGGGAAATCTCTCCCAGCAGCCTCAGAAGCACCGGATTAAAGCTCCACAATCAACTTGATATACCCTGCATCTGTGGAATACCTGAATAGACAACCAATCATCCCAAATTAAGGAAGTGGACTTTAGGAGCAAGATCTATGATTTTTTCCCCTTTTCCTCTTTTTGTGAGTGTGTATGTGTATGCTTCTGTGTGAGATCTTGTCTGTATAGTCTTGCTTCCACCATTTGTTCTAGGGTTCTATCCGTCCATGTTTTTTTCTTAAATTTTTTTTCTTAATAATCAATTTTAATTTTAATAACGTTATTATACTTCATCCTATACCTTCGTCCTTTCTTTCTTTCTTTCTTTCCTTCCTTCCTTCCATCCTTTAGACAACGAATCATCCCAAATTGAGGAGGTGGTCTCTGACAGCAAGATTTATGATTTTTCCCCCTTTACCTCTTTTAGTGAGGGTGTATGTGTATGCTTCTGTGTAAGATTTTGTCTGTATAGCTTTGCTTCCAACATTTGTCCTAAGGTTCTATCCGTCCTTTTTTTTTTTCTCTAAATAAGAATTTTTTAATTCAATAACTTTATTATACTTCATTTTATTTTTACTGTATCTTTTCTTTCTGTTTTTCCTTCTTTCCCTCCTTCCTTCCTTCCTCCCTCCCTCCCTCCCTCCTTTCTTTCCTTCTTTCCTTCTTTGCTTCTTTCTTTCTTTCTTTCTTCCTTCCTTCCTTCCCTCCTTTCCTTCTTTCTTTCCTCATACTTCTACTAATTCCCTCTACTTTTTCTCCCTTTTATTCTGAGCCGTGTGGATGAAAGGCTCTTGGTGCTCCAGCCAGGAGTCAGGGCTCTTCCTCTGAGGTAGGAGAGCCAACTTCAGGACACTGGTCCACAAGAGACCTCCCAGCTCCACATAATATCAAACGGCAAAAATCTCCCAGAGACCTCCATCTTAACACCAGCACCCAGCTACACTCAACGACCAGCAAGCCACAGTGCTGGACAACCTATGCCAAACAACTAGCGAAACAGGAACACAACCCCACCCATTAGTAGAGAGGCTGCCTAAAATCATAATAAGGCCACAGACACCCCAAAACACACCACCAGACGTGAACCTGCCCACTAGAGAGACAAGATCCAGCTTCATCCACCACAACAGAGGCACTAGTCCCCTCCACCAGGAAGCCTACACAACCCACTGAACCAACCTTAGCCACTGGAGACAGACATCAAAAACAGCGGGAACTACGAACCTGCAGTCTGCAAAAAGGAGACCCCAAACACAGTAGGATAAGCAAAATGAGAAGACAGAAAAACACACAGCAGATGAAGGAGCAAGATAAACATGCACCAGACCTAACAAATGAAGAGGAAATAGCCAGTCTACCTGAAAAAGAATTCAGAATAATGATAGTAAGGATGATCCGAAATCTTGGAAGTAGAATGGACAAAATGCAAGAATCAGTTAACAAGGACCTAGAAGAAATAAAAATGAAACAAGCAACGATGAACAACACAATAAATGAAATTAAAAGTACCCTAGATGGGATCAATAGCAGAATAACTGAGGCAGAAGAACGGATAAGTGACCTAGAAGATAAAATAGTGGAAATAACTACTGCAGAGCAGAATAAAGAAAAAGGAATGAAAAGAACTGAGGACAGTCTCAGAGACCTCTGGGACAACATTAAACGCATGAACATTTGAATTATAGGGGTTCCAGAAGAAGAAAAGAAAAAGAAAGGGACTGAGAAAATATTTGAAGAGATTATAGTTGAAAACTTCCCTAATATGGGAAAGGAAATAGTTAATCAAGTCCAGGAAGCACAGAGAGTCCCATACAGGATAAATCCAAGGAGAAATACGCCAAGACACATATTAATCAAACTGTCAAAAATTAAATACAAAGAAAGCATATTAAAAGCAGCAAGGGAAAAACAACAAATAACACATAAGGGAATCCCCATAAGGTTAACAGCTGATCTCTCAGCAGAAACCCTACAAGCCAGAAGGGAGTGGCAGGACATACTGAAAGTGATGAAGGAGAAAAACCTGCAGCCAAGACTACTCTACCCAGCAAGGATCTCATTTAGATTTGATGGAGAAATTAAAACATTTACAGACAAGCAAAAGCTGAGAGAGTTCAGCACCACCAAACCAGCTTTACAACAAAGCTAAAGGATCTTCTCTAGGCAAGAAACACAAGAGAAGGAAAAGACCTATAATAACGAACACAAAACAATTTAGAAAATGGGAATAGGAACATACATATCGATAATTACCTTAAATGTAAATGGACTAAATGCTCCCACCAAAAGACACAGATTAGCCGAATGGATACAAAAACAAGACCCTTATATATGCTGTCTACAAGAGACCCACTTCAGACCTAGAGACACATACAGACTGAAAGTAAGGGGATGGAAAAAGATATTCCATGCAAATGGAAACCAAAAGAAAGCTGGAGTAGCAATTCTCATATCAGACAAAATAGACTTTAAAATAAGGACTATTAAAAGAGACAAAGAAGGACACTACATAATGATCAAGGGATCGATCCAAGAAGAAGATATAACAATTGTAAATATTTATGCACCCAACATAGGAGCACCTCAATACATAAGGCAAATACTAACAGCCATAAAAGGGGAAATTGACAGTAACACATTCATATTAGGGACTTTAACACCCCACTTTCACCCATGGACAGATCATCCAAAATGAAAATAAATAAGGAAACACAAGCTTTAAATGATACATTAAACAAGATGGACTTAATTGATATTTATAGGACACTCCATCCAAAAACAACAGAATACACATTTTTCTCAAGTGCTCATGGAACATTCTCCAGGATAGATCATATCTTAGGTCACAAATCAAGCCTTGGTAAATTTAAGAAAATTGAAATTGTATCAAGTATCTTTTCTGACCACAACGCCATGAGACTAGATATCAATTACAGGAAAAGATCTGTAAAAAGTACAAACACATGGAGGCTAAACAATACACTACTTAATAATGAAGTGATCACTGAAGAAATCAAAGAGGAAATCAAAAAATACCTAGAAACAAATGACAATGGAGACACAACAACCCAAAAGCTGTGGGATGCAGCAAAAGCAGTTCTAAGGGGGAAGTTTATAGCAATACAAGCCCACCTTAAGAAGCAGGAAACATCTCGAATAAACAACCTAACCTTGCACCTCAAGCAATTAGAGAAAGAAGAACAAAAAAACCCCAAAGCTAGCAGAAGGAGAGAAATCATAAAAATCAGATCAGAAATAAATGAAAAAGAAATGAAGGAAATGATAGCAAAGATCAATAAAACTAAAAGCTGGTTCTTTGAGAAGATAAACAAAATAGATAAACCACTAGCCAGACTCATCAAGAAAAAGTGGGAGAAGACTCAAATCAATAGAGTTAGAAATGAAAAAGGAGAGGTAACAACTGACACTGCAGAAATAAAAGAGATCATGAGAGATTACTACAAGCAACTCTATGCCAATAAAATGGAGAATCTGGAAGAAATGGACAAATTCTTAGAAATGCACAACCTGCCAAGACTGAATCAGGAAGAAATACAAAATATGAACAGACCAATCACAAGCACTGAAATTGAAACTGTGATTAAAAATCTTCCAACAAAGAAAAGCCCAGGACCAGATGGCTTCACAGGCGAATTCTATCAAACATTTAAAGAAGAGCTAACACCTATGCTTCTCAAACTCTTCCAAAATATAGCAGAGGGAGGAACACTCCCAAACTCCTTCTACGAGGCCACCATCACCTTGATACCAAAACCAGACAAGGATGTCACAAAGAAAGAAAACTACAGGCCGTTATCACTAATGAACCTAGATGCAAAAATCCTCAACAAAATACTAGCAAACAGAATCCAACAGCACATTAAAAGGATCATACACCATGATCAAGTGCGGTTTATTCCAGGAATACAAGGATTCTTCAATATACGCAAATCTATCAATGTGATAAACCATATTAACAAATTGAAGGAGAAAAACCATATGATCATCTCAATCGATGCAGAGAAAGCTTTTGACAAAATTCAACACCCATTTATGCTAAAAACCCTGCAGAAAGTAGCCATAGAGGGAACTTTCCTCAACATAATAAAGGCCATATATGACAAGCCCACAGCAAACATCATCCTCAATGGTGAAAAACTGAAAGCATTTCCACTAAGATCAGGAACAAGACAAGGTTGCCCACTCTCACCACTCTTATTCAACATAGTTTTGGAAGTTTTAGCCACAGCAATCAGAGAAGAAAAGGAAATAAAAGGAATCCAAATTGGAAAAGAAGAAGTAAAGCTGTCACTGTTTGCAGATGACATGATCCTATACATTGAGAATCCTAAAGATGCTACCAGAACACTACTAGAGCTAATCAATGAATTTGGTAAAGTGGCAGGATACAAAATTAATGCACAGAAATCTCTGGCATTCCTATATACTAATGATGAAAAATCTGAAAGTGAAATCAAGAAAACACTCCCATTTACCATTGCAACATAAAGAATAAAATATCTAGGAATAAACCTACCTAAGGAGACGAAAGACCTGTACGCAGAAAATTATAAGACACTGGTGAAAGAAATTAAAGATGATACAAATAGATGGAGAGATATACCATGTTCTTGGATTGGAAGAATCAACATTGTGAAAATGACTCTACTACCCAAAGCAATCTATAGATTCAATGCAATCCCTATCAAACTACCACTGGCATTTTTCACAGAACTAGAACAAAAAATTTTGCAATTTGTATGGAAACACAAAAGACCCTGCATAGCCAAAGCAATCTTGAGAACAAAAGAAGGAACTGGAGGAATCAGGCTCCCTGACTTCAGACTATACTACAAAGCTACAGTTATCAAGACGGTATGGTACTGGCACAAAAACAGAAAGATAGATCAATGGAACAGGATAGAAAGCTCAGAGATAAACCCATGCACATATGGACACCTTATCTTTGATAAAGGTGGCAGTAATGTACAGTGGAGAAAGGACAGACTCTTCAATAAGTGGTGCTGGGAAAACTGGACAGTTACATGTAAAAGTATGAGATTAGATCACTCCCTAACACCATATGCAAAAATAAGCTCAAAATGGATTAAAGACCTAAATGTAAGGCCAGAAACTATCAAACTCTTAGAGGAAAACATAAGCAGAACACTCTATGACATAAATCACAGCAAGATCCTTTCTGACCCACCTCCTAGAGTAATGGAAATAAAAACAAAAACAAACAAATGGGACCTAATGAAACTTAAAAGATTTTGCACAGCAAAGGAAATCATAAACAAGACCAAAAGACAACCCTCAGAATGGGAGAAAATATTTGCAAATGAAGCAACTGACAAAGGATTAATCTCCAAAATTTACAAGCAGCTCATGCAGCTCAATAACAAAAAAACAAACAACCCAATCCAAAAATGGGCAGAATACCTAAATAGACATTTCTCCAAAGAAGATATACAGACTGCCAACAAACACATGAAAGAATGCTCAACATCATTAATCATTAGAGAAATGCAAATCAAAACTACAATGAGATATCATCTCACACCAGTCAGAATGGCCATCATCAAAAAATCTAGAAACAATAAATGCTGGAGGGAATGTGAAGAAAAGGGAACACTCTTGCACTGCTGGTGGGAATGTGAATTGGTTCAGCCACTATGGAGAACAGTATGGAGGTTCCTTAAAAAGCTACAAATAGAGCTACCATATGACCCAGCAATCCCACTACTGGGCATATACCCTGAGAAAACCATAATTCAAAAAGAGTCATGTACCAAAATGTTCATTGCAGCTCTATTTACAATAGCCCAGAGATGGAAACAACCTAAGTGCCCATCATCGGATGAATGGATAAAGAAGATGTGGCACATATATACAATGGAATATTACTCAGCCATAAAAAGAAACGAAATTGAGCTATTTGTAATGAGGTGGATAGAGCTAGAGTCTGTCATACAGAGTGAAGTAAGTCAGAAAGAAAAAGACAAATACCGCCTGCTAACACATATATATGGAATTTAAGAAAAAAAATGTCATGAAAAACCTAGGGGTAATGCAGGAATAAAGACGCAGGCCTCCTAGAGAACGGACTTGAGGTTATGGGGAGGGGGAAGGGTGAGCTGTGACAGGGCGAGAGAGAGTCATGGGCATATACACACCAACAAACGTAGTAAGGTAGATAGCTAGTGGGAAGCAGCCGCATGGCACAGGGATATTGGCTCGGTGCTTTGTGACAGCCTGGAGGGGTGGGATAGGGAGGGTGGGAGGGAGGGAGACGCAAGAGGGAAGACATATGGGAACATATGTTTATGTATGACTGATTCACTTTGTTATAAAGCAGAAACTAACACACCATTGTAAAGCAATTATACCCCAATAAAGATGTTAAAAAAAAAATCACAAAGATCTCAAGATTGGGTAACAGTAAAAAAGGAAAAATGTAATTCCTCTCCTGTGAGCAACTGTCTGTGTGTGCTGTTTCTCCCACCCCTTCTTTATCAGTTCATGCCTTGACCATATGATATTCCCACACTTCATAGCACTTAATGATTATCAGGATGCATTTAGATTATTTTAATTTGTTTCTCATATCAATAAAATAGTGGTAGAAGAAATAATGTCCCATTAAGTGTAGGTCAATTCTATAGAACATCTATAGATGATAATTCCTAATATGTTCCTTAAATAGCTGGGAGATTCCTTGTCAATTGCTATATCATTATATTGGTATTACTTTCATCTCTATTTTTCAAAAATGTTTAACTTCTCAAGTACCCCAGAGTGATTGGCAACTTGTGTCCACTGCGGGTAGGAGAATCACTAACGTCTGTGGGTAAGAACCAAACAACGGTTAAGAAAATCATGAGTAGGTTGATATGAAATTACATTTTTTTAACAATTTAAAATTTCTGATATCTGTAATCTTAAAAAAAGTTTAAACAGCTTGATAACGTTGATGTCTATAATCTAAACAAGTATGTAAATCGTATTTCAAAGTGCATGTTTGTGTTTGAGCCTGTGTTTTTACACCTACCCTGTGGCATGGTGATCATATAAAGTGTCAATCCTTTATAACTGATACAGTGTTTAGATTTCATCATGTAGTTACTAGAAATACTCAGATAGACATACTAATTTTAAAATTAATTTTCAAATATTTCCTTTTAATTTCATAAGGTATAAAGTAACACAACAATAGTAACTGTTGAGCAGGGGACTTCATTTTTTATAAGGTATTTTTCCCTTTGGTGAAAGCAGCTCTCTGCCCCTTTCCTGTTTGCAGATTTCTGTTCCCCTCTAACCTTAAAAGAACCTAATCATAGGAATGAGATCACTAGGCAATTTAACATAACTCCTAGGTAAAAAGAAGAATGAACAATTAAGCAGTTAAAAAAATGGCTAGCTCTCTACCCCAAACAGCTCATTCCTAAGAAATTCTTCAGTCAGATCACTCCGGCAAGATAACATCTGAAAAGAGAGTCAGCCAGTCTGCACACAATGGAGAATGATGCAGAATCCAACCTCCTGCCTCAATGATTTACTGAGTTTCTTTGCCCTCCTCCAGTTTTCTCTTTAAAAACTGTCATGGCTGAGCAGAATCTTCGGAGTTGGCCTCTGGACCTGAGTCCACCATCTCCCCAGATTGCTGGCTTTTCTGATTAAAGCACCTTTCCTTTCTACTAACACTTGCCCCTCAAATTATTGACTTTTGAGCAGAGAGTAGCCGAACCTGGGTTCAGTAACACTGAGAACAGATTTTACCTGGCCACAAGAAAAGATTTTCATAGTAAAGAAAATAATTGTAGGAGAAGAAAACAAGTCAGAAAAGCCTTAGAAAGCTCTGCCAAATTACACTAAAAATATAAATGCAGATAACTGTTATGTTAGTCTAACTATCTTATAAATGATCTATTTAGCCAGATTTTTAAAATATGCCTGAAAAAAATTATGACACATAGGGGAAGTTATATCACCATGTTTTTAACCTAAAGTAAAATTTATATGTCTCTTTGTTTCTGATTTTTCTAATTCCCTTCACCTCAAGTGGCTCATTAGAGAGTTTCCAGGCCTATTTCAGACTTAATCAGTTTCAGCACTACCCAGGCCTCATGTGAACAAATTTGAAAGATTGAAAAAATGAAGCTGCTCAATACAATAGGGGCTCATTGACATTGTTTTAACAAGCCTTAGCTTATTCAAGCCGTTGTCTAACAGGCAGCTTTAATTTGAATCCACACTGCTCAGCGTGGTAATAAGGGCTCTGCTGAATGTCAGTGTTTGTGCATATAAGTGAGCACTCTGCATTTAATGCAATCAAGAAAACAGAAACTTTCAGACTCAAGCATAGTTTGACTTTAGATTAACTATTCTGACAATATTAAAAAGTTCCCTGTTAACTCTAACACACCAAAGAGAGATTAAGAGGACATAATAAAATAATATATGATCAGCATTTACTTTTAAAAAAGAAATATTTAAATTTCTTTTTTGGGAGAGGTAATATTTTCTGTTCCATCACTGTTCATCTGTGGTTTAAGAGAAGGAGCACAGAGCAAGTTATGAATCTGTTTTGCTACATAGAGCCATGTGGCCTTAATGAGTTACTCATGAGTTTTGACATCTGCAAAATATCCCCCTACAATACAATATCTAGGATCAGAAAATAAAATGTACCCTGAATGATTAAAATAAATAACACTAGTTGGTTTTATTCAGAATCAATGAATCTGTGATGTTGCAGCACTAACATTGTACATGATATTTTGAAATATAAATTTTACAAATTATAAATCACGGGAATATTTAAAACTGTTATGCAGGAAAACATAGCTTTCTGGATTATTTTTACTACAATACAAAATATAACATTTTATTAATTCTGAAAATATTTTTAAAAAGAGATTTTTTTAAGAAAATACAATGGTAAATATCTTAGAATATATATTTTTAGGCTTAGAATTATAAAAAGAAATATTTTCTTTTACTGGGAATCCAGTCTACATAGATAAGAATAAAACTCTATTAATGCAGGCTTTCCTGGTGGCGTAGTAGTTAAGAATCTGCCTGCTAATGCAGGGAACATGGGTTTGAGCCCTGATCAGAGAAGAACCCACATGCCACAGAGCAACTAAGCCCGTGTGCCACGGCTACTGAGCCTGCACTCTATAGCCCACGAGCCACAACTACTGAACCCACGTGCCACAACTACTGAAGCCTGCATGCCTAGAGCCCTTGCTCTGCAAAAAGAGAAGCCACTGCAATGAGAAGCCTGCACACCCCAGCAAAGAGTAGTCCCTGCTCGCCACAACTAGAGAAAGCCCTCACGCAGCAATGAGGACCCAACACAGTCAAAAATACATAAATACGTTTTTAAAAAACTCTATTAAGGAAAAAAAAAATCTGAAGTTTTCAACATTTATACCGAAATTTTATCTTTGCCTTTAAATCCCTTAATAATGTATAATATATTATCAAACTATTTGAATGTTTTTCCCTTGCTTATTTGCTGGTGAGCTCAATTATAAATTGTATTCCATACCCCAAGCCAGATTAAAACAATTAATAGGTAAAAGGTTAAATAGGTAAAAGGTAAAATAAAACATTCATTTTATTTTCAGCAATTATCATTTTTGCTTAAAAATTTTCAAGACCACCAATTTTATTGAGTCAAAAGCAAAATTTTTATAATGGCCCATGAGCTCCTACCAATTATTCTGTAGTTACCTACCCACCCCAATAAAGCCCTATGGATTGTTCTCTAGTTCTCCAGTTACCTCTCTCACCTCATCCTTTATTTTCTTATTACCCACTGACTCCATTCAAACTGTCACTGGCTGTTCCCTCTGCCTGGAAAGTTCTTCCACCAGATATCTTCATGGTCAACACTCTTACTCCTTCAAGTCTTTGGTCACATGCCATTTTCCCATGAAGCCTATTTTTTTTTTAATTGAAGTGTAGTTGATTTACAATATTGTGTTAGTTTCAGGTGTAAAGCAAAATTTTTCAGATTCTTTTCCCTTATAGGTTATTACAAAACACTGAGTATAGTTCTCTATTGCTATAGAGTAAGTAGGTCCTGGTTGATACTCTATTTTATATATAGTAGTGTGTATATGTTAATCCCAAGCTCCTAATTTATCTCTCTCACTCTTTTCCCTTTTGGTAATGATAAGTTTGTTTTCCATGTCTGTGGGTCTATTTCTGTTTTGTATATAAGTTCATTTGTATTTTTTTTAAGATTCCATATATAAGTGATATCATATGATATTTGTCTTTGTCTGGCTTACTTTACTTAGTATGATAACCTCTTGATCTATCCATGTTGCTGCAAATGACATTATTTCATTATTTATCATGGCTGAGTAATATTCCATTTTATATATACTATACTATAATATATTATATATATATATATATATGCATGAAGCCTATTTTTGAATAGAAATTCAAATTGAATGTCATTTTTCAAATTGAAACTCCTCACCGTGTGACTGTTCTCAGGTCTCCTTTACTTGGTTTTACAATTTTTCCTCTTTTAATTACAGTCATGATTACTATAAAATGTAACTTATTTAGTTATATGTTTAATGAATATATACACTTCACATCCCTAGGTAGAATATAATATTAAATACTACATTAAATAATATACTTATTGGCGTGGTAAGTTATTGTTTTCCCAAACAAAAAATAAAAGCTTCCTACAGGCAAAATTTTTTTGTCTTTTATTTACTGCCATATTAATTATATTTTTATACTGAGTCTGTGTACCTTTGTGACTATTGAATTTTCCTCCTGAAAAAATTCCAAAAATCCAATAACAAGTATGTCCTTGAATTTTTAATAGGTTTCTTTAAAATAGATTTTTAACTACCATGTCATTTGGTTCATGTTAGATATTGTATACACTGTGTAAAATTTTTCTATTTTAATCTTTTCAAGCTTAAAGTTAAATCCCATCTCTGAAATTAATGTCTATTTCTTGATTATTATATTGTAGTTACTAAAATCTAGCTGTATACCATATTTGTCCTCATTAAGTCAGTGTGCCCCTTATAATTGGAATGTAACTGGAGTTGCATCTTTTAAGCTGATCAAATAGCCTCAAATTTAATGGAAGAATTAATGAATTTCCCTTAGACATAATGACTACTATAATTAATATTATTATTTGTATTAACTTTATTTAACTTTGTAATTTATTACTGGTTATATTTTCTTCCTCCCATCCCCACTGGAATTTGTTAAGGTACTTTAGTACTTATTTGGCTTTCATTTAGGGAAGAGTTCTCAATTTTAGAGCTCTTATTTAGAATTTATATTAAAATTTTCTAGATAGTCTGTTGTTACTCATTTTATTTATGAATGTGTGCATATATTTAAAATAAATTGAGAGAAGACCTTCAAGATGGTGGAGAAGTAAGACATAGAGATCACCTTCCTCCCCACAAATACATCAGAAATACATCTACATATGGAACAACTCCTACAGAACACCTACTGAATGCTGGCAGAAGACCTCAGACTTCCCAAAAGGCAAGAAACTCCCCATGAAACTGGGTAGAGCAAAAGAAAAAACACTCCCTCCCTCTAAGAGGGAGCTGTGAAGGACGAAAAGTTTCCACACACTAAGAATCCCCTTCACTGGTGGAGATAGGAGGGTGGCAGGGGGAAACTTCGGAGCCATGGAGGAGAGCACAGCAATAGGGGTGCATAGGGCAAAGTGGAGAGATTCCTGCACAGAGGATCAGTGCTGACCAGCCTGAAAGTCTTGTCTGCTCACCTGCTGGGGTGGGTGGGGGCTGGGAGCTGAGGTCAGGCTTTAGAGATCAGATCCCAGGGAGAGGACTGGGGTTAGCTGCATGAACACAGCCTGAAGGGGGCTAATGTGCCACAGCTTGCTGGGAGGGAGTCCAGGAAAAAGTCTGGACCTGCCTAAGAGGCAAGAGACCATTGTTTTGGGGTGCGTGAGAAGGGGGATTCAGAGCACTGCCTAAACGAGCTCCAGAAAAGGGCATGAGCTGCGGCTATCAGCACGGACACCAGAGATGGGCAGGAAATCCTAAGACTGCTGCTGCAGCCACCAAGAAGCCTGTGTGCAAGTACAGGTCACTAACCACATCTCCGCTCCCAAGATCCTGTGCAGGCTGCCACTGCGAGTGTCCCGTGATCCAGGGACGGCTTCCCTGGGAGAACACCCAGTGACCCTCAGGCTGTTGCAATGTCATGCCGGCCTCTACTGCCTCAGGCTTGCCCTGCATTCCTTACCCCTCCCTCCTCCCAATCTCAGTGAGCCAGAGCCCACTAATCAGCTGCTACTTTAACTCTGTCCTGTCTGAGCAAAGAATAGGTGCTCTCAGGCGACCTACATGCAGAGGTGGGGCCAATACAAAGCTGAACCCCAGGAGCTGTGCGAACAAAATAGAGAAAGGGAAATTTCCCCCAGCAGCCTCAGGAGAAGGGGATTAAATTTCCACAGTCAACCTGATGTACCCTGCATCTGTGGAATACCTGAATAGACAACAAATCATCCCAAAATTGAGACAGTGGATTTTGAGAGCAACTGTAGACCGGGGGTTTGATTTCTGCCTCTAATTGGTTTCTGATTATATGTTTATCTTAGTTTAGTATTTAGAGTTCATTATCAATGGTAGATTCGCTTATTGATTTGGTTGCTCTCTTCCTTTAATTTTTTCATATATACATTTTTTTTCTCTTATTCTCTTATTGTGAGTGTAGATGTGTATGCTTCTTTGTGTGATTTCGTATAGCTTTGTTTTTACAGTTTGTCCTAGGGTTCTGTCCTTTTTTATTTTATTTTATTAGTATAGTTTTCAGTGCTTGTTATCATTGGTGGATTTAATTTTTGGTTTAGTTGCTCTCTTCTTTCTTTCTTTCTTTTATTTATTATTTTTGTATTTAGCATCTTTATTGGAGTATAATCGCTTTACAATGGTGTGTTAGTTTCTACTCTATAACAAAGTGAATCAGTTATAAATATACATATGTCCCCATATCTCTTCCCTTTTGTGTTTCCTTCCTCCCACAGTCCCTATCCCACCCCTCTAGGTGGTCACAAAGCACCGAGTTGATCTCCCTGTGTTATGCTGCTGCTTCCCACTAGCTATCTATTTTACATTTGGTAGTGTATATATGTCCATGCCACTCTCTAGTTGTCCCAGCTTACCCTTCCCCCTCCCCGCATCCACAAATCCATTCTCTAGTAGGTCTGCATCTTTATTCCTGGTTTGCCCCTAGGTTCTTCATGACCATATTTTTTTTTTTTTAGATTCCATATATATGTGTTAGCATGCGATATTTGTTTTTCTCTGTCTGACTTACTTCACTCTGTATGACAGTCGCTAGGCCCATCCGCTTCACTACAAGTAACTCAGTTTCATTCCTTTTTATGAGCAATATTCCATTGTATATATGTGCCACATCTTCTTTATCCATTCATCTGTTGATGGACACTTAGGTTGATTCCATGTCCTGGCTATTGTATATAGAGCTGCAATGAACATTGTGGTACATGACTCTTTTGGAATTATGGTTTCTCAGAGTATATGCCCAGTAGTGGGATTGCTGGGTTGTATGGTAGTTCTGTTTTTAGTTTTTTAAGGAACCTCCACACTGTTCTCCATAGTGGCTGTATCAATTTGCATTCCCACCAACAGTGCAAAAGTGTTCCCTTTTCTCCACACCCTCTCCAGCATTTATTTTTTGTAGATTTTTTGATGATGGCCATTCTGACTGGTATGAGATGATATCTCATTGTAGTTTCGATTTGCAGTTTTCTAATGATTAATGCTGTTGAACATTCTTTCATATGTCTGTTGGCAATCTGTATATCTTCTTTGGAGAAATGTCTATTTAGGTCTTCTGAACATTTTTGGATTGGGTTATTTGTTTTTTTGACATTGAGCTGCATGAGCTGCTTGTAAATTTTGGAGATTAATCCCTTGTTAGTTGCTTTATTTACAAAAATTTTCTCCCATTCTGAGAGTTGTCTTTTCATCTTGTTTATGGTTTCCATTGCAATGCAAAAAAATTTAAGTTTCATTAGGTCCCATTTGTTTATTTTTGCTTTTATTTCCATTTCTCTAGGACGTGGGTCAAAAAGGATCTTGCTGTGATTTATGTCACAGAGTGTTCTGCCTATGTTATCCTCTAAGAGTTTGATGGTGTCTGGCTTTACATGTAGGTCTTTAATCCATTTTGAGTTTATTTTTGTGTATGGTGTTAAGGACTGCTCTAATTTCATTCTTTTACATGTAGCTGTGCAGTTTTCCCCGCACCATTTATTGAAGAGGCTGTCTTTTCTCCACTGTATATTCTTGCATCCTTTATTGAAGATAAGGTGACCCTATGTGCATAAGCTTATCTCTGAGCTTTCTATCCTGTTCCATTGATCTATATTTCTGTTTCTGTGCCAGTACCATACTGTCTTGATTACTGTAGCTTTGTAGTATAGTCTGAAGTCAGGGAGCCTGATTCCTGCACCCCCACTTTTCTTTCCCAAGATTGCTTTGTCTATTCAGGGTGTTTTGTGTTTCCATACAAATTGTGAATTTTTTGTTCTAGTTCTCTGAAAAATGCCAGTAGTAATTTGATAGGGATTTAACTGAATCTGCAGATTGCTTTGGGTGTAAAATCATTTTCACAATGTTGATTTTTCCAATCCAGGAGCATAGTATATCTCTCCATCTATTTGTATCATCTTTAATTTCTTTCATCAGTGTAATAATTTTCTGCATACAGGTCTTTTGTCTCCTTAGGTAGGTTTATTCCTAGATATTTTATTCTTTTTGTTGCAATGGTAAATGGGAGTGTTTCCTTAATTTCATTTTCAGATTTTTCATCATTAGTGTAAAGGAATGCCAGAGATTTCTGTGCATTAATTTTGTATCCTGCTACATAACCAAATTCATTGATTAGCTCTAGTAGTTTTCTAGTAGCAATTTTAGGATTCTCTGTGTAAAGTATCATGTCATCTGCAAACAGTGACAGCTTTACTTCTTCTTTTCTGATTTGGATTCCTTTTATTTCTTTTTCTTCTCTGATTGCTGTGGCTAAAACTTCCAAATCTATGATGAATAATAGTGGTGAGAGTGGGCAACCTTGTTTTGTTCCTGATCTTAGTGGAAATGGTTTCAATTTTTGACCACTGAGGACGATGTTGGCTGTGAGTTTGTCATATATGGCTTTTATTATGTTGAAGAAAGTTCCCTCTATGCCTACTTTCTGAAGGGTTTTTATCGTAAAGGGGTGTTGAATTTTGTCAAAACATTTCTCTGCGTGTATTTAGATGATCATATGTTTTTTCTCCTTCAATTTGTTAATTTGGTGTATCACGTTGATTAATTTTCGTATATTGAAGAATCCTTGCATTCCTGGGATAAACCCCACTTGACCATAGTGTATGATACTTTTAATGTACTGGTGGATTATGTTTGGTAGTATTTTGTTGAGGATTTTTACATCTATGTTCATCAACGATATTGGCCTGTAGTTTTCTTTCTTTGTGACATCTTTGTCTGGTTTTGGTATCAGTGTGGTAGTGGCCTCATAGAATGAGTTTGGGAGTGTTCCTCCCTCTGCTATATTTTGAAAGAGTTTGAGAAGTATAGGTGTTAGCTCTTCTTTAAATGTTTGATAGAATTCACCTGTGAAGCCCTGTGGTCTTGGGCTTTTGTTTGTTCAAAGCTTTTTAATCCAGTTTCAATTACAGTGCTTCTGATTGATCTGTTCATATTTTCTATTTTTTCCTGGTTCAGTCTTGGAAGGTTGTGTATTTCTCAGAATATGTCTAGTTCTTCCAGGTTGTCTATTTTATTGGTATATACTAGCTTGTAGTAACCTCTCATGATCCTTTGTATTTCTGCAGTGTCAGCTATTACTTCTCCTTTTTCATTTCTAATTCTATTGATTTGAATTAGATCCCTTTTTTTCTTGATAAGTCTGTCTAATGGTTTATCAATTTTGTTTATCTTCTCAAAGCACCAGCTTGTAGTTTTATTGATCTTTGCTATCATTTCCTTTATTTGTTTTTCATTTATTTCTATTCTGATCTTTATGATTTCTTTCCTTCTGCTAACTTTGTGGGATTTTTGTTCTTCTTTCTCTAATTGCTTTGGATGTAAGTTTAGGTTATTTATTTGAGGTGCTTCTTTTTTCATAAGGTAGGATTGTATTGCTATAAACTTCCCTCTTAGAACTGCTTTTGCTACATCTCATAGGTTTTGGGTTGTTGTGCTTTCATTGTCATTTGTTTTTAGGTATTTTTTGATTTCCTCTTTGATTTCTTCAGTTATCTCTTCGTTATTAAGTAGTGTGTTGTTTAGCCTCCATGTGTTTGGTTTCTTTACATATTTTTTCCTGTAATTGATATCTAATCTCATAGAGTTGTGGTTGGAAAAATACTTGGTATGATTTCAATTTTGTTAAATTTACCAAGGCTTGATTTGTGACCCAAGATATGATCTATCCTGGAGAATGTGCCATAAGCGCTTGAGAAGAACGTATATTCAGTTGTTTTTGGATGGAATGTCCTATAAATATCTCCTAAGTCCATCTTGTTTAATGTATCATTTAAAGCTTGTGCTTCCTTATTTATTTTCATTTGGATGATCTGTCCATTGGTGAATGTGGGGTGTTAAAGTCCCCTACTATGGTTGTGTTACTGTTGATTTCCCCTATTATGGCTGTTAGTATTTGCCTTTTGTATTGAGGTGCTCTTATGTTGGGTGCATAAATATTTACAATTGTTATATCTTCTTCTTGGCTCGATCCCTTGATCATTATGTAGTGTCCTTGTCTCTTGTAATAGTCTTTGTTTTAACGGCTATTTTGTCTGATATGAGAATTGCTACACCAGCTTTCTTTTGATTTCCATTTGCATGGAATATCTTTTTCCATCTCCTCACTTTCAGTCTGTATGTGTCCCTAGGTCTGAAGTGGGTCTCTTGTAGACAGCATATATATTTGTGTTGTTTTTGTATCCATTCAGCTAGTCTATGTCTTTTGGTTGGAGGAGTTAATACATTTACATTTAAGGTGGTTATTGATATGTATGTTCCTATTACCGTTTTCCTTAATTGTTTTCTGTGTATTATTGTAGGTCATTTTTTCTCTTGTGTTTCCTGCCTAGAGAATTTCCTTGAGCATTTCTTGTAAAGCTGGTTTGGTGGTGTTGAATTCTATTTGTTTTGCTTGTCTTTAAAGGTTTTAATTTCTCCATCGAATCTGAATGAGATCCTTGCTAGGTAGAGTAAACTTGGTTGTAGGTTTTTCTCCTTCATCACTTTAAATATGTCCTGTCACTCCCTTCTGGCTTGCAGAGTTTCTGCTGAATGATCAGCTGTTAACCTTGTGGGGATTCCCTTACGTTTTATTTGCTGTCTTACCCTTGCTGCTTTTAATATTTGTTCTTTGTATTTAAGTTTTTATTGTTTGATTAATATGTGTCTTGGTGTGTTTCTCCTTGGATTTAACTTGTATGGGACTCTCTGTGCTTCCTGGATTGTTTAACTATTTCCTTTCCCATATTAGGGAAGTTTTCAATTATAATTCTTCAAATATTTTCTCAGTCCGTTTCTTTCTCTCTCCTGCTCCTGGGACCCCTGTAATTTGAATGTTGGTGTGGTTAATATTGTCCCAGAGTTCTCTGAGACACTCCTCAATTCTTTTCATTCTTTTTTCTTTATTCTGCCCTGCAGTAGTAATTTCCACTATTTTTTCTTCCAGGTCACTTATCCGTTGTTCTGGCTCAGTTATTCTGCTATTGATCCCTTCTAGGGAATTTTTAATTTCATTTATTTTGTTGTTCATCACTGTTTGTTTGCTCTTTAGTTCTTCTTGGTCCTTGTTAAACGTTTCTTTTAATTTCTCTATTCTATTTCCAAATTTTTGGATCCTCTTTACTATCATTATTCTGCATTCTTTTTCAGGGAGACTGCTTAATTCATCTTCATTTGTTTGGTCTTGTGCGTTTTACCCTTGCTCTTTCATCTGCTGTGTGTTTCTCATTTTAACTTACTGTGTTTGTGTTCCCCTTTTCGCAGGCTGCAGGTTCATAGTTCCTGTTGTTTTCGGTGTCTTTCCCCACTGGCTAAGTTTGGTTCAGTGGGTTGTGTAGGCTTCCTGGTGGAGGTGACTAGTTCCTGTGTTCTGGTGGATGAGGCTGCATCTTGTCTTTCTCATTGTCAGGTCCACGTCTGGTGGTGTGTTTTGGGGTGTCTGTGACCTTATTATGATTTTAGGCAGCCTCTCTGCTAATGGATGGAGTTGTGTTCCTGTCTTGCTAGTTGTTTGGCATAGGGTGTCCAGCACTGTAGCTTGCTTGTCTTTGAGTGGAGCTGCATCTTTGTGTTGAGGTGGAGATATCTGGGAGACTTTTGCTGTTTCATATTACATGGAGTTGGGAGGTCTCTTGTGGATCAGTGTCCTGAAGTTGGCTCTCCCACCTCAGTGGCACAGCCCTGTCACCTGGCTGGAGCACCAAGATCCTGTCCTTTACACAGATGAGAATAAAAGGGCGAAAAATAAGAAAGAAGAAGATAAAATAAAATAAAGTAAAATAAAATAATTTATTAAAATAAAAACTAAAAAATAATTATTAAGAAAATTTTTTAAAGTAAAATAAAAGGACAGACAGAACCCTAGGACAAATGATAAAAGCAAAGTTATACAGACAAAATCACATGCAGAAGCATACACATACACACTTACAAGAAGAGAGAAAGGGAAATATATATATATCATTGCTCCCAAAGTCCACCTCCTCAACTTGGGATGGTTCATTGTCTATTCAGGTATTCCACAGATGCAGGATACATCATGTTGATTGTGGAGATTTAATCTGCTGCTTCTGAGGCTGCTGGGAGAAATTTACCTTTCTCTTCTTTGTTTGCACAGTTCCCGGGGTTCAGCTTTGGATTTGGCCCTGTCTCTGCATGTAGGTCGCCTGAGGACCTCTGTTCTTTGCTGAGACATGACAGGGTTAAAGGAGCAGCTGATTCGGGGCTCTGGCTCACTCAGTCAGGGAGTAGGGAGGGGTATGGATGTGGGTTGAGACTACAGTGGCAGAGGCCGGCGTGACCTTGCACCAGTCTGAGGCACACCATTTGTTCTCCCAGGGAAGTTGTCCGTGGATCTCGGGACCCTGGCAGTGGTGGATTGCACAGGCTCCCCAGAGGGGAGGTGTGGATAGTGACTTGTACTTGCACACAGGCTTCTTGGTTGTTGCATCAGCAGCCTTAGCATCTGATGCTCGTCTCTTGCATCCATGCTTATAGCTGTGGCTTGCATCCATCTCTGGAGCTCCTTTAAGCAGCCCTCTTAATCCCCTCTCCCCATGAGCCAGAAAACAGGTAAGAAAAGGTCTCTTGTCTCTTTGGCAGCTCCAGTCTTTTTCCCGGACTCCTTACTGGCTAGCTGTGGTGCACTAACCCCTTCAGGCTCTGTTCATGCAGATAACCCCAGTCCTCTCCCTAGGATCTGACCTCCAAAACCTGTGCCTCAGCTCCCAGCCCCCACTCATTCTGGCGGGGGAGCAGGTAAGCCTCTCGGGCTGGTGAGTGCTGGTCAGCACTGATCCTCTGCTTTGCCCTCCACACCCCTGGTTCTGTGGTCTCCTCCATGGCTCCGAAGCTTCCCTGCTCCACCACCCACAGTCTCTGCCTGAGAAGGGGTTTCCTAGTGTGTGTCAACGTTTCCTCCTTCACAGCTCCCTCTCACTGGTGCAGGTGCCATCCCTATTCTTTTTTCCCTGTTTTTTCTTTCACCCTACCCAGGTATGTGGGGAGTTTCTTGCCTTCTGGGAGGTCTTAGATCTTCTGCCAGTGTTCAGTAAGGGTTGTTCTGCATGTAGATGTATTTCTGATGTATTTGTTGGGAGGAAGGTGATCTCTGCATCTTACTCTTCCACCATCTTTAAACTCCTCTCTTTTTATTACTTTTTAAATTTTTAGTATTTTTTATTTATTATTTTAATAACTATTTTATTATATTTTTTTCTTTATTTCTTTTTTCTCCCTTTTCTTCTGAGCTGTGTGGCTCATAGGGTCTTGGCACTCCTGCTGGGTGTCAGGACTATGCCTCTTAGGTGGGAGCGCTCAGTTCAGTACATTGGTCTGCCGGAGACATCCTGGCTACATTTAATATCAAACAGAGAAAGCTCTCCCACAGATCTCCGTCTCAACGATAAGACTCAGCTCCACTCAGTGACCAGCAAGCTATAGTGCTGGACACTGTATGCCAAACAACTGGCAAGACAGGAAAACAACCCCACCCATTAGCAGAGAGGTTGCAAAAATCATAATGAGGTCACAAAAAGCCCAAAACACGTCACCAGACGTGGACCTGCCCACCAGAAGACAAGATCCAGCTTCATCCACCAGAACACAGGTACCAGTCCCCTCCATGAGGAAGCCTACACAACCCAGTGAACCAACCTTACCCACTGGGGGCAGACACCAAAAACAACGGGAACTACAAACATGTGGCCTGTGAAAATGAGACACAAAACACAGTAAATTAAGTAAAATGAGAGAACAGAGAAGTACACAGCAGATGAAGGAACAAGGCAAAAAATCACCAAACCAAACAAATGAAGAGGAAATAGGCAGTTTACCTGAAAAAGAAGACAGAGTAATGATAGTAAAGATGATCCAAAATTATGCAAATAGAATGGAGAAAATATAAGAAACATTTAACAAAGTTCTAGAAGAACTAAAGAGCAAACAAACAATGATCAGCAACAAAATAAATGAAATTTAAAATTCTCTAGAAGGGATCAGTAGCAGAAAAAATGAGGCAGAAGAAAGCATAAGTGACCTGGAAGATAAAAGAGTGGAAATAACTAATACAGAGCAAATAAAGAAAAAAGAATGCAAAGAATTGAGGACAGTCTCAGAGACCTCTGGGACAACATTAAACACACCAACATTCGAATTATAGGGGTTCCAGAAGAAGAAGAGAAAAAGAAAGGGACTGAGAAAATATTTGAAGAGATTATAGTTGAAAACTTCCCTAATATGGAAAAGGAAATAGTTAATCAAGTCAAGGAAGCACAGAGAGTCCCATACAGGATAAATCCAAGGAGAAACATGCCAAGACACATATTCAAACTAACAAAAATTAGACACTAAGAGAAAATATTAAAAGCAGCAAGGGGAAAAAAACAAATAACACATAAGGGAATCCCCATAAGGTTAACAGGTGATCTTTCAGCAGAAACCCTGCAGGCCAGAAGGGAGTGACAGGACATAGTTAATGTGATGAAAGGGAAAAACCTACACTATAATTACTCTATCCAGCAGGGATCTCATTCAGATTTGATGGAGAAATTAAAACCTTTAGAGACAAGCAAAATCTAAGAGAATTCAGCACCACCAAACCAGCTTTACAACAAATGCTAAAAGAACTTCGCTAGGCAGGAAACAAAAAAGAAGGAAAACACCTACAAAAACAAACACCAAACAATTAATAAAATAGTAATAGGAACCTACATATCGATAACTACCTTAAATGTAAATGGATTAAATGCTCCAAACAAAAGACATAGACTGGCTGAATGGATACAAAAACAAGACCAGTATATATGCTGTCTACAAGAGACCCACTTCTGACCTAGGGAAACATACAGACTGAAAGTGAAGGGAATGAAAAAGATGTTCCATTCAAATGGAAATCAAAAGAAAGCTGGAGTAGCAATTCTCATATCAGCCAAAATAGACTTTAAAATAAAGTCTATTACAAGAGACAAAAAAGGACTCTACATAATGATAAAGGGATCAATCCAAGAAGAAGATAAAACAATTGTAAATATTTATGTATGCAACATAGAAGCACCATAATACATAAGACAAATATTAACAGCCTTATGAGGGGAAATTGACAGTAACACAAACATAGTAGCTGACTTTAACACCCCACTTTCACCAATGGGTTGATCATCCAAAATGAAAATAAATAAGGAAACACAAGCTTTAAATGATACATTAAACAAGATGGACTTAATTGATATTCATAGGACATTCCATCCAAAAACAACAGAATACACTTTCTTCTCACGTGCTCGTAGAACATTCTCCAGGATAGATCGTGGGTCACAAATCAAGCCTTGACAAATTTAAGAAAATTGAAATTGTATCAAGTATCTTTTCTGACTACAATGCTATGAGACCAGATATCAGTTACAGGAAAAAAAAATTTGTAAAACTTATAAACACATAGAGGCTTAACAATACACTACTAAATAACTAAGAAATCACTGAAGAAATCAAAGAGGAAATCAAAAATACCTAGAAACAAATGACAATGAAAACCCAATGAGCCAAAACGTATGGGATGCAGCAAAAGCAGATCTAAGAGGGGAGTTCATAGCAATAAAATCCTACCTCAAGAAACAAGAAACATCTCAAATAAACAACTTAACCTTACACCTAAAGCAATTAGAGAAAGAAGAACAAGGAAACCACAAAGTTAGCAGAAAGAAAGAAATCATAAATATCTGACCAGAAATAAATGAAAAAGAAATGAAGAAAATAATAGTAAAGATCAATAAAACTAAAAGCTAGTTCACTGAGATGATAAACAAAATTGATATACCATTAGCCAGACTAATCAAGAAAGAATGGGAGAAGACTCAAATCAATAGAATTAGAAATGAGAAAGGAGAAGTTATATCTGGCACTGAAGAAATACAAAGGATCATGAGAGATTACTAAAAGCAATCATATGCCAATACATTGGACAACCTGGAAGAAATGGACAAATTCTTAGAAAAGCACAACCTTCCGAGACTGAATCAGGAAGAAAGAAAATATGAACAGAGCAATCATAAGCACTGAAATTGAAACTGTGATTAAAAATCTTCTGACAAAGAAAAGCCCAGGACCAGATGGCTTCACAGGTGAACTGTATCAAATATTTACAGAAGAGCTAACACCTATCCTCAAACATTTCCGAAATATAGCAGAGGGAGGAACACTCCTAAACTCATTCTGCAGGGCCACCATCACCCTGATACCAAAACCAGACAAAGATATCACAAAGAAAGAAAACTACCATCCCATATCACAAGCCCATATCACAAATCCTCAGCAAATACTAGCAAACAGAATCCAACAGCACATTAAAAGGATCCTACACCATGATCAAGTGGGGTTTATACCAGGAATGTAAGGATTCTTCAATATACAAAAATCAATCAATGTGATACAACATATCAACAAATTGAAGGAGAAAAACCATATGATCATCTCAATACATGTAGAAAAAGCTTTTGACAAAATTCAACACCCATTTATGATAAAAACACTCCAGAAAGTAGGCATGGAGGGAACTTAGCTCAGCATATTAAAGGCCATATATGACAGACCCACAGCCAACATCATTCTCAATGGTGAAAAACTGAACAATTTCCTCTAAGATCAGGAATAAGACAAGGTTGCCCACTCTCACCACTATTATTCAACATACTTTTGGAAGTTTTCCTACAACAAATAGAGAAGAAAAAGAAATAAAAGGAATCCAAATCAAAAAGAAGTGAAGCTGTCACTGTTTGCAGATGACATGATACTATACCTAGAGAATCCTAAGGATGCTACCAGAAAACTATTGGAGCTAATCAATGAATTTGGTAAAATAGCAGGATACAAAATTAATGCACAGAAATCACTTGCATTCCTATAACTAATAATGAAATATCTGAAAGGGAAATTAAGGAAACACTCCCATTTACCATTGCAACAGAAAGAATAAAATCCTAGGAATAAACCTACCTAAGGAGACAAAATACCTGTATGCAGAAAACTATAAGACAGTGTTGAAAAAATTAAAGGTGATACAAACAGGTGGAGAGATATACCATGTTCTTGGACTGGAAGACTCAACATTGTAAAATTAACTATACTATCCAAAAGCAATCTACAGATTCAATGCAATCCCTATCCAACTACCAATGGCATTTTTCACAGAACTGGAACAAAAAATTACACAATTTGTATGGAAACACAAAAGACCCCGGATAGCCAAAGCAATGTTGAGAAAGAAATGTGGAGCTGGAGGAATCAGGCTCCTGGACTTCAGACTATACTACATAGTTACAGTCATCAAGACAGTATGGTACTGGCACAAAAACAGAAATATAGGTCAATGGAACAGGATAGAAAGCCCAGAGATAGATAAATCCACGCACATATGGTCAACTTTTTTCTTTATAATGGAGGCAAGAATATACAGAAAAGACAGCCTCTTCAATAAATGGTGCTGGGAAAACTGGACAGCTAAATGTAAAGGAATGAAATTAGAGCACTCCCTAACACCCTACACAAAAATAAACTCAAAATGGATTAAAAAACTAAATACAAGACCAGACACTATAAAACTCTTAGAGGAAAACATAGGCAGAACAGAACACTCTAAGAATTAAATCACAGCAAGATCCTTTTTGACCCACCTCATGGAGAAATGGAAATAAAAATGAAAATAAACAAATGGGACCTAATGAAACTTAAATTTTTTTGCACAACAAAGGAAACCATAAACAATACAAAAAGACAACCCTCAGAATGGGAGAAAATATTTGCAAATGAAGCAACTAACAAAGGAGTGGTCTCCAAAATTTACAAGCAGCTCATGCAGCTCAATATCAAAAAAACAAACAACCCAATCCCAAAATGGACAGAAGGCCTAAAGAGACATTTATCCAAAGAAGATATACAGATTGCCAAAAAACACATGAAAGAATGCTCAACATTTCTAATCATTAGAGAAATGCAAATCAAAACTACAATGAGTTATCACCTCACACCAGTCAGAATGGCCATCATCAAAAAATCTACAAATAATCCTTGCTGGAGAGGGTGTGGAGAAAAGGGAACCCTCTTGCACTGTTGGTGGGAATGTAAATTGATACAACCACTGTGGAGGACAGTATGGAAGTTCCTTTAAAAACTAAAAGTAGAACTACCATATGACCCAGCAATCCCACTACTGGTCATATACTCTGAGAAAACCATAATTCATAAAGAGTCATGTACCACAATGTCCATTGCAGCACTATTTACAAGAGCCAGAACCTGGAAGCAACCAAAGTGTCCATCAACAGATGAATGAAAAGAAGATGTGGCACATATACAATGCAATATTACTCAGCCATGTAAAGAAATAAAATTGAGTTGTATATATATTGCTAACTATGTCCTCCTCCATTCATCTTCTTCCAAGTTGAGGTAACTGTATAGTGCTTTTTAAAATTTTTTAAATTACTATTTGTGGGGGCTCTGATGTGGTACTAAATTCTTGTATATCCTTAAGATATCCTCACTTTGCCTGGTTACAGCATTTATGAATTGTAATCCTATTCTTTCTTTGGCCTCTTTTCTTGGATCAAGACTGGAAAGGGAGTATCCCAATGCCAGCATGTCTTTTACTCTTTGTATGTAACCTGTACTTTCTCCCTGAAAGCTTATGAGACTATCATTTTTTTTTTCTTTTGAGGTGCAGAATGTTATCAATATATGCATAGAGGCATTTATTTTCTTATAAATCCAGTCTGGAATTTAATGACATATTTTCATTTAAAATATTTTTGGTTAATTGGGTACTTGTGTTTTCTGTTTATGAATTTGCATGAGTTCTTCCCCTTCTTTGTCCTCCTCCTCCTCTTCCTTCTTTTTTCAAACTGACCAAATTAGTTACTTAGAACATTGTAGAGAGGTGATAGAATATGCAGCTAATGTGTTTATTTTGTTTTGCTTCTTGGGATTAGGCACAAAGATGTGAACTTAATGCCATAAAATTAAAAATTAACATTTTCCAGCATCCCCGAATAGTGAAATCCCTCTAATTCAACTTTTATGATAGTGATCATTTCAAAGCATAAATGTAAAAAATACATCTTTCAAAATATAATGAACTCCTTGTTTTTATGAAAAGCTACCGACCTCAATTTCCAAAATGAAGTGTCTTTTGACGTTTTTCATATTGATGAGTCTAGCAATATACATTTAAAATATGATGCAGCTGTTTAAGAGAACTTCGTAAATTAGAATCATTTGATTATACCAAATCAGAAAGGTTGCATGTAATATACAGAAGTAGTCCCAATGGAATTTTGAATACCAAATGTTCCATTGTCATATTTATATAACTTTTTTATCCCATCTCACAAGACAAATTTGACATAATTTATGATATACCAGTGAAAATCTGTGTTATATTTATTTCCTTTGGAATTTAAAATTAAAAGTTATTACTATGTTGTTTAATACAAAGAAAATATGCAGGTTATTTATTCCCTAAGAGGTTTAATAAAGAAAATGTTTAAACTCTTTGTACTGAATTGTGCTGATAAAATGTTAAAGAAAAAAGTTAAAGCTTACATAATAAAAAATGTAACTCACCCATATGGTTGTCTTGCTTGCATGAATACAGTGCATTAAGTAATTTAAGATACTATGACCTTATGCATATAATGCTGTGGTTTAGTGATGCTTATTGTAAATCATACAAAATATAATATAAAGAGAATTCATCGCCATTCTTGAAAAAATGTAGCTCTATCTTATTAGGTTGAACTGATAGTATTATAGTCACTGGTGACAAGTAGCACATATATTTTTAAAGACATTCTATTAACAATAGACTAAACTTATTTTTTCTTTTAAACTTCCTATTTCTTTTTCCTGTTTCTTTAGCTCTAGGAGGGGAGCATTGGGAAACATAGAGTCTTTGTTACCTACAAGTTAGAATGGATCAGGGAAAATGTGGATGAGGAAGAATGATATTTAACTTCCTGTGCTTGGCAAACATTTCCCAGATTGTAAAGATATGTAGTAGATTATATTGTCCAATTTTTAAATATCCACAAATATTAATGAAAAAGTTTGATACCTCTGAAAAATAATATGGCATCTTAAAAAAAAAACTTTATTACATCAACTCTTATTTCACTGCCTGATGTTTAATTCTTAGGTTTTATCTTTTCAGAAGAAACTGAAGCGAAAGTATGGACACTGAATGTTCTGAGGCTTAATATTATAACAAATGTTTTAAAGCCAGAATTATTTACACAGAAAACATTTGCAAATCTATTGCTTATGTTCCAAATACTATCACATTGTACTTTTTAAAACTTTACTGAAAGTACCAAGCAATTTACAAAGGGAAGCAGTCTACAGAGGAAGATTATTTACGGAGGAGGAAGACAAGTGGTTCTATATTTTCAATTTGAGCTGAACATGAAAATATAAGATAAATTTCCATTTTTAAAATTAAGCATGTATATAGCTAAAGGTAAAACACAATACTGTTGACTCTTGGACAACATGAGGGATGGGGCACCGATCAACTGTACAGTCGAAAATCTGCCTCTAACTTTTGACTCTCCCAAAACATAACTATTAGCAGCCTACTGTTGACTGGAAGCCTTACCAATAACATAAATGGTCAATTAATACATATTTTATATTACATATATTATATACTGTATTCTTACAAAAAGTAAGCCAGAGGAAAGAAAGTGTTATTAAGAAAATCATAAGGAAGAGAAAATACCTTTATGGTATTTATTTTTACCATAAGTTTATGTCATCTATTTATAAGGTGAATTATCTGTCAGTACCTACATCAATATAACAACTTTATGTGTATTGCTAACAGTAGACATAAAAAATGAAGAGATAATATGAAAAAGAAATTCATATTTATTTACAAGTTTAACCCTTCATGCATTGATTATGAGGAAGCAGCAATATGATTGTTTTACAGTAGCCTAATGTAATCAATAGGATTATTTCAAGGTAACATAACATATGCTAATAAATGAATTGTTATAAAATTTTTATGGCATATAGTATTGAAGTGATAATCATAATGCAGCATTAGATACATTGCTACAATTTAAAAAATATTTACCTGAGATGACAGGCTGATATACAGTTTCTCCAATTACAAGAGAGAGGCATACTGTATGAGAATGTAATTACTTGAGAGTAAAGTTATAAAACAGTAAGAAAACTAACACATTATTAAGTTTACATTAAATATCACTCCTCTTATGCCTATGTAAGGATAGGCTATGCACTTCAATACAAGTCTTGCACATGATGATTTACATGATGGATACTAGGTGATAACGATGATGGTGATTAGGCAATTATAATGTTTACATAAAAACATCTCATACAGTTCTTACCATACAGTTATTAGATTTCACATGAAGATACACACACACAGCAGAAAAGTTTATTAACTATATTGTATGATGGTTTTCTACAATTCATTAAGTGGAAGTGGATGATCAAAAATATCTTCATCCTAGTCGTCTTCAAGTTCAGTCAGCCGAGGCAGAGGAGGAGTTGATATTTCTGTCTCAGGGGTGACAGAAGTGGCAGAGGTGGAGGATGTGAAAAGGAAGGCAGGAGAGGTAAGCACACTCAATGTAACTTCATGGAGGTACATCATATTATGTCTTTTTTTTTTTTTTTTTTTTTTTTTTTTTGCTTTTTCATTTCTCTAAAGATATTTCTATATGGTACAAATCTTTCCACTGTTTTCTTTAGTTTCAGTGCTCATATCATAGAAAGATCCATGTCATAAAAGAAGTGAAAGCAGTCTTGAATAATCAGAACACTTCTGCCAGATTGGCTAATGTCAATTTATTTTCTGAGACTGCTTCTATGTCTTCTTCCTCTTTGTATGGCACTGGTTCAGAAGCAATCATTAAGTTGTCTTCTGTCAATCCATTGGTGTGCTGTTAGTTCTTCAATTTCTTCAAGATCTAAATTGTGAAACACTTCACCCTCCACCTTTTTTGCTGTATCCATTATTTCTTTCATAATTTCCTTGATTGGCTCTGTCATAAATCCTATGAAGTCATGCACAACATCCGGATACAGTTTTCTTCAGCAGGAATTTATTGTTTCAGGCTTGATGGCTTTCATAGCTTTTTTAATAATGAAGACATCTTCAATGGTGTGATCCTTCCAGACTTCCATGATGTTCCCTCTATGGGGTTTTCTTTCATAGCATTAACCATCCTCTCCATAGAGTACTTACTGTGTGTAATGAGCCTTAGAAGTCCTTATGACCCCCGTATCCAGAGGCTGAATTAGAGACATTGTGCTTGGGGGCAAGCAGACCACTCTGACATCTTTGGTGTTGGCCTCATGGGGTCTGGGAGGCAAGGGGCATTGTCCAATATCAAAATAATATTAAAAAGCAGTATCTTACTGGCAAAGTACTTTCTGATTTCGGGGACAAAGTATGGATGGAACTCTTCCAGAAAATGTGTTCTCATTGTTGTTGTCAAAGCCTTATTGTTGTACAACCAAAAAACTAGCAGCTGGTGTTTATCATTTCCTTTCAAGATTCAGTGTTTAGAAGCTTTATAGATAAGGGCAGTCCTGATTATAAACTAGACTGCATTTGCACAAAACAGTAGAGTTAGTCTATCTCTTTCTGCCTTATATCCTGGGACTCACTTATCTTCCTTACTAATAAATGTCATTTGTGGCTTTTTCTTCCAGAATATGACACTTTCATCTGCATTAAAAACCTCTTCAGGCAGATATTTTTTTCCTCAGTGATTACCTTAATGGTGTCTGGCAAATCATCTGCTACCTCTGGGTAGGCAAAAACTGCTTCTCCCATTATCTTGATACTTTTTAAGCCAAATCTTTTTCTAAAATTATCAAACCATCCTTTACTGGTATTAAATTCTCAAGCTTCCATCACCTTCCATTGGCTTCAAATTGTCATAAAATGACATTATTTTTTCTCAACTCACCGTAGAGTCTATAGGTATCATATTGGTGGTGGTCACATGAATGAATGTATTTATGAAATTAAAAGGGTAAATTTTACTGAATGTAAATTATGTAAATTACAACTAATTAAAAATGGAAAACCATAAGTAACTATGTTGCAGATAGCTGATAACTCTAAGTCCCTTCCATTTTAATTCAAAGCTAATTCTGATTTTTTTTTATTGGGGTATAATTGTTTTACAATGTTGTGTTAGTTTCCAATGTACAGTGAAGTAAAGTGGAGTTCCTTGGGCTATATAGAAGGTTCTTGTTAGTTATCCATTTTATACATATTAGTGTATATATATATCAATCCCAATCTCTCAATTCATTCCATCACCACAAGGCACCCCCCTGCTTTCCCACCTTGGGGTCCATACATTTGTTCTCTCCATCTGTGTCTCTATTTCTACCTTGCAAACAGGTTCATTTGTGCCATTTTTCCAGGATCCAGATATATGTGTTCATATACAATATTTGTTTTTCTCTTTCTGACTAACTTCCCTCTGTATGACAGTCTCTAGGTCCATCCACATCTCTACAAATGACACATTTTCATTCCCTTTTATGGCTGGTAATATTCCATTGTATATATGTAACAAATCTTTATCCATTTGTCTGTTGATGGACTTTTAGGTTGCTTCCATGTCCTGGCTATTGTAAATAGTGCTGCAATGAATATTGAGGTGCATGTGGCTATTGTAAATAGTGCTGCAATGAATATTGGGATGCATGTGTCTTTTTGAATTATGGTTTTCTCTGGGTATATGCCCAGTAGTGGGATTGCTGGGTCACATGGTAATTCTATTATCCTTTATTTTAAGGAAACTCCATACTGTTCTCCATAGTGGCTGTATCAATTTACTTTCCCACTAACAGTGTAAGAGGGCTGCCTTTTCTCCACACCCTCTCCAGCAAGGATTGTTTGTAGATTTTTTGATGATGGCCATTCTGACTGGTGTGAGGTGATACATCATTGTAATTTTGATTTGCATTTCTCTAATAATTAGTGACATTGAACATCTTTTCATGTGCTTGTTGGTCATCTGTATATCTTCTTTGGAGAAATGTCTATTTAAGTCTTCTGCCCATTTTTGATTGGGCTCTTTGTTCTTTTGACATTGAGTTGCATGAGCTGTTTATATATTTTGGAGATTAATCCTTTGTCCACTTATTCATTTGCAAATATTTTCTTGCACTTTGAGGGTTGTCTTTTCGTCTTGTTTATGGTTTCCTTTGTTGTGTAAAAGCTTTTAAGTTTTCTTAGGTCCCATTTGTTTATTTTTGTTTTTATATCCATTACTGTAGGAGGTGGGTCAAAAAAGTTCTTACTGTGATTTATGTCAAAGAGTGTTCTTCCAATGTTTTCCTGTAAGAGTTTATAGTGTCCAGTCTTACATTTAGTACTTTAATCCATTTTGAGTTTATTTTTGTGTATGGTGTTAGGGATTGTTCTAATTTCATTCTGTTACATGGAGCTGTCCAGTTTTCCCAGCACTGCTTATTGAAGAGGCTGTCTTTGCCCCATTGTATATCTTTGCCTATTTTGTCATAGATTAGTTGACCATAGGTGCGTGGGTTTATCTCTGGGCTTTCTATCCTGTTCCATTCATCTATATTTCTGTTTTTGTGCCAGTACCATATTGTCTTGATTACTATAAGTGTGTAGTTTATTCTGACATCAGGGAGTCTGATTCCTCCAGCTCCGTTTTTCTTCCTCAAGATTGCTTTTTTTATTTGGGGTCTTTTGTGTCTCCATACAAATTTTAAGATTTTTTGTTCAAGTTCTGTGAAAAATGCCAGTGGTAGTTTGATAGGAATTGCACTGAGTCTATAGATCACTTTAGGTAGTATAGTCATTGCCACAATATGGATTTTTCCAATCCAAGTGCATGGTGTATCTCACCATCTGTGTCATTTTTTATTTCTTTCATCAGAGTCTTATAATTTTTTGTGTACATGTATTTTACCTCCTTAGGTAGGTTTATTCCTAGGTATTTTCTTCTTTTTGTTGCAGTGGTGAATGGGATTGTTCCCTTAATTTGTTTTTCAGATATTTTGTTGTTACTGTATAGAAATGCAAGAGATTTCTGTGCATTAATTTTGTATACTGCAAATTTACCAAATTCATTGATTAGCTCTAGTAGTTTTCTGGTAGAATCTTTAGGATTCTCTATGTATAGTATCATGTCATCTGCAAACAGTGACAGTTTTACTTCTTCCCTTCCAATTTATATTCCTTTTATTTCTTTTTCTTCTCCGATTGCCATAGCTAGGACTTCCAAAACTATGTTGAATAATAGTGGCAAGAGTGCACATATTTCTTTTGATGCATATCATAGAGGAAATGTTTTCAATTTTTCACCATGGAGAATGAGGTCTGCTGTTGGTTTGCCATAAATGACCTTTATTATGCTGAGGTAGGTTCCTTCTGTGCTCACTTTCTAGATAGTTTTTATCATAAATGGGTGTTGAATTTTGTCAAAAGCTTTCTCTGCATCTATTGAGATGATAATATGGATTTATTCTTCAGTTTGTTATTGTGGTGTATAACACTGATTGATTTGCATATATTGAAGAATCCTTGCATCCCTGTGATAAATGCCACTTGATCATGGTGTATGATCCTTTTAATGCATTGTTGGATTCTGTTTGCTTAGTATTTTGTTGAGGATTTTTGCACCTATATTCATCAGTGATATTGGTCTGTAATTTTCTTTTTAGGTGATATCTTTGTCCGGTTTTAGTATCAGGGTGATGGTGGCCTCATAGAATGAGTTTGGGAGTGTTGCAACCTCTGCACTTTTTTGGAAGAGTAGAGAAAGGTGGGTGCTATCTCTTCACTAAGTGTTTGATAGAATTCACCTGTGAAGACATCTGTTCCTGGGCTTTTGTTTTTGGAAGATTTTTAATCACAGTCTCAATTTCACTGCTTGGTCTGTTCAGTTTATCTATTTCTTCCTGTTTCAGGCTTGGAAGGTTATTCCTTTCTAAGAATTTGTCCATTTCTTCCAGGCTGTCCATTTTATTGGCATATGGTTGCCTGTAGTAGTTGATTATGATCCTTTGAATTTCTGCAGTGTCCATTGTAACTTATTTTTAATTTCTAATTTTATTGATTTGAGTCCTCTCCTTCTTTTTCTTGATGAGTGTGGCTAAATGTTTATCAATTCTGTTTATCTTCTCAAAGAACCAGCTTTTAGTTTTATTAATCTCTGCTGTAGTTTTCTTTGTTTATATTTCATTTATTCTTATTGTAATCTTTATGATTTCTTTCCTTCTACTAACTTTGTTTTTTTGGTTGTTGTTGTTTTTTAATTTTTTTGTTTCTTCTTTCTCTAGTTCTTTTAGGTGTAAGGTTAGATTGTTTGTTTGAGATTTTTCTTATTTCTTGAGGTAGGATTGTATTGCTGTAAACTTCACTCTTAGAACTGCTTTTTCTGCATCCCATAGGCTGGGGTCATTGGGTTTTCATTGTCATTTGTCTCTAGGCATTTTTTGCTTTTCCCTTTGATTTCTTCAGTGATCTCTTGGTTATTTAGTAGCGTATAGTTTAGCATCCATGTGTTTCTGTTTTTTACAGTTCTTTTCTCCTGTAATTTATATCTAATACATTAGTGTTGTGTTTGGAAAAGGTGTTTGATATTATTTCAATTATCTTAAATTTACTGAGGCTTGATTTGTGACCTATCCTGGAGAATGTTCCATGGGCACTTAAGAAGAAAGTGTAATCTGCAGATTTTGGATGGACTGTCCTATAAATATCAATTAAATCTATCTGGTCTATTGTGTCATTTAAAGCTTGTGTTTCCTTATTAATTTTCTGTCTTGATGATCTGTCCATTCGTGTAAGTGAGGTGTTAAAACCCCCCACTATTATCATGTTACTATTTCCCTTTTAATGGCTGTTAGCATTTGCCTTATGTATTGAGGTGCTCCTTTATTGGGCACATATATATTTATAATTGTTATACCTTCTTCTTGGATTGACCTCTTAATCATTATGTAGTGTTCTTCCTTGTCCCTTATAACATTCTTTATTTTAAAGTCTAATTTATCTGATATGAGTATTTCCACTTCAGCAGTTTTTTCCATTTTCATTTGATGGAATATCTTTTCCCATCCTCTCACTTTCAGTTTGTATGTGTCCCTAGGTTTGAAGTGGGTCTCTTGTAGACAGTATATATACGGGTTTCCTTTTTGTATCCATGCAGCCAGTCTGCGTCTTTTGGTTGGAGCATTAAATTCATTCACATTTAAGGTAATTATCAATATGTATGTTCATATTACCATTTTCTTAATTGCTTTGCTTTTGTTTTTTAGATCCTTTTCTTCCCTTGTGTTTCCTGATTAGAGAAGTTCCTTTAGCATGTTGTAGAGCTGGTTTGATGGTACTGAATTGTCTTAGCTTTTGCTTGCCTATAAAGCTTTTGATTTCTCTGTCAAAACTGAATGAGGGGGAGGAGCTTCAGGATGGCAGAAGAGTAAGATGCAGCGATCACCTTTATCCCCACAAATACATTAGAAATACATCTACATGTGAAACAGCTGCTATAGAACACCTACTGAACAATGACAGAAGACCTCAGACCTCCCAAAAGGCAAGAAACTCTGCAGGTACCTGGGTAGGGAAAAAGAAAAAAGAAAAAACAGAGACAAAGGAATATGGATGGGACCTGCACCACTGGGAGGGAGCTGTGAAGGAGGAAAGGTTTCCACACACTAGGAAGCCCCTTCGCGGGTGGAGACTGTGGGTGCCAGATGGGGGAAGCTTCAGAGCCATAGAGCAGAGCACAGCAACAGGGGTGCAGAGGGCAAAGTAGAGAGATTCCTGCACAGAGAACTGTGCTGACTAGCACTCACCAGCCCGAGAGACTTGTCTGCTCACCTGCCGGGGCAGGCAGGGGCTGCCCAGAATCAGGCTTCAGTCGGATCCCAGGAAGAGGACTGGGGTTGGCTGTGTAAACACAGCCTGAAGGGACTACTGCACCACAGCTAGCCGGGAGGGAGTCTGGGAAAAAGTCTGGACCTTCCATAGAGGTAAGAGACTTTTTCTTCCCTCTTTGTTTCCTGGTGTGTGAGGGGAGGGGATTAAGAGTGCTGCTTAAAGGAGCTCTAGAGATGGGCACGAGCCATGTCTATCAGCACAAACTCCAGAAATGGGCATGGGACACTAAGGCTGCTGCAGCTTCCACCAAAACATCTGTGTGCAAGCACAGGTCACTCTCCACACCTCCCCTCCCAGGATCCTGTGCAGCCCACCACTCCCAGGGTCCCATGATCCAGGGACAACTTCCCCGGGAGAACACATGGCGTGCCTCAGACTATTGCAATGTCATGCTGGCCTCTGCCACCACAGGCTCACCCCACATCCGTACCGCTCCATACCCCCAGCCTGAGTTCCCGAATCAGCTGCTCCTTTAACGCCATCCTCTCTGAGCGAGGAACAGATGAACTCAGGCAACCTACATGCAGGTCCAAATTCAAAGCTGAACCCCAGGAGCTGTGTGAACAAAGAAGAGAAAGGGAAATTTCTCCCAGCAGCCTCAGGGGCAGTGGATTAAATCTCCACAATCAACTTGATGTACCCTGCATCTGTGGAATACCGGAATAGACAATGAATCATCCCAAATTGAGGAGGTGGACTTTGGGAGCCAAGATATATTTTTTTCCCCATTTTTCACTTTTTGTGAGTGTGTATGTATATACTTCTGTGTTTGACATTGTGTGTATAGCTTAGCTTTTACCATTTGTCTGAGGATTCTGTCCATTTTTTTTTTTTTTTTTTTTTACTTTTTAAAATTTTCTTCTTAATAACTATTCTTTATTTTTTATTTTATTTTACTTTATTTTATTTCATTTTATCTTCTTTCTTTCTTTCTTTCTTCCTATTTGTTCTCTCTTTTATTCTGAGCCCTGTGGATGAAAGTCTCTTGGTGCTCTGGCCAGGCATGAGGGCTGTGCCTCTGAGATGGGAGAGCCAAGTTCAGGACACTGGTCCACAAGAGACCTCCCAGCTCCATGTAATATCAAATGGCGAAATTCTCACAGAGATCTCCATCTCAATGCCAAGACCCAACTTCACTCACTGACCAGCAAGCTACGGTGCTGGACACCTGATGCCAAACAACTAGCAAGACAGGAACACAACCCCATCTATCAACAGAGAGGCTGCCTAAAATCATAATAAGGTCACAGACACCCCAAAACACACCACCAGACGTGGACCTGACCATGAGAAAGACAAGATGCAGACTCATCCACCAGAACACAGGCACTAGTCCCCTCCACCAGGAAGACTACACAACCCACTGAACCAACCTTAGTCACTGGAGACAGACACCAAAAAACAATAGGAACCTTCAGCCTGTGAAAAGGAGAACACAAACACAGTAAGCTAAGCAAAATGAGAAGACAGAGAAACACACAGCAGATGAAGGAGCAAGGTAAAAACTCACCAGACCTAAAAAAGGAAGATGAAACAGGCAGTCTACCTGAAAAAGAATTCAGAATATTAATAGTAAAGACAATCCAAAATCTTGGAAACAGAATAGAGAAAATACAAGAAATGTTTAACAAGGGCTTAGAAGAACTAACTAAACAGCAAACACACAATGATGAAAAAAACAATATATTAAAAATTCTCTAAAAGGGTTCAATAGCAGAATAACAGGCAGAAATATGGAAAAATGATCTAGAAGATAAAATACTGGAAAAAACTACTACAGAGCAGAAAAAAGAATGAAAAGATCTGAGGACAGTCTCAGAGACCTCTGGGACAACATTAAAGTCAGCAACATTCGAATTATATGGGTCTCAGAAGAAGAGAAAAGAAACGAACTGAGAAAATATTTGAAGAGATTATAGTTGAAAGCTTCCCTAATATGGGAAAGGAAATAGTTAATCAATTCCAGGAAATACAGAGACTCCCATACAGGATAAATCCAAGGAGAAACATGCCAAGACACATATTAATCAAACTATCAAAAATTAAATACAAAGAACAAATAATAAAAAGAAGCAAGGGAAAAAAACAAATAACACACAAGGAAATCCTCCTAAGGTTAACAGCTTATCTTTCAGGAGAAACTCTGCAAGCCAGGAGGGAGTGGCAGGACATAGTTAACCTGATGAAAGGGAAAAAACTACACCAAGATTACTCTATCCAGCAGGGATCTCATTCAGATTCAATGGAGAAATTTAAAACTTTAGAGACAAGCAAAAGCTAAGAGAATCCAGCACCACAAAACCAGCTTTACAACAAATGATCAAGGAACTCCTCAGGGTAGGAGACAGAAGAGAAGGAAAAGACCTATAATAACAAACCCCAAATAATTAAGAAAATGGTAACAGGAACATATGTCTTAATAACTACCTTAAATGTAAATGGATTAAATGCTCCAACCAAAAGAAATAGACTGGCTGAATGGATACAAAAACAAAACCTGTATATATGCTGTATACAAGAATCACACTTCAAACCTAGGGACACATACAGACTGAAAGTGAGGGGATGGAAAAAGATATTCCATGCAAATGGAAATCAAAAGAAGCCTGGAGTAGCAATTCTCATTTCAGACAAAATAGACTTTAAAATAAAGACTCTTACAAGAGAAAAAGAAGGACAGTACATAATGATCAAAGGGATCAATCCAAGAAGAAGATATAGCAATTGTAAATATTTATGAACCCAACATATGGGACACCTCATTACATAAGGCAAATACTAACAGCCATAAAAGAGGAAATCAGCAGTAACACAATCATAGTAGGGGAATTTAACACCCCACTTTCACCAATGGACAGATCATCCAAAATGAAAATAAATAAGGAAACACAAACCTTAAATGATACATTAAACAAGATGGACTTAATTGATATTTATAGGATATTCCATCCAAAAACTACAGAATATACATTCTTCTCAAGTGCTCATGGAACGTTCTCCAGGATAGACCATATCTAAGGTCACAAATCAAGCCTTGGTAAATTTAAGAAAATTGAAATTGTATCAAGTATCTTTTCTGACCACAATGCTATGTGACTAAATATCAATTACAGGAAAAAATCTGTAAAAAATACAAGCACATGGAGGCTAAACAACACACTACTCAATAACCAAGAGATCACTGAAGAAATCAGAGAGGAAATCAAAAAATTCCTAGAAGCAAATGGCAATGAAAACACCATGACACTAAACCTAAGGGATGCAGCAAAAGCAGTTCTAAGAGGGAAGTTTATAGCAATAAAATACTAACTTGAGAAACTTTCTAGTTTCTACATCTCAAATAAACAACCTAACCTTACACCTAAAGCAATTAAAGAAAGAAGAACAAAAACCCCAATGTTAGCAGAAGGAAAGTAATCATAAAGATCAGATCAGAAATAAATGAAAAAGAAATGAAGGAAATGAGAGCAAAGATCAATAAAACTAAAAGCTGGTTCTTTGAGAAGGTAAACATAATTGATAAACCATTAGCCAGACTCATCAAGAATAAAAGGGAGAAGACTCAAATCAATAGAATTAGAAATGAAAAAGGAGAAGTAACAACTGACACTGCTGAAATACAAAAGGATCATGAGAGATTACTACAGGCAACTATATGCCAATAAAATGGACAACCTGGAAGAAATGGACAAATTCTTAGAAATGTACAGCCTTCTCAGACTGAATCAGGAAGAAATAGAAAATATGAACAGAACAATCACAAGAACTGAAATTGAAACTGTCATTAAAAATCTTCCAACAAACAAAAGCCAAGGACTAGATGGTTTCACAGGTGAATTCTATCAAACATTTAGTGACGAGCTAGCACCTATCCTTCTCAAAATCTTCCAAAATATAGCAGAGGGAGGAACACTCCCAACTCATTCTATGAGGCCACCATGACCCTGATACCAAAACCAGCCAAAGACGTCACAAAGAAAAAAAACTACAGGCCAAAATCACTGACGAACATACATGCAAAAATCCTCAACATAATACTAAGAAACAGAATTCACCAGCACATTAAAAGGATCATACACAATGAACAAATAGGGTTTTTCCCAGGAATGCAAGGATTCTCCAGTATATGCAAATCAATGTGATACACCATATTAACAAACTGAAGGAGAAAACCATATGATCATCTCAATCGATGCAGAGAAGTCTTTCAACAAAATTCAACACCCATTTACAATAAAAACCCTGAAGAAAGTAGGCATACAGGGAACTTTCCTCAACATAATAAAGGCCATATATGACAAACCCACAGCCAACATTGTCCTCAATGGAGAAAAACTCTAATAATTTCCAATAAGATCAGGAACAAGACAAGGTTGCCCACTCTCACCACTCTTATTCAACATAGTTTTGGCAGTTTTAGCCACAGCAATCAGAGAAGAAAAGGAAATAAAAGGAATCCAAATCGGAAAAGAAGAAGTAAAGCTGTCACTGTTTGCATATGACATGATACTATATGTAGAGAATACTAAAGATGCTACCAGAAAGCTACTAGAGCTAATCAATGAATTTGGTAAAGTAGAAGGATACCAAATTAATGCACAGAAGTCTCCAGCATTCTTATACACTAATGATGAAAAATCTGAAAGTGAAATTAAGAAATCACTCCCATTTACCATTGCAACAAAAAGTATAAAATATCTAGGAATAAACCCACCTAAGGAGACAAATGACCTGTATGCAGAAAATTATAAGACACTGATGAAAGAAATTAAAGATGATACAAATAGATGGAGAGATATACCATGTTTTTGGATTGGAAGAATCTACATTGTGAAAATGACTCTACTACCCAAAGCAATCTACAGATTCAATGCAATCACTGTCAAACTACCACTGACATTTTTCACAGAACTAGAATAAAAAACGTCATAATATGTATAGAAATGTAAAAGACCTCAAACAGCCAAAGCAATCTTGAGAAAGAAAAATGGAGCTTGAGGAATCAAGCTCCCTGACTTCAGACTATACTACAAAGCTACAGTAATGAAGACAGCCTGGTACTGGCACAGAAACAGAAATATAGGTCAATGGAAGAGGAAAGCCCAGAGACAAACCCACATACATATGGTCACCTTACCTTTGATGAAGGAGGCAAGAATATACAGTGGAGAAAAGACAGCCTCTTCAATAAATGGTGCTGGGAAAACTATACAGCTACATGTAAAAGTATGAAATTAGAACACTCCCTAACACCATATACAAAAATAAACTCAAAATGGATTAAAGACCTAAATATAAGGCCAGACAAAATCAAACTCTTAGAGGAAAACATAGGCAGCACACTCTATGACATAAATCACAGCAAGATCCTTTTTGACCCAGCTCCTAAAGAAATGGAAATGAAAACAAAAATAAAGAAACGGGAGCTAATGAAACTTAAAACCTTTTGCACAGCAAAGGAAACCATAAACAGACCAAAAGACAACCCTCAGACTGGGAGAAAATATTTGCAAATGAAGCAACTGACAAAGGATTAATCTCCAAAATTTACAAGCAGCTCATGCAGCTCAATATCAAAAAAAGCAAACAATCCCATCCAAAAATGTGCAGAAGACCTAAATAAACATTTCTCCAAAGAAGATATACAGATTGCCAACAAACACATGACAGAGTGCTCAACATCATTAATCATTAGAGAAACGCAAATCAAAACTTCAATGAGATATTATCTCACACTTGTCAGAATGGCCATCATCAAAAAATCTAGAAACAATAAATGCTGGAGATGGTGTGGAGAAAAGGGAACACTCTTGCACTGTTGGTGGGAATGTAAATTGATACAGGGACTATGAAGAACAGTATGGTGGTTCCTTAAAAAACTACAAATAGCACTACCATATGATCCAGCAATCCCACTACTGGGTATATACCCTGAGGAAACCATAATTCAAAAAGAGTCATGTGCCAAAATGTTAATTGCAGCTCTATTTACAATAGCCAGTACATGGAAGCAACCTAAGTGTCTATCAACAGATGAATGGATAATGATGTGGCACATATATACAATGGAATATTACTCAGCCATAAAAAGAAACGAAATTGAGTTTTTTGTAGTGAGGTGGATGGACCTAGAATCTGTCATACAGAGGTAAGTAAGTTAGAAAGAGGAAAACAAATACCATATGCTAACACATATATATGGAATCTAAGAAAAAACACCCAAAAGGGTCCTGAAGAACCTAGGGGAAAGATGGGAATAAAGACACAGATCTACTAGAAAATGGACCTGAGGATATGGGGAGGGGGAAGGGTAAGCTGTGACAAAGTGAGAGAGTGGCATGAATATATATACACTACTAAACATAAAATAGATCACTAGTGGGAAGCAGCCACATAGCACAGGGAGATCAGCTCGGTACTTTGTGACCTCCTAGAGGGGTGGGATAGGGAGGGTGGGGGGGAGAGAGATGCAAGAGGGAAGAGATATGGGAACATATATATATGTATAAGTGTTTCACTTTGTTATAAAACAGAAAGTAACACACCATTGTAAAGCAATTATACTCCAATAAAGATGTTTAAAAAAAAAAAGTGAAAAGATAACCCACACAATGGGAGAAAATATTTGCAAAACATATATCTGATAAAGGGCATGTTTCCAGTATACATAAGTAACTCTTGTAATTCAACAACAAGAGGACAAATAACCCAATTTAAAACTGGGAAATAATTTAATAGTCATCTCTCCAAGGAAGATACGCAAGTGGCCAATAAGCACATGAAAAGATGCTCAACATCATTAGTCACTAGGGAAATGCATATCAAAACCACAGTGTGAACCCGCTTCACGTTCTAGAATGGCTATAATAAAAAAGACAGACAATAATGTTGTGCAGAAATTAGAACCTTCATACATTGTTAGTGGGAATGTAAAATGGTGCAGACATTTTGCAAAAGAGTCCGGCAGTTCCTCCACTGATTAAACATGTATTTACCATATGACCCAGCAATTCTACTTGTAGGCATATATCCAAGAGAAATGAAAATATATGTCCACACAAAAGACTGTATTTGAATGTTCATATCAGCAGGATTCATAAAAATCAAAAGTAGAAACAATCCAAATGGCCACCAACTGATGAATGGATACATAAAATGTGATAAATCCATGTAGTGGACTGTTAGTTAACCATAAAAAGGAATGGATTATTGATACATACAACATGGATGAAGCTTGAAAAGATGATGCTATGTGAAAGAAGCCAGTCACAAAGGGTCACATATTATATGATTCCATTTATACAAAATGTCTAGGACAGACAAATCCATACAGACAAAAAGACTGGTAGTTCCTGGCAACTAGGGAGAGGGCAGGGTGAGAAGTGACTGCTACTGTGTCCGAGGTTTCCTTGGGTAGCAATAAAATAGTGGTGATAGTTATACAACTCCTTGAATATACCAAAGACCACTGAATTGTACACTCTAAAAGAGTGAATTTTGTGATCTGTGAATTATTCATCAATAAAGCTGTTAGTAAACAAATAAACAAACAAAAAAAGTGAATGAGATCTTTGCCAGATAGAGTAATCTTTGTTGTAGGCTTTTCCCTTTCATCACTTTAAATATATCCTGCCACTCCCTTCTAGCCTGCAGAGTTTCTGCTGTAAGATCAACTGATAACCTTATGGGGATTCCCTTGCATATTATTTGTCTCTTTTCCCTTGCTGCTTTCAATATTTTTCTTTGTATTTACTTTCTGATAGTTTGATTATTATGTGTCTCAGCATGTTCTCCTTGAGTTTATCCTGTATGTGAGTCACTGCACTTCCTGGACTTGATTGACTATTTCCTTTCCCATGTTAGGCAAGCCATTGACTATAATCTCTTCAAATGTTTTCTCAGACGCTTTCTCTTTCCTTTCTTCTTCTGGGACCCCTATAATTTGAATGTTGGTGTGTTTAATGTTGTCCCAGAGGTCTCTGAGACTGCCATCAATTGTTTTCATTCTTTTTTTTTTATTTTGCTCCATGACAGTTTTTTCCAACATTCTATCTTCCAGCTCACTTTTCTGTTCTTCTGCCTCAGTTCTTCTGCTACTGATTCCTTCTAGAGTATTTTTAATTTCAGTTATTTTGTTGTTCATCACTGTTTGTTTGTTCTTTAGTTCTTCTCTGTTCTCATTAAACATTTTTTGTATTTTCTCCATTCTATTTCTGAGGTTTTGGATAATCTTTACTATCATTACTCTGAATTATTTTTCAGGTAGACTGTCTATTACCTCTTCATTTGTTTGGTCTTGTGGATTTTTACCTTGTTCCTTCATCTGCAGCATATTTCTTTGTCTTCTCATTTTGTTTACTTAGTGCATTTGAGGTCTCCTTTCTGCAGGCTGCATGGTCGTAATGCCTGTTACTTCTGGTGTCTGCACCCAGTGGGTGGGTTTTGTCCAGTGGCTTTTGTAGGCTTCCTGGTTGAGGGGATTTGTGCCTGTGTTCTAGGGGTTGGAGCTGGATCTTGTCCCTCTGATGGGCAGGGCCACATCCAGTGGTATGTTTTGGTGTGCCTGTGAGCTTAGTATGACTCTAGGCAGCCTGCCTGCTAATGGATGGGGTTATGTTCTTGTCTTCCTAGTTGTTTGGTGTGAGGCATCCAGCACTGGAACTTGCTGGCCTTTGGTTGGAGCTGGGTCTTAGTGTCGAAAGGGAGACCTCTAGGAGATATCTCACCAATTAATACTCCCTGGGGCTGGTAGTTCTCTGGTGGTCCAACATCCTGGTCTCAGCTCTCTCACCTCAGAGGCTCAGGCCCAGCCCCTTCAAGCTGCACAGTGCAAAAAAAAAAAAAAGAAAAAGAAAGAAAACAGACAAAATCTCAAGACAAATGGTAAAGGCAAAATCAAACAGACCAAAACACATGAAGAAATGCATCCTCAAAATAAAAAAAAAAAGAGAGAGAAAACAAAAAGAGCAACCAAACAAATAAATGAACCAAAAAATGAAAACAAACACTAATAACTAGACTAACAAAAAAAAAGAAAACAAAAAGAAATCAAAAGCAGAGCAAACTAAAATAAGGCAAAGGAAGCATAAAAAAACACACAAAACTATCAAAAAAAAGATAAAAAGAAAACAAAACAAAACAAAAGGACAAAACAGCAAAAAAGTAAAGTAAAAATAGAAAAATATAAAAAGAAGATAAAAACAAAGCCATACAAATGAAAACAACAAAAAAGGAAAAAACACAATATAAGGAAAACGTAAAGTAGAAATAGAAAAAAAAATTAAATATTAAAAATAAAAGCAACAGTGAGAGGCTTCCTAGTGTGCAGAAATTTTTCCTCCTTCACAGCTCCCTCCCAGAGACACAGGTCCCATCCCTTCCCTATTCCTTTGTATCTGTTTTTTTTTTTCCTTCTTTCTTCTTTTGCTCTACCCAGTTATGTGGAGATTTTCTTGCCTTTTTGGAAGTTTGAGGTCTTCCGCCAGTGTTCAGTAGGTGTTCTGTAGGAGCTGTTCCACATGTAGATGTATTTTTGATGTATCTGCACAGGACCATGCAAACTCCTCTCCACTAATTCTGATTTAACAATAGGCATTAAGATGCTTCTCCTAGATTATGCACCAAATTAATCACTCAATGAGAAAAAAATCTAGCCAATTCTTCTAATGAATTTATTTTGCTATTAGTTTGAAGTATTTTTAATACTTATCATCAATATTCTGTTTCTTAAAAATATCATTTTAACCAAATATATAAAATTAGCTTTTTATAAAAGATTATGATAAAAATAGCTCTTTTATTTAAGGACACAATTGTGAATCTTCCCATTGTTATTTTATGAAAACTGACCTAATTGAGTCACATTTATTTTAGGTTACACAGTTTCAATATATTAAAAAAATACAGAGCAAATACTCATATAACCTTTTTAAAGTGATTTGAAGGGTCATATCTTGAAAAATACTTTCCAAAATGTTTATTGTAATTTACATAGGAAAACCTGGTGTGTTGAAAAATATATATTAATAGTCCCATGTTTCAAGGTTTATAATATTTCAAAATAATATTGTAAATGAAGTTTATAATACCTTTACAATGGGAATAAGTAACACATGGAAACATTTGTGTAGACATGTTTTATTCTAACATCAGAGAGCTGTATTCTTTGGATTTTTGCCTTCTGATGCAAAATGTCCCCATTTTTAACTTAAGTGTAGAAAGACATAGAAGGATAGTAAGTAAGCTTGCAAAACTGATCAGATCTATAGCTTTAAAAAATCACAGTAACTATAAAGTGGGTTCTAAAAGTGGAGAATGACTTGGAGCAGAGAAAGAATGGAAATGACAAGTGTGTAGGCTGCCTAATCCAGATGATGGTAGCTTTGACTAGTGAATGGCAGTGGAGATGAAGAAAACCAGAATAATATGATATATTTATTTTATTAGAAAAACTAAATAAAGATAATTGAAATTAATATACAAAACCTCATTGTATCCATTCACCTAATCCTTCAGTCTATGAATTCTTTTGTGCAAACTTCTAATAACCACATATGTAAGCTCAAGGCCCATGGTCTCACCAAGGGGTAATCCCAAAGGTGGTGATATTAACATAAGCCTTCAAATCTTGGTGTCTCTGACTTCCATGTGTTTGACAAGTGGGAAATTCAGTCTTTTATAGAATCTTTCTCCTAACATAGTTCTGAAAATTCACAGAGAATTCAACTTATAAAATGTGAATTTTCAACAAGTAATATGATTTCAAGATCCTGCAATATGGCACATCCAAGAATAGGTTGGTGATTGGAGAGAAAGGAGAGTGAGGGATCTTGGCAGATAGTGGAGACCACTGGAGACTTTGACTGGGGGGCTGTTGGGGAGGTCCCAGAATGTGGCATGAGGAGCAGTAGGAAGGGAGGAGCAGTGGGTGAGGAGTTTTGTTATGTAGTGAAGAAGAGAAGCAAGAGGCAGGGAGTTAGAGGGGCTAGGGCCAAGAGTTCGGAGTGGGTGAGGAATTAAGAGCAGGGAACTCTCACAAGGATGGGCTCTGTGGGGTGCACAGAGGATGCTCAGGAAGACAGGGTTGGAGGACCAGGTGGATGCTTTCAGGTGCAAGCCCTTGTAAGGGGGTTGCAAGTTTCTAGAGAGACAAACCAGTGGTGTGAGTAAAGAACCCTCCACACTAGCTTCAGATCTCACTAATCCCAGGACCCTCCTTGGGGTGGCATTTGCTTCCATATTCATTTTTCAGACAAAAACAGTGAGACACAGAGAGGTTAAGTAACTTTCCCAGGGTCACGCAGAGTTGAGTTTGGACAAGAGGGCAAGGTTTGGGAACGAACTGGCTCAGCTGCCAGGAAGGGAAGGACAGTATTCCCTCTGCTTGTCCTGTGGTGACTTTAGCCTTGGAGGTGGTGTAAGAGCAGCCCTGCCCGGTTGCAGGCCCAGGGAAGAGGGTTTGGGGACCAGGGGGTTACCCACCAAGTTACTCACACATGCAGGATTTCAGACAAGTTGAGTGGGCCTCCAGGTAGTGTAGCACTAAGAAGAAATGAGCTGCAGGCCATGAAGAGACATGAAGGAACCTTAAATAAGCCAATCTGAAAAGGATACATACTATATGATTCTAACTGTATAACATTCTGGAAAAGGCAAAATTATGGAGACAGTAAAATGATCAGCAGTTGACAGGAGTGGGAAGGAGGAGAGATGAATAGGTGGAGCACAGAGAATTTTTAGGGTACTGAAATACTCTATAGGATATTGTAATGTCATTATACATCTGTCCAAACCCATAGAATATAAAACACCAAGAGTGAATCCTAAAATAAACTATGGACTTTGGATGATTATTGTGTGTCAGGGTAGGTTCATCTTTGGTAAATAATGTACTATCTTTTAAACTGAGTTATAATTAACATACAATATTATATTAGGTTCAGGTGCACAACATAGTTATTTGCTATTTCTCTGCATTATAAAATATCACTGAAATAAGATCAGTTACTTTCTGTCACCATAAAAAGTTGTTACAATATTATTAATTATATTTCTTATATGTACATTACATCCCCCTGACTTTATTTTATTTATAGCTGGAAGTTTGATGAGTGAGGCTGATAATGGGGAGGCTATGCATGTGTGGGGGCAGAAGTATATGGGAAATATCTGTACCTTCCTCTCAGTTTTGTTGCAAACCTAAAACTTTCTAAAAAAATAAAGTATTAAAAAAATCTCTTCATTCCTTCAGTTTCTTAATCTCTAATAGTTAGAGTTTTAGTCAATAAAAATGAATTGATAATATAAGAATAACAAACTATGAAGTAAAACTTTAGACCTCCCCACACACAGAGAGTATTTGAATTTCATAGCAGTGGATGAAAAATATTTTAAATTTGGTTGAATAATTAATTTCTAGAATTATCTAAAAGGTAATTATAAAATTAACATGAAGTGGAACTATAAAAATAAGATAAAAATCATAAAGTTTTTCACTTGAAATAAGATGTATTTCAAATGAACATTAATATAACTGCTGACAGAAACAGTGAAGGAAATGTAATTTTATTTTACAGTTTCATAAGGTATCAAATTATATTTGATACTACAGTGATTTTCTAAGTAGGCCACATTTTTATTTTTAAATTATTGGCAAAAAAATTTCTAAGACTCACCTGTCAGAAAATGCATTGAAACTCTTAAAAAGCAGTTGTCCCTGAAAGAAAATATCTGGATAAAATGCACTAGAGAAAGTTTACAACACTCAGTAGACCAACTATAATTTGATGTGCAGATGGTCTAAAATGATACCATTTGACATATTGTTTCTAGTTCAAATTGAGTGTCAGAAAAAGAACTTAAAGAATCAATAGAAAATGAGAGGAATGTGACCTAGGTTGTACTGTAATATGTAAAGGTATGTTTTGTATATTTTACCAACAATTTTGTATGATATTAACCTTATATCCAATTTATTTACTTCCTTTGAATGGCATATTGGACATGTTGCACACATTTTCATTATCTTGTGAATGTTCTAATTAGTTTTCATATTTTTTATAAATGATTACAATATTAAACAAGACAAATTATTCATTATAAGTCAATATGCTCCATCAACAATGCAGCTCTTTTCTCTAATCACCATCTCCAGTTCCCACATAATACCTACAAACCGTGTCACAACTAAAACCACTGCTGACATCAGTCCACTTTTTATCTTTTTACATAACTTGCTTCTCTGCAACCCAGCCTCATAATTACCTTCCTTTTTTCAGTTAGCTCTTAGTTCTGTCTCCAATGGAAATATCACTGACATTGTTTTCTTTCCTTCATGCTGTGTGTGAATATCAAGACTTATTGACTGATATAGTCCCATACATGCCTATGTTCTCTTAAACACTCAAGTAGCCAACATTTTTGGAAGAAGACAGGTTACGCTCATCTTTGGTAGCTTCAATGTATGTTTTACTTCTCCTGGTTCATTCTTGTCATTCTGTTACACTAACTTGACCTGTTCATTGTCATAGTCAGCATTCTATGTAGTCCTTCTTTGAAAATAAGAGTCAAACATCAAGAAAAAGTTATCAATGTAGGGTGCCTCTTACTTTATAACAACCCTACACGTCCAGTAACTAGAGCCAATTCCACCACTGTCACTTCCCAAATCATTGGCTGACCTTCTCCAATTCTTGAAAACTTTAGTGATTAGATATACTCCCTTCTTTCTAACTTTTGACTTTTATTTACTGCAAACCCTTGGCTTTTCAAAAGGGCTATTTCTGTAATGTCTCCAGTGACTGTTGTGGAGTTGAGAAGAGGGTATTGTCAAGTTTTTGCTACCATGCCAAATCATTAAGTCATTTCTATATTCATTGCTACAAGTTCTCAATTAGCTTTCCTACATGATACATGCATCTCCAAATCAATCTTTTTGCATATGACTTTCAGTTATATCCTCTACCTTCTCAAAGAACTTTGAATCACTCTTAGCCAGATTCCACAGCAGGAAATTGTCAGGCTAGTCTATTACACAGTAATAACTAATATGGTAATCACATATTCTGTCTTATTAGAATGACCACTTTTAACACACACTTTAATTTTAATTTCACTAAGTTTTACATAATTTCTCAAGTTATGTTGCTTACTTATGAAATGTATTCTTTTGAATGTTCTTATCTCTTTCTTTAAGGGATATTTAAGAAGATATTTTTCCATGCCCCTTGCCTAATTTATAGGTAATAAGATTTTTTTCCTTTATTTTGTTATTCCTGTTACCATATACATTAATGTTTTATTTTGAACATAATGTGTATGTTAATTTTGAAAAATATCTCTTATATGTGATCCTGGTTTACTTTATTTTCCTTTTTAAAAGTTAAGTATTGGGGCTTCCCTGGTGGCGCAGTGGTTGAGAGTCCACCTGCCAATGCAGGGGATACGGCTTCGTGCCCCGGTCCGGGAAGATCCCACATGCCACGGAGCGGCTGGGCCCGTGAGCCATGGCCGCTGAGCCTGCACGTCCGGAGCCTGGGCTCCACAACGGGAGAGGCCACAACAGTGAGAGGCCCGCGTACCACAATAAAAGAAGAAAAAAATAAAGCTAAGTATTATATCTATGTATGATGTGGTTATGTATTTATTTTCTTAGTATTTTACTTTTATTTATTAGGTTAGATCCCAGTTGGAAAACATGGAATCTATATAATTTCTTTTGCATAGCATCTGCAAATAAGTTCAGATTTTTGTCTTATTTTTATTTGGTTAATATATAAATGTAGGTAATATCTGTTATTTGTCATTTTAACCTCTGATTTATACCTTTGAAAATTCATTTTTTTACTCAATTTCAGTAAAAATAACTCTCCACACTGTTACTTTTCCATAGGGAGTGATGGATCAAGGACTTAATTATGCTTGTTACTTTAGTGCTTTTTATATGATTCCTGGGCACAAAATGAGCATTTAATAAATATTTATTGTATGCATTAATAAAGCAGACTACAAAGACTTCAGGATATCAAAAAAATAAAATTGGTTATATAACAATAGTTAGCCAGTTTTAATGAGTTCATTTTTCTCTTCACTGAGAATGACAAGCTTTATATTTTCCTCTGCCTTAAGATCATTGTATTAGCAAAGGGCTTTGTCTCAAGTAGGACCAATATGATCTTAAAATATTGTCTTTAGAAACATACTTTTTTTCTGCTTGAAATACAAAACTTATTGAAAGTCAAAATTAAGTACAAATAGAAATGTTTTATGAAATTCTATAATGGCTTGAAAATGAATTCTGAGAAGAAAGCCCATCACAGGACACTACTAGATGGTAATTGATGAACTACTGACATTTCAGGTTTTAGTCCTTAATGCATAGGAAACCAATCATTATGCAAATGAAAACATATTTCTAAGTCTCTTCTTGCTGAGAAACACATATTCAATCATTCAGCTTTTGACTGTTCTGTGGTTTTCTTTTTGGCCCTACTTATTGTTGTACATTTGTGTGTGCCCACACTGTCATTTGTGCACATGGGAGAAATAAATGATTCATTCTTGATCTGTTGTTTTAAGAAATATACTTCATTTTTTATAAAAAGGCTAGTTGTGCTCCAAATGGTAGTAAGAAATTTAATGGGAAGCAGTAAAATAGTATCTTTTTAAAATGTTATTCTTAAGCAAAAGTCAGGTTGGTTTTTTTAAAAATTTCCCACACTGTACATTTCTTACCCATGGTTCATTTATTTTGCAACTGGAAGTTTGCATCTCTTAATCTCCCTCAACTATTTCTTTCCTCCCCCCACCTCCCCTCTAGCAACCACTTCTTGTTCTCTGTATCTATAACTCTGTTTCTGTTTTGTTTGTCCATTTGTTTTGTCTTTTAGATTCCACATATAAGTGAAATCATATGGTATCTGTCTTTCTCTGTCTAACTTATTATTAAGTGTATTTCATAATATACTCTAGATCCGTCCATGTTGTCACAAATGGCAAAATTCCATTCACTTTTAATGGTTGAGTGATATTCCATTGTATGCATGTATACAATGCATATATATCACATTTTCTTTATCTATTTATCTATTTATGGGCACTTAGGTTGCTTCCATGTCTTGGCTATTGTAAATAATGCTGAAATGAACATAGGAGGGTATATAACTTTTTAAATTAGTATTTTCATTTTCTTGGGAAATGGAATGGCATTGGAATCCTCTGGCACAAAACCAAACACAAATGAATGAACCCACACTAATATGGGCAATTAATCTACAACAAAGGAGGCAAGAATATACAATGAGGAAAGGACAGCATCTTCAATAAATGGTGTTGGGAGAACTAGATGGCTACATGCAAAAGAATCAAACTGGATTACTCTCACACCATGCACAAAATAAATTCAAAAAGAATTAAAGAATTAAATGTAATGCCTGAAACCATAAAACTTCTAGAAGAAAACATAAGCAGTATGCTCTTTGACATGGGCCTTAGTAACATGTTTTTTGGATATGCTTTCCCAGGCAAGGAAGACAAAAGCAAAAATAAAGAAGTAGGACTACTTCCTACATCAAATAGAAAAGCTAATAGCCAGAGTCTACAAAATTGTGAGGGAAGGTGAAATGTTTAGGAAGACCTCTCGAGAATAGGAGAGTGTGCACTTTTTAATGAACTGTTCGTGTGTGGATAATCTGTGAGTCATTGTGTGATATTAAAAAAAATCACATAATTGTCTTTTTACATTTTTTAAGTGGCTTTCATTAAGTGTTACATGTTATTATATTTCAATTACTAGTTAATACTATGTTAAAAATGAATATTATGTAGCTTAAGGCAAAGCCAAACCTATAAAGAAAGACTAAAATTAAGCATGACTACAGTGATATTATAAAGAAAGTTTGCCTTATACCCTGTGAATTTTCTATCAAGAAAAATATATATGTGTACTTAAACTGTCGATGCTGCAATAGTTTAATAATTAATCTTAAAATAAAGTCAGTTTTTTTTAGAAATGTAATGAAGTGTTTGCTATATTAATTAGGACTCAAGCAGGAAATAGAGTAGACTACTTAAATATAGCATATGGCAAATGGCATAGCACATGGTCTTTTAATGAATTATTAAATTGCAACTGTCCTGGGTAAAAGAAATATACATAAAGACAGTTAGGAGAACTTAAAGTAATATATCATCTTCTCACAAATAATAGTTATCTGTCAACATGGAACTGCTTTGTGTGCAGTAATTCAAATTAAAGAGTAGTGTTTGTATTGCCTGTATACATGCAATGTTTCAGTATATATTTTTTGAATTCAGTTTCAGAAACATTCAACTACTATATATGGCTAGCGTTAAAAGCATACACATGGTTTAGACAAGAATGTTTTAACTGTCACATAGTTTTAAAAAAATCATATCTGAGGTTTTAATGCATTCTATTTAAACACTTTAGCTACCTGGTAGACAATTATGAAAATTTTAATTGAGTTACCACCGTTTCATTTTATTTTTAATAATAGTTTGCTTTTATAACATTGCCATTTATTAGACATTTATTTAATCCTCACAATGACTTTTATATGAAATACAATTTTATAGTATAATGATGTTTCTGTTGATGATAATGATACTCATAAAGATTCCAAAACTCATCCAATGTGATAGATCAAATACATTTTGGAGGATGGATTCAAACCCATTTCTGTTACATTCTAAAGACTCAGGTATTTCCAAAGCATTATATGCTCCTTTCATGTTCTATATTGAGAGACCATGAAATAATTATCAAAAAAAGGAAACCTTTTAGAGATTCTGACTTTAATGTTTGAACCTGCACTTCTAAAATTATTCTGATTTGAAACTTTATTGGTTAAATGAAACCTGCGTTAAATAGAAACATGAAATAAAGTTTAGAAACCTCTTGATGTAAAAGTATTTAAAAATTAGTTTGATAGAAATGTTGAGTAGATTTATCATATTCAGTGCATTCTGACAAATCCAAATTTGTTCCACAAAAGAGTGCAAAAGATATTCATTATTTTGTAGTATTGAAACATATATTGGTGAAGGGAGTATGAGTATCATTGAAAATAATTTTAAGGTTAGTAATGAAAGAACTATATTTCCACTGGAATGGACTCCCTGATTTCACTGGGGATGATAGATCCCAGAGTACCAGAATAATGTAGCAGCATTCAGCAATCAGAAACATTGGTGTGATTCTCACAGTGAACAGCAGAATCAGTATAGTCATCAGGATGGTAGAACAATAGACAAATAAAATATTGACCAATTGATCTTGGTATCATAGGACAAAAATAAATAAATATATCATACTGGAAAACTTCCTCCCTCACTTTTTGGTCAACCAAAAATTTTAAAACAAAACAAAATAAACAAGATAAACAACAACAACAGAAACTTCAGCCATCCCAAAGATTTATGGTCCCTACTAAATTTCTCAATTTTATGTCAGTTCTCAGAGATGGAAACCCTTGACTGAGGGGAAAGTATCCTTGAAAAACGACTCCACATTTTTAGCAAAAATTCATATTATAAATCTACCGCCTGACATTCACTGAAGGGATTTGTACAAGGTACCAGGTATCTGGCACTTATAAACAAGGTAAATGCACCAAGGAAAGGAAAATGGCAATCGTTTCAATAATTAGTGATCAAGAAAAATATTGGTAGCTTATGGTCCAAATTGTCACCTGGACAAATCAAATTTGATGTATTTCAATTGCTTAGTGAATCCAGTAGTTCTGTAAACACAGCCTGTGGTTATTTTCTCAGTTTCTAAGTGTACAGCTGGAATGGGTATATAAAGTCACTGGCAGAGTTCGTTATTAGCTCTCTGACAAGCATAACAATCTAGTTCATTTTGCCTACCAACATGATTAACCAAAATAAACATTTCATTAAAGCCTTGAAATATGCAAGGATTATGAACTTTTTATTACATCTACACTTAAATAAATTTGATTTATTATAATCAAACAATGAGTCCATTTTCAGTGGCTGTTAGAGATGTGGTTTCTGAAAAAAAGATTTTTTGAAAAAAAAAATCACAGCCACATCTTATCTATAGCAGTTGATCTAGAATTGTTAAACCAAGCAGGCCACCTTCCACACTTTGCCCCAGGGTCCATAATGTTTCTGGATTAGTACCTATTTACACTGGATAGTGTTTGAGTATCTCATCATCCTATAGATCATTACTCATAACCAATACATTGAGACATCATGCCAAGATAATATGGTGAGCTGTAAATAACACATACTGTTATTGGGAAAAAAATGGTACCAAACTGAGCAATAAATTCCACAGAAAGTGAGGGGTCTGCGTTCATAAAGTTACTTAGGGTGTTGTGATCTGTAATCTGTTAGAAAATATCCTCCCAAGGGAAAGGCAAATTGTTTCATTTGAATGAAGAAAAGAAAGTAGCATAGTGCTTAAGATATTTTAAATTTGGAAGAAATGCTTAACTCTAATCCACCTAATGCATTGCCCATAAGGCAACTAGGTTTGAATAGTGGAACTGGAAAGAATGGCTATACTAACTTAGAGAATACATTGATACATAAAGTATCAGACATTGACAAGTTCTTTTGGAAACATACAACAGTTGTTTTTCGTGCAAATTAACTCTTTCTTCAATGAGTTTTATTCATCTTTAAACACAGAATTCTGGCTTATTATTTAGTACTCACTGAGATTAGAACAAGAGCATGGAATAATAATTGACTCTGTTACTAACTCTCCATTATGAACTATATACTACTTGACTCAAAACCAAAATATGTGGGCAACATCATTCCATCTTCCAGTGTATGTGGCTTGACCCAGAAGACATCCTACAGGTACATGAAGGCTACATGAAAGGATGACCTAATTACCCCAACAGTTCTTTTTGTCACACTACTACCTCAATTCATTCGTTGTGGTGTGCAGGCTTCTCATTGCGGTGGCTTCTTTTGTTGTGTAGCATAGGCTCTAGGTGCGCAGCTTCAGTAGCTGTGGTATGTGGGCTCAGTAGTTGTGGCTCGTGGGCTCTAGAGCACAGGCTCAGTAGTTGTGGTGCATAGGCTTAGTTGCTCTGTGGCATGTGGGATCTTCCTGGACCAGGGTTCGAACCCGTGTCTCCTACATTGGCAGATGGATTCGTAACCACTGCACCATCAGGGAAGCCCCATGATCTGTTATTATTTATTTGTTTGGTTGGTCAGGGATTTGTAGGAACAGGATTATAGAATAAGTACTAGAAAAGATGATTGAAAACAATGAACTCTGGAGAAAATTACGTGGGTAAACATCTTCAAATAAGCTGTTAATAGTGAGACTGTGTCCCATGTAAATGCTCAAAAAGACCTAAACCCTCTTAATTATCTAAGATCTCTTACCTGGTGAATGTCAGTTGACTTATTTCCCCAACCACCACAGTATTTACATAATTGTTGTATGAATAAAGAAGGCACAGAGTTGGAAATTAAGTTGCACATGCAAAAAAGGGATATGAATTTCTCTTACCAGGATTGTCCTGGTTACTGTCAGTACTGAGTGCCCTCCTGGCTTATAATAGTTACAAACTATAAGCTCCCATATGAATATACTGGTGTCAGGTTGATTACATTGGAGACAAACTATTATGGAAGTGGAAGTTGTTTATAGAATGGAATAGAATATTGATTTACCTTCTTTGCCATCCATGCTTCTGCTAGAACCATAAGTTGGAAATTTGTTAAAAGCTTTATTCACCAGTTTATTCCATTCAACATTGCTCTAACTATGGGACATTTTCTGATTTGAAGCAAAAAGTTTATTTAACAAACTGAAGATTAGAGAATTTATGGATTTTACCCTCCCTTATTGTCAGAAATACAAAAATGGTCCTCTGGCCTGTGAAGATTTGGTTTATGTTCCAGGTGGGAGATCCTACCTGATGAGTGTAGGATGCTGTCCTACAGGACAGAGTCTGTGCTATTAGCTGGTACACTATATAGGAGTTGTTCCAAATAAAGCCAGTACACTCAAATTCAGGAAACAAGGGATGGAAGTAGAAATGATGCAGCAAACTATTTATACCTCATAAAATTAAAAGGTTTGCTTCCCATCACTGTGGCTTTTTCCTCTGCATTTTATAAGCCTTTGTAACCAAGGGAGGAAAGTTTCCATTATACAGGTTAGTGAATGTATCCATTGAACTCAAATTTGAGTTTGCCTTCTGACCATTTGGGATTTTTCATGTCACAGACGAAGCAGTCAACGTGTGTGGTTAATATGTTAGATGAGGAGACTGATCTTGATTAGCAACAGGAAATACAATTACGTGCTCAGTGGAGTTTAATGGAATGTTTGTAGGATATCCGTTTGGTTTCTTCCTACTGTCATGTTTGTGTTAAAAGAAATGGATTTGATCGTGAAATATAGGTTTCTCCTTATCTATTTTATTTCATTGAATAAAATATTAAAAAGAAATCTATTTTAAACAAGGTACTTTTCCATTGCTGCAACTCTGCAGGCTCTCTTTTGAGAAAGACAAGATCTCTTTTTGAGACCTTGGACTACATTGTTAAAAATTCATATATAACCATCCAACATGTCCTCCATGTGTGGTAGATTACAAAAATGGTCACAATGCTTTGAACATCTTCCCACAGGTAGATGAAATTCATTTCTCTAAACCTTGACTGGAAGCTGGCTTGGACTTCTTTTGGGAAATCAGACACAGAATGAGTCATATTGTGAACTATTATGCCAATTTTGATCCCAGGTCTCAAGGGCCTTCCACACACTCCTTTATCACTTGGAGCCTTGTGATCACCATGTAAACAAGACAAGAATAACCTACTGGAGGATAAGAGACATGTGGAAGAGGCCCAATTTGTCCTAACTATCCTGCAATTACAAATCAACCTGCCCCAGACATAGGTTGAGCCCAGCAGAAACTTGATTGAACCTGGCTGAGTATTGCCCAGCCCAGACTAGAAGAACAGCACGAATTGCTCACCTAAGAATCATGAGTTAAATACATGGTTTTTCTTTTAAGACACTAATATTTGAGGGGTGGTTTATTACAAATAATAAACAAATATTAATTGATACACCATGTGAAGGACAAAACATTGTATGAGAGCATCATTATTATTTGACTTCACATGAAGTAAAAAGAAACTTCAGATAAGTTCTTATACCATGTACTAAACAACTTTGTTCACAGCATTTAAATTGAATGTAAATTCTAAGTTATTTTACTTTCCTTAAGTGTCAAACATTGTTTAAATTTCAAATCATTGAAAAAATAAAATTTAAAAATATACTTAAAAGAAAAAAAAACCTTTAACTTCTGCAGCAAATATACCAATATTGAAGAAAGAACTTTTGCTTAAATTGAGAGAAAATGAGTTCTTTGTCTTATAGAGCAACTTTCAATATGCAGGTCTGATATTAGAATTGAGGCTTCATATTCTTTTATCTTTTTAAATAGGTGCAAACATAATTATACAGTTTGCAACTAACTGTTTTCCATCTCCACTGAGTAAAGGCCCAGATAATTTTTTAATTGGAAAACTAAATAGAGACAAGTTTATGTCATTTATTAATTACTCAATTTAATAAAGAGAAAAGTGTAACATGCTCTTAAAGTCTGGAATGAGTGAGGTAAACTTTTCTAATGAAAGAATTAATAAAATAATGTTTTGAGAGTACCATTCAGTTGTAATTTATTCTAAGAATCACAGAAAACTTCACATTATAGAAATTGACAGTGAATAACTTTCTAATTTCTGTGTGTGTATGTGTGTGCGTGCATGTGTGTGTGTGTGTGTGTGTGTGTGTGTGTGTGTATGTGCATATCATATTCTAGGATGGGAATTGTGGAGAACATAGAGAGTTACAGCTATGTCCTTGGATTCTGAGATTGGGGAATTATAGATTAATCAACTATAATTGACCATGGTTAAAGAGATACCCACCAAGCAGTTATTAAATGCATATCCAAGTAATGTAGGCACAAGTTTTCCAAACTGTTTTTCAGCCTCAAAGCTCTTCAATGATTGCTCAACTAGATACCAAAGCTCAGGGACCCCAGATTTCAGAGGAAGAATTTTACTGCTAATACTACTGAATTCATTTGCAGCCTCTAACTCACCTCTCTGTGGCAATTTTTACCACAAAATATTCTAGATTTTACATTGCTGGAGCATTTCCAGCTTCTTACATTTTTATGACATTTTTGGGGTGGGGTATGTGCAATACTTGATTTCTTTTATTTTATCATAATAGCATGTAAATATCTCTATTCCCTGGTTCATGAAGATAATATCCATCTGCTTTTATAATTTTAATTTTTCACAATATTTTCCAAAATAATATGTCACCCCAAGGCACACACAAGATACAGCAATATTAAATGCAGGTGGTTTATATCAAGGGCTCCTTAAAACACTCTCACTCAGTATTTACCATAAAGGGTTTCAACTAGGTGGAGTAGAGAACATATTTGATTTTCAGCCAGAAAGTTTACTCTATCTCCATTGTCCATTTTTAAACTTTCTCTAAATATAAACATTTTTTTCTATCCTGAAAAAATTCTGTAATTATTTTAGACTTTTCATTGCTTAGATATTTTACTGCAATGTTGCCTCAGTGGAATATAATTTCATGGTAATTTCCTTTGCAATAATAGAAATAGGTTTATTTTTAAGGATTTCCACAGAATTGTTACCTTTGCTGTAGTATAACACATTCACACTATTCCTAATACATTTTTTTGACAGCAGAGAGTGAAATTATCAGTATTTTAAAATTAAAAGTATTTTGTTCTCATATCTTTTTTGTACAATCACTGAAGGAGTCATGAAGGGCCCAAGGTTTAATTCATTTAAAGTCATAGCATTCCTTTCACTTAAGTCTTATAAAGGTTACACAGCTTGCTGCTCTTTGAGACACTGCTGCTGCTAAACAAAGTACCCATTAAAATAGCATTTAACTGGGAAGAGAGTGTCAGAAATGATAATATACTTCCAATTAGGTAATTATTTTATTTTTTATTTTGTCATTTAGGTCACTAATATTATTTTGCAGTTCTAATATCAATTTTTTAAAAGATGCATCTTTTTTTGTAAGCAATGTATTTCAATCCCTTTTTATTGCAAATAAAAATTGAAAATATACTAACATTTCTGGGGAATTAGAATAGAAATTATAGTGTTAGATTCTCTTAAATGGATGAAAGTAATTCATGGAATGAAATGTATTAAATAATACTAAGTAATAATTCTATGCTGGAGATTAAATATTATATCTAGACTCAAAAATTTACTCACTTTTTAAAATAACAAGTTGATACCAAGACTCACACCTATGATTATTCCCAGAATTTTATAAGCTTAAATATCAACAAATAAACTACTCAAAGACCTTTGGTGGGTTTGCCTTCCATATAGAGTCTACTATTATTTTTACAACTAGTAACAAGATCCTTTAAATGCTGTTCAAGATGCCTTCATCCTGTAACCCAGCAGTACCCTAAGGGCCCTCCCCAGGATAGACCTCTCCCCCATATCTTCTGCTTTAGGTCTTCTGTGAAGTACCTAGATAATTGTATCTGGTGCACATTTCCTGAATTGTTTTACAGATGCTAAAACCACCACCAAATGGAAGAAAGTAACTACTTGATGACCATGAGCAGATAGTCCTCAGACCTACTGGTGCCTAAGGATTGATAATGTTAACCCCTTAGACAGGACCCTGTTACCTCACCATCAACTAATCAGAGAATTGTGCACGAGCTGATCACATACCCTGGCATTCCCCCTCCTTCATCTGGCCTTTAAAAATGCTTTCTTGAAACCCATAGAGGAGTTGGGGTGTTTTGAGCACTAGCTGCCCCGGACTCCTTGTTTGGTGTCCTGCAATAAACACTGCACATTTCTTCATCACAATCCAGTGTCAGTAGGTTAGCTTTACAGCATGCAGGTGAGTGGACTGGGGTTTAGTTCGGTAACAATCCTTCGCCTTATATACCTTCCTACCCTGTCATCCTCTACTTCTTCCTTGCCTGCTTCACAACTAAAATAAAATGTTTAAAATTCCTACATGTGTTTCTCACAGCCAAGTCATTGTCCATTCTCATTCTCTCTCTCTCATATATGTAAAATATACATATATGTATATAAATTAAATTACAGGCATAAAAAGAAATATTGTATTTATTCATTCATTTATGTGTTTGTATTTTATCTTTATGCGTCTTAATTAAATAATAATTTTAAATAATAATTTTTCTAGATATCTTTATTTTGTAACTCTGTTTGAAATTATATTTGGACTATATCCTACAATAAGTTTTCATATCTAACCATTTTAGCCTTTGACAAAATTATGAGTTCCTTTAATGTAAGCACTCAATTTTTTGCACATTATACATCTACATTGCCCAGTGTGTCCTTTTGATGATGGTTCTTTGATAAAGTTATGGCTATTGATTTCCTGGATAATCTATGGTATAATTATATTGAGCTTAGTTCAGCTGTAAATTTTAATTGCTTATACTCATTTTGTTTTTGTTGGAGCATTTTCCCAATTACCTGTTATGCTACAGTTTGGACTGTTTAGCTGAAAATTTCAACGTAAACATTTTATCACTGGTATCTCAAAACACTTTCCATCAGAAAACTATTAGAAATTCTAAATTAAATAGCACATTGATCTATGGATTGCATGCAGATAAATAATGAGAAACAAAGCCAAAGAAGAGCACAGCAACATATGGCACTATTGGAAAGTAAATCTATCATTGTTTAACTATTTGGTTCTTACTCATTTGAATAATAGCTTTGACATTATTTGATTTTTAATAATTTACTGTATTGTTTCAACTTGTTTTATTGAAAATTGCATTATGTGATAAAATAATAAGCCATAATAAACATGTATTTTTTACCTTTAAGAAGGTATGAGATTTTTTTTTGAAATCAAATATTAAAAATAAATATATAATGACATTCAGATAAGTATTCAGACACAAAATAGAATGCTATTAATGGGTACAATGGCATAATCTCACCTAGCTTGGAGGTCTAGGGGAGGATTCCTAAAGGAAGCAGAGTTTGACCTGAGAGTATGAGTTGAGAACAAAAGTGAGTAGAAGACAATGAAATCTGAAAAAGGTGTGCACTCAATATGTGCTGTAGACATTTATCAAGCATGGCCATACAATATACAAATCACTTGCAAGGTGCTGAGACTCCAGAGGTAAGAAGAAAGCAGAGCTTATTTTCAGGAAATCATCCTAATAGGGGAGATAAACGAGAAAGTTAGTGATTATATGTATCATAATTGCCATTAGTGAGTTCAGTCACAAAAGTTTATAAGGTATTGTGGAAAAAAAATAGCGGTTTAGATAAAGACAAACTAATTTGTGCTGTGAATTACATTTTAGGTTTTATTTATTTATTCCATAAACATTTGTTGAACACTTACTAGGTGACAGGCACTTTCAGATGCCTGGATATTCAGGACAGACAAGACATCTGTTACTAAAGAACTTAGGTCTAATAATTTTTATGCTTAAAAAGCAGTTCTAGAGTATTAATGGGCAAGTTAGAAGAACAAACTAATGAAGATGGAATATCAAAAGTTTCCTGGACACCAGGAAAAAATACCAAGTTCTGTAATAAAGGGACTAAGTTGTACCCAGAGGAGAGCTGGACACAGCAGGTCTCATTATCAATGCAGAACTGCTCATTGATGAAGAATGATTTAGAGAAAAGTAGGAGAATCACCATGTACATTTTCTCCTAGACCAGTCTTCTAGGGACCAATATCTTATTGCTTATGTACTTCTAATATTTGAATCCTAAAGAAGTCCTACTCAAAGTGTGGTCTACTTCCTGGAAGAATCTTCAAAACCTGGGAACTTGTTAAAGATACTGTGGATAAAATCATAAGTCAAAATTTCCAGGGTTGTTCCCAGGAATCTGATTTAACAAGTTTATACGAACCCTATGCATGCCAAAGTTTGAGAAACCCTCCATAAAATATCATCTACTAAGTACTGAGTTTACCAAAAAATAAAATTAAGTAAAAAATTTTTTCCAAATATTATCTCGTAAAATAGATATTTTTGCCTTGCTTAGTTTATGTTGGTTATTCTCTCCCTGTGAATTATTTAATGTCAGATTAATAATCTCATACTTCTTTAGGTGTCTCTTCTAAAAACTCTTTTTTCAAGGAAATCAAAGTTAACTTTGAAAATATAAGCATAAAAATAAACAAGTATACTCATTACTTATTCATAACATTGAACTCTCTCTTAAATTTGGCACTTTTCTTTCACTTAAAAAGTTTTACATTCTTGTCAGTGTTTGTATTAAAATTTCTAGTTAATGGTAAAATGCTTAATTACATTGACTTGGCATCTTGGACTATTTGAAAAACAGTATTTGGTAAATATTGACAAAGGAAAATACAGGAATATACTAAATTAGCAAAAATGTATTTTATATTCTGTATCATACCATAAGTTGATGTACAGAGCAGTTCATAAATCAGATGTACTGTGATCTGATACACAGAATAGACTTCTAGTTGGAAGATGGTGTTACCTACAGGGAAGTGAATGGCATGCTATTCTCTTTTTAATTATGAAAAATATGATACATGATGGCTTTCACTGTAAGGTTACTTTTGAGCTTTCTGATACTGAAAAATAATGGAAATTATTACATCCTTTCCAAAATGACAGATTTTTTCACTCCAAATATAAATTTTGGAACATAAGATTTGGGATACTAAATCATCAAGGAACAACTGAATATTTCAGGCACCAGATGGATGTAAAAGTTCTGGTGGGGATCAAAATCTGTCAACAACAGTGGCTGCTATCATCAATCACTTCCCTGAAGTGCCTGGTTCTGCAGTGACTTACAAGTGTGCAGGAAGCCCAGTGGTTGTAAAAAGTAAAAAGAGGAAAAAAAAAATCAGCATTTCCTCAGTGGTACTCCAGACCAGATGATATACAACTCAAAGACCATGTAAGAAGTCAAGGAGAAAAAGGGGCACAAACAAGGATTTTAATTAGAATAAGTTCACCTTAGTTTTATCAGCCCATGAGGTACATATTATCACAGTATTAAATAGAGAAATTATGTCATTACCATAATTTATGAAATTGTTTTTGATTCATATTTGGAATTCAATCAGTCAAAAAAGTGTGTCCAAAATAATGTACAATTTGAAATTTGTGTCTTGCTTTTATGCCTATATTTTCTGATACATCATTTCAATAGAATTTTCTAAGAATAATGAATTATCATTCATTTTAATTATTTTTACACATTTTTATCCCCCAAAAGCTAAGATATTTTATGAAGTGCTTTGAACTGATGTGGCTTCACTTATATTCTTTTGGTAGCTCATAATTATAAAAATTGAATTGTAAAAAAATTTTCATCTTAAGAACAGTTCCAGTACATACACTGATGCACATGTCAATCTACAATAGTTTGAATGAAAGGGAGGTGAGGAATTAAAGACAGTCAGCAGTGAAGAAAGAAGAAACATATGACCATAGCTTTAAAAGAAGCAAAATCAAGAAAAAGGAATTGGAAATGAACTAAGGGTTGTTCTTAAATTCTTAAGTTGCCTAAGAGGAATGAGGAGATTCTTGAAGAAGATGGTGGAAACAAAATGAATTCAGTCTAGAATGCCTTCCTACCTTCTCCAATTCATCCCCAATATTGTTCCCAGAATTTTCATTCTAAAATATATATCAAATTGTGTTATTTCTCCAGTTTAAAACTTCATAATTATTCAGTATATAAAGTTAAAACTCTTGAAAAGAAAGTTCCATTTATTTACATTTTAAGTGAAAACTTAATATATTCTTTAAATCCATGTCTTTCACCAGATATATAGGAGCTCAGTTATTATATTATGTGGTTTTATACTTTGATTAAACTCCTGTTCTGAATTTAAGTTTCTTTAACCTCTTCATTCCAACAGTTCTCTGCATAGATTATTTATCTTTTCTAAATGTAGTACAAATTCCCTCTCCATTTTTAATTCTACTTTCCTTCTGTTCTTCCTTTTATAAATATTTATAATTCATTTTCTAGTATCTAAAACTGCATTTGATAACACTCTATTTTTGTAGTGTATTATTTATTATGTTATTATACATGTACATATATAGACATTCTTTTTTCTATATTATAATTAAATACAAAGCTTCAAAGTTTATTTTTCACTATGGGAAATGCTTAAGGAAAATTAGCTATACTTGCTTTAGGTAACATTTTCATTTCCCCCAAATGCATTTCAAGTAAAACAATAGGGCTACATCAGTGGAAATCCATACAGACATAACAAAGTGTTAGTTTTTCCTTTTGTAGTAATAGTTTTAAAATCAATTATATGTGGGCAAAGGGAGCCTGAGGATACCAACTGAGTCAACACAGTTTTATTGATACTGGCCTGACTTTACATCTGAAACACATTTTAACCATATGTCAATCATATCCTAACTGCAAAACCCTTTTTCATTTTTCTCTGGATAATTACTTTCTTCTCAGTTTAAATGGATTGGAAAATTGAAATGCTATTTTACATTTTCTGCCTACAAGAAAAAAAAATCTAAAATGAGGCACCCAATTGACTATTATTGAGAAAATCCAAGTGAGTCAACAAAGTATTAGAACTTATTAGTTATTACTAAGTTCAATAAAAGGTACCAGGGCAATTGGTTATCCATGTGGGAAAAAATTAAATTAAATCCCAACACATCATACTAAGTACACAAACAAAAAATCCATGTGGATTAGGAATAGAGACCTAAGCATAAAAAGTGAAACTGTAAACTTTCAGAAGAGTACACGAGAGACCATAATCAGAGAATATAGAGCAAATATTCCAAGACTTTAAAGAAAATGGTTGATTCAACAAACGCTCATTGAAAATGAGCTCCATTAAGAAATGAAAAGACAAGCCAAAGACTGTGAGACAATATTTGCAAAACATCTATTTGTTAAAGGACATGTATTCAAAATATACAAAGAACTCTTAAAACTCAGCAATAAGAAAAAAACAACCCAATTAAAAAATGGACAAAAGAGCAGAGAGGACTTTTAGGGAAACTACTTTGTATGATACTGTAATGGTAAATACAGGATATTATATATTTGTCAAAACCCACAGAACTGTATAACACAGAGTATATTCTAAGGTAAACTATGGACTTCAGTTAATAATAATGTATCAATATTGGGTTCATCAAGTGCAACAAATGTACCACACTAATGCAAGATGTGAATAGGGAAACTGTGGGGTAGGGGAAAGAAGGGATATGGGAACTCTCTGTACTATCTTGCTCAAGTTTTCTGTAAACCTAAAACTGTTATAAATAATAAAGTCTATTAATTTAAATTTAAAAAAAAATGAGGCACCCAGCAACATATCAACTTTGTCAATCACTATTGACATAATAGTCAATTCTATATGTATACTAATATCAATTTATTTCTGGAAATGTATTTTTCAAACATAAGTCAACCAAGGGCATAAAGCATTACTGATTCCAGTGAACAAATATGAATAATCTTTGCAATATGTTGTCAGTGATTATATTTTGGTAAAATTTAGTTAAAAAGAAAAATCAATAAAATTGTTTCAGTATTTGTCTAAATTTATATTGAGTTTTAGAGCTATTATTGGAGCCCAAAGTAGTAGGTGCTCCAAGCAATATTTTGGTGTAGATCAGCAGGTTATTAAAACATACTACCTTTATAATAAAAGAGTTTTTAAATAAGTGTCTGTTAACAGACATTTTATAAGTAAAATGATATTGGCCAATGTTGTTTCTACACTTACTTGAAAAAAGGGATAAACACCCTTAGACTTTAATTTGTTATTTTTCTTCAGTAACTAATTTTATAGTGAATGAAAAAAAAATCAGTTATGAGTTTTGTCTTAAATCTTCATTTAGACTACTTTGTTGCAATGAATTAGAACTAGTCCATGAATGCAGATAAAATGCTTTGACTGGTTTTGTTAAACACATTACTGACTGGGGGATTTTGGTAGAAACTAATGCCTAGGGCTGGTGATTTGTTATGTGAGTGAATATTGAAACACTGCATTTCAGTAAATATTAATAACTTTTTTTTGTACTTAATGTATTTATTTGAAACTTTGTACATGTCTTACTAAAGCATACTAATATTTTGTTAGAGTGTGATAGGCAGTATAGCAGGCACCTCTGTGCAGGGGAACAGAACATCTTTTACAAATATACCGTGTTTCACTGCACTTTCCCCTGGAAGAGCAGACTCTTCACTTTTTGGCGGCACTTTTTTTTTAGTCCTGTTGGTATTATTTCCTCTAGAATACTTTCTTTTATTTTACCTGTTAGTCAACAAGGTGAATCTTTGCGGGGGTGTCTTTTAGAAATGCCACAAGGAGGACCAGGTGCAGACTACCACTATGGTCATCAGAATGGTCAGTTACCCATTCTCTAGATACTGCTAACAAAAATTGCTTGAAAGTCATTTTATTCTGTGCATTAAGGCTACAATAAATTTTAAACGCATTGAATAAACTGCAATTGCTCAAATAGAAACTCACATTCTTATACCATTTTTGATTGTAACACTAATCTCTCATTATCTTTTAACCAGTGGATGTTCTTCTGATAATGGTGGTAGATGCATAAGAAGGATAAACTTCATGTGATGCCTCTTAAGGTTTAGCATCAGAACAGATCGGATATACTGTTACTGCCACCAGCATTCTATTGGCCAAATAAATCACATAACTAAGCCAAATATCAATTGGGCTGGGGGAATATAGTTCATCTCTAGTGGAATAAACTGGAATATGGCATGACAAAGGGTGTAAATACAAAAAGCAGTGAAGAACTGGGAATGATATTGCAATCTGTCATGAAGATGATTTCTGGTGAATAACATTGAATTGTAATAATTGTGTTAATTGTAATAATTGTAATAATTGTGTTACATCATCCATATATGTTCCTGCATTATTTATGAAGGACAATATTATTTTCAAATTGCAAAGAGTAGAAACATTATCTTTAGGACAAAATTGAAGTATAAGAGGTGGATGTGAAAAGAGAATAATTTACATTTATTTCAATATATAGTTTCAGACAAATTACAAACCATGGTAATTAAGAACAAATAAAGATTGAGGTTTTAAATTTAAGCTACCCTAATATTACAAACCCTAAACATCAATGCTTCTCCCAGAATCATCATCTTTTGCTTTTACTCATGTTTTATTGTTCAGCATTTATCACATGGTTTCAATTTAAATGCAATGGATAAAATAGAGAAGCAAATAGTAGAGACACAAATGCATATTTACTTAATTACCTAACCACAGAGATGTTCTAGAAAATGGTCTTCCAAATATTGATGTTTAAATATTTATTGAATGCATGAATGAGAAAATAAATAAAGTATCACAACAAAAATTGACTAAAGATTAATGAAAAGTTATCTTTGGGGTTATGTTGGAAATAGAAAAGCACATGTTCTCTTAATTATCAGTAGAAGAAAAAAAGTCACAAACTCTTAGGAACAGTATAACAATAACTTGAATTTATTACCAGCATCCTCTTTGGCTCAATATTTAAAATATAAGTTATGCATTTTATAAAAGAAAGTGATCTTTGGTAACAAATTGAATACAATACAATAATAACTTCCAAGTTAACTGGCTTTGAATAAATAAATAAGAAATCTACAAACAGCATGCTTGATAATTTGATAAATCAAGGAAGTATTAAAAAACATTAAGTTGGGGCTTTTTACAAAGTATCTTAATATTTACAAAGTATCTTAATATCTTATATTTTAGAAAGTATCCTGAAATATATTTAAACACACGTGTGTGTGTGTGTGAATAAATCTGGTATATATTTTCTAGTAATATACTGTAATGCTCTGCTTGTATAGCAAATTGAAACCAGCAATATATTAAAAAGATAATCCATCATGACTAATTAATTGTGGTTAATGCAATAATGCAAGATTACCTTAATAGTTGAGAATAAATTAATTAAATTCCCGATACTAATAGAATAACAGAGAAAATCCGCATGATCATAGTAATTAATTCAAATAAAATATTTGGCAAAATTCACTCAGTCATGAAAATGCTCAGCAAGCTAGAAGTAGAGGGGGATTTTAAAATCCAATAAAGTAGATCAATGAAAAAACTCACAATTCATATCAAGTTTAGTTATGAACAAAGTGAAAGGCAATATTTTCTCCCTAAGAAAGGATAAAGGGAAATTATGCCCAGTCTCATCATTCCTATACAACATAATGCTAGAAGTCCTAGCTGGCAAATTAAACAAGGGGGAAAAAATAAAACAAATCACACAACTCACTTGGAAAGGAAGAAGCAAAACTGTCTATATTCATGATGTTATGATTGCAAACATGGAGAAAACACTATAGAATCTACAGAAAGTCTACTAGAAAGAAGAAGTAAACTTAATAAGGTCATATGATAGAAGAGTACTATAAAAATCATATTGTTTCTATATAATAATAGGAATATTTGGAACATGATATATAAAATAATATTAACATAGTATTAAAATATAATTAAAGATAATTTAAACAAAGACATGCAAGACCTCTGCACTAAAAACTGCAAAACATTGCTGAGATGTTAATGAAGACCTAATATATGTACCATGTTTATGGACTGACAACCCAGCACTGTTAAGATGTTTATTTTCTTCAAAAGGATCTACAGATTCAGAGAAATACTGAACAAAATCTAATCAGGTCATTTCTGAGGAAATTATAATGTTGATTCTATAATTTTTATCAAAAGGGAAAAGGCATAGAATAGCCAAAACAATTTGAAAAGGAGAACATTTTCAGAGAATTTACACCACCTTACCGTGAGACTCATAAGCTATTGTAATAAAGCAATCTAGTATTTCTGTATGGAAGGATAGATTTGTAGAACAAAAGACAAATTAGATCCTAAAATGTATGGATATATGTCCAGTTGACTTTCTAAAGATGTCTCATGATATTTTAATAAAGAGAAAAATAGTGTTTCTAACAACTTATGCCAAGAAAAAAAGAATTTTCTAATGGGAAAAGAGGATTCTCAAACTTTACATCACACCATATAAAAATATTAACTCGTAATGAATTCTAGATCTAACTGTAAATCTAAAACTGTAAAATGTTGAATAAAAATAGGAAAACATTTTCACAACCTTGGTGTTGTCAAAGATATCCTGTACATGAAACTACAAGAACTAAACATCAAGGAAAAAAAAAAAAACTGATAAGTTGGACTTCAAAATTCAAATCTTCCATTCACTTGAAATTTCATCATTAAGAAATAAAAAGAGAGCAATCGACTCAAAAGCTAGTCATTGTACCTATATCTGACATTGAACTTATATCCAGAATTGATAAAATGGTAAGGAATTCTTACTATCAATAGAAAATGTCAAACTATCCGTCACCACAGACACAGACATACACACACACACACACACAATTGGTAAATGATTTGAACTGACATTTCACAAAAGATGATGGCCATTTGAGACATAAAAGATGGAGTTTTGAAGATTTCTGCTCTTTTTGAACCAGAATATGTATGACTATTATTCTGTATCTGCCCCACATTATATGTGGCATATATTGAGGGTATATATTTGTTTCTTTAGTTTCACAGGTCCAAAGATGAAGAGCATTTGTGGCCCAGGAGCTGTACTTAATGGTTTATACCCAGGAGCCTCATTCATACCTGATATAGATGTAGATAATTTTGATATTATAGGCTTAAACTGATAAGATAAGATTTAGCTAAGATGATATGATGTTGGACATGAGCTGGCACTCTAATAGGATGAAACTTGGGATAAAGTATTTTGCATTTGAGAGGGAAATAAGTCATTGGAGGCCAGAGTATGGATGATGGGAGGCAGAATTCTAAGGTGGACCTCAGAATTGCTATCCCTAATGTACTGTTATTATATGCCTTATATAACTCTCTTCCCTTGAATGTGGGCAGGACTATTGAATATGATGGAATGTCATTCCTGAGATTGTTTCATTACATAATTTTCAGATTTAATTAATTAATCACTAGTAATTAAGTTTACTAATTAATAATTAGTGATTAATTACTACTAGCTAATTTGTGATTACTTTTGAACTAATAGCAATTAAAGGTACTAAGTTCATCAAAAGAGAGATTATCTTGTTGGATCTGATTTAGATGATAAGCACTTCAATGGGATTGGCCCTTTATGTGGTTAAAAAGATAAGATGGAGAGACCTACTCTATTGACAGAATTATAGATTGAAGCAGGCAATATGGTAAGGATTTGAGAAAACCCTCTAGGAATTGTCAACAAATTCTGGCCAACAGCCAGCAATAAAACAGGGATCTTAGTTTTACAACCACAAGGAATTGAAACTTTGTCAATAATATGCGTGCGGGCTTCCCCGGTGGCGCAGTGGTTGAGAGTCTGCCTGTCAATGCAGGGGACACGGGTTCGTGCCCCGGTCTGGGAAGATCCCACATGCCGTGGAGCGGCTGGGCCCGTGAGCCATGACCGCTGAGCCTGTGCGTCCGGAGCCTGTGCTCCGCAACGGGAGAGGCCACAACAGTGAGAGGCCCGCGTATGGCAAAAAAAAATAATAATAATAAATAATAATAATAATATGCGTGGATTTGGAGAAGAACCCCAAGTTCCAGATGGGAATGTAGCTGGTTGACATTTATTTTAGCCTTATGAGATGCTGAGCAGAGAATGCAGTTGCGTTCTACCTGGACAGCTAAACTGTAGAACTGTGAGATAATAAATTTGTGTTGTGTTAAGCCAGTAAATTTGTAGTAACATGTTACACAGCAATAAAAAGCTAATAGCTTTATATGATTAAGTCTCATATAAAGCATGATTATAGTGCATGATGAGTCTTCACTTTTGTGTGCTCTGTATCATTTTCCTTCAGATGACTGAAGCATATTTGTACACTTGCCCAATGAGCAGATCACCTGTAGCCAGCGATATGCTAAAACTGTTGTGTGATACCATCATATTTTTATGTGAAGAATTTGAAATTTGACTTTTAGGATCCTGGACTTATTAGTAGTGGATAAATAATCAAAAGACATATCAAGAAAATATACTTATAGGATCATTATTATTATTGAGAGTTGCCATACTATAAGGAAACTGGAAAATATGTTTGACCATGTGCAATAAAACTAAAGTTTAAGAAGTCAGTCCACTGAGAGAAGAATGAAAGAAAAAGATATTCAGAGGAACAGAAACTATGACCACTTGGATCCAGAAAGAGGGACAGGGAGAATTTTCAAAGCCTTAATGGTCTCCCTGCTTCACTTCCTTTAAAGTTTTGTTGTTATATAGGGGGTCTTTTAAATATTATTTCTCAGTAATACAACTTAACTAGCTTTTAGTAACATACCTCGTTATACTAGGAATATTGCAACTGATAATAGACTCTCAGAGAAAACATGGAAATGTATTATGTGCTTTGTATAGAGGGTGGTCAATCCCCTCCACTCTGGAATATTAGTGACAAAACTGACAGCATTATACAGTAAGATCTGTGGAATTCCTCCAAAACAATACAAAGTTTGGAAGATTTTAATAAACTTATGGAAAGATAGAAGAGTTGTTTGCCTATTTCTAATAAACTTAAGTATATCAAGAAAGAAGTAAACTTGATCCCAAGTTATACTGCTGGAAATATAAAAGAAATGCAGCAGCAAAAGTGACCCTGTTTCAAAAAGGCCATTTTGCCCAAAGCAGGCAGTCTGAAATTAGAGAAACTAAAACCAAAATTGGCATAATTCAGTATAAAACCAGTTCCCACTACATTTTTTTCCTAATTATGAAAATTACCCTCTGGTTGGTAGACTGGGCAAAGGACAATTCAGAGAGAATTTTCAGGGTAGCAATAGTCCTTAAACCTCTTAAAAACTCCATGTCATTGCTCATCTCCATCACAGTCCTCCTATTTCTCTCTGCTTCCCATTTATTTATTTTTTTTTGAATTTTATTTTAATTTTTTACAGAAGATTCTTATTAGTTATATATCTTATACATATTAGTGTATATATGTCAATCCCAATCTCCCAATTCATCCCACCACCACACCACCCACCACCCACCACTTTCTCCTCTTGGTGTCCATATGTGTGTTCTCTACATCTGTTCCTCTATTTCTGCAAACCAGTTCATCTGCACCATTCTTCTAGATTCCACATATATGCATTAATATACAATATTTGTTTTTCTCTTTCTGACTTTTCACTCTGTATGACAGTCTCTAGGTCCATCCACGTCTCTATAACTGACCCAATTTCATTCCATTTTATGGCTGAGTAATATTCCATTGTGTATAGGTACCAAATCTTCTTAACCCATTCATCTGTCGATGGACATTTAGGTTGCTTCCATGACCTGGCTATAGTCAATAGTGTGGCAATGAACATTGGGGTGCACGTGTCCTTTCGAATTATGGTTTTCTCTGTGTATATGTCCAGTAGTGGGACTGCTGGGTCATATGGTAATTCTATTTTTAGATTTTTAAGGAACCTCCATACTGTTCTCCATAGTGGTTGTATCAATTTAAATCCCCACTAACAGTGCAAGAGGGTTCACTTTTCTCCACACCTTCTCCAGCATTTGTTGTTTGTAGATTTTCTGCTGATGCCCATTCTAACCAGTGTGAGCTGATAACTCATTGTAGTTTCGGTTTGCATTTCTCTAATAATTAATGATGTTGAGCAGTGTTTCATGTGCCTCTTGGCCATCTGTATGTCTTCTTGGAGAAATGTCTATTTAGGTCTTCTGCCCATTTTTGGATTGGGTTGTTTCTTTTTTTTAATATTGAGCTGCATGAGCTGTTTATATATTTTGGAGATTAATCCTTTGTCCATTGATTGATTTGCAAACATTTTTTCCCATTCTGAGGGTTGTCTTTTTGTCTATTTATAGTTTCCTTTTCTGTGCAAAAGCTTTTAACTTTCATTAGGTCCCATTTGTTTATTTTGTTTTTATTTTCATTATTCTAGGAGGTGGGTCAAAAAAGATCTTGCTGTGATTTATGCCAAAGAGTGCTCTTCGTGTGTTTTTCTCTAAGAGTTTTATAGTGTCTGGTCTTACATTTATGTTTTTAATCCATGTGGAGTTTATTTTTGCATATGGTGTTAGGTAGGATTCTAATTTCATTCTTTTACATGTAGCTGTCCAGTTTTCCCAGCACCACTTATTGAAGAGGCTGTCTTTTCTCCACTGTATATCCTTGTCTACTTTATCATAGATTAGTTGACCATAAGTGCATGGGTTTATCTCTGGGCTTTCTATCCTGTTCCATTGATCTATATTTCTGTTTTTGTGCCAGTACCATACTCTCTTGATTACTGTAGCTTTGTGGTATAGTCTGGAGTCAGGGAGTCTGATTCCTCTAGCTCCATTTTTATTCCCTCAATATTGCTTTGTCTACTTGGGGTCTTTTGTGTCTCCATATAAATTAAAATTTTTTTTGTTCTAGTTCTGTAAAAAATGCCACAGGTAATTTGATAGGGATTGCATTGAATCTGTAGATTGCTTTGGGTAGTATAGTCATTTTCATAATATTGATTCTTCCAATCCAGGAACATGGTGTATCTCTCCATCTGTTGTGTCATCTTTGATTTCTTTCATCAGTGTCTTATAGTTTTCTGAGTACAGGTCTTTTACCTCCTTAGGTACATTTATTCCTAGGTATTCTATTCTTTTTCTTGCAATGGTGAATGGTATTGTTTCCTTAATTTATTTTTCTGATCTTTCATTGTTAGTGTATAGGAAAGCAAGAGATTTCTGTGCATTAATTTTGTATCCTGCAACTTTACCAAATTCATTGATTAGCTCTAGTAGTTTTCTGGTGGCATCTTTAGGATTATCTATGTATAGCAGCATGTCATCTTCAAACAGTTATGATTTTACTTCTTTTCCAATTTGTATTACTTTTATTTCTTTTTCTTCTCTGATTGCTGTGGCTAGGTCTTCCAAAATTATGTTGAATATTAGTGGTGAGTGTAGACATACTTTTCTTGTCCCTGATCTTAGAGGAAATGCTTTCAGTTTTACACAATTGAGAATGATGTTTGTTGTGGGTTTGTCATATATGGCCTTTATTATGTTGAAGTAGGTTCCCTCTGTGCCCACTTTTTAGAGAATTTTTGTCATAAATGGGTACTGAATTTTGTCAAAAGCTTTTTCTGCTTCTATTGAAATAGTCAGTTTGTTAGTATGGTGTATCACATTTGTTGATTTGCATATATTGAAGAATCCTTGCATCCCTGAGATAAATGTCACTTGATCATGGTGTATGATCCTTTTAATGTGTTGTTGGACTCTGTTTGCTAATATTTTGTTGAGGACTTTTATATCTATATTCATCAGTGATATTGGTCTGTAACTTTCTTTTTTTGTAGTATCTTTGTCCGGTTTTGTTGTCAGGGTGATGGTGGTCTCATAGAATGAGTTTGGGAGTGTTCCTTCCTTTGAAACTTTTTGGAAGAGTTTGAGAAAGATGGGTGTTATCTCCTCACTAAATGTTTCATAGAATTCACCTGTGAAGCCATCTGGTCCTGGACTAATCTTCCTTTGTTGGAAGATTTTTAATCACAGTTTCAATTGAATTACTTGATTGGTCTGTTCATATTTTCTGTTTCTTCCTGGTTCAGTTTGGAAGGTTATACTTTTCTAAGAATTTGTCCATTTCTTCCAGGTTGTCCATTGTTTTGGCATAGAGTTGCTTGTAGTAGTCTCTTATGATGCTGTGTATTTCTGTGGTGTCCGTTGTAACTTCTTTTTAATTTCTAATTTTATTGATTTGAGTCTTCTTCCTCTTTTTCTCGATGAGTCTGGCTAAAGGTTTATCAATTTTCTTTATCTTCTCAAAGAACCAGCTTTTATTTTTATTGATCTATGTTATTGTTTTCTTTGTTTCTATTTCATTTATTTCTGCTCTGAACTTTATGATTTATTTCCCTCTACTAACTTTGGATTTCATTTGTTCTTCTTTCCCTAGTTTCTTTATGTGCACTGTTAGATAATTTGAGATTTTTCTTGTTTCTTAAGGTAGGACTGTATTGCTATAAACTTCCCTCTTAGAACTGCTTTTGCTGTATTCCATAGGTTTTGGATCATTGTGTTTTCATTGTCATTATTCTCTAGGTATTTTTTGATTTCCTCTTTGATTTCTTCAGTGATCTCTTGGTTATTTATTAATGTTTTGTTTAGTCTCCATGTGTTTGTGTTTTTTACATTTTTTCCCCTGTAATTGATTTCTAATCTCATAGGATTGTGGTCAGAAAAGATGCTTGATATGGTTTTAATTTTCTTGAATTTACTGAGCCTTGATTTGTGACCCAAGATATGATCTACCCTGGAGATTGATCCATGTTCACTTGAGAAGAAAGTGTAATCTGCTGTTTTCAGATGGAATGTCCTGTAAATATCAAGTAAATCTAACTAGTCTATTGTGTCATTTAAAGCCTGTGTTTCCTTATTAATTTTCTGTCTGGATGATCTGTCCATTGGTGTAAGTGAGGTGTTAGAATCTCCCTCTATTATTGTGTTACTGTTGATTTCCTCTTTTATAGATTTTAGCATTTGCCTTATGTATTGATGTGCTCCTATGTTGGGTGCATATATATTTATAATTGTTACATCTTCTTCTTGGATTGATCCCTTGATCATTATGTAGTGTCCTTCCTTCTCTCTGGTAACATTCTTTATTTTAAAGTCTATTTTATGTGATATGAGTATTGCTGCTCCAGTTTTCTTTTGATATCCATTTGCATGGAATATCTTTTTCCATCCCCTCACTTTCAATGTGTATGTGTCCCTAGGTCTGAAGTGTCTGTCTTGTAGACAGCATATATAGGGGTCTTGTTTTTGTATCCATTCAGCAAGCCTTTGTCTTTTGGTTGGAGCATTTAATACTTTCACTTTAAGGGTAATTATCGATATGTATGTTCTTATTACCATTTTCTTAATTATTTTGGGTTTGTTTTTGTAGGTCCTTTTCTCCTCTTGTGTTTCCCACTTTGAGAAGTTCCTTTAGCATTTATTGTAGAGCTGGTTTTGTGGTGCTGAATTCTCTTAGCTGTTGCTTGTCTGTAAAGCTTTTGATTTCTCCTTTGAATCTGAATAAGAACCTAGCCTGGTAGAGTAATCTTCATTGTAGTTTCTTCTCTTTCGTCTTTTTAATTATATCATGCCACTCCCTTCTGGTTTGTAGAGTTTCTGCTGAGAAATCAGCTGTTAACCTTATGGGAGTTCCCTTGTATGTTATTTGTCATTTTTCCCTTGTTGCTTTTAATAATTTTTCTTTGTCTTTAATTTTTGTCATTTTAATTGCTATGTGTCTTGGTGTGTTTATCCTTGGGTTTACCCTGCCTGGGGCTCTCTGTGCTTCCTGGACTTGGGTGGCTATTTCCTTTCCCATGTTAGGGAAATTTTTGACTATAATCTCTTGAAATATTTTCTTGGGTCCTTTCTCTCTCTCTTCTCCTCTAGGTCTCCTATAATGTGAATGTTGGTGTGTTTAATATTGTCCCAGATGTCTCTTTGTCTGTTTTCATTTATTTTCATTTATTTTTCTTTATTCTGATTCTGTTCTGCAGCAGTGAATTACACCTTTCTGTCTTCCAGGTCACTTATCCGTTCTTCTGCCTCAGTTATTCTGCTATTGTTTCCCTCTAGTGTATTTTTCTTTTAAGATATTTTTTTGTTCATCTCTCTTTTTTTGTTCTTTAATTCTTTTAGGTGTTAGTTCTTCAATTCTTCTAGGTCTTTGTCAAACATTTCTTGCATCTTCTCAATTTTTCCCTTCTTTTTTTTTTTTTTTTTTTTTTTGTGGTATACGGGCCTCTCACTGTTGTGGCCTCTCCTGTTGCGGAACAACAGGCTCCAGATGCGCAGGCTCAGCAGCCATGGCTCACAGCCTCAGCCACTCTGCAGCATGTGGGATCTTCCCAGACTGGGGCATGAACCCGTATCCCCTGCATCAGCAGGCAGACTCTCAACCACTGCGCCACCAGGGAAGCCCTCCCTTCATTTTTTTTTTTATGAGGTCCTGGATCATCTTCACTATCATTTTTCTGAATTCTCTTTCTGGGAAGTTGCCTATCTCCACTTCACTTAGCTGCTCTTCTGGCATTTTATCTTGTTCCTTTATCTAGTACATAGTCCTCTGCCTTTTCATTTTGTCTATCATTCTGTGAATGTGGTTTTTGCTCCATAGACTGCAGGATTGTAATTCTTCTTGCTTCTGCTTTCTGCCCTCTGGTAGTTGAGGCTCTCTAAGAAGCTTGTGCAAGCTTCCTGACTGGAGGGAATGGTGGTGGGCAGAGCTGGGTATTGTTCTGATGGACAGAGTTCAGTAAAACTTTAATCTGCTTGTCTGATGATGGGTGGGACTGAGTTCCCTCCCTGTTGGTTCTTTGGCCTGATGTATCCCAGCACTGGAGGCTACAGGCTCTTTTCTGGGGCTAATGGTGGACTCCAGGAGAGCTCATGCCAAGGAGTACTTCCCAGTATTTCTGCTGCTAGTATCCTTGTCCCTGTGGTGAGCCACAGCCCCACCCCCTGACTCTTCAGGAGACCCTCCAACACTAGTAGGTAGGTCTGGTTCAGTCTCCTATGGGGTCACTGCTCCTCTCCCCAGGTCCTGATGCACGCAGTAGTTTGTGTGTGCCCTCCAAGAGTGGAATCTCTTTTTCTCCCAGTCCTGTTGAAGTCCTGCAAACAAATCTCACTAGGCTTCAAAGTCTAATTCTCTGGGATTCCTCTTCCCATTGCCGGACCTCTAGGTTGGGAAGCCTGATGTGGGGCTCAGAACCTTCACTCCAGTGGACAGGCTTCTGTGGTATAATTGTCCTCAAGTTTGTGAGTCACCCACACAACAGTTATGGGATTTGATTTTATTGTGATTGCACCACTCCTACCATATCATTGTGGCTTCTCCTTTGTCTTTGGATGTAAGGTGTCTTTTTGGTGAGTTCCGGTGTCTTCCTGTCAATGATTGTTCTTCAGTTAGTTATGATTCCAGTGCTGTCACAAAAGGGAGTCTGTTTCTCATTTATTTTTGATACAATTAAATAAATGAGCTATACACCAAATTGGAAATTGAAGGTAAAATTATGATGTATAAATTACCTTTGGTGGAGAAAACTTCAACATAATATTTCCCACAAATGGTCCTGATTCTTCAATGACTCAGCAAAGAACAATTAGAACGAGAATCCTGTTCTTGGTAAATTCTGGGTTGCTGCTTCACAAAGGAAGGATACTTTTAGGCATAGCTTTATAAGTTTGCATGTTCTGAGGACTCAGAAAATAAGTGGCTTGTTAAAATTTACATATTCTGGATATAATGCTGGGGCTGAATTGATACACTTCCGTTTGGAATTTCTGAATTATTTTTTATAATATATCATTAATCATAATAATTTGATAATATTTGACAGGGATATTTAGAAAAAGTTATACAAATCAAGGTTTGTATATTATACATGCAGGAAGTGAAATATAGAAAATAAATATAATCTTTCTCTGCACACAGAGCTTTCTTAATTCAGCAATGATAATGTATAAAATGTTGCTTTACTAAGGGTCCACATGCAAAATAAAGCTAAAATATTGACCAGGAAAAAGATTAGACTCTGACTAAATATACAAATAGAATAAGAAATGACATGATTATGTAGCCTGAAATACTGGATAATCTTTAAAGATCTCTCAACAGTAAATTTTATGAGAACTTGTCAAGTAGTGATCACTGACTTCAAATCACTGTAATACTCATTGCACCTTATGATATTTTCTCCTTTTATTCGCTACCATAAGTGATTCTGTATTTCCAGTTGGGACTAAGATAACATATAAAATGTGGCCTCTGGGCCACTTAGTTTAGAGCAGCTCCAGAAGAGACTATGTCCAGCAACATCTACGTGCTTCCTTTCTTTCCTGAGATGTAGCTGGACCACACTTTGTAGACTCCCTCACTGTGAACCTCGGCCACCTCACTGAGTTCTAACCAATAGAATGTCTTCCCAAGTGATAGATGTGCCTTCCAGGTCTGCCCCATGTAAATCTTTTCCACTGTATTTTCTTTCTCTTTCCTCATCTGCAGGGAAAAAAGAGAAATCTCAGTTCCTGGAGAACATTGTATCCTTAAGACTGAGGGAGGATTGCTTTCAGAATTACTAGTTAGAAAGCTGCCTGTTGAACTCTTTTTGAATTATGACAGCCAGGAATAAATTTCTATTGTACTAAGCCATTTTTATTTTACTGTTATATATTACAAGTACTCACTTCTAATGCAAAACTTTATTACTAAGTAAGAGTATTAGCCTAAAATATACATTAAATATATGTTCTTGGATTAGTGATAAAGTGACAGGCAGGAAGGCAACAGAGATCACAGGTAGGAGTACTGACAAATTGTGATTTGCTTTCGGGAAAAAATGTGCTAAACTGTTGTCTGTAATTACCATGTGCAACTGTGTCTGATGTGCTAGGTGAACCGGCAAGAGAGAGTCAAGCTGATAGTATGTGTTGGGTCCTATTATTTGCTTATAGTAGGATTTTATTTGAAGAAGATGACAAAGGAAAAATTAAGTGGTTTTCAAGTAGAAATTCTAGTAATAAAGAAAATCCAGAAATGTGGGAACTTAGAGTGTTAAATCAACTTCTAGAATATAAACAAAATGATTGAAAAACCCTTTAGGGACAAAAATCTTAGTAAGAACTCATCCTTGAAACAAAGTTCATATTAATGGTGTCTGCCGTGCCTAATCCCAATGACATGGAGATAACTACTATTAATTTAGAAGAGAGGCATGGGAGTGAGAAAACATTAAATATATCAGAATTTACAATTATATTTAAGAATATATTTTACTGTGATTACTGGAATGTGAAACTGATTGGAAGCAAATACAAAAAGAGTCCATGAAAGTACCATCTTTAACAACACAAAAACCTTTAACTTTGCAAGAATTAAAAAGTGTTGTCTTCATTTTTATACCAACAGGAAGCACATGCTATATCTATAATAAAGAGAAACAGATTTTATGAAGAAAAATGGTAATTTTGTGACTGGTGATGAGCGGAAATATTTGGTGTATCAACTGTAGTAACAGAAAAATACAATTCTATGCATAAAACTTGCAAAAAATAGATCAATCATACACAAGAGAACATACTTTCATGTGTGCACACGCAGGAAATTGCACACATGCACACACAAATATGCATTATGTATATTATATACATAATATACACATATGCACATAAATGTAAGTCTACATATACTGTAATAAGTGTATATAAGTACATATATGTGTATATATTTATAAACTATACACCTGTCTATATACAATATATAAATATGTAAATAACCTTATAAAAAATATGCATGTTGCTGTGGTCTAAAATTTGTGTCCTCCCAAAGCTCACATGTTGTAACACTAACACCAGATGTGATGATATTAAAAGGTTGGGTCCTTGGGAAGTGGTTAGATCATAAGAGTGAAACCCTCATGAAGAAGAGTAGTGCTCTTGGAAAAGAGATCCCACAGAGCACTTTAGTCCCTTCCACCATGTGAGGATACATCAGAAAGGTGGCAGCTACAAACCAGGAAAAGACCCTCACCCAACCATGCTGGCACCCTGATCTTGAACTTCCCAGCCTCCAGCACTGTGAGAAATGTTTTGATTGTTTATAAGCTACCAGTCTGTGGTATTTTGTTATAGCAGCCCAAACAGACTAAGAAATCTATATTAAAGAAGTACAAGCTATTCTAATACACACACACACACACACACACACACACACACACACACATATTTCTGCATTCCCTATAAAATTAGTGGTCACAAATATTATCCTCATACAACCATAGCCTCTCTTCTAAATATTGATTGTATACATTAGTAACTGGCAGATTTAAGAACAGCTGTGAAGAAGGGGAAGGTAGGTTTTAGGTTCTGAAACCTTAAAATAAGCATACTCTCTTTTGGACTCGGAAGTATGATTGCAGATATTGATGTTGCTAGTAATAGTTTCAGAGGAGGAGTTCATCTTGGTATATTGGTTATAGGGATGGCACAATTTCATAAATTCTTTTTCAATAAAATATCTACCCATTACATGCAAATTTCAAAATTAATCAAAGGAGTGAGCTGACAGAGCTCATTCAATATGCTTGGCCAGACTGATGTGAGATCAAAGTCTGCAGGCCCTGAATACTGTACTGGAAGTTGAAGAATTCAATTTCCACTTCAGTTCACATTCTGGGAAATAAAATCTCAGAAAACCAAAAAAGCAGCTTCCTCATTACCTGAAAGTATTTAAATATTGGGTTTCGTTAAATCAATCTTCACTAAAATATAAGTCAAATGAAAAAAAAAGCAACATGCTCTTATGGAACAATTCTGCATCACAAGAGGATATTCATAGGAGTCACAGCTTAAAAAAAATTGCTTTGCTAAACAGAAAGAAATTTCAGAAATTAGTTAACATTATTACTCTCAATAACGTTAGACCATGTGGACTTTCTCAACTAGGATCAGGGTGCTACAACGTATAAAACAGGCTTCAATCGACTGAATTGAAAATAAAATTTTGTGAATTTAGAAAAAAATATCTGTAGAAATCTAAAATGAAGTAATACATTTAATATCTGAAACAATTAATGCCAAAAGTTACATTGTGAACATTGTAATCACTGCTTAGGAGGACATACTTCTCCCAGAAGTAAAGGGCATGTAAATAAAATAATTTAAAAATGAAACAACATGTAGAAATTGATGAAATTTCAAAGATAGAATATATAGATAACATTTCCTTTTAAAAATAAATTGATAACAAATATTATATGAACCACCAAGAAAATAATATAGAACAGTAATACTATTATGTGGTATTTGCCATTCAGAGTGTATCTGAATTTTAAAATTATATATCGTTTCACTGAGATCTGAATATAAGATCTAGATGGAGTATATTCTGATTTACAATTTATGCATGTAATGCAGATTACATTACATTATATACATTATATATATATATATATACGTAAACACACATATACATGAATACATTAATTCACTTAAACAAACTACTCTAAGAGATGAAAATGTTCTTATGATTTATTCTCCTCCTCTCCCTGAAGACTTCTTTGGCTGAAGCACTCTCCTTTTTTGGAATTTCAAAGAAAAGGAAAACACTGTTTGGTAATCAGATACTCTGAGTACATATTTATCTTGCTTAATAGATTATAGGGACATAGATTATGAATACATGAATTCTACTCAGAACTTAAGAGTGAGTCTTGCTTGTAATAGATTACAATACATGAATAACACAAAATAAAATATTTAAACTATTTTTAAATTATATTTTGTTAGAATCTGAGATAACTGCTGTGAGCTTTCAATTCTATGTGAACTGATCACGCTGTGGTTTGAGCTAATATAATTGGATTGGTTTTCAACCCATTAATCAATCTACATAAAGTCACAGATAGAAGTCTGTGTTATAACTAATAACCTTAAACTTTCTCCCTTAATTATAGTAAGAAAGAAATGCTTTTTTTTAAAAAATTGCATTTCGGACTTCCCTGACAGTCCAGTGGTTAAGACTGCATTTCCAGCACAGGGTTCCATCCCTGGTCAGGGAGTAAGATCCCACATGCTGTGCAGCACAGGCAAAAGATTTTTAAGAAACCACCAAGGAAGTCTAAATAAAAGATGGACTTTATTAATAAAAAATAAAATAAGATAGATAAAAATTGTTTCAATTACTTTATATAAAATGGGAGGTTTGGGATTTGTACATTTATTTGCTCATGAATTTCTTTGGCTTTGTTTATTTATTTGGACATGTGTGGGAGTAAGTCTTTTGGAAAATTATTTATCTTGGAATAATGTACTTATTGCCAGGTTTTGAGCAGTCTCTTTAAATGTGCTGTCAGAACAAATACATCAGGTCACACAGCAGGTAGTTTATCTCTGTGAAAGTGTGAGCATTAAATTAGAGAAGACTGCAGACTAGTAAGTAGATACTGATTGGTTTATCTAACACATTCTGCACATTTGTAAACAAATGCAACATTGTTTCTGATTCTTTTCTTCTAAACCTTGAAATTGGTCAATCCATTCATCTCAAAGGTTACAAAATATGAAGTACGGTTTTTACAACTGATTCACTGATCTCACTTGAACCCAATCAATAAAATTCACAAAATGATTCCATTCTCAGAAAATCAAAGATCACAAAGGTCACAAAGATCAACAGAAGCCCAATTATTCCACCAATTATTACTACCACTTTATAACATCAGAAATATATATTTTAAACATTAAAAGACTGACACACATGGGCTTTTCTTTCAGAAACATAGGACATAACAGTATCCCGCAGAGTTAACCAGAGAAGCGTAAAGTCACAAAGCAAATTACCAAGGGTCACCTCATTAATCAGGGCACCAAGGTGAGACGATACATGAAAAAGTCAGGTTTGGAGAACAAATAAGTACATAACTAAACAGATATATAAAAAACAAGTAATGGATTATAACAGAACAAAATGTTAAATACATAGATTTGCAACATTATGATAGTCTTTAGTATTACAGCATTTAAATTCTTACTTTGTTCAACAATCATCACAGTCTTAAAGGATCAGGACTTCAAAATTAGGGAAATACAAAATATCTGACATTCTAAGTAATAATTAGTGGTTTTTCAGAGGGTAGGAAAATCAGGACAGATTAAAAAATCAAGAAATAAAAAGAAATAATTTATGTAGATTTACACTATGGGATTTTCTACAGTAATACAATAAAAACCCCACAAATGTATTTTTTATTTACTGATAAATCTTCACATATTATCAAAATAACTCAATAGATTTAATTTAATTTAGATAGGGGTATAACAGAAACAATACAGTGGGTCTAATAAATTTTAAAAATGAAATAATTCTATAGTATACCTTGATATTGTTCTATCTTTAATACCAAGGATGGCACACTTTCCGTGAATACTATATTTGAGCAAAGTGCATAATGTCATATCTCATTTACTCATGAGAGTACTCCGTTCCTAATTAAAAGATGTTTCTTGCCTTGTCAAAGTCACCTAAGTGGTGTAACAAATTTCAAAATTTAACACAGGTAAGTGTACTTTAGAACCAGACTTTCTACCATTATGTTTAAGGATCTCTATTGCTAAGGAGCAAATCAGAATCTAATAAATAAAAATGCTTAGAATTTAGCTCATATATACTTATTATGGAAGTTCTCTGCTTGTCCTTACACATTTTCCACCATGGTGCCAAAGAGGAGACCCAAATGAAAACATGTTATATTTTACATATGTATATAGATTTTTTTTCACACACACACAAAAATTTAATTTATGACAAAAAATATTTGATCTTCTTTGGAGATGAGGTATGTGTGTGTGTGTTTATGTGTGTGCATATGTTGAGTTCTACATCAAGTCAAATTAGGGGCTCAGAGAGTTTGTTTAGCATTTATGAAAGATATTGTCAAATGTAAATATCTTTTCCACTTGTCTTATTTCATATATAAATATATATGTTTTACACGTTGGTTTTATATCATCCTTCCAATTGGAATGTATACGTTTTATTTTAGAGAAAAAATAGAAATAGACTGCAGAAACATGTGACTAATGTGTTACAAACTTAGAAAATTACTTCTGTTCACTGGCTTCATCCAATGTATTACAATGCTTTATTGTCTTCTGGTATTTTGAGAGCTTGTATAACCAAATGGAAGTAGGATGTAAATATGGAAAAGGTTACCAAGGCAGTCATATATTTTCATGTGAGAAAAGCGAACTGAGAAAACATACTTTTTAAACTTCTTGCTGTAAAAAGCTTATTTGTGGTTATATAAAAACATATAATGGAAAAATGTGCATCTTCACTCATCTCTTTTTAATCCCTCTCTTTGTCGTGTCTGAAAGGATGAACAAATAGCTGTCTCTATGTATTGCACAATGACTACTCACCGTTTGATTTTTATGCAGATGACAGATGATTCTTTCACTCCACATGACTGCATAAAACAAACTAGATTAACATGTATATATATATATACATGTATACATATATTTTAAATGTATACATACATATATACATATATATATTTTTTCCTATTAAGAAAAAGTGTGAGTCCTATTTTACCCCAGCCAGCTAAAATTTGTATGAGGGTCAGTTAATAAGAAGTGGAAAAATAGACAAATGTTGTGAATGATGTATATTTGATAAAACATTCTACACATTTATTTATGTAGCCTACAATGGTACATAAAAGGATGAAGACTAGGATGGGCAAAATGATTATCTGTAGTGGGAGATTTTAAAATTATATGACCAAAGAAATATTTTGACATTTAAAATCTAGAAACGCTAATAGCTGATAATTCTATAGTGAATCAACAACTTATTAAAATACTCACTCATTTAACCAACATATTCATTGAGTACCTACTATGGTTCAGGCACTTACCTAGGTGCTTGAGTAAAGGAAACAGATGAAAAATATATAATTGTGTGGATTGTATACTTTAGTAGAGATATTACTTAGTATGGAATCTTGAATAGGCTTTTTAAATTCATAAGTATAAAATAGATCTTATAAAGGATATTGAAATTGTTAACTCAATTTTTGCAAAAGTGTCTTTTGAACTTTAAAATGTCTGATATCATAAGAGTATTGTAAGTATGGAAATAATTGTTTTATTTAATTAATTTCTGTACATATTTGTTAAATTTATTGGTCAAATAATGTTGAAAAGAGTGATTTTTATTTATCTACTACATAGAGTTGTTTTATCAGTAACACATAAAAGTAAGAAAGCAACAAAGGAGAATATAATGTTCATGGTGTCATAATAAGAATGACAAATTGTCCCTTTAATAAGATTCTTATTTATATTGCTATTGTAAGGAGTGGAGACTTATGACTATATAAAATGACATACTTTGAATGCATGACTGAATTCTTCTTAACATAAAGTACAGTCCTCCTATTTTTTGACAATTAAGCCCCTGATCATATACCTAGCATCACTTCTCCTCATTTTTCTTTTGCTCTGTTCTCCCTTGCCTTCTTTTAGTTCTTTGAGCAGAACATCTTTGCCTTTGTACCTGAAGTGTAATGCCTAGAACATTCCACTCCTGCCTCTTGCCTACTCAATTTCTGCTCTTTCTCTAAGAGTACAGGTCAGACACTCAAACTTTACGGCACATCAAAATCTCCTACAACACAGCAATACACGTTACTGGATCTCACTACCCAGACTTTCTGATTTAGTAGGTCTGGAGTGGGGCTAAAGAATTTCCATTTTTACAAGTTCCTACATATTTCCCAAGAGAACAACTCCTTTAGGCTTCAACTGAAAAATGTCTTCCTCACAGAGGTTTTCCTTGGCCCCTTACAGCAGATGAAAGCATTCCGTTATAGATTTCCAATGTTTCCATGTTTCTTTTTCCATAATATTAATCTTTTTTTTATCTTATTCAGAATATATCATTCTGGTTTGAAATCTCTGAGAAAGCAGTAATTCTGGCACTTTTGTCTCTACATTCCTATCAATTACAGTTAATGTAGTAATATACTGGGAGCTCAATAATTAAATGGATATAATCTATGTTGGACAATTCTTGGTATAAAATTCAAAGTGGAACTTAATCTGTAGTATTTTGAAATTATTAATTCTTTTATAAAATCAAAATGCATAATTTAAAAATTGTGGACTGTAATGTAAACAGTACACCATTTAATACTTTTGTTGATCATGCTCCCTATTTAAATAACATCCTGCCTAAAATCTTTCTCCTTAGATAAAACACAAACAAACATGTAGAGATATACATATATTTGTAATTAAAGCTTAAATTAAAATAATGTAAATTGACATACTATTTTAAGAGTATCTTAGCATTATTCCAAAACATTAGGCTCTCTAATTAGTTAAAAATTAATCTTTATATGCATGTAATTTTGCTCATTTCCCTTTATTTTGTTTTTCTTTTTATTATACTATTTATTTTAAATCTCAGAAAAATTCTATATTACAGTATAATAGAAAGGAAGCCATGAGTATATACAATTAATTAAAATGGGGGACATATATTAAAAGAATTGAGAATTGCTACATGTGATTCTTTTCTTCAATTTAACCTTCACCAAACTATGAAATTAATCTCCAAAAGTTCTCCAAATGAGTTGTTTGTTGAATAAAAACTCTTTGACCAAAATAAACCAAACATTTAAATAGTAATTTATAGAGCATAATAATTTATCTCCAGCATATTTTTAAAACATTTTCTCTTGTATACACCCATTTATGCATTCTAGAGACCAATAAATTTCTGTAATCCTTGTCGTTTCTTAGAAATGTCACTTTCTATTTGCATTTTATGTCTTTAGTCAAGGTCCAACTCTTTACCTAGATTATTCTCCACATGCTATCACATCTGGTAATAAACTCTCCTAAAGGCCCGAAACAAATGGCACTTTATTCCTTGATCATATCTTCCTTGATTCTAGCAATATTCCTAGTGCTTTAGAAAACTTCTAAAATTTTAATAACATATGTATGCCTAGTGACCTCTTTGGATTGTAAGTTCTGTGAAAGTGATTTTTAAAAATTATTCTCGGGCTTCCCTGGTGGCGCAGTGGTTGAGAGTCCGCCTGCCGATGCAGAGGACAAGGGTTTGTGCCCCAGTCCAGGAAGATCCCACATGCCACGGAGCGGCTGGGCCCGTGAGCCATGGCCGCTGAGCCTGCGCATCCGGAGCCTGTGCTCCAAAATGAGAGAGGCCACAACAGTGAGAGGCCCGTGTACCGGAAAAAAAAAAAATTATTCTCACATTTCAGTTATTTTTGAGAGCATATGATCTAAATCTGTTTTATATAGACAGAGAGATGCTTGATAAAAATCCATGGAAATGTGTGCTAGAATCCAGAAATCCCTGAAGAATCTACTCAGCTAACATATAGCAATATTTTCTTATAGGAATAGTTTGTTCAAGTTTATGCATTATAAGTACAGAAAAAAGGTAATAAATCTGGACTTTTGAATGAAAAGATTAGCAGAAAAACAAATTTTAGTTAAATCATATCCTAAGGAAATGGAAAAATAATTCCAAAATATTTTTAAAAAGGACGTTTATTAAAAATTAACATAATGTACATATATGTATTGTATCCCTATTCTGAGTTTTAAACTTTAAGTCCACAAATAACATAAGATTTTGTTCTTTTAGGATATTAAAGCACTGAGAAAAAATGAAATTATCCTTTTGCAACAAACACAAAATATTATGCCAAATCTCATATCTAAAGTTTTTATCTTTATAAATAAGTGTGTTTTGTTGCAATATCATTTGTGGAATAAGTAACTTTATAAAGATTAGTTTACATGCCAAATCTGATAAGACACCATAAGTAAGAATATAAAACATTTTGATAATATTCTGTGTAAGAACTATAGATATGAAAATATTCTATGATATTAATAATCATATTAATTATTTGGCCTTATGCTATTTGGTTTATTATTTGGCATTATGCTATTTGGACAACTGGCATGAAGACTGGGGGGAAAATGAAAAATTTTTGTTCTATTTCTAATTGTAATCTTTACATGATACTTGTTTTAAATAGACAATTTGTTATGTGTTTGCAATAATATTTACACCACTTGCAATCATTCAATTGACGTACTATTATTTTGTTACTTTTAAAAAGAATATATTTAGCAAATATTCCCAGAGCATCAATTTTAATATTCTTATAGATGAACATAAAAAATGGAAAGGATTGTTTTCCATGACTATTTGGTGGTCCAAATATTTTTCTTTTGAGTACATTTTATATTTTTTCTTCTTAAGAAGAATGACATTTTATTAAATATTGACAATAAAAAATATTTTATTTTTAAATAAAATCTTTCTTTTTCAATCATATGCTTTCTTTCAAACAATTAGTTTGCACCACTGAAAGGATATCTTCACACGTGTTTCTGGGAAAGATTGCATTTATCTTTTGGGTTAGATTACTCTGTATGAAAAAGTTAAGGATTTGGAAATTTATTTTGCTTCTCTATTATCCTTTACTAGAAAAGAATGAAATTTTTCTGGAAATCCCATGGGAGTATTAAGTTACCTTGGACTAAACTGAATCATCAGTGATCATCTTAGCTGTCAATGACCTATAGATGACATATTTATCTAATTAAAAGATGTCTTATTTTGAAAGAAACAGTGCATTGTGCATAATTAGAAAATTGAAGTCATTGGCTTATTAATCTAATGAAGCTAGCCTATGTGATTTATATTACTCTGTGGAGAAGTTTGCAATTAACAATGCTGTATATGAAATGTTAATTCTTGATAAAGAACATAAAAATTAAGCACACCATACTTTTTCAGAGGAAACTTCAATTTCAGTTCTTTACTATATACCCCTGTCACTTATGAAACACTTGTATACTGTTTTTCACTAACCAGTCGCTTAGACTTTCACACCAGCCATCCATTCATCTTATTCTATCCCTGTTACAGAGATAAACATGCATCCCCTCCTCAGCAGTGATGTTGGTTCAAGCTGTAGGCATATGACATGATCCAAGTATGTCTGTGTCCTTTCCTAGGAATTTTCAAATTGTTTTGAGGATGAAGTCGTTCCTTTTCCTCTTTGATCACAGAACTCTAAGAATATAAACCTAGGAAATAGCCAGCCATGAATCCAGCTGACTTGAGATCATAAAACCATCAGAGAAAAACAGAGATAAGAGAATAAAAAGTCCCTGATTTCATTAAAAACTTTGGGCTAGCCACTTCTGATATCATGTTTCGTTTTGCTTTTTTGTTTAATTAAGAAATATAATTGCCTTCTGTTGTTTTGGCTTCTTAGAAGTGAATTTCCATTAGTTGCAATTGAAAGAGGCCTGACTATACAAGACATATTTGATTTTTATACAAATTCAAAAAAATGATGCAGAATAAAGTAAGTAAAGATAAAAACAAATAGAGAATAGTATTGTATTATAAATTAATCTTAAATAACCTTATTGTATAGAAAGTTTATTATTATTTTTACTTCCATTATGTGGAAGATTCTTTGGTATATGTGAAAATTTGTGGCACATGAAACTATGTATTAGAGAGGATTGAAACTCAATTTCATTTGCCTCAAGCCTATATGTATTGTATATAATTAGGTTAGGGTTTATATATATATACATATATATATATATGCCAAAGAAAATACATAGATGGTTTTAAACCACAGGCATTCACTTAATATTATATTAATTGGGGTTACTTTTCACACAAAATAGTTATTTAGCTTTTTCAATCTTAACCTACTTATTGTGAATGGTAGACTCATAGCTGGAAAATGTTTATTTGATAGTGCTTATAAAACCTGAAAAGAAGAAAAATTGAATATGTTATCAATCTGCACAGCAAAACATCAACAGCAATTTGGACTCATTTAATGTAGGGACAAACCACTTTATATGAATCAAAGATCACACCATTAAAAATAATATCATTGAACTAAAACTAGAATAAATGGAAAGTAACATTGTATCATTTTTAAAAGTATTTTTAACTAAGATAATTTTAATTAGAAATAATTAAACAAAGTTGAGACTTAAATGTGCAATTTCAGATATTTGCAGAATGAATATACATGGAAAACATCATTCCTAGAATAAACAAATGTGTGTACAGTTAATGAGATGGCATTTCTGAGATGAATATGTTCTGATGTAATCATTATAGAAATAACCAAAAATGATTGTAAAATACCATAATTACCCCTACAAATAAACAAAATCATAGAAAACTTCAGGCTTCAAGTTTGTTCAGGCTCAAAATTCACAAAGTGTGTGACCTCTGTCAATTTTCTTAACTAGTCTAAACCTCAGTTTTCTGTTGGAATGATAATAGTATCTCCTTTACAGGGAGATACAAGAATACCATTTGGCAATGTGTGAAAACAGGCACAATTTATATTGCATGACAAATTATTTATTAAATCTCAGCTCCTATTACCAGTTTTTATACGGATACTTATATTCAATGAAATTGTTTAAAATTTGAAGATTCACTTTTAAATCAATAATATAATTTTATTAATACAAAATATATATAAATATATGAATAATCATAACATTGATGGGTTTCAAATAAATTATGTTCTTCATTAGAATTCAGAGGACAGCAAGACTTAAATTTCTTTTGGGCTTTTAATATACCAAAGTATTCTATAAACCTTGATAATAACTATCAAAGAAAAGATTTCACTGGAAAAAGTAAATAGGTAAGGAAGAACTTATTCAAGGTTATTGCAATTAGAGGGAGACCAGAGTGTGTTCTGAACTCAACTCCACAGAAAAAAGGGCAGAAGAGTTTTTAAGAGCTGGGGTGGAGGGAATTGTAAGGCTATCTATGTTTGCTAATTGGCCTTATCCAGATATCTCATGACAGGAGGAAGTTTTACTAATTGAAGCAAGGCTGTCATAAGAGTTTGGCTCCTTACCCTCCTAGAGAAACTGGCACATGGGAACACTATCTTGATCGATATTTACATTTCAAAGTGATGGTTCCTGGGTCCTTGAAAAAGATATCCCTGGATTGTAAAACCAGCAAGAAACTTTTTGAAAGAATTTACATACACTTCAAGGCACAAAGAAAGAAAAGTTTTCTCAAGAAAATAGTTTAAGAAATGGAAGAGGAGGGACCTCTGTGGTTAGGGCATTTGGAATCTGTAAGAGCTGTTATGAGAAAAGGTCAGGAACCTAACAGCAGCAAGAAGCCTGCCTGAGGTTTAGTCAAGCTGACAGAAATATTAAGGTTTTCTTGGACTTTATCTCTTGTAGTTAGTTTAAAATCCATGGCATTGTTGATTTTAATATTCTGGCAAATTCTTTTATGGGTAAATAGAAAAGACAGTGATCTTAATAAATCCTAAGCCAAAGTGACATCAAATATTTGTAAGATTTTGAATGCTAAAGAGACAAGATGAAATGTCATCATTATCATATGCATAAAGTCTTCTATTTTATGCTTATTGTTTGGTGTCCATGGATATATCATCTGCCTTGAAGCCTGGAGAGTTTTTAACTTGTTTTGCTGTTAATAATTTACTTAACAGGAAGAAATATTTCATGTATTTTATTGCAATTGTATGATAAGATATTTAAAATGGAATGTGAGTGACTGGGTAGTTCAAGTATTAGGGAAAAGTGCAAAGCAGCAAGGGCCACACAGCCAATGTTATTTCCTTGGGCCTCTGGCCTCCAATTAAGAATCTATCATAAATTCCTTCACTTTAGACATTTTCATAAAGTATCTGAGAGAGATGAGTCAGATGGTACAAATAAGTTACCACTAGACAAAGCTATAAACTATTCAATATTTGATTTGTGTGTTTTTACCTTTCATTTTATTTTGTCCCCTTTCCTCTTTACTGTCATTCTTCTTTCTTAAATGTGTGTGTGTGCATGTGAATCAATTATGCAGCACATATGCCAATCTTTTCATGTCAATGATTCTTAAGAGAACTCCCCAAAAATGTGTAAGAATCACTTGAGAAGTCTTCTCCCTAGTTATAGTTCTCTGTCCTTTCACTTTTCTAATATTCATTTCAGAGTGCTTAATTCCCATTTGAAAATTACTTGCATAATGGGAACTCTGAAATATTTCTCAAGTTTGTCAGAGTGGTGAAAAGAATTTTGGGGACCACTATGGTAATTTATTAATTAGTAATCAAGACACTACTTAAAATAGCTCTCTTTTTTCATTTCAGTATAACAATAGAATGTTTTCTTCAAGGATATAGAGAATATAATACTATATTATTCTGGCTTTTTTAATAAATAAGAGATTTTTAAAATTTAGAAATATGCACTTGCCTTAGAAGGTAGCTTAGAGTTATAAATACAAGTGTAAAGGTGGAAAGTAAGCTTGAGTATGGAAGTATACAAGTATGGAAAATGAATTAGTATAAGCAAAATCTTTCTAAAAGTCACATAAGTCAACCATAAAGAACCCTATTAATTAGATTCTACAGTTAGTTTATCTTCTGGCACTGAAGTTTCTTAAAATGGTTAGAGGTAAAATTAGTAAGCAAGTGATATGAAAAATCTGTAACATACATGTGAACACTCTACATTATACACTGCATTGTGAGATGCTCAAACCATTACAGGTCTTGCTGCAGTTGAATTTAACCAATAGAAAACAGTTTTCTGTCTTCCTTCTCATGCCTACTCACTAGCATAAGCTCATTGAGTAATTTACATGTCAACCTGTCCACTCTATTTAAATATCTCTCTCCTCTACACTCTATTTAGACCTTCCTCTCTCTCTCTCCCTCTCTCTCTAATACATATAATCATAGTCAACTAAATTAAACACACCTATGATAAATGTCACTGTTTTCTATCTAAGTTTCTTTTGTGTCATCATACACATGAGAAATCTATATACTAATTTACTGAAATAAATTTGAAAATTTAATTGATATTTAGGTAAATTTATGAATAATGAAAAGTTACTCTTATTTGCTATAAAATATGTAAAACTTACACATGATATTATCATGCTATTGATGCACTAGAGGCTTTACTAAATTTCAAATCATTTATCATGTATAAAATAATTACCTTGATGAAAAACAAGCAGAAACAAAATATTTCCTGATAATTTGCTCAAGATTTATATTTAACAAGAAAAACTCTTAATATTAGTAATTTTCAGCCCAGTTTCCTCAAATTGAAAGAGGAATTGATACAAATAATAATGGTGACACAGAGATGTGGTGATATATTCCTGTAGAAAATCTCACTGACTTTCAAATAATTAAAAAACAAATTTTCCTTGTCACCCATTTTTTGTTCGACCCATATAAGAATTATGAGATGATGATGAGCAAGTCTAAATTAATTTCTATGAATGTGACTATATACTTTATTAATTCACTTATTAGAGAAGCGGATATCTATTGAAGTCCTCCCTATCTTAAGCAATATGACAGGTGCTAATGTAGAGTAATGAAAGACAAATAGTATGACATTAAATAATTTTTAAATTTATGATATTCAGTTGTCTCTAGGTATATCTAAATAAAGTTTCAATCCACATTTTTTGAGAAATACAAAAAGAGAAAAAACAATAGAACTACTTCTAAATTTTTAAGTTGATTAAGTACATCAGGTAAAATTAGTCCTGTAGTTTTTGAAAGCCTAAATATAGTCTTTGATTCTGACATTTATATTGCAATCAATACAATATATGCTCTCCTATGGCAATATCTACATTAAAATATTTGTAGAAGTATGAATAAAATCTCATAGATAAAATCTGTAATCTCTATTATAAAGCTGAGTCACAAATGTGTTAAAGAGATTGATAGAAACCTTCAAGATGGCGGAAGAGTAAGCCATGGAGATCACCTTCCTCCCCACAAATACATCAGAAACATATCTACATGTGGAACAACTCCTACAGAACACCTACTGAATGCAGGCAGAAGACCTCAGACTTCCCAAAAGGCAAGAAACTCCCCACATACCTGGGTAGGGCAAAAGAAAACAGAAAAAGAATAGGGATGGGACCTGCGCGACTGGGAGGGAGCTGTGAAGGAGGAAACGTTTCCACACACTAGGAAGTCATTTCACTGGTGGAGATGGGTGTGGGGATGGGGGAGGGAGAAGCTTCAGAACCACGGAGGAGAGCTCAGCAACAGGGGTGCAGAGGGCAAAGCGGAGAGATTCCCTCACAAAGGGTTGGTGCTGACAACCAGCACCCACCAGCCCAAGAAGCTTATCTGCTCATCTGCCGGTCGTCGGGACAGGTGGGGGCTGGGAGATGAGGCTCAGGCTTCGGAGGTCAGATCTCAGTGAGAGGACTGGGGTTGGCTGATTGAACACAGCCTGAAGGGGGCTACTGTGCCAGAGCTAGCCTGGAGGGAGTCTGGGAAAAAGTTTGGACCTGTCTAAGAGGCAAGAGACAATTGTTTTGGGGTGCAAGAGGAGAGGGGATTCAGAGCACTGCCTAAACAAGCTCCAGAGGTGGGCACCAGCCACGGCTATCAGCACAGACACCAGAGATGGGCAGGAAATCCTAAGACTGCTGCTTCAGCCACCAAGAAGCCTGTGTGCAAGCACAGGTCACTATCCACACCTCCCATTCCGGGAGGCTGTGCAGTCCACCTCTGCCACGGTCCTGTGATACAGGAACAAATTCCCCTGGAGAACAAACGGCACACCTCAGCCAGTTGCAAGGTCACGTTGGCCTCTGCCACCACAGTCTTGCCCTGCATTCCATTCCCTCCCTTCCTCTGGTCTGAGTGAGCCAGAACCCCCTAATCAGCTGCTGCCAGCCCCATCTGGCTGAGTGAGGGACAGACTCCCTCATGAGACCTACACACAGAGGTGGGGCCAAAACCAAAGCTGAACCCCAGGAGCTGTGCAAACAAAGAAGAGAAAGAGAAATCTCTCCCAGCAGCTTCAGGAGCAGCAGGTTAAATCTCCACAATCAAATTGATGTACCCTGCATCTGTGGAATACGAGAACAGATTACGAATCAACCCAAAATTGAGGCAGTGGAATTTGGAAGCAATATTATATTTTCTTCCTTCTTCTCTTTTTGTGAGTGTGTATGTGTATGCTCCTTTGTGTGTTTTTGTCTGTATAGCTTTGTGTTTACCATTTGTTCTGTGTTCTATCTCTCCATTTTTTGTCATTATTTTCTCTTTTGTTATTATTTTTTTGTAGAGTTTTTAGCACTGGTTATAATTGGTGGATTTGTTTTTTGGTTTTGTTTCTCTCTTCTTTATTTTTAATAGTTTTATTTATTATTTATTTTAAAAATTATTTTATTTTTCCTTTCTTTCTTTTTTCTCCATTTTCTTCTGAGTTGTGTGGCTGACAGGGTCTCGTTGCTCCAGCCGGGTGTCAGGCCTTGCCTCTGAGGTGGGAGAGCTGAGTTCAGGACACTGGTCCACAAGACACCTCCTACTCCACATAATATCAACTGGTAAAAAGCTCTCCCAGAAATCTCCATTACAATGTTAAGACCCAACTCCAATCAACGACGAGCAAGCTACAGTGCTGGGCACCCTAAGCCAAAAAATTAGCAAGACAGAAACACAACCCCACCATTAGTAGAAAGGCTGCCTAAATTCATAATAAGGTCACAGACACCCCAAAACACACCAGAGGATGCGGTCCTGCCCACCAGAAAGACAAGATCCAACCTCATCCAACTGAACACCGGCACTAGTCTCCTCCACCATGAAGTCTACAGAACCCACTGAACCAACCTTAGCCACTGGGGGGCAAACACCAAAAACAACGGGAACTATGGACCAGCTGCCTATGGAAAAGAGACGCCAAACACAGTAAATTAAGCAAAATAGGAAGACAGAGAAATCCACAGCAGATGAAGGAGCAAGGAAAAAAACGACCAGACCAAACAAATGAAGAGGAAATAGGCAGTCTACCTGAAAAAGAATTCAGAGTAATGATAGTAAAGATTATCTAAAATCTTGGAAATAGAAAGCAGAAAATACAAAAAACATTTTAAAAAGACCTAGGAGAACTAAAGAACAAACAAATAATGATGACCAACAAAATATATGAAATTAAAAATTCTCTAGGACAAATCAATAGCAGAATAACTGAGGCAAAAGAACAGATAAGTGACCTGGAGGACAAAATAGTGGAAATAACTACTGCAGCTCAGAATAAAGAAAAATGAATGAAAAGAATTGAGGACAGTCTTAGAAACTTCTGGGCAACATTAAACACACCAATGTTCAAATTATAGGGGTCCCAGAAGAAGAAGAGAAAAAGAAAGGGACAGGGAAAATATTTGAAGAAATTATAGTTGAAAACTTCCCTAAAATGGGAAAGGAAATAGTTAATCAAGTCCAGGAAGCACAGAGAGTCCCACACAGGATAAATCCAAGGAGAAACATGCCAAGAGACATATTAATCAAACAATCAAAAATTAAATACAAAGAACAAATGTTAAAAGCAGCAAGGGAAAAACAACAAATAACACATAAGGGAATCCCCATAAGGTTAACAGCTGATCTTTCAGCAGAAACTCTGCAAGCGAGAGGACTGGCAGGATAAATTTAAAGTGATGAAAGGGAAAAATCTACAACCAAGATTACTCTACCCAGCAAGGATCTCATTCGGATTTGACAGAGAAATTAAAACCTTCACAGACAAGCAAAAGCTAAGAAAATTAATCATCACCAAATCAGCATTACAACAAATGCTAAAGCAACTTCTCTAGGCAGGAAACACAAGAGAAGGTAAAGACCTACAATAACAAACCCAAAACAATTAAGAAAATGGAAATAGGAACATACATATTGATAACTACCTTAAAAGTAAATGGATTAAATGATCCAACCAAAAGACTGGCTGAATGGATGCACAAAGAAGACCCATGTGTATGCTGTCTAGAAGAGACCCACTTCAGACATAGGGACACATACAGACTGAAAGTGAGAGGATGGAAAAGGATATTCCATGCAAATGGAAATCAGAAGAAAGCTGGAATAGCAATTCCCATATCAGACAAAATAGACTTTAAAATAAAGACAGTACATAATGGTCAAAGGATTAATCCAAGAAGAAGATATAACAATTGTAAATATCTATGCACCCAACGTAGGAGCACCACAGTACACAAGGCAAATGCAAACAGCCATAAAAGGGGAAATTGACAGTAACACAATAAGAGTAGGGGACATTGACACCATACACCAATGGACAGATCTTCCAAAATGAAAATAAATAAGGAAACACAAGCTTTAAATGATACATTAAACAAGATGGACTTAATTGATATTTATAGGACATCCCATCCAAATGAAACAGAATACACATGCTTCTCAAGTGCTTATGGAACATTCCCCAGGATAGATCATATCTTGGGTCACAAATCAAGCCTTGGTAAATTTAAGAAAATTGAAATCCTATCACGTATCTTTTCGGACCACAACTCTATGAGACTAGATACCAATTATAGGAAAAAAATCTGTAAAAAATACCAACACATGGGGACTAAACAATACACTACTTAATAACGGAGGGATTACTGAAGAAATCAAAGAGGAAATCAAAAAATAATTAGAAACAAATGACAATGAAAACACAATGACCGAAAACCTGTGGGATGCTGCAAAAGCAGTTATTAGAGGGAAGATTATAGCAATACAATCCTACCTCAAGAAACAAGAAACATCTCAAGTAAAAAACCTAAACTTACACTTAAAGGAATTAGAGAAAGAACAAAAAAATCCCCAAAATTAGCAGAAGGAAAGAAATCATAAAGTTCAGATCAGAAATAAATGAAAAAGAACACAAAATACCCCTAACAGCAAAAGCAATCTTGTGAAAGAAAAACGGAGCTGGAAGAATCTGGCTCCCTGTCTTCCAACTATACTACAAAGATACAGTAATCTAGATAGTATGGTACTGGCATAAAAACAGAAATATTTATCAATGGAACAGGATAGAAAGCCCAGAGATAAACCCATGCACATATGGTCAACATTTTTGATAAAGGAGGCAAGAATATACAATGGAGAAAAGACAGCCTCTTCAATATGTGATTCTGGGAAAACTAGACAGCTACCTGTAAAAGAATTAAATTAGAACACTCCCTAACACATACACAAGAATAATCTCAAAATGGACTAAAGACCTAAATATAAGGCCAGACACTAAAAAACTCTTAGAGGAAAACATGACAGAACACTCTATGACATAAATCACAGCAAGATCCTTTTTGACCCACCTCCTAGAGAAATGCAAATAAAAACAAAAATAAACAAATGGGACCTAATGAAACTTAAAAGCTTTTTCACAGCAAAGGAGACCATAAACAAGGCAAAAAGACAACCCTCAGAATGGAAGAAAATATTTTCAAATGAAGCAACTGACAAAGGATTAATCTCCAAAATTTACAAGCAGCTTATGCAGCTCAATATTAAAAAAAAAAAACAACCCAATCGAAAAATGGGCAGAAGACCTAAATAGACATTTCTCCAAAGAAATAATAAAGATTGCCAGCAAACACATGAAAGAATGCTCAACATCTCTAATCATTAGAGAAATGAAAATCAAAACTACAATGAGATATCACTTCACACCAGTCAGAACGGCCATCATCAAAAAATCTACAAACAATAAGTACTGGAGAGGGTGTGGAGAAAAGGGAACCCTCTTGCACTGTTGGTGGGAAAGTGAATTGATACAGCCATTATGGAGAACATTATGGAGATTCCTTAAAAAACTAAAAATAGAACTATGATACAAGCCAGCAATCCCACTACTAGGCATATACCCTGAGATAATCATAATTCAAAAAGAGTCATGTACCACAATGTTCATTGCAGTACTCTTTACGATAGTCAAGACATGGAACCAACCTAAGTGTCCATTGACAGATGAATGGATAAAGAAGACATAGCACATATGTACAATGGTATATTACTCAACCATAAAAAGAAATGAAATTGAGATATTTGTAGTGATTTGGATGGACATAGGGTCTGTCATACAAAGTGAAGTAAGTCAGAAAGAGAAAAACAAATACTGTATGCTAACACATATATATGGAATCTTAAAAAAAAATAAAGAAGGTTATAAAGAACATAGGGGCAAGCCAGGAATAAAGACACAGATGTAGAGAATGGACTTGAGGACACAGGGAGGGGAAGGGTAAGCTGGGACAAAGTGAGAGAGTGCTGTGGACTTATATATACTACCAAATGTAAATGATAAGTAGTGGGAAGCAGCCGCATAGCACAGGCAGATCAGCTCAGTGCTTTGTGACCACATAGAGAGGTGGGATAGGGATGGTGGGAGGGAGACACAAGAGGGAGGAGATATGGGGATATATGTATAGCTGATTCACTTTGTTATAAAGCAGAAACTAACACAACATTGTAAAGCAATTATAGTCCAATAAAGATGTTAAAAAAAAAGTTTGATAACTTGAAATGGATAACTAGATAAGCTTTCTGCTCTACCAAGTGAATATATTTATGTTCCTTTATATTCAAGGAAGTAAATGCATAAATAATATGTTGAAACCTTACAAGCAGACTCTTGCCCTGAGGCTCTAATAAAATATATAAGACTTCTCTTTGGAAAAGAGAAAATTCTTCCATTTCAGTATACAACAGCAAGGACTCCCCTTTCCAGTGATACTTCTATAAATGTGGATAAAAGTGGTCTTCCTTAATTAACAGTTACAAAAAATAATCATTCATATAAATTAAGCTACCCAATGTTTTTTTTTTTCTTTTTTCTCTTTACTCAGAGGAAGAATGCAGTTAAAACAGACAAATATATTTTCAGTATGAGTGAAGCTTTACATCTCCCTTGCTAGTTGCATCACCCCCAATTATATATTTTGCCACAAATAGGTGAAGCATGTACTTGCCAATCTCTTTAGTGAAATCTCCTGGAGAGAGCAAGCACAATCATCCTCACTAATTGCCACTGAACTGTGACTTGGTCATGCTGCTCCATTGCACATTTCTGTAATTTTACTCTTTGTTTGCAAAGCGCTAAGAAAGTTCTGTGAATTTTTGTTTGTTTGTTTTTCACTGTGCTACCATGAATGGAATAAAAAATAAATACTTTTTCTTCCCTCTTAACATTGAGAAATGGCAGTTTAACTGAATACATTTGATCTATACAGGTGACAGTGTCACAGGTATGAATTCTGTATCCATTCACTTATAATACTTTTGTGAATTTGTAAGTCCCTTCAAAACTAGACAAAAAAAAAAGAAAGGAAGGGGAAGGGAGGAAAGGGAAGGGAAGAGAAGGGAAAGAAAGGGAAGGAAAGGATAGAAAATAAAAGAAAAGAGAAGATGGTGGTGTGGGAAGACACTGAGTTAGTGTCTCCCAACAACTAGGGCGCTGCCCGCTGCTGGTGGGAGACCCGGACACCCAAAGAGATGGGAGGAACCCCCAAGTGAACCGATAGGATGTGGGGGGACTGAAGAGGGAGGAGAAGTGGAGGCCAGACGGGATAAGCGCCCCTGTGGTTGGGGAGATCAGGAGAGGCAGGCAGGAGGGGTTCTCCAGGAGGAGCAGGAGAGGAGGAGAGCATGTTTGCCCCACCCACTCAGGCATGGGTAACCTGCTGAGCTCCCAGGTGATGTCCTCCAACATCTGATACCAGGGGTTGGGTGCACACCTGGGCCCCTTCTGTTCCATTGAGCCAGAGTCCCACCACCCACAGCCTCCAGGGCCTTTTCTAGCCCTGTGGTTCGTAAGCATAAGCCCCACACACAACCCAAACCTCACCTGTCCTTAGGCATGGCCCAGCACAGCCAAGGTCTTTTCCCTCTTTTCTTTTTTTTTCCCTCCTCCTCTTTCTTACTATTTTGGTACTGTTGTACATTCCAGTTGTTGATTCTTCTGTATTTATTTTTATATTCTTTCTAACATATCTGTTAATTTCCTAGTCTAATTTTATTTTTTGCTTTGCTATTGTTCTCTATCTTTTTAAAATTTTTTTGGCCACCACATGCATCTTGCAGGATCTTAGTTCACGATCCAGGGGTCAGGCTGAAGCTCCTGTGGTGGGAGCTCCAATTCCAAACCACTGGACTAACAGAGAACCTCAGACCCCACTGAATATTCATCAGAGTGAAATCTCACGGAGGTCCTCATCAGGACCAAGACCCATCTCTACCCAATAGCCTACAAACTCCAGTGTTGGAAGACTCAGGCCAAACAACAAGTAAGACAGGAACACAATCCCACTCATTTAAAAAAAAAATGAAATGGCAAAAAAAAGGTCATCAAATGAAGGAGCAAGGTAAAAACTTACAAGACCAAATAAATGAAGAGGAAATAGGCAATATACCTGAAAAAGAATTCAGAGTATTGATAGTAAAGATGATCCAGAATCTCAGAAATAAAATGGAGGCATGGATTTAAAAAATACAAGAAAAGTTTAAAAAGATCTAGAAGAACAAAAGAAAAACAAAAGAGAGATGAACAACACAATAACTGAAATGAAAAATACACTAGAAGGAAAAAAATACAGAATAACTGAGGCAGAAGAAAGAATAAGTGAGCTGGAAGACAAAATGGTGGAAATAACTACTGAGGAGCAGAATAAAGAAAAAGAATGAAAAGAATTGAAGACAATCTTAGAGACCTCTGGGACAACACTAAATCCCCCAACATTCGAATTATAGGGGTCCCAGAAGAAGAGAAAGAGAAAGGGTCTGAGAAAATATTTGAAGAGATTATAGTCAAAAACTTCCCTAACATGGGAAAAGAAATAGTCACTCAAGTCCAGGACGCACAGAGTCCCATACAGTATAAACCCAAGGAAAAACACACCAAGACACATATTAATCAAACCAACAAAAATAAATTCAAAGAAATAACATTAAAAGCAACAAGGGCAAAACAAAAATGACATACAAAGGGATCCCCATAAGGATATCAGCTGATTTTTCAGCAGAAATTCTGCAGGCCAGAAAGGAGTGGCAGGATATAATTAAAGTGATGAAAGAGAAAAACCTGCAACCAAGATTACTCTACCCAGCAAGGATCTCATTGATATTCAATGTAGAAATCAAAAGATTTTCAAACAAACAAAAACCAAGTGAATTTGGCACCACCAAACCAGCTTTACAACAAATGCTAAAGAAACTTCTCTAGGTGGGAAACACAAGAAAATAAAAAGACCCACAAAAACAAACCCAAAACAATTATGAAAATGGTAATAGGAACATACATATCAATAATAAACTTGAATGTAAATGGATTAAATGCCCCAACCAAAAGACACAGACTGGCTGAATGTTTACAAAAACAAGACCCATATATATCCTGCCTACAAGAGACACACTCCTAGGGACACATACAGATTGAAAGTAAAGGGATGGGAAAAGATATTGGAAATGGAAATCAAAAGAAAGCTGGAATAGCAATACTCATATCAGATAAGATAGACTTCAAAATAAAGACTCTTGCAAGATATAAGGAGGGACACTACATAATGATCAAAGGATCCATCCAAGAAAAAGATAAAACAATTATAAATGTTTACGCACCCAAAATAGGTGTACCTCACTACATAAGGCAAATGCTAACAACCATGAAAGGAGAAATTGACAGGAATACAATAATAGTAGGGGACCTTAACACCACACTTACAGCAATGGACAGATCATCCAAACAGAAAATAAATAAGGAAACACAAGCTTTAAATGACACAATAGACCAGATAGATTTAATTGATATTTATAGAACATTCTATCCCAAAGTGGCAGAATACACTTTCTTCTCAAATGCACACAGAATGTTCTCCAGGACAGATCACATCTTGGGTCACAAATCAAGGCTTGGAAAATTTAAGAAAATTGAAATCATATCAAACACCTTTACTGACCACAATGCTATGAGATTGGAAATCAAATACACGGAAAAAAATTGTAAAAAACACAAATATATGGTGGCTAAACAATGCACTACTAAATAACCAAGAGATCACTGAAGAAATCAAAGAAGAAATAAAAAAAATACATAGAAACAAATGACAACAAAAACATGAAGACCCAAAACCTATGGGATGCAGCAAAAGCAGGTCTAAGATGGAAGTTTATAGCAATTCAATCTCACCTCAAGAAACAAGAAAAATGTCAAATAAACAAACTAACCCTACACTTAAAACAACTAGAGAAAGAAAAACAAGGAAAACCCAAATTTAGCAGAAGGAAAGAAATCATAAGGAGCAGATCAGAAATAAATGAAAAACAAATGAAGAAAACAATAGCAGAGATCAATAAAACTAAAAGCTGGTTCTTTGAGAAGAAAATCAAAATTAATAAACCCTTAGCCAGACTCATCAGGAAAAAAAGGGAGAGGACACAACTCAGTAAAATTAGAAATGAAAAAGGAGAAATTACAACCGACACCGCAGAAATACAAAGGATTATAAGAGACTACTACAAGCAACTATATGCCAATAAAATGGACAACCACGAAGAAATGGACAAATTCTTGGAAAGGTACAATTTTCCAAGACTGAATCAGGAAGAATTAGAAAATATAAACAGACCTATCACAAGTAATTAAATTAAGCTAATTAAAAATCGTCCAACAAAAAATAGACAAGGACCAGATGGCTTCACAGGCAAATTCTATCAAACATTTAGAAAGACCTAACATCCATTCTTCTCAAACTCTTCCAAAAAATTGCAGAAAGAGAAATACTCCCAAATTCATTCTATGAAGCGACCATCACCCTGATAACAAAACCAGAAAAAGACATCACAAAAAAAGAAAATTAGAGACCAATAGCGCTGATGAACATAGATGAAAAAATCCTGAACAAATACTAGCAAACAGAATCCATCAACACATTAAAGGATCATACACCATGATCAAGTGTGATTTATCACAGGGATGCAAGGATTCTTCAATATATGCAAATCAATCAATGTGATATACCACATTAACAAATTAAGGAATAAAAACCATATGCTCACTCAGTAGATGCAGAAAAATCTTTTGACAAAATTCAACACCCATTTATGATAAAAACTCTCCAGAAAATAGGCATAGAGGGAACCGACCTCCACCTACTAAAGGCCATATATGACAAACCCACACCAAACATAATACTCAATGGTGAAAAACTGAAAACATTCCCTCTAAGATCAGGAACAAGCAAGGATATCCATTCTCACTGATATTATTCAGCATAGTTTTGAAAGGCATAGCCATGGTAAGCAGAGAAGAAAAAGATATAAAAGGAATACAAAGTGGAAAAGAAAAAGTAAAACTGTCACTGTTTTCAAATGACATGATACTATACATAGAAAATCCTAAAGATGCCACTAGAAAACTACTAGAAGTAATCAATGAATTTGGAAAGGTTGCAGGGTACAAAATTAATGCACAGAAATCTCTAGCATTCCTATACACCAAAAATTAAAAAACAGAAAGAGAAATTAATGAAATACTCACATTTACCATTGCAACAAAAATAATAAAATACCTAGGAATAAACCTGCCTAAGGAAGCGAAAGACTTGTACTTAGAAAACTATAAAACACTGATGAAAGAAATCAAAGATGACATATACAGATGAAGAAATATACTATGTTCTTAGATTGGAAGAATACATTTTGTGAAAATGACTATACAACCCAAAGCTATCTACAGATTCAATGCAATCCCTATCAAACTACCAATGGCATTCTTCACGGAATTAGAACCAAAAATTTTACAGTTTGTGTGGAAAAACAAAAGACCCCAAATAGTCAAAGCAATCTTGAGAAAGAAAAACAGAGCTGGAGGAATTAGGCTTCCTGACTTAAAACTATACCACAAAGCTTCAGTAATCAAGACAGTATGGTACTGGCACAAAAACAGAAATATAGATCAATGGAACAGGATAGAATGCCCAGAGATAAACCCACACACATATAGTCACCTAAGTTATGACAAAGGAGACAAGAACATACAATGGAGAAAAGACAGCTCCTTCAATAATGGTGCTGGGCAAACTGGACAGCTACATGTAAAAGAATGAAATTAGAACACTCCCTAACACCATACACAAAAATAAAGTTCACATGGATTAAAGACCTAAATGTAAGGCCAGACACTATAAAACTCTTAGAGGAAAACATAGAAAAGCACTCTTTGCCATAATCCACAGCAAGATCTTTTTTGACCCACCTCCTAGAGTAACAGAAATAAAAATGAAAAAGAAGCAAATGGGACTTAATTAAACTAAAAAGCTTTTGCACAGCAAGGGTAACCATAAACAAGACAAAAAACAACCCTCAGAATGGGAGAAAATATTTGTAAATGAAACAACAGACAAAGGATTAATCTCCAAAATATACAAACAGCCCATGTACCTCAATATCATAAAAACAAACAATCCAATTAAAAAATGGGTGGAAAACCTAAATAGACATTTCACCAAGGAAAACATACAGATGGCCAAGAGGCACATGAAAAGAGGCTCAACATCATTAACTATAAGAGAAATGTAAATCAAAACTACAATGTGTTATCACCTCACACCGGTCAGAATAGCCATTATCAAAAAATCTAGAAACAATCAGTGCTGGAAAGCATGTGGTGAATAGGGAACCCTCCTGCACTGTTGGTGGAAATGTAAATTGATACAACCGTTATGGAAAACAGTATGGAAGTTCTTTAAAAAGCTAAAAACAGAACTACCATACAACCCAGCAATCCCACTAATAGGCATATACCCTGAGATAACCATAATTCAAAAAGAGACATGTACCACAATGTTCATTGCAGCACTATTTACAATAGCCAAGACATGGAACCAACCTAAATGTCCATTGACAGATGAATGGATAAAGAAGATATGGCACATATATACAATGGAATATACTCAGCCATAAAAAGAAACGAAATTGAGTTATTTGTAGTGAGGTGGATGGATCTAGAGTCTGTCATACAGAGTGAAGTTAAGTCAGAAAGAGAAAAACAAATACTGTATGCTAATGCATATAGATGAAATCTAAAAAAAAAAAAAAAGAAAGAAGCTACTGATGAACCTAGTTGCAGGGCAGGAAAAAAGATATAGACATAGAGAATGGACTGGAGGATATGGGGTGGGAGTGGGGAGCTGGGACGAAGTGAGAGTAACATCGACACATATACACTACCGAATGTAAAATAATTAGCTAGTGGGAAGCAGCATCATAGCACAGGGAGATCAGCTTGGTGCTTTGAGATGACCTATAGGGATGGGGTAGGGAGTTTGTGAGGGAGGCTCAAGAGGGAGGGAATATGGGGACATATGTATACATATGGCTGATTCACTGTGGCATACAACAGAAACTAACACAGTACTGTGAAGCAATTATACTCCAATAAAGATCTATTAAAAATATTAGCAAAGTTTATTGTATGTTAGTTACACCTGAATAAAGCTAGAGAAAAATAGGCATGACAAAAATTAAAACAGAACTTGGATAAAACTGAAATAACTTCAAGAGGACTGATTTAAGAAGAAAAGGACAGCAAGAATTAAAAAAATATATTATAAAAGAAAAAATAAAGAAAAGAAAGAAGAAACTAAGTAGGACTCATGGAGACTGTAGAACACAGTAAAGCTGTGGATTATTTCGATTATTGTGCTTCTAAAACCTATTTATTACATTTACCTTCATTTTGAGTGTTGACAAGGATGAATTAATTTTGATTTATAAACAAAAAAAGCAAAACATGATGGAATCTGAACATGTCTAAAAGGTGACATTTACTCATAATTTACTTACCCAAACAAGCTCAAATTTCAAATTATGTTCATATCTATTTGCCATAACAATTCACATATATTTGTATTTTAATCAAATGTGAATATTTTCTATTATTAGAATCCCTTTCTCATTAAAGTTTTGAGGTGTTATTAATATTATTATTATTCCTAATTAATCATTAGATTATGAGATTACCTCTAGAGTTGATAGTCAGCATCTTTTTCACTGTAAAGAAGGGTATTCTATATGTCTCCTCAATCTGTTTTAATTTAATGGATTGATTTACATACTGTCTATAATTCAATGAGTCTATCTCCTTCCATCATCCTTTATAGTCCTAGAATTAGTTCACTGATTGGCACATAGAAAGAGATCAATGAGTGTATACTAAATTGAATATAAAGCACTGACTTTGGAATGTAGAACTGACTTTCAAGAAGCTGTGAACTTTAGTGAAAAATCATTGCATTCAAAATGAATTCATTATTCATAGTACTTTGATACTATTGCAATAAAAAATTTTAAATACCTTATATCCAATATATGTTTTTTGTGCAATATGTTAGTTTTATTAATTCCACTTACTCTTCTCTTCAGTTCGTTTATCAGAGATACAACTTAAATTCTGGATAGAGAGGCTCAGCCTCCCACAATCAAACAGTTAGGCCCAGTAATGCCTTCTACATGTTCAGTGAGTTGCAAGGTCATTCATAAATTAGACACTTTCTATCATTGCCTGGATAAGTTGATGTATTTTCTGTAAAGGTTACGTTTAGAATGTTATGATAACATCTTAAATACATACTCTAGATTGAGATTTAACCTTCACTCTGTCTACCATTTCCCTGATAATATGAATGTACGGAGTATGTAAGCACATATTTATACATATTCTAACTCACAACTATAAACCATCATATTTGGATAACCCATAAAGAAGTCAATTTTTTAATATAAATAAAAAAGCCTCTATTTTCTAACCACACTAACTTTTCAGCTTCCTAAAGTTCCCACCGTAATTACTGTGGTCCTATATTTCTACCTCCCTCTCATGGTAACTTCTACCACCACCTCTTTGCCTCTCTGCCTCTGGTATCATTTACGATCATTTATTTTCAATCTGAAGTTAACCCTGCCTGCAAACTGGGCACTTCTAACAATGTCAATTGGTTTATGATGCAGTTCTATTTAAATCCCTCCATGGTTCACTTTTCCATATAGAAAGCTCTGAACATAATACAAAATGCTCACATTGTTCTAGCTGTGGTCTCTCTTTCCAGTTTTTTCCCCATTTTCCTATCCCTGAGTCACAAAATTCCCTGCCACATATCACATACCTTTATACATCTGTCATTCATAAACTTCCCTCCTTCTAAAGCCCACCTCTTCCTTATGATCTCTTCTGAATCGTCCTTTGAATCATCTAAAAAGCCATCTTTCCATGAAGAACACATGTGTTACCAACTGAATGGATGATCCCTACTTTCACGCAATTCATTTACAGACCTGTGCTATAGCATTTTCCATAGTAAAATGAACAACTGTGTGTTAATATGTCTGTCTTCTTCAGTGGATCATGTAGTGTGAACAATGAGAGGCTTGAAATTGAGCCATATTCATCCTATTATCTCTAGATTCCACCACACACTCTGGTGCATGGTAAGTTAGATGTTATAATGTTTGATTTAGTTAAACATACAAGCTACATAACTATTAAAATTTAATTTAGATATATCATGAGCTAGGATAATAACTAAATAATACAAAGACTATGAGCATCATATTAATCTAGACTTGTAAGATAGTACTTTTTACCTTTTTTCTTTGTAAGAAAATTGCATTCTTCATAATTCTCCATCTATTTCTCATGCTGTTCTTTCTTATTGTATCAAAAGTTTTATTTTTTCTCTTCTTCTCCCTTTGTGTCCTTCCACTCCTGTTTCCTCTTCTTCTAATAATAACAATAAAAGTATTCCTATAAATCTATTTCCTTGCATTTTTCTCTTCTAGCACTCTTTTCACTTGTTATCAGCTCCTAGACTTTAAAACATCTAAATTTATCAACTCACAAAATGATTTATTAAGCTTTATGTTTCTCCTAATTCTAAGCTCCCATTGACTACAAAATAAATATTATACTGGTAACTCAGACTCAAAATACTGACACTTGTATTCATTATATTCTCAAAAAATGTTATAGTGAAACTTAAGAACCAGATAATGAAATTCTGTAATAAAATCCTGACTCTACCCATTATTACCTCTACAATTTGAGGGAAAGTGTCTATCTTTTATGTGCCTTGAAGTTCTTTCCTGTAAAATGAGCAGAATACAGTTATTTATTAGTCTCATATTAAAGATTCAATGAAACCAAGTCTGTAAAAATCTTAGCTTAAAACTAATACAAGAATAGATCTTAATAAATGACAGGTAATATTATTGAAAGGCTGACTTGCTAATTTCTATTAATGGTATCTCCCTTCTTTTAGGCATTGATTTTTTTTTTAGCTTTTCATGAGCTCTTTTTCTTTTCCTGCTGCATGTATTGAGTACTTGACAAGTCCTATTGATTCTGTACTAGAAATAAACTGTTCATGTATGCTCATTTTTCATTTTCCAAATTAATCATTCTATTTCAATCATCTGTTTTTTTCCTGAACTACTCATGATCTCTCACCCCTTTCCTGTCCTGCATGCTACCCAGGTGAAAATTTTCAAACTTAACACTATCAGTGCTAATCTTTTGTTCTAAACTAGTCAGTGGTTCCACATATACTACTGAGTCATTTCTAAACTCATCTGCTCATTTTGAGCCCTTCACTTTTTAGCCACAACCTGTATTTTCAGTCTTATATCCCACTAATTTTATATGTAGCCTATTCTACATATATAGACTATGCTAGAATAGTCTACAGATATATAATCTACTATATAGTGATATATATATATATATATATATATATATATATATTCACAATACAGACTATAGTCCAGTCAAATTAAACTACCAAACTTTACCTAAAATATTACCTTTCCCTAATAGATCTATATTATGTCACTTCACTTACATAAAATATACCTTTGTCTCATACTCCCACAAACTTCTGCCTGTCACAATTCTCTTTACCTCATCAGTAAAATAAAGGGGTGGAAGTAGAGGATCGCAAAAGCCCTTTTTTCTGTGAAATTCTATGGTTGTATTAAAAATCTATCCATTTTTTTGTAGCCCATTTTAAATGCTACCAATGTTATCAAGCCTTTAATTTCTCCCCTAAGTATGTGAAGGTATTTTCACAAGTGTTTAAGAACCCAAGCTTTTGACTTAGACCCACTGAATTTCAACACAGCTCTGCTTCATGCCAGTTTTGTGACTTTGGCCAAGCTACTGTGACTCTCATTCTTGCCCTCAGTGATCTTATCAAGAAAAGGAAATAATAATAAAATGGACCCCACTGCTGTGGGGTCACAGAACTGCTGTGACTTGTTAACAAGATCTTGCCAAGTGATGTACTACAAAATCTGAGTCTTTATTAAGTTCTTGCCCTCTTGACATGTATAGCAATTTTTGTCATCTTAAGGTATCAGAACTTACATTAAAAATAATAATACACGTGTTTTCCCCATGACATGATAAGTTATTTAAGAATATAATCCTGTCTATGTATTGTGAAAGAGCACACACCAATAGTAAATATCAAATAAATATTTAATGAATTAATCAGTATACATTTAGGGAATATTACTGATTAGATGAAACATTAAAATGCTGACCAATGGAACCTGAGACATAACTAGGCAATTGTCCTGACTCATATTTAAGTTCAACCACCGATATTGGACTTAGTACCATAGACACTCTGTGCTATAGATTCTTTATTTGTATATCCGAATAATATCTTCCTCTCAGGTTACTAAAGGCAGAAAGAAATAATTTGTATAACTTTTAATAATTTTATAAAATATAGTTTATTTTATAATATTAATTGTGACCTAATAAGAAAACAATAAATACAATTTACTTCTATAATATGTTTAATTCATTATCTGCATCTCATAACATTATAACCAATTACAACTATAACAAAACAGTCAGAAGTCAGCAAATTTTGTTTTTAAATGTTGTGTTTTATTTCTTTACTATTTATTATCTCTTACCCATGTGGCACAAACTTCTTATACAGAGGCTTTGGGCACCATGTTGCTGCCCAGTGCTTCATCCTCCAGGCTTGCTCTAGTTCAGATGTGATGCATTACCTCCATTTTATTACCTATTTATAGAGCATCACGCCACATTCTAGTCCCTCCAACACTGTATCGACACCATTTCCTCACACTTTAGTCTTACTAATGAAATTGGTATTAAGTACTTCCTAGGTGCCATACATTAAAGTAACTGCTTTAATCGGAATATCTTAGAACATTTTTCACAACATTTCAATGAGGTAAGCTTTATTATTGTTGTTATTATTATCCATAAAATAGGGATAAGAAAACAAATGAAGAAAAGCAGGGCACTTGGTCAGTGTAACACAAGACAACCAGCACCTGGGCAATCTAAAAGTTGAGCCCCAAACATCCTACTCTTTACCACTTTGTTGGAGGAGGTCATCAAGAGGACATGACCACAAGGTAAACTGCGAGAGGGACCCCGGAAATTAGAGGCTCCTTATTTTCTCCCCTGTCTTTGGAATGGGCATTCTGCCCACTCTGCCCACACTAGGAGCCACTTCAAGAATGCAGTCATGAGAGTAATGTATTGTTGAGACCATCTGGACTGAATATGTGACTGAACACTTTTCAAGGTCTATCTATACATTTTTAAGATATGGAGAGGAAGAGGAGTGTGGGCTGTGGAGATCTACTTGTCTTGTAGTCTCCCAAGACAAGCCTCTTACGTAAGTTCCTTGTTTATTAAACATGCCACATGCCAATCTGGTGTGGTTTTTTTCATTACCCTTGCCCTCCAGGGACCAGTTTCGAATTTCATCCCAGGTACTCCTGAAGTTTCAAACCAACACACTCCCCTGTAAGGAGTGGAGGTGTTTAAGGGAACCTACAGGATAGCTGTCTCTAGTCAGAGAAGGGAAAGGAAAATAAGCAAAGAGCAATACATATGAGCTGGGAATTTCCCTTTTATATCTTAGAATTCCCAAGAAAAAAAAGAACACGATTTAGCAAATAAATAAGAGCCTCATGAATACAATCGTAAAAAGGAAAAAAAAAACTATTAAGAAGTTTAAAATTTGTAAAATGCAAAAGTAAATATCTTCCTAGTAGCACTTAAGAAGTTGAAATCTCACCCTGTCTTTTTAACTCAGATTCCTGTCACCATGATCTTTGGAAGAATTTTAATAGGCAGAGCTCCTTCTGCTAAGAGATCAGACAACGGAAAGATCATGGGAACACTGCAGTAGATAGGATGATCTTGATCTGATTACAGAGCTTGACCTCGTTTCCCTTGTTGCCTGAGATATTCTCATTTAGAATTCAAGATCCCTTTCCTGGAAACACTTTTAAGTTATAAAAGTCTTAATTATTAAAATTAGAAAACAATTCTCTAATGAGATAGAAAAGTTTAAGGGTAAAAATCGGAGAGATAAAAGATCAGTCTGGGGCTTCCCTGGTGGCTCAGTGGTTGAGAGTCCGGCTGCCGATGCAGGGGACACGGGTTCGTGCCCCGGTCTATGCCGCGGAGGGCCTGGGCCCGTGAGCCATGGCCGCTGAGCCTGCGCGCCCGGAGCCTGTGCTCTGCAACGGGAGAAGTCACGACAGTGAGAGGCCCGCATACAGCAAAAAAAAAAGAAAAAAAAAATCAGTCTGATATTAGACTGGCAGAAAAATCAGGAAAATTTTTCTCTGCTGTACAGTCTTTTTCCTTAGTCAGCTCCAATGGCACTTGCATTTCCCTTTTAATCAAGCCACTTCATCTGTTTTGTCTTTAATCTGTTGCTCTTAGGCTCAATCCTTGAGGAGACAGTTAGATTATCTTGGTTGACTTAGGCTCTAAGTCTTCTGTTAAAGTTCCAATAATTAAGCATGTAAAATCTATCTCCCATGGTAGTTGGAGAAATGTTTCTGTTTATACGTAGTCGTTTCAAGTATCAAATGACTTCCATTTTATAATTGATTCTAATTAAATGAAGAAAGACTCATGACAATTTTAATGAAATAAAAATGGGATTTCTTTCTCATTTATTTTAAAAGCAGTGCTTTAACTCTTTTTAAAAGTAAATTTTGTATATTTAAATTTAGTTGAATCTTCAGAATCCCTAAATCACTCTATCAAAATCACTCTTATTTATTCTCTTCTTTACATATGAAGAAAACAGCTTGTCATGGTTTGGATGCCAGGCAAAGTTACTTATATCTGGAATTGCAAATATCTGCATTTTTCTGTGAGGTACAATATGAATGCAGGGTCTTTGGATAAGTGGTCGAAAAAGGTAAAGCTAGAGGATCAGAGCCAGCAATCATGAGGTTAATGGGTATGGTATAAGTTTCACACTTTCATTCACCCCAAATATCATCCAGGTGTGTGGTTCAGGAAAAGAAAGGATGAAAAATTATTCTAATTTTGCTTTTCTCTTACTCACTGATCTCTTGGAAATGTAAAAAAGGAGATGATTTTGTGAGTTAGGTGACAAGCTTTATTCATTTGGATTTGTTCCACAATACTTCTAGTAGCTATAGCATGATAATTTTCCATTTGAATTAGAATTCCACTTGGGAAGCAGGGAGGGATTGGATCACGGGTTGTTAGAAAGACTGAAGAGTCAGAACAACACAAAGAGGCTCTCTGCTCATGACAGACACAGGGAAACCACAAACCACATTCATCCAGCTTCTGTCTGATCACTATCAAACCTCTCCTCCAGGGAGTTAATGATTCCAAAGAATGGCTATTTCAAGCAGCTGCTTGGGTAAAATTACAAACAAAAGCAAAACAGCATTTATTTATTTTACAAGTAGTTGGATAAAAATGATACTGAAACTATGCTCAGGAAACTTGCTTTAAAAATGACTGTTTTGAGACAGATAAACATACCAAAAATAAGACAGACATATGCTGCTGCAAACTTAGAGAAGCCAGAAACTTATTTTCCAGGTGTAAGCATTTTGTGCTCCCACGTGCCTGTAGCTCTGCAGTGAATGAGATCATTATTGGGGGCAGAACAAGGAAGGTGTGGGCCTTGTATCTTCTTTGTCAGGAAATTTTCTGACATTGAAGTCCTGCCATGCAGAAAAATGATGGACTTTCTATTCTGTTTGATTCTCATGTGTGCAGTTTTTGCTGTGCCCACACTACAAATTTTTTGCTTAGGAAGTCTCTATACCAATCATATAAAGTCTGTTTTGTGAGCTGAATAAACGGTTCCATTACTTTCCAACTTGATAGGTTTTCTTCACTTCAAATTTTCGATGAAGTGGTCTTTAAACCCAAAATCCCCCCCAGACCTTTTGTTCTGATCTCTTCATTACTCGCCATCTATTAACTTCCTACCTTCTTCAATTCCTGGAGTGTTTCTAATTTTCTCAGTCCTTAATCCTCCACTAGAGAGATACTCTTGCTTTGCAGAAATCCAAATTATGTCATTCATATTGAATCTTTCCCTGGAGAGGATAAAATAGATTTACAGAAAACATGAAGAATGCTATGTAGGGGACTTCGTCCCTCCAACTCCTACTCTAGAGCACTGCAGTCATTAGCTTCTGGGAGCACGCTTTCCCCATTGTCCTGGGTAGTCCTTCTAACAGGAAAGACTGTTAGAAGGACTGTCATCAGCACTGATTATGCTGTCATCAGCATTGTGCAGAGAGCAAGAGCTAAAATGTTTTTCTATTCAAACAGGATAAGATTCTACAGATATTTTAAAGATTGGCCTTTTTCTTATAGTCACAGGAAGGAAGTCATACACAAGAATTTATCTATGAAAGCAGATGATGAAACAAAATCCTTTGATTATAGCACACGATTCTACTAGAACCCTATTCTACTTTCTGTCCCCTATTTTCAATCAGTACAATTTACCAGAAGACTACTTCATACAACAGATGTCACACATTCTTAATTCAGCAAAGTTTGAATCCTTTCTAAGTGCTAGGTGCTAGGGATTGAATGATGTATCTTGTGTTAGGTAAAGATGCAAAACACATAGTTCTGATTACACTCTCATGGGAACCATTTCTTTATAGTTACCAAAAATCTATTAGAGTAGACGTTCAGGATTGGCTCTTATGCCCCATATTCTAACTATACATATGTGGATATATATTTTTTCCTTTAAAAATTTCCTACCAGTTACTCATCTTTTTTTCTGTATTTCTCTTAGGGATCTGATAAACTAATCTGACCCAATATTAATAAATTACAGTGCCAATGTTTGCTTCAATGTGTTATTTTTTAATTTTTTTTTTAAAAAAATAAAGTAACCTAAAGAAGTAACATGATGAAATGGCAGAGTAGAGAAAGCATTTTTAACTCTTTTGCTCTTTTGTCATAAGACTCTATTTTAAGACACTATTTATACAAAATTAGAAATGGAATGGCATAACTCACAATGAGAAACTGATTTCTCTCTGTACAAGTATTTGTGGCTGAAACAATTGTCCCTCTAAGAGTCTCCAAACCTAAACTTGTTAAATGCTAATACTGGAACTTTAGTGCTTTCCAAAAGTGTTCACACATTTTACAAAAGAAAAAAAAATCAAAGTGAAATTGATTCTTTAATCATGGATTACTAAACTATATAAATTGGGATTAAAGGGTTTCAGATCAGTTTAAATCTAATATGATTTAGATCCATTATGAGCTTAAAAAAATATTGGGCAGGAAAACAAAACAAAACAAAAAATATCAGCTTCCAGATATGTCCTTGACTAGCTTTTAAGGAAAGGGCTCAAGAATAGAGTATTTCAATTTTTTTTTTTCAAATGAAATTTCTACATCTGGTAAAACCTACAAACAAATCTGTTAAATAGAACTAAGTCTGTCAAAAAGGAATATGGTTTTCTATATTAAAGCTTTAACTTTTCTTGGAGGTTACCTAAAGAGTTATATAGCATGAAAATTTGGCACTAGGAAATGAAACTTGAAAAACATGATTCTGACAGGGTGCCCTCATTTCATGGAGGCTAAAAGCAACCATTTTATTCAAAAGCTCAGCTTAGTGGTGAGCAACCTAGGACTTTGAAGACTAAATAGGAAGGCTCATTCTAGGTAGACTTCCTTTCTTTTCTGCAGGATTCAAATGGACTACTTGAAATATCTACAAGTCATTCATTTAAACAGCAGTGCCTCATCACAAGAGCTAATTGCTCATTATTTTTGCAGTCCGGTGTAAAAGAAATACATGAAAGAGTTCTCAGAGGGCTCATGTTTCAATTTTGAAACCTGGGGCGAAAGGACTTAGACTCTGATCCATTGTGAGAGCTGACTAACAAATAGAGCTTGTTGCAAACTCCCACTGTGCCCCATGTTCTAAAAGAATGCAAGGCTACTGTGTCAACAGTTGTATCACACACACATGAATGAACTTTCAGAATGACCATCTTATTATGTGTATCTAAAAATTAGACAAACCCATGTGCCTGGGGTTTTGGTCTTCAGAAACGAGGATGCATCAAGGCCTGTGGTTTGATTAAGCATTTTCCTTTATTTTAGAAGGGATGGTACTTGTGAGATCAAACTAAGACAGGTCCCTGCTTGTTCTCTATGAATCTGACATGCCTTCATATAGAGAGGATACTAGTGGGCTGCTGAGCTATTAATGAAATTCAATTTCAAACCATGCCTTATAGCCAACCATGCTGGTAGGATACAAGAACAACAAACACACCACTTTTAACAGCACTTTCAGGTTGAATTAAATAAAATGATAGAAAAAGCCCATGTATAGCAAGTAAAAAAGCATTAAATAATGGAATTGGGATCAGGTGGCAATGTAATTCATTGTCAACATCTTACAACCTCAGAATATATGTCTCTATCACGTTTGGACATTATGTAATTGATGAAATGATGAAAAAATGGATTGAAATGCAGTGCACTTGATGATTTTTTTTTAATTCTTAGAATTATTTGATAAAAATGAGCAAACTTACAATTTTAGATACCATTTTGTCTCAGTAGAATTTCACTAAAAACTGATCTAAAATTTTACATCTCTGATATGCTTTTTTCTTTTTATTAATAATCAGAAGCTTTTCTCTTTTCCGTTAAATGTGATAAGCCTTAAGCATGTGTACCATTATTTTACATATAATAATATTTAGATACTTTTATTTAAATTATAACACAGCAACCGTCTTGTATTTCTTTATTTGGTAGGATTTATTACCCACCTTTACCCTTCCACTATTACTATAAATTTACAAATTGTTTATACATATATTCTTATACTTGTCAAATTAATATTTCCAAATGTTTATCCACTTTTGGTTTCTTTTTGCATCTATATTTTATATTTTTATTTGTATATTATAAATAAAAGCACCCTTTTTCTAAAGTAGTATGACTGATTAAAGGGTTCCTTAATTTAAAATCATTTTCTTAATGTGGGACAATTCCTTTTCAATCCCAGTTTATCTTTAATATTTGCATATATTTTGTTTTTTAAAGCTTCCTTTTCTATCTCTGTGATTTCATTAGAACCCAAGGATAGAATCAGAAATTTTATTTCAAAAGAGTCTTTGGAAATTACTTATCCAAATCCCTCATTCCACAGAGTGGATAATTGCGGTTCAGAGTTATTCAAGGACAGGCAGTAGAGGTCAACAACATATTCCTAATAGATAAGTACTGGGAAGCAAATCTCCTTAGTTCTAATCCATTGCTATTTCTATAATCTAATCCCAAATATTGAAAATGAGCAAATAATTTTTTAAGATAAATTAAATTGTTTATTCTTAATTCTTAATTCAGTGCTCTAGCTTTTCAAACTGCTCTCTGCTTCGCAGAGGAACACTCCTTAAAAACAGATGACATAAGAGTTAAGATACAAAAGAAGTCAGAATTAATACGTACATATCCAAGCGATCTTTCATGATTCTTCCTCCTTTCTTAACCCAAATTAATTGACTGGCTGATTGATCTAACCCAGCACTTTGTATTCCTGATGCTTATCTGAATCAATTCCTGTTTCTAATTACTATTTGGCCTGCTTCCTTTCCCTAATTGCACTATGTGAGGACTACTCTCAGTGACCTTTTTTGTGAGCTCATTGACAGCTTTGTTCAGCCTCAGGGAGGTTAAGGTAGTCACTCAAGGTCATAAACCTATTTAATGGGGAGTCTGGTTTTGAAACCACATCTGACTGAAAGCAATTCAACTCTGAGCTTTGAAGGCTCAGAAGACAAAACCATGCTGAGAAAAGGTGAATTAACTCTGTGAGTTCCAGGACCAAAGCCTGGATTTAGAAATGAAGCAATGAATGAACAAATATTTAACTCATCATTTTTACAAATAGGTTTAGGTTAGAGAAAGAGAACATTGGATTTAGAGTCAAACAGGCAGGAGTTATAATCTTACCCTTGCTAATTTGTGATGCTTGGTAAGTGTTAAACTCTCACAGTTTCCTATTTTCCCATTCTGATATATACAGGGATTCTTTGTATAAATTGTGTTCTCCATGAAAGTTACATAAATGGCTTTTTAAATTAAGGAAGAATGTATCTCCATAACTTAGCAAATTCAGTGCACTTAACAAGATGGTAATCAACACACACAAACGTAAACTAAAATAATCTTCCTTCAGGAGTTCTCTATTCTAGTTTAAACGTACATATTATACTGTTTCTACTTAACAAGGTTTGAAACTTAAGAATCACCTTAAGTTCTTAGTTTTTCTTGCTATGACATTTAGGCAGGGAACATATTTTGTTAATCACACCTCCATGATCTCTCTCATAACCATCTGCCCTTGCTTTCCATTCTCATTGCCTCTTTCTTAATACATGACAGTGATTCTTATAATCATTTAGAAAACTATACTGAATTCTCACTTTTTTGAAGGTTCTATATCACTTTGCTAAATATCTGTGGTATATCAATACATACTAAAGGTTTTTAAAGTCACTTCCTTATTAAGATGTGTGCTACAAATTTAAATTTCTTTATCTCAGTGAGGTAAAACTCTGATACCAGCAACTTCCTAATTAACATTTTTAACCTACCTTCCTTTCAGTTGGAGTGCTTGGATTGTTGTTTAATCATGCCCAATACAATATCTGAAGCTTTTATGAATTCTACTTCAGCTTCAAGTTGTATTACTATATATTTATTGCTTCTGACAATGGTGAACAGAAGGGCAAGAACAAAACTGTAGAAGATTACTAAACCTTTTCATTCCACGTTTAGAGTGTAGATGTTGTCCTGGAGTGTCTTATGAGAGACTTTGCTTTATTACAATCTTAATTGATATATATCTATGTTTTCATGGTTTCATAATCTAGAAAAGATCTTATGCATACTCAAAAGGGGTGCATACTCAAAATTATGCTTAGCATAATTTTCCTCAGTAAAATTGTATTAGTCATTGATCTTTCTTTAATAATGTAATCAAATCATATTTTCTAAATGATTCTAGAGCTTTACTAGTTATTTATATCAATGCCCTTGGTCCAAAATTTCCATATCAACAGCTCACACTATATCAGAAGGATGTTTGCTTACCTGTGTTTTTCTAACTTTTCTTGAGTTCCTAAATTTTGGTGATGATACTTCTCTGAAATAAGAGTTCTATTTTGCCATTTGTTGTTGTTTTTTTGTTGTTTTTAGATTCTGCCTTTAGATAATATTTGTCAGAAATTAGAAACTTGATTTCATTTGCATAAGTCTTCACTGACAAGACTGTTATGTATTTTAAATATTTATGTCCTATGGCTTATAACTTATAGATCATTCTCTTCAAAATAGATATTTTTATATAGTTAAAATCATTGAATTTTCCTTAAAACTTTTGTAAAACTCAAGTTGTATTTGGCTTAACCTTTATATACATTAGTCATGTACATTCTTTGCTAAGATATCTTCCTCTCTCTCACAAGCCTTGTAATCTGATTAATAACAGTCTTTGCTGCAGCTGTGTGTGTTTTTTTGTTTGTTTGTTTGTTTTTACATATTTCTGTTTTTGTTCCTTATTTGATTCATTTCTGATTATGATGCTATGCATTTTCTTAGCAGTTTCTTATTAACTCTTAGCTAATTCTTTTCTTTTTTTTCCTTTTCCTCAGAAAACTCTAGAAATATTGTTTCCCTTTGAATTTCTACTACATTCTAGAAAAATAACACACTACTTCTTTTGTTTTTCTTTTAAGGTAGGTATTTATCAAAGTTATTTGTAAACATGATTTTGACAAATATACATTTTAGTTTACTCACTCCTTTCTTTACTCTTTCCTATCCCACCCTAAAGATGGGCAGTTTAGTCTGATTTGTCAGATTCTAGATCAAAGATAATGTCATTTTCATTATTTGAGTACCTATAAAATAATTTAATCCAAGATATCTTATCTCTCTCACACACAGTCTTCAGAAGTGGGAAATGGATTCATGCTCTTTTTGGAGAGAGTGTCAAACATCCCTTTCTCCTGTGATCCAGGACACTTTCTTCTCATGCTTTGCCTATTTATTTTGAGTGAGAACTGAGGAGAAAAGAAAGTTAAGGAAGGCTTGAGCCTAAGCCCAGTATTCTATCTTATTTGCCCCCTTTTCCTGTACTGACATTTAAGTATAAACATAAATTATCAAGTGTTACGTTGTTCTCACTTGTAATTGCTCCTTTTATTTTTTGTCTTTCCAGGAAGATCTCTGATGAATTGGGGTCTGTGGCCTATACTTCTGTTATTCTTCATTATTTTCTCATAATGCTATCTAATTATTATAAGTAATAAGTGTTTTGTTTTACCAGTGCAATGACCAGTATAATTCTGAATACATATTTTTAACTAAAAAAAAAGTTCAATTTTCTGTTTTATTTTTCATTTGTTGTAGAAAATTTTGATTATATGGTGATTTATGTGATAATAAAATATATTCAATGGATATCTGTAAGCCTCAGAAATATGTATCTTGAATTGTAACTTCTCAAAAGAAAATATGTTGACTAATGTATTTATTGTGCATATGGCATGAGACTCTACTTCTTTTGTTGGTGCTCATAAGTACTTATAGTTTTTTTTTATTATTGTTTTTATCAGAACTTTGAAGCAATGTTAAAATGTCCTAAATTTAGCCTTCCTAATGAATCCAGGTTGTTCTTTGGATATTTATAATTCCATTACTAGAATTTACAACACATGCATTAGTCCCAATATTTTCTATTTTATCTTTCTGTGCATTCTTTTGGTACAAGAACACCAGTACCTAAATATAATCCTCAGTTTTCCACTTCAGCCACATCCCTTTTTTCTTTTTGCAGAAAAATATTAGCTTTCACATAAGCTTTTTTTTTTGTCTTGTTCTTCCTCACAGTGTGACAGTTTGCTTTGTCAGTGAATAAATCTTCATTTAGAAATACACTACACTATGTTTCAACTTTTAGCAGTGCTTTAAATTTAGATACACTTTATAATAACACTAAAGATGAGTCTATTCTTTAAATGAAGAGTGGAATACAAAACACGTATGCATAAAACATGCATCTGCCTTGAGGGTCCCTGTTGTCTTCTTTTCAAGTGTTCATGGGAAAATCTAGAGCTGTATGCCTTGTCTTGACTCATAGAACACAGATAATATCAAGTTCAAAATAAATTTTACCCATAACAGTGTTCATTAGTCACGATGATTAAATAGGGAGACATCTCAATGATTACTAAACATCACACAATTATACATGAGAAGGCAGCTAGTTTAGTTGTTGGTTTTTTCTTGCTGTCTGAGGTATTGGTCTTGTATGAGGCAGAGAAAATAATTTTTTAGCTTAACCCTGCCCTCACACTTTCAGCAAAGCAAATGTGAGCTTTCAGTCTGCCTTCTTGGTTTTTATTTGAAAGTAGTCTAGACTTTGGGGCAATTTGGGTTTCCTCCAACTGATTTTTTCTCAGGATCCAGGCTTAAGAAGCAACACTGTGTTTTTCTTGTGGTACAGAGCAAACATGCAAAAAGGTTGGTTGAAGTTTTTGATGCTTCTTATGGTATTAGCCTCAACACTTAAAACTGCCAATTTCTCTTCTTTTTCTTAAACTCCATTGGTCAAAGAAGGCCAAACCCCATGTGAAGGGATCAGGGATAAATACTCACCTGACTAATGGGAACCAAAGCAATGTCACATGACAAAGGCATTGGATGTTTGTTTGGTTTTCAGAGAGGGAATACAAAGTGTGGGGCATTAATTTAATCTATAATAGATAGATAGAGTAGAAAGTGTTGTCCTGATTTTTTAACATGAAATAAATATCACATAATAGCATTCATTGCTCCTTAAGTATGCTCTCTTTTCTTTTCTCTTGTAGGATTCTCCCTTAGCAGTGACCATTCTTTTACAATAAGAGAGAAGTTGAAGAGGTGAAGTTATTAAATGAAAGTTATCATATCTCCTACTTCATTACAATATATCTGGATCTTGAATATCTCAATATGGGTTGACATAGCCAAACCTTACATCACATGAGGCATGCTTAAGTAAAACATGCATAAGGCAGAACATGACACGATGCCCTTCTTGGCTTCAGGATACCTTGACTAAAGGACATTTGCAGACACAAATATGTTTAATTTTCCTTCAGTTTTGTATTCCAACATAATTTATAATCAGTGAGAGTTCATCATAGAAAAATTCTGGGTGGGTTAAAATTAGAATTTTATTTGGTTACATGAAAAAGGACAATTTTCAAAGGGTATATTTTCAGACACATCTATATTAAGAAAAAATACAATTGACATTGAAACTATTGAAATTGATTCTCTTAAAATCATTAAAGTCTGTGTAGTGTTTGGAAGTTTTTTTGAACATTTAAGGGTCTACAGCCCTTATTTAACTTTGAAAACCAATTAAATAGAGTATTTTGAGAAATTACTTAGAAATTGATAAATTATGACTCTCACAGACAGATGTTTAAAAATAGTTAACAGGGCTTCCCTGATGGCGCAGTGGTTGAGAGTCCGCCTAACGATGCAGGGGACGCGGATTTGTGCCCTAGTCCGGGAAGATCCCACATGCCGTGGAGTGGCTGGGCCCGTGAGCCACGGCCGCTGAGCCTGTGCGTCCGGAGCCTGTGTTCCGCAACGGGAGAGGCCACAACAGTGAGAGGCCCGTGTACCGAAAAAAAAAAAAAAAAAAAAAAATTAACAAATGTCAACATTCATTTGTTATTTAAAGAGAATATAGGAAAGAGAAATAAAATGTTCTTAACTTAATAAATGACATACATTAAAAATAAATAGTAAACTTGGCATTGAGAAACACTGACATTAAAGGATGAATATAGTTCTTTCCACCATGTCTACTCAACCTTGTATTGGAGGCACTCGGCAAATGCCATAAAATCAGAAACAATATGTAAATAACAAGAATCATTAAAAGAAATACAAACTTTGTTGCTTTTACTTGACTTGGTTGACTACATAGAAAATCCAGCAACTCATTTATACACAACACTTGAATTAATAGGATAAATAACCTAGTTGGTTAACTAAAAATTATTACGTAAAAATAATTATCACTCTTTGGAGACAAAGATCCCATTCATAATTGACAAAAAAATCAAAATGTAGCCAGGAATAAACCTAGCCAAAGACATAAAAAGTGTCTTAGGAGATAGGTACACAAATAATAGAAAGACAAAAAGGCAACCTGATTGTTCATGGACTGACTCAATGAATTAATACATTTAATCCTCCCCTAATTTAATCTGCAAAGGTAGTAGGAAAGAGATGGCAGAGATACTTTATAAATGCTAGCAGAGATATTCTATACATTTACAAAAATTAAGACAGTGTAGTACTGATGAGAGTAGAGACATCAATAAATGTAACAGAAAACTATTGTTAAAATTAGACTAATCATATACAGAAATGATATAAGGCAGTTGTAGTATTATAAATCATTGAAGTAATGTGATATGTAATCAATTACAGTACATTAAAATGTTTTTTAGCACAATAAGCAATGTCATAAAGAAATATTAAGAAAGAATACACACTTGAATATAATGCTAAAACATGTAAAATTAATAAATATTAATATCCAGAATATCTACAAATCAAATTAAACTCATTTAGCTGTCCAATTTTCCCAGCATAACTTCTTGAGGGGCAATCTTTTCTCTTTTGTGTGTTCTTGCCTCCTTCATCATAAATTAGGTGACCATATTTGCATGGGCTTATCTACGGACTTTCTATCCTGTACCATAAATGTATATTTGTGTTTTTGTGCCAATACTATACTGTCTTGATTACTGCAGATTTGTAGTATAGTTTGAAGTCAGGTAGCCTGATTCCTCTAGCTCCATTTTTCTTTCTCAAGATTGCTTTGGCTATTTGGGGTATTTTATGTTTCCATACAAATTGTAAATTTTTTTATCCTAATTCTGTGAAGAATGCTATTGGTAGTTTGATAGGGATTGCATTGAATCTACAGATTACTTTGGGTAATATAGTCATTTTCACAATATTGATTCTTCCAGTCCAAGAACATGGTATATTTCTCCATCTGTTTATGTCATCTTTGATTTCTTTCATCAGTGTTTTATAGTCTTCTGAGTACAAGTCTTTTGCCTTCTTACATAGGTTTATTCCTAGGTATTTTCTCCTTTTTGTTGCGATGGTAAATGGGATTGTTTCCTTAATTTCTCTTTCTGATTTTTCATTGTTAGTGTATAGGAATGCTAGAGATTTCTGAAATTAGAACAATACTTAACACCATACACAAAAAGAAACTCAAAACAGATTAAAGACCTAAATGTAAGACTGGACACTATAAAACTTTTAGAGGAAAACATAGGAAAAACACTCTTTGACATAAACCACAACAAGACCTTTTTTGACCCACATCCTAGAGTAATGAAAATAAACACAAAAATAAACAAATGGGACCTCATTAAACTTAAAATCTTTTGCACAGCAAAGGAAACCATAAACAAGACTATAAGACAATCCTCAGAATGGGAGAAAATATTTGCAACTGAAGAAATGGACAAAGGATTAAAATATACAAACAACTCATGGAGCTCAGTATCAAAAAAACAAAACAAATAACCCAATTAAAAAATGGGTGGAAGACCTAACTAGACATTTCACCAAAGAAGACATGCAGATGGCCAAGATGCACATGAAAAGATGCTCAACATCACTAATTGTTAGAGAAATGCAAATCAAAACCACAATGAGGTATCATCTCACAGGTCAGAATGGCCATCATCAAAAAATTTACAAACAATAAATGCTGGAGAGGGTGTGGAGAAAATAAAACCTCCTAAACTGTTGGGGAGAATGTAAATTGATACAGTCGCTATGGAGAACAGTATGGAGGTTCCTTAAAAAACTAAAAATAGAACTACCATATGACCCAGCAATCCCACTACTGAGCATATACTCTGAGAAAACCATAATTCAAAAGGACATATGCACCCCAGTATTCACTGTAGCACTATTTACAATAGCCAGGACATGGAAACAACCTAAATGTCCAACAGTAGATGAATGGTTAAAGAAGATGTGGTACATATATACAATGAACTATTACTCAGCCATAAAAAGGAATTAAATTCGGTCATTTGTAGTGATGTGGTTAGACATAGAATTTGCCATACAGAGTGAAATAAGCCAGAAAGAGAAAAACAAATATTGTACATTAATGCATATATGTGGAATCCAGAAAAATGGTACAGATGAAACTATTTGTAGGTCAGGAATAGAGATCTAGATGCAGAGAAAGGACATGTGGACACAGGGGTCGAAGGGAAGGGTGGACAAATTGGGAGATTAGGTTTGACATAAATACACTACCATGTGTAAAATAGATAGCTAGTGGGAATTTGCTGTACAACACAGGAAACTCAGCTTGGTGCTCTGTGACTACCTAGATGGGTGAGATAAAGGGGTTGGGAGGAAGGTCCAACAGGGAAGGGATATAAGTATACAGTATACAGATATAAGTATACATATAGCTGATTCACTTCATTGCACAGCAGAAACTAACACAACATTGTAAAGCAAATTTACTCCAAATAAAAAAAAATAAACTCATTTAAACCACTCAATTTTCAATATAAGAAAAAATAACTAGACTGGGCTAGTTTTATTAAAAAGGTGACAGATTATACTTGAGAATTTTCAGGTTTATAAAATTCACCCACGTAGTTACCGAATAAAGAGCCAAGATAGTGACTAAACTTGTCTGGTACAACATTGAAACAAAACAAAACAAAAATACTGAAAGCTATATTTGCATTAGAAGAAGGAAAAAGGCATCAGCCTTGTTCTGTCTCCCACAGCATTATAATATGACCATTTATTGTCATAAATATCTTTATGTACTTTGTATTAAAATAATTTTTAATTATTACCAAGTAAAGGCACACCATGAATTTTTTAAAGTAATATTTAACTATAAAATTCTGAATTTATAAAATAAAAAGTTCTTAATAAAAGGCTTTCTTATTGGTTAGTATTTTATAGCTGTCATGCATACATACCTTCCATAAGAAAACCATTATCATGGATTTACACAATTTGGTTTCCTATACTTCATGTTGCTCTTTCTTTCTTCTAAATAAATATATAGAGAGAAGTTAAAAACCAACACTTGCAAATTCTAAGAAGTGAAACTATGCAATTTTCAAAGTCATCCTGCCTTCCAGAAGCACCTTCCCCTAGGATGTTATACTCCCATGGTCACACCCAATTCTGCTTACCTAAGCACTGCTTGTGGCCCTGCTCTAAAACAAATATCTGAAAACCATTGGTTTACAGGCTCAGTCTTGTCCAGGATCTGGACAATAAGCACCAAACATTTTATATTTAGCTTTGTCTCTTTGTTGATAGGTAAGGCCTCAAAAGATTCTGCAGCCCTTAAACCTGTAATCTGAAGTGCTAGCACTAAGCTTATGGATGCCCTGTTATGAAGTAAGGAGTATCCCATTTATACCCCTTCTTCTTCTTCTTTTATTTGTTTCCATCCCTAATACTGGACTTTTGTTTTTATATGAACTCAATTTCTCACTGTTGCTATAACACACCCTGAGTCACAGTTCAAATTGTGAATTTCTACATCCATCATGGAAGATAAACTTTGCACTTGAATGTTTGCCTATAATATGAGCTCTGATTTACCCTGAGTGAACATTGTTGCAAAACCACTCTTTGAAGAGGATACCTTCTGAACTTACTACTCTCATATTGTGGGTGGTCATCTAACTATTTGAGGCAAATTAGTTCAACTTTTTGTAACCACATTTTGGAGCTAGACCTGCATCTGTAGAGTACTATCACACCTCCCCTCCCCTTTCTGGTTTATTCTCTATTACAAAACTTGTCATGAAGGTCTGACAAAAAGGTCCATGTGAGCTTGGATTCATGCTTTTTTTTAAGCCAATAAATTAGGAAACTGTGATCAATACTATCAAAACATGTATTTGAAAATTAATGATTGTGATGATTTTGTTGAGCAAATTCTATTGGAGATTATGAGAGCTCTGTTCATAAGTGTTTCTTAGTGAAGTGGAACACATATCAGGTTAAAACCTAGCTACTCATGAGTTGGTGATATTTTGGAAGTGACAGATCCTGAGCCCCATGTTCCTTTTCTGTAAATAGAAGCAATAAAACAATAGCTTTCTTATATCATTGTAGAGGTCAAGAAGACTGTTTTAAAGTGTTTTGTTAAATTATATGCAAATGTTATAGAAAGAAACCAGTGCCCTGCTGAGTTAAATGTCATATTCAGTCCACTTTCTCAGTAAAAGAATGAGAAAGTAAATAAATCAAAATTCTCATCAAAAAGATTTTTTTTCATTTTTTAACAAAATTTTAAACTGAATTTTAAAATAATTTTTGTAGTGAAATTATGTATTTGCAAATTCCATTTAATGGTGAGAGGAACTTAGTCTATTTTATGTATACAATAACTTGATGCCAATGTGTGACAAAAAGGAATTAAATAAAAACCTGAGCTGACCATCATGAGGGTGAGCCAGAGCTTCCAGCTTATAACTACATTTCTGATCTGTGCCAGTTAGTTCAGAATACTAGATGCTAGCAGATTCTTTTGTCTCTAGTGTATGTTTTCAGATTTTAGACCAATGTGGAGCAAAAGGTAAATAAAAGACTGCATTTATTTTTTCACTTAAAATATTTATTGAGCAGTTACCACATGCAAAGCTCTGTTCTAGGCAATGGGGATAGAGCAGGAGACAAACCAAATAATACTGTTTCCTTCTAAGGGTAGTTCAGGGGACAGAACATAACATGTGGAAAAGTAAATATTGTGCTAGACTCTTGTTTAGGGATAACCAGTATCATTTCCTTGTTCTGAGCACACAGCACACATAGATTCATATTTTTACAGTCTCCCTTTCAGTTATAATGAGCACACATGACTGGGTGCTGGCTTAAGGGAAACATTAATGTATGCCACTCTTAAACCTGGCCATCCTGCTTTGTTCTTTACTGTCTATCTCTATGTTAATTCACTGACAATGCCAAGGACCTTAGAAAATGACAGAGGCACATGATGGAAGAATACATGACTCAAGTGTCAGTGCTTGGAAGAGAACATCCTGACAAGAGTCTAAAGTATAATGTGAATTAGAAATAAAATTTTACTAGATTAAACAGGGATGATTTGTTCATTGTTTGTTACAGAACCTAAGCAGATGAAAATATGTAACTTATTGACAGCTAATTGTATATACTATGAAAAATAAATTACAGTAAGGGGATATATAGAGGAAGGAAGTGCTGTTATAGATATAATCAGAAAAGCCCTTTTGGTTTTGGTGAAGACTAAACAGAGAGCTGAATAAAATGAGGGAGGAAACCATGTGAATATTTGGGGAATGGACATTCTCTAGGTACAGAACATGTACAAATACTCTGAAGTAAAACCATAACTGGCTTTTTTGAGGAACTGAGAAAGGAAATATAGTTGGAAATATTGGAGAGAGAGCTAAGGACCAGCTCCTTTGTAAGCCGCAATAAAGACATGATTTGAAACTAAGAAAAGAGTTCATCAAGATATTTCCATTAAGGTCATAATGATGGACAACAAAATTGAAGTCCAATGAAAAATAATACTTTACAAGTGCTAAATCAAAGTACATATTTGATCTACAGGAACTTTGTTCTTCACAGCACTTGCTGGTAGTCACATCTTTAACATTAACTCATTCACTTTATAGCAGTAATGCTGCCATAGAATCTTGGTGTATGCAAATTCCTAAAGCCCTCATGCTTTTATTACATAATACTTTTAGGTAGGTTTGACCAATAATTACTAGTTACTTTTTGGATAATCTTATCATACAATATAATATCAACAACAATTAAGCAGCCAACACATGTAGGTTTATTTTACTCTAAATCCTCTACATTCTTCCTTTTTAAGCAAAAATATAAGCAAAAAATTTGCTTTTCAGAGTTATATTATTTGATTGCTTTAGAATTGAACACTAAAAATAAAGGGAATTATTCAAGGTCACATATATTTTAAGTGACTACACTGGTTGCAGATTTAATTTCTTCCTGTCTCCAAAGTATTCAACTGCTTTAGAATAATTCTAAGGAAGAGCATTTTTATGTATGGAAGAAAGAAAATATGTTTTTAAAATACTGCAATGGGTCATTTTAAATTCACTATTATCTACTGATTTTTATTATATTTTCTTTTAACCACTAAAATAAAAAGTAGTCAGAGTTTTTTTTAGCATAACTATATTTTTATTACTTAAAATTTGCTGTAAGAAGCAAAAGAAAATTCTGTCTGTGAAAGTAGTGATGGTCATAAATGCCTCTTTTCATTTACAGTCACATATCAAAATAAAAATCACCACTATCAGAATACTTTTCAAAAATAAAGAATAGTAAGACTTTGTTAATCAAGAGATTTAAAAAGCTAAAACATATGAAGGAAAGTTGTAACATAATAGTTCAATTATGGATTACTTTTCCATAAACTGAATCACCAATTAAATGCACCATTCATGTAGCAAAGTGATTTAGATATTCTGATCCACAGTTTTACAGTAATAAAATATATGAAAAACCACCACCTAGATAATACTAATTATTAATTGGTCTTAATGGGATAATGCTTAAGATGTCATTGAAATCTCATAGCAAACACATTATAGTGCACCATATATTTTCTCTAAATTTGCAGTATTTAAGTGCAAATAGATATTTCAGTTTACTCTGTAAACAATTATAGTGAATTGAAAGATAAAACAAATGGGGGAAAGATTGAGTCTAAAGTTTATAGTGATTATTCAATATTATTTAGGAAATACTCTACCTGGACTCTGTCATCGGTATTCTAAAGCTAAGTGAGGAAAAATTACTACTTCCAATTATCATTGTTAAAATTAAGATTACCTGAAATGATTTTGAAATGCTTTATGAAATATTTATTCTTTATTATTTTCACTTATATTTTTGAAAATCATAATAGAAGTCTATTTACAATGTTCTGGCATTTTCAAATGTGCATGATGATTAAAATAATTTGATCAATTCTGGTTGTCATCCTCCATTGTTACCATAAAATATACAAATAAACAAGAATGACTCAACATTAAAAATTCAATTTGAATTCAGTAGTTTTTGTTTATTCAACAAAGAACAGAAATTTAATTGGGTTCTATTACACCAAATCTCATCATCTGAAAGAATTACCATTAAGAAAAGTTTCCAGTATGATGGGTTTAGTCTTACCTTCTGGTGCTGTAAATAGTACAATGCCTTGCAGAGAGCAGGAAGTCAGCAGCATTTTCTGAATGTATGCATATATTAACAAATGAAACTATACTTTTATAATAGAGAGAATAATTTTTGCTATGCTCCGAACAAATGATGTTTTTGAACGTGCTACAACTAACAAAGAAAGGGTTTCTTTGAGAATAAATGCTTTTATCTGTAGAATATATATAATTAGCTGTCAAAGAATCTCATTTTCGTCTTAACATTAAGAAAAAGACATGTTTTACAAACACAGCTGGACACTTCTAGATAAAAAATAGTAACAACAGGATTTTTGGAGGGAGGAGTTAGGTATCCCTTCAAAGTAATCTCTTGCTTTCATAAATCAGCAATTCAGGGGAAACTACAACACATTTTTAAAATGTATTCTTGATAAAGGACAGATGGGTTAACTTTCAATATTATGAATTCTGAATGAAAGCCTAATAGAAACTCGTCAACCAAATCAAGAAAATATCAAGTTAGGGCTTCCCCGGTGGTGCAGTGGTTGAGAGTCCGCCTGCCAATGCAGGGGACACGGGTTCGTGCCCGGGAAGATCCCACATGCCACGGAGCGGCTGGGCCCGTGAGCCATGGCCACTGAGCCTGCGTGTCCAGAGCCTGTGCTCCACAACAGGAGAGGCCACAACAGTGAGAGCCCCGCATACTGCAAAAAAAGAAAAAAGAAAATATCATGTTATAATATTTCACATGCTGTTTTTTTAATGTTGGAAGTTTCTGCTTGGTGGTACCATTAGCATCTAAATCTAGTAGCCATGACTCTGAGTGGAGGAGCACATCTGAGGATCATGCAACAGCATGACTGAGGGATTAGGTTGAGTTGGCTGCTTTGATAGGCTAAGCAGGTGCCCTTCCTTTCTCACACTTATCACTATTTCCCTCATACTTGTTTGTGTGCTTAACACAAAAGGATCAATCTAACACATAAGAATAGTTTTACTAAGAAAGTACCAGTCATTGGACACTTAGAGAATGAAAATGACAATACAAGTTTGAAACATTGAAAGAAGCATTTCATTAAAAACAATATTCCACTCAAATAGTGAGTTAAGAGAGTAATATTGACATATATACACCTCCAAATGTAAAATAGATAGCTAGTGGGAAGCAGCGGCATAAACAGGGAGATCAGTTCTCTGCTTTGCAACGACCTAGAGGGGTGGGATGGGGAGAGCGGGAGGGAGGCTCAAGAAGCGGGGGAGATTTCTGTGCATTAATTTTGTATTCTGCTGCTTAACCAAATTCATTGATTAGCTCTAGTAGTTTTCTGGTAGCATCTTTAGGATTCTCTATGTATAGTATCATGTCATCTGCAAACAGTGACAGCTTTACTTCTTCTTTTCTGATTCGGATTCCTTTAATTTCCTTTTATTCTCAGATTGCTGTGGCTAAAACTTCCAAAACTATGTTGAATAAGAGTGGTGAGAGTGGGCACCCTTGTCTTGTTCCTGATCTTAGTGGAAATGCTTTCAGTTTTTCACCATTGAGGATGGTGTTGGCTGTGGTTTTGTCATATATGATGTTTACTATGTTGAGGAAAGTTCCCTCTGTGTCTACTTTCTGCAAGGTTTTTATCATAAATGGGTGTTGAATTTTGTCGAAAGCTTTCTCTGCATCTATTGAGTTGCTCATATGGTTTTTCTCCTTCAATTTCTTAATATGGTGTATCACGTTGATTGATTTGCGTATATTGAAGAATCCTTGCGTTCCTGGAATAAACCCCACTTGATCATGGTGTATGATCCTATTAATGTGCTGTTGGATTCTGTTTTCTAGTATTTTGTTGAGGATTTTTGCATCTATGTTCATCAGTGATATTGGCCTGTAGCTTTCTTTCTTTGTGACATCCTTCTCATGTTTTGGTATCAGGGTGATGGTGGCCTCCTAGAATGAGTTTGGGAGCGTTCCTCCCTCTGCTATATTTTGGAAGAATTTGAAAAGGATAGGTATTAGCTCTTCTCTAAATGTTTGATAGAATTCGCTTGTGAAGCCATCTGGTCCTGGGCTTCTGTTTGTTGGAAGATTTTTAATCACAGTTTCAGTTTCAGTGCTTGCGATTGGTCTGTTCATATTTTCTATTTCTTCCTTATTCAGTCTTAGCAGATTGTGCATTTCTAAGAATTTCTCCATTTCCTCCAGGTTGTCCATTTTATTGGCATAGAGTTGCTTGTAGTAATCTCTCACAATCTTTTGTATTTCTACAGTGTCAGTTTTTACTTCTCCTTTTTCATTTCTAATTCTATTGATTTGAGACTTCTTCCTTTTTTTCTTGATGAGTCTGGCTAGTGGTTTATCTATTTTGTTTATCTTCTCAAAGAACCAGCTTTTAGTTTTCTTGATCTTTGCTATTGTTTCCTTCATTTCTTTTTCATTTATTTCTGATCTGATCTTTATGATTTCTATCCTTCTACTAACTCTGGGGTTTTATTGTTCTTCTTTCGCTAATTGCTTTAGGTTCAAGGTTTGGTTGTTTATTCAAGAATTTGGTAAAGTAGCAGGATACAAAATTAATGCACAGTAATCTCTGGCATTCCTATACACTAATGGTGAAAAATCTGAAAGTGAAATCAAGAAAACACTCCCATTTACCATTGCAACAAAAAGAATAAAATATCTAGGAATAAACCTACCTAAGGAGAGAAAAGACCTGTATGCAGAAAATTATAAGACACTGATGAAAGAAGTTAAAGATGATACAAATAGATGGAGAGATATACCATGTTCTTGGAGTAGAAGAATCAACATTGTGAAAATGACTCTCCTACCCAAAGCAATCTACAGATTCAATGCAATCCCTATCAAACTACCACTGGCATTTTTCACAGAACTAGAACAAAAAATTTCACAATTTGTATGGAAACACAAAAGACCCCGAATAGCCAAAGCAACCTTGAGAACGAAAAACGGAGCTGGAGGAATCAGGCTCCCTGACTTCAGACTATTCTAAAAAGCTACAGTAATCAAGACAGTATGGTACTGGCACAAAAACAAAACTATAGATCAATGGAACAGGATAGAAAGCCCAGAGAAAAACCCATGCACATATGGTCACCTTATCTTTGATAAAGGAGGCAGGAATGTACAGTGGATAAAGGACAGCCTCTTCAATAAGTGGTGCTGGGAAACTGGACAGGTACATGTAAAAGTATGAGAGTAGAACACTCCCTAACGCCATACTCAATAATAAGCTCAAAATGGATTAAAGACCTAAATGTAAGGCCAGAAACTATCAAACTCTTAGAGGAAAACATAGGCAAAACACTCTATGACATAAATCACAGCAAGATCATTTTTGACCCACCTCCTAGAGAAATGGAAACAAAAAGAAAAATAAACAAATGGGACCTAATGAAACTTCAAAGCTTTTGCACAGCAAAGGAAACCATAAACAAGACCAAAAGACAACCCTCAGAATGGGAGAAAATATTTGCAAATGAAGCAACTGACAAAGGATTAATTTCCAAAATTTACAAGCAGCTCATGAAGCTCAATAACAAAAAAACAAACAACCTAATCCAAAAATGGGCAGAAGACCTGAATAGACATTTCTCCAAAGAAGATATACAGACTGCCAACAAACACATGAAAGAACGCTCAACATCATTAATCATTAGAGAAATGCAAATCAAAACTACAATGAGATATCATCTCACACCAGTCAGAATGGCCATCATCAAAAAATCTAGAAACAATAAATGCTGGAGAGGGTGTGGAGAAAAGGGAACACTCTTGCACTGCTGGTGGGAATGTGAATTGGTTCAGCCACTATGGAGAACAGTATGGAGGTTCCTTAAAAAACTACAAATAGAACTACCATATGACCCAGCAGTCCCACTACTGGGCATATACCCTGAGAAAACCAAAATTCAAAAAGAGTCATGTACCAAAATGTTCATTGCAGCTCTATTTACAATAGCCCAGAGATGGAAACAACCTAAGTGTCCATCATTGGATGAATGGGTAAAGAAAATGTGGCACATATATACAATGGAATATTATTCAGCCATAAAAGGAAATGAAATTGAGTTATTTGTAGTGAGGTGGATGGACCAAGAGTCTGTCATACAGAGTGAAGTAAGTCAGAAAGAGAAAAACAAACACCATATGCTAACACATATATATGGAATCAAAGGGGGAAAAAACGTCATGAAGAACCTAGGGGTAAGACAGGAATAAAGACATAAACCTACTACAGAATGGACTTAACGATATGGGGAGGGGGAAAGGTAAGCTGTGACAAAGTGAGAGAGTGGCATGGACATATATACACTACCAAATGTAGAATAGATAGCTGGTGGGACGCAGCCGCATAGCACAAGGAGATCAGCTTGGTGCTTTGTGACCACCTAGAGGGGTGCGATAAGGAGGGTGGGAGGGAGGGAGATGCAAGAGGGAAGAGATATGGGAACATATGTATATGTATAACTGATTCACTTTGTTATAAAGCAGCAACTAACATACCATTGTAAAGCAATTATACTCCAATAAAGTTGTAAAAAAAAATAATAAAATAAAATAAAAATACTTTTTAAAGCTACTGGAATCAAGATAGTATGATTTTGGGCTTCCCTGGTGGTGCAGTGGTTGAGAGTCCACCTGCCGAGGCAGGGGACACGGGTTCGTGCCCTGGTCTGGGAGGATCCCACATGCTGCGGAGTGGCTGGGCCCGTGAGCCATGGCCACTGAGCCTGCGTGTCCAGAGCCTGTGCTCCGCAGCGGGAGAGGCTACAACAGTGAGAGGCCCTCATACCGCAAAAAAAAAAAAAAAAAAAAAGATAGTATGATTTTGGCATAAGTTCAGCCATTTAGTAAATGGAATAGGATAGACCCACATCAAGTGAATGCAAGGTATTTCAATGGGAAAATAATAGTCTTTTTAAAAACTTTTCAAGTTTTTAAAAATCACGTTCATTTAGAAAAAAGCAGAAAACACAAAGGATATCAATTTTTAACTCGCACAGTAAACAAAAATATATTTGAAATATCACAGACCAGAGCAGACTGGGGAGACAATACAAATAAATGTCGTATGATATCCTGGTGCTATGGGTTGAACTGTATCCCCCACAAAGTGGATTGTTGTTGTAAAGTGGAAACTAACACACCATTGTAAAGCAATTATAATCCAATAAAGGTGTAAAAAACAAACAAACAAAACTAAAGCACTGTAGTTAAGAATCAGAAGGCTTGGGTTTCAACTTAAAATGTACAGCAAGTTAATTAATCAACATTAGACAAATAAATAAAAATTGATTTCCATTTTTTTTATTTAAAAAAACCTCTTAGTCATAAGTGTAAAAATATTAGTAACTGACAACTTTACCTGTACATTTTTTCCTTTTTGGAATATTAACTTTGTCAATTATACCTCAATAAAGATGAAAAATATTAACTTTAAAAAAAAAAGAAGGAGGGGATATGGGGATATATGTATGCATATGGCTTATTCACTTTGTTGTACAACAGCAACTAACACAGTATTGTGAAGCAATTATACTCCAATAGTGATGTGTTAAAAAAAAATATGGAAGGAACATTTTCAAATAACAAATGCATCTTGTTTGATTAACTGATTAAGATTTGTGGGGATCTATTTTTCTTTCATGGGGAAAAATACCTTTAAAATTTTTGTTCCTTACCCATGCTGTTCTGTAGAATGATAATGCATGCTAAAATTTTGAGCCAAATATGTAATTTTAAACTTTTAAATAGACACTTATAATATCAAAAGGAAATATTAAAATGATTTTGATAGTGTTTTTTTAAATCCAATACACACAAAATATTATCATTTTAACATGGTATCAACATATTAATTTTCATTTTCTATGTTTTATTTGTTATACTTGTTTGTTTTCTTTGTTTATTAGGCTTAAAGTAATTATGAAGAAGAAGGAAGGCCGCCAAAAATTGACAGGGAGAAGAAAATGTGATGTGAAGGAAATCTAAGAGTAATTGATCAAATAAAGGTAATTATTTTTGCTGTATCTACAAAGAACAAAAGAATAACAATGTAAAAGATTAACTGAGAAAAAAAACTACTCTACAGCAGGGCTAAAAATATTTCCTAATATTAACCAGATTCTGACAAAAGTTCAGATTCTTATAGTAGGCAGCCTAGTAGAATTTCTTTTAAACCTTTCTGAGTAGATCTTGCTAAGGTACTTACACTGCCCACTCTCATTATATGTTATATTAGGGAAAGTGAATGATTAATGCCATCCAAGTCAGTGGATTTTTAAACTATGGGCTGTTATATTAGTCTTTGCATGCATTTTGTAATGAGTTATTTTTCATTAACTACGCTCATCGTCACTAACTGCATTTGAAATAATCATAAGGATCATCGGAAACTCAAGTCAAGTAATCTATGACCCTAAGGTTGAATGGGCACGTAGAGTTACAAATAAGCTTCGGGTTAACTCTTTGCCTTATATTTAAAACAGTTGTCATTCAGTAGCAGAGTAAAGTGCTTATCCTTTTATCTATATAAAACCAGAATTTGGGGCCTTCAGGCTACCTTTTCTTGCATGTCAAAGATGTTAATAATGTATCTGCCTACAAATGTGATGAAGAATATGTCTGCTGGATTCTTTTCTTTGGAGTGAACTGAAACTGAAAACTTTCATTTTGTCATTGAAAATGCTTTCCATATAGTTCTTTCATTTCACACCACCTGTGGAGCACTATACTCTAGGTTAACTCTGGGCATAAGAAATTCATGGACTTCCCCTTGATTAGTAGATACTAGAAAAAAAAATTATACCAGTGACATAATTCTTCTCTTGTGTTTATGTGGTTGAAGGAATATATGACTGCTAACACTTCATACAAATTGTAAAATATATGCATTTTTTAAAAGTGTGAAACCCAAAGCTGAGCTAAGTAAATAACACTGCCAAATAAATATGAAAAACTGTCACCACTTTAGGAGTGCCTGCTTTTGATAAAGCACTATATTTCTGAAGGCAAGGCTCTAATAACTAATAAAAATAGTAAATAGCATTGAGTAATTTGCTTATCATTTTCCATATGAAAATATCCCAATATTGACTGTAATTGAATACTCAAGTTTGTACATGTATTTACTATTCATTTTGTTATAAACACATCCAATAGCATGTTAAAATACTTGCATTCTCATCAAGAACAGAATAATATAATTGACTGGTCAACATGCTAAGTAAAAACATGAGTGGCTATACAAAAACTTGTCCTTTTGGGAGGATGAAAATAAAGTGTGTAATTGGAGCAGTCTTTCATACTGCAGCATGGATAATTTAAAAATGAAAATAATAGTATCATTAATTGTCAGTCTCCAATGACATGAAATTTGTGTTAAACGATCTCTGTTCCCTTTGCTAGTTAGCAAGGACCAAAGCTATCAATAATAACTATTCTGTCTAATTTATACTCTTTGTGTCAAAACAAGAAATGAACAATAGGGGATGACTGAGGTGAATGAAGCTGTCCTTCCATTAATTTTATATAACTCACCATAACCAGCTCTCTCAAAATGTGCTCCAGAAATAATTTATTTTTTATATTATCCTCCAGCACCACCAAGTGGTAAAAATTTTACTTTCTCTTGTAGAGTGATCACTTGAAGACAAACATTAAAATAGTACTGGGATGTTGTTAGGGCTAATTAAGCACCTGAAATGTATCTAATAAAAAATACATCTCAGAATCCCCAGTCTCTATCAAAAAGCCACTGAAAATAATATACTTCAGAAATAAAGAAACAAGATAATTTAATGAATAGATTGTTTGGTTATACTTACTGTTCTTGTTTTATGTTATCTATATTCTGTTTCCCAAAGAGATCTTTTCACTATTGCAATTTATTTTAGTTTTATTTCCCCAAACCTCCAATCTTACTCTAATAGTATAAAATATATAATCTTCTGGTTGTATATTATTTGATTTGGTGGCTGAATTTTGAAGAATAAAAAGAGGGCTGGTAGCTTAAATATTTGTTATTTGAGTGGTATAACATATTAATGGCCATAGAATTTTAAATTGATGTAAGAAAATCATTCAGTTTAGTGGTAATATAAAAACAAGGCATAAAGAAAGTACTTACTATAAATAAAATTGTACACATTTATACACTTTATTTGTTTTAAAAATGGCACAGATTTTAAGTGTATTTTAGAGTTTTCTTTTAGCTATTAATTTCCTAAAATATAATACATCATTTGTAAGAATAAGCAGTGACAAAAATTGAATGGCAAGAAAATCATATTAAAGTTTGCCAGGTAAAAAGTTCCAGGGCCCCAGTCACAAGTTGTGTTACAATCATCTAGGCAATGTGGAGCATTGAGCACTAGCAGTGTCAGATACTTTGAGCATTAAGAGAAATTTAGATCTAATGTTAGTGCATTCGGTATTGAAAATACAGAGTCCCTGTTTCCAGCATTAGTCCAATTAATCTTAGGGGTCTTTTATTAAATATGAAATACACATCTTCTTCTACCTATGCTATCTTGTCAAGTGATGATTAAATATGGAAAATTAATATCAAAGTTTCAAAACCAAACATTATGAAAAATATTGACCTTTTAAAATTATTGTATACCCATTGCTAACCTGATCATTCTTATTGTTGGTCAAGCAAAGCTAACAGTATTAGACTTACAGAAAAGAAATGGAACACTGCCTTGACAGAACCTAAATAGTGTCTCAGAAGGAGAATGTCTCATGTGCTGCTGTGATCTGAATGTCTGAGTTCCTCAAAATTCATTTGTTGAAATCTTAACCCCAAAGGTGAGGCTTTTGGAGGTCGAGCGACTGGTAGGTGACTAGGACATGAGTATGGAACCCTCATGAACGGAATTAGTCCCCTCATAAAGGCAGCTTCAGAGATACCTTGCCTCTTCTGCCATGTGAGAACACAGGAAAAGGACAGCTGTCTATGAACTAGGAAACCCTTACAACACCCCAAATCTGCTGGTACCATGATCCTGGACTTCCAGCCTCCAGAACTGTGAAATGTTTGTTGTTTATAAACAGCCCCCCCCCAAGACTGTGGCATTTTCCTGTAGCATCCTGAATACACAAAAATAGATGGATTTTAGAGTCTGGTCTGTGCAATTTTGATAGTCTTGCAAGATGGGAACCCAGTTCAGTTGGCATTAGTTTATAACATATAGCTTTGGATTGATGGCACAGGGAGGTAATAGTCCTGATGTGTGTATTGATGATTAAGCTATGACTCTTGATAAGTAAGTTATTTTAGTTGGTTTCCTGTCTTATCTTTCAGAAACAAGTGTTTCCCAAAAAAGAGCTAAATAATTTTTCCTTAACCCCAGTATTGTTTAGCACAAACAAAGATAAGTAATCTTTATCAAAGAATTGTTCAGATAGAGACAGAAAAGTATGTTAAGAATTACTCAGAGAGAGACAGGAAAGTATGTTTGGCTAAGAATCGCTTAATATAAGAAAGAGTGAAATATTGTGGTTTTATTTCTCTATTTCTGTAAAAAACAATAAGAAAAACAGCACCAACAAAATTATGTCTATTATAACTGTTAAAAGACAACCCACTATGGGTCTTTTGCATTACTTCAAGTCTGGAAAACAGAATCACTGACTGTCTTTGTTCTGGATCATCTTTTCAAGGATGTTTGTATAGTGACCAGTCTTAGAAAATAGACCTAGTGGCTTCTTCTGGAGCTAAATCAGGGATTCCCAAGGCTAACAGATGATGTTAGTAATGAGGTCCTCAATACCTAATATATAGCATTAGATCAAAACCACATATATACAATGGAATATTACTCAGCCATAAAAAGGAACAAAATAATGCCATTTGCAGCAACATGGATGGACTTAGAGATTGTCATACTGAGTGAAGTAAGTCAGACAAAGACAAATATCATATGATGTTGCTTATATGTTGAATCTAAATAAAGGTGTGCATGAACTTATTTACAAAAGAGAAATAGAGTCACAGATGTAGAAAACAAAATTATGGTTACCAGAGGTAAGGGGGGAGGGATAAATTGGGAGGTTGAGATTGATATATACACACCACTATATATAAAATAGATAACTAATAAGGACCTACTGTATAGCACAGGTAACTCTACTCAATACTCTGTAATGACATATATGGGAAAAGAATCTAAAAAAGAGTGGTTATATGTATAACTGATTCATTTGAATGTACACATGAAACTAACACAACATTGTAAATCAACTATACTCTAATAATTTTTTAAAAAAATATATTGGAAAGTTTATTTGGTTGAGCTATAACTGTTGCCATGGAGCTTAAACAAAATTAAGTGCTAAGTTTTATTTAGACACAGAACAACTATCTCACTGTGTGCCTCCTGATCAATCTATCCTCCTCCATTTAGAGCTCAGGAACTTTATAGTGAAAGATTATTAGAGGTGAGTAAGGATATCTTGCCATCAAGGGGAAGAAGCAAAGTCTATATGCACCCATCTGAGTATGCTGGGGTATTCTGAGGCAAAGAACTCAATCAATTATGGCTCTGTTGAATACAGGATCCAAAGTTGTTATCTTACCCACGACTGTGGAAGGAAAATGTGCCCTTATTCAGCTACCAGTGTTTGGGCAGAGTTCACTGTGGGGAAGAACACTAACTTGACCATGCTGATGGCTCCCTTTGGGTCAGTTATTTGTATTATTGTTGTTCCTACATATGAGTGTTTAGTAGGAATTAATGTATTATACCCATGAGCCTCCTGTTCCATAGGGCCAAAGATATTTTTCTATTCAGGAAGTTGCACATGTATAGAAGTGCTAGTGGGATACATAAATGGTTATCCAACTTATCTCCCTACAATGTCTTGGGTGGTTCAACATAACCAGTGTAGAATGCCAGGAGGAGAAATAAAAACAAATACTTTAAAGACTTAAAGGTAGCAGAAGTAGTATGAGATGCAATATCTCAATACAATAGCCTTATATGTCCAATGGAAAAGAAAACTTACAATGGATTATTGTTAAGTGAAATCAATTGTTGCTTTCATAGCTCTCACAGTTCCAGACTTTGCAACTATAACCAAATTCATTACACAGACTAATATCACTTGGACATACCAGGATCAAGAAAAGTTCACATTCATGTCACAAAGTCTCCAATATGTGTTTGTAGTACGCCAACAGGAGAATCTAAACTACCATGGTTTTTCCAACCCTGAGTGGATTAGGATTTAGCATGAATGGCTCTAACTTCTAATGTTCAGAACTTTCACTTTGTAGATGATGTATGGTTGGATGACACATAAGAAGCCTAGGTCTCAATGATGCTGGCCCTGGTGCTATCACACCTCCTTCAGAAGGTGCCAAAGATAAACTCTGACAAAAGTAAGGGGACTTCTTAGCAATGACTGATCCCTCTGTCAGTCAAGGGACAATGTCTCTCTTCAGCTCCCCTTCACCTAAATAGAAACCTAGCACCTTACTGCACTCTTTATATATTGGAGAAAGCATATGTCTCACTTGGGTATTCTACTTGTTCCTTTATATAGGTTAAACCTATAAGCTATATAGGTTTATATAAACCTATATAAACACATAAGCTTATCTTGAGTGTCACCCAAACCAATAGATTCAAACCTTTAGAATCCATCCAGCAAGCTGTTAGCATGTTCTATTATATTTGGGGCATTGCAACCCTGGTGATCCCTTACAGCCACATGTCTCAGTGAATGATGATTATGCTGATTGGAGCTTTTGGCAAAGAGAAGCCACTTCTTCTTGGAGGCACCCTTTGAGTTTTGGACTCACCTTCCAGATATGACTACCAATTTTACCAGTTTTTACAAAGAAGCTATTAGCTTGCTACTTAGCTCTTACTGAAACTTGGCTCCTGACCCATGGACTCTCTGTCATGACATTGCCATTCAAATTCAATGCTTAACAAGTTGAGAAGAATTCAATAAACTTTACTTGTGAAATGAGTATGTAATATTCAAGAACACAGAAAGCAGGGTCCCAGTGTTATTTCACCTGTACATGAAAAATCAGCAGCTATCAATTTAGGGGGAAATTTATCCTCAACTGTGGTGGTTGAAGCAAAGCTGTTGAATCACCTGGGCTCTTAATTTGAAGAGATTCTCTTAAATTCCAGGCCTGGTTCAATGATGGTTTAGATAGGCTGAAAACTGAAGTTGTCCATTAGGCTGCTACAGCTGTTGAACCTCAGCACCAACTAAGGAGGACCAAAAATGGATATGTTTGCTTCCCTCACTGGGCAGAAATCAAAGCTGTTTTTATTGCTCTGTCTAAAACTTTGTCTAATGAAATTTGTTATATTTTTACTGACCATTGGTCCATTGCTATTGAGCTGGATGTTTGTCTGACATTTGGAAAACTATGACTGACAGATTTAAAACACCTCTCTTTGGAACCACTGATTAGTAAGGAAAGATTCTCTGATTAAACTGACTGAAATCAAGCTACTAATCAAAAGGTAACCAGATTTCCATCATTTCTGTCTCAATTGATCATTACATCAAGCATGGAAACAAGTCACCAACATAAACTGGGCTCTCAGTAAACAATTCCATGTTTCTGATGCAGAGGTTTGCCAGATTTCTGACACTTGACAAAAGTTGACCCAGTCATCTCCTGTTGAGAGGAGTGCTGTCCCTACCTGCAGATTGACTACGTATGATTTTGATCCCCCTATTAGGACTATCAGAGATGTGAGAAAATTGATTATATGTTTTCAGGTTATGGTGATGCTGTTTCAGTCTGATCATCTGACTTTGGCTACATCACACTGGCCCTTAAAACTACTATTTGTCATCTTTTCACCTTTCTATACCATTTCCCATCTGACCTTTTATCACAGAAGCCAATAAACACTGGGCTCATGTTGAGTTATTTAATGAATCTTCTACATTCCCCACCATCCACTGATAGAAAGGTATTGTTGAGTGCTAGAATGGACTTCTCAAAAAATCCACTAAAGGATTTCTGACTCTATCTCCCTCACTTCTTTGACCTTAGTAAGACAGCTTTCTCACTGAATGTGTTACCTCCAAAAGGAATCATCTCTTCTCAATCTAGATAATGATGAAGACAATAGGTACAGGGGATATACAGACTTTTTCAAAAATTTGTAATTTCATACTGTCTATTTCTGTGTATGACAGTTTATTATTTCCCCTATGACAACCCAGGCTGAACTTGTTCATAGAAATTCCAAGGTGTCAGAATAGTTAAAATAAGGCCTTGGGGATTCAGTGTTAATTCTGTTCCAGCCACCTACATTTTTCTCTTTGAATTTCACAATCTTACACCATAAGTATAATTACTACTTTGTTGAATATATTCCTTGCTGAATTTCCCTTGGACTAGTAGATCAGAGTGGAAGACATAATGGGTATTATGTCTTATATTATCTATACGTTTTACAAGAATTACCTTGTCCCTCTCACAACTGACCTTGAAGAAGAAAGATCTATGTGAAAGAAGAGGATGACTGGGCAAAAGGTAAGTCTATAGATATTGGAATGGTACACACCGACTTTGTGGTAGTGGAGAGAGAACAGAAACTTTGCATCTGGGGAGGGGCCACCTTAGAATATAGGACATATTGGGAAAGAGAGGATATTAATGACATCTGTCTTTTGGAACCACCTCTGGACTCATCCTCATGAAGAAAAACACCCCAGTGCAGGTCTTACAAACCATGGCATGAATCTTAAATCTAACTCATTCTTGGCTGCCATTTCCAGTTACATTGCAATGACCTATCAGGAACAAGAGATGTTTTCAGCTCTGGCACCTCCCACACAAAACACCTTGTCAACTACTTTGTATATCTTCTCTACTTATATTTGTGGCTCCATGGGGTGGATAACTGTCACCTGGAGGATGGCACAGACAATAGAACAGGTGGAATGACTGCCCTCAGACAGTTCTTGAAAAACAAAAATTTGACTTAATTATTCAAACTCAACTGTGAATCTTATGGCTTACTACTTGGCTGGAAGATCACTTTTTTTGTTGCTGTTTGTTTGTTTTGTTTGTTTTTACATCTTTATTAGAGTATAATTACTTTACAATGTTGTGTTAGTTTCTGCTGTACAACAAAGGGAATCAGCTATATGTATACATATATCTCCATATGCCCTCTTGAGCCTCCCTCCCACGCTCGCTATCTCATTCCTCTAGGTTGTCACAAAGCATCAAGCTGACCTCCCTGTGCTATGCAACAGCTTCCCACTAGCTATCTATTTTAAATTTGGTAGTGTATATATGTCAATGCTACTCTCTCACTTTGTCCCAGCTTCCCCTTCCCCCTGGGTCCTCAAGTCCATTCTCTACATCTGCATTTTTATTCCTGCCTTGCCACTAGGTTCATCTACACCATTTTTTTTAGATTCCATATATATGTGTTAGTATATGGTATTTGTTTTCTTCTTTCTGACTTACTTCACTCTGTATGACAGACTCTAGGTCCAACAGTCTCACTACAAATAACTCAGTTTTTTCCTTTTTATAGCTGAGTAATATTCCATTGTATATATGTCCCACATCTTCTTTATCGATTCATCTGTTGATGGACACTTAGGTTGCTTCCATGTCCTGGGTATTGTAAAGAGTGCTACAATGAATATTTTGGTACATGTATCTTTTTGAATTATGGTTTTCTCAGGGTATATGTCCAGTAGTGGGATTGCTAGGTCATATGGTGTTTCTATTTTAAGATTTTAAGGAACCTCAATGCTGTTCTCCATAGTGGCTCTATCAATTTACTTTCCCACCAACAGTGCAAGAGGGTCTTTTCTCCACAACCTCTCCAACGTTTATTGTTTGTAGATTTTTTGATGATGGCCATTCTGACTAGTGTGAGGTAATACTGCATCATCGTTTAGATTTGCACTCCTCTAATGATTAGTGATGTTGAGCATCTTTTCATGTGCTCATTGGCAACCTGTATCTCTTCTTTGGTGAAATGTCTGTTTAGGTTTTCTACCCATTTTTTTGATTGGATTGTTTGTTTTGTTGATATTGAGCTGCATGAGCAGCTTGTATATTTTAGAGATTAATCTTTTGTCATTTGCTTCTTTTGCAAATATTTTCTCCTATTCTGAGGATTGTCCTTTTGTCCTGTTTATGGTTTCCTATGTTATGCCAAACTTTTAAGTTTCATTAGGTCCCATTTGTTTATTTTTATTTCCATTAATATAGGAGGTGGGTCAAAAAGGATCTTGCTGTGACTTATGTCATAGAGTGTTCTGCCTGTTTTCCTCTAAGAGTTTTATAGTGTCTGGCTTTACATTTAGGTCTTTAATCCATTTTGAGTTTATTTTTGTGTGTAGTGTTAGGAAGTGTTCTAATTTCATTCTTTTACAGGGAGCTGTCCAGTTTTTCCAGCACCACATATTGAAGAGGCTGTCTTTGCTCCACTGTATATTCTTGCCTCCTTTGTCAAGGATAAGGTGACTATGGGTTTGTGGGTTTATCTCTGGACTTTCTATCCTGTTCTATTGATCTATATTTCTGTTTTTGTGTCAGTATCATACTGTCTTGATTACTGTAGCTTTGTAGTATAGTCTGAAGTCAGGGAGCCTGATTCCTCAAGCTCCATTTTTCTTTCTCAAGATTGCTTTTGCTATTTGAGGTTTTTGTGTTTCCATACAGATTGTAAGGGTTTTTTTGTTCTAGTTCTATGAAAAATACCATTGATAATTTTATAGTGGTTGCATCAAATCTGTAGATTGTTTTGGGTAGTATAGTCATTTCACAATTTTGATTCTTCCAATCAAAGAGTATGGTTTATTTCTCCATCTGTTTGTATCATCTTTGATTTCTTTCATCAGTGGCTTATACTTTTCTGCATACAGGTCTTTTGCCTCCTTATGTAGGTTTATTCCTAAGTATTTTATTCTTTTTGTTGCAATGGTAAATGGGAGTGTTTCCTTAATTTCTCTTTCTGATCTTTCACTATTAGTGTATAGGAATGCAAGAGATTTATGTGCATTAATTTTTTATTATGCTACTTTACCAAATTCATTGATTAGCTCTAGTAGTTTTCTGGTGATATCTTTAGGATTCTCTATGTATAGTATCATGTCACCTGCAAACAGTGACAATTTTACTTCTTCTTTTCCAATTTGTATTATTTTATTTCTTTTTCTTCTCTGATTACCATGGCTAGGACTTCCAAAACTATGATGAATAATAGTGCTGGGATTGGGCACCCTTTTCTTGTTCCTGATACTAAGGGAAACACTTTCAGTTTTTCACCATTGAGAATATTGTTGGTTTTGCATTTGTCATATATGGCTTTTATAATGTTGATGTTGTTTCCCTCTATGCCCGCTTTCTGGAGAGTTTTTAACGTAAATGGGTGCTGAATTTTGTTGAAAGTTTTTTTTCTGCATCTATTGAGACCCTCATATGGTTTTTAACCTTTCATTTTTTTAATATGGTGTATCATATTTATTGATTTGTACCTATTGAAGGATCCTTGCATTCCTGAGATAAACCCCAATTGATCAAGGTGTATGATTCTTTTAATGTTCTGTTAGATTCTGTTTACTAGTATTTTGTTGAGGATTTTGCATCTATGTTCATCAGTGATATTGGCCTGTAATTTTCTGTTTTTGCGACACCCTTGTCTAATTGTGGTATCAGGGTGAAGGTGGCCTCATAGAATGAGTTTGGGAGTGTTCTTCCCTCTGAGGTATTTTGGAAGAGTTTGAGAATAGATGTTAGCTCTTCTCTAAATGTTTGATTAAATTCACCTGTGAAGCCAACTGGCCCTGGGCTTTTGTTTGTTGGAAGATTTTTAATCACAGTTTCAATTTCAGTGCTTGTTATTGGTCTGTTCATATTTTCTATTTCTTCCTGGTTCAAGCTTGGAAGGTTGTACTTTTCTAAGAATTTGTCCATTTCTTCCAGGTTGTCCATTTTATTGGCATAGATTTGCTTGTAGTAATCTCTCATGATCTTTTGTATTTCTGCAGTGTCAGTTGTTACTTCTCCTTTTTCATTTCTAATTCTGTTGACTTGAGTCTTCTGTTTTTTCTTGATGAGTCTGGTTAATGGTTTATCGATTTTTTTATCTTCTCAAAAACGAGCTTTTAGTTTTTTTGATCTTTGCTATCATTTCCTTCATTTCTTTTTCATTTATTTCTATTCTGATCTTTATGATTTCTTTCCTTCTGTTAACTTTGGGTTTTTCTTGTTCTTTTTTCTCTAATTGCTTTAGATATAAGTTTAGGTTGTTTATTTGAGATTTTTCTTGTTTCCTGAGGTAGGATTGCATTACTATAAACTTCTCTCCTTGAACTGCTTTTTCTGCATCCCATAGGTTTTAGGTCACCGTATTTTCATTGTCATTTGTTTCTAGGTATTTTTTGATTTCTTCTTTGGTTTCTTCAGTGATCTCTTGGTTATTTAGTAATGTATTGTTTAGCCTCCATGTGTTTGGGTTTTTTTACAACTTTTTTTTCTAAAATTGATATCTAGTCTCATAGCATTATGGTCAGAAAAGACACTTGATATGGTATCAAATTTCTTAAATTTACAGAGTCTTGATTTGTGACTGAAGATGTGATCTGTCCTGGAGAATGTTCCATGTGCACTTTAGAAGAAAGTGTATTCTGTTGTTTTTGGATGGAATGTCCTATAAATATCAATCAAGACCATCTAGTCTAATATATCATTTACAGCTTGTGTTTCCTTATTTATTTTCATTTTGGATGATCTGTCCATTGGTGTAAGTGGGGTGTTAAAGTCCCTTACTAATATTGTGTTACTGACAATTTCCCCTTTATGGAGGTTAGAGTTTGCCTAATGTACTGAGGTGCTCCTATATTGTGTACATAAATACTTACAATTGTTATATCTTCTTAGATTGATCCTTTGATCATTATGTAGTGTCCTTCTTTGTCTCTTGTAATAGTCTTTATTTTAAAGTGTATTTTGTCTGATATGAGTATTGCTACTGCAGCTTTCTTTTATTTCTATTTGCCTGGAGTATCTTTTTCCATCTCCTCACTGTCAGTCTGTATGTGTCCCTAGGTCTGAAGTGGGTCTCTTGTAGACAGCATATATATGGGTCTTCTTTTGTATCTAATCTGCCAGTCTGTGTCTTCTGGTTGGAGCATTTAATACATTTACATTTAAGTTAATTATTGATATGTATGTTCCTATTACCATTTTCTTCATTATTTTGTGTTTGTTTTTGTTGGTCTTTTCCTTCTCTTGTGTTTCCTGCCTAGAGAAGTTTCTTTAGCATTTATTGTAAAGCTGGTTTTGTGGTGCTAAATTCTCTTAGCTTTTCTTGTCTGTAAAGCTTTTGATTTCTCTATCGAATCTGAATGTGATCCTTGCCAGGGAGAGTAATCTTGGTTATAGTTTCTTCCCTTTCATTACTTTAAATATATCGTGCTACTCCCTTCTGGCTTGTAGAGTTTCTGCTGAGAAATCATCTGTTAACCTTAGGGGAGTTCCCTTTTATTTAATTGTTGTTTTTCTCTGTTTCTTTTAATAATTTTTCTTTGTCTTTAGTTTTTGTCAATTTTATTATTATGTGTCTTGGCTTGTTTCTCCATGGGTTTATACTGTCTGGAACTCTCTGTGTGCTTCCTTGTCTTGGGTGGCTATATCCTTTCCCATGTTTTTTGACTATAATCTCTTCAAATATTTACTTGGGTCCTTTCTGTCTCTCTTCTCCTTCTGGGACCCCTGTGATGCAAATATTGGTACATTTAAAGTTTTCCCAGAAGTCTCTTAGGCTGTCTTTATTCCTTTTCATTCTTTTTTTCTTTATTCTGTTCCATGGCAGTGAATTCCACCATTCTGTCTACCAGGTCACTTATCCATTCTTCTGCCTCAGTTATTCTGCTATTGATTCCTTCCAGTGTAGTTTTCATTTCAGTTACTGTATTGTTCATCTCTGTTTGTTTGTTCTTTAATTCTTCTAGGTCTTTGTTGAACAGTTCTTGCATATCTTGTTCTTTGCCTCTATTTTTTCCTGAGGTCCTGGATCATCTTTACTATCATTATTCTGACTTCTTTTTCTGGAAGGTTCTTATCTCCACTTCATTTAATTGTTTTTCTTGGGTTTTATCTTGTTCCTTCATCTGGTACATAGTCCTATGCCTTTTCATTTTGTCTATCTTTCTGTGAATGTGGTTTTTGTTCCAGAGTCTGCAGGATTGTACTTCTTCTTGCTTCTGCTGTCTGCCCTCCTAGGGTATTTTTAATTTCAGTTATTGTGTTGTTCTTTACTGTTTGTTTGCTCTTTAGTTCATCAAGGTCCTTGTGAAATGTTTCTTATATTTCTGCATTATATTTCAGAAATTTTGGATCATCTTTACTATCATTACACTGAATTTCTTTTCAGGTAGTTTGATTATTTCCTCTTCAGTTGTTTGGTCCTGTGGGTTTTTATGTTGCTCCTTTGTCTGCCAGCAATTTCTCTGTCTTCTCATTTTGTCTAATTTATAGTATTTGATGTCTCCTTTCCCTAGGCTGCAGGGTCATAGTCCCTCTTCCCTCTGTTATCTGCCCCCAGGAGTGAGGTTGGTCCAGTAGTTTGCATAGACTTCCTGATGGGAGGGACTGGTTCCTGCATTCTGACATGGAGTTGAGCCTTTTCCCTCTATGAGCAGGGCTATGTCAGGTAGTCTGTTTGGGGGTATCTGTGAGCTTAGTATGACTTTAGATAGTCTACGTGCTGATGGGTGGGCTCATGTTCCTGCCTTTTTTGTTGTTTGGTGTGAGGTGTCCAGTGCTGGGAGCTGTAGGCTGTTGGATAGAGCTGGGTCTTGCATTCAGGTAGAGGCCTCTGTGAGAGCTCCCAGACTTTAATCTTCCTTGGGGCCAGGAATTCTCTAGTGGGCCAGCATCGTGGACTCAGTGCTCCAACCCCAGAGCCTCAGGCCCGACTTCCAGTTGGGGAATCAAGACCCCGCAAGTTGCTAATCCCAGCAATAAAGGGGATAAAAAAAAAAAAATAAAGACTAACAAAACCCCAGGCAAATGTTGAAAAGTAAAATCAAACAAACAAATACAGAAACAAGGAAATTCACACACACAAAAGACACAAAAACAGAACCAAATAAAATAAAATTCAAAAGAACAACTAGACAAAAACAGAACCCAAGAACAAAATCAAACAATTAAAAAGAAAAGTAGCAAAAACACAAAACCTATAAACAAAACCAAAGCAGTGTGCCAACTGAAGAGTGAAGCAAAGAAACAGAACAAACTGATAAAAATGACTTAAAAAGGGGGAAAACACAGAACAACAGAAAAACAAAATAGAAATGGAAATATATATATATATACTAAAGAAGAAGAAGAAATTAAGGAATAGAACACAGCAAAAAGGAAAAGCAAAGTAAAAATAAAAATATATAAAAAGAAATAAAAATAAGAAGTATGTTATAAAACACAAAGAGCCCAAAAGACTAAAAAAAAAAAAACTAAAACAACAAGCAAACAAAAACAAAAAGACAGAACCAACAACAGAATGAATCAAAACATAATAAAGATAATAGTAATAATTATGTTTCTCTGGGGTCTCAGCTGTAAGTGTCCTTGCACACACCATGAGCCACAGCCCACCTCCACCTCCCCAAGAGGCCCTCCTCTGCCTATGGGCTGGTCTCTGGACTTGCTGTGAGCCCTGTGGGGACCACTGAGACTCTGATCTGGCTCTGTTCTTGCATGTGCTTTCCCACAAAGTTCACAGCTGCCAGAGCTAAACTGTTTTCATTTGTGGGAACACTCATCGTCTACTCAGATATTCCATAGAAGCATGGTCTACCTAGCTGATCTTGGGTATTTAATCTGCAGCTTTTGACACTGATGGAAAGATTTTTGATCCTCTTCCTTAGTCGCCTCATATTTGGGGTTCAGCTTTGGTTTTCTCCCAACCTCTGCATGTGGTCCACCCAGAGGAGTCTGGTCCTGAGGCTGCCTTGGAGCTCTTGGGTCTGCCCCAGTGAGGATAGGCTGCAGAGGTAGTATGACTGCTTGGATTGTGGGAGCCCCAGTGGCACCAAATGTGCAGGGAAGCCAGCAGCCACAGGTGCAAGAGATATGGCCCTAGTGAGAACATTTTCTGGTGCCCACCAGCAGGTGGGTGAGGGCTAGCTCTGAGGGGGCTTTTTTTATTGCTTGGTGGCTGTCAATCAAGAGCCAGTCCTGGGAAGGCTTCTTTTATTGTTGTCTGCAGACACCGGCATGTGGGGAAAGAGAGGCTACAATAGTGGCTCCTCCCCCTGCATGTGACTCAACAGTAGCACCCCACTTCCATGGCAGCCCAGCCTTCCTCCGTAGGCATGCCCTGCTGTGGATTCCCACCCTCCCATACCTTCTGTCCATCTCCCACAGCCAACAGCATTTCTCGCCCCGTGTCTGTTCTCTAATCCCCACGCTCCAGCTCCCAGCCCCCTTGCACACCTGTGAACACATGTCCCAATCCGGTGCATGTAGGGTTGCAGTACATACTGTCTGTGTACTTCTCAATCTGTCCCATCTGACACAGATTGGCTGCTTCACCCTCTCTTGACAGTTTCAAATGCTTTCCTTCTGCCCTAATTGATCTCCCCATCAGAGAGGGGGTTTCTCTGAATTTGGGAATCTCTCCTCTGCTTTGGCTCCCCCACCCTGGGGTGCAGGTCCCATCTGGCTTCCTCTCCTCCTCCTTCTCCCTTCCTTTTTTCATCCTACCCAGTTATGCAGGGATCTTTATAGTCCTTTCCAGTGTCCAAGGTCTTCTGCTATTGTTCAGCTGGTGTTCTGTGAAAATCATTGCATCTATAGATGTATCCCTGATGCATCCATGGAGAGAGGTGAACTCCACATTCTTACTCCTCTGCCATCTTATCTCCTCTCCCTGGGAAAAATCACTTTGAAATTTGGACACACTGTCAACCTGTACTTAGCAACTGATGTATATGCTGTATATGTGTGTGTGTAGGGGGGGCGTATCTCAGCAACTTAAGAAAATAATATTCTTTCTGGGGCATCAGACTTTGTTTCTTATGTTGAAGTCAGTCATTAAAGTACCTTCCTCCTGGAAAAGCATGGTCATGTGTGTTCTAGGATTTAAGAGACTTTTAATCTTGAGGAAACACTAACAATGGATTATGTAGTCCTCAGCTATGGATACCTCTTCAAAATGAAGCTATGCTTGGTTTCTTGGGAAATGTCCTTGGAGAGATAATTGACCTGATTTGATAAGATTTGTCAGGTAAGACAGAGTAGTGTTCATTCTATGAATAATTATTTCTCACTACTCAGAAAATATGTGTTCTTCTGTGTTCTCACCCCAATTCCTTATAAATCATGAGATTTTCATTACTGGGTGATGTGAAGAGGCCTTGTGAGTCCAGGGCATTAGCACTATTAAGACTAATCTTTTGTTCTAGTCCTTTCCCTGGCCTCATGTATTTTTCTCACATGTATGGATAGGTACCCTTTGCAGATTTCTGGATGTCTATCTCCACTTCACTACTCTGTTCTGTAAAATCACTTTTGCCAGCCTGTCTCTGTGAGCTCTCAGCTCACTCTTCTCAAATCAGGATGGCTTCTGTCCCTATTCCCTCTCCATGTGCCATGGCCTGGAAACTCTCAAGGAATGGAGTTTGGGCAATCATAGGGCTAACCTTGTTTGTATCTTGTCTCTCACAGTTACTGTCCTTTGTTGCCTACCTCCAAGTTTCTTGAAATTTGTTTAACATGTTTTGGCTGGTTTTATTTTGTTTCAGACAGAAGGATAGATTATGTCCATGTGAGTCCATTTTGGGTGGAAACAGAATTTCCTCTTAATCTTTATTATAGATTTTAGTATCAGCTAGACAACTTACCAGCCATCAAACAAACAGAAAAAAACTATTTGATTTTTGAATGGAGCTCCATTGAATTTACCAGTTAGTCCATGAAGAATTGGAATCTTTATAAAGATGAATTGTTCATTTCATTGCAATTTGATGTCCTAATTTATTAATGCCATTTTATCTGCCATAATATGGCTCATTATTTTATTCCTAGAAGGTTTGCACAGTATTTATACAACTTATTTCCGTGTAGCTTATGATTTTTGTTATTATTTACATTTCCAGGTTGATTATTGTCTATGTAGATGAGAATTGTTTTTATTAAAGATTGATGTTATGTCCAGCATTCTTGATTAACTACATTATCAATTCAATGACTATACTTTTCATTCTAAGATTACTATTTTTCTACCCTCAGGTTTTCTTTCATTTCTATACAATTTTGTTCCATTATTTTTTGATACTTATGGATATCATTTCATCATTTTCTTTTGAGGCTAATTCAATAAAATTTCACTGAAAGTATTTTATGATATTCATTCTTAAAAGCATAAACTAATTATATGATTGTTTATTTTGATGATTCCTTTGTAGTGTTAGATATTTTATCTTACACATTCAATTTATAACTTTGATTTACAGTAGTATTTTAAGTGGAATGGTTTATTCTTGGTTTTATGGTTGTCTCCACTCAGCTCTCTGAGGTCCTCTGTCTAGAATCAAAGATTATATGATGAGTTCAGATGTCTTGATCCAGAGTGATAATGAAAATATCTTGGATCTTGTCACCAAGTCAGTAGAATCTGGGTTGATTCTTAGTTTAGGGATTATAAGCATATATATAAGGGGTAATTTTTTATGTATCTATATCTATATATATGCATATAGATGTATAGTTATACTCATATCTCCTCTCAGATAAAGTAATTTAAATTTAACTTGTATCCCCAGTGGGAAATCGATAGAAAGTTTTAGCCTTATCAAAAGCAAGAGGAGTACACTATTTCTATTTCTTTCCATTTAAGCAATCAGTCTTTTTCTTTATTGGGGAAAGTTTCCATTTTCTGTAGTAATCAAAATATAGTGTGGTTCTCTCTACTTGCATTCAGACATAGAATTCAATAGCTTTTTTAAAAAAATTTTATTTATTTATTTGTTGGGTCTTTCTCTAGTTGCAGTGAGCGGGGGCCACTCTTCATCGTGGTGCACAGGGCTCTTACTGTCTTGGCCTCTCCTGTTGTGCAGCACAAGCTCCAGACGCGCAGGCTCAGTAGTTGTGGCTCACGGACCTAGTTGCTCCGCCGCATGTGGGATCTTCCCATACCAGGGCTCGAACCCATGTCCCCTGCATTGGCAGGCAGATTCTCAACCACTGCACCACCAGGGAAGCCCCGAATTCAATGGCTTTAACAACCAACAGCTATGCACTAGGATTTCATTTGTGGTCCCCTAATATATTTAACATTTAAAAATATTTCTTTTTTAATATTTTTCTTTCAATACTATGTACCTTTAAAGAAAAATTTTACTATAATAAACAAGAAAATCAAATAGATTTTAATGTAAGTCATACTATATACTGTTATTTATTCATCTGTTTAATTAAATTTGATCTTCCAAAGATGATTTAATGTGGCTTAAAAAGATGCATTGGGGGGACCTTGAAGATGGCGGAAGAGTAAGACGTGGAGATCACCTTCCTCCCCAAAGATACACCAGAAATACATCTACACGTGGAACAACTCCTACAGAACACCTACTGAAGGCTGGCAGAAGACCTCAGACCTCCCAAAAGGCAAGAAACTCCCCACGTACCTGGGTAGGGCAAAAGAAAAAAAGAAAAAACAGAGACAAAAGAATAGGGATGGCACCTGCACCAGTGGGAGGGAGCTGTGAAGAAGGAAAGGTTTCCACACACTAGGAAGCCCCTTCGCAGGCGGAGACTGCGGGAGGCAGAGGGGGGAGCTTTGGAGCCGCAGAGGAATGCACAGCAACGGCTGTGGAGGGCAAAGCGGAGAGATTCCCACACAGAGGATCGGTGCCGACCGGCACTCACCAGCCCGAGAGGCTTGTCTGCTCACCCGCCGGGGCAGGCGGGGTTGCGAGCTGAGGCTCTGAGGCTCGGGTTTCGGTTTCGGGCGGAGTGCAGGGAGAGGACTGGGGTTGGTGGCTTGAACATAGCCTAAAGAGGTTAGTGCACCACGGCTAGCCAGGAGGGAGTCTGGGGAAAAGTCTGCACCTGCAGAAGAGGCAAGAGACTTTTTCTTCCCTCTTTGTTGCCTGGTGCGCGAGGAGAGGGGTTTAAGAGCACTGCTTAAACGAACTCCAGAGACGGGCGTGAGCCACTGCTAAAAGCGCGAACCCCAGAGACGGGCGCGAGCCATGGCTAAAAGCGCAGACCCCAGAGATGGGCGCAAGCCGCGGCTAAAAGCACGGACCGCAGAGATGGGCGGGAGACGTTAAGGCTGCTGCTGCCGCCACCAAGGGGCCTGTGTGCGAGCACAGGTCACTCTCCACACCACTCTTCCGTGGAGCCTGTGCAGCCCGCCACTAGCAGGGTCCCGGGATCCAGGGACAACTTCCCCGGGAGAACGCACGGCGGGCCTCAGGCTGGTGCAACGTCACGCTGTCCTCTGCCGCCACAGGCCTGCCCCGAACACAGTGCCCCTCCCTCCCCCCCCAGCCTGAGTGCGCCAGAGCCCCTGAATCAGCGGCTCCTTTAACCCTGTCCTGTCTGGGCAAAAAACAGACGCCCTCCAGCGACCTACATGCAGAGGCAGGACCAAATCCAAAGCTGAGCCCCTGGGAGCTGTGAGAACAAAGAAGAGAAAGGGAAATCTCTCCCAGCAGCCTCAGAAACAGCGGATTAAAGCTCCACAATCAACTTGATGTACACTGCATCTGTGGAATACATGAATAGACAGCGAATCATCCCAAATTGAGGAGGTGGGCTTCGAGAGCAAGATCTGTGATTTTTTTCCCTTTTCCTCTTTTTGTGAATGTGTATGTGTGTGCTTCTGTGTGAGATCTTGTCTGTATAGTCTTGGTTCCACCATTTGTCCTAGGGTTCTATTCGTCCATGGGTTTTTTTTTTAATTTTTTAATTGTTTATTTTTTAATTGTTTTTCTTAATAATTAATTTTAATTTTAATAACTTTATTATACTTCTCTTTCTTTCTTTCTTTCTTTCTTTCTTTCTTTCTTTCTTTCTTTCTTTCTTTCCTTCCTTCCCTCCTTTAGACAACAAATCATCCCAAATTGAGGAGGTGGTCTCTGACAGCAAGATTTATGATTTTTCCCCCTTTACCTCTTTTTGTGAGGGTGTATGTGTATGCTTTTGTGTAAGATTTTGTCTGTATAGCTTTGCTTCCAACATTTGTCCTAAGGTTCTATCTGTCCCTTTATTTTTTCTAAATAAGTATTTTTTAATTCAATAACTTTATTATACTTTATTTTATTTTTACTGTATCTTCTTTCTTTCTGTCATTTTTCCTTCTTTCCCTGCTTCCTTCCTCCCTCCTTTCTTTCTTTCTTGCCTTCTTTCCTTCTTTGCTTCTTTCTTTCTTTCTTCCTTCCTTCCTTCCTTCCTTCCCTCCTTTCCTTCTTTTTTTCCTCATACTTCTACTAATTCTCTCTACTTTTTCTCCCTTTTATTTTAAGCTGTGTGGATGAACGGCTCTTGGTGCTCCAGCCAGGAGTCAGGGCTCTGCCTCTGAGGTAGGAGAGTCAACTTCAGGACACTGGTCAACAAGAGACCTCCCAGCTCCACATAATATCAAATGGTGAAAATCTCCCAGAGACCTCCATCTTAACACCAGCACCCAGCTTCACTCAACGACCAGCAAGCTACAGTGCTGGACAACCTATGCCAAACAACTAGCAAAACAGGAACACAACTCCACCCATTAGCAGAGAGGCTGCTAAAATCATAATAAGACCACAGACACCCCAAAACACACCACCAGACATGAACCTGCCCACTAGAGAGACAAGATCCAGCCTCATCCACCACAACACAGGCACTAGTCCCCTCCACCAGGAAGCCTACACAACCCATTGAACCAACCTTAGCCACTGGAGACAGACTTCAAAAAAGTGGGAACTACGAACCTGCAGCCTACAAAAGGAAACCCCAAACAAAGTAAGATAAGCAAAATGAGAAGACAGAAAAACACACAGCAGATAAAGTAGCAAGATAAAAATGCACCAGACCTAACAAATGAAGAGGAAATAGGCAGTCTACCTGAAAAAGAATTCAGAATAATGATAGTAAGGATGATCCAAAATCTTGAAAATAGAATGGTCAAAATGCAAGAAACAGTTAACAAGGACCTAGAAGAAATAAAGATGAAACAAGCAACGATGAACAACACAATAAATGAAATTAAAAGTACTCTCGATGGGATCAATAGCAGAATAAGTGAGGCAGAAGAACGAATAAGTGACCTGGAAGATAAAATAGTGGAAATAACTACTGCAGAGCAGAATAAAGAAAAAAGAATGAAAAGAACTGAGGACAGTCTCAGAGACCTCTGAGACAACATTAAATGCACCAACATTCGAATTATAGGGGTTCCAGAAGAAGAAAAGAAAAAGAAATGGACTGAGAAAATATTTGAAGAGATTATAGTTGAAAACTTCCCTAATATGGGAAAGGAAATAGTTAATCAAGTCCAGGAAACACAGAGAGTCCCATACAGGATAAATCCAAGGAGAAATATGCCAAGATACATATTAATCAAACTGTCAAAAATTAAATACAAAGAAAGCACATTAAAAGCAGCAAGGGAAAAATAACACACAAGGGATTCCCCATAAGGTTAACAGCTGATCTCTCAGCAGAAACCCTACAAGCCAGAAGGGAGTGGCAGAACATACTGAAAGTGATGAAGGAGAAAGGCCTGCAGCCAAGACTACTCTACCCAGCAAGGATCTCATTCAGATTTGATGGAGAAATTAAAATCTTTACAGACAAGCAAAAGCTGAGAGAGTTCAGCACCACCAAACCAGCTTTACAACAAATGCTAAAGGAACTTTTCTAGACAAGAGACACAAGAGAAGGAAAAGAACTATAATAACGAACCCAAAACTATTTAGAAAATGGGAATAGGAACATAGATATCGATAATTGCCTTAAATGTAAATGGACTAAATGCTCCCACCATAAGACACAGATTGGCTGAATGGATACAAAAACAAGACCCTTATATATGTTGTCTACAAGAGACCCACTTCAGACCTAGAGACACATACAACTGAAAGTAAGGGGATGGAAAATGATATTCCATGCAAATGGAAACCAAAAGAAAGCTGGAGTAGCAATTCTCATATCAGACAAAATAGACTTTAAAATAAGGACTATTAGAAGAGACAAAGAAGGACACTACATAATAATCAAGGGATCGATCCAAGAAGATATAACAATTGTAAATATTTATGCACCCAACATAGGAGCACCTCAATATATAAGGCAAATACTAACAGCCATAAAAGGGGAAATCGACAGTAACACATTCATAGTAGGGAACTTTATCACCCCACTTTCACCCATAGATAGATCATCCAAAATGAAAATAAATAAGGAAACACAAGCTTTAAATGATACATTAAACAAGATGGACTTAATTGATATTTATAAGACATGCCATCCAAAAGCAACAGAATACACATTTTTCTCAAGTGCTCATGGAACATTCTCCAGGATAGATCATATCTTGGGTCACAAATCAAGCCTTGGTAAATTTAAGAAAATTGAAATTGTATCAAGTATCTTTTCTGACCACAACGCCATGAGACTAGATATCAATTACAGGAAAAGACCTGTAAAAAATACAAACACATGGAGGCTAAACAATACACTACTTAATAATGAAGTGATCACTGAAGAAATCAAAGAGGAAATCAAAAAATACCTAGAAACAAATGACAATGGAGACACAATGACCAAAAGCCTATGGGATGCAGCAAAAGCAGTTCTAAGAGGGAAGTTTATAGCAATACAAGTCCACCGTAAGAAGCAGGAAACATCTCGAATAAACAACCTAACCTTACAACTCAAGCAATTAGAGAAAGAAGAACAATAAAACCCCATAGCTAGCAGAAGGAAATCATAAAAATCAGATCAGAAATAAATGAAAAAGTAATGACGGAAACAATAGCAAAGATCAATGCAACTAAAAGCTGGTTCTTTGAGAAGATAAACAAAATAGATAAACCACTAGCCAGACTCATGAAGAAAAAAAAGGGAGAAGACTCAAATCAATAGAATTAGAAATGAAAAAGGAAAAGTAACAACTGACACTGCAGAAATACAAAAGATCATGAGAGATTACTACAAGCAAATCTATGCCAATAAAATGGACAATCTGGAAGAAATGGACAAATTCTTAGAAATGCACAACCTGCCAAGACTGAATCAGGAAGAAAGAGAAAATATGAACAGACCAATCACAAGCACTGAAATTGAAACTGTGATTAAAAATCTTCCAACAAACAAAAGCCCAGGACCAGATGGATTCCCGGGAGAATTCTATCAAACATTTAGAGAAGAGCTAACACCTATCCTTCTCAAACTCTTCCAAAATATAGCAGAGGGAGGAACACTCCCAAATTCCTTCTATGAGGCCACCATCACCTTGATACCAAAACCAGACAAGGATGTCACAAAGAAAAAAAACTACAGGCCAATATCACTGATGAACATAGATGCAAAAATCCTCAACAAAATACTAGCAAACAGAATCCAACAGCACATTAATAGGATCATACACCATGATCAAGTGGGGTTTATTCCAGGAATGCAAGGATTCTTCAATATACACAAATCTATCAATGTGATACACCATATTAACAAATTGAAAGAGAAAAACCATATGATCAACTCAATAGATGCTGAGAAAGCTTATGACAAAATTCAACACCCATTTATGATAAAAACCCTGCAGAAAGTAGGCATAGAGGGAACTTTCCTCAACATAATAAAGGCCATATATGACAAGCCCACAGCCAACATCATCCTCAATGGTGAAAAACTGAAAGCATTTCCACTAAGATCAGGAACAAGACAAGATTGCCCACTCTCACCACTCTTATTCAACATAGTTTTGGAAGTTTTAGCCACAGCAATCAGAGAAGAAAAGGAAATAAAAGGAATCCAAATCGGAAAAGAAGTAAAGCTGTCACTGTTTGCAGATGACATGATCCTATACATAGAGAATCCTAACGATGTTACCAGAAAACTACTAGAGCTAATCAATGTATTTGGTAAAGTAGCAGGATACAAAATTAATGCACAGAAATCTCTGGCATTCCTATATACTAATGATGAAAAATCTGAAAGTGAAATCAAGAAAACACTCCCATTTACCACTGCAACAAAAAGAATAAAATATCTAGGAATAAACCTACCTAAGGAGAAAAAAGACCTGTATGCAGAAAATTATAAGACACTGATGAAAGAAATTAAAGATGATACAAATGGAGAGATATGCCATGTTCTTGGATTGGAAGAATCAACATTGTGAAAATGACTCTACTACCCAAAGCAATCTATAGATTCAATGCAATCCCTATCAAATTACCACTGGCATTTTTCACAGAACTAGAACAAAAAATTTCGCAATTTGTATGGAAACACAAAAGACCCCGAATAGCCAAAGCAACCTTGAGAATGAAAAAAGGAGCTGGAAGAATCAGGCTCCCTGATTTCAGACTATACTACAAAGCTACAGTAATCAAGACAGTATGGTACTGGCACAAAAACAGAAAGATAGATCAATGGAACAGGATAGAAAGCCCAGAGATAAACCCACTCACATAGGGACACCTTATCTTTGATAAAGGTGGCAGGAATGTACAGTGGAGAAAGGACAGCCTCTTCAATAAGTGGTGCTGGGAAAACTGGACAGGTACATTTAAAAGTATGAGATTAGATCACTCCCTAACACCATACACAAAAATAAGCTCAAAATGGATTAAAGACCTAAATGTAAGGCCAGAAACTATCAAATTCTTAGAGGAAAACATAGGCAGAACACTCTATGACATAAATCACAGCAAGATCCTTTCTGACCCACCTCCTAGAGTAATGGAAATAAAAACAAAAATAAAAAAATGGGACCTAATGAAACTTCAAAGCTTTTGCACAGCAAAGGAAACCATAAACAAGACCAAGAGACAACCTCAGAATGGGAGAAAATATTTGCAAATGAAGCAACTGACAAAGGATTAAGCTCCAAAATTTACAAGAAGTTCATGCAGCTCAATAACAAAAACAAACAACCCAATCCAAAAATGGGCAGAAGACCTAAATAGACATTTCTCCAAAGAAGATATACAGACTGCCAACAAACACATGAAAGAGTGCTCAACATCATTAATCATTAGAGAAATGCAAATCAAAACTACAATGAGATATCATCTCACACCAGTCAGAATGGCCATCATCAAAAAATCTAGAAACCATAAATGCTGGAGAGAATGTGAAGAAAAGGGAACGCTCTTGCACTGCTGTTGGGAATGTGAATTGGTTCAGCCACTATGGAGAACAGTATGGAGGTTCCTTAAAAAACTACAAATAGAACTACCATATGACCCAGCAATCCCACTACTGGGCATATATCCTGAGAAAATCAAAATTCAAAAAGAGTCATGTACCAAAATGCTCGTTGCGGCTCTATTTACAATAGCCCAGAGATGGAAACAACCTACATGCCCATCATTGGATGAATGGATAAAGAAGATGTGGCACATATATACAATGGAATATTACTCAGCCATAAAAAGAAACGAAATTGAGCTATTTGTAATGAGGTGGATAGACCTAGAGTCTGTCATATAGAGTGATGTAAGTCAGAAAGAAAAAGACAAATACCGTATGCTAAAACATATATATGGAATTTAAGGGGAAAAATGTCATGAAGTACCTAGGGGTAAGACAGGAATAAAGATGCAGACCTACTGGAGAACGGACTTGAGGATATGGGGAGGGGGAAGGGTGAGCTGTGACAGGGCGAGAGAGAGTCATGGACATATACACACTAACAAACGTAAGTTAGATAGCTAGTGGGAAGCAGCCACATGGCACAGGGATATTGGCTCGGTGCTTTGTGACAGCCTGGAGGGGTGGGATAGGGAGGGTGGGAGGGAGGAAGATGCAAGAAGGAAGAGATATGGGAACATATGTATATGTATAACTGATTCACTTTGTTATAAAGCAGAAACTAACACGCCATTGTAAAGCAATTATACCCCAATAAAGATGTTTAAAAAAAAAGATGCATTAAACATAAACAATATAAACATTTAAAATAAAATAGGTAGGGAAAAAAGAGAAAGTGAAGAAGGGAAAGAAGAAAGAAGAGTAAGAGAAAAATAAAGTAAAGAGAACAAAGAAGAGGGAAACAAATAATGAGATTAAAAATCGATAATAATGAGTATACAGTGGTTTTATATGGTTCAAAAGTTCTCTAGTAGTTAGAAGGACAAAAAAATTAGGATAAATTACACACTTCCAAATGTCCACTTGTGGTTTCCACTCAGCCTTTCCCACCATTATAGCCCTCACTCTATAGGGCTGGGAACTCATGTAGGGATTCTGCCTGCTTCTAATATATCTATTCCAATTATGCATTCCAGAAATGGGAATAATAAACACATTTTGGACCCACTTTGTGCATTGTGAGATGAACCTGAGCTAAAATGACACTGATTAGCTGTACCATACTGTACACAGAAAAATGAGAGTCTTAACAAATTGTTTTGATAATTAAAAAATTGATAGTGAGCTGGATGCTTAGGTAAGGAATTTATTTTTCTGAAAAAGGAGGTATTTATGCAGATGCACAACTTATTTGATGCAATAAATAAGACTTAAAGAATTTACTAAATAACAATAAAGTATTCTTACTATTTATAGATTTATTTCCTGGGTAAGAATTTCCTGGAAGAAACAAAAACTCATGCTCACAGAAGTGTCCTCAAATCTCACTGCATTAAAAGAAAGAGGTTTAAGATAAATTTAAAAGTTTATTACTGAAACATACTGTGGTTTCCTTCCCCAAAATGTCTGAAAATTCTCAAAGTTGTAAAATATTACATGTGGTTACCTGAAGTATTAGAATGAACATAATGGTATGGGTACCTCAAAATGTCCAGTGAATTTCATGGTAAGGTAATTTTTGGTGAAATTGCCTAAATCATTAAACTATTTTTTTGTTATTTCCATTTTTCTTTTTTTTTTAACCATCTGTTCAATATATTTTGGTATTTATTACTTAGAGTAAAATGGCATTATTCAATGATAATAAAGATAATTTAATATGAACAGTTAGGAAAATATATTTCAGGCAATCCCATTGATACATTGTGTAATTTATGTAATTCTGTCATTTTAACCTTTCACGAAACAAGTTTCCATTTGCATCAATATTTGCTAGTCCTCAGAGTATACAGATGGCTCTATCAAGAATTTGATGACTAATTATTGAATGCAGTTCATTTGGAAATAACTAATCAACAGCAAATAACTAGATTATTATGTGTAAATAGCTGCCCCTTTGTGATTATAACAAATTTCTTATTTATATCCAATTAAATGTTTGACAATAGTTCAACAACAATTTACAATGCCTCTTTAGGATAATACATATGATTATGTACACACTAAAATACTTAAAAGTCTTTAGATGCTTGTAAGTTCAAATACACACACACACACACACACACACACACACACACACACACACACACATTCTTGAAATACCAAAGCAATAATCAACCTCTGGGATCAACTAGCATTTCATGAAATTATGTTTCAAGGTTTTAACATCATCTCCCATATGCTTTATAACTTTAAAATGTTAACTTTGACTTATTTTAGATAATTATGTTCAAAGAAACAAGGTTTCTAAATATCACATTGCTGAAGAAGTTAAAAACAGAAGCTGAACATGGGAAGATTTAGTTTTCTTTCCCTTTATTGTTGTATAATACATGCAGGTGTTGTGTTAGCTACAGGTCTTTGATGACATTATCAAAGTTTAGTTTTCATTTATATTTTGAGTAATTGTAACATACAATAAAAGTGCATTTGAACCTATTTTATGACTTTAGGGAAAACATAAAAAGTAGTTTGAAATTTATTTTTAAATACCAAAATCTAAAGTGTGACATGTAAGTAATGAAAATGGATACTAAATACAACATGTATCAAGGATCATTGGATCATACAGAGTTGTAATCACAATTATAAGAGTTTGTTGCTAATTTCAGTAAGCTAACCTCTTGAATTAACATGTATTTATTGAGAGATTATTAGTCAATGATGATTGATCAATGAATAAAACAGACAAACATACAGTCTTCATGAATCTTTCATTCTAGTGAATGAAGAGAAACAATAAAATAAATATTAAATACACATATAAAGTTAGAAAGTGATATGAGCTTTGGGGGAAAAAAACAGCAAATAAGAGAAAGGTATATGCAATGCCATAGTAAAGTTAGGTTTGCAATTTTAATCAAGGTGGTCATGAACATTGCAATAGAATATTGATGTGTGACTAAATATTAGGAAGAAGTATAGGAGCAAACTATGTAAATATCTTAAAGAAGTGAATTCCTTTCAGAAAAAAGAGCAAGTGTAAAGGCCATGAGTTTGAGAGTATGACAATTGTTTCAAAGAACTGCAAAAAGACCAGAGTCATTAGGGTATAGTGGACCAGGGACAGCATAATATGAGATAAAGTGAGAACGGTAAAAAAGAAGTAGGCTCCAGATAACCCCATGTTTTTCTTTTTTTGTGTGTGTGTTACACGGGCTTCTCACTGTTGTGGCCTCTCCCATTGCGGAGCACAGGGTCCGGCTATGCAGGCTCAGTGGCCATGGCTCACGGGCCCAGCCGCTCTGCATGTGGGATCTTCCCAGACCGGGGCACGAACCCGTGTCCCCTGCATCGGCAGGCAGACTCTCAACAACTGCGCCACCAGGGAAGCCCAACCCCATGTTTTTTGGCTAAGTTATTTACTTAGGCATTTATCCTAGTAATGTGAGAAGCCATTGGAATATTTGGAATAAAGGAGTGAAATTATCCACATTTTGTTTTAACAGAATATTCTGATAACTGTATTAATAATAGACTAGAGGACAAGTAGAAGGACACAAGCAAGAAATATATTCCAATTAATTAAGTAAGAGATAGAAATTTGGTGTGCTTAACTTACTAAAGGAATGTTTTTAGAAAAACAAAAACAAAAAACATAAGACAAAGCTCTGTAAAGTATGAAGTATTATAGAGAAGAAAGAAAATCTAAGCAAAAGTGGTAGCCAGTAAACTCTAGCTTTGGCTTGATAGAGGAAGAAATTTTTGCAGTGTAAAATATAAACCACATTTTAGAGTTGTTGTATGCCTCTATCTGTAAATATGGAATATGGCCACCTGGGAAGTAGAAGAGATCTAACTTAATCAATAATATGGCTTCCCTCTGCCAGCTGAGGACAATACACAACAGCTAGGAGTTGAGTGTTGACTTTGTAAAGGAAATCTAGGAGGGGTATCAAAATACCATCTACCAAAGCAAGGTTGACTTTAAGTTATATGTTGAAGGTTGATAAACAGGATTTGTGATAGATTAAATTTTAGCACAAGAATAATAAAGGAATCAATAATTATTTTAAAAATTATCTTGACAATTATAAGAATGGTTTTCATTTACTGAAATGTGAAAATTGTAGAAACAGCATATTTTGAGGCAGAGGGAATTAGGAGTATAGGATTTTACATTATAATTTTAATATACTTATTAGCTAACCAAGTGGTAGTTAATATACCACTGAATATACAGGTCTTGAGTTCAGGTCAAAAGACTTTGTGGAGGTGTACATTTAGAACTGTCTTCATATACATGGTGTTTAAAGCTATCAGATTATTTGAGATAACCAAAGGAATGTGAGTAGAAAAGATGGCCAAGGTCTATGCCCTGTAGGTTTAAATTATTACAAAGTTAGGAAGCAGAGATGAAACAGTAAAGGAGACTAGGATGGACAATCTGACTGTAAACAAGTGTTGAGGGGTTTTGATATAAAGGGGAAAATTGAAATGAGCAATATAAGCAGATGAAAGTAGGATCATTGAATATCAGGATATTTGTCTATTGATGGGTACAAATTCATTAGGAAAAAGGAAAACACAAAATGATTCAGAGGAGAGATTAGGGAGAATTGTGGGAGAAATGGCATTAAGTAGATGAGAGCAGATGGAATCTGGTATACAAATGGGTGTGTTGGTCTTTGCTAAACAGCATGGAGAATCCATCCAAAGTACCAGGAAAGAAGGTAATGTATAAAGGCAGAGAAGGAGAGAGGTGGTTCAGTGGGCTTATAGAAGCTTGTGGCAGTTTTTGTTTATTTACTAAGAAATCTTTGAATTTCATTGAGACCATTATTAAGTCATTCATTTCATACCATAACAGAGTTTATTTCTAAGAGGTATCTTCTTACTGGATAGTTGATTATTCTATTAATGAGGAACAATCACAGGGGTTGATTTGTGCTAGGAATCACAGCCATTGTTTATTGGAAGTAACAGGTACGTCAGGAGGAGGAAAAGAGGAAAAATTAAAACGTTTTTACTGGGCAGCATTGCTATGCCAATAACCGTTTTATATAATTTTTATTGTTTCACATACATATGGTATATGTTCATAAAATAATCTCTTCTTACTTCCATTTTACTTAGAAGAGATTCAAGTTCCTTGTAAAATAATTTTCTCATAGCTATAGAGCTAATAATAGGTTGTTAGTTTCTAACACAAATTCCTCTAATAGTAGAATGCTATTATTAAACAAATTCTTCTGACTCCTGAATTGCATGTAAGTTAATGGTTACAGTTAGAGGTTTGAACAGATTCAAAATTAATTTTTGAAATGGTATTTTATATGTTGTCTATGTACTTTATGAAGCATCACATCAGGAATCATATACTATATTATAATCTTTCTATTTATAATATTTGATTGTTTTTTGCTTTCTGATATGTTAATATATTCCAAATTTATTTTTTGCACTTTCTGCCTACACCTAGGATTGACCATTTTTCCCCAAATCCTGCTTCCTTTTAATGGGGAATGACCCCACATTTGATGCTAAAAGTTTTCATTGCTATTCAGTTGTTGCAGTAGATTGTTTCCAAAGGTAGAGGCCACAATGTATTCCATTGTTTATGCCCTTTCACAATAGTATTTACCACTCTTTTCATCAAGAGGTGGAATCTATTTCCCCTGCCATTGTGTATGCACTGGCCCTGTGTTTGTTTTAACCATTGTATTATGGTGGAAGTGATGCTGTGTGTGATTTCCAGACCTGGACCTTAGGAGGCTTTGCAATTTCCATTGTTTGCTCTCTGGGAGCCACTCATCACCTAAAGAAGTACAGGCTATCTGTCTAAAGAGAAAAGGGTAAAATTTTATGTAAAGTGGGAGACCATGAGGAGAACAACCAAGGATCCAGACATAGAAAATGACAATGAAAAGAAAGAGGCTTAGCCATCTCAGGAACCCTCCCAGGTATTTGAGTGAATCCTCTGGTTTCTACAAGTTGCCCAGCGAACACCCATGGAACTGAGATGAGTCATCCTTGTTGATCTTTCCCTGAATTTCAGGGTAGGCCCGTGAGCCATGGCTGCTGAGCCTGCACGTCCGGAGCCTGTGCTGCACAATGGGAGAGGCCACAACAGTGAGAGGCCCACGTACCACAAAAAAGAAAAATAAATAAATAAAATACAGTTACATTTCTATATACCAGCAATGATAAATCCAAAAATAAAATGAACAAAATAATTTCATTTACAACAGCATCAAAAGGAATGAAGTACTTAGGAATAGTTTTAACAAAAGAAATGAAAGATTTGAACACTTAGTACTTCAAGTCATCCTTGAAAGAAATTGTAAAAGATCGAAATAATTGGAAAGATATCCTATGTTCATTAATTGGAAGACTTAGCATTATTAAGATGGCAATACTTCCCACATTTCTCTAGAGGTTCAACACAATATCTATCAAGATCTACACTGGGTCTTTTGCAGAAAGAATTTCATGAGTCTATAAAATTCAGATGGAAAATCAAGGGATGTTGATAGCCAAAAAATCATAAAAAAGAAAACTACTAACATTTCAAAACTTAATACAAAACTACAGCAATCAAGACAGTTTTATAATGACATTGGAGAGACATATAAATCAATGGAAAATAATAGAGAGCCCAGAAGTAAATCCAAAAATTCATGGCCAGTTGATTTTAAACAAGGGTGGCAAGACAATTCAATGAGAGAAATTAAAATCTTTTCAATAATTTTTCTTGGACAACTGAATATTTACTTTAAAAAGAATGAATTTGAAACGATATTTCACACTGTATATAAAAAAATATGAAGGACCTAAATGTAAAAACTAAAACAATAAAATTCCTAGAAGAAAATACAGGTATAAATGTTCACAATCTTCAAGTAGGCAATGGTTTCTAGGATATGATACCAAAAGTACAAGCAACAAAAGAAAAATAAATAAATGTGGTTTCATCAATTGTTTCTTTTTTAAAAAAGTACTTCAAAGAACTCTATGAGAAAGTGCAAAGACAAGCCATAGACTTCCAGTGTCTGTTCCAACATGTAAAGAGTGTGGAATCATACCCCCATTTCACAACCAGCAAAAAGCTGAACAAACTGAAAATCAACATCTCTATTTAATTCTATTCAAAAAATGAGGTCACACGAAAAGTCACACCCCCAAAACCTGAAAAGATAATTAAATACAGAGAAGCTGCCCAGGAGCAGAAACGACTGCTGAACCCAGCACCAAAGTAGGACGATTTAAACTCTGATGGATTTTTGGAGGCTGATTGAGAGCATATTTGTGCGTTAAAAATTCTACAGGAGGCCCAGTCTTGGGGTATGGAGGTCCCCATATTTTCTGAGTTTTACCTCCAGGAGCCCTGTCAGGCTTTCACAGTGAAGATTAGGGAAAAAGAAAAGAAAAGAAAACAACAACAACAAAAAAAACCAACCTCCAATCAGGCAAGGGAAGGGGTAAAAAGAGGCATAAAGTTGCCATTTTGAAATATGCTCAGAGCATTCTATTCTCCTTAACTAGATCAGCCTCAAGTGAACCTATTTTACCAGAGCCTAACCATCCTTGGAGAAGGGTAAACCCAACTCCAGCCCCCTCTAGCCTTCCTGTATTCCATAAGTGGGAGAAGTAGGGGTGGAGGGGATGGGGGCCATAACAGAGAAGGTCTCGTAAAGGTCACCACTCAGAGGCATAGATGCTGTGAAGTTCACAGCCCAGGGTCATTAGGAAAAGACTGAGACCTAATCATAGGAACATGGAATGTCTTCCCTAACATTCACCACCAATTCAATAGGTTTTCTGTAAAATAACATGTTATAACAACTGAAAGAATAGACTCAGATCCTGAGTCTATTCTCAGGAAGAAGAAATCTCTAGGGAAACCAAAGCAAAGAGGGAAGATAAAAACCAAGGCATTGGAGAAAATTTTAGTCCCTGACACCTACAGCTATAGCAAACAGTACATCCAGCATAACTCCTAACCAGATAAACATAAAACCTCAGTTCCTTTTATTGTATATATCATGTCAGGCTTTCAACAAAAAATTGGAAGGCAAGCTAAAGAGCTAAACACAGCCTTAAGAGACAAAGCAAGTGACAGAACAAGACTCAGATATGTCAAGTAGTTTGGAATTATTGGAAGATGAATTTAAATTAAATTTGATTAATATGCTAAGGGATCTAATGGAAAAAATTGAACAGCATTTAACAAAACACATTTTATGTAATCAGAGAGTTGAGAACTCTAAGAAAGAATCAAAAGGAAATGCTAGAATTCAGAAAAACTATAGTAAAATGCCTTTAATGGGCTCATCAGTAGACTGGACACAGCCAAGAAAAGCATTAGTGAGCTTAAATATATGTCAATAGGAACTTCCCAAACTGAAAAGCAAACAGAAAAAAAAGGTTTAAAAAAGAATGGAACACACTATTCAAGAACTGTGGGACAATTATAAGGGGTTAATATATATGTAATAGGAATACCATAAAGAGAGAAAGAGAAAAAGAAATAGAAGAAATATTTGAAGCAATGGTGTCTGAGAATTTTCCAAAATTAATTACTGGCATCAAACCACAGACCCAAGAATTTCAGAATACCAAACAAGATAAATGCCCAAAAATCTACACCTAGGCATATCATTTTCAAACTGCAGTAAATCAAAGACAAAAAAGGAATCTTGGAAGAAGTTACAGTAAATGACAATCCACAGAATGGGAGAAAATATATATATCATGTATTCTAGTATCCAGAATATAGAAAAACAATTACAATGCAACAACAACAAAAACTCACAAATATTTTAATCCAATGAATAGATGAGCAAAGAAATTCAATAGATATTTCTCCAAAGATGATATAAAAATAGCCTATAATCACATAAAAGAAAAACATGTTCAACATCATTAGCCATTAGCAAAATGCAAATCCAAACAACAATGGGCTATTACTTCACATTCAGTATGATGGTTAGTATCAAAAGAATGAATGATAAATTTTGCAAGGTTGAAGAGAAATTGAAACCCTCATACAGTGCTGGTTGCACTGTAAAATTATCCACCCACATTGGAAAACAATTTGGAAGTTTCTCATAGTTACCATGCAATGAAGCAATTCCACTATTATATACATATAATATATACGCATATGTATATGATATATATAGAGAAAAGAAAACATATCTATCCAAAAATTGTATACAATTGTTCATAGCAGTATTTTTCATAATATCCCAAATCTGAAAATAACCAAAATGTCCAACTGATAAATGGATAAAAATATATAATATAGTATGGAATATTATTCAACCATACAAAAAGAATGAAGTAATGATATAAATGAACCTTGATCACGTTGATGGCAATGAAAGGATCCAGACACCAAAGTTCACATATTGTATGATCCCACTTTTATAAATTCAAAATATAAAGTATCAGAACCATTTAAATATGTGCTTTCACAAGTATTCAGCTCGTTTATTGTCACTCCCACTTTTAAAAGAGTTCTCCTGAATGGGAGGTTAAAAGGGCTAAAGTTGTTATACAATGACATTTCCTTACCTGTTTTGCCACATAAATCTAAGATGGTTCTACATTACTGAAAACAGACACAAACAATATCTACAGCTGATATAAATAAATCCAAAGTTTACATGCAACTATAATTGAATAAGCTCCTCTCTAAAGATACTGTTTTTACATTCTAAAAATAAATCTACTAGACAAAGTTCAATTAATCTGAGAAATAAAGTAAAAGCTATCAGCGTATTGAAGAAAGCATCCAAGAGAATCGGTGGTCTTCTTTTGCAAAGAATATTTTTAATAGCACTCTCTTATATTGCAGTTTGATGGATGGGGGAGACATGAAACAATTGACCTGAATGTTTCGCGTAACATTTGGACAAATGAATTGTTTCTTAACCTGGCTTTTCATCCCCTTTCATGCTGGCAAGATGAGAAATACTAATGTGAAATGTTTTCCATGACAGATTATCTAGACTTAAAATAAGACTACCTTTCCCCATAATATTTTCTGATTCTAGAATTTGACGTAATTAATTATACCACATTCCAAAAGAAGAGAAATTTGGTAATATTTTTTAACAAAAATTTGAATGTTGTCAGAGAAGAAGAAAACAGAGAGAAGTCTTCTCTCTAAAATTATATTTTAAAAAGTCATTGGTAATTTCCTTTACTTTTAGTAAAAATATCTTAGAATTATTTTTTACCTAATAAATAAAAGTGATATTCTCTGCTAACATATAGAGTATTATTTACCTTAAAACAGAGAATAAATAGTTTATATCCTCTCAGGGAATATTATAGGATGTAAAACATGGAATTATAATGATAAAAAGAATTTTATGCCATACTAGACAATAAATTTAAAAGAAAAAATACAGATGAATAATTTTGAAAGCCATTGTAATTTTGTCTGGAGTCTTATTTAGATTATATTTTCAGAGGCACAAGAGTTATCTCAGTTTTTATGAGTTTTGGGGTTAAAATACAATTTTAGAAGGTTTTAAGTAAATGCAGATATTTAGTACCAGAATATTTCTTGAAGAACAAGCAAGATTTTTACTAAGCGACCCAGGAAGATCTGGTTGCCCAACAACAGGCTGTCAAGGATCAGAAAATTTCCCTTCTCTGGTCCTAAATTACAATTTTCAAGAGATCTGTGGGGTTCCCTCCCCAGGACATCTGGTCTATTTCATATCAGAATGCCATGTACCTCCCAGGAAAATTCTCCTACAATTGACTTTCATATATAAAATTTTTTTTAGGTTTACCCTACCTTGTACATCCAACACATATTTGTCAGTGTGTCCTATCTTATGTAGAGTTTTTATAATTATAATTCATTAGAATTTTATCAGTCATTAACACAAATACTTTCTGTCACCTATTGATAAAAGCATCTTCACTCTTAGTAATGTAATGATGTGTGTTGATGGTTAAACTAATCTTATCTTTTTCACATTCTTGGAATAAACTTATTGCCATGTTACAATTCATTTAATATGTCTGGGTTAAATTTGTTAATTTCTTTGATAATTTGCTCTTATATACTAAGGTAGATTACTCTACTATTGCCCCTAGTAGTTTTGAGGAGGTCTGAATTTCCGGGCGGAATCTCTGACTAGGGAGAAAATATATCTTCTCTCCTGCTTTTGCTTGAAGATGATGGTAAGAAATAGAGTTCCTTCTCCAACCTCAGCAAATAGGTATGTGTCATCTAGCTTTTTATTTATAAACAAGAACAAAACTCATGATTTTCCCAACTGCCGGTCTATCATTTCCAGAAAATTTCCAGAATTTCAAGGTTTGCCAAATAAGCACATACTCATGATTGAACAAAGAATAATTCAACTATTTAAAGGTTACCCTTGAGAGAGGAAACTGCATTCAACAATCTAATCAGTGTTTCCTATTGAGCTAGGATTAAGAGAAGGGTGAAATGAAGACATTTACTGGGAAGAAATAAAAGAACTCATAGACACTCAAAAATAACACAAACTTCTCTCTATAAATTGAAATATTTAAAACATGAATATAATATCCATATCAAAAATATAATAGACACGCAAACTATATGCTGACCACAGGAATGAATTTTATGAATTAAAATACAACTGGGTTAAAAGTAAAATATGGACAAAGTTATACTAGGCTAACATGGGTGAGGGTATTGAGGGGGAGAGGAATTATTGGAGTAGTTATATTAGTATCAGACAAAGAAGATTGAAAAACAAAACATATTATCCAAAATAAGCAAGATTTTTGAGAGAAATAACATCCAAACTATTGTTAACTAATTAAATAATTTGCTTTTTATTTGTTTGTTTATTGGGATAAGAACACTTAACATGTGATCTACGTTTTTAAATTTTTATGTGCACAATACAATATTGTTAACTACAGGCAGATCTCTAGAGTGTATTTATCTTGCATAACTGAATATCATACCCATTGAACCTGCAGTAGCCAAGATATGAAAACAACCTAAATGTCCACTGACAGACAAATGGATAAAGAAATTTGATATATGTATATATATAACAAATATTACATACTTTAACTTTCTTATACCTGAAGTGAGAGTATATTTTTAGTCCCTACCAGCTACTCGATTTTGTGTGCATAATTAGCTCTGCAAATACAAAACTAATATGAGGTCTTTTTTTTTTTTTTTTTATCCATGCTGTTTTTATTTTATTTTATTTTTTTTAACATCTTTATTGGGGTATAATTGCTTTACAATGCTGTGTTAGTTTCTGCTTTATAACAAAGTGAATCAGTTATACATATACATATGTTCCCATATCTCTTCCCTCTTGTGTCTCCCTCCCTCCCACCCTCCCTATCCCACCCCTCCAGGCTGTCACAAAGCACCGAGCCAATATCCCTGTGCCATGCGGCTGCTTCCCACTAGCTATCTACATTACTACGTTTGTTAGTGTGTATATGTCCATGACTCTCTCTCGCCCCGTCACGGCTCACCCTTCCCCCTCCCCATAACCTCAAGTCCATTCTCTAGGAGGTCTGCGTCTTTATTCCTGCCTTACCCCTAGGTTCTTCATGACATTTTTTTTTCTTAAATTCCATATATATGTGTTAGCATACGGTATTTGTCTTTTTCTTTCTGACTTACTTCACTCTGTATGACAGACTCTAGCTCTATCCACCTCATTACAAATAGCTCAATTTCGTTTCTTTTTATGGCTGAGTAATATTCCATTGTATATATGTGCCACATCTTCTTTATCCATTCATCCGATGATGGGCACTTAGGTTGTTTCCATCTCCGGGCTATTGTAAATAGAGCTGCAATGAACATTTTGGTACATGACTCTTTTTGAATTTCGGTTTTCTCAGGGTATATGCCCAGTAGTGGAATTGCTGGGTCATATGGTAGCTCTATTTGTAGTTTTTTAAGGAACCTCCATACTGTTCTCCATAGTGGCTGAACCAATTCACATTCCCACCAGCAGTGCAAGAGGGTTCCCTTTTCTCCACACCCTCTCCAGCATTTATTGTTTCTAGATTTTTTGACGATGGCCATTCTGACTGGTGTGAGATGATATCTCATTGTAGTTTTGATTTGCATTTCTCTAATGATTAATGATGTTGACCATTCTTTCATGTGTTTGTTGGCAGTCTGTATATCTTCTTTGGAGAAATGTCTATTTAGGTCTTCTGCCCATTTTTGGATTGGGTTGTTTGTTTTTTTGTTATTGAGCTGCATGAGCTGCTTGTAAATTTTGGAGATTAATCCTTTCTCGGTTGCTTCATTTGCAAATATTTTCTCCCTTCTGAGGGTTGTCTTTTGGTCTTGTTTATGGTTTCCTTTGCTGTGCAAAAGCTTTGAAGTTTCATTAGGTCTCATTTGTTTATTTTTGTTTTTATTTCCATTACTCTAGGAGGTGGGTCAGAAAGAATCTTGCTGTGATTTATGTCATAGAGTGTTCTGCCTATGTTTTCCTCTAGGACTTTGATAGTTTCTGGCCTTATATTTAGGTCTTTAATCCATTTTGAGCTTATTTTTGTGTATGGTGTTAGGGAGTGATCTAATCTCATACTTTTAAATGTACCTGTCCAGTTTTCCCAGCACCACTTATTGAAGAGGCTGTCCTTTCTCCACTGTACATTCCTGCCACCTTTATCAAAGATAAGGTGTCCATATGTGCATGGGTTTATCTCTGGGCTTTCTATCCTGTTCCATTGATCTATCTTTCTGTTTTTGTGCCAGTACCATACCGTCTTGATAACTGTAGCTTTGTAGTATAGTCTGAAGTCAGAGAGCCTGATTCCTCCGGTTCTTTTTTTTGTTCTCAAGATTGCTTTGGCTATTCGGGGTCTTTTGTGTTTCCATACAAATTGCAAAATTTTTTGTTCTAGTTCTGTGAAAAATGCCAGTGGTAGTTTGATAGGGATTGCATTGAATCTATAGATTGCTTTCGGTAGTAGAGTCATTTTCACAATGTTGATTCTTCCAATCCAAGAACATGGTATATCTCTCCATCTGTTTGTATCATCTTTAATTTCTTTCATCAGTGTCTTATAATTTTCAGCATACAGGTCTTTTGTCTCCTTAGGTAGGTTTATTCCTAGATATTTTATTCTTTTTGTTGCAATGGTAAATGGGAGTGTTTTCTTGATTTCACTTTCAGATTTTTCATCATTAGTATATAGGAATACCAGAGATTTCTGTGCACTAATTTTGTATCCTGTCACTTTACCAAATTCATTGATTAGCTCTAGTAGTTTTCTGGTAACATCTTTAGGATTCTCTATGTATAGGATCATGTCATCTGCAAACAGTGACAGCTTTACTTCTTCTTTTCCGATTTGGATTCCTTTTATTTCCTTTTCTTCTCTGATTGCTGTGGCTAAAACTTCCAAAACTATGTTGAATAAGAGTGGTGAGAGTGGGCACCCTTGTCTTGTTCCTGATCTTAGTGGAAATGCTTTCAGTTTTTCACCATTGAGGATGATGTTGGCTGTGGGCTTGTCATATATGGCCTTTATTATGTTGAGGAAAGTTCCCTCTATGCCTACTTTCTGCAGGGTTTTTAGCATAAATGGGTGTTGAATTTTGTCAAAAGCTTTCTCTGCATCGATTGAGATGATCATATGGTTTATCTCCTTCAATTTGTTAATATGGTTTATCACATTGATAGATTTGCGTATATTGAAGAATCCTTGCATTCCTGGAATAAACCCCACTTGATCATGGTGTATGATCCTTTTAATGTGCTGTTGGATTCTGTTTGTTAGTATTTTGTTGAGGATTTTTGCATCTATGTTCATCAGTGATATTGGTCTGTAGTTTTTTTTCTTTGTGACATCCTTGTCTGGTTTTGGTATCAAGGTGATGGTGGCCTCGTAGAAGGAGTTTGGGAGTGTTGCTCCCTTTGCTATATTTTGGAAGAGTTTGAGAAGGATAGGTGTTAGCTCTTCTTTAAATGTTTGATAGAATTCGCCTGTGAAGCCATCTGGTCCTGGGCTTTTGTTTGTTGGAAGATTTTTAATCACAGTTTCAATTTCAGTGCTTGTGATTGGTCTGTTCATATTTTCTCTTTCTTCCTGATTCAGTCTTGGCAATTGTGCATTTCTAAGAATTTATCCATTTCTTCCAGATTGTCCATTTTTTCGGCATAGAGTTGCTTGTGGTAATCTCTCATGATCCCTTTTATTTCTGCAGTGTCAGTTGTTACCTCTCCTTTTTCATTTCTAATTCTATTGATTTGAGTCTTCTCCCTTTTTTTCTAGATGAGTCTGGCTAGTGGTTTATCTATTTTGTTTATCTTCTCAAAGAACCAGCTTTTAGTTTTATTGATCTTTGCTATTGTTTCCTTCATTTCTTTTTCATTTATTTCTGATCTGATTTTTAGGATTTCTTTCCTTCTGCTAGCTTTGGGGTTTTTTTGTTCTTCTTTCTCTAATTGCTTGAGGTGCAAGGTTAGGTTGTTTATTCGAGATGTTTCCTGCTTCTTAAGGTGGGCTTGTATTGCTATAAACTTCCCCCTTAGAACTGCTTTTGCTGCATCCCACAGGTTTTGGGTCGTTGTGTCTCCATTGTCATTTGTTTCTAGGTATTTTTTGATTTCCTCTTTGATTTCTTCAGTGATCACTTCATTATTAAGTAGTGTATTGTTTAGCCTCCATGTGTTTGTATTTTTTACAGATCTTTTCCTGTAATTGATATCTAGTCTCATGGCGTTGTGGTCAGAAAAGATACTTGATACAATTTCAATTTTCTTAAATTTACCAAGGCTTGATTTGTGACCCAAGATATGATCTATCCTGGAGAATGTTCCATGAGCACTTGAGAAAAATGTGTATTCTGTTGTTTTTGGATGGAGTGTCCTATAAATATCAATTAAGTCCATCTTGTTTAATGTATCATTTAAAGCTTGTGTTTCCTTATTTATTTTCATTTTGGATGATCTGTCCATGGGTGAAAGTGGGGTGTTAAAGTCCCTAATATGAATGTGCTACTGTCAATTTCCCCTTTTATGGCTGTTAGTATTTGCCTTATGTATTGAGGTGCTCCTATGTTGGGTGCATAAATATTTACAATTGTTATATCTTCTTCTTGGATCGATCCCTTGATCATTATGTAGTGTCCTTCTTTGTCTCTTTTAATAGTCCTTATTTTAAAGTCTATTTTGTCTGATATGAGAATTGCTACTCCAGCTTTCTTTTGGTTTCCATTTGCATGGAATATCTTTTTCCATCCCCTTACTTTCAGTCTGTATGTGTCTCTAGGTCTGAAGTGGGTCTCTTGTAGACAGCATATATAAGGGTCTTGTTTTTGTATCCATTCAGCTAATCTGTGTCTTTTGGTGGGAGCATTTAGTCCATTTACATTTAAGATAATTATCGATATGTATGTTCCTATTCCCATTTTCTAAATTGTTTTGGGTTCGTTATTATAGGTCTTTTCCTTCTCTTGTGTTTCTTGCCTAGAGAAGATCCTTTAGCATTTGTTGTAAAGCTGGTTTGGTGGTGCTGAACTCTCTCAGCTTTTGCTTGTCTGTAAAGGTTTTAGTTTCTCCATCAAATCTGAATGAGATCCTTGCTGGGTAGAGTAGTCTTGGCTGCAGGTTTTTCTCCTTCATCACTTTCAGTATGTTCTGCCACTCCCTTCTGGCTTGTAGGGTTTCTGCTGAGAGATCAGCTGTTAACCTTATGGGGAATCCCTTGTGTGTTATTTGTTGTTTTTCCCTTGTTGCTTTTAATATGCTTTCTTTGTATTTAATTTTTGACAGTTTGATTAATATGTGTCTTGGCGTATTTCTCCTTGATTTATCCTGTATGAGACTCTCTTCACCTCCTGAGCTTAATTAACTATTTCCTTTCCCATATTAGGGAAGTTTTCAACTATAATCTCTTCAAATATTTTCTCAGTCCATTTCTTTTTCTCTTCTTCTTCTGGAACCCCTATAATTCGAATGTTAGTGCATTTAATGTTGTCCCAGAGGTCTCTGAGACTGTCCTCAGTTCTTTTCATTCTTTTTTCTTTATTCTGCTCTGCAGTAGTTATTTCCACTATTTTATCTTCCAGGTCACTTATCCGTTCTTCTGCCTCACTTATTCTGCTATTGATCCCATCTAGAGTATTTTTAATTTCATTTATTGTGTTGTTCATCGTTGCTTGTTTCATCTTTATTTCTTCTAGGTCCTTGTTAACTGATTCTTGTATTTTGTCCATTCTATTGTCCATTCTATCTCCAAGATTTTCGATCAACCTTACTATCATTATTCTGAATTCTTTTTCAGGTAGACTGCTTATTTCCTCTTCATTTGTTAGGTCTGGTGCATTTTTATCTTGCTACTTTATCTGCTGTGTGTTTTTCTGTTTTCTCATTTTGCTTATCTTACTGTGTTTAGGGTCTCCTTTTTGCAGGCTGCTGGTTCGTAGTTCCTCCTGTTTTTGATGTCTGTCTCCAGTGGCTAAGGTTGGTTCAGTGGGTTGTGTAGGCTTCCTGGTGGAGGGGACTAGTGCCTGTGTTGTGGTGGATGAGGCTGGATCTTGTCTCTTTAGTGGGCAGGTTCATGTCTGGCGGTGTGTTTTGGGGTGTCTGTGGCCTTATTATGATTTTAGGCAGCCTCTCTGCTAATGGGTGGAGTTGTGTTCCTGTTTTGCTAGTTGTTTGGCACAGGTTGTCCAGCACTGTGGCTTGCTGGTCGTTGAGTGAAGCTGGGTGCTGGTTTTAAGATGGAGGTCTCTGGGAGATTTTCACCGTTTGATATTATGTGGAGCTGGGAGGTCTCTTGTGGACCAGTGTCCTGAAGTTGGCTCTCCTACCTCAGAGGCAGAGCCCTGACTCCTGGCTGGAGCAGCAAGAGCCTTTCATCCACACGGCTCAGAATAAAAGGGAGAAAAAGTAGAGGGAATTAGTAGAAGTATGAGGAAAGAAAGAAGGAAAGGAGGGAAGGAAGGAAGAAAGAAAGAAAGAAGCAAAGAAGGAAGGAAGGCAAGAAGGAACGAAAGGAGGGAGGGAGGGAGGGAGGAAGGAAGGAAGGAGGGAAAGAAGGAAAAACAGAAAGAAAGAAGATACAGTAAAAATAAAATAAAGTATAATAAAGTTATTGAATTAAAAAATTCTTATTTAGAAAAAAAAAAAAGGGACGGATAGAACCTTAGGACAAATGTTGGAAGCACAGCTATACAGACAAAATCTTACACAGAAGCGTACACATACACCCTCACTAAAAGAGGTAAAGGGGGAAAAATCATAAATCTTGCTGTCAGAGACCACCTCCTCAATTTGGGATGATTCGTTGTCTAAAGGAGGGAAGGAAGGAAAGAAAGAAAGAAAGAAAGAAAGGATGAAGGTAAAGTATAATAACGTTCTTAAAATTAAAATTGATTATTAAGAAAAAAATTTTAAGAAAAAACCATGGACGGATAGAACCCTAGGACAAATGGTGGAAGCAAGACTATCCAGACAAGATCTCACACAGAAGCATACACATACACATTCACAAAAAGAGGAATAGGGAAAAAAATCATAGATCTTGCTCCCAAAGTCCACCTCCTTAATTTGGGATGATTGGCTGTCTATTCATGTATTCCACAGATGCAGGGTACATCAAGTTGATTGTGGAGCTTTAATCCGCTGCTTCTGAGGCTGCTGGGAGAGATTTCCCTTTCTCTTCTTTGTTCTCACAGCTCCCAGGGGCTCAGCTTTGGATTTGGTCCTGCCTCTGCGTGTAGGTCGCTGGAGGGCGTCTGTTTTTTGCTCAGACAGGACGGGGTTAAAGGAGCCGCTGATTCGGGGGTTCTGGCGTACTAAGGCCGGCGGGGAGGGATGGGCACGGAATGCGGGGCGGGCCTGCGGCGGCAAAGTCCGGCGTGACCCTGCACCAGCCCGAGGCCCGCCGTGCGCTCTCCCGGGGAAGTCGTCCCCGGATCCCGGGAACCTGGCAGTGGCGGGCTGCACAGGCTCCGCGGAAGAGGGGCGTGGAGAGCGACCTGCGCTCGCACACAGGCCCCTTGGTGGCGGCAGCAGCAGCCCCAACATCTCCCGCCCGCCTCTGGGGTCCGCGCCTCCAGCCGCGGCTTGTGCCCGTCTCTGGAGTCCGCGCCCTCAGCCGCGGCTCGCGCCCGTCTCTGGGGTCCGCGCCCTCAGCCGCGGCTCGCGCCCGTCTCTGGGGTTCGCGCTTTCAGCCGCGGCTCACGCCCGTCTCTGGGGTTCGCGCTTTTAGCCGCGGCTCGCGCCCGTCTCTGGAGTTCCTTTAAGCAGCGTTCTTAAACCCCTCTCCTCACGCACCAGGAAACAAAGAGGGAAGAAAAAGTCTCTTGCCTCTTCGGCAGGTGCAGACTTTTCCCCGGACTCCCTCCCGGCTAGCTGTGGTGCACTAACCCCTTCAGGCTATGTTCAAGCCGCCAACCCCAGTCCTCTCCCTGTGCTCCGGCCTCAGCTCGCAGCCCCGCCCGCCCCGGCGGGTGAGCAGACAAGCCTCTCCGGCTGGTGAGTGCCGGTCGGCACCGATCCTCTGTGCGGGAATCTCCCCGCTTTGCCCTCCGCACCCGTTGCTGTGCACTCCTCCGCGGCTTCGAAGCTCCCCTCTCCGCCTCCCGCAGTCTCCGCCCGCGAAGGGGCTTCCTAGTGTGTGGAAACTTTTCCTCCTTCACAGCTCCCTCCCACTGGTGCAAGTGCCGTCCCTATCCTTTTGTCTCTGTTTATTCTTTTTTTTCTTTTGCCCTACCCAGGTACGTGGGGAGTTTCTTGCCTTTTGGGAGGTCTGAGGTCTTCTGCCAGGCTTCAGTAGGTGTTCTGTAGGAGTTGTTCCATGTGTAGATGTATTTCTGGTGTATCTGTGGGGAGGAAGGTGATCTCCGCGTCTTACTCTTCCGCCATCTTCCTGCTCTCCCCTAATATGAGGTCTTAAAAAGGAAAAGATCTTAGTGAGAAATAATAGTGTGAAATAATCATGTTATTAAAATAAGAAAAAGGCACTTATTGATATTAGCATTTATTTCTATGCCTAGTTTTTCATATAATGATGTTAATTTTTCATGTAGTCTAGCAATTATGAGATTATGTTTCCTCTTTTTATGACACATTTTGTAATTTGCTAATGAAAATTCGTGTTTACATTAATTGAACCTTAGCAATTCAGGCAAGTAAAATAGGAAGCTTTATAGCGTCATATAAATTAGATTGAGCTATAAAAATTAAGAAGATTCCATATATATGTGTTAGCATATGGTATTTGTTTTTCTCTTTCTGACTTACTCCACTCTGTATGACAGTCTCTATGTCCATCCACCTCACTACAAATAAATCAGTTTCTTTCCTTTTTATGGCTGAGTAATATTCCATTGTATATATGTGCCACATCTTCTTTATCCATTCTTCTGTTGATGGACACTTCAGTTGCTTCCATGTCCTGGCTATTGTAAATAGAGCTGCAATGAACATTTTGGTACATGACTCATAACATCTCAAACTAAGAATTTTCTTATTGAAATATTTACATTGATGCATGCAACTGTAGTTCATTCATTTTATATGCCATTAAAAATTTGAAAACAATATTGAACATAAAAGATCAATGAACTATAATGCTACCATCTGTTTGTATATAACCTTTAAAATCTTGGTTCAAAATTCAAACACTTAAATAAGCCCTTTAATGCTATTACCAAAACAAGAAAATAAAAATGCTCAGAGCTTAAGTGATAGTGATTTTTTAAATTAATTTTTATTAGAGTATAGTTGCTTTACAATGTTGTATTGTGTTGTGTTCTGATGTACAGCAAAGTGAATCAATTATACATATACATATATCCCCTCTTTTTTAGATTTCCTTCCCATTTAGGTCACCACAGAGCATTGAGTAAAGTTCCCTGCGCTATACAGTAGGTTCTCATTAGTTATCTATTTTATACATAGTATCAATAGTGTATATATGTCAATCTCAATCTTCCAATTCATCCCAGCCCCCGCTCCCCCTTGGTATCCATAAGTTTGTTCTTTACATCTGTGTCTCTATTTCTGCATTGCAAATAAGTTCATCTGTACCATTTTTCTAGATTCCACATATAAGTGATATATATTTGTTTTTCTCTTTCTGACTTACTTCACTCTGTATGACCAAGGTCTATCCACGTCTCTGCAAAAGGCACTATTTTGTTTCTTTTCACGACTGAGTAATATTCCATTGTATATATGCACCACATCTTCTTTATCCATTCCTCTGTTTATGGACATTTATGTTGCTTCCACGTCTTGGCTATTGTAAATAGTGCTGCAATGAACATTGGGGCACATGTGTCTTTTTGAATTATAGTTTTCTCCAGGTATATGCCCAGGAGTGGGATTGCTGGGTAATATGGTAGTTCTATTTTTAGTTTTTTAAGGAACCTTCATACTGTTATCCATAGTGGCTATACCAATTTAGGTAGTGATGTTTTGATTTTCCTAATTAAACTTTCATACATCTGGAAGGAGGTCCACCTAATTTGTGGGGCCCAGTGAAAAATTAAATTGTAAAGCATCATGTTAAAAAGAAAGGAAAAAAAGTGTTTTCAGGGCTTCTCTGGTGGCGCAGTGGTTGAGGGTCCGCCTGCCGATGCAGGGGACGCGGGTTCGTGCCCCGGTCTGGGAGGATCCCGCATGCCGCGGAGCAGCTGGGCCGGTGAGCCATGGCTGCTGAGCCTGCGCGTCCGGAGCCTGTGTTCGGCAACGGGAGAGGCCACAGCAGTGAGAGGCCCGCGTACCAAAAAAAAAAGTGTTTTCATTTTTCTGAAGCATTTTTCCGTACTTGTTATGATGCTATTTAATGCTGCATTCCTTAGGGTATGGGAATACTTGTGGGTGAATGTAAATCTTCACAGGTACCAGAAGAACCACCCCACAACACCATGACTTGATGTATGAAATGAGTGTGCATGAGTGGAGGATATGTGTATGGTGTGCATTAGTGCGTCAGTATATGAGTGTATAGCATCACCATTACTGTCTGTAACTGGAGGCAATTACATTTAGAAAAAAATGTAGATAGATGATGGATGGATAGATGAATAGATGCAAGACAGATAAATAGATAGATAGATATAAATAGGTAAATAATATATAGAGAACACTTTACACTAAAGTTAGTATTGCTGGCAAAGCATCTTTCTGGTTTATTTCCATAATTATTTATTTGAATAATATCCAGAATTTGTCTGTGGAGCTAGATGTTTGGGTTAAATGACCTGGGTTATTCCTCTCTCTGCTCAGACTTGACTGCAGAGTGGTTGAGTGCAAAGTCAGAGATAGACCCATGCCAGTCACTAAGCCCCAAAGCAAAGCACTTAACCTATCTTTGGTGCATTAGAAAAACTTCTTTGAGAGTTTCTGTTTTGTTTGTTTTGTTTTGTTTTTGTTTTTGTTTTTTTGAGTCAAGTTCTAAAAGATGCTATTGTATTGCACGGTGACGTGGTCACAAAGCTGGATTAGATGGAAGGGAGAGCAGAAGTGAACACACATTAGTGGAAATCAAAGAGTGTATGCAGAAAAACAGAGGATTAAGCAAAATCCATTTTTGTTTATGAAGCAAAAATCTGGGAAGGGAGTGATAATAAATGTGTTAAAGTTCACCATGGGCATAGACATTATGCTAAATAACTTCAACTTTATGCTATAAGTGAGTGGTTCCCAACTGAGGGTAATATTGCCTTCCAGGTGACATTTGGCAGTGTGTGGAGACATTTTTGATTGTTGCAAAATGAAGTAGGGGTTGCTAGTAGTATCTAGCAGATAGAAACCAGGGATGCCACTAAACAGCCATACAATGCATAGGACAACCCTCCCAACAATGTAATATCTGACCCAAAATTTTAATAGTGCCAAGGTGGAGAAGCTTTGTGTATAATTGAATGAGTACTTATTTAAGAGTTTTAAAATGCAAAGTGACATAATGTGTCAGGTGTTCTTTGGATAGCCTATGATCATAGTTATATGATTACATGAGAGATAATTTATGAACATTCACTATGATATTTCCTAGAGTGCACTAAATTTTATAGGTAAGATAACATATACTTTCAATTCTTGATTGACTTTGGGGAAACATGAATATTTCCACTAGTGAATTTGGTACTTTATAATAATGCTTATTTAAAATTGAAACTATAGCCCATGATTCAACAAGTGGTTAAGGATTAATTTTTATCTCCTCTGTTACCATCTGCTTTGCTGTTTGATTGCACTGTTCCATACAATATTACATTTTAATTATGAAAGGTTGAGAGAACGTTAATTTGATATTGGCTCAAGGAAAAGATCTGAATTAGATTTCCCAAGTTTTCAGTTTGACCTCAGATATTTTCTGTCTTTACCACTAACTGCAGACAATATTTGAGAAATGAATTATAATTGGTTAAGTATTAAAGTGATCTGGCTCTAAATATAAGCACCCAAAACATAAAACACTGATATATTTGGAATCTATGTGAACTGCATTATTTTCTCAAACTAAAACTGTAGTGTTAAAACTAACATATTGTTATTGGAAAAATCACAGTTGAATTCATAAAATAGCTCTAAAAGTACACATAAACACATAACCAATGATTTTGCAGAATTTTATCAAGTGAAGTATAACCACAAAATTAATAAATATCCCAATTTGATCCTCCATTAGGAATGCAATCATATTAAGAAGATGTTATATTAAAAACAAGATTAAACTGATTTTAATTATGAAATTTAAAGCTTCAAAACCTCATAGTTCTTACCAATATACACTTTCTTTCTCTAAAACTACTTAGAAATGAAGAATATTAATATTTCAAATGCTATTTTGTTTTACAATTTAAAAAAATCTACCTTTACATTTATAACAGTGTGATAAACCTGAAGAACAGAAGGAAAGTTTTATTTTTTTGAACCACAGCTCATAGGTAAAAATGTGTACAATCAGCCTTTTAAAGTCCATGAACATTCTTTGGACAATTTAATTGGTATTGGATTTTATCAATAGAATAATTGTGGAAAACTAATATTCTTACTAAATTAACTCTTCTTATTCATGAGTATATATATATTTCTGATGATTTTGGTCTTCTTTACAAAAAATTGTATAAATTCCTAGTAATTAGAATTCACATTTTTGGTAAGATTTTTATAAATATATTGCATGTATAAGTAGAGAAAATTTTAAAGTATGTTTTACTTTTTTTTCTTGTATGTGGTGCATTATTGTTACATTGATTTTAAAACTTTCTTGTTATTTTAAATAAATTATTTGTGGATTCTTTAGTGTTTTCTTTATAAGACATTCCATCCAAAAACAATAGAAGGCACTTTCTTCTCAAGTGCTCATGGAATATTCTCCAGAATAGATGATATCGTGGGTCACAAATCAAGCCTTGGTAAATGTAAGAAAATTGAAATTGTATCAAGTACCTTTTCCGACAACACTATGAGACTAGACATCAATTACAGGAAATAATCTGTAAAAAGTACAAGCACATGGAGGTTAAACAATACACTACTTAATAACCAAGAGATCACTGAAGAAATCAAAGAGGAAATCAAAAAATACCTAGAAACAAATGACAATAAAAACACAACGTTCCAAAACCTATGGGAGGCAGCAAAAGCAGTTCTAAGAGGGAAGTTTATAGCAATACAATCCTACATCAAGAAACAAGAAACGTCTAAAATAAACAACCTAACCTTACACCTACAGCAATTAGAGAAAGAAGAATGAAAAAAAAAAAAAACAAAGTTAGCAGAAGGAAAGAAATCATAAAGATCAGGTCAGAAATAAATGAAAACTAAATGAAGGAAACAATAGCAAAGCTCAATAAAACTAAAAACTGGTTCTTCAAGAAGATAAATACAATTGATAAACCATTAGCCAGACTCATCAAGAAAAAAATAGAGAAGACTCAAATGAAGAGAATTAGAAAGGAAAATGGAGAAATAACAACTGACACAGCAGAAATACAAAGGATTATGAGAGATTGTTACAAGCAAGTATATGCCAATAAAGTGGACAACCTGGATAAAATGGACAAATTCTTAGAAATTCTCAACCTTCTGAGACTGAACCCGGAAGAAATAGAAAATATAAACAAACCATTTACAAGCACTGAAATTGAAACTGTGATTAAAAATTTTCCAACAAACAAAAGCCCAGGACCAGATGGATTCCCGGGAGAATTCTATCAAACATTTAGAGAAGAGCTAATGCCTATCCTTCTCAAACTCTTCTAAAATATATCAGAGGGAGGAACATTCCCAAACTCATCTACGAGGCCACCATCACCCTGATACCAAAACCAGACAAAGATGTCACAAAGAAAGAAAACTACAGGCCAATAACGCTGATGAACGTAGAGGCAAAAATCCTCAACAAAATACTAGCAAACAGAATCCAACAGCACATTAAAAGGATCATACACCATGATCAATCGGGGTTTATCCCAGGAATGCAAGGATTCTTCAGTATACACAAATCAATCAATGTGATACACCATATTAACAAATTGAAGGAGAAACGCCATATGATCATCTCAATCAATGCAGAGAATGCTTTCAACAAAATTCAACACCCATTTATGATAAAAACCCTGCAGAAAGTAGGCATACAGGGAACTTTCCTCAACATAATAAAGACCATATATGACAAACCCACAGCCAACGTCATCCTCAATGGTGAAAAAGTGAAACAATTTCCACTAAGATCAGGAACAAGACAAGGTTGCCCACCCTCACCACTATAATTCAACATAGTATTGGAAGTTTTACCCACAGCAATCAGAAAGGAAAAAGAAATAAAAGGAATACAAATTGGAAAAGAAGAAGTAAAGCTGTCACTGTTTGCAGATGACATGATACTATACATAGAGAATCCCAAAGACTCTACCAATAAACTTCTAGTGCTAATCAATGAATTTGGTAAAGTAGAAGGATACAAAATTAATGCTCAGAAATCTTTTGCATTCCTATACACTAATGATGAAATATCTGAAAGAGAAATTAAGGAATCCTTCCCATTTACCATTGCAACAAAAAGAATAAAATACCTAGGAATAAACCTACCTAAGGAGACAGAAGACCTGTATGCTGAAAATTATAAGACACTGATGAAAGAAATTAAAGATGATACAAACAGATGGAGAGATATACCATGTTCTTTGATTGGAAGAATCAACATTGTGAAAATGACTCTACTGCCCAAAGCAATCTACAGATTCAATGCAATCCTTATCAAACTACCAATAGTATTTTTCACAGAAGTAGAACAAAAAAATTCACAATTTATATGGAAACACAAAAGACTCCGAATAGTCAAAGCAATCTTAAGACAAAAAAATGGACCTGGAAGAATCAGGTTCCCTGACTTCAGACGATACTACAAAGCTACAGTAATCACGACAGTATGCTACTGACACAAAAGCAGATATATAGATCATTGAAACAGGGTAGAAAGCCCAGAGATAAATCCATGCATATATGGTCACCTTATCTTTGATAAAGGAGGCAAGAATATACAATGAAGAAAAGACAACATCTTCAATAAATGTTGCTGGGAAAACTGGACAGCTACATGTTAAAGAGAATGAAATTAGAACACTCCCTAACACCATACACAAAAATAAACTCAAAGTGGATTAAACACCTAAATGTAAGACCAGACACTATAAAACTCTTAGAGGAAAACATAGGCAGAACACTGTATGACATAAATCACAACAAGATCCTTTTTGACCCACCTCCTAGAGAAATGGAAATAAAAACTAAAATAAACAACTGAAACGTAAAAGCGTTTGCACAACTAAGGAAACCATAAAGAAGATGAAAATGCAACCCTGAGAATGGGAGAAAATATTTCCAAATGAAGCAATTGACAAAGGATTAATCTCCAAGATATACATACAGCTCATGTGGCTCAAAATTTAAAAAACAAACAACCCAATCAAAAAATGGACAGACGACCTAAATAGACATTTCTCCAAAGAAGACATACAGATGGCCAACAAACACAGCAAAAGCTCCTCAACATCACTAATTATTAGAGAAATACAAATCAAAACTACAATGAGATAGCACCTCACACCAGGCAAAATGGCCATTATCACAAAATCTGCAAACAATAAATGCTGGAGCAAGCGTGGAGAAAAGGAAACCCTCTTGCACTGTTAGTGGGAATGTAAATTGATGCAGTCACTCTAGAGAAGAGTATGGAGTTTCCTTAAAAAAACTAAAAATAGAATTACCATATGACCCAGCAATTCCACAACTGGGCATATACCCAGAGAGAACCATAATTCAAAAGACACATACACCCCACTGTTCTTTGCAGCACTATTTACAATAGCCAGGACATGAAAACAACCAAAATGTCCATCAACAGATGAATGGATAAAGAAGATATGATACATATATACAATGAACTATTACTCAGCTATAAAAAGGAACAAAATTGGGTCATTTGTGTTTTTTTGTTTTTTCTTTTTAGTTTTGAATCTTTTTTATTATTATTTTTTTAACATCTTTATTGGGGTATAATTGCTTTGCAATGGTGTGTTAGTTTCTGCTTTATAACAAAGTGAATCAGTTATACATATACATATGTTCCCATATCTCTTCCCTCTTGCGTCTCCCTCCCTCCCACCCTCCCTATCCCACCCCTCCAGGCTGTCACAAAGCACCGAGCTTATCTCCCTGTGCTATGCAGCTGCTTCTCACTAGCTATCTACCTTACATTTGGTAGTGTATATATGCCCATGCCTCTCTCTCACTTTGTCACAGTTCACCCTTCCCCCTCCCCATATCCTCAAGTCTGTTCTCTAGTAGGTCTGTGTCTTTATTCTTGTCTTACCCCTAGGCTCTTCATGACATTTTTTTCCCTTAAATTCCATATATATGTGTTAGCATGCAGTATTTGTCTTTCTCTTTCTGACTTACTTCACTCTGTATGACAGACTCTAGGTCTATCCACCTCATTACAAATAGCTCAATTTCATTTCTTTTTATGGCTGAGTAATATTCCATTGTATATATGTGCCACATCTTCTTTATCCATTCATCCAATGATGGACACTTAAGTTGTTTCCATCTCTGGGCTATTGTAAATAGAGCTTCAGTGAACATTTTGGTACATGACTCTTTTTGAATTATGGTTTTCTCAGGGTATATGCCCAGTAGTGGGATGGCTGGGTCATATGGTAGTTCTATTTGTAATTTTTTAAGGAGCCTCCCTACTGTTCTCCATATTGGTGTACCAATTCACATTCCCACCAGCAGTGCAAGAGTGTTCCCTTTTCTTCACATTCTCTCCAGCATTTATGGTTTCTAGATTTTTTGATGATGGCCATTCTGACTGGTGTGAGATGATATCTCATTGTAGTTTTGATTTGCATTTCTCTAATGATTAATGATGTTGAGCATTCTTTCATGTGTTTGTTGGCAGGTCATTTGTTGAAATATGGATGGACCTATAGACTGTCATACAGAGTGAAGTAAGTCAGAAAGAGAAAAACAAATATCATATATTAATGCATATATGTGGAATCTGAAAAAATTGGTATACCTGATCTTATTTACAAAGTAGAAATGGAGACACAGATGTAGAGAACAAATATATGGATACCAAGTGGGAAAGAGTGGGCGTGGGATGAATTGGGAGATTGGGATTGACATATATACGCTACTGTGTATAAAATAGATAAGTAATGAGAACCTACTGGGAACTCTATTCAATGCTCTGTGGTGACCTAAATGGGAAGGAAATCCAAAAATTAGGGAATATATGTATGTGTATAGCTGATTCACTTTGTTGTACAGTAGAAACTAACACAACATTGTAAAGCAACTGTACTCCAATAAAAATTTAAAAATAAATAAAAAAATAAAAAATATATATTCAAAGTAAAATTTCTGTTGTTTAAACTATTTTATGGTGAAATATTCTAATTTTATAAATATTTATTTGGTCATCTGTCATTTTGGATAATTTAGAAAACAGTAAAAATAAAATATACGGTTCAGGGGGAAAAAACCCTACTCAATAATCAGGAGAATGCATTAGTTTTCTATTCCATAACAAATTAGCAAATTTACATAATTATTAAATTAGCAAATTTATTTTCTTACAGTTTCTGTAGGTCAGAAGTCCCACAAAGAGTAGCTGGATCTTCAGTTTAGAGACTCACAAAGCTGAAGTAAAGGTGTTAGCTGTACAGACCTCTTATCTAGAGCCACATGAGAAAAATCTGTACAGATGATATGCAGGATTCAGTTACTTGTAGTTATGGGCTGAGGTTCCTGGCCTTCTCCATCTCCAAACCATCAAGAGTGTATCAAACCCTTCTCTAGCTTTGAATTTCTGACTTCACCTTCTGTCACATTTTTCCTGCATTCAGCCAGAGCAAGTTCTATACTTCAAGAGCTCATGTGCTTCTATTAGGTCCACCTTTATAATCCAGGATAACACCATTATCTTAAAGTCAAATGATCAGTGAACTTAACGATATCTGCAAAGTCCCTTTTGTTTATAACATAACATATCATAACATAGGCATGATACCAGGTAGTGAAAGCAATAAAGCAAAATTCTGCCTGCTATATATGAGAGCCTTTAAAATTAAATAATATAACGGCTATTGATACATACATATGTTACATTTTTGAGTGAATTTTTTTCCTTGACATTAATATTACAATTTGCAACGTTAGTCTTAGGAAAATTTTTGAATTGACTTTACCAAAATAAAACATGACAAATACTTTCTATATATGGAAAGGCCCAGAAGATTAACATATCTTACTTATAAATACTAGTCTACTAATTGATGGAAGTTTGATAGTATAATTATCCAGATTGCAGCAATATTTCATCAAGGAGTTTATGATAATATTTGTGGATACAAAGGAGCTGAACCTACTGGTATAATATGATACAAGTAGATATATATATGTAATTGGTTAACTTAGAAACATAATTTGAGAATGTGGCATAGCATCTTGTCTTCAGTCTTGTTTTGTTTAATATTTTAATCTAAGACATGAATGAAGACAGTTGCATCAAATTTTTGAAATGTTATAGACAGAGAAGAATAATGATCACCAGACATGACAAAAACCAAAAGACTATAAGCTGGAATAATGAGCTGATTTGAAATATATTTAATAGAGATAAATATCTATTCTTCCCCTTTGGTCCAAAATATTAACTGTTTATTTTAAGCTTAGAGGAAATTATCTAAACAAGTACAGATATAAAGATGAATTACAAGTCGTAGCTCACAATCAGTCAATACAGATGAATAATGCAATATGGTTCCAGTAAATTTAATGCAAAATAAGACTTTATTAATAGAATTATTGCATATGAAAGAAATATGGGATTTTCCATTCAGCTTTGAACTTTGTCAGAATTTATCTGAACATTTAAATTAAAAAAGAATAAAATCTAAGCAAATGCAACATTTAAACCTTAAAAGAATTTCAAACTCAGAGGTCATTGTGGCTGTCTTTAAGTAATTGAGGCATTTTTTCTATAAATAATTGAGTAAATTTTGCCTGATAATTATGATTATAATAAAAATAATAATAAAGCTAGCCATACAGGGTGTAGTCTTTGTTTTATTACAGAAGATGGAGAAGAAGGAACGCTAACAGAAATAATTTATTGTTCTTACTAAAACAGGACTTTCAGAGATTTTTCTTATTAATCAAGAAGCAGCTACTGGGCAGTACTGTGGCCTTCCTCTTCTTAATCATGTAGCTTCTGAAGAGGATCAGAAACAGATCAAATAAGTATAGTGCACAATAATAGTTCCTATTGATTCAAGAGTAAGGAAAAAATTCAAATTGCTAATTATAAAGCTATTGAAGTATTATTTTTATCTTCAAGATTTATTTCTTAACTACCCCAGGAATCATTTTCTTTCTGATATGTGCCTGTATATTTTTTTAATCTAAGAAATAAAATAACTAATGAGAAAGACAGGCTGACAGTACACGATGGTGGGATCATCTCACTGAACACTGGAATGAGAGAATCTATGTCCATCTTGGACTATAGAGCTTTAGTTGGTTTCCCTTCCCCACCACTATCATATGCTGTTCTGAAGGATTTCCTGATCTGCTAAAATTACTTAGAATTTGGGAAATATTTGTGGGTAGGAGGTAACATCCAGACTCAGAGCTGTGTATAGAAATGGTAACTTTGATAAATAAGTAGGAGTTTATACAGGGAAACAAAGACTGACTTTGGCAAGAGAATTCTTAATCTGAGGGAAGTAAAGACCTCCTAGATATGTGCTGTGATTGGAAATGTTTCTCTGTGAAGAGACTAATAAGGAGCTTGACCTTCAGGTTGGAATCAAGTTGGGAAGAATCGACACCTTGACTATGTTATAGAGTTTTCCAATCCATGAAGATGGAATAGCTTTCCATTAATATAGATCTGCTTTGATTTTTTTCATCAGCATTTTCATCAGTAGTTTTCTGGGTATAAATCTTGTATATATTTTATTAAATTTATAGCTAAGTATTTAATTATTCTGATTCAATTGTTAATGGTATATGTTTAATTTCAAATTCCCATAGCTTATTGCTAGTATATATGATGGTTATTTGCCCGTATTTTGCCTTGAATCTTGTAATTTCATTGCAGTAACTTATTAGTCTGAGGAAACTTTTGTCAATTCTTTGTGGTTTCCTACATAGAGACAGCTTTATTTCTTCCCCCATAATCTAAATAACTTTTATTATTTTTTTTTTCTTACTGCATTAGCCAGTTCTTCCAGTATGATGTTGAATAGGAGTGGTGAGAGAGGAAATCCTTACTGCTTTCCCCTTGTCAGTGGTAAGGCATACAGTTTCTCACAATTAAATATGTTAGCTGTAGGTTTTATAATTTTTTTGAATCAAAATGAGTAACTTCCTTTCTATTCTAAACTTGCTGAGAGTTTTTATCATGGATGGGTGTTGGATATTACAAAATTCTTTATCTTCATCAATTGATGTTATCATATAATTTTTCTTTCATCTGTAGATATGGTAGACTGCACTGATTTCTTCTCAAATGTTGAATCAATCTTGTATACCTGGAATAAATCCCATTGGTCATGGTGTATACATGTTTTATGTATTGTTGGATTCTATTTACCAATATTTTATTAAGGATTTTTGTAACTATGTTCATGAAATATATTTATTTGTAGTTTTACTTTCTTGTAATATATTTATCTGACTTTGATATTAGGGTAATCCTGGCCTCATTTAATGAGTTTAATGAGTTAGAAAATTTACCTCTGCTTCTTTCTTTCTTTTTTTTTTTTTTTTTTTTTGGAAATGATTGTTAGAATTGGTATCATTTCTTCCTTAAATGCTTGGTAGAATTCATGAATAAAGCCATCTAGGCCAAATAACTTCTTTTTTGGCTAGTTATTAACTATTGCTTTAATTTCCTTAATAGATATAGGCACATTAATATTATTTATTTCTCCTTTTGTGAGTTTTGCTAGTTTGTCTCCTTCAAGGAATTAGTCTATTTTATGTAAGTTATCATATTTGTGGGCATAGCATTGTTTGTAACATTTTTTATTACACTTTTAATGTCCTTATTATCAATACTGATGATCATCTCTTGCATTTTTGATATTGGTAATTCGTGGCTTTTCTCTTTGTTTTCTTGGTTAGCCTAGCTAGAGGCTCATAAAATTTATCAATATTTTCAAAAAGCCACATACTGGCTTTGTTTTCTTTTGTATGTTTGATTTTTTTTTCTGTTTTGAATATTTGATTTTGTTCTATTTCTATTAGTTTTCTTCTACCAGATTCAGGCTTCTATTGCTCTTATTTCTCTAGTCTCCTTAGGTGAAATCTTAGGTTATTGGAACATTAAATTTTCACATGAATTTTAATTCTTTACATGTCTTACGATGCATATCATCTCCTAGGCAACAGTTTTTAGCTCATTACAAACCTATTAGTGGAATTATTCAAGCATAAGATATATAATCAAATGGTAGGGATATTAAAGTAGAGAACATATTGTCAAACATATTACTTAACCACATAATATATATGATCACATCTATTCTTGAGTGATCCTATGATATGAAAATATGTATGTATATCTTAACAGTTCATTTTCTACTATACCTTTTGTATAATATCCAAAACCATAATGTGACAGTCTGTATAATGGCCCACTAAAGGTGCCCATGCTCTAAGTGCCAGAACCTATAAATATGTTACCTTACATTGTAAATAGGACCTCGCAGGTGTGCACCAGTTAAAGATCTTGAGATTGAGAGATTATCTTGAATTGTCTAGCTGGGTCCAAAGTAATTACAAGCGTTCTTATTAGAGAGAGGCAGTAGTATCAGCCAGGGGTTTGGCATAATGTGAAGAAGGAGCCACAAGCCAGTACAGATAGTATCGACAAACTATGCAGGGCAAGAAAACATATTATCCCCTGTAACTTCCAGAAAGAACAGAGCTCTGCTGACTTCCTGTTTTTATACTTCTGACCTCTAAAACTGAAAAACAAAACATTTGTGGGTTTTGTTTGTTTGTTTGTTTTGGGTTTTGTTTTTTGTTTTTTTTTTTTTTGCTGTACGCGGGCCTCTCACTGTTGTGGCCTCTCTCGTTGCAGAGAACAGGCTCCGGACGTGCAGGCTCAGCGACCATGGCTCACGGGTCTAGCCGCTCCGCGGCATGTGGGATCTTCCCGGACCGGGGCATAAACCCGTGTCCCCTGCATCGGCAGGCAGACTCTCAACGACTGCGCCACCAGGGAAGCCCCATTTGTATGTTTTAAGCTACTAAATTTGTGGTAAGTTTTGCATTAGCAGTAGGAAACAAATTCACAAATCCAGGGGGGAGACAACTTCCTTTGCCAATATCTTAGAGTAATGTGTGTGATTTAAACTATTTATAGACCTGGAGTATATAGAATGTGGAGGTGTTATAACTATGAAATAATATTTGAACTGTGAAATGTAGTGATGTGCATTATGAATTGAAGATGATTGAACTCTTTTTGCTGCTACTTCTCTTTCCACCACAAACATGGCAAAAGCTACTGTATCTAAATGACCTTAAAATCCACTTCTGGAGGAATGTAAAAGATATCGAGAGAGAGAGAGAGAGAGAGAGAGAGAGAGAGAGAAGGAGCAGAGAGAGAGAAGAGAGATCAGTGTTTTTCATTCTCAATTAGGAAGCTGTTTCTATGAATAACTGCAGGATTTGACTTCTTTCTCCCCAGTCTTCAGTATTTCTATACAACCTTCCTACTCTATTAGAAACAGAAGGCCAAGACCTAATGAATGTCTAAGAGTAAATGATGCATTCTCACTTAATTCAAGTAATTGGTTACCACTACTTAATTTGCAGATCACTGATTGAAATCTTACACTCTAGAACATTAAATGAGCTTGAACAGCAGATGACTAACTTCTGTTTTGTTTTTTTTGTTGTTGTTTTTTTTTTTTGAGTATCAAGTAGTTTGAATTATAGAAAGTCGTAAAAGGTAATATATAAAATGCAAATATAATGGAAAATAAAGCATCTCTTTACAAGCAGAACATTTTCAAATCAAAAGCAACCATGAAATAAAGTGTTTTGGGTGCCTTGAAATACTATTAAGTAAATGAAAGGGTCAGCAGTTTATTTTTTTTAAGATTTTATTTAATAGAAGAGTTTCCTAAATGATATTTCTTTCACTAACTTATCTCCTCAAGAATCATATGAATCAAAATGAAGTACCAATCAAAATTGTGTGACTGTGCTATTCACTGAAGACACAAAGATAAAAAAGACATAGCCCTTACTCAAGAATCTTACCTCTAGTAAGGAAGATAGACAAAGTTCAACATGATTGGTGTAATTACAGAAGTGAATATAAGTTGCTCTTACACCTGATATTTGGGAGAAGGGAAAAAGTGAATTTCAGTTAAAGATTTGTAGAGATAACTGAATTTATAGTAAACTTTTCTAAAAATATAGATGGGAACATCAATATTACCTTTACTCCATATATAAGAATAGAGATAATATTGACATGACAATATGTGAAAATAAAAATTATAATTTAGCTGTACACTAGAATATCTAGCTTTGATGAAATATGCACAATGCATAATCAATGTAATATTTACAATTAAAAAGCCTTTGAATTTCTGTAACATTCTAAATACACCGTTTGTACCTTATAAATCAAATCCACAATTCTAATTTAGCTGGATGCAGGCTACACAACTGTAACATCTAATCTTTGTGAAATACCCTTTAATGATTCCTCATCCAATTCTTCTAAACTTTACTGATTCTTTTGAAGCTTTATTTTCTTATTTTGTTGGGGATCAGGCCCCCGTCTCTAAAAATAGGGAGGAAAAATAGAAAGCCTTGTTTGCTAGCAGGAGGGTAAGTCTGAGAGACCACACTTTCTTTTTTGGCAATTAGAAGTTTTGTATAAAATAGGCATTTTTTTTGGTTACGAGAAAAATGGTGATGAGAAAATTATTTCTCATCACCATATGGGGTGGGGTGAGTGCCAAGTCACAGATTGGTTTGTGGTTCCCAGTTCACAGAAGTAGATGATCTAAAAGTAATCTGGCCTGGGAAATGAGAAATATGTCAATGCTGATGGAGTATTTTCCTTGCCCTTGTCATTTCCCAGTCTGCCATCAGGATCACCAAATGATCCTATTTCTGAAACACGTTAGTGCTAGTTTAGAGGTTTTTTACATGAGTGCATGCACCTTGAATCTTGTGAGCCTCCTTTGAGTTTCTAAGAGTTTGATTATTCTTTGCCTTTGAGGAGGTGTTAGGAATGTTGGCTGTAGAATAAACACACTCAGGGAGTTATCTCTCAGCTGTGAGAAAAGCACGTACAAGAGAGATCATACATTTAAAGATACAGAACCAGTCCATTTCTTTTTTTCTGGTAGTAGCCTTAATGTTAGAGCCATCAGGCAAACACATCCTGATGATGATCATGAGGTATGCTGAGTTCTTTTTGCGGTACGTAGGCCTCTCACTGTTGTGGCCTCTCCCGTTGTGGAGCACAGGCTCCAGACGCGCAGGCTCAGCGGCCATGGCTCATGGGCCCAGCCGCTCCGCAGCACGTGGGATCTTCCTGGACAGGACCGGGGCACGAACCCGTGTCCCCTGCATCAGCAGGCGGACTCTCAACCACTGCGCCACCAGGGAAGCCCCTGAGTGTTCTTTTTAAGTCAACCAAAAAACGCAGAGGATTACTTGACATCACAATTAATTTCATTAGTTTCCATTTTAAAATAATTTTTGGACATGGATATTACCTGCAAAAATTAATATTATTCTCATTTAATCTCCTGCCTCCTTCCTCATTGACTAAGAGTGTCAGCATTTTCATTTCACTGTGCCCAAGAGGGTTGCATTTATAAGGAAAGCAATGTCAATCATGACACCAGGAAACTGTGTAGCTCCACAGGCTCTGTCTCCTGTTAAACACCTGCTCTGCAGGAAGAGGGGAAAATTAAGTGTGTTGGACAAATGAGAGAAGGAAGGGAGTTGGCTAATATTATTTTACTATCTGCCATGTGAAAGATACTATTACTTGATATTTTCACATATTTATTGCATGAAACAATTTAATCTTCTCAATAGCTTTAAGAGATAAATATTGTTACCATTATACAAAAGAAAGAGACACTGAATCTCAGAAAGGTTAAGTAATACCCAAGGTTACACAGCAAGCTGATAAAAGAAATAGAATCTTTGTATGATTAATCCCAAACACCCTATGGACCTACTACATGAAGCAGAACAATACATTTATGTCAAACTTAATTGATCATGAAGCTATGATATCATCTTTTCTTCAAAAAATTAAGGTAATTTTCTTCTGACTATGAAGCTATGATATCATCTTTTGAAGCTATGATATCATCTTTTCTTCAAAAAATTAAGGTAATTTTCTTCTGACATATGCTTTGAGATTTTGTACAATTTCTATGTATTTTCTTCACTTTCATGCATAATGTTCCAGAGGCTAAAGCTAAACATTTTTACTCATCAGTTATTTACAACATACATAGTTACTATTTTATTAAAGTAGAATAAAAACGATTAATGAATTGGTTCAGTTTTGTCTTAGCAAATAGAGGTATTGCTGCTAACCTTGATTTTTGGCTTGTTACAACAAAGAATATTTTATTTTCCTAATTGAATAGACATTCTTCCTGATGAAAAACAACTTAATGTTATACTAAGTACTTGAACTATTTTCTCAAATATAAATTATTCTTTTCTATGTAAGGCAATTAATTATCTGAGATTTTTTTCAGTATATTATTACATATCAATACAAAACCCTATTTTCAATAAATATCAACTTAACCCTCTTACTTAAAAAAAATGGTTACTTTGCATAGACTACTGCTACCAAGCAGATTAAAATTTCATGAAATATTACCAAGAACCTCATACATACTGAACCTCTTCTCTAACTGTGCTTTGAACATCCACACTTGTGTTGAAGTTCCTCTTGGTGTTTTCTTTCTAAGCACCATAAAAGCAACATTTTCCAGTAATTTTCTCCTTGTGCTATTGATTTTTGTGCTTAATCCACGCCAATTAGAAGTCTATATCACTTTTAAATTCACCTTGTCAGTTTCTGCACGTTAAAAGTTAGAGAAAGGCATTATTCTGATTAAAAACCTAGAAATCCATGTACTTTAAACTCCATTTGGTTTTCTTTTACATCCCACCACATTTTCAGGGTTTCAGCAGCTTTATTCCCCAAGTCTCAAACATCTTGACACTTCCCAATCATTTGCTTTCAACAGATGTCTTCATTTAATCCTATTCTGAGGACAGTTTGACTACCACGTGAAAGCACCTTCACTTACATAGTTCCTATTCACTTTAGCTTTGTTAAGAACAAAACAAAAGTCATCTATAAAAAAAGTTCTACATTCTATTACTAAATTCTTTTCTTAAAAATGATGCTCTTCATCGCACCACATGTAACTTGTATACCTGTGCTTTTGATTCTATTATTTTACACTAACCCAGAGATGTTGCTCAATTGTCTTCCTAATTACTTGTATTGTCACTCTTTATTGATTGTCCTTTTTTTTTTTTGCTTTTAAAAAAATTCATGTATGTAATAACTAAGAACATCTATTCAAAGATTCAGTAGTTTGCCTCAGTAAACCTCTCCAACAGTGACCATCTTACTATTCTTCTTCAACACCAGTTTTCACCATTTTTAATAGAGTCACAGACTCTCAGGATCAGAGAAGGTCTGGCTTGTTGATGCCTGGAAACTTTACCAAAAAGTAACAATTTTTGTGTTCTTTTAAAATTTTTGTTAAAGAACTTTCTAATAATGCACCTCATTTCCTTTTCATATGTCTCATAGTACTGGCCCACATTTGCTATAGGGATCTGTATACTTATGTCTTATCAAATATATTCCCATTTGTTGAAGTCCTGTAGCAGTGTAGAATAACTCCGATAGTTTTCTTAGTTGTTTCACATTCTTTCTTCTAAACCCTAACTATAGATATTCTTCAAAGTTTTGTGTTCATCTTTCTTTTCTTCTTGCATATTCCCCTATAGTGAATTCATCCATTCTTAAGATATTCTAATACTTCTCCAGAGCTTCATATCACATTTCTAGCTTCTTATTCACATTCCCATCTGAATATTCCACAAGACCCTCCAACTCATAACATTGAAAAATAGAACTCACTGTTAACCCTCATTGCCTCAAACTCCAGTCCTAACCCTTTACATTTCTATTTTTCATATAAATAGTAGGATTTTATTTTCCTTTTCTCTTGCTTTCCATTTTCAATCAGCTTGTAAGTATGGATAATTCTCTAATCTACTATATTTTTCAGTCATGTAACAGCAAGAAAGACCAAAGTAACCCCTGACAGCTAAGAGCTGGCTTGAAACTATCAACTAGGTCTTTGTGTTGCTAGGAACAAGCCTATCCCTCCCAGCTAGGCCATGGTGCTCTCCTGCAGAGCATAATAATTGTATAGGACAAGGTCACTCTGACTTGTGATGGATCAAAGAAAAAAATAAGACGACTCTATAATTATGTCTATACACAGAAAAACACAACCAACATTTTTCAAACCACAAAAATGATCAAACACCCTTGTCCCACCTCCCCCCAAAATCCTTGCTAATATAAGTAAACTGCTTCTTTCCCCATAGTAGCTTTAACTTTGCTTCATTCTTTCCACCTTCTAGATGAGAATTATTAGGATAGTGTTAAATATTGAATTACATACCTCACCCGCCAAAATATGTTGAAGTCCTATCCTCTTGTACCTCAGAAAATGACCTTATTTGGAAATGGTGTCATCACAGGTATAATTAGTTAAATAAAGATGAGGTCATACTGGAGTAAGTTGGACCCTTAATCCAATATGACTAATGCCCTTATTAGAAGAGGAAAATGCCTTATAAATACAGAGACACACAGGAGAACCCCATGTGATGGCAGAGATTGGAGTGACACAGCTTCAAGGACTGACAGTCACCACCAGGAGCTGAGAAGTAGCAAGGGAAGATTCTACTTCGAGTTTCAGAGGTGAATGGCCTTGCTGACAACTTGATTTTCAACTTGTAGCCTTTAGAACTGTAAGAGAATACAGTTATGTTGTTTTGCACCTCCATGTTTGTTGTACTTTTTTACAGCAGTCCTAAGAAACTAATACAGATGCAAGTCATAGAATTACCCTGGCTCCTGAAAACATTCAGTACATCTTACTTAAACCCTCTCCAAAAATCACATTACATAAGGCCAAATCCTACCATTAGTCCTTCCTAACATTCTCCTACTGAGATGCAGCATGATTTCTCATTAAATGCATTCTTCCTATTGCAAAAAAGTCAATAAACCCAACTTTGTTCAACTACTCAGTGGCCTTTAACTCAAGGGCGGTGAAAATCTCCCTTGTTATTCATGATACTTTTTACATCACGATTAATAAGTTGTAACAGGTTCCTAACTATTATTATGCCTTAAGATTTGACTACTTTAATTTTCTGATCTATTAGTAATATAGTAATTAATCTGTCTTAAGTATATTTTGAGAGGTTTTGGTGACCCCACTGAACCATGACTCATAGATTAGTGTATCCTTCCTCCTAAACAATGCTGGCCTGTGACTTGATTTAATCAATAGGATATGGCAGAAGTTATACTGTATCAGTTCCCAAGCTAAGCCTTATGAAGGTTTGACATCTTCCAGTTTTGCCCTCTGAGGGAAACCAGCTATACTATGTATGAAGTCTGAAAACTCTGAGGTCTTCATTTTTATGGGCAAAAAGTATAAATGAGAATAAATAAAGGCTCACATACAACATTTCAAAATATTTTAAAATTATTAATCAAGCTAAAGAATAATTTGTAAAATGTCTGTCCTCCAAAATTTATAAATATAGCTTATTAAGGCCCTAACAGGCCAATTTTAAATGTTCAAGTTCTTAGACTTCTTGGCTTTCTCCACTAGAATTGGGTGATGTGGGTTAGCAGGTCTTGGCTGCTGGTCTCCATTTTCCTGGCTCCAAGTTCTTTGTCTTCCTTCTTCTCTTCTCATTCCCCATCTATTCTTAGCTGCAAAAGCTGTCACACACATATCCAAGATCTATCCCTCTCCCTAGAAAAGAGTTGGAGTTTAGCCAATGACTGTCAACATAGTAGGTCTTTAGGACAGAAGCAAGGAAGAGACATGTGCAGGCCTTGAACTAGGCTCAGGATTATTTGGTGGAAAATTCTATGTTCCAGTTATCTGCTTGGGAACTGCAGGAACAGGGCGCAGGGTCTGAATTTGTGGTTTCCTTTGGCCTCTAAGTACCTCATCATATGGAGAAGTATATTATTGGAAAGAAGCAAGAATATGGCTCCACACATTGTGGAGACAGGGCAAGACTCTCAAGGTAGGTACTGAGCACCACTCTCTTATTTTATGAATTGTGCCTCATATTACACCACAGTAGAAACTATTATTTAGTGATTATGAATGAAATTTTTCTGTATAATAGAATATTAAGACTAACACTAGACCAAATGCTATAAGTGAAATTTACCACATTATATTGTATTCCCTACATGTAGTTTCAGCATGTGGATTTATCTTTATGACTCATATTCAATATAACATAATACTTGCTTTAGAGTTGAACCAGTATCTTAAAGAGAAAATATAAAATAATTTAATTTATTGCAAACCAACTTAATTTCTTAGTGAGTCACTAAGTTACCTTATAATATTTGCATTTCAAATAATTTTCTTGGTTAGATACACCCATTTTTCTTACAGTTTTAACATTTCAGTAACAGTCAAACATTACTGTGCATTCAGACAATCAATTTTAGGTATGTTTAAATGATTTGCAATATTAATATAAATATAAAAGAGTATATGTTACATTTATAAGTAATGGCTTTTGGACAGTACAAAAATGATATGGTGTCAGATATTCTCCAAGTTATGTATACTCAGAAAAAGATGATTTCTTGAAGCTTAGTAATCGTAATCACATCTTTATTCATTATGTTACCATGTTAGAAAATCTTACCTCAAAATTATATGTTGTCAAGAATAATAAGTGGCATGTCATTTATGGCTCTATTAGACTTCTCTACTTTTGGGGGGTCAATCTATGTCCAGAAATTATGGAGAAAATTCTCACTAAAAACTACTTTTAGCACTGCTAAAATTAGCACTGCATCAGGTACTAATTTAAGCATGTTTCTATCATTAACTATAAGGAGACTTTGAAGATGCTGGAAAATTGAATTAAATGCATATTTTCACTAACTTCACATTTTGAAAGTTTTTATTCAATGTTTGGATGTAGACTTCAATAAATCCTCATTGTCATGTCTTTTCATATATGTGAAGAAAATCATCAGTTGAAGGGGAGAAGTTACATTCAGAGACTGAAACATTGGCTTTTTGGTCATATTAACTAACTCTAATATCTTAAATGTCTTACTTCTGTGTTAAAAGTTATTACATTTTGGCCATGATTCCTAGTCTATTCAAGATACAGGACATGTGACAGTAAACACTGGCTGTAGGAAGCACACATTAAGTACTATTTTTTCTTTACCATATTATCAATATCATGAAGAAATTTTTATAATTTTATCCTCTAATTTAAACATTCTTGAAAACACATGTCCCATTAATCATGAGAGCATTCCAGATTTGAAAAAACAATTTTTGAGGCATCCATTTATTCAAACAGGTATCTAAAAAAGTATAAGTGGTCATGATATTTTGATTAGTGACTTTCACTATTTTCTTTAACATTGACTCCAAATCAAAAGGATATTTTGACTGATAATTATTTTCCCAATAATACAGTTTTGGGGTTAGTATTCAGATGCAAGATATAGTATGTCTATATTAAGGTTTTGCTGTACACATAGTGGTTCTATCAACACTGATCAAGAATTAACAGGAATTAAAGAAAATATCCCTGTCCCTGTAGCAAGCATTCTTAATGATGAATGGAACAAAAAGTCATTCAACACTTTTCCTTCTTATGTCAAAGCACATTTGCCAGTGGTGGCATATTATCTCCATACTGGTGTGTTTGTTTCACTGTAAGCCAAAATATCAGAGAGCCCAGACTTCTGGTAGTAATTGCTTTTGTATAATATGTCATTGCTTTGAAGACTCAAGCATGTGATTTGGTAAAGTTATTTTTCCAGAACCTCACTTTTTTCTCAAACGTATTACATGTTATTAACCTTGTAGGTGACTAAGAAGCTTTTTGGCAATTACTTTGGCAACCTTACATTTCAAATTTGTGAAATGTTTGTGAGAATAATCCTTTCATTACTTCTTTCTCTGGGACCAACAAAGGGCCTATAGAACAACTGGTTATGTGTTGAGGATCACACTTTTTCAAAACATTGCCTTAACTTAAAGGAATGAAGTAGCAATATTAGTAGCACATTGGAATCTGGGTGTGCTATGCATTTTAAATACTTTTCTGGAGAAACTAAAATATACTTGCAAAAACCACACATATTTATATTTGATGTTTTTGTGTTTAATATTACATTTAGACAACATTTTTACTGAAATAATGAAATATAGACCCTTCCAACATATGCATTTCAGTCTCACTACCAAGTTTAAACTTTAAAGTGATGATATAGTATGAATTAAAAGCCACAATATCTAACAAGCTTTCTAGTTTGCTACAATAAGTATATTGTGGATCTATAGTATTAGTAGAAATAATTTAAAAAATCTGCTTCATAAATATGGAAAAGGGTATTATCCATTCCTTACACTGAAGAGTTATTGTAAATCAGTGTTTACCAAAATTCTTGGATAATAACAAGTAAAAGTACTAAATATGCATATTCTGACTTATTGTTGGGTAGGTATCCAGAAATCAGATTTATACCTACTGCCCCACTTGATTTTTAAGAAGTAATATAATGTTAGGATTAAGAGCATAGATTGTGTATAATGGCTTCATAATCATTTACTTCTGTGAATTTAGCTACAATAATTTACTTGCCTATACCTGATTCTCTTCAATTGAAAAACTGGAATGTTAATAGTGTGGATACTAAATGAATTCATATATGAAGGTACTTAGAAGAATGCATGGTTCACAATAATTGCTCTACAAGCAATGGGTATTGCAACAACTACTACTGCTACTACTATCACTAAAAACTAATTATTAAAAAAAATATTTAGAAATGTGTTTTATGATGATTTGAAGAACTATAAACTAAAATTTTCTCATTTCATTTTCCAAAGTTCATCTAGTCAGATGCACAGAGCTTTTTGGTGATAAATTTATCCATTCATCCATCATCTCATTCATTGTGAGAATGCCGAGAATACAATATTGGTCAGATGCTCTCACAGAGTTTATACTGGAGCATATCTACATTTATAATTAGTAAAAGTTTTGACTTACTTTCATGTTACTTATTATAATTTTTTTCTAAAGAGCAGAGATGTATTTAAATATTTATGAAATGTCTAGATGAACATAATTATCAAAGTAGTTAAGGAAATGTATTTTTTCAGAGATTACAACTCTCTTTTACTATCATACTGACATTGCAGAGACATAAAGACAAAATGTTTTTAAAAAATTTACTGGGTCAAAGACTAATGAATTGACCCTGTAACAGTTCAGTCTACATGATATATCTGGATTTTTAAAGAGATGATAGCAGAAAGAGAAGTGAAGTCTACTGTGAAATATAGAAAGTTTCATAACTTTAAGTTGGCTTTGGAAATAGAATTCTATCAATGTAATATCAAATGCCACACTCAGTTATATTTAACATATTACCCATAAATATATAAGTGGAAGTAGGTATGGTGGGCCTTATTGCTATAAGTATAGGGCAATACTTATTGCTATAAGTATATAGTATAACCACTAGAAATTATATAGTATAACCTTATAGTGGTTATACTATATTGACAGACTTTCTGAATTTTACTTCTGAGATTTACCTTTCAACATAATGATTAAGCAAATTATGTTACATCCCCTATATATGTGTGAATGATCTTTTATAAAGATGATTATGTCAGCTCATTGAATCAGAGGTTAGAAGCTCTAATTATGAGAACAGCATTCTTCTTGATTATGTGCATCCTAGATATCAAACCTAATGTTGTGAAAATATACATGATCTTTCAAGGCTGTAACATGATAAATGAACTTCAGCTTCCAAGAACAATGTTTCTCATCAAAGCCAGTGAAAGAGAAGAGCGATGTTTAAGGAGGGCAGATATCATTAAAATTTAACTGCCTGATGCCAGAGTATGAAAACTAGATATAGGGAAACCAAAAAATCTAAAATTGTCCCCCAAATCATAAGCAAGGTTGTTGTAACTAGAGTTTGTATTTACTGATGGTTCATAGGAAATGGTCTAATTTTGACCAGACTGACTCTGAGTTGACTTTTGTAGGACTTGTTAGAGCCTGACATACAGTGTAATGTATAGTATTATTAGAGAATATTAACGAACACTCCATAATATTCTAATAGATGAAACAATTTGATAAGCATTCAGTTCAGAAATTCCTCCATTGTCTTATTGTTTTATTGTTGTTATATAAAAGTAAAGCGAATATATGAACATATTCTATACTTATGTGGAAAAAAAACTAACATCTGTGTAACATTTTACAAAATACAACCATCACACAGCTTTTCTCTGCACAAGACTGAGCAATGTTATAATTTCTTTGATACTTATGAGGAAATGGGAAATCAGCAAGCTGGAGTGCTTCATCCACGATCTTGCAGGCATTAAGTACTGGCACGAACTGAGAGAACTTCTGTGGGTGTCTTTTATAGGACAGTACTTGTATCATGTTCTTTTATAAGCATTACCACTTTAATCATTCCTATCTTGTGAGAAAGATGCAGAAAGGAAAAAGAAACTGTCAGGTCAGAAAAAACACATTGTTATCTGTGTTCCATATTTCACTGTATTTAATCAGGCTGACTCACACTAACTAAACTTAAAAAATTAAACTATATGTCAGGAGATAATGTACCAATTTACAGTGAACAATGTCACACAAGCCAACATACTCACTTGTGTGACTAAAAAATCAATTTGGCAAACCAAATCACAGTCAGAAGTTTTTATCGTAAGCATGCAAATTACAATAAGGAAAGTGATTTTCCATGGTCCATATATTAGATGGCATCAGGCTCTGATTGCTTCATTTACAAATTTTCATCGTTGAAAGATATATTTCATAAGCAACAGTACAGTTGAGTTTTATGTCAGAACTTTTTATTTCCCTGAAGACAGACTGCCAAATTTGCGTCCCTGTTGTTCAATTTTCTTATTCCATTTCAGACTCCTTCTTTTCCTTCTTCCCTTCTGTGTCCTTCCTCTACTTCTATTTGATCTATTTTTTTTCTTTAGTTATGCTAAAGTCATCTAATTATTGTCAAGTCTCATACTGTCTTGGGATCTGATCTTTATTTCTGTTATTCATAGAAAAATCTTATTTTAAAACATTTTCATTATTTATTAATATCTATTTATTATTATTCATTTATGTTTATTTTTATTCATTGTACAGTTTAACTTTTACAGGGTGTATAAGGTAGGATTTATTTCATTTTTATATAACAGGAAAACTCAAAATAACAGTAGTATAAATATCATAGAATTTTCTGGAGAAGTGGTCTAAGAAAGCACAGTGGGGACATCAGGAAACATTATATTTCTGATTTATTCTCTTTGGTAATGGTTTTCATCACCAATGTTACCTCATGGCCCAAGATGATTATTAAAGAACTACCCAGAGCAGTGCTTTGAAAGCTACCTAGTGCTCTGCCATCAGTAGTGTTAATTGCAAAGAAGAAGTGCTTTGGTTTTATTCACCACAGCTTGTACTAGTAAGTGAATGGAGTACTAGTATATGCTTGACAGAGTCTGGAGCAGTCATCAGGAAACTTGAAACTGAGTTTAGTCTCTTCCACTTACTAGATATATTGTGCTATTCCCACAGCCTCAATAACCTTTAGTTTCCTCTTATTTATTATGGATACAATTTACCTGCTTAATGAGAAACATTGAGACAGAAAATGAAACTATTTTTAAAGTATATAGCACAAAACAAATCAAGTGAATACATTTTTAAGCCATGCATATGTGTAAAACTGTAATTTTATTTTTCCAAAATCTATTCAGAATATATTCCATCTGTGGTAGAAAAATGCAATCCTTGGAAAATCAGGATATACTTAGCCAATTTCACTACTGAACAAGTCACTTCATAATGTCCCCTTTTCTTTTTTTCTTTCCACAGTTATGACTAAAGTGAGGCATGCTTACATTATAGATGTGTCCATATTAATTAGTATTTGTCCATTCTGCTTTCTTAGGCCTCCAAGCTTTGTGGAACTACAACTTTTAAAGAATCACCTCCAAAATTATTCCATATATAATTCCTCAGTCCCTCATCCATTTCTTCCTTCTCAAAACCTCCTACCAGCTGGGTAATCTTTATGTAATCTGGACAAGTTGGAATACTCATTCTAACTGATCACATATATTTATATTTGGATCAGGATGTTGGATTGTATTTGCAACTTGAAATGACATATCCTTCAAAGCTATTGTCTGTACCTTTAGCTTCCAAGGTATTTTTTAAATTAGAAGTGTATCCTTTATTTTTCTTTGGTTTAACACAAAAGATATGCATTCTAGAAATAAAAGGAAATAAGATTTTCTGGGAAACAATGAATTGGGGAGGAGTAATGGAATTCCTCTGTGGCAACTCACTATGTCCATTATAGTCTCACTTTTCTATAACTCACAAACAATCAACCCCGCTGGGCAGGGGGATGGGGAATCACAAGTTGTGTTTGTGTGTCAACAATGTATGTATTGTGCAATACACAGTTATATAAACATGTTGTTGACTGAGAAAATTAAGAATGTCCATGACATTGGCATAACCGCAAGTAGAAATTATGGGTTAACCATAAATTTTAGTGATAACTGATATTTTAAAAGCTTTTAAGTTTTACTTACCTTTTTCATCTTGTAATTCGAGTGTGACTGATCCCAAAACACCTTAGTTCTATAATACCCCTTTATTTACCACCACAAAGATAGCTGACATTGTTCCAGTTAGTTGAAATGTTAGGACAGAAAAAGACTAATGGATAAAATTAATGGAATTGTTTTCATCCTTAATACTTATACCCAGTGGAATCAATTTTCTCGTGCCATGTTATGGTCTGTGATATATGAGCAACACAGAGAAAGCAGAGTAAGGGTAAAGAAATATTTTCTCTGTTCCCCACTCAATGCATAAAATAAAAAGTTTCTTTTCAATCAAGGCAATGTTCCCAATTTCCAAAATCTATGAGATTTTTAAAGAACCTGATCAATCTATCTTTTCTCCCTGCCTACCCTATTTTGTAAAATAACTCTTAAGGGACAGAATTAGAAATATCAAGCTCACATGAGCATGAACTAATACTGCCATTGTAATGAGTTATTATTAAAGTAACAAAAGGTTGGCCAGCCAGTAATGCTTTCCTTCTTCCTCAAACTTTCTTCCACCCACTAATAATAGCATTAATATATACATCAAAGTTTGCAGGTACTTTCTCACCAAATGTATTAATAAAAAGCAAACAAAGATAATTCTTATGCAAGATCTGGGAAGTCATTTCCTAAAATAACTTGAATTTATTATATTTACAAATACTAGGTTTGTGTTATAGGGTTTCTACAACCCACATGAGATCATGTGTAACATGATATATGTGTACACATACACTTAAATTTTTAAGAAATTGTCACAGATTCTCAAATAAAGCTGGGACTCAGGCAATGGGGAATCAATTTATTGGCCTAAGAAATATATTTTGCAGATGAGAAGATAAAGATCTAGAGAGATTAAGCTAATTCACAGACAAGAAAAGCCAGAGACCTAACCTTCAAATTAACAGTCTATATTTTTTCCAACAGAACAAATTTGTATGTGTAAATTGATGCATCTCATATTAAGTTAAATGTGTATCAAGAACATTGTGGTAGGGACAAGCTAGTTTTTCATGAAATCCATTTTCCCTTAATCCCAAGCACCCAACTATAGTACTTGTATCAGCTCTTCCCAGTTATGTGTGGCTGAGACTCTTAATTCTGGCCACAGGAACATGAGTAGAGATGATGACAACACTTCCAGTCCTGACCCATGACAAACTCCCATGTGAGATTCAAACTGTTTCTTCCCTTGTCTATAGGATAATGATTAATAATAGGGGAACCTGGAGGCCAATGCAGATGGTGCAGCACCTGTTGGCCTGAGAATCTAACACCTTTGTGAAGCAGAGGCCATGGACTTTGTAGACTTCATGGACTCCATTAATAGCCCTTTTTAGAATTCACATAAAGAAGAAAGAAACATCATTGACATTTCTGGATTTAACTGATACCGAATGGAGCATTATGTTAGGTAGTACAGACATACTAAGGATACTATCTGAAAATGGAATTTAGGTCTCTAGTTTCAGATTGGTACTATACCCTGTAAGTGAGAAAAACACAATCAGTTCTGCTTTAAATCTATTTGTTAGTCTCAGGAATACTTGTGAAAAGAATACTTCTTTTAAATAAGGGATAGCAACCAAAATTTTAATTAAGGCATTTTAATTAAGACACGTGTAAGTAGTGTAGAGAGAAATCAAATCCAAAAATCTCTTTTGGAAAGCCAAAGAAGGAGAGCTCTACATCTTAAAATAAAATGTTATTTTCATTTAGTGGTATTAGGTACATTTAAATTAATTAGCACAGTGTGAAAATTATGTGATAACATTATTCAGTATTACATAGTATAATTATTAATGATTCAAATAAATAATGACTATATTTAGGAATTTTTACTGTACATAGGGTGCTATTAATTAGTAGCTTATTCATAAATCCTGCAAAACAATATTTGTTCTATTGTTTTCCTGTATTATTAGCTCAAAGATATGTTAGCTTGAGTGTTCTGGCATGGAGGTCCACCTTATCAGTCTTAAAATCTGCAAACATTGTCCTAAATGGAAACCTGTCTGGGATACCTATAGAATCTGAACACTAATTTCTGGGGCTTCAAGAGAAGTAGTAGTTATGTATTTGTCTGAACTGACAGACAGTAGTAAGAAGCTCACCCAGAGCTAAATATCCTGACATTCACATTTTCACTGAGTAGCAGAGGAGTAGTGGCAATGATGATGGACACCACGGTATAAAGAGATCAAACTTTCACTTTTCTTTGCATTGATGTATTTATGTATGTATGACCCAAGTTTTCCAAACAACATGTATATACGGCTATTTTTTCTTTAGTATAGGAGTTTTGATCAATGACTAAGAGAATGACCAGTAATGTCATTAAAAAATAATAATAATTGACTTCCCTGGAAAAAAATGTTTCTTTAAAATGAGTCTATATAAGAATTAACTCAAAATCTAGAATATAAAATAATGATACCATTTTATCTATAAAATACACAATTTTAAAAAATCATAATATTAACATTGGCAAGGTGGAATAATATATAATAATTAATTCTTAAGTAAAATTGCTTAAGAAAATGACATGGCATTAGGCATTATTTTTTCTAATTTGCAGTAAAATATTCTAAAAAAATGTGATTGAAAAAATAAGCCTTATTCTTCACTCCCCATTCATCTATGAGCAAGCAAGTAGGCCTTCACCAGACACTGTATCTGCCAGTACCTTGATCTTGTACTTCACACACTCCATAACTGTGAGCAATACATTTCTGTTGTTTATAAGCCCCCAAGTTTATGGCATTTTTGTTACAGCAGCCCAAATGGATTAAGACAGTAAGTCATCTAGCCATCCTACAGCTGACCACACACATGTAGTTGAGCCCAGCTGTGTGAAGCCAATGAGTTTTGGAATGATTAGGTTACACCATATTATTGTGGGTATATGTAACTAAAACAGAATCGTAGATTTGTTACAACAATATTGCACCTCTAAAGACTCTTTAAGCTTATTGTATACATTCTTGCCTTAGACTTGCAATCAGCATGATACTGAATATGAAAAACTCCTCAAAATCACTGTTGATTCAACAAATAATTTAAAAAAATAATTGTGAGGAAAACCCTACAACTTTACAGATTTAAGATACATTTCACTAATATATGGTCATGTTTGGATCCTAATTTTAACAAATGAACTATAAATGAAAGCATTAGTGACTTAAATAGATGCATCTGAATATTCAAAACTATCAATAATAGTTTTGTATAATAATGGTGTTGTGATTATGTTTTTAAAAAAGAATTCTAATCTTTGTGAGCTGCATACTGAAATATTTTAAGCGGAAACTGTATGTTTGGAATTTGCTCAAAATAATTCAGTGTGATAGTGGTACACAGGTAGGTTGTGTTAGCGACCAATGATTCTCAAGCTTCAAGGTACATAAGAATCATTTGGGAATCTTTTTAAAATGCAAATTCGGATTCAGCATTTCTGCAGTGAGGCCTGAGACTCTACATGTCTAACAAGTTCCTAGATGATGCCAATGTTACTGGTCCCCAGAGCACACTTTGAGTAGTAAGGTTATAGATGAAATGAGTGGTCATGAATTAGTAATTGTGTGCCTGGATAATGGGTACACAGGGTTCAAAGAATTATACTTCCTACTTTTATTTATTTTAAAGTTTTCATAATAAAACTCTTTAAAGTAATAATTCTAATTCAGTTGTACAGACAATATCACATTGCCACTGGAACAGTGAGGTCCTAAATTGTATTTTTCTCACTGACTTTAGGTATTCTAGCTATTTTCAAAAAATGAACCATTGAGACAAAAGGAATCCAAAAAGGCTTTATGGAGGAGGTGTTATTTTTACCTTGGTCTTTATGAGTGGATAAGATTCATGTGTGAGATAAAGGAGTGAAAGTGTAGAGGTAGAAACTACCTGAATAAAGGCATAAAGGCAAGAATAAAATTAGCATGATTACATAGAAGACTAGTAGCTTGCATGATAATGGAAAATTTGAAAATTATTTACACATTTGCAAGGTTGCCATGGAATTCAAGAACTCAAAATATGTATTGTTGCTTTCTTTTTTTTTTGAACTTTCACTGTTTTAAAATTGAAGTATAGTTGACTTACAATGTTGTGTTAATTTCTGCCTTCATGGTGAGGCATAGTGATCAACTGGGAAAGAAAAACAAACAAGGAACATAATTTAATTAACCGTTAGATGGTGCCAAAGCCCCTCCTGACCATCTCACAGCTTGAATTTATTCCTCCTGCCCTCCCCTATGAAATCTGGAGTAGAATCAGAGTATAAAATAGAAACTCACTGTTTTAAGCAAGTAGTTAAAATAATTAAAATTTGAACCTAGCTATTACCAAGAATTATTTAATCATAAGGGAACTCATGCATTTTAATCAGATATTAAATGCATTTATTAGTTCACATTAAGTGATGGATAAAGTACACATTCATGTTTGACAAGTTTATTCTTCCTTAAATATCTTGGCAAACTGCAGATAAAGTTTTACTGGAAACACTAATAATACCACTAAAATGAATTCTGGAACCTTATTTATTATATCCATTATTGTGATTTTTTTGAATACATTTTCAAAACTGAAAAAAAATAAGTGAATTATTTTTTTCCTAAAGCTCTTCATAAAAGAATAAACTTAATATTGTTATTATAAAAGAACATGTGACTTAAGTACCAACATATATTTCTGAAAAGATATTTTAAAATTAGATTTATTAGGTTATGTTTTGACCACACAAAGGTCACTCTAACCTTATTTTAAGTGCTTAATTTTTCATGCTAATTCCAAGGTACTAGAGACCAGGAGGTTGGCAATCTTATTAAGACAATTCTATTAATGAGCTACATGTTTAACTTGTCCAAAAATTTCAGTACCAACACTTTTTAAAAGTATTTATGATGAATGATATTCAGTGAAATAAAAATAAATAAGGCATAATTTGAAGGAATGTGTGGTGAGCAGTGTTAAATGTGGAAGGAAATTCTAGCTAAGTCTTAAATTTCTTCATTGGAAATTATGATTGGGAGTTCATAAGTTAATCAGCAGTTGGGAATTTCATTGTCAACAATGTGATAAAATATGAAGCCAGAATAGTATGGGTTTGGGAGCAAATTTCAAGTGAAAATTGAGACAGCAGTGGGCACTATTCTTTCAGGAAGCAGGGCACTGAAGAGAAAGATAAAATTAGAACTCTATCTTCAATGGGAATTCAGGAAAGAAGGACAATTTAGAATGCAATACTTGGATTTACCATGTAAATAAAATGAGAGTGTTAGAGTGATATGATTTCCAAATTTGGACACTATTTGGGTAATGTGGAATAGTAACAAAAAAGGCTTTTGAAAAAAGAACTAATAGATAATTTAGTGTTCATTTAGAATCTTATTTCTATGATTGTACAAAGAAATAATATTTTATTTATTCCTCAGGGATAAGGCTATGACTTAAATTGCTTCTGACTACAAAGTGAAAATTATATAACTTGAAATGAGATAAATTTTATCAAAGAATACCAATCAGAAACAGTTTTGCAATTTTCAAAGAGAAATATTGTTTATTATTTAATATTTTATGGAGGAAAAAATTTATAAACAATGAATAATAAAGATTTTTAAAGCCATGTCTTTCATAAAACAGTATAAGTTGTTAGTAATCATAGTAAAATTGCAGACAATTGGATGTTTCTAATTAATAACAATAATTTTTAAGTTACTTAGATATTTTATTTACTAAATAAATGAGCAATTTACTAAATTGCTTAACAAACATCTTTCATTAAAAAATATTAAGGTAATCAGCCTGTGCCTTTAATTCTAAGTCTAAATCAAAGGAGACCAATTAGCAATTTTATTTTTCATAGAAATTCACACATATTACTTTTCCTATGAGCTGTAGACCTTTATATAGTGAAGGTATTTTAACATTAAATATGATAACATAAATTAAAACATGATAAAATATCTGAATAAAATATTTAAAAATAAAATTATCATTGTGCATAATGGATTATTATATTAATTACACCCTTAAAACTTGAAGGTCAAATTTGTTGAACCCCATTAGATATAATGTTTATGGCTAATTTCCAGAAAGTCATTTCATTTTTTTCCTTACTCAAAGACAAATCATAATATCTATGACTTCAAAACAATATTTTTAAATACCCCTAACCTCTAAGTTGGTCAATACAAAACCACTCTAACTGCTTAGGGAAGATTCAGTGGAAAGCAATCTCTTAAACAGAATGAGATGCTTAGCATTTAATATTTTATAATTGATTAGAAAAGAATGTTGGAATCCTTTATGGTCAGAATACTTTGTAAAGAACTTGTTCATAATGAAAATTGTGTTGTTTAGAGAAGCAAAATCAGTATGGATTTTAATAGTAGGGATTTGGTTTTACTACTTGTATTAAAACAATTATTATGACAGAAGTGACATTTAGAGAACCTAGATATTCAGTGGTATTGCCCCCTAAATTACAAAACTCATTTATGTTTGGTTTAATAATTGGCAATATTTATTGCTCCCAAACCGTGAACACATTGCCCTGTAACCACATTTTTGTAATCCATCATTTTTGATAATCAAGAGTTGACTTTTGTTCTTAAGCAGGTACTTACTTGGAACTGTGGTATTCTCTCTTACTTTTCAGTAGACTTTACTGATTGGGGATGGGGTGGGGTAGGGTGATGATTCACATTTCCAGTTAGTTAACTAATTTTTTAAAGCATTGTTCAGAAGACATTGTCTTTTATCATTTGTTTATATTTTCCTCTTTAAATCTATGGATTTAATTATGGTTCTTGAGACTTTCATCGTGTTTGCAAGAATTTTAAAATTATTTTTCTTTGTGTCTACCAAATTACACATGGATCATATTAATTTATACTGTTAGACTTTGATCATTGTAATTCCTAATAATATCTTAAATTTAATTTATGAAAAACATAGGTCATAAGTGAAAGAAAAGTTTGTAAGATTCCCCATTAGTATCTAGAAAGTGGACTAGTTCAAAAGCCAGGGCTTCCCTGGTGGTGCAGTGGTCGAGAGTCCGCCTGCTGATGCAGGGGACATGGGTTCGTGTCCCAGTCCGGGAAGATCCCACATGCCTCAGAGTGGCTAGGCCCATGAGCCATGGCCGCTAAGCCTGTGTGTCTGGAGCCTGTGCTCTGCAACAGGAGAGGCCACAACAGTGAGAGGCCCGTGTACCGCAAAAAAAAAAAAAAAAAAAAGTACAAGCCAGAGCCAAAATTATTCTCCTATTTTGCTGATCAATTGGAGATGGTAAGATGAGATATAAAATTCAATACATTAAGACCTGACAGATACAGAGTTTACTCATTATGTGTGCATGTTGGTGGAGGCTGGGGGACAGGGTTGAAGGGACCTGAGTGAAGTGATTATTTACTATTCAGGACACTAATTTATAATCCTTATGTAAAAATAAAGATCTATGTGAAGGGAGAAAAAGTCAAATTTTCATCTAATTTTGTTATCTACACTGTAAATTTAAATCTGCAATATTGACAGGCAAGCTGAAAATATACTCAAAGTTGTTCACATTCATCACTACTTAAATCATTTAATTATGTATTTTTTCCTATTTAGCAATTGCATTTTCTGATTTTACTTTTAGAAAGAAATATTTATTAGCATTGATGACAGTTAACGTAAACCCATGTAATGCTTTTGTTAACATTTTCAATTTTCTTTTGAAAAATCTAGATAAAGGTAATTTTATGTGTATTTAATTTTTCAGTTTGGCTAGAGTTAAAAGGAAAATGCATTGCTAGATGTCATGCAGATCAAAATATTGAGGTTCTTTGAATTATTTAAAATCAATTCTTAGATTTCACGTTAGAAATTAGATTTATTAGATTACCTTAGATTATCTTTCTGATAAATATTTTACAATGGTTACATTTTTAAAAAGAATATAAATTAGACAAGTGTGCCTCTATCCAAAATATATTTTCATCTTTGAATGCATTAGACAGATTCCGTAATGCTATAAAAATTTCAGTTGAACCGTTTAAAATGGAGTCTTAAACATGATTCTTATATAATGATGCTCTTCAGGAAAAGAATAAATGAAATTCTTTCCTTATCATTGCCATTAGATGTTTACAAAGTAATGAATGAATGAACAAATGCTCACCTCCTCCTCTTGTGCTAGAAAATACTTTTAGTAATGAGTATCAAAACTTGTACTTAAAACATTGTATTTTATGCCTTTTATGCCCACATAATTATCATTCTCCTGCTAATATTTCTCACTAATTTTTATTCAAGAGAAAACTCATTTTTTATCATACAATTCTTTTTGGTTTAAACTAAAAATCCCACAAAAATAATTGTTAATATTTTAAACCAAAAATATTAGTTGTAAAAAGAATTTATATTGTTACTTGCTTTCTTCTTGCTGTAGGAAAAGTGAAGAATTCCTTTTTTTGGTACTAGTAACTAAAATATATATTCTATGAATCAGTAGACTAAGAGTGTACTTAATGAATCAGCCTTTTAATCTATCTGTTTAGATTGTCAGAGTTCAATGACCATTAATTCAACTAACTGAGTATTTACCATTTTCCAGGCATTAATAGAGGTACTCAGAATATGATAAATCAGTGAACAAAACTGAAAAAAAAAAAAACAAAGCTTGTCATGTGGATAATGAATTTAGTATTTCTTTTTAAATGGTAATAGCATGGAGAAATATGCACCACTATTTTCTGTTTAGATTATGCCAATACCTATGGTGAAAGCACCCACAAAACTTCCAAGCAATAACAAAATAATTAGTGATCAACTAAGTGTACAATTTTATTTTTTTTAAGCTGTGAAAGCCTACAGGAAACACTGTTGAAAGTATTTCTCCATTCACCATAGATCGTTTTCAGACACCTAATAATCACTCATATCTTCTGGAAAATAACAACTGTGCCCCTGTGTTACTCATAAGGGGCTCTTTATCTCTAGACTAGATTACTGTATACTTTGAGAAATAAATACATAATGAATTATTGATTTAAAGATAATATCTTTCTGCAAATATTTGTATGCTCTCAGCAATAGAATTAAACACAAAGCATTGAGATATAAAAAATAAATACAAAATTCTGAATTATACATATATTTAAATGAAATATTTGACTTAGAAAACTCGCTTGTACCTTTGTCTACTTAATCAATATTTTCTAATACAAAATAGGTATACTTTTTATTTTTTAAAATTAGTTAATCTTGATTGCATAATCTATATGAGGTAGGAAAGACCAGGCCAGGCACAAGGACAGCCTCCTCATATATAGGCATTAGGCAGAAGTCAAAGCCATCTCCTTGTTTTGCAATTAATGAGGCCATGACACACGGAGGAATAGCATCTAAAACAGAAACTTTGTAGCATCTGAGCAAGAAACTTTGACCCTGAAAACTGTGGAGCATGCTCAATAAAAATACACAGGTTCCTGATGACCCTGTATGACCCTACATGTGTGATGCTCAAATAGTAAGAGATAATTTAAGGAAAAACAGCTCTTAGAATGCATGTACAGTGGATTCAGGAGATAATTGTGCAAGACTGGGAGCTGATGCAACCTGGTGCAATCCAGGCCACACCTCAACCCTCCCCTCAATGAATATTCCACCCCTAATCAAAAGACCCCACCCATTCAAAAGGCTAACAATAAGATAAAAGGGGGATCCAAATAACCTGTGGGGTGCCCCTCACTCTTCTTCCAGTGTGTACTTTTGCTTTTGCCTCAATAAACTGCTCCTTTGTTCTCTGCTTCTCAGCCTCAGTGTTTGGGTTCTCTTTTTCTTTTTTTTCCCTTTGTGTTCTTTGCCCAAGTTCTTTTGGGATGAGTTGAACAAGAGCCTGGACTTTTGATAAAGCTTTTCCGGTATCATATGATATCCAAATCTTAATATTTCATCAAGATTAAATATACAAAAACTGATTATTCTGTCTGCAGCCATCAAGGGTGGAGCTATTTCTTGAGTACCACAAAGGGCAGTCTAAGACGTAAAGTAGTTAGGGTCCCAAACAATGAGAAATTCTCTAAGCAACTGCTTGGAAATTAAAAGACAAAATTTGTAATGTATTTTTATTATAAAGGGGATTATCAGACATTTTAGAAAGGTTCACATGAGTATATTTCCACCTTCTTCATAACTTGGTGTGCCTTTTGCTATTAGAGTGGTAAAGTTGTTTTAGTTCATCCCTTGTGCCAGAGAGAGTTACTTCTTGACTGGACGCCCAGCTGTTAATTGATTTTTCTGTTGTTTGGATTTGGGGAATTAAAATTAAAATATTTTCACATGTAACATGATTAAATATCACAAGGCAGCAGCTCATGATAGATTCTTAATAAACCAATTCATACACATCATCTCTCAGGTAAGAAATCAAGATTAAAAAGGATATTAATTTTTTAAATTAATTTTCTTATTTTTAAAGTAAATCTGACAGCTCTAGGTAGCCAGAATTAAGGGAATACTTTTATATTACCTATTAATGTCACATTCTTATTTATGCTGTCTTCATAGCATCAATAACCAAAAGCCAAAATTGGTTTTAATGTTTAACACTATCAATAATTATTGATTAATATACTGGTTATTATACTGATTACTGAACTAACCTATCTCTAAATTTAGTTACCAGTGTGGATCTTTCAGCACTGCAATCTATATCAACATGAATTAACCATAGCACTTTGAAATATAAATTGATTTTCTCTTTTTAGATATTTCTGGGGTATTTTCCTCATTTATTTAAACAACATACCATTCCTTTATATAGCTAGCTAAGGAATCTTGAGTTTGAATGTCTAATAGACATTTGAGATACAGAAGTTTTGTCATAGCAGAAAACAGGAAACCAAAGAAACAGTATTAGTTTTTATGTCTCAAAAGCCTAGCTCCTGAAGTGATTCAAGCCAAGGAGAAAAATAAGGGTGAGTAAATGTAACTGCCTATGAAATGAGAAAAAGTCCTCAAGGTAGGAGAAAATAAATGAAAGGAAAAGGAATTTTATATATATAATATACATGTATATGTATAAATACATACACAGGGTGAGTGCTGGCTGGAGGATGGAAGCAATGGATGCGTGTGTGCTCTTGGGTAGGCACTCACACATACGCGCAATAGGTATGAGGAATATGAGAGTGGAAATAACTAATGCCTCAATGCCTAAACTGAGCAAAATTTGTGGTAGAGTATTTTATGCTCGATGGAATTACTCATTATACTTATTCACATTGGTCCAATTCCTGGATATTCAACATATGTCCAGGAATATCAAAGTCATCCTTTATTTCTCAGACTTTCATTTCCATACAGTTCTATGGGCAGTAAAGCAAACCCTACCCACAACACACATGCACACCCTCCCTATAAGATTTCCTTGCTTTCTTTTTTGTTTTCCCATGAGAACATATCAATATGTGACATGTTATAAATGTACGTTATTTATCTTTTATCTTCCATCCCCTATTCCCTTTGGAACATAAGTTCCTGAGGGTAAGTGGTTGATGATGTTGCTGTTGTTATTGATGTCAATTTTACTGTTCTTTCCCCACCACCTAGAATATTGTCTGGCATCCAACACATACCCAGAAAACTTTTATTGAATAAATGCATGAATGAACACATATAAGTAAATAAAAGATAAATGCAAAATACACAGTGCATGTAAGAAGTACTATGTAGATTTAAATAATATATGACCTAGGGTATATAACATTTTATAAAAACTTTAAGTGGAATATAATCTATAAAAACTATGTTGTATGCCTTAAACTAATATAATATTGTAAATCAACAATTTTTAAAAAATTAAATAAGCAAATAAAAGTTTTAGAGATAATTTCTGATATTAATTAAGGTAAGGTTGCACTGAAGAGGTAGGATTTGAATAATGCTTCTGGAGGTTGGGTGGAGTTTTAACATCTGAAGTGGTAAAAGAAACACAATTTCCAATATGTGTTTGTATGTACTGAGTGGTCTGGAAGAAGCAATATATATGAATAAGTAGTGCTAGACACGTATACAGTATAGAGAATTTTTCTTGGAGGAAAGGTTTTATTTTATAAAGTTATAAATGAGCAAAAACTATGGAATTTAATTAGCAAGCAAACAAATCCACTTGAACTGCTTTAGCAAAAGATTGGCAAAGAGAAAATGAAGAGAAATAAACTGTGAGCAAATACAGACAAGTGAGATATAAAGACTACAGGTAGTGGGGCAAATTAGGGGCAAAAGTATAGAGGCAAAAATTTTCTTAGTATTATTATTGGCTTCAGTATTAATAGTGTTAAATATTTAATTAATTTAAAATAGTCTTAAGTATTAATGTTAAGCTATTATATAATTTTGGTAATTTAAAGACAAAATTGGGATTGGGATTGGAAATTTTATAAACACTCATTTACATTATTCTGTTGAATTTCAACAATGCTAGTGTAAAGTAAGGACAGATGTTCTCATTCAAATTTTAAGCAAGTAAGAAAATTGAAGTTTAGAAAAATTAATGCTGGCTCAAAATTAAATGATTAAGTGGCACACCTGGACAATAATTTTATTCTTCTGACATAAACCTAGTTGTTTTCTTCTACATTATCTTTCTGCTTACATTGTCTAGTTTAATACCAGTTTTTAAGTAGTGATATACAAATGGAATGGGATCCTGGCTAAAAAGACTCATGAATAGCTGAGATTTTCCCAGGCTATCATTTACAGTCATCATGGTGTTACAATGTTTAATTTCCTAAGTTACAGTAAGTTTGCATTATACAATGATTAACTGATCAGTTTTATATAAAAATTTTGGTCCTTCCAATTCTCTGTGACTCATTTTCCTAGCCCCATGAGTTTGATAAGGAACTAGAAATGCTGCTGTTTTCACTAATGAGCATGTCTTGAAAGCATGATTAGGTCAGCTGTATGTTATAAATTGAGTTTTTCAAATAATTTAACATCTCCTTAAAGAGTCCGTGAAGTGGTAAAATGAACCTTAAACAAAGTCAAGACTAGAGAAAATAGTACCTTTTATGAAAGTGAACTTAAAGTGTCAAGAAAACCAAAAATAGTAACTTTGCAAAGTTTAGAACCTCAAATACATAAGTATATTGCCATACTAAGTGTCTTGAAATGGGTAGTTGTTCAGTGCCCTACAAGTATATTTGTCCTTAATACATTTGCATTACTATTTTTGGAAATGAATGCATAATAAGTAGAAGATTTGCTGTAAGTATTCTTCTGTGCTACACTACTTAAAATTTATTATAATACTTCATATTATCCTGTGTCTCACATTTAACCTTATATATGTTAAACCTCAAAATATCTTGTAGAAAAACAATACAGACATTTAGAATGTAGCAAGTATACTAAGGTAATATATTGCTTGAATTGGGGTAATGGGGGGTGGGAATAGCAATCTATGTTATCTATATATTTATTTATCAGATTAATCAGGTTTAATCATGTATAACTAATGAATTAGAAGTGAAGGAGAACCCATATATACCCACAACCCTTTCTCCTTCTCTTTCACCCATCACAGCCAATACTTATTGTCAGATATGACAAGGAGATTATGGTGCTTCATTTCCTCCTAGTTCAATTTGTTTTTTCCTTTTCAAATTACATCTTTGTTACTTTTTTTTTAAGATTTTTTTTTGATGTGGACCATTTTTAAAGTCTTTATTGAATTTGTTACAATATTGCTTCTGTTTTGGTTTTTTGGCCGTGAGGCATGTGGGATCCCAGCTCCCTGACCAGGGATCCAACCCACACCCCCTCTGTTGGAAGGCGAAATCTTAACCACTGGACCACCAGGGAAGTCCCTTTGTTACAGTTTTTAATTAATACTTTTCAGGAACACTTTTCACATTGATAAAGTCCTACTTTACCTTTAAAAGTCATAATAAAATATCACAATTGTGCAAGACTTAGATGTTCATTAAGGTTATGGCATAGTATGTAGTAATATATAAATGCATTAGTTGACACAGAAACATACTCTTCAGATTTCTTCATTCCTGAGAATAAGGTCACCACAAACTATAAGAATTAAATAAAAAGAAAACCATCAATAATTGATAATTGGCTAAGTGTTTAGATTGTTTAAATATTTGACAAAGACATATATACCTTCGGTTCAGTTCCTGAGAAAGTATATTATGTGCAGGTTTTTTTCAAAAATGGAGAGAAAATGGAGGGGAGGAAAGGAGAAGAGAAGAGAGTGAATTAGTTAGTTCCTCACTTCAAAGGGATAATATTTTCAGTTTGGGTATAATTAGAGACTAAAAAAACATTATATTGTGGGCTCTGTTTTTCTAAAAGGATAATAATCAAGGAAGTAATCAGAGTGTGGTAAAAATGGGGAGAAGATGTTGGGAATAGACCATAGAAATAATTTATATAACATGTCATGGATGAAGAAGGCAAGTTGGAAGACATTTTAAGTAGAGTAAGTAGATTGAACAAGTACGCCTAAAATGGTATAACGAAAGCTTTGACTAGACTGTATTGGAAAAGTCATGCTGTGAGATTATACCATCCACATAATTTGGGAAGGCCGCTAATGGAGTAGAAGCTAGAGTTTATGAAACAATTTAAGTTAAATGAAACAATATGTGGAGCACACAAATATTTTGAAAACAGTAACAAAATGATAAATCATGTATTGGGAAAATTACAATTTTTGAATGTGGTAAAAGGATTGCAAAGGTAAAATAAGTATGTGTATGACAGAAATTAAATGTTTAGTTTGAACTATTTGAATTAGAGTGGTAAAATATAGAGTATCTAAACTAAGTGGCCAAATAGGATTGTGGCATTGCCAATTGGTGACCGTTTTTTATAAGGTTAAATAAGTATCATTCCAAGTCAATTTGCTTTTTGAACTTTGTCTGAATTCTGAATATGCAATTTTACAGGCTTATTCTGTAGCACTTTTTATTTTTATTTTTGAAGGGTATCTATCTGAAAGGCCTTAGTGTACTTCATGGGTGGCTTTCTCTAAAAAATTTTTTTCTTTTTGCAAAAAATTTATGTATGAGAACATGAAGATAAAGACATTTATTTTAAAACATTTCTAATTAACAAATTTGAAAATATGTCAAAATTATCATGCTTTTAACTAATTTCCCACATGTATCTTACTTATAAATAAGATAAATAAAATAGAATGTATGTATAATATACATAAGTAATATAAAATTATATATAAATAATGCATATTATATGATTTACATTGTTAAATTGACAGCCTTACATATAAAATGTACTATACTTTTTCATTTAAAATATAGGAAATTTTAATCATCTTAAAGTGGCTTTCCCCACTGTTATGATTATTAATTTTTTTAATATAAAAACATATGAAATAGTTTATGTTTGAGATATTTTGAGTATAGACTTTTTCATTAAAGCATGTTTTTAAAACATTTCTAAAATCAATGTATTTATAATACTTCAAAAATATTTATAAAGAAATTGTTTCCAAATATGCTTACCTGGTACAATCATATTTATATTACTGAAATATTCATCTTATAAATTTAACTGATTCACATATTATCCTGAGTAGATTATGCTATATTTGATAAAATGAAAACAAATAATAAGATATTTGGGTCAGGTTTTCACCCATCAGTTTTCCCATTGCTTAAATTGCAGAGTGTTATCTCTAAATAATACAACTTGATGCAAAAATACATGAAAATATTAAGTGAGTTAGTAGTATTAAACTTGGATATTAAACAGCACTTGAATAAAACATTAATTATCATGATTTGTTGATGCTTTGCCCTTTATAACAATAGTTACAAGCACAATCAGCATATTTAAATGAATGTTGATTTTCCCATCTGGATCTGAGCAGAGTTTCATCCTCTCAAATGCTAATTTTTGAGAGACATAAAGATCTTTATGGTCATAATAAAGCCATTAATATAGTTCACATGATTTTTTTATACTAGATTTTCTACAAATAATATTAACTCTATTAATTTCCAGGGCCACTGAATACAAGTGATTATGGAGGAACTGCCCTGTCATGGCCATGAGTAAATCATGTTCTATGCTCCACTGGACAACACCCCTTAAAATTATACTGGAATCTATAAATATAATCTGGACAAAGGATGGAAGAATTTATGGTAAGGTAATGACAGTATGATAGTAAAGCAAAAATAACTGAACTGAAATTTAAGAGATCTGTGGCCTACCTGTTCTTTTGCTAGTTGTGTATTTGTGGGGATATACCACTTTACTTTATTGGGTCTCAGTTTCCTCTTTTGTAATGCTGAGGGTTATACTAGATTTTACAGTTCTAAAAATAATTTGTGATTTTAAAATTATATTTGTATGCAAATAGATTATTGATTAGTTCAATTAATTATACATTAACTTACTGAAAGCCTCCTCATTTTAAACTGTGAAAGTTACTTTTGTGAAAATAGTAGGAAAACTAGAAAGAATCCAGTGGTTCATCCAGAATTTAACTTATACTAAAGTTCTCAATATGGAAAAGTTATCTTTGAATTGTCTCTTTACTTCATGATGTTATATGCCGCAGTTTCATTGGTTTCTGACCTAGCTAGTTATTAGTATGCTTGATCTTGTGGGTATATAATTCCTGCATGAAAGCAGACTTGATGAAAAGTTAAATAAAATCTTCTTACATGAAACCAGTTAGTGGAATGTTGCCATTATGTTCATTTATCATATTTTGGTTGGGATATATTGTCTTTGTAGAAAGATTTTACTTCAAAATATTATGTGCAGAGAGTAGAGATTATGCACAAATATCCAAAATATCTTATATTTTCTTTTGGAATGTAATAAATAGTATTTATTTTATTCAAAATTTCATTGAAAGTGTACAATAAACACACCTCTTGGGAGTAGTCAAAATGGCTGAGGAGGAGGAGGATGTGGAGTTCATCTCTCTCCACAAGTGCATCAAGAATACATCTACAAATGGAACAATTCTCACAGACAACCAACTGAACACTAGCAGAGGACCTCAGACACCTAAAAAGACAAAAAAAGATCCCTGTGTAAGTAGATAGGATGAAAGAAAGAAGAAGGGAAAAGGAAGAAGAGAGGAAGTGAGACAGGACTTGCACCCCTGGTTGGGGAGTTGAAGGAGTAGTTCCCACAACCGGGGAAGACCCTAACCAGTGGGGAGATCATTTGGGACAGAAGTGGAGTTTTGGGGGCTATGGGAGAACGTGTGTCCACTGGTACAGACAGGGGCTGGGTGCTGGAATACGGGGTTTGGAGAGAAAACCTGGGGAAAAGACTGCTGTTGGCTGCAATGACACAGCCTGAGGGGACAGGAGTGAGGAAATCCGCAACGAGGAATGCTTGTGGAGGAAACACAGACCATCACAGAAATGAAGAACCATTGTTGAGTGACACAGAAGGGGCGGGACCACCATTGCAGTCTCTCTCCACACGTGCTGGTCCCTGCTTCCCAGACACTAGGAAGGGCTCCCACTGGTGCGAGCTCCCTTGGACATGCAGCCACCAGCACCCCGTATGACCCATTCCCCCCAGGGCTTCCACAACCCCAGTGGCTGCTGCCTTCTCCTCCATGCCCCATCCCAGCCACAGTGGGTGCTGCTGCGACCTTGGCCATTGCCACCTCCATGTCCCATCCTCACCAGGGAGGACACCTGTGCGACAGGGCCGCCTTAGGAGCAGAACCCTGTGAGTTACCCACAGGTCAAGGTGGGGCTGAAAGAATAGATGAGCCCCAGGGACCATGCAACTAAGGAAGAAAAGCTGAAATCTCTCCTCACAGCTGCACAAACTGTGAATTGACACCCCTACAAGTGGCTTTGTAAACTCAGCACCTACAGAATATCTGAATGGACAACAAGTGCTCCTGCAGCCAAGAAGGTTCTAGCTTTACCAACTGTACACTTTGTGGGCATTTACACACAGGGGATGGAACAGGCCAGAGGATTAACTGCCCCCACAACACCCACAGTGGGTCTAGATCCATGATTACTGCAATCCTGGGACCTGACTTCAGTGAATCTACGCTGGTGGCCTGGTTAAAATAATGTCTGAGAGACACCAGGGTCAATTGCCAGCATACCCACAGTTAAGGCGGGGCCAAGAACAGTGCCAACAACAGTGTAATCTGAGAGCTTGCACAAAAGGTGAAATGTGACAAAACAGAGCAATCCCACAGATGAACATCTCCAGAGGAGGAATACTCAATGGCTTCCCTCCAGGTGGGAGTGTTCCTATCCCACCTACTGCACACAACAGATCAGAAACACAGGTCAGAAACAGAACTGGAGGACATTAAGACTCCACTTACACAAATGGAAAAATCTTCCAGAACAAAAATTAATAAGGAAACACAAGCCTTAAAAGACACATTAGACCAGATAGACTTAATTGATATCTACAGGACATTCCATCCGAAAACAGCAGAATACATTTTCTCCTCAAGTGCACATGGAACATTCTCCAGGATAGATCACATCTCGGGCCAAAAATCAAACCTCAGTATATTTAAGAAAATTAAAATCATATCAAGCATCTTTTCTGACCACAAGGCTATGAGATTAGAAATCGATTACAGGGGGAAAAAAACTGTAAAATACACAAACACATGGAGGCTAAACATATGTTACCAAACAACCAATGGATCACTGAAGAAATCAAAGAGAAAATCAGAAAAGTACCAGATACAAATGAAAACAAAACAGAAAGATCCAAAAGCAATGGGATACAGCAAAATCAGTTCTAAGAGGGAAGTTTATGGCAATAAAATCTTACATCAGGAAACAAGAAAAATCTCAAATAAACAACCTAACCTTACACTTAAAGCAACTAGAGAAAGAAGAACAAACAAAAGCTAAAGTTAGTAGAAGTAAAGAAATCATAAAGATCAGAGAAGAAATATATAAAATAGAGATGAAGAAAACAATAGAAAAGATCAATGAAGCTAAAAGCTGATTCTTTTAAAAGATAAACAAAATTGATAAACTGTTAGCCAGACAAATAAAGAAAAAAAGGGAGACGACTCAAATCAATAAAATTAGAAATGAAAAAGGAAAAGTTACAACAACTGACACAACAGAAATACAAAGTATCATAAAAGACTACTATAAGCAACGATATGCCAATAAAATAGACAACCTAGAAGAAATGGGCAAATTCTTAGAAAGGTACAACCTTCTATAATGGAAGCAGGAAGAAATAGAAAATATGAACAGACCAATCACAAATGCTGAAACTGAAACTATGATTAAAAATCTTCCAACAAACAAAGGTCTAGGACCAGATGGCTTCACAGGCGAATTTTATTAAACATTTAGAGAAGATATAACACAATTGCTTCTCAAAATATTCCAAAAAATTGCCGAGGAAGGAACACAACCAAGTTCATCCTATGAGGCCACCATCACCCTGATACCAAAAGCAGACAAAGATATCACAAAAAAAGAAAAATACAAGCCAATAGCACTAATGAACATAGATGAAAAAATCCTCAACAAAATACTAACAAACAGAATCCAACAACTGATTAAAAAGAGCATACACCATTATCAAGTGGGATTTATCCCAGGGATGCAAGGATTCTTCAATATACCTAAAGGAATTAATGTGATAAACCACATTAACAAACTGAAGTATAAAATCCAGATGATCATCTCAATAGATGCAGAAAAAGCTTTAGACAGAATTCAACACCAATTTATGAAAAAAACTCTCCAGGAAGTGGGCTTAGAGGGAACCTACTTCAACATAATAAAGGCTGTATATGACAAACCACAGCAAACATCATTCTCAATGGTGAAAATCTGAAAGCATTTCTTCAAAGATCAGGAACAAGACAAGGATGTCCACTCTTTCCACTTTTATTCAACATAGTTTTGGAAGTCCTAGCCACGGCAATCAGAGAAGAAAAAGAAATAAAAGGAATCCAAATTGGAAGAGAAGAAGTAAAACCATCACTGTTTGCAGATGACATGATACTATACATAGAAAATCCTAAAGATGTTACTAGAAAACTACTAGATCTAATTAATGAATTTAGTAAAGTCACAGGATACAAAATTAATACACAGAAATCTCTTGCATTCCTATACACTAACAATGAAAGATCAGAAAAAGAAATTAAGGAAATAATTCCACTTACCATAGCAATAAAAAGAATAAAATACCTAGGAATAAACTTACCTAAGGAGGCAAAAGACCTGTATGCAGAAAACTATAAGATACTGATGAAAGAAATCAAAGATGACACAAATTTAGATGGAGAGATATACCATGTTCTTGGATTGGAAGAATCAATATTGTGAAAATGACTATACTACCCAAAGCAATCTACAGATTCAATGCAATCCCTATCAAATAACCAATGACATTTTTCATGTAACTAGAAAAAAATTATTACAATCTGTATGGAAACACAGAAGACTCAGAATAGCCAAAGCAAGTTTGATAAAGAAAAACGAAACTAAAGAAATCAGGCTCCCTGACCTCAGAGTACACTACAAAGCAACAGTCATCAAAACAGCATGGTACTGGCACAAAAACAGAAATCTAGAACAATGATACAGGATAGAAACCTCAGAGATAAACCCATGCACCTATGATCACGTAATCTAAGACAAAGGAAGAAAGAATATACAATCGAGAAAAGACAGTCTCTTCAATAAGTGGTTCTGGGAAAACTGGACAGCTACACATAAAAGAATGAAATTAGAACACTCCCTAACACCACACACAAAAATAAACACAAAATGGATTAAAGACCATTAAGGCTGGATACTACAAAACTCTTAGAGGAAAACATAGGCAGAGCACTCTTCGACATAAATCACAGTAAGATCTTTTTTGACCCACATCTTAGAGTAAAGAAAATAGAAACAAAAATAAGCAAATGGGACCTAATTAAACTTAAAAGCTTTTGCACAACAAAGAAAACCATAAATATAATGAAGAGACAACACACAGAATGGGAGAAAATATTTGTTAAAGAAGTGACTGAGAAGGTATTAATCTCCAAAATACACAAACAGCTCATGCAGCTTAATAGCAAAAAAACAAACAATCCAATTAAAAAATGGGTGGGATATCTAAATAGACATTTCTCCAAAGAGGAGATACAAATGGCCAGAAAGTACATGAAAAAATGTTCAACATCACTAATTATTAGAGAAATGCAAATCAAAACTACAATGAGTGATCACCTCTCATCAGTCAGAATGGTCATCATCAAAAAATCTACAAACAACAAATGCTGGAGAGGGTGTGGTGAATAAAGAACTCTATTACATTGTTGGTGGGAATATAAATTTGTACAGCCACTATGGAGAACAGTATGGAGATTCCTTAAAAAACTAAAAATAGAGCTACCATTTGATCCAGCAATCCCACTCTTGGGCTTATATCTGGAGAAAACCGTAATGTGAAAATATTCATGCACCACAATGTTTACTGCAGCACTATTTATAATAGCCCTGACATGAAAGCAACCTAAAACTCCATTGATGATTGAATGGATAAAGAAGATGTGATATGTATATACAATGGGACACTATTCAGCCATAAAAAAATGAAATAATGCCATTTTCAGTGACATGGATGGACCTAGAGTTTGTCATTCTGAGTGAAGTAAGTCAGACAGAGAAAAACAAGTATCATATGATATTGCTTATATGTGGAATCTAAAAAAAGGTACAAATGAACTTATTTACAAAACAGAAATAGAGTCACAGATGTAGAAAACAACCTTATGGCTACTAAGGGGGAAAGTGGGGGGAGGATATATTGGGATATTGGGATTGACATAAATGCACTACTATACATAAAATAGATAACTATTAAGGACCTACTGTATAGCACAGGGAACTCTACTCAGTTCTCTATAATGACCTTTATGGAAAAAGAGTCTATAAAAGAGTGGATATATGTATATGTATAACTGATTCATTTTGCTGTACAGCAGAAAGTAACACAACATTATAAGTCAACTCTACTCCAATAAAAATTAATTTTAAAACAAAACAAAAAACAAAAAATACACACCTCTTTAAATCTATTTATGATCTCTTGTTTTGTACATATACATATATAAAATGGCATTGCTACATGTCCATCAATCTATGGATCTATTGACCTATATAGATCGATATGTAAATGTATGTGTAAGCTATTTACTAAGTATGATTTTATTTTAGATTTCTCTTAATTAATGATACTTTGTTCCTTATTTTCCTTGCATCCCAATATTTTTCTGTATTACCTAATATTTGTGAGATTTTTCTCACATCAAGCTTCAAAATACATGCTGAATTCTATATTCTGTAAGAAATATTTATATGATTTTTGAGTTAAAAAATTCTTAAAGCTCCTGAGTTAAATGTACCTAGATTTTAGTTTGATTATTACCACTTCTCAACTAAGTGACCAAAAGCAAATCTAGGAACTGCTAAATCTCAAGCATCTCTCCAATAACTTGGAGATTAGAAAAGTATAAAATATCCATGATTTTTGTGATGACAACATAATTAATTCATAGTAAGTAATCAATAAATGTTATGAACATGCTGAGAGACTATATGCAAACAGTCTCTCATGGCCATAACATATATAAAAATAGAATTCTGACTCACAACCTACAGCAACCTGCCCAGGTGACCAACTGCCTTATCTACAATTACCAGCCTAGGAAGCCAGCTTGCTATAAATCAGACTTGTAGGAAGCCCGATTGCTATCTCTAGTAATAATGTAGGAAGCTAAGCAATAACTTCTGTAACAACTGGCCCTAAATGCTAGGAGTTGATTAGTAACTGATAGTTTTCTTAATTTTTGTCTGCTCTTCCAACTTAGGACCTACCAGAGAAAGCCAAATATGCACCCCTAACCAACCACATAAATGCCTTGCTTCTAGTCAGCCTGCCACCAGCTTCCCCATGTCAGCAGCCTCCAGTCAGGACATACCAGAAGCCTTCCTCTTGTTCCACTAGAAAACCTTCCCACTCCCTTGCTTGCCTTTGAGTTTTTGCCAAAATTCAAGTGAAGGTAGCTGACCCCCTTGCTATAGCAAGTTGTAAATAAATTGCCTTTTCTCTTCTCATTTGGTTTGTCTTCATTTTTGCTTTGCATAAGAGATAACATTAAAAGCATTGATGTCATTGTTCATTACATGACATATGACAATATACACATTGAATATATTGTTAGACAGCATTATCACATATGCATAATCTGATAATTTTAAACATACTTGTTCAAAACATAAGTAGCTTATATAATTAACCGAATCAAAGCGTGGTAGGACTTACCTAATATGTAAAAACCCATTACTCCAACTTATCACCTAGGTTGTACTGCAAATTTTAAATAACATTATACTCAGAAGCTCCAATTGGTGCTCTGATCAATATAATAAACAGTTGCTTTGATTGGTTTATAGCCTCGTTATAAGCTAATGCCATGGGAATGTCTGCATGATTTTCATGTAGCTGCCCCTTATTCATTCATTCACTTGGTAATACTTTTGAGTAGCTATTGAGTATGTGCTAGACACTTTGGTAGGTACTTGGAGTTAACAATAAACAATACAAATAAAATGTAATGCTATCATACAACTTATCCAAAGGAGGATACAGATACTGAACAATAATAATAAAATACAATTTAAAAGCGACTTACATAATATGCATGTTAAGATGGCCTATGTTCTATAGATAAGAAAGTACCTCTGGTGAGGGGAATAGGTTGTACGTGGAAAAGGAGCTAACACTTAACCTAGAGTAATCAGGCTAGGTCTCACATAGAAGGTGATGCTTCAGCAACTTCTGGAAGGAGTGAGAGAGTCAGCAGATATGATGGGAAAGTGTTTCAGGAAGAGGAAATAGTGACTGCGAAGGTCCTGAGATGGATGTTTGCCTGGAGTGTACAAAAGAGAAAAGTGGAGGCCAGTGTGGCTGGATTAGGATGAGTTGTAGTAGAAGTTGTAATCAGGAAAGTAAGCAGGCAGGAGCAGAATGGGGTAAGGAAGGTAAAACCTGTAGGGTTTACAAGGCATTGTAAGATCTGTGGCTTTTGTTCTGAAAGAGCGAAGCCATTATAGGATTTTGAGTGCATGTGTAGTACAATAAGATTTACATTTTAAGATGGTAATTTAGACATATGAAGAACATGTGAAAAATAGTTTTTAGGAGCCAAATTTAGAAACAAAGATTCAAGACAGAAAGCTATTGTGCTAATCCAGGCTGGAAATGGAGGTGCCAAGCACCAGGGTGGTAGCAGTGAATTTGACAAAAATAATAATATTCTTGCAATAGCAATGATATTTGCTGATAGATTAGATATGCAATGAGAAAATAAGGAATCAAGGATAATGCCAAGAAATTTTCCCTGACAAGCTGGAAAGAACATGAGAGAGAAAATGTTACTATCTGTCTGTCTGAGGAGGAAAAAATCAGAAATTCTTGTTCTTATATTCTCAGTGAGTTTCTGGTCAATCTTTCTCCCACCCTTATCCTTGAATTCTATTATTAATATACTATCTGCTTAAGTAAGCTTAAGATTTCTTTAAACATAAAATAAGTGTTGCTTTGGAAAAAAGTATAAGCTTTGGCTAAATATAATTTGAATTTGCACTATAATTCCAAATTGCTCCTTCTTACACTAAAAAAAAAAAAAATTGAAACCAAAAGAAGACTAGGTTCTTTTGTCCTTTTTGACCTGGAAGCACCAGTCTATATAATCCACAGCAGCAAAGCAATCAGTTGGGGCAAGCAGGTGTGATTTGCAAGGGACTGAATTTTACCTCCAACATGTCTGAATTCTGCCGGGTGCAGTGCTCATGCAGACCTCAGAATCAGAAGGTGAGGAATATTCTCAGGTAAGAGAAGAGTACGGGATGACAGAACTGACTGCGATGGCTGCTAACTAATAGAAGAGTGCCTCTGTTAAGCATCTCTGAAAGGTCAAATAAAAACTTTCGTATAATGTACTATGAAAATGTATTCTCAGGAAGATGTGGAGTTTTCAACTTAAACTTCATATCTTATATTTCAACTTATCCTTCTAAATCTGCTACTCCTTGGTTTTTCCCACCCATTCAGTTTGCCTAAAGTCATAATCTTTTCTTTTGTTTTCCTCCCTGATGTTCACACTGCATATATAATCATTATCTAATGTTAATACTACTAATAAATAGTAATGATATTAATTACTTATTGAGTTCTGTGTGTCAAGAATGGGGTTAATAGCTTTATATTCATAATCTCACTTAATTACCTCAACAACATTATGAGGTAATTACCATTATTATCATGAAGACACTAAAGCTTCTCAAATAATTAATTTGCCCAAGAAGATAGAATTTTAAAAAATAGAAAATGCAGGATATCTGACTTCATCAAATTATTCAGCCTTCCTATATTGTGTCAATACGACCACCTAAATTTTTATTTACTTCATCTACTTATCTCCATCACCATTACCACAATCTTAATTCAAGCCCACATTCATATATTTCTTTATTCAGTTAATACAGTCTGATCAATTGTGTCTTATCAATTGTGTCTCTCCCCTGCTCTTGCTCCCATACCCATTTTCCACATGGCAACCATAGATATTTCTCAAAACAGAAACAAAAATCATGTTTATCCTCCTGCATTAAACTCACTCATGCTATCATATTATCCTTAGTCTTTTTTTAAAATAGGTAAATTTTATTATATTTTATAAGATAATAAATTATATCAGAAAAATATAGGGCAGGGTGCTGGATTTAGTATTTCCACAGTGATCTTAGGAGTGGTTGCAAAATAAATGAACTGTCATGATTGGCTTTATTGAAAAGATGGTATTTGAGCAGAGATTTAAAAGAGGTGAGAAAGTGAGCCATGTGGCTCTTCAGAAGAGTTTTTCCACCCTTCCTGGGGAAGCATGGCTGACATCTCCAAGGAACAGCAAAGAGGGCAGTGTGACTATAGAAAGGAGAGTTTGGGGAAAGTAGTAGGAGAGGCCAGAGAATGCAGTGGATATAATAGGTAGTCAGATTGTGTAGGGCTTTATAAACCATAGTAAGGACATTGACTTTGAATATTATTTAAAAATAGAGGTCAACATTGGAAGTATGGAAGACATTTAGGAGATTTTTTCAGTTATCTAAGTGAGAGATGATAATGCCTTGAGCCAAAGTGGAAACAGTGGAGATGATAATAATTGATTAAATAAAGATTATATTGAAGTTTAGAGCCATCAAGATTCCTTAAAGTACTGGATGTGAGGTATGAGAGAAAAGAGGAGTCAATAATGCCTTTGAAGTTTTGGGCCCAGTGACTAAAAAAATGTAATTTCCATTAAGTAGCTGCATAGAATATGTCTGAGGGTGGGGAAATAAGGAGTTCAGTAACAGACATGTTAAATTTGAGATGTCTGATAGACATCCAAGTGGAGGTTTCAAATGAGCACTTCAATATATAAGTGTGGAGTTCACAGGAGAGGTCCAAGCTAGGGATTTAAAATTGGGAGTCGCGGCATATAGATGATATCAAGTCATAGATTAGATGGGTGTGTATAAACAGAGAAGAAAAGTCCAAAGTCTGAGCTCTGGGGTACCCAAATGTATAAGGACCTATTTAGACAGGCACATGTTCAGTCCTTTCCTTATGTCTGTATACCAGCTTTGCAAGTCCAGTTGCTTAAATTTTTAACATTCCCAGAGGTAATGAGGGATGGATACTAATTCACCTGAAAACAACAACAAAAAAAGTAGATTAAATTTAAGAAAGACCTTTTAATAATTTTAAAATAAAGTCATACCTGCCAAATAATGTACTTTTGCCAATATCTGTATTTTCTACCAGTAGTCAAATACGTAAAGGAAGCAAAATTGTAATGAGACCACCCTTTTGTAAATATAGAATCAGTGAATGAGAAATTTGCTGCATGATATCCAGGGTAATTTCAGTATAACATATTAGCTTGTTGAGCACATATGTACTTGCCAATGGATTGGTTCATTTTCCTTCCCTGTAGAAAGCAAGACACCTTTGAAGAATTTTCACTTTTTTTATACATCTTTATTGGAGTATAATTGCTTTACATTGTTGTGTTTGTTGTTGTATAATAAAGTGAATCAGCTATGCATATACATATATCCCCTTATCCCCTCCCTCTTGCATCTCCCTCCCACCCTCCCTATCCCACACCTCTAGGTGGTCACAAAGCACCGAGCTGATCTCCCTGGGCTATGCAGCTGCTTCCCACTAGTTATCTGTTTTACATTTGGTAGTATATATAAGTCCATGCCACTCTCTCACTTCATCACAGCTTACCCTTCCCCCTCCCTGTATCCTCAAGTCCATTCTCTATGTCTACATCTTTATTCCTGTTCTGCCCCTAAGTTCGTCAGAACAATTTTGGTTTTTTTTAGATTCCATATATATGTGTTAGCATATGGTTTTTGTTTTTCTCTTTCTGACTTACTTCACTCTGTATGACAGAATCTAGGTCCATCCACCTCACTGCAAATAACTCAATTTCATTTCTTTTTATGGCTGAGTAATATTCCATTGTATATATGTGCCACATCTCCTTTATCCATTCATCTGTCAGTGGACACTTAGGTTGCTTCTATGTCCTGGCTACTGTAAATAGTGCTTCAATGAACATTGTGGTACATGACCATTTCTTACCTCCATGCTGGCTTTCATGTTAACACTTTAAATTTTAGATTAAAAAACACAATTCTTTTCAATTAATTTTTATAATTTACCATAATTTAATGGGCCCGAATCTTTGACTTGGTCCTCAAGTCACTAAGATTTGAGTCTGACTTTTACTGAAATGCCTTAAAACACCTACTTATAGATTACTATTTTGGGTAGTTCAACTGAATCTATTTTAACTTTATTCTTTGCATAGTCATTTCTTTATTAAATAAATATTCATGTACCAAACAGAACCTGTATTCTACTAGAGGAAGACAAATATTATAAAGTAATAAATAATAATTTTAAAAGGAAATTTATATAATCCATTTAGAACCTAAAAATGGAATAAAATTGAAAGTAAAAATGATAGAGTAAGGAGGATTGGGAGTATTTGGTGATTGTTGTTATTTTAAACAGAGTGGCGAGAATAAGCCTAATTGAGGATATGATTTGGTGGAGGTAAAAAGTTAAGATATGTGGAAATCTGGGTGGATAGCATTTTAGGCAGAGGAAATAGGAGGAGCAAAATCCCTGTGGCAAGAGCATACCTCATTTATATATTCAAGAAAGAGTGATGTGGCTAATACAGTTAGGGTGGAGAGAGTGAAAGAGAGGATGGCAGGAAGGAAATAATGGCAAAGATGGGAAAACCTTGTAGAGCATTTTAAGACCTGAACTTTTATTCTGAATGAAATGGGGAGCCACTGCAGAATTTGTAGAAAAGAAATTACTTGATCTGGCTTACATTTCTTTAGTATCACACTGGCTACTGTGTTGATCATAACATATGGGGCAGGTGCAAAAGCAGATCTTTGAGGAAGTCTTTGTTACAATGCAGAGAAGAGACAATGACTTGATCTGAAAAGAAAGTTGTAGAGGTGGTGAGAGATGTTAGAGTCTGTATATATTTTAAGGCAGACCCCGTAGTAATTAATGACAGATTGGATATGGAGCAAGAGATAAAGAGAGTAGTTGAAGATTACTCCAATATTTTTGTCCTGTGCAACTGGAAGAATGGAGTTGTCATCAACTGACATGGGAAAATATTAGATGAATTAATTTCTCAGAAGATGTTGGGAGTTCCATTATAGGCATGCTAAGGTAGAGCTATGTATCAGACCTTTGAGCATGCATGTGGAATGAGTAGTTGAACATATGATTCAGGAGATCAGAAAGAGTTTTTCACTGTCTTTGCAGATTGGTGATGTTTATTGACATGAGACCAGAAGAAATCACCAAGAAAGTGAATGTAAGTAGAAGAGGTCTAAAGACTAAGCACTGAAACATTTCCAAATTAAAACATTGGGGGTGGGAGAGAAAAGAAATGAAATTGAGAGATAGAGGCTAAGATAGATGAAAACTGAATTGACCACTAACTTTGAAATGTAGGTTGTTATTGATAACTTTGACAAGTAGAGCAATTTTTATGAACTGATTTCTCTTTAAGTAGAATTAATTTCAAGCATGTGGGTTTATTTCCATTTTCCCTCTGTGTCTAACACATAATTAGTAATGGTTTTCTCACTAAACCTCAAGAATACGATAATTTTTTATGGAATTTCTATGCTGTTGAATATCAACTGGGCACATGGCCACCAAGAATACATACTTCTAAGCCTCTCTTTCAGCTATATGAGACCTTGTAGCCAAAGGGATTTATTATTTGGAAATAAGTGGAAGTGTTTTGTGTAATGCTTATCCTTATCCTTCTATACCTATTGTCGCTTTCCTGGTGGTTGAAATATGTTGTGATGGTAAGAGCAGCCATCCTGGACCATGATTCTAAGGTTATTCACAGAGAAAGAATGAGAAGGAAAGAGGAGTAAGAAGGATTACCTGACACCATTAATATCAAAACAGCCCTGCCACCTACCCATATTTTTGCATGAGAAATAAATCATTGTTTTTAATTCTAATTATTATTGTCTTCACTCACAACTTAATAAATATAGGAACCAAAACAAAAACCTTTTCCTTTATACTAAATTTTCCTGTATAAAGTTAAGAAAAGAAAAAAAAGCACAAATAAATTATAGAAAGAAAACTCACATTAGGTATCAATGAAAAGGAGCATATATTTTTTTTAATTATAGTCAGAGCAGTGGCTGGAGGAAATAGAAAAAAAAAATGGAGAAGAAGCAGAGAATTTTGATTAAAGCACAAACATTTTATTTCAAGTGAAATTAAAATGTTGCCCTTAAAAGCATGCTTAGTGAAGTTGCTGTAAATATGTGTAATATGATTTTCTAACCTCAAATATGGTCCTAAATTGAATTAATTAACCTAGTGTTTCTCAAAACATGTTCTCAAAATAATCCTCAAAAAGAAAGTGAGAAGTCTTGCATATTTTAATTTCCTTCTGAGGACAATATTTACATTGAGGGAGTTAGACTAATAACACATTAAGAACAGTAAAAATACTATTTGATTTTGTTCAACCAAAATTTCTCAAAGACTGCCCCCATGATGGCCATTTTCACATTGTTATTAATATCTAACACATGCTTTGGAAACAATTTGGCAAACTAAAGTTTTAGATAAAACTATGTTAATAGGAAAACTTTGTGTTATATAAAAGAAATCTGAGTATTGATTTTATTGATGCAGTAGCTAAAATATCTTTGCAAAAATTACAATAGTAAATAAGCTTTCATTTCTGAATCCAGCTTAACTCTTCTTTCTAATCACCCCCTGGGTTTCTACTATCTTTCCTCTTGGTTAAAAATATAATAATAATAAACAAAACATGTGCTTCCTTGCCTGGAAGATTCCTGACAACCTGTGTGAAAAAGTAATTTATTCCTAAGCGGCAAATCTATTTAATACCTTCCAAAATGGAACCACCAATCAAGCATTAAAATTATATTTCAACCATGATCAAACAAACGTAGCATAATCAATTAGGTGTTAAAGCATCTAAACACAATTATCCAAATGCGTAACTGAATCCAGAAAGTATCTTCAAACTTAAAGCAAAGAAAGTAACACTTTCATGCTTATACATATATTTATAGAATACCCATGGATACAGGTGTAATTACAGCACTTTTAAAGACAAATATTTAATCTTAAAATCTTTACATTTATCATTTAGCTACATGTTAACTAAGCTTACAGTTAGATAACTTTAATGATTCTAAGAGCCACAAATATCTCCTAGATACATAAAAATGCTATAGAATTTTCTCTCAAGTCTGTATTTTTACTTCAAAATTATGTTTAGTAAAATATTTATATTAGCAATTAGTTATAAAAGTTCATTATACTGATTTTTATTATTTTATACATGAATCATACTGATTTATAATAGGAAACAAATCATTTGATTACCAATACAAAAGCTCAAGTAAACTGCTTATTTATTACAATTAAACTTCCAAAATATTTGTTTATTGAGGCTTAGGTATTAGTCAATAATTTTTCTAGGCACTAGGAATAACAGGATGACTAAGATACTGTTTCTACCATGTTATATGCCCCTTTAACAATGAATTCCTACTTTAGCTCAAAACAGGTCATTCACTGGTTATTGTATTAAATGAGTTAATAGTATCTTCCCTTTTGTTATGAAAGCAAGTATCTGTGTCTATCACAGTACATGAGACATAGAAAGCATTTAAAAATATTGAAGTGAATGCTATCAAACTTAGCTTTGTTGGAAAGATTTACTATTTGCTGTAAAATATTCTTCCAAATTAGTTTTTGAAATACCACATATTTAAAATTACATAAATCTGCATATGCTATGTTAGAAAGCTTATGTATTAATGGAAAATACCTGATTTATTCATAACTGATAATAAATAGATCTTTAAAATATGTCATAACACAGTTATAAAAGAAAATAATCATATAACTACATATCCAAGTTATGAGATGACAAAATTATTTTTAGATAAGAACATTAGTAAATGTATAATATTCCATTTTATTAAGCTACATAAATATACTTCAGAGTTCTAGGGAAAAATAAAATGGCTCTAGATTAGCTGTTAGAATCAGATGATATCAGAGGAAGAAAATAGTAACATGCTTAACTAGGCTTACCCTGAGAAGTCCAAATCCTGTACAAGATAGTGTAATCAAGTAATGTTTTGAATTATCATACCGGCACTAATAGGTTTAGATAACTGATAAAATGCTATACATGGAGTAGTGGCAAGGAGCTGAGAACACAAACACAATAAAAATAAAATCAAAGGAGTCCCCGAATATGGTGAAGGATGAGCATATATGTTGCAACATGTGAAAATTTTCAATAAATGTGGGTACAAAATTCCTCCTGGCAAAATGGAATATCAATAAATTTTCCCCAAAAAAGTCCAGGAAACAAGGGCATTTAGGCTAAATCTTGAAAATTGATTAGGAAAATAGGAGTCAGAGAAGTAGGAAAATGTCTTCTAAGTATAAGAAAAGAATTTTTCAGGGGCCTTCCCTGTGGTCCCGTGGTTAAGGCTTCACACCCCCCACTGCAGGGGGCACGAGTTTGATCACTGATTGGAGATCTCACATGCTGTGAAACGTGGCCAAAAAAAAAAAAAAAGGAAAAGAAAAAGAATTTTTCAAAAGAATTGAGTAGTGATATCATGTGGAACCTCTAAAAACAAGGAAGGGTTTTGTTTAACTGGTATGTAGCCAGGGTAGTGATGAACAATGAGAGGAGGTTCAAACAGAAAGCTGAAGAAATATCTTTACTAAAGTAGCACGTAATAGGGAAGATCTTGGATATCATATATTAGCCATGGAGAAAGTATTAATTATTTTAAATACTGCAGTAAACTTAAGAGAGTTGTTACAGGGAAATATTTGGTTGATGGCCTGGGAAGCAAAGAAAGGTGGAGGAAGGTGTATCAGTAAGGATTATATGAGGTTGAAAAAGAAAGAAACAGAGCTTGATCTAGAAATAGCATCTATTAAACTCATTGCTAAAATTTTTTCTGGTTCCTAAGTAAGTGACAGATAAAAGTTGGTTACAAATTGTGTATAGACATACCTCATTTTATTGCACTTCACTTTATTGTACCTCACAGACATTGTATTTTTTTACAAATTGAAGGTTTTTGGCAACCTTGCATTGTCATATGATGGTTAACATATTTTTTAATCACTAAGTAATTTTTCAAATAAGGCATATACATTTTTTCATACATAATGCTATTGTATACTTAATAAACTACAGTATAGTGTAAACATGACTTTTATATGCACTGGGGAGCCAGAAGAGTTTGTGTGATTTGCTTTATGAGAATATTCTCTTTAGTGCAGTGGTGTTCCTGTGAAGGGATAAAGCTGATGGAAAGGTCTCTAAACCCAAAAGGCTGCATTGACTGGGATGACCTTGACTGAGATATTCAGTGCAGAACAGAAGGTGATAGGTTGAAGGGAAAAATAAATTCAGTTATTGATTTTATTTTAAAATTTAATATATCTTTTACATAATCAAAAAATATATAAGCCTCTTGGAATTATAGTTTTCAAACTCAGGAAAGGTATCTGATTTGAAGATGTATATATTTAAGTATTGGCATTTATCTTATTTGGAATCACCCTCTCCAGTCAATACATAATTAAATATTGTGAGATGCACCTTCTAATTTGGATGTGGGAAATTACTCCTCGCAAAGTAAGTTTTCCAGAGATAGCCATGACTAGTGAGAGTTATCCCTTGACTTTACATTTACTTTGAAAAGCAGGAGATAATCTCAGCCTTTGGTAAAATTTATCACTTAATATTGATAAAACTCTCAGAAACCTAGGTATAGAAGGGACCATGCTCCACCTTATAAAAGGTATCCACAAGACAGCTACAGGTAATATTATGCTTAATGGTGAAAAAAGATGTTTTCCACTTTGATCAGGAACAAAGCAAAAAAGCCCTTGACTACAGTACTATAGAACATCACACTTGAAGTCCCAGGCCTCGTCACCTGTGGGATTCAAGCCACGGTCTCTCCCAGGCTTGCTTCAGCCAGCATCTCTATTTTCCTTTGTGTCTCTCCTCACACTTGGACCCCTGGCCTTTAGTCATCCCCACCTGCAGTATTTACAGTGCCCGGCAGGAGTCAGGCTTGAGTGTCTTTTCACAGATGTTCCCTCTGCCGTTAATGCACCTCCTACTCCAACTCTGCATAGCCTCATCTTTCTAGATTCTACTTCAGGGTTATCATGAAGCCGTCACTTAGATATAACTTTTTGCCTCCATAGGCACCTCTGTGCATAAAAGTTATGTTTATTTATCTCATGTGATTGAAATTTTGAGTTTATCCATCTTCCTCCTGAATGAAGGCTTTAAGGGCAGGAGTCGTTTCTACTCCTTAGCACAGAGCAGATGCTCTTTTTCTTTTTATTTAGGTGCTTTTTAATGATGATAAAATGTATGGTTTAAATCACTCATTTTATAATAATTTTGCTTTAGGTTGTGACAGAAATGAAGTTTACAGAAGCCGTATTCCTGCGATAACAAATAAAGATGTGACCTTCCAGTTGTGTAGAGCTCATAAATGCTGTGTAAGTGCGTCGGGTGCGCTAAGGAACCTGGAGCTAAGTGGGCTACTTCTGAGAGAGAGAGACTTAACTATGTTCACAAAGGTAAGCCTTCATTGTTTCCTGCCAACATTTGATAGTTGCTTTTGGGGCAAACTAAACCAATAAAATTTTAAACGGTTCCTCCCCAGTAAAGAGACTGAATATTTGGTCACTTTGGTGCACCTGTGTCTTGCGAATTGTCCAGCTGGAGATGGAGGTTTAGAAAGTGAGTTTCAGTCTTGTTTAAGTCTCGTCCCATCGGACTGGTCTCGTGATTTCCTACACACCATGTCTGTCTACCTTTTCCTGTCTAGCTTTCCTTGGTGTTGTTCATGCGTAGATTGTCTCCTGTACCTGCTCAAACCTTGGTCCATTCTCATTTGTACCATGGAAGTTTGTCATGCTGGATACTGTCAGAATTAATCTTACTTAAGTTTGTGTTAAGCCACAAACCACGCGTTTTCTATATTTTCTGTTTTGTTTATTTTTTTGTGGTTTCTGTGTTTATATTTTTATCGTTTCTCTTCAAGAAATAGTATGGGAAGGGAAATAGCAAGATGTAAAGAGCAAAAAAGTCATCATTCTCTTTAAATTGTTAGAACGTCTATCTGCGTCATAATTATAATGCACTGTGGTATGTGTTCAAATAGGAAATATATGTAACGTCCCATAGGAGCAGCAAATTCAGTTGTGGTGAGGGTGTGTCATGGAGGTAATCACAAAGCAGATGACTCTTCATTGGGGTCCTGAAACGTTAGCGTGCGTGCCCTATGTCCAGTAGTGGTCTGGAGGGGTCAGGAAGCCTACCTTTCAGTTTGAGGGAACAGAGGGTTTGAGGTTCTCTCTCTTCTATTGCTCTAGTATACTGCATAGCAGCTAATAAAATACTGGGTTTATAGTTGACATTTACATCGCTGATTGATCATCAAGATTGGCATGTATCATTGGAACTGAAAATCGGAAGAGTCTTATGCTTTTTAGGTTTTCCTTCTTTTTCCTCTGTCTCAAAAGTATGTCGTACTTTACTGAGTGGTTGGCAATAAAGTTTGCAGTATTCAGTGTATTCCGTTTTAGTACCTAAATAGAATTAAAGTGTTGCTGTAAACTGGAATGAGACTTTGTTACTGACAAGTTTTGGAACACATCAGTTCATCAATTACCTTTTTGGGAATATTGTTGTTAATGATTTTTAAAATGTGGCTGTAAACCTCCAACTGACTCAAGAAAAGCAAATAAGTCAAGATTGACAAATGTATAGGCTCTTCATCTTATTGTGTGTGTGGTTTTTTTCTTTTCCTTGTAGTTTTTTGTCAAGGTATAAAGAACTCTATCATTCTTAAGACAGTATACTTCACGGGCTGTAATCTGACATGGCAGGGAGCAGATTACGTGGCCAAGATCTTAAAGGTGATTTTATGTTTAAACTTTCATGGAAACATATGTGATTGAAGCACATTAATACATTGACACAGATGGCAGTTAATTTTTGTCTTTTGATACCTGTGAGTGCATCTTTCATTTTGTTGAAAGAATATGACCAGTTGTCAGTTTGGGATTCTACCATTTAGTAAAGATAGTCCAGTTAATTTTAGAAATAAGAGATTTAATATACAATACATAATAATACTTTTATGTATTTTTAGTTACTGAAAACACTGATTGTGGTGCTGTGCAGAAACTATGCCATTAGAGTCTTCAAGATTTAAATGAATCAAGTGTCTATTAGCTGCTGTAGTTTATAAACTAATAAAAATTACTACATCAGTAACTTGTAAATACAATTTTTCAACTAATGCCTTAACAAGTTTACAGTGGTTCTAATTACTGTACTTAGGCCTAAATTATTTAGTAATTTGGCATGAAGCCTTTTTAGTAGTTTGCTGGTGCAGATCAGGGATAGGTAAACTATGGCTGGTGGGCCAGATCCAGCCTGCCGCCTGATTTTGTAAAGAAAGTTTTTTTGGAACCTAGTCGCACCCATTGTTTACATGGAAGCTATGGCTACTTTCAGCCTACACCAGTGGGGTTGAATAGTTGCAACAGAAACTGTATAGCCCACAAAGCTGGAAATGTTTAAATTTAGATTTTAAAAATTGAAGAATTCTTTGAGCCTCTACAGGGCAAGTCCACTGACCCCTGGGGGAGAAAACAGTCAAGAACTTGGGTGCCGAAGCTAAATGGCCTGGGTTCAAATTCCCTTTCTCCCTTTTCATAGCTAGTGATCATGGACAAATCACTTAACCTCTAGGCCTCATTTAGGTTTAAATGAACTCATTTGTATAAATAGTGCTTGGCACATACTAAGCACTGTGTAAGTGATTGCTGTTATTTCTGCTTGGAGCTTTTATAAGTTATTGTTAATAGGAAAATGACACTAATGATTTTCCTTTTAGAGTGTCAAAGGCACTTTGAGTCTTTTATTTTTTCAAGAATGTAACAAGACTTTTCTCATTTAAAGTCAGTATTCCCTGTTACCAGAATTTATTTTATGAATAAAAAGAATTGAATGTCTTTAAGACAAGACTTGTGGTTAAATGTCAAACCATTATTTTCCCAAGGCACATCAAACTGGCTGTGCATAGTCCAGGCCTCTGAAGTTTGTGTGCATACCCTAGGTAGCATGTGAGATCCATGTTGTGAATATAGTTTTAAAAATAATGTCTGGGAATTCCCTGACTGTCCAGCAGTTAGCACTCTGCGCTCCCAATGCAGGGGACGTCGGTTCGATCCCTGCTCAAGGAACTAGATACCACATGCAATAAGTAAAAGATCCGGCAGGCCGCAGCTAAAGGCCCGGCACAGCCAAACAAACAAACAAACAAATAAATAAATATTTTTTCAAAATAAATAAAATAAAATAATGCCTTAGGAGTTAGGGCAACAAAATATTAGAACCTATTTAGCTTTGTATCATGAAAAACTATCTGTGTAGTTTATAATGTACGTAAGTTAAACGTATAGAACTTTGTGTATATAATTTGTTAAAAACGAAGATGCATATTAAAAAGTTTTCTTATGGGTTGCCCAGTCAGGTGTTCAGAGACCTTTGGAGGACAGAATGATGAAATTTAGAACCTCAGCAATGATAGAATTTAGAACCAATTCCCTGACTTAGAAGATAAGGAAAATAATTCTTAGACTGTAATTGAGTTGTCCAACTTTACATAACTGTTCAAAAACAGGTCATTCAGTGGCTGGAATCTAATCACTGACCGACTAGAATGTGGGTCACTGGACTCGTAAAGCAGAACTGACTGTTTAATTTCTCAGCTTGATTCTCCTGGCACATATGCTTGATACGTGTGTGTGTAAATCTCTGACATAATAAGCCATACTCAGTAAGCACACCCTGTTTCCTTATTGAAGCATCTTAATTTTGTCCCATTAAATCTTTGAAGTATCAGACTATCAGAAGGCATGAAGAAACCTGGGCTGAGAGGCTTCGTTCCAGGAGACCTGATCTTGACTGTATGCCTGGTTGGAGGCGCATCCCTCTGAACTGCAACAAGCTCATTGGTGACCTGGGTTCGTGCTTTTGCAGAATCTCTTAGTGAGGATTTATGGCTTGGAGGTAAATTCTAAAATTGAAAATATTGAATTTTTGATATAATATATGCTTAGCTTTTGGCATGATACTGTTGTGATAGGATTTTTTTCAAAGCCTCATTTTTCTGATAGCTTTTATGTTGCTTTTAAACTTTCTCTAAGAGTTGCATGTATTCTTTACATATTCTTTTATGTTGCTTTTAAACTTTCTCTAAGAGTTACATGTATTCTTTACAGAAAACTCTGTATTCTTTACAGAGTTGCATGTATTTCTTTACAACTCTTTCTCTAAGAGTTGCATGTATTCTTTAAACTTTCTCTAAGAGTTGCATGTATTCTTTACAGAAAATACACAGTAACAAGAGAACAACTACCTATAAGCTTAATACCCAGACATAAGCACTGTTCATTTTGGTGTATATATTTTCAGTCCTTTTTTAATATATAAATATATTTGTACACTTAGGGATTACTAAACTAGAATTGTAGTATACTTGCTATTTCATATTCCTGCTTTTTTCACTTAATGAGGTATCACGTAATATTCCATCATATTGATGTCCCATAGTTTAATCAATTCTTTGCAATTATATTTAGACAGTTTGCTTTTCCCTGTCACAAGCAATGTGAATACATTGTATATACGCCTCTGTGTCCATCGGGCTTACTTGTGTAGAATAAGGTAGTACACGTGGAATGACTAAGTGTGACATATTTTTAACACTGTTGATACACATTGCCAAATCACCACCCAGAAAGGCTATGCCAATTTGTAGTCCACCCCAAGAGTGGATGTGAAGCCTGCCTCTCACAAACACTGGCTGGTAGCACTTTTAAAAAACTGAAAGACTACAAAAATGAGTACCTCTCCCTTTTTTATGTAAGTGGGATTACTCCAAATTTTATACTTTTTTTCAGTTAATTTAGTATGACCATCTTAGCAAGTCAGTAAATTTGCATCTACTGCATCATTTTTTGTGACTGTTCAATGTTCCGTTATATGAATATGCCAGGGTACACATAGCTTATCCAATCTTGTATAAAAGGTATGTCCAGTTTTTCAGTTACAAAAAGTACTCTGATATATATCCTTACCTATATCTCTATTTCTTTTGGTTAAATTCTTAGAGAGTTGTTGCATCAAAAGGGTATAGACATTTTGAAGACTTTTCTTACAGAATCGTGGCTTAATCTGATAGGAGAATAACCACATTTTGTTTTATTTTGTATTCATTTGATTTACTGGTGAGCTTTACTGGCTGTTTGTATTCATTTGGCTAGTTGGTTAATGACACCGTGTGTCCATTCTTCTGCAGTGACAGTTTGTAAGGGTTCTATCATATCCTGTCAGATCCATATGTCTGACTTGTTATTTCTGTATGTCACGGGGTGTTGAAAGACTCCAGTTATTTTAATGTGATGGTCTACTCAACACTTAAATAAATGACTCATGATAGTTTCCTTTCATGTAATAGTTTTTAATATCTTTGCTTTTGTGATGATCCCTTTTGTTTGAATGAGTAGGTTGTTCAGCCCCAGAACTACTAGAAGTCATGATCATTTGTTCTGGTTTTTGTCTGACGTTTTACCGCGAGAGTTCTTGACCATGATACTTTCATGATAGGTTTTTAGTATGTATTCTCTATTCACACATTGTTTGAATTTGTTATTATTTGTATCCTAGAAAACGGTACTTTTGGGCTTCCCTGGTGGCGCAGTGATTGAGAGTCCGCCTGCCGATGCAGGGGACACGGGTTCGTGCTCCGGTCCGGGAAGATCACACATGCCGCGGAGCGGCTGTGCCTGTGAGCCATGGCCGCTGAGCCTGCGCGTCCGGAGCCTGTTGCTTGGCAACGGGAGAGGCCACAACAGTGAGAGGTCCACGTTCCGCAAAAAAACGAAAACAAAAACAACAACAACAAAAACGGTTCTTTACTAATGTTGTACGTCCCTTATGTTTTTAGCAGATAATTTACTAATTAAAGTGAGTTATACTTGTAAATTGTTCTCATCTCTACTCAGAAAGAGGTGAACCTAGATACTAAGACTGCTTCCACCCAAGAGCATTGTTTCCTTCTTGTGCAACCTCTGAATTCTTGCACGGAGTACTTTATTCATTTGTCAGTTTCACACGTAAGTATTTTAATACCTATTGTGTGCCAGACACGTGTTTAGGCACTAGAGATAAAGCAGTGAACCAGACACACAAAAGTCTTGCCCTCATGGAGCTTACATTCTAGTGAAGGAGTTCAGATAGAAATGAGTAAATGGAGAAGTAATATAATTTTAGATAGTAGGAGGTGCAAAAATATCTTAATGTAAAGAGAGTGAGCGGGGTCATGTAGGACTCCGTTGGACAGGTTTGTTAGGGGACAGCTTCACTGGAGAAGTGGCATTTGAACGGAGACCTGAATGAAGAGAGGAGCAAGCCATGGAAGATCTGGGGTAAGCACATTCCAGGACAAGGAGCCCATGAGTATGCAGGCATATAGGTGGATGGAGTATTTAAGGAAAAGCAAGGAGGCAATGAGTATGTAGGCAGGTAGGTGGGTGGAGTATTTAAGGAAAAGCAAGGAGACCAACATGGTCAGAGGACTGAGTGCAGAAGATGTGGTATGACATGAGGTCAAGGAGCTAGCCAGGGGTCTGATCTTATAAAGTCTTGAAGGCCAGAGTAAAGATTTGGATTATTCTAAATGAGTAGAGGGTTTTGAACTTGTAAATGGCATGATCCAAATAGTATCTGAATGAGGGAACCTGGTATAGAGGATGGACTTGGGAGGATAAAGAAGAGAAACAGGGAGAGCAGTTAGGAGACTATCACAGTGGTCCAAAAAAGAGATGTTTATGGCTTAGTTTAGGCTGGAAGTTTGGAGCAAGTGAAAAGTGGCTGAATTCAGGTTGTGTTTTGAGGATGTAACTAACAAGGCTTGCCCATAGATTAGATGTGGGCTATGAAGGGAATAGTAACAAGGAGACAAGTCGTTGATGATTATGTGTGCAACTGGGTGGTATCACTTAGAAAAAGGGAGCTGATGGGAGGAGCAGCTTTTGCGGGAATATCAGGACTTTGGTTTGTTATCTTAGATGCCCTTTATGTATCTAAGTGTCTGGACAGTGCTCAGACTGTACTTTCTATCCAAAGGTATCCAAAGCCACTTTAGATGCAAAATGTTTAAAGCTGACCATTGCTGCTGCCAAAATAGTAGCCACTGGAGGCAGTCTGCAAGATGGCATCTTAGGTTTCTGAGGAAGAAATTAGAATACACAAAGGGGGAGATAAGTGTATAATTACATAATGTAGATTTCATATTTAAATTTATGGGAAAAGCAATAATTAGTTGGCTTTTGGTTTTAAATCTAAATAGCCACTCATTGGGAACTAACTACTCTAATTTCCATTTGTTTTACCTTAGATCATTGTGTGATGAAAGCAGTTATCCAAAAAGTTCTCCAGGTGGAAGGAGTGCCAAGTCAGAGGTATATCACATGTTTCAGTTCTCTCGGAAGAATTTCTCTTTAATTGCTTGTTTTTCTTTCTTTCTTAAAAGAAAATTATCAAGGTACTTTCTGCCATCTTAAAACTAAGTTTTTAGTCAAATGAAATGGCTTTTCTGTTTTTGAAAATGTTGTGTGATGCTTTAATTTAGGTTCCCAGAAATGCAGATTGAAAACCTTTTATTAACTTAAAGTATCTTAATTTCCAATGAAGATCAAACCCTCCTAAATTACCTGAAACTTAAATGGCATATTTATCATTTCTGTCTCAGTACCAGTGGATAACTTCTCCATCGTGAAGGAACCATCCAAAGCTGCTAGACAGAAAAAGAGAACTCTAATTTGGAGAAGTGATCGAAAAGGAAAAGCTACGATTAGAGTTGGTAACTCTTTCTGAACTTATACCCCTTATGTTTTCTGGTGTGCTAAAATTAAAGCAGCCAATATTAACCACATGCATATTAGGAAGCCTATGATTATTTTGAGACTTATGAGAATTTATAGAATATAGATATAATAAATGAATTTAAAGAGATGTTAATATTAACCAACAGTATTGTTTGGATCTCATAAAAACTTCGTTATTTTGAAAATATTTCCTGGTTGATAATTACTTCTGACACTTTGCAGTTGAAATTTGGGGTGCACTTTGATGATAATTTTAGTAGTGGTCCTTTTGAGGAATGATTTTTTTTTAAATGCAGAATTACCTTTTGCGCTACAAGAAACAAAATTTCTTCTCAGTTCCAACCTTCCCATTGTTTCCTGCTCCTTTCTTAGAGATGCTTACCTAAATTTTTGAATCAGGTAATATCTTGTTTCTCTGAATGATTAAAAAAACTGGAAATATGTATGATCCTTATAAAAGACTTCTACAGACATGTTTATTTACCTAGATTGAACATTTTAGAAAACTATTTTCTAAATGTTTACTGTAATGTATATTTAATTTTCCAAATGGTAGTTAACCCAGGATATTACAACTAAGCCTATTATTTTGTTACGAAATGTAATTGTAATAAAAAGCTTTTGCACAGCCAACGAAACCATAAAGAAGACGAAAATACAACCTTCAGAATGGGAAAAAATATTTGCCAGTGAAGCAACTGACAAAGGATTAATTTCCAAATTTTACAAGCAGCTCATGCAGCTCAATATCAAAGAAAAAAACAACCCAATCCAAAAATGGGCAGAAGACCTAGACATTTATCCAAAGAAGATACGCAGATTGCCAGCAAACACATGAAAGAATGCTCAACATTATTAATCATTAGAGAAATGCAGATCAAAACTACAATGTGGTATCACCTCACACCAGTCAGAATGGCCATCATCAAAATATCTACAAACAATACATGCTGGAGAAGGTGTGGAATAAAGCGAACCCTCTTGCACTGTTGGTGGGAATGTAAAATGATACAGTGACTATGGAGAACAGTATGGAGCATCCTTAAAAGGCTAAAAATAGAGCTTCCATATGATCTAGCAATCCCACTATTGGGCATATACCCTGAGAAAAACATAATTCAAAAAGAGTCATGTACCACAATGTTCATTGCAGCTCTATTTACAGTAGCCAGGACATGGAAGCAACCTATGTGTCCATTGACAGAAGAATGGATAAAGAAGATGTGGCACATATATACAATGAACATTACTCAGCCATAAAAAGAAATGAAATTGAGTTATTTGTAGTGAGATGGATGGACCTAGAGTCTGTCATACAGAATGAAGTAAGTGAGAAAGAGAAAAACAAGTGCCATATGCTAACACAAATATATGGAATCTAAAAAAAAAAAAAAAAAGGTTTTGAAGAACCTAGGGGCAGCACAGGAATAAACACGCAGACGTAGAGAATGGACTTGAGGAGGGGGAAGGGTAAGCTGGGACGAAGTGAGAGATTGGCATGGACATATATACAGTACCAAATGTAAAATAGATAGCTAGTGGGAAGCAGCCACATAGCACAGGGAGATCAGCTCCGTGCTTTTTGACCACCTAGAGGGGTGGGATAGAGCAGGTGGGAGGGAGACACAAGAGGGAGGAGATATGGCGATATATGTATATGCATAGCTGATTCACTTTGTTATAAAGCAGAAGCTAACACACCATTGTAAAGCAATTATACTCCAATAAAGACGTTAAAAATAAATAAATAAAAATAAAAGTGAAGCCACCCACAAAAAAATAAATAAACCATAGGAAAATAATACCTATTGTTTACCAAATATTTTCTAAAAGAAAATATTTTGATCAGTTTCTGATTGGATATCCTAGGTTATTCAGACATTTCCTAGTAGTTTGCATTTCTCTATCACATTTTAAATTTATCTATTCTGCTTGAGATTGCCACTCTTCTTATTAATTTACAATAGCTGCATGTTACTTTATGATTTATCAGTTTCCAGCCCAGCAAATCTATTGAGAGAGCACAGAACTCTGATAAATGTAAAATATGCACTAGTGTAATGTTTTTTGGTTTTTTTGTTGTTGTTTTGTTTTTTGCAGTATGCGGGCCTCTCACTGTTGTGGCCTCTCCCGTTGCGGAGCACAGGCTCCGGACGCGCAGGCTCAGTGGCCATGGCTCACGGCCCTAGCCGCTCCGCGGCTTGTGGGGTCTGCCCGGACCGGGGCACGAGCTCGTGTCCCCTGCATCAGCAGGCAGACTCTCAACCACTGCGCCACCAGGGAAGCCCTAGTGTAATGTTTTTTTAAGAACACTTGATGAATGTTAGCTAAGAAAATTAGTAAAGCAGGGGCTTCCCTGGTGGCGCACTGGTTGAGAGTCCGCCTGCCGATGCAGTGGACACGTGTTCGTGCCCCGGTCCGGGAAGATCCCACATGCCGCAGAGCGGCTGGGCCCGTGAGCCATGGCCGCTGAGCCTGCGCGTCCGGAGCCTGTGCTCTGCAACGGGAGAGGCCACAGCAGTGAGAGGTCTGCGTACCGCAAAAAAAAAAAGAAAATTAGTAAAGCAATAGTGATTTTGAAACCAACGAAGGTTTCAAGAAGCTATTAATAGGGATATTCAAGAAAATATTAAAATATTTTGATACACTCTATTTACAGTATGAGCATATAATTTGGTTACCTTACTTTAGGTGAATGCAATAAAATATGTTTAAGGAGTAATCCATCCATATTAGACATTGTATAATATTTTGTTAAAATGAGTACATCTTTTCAATTTTCCCCTTGAATAAAACATATTCCAGATATGCCTAGCTTGAGTTGAAACTTAGAGTGAAATACAATGACATTAGTCTGTTTATCAAAATTATATAAAATTTTAAGGTGTTAGAATAACTAACGTTTCCACCCATTTACCTGTTTAACAAATATTTATGGAGTGAACATTATTTGTCAGTCACTGTTCTGAATGACCAGAGTGCTCTGGTACTCAATTCAGTTAAAGTCTCTGATCTTAAAGAGGTTCTATGCTAATAGGGTGATACAGATAAACTTTCTGTGTGTGTGTGAGACATATGTGAGATAGTGCTAAGTGTTGTGTAGGGAATTAAAGTAAGTAATGTGATAGTGACTTTTTTATTTCCTTAGATTGGATGGGCAAAAGGATGACATTTAAGAGGAAATTTGAAGGTCAAGGAATTCACCATAGAAAGAGGAGAAGGAAGAATATTCCAGGAAATCAGAACACCTATCTCAAATATTCTTAAGTGGTTAAGAGCTTTTCATATTTGAAAAACTAAAACTGTAGTGTGAGTTTAACACAGTAGGTAAGATGAAGAGTAATGAGATATATGGCTAGGGCCAGACCACCTAAGGCTTTCATAAGTTAGGGGAAGGAGTTTCAATCTTTCCCCCCTTCCCAATGTAGTTGCTTTCCTTCCTTCCTTCCTCCCTTCCTTCCTTCCTTCCTTCCTTTCCCTTATTACAGTAATCTCAGTGAGAGTTGACAGTGGCGTTTGTTAAGGTGGTAGTAATGTATATGCAAGAACATAGGCAGAGTCCATATATGTTTAGAGGCAGCATAAGTGGAATTTTCTGATGTAATCAGTGTGGAGAGTGTAGTTGGGAAGGAGAAGTATCAAAGGGAACACAATTATTTTAGGTTTGACAACTGGATGCTAGTGTTTCACAAAATTGAAAGAGTGAGGGACATGCAATTTAAGTGATGGCAGAGTCAAGATTTTTATTTTGCCTTTTTTAGTTTTGAGATGTTTGTTTTGTTGAAGCATCAAGTAAATAATTATTGTTATGAGTCTAGTTTCTGGGCTAGAAGTTAAGGTAGGAAACATAGCTTTTAAAATCATCTCTGCATTCACAGATTTTTTTCCCTAGAAACAATTATATACCTACTTAAAATAGTCTCAATCACTGGTTTTATATGCATAAGAAAGAAAAAATTTTTTTTTTAATTTTCATTTAAAAATAGCATATTGACCATAGGACATTTTAAAGCAAAGAATGAAAGCAATAGTGCCAACACAAATTAACATAACGATTAAGATTTTAGTGTACCTGTATCTATTTTTAGATTGCCTATGTAAAAAAAAAAAAGTTATAAAGGTGAGAATATTCACTGGCTAAAGCTAAAATATCACCAAACAACTTTTGTTTAATTAGGAAGTTATTTTTTCTTTAACAATAGTTCTATTTACTAGAACAATAGTTCTAGTAAAGAGCACATTCTTACCCCATTCATCTTTTACAAAATCCCTGTCCCCCGTGCTATTTTCTTTATAGGACTTTGGACTCAACAGCACAGTAGATGATAGAAACAGAAGTGAATGTAGCTATAATGGCTACTGTATACCTAGATGCAGTGTATAGGAGAAGCATCATATAGAGCAAAATATCCCAATCTGCTACACTTACCCAAACCTTAGCATTTTATCTCATGCCTGTTTTGCAGGATGCAGCTACTTTTCTGTACTTAATTGAATTTACAATAGTTTGCTGATGGCCAGGATTCCATATTTCCCCACATTATCCTCTTAGCATCTGCCTTTTTCATTCCTCGATCATTGTCTATAAGATTAAAAACTCTACTCTGAGCAAAGCCTTGTTTTTACCCCATGCTCTGCCAACCTGGAAACAGCTCCAGAGTCTTATCTCATATTTATACAGAATGCCAAATTCTATTCCCTTAATTGCCTCAGCTGGGGAGCGAAGAGTGCATAAAACAGCTGGTGGCAAGTGTGTATATAGCAAATAGGTAGGGCAGACTCTCCTGCAAGATGCAATGCTGTATTAAGAATTTTGCAGTTAGGGGCTCTTTCCTCTGGAGGAAACCAACCCAACTAGTTCTGTTAAAACTCATTTACTATACACAACCACCTTCCAGATGGTAGCCTCTGACACCACAAAGTGCCAGAGGCAGAGCTGTGACTGTAAGATGTACATGTGGATGTGATAGGGTAAGAAATACTTTTTTTATTAGCAACTGAAGAACGCATTTATGAAATGGAGACTTTGTGGCTGCTCTTCACACTCGGTGGTAATGCTGCTGTGCTTTGCAATCAGCATAAACCTGAATTCTATTTTGCTCATTTGTACATGTGTTAAAGGTCTTTTTTAGAGCTTCATTGTTTTTCTATGAAAGTGTAACATGCTTTTGAAGATGAAAATTCTACAAAGTTTTTTATATTTTGTTCATAATATCTTTTATTTTGAAGAGCGTTCTATTTCTAAACCTATGAATTTAGATCACTATGAAGTTTAATTCTAGTAGAAAGCCATTGTCACTTTGTCTGTTATCTTTGTTTTCATTTTTCAGCCTTAGAGAATGAAAGGCCACATTTACTGTGCACCAATAATATTTTTATTCATGACTCAATTCCATCCTCATGTATTTTCTATTGATTTCAAAATTAGACCCAAACTTGGATAAGTCATATAGGACATAGGAAAAGGGTTTGAAATTAATAACTTAATATTGCATTCCATATTTGGAATCAATATAATAATCACAATTAAATTTTTTCTTGATTAGATAATGTCTTGCTAGCGTTATTTTAAAATAAAATTAAATTCCAAAGTTAAAAGGTGCAGATTGCTAATTTGATGCATAAAACACCATATAATTATTTTGATTTTTTAAAAAAATATCTCCCTCATTCAGAAGAGAATGTATTAAAACTAGTAGAATATGTAAACTTTTAAGAAATTCAGAATAGCTATACTGGGAAACTAAATGTTAAAAGTGGTCTTGGGGGTGCATAATAAATTTTTTTATGATAGCATGATTTTATGTTCCTAGAATATCAGAGTGTTGAGATTAAGACTTCAAGACTTTTCATGGGAGATAAAAGTCGGTTTGTAATATAAATAATTTGACAATTAGCTTTATACATAACTATGCCATTTATTCGTGCATTAAATGTATTATTGGTCTACTATATGCTAGATCCTGCTGATACTGCAAGGGTAGTGTTAAGTCAACTAGCAAACAGGTACAAACTTTAAAATATGGCCCATATAGCAGAAATTAAAAGTGAAATGAAGTGGCTGAAAATTTAAAAGTGCAAAATAAGGCTGCCTAACCCTACTTTCATATAATGTGCATAATGAGGAAACAAGAGAACCAATTATAAATATAATTTGCTAAGAAACTGACATTCAAGAAAGAGAAGGAAATTTACCAATACAGAATAATATAAACAGAAAAAATGACTATAACCGTGTTCCTCCAATTCTTGGTGACAAATTCATTTGATTTTGATGCATGGAAAGTATGCATCCATCAATTTGCTTTTATTCAGAGATATTTCTGAGAAGGATCTTGCTAGTCTGTTGTGGAAATTAGTTTTAAAAGTTGCATTTGCCAGAATGTCATTCTTGGAATTTGTTTTTAAGTAAATCCCTTTGAGATGATAAAGAAATACAAAATATGAAAAGTTATTTTCAAATCAAATAATAAAATGTTTTTATGTATATTTTATATCCCTACTTAATAATAAAATAATTTGTATTTTCACCAGATGTCGTTATTAGTCCAGATTTTTCTATTTCTCATGTGAGATCAGGCCATTTCATACACTACACATTGGGGAAATAATAGGGAAAAGTGAAAAATTAGTATTTATAAGTTTGTGATAGTCCTAGATAATAGGAACTCAAGTAGATTGTTTCTTCCATGTATTTCATAGAGGGAACAGGTGGATTTTTTGACTATATATTCATTTCTATCCTACAAAATATATTTAGTTATAGATATTAAAGGATGTCATGAAATTTGGCACAGATGAAAAAGAACAAACTTCTCAGAGTGTGTGTATATAAACACTCATTTATGAGAAATTATAGACACTGCATTAAAATTGAATACTTTATATGTATTTAAATTTAGAATATTTATAAATATATAAAATATTATAATAATATACACTAATAATTATTTTTTAATTAAACTCTAAACTTGTAAGAAATAATGTTGAAATAAATCTAAGATTAAAAAAGGGAAATTGTGATTGTAGGGCTTACTGTTCCACAAAAATCTCACCTTAAACTAAAGGAAAAACAAATATATATTTTAAAATATTCTTTCAGCATGTATTGGCATGTCTTTGTCTCTCTGTTTCTCTTTATAAATATACTTAGTTGACTCACTTGCTAATAAAGTAATTAATCGATTGAGTTTGACAACCCAAATATAAATAATACATATATTTATATAAATTATAAGTAATATATATGATATATATTACATATATTTACAGCTAAATATTCTGTTATTAGATAGGCTTTATTTAAAAATAACGTTTATTGATTCTACAGGTTATTACATCTACTTCTATTTTGTTTTTGCTTTAAAGATTTTCTTTAAATAGTCTGATGAAATAAGGTCAATAAGGTCTGGTATATCAATATAGTATAACTTGAAAGCAAAAATGAAAGCACAAATACAATGAATAACTCAATATAGACCTTCAACAAGTTAATAACAATGGTTTCCACTTTTAAATACTGACAAGTCATGAAAAATTTGTCTATAAAATTTGTGTTAAAACTTATCAGTTTTAACTCAGCAGCATTGTGGTAAAAATAATTTGTCTATGAAAATGAACTACACTTTTTCGTATTGATAAGCGTATTATAGTATAAAACTCACAGATGCATCTATCACACATTGAATTACTAAAGAAGGATGCTATAGAATTGTATGACTTTTTTAAAAAATCCATTTGATATATATTGAGGTCCTACGGATTATCAACCCCTTAATTAACTGCTGGCAACACAATAATAGACAAAGCAATATCTCATTAGCCTATATGCCAATTTAGAGATCACAATGATCAATTTTATCATTTTCTAGAGAAACAAACCAAAATCCAGCAAGAGTAATGCTTTAGACAAACTCACACAGCATACAAAGTTTGCAACAAGTATAGGAAAATCACAAAAAACTGTAGCAGTGTGGGGACATGTAGATTGGAGAAAAATGTGTTACCATTGCAAGGCCTTAAAGTGTTACTGAACTGGTGTACTGGACCCTCTCCAGGGTCCTAACCTGGGACAAGTCCCCTTGTCTCAGCCAGGGAGGTTCTTTTTCCTATCAGATTCTCACAGCCGATAACAAAATGTATGCTGAGACTGGAACAGCACAAGCTTTACGCCATGACCAAAAATAGAGAAGGGGAAACTAGTTCACAAAGGAAATCAACTTCTCAACCCAAGTTGAGTTGGAGACACTAAATATATAGTAGGGTTGAGGTAAAAGAGAGGGATTTGGAAAGCGTAGGAGGAATATTCGTGAGTTATGTGAGAACAGGGGTGTGGTTTGGACCTGGAACTGATGCAACTCTCCTTTTAGTCCTTTTATGGGCTTTTCCAGTTGTTGCCATGGCAATTATCAACTGTCGTGGCACTGGTGGGTGTCATTTAGCATGCTAATGAATTACAACGAGCTCAAAGTCTACTGGAAGTCAAATATTCTGTTATCTTAGGCCTTCTTGGTTTCAATCAGTTCTTGCTTTTATCTCCTTGCAAGCTTCCTGAAGCACAGCTAAGAGAAAATGGTTTCTCTTCAAGGGAGGGGCAGAGGTATGATTCTGGGGCAACAGTCTTGGTAAAAAACGGCAAGGAGAGGGTGTGGTTGATGAAACCTAAAAAGAGAGGAAGCTGTGAAAGGTCATCTGGCAGTAGCTGTGGCCTTCAGCTGAGGGGCTCTGCTGGTACAAAGTGAAAGGAAACTGGAGAAGATCATAATGCAACCTCCCATTCATCTCTCCCTCTGGTCTCCTACTAGACTTCCAGTGTAATATGTTGCCTGAAACCAACTGGAAGCAAGGAGGCTATAGAGCTAAATTAGGTACACTGAACCAGCTCCTATCCTGGGGCACTGAGCAATATATAGCAGGATGGGGAGTGGATCTGGATAGACAAGTGAATGATATCTCTCATCTTCAACACTTTTTACCATCAGTATCTCCTTCTTTTCTTTGCTTAAGTGAAATATTGTGTTCCCCAAACAGTTTTTAATCCTCTATTGTATAATCATACTGTTACTACCCACCTGAAACTTAAAATATTAGCTTTCCAGGGTTCTTTATATGAGATAGTGAGACGGGGTTGGTAAAATGAAATAATGTTTTTGGATAAAGCATATTGCCTTAGTCTTCTCTTTATGTTTAGTCATGAGGCCTAATATTATAATAATATCCACCTTCTTCCCCTTCCGTGTTCTCTTTAACTTCAGCTGGACAGGCTCTTTCACTTAGTGGAGAAACCCAAATCTTCACTCCATATCATCTGGGTTTTTCGGGACCTTATCTTTATTGAGTTGATCTTATTGGGACTCTCATTCAGGAAGAATTAAAAAGTACCACAGTGAGTCATAATGGTTAGAAAAAGAAACTTCACTGTCTCTATTGTGAAGCAGTGAGCCAGTTTTTTCTAAGTGCAGTTGATACACAGCCTTCTCCTCTGCTGTAGACTCAATGGATGAGGACCCCAAAATGACAGTCTCAGCTTCTATTTTATCAGAACTGTGACTTACCTCTTTCAGAGAAGCATTCATCCTTTGGTCACTAGGACTTCCCAGCTGATCAAGACTGTAGGGACAAAAGCAAATTTCCTTCAGTCAGTTGATAGTTTTAATAGTGTAATGAGCTACTCCCATCTCCTTTCCTTGGTTTCTATACATTCTGTCTATGGAAGAGATGTCCACATATAGAGACCTTTTGTTTAAGAAATATATTCTATCATGTGGGACAGCAACTTGGTTGCTTGGTTTCCTTAAATTAATTTTTTCTGGCCATTTTTTTAGTGCCAGTTGCTTCTGAATGATGGATAATCGTAAGGCCAGTGAATTTGTATGGGAATGAACCTATTTTCTTATGTAGTAGTCATGTTTGGATAAAGTTACCTCTTTAAAACACAGATCTGATTATAACATTCCTGTTTTACAAGCACTCAATAGCTTCTCATTTCCTCCAAAATAAAGCTCAAAACCTATAATATAAAATACACATTTAAGATCAGGCTTTAATTTTTTTTCATTTTTATTCTTTACTAAGAATTTCTAGATTTTCAAATTAAAACTAGATTAGACCACTTGTCACTTACTTTTTCCAACTTTTGTCTATATTTCTGAAGATAGCTAATTTACCATTTTTACTTATCCAACACTTATTATTAAAATTCAGCTCAAAGACTAACTTCTAAATTTGCTAGGACCTGAGGGCAATTATACTTTTTGTTTCCCTTCTCTCTCTTTTTTATTGTCTGTCAAAATCTCTCTGAGAGCAGTCAATATAAATATACTGCACAGGCAGACCTCATTTTATTGCATTTCACTTTATTGCACTTCACATATATTGCATTTTTCACTAATTGATGGTTTACGGCAACCTTGCTTCTAGCAAGTCTACCTGCACAGTGTTTCCAGCAGTATTTGCTCACTTCTTGTCTGTGTCACATTTTCACAATATTTCAAACTTTTTCTCTATTGTTATATTTGTTATGGTGATCTATAATCATTGACCTTTAATGCTACCATTTTAATATATTGAGGTTCCACAAACCATGCCTATATAAGACAGCAAACTTAATTGATAAATGCTCTGTGTTTTGACTGCTCTACCCACAAGTTATTCCTCAGTGCCACCCCCTCTTTCTCTCTCTCTCATCAGGCTTCCTCATTCCCTGAGGCACAACAATATTGAAATTAGGCCAATTAATAACCCTACAATGGCCTCTAAGGTTCAAGTGAAAGAAAGACTTGCAAGTCTCTCACTTTAAATAAAAAGTTAGAAGATTAAACTTAGTAAGGAAGGCATATTGAAAGCTGAGATAGGTTTAAATCTAGGTCTCTTATGCCAAACAGCCAATTTGTGAATGCAAAGGAAAAGTCTTGAGGGGAACTAAAAGTACTACTCCGGTGAACACATGAATGTAAGACAGCAAAACAGCCTTTTTGCTGACATGAAGAAAGTTTTAGTGGTCTGGATAGGAGATCAAACCAGCCACAATATTCCCTTAAGCCAAAGCCTGATCCAGAACAAGACTGTAACTCTTTTTAATTCTATGAAGGCTGAGAATGGTGAGGAAGCTGAAGAAGAAAAGTTTGAAGCTAGCAGAGTATGGTTCATGAAGTTTAAGGAAAGAAGCCATCTTTGTAACAGAAGTGCAAGGTGAAAGAGCATGTGCTGGTGTAGAAGCTGCAGCAAGTTATCCAGAAGATCTAGCTTAGAAAATGAATGAAGCAGGCTACACTAAACAACAACAGCCATCAACTAGGCGGTAAGACCCTACATCAACAAAAAGATTATGACTCACTGAAGGCTCAGATGATGGTTAGCATTTTTTAGCAACAAAGTATTATTTAACTGAGACATGTACATTGTTTTTTAGACATAACGCTATTGCAACGTAATAGACTGCAGGATAGTAGATATAACTTGTGTATGTCTTGGGAAATCAAAAAACCTTATGTGACTCACTCTATTGTAGTATTCACTTTATTGTGGTGGTCTGTAACCAAACCCTCAATAGCTCCAAGGTATGCTGGTACCTCTATGTAACTCAGTGGCTCATTTCTTGTTTTAAACTCCTTGAAGCCAGAGATCAAATTATATAATTTCGTGAACTATGGTACCAAGCTAAGGAGGTTTTCATCAGTTCTTTGTTGAATTTGAATTAATGTAAATATTTATATTAAGAAAAGTATGATAAAATCATTGCAAAGGTAAATCATACTTTATTATAAATGTTACAATATGATTTTCTTTTTTCTTTTTTTTTTAGGGATCTATGTCATAAACAGAGTGCTTGAGTGGTCCTGTTTACATTCTTGATGTATTATAAAGCATATTTGATACTTTTCTGCTATCAACTTTTGCAGAAGTGGCTGCTCCAAGGAGAAAGGCAAAACATCTTCAAAGTCTCCTGCTGACTTAACACTGAAAATACTGTTGAATAGGTTAGTGGGTACTTAGAAGTTATTTGTTGTCAATGATGATTAAATCAGTAAACATTTCTTAAAATATGGATAAACCTATGCTATGATAGTATAATAGCATCTTACCCTAAAAGTGTAGGATCATTGTTATTTTCAGTGACTAAAGTATATGTAATCATTTAGTTCTACAACAAATTTTGTTAAATACAAAAGCATGACAAGTGTTAAAATATTTTAAAACTCTAGATTATTGTGCAAAAACATTCATTTGTGTATATGTTTCCTCTTATTCTGTTATATGGCCAAATGTGTACCCAATAGTTATGTGAAGACAAAAGCTGAAAGTTTCAGTCCCAAAGACAGTTTGAAATTTTCCAATTATTTCAATTAGATAATAATAATTTGTCAGGAAATAATGCAAAGTTGGCGGAATACTATAGTTTTTATTAGCAGTACATGAGACTACAATGTTACAGTAATTTAAATTTAAATTGAGCCTAAAGTTTGGTTAAATTTAAAGTAAACCTAACATTTGTTAGTTAAGATAATGTTATGCTTTTATGTGTAATTTTTATTTTATTTTGAACTTTAATAATCTTTGCAGTCATCTTGGCATCAACTATAAAGTTGATGTGAGTGTATTTAATTTTTGCTTTTGACTCAATTTTTGAAAACTTAAACATAATTATTAGTAAATGTACATGTGTAAAAATTAGGAAATTAAGCAATTCATATATGTATAAATAACAAATTTGCCCATTTGTTCATTCATAATATTTTACTCAATTTTTTTACCCATTCAATACTTGATATATACTATTTATTAACACTGGAAGACTCTAGGAACACAATGATAAACAAAGCAAATGATATGTAATAAACACCCTGTAATGATACATAAATTTAATAAAAATCTAAATAAATGACTACAGATAGATCAAAGGTACCTAAGTGGATGGATGGAGAAAGAGAGAGAGAGAATTATGGATAGATATGTAGTTTAAAAGATTAATTAATATAGAGAAAAACTAAATATAAATTTAAGTGAGTATAACAGCAATACTTATTTGGGATTTGAGAGTCAGATTAGGTCTATTTGAAAAACAAAATGCTATAAGAAATAGTCAATTAAAGAGCAGGGGAAGATAATTCCTTGGAATGGGAAGAATATTTTCTTTGGTTTAACGACTACATTGTGTACAAGAAACTAGAAAAAAATCCACAGTAAGTAGAACTGGTACATAAAGTGGAAAGTGACAGCAAGAAAGACAAGAGTAGTGAGTAAAGCATGAATAGAAAGTGGCACACAAGCAGGGAACAAACATGTAGGCTTGTGAATTAGCCTAATTACTATGGAGAATGATTGAATTATTTGAATCATAGAAAGGTTGGAGTATTATGCTTATTTAAAAACCACTCTACTGTATGGAGAATAAATTGGAAGTGGGTTTTGGACCTAAGGAGTGGAAGAGGAGAGACATATTAGAGACTTGAAGTAATGCACGATGATGGTGGTTGCACTAGAATGATGGCAGGTGTTACGGAGAACAGTGAATATATGTATTTTAGATGTTAGATATCTACAAATTGATGCTATTTTAAAGACCAAAGTAGGTAGGAAATGGACCAATAACATTATGTCAAAGATAACCCCTAGCTTTTAGGAAGAATCAACCTTTTAGATGAAATAAAAGTTATTGAAATGGCAAACACAGGTAGACTAAATTGCTTCACTAAATTGGTGGAGAGCTGGGTACAGAGTGGGGATGGGAAAGCAGTAGGATGTAAAGGAATCAGGCATTCAGTTCTGAACATATTAATTTAAAAGTGGCTAAGAAATATGTCTACAACTGGAGTTATTAAGAATATAGTTGAACATACGGATCTGGATTTTTATAGATTAAAAACTATAATTTAAGAGATAATACCAGATGCTTTTAAAAACTTGTAAATAAAGTAATTCACTTAGAGATAGAGTGAACAGGAGAAAACAAGAGAGCCTAAGACAGACAAGGAATTCCAGTAATGACATATCAGGTTAAACAGCTATGAAAGGAAACTGAGAAAAGAAACTAGTAATCTGATGAAGATTAAGAAAAGAGAATATTACAAAAGAAATGTTTGCTCAATTGTGTTGAATTTTGCTAAGATATCTAACTAATTAGCTAACTAAGCAAAGAAATAATTTTAATATTAAGATTACTGATTCTTTTTTTTACATTCCAGGCAAAGACATATAATATGCCTGCAAGTATCATGCCTAGAATTAAAACTAAGGAGGATTTGAAATATTAATGAGTTACATTGCATTAACACAATGCATTAATGCATTAATTTTAAGATAAAACCCTTAGAGAAGAATAAAATTGCATATGTATTTTCTTATGAAATTGATCTATAGCATTAATTAAATTTAGAAATTGTTTATATTTAATCGTTCTTTGCAGAACATTGCAACATTGTTTGAGCTTATGAAGAGAAAATAATACATAGGGCTGTTGTCAATTCTATTAAAAGAAGTAGGGTATAAAAGTCTATTAGCTTTTGATAATAATATTTAGAGGTAGTAAGTATGAAGTTAATATTTGCATTAAATGGTTTATAGCAGGTAAACTCCTAAAATTCTCACATGTGTAAGAATTAGAGTTAAATTTATTAAGGATTAAATCTCGAATGACATTCAGAACAAAGGGAAATATTTTCTTCATAACCATTCCATGTTTTGCTTCAAATGCATCTATGTTTAGTAACAATTACTTGAATCAAAGCAAAATTAATCCTTGTTTCATCTGTAGTTTAAAAAATACTTATGCGGCTTTCACAGAATTCAAAGATAGAAATATATAAAATTGTTTCCTACCTACTCCATTATTGCAGGATTCTCCAGAAAAGCTCCAGTCTTACAAAAGCAGCTGTTAGTATTTAGTGATAATCCTCTGTACTCTATTAGTTTTGTCTTTTGGGATAGGAAATTGATTATCTCACCTTAACATAGTGAAGAATTTGCAGGTGTGTTGCCCTCTACCTCAGAGAGTTAATTAGTTATGTAAACAGTGAAAAATAATTAAAAGTACAATACTGTTTTAATTTGATCAGAAAAACTTTTAAAAAATGAAAAAATAGGCTTTTATTATTTATTTTTATTTTCCATAGCAAGTAATGAATTAAAATGCTACTGCCTTAAATAATGCATTTTATGGTGAGTTTTGATATTTTTTTGTAAACATATTCATAAACTTTTTAGTAGAGAGAGCTGATGGGGAAATAAGTGACACTGAATAGAGTTGCATATCACGATGTCTATGTTTCTATCCAATGGGAGACGTGCTTTTAAGCTTGGATACTCATAGAGTATGTTGATTTCCATTCATAACAAAAACAGGTCAATCATAAACAACAAAGAAATCAACTTTTTCCCTTAATCAAACTTAGTTAATGTTCACACATTTGTCAGTACTGAGGAATTAAAAATTAGTGTGAACACCCCTCTGAATAACAAATATGTTTATGTATATGTAATTTCTGTTTGTTTTTTTTTTGTGTATGTGTGTTTTTTGTTTTTTTGTTTTTTTTGGTGGTACGCGGGCCTCTCACTGTTGTGGCCTCTCCCGTTGAGGAGCACAGGCTCCGGACACGCAGGCCCAGCAGCCATGGCTCACGGGCCCAGCCACTCCGCAGCATGTGGGATCTTCCCGGACCGGGACACGAACCCGTGTCCCCTGCATCGGCAGGCAGACTCTCAACCACTGTGCCACCAGGGAAGCCCTATGTATATGTAATTTTGATTTAATTATTTGCAAAAAGAATTTATATTGTTATCAAATATAGTAAATATTCAACCATAATTGAAAAATTATTTTCTTTCTTGTTCTTACAATAATTTTTCAATGTCTAATGAAGTTTTATGTCACAGTGTAAAATAGACTGTATTGAGAAAAGGTCTATTGAGAAAAAAATATTTTTTTCCTACAGTTAAGTAACCAGTTCTACCAATCTGGACAATGACTTTAAATTTTTTCCTGGATAAAAACAGAAATGCAAATGGAAAAATGAAAACTTCATGGAGGCAATACTGTCTGTGGATTCTCAGGGTGAATATATCAGGTTTTAGATATACACTAAAACCAAGTTTGGCTCATTTTGGAGAAACTGTCCTAGTCATCTGAGGGCTATATGATCTACTAGTGACGTTTCCTTCAACATTTGCAAATCTCTTGTGACCAGCCCTAAAGTGCATGTCATCATGGGTTTAAGAGAAAAAAAAAAAATTACTAGGGTTGATTTCAGATATAAAGCACAGTTCCAGAAGCCCAAAGCATTGGTTGCAATTGTTGGGGCCCTGCAAGTTGTACTGATATCTGCTAAGAGGTGCAAGTCGAATGGGCTCCTAGATGACTGATAGGTACTGGGGCTCCCAATTCAATTGAATAATTGAGTCTAGTTCTTGGTTTTGGAGGGATTACCTGAGGGCAGTTATTTCAACCTGCCCAACTTTCCCACACCAACAGCCAAAAGGCATTCTGAGAAAGAGTCAAGAGGATAGGAGTGAAAAAGACATCCTAAGGTGTTGACAGGCACTTTATGTGGAAGGTGCAGGATCTGGGACCATCCCTTTTTTGTTTTTGATAGCTTCCAAAGTTAAGGAAAATAGTGCTTAGACTATGACAGTTTTGACTTGACTGCTCAAAGAATTGGACATTATGAATATGCTCACATAGTTCCAAAAAAGTTTTTTTCGTGAGCAGCCCTCTGTATTTTGTCAGGGATTGTCACTTACTTCTGCTGGTAGAGGTTTGATTAACAATGCAATCAGCGCTGATGCAACTGAAGCTTTGGACTTGCCAACTAACAGGACATCATCTATGCAGATCTTAGGATAGCAGATATGGAGTCAATTATGCTAAATCCTGATCAACCCACTTGGAGAGAAATTCCAAGGGAGTTTGTCTGCCTAACACTTCTCTACATGAAGCTCTTTATTATCAAGACAGTATACTCTGGTAATCATGGTACAGTGAAGATCAAGCATGTAACTCAATTTCTATTATGCACTCAGATGTAGAAGCAACAATAGTTTATTGGTTTGACCTAAAGGATCTCACAACAAGGGCATGTTCATATTCTTTTCCCACTATGAAATTTGTCCAAACCCCATGCATTGGATTTGGTAAACTCTCCCCCTTGTTATAAGACAGAAATTGTAACTTTGGTGCCCGCATCTAACAGAGACATAAAAGTTTTATTTCCCTTGTTTCCCAAAGTTACTCAGAATACACAGACAAGTGTTTATGGTCTTGAGTCTTCATTTTGGACAATATGTCTTTGAACTACCACTAATCACCGTTCTTCTTAAAGTAGATTAGATCAGGGTAGAGAGAGAGGAAGAGGTCAGAGGTGCAGAGAAGAGTGGTTCCTTACTGGTATAAAAGGCTTTTGACTTACAGTGGCATTCATTCCAACACTCTATTAACAAAGCCTGGCAAAGAAAAATTGTTTATGGGTTGAGTGTCAATATCACAAAGCTTGGCAATATGATGAATTTGAAGCAAATAGAAATTAAATCAATAACTGTCATGGTCCACCCTTTTGCTACTCACCTTTTATATATACCATTCTTTGAACCTAGCAAGATGCAGCTATTCAAGAATAGTTTCACCTTCTTTCAAGAATAGTTTCACCTTCTTTCAAGAATAGTTTCACCTTCTCCTCAAAAAAGGGAGGCAAAGAGTCTCAGTAGTAATTTTATCCATCTCCAGTTAATTACTCAACTTCTATCAAAGTATAACTGAACAAAGATAACTAAATATCCAGTAGTACTTTGACAGAAATTTAAGAATAATTAAAAAGACTAAATAGTGAAGTTAACTTCTAACACATTGTAAATAAAGTAAAATTGGGAAGAAAAACAGAGAAGAATAAAATTGGATATATGTACACAGATACGACTAACAAGCAAAGAATAAATATACAAAGCTACTAAGGTCATCACTGTGAGGCCATAGTTGATGGCCATGACATCTTTCTCCTACCACCCACTCCACATTTCCTCAATCTTAGTAAAATCTTCAAATAGTTTGAATTCCTTATCTTGTAGAGTTACATACATCTTCACTTTTGAATGGTCTGGCTTTCAAAATTACTGCCTTTTTTGGATGATGTAGTTTCCCATTAATCTTAACGATTTAGGAATAGATGTACTAAAGATGTCCTCAAAGAATCTCCTGGCCTGAAGACACATTTTTTCTTGTCTTCATTGTATAGCACAATCCTATTTCTCTGAGTAAGCAGAATCAATTATTCTACCCAATAGAGTAAGCCCTTTTTTGACATGTTGATTTAGTGGCTTATGGATTCCAAAATGGCTAGGCGTTGATCTCATCTTCCAATTCAACAGAACCATTGCTGTATACATTAGTGAGATCATTACCCAAGTGAGAACTAAGACCTCCAAACTATCAGAGATAAAAACAGTTGGTATAGGAAGCAAAACCTTTGTGAGTGTGATATTTGGAATAGTAGAGGAGCCACACACACTTCTACCCCTTGATTCCCAGACCCAGCTATTCTGGCAAACATGAAGCTACTCTCTGTAGAATAAGGGAGGGTTATAAAGAAAGAAGACCGTTATCCAAGGACTAAGATTCAAAATCTCTTTGAAGAGGATCTGACAAACACAAAAACAAAAAACCCTACTGGTGTCAAAGCAAGTTGCTTGAAAGCATAAGATGGAGCGATGCTGTAGAAGTCACCCAGGGTTGCCACAAGGTATGGGGCAGGACACACCAGATTTATAGAAGTGACCACTGAGTTGGGAAGGGTTGGTGAATGGTACAGCCAGAGCCGCTGTGGGAGTGGCTGCTTGGTAGGGAAACAGGTAACTCAGGGCGCACAGCCAGAGAGGGTCTATGGCAGCCCTTGTTAAGTAGGGAAGTTTTTGTCTGAGTGGTGGTAGCAACTTGTTCATAGAAATAGACCACTGACCAGGAGGGTGTGGACTGACGTTGTAGACACAGATGACCTCTACATAGGCTTTTAGAGGCAGGGAGACAATGGCCTGAGAGCTTGAGTGTATAAGCTTGTATAAAAGCATCCTCTGGGTTGGGAGTCTGTGAGATCTGCTACCACTGTTGGAGAAATAAATAATTGAAAACAAATCTCCTGCCACCCCCGAAAAACTCTCCATGAAAGTAGAAGAGAAATAAAAAGTTTTATTATTGAAAAAGCATTAAACCAGAATGTGATGTGCATTACAGGCAATCCCTAAAGAGATTGCAAAGACAGCAAGAAATCTTACCCTTGTATGTAGCCAAGTGAACATTGTATATATTTTTTTCAAAATAAACAATAGCTAATCCTTGAGTGAGAAGACTCAATAGCACCATTTGTTACATATAGTTCATCCTAAATCACTTGGTAATTGGCGTAGCCCCTTGTTTTGCTAAATGCTTTTAAAAGAAAAAAAATAATTTCTTGTATTTTATAATGGGAGGAAGGTTAGGCTAACAATTTGGAGCCAGGAGCCAGCTGACGCTCCCATACTCCCAGGAGACTGGGTTATAGAGCTGATATTTTGCTTGATGATTACAGTTCAAAGAGATGGCTCCCAGGCCTTGACTAGGTTCCCAGGCTCCTGGCTTACTTATTTACTGTTTTAAAAGATAAAACACATACATTTCAAAGAAGCAAAGAAAATACTTACAAGTTTTCTAAAGTAAATGCTCTAAGAAAAGGCAGGTTGGGGGTCATCTCCACCCTAATTTTCAACAGGGAGAATTAAGCCTCTTATTGTTAATTTGTGTTTTCTCTTACAATGTGACCATCAAAGGTAAAAGGAAAAATGGAAGCAGGACCAGAACTGGGAAAGGAAGTGATGTGTTACCTCTGTCTCCTTAGAATGTCACTCTAGTCCTTTCTCCTGACAAAGCTGAACATTTTCGCTAGCTGTAAAGAAGTTTTTAGAGTATATTGCTTCAGTATCACAAAACAGGACAAAGAAGTGTAGATTAGGAGCTGAGAGACAGTAAATGAATACCTTGCCCACATACTGTACACACTTTTCTCTACTTCTTATTTTTTAAATAACAAATCTCAAATATTACATCATAAAAGTATATACACATATACATTATTACTCTTAGCAGTTACCAAGTCTCCATTGCAGGGTGGGGCTATATAATTTATTCAATCTATTGATGAATAATAAGTTGTATCCAGGATGTACTCTTTAAAATTGCAAACACTACTGCAACAGATATACTTGTGCATATGTATTTTGGATTTTTGCCAGTGTATTTTAGGACAGATTTCTAGAAATGAGATATCAGTGTAAAAAGGGAAATGCATATGTAATTTGCCGAATTCCTTCTCATATGGTTGTACAGTTTTGCTTTCCCAACAAAAAAATGTATGAGTTCTTTCTTCCTTTTAACCTTGACAACAAAATATGTTTGCAAACTTTTGAATGCTTGCCAATCTTATAGATAAGATATGGTATATAAACTAAGCTTTAATTTACATTTGTATTTGGTTATATCATTTAATTATCTTTTAGACAGTTTATTGTTTTCATTTGTAATAAATAAAAGAAGTGAACTTAGAATTTGAATTTGGAATACCACCTTAAACAGTCTTCTTTTATTCTCCTAGACATATGTATCTGCTTTTTAATATGTATTTAAGCACAGCAAGACATCTATTAATGGATAAGATAGATTTCAGAAACAAACATTGTTCTCAGAAACATAGTTATTAAAGAAATAATATAGAAACATATTAATAGATTTAAGGGGGTTGGCAAACTAAGCTGAGAACTCAATAAAAATAGAAAGATAAATACTAGAAAAGTTATATGAGATGTGGAAAAACAAAAAATAGTGTCTGTGAATCTTGGTGAGAAAAAAATAAGTTCAAATGAGAAATCATTGGAGGCAGAATAGCAATGCTGATTAGATCTAACTTAAGGTAAAACACATTGCTGGTCCTGCAAAAAGTAGGAGAGTACAGGATACAAATTCTTCTTTCAGAAAGCATCTCTTCACAATAAGTTTCAACAAGTAAATCTATCAATATCTTTAGAAATATAAGCTATGGCACAATATTGTAAATCAACTATACTTCAATAAAAAATTAATTAAAAAAATAAATATAAGCTATGGACAATTTTCATAAAGAGAAAATAAAATACATCACATAAAAAACTGTCCATTTTAAGCATATCTACCTTATGCCCCCAAAACACAACCAAACTTTCTGGACTAGATTTTTTCACATGGATAATTGAACAGTCTATTTCTTCTTCCACATCTCCCTCTGAAAGGTTAATGATTTTGAAACTTACTTTTATTGGGGTATGTATACTTTATTTAATTATTAGAAATAGCTGGTTTTGACTGCAAATATCCACTATATCATTATGATTGTAAATTCATTGATATCAAATCAAACTCATGTGAACTTATATTTGCTCACTTAGTTACCAAACTGACATGGGTAAAATTCAGTCCTACTTTTGCTTGGGGGATATGTACAGTACATGTAGGAGTAACTAGTGTGAGTTAGGGAAGGTGATAGGTAAGAGACTTGTTTATGAACGCAACAACAAAACAAAAGAAGAAAATTTAGTAATAATTAATAGAAGCTGTCGTACTGCAGACGTTTTTTGCCCATCACTTTTATGTGGCTATGACTCTCAGACAATATCTCTGAAAGTATTGCATCTTTCCCAAATTCATTTACCTCAGTCTCAGCAGAGTAATTAAAATTAAAATACATAAAGTATGAAATAGTATCCCTCATATTTATAAATAAATATATTTTAAGTACATGTATTTGTCTTGGGTCATCACATTTCTAACCAAAATTTTAATTTTCGTTTGACTTAAGTACACATTTTTACAATCAATTTCAGAAACATCAACTACATATATGCAGGAAAGAAAATCTGACCTGATTTCTACATGTGAAAACAGTTTGGGTTTTATTTAAAACAAACAATGTGATCATCAGTATAATTCAATGTCAGTTTTAAAAAAGCAGATGTAATCTTAAGCTTAAGTTATACAAGAATATAATATAGGTCTAAGAAGAAAGTAACTTCACTATATAACCGGATGATATGGTTCTCCATGCAAAGAGTTCATTACAATGTTAATTTGAGATGATTAGGAGACAAAAACACTTCTCTTTGTGATATGCATACTCTAAATCATATATTGATAAATGTAGACAGGTCTAAAGATTATGACCAGAATGTAAGAGTTCCCCCAAATTTACAAACACTGATGAAATGAATGAATTAATGAAGATTTGCATTTGAAACATGACCACTGAGAGGTTTATTATTATTTCAAATGATACTAGAAAAAAAATGAGTTCTGCCCAACATAAATGTTTTCTAAGATATAAAACAATATTAGATGGGAATAATCTTAATGATAGACTGTGTTTAAATGTGAGTGGATTGGCCATCCCATCTGTTAATTTTTTTCTTTTAACCAACAGGTAGAGGGTCATTTGCTTGAGGTAGAACATCCAAGGATCTGCAAGACATAGTTCTTGCTCCCAAGTTTACATCAATCCGTTTCTGTTGAAGTAATTTCAATGCACTTTTTTGGTAAGAAGTCTTTTATTGTTTTTTTGTTTTTGTTTTTAATACCCCTTCCCAACACATACACACACACACACACATGCACACACATAAACACAAAGCAATGAGTTCGTGATTGTTAGGTTTTTTGATACCTAGCATATATTTCACTTGGATAGAATAAATTTAGATTGAATTTCAGTTGTAGAGTTTAAATTGTAAGCATTTTTATTTTTCTTATTTTTTACCTTGTTCTCTTAAGAGTATGCCAAATTACATATATATATGTGTATATATATTGCCCATGGTCTAACTCTAAAGGCATGGCCTAGACAATACTAAATTCCTTTATCACTTTACAACTTCTGTTGCATGTTTGTTTTTCTTTCTGTGGTTTATCTGGCAAGCTACAGATAGCATTTATGATCTTTACTTGCTCATATGAGAATTGCTGCTGTTAAAATACCCTGAAAACAGCATTTCAAATTAAGCCAAAAATGATTTGCCCCATGCTGTTTTCATCTTGTGTGAGACTTAAACAAGAAACAACTGTGAAATAAAAGCTACTAGTAACGCACAGAAAACTGAAGTGAAACATAAAGAAACTCAACCGTGACTGCATAGTACATTTTCTTTCCCCATACCTCTACTAAATAAAAAGAAGATGATAATGTGTGACATAAAATTTCTGGAGATCACAAAACAGACAGATTTTAATTCTAAATATAGTAAGGATGAACAAAATGGCTCATTTATCTAGTATTTTTGTCTTTGCATAATTAAACAGTGATGCACTAAGCATATTAAATGGTGATCCATTAAATGTGATATTCTTGAAAATTAAAAGAAACTTCTGAAAAATTGAATTTTCTACAATATATGTGTAAGTATTAGAAGAATGGTTTCATATTTTTCTTGTTTCTATCAAAATTACTATATATTTATTGCTGGACTAAGGACTCTAACTTTTAGAATGATATTTTTGCAAATCTTTGATGGCTCTAGGGGTCATTTTTTTTGACAGGTTTTGCTCTATTTTCCAGGTTTTAAAACACCAGACCCTAAGGTCATGTTAATGCAACACGTGCTGGAGTAGAAAGGAACTAAATATATGTCAGATCAACTACACTTTAGTTCAGAGTTTGCTTAAGGTCCATGAAGCACAATGAAAATCATTATCTTAAGTAAAATCATTAGTTCTATTTCCAACATTATCTTATTTTATAGAATCAAAAAATTGCAATTAAAATGGTACCATCAATGAAGGTGTCATTTGGAAGGGTGATTATTAGTCATTAAAAAGTGACAAGATCTATTTACTCTCACATCTGATCTCCTGTGTGGACATTTTCAGGAAGGCAATAGTATTTGAAGTCAGGTTTCAACTCAGAATTCATACATTGATAGCCATGTACTATAAAAGCAATTCAGAGTGGTTTTGTAAAAACCGATATACAGTTAAACTTATATTTAATATTTACTATATGATTTTCTCTTGAGAAATCCTTAGGAAACCTGACTCAACTTATTCTTTGCCTAATGGAAAATAAGGCACACATACAACTCTTTTTGTACTATTAGTTTATTAGTGAACCATGAATTTTTAAAAGTAATCCCAATATCTAACATTTCAGTATACAATGGACTAAAAATAAATGGGTATTGTATGATTTTTTGTTATTTTTAAACATTTCTTAGTATGTGATTTATTCTGAAGTTAATTCAAGTTTTTTAAAACAATTAACGTTATGTGACCTAGGAGCTATACTTTCAAAGCTTGTCAGATGTCATTAAACTATTTTATCAACTGCATTTTATATGCATACACATTATTCTGTTTGAGCCTCATAAAAACTTTATTAAATTAATACCATATGTTTAGAGAAGAGACACACCAAGGAAAACTTGCCTCAGATCTGACTGTTGGTCTATAATCTGACACAGTCAGGATTATAAAGTAGGCTTGTGTGGCTCCAAATGTTTTATTCTTTGCACTACCAGGGACTATTTATTATTTAAAGTTGTCTTTGGAATCTTTTATAACACTTAATCAATTAAATCTAAATCAGTAGGGCAATATTCAAAACAAGTAACAGGAGGGGTATTTAGTGTAATTGAAGTGGAAGAAGGTGAGAGTTTTGGCAAAATTGGTTTATTTATAAACACAATATTTTCTCATAATTTTAACTAGTATCAAAGTTTCCTTCTTATTTATGTGGGTTTTTTTATTCTGATACTACAAGGTATAGATATCAGAGCTTTGTTTCCAAATAGTGTTTAAAAATTGGTTGAAATAATTAAATTAATAATTTTAATATATCTACATGCTAATGTCTGTGCTAACCCATATACTTCTTTCTAAGACAAGTAAAAATATTATTGTATTTTCAAGGTTAGGAACATTCAGAGAAGACAAGTTTTCCATCCACATTTTTATGTTGATATCAGTTGATCTACATCTGATCAGATATGCACTGTAGAGGATAGATTCAGTTAAGAAAGGGTTAAGACATGAGAAATAAATGGAAGGCATTGATTACCAATCATGGTGTTCTTTCCTACTAAGCTTGGACAAGACCTCAAAATCTTTCTCAAGCCACTACCAATTGACCAGAGTTGGAATGTGAGTTGCAAAACTATTTACCATCTCTACCCTCAATTTCATTTTCAACACAGTTGTCAGACTTGTCTTTCTAACATTCCATTCCCGTGGGAAAATTGATTTCTTGTTTTTTAATGCATAGAATGTGTTTACTATGAGTAAACATTCACAAGTTATTTGTTTTGTTGATTGGCACATTCATTTCACTATTTTATATTTAATATACTAATACATATTTGCCATATGATATGTGCTTGTTATTGTTATCAGTGTTTTACATGCAGTCACTTACTTAACCCTCACAACAGCCTTTGACTTAGCCACTACATTCCAATTTTAGAGATGAGAAACTGGGTACCTTAATTCAATTTTCCAAAAAGCTCCCAGAGGAAACCAGTAGGAAGTGGTAAAAGCAGGTTGAGAAAGATAAAGAAACAAAGCAAGGTGTAATTCCTAGCTAGGTGTGCCCTTATCCCAGAGGGAAACTCTAGAGTGTAAATTAGACCTTATATTTTGTCCTGAAGGCAAATTAGCTGAATTTTCACCCTCCTTCATTGTACTCATTGGAGTACAATATCCAAGGCAGTTGTAAGCTTCCAGGCACTCCTATTCTCTACATGTATTCAAAATGGCTTTATTTGTAAATGAGAGTCCTCTGAATAGAGCCCCTGGAGCAGCAATTTGAAGCAAATAACACATAGTTGAGGAACACATAGTTCTCTAGCAAGCACAGAGGTAGTTATTACCAGATGGGAAGGAAAAAAAAAAAAGAAGACGGCATATTTGAAAACTAAACCTATGAAAAAAGCTTAAAAGTCTTTGCCATACCAGTGAAAAGTTTAAGCCATCTGAAAAGAAAACACATGTGTAAACAGCTATTCCTTTACAAACTAGTGAGTTTTGTATTATTGTGTATTTTGTATTATTGTCTCATAGCTAAAATCTTTAAACAAGATCTCTGTTTGCCTCTCTCTATATGCTTATATATATATCTATATATGTGTTATAAATGTGTAATATTTTTGTACCTCCAGATGGTATTGCCAAAATTACTTTGTAAAGAGCTCTATTTAATTGGTTTATAAAGAAACATTATAAAAATCAAGTATACTCTGAGAAATAGAGAAACTAACCCAAATGTTTTTCAAGTTCATGTGATCTATGATAATTTTCAATGAATAAAGCTTGTTTATTGATTTAATTTAAAAAGCCATGTTTTGAGATCTACAATTATTGAATATAATGTAGACATTCAACTTTTAATTTACTTAGGTTTACTAAAAGTCAAATAAGCTCATGTTATTTAAGCATGTGTTAAGAACAAATAAACAGATATAAGACAAAAGTTTATAAGTAAAGTTTTCACCAGTAACTATGCTTTATAAAAGGTCTACTTAAAAATGGTTTCCAAAATCATTTTGATAATTTGAAACAAAGTTATACTGCAATAAGTTAAATGGTGGATATTCATCAGATATCTAGATCATTTCCAAATAAGACAAACACTGAAACATTAATTACTGAATATATGTTTATCCACTTTTGGCTTCCTTTTACAGAGAAACTAAAGATATTTGTGTTTATTAGTAAACACGTCTTGTGCCACATTGAAAAATTTAGTATGAGGAGGAATATATTTCTAGAATATATTAGATATGTTTAAAAATGTGTCAATCACAGAATGCTAGTGTAACTGAGAGCCCACAGTTGCTTACTTCTTAGTTGCCACTAGGAATTAAGTATTCTAAGGGTTAAGAATTATAATTAACATATGCAATTAAACCTAGTAGACCTAATAAAGGAAACATCTCTATACAAGGAAAGTAGGATGTGTTTTTGGTAAGAAAAGGTAGGCAGATGTGGTTGTGGTCAAGGAAAAAAGAGAGTAATTTTGTCCTGAAGTAAAATAGCTGGTTGTTCCAGAATGAGAAAAGGGAGTTGGGGGTGGGGGAGGGAACTTAGGACAAAATCTGAATGGATGTAAAAAAGTTGTAGAAGTTTTGTGAAAAGGAATCTTGGAAAAAGAACTGTATATGTGTCAATCTGCCTAAGATTGGAATGAATTTATTTAGTTTTTTAAAAATGAGTTTTAATATTAATGATACACCAGTACAAAATTAGAATTTGGTTTCCTGTCTGTTAAAAGAACAAAGTTTTCTTACATTATTGACCTACTTTTAATAAGAAAGTACAAACAAAATTTGTTTTTAATCTTTTAAATAATCTGCCCAGAAAGTAAAGATTTTGTGTTTTCCCAAAACAATTTACTGTATTTAATTTCATCTTATCAGGTCTTTGATTACTTAAGAAAACCCACTCTTCTCAATATTAAAAGAGCTTAGGTTTTTATAGCTATGTAACCTTCTGTATTTACCTTCAAAGTCCTTGGCACATTGGTTAAATGGGTATTTTTTTTAAAACTCCCCCAATATCAAATTCTAAATGAAGTCTTTTTCACCTCAAATTAATTTCAGTATTTTCCAGAGAGCCCCTGGAACATCTCAAAAGATTTGTTCTCTCTATTTATAAAAAGAGAAATGTTTAACTAATTAGGCTTATTTGATATGTTAAATTGCATAGGAAGTATTGTCAAATAAGAAGTGATGCACATTTGTATGAGTATTTATTATTAATACAAGTGTTCCAGAAACTGTATAAAATTCCTAAAAATCTGGTATGTCCTGATATAATATTATCAGTCATAATTACCATTATCATCTTAAAATCTTGTCACAGAGATAATCAATTTTCTTGCCAATGCCATTATAATGAACACTAACCAATTCTCTAACCATGGGAATTTTTAAGTGTTATATTTTTCAGACAGTTATTATTTTACTCTGAGGTTTTTGCAAAAGTAAGTTTCATGGAAAGAACCCTACCAAGTACACTTGACCACTGACACTGCTGCCAAATTATAAGTTCTCAGACCCCCTCTGGTCCTGTATAAATGCCAAAGACCTCAAAATCAAATGGAGTAGAAAGAGAAATAGCTACATTGAGGTAGATTGCTTCATTCCAAAACATCAGATCAAGAACATTTTTTCATTCTTCCTTTCCTCTCTTAACATCCTTTGCCTAATTCTTATACCATGAAGGTCTTTTATAATTATTTTGTCCACTTTTTGCCTTGACCTGGTCTGGAAAGATGGCATTGTTCAGTATCTCAGGCCATTTCAAAAGACAGTAATCCAGCCTCCAAGTAACTGTTGGATTTGCTGTGATGCTGGTGATCCTGTAGTTCTGCCCACTAAGAACTCCCTGATTTCCAATGTCTCCATTTCTCTGAAACAAGCTCACTGGATAAACACTTCTGAGGAAGTAAAGGGAAAGTTACATGAAATACATAAACAGGCCAACAGGCTTAAAGAAATACCCCTCTATTGGGGATTATTTCTTTGACTTATTTGATTCTAGCTGGCTTCGGTCATGGAGAACCTGGCTCAGGAGTGCTATCAAAACCATTGGCATTGTTTGCTTGTTAATAATTATAACTGTCTCCATAACATGCTACATTCTCTCAAAAGTTTTAAATGCATGTGGGCAGCCACTGACCAGCCAATGCAAGTTAAACAGACAAAGAAGACCTCATTCAAGACTTTTGCAATAGGGGCAAGATATTCAATCCACTCCGCTAAAACAAAAGGGTGGAGGATTTTTAAATGCTGGGATAAGCCAATGGCAAAGTGCTAGAGGACATTAGGAGAGTGGTTGGCCAATGAGATGGTGTTGAGAAAACTAGTAAAGTGTCTTGTTCAGGCTTCAGAGGCAGAAGTAGGCCCCTGACCAACTTGTGGCCGTGTCTAGACTGTGTGCCTGCCTGCACACCTAACAATTGTTACCAACAAGTCAAGCAACACTTAAGATAAGAAAAGGAATGAGTCTTGAAATTTCTTGAGCCCTGGGGATCTGGCCAGTCCCCCGTGGTCTAGAAAATCTTTTGACTCACACGGTGAAACCAACAGCACTGTTACAGTTAAACCAGAGCTGCATTTTTGCTCATAAACTGATGATAGCAGATTGTGGATTGGGATTATAAACAGAAGCCCCCAGAACTGCAATTTGAAGTCTCACCTGTGAGGTGAACGCATGGCCCAGGACCCTTCCCAATTGGGACTCCAGATTGCTGTTACTTGGGACTTTCCAGCTGCTGTTTGAATCTGGATGTAGGTGTTAGCCCAATCTGATGATGTATACTCTGTTATGTACCTCTAATACTTTTATTCATCCCCTTCTAATGACTGTATATTGAAATTAAGTTAAATAATCTTCTATTAAAAATTAATTAAATCTGTTCAGTTGTGTGAGACAAGTGGTTATTTTGCCAGCGAATCCAACAAACCTTGAAACTAAATGTAGGCTTTCTGCAAAACAGATGGGGTCATCTGTGTTTGCTAATTGTCCCTTTTCAGAGTTAGGTTCCTACCCTCCCATGGCAAATGGGAGATGGAGTGTTATCATTCATGTTGATTCCATTTCACAGAGATGATCCCACTGGTCTTGAGAAAAACATTCCAGTGGTGTAGAAGATTAACATCTCAAAAGGGCAGAGAAAGAGTTTACAATTACAAGTTTTCTGAAGTAAATGCTTTAAGGAATGGGAGGTCAGGATCTGTAGTCAAGAAGTCTTGAGAAAGCTTAGACAAACTGAGGGGAAATTTAAGGCAGTCTTTGTCACTGCCTAGCTCAGGACACTTCAGGAAACTATTATCTATCTGATGATCACAGTTGAACAGCAGTGCTGAAGCAGGCAATTCACAAGGAAATGGCTGGAGACCGCTGCAAAACATGTTCTTTTAAAAGCCAGCCTCCTCATCTCTGCACAAAAGACTAACTTTTCCTCTAAATATGCTCTTTGCTGCACCTCACAGGTTTTGATTTGTGATAGTCTTGCTACTGTTAAATTCAAAATATTTTCTAATTACATTATGATGTCTTCTTTGATGCACTAATTTTCAAACATGGGATTTCTAGTTAATATTCTGCAATTAATTTCTAGCAAACTTTTATTCTTGTCAAAATATGTTATTTTTATTTAAATTCTTTGACATTCGTTTGCTCAAAATTTATGTTCAGATAATTGGTAAATTTTGGTAAATGTTTTATGCATAACTGAAAACTGTTGGAGAATGCAATGTTCTCTGTATAGCCAATTAAAAATGTGTTATTCCTTTATTCCTATTATTCAAATCATCCTTAGTCCTACTGACACATTTTGTGTCCTTTTTATGTCAGTTATTGACAGAGAGCTGTGTTAATATCTCCCACTCTGAAGACAGATTTTTGTTTTTCTTCCAGTAATTCTGTCAAGACTTGCTTTATATATTTTGAAATTATTTTATATATTCTAAAAGGATTATCATTTTTGCAAATTGAATATTTTATTTTATTATTTTCTTTTCTCTAACAATATCTTATATTTTTCTAGGTGTTTGTTTTAAATTAATATAGTTAAACCAGTCCTTTTTTTTGGTTATGGCTTTCTTGGTGCAATTTGTCCATTTCTTTGAATTCAAATTTTGTGGGTTGAATTCAAATTTTGCGGGGTTTTGTTCATTACTTGTGAAGAGTTTCAGTTTTAATACAGTCTATTAAATTTGTCCACTACTGGAGTATTTAATATATCCAATTACAGCTACTATAATGACTAATACATACATTTGTTTAATTTATTTTATTTTATATTATCTACTTTTCTTCCTGTTTTTTATATAGTTTTCTCTTTCTTACACTTACTTCAATAGATATTTTTGAATCATTCAATTATTCCTACTACTCTTTTGAAATTTCTGTTCTCTATTTCAGTTTAATTAGTAAAGAGCTCAGTAATTACAGTGAGTATAATTAATTTATTACACTACAAAGTTAATAATTATCTCCATCTTCCTCATGAAAAATGAAAGGACTGATTTGAGTTCATCAATTTTCTAACATACACTGTCACATTTATTTATTGAAGAATTTTAAGTTCCTCAATAAATTATTATTAGCTTTGTATATAGGCAACACTCATTTAGTTTTAACCATATATTTACCATTCTTTTTTGTTTTTCCTTTCCACTTGTTCTTTATAATTTTTTCTCTGAAATCATTTTCCTTTTCATGAAATATATATCTAGATTTTCCTTTAATGAATGTTTACTCTTATTTTTTGATGTCTAAAAATTAAATTACTTTACCCCTCATTCACAAAAATATCATTTTCTCTGTGCATAAAATTATAGATTGATACATTTATATTTGGCATGTTCAAAAAATAATTTAGCTATGTTCAGGCTTCCATTATTACTAGTGGGAAAATCAGCATTTGGTCTAGTTGTTAGTTACTTTATTATAACAAAAATTCTTTCCTCAAGGAGTCTTTTAGATCTTCTCTAAAGCTTATCTTTTATGTGCTATAGTTGGTCTATGGCAGTAGTTCTGAAAGTGTTGTCTCCAGACCAGCAACATCAGTATAGTCTTTTTAGATATGCAATCATGAGATACTTACTGTGGATATCTTTATATTTCTCCTCTTCTGAATTGGTTGAGCTTCAAGAATCTGTGGGTTTGTGCATTTCATGAATTTCCCAGATATAATATATTCATTAGGTTTGTTCCCTCCTCTCTCTCTCTTTCTCCTCTCTGAGACTTTAGTTAAAACTTATAACTTCTCCTTCCATACTGCATATATATTAATCAATTTTTAAATTTTCATCTCTTTTTTTTCCCTCTGGCTGCATTCCATGTGATTTCTTTGTATCTAGTTTCCTCCTAAATTGTCATCATTGTATATAATTTTCTAATGAATCAGTAGAATTATTCATATAAATTAATGTATTTTTTGTTTTTCTTCATATTTTTAGTTTTATTTTTCAAATTTTGCTTGTCATTATTTGCTTTTTTTCATTCCCTGTGAATATGGTCAATAAGGTTTCTTATTTTCCAAAACATTTTAAAGATAATTGATTTGTATCTGCTAATTCCATCACCTTAAATCATTTTAGGTCTGTTTTCCTCATCTATTGTTTCTCCTGGTTCTAGATCATGAAGCTTTGTTTCATTTTATATTTACTTTTTGTTTTTTTTGCATACACTGCTAATTTTCCTGGGAATTTTTTACATCGAAAGTCTAGCACATGAAGTGAAGACAATTTCTTGAGGAAAGTTTGTTTTTGTTTCTTCTAATATCTTTTGTGGAGTTGCTATTCTAGGATCATTTTAAATTATATTCCTACCAGAGATGTACCAAGCAGCCAGAGAAGTATACAATCAATCAGGCTATACATTTAAAGTGAATTGCTCCATCTTTGTTCAGTGCTAAAACATATATATCATTAGTTACCTCACAGTCCACTGATGATAATAGCTCTATTTCTATTCACCCTTGTATTGATGGTATAATCTATTAATGTCCCAACTTTACAGAAGAGGATAGCTTATTAGTAGCCTCTGGAATTTTCAGTAGCCTCTGGAATTCATATATTTTCCCATGCTCCATGAGGTCTCAAATACTCAGTTTCACCAAGTTCAGCAAATATTCTAAATGTAAAACGTGTATGTTGTATTCCTATTGCATACCTAAATTTAAGCCTTCACTTAATCCCTGGCCTGATTATTCTTAACTTTCTTTCAAGGTCATTGGTGATTTTAATTTTGTAAGATGTATTATATGCAGTATCCACTTTTTAAATGAGAGAATAAATTTTGGCTCTGAATGCATTGTTATTGGAAACAACAACATTGTCTCTTTAAAATATAAACAACTAAAACTCTGCCATCATATAGATGTTAAAACATTTCTTTGTCCGTCTTGTAATTTAGAGTCTTTAGTATAATAATTAGTTATTTGAAGGTATTTTGAGTATCATGTATTTGTAAGTCTTTATGTAATTTTCTCATTGGGAACATAGTGGTAAGCAAGCAGACTCATTTATTACCCCCACAAAATTTAAATAATAAAGAAAAAGCAAGAATAAAACAGGCAAATAATAGTCTGATGAAAATCTCGATGATGTACAAAGTGCCATGCTTGCTTATGGAAACAGAGCTAAATCTGTTGAGAGATATGAAACGTAATTTACATGGATATGTGGAAAAGTATGTTTTCCACTAGAAACTGGAAAATGTGTGTCTCAAGCCAAAAGAGGGGGTGTGATTAAAACTGAGAGAAAAAAATAAGGGACAAAGACCACATTATGGAGTATCTTACAAACACAAAGTGAATCATTGTGTACAGAATGTTTACTAATGCAAATTAAAAAGTAGTATTAAATTTTCTCCTAGACTACTATAAAGGCAATAACATACACAATCTTAAGTAGTATATGCTTTTTAAAATCTTACAATAAATAAAGCTGTTCTAAACTGTTCATTTGCTGAGACATCTCTTACATCATGTGGTTTGCACACTGTAAGATGGAAAAGTATAGGTACTTCCCATTTATTTGGAAACGATGGAAATAATATTAACTTTGAGGGAAAAATTATTCAAATCAAGGTAGATTAGGTAAGTTTAATATTTGTAGATCAAAGATAGGAAGACTAGCCCTAACAATTTAATTGAGGCTTCAGTGAATATACAGATGGTATTCTACTTTTCTATGTAATACACATTTGTTCAAATTATGAATGTAAAAACTGTTCAGTAGGCTGATTATAAGGATTGTTTTATTCTAGGAAAATTTTTTTTAAAATTTAGAAACTTAGACTTCTGGAACATAATTAGTTTTTACCCAAAGAAATCATGTTTCACAATAATTAAGAATGTAAGAACCTTCCTCAAAGAACCTGCCATGATTCAAGGACTGAAATGTTTTAATTTATCCAAAGAAAAGTCAAGTATCCCTTCACCACTTCTGCCTTTATCCTTGTCAGCTTTCCAAAGTCTAGACACACTTGCTCTCTGGCTTCTTTCTGCTCCTCACATTCAGATGTGAAGCATATAGGTTAAGCCAGAACAAGGCTCTCTTCATAGTTGGAGTAAACTCTGTAGCCTGAAATATAAAGACTGGAAAGTAGGAGAAGGGCAGCAAGAAAAAGATGATAAATCTCAAAAAAAGTTACTTTGAAATCTGACAAATTTCTTATTTAAGTTTTCTCACACCTTTATGTCACCTTACTATAAGCTATTAAATAAAGGATTTAATGAGAGATTACTTAATGTTATAATTAGCTTATTTCATGTGTCTGCATAATATTTTTGAAAATAACCTTAGTTTAAATGTTTAATTACAATCAAAATGTGATTTGTTATGCAAATACAGTAAAACTTAACTAACAAGAATGAAAAAATGAAAATTCCCTTAGGGTCTGAGATACTGCCAATGGTTTAAAAAAAAAAAAACTTGATTTTTTTTTTTGCTCATATTTCTCTTTTCCTACCTATATTAGTTTACAAAAATAACTTTTACAGGAATGTTTTGCAGTGCTTAAAAAATATTTTGTGTTTTGCCTTTTTCCGGTAAAAATGGACATGGACTCTTAGTATTGATATATATGTACTAAAATTTCATTATTTCTAAAGAAATTTGGTGTCTCACTTTTTTAGATTTATTGTATAATGTGTTAATTCAGTTCCCTGTTGAGGGATATTTGTTTTCGAATGTTTATTATTTTGGACAATACTACAAATTCCACCATTTTTCACATAAGTGTACACCCTTACAACAGCTTCTTTATAGAATCTTTCTTAAATGAAGAATTATTTGGTCAAATAGCAAATAAAATTTTGCTATGTATTCTGAGATTGTCTGAAATATTATCTTGCAGAATGATAATTTACAGATAGAAATCTTCTACTGGATATGTCATTTTTTATTTAGGAAATTTTTCAGAGCTCCAGGATTGCTATATTATTGAAGACTTTTCTTTATTTACAGCATTCTATTCTTTATGTGGATGCTATGTTCTCTACAAACTCTCTGAGACTGTAAATTGGACTTTTTTCTAAACTTTTTAACTTTTTCTATTTCCTTAATTATTTCTATTTCCTTTGGGGGTAGTTTTTCTTATTGTTCATTTTTACTCTTATATTTTATGATGATGGTTTTATGTAAATATGTGAATTTTTAATACTTACTGATATTTGTGACTGAAAATTTGGGCTGACCCATAAAAGTGACTCGAAAGGAGAGGCCTATGCAAGGTTACATGATGAAGGCACAGTATGAAGGTGTACTTAGGCAAATCAGGATTCCTACATTTGTAATATTAGAGGGAGCTTTTCACTGAATTTCTGGTATGTATTTTGTCATTTCCTTTGGTTCCATTGTAAAAGCCTAAAATTACCTTGTACTCTATTCTGCTTCTTTCCCCAGCCTTAACACATTAGCTTTGTTTTGGTATACTTATTTACTTTATTTAAAAGCATTTCTTCTGAATTTAGGCAGGAATTTAACAAATTTCCTCCTAGTCACTCTTATATGCAGAGAGTTTAAGTGACAATGACCCGACTTTTCAATAGGCCATCATTTAATTAATTACTTACTCCTTCCTTTTATACTTGATGACAGTATGCTAAGCTTTCCTGTGTCTATCTTCCTGAATTGCTTTATAGTTTTCTTTACACATTTTTTTAAACAATCCAAGTCAACACTGATTTATTAAACATCCTGTGATAAAATTAGAATTCAGCAATATAATGTTTTATTTTTGAAAAGTCAGTTTGAATAGAAGATAGATAGATACATAGATAGATTTCCAAGATAATGAATGAACCAACACCAGCAGCATTTTTGCCACCTCTTGAAGGATAGCTATATATCTATCCTTATATTTATCAGTGTAAGAAACAGAATCCTTTCAAAGTTGTTAGCATTTATGCTGGAAGAGGCAAGGAGGCAAATTAAAAGGTCAGTTATTACAACCATTACTATTATTAACATTCATAATAATAAGAGTAATAATGGCTAACTAGAATAAGTTGAATCTGTGTAAATACATGAATTCATACTGCTACTCAAAAGATGAAAGAAAATATGAAGTACAAAAAAGGTATTTGTTTTATAAAAGTTACAATTGGATGAATTTATTTGAAATGGTTTAAGAATTCAGGGAGTGATAAGATATGCACAGTTCTTTTGTTACTTTTGTGAATGATATGTATGTTTTATACATCTGGGGCATCTGGCAGGAACAAGGAGCAGGCCGAATGGTTCAAAATGAAGGATCTAGACAGAGAGAGTAGTTACTGTCAAATAATAAAAAAAAAGTGCTAACTACTCACAAAATCCAACATATCTTTAGAGGTGAAACCCCCTAATGCGTTGGAACCACCATATATAATAAAACATATTTTTTCTTGATAGTATTAACAAAACAGGTCAATGAATCACAGTGATATGGGTGATGTGATGTTGGACAGGCAATTTTTAAAGCTGTCTCATTTTAGAAGGAGCCAAGAATTTTAAAAGTGTAATGATAAACTTAGACAAAACAAACTTGATGCCAAGTAAAACACATGAAATTATAAATAAATTTTAAACTGCCCTCATGGGGAGTACAGCCACAGATTATAAAACAACTGGATTATTTATTTCACAAAATCTGTTGGACCACAAGAAAATATTGTTTGTCAGGTTGTATTTCCCTTTTTTTATTCATTAATTGAACAAACAGGTATTAAGTCCAAATTAGTTTTTTTTTTCTTTTTAGCTTGAGTTGAATGCACATGTTATTTACATACTTATAGCTTTATATATAGTAATCTGTAAATATTATCAGTGTTAATATTAAATATAACAGTGAAACTGTTTAAAACTAATAATCATTAGCAAACTTTTTTATTTGTTTTATAACAAAAAAAGTATGTTGGTGAAAGGTGAAATCTAATTATATTTATAAATATTTCCTGACCTTACTAAGACTTACACAATGTCATTTCTTCTTTAAGAATAAAGAAGTATGTTTAACATATATTTTTATATATCTTCTATTTTATGGTTTTTTTTGTTTTGCGGTATGCGGGCCTCTCAGTGTTGTGGCCTCTCCCGTTGCGGAGCACAGGCTCCAGATGCGCAGGCTCAGCGGCCATGGCTCACGGGCCTAGCTGCTCTGCGGCATGTGGGATCTTCTCGAAATGGGGCACAAACCCGTGTCCCCTGCAACGGCAGGCAGACTCTCAACCACTGCACCACCAGAGAAGCCCTATTTTATGCATTTTTAATTTCTATATTTTTCCTGTAATTTTCCCCTGAAAATTAAGGGAAAAACCTCTTCATTTTGTGGTGTTTTATTAATATTTTTTCTTGGACTTCTTGTTTTCAGCTTGTGTATGTCCATTTTAATTTGTAAGTAATGTGTAATTTTGTTTTTGTTTTCTGGGAGTAGTTTTCCTCCAAATGTATTTTTTATCTATCTTTTGATTTATTTCTGCTTTTTAAATGGAATATCCTTGTATGAATCTTCATTTGATTAAGGGAAACTTTTCACAAAAATAACATAATTCTCCTTGAGTTTCCAATAACTTTGTTTGAATGTTTTGTCTGTGTATAACCTTAAACATTGCCTGCAGGACCAAGTGTCAGACATTTGTAATTAAATCAATCTTTCAGAATTTTGTTTTCTTTTTTTGTTGTTCCTTGAAAAGGAGAGATACAATTGTGGAATTTGTTGTGCTATCTAGTAGTTAATAAATTTAATTATCTATGGAAGTCTGGTAATATTTTTCCCCCCCTGTAGACATGCCTATACTTTTGAGTTAGATTTTAATATTTTTCTCTGGTCTTTCTGCCAATCTTCTCTTTAGAAAATAAAGCAATCCTGTGCTACTGTGTCATCTATGGTGAGAAAAAAAGAACTACTACCCAGACATCACTGGATCCTGTTTTCAAGAGGGTAGATAGAATTGAATCCAGCAAGGAACCAGAACCTGTGACATCAATATCATGTGTGAGAAAATAAAGAAGGCATGGGTTTGCTTCTGATTAGGTAACTGGCCTCAAATGCAAAGTTTTCTGATTTATCCATGGGCTCTTAACAACACAATACTACTCTTACCAACCTAAACATTATTAGTAGATGCCTATAACATTCTCTTTTAGTCTCTGTTTCTGTCTTTCCCGATTTCTCTCTACCTCTCCCTCTGTCTCTTTCTCTCTCATTTGGACCCAACATATAAGTATTAAAAATAAATAAATAAAAAACAGCAAAAAAAAAAAAAAAAAAGAACCTTGAGAAATGCTGTTTAAAAAGATTCTGGCCCAGTAAATATTAAAAGTATGCTTGAAGAGATAATGTGTAAACAAAATGAACAAGTGGGTTTTTCATGCAATCTAATTGTTTGGAACATGGAAAGCAAAAGACTAGGCCACTTTTCTCTACATATCTTTGATTCCTTACTTTTACTCTTATTATGTCAATCATTTTGAACTTCATCTGATTCTTGGTGCTGTGAGTTCATTCTCACCAATCAAAATTCTAACAATTTTAACCTCAGTTAAATGTTACAGTAGAGGAAGCACTTTTGAAATATTAGGCATAAATATAAAAGTGGTATACTTGACAATTGTTTAAGTCACCAATAAATGATTGAGTGCATGTTATAAACTTTCTATGAGATGTTGGAGATGTTTTTAAATCAACCATTTTTATTGTCATTTCATCACTGCATATAAATATATGGGATTTCTTTCCTATACATTTTTCCTTGTTGGTTTGTTTAGCCTCTAACAGAACAGATATTTCTGAATAGACTATTAAAATTGAGTTTTTGCTTACATAGCAATGAGAATGAGGGGCATTCAGCAACCAGTTGCGTTTTCCAGATGGTCTCAGTAACCTTCCTTTCTTTAGGGTCTAAGCCAAAGATTAAACCCTCCACCTTAGGTAACTTTCTCTTAGTTCCATAACTACCTGCTGCATTCCAAGACTGCATAGCTATTAACAAATGTATGTTGCTAATACTGCTATAGATTAGGAAGGGACAGTCCTTCTCAGGAAAAGACACTGAGTCACCTTTCATCTATTCCTTTTTCTTTTACATTTTCCTTTCAACTACCTTGTTCTTTTCACTTCTTAAATAAGTTGCCCTCATTTAAACTATGGTAACACTTTTCATAATCTCTTTATCTTCAATCAAATGTGATCAATAGAGAAATAACTTTTTTTTTGTAATGCTTGGGCATGGTTAAAACTTAGATGCCAGGAAATTTTTATTCTAATGCTTAGCTTTCTCCAATTTTAAGTACTACCTTTTTCTGAGAGAACATTAGGTTAAAAAAATATTATCATAGAAATACAAATTTATCAACATTTAAATGTTTAAAACTATATGATCTCCTAGATAATGAAAATATATATATTCACTTGTTTCACAATTCTCCTTCATATAGGCTTCTGTTGTGTGATTTATGTATTATAAATATAGAGTGCAAAATGATTTATGACTACTTATTACTTTTACTGATACCCTCATTTTCTTTAGAAAATATTCTAGACCTTGTACTGACATTAAAATCCTGATAAAGTGTAATTTTAAGAATTTACTATCCCCTTCACACACACACAAACACACACACACACACACACACACACATTTTGTTCCATTCTACCAGGCCAATGTTCACCTTTAGGTGATGGATTTTCAGTGCAGTTCAAGCCTGTTAACGTTAACAGGAGCTTATTGGAACAGTCATAGTGAATGATGTAAAAATTGTGCTGCTGAGACTCAATTATAAGGTAGAATACTATTCGATCTCGATGATTACAGTGCATCTGAGAATTTTTTTTCATCTTTCTTATCTAGCTCTATGTCACAAGTTGGTGTTTTCATCTAGTCACATAGATAAATTCAGATATCTTTAACACTTGTGATTTTAATCCATATTTCCATTTTATTTCATTCTTTCTTAATCCTAAAATTTACATGGAAGCTGACTAATGTTTTCTTTATTCTAACATTTCTAGCAACTCCATGACTGTTTAAAATACTTTTTACACTAGTACGACAATTTCAAATGCAACTATGAACATCTATTGATATTTTAGTTGCAATACTAAATGACACCAAAGTAAAAAAGTCTCTGAGAGTATTTTTTAGTAAGTTTTTTTGTTGTTTTTATATTTCAATCAGTAAGATGTTGAATCTGTTTTTTTTTTTCATGCAATTCCAATAATTTAGTTTAAAAACAGATATAGCCATAAGAACAGATTGGGAACCAATGACAACATAAAGATGCATTACTCACATTATGTTCAGGAATAATCTTTTGTGAAAATGGATCATTATGAAATAGAATACTGAATAAAAAATAGAATACTGATTCTATATACTACTTTTTCTCCACTAATATGGAAATAATAAATCTAATTTATGTGGCTATTGAAGTTACATGAATGGATGGAAGTTCAAAGAGGAAAGATAGAGCAGAGTGTATAAGAAATCTAACATCCAAAATTTAATTAATAAAGGAATTGTTGACAAATAATATGCCAAGAAGTGGTTTTGTAATAATCAAGGACATTTGGTTACTGGCTAAATACTGAGATTATCGTTAATTACTTTTATGTTTTTGTAATACTATCATGGTCATATTAAAAATTAGTCTTTTTAGAATATCTAAGAAAAAATTGCATAGAAATAATATGACATTTTAGATTTGCTTTAAATAATCTATGTTGGAGGATTGAGTTAAATGGCAAATTCAACACTAAAAATATGTTGATAATTTGTAAAAGCTAAATACTAATGGTTAAATACTAATCTAGACTTTTCATTTTAAATACACCTGGTTTAAAGTTTTCTAATATATAAGCACTGACATGCCTATTCCTGGGTTTGCTGATCAAAAGTTGGAGAGTGGAAAGATCATGATCTTTGGAATAAAACAGACATAGATTTAAGCCTGGACTTCTCCAGTTGTATAATATTAGAGGCATTAGTGAACATTAGAAGTTTTAACTTTTTATCTGGAAAATAGGGATATAATAATAGCTATATATTTGTGTATGTATAACTTACTAAATATATAGCACTAAAAATGTAACTAAAGAGGGTGCTGATCTAAGAATTCTGAATATGTTAACTCATTTAATCCTTAAAACAAACCTATGAGGTAGTTACTATTGCTATGCCCATTTTATATATGAGGAAACTTAGGCAGAGAAAGTTTCAGTAATTTGCCAGAGTTTACACAGCTTTTAAATTTGTAAAGTTTAAAAGTAAAGTGGATTCAGTCAGAAAAGTGTGGTGTGAAATATGTACTGAATCACCATAATATCTAGCCCTTGTTATCTAACAAATACAATTGTTGTATGTTATATATAGATATCCCTGTTATATTTCTTTGAACTCTCAACAAGTAAGACACATACAGAACATGAAGGAAAAGAAATATGAAGCCGTCTAATAATCAACAAATGCTAATTTCCATGATTAGAAATATTTCATGAGTTCTACTAGTTTAATATCTGAAAAAAACTATCCTTTCCTCATCACATGGACTGCATATTGTTGATTTTTCTGTGAAATGATATATTCAGGCTTGTATATTCTTGCTTTATAGAAAAGAACCTAGAGTAAAACGTGATTTTTTTTTTTTTTTTTTTTTTTTTTTGCTTTCTCAAATGAGAACTAGCTTGCCATCTGAGGAAGAACATCCTTTTTCTTTTGTCTTTTGTGGTTTTGATTACTGTTCCGTATTTGTTAGTTCATTAATTTGTCCATTAAATTATTAAGTACCAGGCACTGTGCTTGATGATGAAGATATTAACAGTGAACAAGATAAACATGAATCTTGTCCTCATGGAGTTTATATTCTTTGGAGAACTAAAGAGTAATAAACAATTATGTCAAAATGATACACAAAGTGCTAGAGGGGCTTCCCTGGTGGCGCAGTGGTTGAGAGTCTGCCTGCCGATGCAGGGGACACGGATTCGTGCCCCGGTCCGGGAAGATCCCACATGCCGTGGAGAGGCTGGGCCTGTGAGCCATGGCCGCTGGGCCTGCGCGTCCGGAACCTGCACGTCCAGAGCCTGTGTTCCGCAACGGGAGAGGCCACAACAGTGACAGGCCCGCGTACCGAAAAAAAAAAAAAAAAAGTGCTGGAATAGGGGAAATATGAACAATATATGGCATTGACAATATCCCTAAAATAGCTTTAGCAGGAATGATGGAAAATTCATAGAGAAATTTATACTGAAGCTAAACTTTGAAAAATATTATCCTGGTATGGAATTATGTAAAATTATATGTTAAGAATCAAATGTAATAACATATGTGATACCCTTGAGGAATATTAACAAGCACAGATATAAGTTTAAAGTGGGTTCGAAATTAGGTTTGAAGGGAGTATTAAAAGATATGTCTAGAAAGATAAGCTGAAACCATAGAATGGAAGACGTAATCTCTGTTAAATGTTTTGAGCTTTATTATAAGGATAATGGATAACCAATAAAAATTTAGAAAGATGATCATATTTGCATTTTAGAAAGATTATCCTGGCTTCAGTGTGAGAAGTGACTGGAAGAAATCAAGACTGTAATCAAGGATACCACTTAGGAGGTTGTTACAACTATCCAAGAAGAGATTATGGTTTTTGCATCAGAAGAGCTTTACTAGTCTTTCACAGAAGTGGGAAAAAATTAGATATATTTATAAATTAGCATTCAAAGGACAATAATTTTGAACATAGGGTTGAATTCAGGAAAAAAGCCTCAGAATTATACCTCAGTTTCTAATTTGAGCATCTGGTAGGTGGTAGTACTACTTTTTATTAATCCAGAAACAACAGCGAAAGAAAATGTTCTGGGACAATGATTAGGAGTCTAGTTTGGGATATTTCAAAATTTGTCAGCCCTGAGGTGCATATAAAAATTTCTAATCATATTTCAATATATTGTAATAAATTATTATGAGAGGTAACCATGGTGGATGATATTGATCTTGAGTAATTAAGAATCAAATGTCAGAATGGTAGTGTATATATGGACATATATACTCTACCAAATGTAAAATAGACAGCTAGTGGGAAGCAGTCGCATAGCACAGGGAGAACAGCTCAGTGCTTTGTGACCAGCTAGAAGGGTGGGATAGGGAGGGTGGGAGGGAGGGAGACGTAAGACGGAAGAGATATGGGGATATATGTATATGTATAACTGAGTCACTTTGTTATAAAGCAGAAACAACGCCATTGTAAAGCAATTATACTCCAATAAAAACGTTAAAAAAAAAAGAATCAAATGTCATTTGAAGCTATTGGAATGGATAAGAATCAATGCATGAATATTTATTTCCCAGTCCAGAAGAATCTTTTTTATTGAATCATAGTTGATTTACAATATTGTGTTGCTTTCAAGTGTACAGCTAAGTAATTCAGTTATATGCATATTTTTTTCAGTTTATTTTTTGGTATAGGTTATTACAAGATATTGAATATTGGACTTCCCTGGTGATGCAGTGGTTAAGAATCCGTCTGCCAAAGCAGGGGACACAGGTTCAAACCCTGGTCCAGGAAGATCCCACATGCTGTGGAGCAATTAAGCCTGTGAGCCACAACTGCTGAGCCTGCACTTTAGAGCCTGTGAGCCACAACTACTGATCCCACGTGCCACAACTACTGAAGCCTGCGCTCCTAGAGCCCATGCTCTGCCAGAAGAGAACCCACTGCAATGAGAAGCCTGCACACTGCAACCAAGAGTAGCTCCTGCTCTCTGCAAATAAAGAAAGCATGCACGCAGCATCGAAGACTCAACACAGACAAAAATAAATAAATAAATTTATTTATTAAAAAAAAAGACATTGAATATTGTTCTCTGTGTTATACTTAAACCCTTGTTGCTTATCTATTTTATATATAGTAGTGTGTATTTGTTAATCCCAAACTCCTACCTTATCCTCCCCCAACCTTGCTTTCCCTTTCGGTAACCATGAGTTTGTTTTCTATGTCAGTGAGTCTGTTTCTCTTTTGTAAATAGATTAATGTGTATTATTTTTTAAATTCCACATGTAAGTAATATCATATAATATTTGTCTTTCTCTGACTTCCTTCACTTAGTATGATAATCTCTAGGCATTTCCAGGCTGCTGCAAATGGCAACATTCATTCTTATAGCTGAGTAATATTCCATTATATATAGATAGATAGATGGATATGCACATATACACATCTTCTTCATCCATTCATCTGCCAATGGACATTTAGGTTACTGCCATGTCTTGGCTATTGTAAATAACACTGCTGTGAACATTGGGGTACATGTATCTTTTTGAATTAGAGTTTTCTTCTTTTCTGGATATATGCCCAGGAGTGGGATGGAAGAATCTTTGTCTTACTGGAACATCGCAGCAAAGAAACAGGAGTCTCAACAGAGCGATGACTATTACAAAGCAGCCTTGAGTTTTTATAACCCTTCAAGTAGCCAGAAGCAGATAGGCTATTGTTGGAAGAGCTCTGGCCTGGGAGCTAGAAGATACTGGCCCCAAATAACCTCTCTGAATTTCTCCACTTTGAGGCATTGAGGTTGAGTTAGGGCAGTAATTCTCAGTCTTGCCTGCATGTTAGAGTAAACTTATCTACCAAGGAGTTTCTAAAAATCCCATGTCCAGGCTGCACTCTACACTGATTAAATAAGAACCTTTCAGGCATTCAACAGTAGTTTTTAAAGCTCTACAAGAAGTTCCAGTGTTTAGCCAAGATTAAGATCCATTAGTTTTGGAGATATCCAACTCTAAATATTTTATGGTATTTTCTCAATATATCTAAACAATGCTTTGGTCAGAACAAAGCAATGCATGTGGCCTTGTGGCTCCAAACAGAAGAGTCCTCCACTCTCACAGGTGGAGGGGGCGGGGCACTGGAGTAGTAACCACAGATGAATTTGTTCTCAAGCTCACCTTCTCATGTGCCCTTTAGGAAGAAGAGCTCCCTGTCTTTATCTGACCATTTTAAGGAAGGCTCAACCCCAATATATCCAGCTAACCAAAAAGAAAAAAATCAGATTTGGCATCAGCACTTCCAAAAGGAATCATGTTTTCCCAACCCTGCTGATTATTATTTTCTACTTTCTCAGGTGGAGATTGAGAAATTCAGGGGCTGGCTTTTAAGTAATTCTTGGCTGCATGAATATTGAGAAGACTGAGAAATAGAACATGACTCCTACTGAAGGGAGGAGGAGAGGAAAAAGATTCTCCTGGGTACCTGTGTAGGCGTGCCAGAAAAGTAGGTGGAAAACCATCGACTTGTTATGACATTAAGTAAAAGGAAGATAGTGGGCAAGAAATAAATGTTTAGTTATGTAATATGTTGTCCAGAGTTAAATAAGTCTTTTCATGAATATCCCAATGGAATTATTAGGGTAGAAATAAGATTTCAAGAAGTCAATGAAGTCAATGAGTAAATGAGAGTCAAAGGGGAGAGACAAGGACTATAGAGACAAGGACTATAGAGGAGTGTTAATGTTAAGTGTTCATATCTGGATATTTATCAGAGAGAAATCTGAGTTACATCTGTCTCCTGGATTAATTTTTAATAATATGATTTTTCATTTTCAAAAGTATGACAGGGTTTCCCTGGTGATGCAGTGGTTAAAAATCCACTTGCCAAAACAGGGGACATGGGTTTGAGCCCTAGTCCTGTAAGATCCCACATGTCGCAGAGCAACACAGCCCATGTGCCACAACTACTGAGCCTGTGCTTTAGAGCCCGTGAGCTACAACTACTGAGCTCACATGCAAAAACTACTGAAGCCCACGGGCCTAGAGCCCGTGCTCTGTAACAAGAAAAGCCACCACAGTGAGAAGCCTGCACACCGCAATGAAGATTAGCCCCGGGGCCGAACGGCTTCAAGATGGTGGAAGAGTAAGACGCTGAAATTACCTTCCTCCCCACAAACACATCAGAAATACATCTACATGTGGAACAACTGCTACAGAACACCTACTGAACGCTGAGAGAAGACCTCAGGCCTCCCAAAAGGCAAGAAACTCACCACGTACCTGGGTAGGGCAAATGAAAAAAGAAAAAAAACAGACACAAAAGAATAGGGACGGGACATGCACCAGTGGGAGGGAGCTGTAAATGAGGAAAGGTTTCCACACACTAGGAAGCTGCTTCGGGGGCCGAGACTGCGGGTGACGGAGGGGGGAAGCTTTGGAGCCATGGAAAAGAGTGCAGCAATGGGGGTGCAGAGGGCAAAGTGGAGAGATTCCCGCACAGAGGATCGTTGCCGATCAGTACTCACCAGCCCGAGAGGCTTGTCTGTTTACCCGCCGGGGCGGGCGGGGGCTGGGAGCTGAGGCTTCAGCTTCGGTTGGATCCCAGGGAGACGACTGAGGTTGGTGGCATGAACACAGCCTGAAGGGGGTTAGTGCGCCACGGCTATCCGGGAGGGAGTCCAGGAAAGTCTGGACCTGCCGAAGAGGCAAGATACTTTTTCTTCCCTCTTTGTTTCCTGGTGTGCGAGGAGAGGGGATTAAGAGCGCCGCTTAAAGGAGCTCCAGAGACGGGAGCGAGACGTGGCTATCAGCGCGGACCCCAGAGACGGGCATGAGACGCTAAGGCTGCTGCTGCCGCCACCAAGAAGCCTGTGTGAGAGCACAGGTCACTATCCACGCCGCCCCTCCCGGGAGCCTGTGCAGACCGCCACTGCCAGTGTCCCGGGATCCAGGGACAACTTCCCCTGGAGAACGCACCGCATGCCTAAGGCTGGTGCAACATCACGCTGGCCTCTGCCGCTGCAGGATTTCCCCGCATCGGTACCCCTACCACTCCCTGGCCAGAGTGAGCCAGAGCCCCAAAAGCAGCTGCTCCTTTAACCCTGTCCTGTCTGAGAGAAGAACAGATGCCCTCAGGTGACCTACACAAAGAGGTGGGTCCAAATCCAAAGCTGAGCCCCAGGAGCTGAGGAACAAAGAAGGGAAAGGGAAATTTCTCCCAGCAGCCTCAGGAGCAGCGGATTCAAGCTCCACAATCAACTTGATGTACCCTGCATCTGTAGAATACCTGAATAGACAACGAATCATCCCAAATTGAGAAGGTGGACTTTGGGAGCAATAATATATGTACTTTTTTCCCTTTTTCTCTTTTTGTGAGTGTGTATGTATATGCTTCTGTGTGTGCTTTTGTACAGCTTTGCTTGTACCATTTGTCCTAGGGTTCTGTCTGACCGTTTTGTGTTTTTTTTTTTTTTACTTAAAAATTTTTTTCTTAAAAATAATTTTTTATTTAAATAATTTTATTTTATTTTTATTATTATTAGTATTTTTGCAGTACGTGGGCCTCTCATGGTTGTGGCCTCTCCCGTTGCAGAACACAGGCTCCAGATGCGCAGGCTCAGCGGCCATGGCTCACGGGACCAGCCGCTCCACGGCATGTGGAATCTTCCCAGAACGGGGCAAGAACCCATATCCCCTGCATCAGCAGGCAGACTCAACCACTGCGCCACCAGGGAAGCCCTATTTTATTTTATTTTATCTTCTTCTTTCTTTTCGCCAATTTATTCTGAGCCGTGTGGAGGACAGGCTCTTGGTGTTCCAGACAAGCATCAGGGCTGTGCCACTGAGGTGGGAGAGCCAAATTCAGGATATTGGTCCACAAGAGACCTCCAAAGTCCATGTAATATGAAATGGTGAAAATCTCCCAGAGATCTCCATCTCAGCACCAAGACCCCGCTCAACTCAATGACGAGCAAGCAACAGTGCAGGACACCCTATGCCAAACAACCAGCAAGACAGGAACACAACCAGATCCATTAGCACAGAGGGTGCAAAAACTAATAATAAAGCCACAGACACCATTGGATGCACACCAGAGGGGCCTAGGAGTCCTCAAAAGGGTACACCCATGAAAAGAAAGCCAAAGAGCGACAAAGAACTCATGAAAACAACTGCAAGCCTCCCTTTCTCCCCGGCAACGCAGGGCCTAAACTGGAGGCAAGTTCTCACGTTGAGTTTCCCTTTCGTTCTAGAGCTTGTCAGGCTGACCCACACCGCGACCATGGAAGAACCTGGTTTAGACAGCGCAAACTCATTTTCTTCCCAGAAGCATTTCTACCGGGTTTTCAGGCCTGTCAACAGCAGGGGACGTCAGGCAGCTTCAATGCAGCATGAATGCAGCCTTCCAAATGGGAAAGCAAGGATACTTCCAGCAGGCCCCGGTTTCCATGCGCACACTCAGCATACCTCCCTGTGGTTTCTAACAAGTCAAGAGAGACACATATTACCCTGTGTTTGCTTCCCTGAATCAACTTCTCGAAGTAGGTGTTCTGAATCAAGTGAACTGCCTCAACCAAGGAACTCCCTAGCTACGCCTCTGGGCCTGTGGCTGTTCGAAAGCCTATGGTGCCACAGGAAGAACAGGACTTAAATTGCAGCAACAACGCAACGCGGCTTTCTTTTGGAGGCAGGGTGACTTCAGGCAGGAGGTCCTAGATGGAATGCGAGGCCGAGGGTTCTGTCAGTGCAGCTCAGACTAGGGCAAGGCGTAAGACCACGAAGGCATGGGAGACGTGCCAGAAGTCTGTTCGTGAACTTGTGGGTGTGCTGGGGAAATTAAGCTGCTCCTAAAGAGAGTACAGTGCCTTTCCCTACACTCGGTGTATAGAGAGCGGCTCCAAAGGGCTCCGGGCCTGGATGTTTCTCAGCAGACCTAGGAATGCCTGGGGGTACTGTGTGTTCCAGTCGGGAACAGGGCACCCAGCGAGGTTCCTAAATGTCCAGAAAAATCTACTGCCATTAAAGACACGCAGAGCAGAGGCTACGGCCTCCTAGAAACCGCTGCACGCCTCAAATTCTGCACAGCATATCAGGGCCTTACGTTCAGGCATGTGATCACGCTGAGAGTCCCATTAGCGACACAGCATTGCAAGATGCTGACTTTCTCCTCGAGCAGAGTGACTTCAGGTACGAGTTCCGCGAATTATGCAAAGCAGAGTGTTTTCTAACGGCAGCTCACACAAGTGCGACGACAAATATTTCCTGGGCACATCGGACTCACCAGAAATCTGGTCCTGAGGCTGTTTGAGGGCTCTGGAGATGTACCTCTCCTCAAGGAAAGTGCAGTGTGTTGCCCATCACTCGGTAGTCACAGAGGGCCTCGGAGGGGCAGACCAATGGGCTTCGATGTTGCTCAGCCGGCCTACGGTGGGGGGCAGGGTTTTGGAGGTCCTCAGTGACCTTGGAGGGAAATGGATGCACACCCGAGGGGCCTAGGAGTCCTCACAAAGGTACTTCCTTGAAACGAAGCCGAACAGCGACTAAGAACTCATGGAAACAGCTGCATGACTCCCTTTCTGCCCGGCTACTCAGGGCCTGGCCTGGAGGCAAGTTCTCACGTTGAGTTTCCCTTTTGTTCAAGAGCTTGTCAGGCTACCACCACAACGGCCATGGAAGCACCTGGTTTACACAGAGCAAACTCATTTTTTTTCCCAGAAGCATTCCTACAGGGTTTCCAGACCCGTCAACAGCAGGGAATCTCAGGTAGCTTCAAGTCAGCATGAATGCAGAATTTCAAAAGGGAAAGCAAGGATAGTTCCAGCAGGCTCCCGTTTCCATGCACACACTCAGCTTACCTCCCTGTGGTTTCTAAGAAGTCAAAAGAGCCACCTGTTACCCTGTGTTTGCTACCCTGAATCAACTTCTCGAAGGACGGTTTTCTGCATCAAGTGAACTGCCTCATCCAAGGAACGTCATAAATACGCTTCTGGGACTGTGGCTATTCAAAAGCCTGCAGGGCCACAGGAAGCACAGGGCTGAAATCGCAGTAAGAACGCAAGCCGACTTTCTCTTGGAGGCAGGGTGACTTCCGGCAGGGGGGTCCTAGACGGAATGCGAGGCCGAGGGTTCTCTCAGGGCAGCTCAGACTAGGGCAAGGCGTAAGACCTCAAAGGCATGTGAGACGTGCCAGAAGTCTGTTGGTGAAAGTGTGGGTTTGGTGGGGAAACGAATCTGCTCCAGGAGAGAGTGCACGGCGTTTCCCTACACTCGGCTTATAGAGAGCGGCTCCAAAGGGCTCCGGGCCTGGATGTTGCTCGGGAGACCCAGGGGTGCCTGTGAGTACTTCGTGTTCCAGCCTGGAACAGGGTGCCCCCGCGAGCCTCCCAGGTGTCCAGGAAACTCTACTGCCGTTCAAGACACGCAGAGCAGAGGCTACGGCCTCACGGAAACTGCTGCATGGCTCCGCTTCTGCACCTCACGTCAGGGCCTTCCCTCCAGGCCTGTGCTCAATCTGGCCGTCTCGTTAGCGACGCAGCATTGCGAGATGCTGACGTTCTCCTCGAGCAGAGTGCCTTCAGGTACGAGGCCTGCGAAGGAGGCAAAGCAGAGTGTTTTCTCACGGCAGCTCTCACAAGGGCGACGACAGATATTTCCTGGGAGCTTCGGACTCACCAGAAATCTGGTCCTGAGGCTGCTGGAGGGCTCTGGAAATGTAACTCTCCTCAAGGAACGTGCAGAGTGTTGCCCATCACTCGGCACGCACACAGGGCCTCCGAGGGGCAGAGCAATGGACCTCGATGTTGCTCAGCCGGACCACGGCGTAGGGGGCGTCTGGAGATCCTCAGTGACCTTGGAGGGAAATGGATGCACACCCGAGGGGCCTAGGAGTCCTCAAATGGGAAATTCCGTTAAAATAAACCCGAACAGTGACTAAGAACTCATGGAAACTGCTGCATGCCGCCCTTCCTGCCCGGCTACGCAGGGCCTAAACTGGAGGCAAATTCTCACGTTGAGTTTCCCTTTCGTTCTGGAGCTTGTCAGGCTAACCACCACCGCGGCTATGGAAGCACCGGGTTGAAACGGAGCAAACTCATTTTCTTCCCAGAAGCATTTCGACCGGGTTTCCAGGCCTGTCAACAGCAGGAGACGTCAGGCAGCTTCAAGGCAGCACGAAGGCAGCCTTCCAAGTGGGAAAGCAAGGATAGTTCCAGCAGGTTCCCGTTTCCACGCGCACACTCAGCTTACCTCCCTGTGGCTTCTAACCAGTCCAAAGAGACACAGGTTACCCGGCGTTTGCTTCCCTGAACCAACTCCCCGAAGTAGGGTGTTCTGCGTCAAGTGAACTGCCTCAACCAAGGAATGCCCTGCCGAGTTACGCCTCTGGGGCCTGTGGCTATTCCAAAGCCTGCAGGGCCACAGGAAGCACGGGGCTTAAATCGCAGTAAAAACGCAAGCCGACTTTCTCTTGGAGGCAGGGTGACTTCCGGCAGGGGCTGTCCTACATGGAATGCGAGGCCGAGGGTTCGCTCAGGGCAGCTCAGACTAGGGCAAGGCGTAAGACCTCACAGGTATGTGAGACGTGCCAGAAGTCTGTTGGTGAAAGTGTGGGTTTGGTGGGGAAACGAATCTGCTCCAGGAGAGAGTGCAGGGCGTTTCCCTACACTCGGCTTATAGAGAGCGGCTCCAAAGGGCTCCGGGCCTGGATGTTGCTCAGCAGACCCAGGGGTGCCCGGGAGTACTCCGTGTTCCAGCCTGGAACAGGGTGCCCCCGCGAGCCTCCCAGGTGTCCAGGAAACTCTACTGCCGTTCAAGACACGCAGAGCAGAGGCTACGGCCTCACGGAAACTGCTGCGCGGCTCCGCTTCCGCACCTCACGTCAGGGCCTTCCCTCCAGGCCTGTGCTCAATCTGGCCGTCCCGTTAGCGACGCAGCATTGCGAGATGCTGACGTTCTCCTCGAGCAGAGTGCCTTCAGTTACGAGGCCTGCGAAGGAGGCAAAGCAGAGTGTTTTCTCACGGCAGCTCTCACAAGGGCGACGACAAATATTTCCTGGGAGCTTCGGACTCACCAGAAATCTGGTCCTGAGGCTGTTGGAGGGCTCTGGAAATGTAGCTCTCCTCAAGGAACGTGCAGAGTGTTGCCCATCACTCGGCACGCACACAGGGCCTCCGAGGGGCAGAGCAATGGGCCTCGATGTTGCTCAGCCGGACCACGGCGTGGGGGGTGTCTGGAGGTCCTCAGTGACCTTGGAGGGAAATGGATGCACACCCGAGGAGCCTAGGAGTCCTCAAATGGGAGATTCCGTTAAAATAAACCCGAACTTTGACTAAGAACTCATGGAAACTGCTGCATGCCGCCCTTCCTGCCCGGCTACGCACGGCCTAAACTGGAGGCAAATTCTCACGTTGAGTTTCCCTTTCGATCTGGAGCTTGTCAGGCTAACCACCACCGCGGCTATGGAAGCACCGGGTTGAGACGGAGCAAACTCATTTTCTTCCCAGAAGCATTTCGACCGGGTTTCCAGGCCTGTCAACAGCAGGGGACGTCAGGCAGCTTCAAGGCAGCACGAAGGCAGCCTTCCAAGTGGGAAAGCAAGGATAGTTCCAGCAGGCTCCCGTTTCCTCGCGCACACTCAGCTTACCTCCCTGTGGTTTCTAACCAGTCCAAAGAGACACAGGTTATCCGGCGTTTGCTTCCCTGAACCAACTCCCCGAAGTAGGGTGTTCTGTGTCAAGTGAACTGCCTCAACCAAGGAATGCCCTGCCTAGTTACGCCTCTGGGGCCTGTGGCTATTCCAAAGCCTGCAGGGCCACAGGAAGCACGGGGCTTAAACCGCAGTAAGAACGCAAGCCGACTTTCTCTTGGAGGCAGGGTGACTTCCGGCAGGGAGGTCCTAGATGGAATGCGAGGCCGAGGGTTCTCTCAGGGCAGCTCAGACTAGGGCAAGGCGTAAGACCTCAAAGGCATGTGAGACGTGCCAGAAGTCTGTTCGTGAAAGTGTGGGTTTGGTGGGGAAACGAATCTGCTCCAGGAGAGAGTGCAGGGCGTTTCCCTATACTCGGCGTATAGAGAGCGGCTCCAAAGGGCTCCGGGCCTGGATATTGCTCGGCAGACCCAGGGGTGCCTGGGAGTACTCCGTGTTCCAGCCTCGAACAGGGTGCCCCCGCGAGCCTCCCAGGTGTCCAGGAAACTCTACTGCCGTTCAAGACACGCAGAGCAGAGGCTACGGCCTCACGGAAACTGCTGCGCGGCTCCGCTTCTGCACCTCACGTCAGGGCCTTCCCTCCAGGCCTGTGCTCAATCTGGCCGTCCCCTTAGCGACAGAGCATTGCGAGATGCTGACGTTCCCCTCAAGCAGAATGCCTTCAGGTACGAGGCCCGCGAAGGAAGCAAAGCAGAGCGTTTTCTCACGGCAGCTCTCACAAGGGCGACGACAAATATTTCCTGGGAGCTTCGGACTCACCAGAAATCTGGTCCTGAGGCTGTTGGAGGGTTCTGGAAATGTAGCTCTCCTCAAGGAACGTGCAGAGTGTTGCCCATCACTCGGCACGCACACAGGGCCTCCGAGGGGCAGAGCAATGGGCCTCGATGTTGCTCAGCCGGACCACGGCGTGGGGGGTGTCTGGAGGTCCTCAGTGACCTTGGAGGGAAATGGATGCACACCCGAGGGGCCTAGGAGTCCTCAAATGGGTAATTCCGTTAAAATAAACCCGGACGGTGACTAAGAACTCATGGAAACTGCTGCATGCTGCCCTTCCTGCCCGGCTACGCAGGGCCTAAACTGGAGGCAAATTCTCACGTTGAGTTTCCCTTTCGTTCTGGAGCTTGTCAGGCTAACCACCACCGCGGCCATGGAAGCACCGGGTTGAGACGGAGCAAACTCATTTTCTTCCCAGAAGCATTTCGACCGGGTTTCCAGGCCTGTCAACAGCAGGGGACGTCAGGCAGCTTCAAGGCAGCATGAAGGCAGCCTTCCAAGTGGGAAAGCAAGGATAGTTCCAGCAGGCTCCCGTTTCCACGCGCACACTCAGCTTACCTCCCTGTGGTTTCTAACCAGTCCAAAGAGACACATGTTACCCTGCGTTTGCTTCCGTGAACCAACTCCCCGAAGTAGGGTGTTCTGGGTCAAGTGAACTGCCTCAACCAAGGAATGCCCTGCCTAGTTACGCCTCTGGGGCCTGTGGCTATTCCAAAGCCTGCAGTGCCACAGGAAGCACAGGGACTGAAATCGCAGTAAGAACGCAAGCCGACTTTCTCTTGGAGGCAGGGTGACTTCCGGCAGGGGGGTCCTAGATGGAATGCGAGGCCGAGGGGTCTCTCAGGGCAGCTCAGACTAGGGCAAGGCGTAAGACCTCAAAGGCATGTGAGACGTGCCAGAAGTCTGTTGGTGAAAGTGTGGGTTTGGTGGGGAACGAATCTGCTCCAGGAGAGAGTGCAGGGCGTTTCCCTACACTCGGCGTATGGAGAGCGGCTCCAAAGGGCTCCGGGCCTGGATGTTGCTCAGCAGACCCAGGGGTGCCCGGGAGTACTCCGTGTTCCAGCCTGGAACAGGGTGCCCCCGCGAGCCTCCCAGGTGTCCAGGAAACTCTACTGCCGTTCAAGACACGCAGAGCAGAGGCTACGGCCTCACGGAAACTGCTGCGCGGCTCCGCTTGTGCACCTCACGTCAGGGCCTTCCCTCCAGGCCTGTGCTCAATCCGGCTGTCCCGTTAGCGACGCAGCATTGCGAGATGCTGACGTTCTCCTCGAGCAGAGTGTCTTCAGGTACGGGGCCCGCGAAGTAGGCAAAGCAGAGTGTTTTCTCACGGCAGCTCTCACAAGGGCGACGACAAAGATTTCCTGGGAGCTTCGGACTCACCAGAAATCTGGTTCTGAGGCCGTGTGAAGGCTCTGGAAATGGAGCTCTCCTCAAGGAACGTGCAGCGTGTTGCCCATCACTCGGCACGCACACAGGGCCTCCGAGGGGCAGAGCAATGGGCCTCGATGTTGCTCAGCCGGACCACGGCGTGGGGGGTGTCTGGAGGTCCTCAGTGACCTTGGAGGGAAATGGATGCACACCCGAGGGGCCTAGGAGTCCTCAAATGGGTAATTCCGTTAAAATAAACCCGGACGGTGACTAAGAACTCATGGAAACTGCTGCATGCCGCCCTTCCTGCCCGGCTACGCAGGGCCTAAACTGGAGGCAAATTCTCACGTTGAGTTTCCCTTTCGTTCTGGAGCTTGTCAGGCTAACCACCACCGCGGCCATGGAAGCACCGGGTTGAGACGGAGCAAACTCATTTTCTTCCCAGAAGCATTTCGACCGGGTTTCCAGGCCTGTCAACAGCAGGGGACGTCAGGCAGCTTCAAGGCAGCATGAAGGCAGACTTCCAGTGGGAAAGCAAGGATAGTTCCAGCAGGCTCCCGTTTCCACGCGCACACTCAGCTTACCTCGCTGTGGTTTCTAACCAGTCCAAAGAGACACATGTTACCCTGCGTTTGCTTCCCTGAACCAACTCCCCGAAGTAGGGTGTTCTGGGTCAAGTGAACTGCCTCAACCAAGGAATGCCCTGCCTAGTTACGCCTCTGGGGCCTGTGGCTATTCCAAAGCCTACAGTGCCACAGGAAGCACAGGGCTGAAATCGCAGTAAGAACGCAAGCCGACTTTCTCTTGGAGGCAGGGTGACTTCCGGCAGGGGGGTCCTAGATGGAATGCGAGGCCGAGGGGTCTCTCAGGGCAGCTCAGACTAGGGCAGGGCGTAAGACCTCAAAGGCATGTGAGACGTGCCAGAAGTCTGTTGGTGAAAGTGTGGGTTTGGTGGGGAAACGAATCTCCTCCAGGAGAGAGTGCAGGGCGTTTCCCTACACTCGGCGTATGGAGAGCGGCTCCAAAGGGCTCCGGGCCTGGATGTTGCTCAGCAGACCCAGGGGTGCCCGGGAGTACTCCGTGTTCCAGCCTGGAACAGGGTGCCCCCGCGAGCCTCCCAGGTGTCCAGGAAACTCTACTGCCGTTCAAGACACGCAGAGCAGAGGCTACGGCCTCACGGAAACTGCTGCGCGGCTCCGCTTGTGCACCTCACGTCAGGGCCTTCCCTCCAGGCCTGTGCTCAATCCGGCTGTCCCGTTAGCGACGCAGCATTGCGAGATGCTGACGTTCTCCTCGAGCAGAGTGTCTTCAGGTACGGGGCCCGCGAAGTAGGCAAAGCAGAGTGTTTTCTCACGGCAGCTCTCACAAGGGCGACGACAAAGATTTCCTGGGAGCTTCGGACTCACCAGAAATCTGGTTCTGAGGCCGTGTGAAGGCTCTGGAAATGGAGCTCTCCTCAAGGAACGTGCAGCGTGTTGCCCATCACTCGGCACGCACACAGGGCCTCCGAGGGGCAGAGCAATGGGCCTCGATGTTGCTCAGCCGGACCACGGCGTGGGGGGTGTCTGGAGGTCCTCAGTGACCTTGGAGGGAAATGGATGCACACCCGAGGGGCCTAGGAGTCCTCAAATGGGTAATTCCGTTAAAATAAACCCGGACGGTGACTAAGAACTCATGGAAACTGCTGCATGCCGCCCTTCCTGCCCGGCTACGCAGGGCCTAAACTGGAGGCAAATTCTCACGTTGAGTTTCCCTTTCGTTCTGGAGCTTGTCAGGCTAACCACCACCGCGGCCATGGAAGCACCGGGTTGAGACGGAGCAAACTCATTTTCTTCCCAGAAGCATTTCGACCGGGTTTCCAGGCCTGTCAACAGCAGGGGACGTCAGGCAGCTTCAAGGCAGCATGAAGGCAGCCTTCCAAGTGGGAAAGCAAGGATAGTTCCAGCAGGCTCCCGTTTCCACGCGCACACTCAGCTTACCTCGCTGTGGTTTCTAACCAGTCCAAAGAGACACATGTTACCCTGCGTTTGCTTCCCTGAACCAACTCCCCGAAGTAGGGTGTTCTGCGTCAAGTGAACTGCCTCAACCAAGGAATGCCCTGCCTAGTTACGCCTCTGGGGCCTGTGGCTATTCCAAAGCCTGCAGTGCCACAGGAAGCACAGGGCTGAAATCGCAGTAAGAACGCAAGCCGACTTTCTCTTGGAGGCAGGGTGACTTCCGGCAGGGGGGGTCCTAGATGGAATGCGAGGCCGAGGGGTCTCTCAGGGGCAGCTCAGACTAGGGCAGGGGGTAAGACCTCAAAGGCATGTGAGACGTGCCAGAAGTCTGTTGGTGAAAGTGTGGGTTTGGTGGGGAAACGAATCTCCTCCAGGAGAGAGTGCAGGGCGTTTCCCTACACTCGGCGTATGGAGAGCGGCTCCAAAGGGCTCCGGGCCTGGATGTTGCTCAGCAGACCCAGGGGTGCCCGGGAGTACTCCGTGTTCCAGCCTGGAACAGGGTGCCCCCGCGAGCCCCCCAGGTGTCCAGGAAACTCTACTGCCGTTCAAGACACGCAGAGCAGAGGCTACGGCCTCACGGAAACTGCTGCGCGGCTCCGCTTGAGCACCTCACGTCAGGGCCTTCCCTCCAGTCCTGTGCTCAATTCGGCTGTCCCGTTAGCGACGCAGCATTGCGAGGTGCTGACGTTCTCCTCGAGCAGAGTGCCTTCAGGTACGAGGCCCGCGAAGTAGGCACAGTGTTTTCTCACGGCAGCTCTCACAAGGGCGACGACAAAGATTTCCTGGGAGCTTCGGACTCACCAGAAATCTGGTTCTGAGGCCGTGTGAGGGCTCTGGAAATGGAGCTCTCCTCAAGGAACGTGCAGCGTGTTGCCCATCACTCGGCACGCACACAGGGCCTCCGAGGAGAAGAGCAATGGGCCTCGATGTTGCTCAGCCGGACCACGGCGTGGGGGGTGTCTGGAGGTCCTCAGTGACCTTGGAGGGAAATGGATGCACACCCGAGGGGCCTAGGAGTCCTCAAATGGGTAATTCCGTTAAAATAAACCCGGACGGTGACTAAGAACTCATGGAAACTGCTGCATGCCGCCCTTCCTGCCCGGCTACGCAGGGCCTAAACTGGAGGCAAATTCTCACGTTGAGTTTCCCTTTCGTTCTGGAGCTTGTCAGGCTAACCACCACCGCGGCCATGGAAGCACCGGGTTGAGACGGAGCAAACTCATTTTCTTCCCAGAAGCATTTCGACCGGGTTTCCAGGCCTGTCAACAGCAGGGGACGTCAGGCAGCTTCAAGGCAGCATGAAGGCAGCCTTCCAAGTGGGAAAGCAAGGATAGTTCCAGCAGGCTCCCGTTTCCACGCGCACACTCAGCTTACCTCGCTGTGGTTTCTAACCAGTCCAAAGAGACACATGTTACCCTGCGTTTGCTTCCCTGAACCAACTCCCCGAAGTAGGGTGTTCTGCGTCAAGTGAACTGCCTCAACCAAGGAATGCCCTGCCTAGTTACGCCTCTGGGGCCTGTGGCTATTCCAAAGCCTGCAGTGCCACAGGAAGCACAGGGCTGAAATCGCAGTAAGAACGCAAGCCGACTTTCTCTTGGAGGCAGGGTGACTTCCGGCAGGGGGGTCCTAGATGGAATGCGAGGCCGAGGGGTCTCTCAGGGCAGCTCAGACTAGGGCAGGGGGTAAGACCTCAAAGGCATGTGAGACGTGCCAGAAGTCTGTTGGTGAAAGTGTGGGTTTGGTGGGGAAAACGAATCTCCTCCAGGAGAGAGTGCAGGGCGTTTCCCTACACTCGGCGTATGGAGAGCGGCTCCAAAGGGCTCCGGGCCTGGATGTTGCTCAGCAGACCCAGGGGTGCCCGGGAGTACTCCGTGTTCCAGCCTGGAACAGGGTGCCCCGCGAGCCTCCCAGGTGTCCAGGAAACTCTACTGCCGTTCAAGACACGCAGAGCAGAGGCTACGGCCTCACGGAAACTGCTGCGCGGCTCCGCTTGTGCACCTCACGTCAGGGCCTTCCCTCCAGGCCTGTGCTCAATCCGGCTGTCCCGTTAGCGACGCAGCATTGCGAGATGCTGACGTTCTCCTCGAGCAGAGTGTCCTTCAGGTACGGGGCCCGCGAAGTAGGCAAAGCAGAGTGTTTTCTCACGGCAGCTCTCACAAGGGCGACGACAAAGATTTCCTGGGAGCTTCGGACTCACCAGAAATCTGGTTCTGAGGCCGTGTGAAGGCTCTGGAAATGGAGCTCTCCTCAAGGAACGTGCAGCGTGTTGCCCATCACTCGGCACGCACACAGGGCCTCCGAGGGGCAGAGCAATGGGCCTCGATGTTGCTCAGCCGGACCACGGCGTGGGGGGTGTCTGGAGGTCCTCAGTGACCTTGGAGGGAAATGGATGCACACCCGAGGGGCCTAGGAGTCCTCAAATGGGTAATTCCGTTAAAATAAACCCGGACGGTGACTAAGAACCTCATGGAAACTGCTGCATGCCGCCCTTCCTGCCCGGCTACGCAGGGCCTAAACTGGAGGCAAATTCTCACGTTGAGTTTCCCTTTCGTTCTGGAGCTTGTCAGGCTAACCACCACCGCGGCCATGGAAGCACCGGGTTGAGACGGAGCAAACTCATTTTCTTCCCAGAAGCATTCGACCGGGTTTCCAGGCCTGTCAACAGCAGGGGACGTCAGGCAGCTTCAAGGCAGCATGAAGGCAGCCTTCCAAGTGGGAAAGCAAGGATAGTTCCAGCAGGCTCCCGTTTCCACGCGCACACTCAGCTTACCTCCCTGTGGTTTCTAACCAGTCCAAAGAGACACATGTTACCCTGCGTTTGCTTCCCTGAACCAACTCCCCGAAGTAGGGTGTTCTGGGTCAAGTGAACTGCCTCAACCAAGGAATGCCCTGCCTAGTTACGCCTCTGGGGCCTGTGGCTATTCCAAAGCCTGCAGTGCCACAGGAAGCACAGGGCTGAAATCGCAGTAAGAACGCAAGCCGACTTTCTCTTGGAGGCAGGGTGACTTCCGGCAGGGGGTCCTAGATGGAATGCGAGGCCGAGGGGTCTCTCAGGGCAGCTCAGACTAGGGCAGGGGGTAAGACCTCAAAGGCATGTGAGACGTGCCAGAAGTCTGTTGGTGAAAGTGTGGGTTTGGTGGGGGAAACGAATCTCCTCCAGGAGAGAGTGCAGGGCGTTTCCCTACACTCGGCGTATGGAGAGCGGCTCCAAAGGGCCCGGGCCTGGATGTTGCTCAGCAGACCCAGGGGTGCCCGGGAGTACTCCGTGTTCCAGCCTGGAACAGGGTGCCCCCGCGAGCCTCCCAGGTGTCCAGGAAACTCTACTGCCGTTCAAGACACGCAGAGCAGAGGCTACGGCCTCACGGAAACTGCTGCGCGGCTCCGCTTGAGCACCTCACGTCAGGCCTTCCCTCCAGTCCTGTGCTCAATTCGGCTGTCCCGTTAGCGACGCAGCATTGCGACGTGCTGACGTTCTCCTCGAGCAGAGTGCCTTCAGGTACGAGGCCCGCGAAGTAGGCACAGTGTTTTCTCACGGCAGCTCTCACAAGGGCGACGACAAAGATTTCCTGGGAGCTTCGGACTCACCAGAAATCTGGTTCTGAGGCCGTGTGAGGGCTCTGGAAATTGGAGCTCTCCTCAAGGAACGTGCAGCGTGTTGCCCATCACTCGGCACGCACACAGGGCCTCGAGGAGAAGAGCAATGGGCCTCGATGTTGCTCAGCCGGACCACGGCCATGGGGGGTGTCTGGAGGTCCTCAGTGACCTTGGAGGGAAATGGATGCACACCCGAGGGGCCTAGGAGTCCTCAAATGGGTAATTCCGTTAAAATAAACCCGGACGGTGACTAAGAACTCATGGAAACTGCTGCATGCCGCCCTTCCTGCCCGGCTACGCAGGGCCTAAACTGGAGGCAAATTCTCACGTTGAGTTTCCCTTTCGTTCTGGAGCTTGTCAGGGCTAACCACCACCCGCGGCCATGGAAGCACCGGGTTGAGACGGGAGCAAACTCATTTTCTTCCAGAAGCATTTCGACCGGGTTTCCAGGCCTGTCAACAGCAGGGGACGTCAGGCAGCTTCAAGGCAGCATGAAGGCAGCCTTCCAAGTGGGAAAGCAAGGATAGTTCCAGCAGGCTCCCGTTTCCACGCGCACACTCAGCTTACCTCCCTGTGGTTTCTAACCAGTCCAAAGAGACACATGTTACCCTGCGTTTGCTTCCCTGAACCAACTCCCCGAAGTAGGGTGTTCTGCGGTCAAGTGAACTGCCTCAACCAAGGAATGCCCTGCCTAGTTACGCCTCTGGGGCCTGTGGCTATTCCAAAGCCTGCAGTGCCACAGGAAGCACAGGGCTGAAATCGCAGTAAGAACGCAAGCCGACTTTCTCTTGGAGGCAGGGTGACTTCCGGCAGGGGGGTCCTAGATGGAATGCGAGGCCGAGGGGTCTCTCAGGGCAGCTCAGACTAGGGCAGGGGTAAGACCTCAAAGGCATGTGAGACGTGCCAGAAGTCTGTTGGTGAAAGTGTGGGTTTGGTGGGGAAACGAATCTCCTCCAGGAGAGAGTGCAGGGCGTTTCCCTACACTCGGCGTATGGAGAGCGGCTCCAAAGGGCTCCGGGCCTGGATGTTGCTCAGCAGACCCAGGGGTGCCCGGGAGTACTCCGTGTTCCAGCCTGGAACAGGGTGCCCCCGCGAGCCCCCAGGTGTCCAGGAAACTCTACTGCCGTTCAAGACACGCAGAGCAGAGGCTACGGCCTCACGGAAACTGCTGCGCGGCTCCGCTTGAGCACCTCACGTCAGGGCCTTCCCTCCAGTCCTGTGCTCAATTCGGCTGTCCCGTTAGCGACGCAGCATTGCGAGGTGCTGACGTTCTCCTCGAGCAGAGTGCCTTCAGGTACGAGGCCCGCGAAGTAGGCACAGTGTTTTCTCACGGCAGCTCTCACAAGGGCGACGACAAAGATTTCCTGGGAGCTTCGGACTCACCAGAAATCTGGTTCTGAGGCCGTGTGAGGGCTCTGGAAATGGAGCTCTCCTCAAGGAACGTGCAGCGTGTTGCCCATCACTCGGCACGGCCACACAGGGCCTCCGAGGAGAAGAGCAATGGGCCTCATGGCTCAGCCGGACCATGGCGTGGGGGGGTGTCTGGAGGTCAGCAGTGACCTTGGAGGGAAATGGATGCACACCCGAGGGGCCTAGGAGTCCTCAATGGGTAATTCCGTTAAAATTAAACCCGGACGGTGACTAAGAACTCATGGAAACATGCTGCATTGCCGCCTCCTGCCCGGCTACGCAGGGCCTAAACTGGAGGCAATTCTCACGTTGAGTTTCCTTTCGTTCTGGAGCTTGTCAGGCTAAACCCACCACCGCGGCCAGGAAGCACCGGGTGAGACGGAGCAAAACTCATTTTTTCCCAGAAGCATTCGACCGGGTTTCAAGGCCTGTCAAACAGCAAGGGGACGTCCGGCAGCTTCAAGCAAGAATGAAAGGCAGCTTCCAAGTGGAAAGCAAGGATAGTTCAGCAGGCTCCCGTTTCCACGCGCCACCACTCAGCTAACTCCCGGTGGTTTCTAACACCAGTCCAAAGAGACACAATGTTACCTGCGTGTGCTTCCCGTGAACAACTCTCCCGAAGTAGGGTGTTCTGGGTCAACGGGAACTGCACTCAACCAAGGGAATGCCCCCTGCTAGTTACGCCTCTGGGCCCTGTGGCTATCCAAAGCCTGCAGTGCCAAGAGGAAGGCACAGGGCTGAAATGCAGTAGAACGGCAAGGCGAATTTCTCTTGGAGGCAGGGTTGACTTCGGCAGGGGTGGTCCTAAGATGGAATGCGAGGCGAGGTGTCTCTCAGGGCAGCTCAGACTAGGGCAAGCGTAAGACCTCAAAGGAATGTTAGACGTGCCAGAAGTCTGTGGTGAAAGTGTGGGTTTGGTGCGGGAAACGAATCTGCTCCAGGAGGAGAGTGCAGGGCGTGTCCCGACACTCGGAGTATGGAGAGCGGCTCCAAAGGGCTCCGGGGCCTGAGGTGCCAGCAGCAGACCCAGGGTGGCCCGGGAGTACTCCGTTGTTCCAGCCTGAACAGGAGTGCCCCCGCGAGCCTACCAGTGTCCAGAAATCTACTGCCGTGAAGACACGCCAGAGCAGAGGCTACGGCCTCAACACGGAAAACTGTGCGCGCGGCTACGCTTGTGCACCTCCGTCAGGGCCTTCCCTCCAGGCTGTGCTCAATCCGGCTCCCCGTATCGACGCAGCATTGCGAGATGCTGACGTTCTCCTCGAGCAGAGGTGTCTTCCAGGTACGGGGCGCCGACGAAGGTAGGCGAAGTAGGCAGAGTGTTTTCTCACGGCAGCTCTCACAAGGGCGACGACAAAGATTTCCTGGGAGCTTCGACTCACCAGACATCTGGTTCTGAGGCCGGTGGAGGGCTCTGGAAATGGAGCTCTCCTCAAGGAACGTTGCAAGCGTGTTGCCCATCACTCGGCACGCACGAAAGGGACTCCGAAGGGAAGAGCAATGGGCCTCGATGTGCTCAGCCGGACCACGGCGTCGTGGGGGTGGTGTCTGGAGGTCCTCAGTGACCTTGGAGGGAAATGGATCGCACACCCGATGGCCTAGGAGTCCTCAAATGGGTAATTCAGATAAATAAACCCGGGGACGGGTGACTAAGAACTCATGGAAACTGCTGCATGCCGCAACTCCCGGCCCGGGCTACGCAGGGCCTAAACTGGAGGCAAATCTCACGGTGAGTTTCCCTTTTCGTTTGGAGCTTTGTCAGGATAACCACCCACCGCGGCCATGAAAGCACGCGGCGTTGGAAGGGCAGCAAACTCATCTTCCCAGAAAGCATTTCGGCACCGGGTTTCCAGGCTGTCAACAGCAGGGGGACGTCAGCAGATTCAAGGCAGCATGAAGGCAGACTTCCAGTGGAAAGCAAGGATAGTTTCCAGCAGGCCAGTTCCACGCGCCACTCCGCTTACCTCGCTGTGGTTTCTAACCAGCAGAAGGACAAATGTTACCCTGCGTTGCTTCCCTGTGAACCAACGTCCCCGAAGTCAGGTGTTCGCGTCAAGTGAACTGCCTAACCAAGGAAGCCGCCTAGTTACGCAATCTGGGGACTGTGGCTATCAAAGACTACAGTTGCCACAGCGAAGCACAGGCTGAATCGCGTAAGAACGCAGAGACCGATTCTCTTGGAGGCAGGTGACTTACGGCAGGTGGGTACTAGATGGAATGCGAGGCCGAGGGTCCCAGGCAGTCAGATAGGGCAGGGCGTAAGACCTCAAAGGCCATGTGAGACTAGTGCAGAAGTGTGTGGTGAAAGTGGGGTTGGTGGGGAACGATATCCTCCAGGATGAGAGTGCAGGGCGTTCCTTCACTCGTAGTAGGAGAGCGGCTCCAAAGGGCTCGGGCCTGGATGT